>NW_025408669.1:4800000-7200000 GCF_020360975.1 Hirsutella rhossiliensis
GGACAAGCCCCCGGCTGAACCCCCTTGGTTTCCTTGCCTCAGCCTTGGGCACCCCGCGCCAATATAATTCGACATCATCGACGATTGCCTCGCGCGCGCACAAACGGACGCCCTCCCTGTCGAAGCATGGCACCGGAAAGAGCCACAAGTTCTGTGCGGCTTCCTCAACCTCGGTTGGCGTGCCGAGGACCAGGTCAATTGAATCCACCCACTACACATCTTCGGTAGACCGAGTTCGACGACTTTCGATGCCCCGAGAAATGCGAACCCCAAATCACCAGACGACCAGACCAAGATATTGTGGCCTCGCCCTTCCACCCATGTCCTGTGTCGCGACAGGGCCCATTGCGTGAAAGGCGGCAGAATGCCGAAAGACGGAAAGGCTGACGAACCACACGAGCAGTACCACAAACATTACGGGGCATGCCCGGCAACTTTGGGAGCCAGCCCCAACCCCAGCAACCCGGCCGATCAGTATCGAGTCGGCTGCCGAACGGGAAACTAGGTACGAAGCAAAGGCGAGCCTGGTTTGCCAGTCTGACAACTCTGGCTGACTGATGTCTTGGACAACAGCGAACAACGGATCCGGCTGGGCCTTTGGGGGAGCTGTTCCTATGGGAGGCGCTGGTTTTCAAAACCAGGCACACCAGCTGGGCGGCAACGTCAGTTTTGCGCAGAGCTTGAGCGGGTCGCAACCTGCCACTCCTCTGGATCTGTCGTACGTACCTGCTCTTCTTTTCCCATTTCCCCTCCGTCACTCCCTCGCCCCAAGCCTAGCAGCCGCGGATCTGTCGACGATGCCCAAGAGGTTCAAATCCGCCCGCAGGGCCATCGACATGGCAGGGCGCGCAACCTCTCCTGGGCGCTCGCCTGGTCTGGCCTACTCCGCTGTAGTCAAGGGGTACTCTGCTCGACTTTCCGTTATCCTTTTCTCACTCGACTCTTGTCACCCCTCTCGCCTTATTTCCATCTTTCGCCGGTTTCCGAGGCAACACATGCTAACCAATCTCCAGAGAATTTCCTTCCCTGTCCAATAATTCGCAACTCAACAGCGGGAATCAGGGCTCGATGTGGTCGGCCAGCGGCTCCAGGAATCCTAATGGCCCTGTACAACGCAACCAACCCACGCCAGTCTCCTCCCAGACCACAGGCCAAGACGATCTGTTCAGCCCTGCACCCTCTTCTCGAATGCCGCCTAACCAAGGTTTGTCCCCCTTTGGCACCCGAATGCACGCGTCGGCGACCTCTCAGACCCAAATGAGCGGCATAGCCACGCCAAGAAAAGCTGCCATCGGCGAAATGTCGTCGAAAATCATTGCCAACAAGTCATCTTACCTAGGATTTGGCCCTCAAAACACGGGCCCGACGCATGTGCAAACCCACAGAGGCAACGGTCTGCTGAATGCTCTGTCTGCCAATAGTCGAGCAAATGAGGCACGGTCGCCGCCCGGAGCAGGATCTTCTGGTAATCTCGCCCTCTGTGACGTTTCCAAAGCTTGCTGACTCGATTCAGATTCAACGCGAGCACAAGGCGCCAAAAGACCCGAAGAACCGAGGCACAAATCAGGCCTGTTCCGCGAGGAAGGCTTCAGCAAGACTCTTGCCGGCGGCGACGGGACGATACAAGCAGCGGGCGGCCGAAGCTATCTTGGCGCCATAGGGAACGACGGGACGATGGGCAAGTCGAAAGACGACAAGGCAAATCAACATCCCGAGCCTGTTGACCCTCTTGCCGGAATGGCGGCGGTGGACAAGTGGGGCATCAAAGGCCTGCGGACTCTGATGAACAACTACCCCGATTTCCACGCCATGGTAGTGGGCATGGACCCGAACACGCTCGGGCTCGACTTGAGTTCCCAAGAGTAAGGCAGTTTTAGCCTTACAATCGGCTTTGCAAGATGCTAACGGTCGGCAGCCTCATTTCCCCCCAAATCTACTCCCTCTTCGACGAGCAGCCGCCCAGGCCGACGGTCACTTCCAGCAAGTTCCGACTACCAGACTGCTACAACGTGACGAATGTCCAGCCCATCGAGAGCAAGATCCAAAATTTCAACGAGGAAACGTTGTTCTGGATCTTCTACAGCTGTCCGCTCGACGTAAAACAACAAATGGCCGCTGCTGAACTGTGAGTATCTCGCACTCCCCTGCCACAACGTCCAAGCCCTACTGACACTTGGTAGGCACACTCGGAACTGGCGGTGGCACAAAAAGCTGCAGATCTGGCTCACCAAGGACGATCACATGACTCCTCAGATCTTAAGCCCCAGTCACGAGCGAGGCTACTACATTGTGTGGGACGCCAACAACTGGCGGAAAGACCGAGTAAAAGCCCCAGATCTAGCCACCGTGCCCAGCGGGTCAAGCTGACTGTTGCCTTGAAGAGAGAGTTCACGCTGCACTACCATGATCTGGACTCGTCGCTGGGTCAAGGGCCAGCGCTGGCCTAGGTGCCCCATTCAGGCTCGTTCGGCTTACGATATGCGTTCTTGCGTAATGCTAAACGCGGTGCTTCATGGCTGGTCAAGAGGACCAATTGGCGTTCGGCCATCGCGGGGGGTGGGGATGGCATACTCACGGCATTGGGAATGGGTCCGGCGGCCACAGAGCCTTGGAATGCATTTTCGGGTTAAATACGGTAGACCTGCCGCCGTGTATGGCCTGGCGCAATAAAGTCGACGCGAGCTGCCTCGCCGTCCTCGATCCATTACCAAGAAGACCAGCCAGACGGGCTGCCATGACCATGTGAACGTGCCAGACTTGCGAGCCCATGATGCCCACAAAATTCCGCCCCAGGCCTCTGAATGTTGAGGCCTCGCTCGGTAACCATGCTGACATGGTTTCAATATCAAAGGCGGGAGGGGATTTAGGGGGCCGGACACAACGTGGAGTCGGATTAACCGAGCCTCCGTAACGACGCTGGCTTACCTAAGACGTGAGATCATCGAGACGTGGACAGCTTGACATGCCGAGGTATACCTTCGAATTGGGTATTTGCGAAGGCAAGATCTTGATCGGGCATTATCGAGTTCAGAACGTGACGGCTAGGCATAGCAATATTTCCGTCTAATGCACTAGCCAACGGGTAGGCCTTTATAACACGCATCATGACCGCCGTTAAGACTTTACTGACCGAGTCTAGCGCTGTCACTACCTTCCCTTGGACAGTTTGCCTCTCGACCTTGCGGATCAACAACGAACGAGGCCTCTCAAGTCTTCTCGCCACGCGGAGACACCATACCGCGCCCTCCCTCTGTGGGCAGGTCCCAGAGACGCTACCGCGCGAACCTCATCTCGCCTCAGGCCGTCGACTTCGCGCTGCGACCGCTGCGGCGACTACGCACGAGACGTCATGTCCAACGACCAAATATCGCTGCCGTACCTGGCAGCCATCCTGGTGCTGTCGGGCCTCATAATTCGGTACTTGTTCTTCGCTGGGCCTCCGGCTCAACGGCCTCCGCCATCTCCTGAGGCCTTTCTGAGGGCTAGGGAGGCCGCCGTGGAAAGAATCCAGCAAATGTTTCCGCAGGCCGACAGGAGAAGCATACTCTGGGATCTGCAACGGAACGGCGGAAGCATTCAGAGCACCACGGAGCGGATTCTCGCTGGTAGCCTAGAAACGGTGAGACCACCTTGGTCTACGTTGGACGCCGCACTCGGAGGGAAACGGCTAACGTCGATGAACAGCCCCCCGTTACGTTTCAACCAGCACCAGCACCCGGCCAAGCGACGCCCAGCGCGAGCGCCGGGCCGGCGACGAGAGCGCCCGAGAAGTCGGTACAGCCGGATCTGATTACGCGATACAAGCTCGAAGCAAAGCTGAAAGCGCCTGTTGAGGGGGGCGAGAAGGACGGAAAAGGATGGAGCTCAAACAGGGACGAGCGGCAGTCGTCGCTGCAGCGGAGACGAGACGAGATGATTCTGGCAGCACGACGCAAGATGGAGTCCAAGATTGCCGCCGAGAAGGCTGCGCAGGGTAGCTGAATCGGTGGGAGGAGGGCCAAGGCGAGGGCGAGGTGAAGGTATTCGCGGGAATCCATCTTGGTGCCCCCTGGCTAAACCATGATCCTAGTTTGTACGAATCAAACGATGCTGATGGCGCTGCGACGACATTTGGCAGGGAATTGCGATACAGGTCTCGTCGGGTACCTCGACCCTGCACCATCAAGCGAGTGAGCATCGGTACATGGCAACCACACTCCCGAGGGCCAAGGGGATCGTGACGAGAGTGTGACGGGAGACAAAAGGAACCATGGCCCTTTGAGCTGCGGGGTCTGATGGGCTTATTTGGCAGTCAGCAACTTGGCCTCCCATTGGCCGATCTCATGCGACTCTCTCGGCCAGCAACAAATGTACATAAGAGCCTGCTCAGCATGGGATAAGATGGAGGCTCACATGCATCAAGGTCTGATGACACATTAGGTAGGGGTCAGTGGCGTTGCGGGAGGGAGCGGGCGCTGGTGTCAAATGTGAATTGCGAAACCAGAAGCGAGAGAACGGCCTTGCTTCTGCACGAGACTGCCGGCTTTGCTTGCGTACTTACCTTGTCATGTGATGTGAAGTGACCAAGCGTTGAAGGCCTCCAGGTGAGTCCTCCAGGTGCCCTGGAACGCCACTGCAAGTCCAAAAGCTCAGGGCGCTACTGCTGCGCCTAGCCACGGGCGATGCGGATGCGTGCTGGAGCGCCTTGCTGAGCCACAGCCACAGCCGCTCGCCGTGCCAGCCAGCGGACCCGCAGTGCGTCACCGCGGGGACGGGGGAGCGGGTCTTGCGATGTCGTCGAACAAGCAAGTTCACTCCCCGGCGACAAGATTTTTGGGGGGGGGGTAAAGAGAGCGTGTGCACACAGCCTGCGATTTGGCGCGTCCACACAGCCTTGTGCAACTCTTGACCTCGAGCTTGAGCTCACGGACCAGTGTCTCTCAAGCTGACGTCAGTGAGTCAGCTTGGGCTCTCTGCCGCACTGTTTGGACCGGCTGAAAGGACGCGATTCCTTTCTTCGCCAGCTGCCTGCCACCCCCGGCCGCCAACAAGAGCTGCTGCAGAAACGACCTAGGAGCCTTGCTTTTGTCTTTCTGCCTCTGCACACACCGACCCTGTGCATCCGAACAGCCTTTGTTTCGTCTCAATTCGAGAGAGCCTGTCCTCTCGTCGCATCGCAGTCTCTATTCCTCAACTACGGACGTTTTGGTATGCTTCCCAGGCAACATCTATCCCATGCTACGGCCACTGCAAAGCTCCTTTTGACCCGTCTAGCTAACGTTTGCCTGTACTGGCATCACAGGAGTCCTTCTCCCTCAAACTTTGCCGATCGAATTGCCTCCGTCGTGTGCCCGCCCTCACCGCCACGAAACGGCTTTTGGCGAATCCCATTGTTGCCCCGTCGCAAGCCTACACGCCTTTGTTGCTCGGCCAAATTCGCGGAGAGGAACATCTTGATGCCGCTTGACCATACCTGAGCGCAGTCACGCCCCCGATAAGAAGCCGCACGTTTCTTGATATGTTTGATGCTGGCACCGGTCGAGTAGGACCAGCAAATCTCACCTCGAGTTGCAGTACTGAGTGGCTAGCGATATCCAGCAGCCATGGCCGCCGAGAGGGACTGGTACGCTGACTTAGAGCTACCGGAAACGGCAGACATTCAAGAGATCAAGAAGCAATTCAGGAAGCTTGGTATGCAGTGCCCGCCACGCCCCAAGCCCATGCTCTGCTGACAAGCGCTAGCACTGAAATACCACCCCGATCGAAATCCCGGACGCGAGGTTGAGGTCAACTCGAAATTTCAAATTATCCAGTCGGCCCATGAGGTCCTCACCGACCCGCAGCTAAAGGCCAAGTACGACGCGACTTTGAGTCGATCGAGCCGTTTCCCCACCGCGTCTGGAGTCAGGGGCAATCCATGGCAGAATGTCGGCCAGCAGTTCCCGCCTCCTCCGCGCCGTAACACGGCCGCACGGAACGCGACCTCGGGGGCCCAGAGATGGCAGTCACGCTTCTCCAACGGAGTGCCTCCGACTGCCAAGCAGCAAGCACCGTCTGATGCGGAGGCCAAGAAGAATGCTGCCCGGGCATTTGAGAATATGCGCAAATCTCAAGCGCAGGCAAGCGCCAAGAATGCGCAGCAACAAGCTCGCCCCTCTCAGCCTCCACCACCGCCTCCTCGCACCGAGTCTGCGAGACAACGCGCCCAGGCCGCTTTTGGGTCACGAAAGGCCGGGTTCCAGCCCCATTCGTCTATGCCAGGCGATGAACCCCCCGTATCTGGCCAGAACTATTACCCGAGGACAGGCACAGAGCAGCCACGAGCGCCTAGCCCACCACCTCGGAAGCCTCATCCTACCGCCATGCCTGATCCCTTGAACCAGTTCAGAGCTCGCGCAGGCTTCGCAGATTCCCGACAGAGCACGCCGTACTCTTCCCACGGGGGTGAAAAGACGGATCCGTTTGACGGCATTCCGTTGGGACGCTCGAAAAGCACCAGGGAGCCCTACCAGCGCGAGGACTTTTCCACCTCAGACGAGGGTGTCTTCCAGGAACAGGATTACCGCAGTTCTGGCGCACGCAAATTTGCAACTCCAAGAAAACCTGTTCCAGGCCGTGGAGCGTCTGGACAAGACGGTGGCGGGCCGCCTCCCAATGCTGAGAAACGTAAGCACCCTTGGTTCCAAGTCTCAGCCTTCGTAGAGCTAACCTTGATCCCAGAACCTGATTCCGAGGAGCGCAGCGGCAGCGCCCCCTCCATGTATGACGCACCTCACGATGAGCACCCTTTTCCGCGCTCAGCCTTTGCCACAAATAGCCGATTCGTCACCAAAAGCTTGGATTCGGTTTACGGGCCGTGCGCAGACTTTTATTCCAAACTGGCTCCCAGTGGAAACCAGGATGCTCTTCAGTCTCACCCCTCATTTGAGGTGCAGCAGCACCTTATGCTCGATCGCTTGATCAGCAACATGGGAACTGGCTTGCAACCGGAAAGAAAGAGAGCCTGCAATGCTGAACGCCCCCTCAAAGATCGCACTGCGACGGACTTCGCTGACGAATTTCGTGATGTTAGCTTTAATTTCGCCGTTGGCGATGATGCCTTTGAGCCAACGTCTCCTGTGCCCGACCCTAGACGATCAGCAAAGAGCAGCGTCGACGATATCAACACGAGATTCGTCAACGACGACGGCTCAAGTACATGGCAATTCAGCGCCGGCAATGGAGAGCAGAGCGATCAGACAACAAGTCGGCCCCCTTCAGTGGGCCGTGCCAACCGCCGCTCGCCGCTCAAACGCCAAACTGCGCGGGAGACTGGGCATACTGATCATCAGCCGCAACCGGAGCCCTCGAGCGGGTTCAATGCAGATGGCTGGAGTGACAAGTTCAGCCCCCAGACGTTTGTGCCTCAGCCCGCACCTAGTGCATCGAGTTCGCCTACACGGCCCAGCCGCGCAAACTCTAAGAAAGTGAGGGTCAGGCCGACGGTCGGAAACGCCGCCGTTGTCGAGGAGAGCAGCAGTGATGGAGAGACGTACGAGTGGCGCGGACGAAACACCCAGGCAAAGCCCGCCGCCGCCGACAGTCCCCAGGCCATGGACATTGACTCCCCGCCATTTGCTCCAGTTGCATCTTCAACCGAGCCCAGCAGCGTGCGAAACATACCCGTGGAGCCATCGCGGCCGGAGTGGCGGCCCGGCAACGTCGATTCCATGGCGGGCGAGACCCAGCCTGAGCGGCCCGAGAAGATTCCCATCAACGCTAATGCCGTCGGGTCGGAGGATAGCGAGGAGTTCAAGGCCAGTTTTGCCGAGTTGAAAAACGTTGCCCCCTTTGCACAACCAGGCTCTGGTCTCAAGTCGCTTGCAGACCTCAAGGACAATCTACCCTTTGAGAGCCGGGCATCGGAGGACCTCCCGATCAAACTGCCCAAGGTCCAGCCTTTGGTGTTTCCGGAACCGCCCGAGGCCCCCCGTTTGCCACCTACCGTTGCTATTGAAGGCATGAAGCCGAACGCTGCGTCATGGGTCAAATATCTGGCCGAATTCGAGAGCTACCTTGAGAAATGGGACAAGTTCAATGGCCAGGTGGTGGACCACTTTGCCACCCGCAGGGCTCTCATCTCTCGAACCAGAAGCTCGAAGGGATACGCCTTTTTGGGCGCCCGCGGCGACGGCGACGTCCGGGAATACTTCAACTGGGTGCAGCAGGATAATGATGTGAGACAGCGCTGGAATGCTTGCTGCGACCAACACGAGAAGCGGCTTGGCGAGTTCATGACCTTTAGAGAGAAGATGAAGTGACGCGATTCAGGATCTGCAAGGGCGACACGTGCGGATATAAGACGTGGGCTATTCTCATCTCACCAAGGACTGCTTGTTGCATTTGGCTTGCCTCTCCGTCGGATACGATACCCATATCGAGGATGCGGCGGCAACTACATCCTGTTTGGACTTGAGACGGCGAATTTGCTGGTGCGCGGCGGATGGGCAGTGGAGAATCGGCGCGGTTTTGTGATTGTGGTGAAGGAGAATAGGGAGGCACACTGGGACTGTCACTCATGGATCGCCCTTGAGTCTTGATTGTTGATGGCGCACGGTTTGCGTTCGAGCAGCAACGAACGATACACCTTGCTCTATCGGCAGACTTGGAGCTGTCATTCTCTGAAGTTGCTGTCTCGACCTTACCCGCCAGCCCATCGAGAATGACGCTGGGACTCTTGGCATAGAGCTGGCAAGTGGCGCCGGTGCCCGAAGGCGTTTGGCATAGAGAGGTGTGTTGATGGAGGCGCTGTGGCTTACTCGAGGTCGACACAGCGGCTTGGTTTGTAGGAAATACAACTGTATGCATAGAGTCGAGCGAATCTCTTGCCGCAAGAGCGACAAATCACTGTTTAATACTCCCTTGTTTTCAGACACGACCGGATTTGTCTCGGCCACTATCATCCTTGAGCAACTCATTTCGTGTGGGATGAGCATATGTAACGAAGACGACGTTTTGAGTGAGGCCACACGTAAGTGAAAGGTGGCACTACACCGAGGTGGTCTTTGTACAAGATGTCCTTTTTCGAGCTAGTTTTGTTGCGAATGTCAGAGAATGAATGGGTCAAATCGGGTAGTTCCTAGAACAGAATCAAGTTTGTGCGGCCCTTTGGCTATTCTCATGTTCGAAACGCGGACGATTGATCATTTGCATCCCTCAGCTAATGAATAACATGGCCATCTTGTATTGCTGAGATTTTGACTGTCTATTATGCCTTCCGCGTGGATTATAGTGAGGCCCTCCCCTCTCTGCAGCGTTGCCCCGTCACGAAAAGCCGTGTTCAGTCCCCCCTTTCTGAACCTGCCCTCCCTCCCCTAGTTCGCTCCTAGTCAGTGAGCAGTGCAGCAATTGTACTTTTCACAACACCTAGAGGGGGAGAGAGGAAATGCCGCAACTTCTGCCAGCTGCCGATCTGTTTTCCGTCCTCTTTTCCCTTTCTCCGCAGCCCGCACACACCCTTTTTCTCCCCTCTTCCCACAACTTGCAACTCCACGAAGCCAAGGCGACAACGCATCCCAACGCTTGATCAACATCACCGCTTGAGCTCTCCAAAGTATCTCATCTTCTAAAAGATCAACTATTCAACATGTCGGACACAGAGGCCACCCCCTCGAAGCTCATGCCATGGACCGAGGAAGCAAAGGTGAGTTGTAGGATTTGTTTCATCACCACTTCTCTCTCTACCGCCCCCTCTCTTGAGATGCCCACACCTCTTCCTCTTCCTCTTCCTCTACCTCCACCTCTGCTGTCTCTTCCTTGTCCGACTCTCTTCTCTTCCTGTTTGTCTTAACATGCTAAACTCTGGCTAGACTCAGTTTTTGCTTCGCATCATCGCTCAACTTCGAGCGGATGGGAAAAGCATCAACTGGACCCGCCTTCGCATGGAAGGTCGTACGACCAAATCACTGCAGAATCAGTGGACCAAAGTTAACAAGGAAATCTCCGAGATTGAGGACGCCGAAAATGGCGAGAACGGGACGGGCACCCCGACCAAGCCAAAGGCTACTCGTACGTATGCTGCTTTGAAATTCCACCGGCATGTCTGACTGGGATCTAGCTCGCAAAGGTCGTGCCAAGAAGGTTGAGAAGTCGGAGGCTGTCGTTGCCCCCGGAGCCAGTGACGATGAGGGCGGGTCGGAAGCCAAGGTGACTCCAAAGAAGCGTGGTCCCGCTGGTGAGTTCCAAGTCTCGTAGCGCATGGTATCGCGATTCCTGAGCATCAACAGCTAACATCGAGAGTACAGCGCGTCGCGGTGGCGGCAAAGGCTCTGCCAAGAAGGTCAAGCGAGCGGAGTCGGACGATGAGGGAGCAAAGAAGGAAGAGGCTTCCGACGAGGATGATGGTGCCGAGAAGGATTAGCTGCGATGTCGACATGGCCACTCTGTCTCTGATGCCTAGGCCTACGATTGTTTGCGGGCTGGATACCCTTCGCTTTGCTCTACTTGCCAGAGGGGGGGAACAGGGAGACGGATGGGTTATGAAGACAATACGCATCACGACAGGATGAGACTACAGTGAGGGTCGTGAATGAAAGCAGAGGTTCCCCGGACAGTCATGATCGAGTGCCCTTGTCTTTGGTGAGAGGCTGTGATGCGAGGGCGCAGCTGGCCAGGTCGAGGCGCACTTACGACAGAGACAAAGTGGGATCAGAGACGCAGGGCAGCAGCTCAACTTACATGGCAAGCTGAAGCGAGCCAACAGCCGATGCCGGCAGACCAGAGGCCGGGGGGGGGCGGCGCTAAACAAGGCGTCGTCGAAATCCGTTTGTCTAACCATGCTTGGCGTGGTCTCATTGGAGAGGGGGACGATGGTGTGGAGTTGGGTCGAGGTTGCTTCCAAGAGCTGATCTTGCAGCGGCCCGAAGCCATCGAGTCCATCGAGTCCCTTGGGGCGACCGGGCATGACGCGTGGGGGAGGGTGTCGTCTAGGCCCTCTTGGCCCTTTACCTCGTGAGGCAGCGGTGCATTGATCAAGGGAGGGGGGGATCACTTCCTCTCTCGCGATGGCCGATGGGCAGCGTGGGATGAAGCGGATGAGGATGACGCGGACGCAAAGCCCGCATGGAACAAATGCTGCGGTGGACGGCAGGCTCTCGGGGGCTCGGACGCGATACACGCCAGAGCCGTCGTCGCCTGTGTTGAGGATGGAAAGTGTGAAAATGCCAGATACTAATACTAGTAAGTATGGAGGAGGGTACTGAAAAATAATATGAGTGGTATCTTAAGGTCTCCGTACGGATAGCGGCTGGCGCTGTAATTACTGCACCTGTACTGAGACACCACCATTAAGAGAGGCCTAGCGCCGCCGGGAGCTCTGGATCGGTACCTCTGGGGCCCGAGACGGATGGATGAAGGATGGGTGCAGGGTACACGCTCGCGAGGGCACTGTGCCGAAGCACCTTCTCGCTAGCAAAACTCCACCCCGTCCGGCACGGCGAAGTACCCTACGGTCGTCCACACACCCAGGGGCAGTTGGCGCTCGCCCAGAGCTGGCCAATTTTCAACCGCATCGACACGGCCGCTGCACCTCTTGGATCCTGCTGATCCACCCCATCGAGAGCTGCATCCCTTTCGCCTCCCCTCCCCCACCGACAACGACATCACATGGACAGGCAGTTCATGCACCATCCTTTGCAATAGCCGGCGACAGTCCCTCGCTCGAGCGCGCCTTCGTTCGTATCTTGGATGCGCTGCCACCCTACGTCGCCATCACGAGCCCGACGAGCCTGCAGCTGCACCCGGTCCCGGCCTGGCAGCAGACAAGCCCTTAAAGTCTCTGTCCCCTCTCGCTCGCGCCCTCGCTGCCCCCGTTACTACGCTCCCGCCGTCTCTGCTCTGCCCCGTCGCGCCGGCCCCTTCAGGGCGTGGGATTTCCTCGTACCACCCCGGACGCCAGAGCCGCCATCATGAACGGCTCCCGAGCTTTGGCCGCGGGCAAGAGAAAGGCCCCGGCCTCTCCTGGCCAGGCGCCCCCCGCCAAGCGCTCCGTCAACGGCAAGCTCCCGGCCGACGACGTCACCCCGGACATTGACATTGTCGACTACGACGACGACGACGACTCTGCCCTCTCCGACGACCTCCACCCCCATGCTGCTCTGTACGTCGGCACGCCGAGCAGCCTGGGCGAATGGCAGGACACGATCCAAAAGGTTGTCCGCAACGTCGTCGCCATCCGCTTCTGCCAAACGTGCTCCTTCGATACCGACCCGGCCCTGACCAGCGAGGCAACCGGCTTCGTTGTCGACTCGGAACGAGGGTACGTGCCGCCTGCCTGGTCGGCCGCTCACTCGCTCCCGTGCTGACAACCTGGCCTTCTTCTACAGATACATCATGACGAACCGGCACGTAGTTGGCTCCGGTCCCTTCTGGGGCCACTGCGTCTTCGACAACCATGAGGAGGTCGACTGTTACCCTGTGTACCGCGATCCCGTCCACGACTTTGGCATCCTCCGCTACGACCCCAAAGCCATCAAGTACATGCACGTCGACGGCTTGGATCTCAGGCCAGACCAGGCCAAGGGTATGTGCTGACGCTTTCCAAATACACAAACATCCTGCGCGGGACCTTGGCTGACCTTGACTCCCTAGTGGGTGTTGAGATCCGGGTTGTAGGCAACGATGCCGGTGAGAAGCTCAGTATCCTGTCCGGCGTCATCAGCCGCCTGGACCGGAATGCGCCCGAGTACGGCGAGGGCTACAGCGACTTCAACACGTGTTACTACCAGGCAAACGCTGCCGCCAGCGGCGGTAGCTCTGGCAGTCCGGTCGTGAGTAAGGACGGTTCGGCGGTCGCCCTGCAGGCTGGCGGTCGCTCCGACGGAGCCTCGACAGACTACTTCCTTCCCCTGGACCGCCCCCTGCGTGCTCTTCAGTGCATTCAGCAGGGACAGCCCGTCACTCGTGGCGATATCCAGTGCCAGTTCCTGCTCAAGCCCTTTGACGAATGCCGCAGGCTGGGTCTCAGCCCGCACTGGGAGGCGGCCACGCGAGAGGCCTTCCCCGACGAGACAAACATGCTCGTGGCCGAGATTGTCCTGCCGTCGGGCCCTTCGGCCAACAATATTGAGGAGGGCGATGTCCTCATCAAGGTCAACGGCGAGCTCCTCACGCAGTTCATTCGCCTGGACGACATCCTCGACTCCAACGTCGGAAAGCCCATCAAGCTCCAGCTGCAGCGTGGCGGCCAAGATGTCGAGGTGGAGCTCGAAGTCGGAGACCTTCACCGTATCACGCCAGACCGCTTCGTCACCGTGGCCGGGGCCAGCTTCCACGATCTCTCGTACCAGCAGGCCAGGCTATATGCGGTGCCGGTCAAGGGTGTCTACGTGTGCGAATCTGCGGGATCGTTCAGGTTCGACAACACCGACAACGGATGGATCGTCCAGACGGTCGATCACAACAAAGTCCCGGATCTCGAGGCCTTCATCGAGGTCATGAAGAAGATTCCCGACAAGGCCAGGGTTGTGGTAACGTACAAGCACCTGCGCGACCTGCACACCCTCAACACAACAGTCATTTACGTAGACCGGCACTGGTCGTCCAAGATGAAGCTGGCCGTCCGAAACGACGTGACGGGGCTGTGGGACTTTACCGACCTAGGAGAACCACTCCCGCCGGTCCCGCCGGTCCGCCGGTCCGCGTCGTTCATCGAGCTCGACCACATGCCGCACCCGGGCATCGCCGAGTTGATTCGGAGCTTTGTCCATGTCAACTGTACCATGCCCGTAAAGCTGGACGGCTTCCCCAAGAACCGCCGCTGGGGCATGGGCTTGGTCATTGATGCCGAGAATGGCCTGGTCCTCATCTCAAGAGCCATTGTGCCCTACGACCTGTGTGACATCACCGTGACCATTGCCGACTCGGTCATTGTCGAGGGCAAAGTCATTTTTCTGCATCCGCTCCAAAACTACGCCATCATCAAGTACGACCCGTCGCTCGTCGACGCCCCCGTCAAGAGCGCCCGCATGAGCAGCGAGCACCTCACCCAAGGCGCCAAGACGTACTTTCTAGGCTACAACAGGATCGGACGGGTCGTGCATGGCGCCACCACCGTCACCGAGATCACGGCCGTGGCCATCCCGGCCAACTCGGGGGCCCCGCGATATCGCGCCGTCAACGTCGATGCCATTACCATTGACAGCAACCTTGGGTCCACGTGCAACAGCGGCGTGCTTGTTTCCCCCGACGGTACGGTGCAGGCGCTCTGGCTCTCGTACCTCGGCGAACGGTCGCCTTGCAGCCAGCGAGATGAGGAGTACTACCTGGGCCTGGGCACGTCGACGCTGCTGCCCGTCGTTTCGGCCATTCAGAAGGGGGAGACGCCGCAGCTGCGCATGCTCTCGGTCGAGTTCAGATCGGTGCAGATGTCGCAGGCCCGCGTAATGGGGGTGTCTGATGAGTGGATCAAGAAGGTCACGCAGGCCAATCGGTCGCACCACCAGCTCTTCATGGTCAGCAAGAGAACTTTTGAGCGAGGCCAACATCCAGTGTCTCTGCTCGAGGGGGACATTGTGTTGACGCTGAACGGCAAGATTTGCACTACCATCTCGGACTTTGATGTCATGTACTCCAGCGAGCTGCTGGACGCCGTCATTGTCCGCGAGTGCGAAGAGCTGCATCTGCAGCTGCCCACGGTCGCAGCCGACGACATGGAGACGGACCACGCCGTGTCCTTTTGCGGCGCTGTTCTCCATCGCCCGCACCAGGCCGTGCGACAGCAGATTAGCAAGCTTCACAGCGAGGTCTATGTCTCCAGCCGAATCCGGGGCTCGCCGGCCTACCAGTACGGCGTGGCCCCTACCAACTTCATCACACACGTGAATGGAAGGCCGACGCCTGATCTGGAGTCATTCATCGCAGCGACCCGAGAGATCCCAGACAACACATGTAAGTCCATCCTATGCGCCGCAGATGCTTATGTTGGAGGCTAACATTGGCCAGATTTCCGTCTCAAGGCGGTGACGTTTGACAGCGTGCCTTGGGTTATCACGATGAAGAAGAACGACCACTACTTTCCCACAATGGAATGGGTCAAAGACGGCAACGAGGCATGCGGGTGGCGACGTGCGACATACGAGGGCACCCAGGTATTCCAAGGGGAATCCATTGACGGAGTGCCGCCTGTCGTTGAGGACACCGAGATGGAGTGAAGTGGTGGCCGATGACTGGTCGACGGGTGAAGCTTTCACCATGTGCGATAGACGCTTTGAGTTACTAGGGGCCTGGGCATTGGATCGGGGCGTTATGCGGCTATCAAGGGATCCGATGCAAACCTTTGGGGAGCCGACTGGTAGCAGCCGAAGCCTGTAGGCTAGAGGACGGCCCAGACCAGACGCCGGCGACCTGTGTGGACAGCAAGGGAGGTGGGCTTATAGACGGACGGTTATCGTGTCTCTGCCCGGGACGGAGCTACTGGTTGTAGGGGCCATGTCGGTCGATGTATCAATCAGAGCTGGCTGGAGACTTGGCTGCTGGCCGTCGGGCTGTACATGAGACGACGAGCTGGGCGATGATGAGGGTATAAACACGTGCCTCGACTCCGAAGAGTTTCCTGCTGGCGGGGCGACGATCCGAAGCCGTGGTGGAGCCGGCGAGTCGGCGACGGATGCTCCGGTGGGGTTGCTGCGCCCCGCGCCCCGATTAGCTGCTTGATACGGGTACACGTCAGTAGGTCGCAAGTACCGGTACTGCCTGTGCTTCGTCGATGCCATGCATGGATGGACCTGGCGTCTTTCCAAGTCAGCAACCAAAGAAGACCAGATCAACTCGGGTCCTACGTCGCCGCCATAGTTCACGTGTGCTCCTCCTCCTCCTAGCATCTGGCCAAGGCCACACCAAGACGCGGCATGCCTCCGCAGGCGACCTTTGTGGTATGTGCCGCAACTCCAACCCCCCCCCCCCCTAAACGGTGGCCCTCTGACAGGAGCCGGTGACGCAATGGGCAGCTAAGGCACAAGGGCAGACGAAGCTGAAGGTGCAGCTCAAACTGGCCATCGCGAGGCTGCGCATGGTGCAGCAGCGTGACGAGCAGTTGGGCAAGACGCACCGGAGGGCCATGGCGCAGCTCCTCGAGACGGGCAAGGTGGACTCGGCCACGATCCGCGTCGAGAACATCATCCGCTCCGACATTGCCAGCGAGCTGCACGAGATGCTTGAGCTCTACTGCGAACTGCTGCTGGCGCGCGCCGGGCTGCTCGAGGGCCCCGTGTGCGACCCGGGGCTCGAGGAGGCCATCAAGAGCATCCTCTACGCGGCGCCAAAGACGGAGATTAAGGAGCTCGGCACCGTGCGCGTGCTGCTGGGCGACAAGTACGGCAAGGAGTTTGTCATGCAGGCCATGGACAATTCCGACGGCAAGGTCAATGAGAAGGTGGTGCAGAAGCTGAGCGTCGAACCGCCGAGAAAGGAGCTCGTCCAGGGGTACCTCGAGGAGATTGCAAAGGCGTACGGCGTCAACTGGCCGAAGCGCGACAAGGCAAGCCCGCCGCCCCCTATGATAGACTCAGACGACGACGACGACGACGACGATAAGCCGTCGGGGGCTCAGGCGCAGAAGGTGCCGGCGGAGCAGCAGCCCACCGCGGCGGCGGAACGGAAGCTCTCTAAGGGGGAGGAGGAGCTGAGCCGCGCGACGCCGCCGAGGGGGCTTGGAGGGCCGCGGAGTCCGCTGACGGTGACGCCGCCGCGGATGACGACGGACAATGTGCATCCGCGGGTCAAGCTGGGCTCGATGGAGCTCAAGCCCAACAAGAAGATGGAGGAGGCGACGGGCAAGCGGGAGCCTGAGGGGGCGGTGCCGGACATAAGCGATCTGGAGAGGAGGTTTGCGGCTCTCAAGAAGAGGTGACGGTGGAGGACAGGGGTCATGCTCGTTGATCAGGGGAAGGGAAAGGGGGGGGGGGGGGAGGGGGGGGTTCGGCTGGTTGAAGCGCCTCTTATGACATGATGGCCCGAATGCAACGGAGTCAATGAGCAATGGTCTAGGTGCGGTTATTCTCTCCCCTTCTGTCTATTGGCGCGATGGTATTCTGTGATTGGGTGAACGAATCGCCTGCTGGCCTGGCAACCGCCTGGCAGCCGGCGCTGGCCCTGAACAGGCTGGCGGCCTGAGGTTGATGCCTCGGCTGCTTGCCCTGCGTCTCCTGCGAGTATAAATATAGACGCGTGTTCTGTGTTCCGTCGCGCGAGGCAGAGAGAAAAAAACATCACCTTCCACCTCGCCTTCGCCTGTGGACGCTTCGTCTGTGGCACTTCTCGACAGCAACCGCGCCTTGGTTGTACAACAGAGATCACCAAGTCCACCTCACTCATCTTCTTGTCTCCCTTTTCTACTCTTCTTCACTTGTTGACGTCTGCTTTTGCCCACATCGTTCTTCCTGGATCGACTCGGAAGAGTTTTCTCCCTCCAAAGTCACCCACCCTCAGCACTGTTTTCATCCAGCCTTCTGACCTTTGGCCCCCTTCCATCCCAACGATCTATTGCCTCAGGAGAGTATGGACATGATGGATTCCCGAGACGAGATCCTGCGCAACGTCCGCGAGGTGCTCGGCTGCAACGGTGTGCGCCGCCTCGAGGACCTGGCCCCGATGCGTCAGGAGACCATAGAGCGACGCCTCACGGCCGCCGCGAGCAAGCTGCAGCCCGCCAGCATGGCCTCCATCTACGCCACCTGGCTTCAGGAGCAGGCCTACAGCGGCTGCGCTGCGCCGCCCGCCGCCGTCGTCGACCGCTGGTGCCACTACCTCGCTCGCCGCGGCTGCGGCAAGGCCATGCTCCAGGTCATCTGGATGCAGGCTGCGCTCACCGTGCTCGACAAGTGGTGCGCCATCATGAGCCCGGAGCGCGTGCGGGATGTGAGAAAAGACGTCTGCGATGCCATTGCTGCTGCCTACCCCGGGGAACAAGACAGCAACGTCCGCCAACATGACCGCATGGATGTCGAGGCCGCCACCGCGTCCGGTCCTTCGGTCCCTGGCCGTAGGGGAGTCGCCGCTGACGACGCCATGCAAGTCGACGACGCCCGCGCGTCCTTTGCCGCTCGAGATGCGGGAGCGGGCCCCGCAATGGTGAGGGCCACCCGGGACACGCCCTCCGACTCGGGCAGCGAGCTGACCATGGAGGAGCGTGAGAGTTCATTCGGCGGTTCCACAGCTGCCAAGACTCAGTACACGGGCGACCAGTACAAGGTTGGAGGTATGTATAGTTCTCTTGTTCTTCTTTGTGTCCATCTCGAGGCATTTCTGACAGTTCATAGGCCACTATGCTACCGACTCTTCTGACCAGCCAGAGCTGACCGAGGATTCTTCGTCCCAGCCCGGCCTTGTCTGCCAGGTCTGCAGTGCTCAGGGCGACCATACCACGGAGAATTGCCCTGGAAGGAACTTCGGATATGGCCCACGTTCGTCCTCTGGTTCTAGCTCTCCTCGGGCAGAACGTCATGTCTCACACCAGTCTCCAGTTCCGCTTCGACGAGGCAAAAGCACCCAGGCCCATGCCGAGTTGCAGCAGGCGACGCAGAACAAGCAGCCCAGTTCCCTCGGAAGCCTTCAGGACCTGTCTCTCGGATCAGGAAGCAAGGCCAAGGGAGGCAATGCTGATCTTCTTGGAGTCTCGGCGTCATCTCATGGCAGCACCCGGGGCCCGGCGGGATCAGCTCGCACCATGGATCGCTTGTCGCCCTAGAACGACGTAAGTTGGCCAAGCAATACGCAGACGCCGTGTTCACGAAGCTAACACGTGAAACAGGACAGCAAGGGCCATGGTGACGATCAGAAGTGGAAGCCAATCGAGGAGATGAACGAGGTAGAGCTCGAGGCTTTGCGCCAGGCTGATGCATTTCTCGCGAAGCTCTCTGCAGAGGCAGGGGCCGCGCAGGCAATGGCAGCCAGCGCACCTGCCCCCCCGCCTCAGTCCACGGCCGCCAAGTCGGACCACGCGCCCAAGAAGTTGAAGACGAGGTCGGGCCGCGCGCGGATCCCCACTCTTGGTGCGCTGGTCGAGCCGGCTCGCCCCAAGCCCAAGGCTCCCAAGGTCCCGGCGGTGGAGCCCACGGACGAGGACCAGGAGATGGGGGACAGCGGCGCTCCAAGCACGCCCAAGGCGGCAGAGCCTCCCGTGGAGCTCGGCGTCACGACCATGCCGCTGACCAAGGACGGGCCGTTCTCTGCGGAGACGCTGGCGCTTTTCGAGACTCGAGGCAACGTCTGGGTCAACCAGGTGCCGCGCAAGACGGCGCTGGAGATGTGGGACGAAATGGACGCGAAGAAGGCGGCCGAGGAGGAAGCGAACAAGGCCGGGAATAAGGCGGCCGAGGAGGGCGAGAACAAAGCTATGGAGAAGTAAAGTGCGAGGAGGTAGAGGGAAGGAGATGCAAATCAAGACGTTGCGAGGCGGAAACCGACAGGTGGAGTGAATGAGAGTCTAGTTGGTGGCCGGCTTCGCTGAGTTTGTTTCCCATCCAATGCCAATGCCTCGGCCAGAATGAGGATGAAGAAGCTGTTCCCGTGAATGGCGCAATGTCTCTTAGTCCAGCTTGTCGAGATGCTCCAGCCTGGTCAAGACAACTTGCTTGCTCGTCTCCTCGATCTCGCCGGCGAGAAAGACCTCGTCCAAGATGGCGTAGACCTTGTAAAAGTTGAAGACGAGGTCGAGCTCGCAGACGTTGCCGAAGAAGGCGTCGAGGACCTCGACAAAGAAGTGGATGGCCTCGAGGAAGGCAAGCTCGTTGTCGTTTGTGTCGACGCAGGCGCAGAAGAAGAGCCCGGCGTAGCGGCGATAGACGATCTTGTTGTTACGGAACTCGACAAAGTTGGACTGATACTTTTGGTCACGCGGCGCGACGAGGCGGTGGACTTCGCCCTTGAGCTTGATCTTTTCCTCGTCGCTGTATGGGGCGTACCATTTGGCGAGACGCGTCTTGCCCCTGTTTCGGAGGGTGGTTAGCCGTGGACAGCAGCGAGCGGGTGGCAAGGGAGGGCGCGCACTGTCGGTTTTGGATGAGGATAAAGGATAGCATGGCGACGCTGGGTTGTCGGAGCTGGAGATGCCCGGATGAGGGTGTCGTTGGAATCCGGGGATGATGGGAGGTGGTGGCTCGGCCGAGGGGTATTCGTAGACAGCGATTGATTGGCCAGGCAGAATCAGTGCTCCTCTATACTGCACCTACCCTGCAGGCTGCAAGTTTACCTCTTGTCGGGGCCTTTGGCGCTTCAAAGGCCATGTTGGATCTACGGATTGATTAATTAAAGTAGGTAGGCAAGAAGGTAGCCGCGACTGAGGCGCCGCAGTAGCTTCTAGTAGCCTGTAGTACAGAGCCCAGCAGTGTGAGTGCCGGGGAGAAACAATGCCTTGAACCCTCAATCAACAGCGCGCCCGCGTGCGGCCACCGCCTTGTTAGCTCTCGTCGTACCATGTACGGAGTCTGGGGTGGAGCCATGGCTTCGGCCGTTGTACCCGGCACACATGGAGCTACGCGGTGGGCTTCCTCTTCCTCTCTGGGCCATGACTCGTTCCGCCTTTTCCCACTTCAACTAACCTTCTCCATGGCGGGCGTTTTCTTCAAACCATTCAATCACCATGAAGTGTCCCATCCCGTCAGCCCCCCGACCAGTCCGCCGCCATTGACCTCTCCCCTGCTCGACGTCCACCAACCAAACGGACATCCCGGGTTCCTTGGACTCGACATCCGCCGGAGCCGCTCCGTTGCAATGACATCGGCCTGGAGATCCTGCCCGTCATGGCACCTTCAAATCCCCTGCAATGGCTCATTGTCATGATCTGGGGCCGCTGTCAGACCAATGCGCCGTGGCAGCGCATGGTCAAATACTCTCTCGCCTCGACCATCGCCCTCATCATCGCCTTGCTCCCTCCCTTTAAAGCCAACGCCAACTTCCTGACACCCATGGTCACCGTCTTTGCCCATCCCGGTCAAAGAATGGGCCTTATGATCGAGGATCTCCTCATGGTGCTCGTTGGCTCTCTTATCGGCTTGTCCTGGTCACTGCTGGGCCTTCATCTGTCAAGTCTCGTCCAGGCCTCCAATTTCCCGGCCGCTTACACCATTCGCGGCCTCTTTCTTCTGGTCTCCGTCCTTGTTCACGGCTATGTCAGGTCATCGAGCCCGCGTCTACTAGGCGCTGTTCTTTTTCTCCTCATCGCTTCCTTGTTGGCTATCCAACTGCCCGGTACCGCCTCAAGTTCCCTATTCACAACAATTTACATCCCAATTCTGCTCGGCGCGGGTGTATTGTTGTTTGTCAACCTCGCAATCTTCCCAGAGCTATCAAGCAGCTACCTGGGATCCTCGACCATCGATACCCTGTCGGAGACTATGGACACCTTGACTCATGCAACTCACTGGTTTGTTACCCCGGGCGGCGATCCTGATGACAATCAGCAGCAAACCAGCCTCGCGTCCACATGTAACGCAGAGAATCCTGGCAAGGGTGCAAAACCAGGCTTCATACGGAAGTTCTTCTCCCAGTTTCCCAATCCTTTTCAATCCTCGAAGACTGGGTCCATTCTCTCCTCCCTGCCTCTTCATTCTACCAAGTTGTCTCACCTGACCGGCCAAAAGTCCAAGCTTCGGGGTCAACTCTCCCGCTGTAGGGCGGCCCAAGACGAGATCAACTTTGAAATCTGCCTATCGCCACTGCCACCAACCGCTATGAAACCAATCAGCCTTCAGTACATGGCAGACATGGTTCAAAATGTCCTCACCTTGATTGGGGCGTGCGAGAACAAATTCGTCGTCGTTGGCAAGGATGACCACATGGGTGATTCGTCGACGATCGAAGAGGAGCAGGATCTGCCAATAACTCCGCAGTACGCAGAAGGGACTCAAAAATCCATTTCCATGGCAACCCCAGACGTCGGCGAGAAACCCAAGAAGACGAAAGGGGCCTATTTCAACCAGGTGGACAGCGTCAGGCCTATCAGAGAACTCGAGGCGAGCAGTGCTGAGTTGCTAGAGTCGATTCTCGAGCGGGTCCGAAGCCCTGTTCAAGAGTTCCAGGCGTCTTTGACAGAGGCTGCCAACCTAGTTGTCTTGTGTGTCGCCTACTGTTTCGATGTCCCGAAGCTTCCCTCTGGTGCTCCTGCACCGAAGGGCATACCTTTGGAGGAGATTGACTTGCGCATCGATCATTTCTCTGACGCACTGGCACTCTTCGATTTCCAGTCCGCCGAGGAACTCAAGCAAGCCACAATGGATCAGTCGGGTCAATCAATCGATTTTTTGCCCGGTATGGAGACCTTCTTGGCATCATCCTTTATTCTTGCTTTTCGAGACTCGGCAGCGCAACTATTGGAGATGCTGCGCCACTTACGACGTCTCATTGAAAAACGACAACTTCACCATGATCGGTCGCGACTTTGGATGCCTCAGTATACAAGTCTTCGCCAATGGCTTGCGACTGGCGGAGATGTTGACACCAGGGTCCCTCATAAAAAGACAAAGAAAGCCCAGCGCTCGAGCAATGGCACTCGAGTCGCCCCAGCGTCCGCCAAAGACCAGGCAATGCCAGAAAGTGATGAGACAGACTCCCACCGTGCTGCGGATGAAGAGCCATCAAGTAGCCAATCCGGACAGCGGGAAAGGCAGAAAGAGGAGGATTCTGCCGAAGCTAAAAGGGGCTCCGGGAGAAACCCGAATCATCCAAGGCCCAGCCGGATCATGAGAATGAGGGCAAAGGCAGCCGATGCCATGGAGTGGGCCCAAGGTTCGGACGACGTGGACTACGCGCTGAAGCTGGCAATTGCCGTGTTCCTTGTCACTTGGCCGGCTCTGGTGGCTTCCTGGACCTCGTGGTATGCCGATGTTCGTGGCGTTTGGGCGCCCATGCAACTGATCCTGGTCTTCGAAGTGGCCATCGGCACTTCGGTGTTTTCGTTTCTCATCCGACTCTTTGGTGTCGTGTTTGGCTGCGTGATTGGATTTCTCGCGATTCAGATCGGTGGGGGCAATCGCATTGTGTTGGTTTTCGTCGTGCTCTTCGGGCTCGTTCCTTCAATCTACATCCAAGTGGCTACCAAATATGTCAAGGCTGGCATGATTTCCATCGTGTCGATGACGGTTGTTGCTCTTGGTAAGTCAAATGCCCCGCCTGGCCCATCGCTCGGAGAGAGACTTACGTTTGCTCGGTCAGCTGCGGTGAATGGGAGCCCTCCTGCGTACGAGGTCTTCTACAAGCGTCTTGTGGCCTTTTTAGTGGGCGGTTTCGTCGCCATGCTGGTCGAAGTCGTCGTTGCTCCTGTCCGAGCGAGGGATCGTTTGGTGGAGTCTCTGTCTGCTTCTGTTCGCCAGGTTCAGAAAATGCAAGCGGCTCTTGCTATCGGGATTGATGGGCCAGAGAGACCAAATCTCCAGTCCCCAGCTCTTCTTGCCCGCTTCGATCGTTCCCGAGACAAGGCACAAGGCGCACTCACAGCGGCTGAGACATTTCTTCCGTTCTGTCTCAACGAGCCACGTCTCAAGGGCAGTTTCAAGCCGCTGGCGCCTATCTACGAGGAAACCATCTACGTTCTTCACCAGATTATTGATCGGATGGACAATGTGGTGCAGCTTCGCAGGGCGTACGGCTCGTCTATTCTCGAAGACTTGAACCCAAAGGTTTACGCATACCGAAGGAACGTGGCTGCCAGCAGCACGTTGATGCTCTTCTTGATCAACGAGGCTTTGACTACGTGGTTACCGCTTCCCCAGTTCATCCCGTCGGCCCGGCTCGCACAGCTTCGGCTAATCAATCGCGTCCGCGAGATACTCACCTCGGAAAACGCGGGCAAGTCAAATGTGGACCTCGCGAAGAGTCTGGGGGTCAGGGTTGAGCCGGATGAAGAAACGGCCAGTCTCATCACGAAGCGCAAATTCCTCTCGTGGAATGCCAGCACGGCTGGCCAGATGGAGATTATTGAGTATCTCGAGGAACTCGTCGAGTTGGTCAAGCTGCTGGTGGGCGTCAATGCTTTTCGGAGCGGCATGCTGGAACGGCCCACATACAGACAGTATATTGGGCGGATGGACGCGAACCGGGAAGCCGCCGCGACGGCTCTACCGGGTCGCAGAGGCGCGCCGGCGCAGCCTGAGGGGCACGAGGGCGTTGCTCTCGATTCGTCAAAGGGGTCGCGGTCTGGGTTCCCGCTGAAACGGGCGGCCACGGTTTTACAGCTGGCTGACAGACTCAGAGGAAAGGGTGGGGATGCGGAAGCCGACGGCGCGAGCGCAACACAGGACGACGGCATCCCTCGAAGCTTGCAAAGAGTTGGCACCAGGTTGAGGCAGGACAGCACCGTCGTCAGGAGAAGGGCGTTTACGATAGGGAATCGTCCAGGGTAAAGATTTTTTATTCCATTATCCTACGATGCGCTCGCTGGCATAAGGCAACCCAACCGCTTAAACATGTAGAGACCTGGGCGGGTATCATGCCGGAAACCGTACAATAGCTGTAATTATGAAAACAAAGCATGCCAATCGCTTCCCCAGAGAGCCGCCCGTGCCATGGTCGTCTTTTCTTTCCCATAGTCTGCCCTCGCAACGCCATGTTGGTGACCGAAATCGAAGCCGGGGCTGCTGCCGAGCCTAGAGTGGCTCAGATGATGTTGAGGGGCGTGTGCTGCATCAGCCTGGTGCCGTTGAGCATGGCGCGCGACTTCTTGGGTCTCTGCTGGAACCTGCGAAAGGCCTCCTGGACGTGGCGGGGCTCGATGGGCGTCTTGCCCTCGCTGGGGGGGTCGAAGAGGCCCTGCTGGAGCTTGCGCTTCTTGGCGCCGACGTTGTCGCCGCCGCTCTGGGCGCGGGCCATGTCCTCCTGCTCCTTGGCCTTGAGGGCCATTTCGGTCAGGGTGGCGACCATTTCGAAGGTGAGGAAACCGAGAATGTCGACAATGTCGTCCGAGGGCTTGCTGTCGGTGACGATGCCGAAGCCAGCCCACTCGCGGAAGCGCTTGCCCTTGCGCCAGGTGAAGGAGGCCTGGCGGTACTCGGACCACGTCACATACTCCTCGCGCGTCATGACCTTTGTGCGCTCGTCGGCCTTGCGGAGGCGCTGAAGCGTCATGTAGTTCATCTCGTCCTCCTCCTCGTCGTCCTCGTCGTCGCGCTCAGGTACTTCGACCGGGTAAAAGGACGCCGGCTCCCAGGGAAGGCCGACCTTGGCCTTCTTATTCTTCTTGGCGCCTTCGTCAACGGGGCCGCCGGGCACGACGCCGCCTCCGGGGTCATCGCCAGCTGCCAGGTCGGCGTCGGCGCCCTTGTCGTCCGAGTCCTTGACGTTCTTGCGCACGTCCTTCCACGAGAGGAAGGTGCGCAGACGGGACACCTTTGCCTGGTCGTGGCGGATCTGAAAGATGAGGTCGTTTGTGCTGATGGACTTGGACCCCCGCCGCGAGGCCAGCTCGGTGCAGTTGCGCAGCTGTTTCGCCAGCGTGAGCGGGCGAACCTTTGAACAGGAGAGGAGCTGGGTTTGCCTACCAGCTCAATCACCTGCTGCCGCACGATGTCTTCGATGATACTTGAAGTTTCAACCGAGGGTTCTGCCGTCTCGCCAGAAACGTACATCATCTGCCGAACCGTGTCAATCATCAAGTCTCTCGCAGTTGGCGGCGGTCTTCTTGTAGTCTTCCGGGCTCGAGGTGCGGTTGGTGCCATGTTGGGCAACAAATCCTCGTGGCTGAGATCCTGGTTGTTTCCCCCAGTGTTGGGCGATGAATCCCCTTGCCTCCGATCCTGGTCGCTTGACTCGATGTTTTGCGGGAGGAACAGACTGAACTCGAGCGGTTACGGCTTCTGCATGACCGGATGCTTCCCCCAGACAAGGCTGACAGGTGCAAAGCTCTCGAAACAGTGGGGTGAGGTTCCGACTTGGCTTGCAAAGCCTCTGGTGGTTTTGGTCGTGGCCTGCTCCAGCTTGAGAGTTGCTCTAGCAAAGGCGAAGAAAACAGGAGTGCTGGTTGGGTGCGTTGCCCGGACGCCCGGGGAAAACGACGGCCGGCATTGAATCCAAGGCTTGTGACGTGGGGGCTTGACTGGTGGGAGATTGGCCGTTTTGAAAGGCCTCCGGGTCGTCAAGATATGGCGGGTGATGCGGACTTGGTTTCCATGACGAAATGTTGCCGACGAAATGTTGCCGGCCATGGTCGGGAAGCCGAGATCTCCCTCACTTACCCATCCGCAAGCTGAAGCCCATGAAGACAAGAAGAGACCGCCAGAGGTACAGAGCGAGACGACCTACCTGGCTGATTTCCTGGCGATACTTGTACGCCTTGCTGTCCCTTGTTTCCGCCATGGTTGCGACGCTGGTTAGTTCCGGGACACGTGCGAAGATGACGGTTGAGTGGATTCAAGACGCCCCTTTGCCTCTGACGAGACAGATACGGTGTCTCTTCCGCCAACCAAAGGCCGAGGCTCGGCTGGCAACTTGGAGACGACGACGTCGGCGGCTCACGACGGCAGGGGCTGGTGTTAGGTGAGGCTCGAGAGGAGCCTGTATGTATGCGGTGCGAGAAACCAACGGATTGGAGCAAGGCGTGACTATATAATATGAGAAGCGTGACAAAGAAAAGGGAGGTTTGTAGAAGCATTGACTGGGGTAATGGTGATGAGATGAAGGGCGGTTGTTGAAAGCGGGACCTAGGTAGACAAAGACCGGGCGCTTAGCGTCGGGCTTGTATCTCCGGCGTATCTTTCATTGCTCGGGAAATGCTTCTCTACTAGGATATTTACTTTTAGTGTACATACGGCAGCTCAGATGGATGCTAACGTACAGTGTCTGTGCTCATGGTGACGTTCTGGTACTGTGTATACGTCACATGACCATTAAATCGCGCTGGCGGAATCATTAGGCCCTGACTATCCAGCACACATAAAAACCCTAGCTAGTTTTTAGGCACTTAGGTTAAGACTAGGGTTAGCTTAGGGCCTAGAGTTAGCTATATTAATATTTTACTTTAATATTTAAAAAGTATATAGGTAAGGCTGCTTAAGTACTCTCAATCTTATGCGCCACAGGCTCCCCACCCTTTGTGTGCCGGATAGTCAGAGCCGTGTGCTGGTTAGTTGGGCCCAATCATTACCGAGTTCAGCAGAGCCCTTGCTCACTTCTACGCCGTCCCATGCGTGAATTAGTCGTCTGCTCGCCCGACCAAATCGTGTCCCGTGCCTGGACATCTTCGTCTGAGGCTGCTGCATTATGCCGTTTTCCAGTGACGAAGCACACCAACATTCAGCTGCCGTCGTTGGGCGCATGCCTGGTATTCTGTACATCTCCAACGCCTCTGCCATTGGAAAGAGGCATACAAGACTCGGGGTCTACATGCGTCCACCCATATTCGCCATGGCTCTTCTCCCAAAGTCGGAAAAGCCCGTCTGCTTGGCCCCCCAGGCCACCACGTAGTGCGCCGCCAGCAGCTGCCACTCCTCGACCTCGTCCAGCCCTTCCAACGCGTCCAGTCTCGCCTTTTCCTGGCTGTCGACCCATGTCTCCCAGGCATCCTTGATGGTCGCGTGTCCAACCGTCTCGAACCCCGCATCCCGCAGCCGCTCCTCTTGGCCCCGGGGATCCCTGTACCGCTCCAAGCTGGGCATATAGATCTTGCGCGCCTTGAGATTCGACATCATGACTTTACCAAAGCTGTCGTCCAGTGGCATGGGCTCGTAGACGGCAATGGCCAGGCGGGCTATCCTCGATTGAAACAAGTCGAGGACGCGCTCCGAGTTTTGGTGGGTGAGGTAGCAGAGGCAGCACTCGGAGAGGATGAGCGTGGGCACATTCGTTCGAATCGCGGCGCCCATGACCGGAGTGAGGCTTTCGTGAATGTGGCGGAGGTCGACCGCATGACAGTGGTATTCGCCGCCGCGCCGCCATCGTGCGCTCCATGAGCCACTCTCTGCCACCTCAACATCTTCGAGTCTGCTCGCCAGCGCAGGTATCGTGCGGACTGTCTGGTACTTTCGTCGGCATGTGGGCTCAAAGTCGATTTCGTGGTAGATGAGTTCCTGAGGCGAGTGCGATTCAAGTAGCCGAAACGGCCTCGTGTCGGTGCCGGCGCCCAGAGCGACGATTTGCCTGGGGCCCTTGTCACCAGGTTCGTTGGGCGCGGAAAGAAAGGCAGTGATGATCATGTCGAGTGCCCGAGTCCGGACGTAGGTCCCTTGAGGCAGTGTGAGCGCTTTCGAATTCGGCGCCGCAAGGAGTGCTTGCTTCATCTACCTCGATTGATGATGGGCAGCCTTCTCGTAGGCGGACCCGACACAAAACACTCGGCGTAGGGATCGTCGAGATAGCCAAGCTGGACGGCACTCAGTCGCGACACGGCCGCATCCGTGTCGGTGTCTTGAATAACGGCATCTGGAGAGGCGCCGGCAGAGGCAGCAACAACAGCCGCCCGTCCGCCCCCTACGCCTCTGCCGCCTCTGTCGCCGCCACGCATGGAAAGGAGGTTCGGTATGGAGGGCGCCGCCATGATGTGCGATGCAGGGCAGCAGCGCGACGAGAGGGAAGAAGAAGATCGCCAAGTAGGGCAACTGAACTGGAGCTGCGGTGCGGATACTACAGTGCATGAAGAGACAGTATGACGTCAGCCAAATGAAAAATGAGCCGAGTGTCTGCTACCTAGTACCTACCTAGGTATCAAGCCGAAAAAGGGTGGGTTAGTGTGGCTTGTAAATAACGAGGGCCGATACCGCAGATTTGTGTGCGTGCATCCCTTGCGCCTACCTCGCGCCTTAATACAACAAGGTATACAAAAAGTAAGGGTTATCACGATACGTAGAAAACAGTACAGTATAATTATTAGGGCGCCCTGGCGGCATTATAGTTGGTTAATAATGTGTCTCTAAGCGGGAAACATCTTTGTATAAATTCTGCTGTATATATCCTTCTTCTTGGACGTCTACCTCTGCCTTATCCTATTATACAGCCATGGCCTCAACAGGCTAGTCACTAAATAAAACCGCCTACTAAAGCTCTCCACCCCCCCCCCCCTTATGAAAAAGACGACGTTCGTTATTCGGCTTATACGAGAGCTCGAAACCTGTAGCGCAAACAATAAAGTCGGGTTGAATCTCGCGCTGATCGCCTAGGATAATCGTCTTGTCCTTGACGCATTGGGGAGTGCCCCAAGCAACATCCACGTTCGACTGGGTAAGCGTCTCGAGGAAGCCGTTGCCCGGACTCGGC
The DNA here is from genome assembly GCF_020360975.1 of Hirsutella rhossiliensis. Lineage (NCBI taxonomy): Eukaryota > Fungi > Ascomycota > Sordariomycetes > Hypocreales > Ophiocordycipitaceae > Hirsutella > Hirsutella rhossiliensis. The sequence goes on from NW_025408669.1 coordinate 4,829,191, forward strand.
CTGCAAGTCTTATGCTCAGTGCTGTTCCCCCCCTGTATCCATATTCCATGGGGGCTACTGCACATACCTCCTGCACCCCATGTCAAACGAGGGGGTGAGTTTGTCCATCAGCTCGGGCTTGGCAGCGAGGCCCTTCTTCATCTCGCGGTACGAAAAGTCTCGCGCCATTCGCTGCTCCGGCGTTCCCTTGAGGAAGAAGTTTTGCCCTCGGCTGAGCTCGCCCTCGACCTGCTTGCGGAACTGCAGGTAGGCCTCGGCATCTTCTCGCCACTTTTGCTTCTGCTCTTCGCTGTCTGCCGCCCTGTCAGCGACAAGACGCTGTGTAAGAAACGGAAGAGGTGCTTGCATTCGAAGTTGGTGCCTCCTGGCCCGGCAAAAGCAGGGGCGAAGCCAATCGTGATCCACGTCGGTGACCGCATGACTACCGTCATCTTGTCCACCACTGCTGCAGTCAGCATACCTGAGAATCTGCGGCTGGGCTTTTCGAGCGTCGTACCTTTACCCATAGACGCTGTTATCTGCACACCGTTGACAAGAACGTCTCCGGCATCGGTCAAGAGTTGCCCGGTAGCCTTGTTCTTGACTTCAATCTCCCATTTTGCGGTTTTCCACTGAGCCTTGACGACTTCGTGCTCAAGCTTGATATATGGCTCAAGGTCGAACTTTCGAGCAACCGACTCGAAATACCGCTTAATCTCAGGTGCTTCAGCGTAGCTACCAACTAATCAGCCGAAATGCGACTCCCGAGATGTGGTTGCAGTGCATGGTGTGTACTATTTGCTCCAGTTGGGGTTCGCTGCCCATGCGAATTGATAGTTGTGCTGTCTTGGTGAGCACTTGGTAGAGACAGGCTGGTTCTGGGAGACCAACCGACGGAACATCGCAAGCGCATCCCGCATATCTACAATGCTGTCAATACAGTCCCTTGGCAACTTGTCTGCAAACCTGCCTACCTATTCTCCCACCAGGTCCCCCCTACGCCGGCATTCTTTTCATACAGCACCAGCTCGGCGTTTTGGATCCGGCCCTCTGACTTCTCGGGCGAAGGCTAGGGAACTCGCTCCGGCGCCAATGGCCATGATCCGCAGCTTCCTCGGGGACTTGATGCACTGCTTGCCGGCGAGGAACCGCTGCGTTTCCGCAAATTCTTTGTCGAAATCCGGCTGATACTCGTGATAAAAGGGCGAGGGAGTTGCCGTCGCCCCGGTGGGCGCTTTGGCCGCAGGCATCTTGAGCAACGACTGCAGAGATGGACCAAGGACTCGTCTACTTTGTTTATGTGCACTTTGTGCCGCCACGAGAAGCTCATCGAATCGTTATACCGCAGCCAACACGCCAGGCAAACGCCCAGTGTCCCCTGAGCCATATTCCACCTTTAAAAGCCGAGGCGCGTTGGGGTGGTTTCCGTCTCCGGCGCTTTTGGGGCGCCGAGAAGCCCGGGCAAGCACCGTGAAGCATATGCGGCTACGGAATTGGAGGCAACATAAGCACAGTTCTAGACCTTCTATCGGCAACCGCCTCGTAGCCCAACTGGCCACAGATGGGTAGTGTATTATATAAAAAGGGGCAGGATTCTAGCACCACTCCACTTCTGCCTAGTCTGGTGCAGAGGGACTTGGACAGTTATGAGCCGGGGGGGAATTAACGTTGCCTATTCCTTTAACTTTCTTCTACTACGCTATTTCTTAACTTGGGAAAGCTCGCATTTCGGAATTCAAGGGGGTTCGGTTGGTCCATATATAGAGCCTTCAATCATACACAACTTAAATCCCATCATATACGGTGTTGAGCCCACGGGCATCCGTAATTCCTACACATTAAATAGTCTGCGGCCCACGCTGGTCCGTGGCAACCTTCCGTTACGTGACAAAAGTACTCGCGGCTCGGAGCTCACAGCTCCATGTGCCTGCGAGAACTCTCCATGGCCTGCTCCATGGCGACCTTGACAGCACGCACCACAAACGGCCGCAACGCCGCCCTTTTGAACCCCAGGTCGGCATCGCTGGATCGCCTTTGCACCGTCACCAATCCCCGCCGCATCAGCGGGCCGACCAACTCGGCCTCTGCCACCTGTGCCTCTGCCCGGATCGATGTCTGCGCCACCGTCTTGGCGAGTTCCCGGGACATGAGATAGTCGACGTACGCCTCGACCTCGGCCGAGTAGACGCTGATTGCATCCGCCGGGGGCAGGAAAAATGCCCTTTCCGCGCTGAGCGAGGAGCCCTCCCCGAGTCCCGAGCTCGTGCCCAGTCCGGCACCCAATCCAATTCCGGCCCCGGCGCCGCCCGCAGTGCTGGCCCCGGCGCTGGCGGCGCTGGTTAAGAATGCTGAACCCCCCAGGGCAATGAATGTCCCGACAGCGGCTCCCAATGCCTTTTTAACCCATCCGCCGCTTGACTCGGCTTGCATTTGCTGAACGTCGTCCACCACCTTCTTCTTTGCTTCCTCCGCCGCCTGAGCTGTTTCGTCCTTCTGTACCTCCCCGGAGCTCCTCTCCTCTCCCGTATTCTCAGCCTTGCCTTTTTTCTTGTTCCTGGCCCTCTTCTGAGCCTTTTTGCTTGCCTTGTTAGCCTTGTCGGCCTCCTGCCCAACTGCTTCGATGGTTTTGCGCAACTCCATCATTTCATTGCTGAGGATACTGTCCTCATTCGAAACCGCGAAGATCAAGTCGTAATCCCGAGTTCGAGACCATATGACGTCGGCGGCCTCTACCTCTTGTGCACTCATCTCCAACGCCGTAAACGGCTCCTTCTGCGAGATTTGGGCGGCCTCCCCATCTCTCAGCTTTTCCAGCATCTCTGAAACTGGCTGTTTCGCCTTCATCTTCTCCATGAGTTCTTCCTTAGCCTCCTCCTTCAGTTTAGGTATCATGTCAGCCTCTGCTTTTGCCTTGTCTGCGTCTGCTAGCTCCGCAGCCTTTTGCGCTCCCTCTCTGTAGCTCTTGGCGGCGTTGGTGTATGCCAAGTTGGAGGCTTCAGCGGCTGCGGCCCTTGCGTCCTTGGTTAGTTTGAGGGCCCCTTTATAGGGCTCCGAATGGAGGCACACGTATTCGTCGCAAATCTGGGCTATCTTTTTGGTAGACTCCTTTGCTTTTTTGGCCGCCTTGGCCGCCTTGTTTGCTTCTTCCCTAGCCTTTTGTGCATCTGGCTCCTCCCGGACGGAGTTATATGCCCTTTCGGCCTCGGTTGCCGCCTCACTGACTTGCTTTGCTTCCACCTCGATATCTTTGAATGCTTTCTCCGCTGAGGCCAGTATCTCGGCGTGATTTGGCGCTGTAAATAATGGGAAGCCAGTTTCTTTGTTCCAGCCTATAACTTCCCCGACATTAGGCTGGTTCATGAACTCAATAGCACGGCTATAAGCCGTTGACCCGTCAGCCAGCTGGGGCTGTGGCCCATTGGCGAGCCATGAATCGTATTTGGTGTCATAATCCAGATTGCGTGTGAAGTCTTTAGACGGATCGTCTATATACGCCTTTAGAACTTCGTCTGTTGCCCGAACTGGAATGGTGTTCCAGCCAATGACTTGGTCCCATCGTATGCCTCCCAACGCGTCATATTCGTCTACCGATTTGGCCATGTCAGAGATGTATCCTTGAATGCTTGGTGATGCCTCAATCATATTTGGTGTTGCCTGAATGCGATAGAGATAGCTTTCCGTTGCATCCGTTTTGGCGCGGTGGCTGCCATACTTGATTGCGGGCAAAATTTGGGCTGACGTTGAAATATACGCCGAGGCAAAGATGCCATAGGGTTCCTTGCGGTATTTCAAATGCTCGTTCAAGCCATATCTGTCCTCTGGTGGGGGATTGATTGCCGGAAGGAATCCGTTTTGGCCTTGGATTTCGGTTGAGGTTCGACTGTCGCCCCGGTAGACAATTTGGACTTGCCTGATCTGCGGCTGCTCGTCAGGCGCTGGTCTGGCAACGCTGGTGCCAAGGAGCAACAGTAACCAGGACAGGATCAACATCACCCAGCGTGGATACATGTCGGCGGTGAGGGACCGGTGTCAAGCAAAACTAAGGCCCCTGACAGAAACTAGAGAGAGAGAGAAGGTCAAGAGAGATGGGTTTTGAAAACATTGAAGCGAGAGATGCTGCCAAGTTCCATTGATATAGACAACGAGGACGAAACTTCGCCCGCCGCCTGCCTAAGTAAGCTAATAATTTAATTATCATTTAAGAACATTGATGGCAGTGTTTGTTTGAGTGCATGACTCAATATCGCATGAATGCAAATCTCTCGCGTACTCCGTACGTTGACTTCCAGTATAGCATAGCACCGCCTACTGTCTATATTACGCAGTCTGAACTTGGGCCGACCTCACTCAAGGACTTGATGCCAGCTGCTTGGCGAGTAATAAGACTCTCCGATATGCCGAATTTTTCCATGGTCGTAATATTCTAGCCCTGCTCCGCACCCCAATATGGCCATTGTTACTACCCATCTGTACCCCTGTCAAATTGTTGATGCGGGCGGCGTCCTTTGAAGTTTGTGCTCTGTACAACTGGAGGGACTTACAGTGTAATTCGGACAAAAACACGAGAGTCCTAATTAGAGACTGCTTCCGTCAATATACGGTTTACATCCACAGTACAGGACATAATATTTTTGGTGAAAAGAGAGATGCTTGCTGGCTTTGTTGTCCTGTTGCGCTCCACAATCTAGTCGGCTCTGTCAAGAACCTGAAGAGAGGGAGGAAAGGCCGAAGTATGCAAGAAGAGATGCCTGCTTAATCGGGACCTCTTTCCACTCTACTGTACATCGCCGGGTTAATTGCATTGCGTAGGGCGTTGTGATGCATGGTTATAGCATGCTTATAACGCTTATAAGTGCTACGGGCGGCTCTGGAGATAACTTACAGCAGAGCCACTGGCAAGACCTCGCGACCACCAGAGACATTGTGGCATTGTGCTCGAGTGAATCTACCTGTGGGTGCTACCTATATAACGCCTTAAATAAGACCGAGACAGACTTGCATCCAGGCTAAAAGAGTATATGCATTATATTAGCAGTGTTTTTCCGTGTAAGTCAAAGAAATCAAGCTCCTCCTTCGGTAGCTGTATGTTCACCCTTGTTTACAACGCATCAACAAGTGAGTAGGGGCCGCATAGACACCTTGATTAGGCAAAGATGCTAAGAAAAGGGTTGAATTCCGCCTATAGGCACCCGGAATAATTATAGGCGGCGTGCCGAGCGGAATTACTTCCACTATCCACATGGTGTTTAAAGCGCTGCCAAGGCTTAGCATCTTAACGACGTTGAATATATACCACCCCCACCTCGCCTTCAGTATGGGATTTCTCAGTTAACGTCAGTCACCTAGCTTACAGCATACCCCCCTTCCAGCACCCTTTCTCACCAAAACGCAAGCTTTAAAACACTAAATAATAAATATAAGAAAAATAGTTATGCCTATTCGCTCCTAGAATACTATTAGTAAAATAGCTTAAGTTAGTATTAAAATTTACTTTTTATATATATTATTGTGAGAGCGCTACTAGGAGGTACGGGCTGACAAAGCACTCGGGTACGTAGTACCAATGTGTCGGCAGGGTATCGGCAGGGAATCGTGCCTACCCCGCTCGCATGTCATAGACCACTCGCCATTCCGACGGAAGAGGAAAAATCCCTCTTCTCGCAAGCTTCAGTCTTGCGACGAGGAGAACACAATACACACAGCGCAGTACCTCTAGCTATCTCTACTACCTGACTGATCGTACCGTGATACGTATTCCCTTATAATTATATCTAATTATACTTATATAAAAGCTTAAAGCTAACTTAAGTATTTTATTAGTACTTTCTATTACTTTACTTAGTAAGCCTTAATACTTTAAAAAGTACTAAATTAATATTAAAAAAATTCTAATAAAGTAAGCTAAGTAGTAAATAAGCTTTTTTATAGTATATACTACTAATAAAGTAGTTAAAGACTTATAAATAGCTTTTTCTTTTAAGTTATTAAGTAATAAACTTTTCTCTTTATTAAAAAAAGAGGTATTTTAAGAATATCCTATTATCTTTTTATTTAATAGATAAAATAGTAAATAGAAAGTACTTTTAAGTACTAAAAGCTATATAAAGATAAATAGTACTATATAATTTTTTTAAACTATTTATTTAGTATTTTATTTTTACTATAGGAAAACTAAAAAGTAATATAACTTATTTATTATTAGAAAAAAAGAAAAACTTATAGTACTTTATAAATCTATTATAGCTTAGCTCTTTAGCTATAAAGTTTTAGTCTTTCTACCTATTTTAATAAATTAGTTATAGATTTATAAAAAACCCGACTTTTAGTGGGAAAAGGGTGCTGGAAGGGGGGTATGCTGTAAGCTAGGTGGCTGACGTTACATGGCTGTCTCCTTTTCTTGCGGGGCGTAATGTAGAATAAGTTAGAGCGCTTTAAGCATGTCCTATAGCTACGCAATCACTTTTACCAAGAAATGCGCAGCCCTGTGCACAGCAAAGCACAAGGGTTTGCCTGCCAATACGCAGGTGTGAGGAAACCACTAGGTTGTGCAGGCAAAAGTGAAGTGACACTCCAACAGATGACCTGGAAGTGGACCCTATATGCCATGGAGGTGCTGGTGGCAGCTGACGGTAGGTATAAAGGGAGGCCGGCAATGGGCAACATGGGCTTCCTCCCCTCCGTCTCCTTTCATTATCCCTCGGCACCATGTTGAACATCCTGCTGGTTGGTGCGCTTGTTGTAAGGTCTCTAGCTAAGGACGCTCCCTCGGCCGCCCCCGAAGCACCCGACCCGGGCCGTCCGAGCGAACCATTAAACACATACAGGAACCTTATAGTGGACATTGGCGGCCTTATCTCTGACGCCACCACATGTTACAACATGTACGAGGAAAAGGTCAGGGTAGCGGAATTTGTTGGGGAATCATTGTTGGCCACTATCCAGTTGTGCGATAAGGACTACGACTCTATCCATGCTCAGCTCCGAGATGCTCGCGATACGGCACGGAAGCCCGACTTTCCAGCGGACCAGCTGGATGGCCTTGGGTTGCCCAACGTGCTTGAAGGCGACCCGAGCCAACAAGGGAATCGGACCGTTAGTCTGGTGAACAGGCTTGACCAGCTTAAGCAAGCGGCTGAACAGGCGGTTCGAGTTCGTGATGAGCAGGCAAGTATCCACACACAAATCAATGACAATACTCCAATCAATACAACTTACCTCCAGAGGCTCCAGCCTCAAGACACGCTGCACGTTTTCAGGATTTGTGATAACTAACCAGTTAATCCAGGCAAAAGCTGGGGAACCAAAGCCATGGAAATACCCAGATGATATGCAGTGCTATGAGCGGCACTCTGTTAGTGAGAACTGCCTGGGGACCAAGGTCCTTTGCGACCGGCAGGGACCCGAGAGTGAGCAATGCTTTCAATCTCGGAAACGCCCACAGTTCCAAATAGGGCTAGAAGAAAACTGCAAGGTCGATCCCAGTAGATCCAGCGAAGCCTGTGTCGGGACCGAAGAATGGTGCGGGAGAGGCCCCATTGTCAAGATATGGGGGTCCAGCAAGAACTGCATAGACTACCGACACCGAGACGGGACCCAGCAATCGCATCCGTGGGAAGAGGGAAGCGGATGTCACGAGAAGACAGAGGGCTGCCTTGGAACGTTTTCCTGGTGCGCACTTTACTACTGGGCGACTTATTCGAGCCAAGAGGCCTGTTTCGGCGACCGCAAGCCCCGGCCCACGGACAACAAGAAGGGACCGTGGAAATTCCCAGACGTTTCCTACTTTGCCGACTCCGAGATCAGTAGGGGCACTGAGGCCCTATGCACCGAAATCAGGAACCCGGAAATACGGACTAGCTGCTACAACGCTCGGGAGCCGGCACCCTGGAGATTCCCATTCTCCGCGGATTGCCCGGTGACAGGGGATCTGGAGGATGAGCGGTGCATGGGCTCACAAGCTTGGTGTGAGTACCAAAAGGGAATCTACGGAACACTCGAGGGATGTCTTTCGATCCGCCAACGAGCCCCCAAGCACTCCAATCTCGACTGGAAGTATGGAGAAGATTGTGCGAAGCGGTCCGAGAAATGCCTTGGAACGCTCAAGGCATGCTCTCTGTTCGAGAGGGCGAGGTTGAAACAAGACTGCGTTGCAGCAAGATGGAGCCCGGGATTCATCCTGCCCAATTCAAAAAGCTGCAACAAGGAGGGGGAGCCCAACGAGCGTTGCTCTGGGACATTCGAGTGGTGCGTCGACCACTGGAGCAAGGGGGGCTATAGCGGCGAGGCGGCATGCTTCAGCAAGCACGGGTTCGACGCTGTCCGTTTCGAAAATTCGATTATTTCTCTCGTGGCTCCGGCGGTGCAAGAGAAGATTCTCGACGTTGCGCAAAACGTCACAACCAAGGCCTTGTTCCAGGCGCTAGCCGTCGACGGTCAGTCGCGCCAGTCGGCCATGAAGTCGACAAAAGAGTTCCTGGCCCAATATTTCGAGAAGCTCAGGACGGCCCTGATGCGAGAGGGGTGGGCCGAGCAGGCTGTCAAGAAGGCTCTTTCATCGGCCTAGGCGTTTTGTGTATATCTCACCGAGGCTGTAGCAGCGTGGCTAGATAAACCGACCGCCTGACAGACTGTCTGAAGAAGTGAATATAGTCTGTCTGACTGTAGACCAACCGATCGATAGGTTCGGTCAGTCTGGGTCGTCTCAGACGGTTTGAGCCAGCAGCGCCATAGCTCACCGAGGTTATAAATGTAATGCAAACCGGGTCCTGGGCCAGGCGCGTCTGCGTCTGCTGTTAGTCTCTATAATGATGTATAAATGTCAAACATAGCAAATACCACTTGACTACCAGCAAAATAGGGGCACCCCCATGTGGAGGTGTTATTGGTATAGTTTATAAGTCTTTGTCCTGCTGACAGAAAATGTTAAACATAGCAAATACTACTTGACCGCAAGCACAATAGGGGCACCCCCAGTGGAGAGGTATTATTGGTATAGTTTATAAGTCTTTGTCCTGTTGACAGTAATCTATTCTGAGGCGGCTCCACCGTGACAGCGATACACGCTACGCCGCGCTGCACATGTAGGCCTAAAAACGGGAAGACGCTCAGGAAGAGATCGAACCCCCTTTTCTACGTCGATTTCTCTTTTGATGCGCTTCGTCTCGCCGTGCAGTTTTTTCTTCAACTCTTTAAGACATTCATTCACCTCGCCAATGCGGCCTGACGAACGCCCAAGACGTGCGAGGTGGGAGTTTCATTCATTAAATCAAGCAAGCAAGCTCGCGATACAGGCCAGCTGGAAATATTCTGAAGAGAAAAAAAAGAAAGAAAAAAAACGTGTCCGCTACTTGACTGGCACACTGTTTCTGTTGAGTGCCGCAGCTCGAGATGAGATGAGAAAGTACGTACATGCACCACGGTAACGCGTAACGCGTCGAGCGTGCTAGTTATGTCAGCACTCAGCAATCTTGGCCACGATTGGAGAGTCACTGCTGGTCGTTTGTTGTCATCGTCAACACTTGAACACAACACGGGGCCCCATGGAAGAAGCGCCGCCTTCGCCGCCCTCGCCGCCCTCGCCGCCATGCTCTGCACCTACCGCTCCCTTATCAGTCTCTCAGCTGGTTCGTCTTCATCGCAGGGAGCGACTCCTCGTGCGCCCAATCCACTGGACCGACCGCCATCTTGAGCTGCTCGGATGCTCATTTGGTGACCCGTCTCGCGCGCCTCCCAAAACGACGCCCGTTTTGTTTGGGCGGCGAGGCTCCGGCTACCTGCGCTACGCGTTTAAGCATCGAGAATGGAGAGTGCAATTTCGAGAAACTGCTCTTCTCGACGTTCTTGCGACGGCGGGACCATTCGCGGATCGGTTCGGCGCCTCCTTCCTTACCTTGCCCTCGTTGCTGCGACTGACCAACGATATCGATAGACAGAACATTCGCTTCGCCTTCAACCGGCGCCACGTCCAGACTCTCCGATGCACAATCTTTCTCCCTAAGATACAGCAAGAACCAGACCCATGGCCGCCGCTTCTTGTAGCCTACGTTGACCTCGATCGCATCGCTAGCTTACGTAGAGACTTATTTCGGCTTCCTATCGAGAGACAGCGGTGTAAATCCGCCTTTTCATTATCTTGTCTTAAGACAAAGAAAATCACCCCTACGAACCACCTGCACGATCCATACATTGTAGCGATCCTTATCGCTTTGGCGCAGGGAAATAAGCGACGGGCCGGCTATCGACAGGAATCCGGCTTGGACTTATTTACGGTACGATACCAAGCTGCGTGTGAGTATTTTCTACTAATATAACTCCTTCTCTCTTTAGTCCCAAGTACTAGTCTCGTCAAGCGACAAGGAAACTATCTATCTCTATACAGCACGCATTACCTCTTCGTTTCTTTGCAGTCTCGAGGACCCTACCTTCAAGCCATCGGAGCCGACATCTATCCAGGTCGAGATCACTACTATCCCATACAAGCCGTATCGGTCCTTTCTCGACCGCCTTGCCGTGCTTTTGCTTCCAGCACAAGAGTTGGCCAAGATACGGGAAACAGAAGGCCAAGGCCAAGACCTTCAGTGCCAGCCTGCACTACAAGATGCCGGGCAATCAATTGGATATACCTAATGCTGCATCATCCTTGCATCTACGGGCAAAAGAGGATGTTGGCATCGTTGGACCAGTGCGGCTGGATATGCGTTATGAATGACACCTAGGCATTTTCACTCGGTACCAAAGGGGGTGAACTGACACGGTGTAATAAGAGCAACCTTACTGCATTCACGTCGCCGGGGGTACATGGAGCCTCACGCCGACCTGTCAATTGATGAACAATGTTCTAAGAAGGAAGCTCGATTGACAGAAAGGGGGGGTAATTATCAATCCACCACTTTCTACCATTTGGCGGGACAGACAAGCAGACAGGACAACAGAGGCAGACGAAGCGGCGGGCGCCTCAGGAGGGAACATGGGTTTGAGGTGCCATCTGCCTAAATCGGTGGGTGCTATAGTTTCTGAGACGGCAGAACCTAATATTGAGTACGAGAATGATTGGGTTTCGAAAAAAGGGTTTCTAGGTACACCCGAATATGGAAATTAGAGGACTTTCATCGGCCTAACAGAAAAGACCAACACGGTAGGTCTTTAGCTCTCCATGGACTCATCGCTATCACTGCGGTCACCACTGCTGTCCCTAGGCTCGTCTCTATATATGCTTATTTGCTCATCAGCCCACGCCAACATGGCCAGAATATGCTTGATAACTTCCTTGCGGTGGCCTCGCTTATCAATATCAAACCATTCTGTAGAGTTTACTCTTAAGTAATGAGTTGTAGGCGAGGGCGTCTCGTATTCATTAATAAAATCGAGCGTTATATAGAAGTGGAAAAACTTGACGTAATGTGTAACAGCAAGGATGATTATAAGACTAAGGGGATTGTGCTTTAATTAGGAAAAGTCACAGAGCTAAGGCAAACATAGTACTTATACTCACTTGTTTTTAACGAGAGGCTTGGTGCTAGTAGCACGCCGTACGGCGAGAGCCTGTCCGACTAGCTGGCCTAAAGTCTTATCCGAGACCGTCGGCTTGCCTTCGATTGTAAACTTTTGGAAGGCTCATTTCCCCTCTATCGTTGCCACCTGAATAACTTGGTTACCCTTGTGGACCTGTAGGCCGCCATCGTCTATTGCTTCAATCGACTGCTTTGAAGCACTCTCGAAGGTGTGCGCGAGATGCTCGTCGCGAAAGAAAATAGGAAACGCCTTATCGATCGGCTGAGCGTAGTTAATCACACACCGGATAAAACAGCTCGCTAGACGCACAGTCAGGTCCTCTAGGGGAGCCGACGATAGTTTATTCACCCAATCAAGGCTCGCCGCGGACGAGGCCGAGTCCGACGCCGATCCAGTTGGCGAGCTACTAGCGACTTGCATGCTCGCAGACGAGACGTAGCCTTGATGCTGTGTCGCCGGTCGTGTCGCCCGTGTAGTTCTATCCGATATCATAGCGGTAGCCTGCATTTCTGCTTGCAGGAGCCGGGCGAGCGCGGCCTAGACATAGCCGAGACTGTCTGGCTGCTGCTGCTGCCGGACAATCTGGTGCTCATACTTGTCTCTGAAGCCGGCAGTTGGTCCGTCAACCAGACGGTCGATGCAAACATGGACTCCCCCTACAGAGTCTGGGAAATTTCTGTCGGAAAAGAGGGCGAGGCGCTTCTGAGGTTTGGCGCAGATGACTCGGCTCGCAAATAAGTGTGCCGTGTCCCAGCGACTCACGCCACCCTCAAAGTCGTCCGACTTATATAGAGAGTCGAAGCTCTCTGCCCCCCCGGGCGTGTACTTGGCAAAGAGGGCTTCGCTAGTGACGAGGTCGTAATAGGCCATGATGATAACGGGCGGCAGACCGGGCAGACGGAACAGACGAGGCTTGTACTGCGGGGGATGTGCGGTAAGAATTCTTAAAAGGCAGAATGAGAAACGGCTTGAACTTGATCTCAAAGCTCAACTTAGGACTGCATGGACAAGATCGACCTGCCTATTCGCAAACCGCAAGACCAAGCATGCTTTATAGCCCACGACAGTCTACTTGAGCCTTTGTAGATACATGGCGCGGCGCCCGTGCTACACACCTTGACAGATTAAACATGTCAGACGTGAACGATATGTAAAAGTCCATTGGATAGAGAGTCCGGTGGTATCGGGAATCCCGCATGTAAGCGCTCGACTTACATACGGCGGCCTTGCTGCAACCCTGGGGAGTCATATCTAGTAGTCACTGGCCGTTGTTTGGCGCCCCCCAGGTTCACAGTTCTCCCCTTTGGTTTGGTGAGGCCGCGTGAGTGGAGACTTGAGCAGGCACAGGCGGCTAACTTGTCGCGGACGCTACCCTGAGTTGGCCGCAGCCGGACTTGGTCGCCATCGGCCTACAGTAGAGGCTGCAATAACGGACCAATGACCCTAAAGAAGTTGTGATAGGTCGGAACTCGGAACGGCCCGACTCGTTACCAAGGCGGCCCCATATGACGTGGTTCTTTTAAGCCGCAACTATCACCCTTCCTTTGAAGTTCCTATTGATAATTCCTTCCCCTCCTCTTCAGCTCAGCAACCAACAGCATTAGCCCTCACAACCTTCAAGACGCCGCTAAGCGCAGCCCTTTACATAGATGCATGATAACTCGACGATGACCCCCTACTGTTGGTCCGTCTCGACCGGAGACGCAGGCCCCAACGCAGTATGCAAGCTGCAGACTGAGCGGTCGGAATATTTTGACCTCGGCTGGAGCCTAGTGAAGTGACTCGTGAGACACTGCAGTAGCTGCACCATGGCTCATTTCAGAGCTCCTCGAGCGATGCCATATCTACTGGATGGATGGCGGCTAATAGGCGGCAAATACGGTTGTGAACTTGAGCCCGGCTGCCTAAAGAAGACTCGTAAGGCCGGGCGCAACCAAATTCGAGGTCTCACTTTACTCACAATAAATTCACCTCCCGTAGTGCGGGAGATGCGTGTCTGTTCCTTCCCACGTGCAGCTAAAAAGCTACCTCTTAGCGCAAGCTATTCTATTATAATTCCAGCATTATTACTTATTTCTTACCAGGATATATCTCTACCTATTCGGCCAAGAGTCTCTTAATCGTTATCCGCAAGAAATCTCAAGTATTTCCAGGTACTCGTCTTGTACATCCAGCTCGCCTCGCGCGAGGGACAAACCCTCATAGTAGGGCCCCTCCCCAAGGGGAACTCTTTAATCCCCGCCTCTACTGGCTCGGGCGCTCAAGTACCCTATTTCGCAATTAGAGCTACCTGGACATTTTTTTTGGTATTTGCTGTCGAGGAACAAGTGAAGGATAGTACATATGAGATATTAGAGCGTGACATTAACGTATCCCGCCTTTTAGCTGGTGTTGCCAAATAGGTAGTATTACTCTATAGTTGACCGTCTTTACACGTGACACCTCATCTACTATTCATGCTACTTCTCCTTTCATACCGTCCACGTCATCCGGGTTCAGGCAACGATCTTTTCTTCTTCTTCCCCTTTCCCACACACTTATAGTCTCAACGCGTTTCCAGCAGCGACCAAGCAATTGCTTTGCCTTTCCTGCCTCCATCCACCGCTTTCTTCGGAATCCAGACCGTCCGGACCGTCGCACGACATCCTTGCCGCCGACAGACGCCCGCACTTGCCATGGCCATTTCACTCATCAGACGAGCCATCCTGGCCCACGGGGATGGCTTGCCCGACTACAAACTGCCCGACTGGGCCTGGGTCGTCATGTTGCTCGACCTCATCGTCCTGCTCCCCGTCACCGTCATCGTTCGTGCCTCCCGCCCGAGACACCCTTACTCCACATCATACTGACACCATGCCTCCCCCCCAGCTCGACTACACCTTCAAGGCCGTCTATCCCGTCTTCGCCATGATCGAGGACGAGAATCCCCCCGCCTACCAGCCCGTATCCCTGCGCGACGCCCTCGACGACGAGACGGTCCGTCCCGGCTCCAAGCTCGCCGAGCTCGAGACGCGCACCGTCACCTCGTCTTTTCGCGCCATCAACCGCCTCCTCATGGCCAACGGCGGTGTCATGGCCAACTTTCGCGGCTTCACCTGCGCCCTGGCCCAGTCCTTCATGACCTCGATCCTCATGGTCGTCTTCACCGCATCCTTTGGTGGCGTCTTTGCCCCCGCCGCCACTCTGCTCGCCTCGCTCGCCCTCGTCCAGTTCAGCACCGCTTGGGTCCACATCGTCATCTCGCGTCCGTCGCCGCTGCCCTTCTGGCAACGCCTGCCTGCCTTCAAGCACACTTTTGATGCCACCTGGAGGGCCGTTACCATGTACTGGTTTGCTTGCGAGGTCGCTCGCTGGGCGCCCGTCGTCCTCATCAGCGTCGCAGGCATTTCTCTCCCCGAGCTCCAAGTCGCCGGTGGACAAGGCGCTGATTTGCGCAATCTCGACGCCGCCTTCTTCGCCAAGGCTCTCTTCATCTTCCTCGTCGCCCTCGTCTTCTCCATCTTCCTCGTCATCCCCGCCAACGTCATCCTCGTCCGCATCCAGGCTTCGCTGCTCCCCCCGGACGAGGACACCATCATCCCCTTCGACCGGTCTTTTGAGGGCAGGGCCGAGCCTGCCGTTGTGGGCGGTCGCGGTTTTGTCACCATTTCCGATGCCTGGGCCACGTTTAGCAAAACTGCTTGGCGCCGCCTCCTCACTCTCTACGTCAAGATCTTCCTTGTCACCATTGCCGGCATAGCTCTCATGGCCGCCCTGATATTGCCCGAGATCATTGTGATTGCGAGCCGGTCTGTCCGTGTCGACTGATGGAAGCGTTGGCCAGGCAGGATGAGCAGGGTTGCGTTTGCGAAAGGCGCTATGCACGCTGGCGGTGCCACTGAAATGAAATGGCAGTTTTCGGTCAACGGCCTCTCTACTATTCTTATCTTCACTCATTCTCGAGCCTAGCGGAAACTTGTGTACTCTTGGATATGAACCAGCTTCTCCTTTCTAAATTAGCCTTGGTTGTACTTCGTATCAACGTACCAACTCTCCATCGGCACTCGCAATGTGGCTCGTCGTGCTTCATCCCAGTCGTTTCATTGTATGATTCATGCAGGAGCTCTACAACAGTAACCGCCCGACCATCCCAACTCCCCACCGCCAGGTCTCTCGCCCAGTGAACCTTCCAAAGCACGCCTCACGTCGCCACCGCTCCTCTTTTCCTCCCATGGCCGCGTCGACCCGGGTCTGACGCGCTCCCATGAGCCAATGCTGGCGCCTCTCCCTATTCACACAGCACACAAAACAAAAATAGGCGGGAGGTAGGGGGTGCCGTAAATCCAATCATAAATGCCACCTGGTCTTTCGCTTTTAAACATGTCCGTTGCACCCATCGTCATGCAGGGGAGTGAGAGGACACGGCCCTGACAACGGGGGGAGTAAAAGCAGAGAGGGAGACTCCTTGGGAAGAAGGACAGGGAGAAGTAAACCTCGAGGTGCCAACAAGCTTCCATTAGAGAGCCGTGTACCAAGAAGGGGGTTAAGGGGGGTATGATGGGTCTAATCCTTTCCCTACTTTCAACGCCGTCCGAGCAAAAGCGCATAACCGTCTACGACTTGTTGAAGAACCAGCTGTTCCGCTTGCTGGGGGCTCCCTCGCTCTGGAGCGACTGTATGGTCGGCACGGCAGGCCCGACGTCGCCGCCGCCACCCCGCAGGGGCTTGGCGATGCGGCTGCCAGCCCCGGCGAAGCTGAAGCCGCCGCCGCCGCCGCCGGCCGCGTTCAGGCCTCGCGTGCTGCCGGCCTTGGCCGCCTCAAGGCGTTCCTTGACCGAGGCCAGTTGAACCTCGAACCTAGCAAAGAAGTCAGGACATGTTCCACATCGAGGTATAGAGCTCAGGCGAGGCAGATGCCTGGCGGAAGGCTAGAAAAGGGTAGGAAAGGGGAAGACACGGAGGGGGCATACTTGTGGTTGGCGGCGGCCATCTTTTCTTGACTGTCCTGCAGAAGGCTCTCCAGGCTCTGGATGCGCTCGTTTCGTGCAATGAGCTTGCGCTCAGCAATGGCAACCTCCTTCTTGAGGGCCGAGTTCTGCTCCACCAGCTGGCGCTGGACTTGGGTGAGCTGCTCCAGGTTCCGCTCCAGAAACGCCATCTTCTTCTGCTGGGCGCGGTTGTTGGACGACCTCAGCACGTTATTGTACTGCTCGCGCGTCTCGTCCAGGGAGATTTCCAACTCGACGACCCGCTCGCAGCGGTTCTGCAGATCGCGCATCAGGCTCTTCTTCATCACGTCAAACTCGGCAATCTGCTGCTGAATGGTCTTGCCGTTAGCCATCGGTGAGGTGGCGCCCGATTTGACGCGCTGTTGCAGGTCGTCCAGCAGCGTCTTCATCCTCGAGTTCTCCGACGCCTTTTGAGCGACTTCGGCTTTGAGCTCCTCGACAAGCTTGGCCTGGGCCGACTGGCGGTTTGCGTATGCTTCCTCCAGGCGTGCCTTGACTTCTTCCACGTCGCTCTCGCCGAGATTCCGCGTCAAGGCGTCTTCGTACTGTTGCTGCAGTGTCTCCAGTCTCTCCTCGAGCTCCTGTCTCCGCCGAGCGTCCATGTCACTAGACGAGGTGCCGTACATGGACAGCTCCGCCTGTCGGACGATTCCCTGTGTCTCGACAAGCTTGGCTCGGAGTGCCTCAAACTCGTCGGGAGCGATGTTGTCTCCGACCGTGCTCTGTTCGTGCAGAGCGTCGATGCGTTGGATGGCTTCATTGATGGAGCGCTCGTTCTCGCTAAAGACATCGCCGCCGAGGTCGAAGCCAGCCATCATCTTGGCCATCTTCTCGGCCTTTTTCTTCTCCTTCTCGTCAAAGGCTGCCCCGCTCTCCTTGGCATTCATCTTGACATCGAGGAGCTGCTGCTTGACATCATCCAGCTCCGTGGTGAGCTCAGAGTTGGCCTCCTTGAGTGCGTCCATGGTGATCTGCGCCTCTTTGCTCTCAAAGGTTAACCGTTCGAGCTGCATCTTGAATTCGTTGACTTCAGACGTGAGCCTCTCATTTTCCTTGCCCATCTTGCTGTCGTGCTCCTTGAGATACACCATCTCCTCCTTTGTTTCACGAAGCTGCTTCTCGGCGGTCGTGGCGAGCGTCTCCTTCTCTGCGAGCTGGTCCTGCAGCTCATTTTCGCGACGCAGGAACTCTTCGCGCTCGTCCTTTTCCAGCGGCAGACTGGGGGTGGCGGCGCGCTCAGAGATGGCAGGGGTCTCGGAGCGGCTCTCGGCGGCTTGCCGGGACGGTGTAGGCGGGCGCGGAGCCTTGGCATCGGCCCTGGTCCCGGAAACGGCATCGGGTGGCGCCGAGAGAACCCATCTCTCCTTAGGCACCGACTCTCCCGAACGCCACAGCTGAATCTCGCCCTCGAGGCCATGGATGTAACTCTCGAAGTTGGTGACCTGGCCCTGGGCCTTCTTGAGCAGCGCCTTGAGCTCGGCAGGACTGAGCTCTGCGTTGACCTTGGCCTTGTTCTTGATGGACTTGGCCCTCGTTCCGAACCTCAGGGTGCTGAGGGTCTCGGCATCGTTGTAACTGCTCGGGGAACAGTTGATGATGAGGGTTGTCCGGCTGTTACCGCCCAAGGATTCTTGCAGAATTCTTGTCAACTTGGAATCTCGGTATGGGATATGCGAGGATTTGCCGTCGGTCAAGGCGTTGATGACCATGCCAAGAGCGCTCAGACTCTTGTTGATCTTCTTGGCCTCCTCGAGCGTCTGGCCACTGGCCCCCGTCTTGCCCACCTTTTCACTGCCGGCCAAGTCGACGAGGAACAGCTGGCCGCTTTTGGCCGAGCCGGTTTCGACATTCTTTTGCGTAATGGTGATGACGAAGATGGAGTGCGATCGCGACGACTCCTGATTCATGTTTGTCGCCGCCACGGCGCGGGCGTTGCCTCCTCTTCTCATGACTTCATAGACCTCCTGCACGCTCGAGACGTATATCTCGAGCAAGCCCTTGACGTAGACTCCGCGGTTCTTCTCTTCGTGTACGGGCAAATTGTCGTTTTGCGGGGCGAGCAAGTCTCGGATCCTCTCCATGTAAATTTCCATATAGCTGACACGAACGGTGTACTCGATGGTGCCGGGGCTCGACATGATGCTGGCAAAGATTTGCTCGACGATGCGCGGGATGACGCCCCTTCCGACTTCGTCATCGATGTTGCTGCCCATCATGGTGTAGGACTTGCCGGCGCCCGTCTGGCCATAGGCGAAAACGGTACCGTTGTAGCCATTGAGAATATCGTCAACGGTGGAGCGGATGGAAAAGTCGAAGATGTCCTGCTGCTTGCATTCCATATCAAAGACCCTGTCGAAGGTGAAGCTGCCCTGGGCCTCCCTAGACTAGAGTAGAGAAAGCAAAGTCAGTGCGGGGTGATGGATGGGGACAGGACGAGAGTCGTACATCGAGAGAGCATGAGTCCTCCGAGCTGAAGGAGACGATGGGCTTGCCGCCCGAGTCCAGCTCGACCCGGTTCTGGGGGCGGAACCGGGCGACAACCTTGATGCTGTTGGCAGACATGTTGGCGACGCTACGGCTGGTGAGAAGGCGAGGTTGTCGTTGCAATCATGAGGCGCGGGCGGACTGATGTCGCCGTCTGGAGAGGTGTAGGCGTATGCGAGGTCCAAAGAGAAGAAGGTGGCGCGACAGCCCGCGACAAGGCTGGAGAGGATGGAGGAGAAAATGAGCCCAACAAGCAAAAGGACAACTGCGCCGAGGGAGCCCGAGTCCTGGACAAGCGGAGACCAAAACAGAGGCGGGCCGGTGGGCCAAGAGCCGCCAACAGAAAACAATCAGAGGGAGGCCCCGGCGGCAGCGGGAAGCAAAGGCGAGCGAAACACAGACACTCTCAGTCGCCCTGAGACTGTGTAATGGGCAAAATGGTGCGTGCGGTGGTGAGCTGGACCGGGGAAGATGGGTACGGAGTACATGGCACGCGCTGTTTGGGTGTTTGGGCACAGCCCGAGTACAAGCGAGGTACAGACATGACAGGCTGAGCAATCAGGCCGAGTGGGTACTGTGAAGTATCTGACACCTGGAAGCTCCCACTTGTGGGGAGATGAGATACCTACAGTGGGCGATCTGAAGGGCTCGGGCGGGAGCCCAGCAAAAGAGGCGTGACGGACGCGTGGATGGATGCGCCAAAAGAGCGGTTACCAAAATGACGTGCAGTAACTACCACCTAGTAGATGCTCCTGTTCTCTCAAATACTACTCTCCGTTGTACTGTACCTACATGTCTAGGGCCACCTAACACGGAGTAATCCGGATCACGAGGCATGCGTGCCAGCCTCCAATCAGCAGTCGCCACCACCCACTGCCAATCACCATCACCACCATCTCACTCTCGCCATCTTTTGACTCGCTCCGCCGCTCCCACGCGTGCGAACCGCCTGTGGGGGCGTGTTTTGGCGCAACCCGTCGTGATCGTGTAACAAGTCCCAATTTAACAAGTCCCCAAGGCACTCCTTGACATGCGTCTCGGCGCATAAAAGCCAGGGCCCCAAATTGGGCTGTTTGTCCTTGGCCACTCCACGTAGCCACGCAAATTAGCGTGGGCAATGCCATCATGCAAACCAGCGTGTCGACGCGTTGCCTCTCGCCCGGCTCCCCGGAGCAGAACACCTCGCGCTGAAAGGCAGCACCATGTCCACGCAAAAGTGGCACCGTTGTCATAAGTGTCGACACTCGTATTCGCTAAGCATCCCATGGTATAATCAGTCAAACACCCTGCATCCCAAACGCCCGCAAACTCCTCCGCCGTCGAGCAAAGGTCCAGAAAACAGACTGGCCTTGAGGAGAAAACTTCACGCCGACGCTTTGCTTGAAGTGGCGAGGCCCATTTCCGGCCATTCCGCCTCGCTCAGTCCTCCCAGCTCTTCTCAACCGTCTCTCGGACCCGTTTAGTGTACTCCTTTCGGTTGTCCTTGTACAGGTTCGAGGCCTCGACGTTGGCAGGCGAGCCCGTGTTGGGATCGTTGAGCAGGCTGTGTGCACGTGTGTCAGGATCCATCATCTACCTGGCTTGCACATCGACAGGCGTACCTCTGAATGCTCGTCAAGACGGCAGCCACGTCGTATGTAGGGCTCCATCGGTTTTGCAGGATATCCAGGCACAACTCGCCCGTAGCGTACACGTTGGGGTGAAACATCTGGCTGATGAACTTGACTTGCGGCGGCTTGTTGGGATACTGCTCTTCGAACTGCATGACGAGTCTGAACGTGCCGTCCTCAAAGGGCGTATCGGCCGGTCCGATGATGACGGCGTTCCTGGAGTCGTCGTTAGAGCCCATCGGGGGTGAGCAAGTGGTTTGACGGGGAGAGCGAACCAGGTCATGACATTGTCCGGGATGGGGGAGGCAGACACGCCGGCAGGGGGATCCGTCTGCATGCGCTGCGCAAAAGTCAGCGACGCTGCCAGGGAGCTTCAGATGGCCAGGCCGACCTTGAAGTCGCGCATCAAGCGGCGTCGGGCGGCCGTAGACATGATGGAGGGGCCCGTGGGCTAGCTGGTGACGATGCTCGGGGAGAGAAAGATGCAGCTTGGCGGGAAAGTCGCGAAATGATGTCTGGATGTTGGTCTAGACCCCGCTCGAAGTTCAACTTGGGAGGAATTTTGGCATCGACGCCTCTTTTGCGAGACGGGAATCGGTAGCAGCCCAGAACTGACTCTCCTTCTCACTGTGCCTGCCAGTGGCGACGGGGCCAATCAGTCCCTGTTTGATGAGGTGATCCCATCACGTGACCTCGCGGAGCGGGTGGCGCGCGCCAGTTGGTTGGGTGATCCGTGCCTGCCTCGGTCGGGGACACGGTGACGCGGAAAGTACCGAGGTACAAGGATGTGGTACTCGGATGAAATCGTGTATCTTGGGCGACTCCAACGACATGTCCATTTCTCTCTTATCAACTCTCATAAAATGCCTCTACGGCATACAACCAAGTGCAACATGCCGTCGCATTGCTCCCTGCAGCAAGTGCGCCTCGGAGCGTCCAGTTCCCCCTTTTCCCTCCCCCAAACGCCCTCCCGAGCTCCCCCGCTTTAAGCCGAAGCGTACCGAGCACCAGAATCGCGGCCTCGGAACAGCAACCGCCATCCTCCTCCTCCCTCTTCTTCCTTGTTCTTCGCCCCCTTCTTGTCGCCGCCTCCCACCACAGCTTCCCGCACGTCTCGATTACTCCAAAATCCCCGGTTCTGCTCCCAGGATGCCCGCAGCGCAGCTCAGATCGGCCGTACTGCCGGGTCGGCTCGCCCGGCATGTGAAAGTCGCCCGTTCGTTCTCTACTGGCGCGGCGCTGCAAAGGGAGATTCGCGATGCCTACATCTTGAGCGCTTCGAGGACGCCGACGGCCAAGGTCCGTCGGGCTTGACCCTGGCCGCGCCTGCTGATGGCTGACGCATGGCTTCCAGTTCAACGGCTCGTTTCTGTCGGTGCCCGCCCCCAAGCTCGGCGCCGAGGCCATCAAGTCGGCCGTCGAGAAATCAAAGGTCCCTGCCGACAAGATCACCGACGTCTACATGGGCAATGTCATGCAGGGCTCCGTTGGCCAAGCGCCGGCTCGGCAGGCCGCCATCTTCGCCGGTCTCCCGCAGTCGATTGAGGCGACGACCATCAACAAAGTATGTGCCTCGGGCCTCAAGGCCGTGGCTCTCGCCGCTCAGAACATTCAGCTGGGCCTCTCCGAGGCTCAGGTTGCCGGTGGCATGGAGAACATGTCGCGGGTCCCCTACTACATGCCTCGTGCCAGCAGTCTGCCGGCGTTTGGACACGTCCAGGTCGAGGACGGCCTGATCAAGGACGGCTTGACGGACGTGTACCAGCAGTTCCACATGGGTAACTGCGCCGAGAACACGGTAAAGAAGCACTCCATCACGAGGGAGCAGCAGGACGAATACGCCATTCAGTCGTACAAGAGAGCGCAAAAGGCGTGGGCGGACAAGGCCTTTGCCGACGAGATTGTGCCCGTCACAGTGCCTGGGAAGAAGGGAGACAAGGTCATTGACACGGATGAGGGCTTCATGGATGTCAAGATGGAAAAGATCCCAACTCTGAAGCCGGCCTTTATTCGTGACGGGTCAGGCACGGTCACGGCGGCCAACTCGTCGACGCTCAATGACGGTGCCAGCGCGCTCGTGCTGGGCAGCAAGGCGATTGCGCAGCAGTTTGGGACGGGCTCTCGCGTGCTGGCCAAGATCTGCAGCTACGCCGACGCCGCGCTGGCGCCCATTGACTTCCCGGTTGCCCCCGCAAAGGCGGTGCCGATTGCGCTGGAGCGCGCTGGCATCACCAAGGACCAGGTGGCCGTGTGGGAGTTTAACGAGGCGTTTGCCGCCGTCATCCTAGCCAACCAGAAGATTCTCGAGCTCGGCAACGCCAAGGTGAATGCTCTGGGCGGCGCCATCTCGCTGGGACACGCGCTCGGCAGCTCGGGAGCGCGGATTCTGACGACGCTGCTTCACCAGCTCAAGCCCGGCGAGTATGGAGTTGCTGCCATTTGCAACGGCGGCGGCGCGGCCACGGCCATGGTTGTGCAGAGGGTGGACTCTGTGTAGGCTTATTGCTCATTTTCCTGTTTCTCTGGATAAGGTCGGGGTATTTTGCAGCGTCCATGATATGTAGGCAAATGGGCGTCTTCGCTTTCGACTTATGGAGTGATGGAGCTCTGTAGTCTGGGCCACCAATCGCAGCTGCTCTGCCGTGGCACATTGCTCAATTCCAGCAAAGTACAGGATATGCGATTCTGACTCTTGCTCATATCAGTCAATTGACCCACGAGTTGGGAGTCTTGCTCCCTTTCTGCCGTCGTCGAGCACTGGCGCCCCGCCAAGTGCCGCCGAGATGAAGGACGCGCTGAAGAAACACCACAGCCACCACCTCCACCACCACCTCCACCGCCACCACCACACCCACCCGCCCTCGCCCGCTCCCCCTCCGCAACAGCAACCGCAAAACGGCCCGAGGCGAGCGCGCGCGGCGCCAACCCCGGCATGTCGCTCGTGCGGCAGTTCCTCGCGCAGATCCGGCAGCACGTGCGCGACGAGCGCGACGACCTGCTGCGGGCATGGCTCCAGGTCGAGCCCAGCGCGCCGCGCCAGTACCACGACATGGCGGCCGAGCTGCGGCGCTCCTTTGCGCAGGGCCTCGAGGCCGTCATTGACGAGTGCCTGCCGCTCGACGACGACGGCGACGACGGCGACGACGACGACGCCAAGGCGTCCGTCTGGCCGAGCTTCCAGGCGTTTATGCGCGACTACCTGACCCTCTGGCGGGACATTAACCACGACGACTTGCTGCAGGCTCATGAGCTGCTCACGGCCCTGGTCAAGTGAGTTCTCTTGCCTCTCTCTCTCTCTCTCTCTCTCTCTCATGTGTCCAATGCTGCTCACGCACTTGCAGCTCCTGCGGCACCGCCTTCACCCACCCCCAGCACGGCGCCATGCTCATCCAGCTCAGCATGTCGCTGTGCGAGTCGCTCGCCCGCTTCACCCTGCGCCTCAACCGCAGGCCCGACCTGACGCGCCGCCTGCGCGCCTCGCGCGACGACGAGGGCGCCACAAAGACCGTCGCCGAGTCCTCGGCCGAGACCATCCAGAAGATCTTCAAGACGTGCCTCATGGACCGCGCCTCGGGCCGCAAGCCGGAGGGCAAAAAGGTCGGCGTCTACATGTTTGCCAACCTCGTCCTCAAGCTCCTCTTTGCCGTGCGTTCCGCCCATGCCCCTTTCTTTTTCTCTCTTCCTTCCATTCTAACGCCGTCGCCTCGTCCAGTGCAAAAGGACCAACCTGGCAAACATGATATTTCGCAACATGTCGGCCAGCTCGCCTCCTCTGCACCTCTACCCGGCCTCGCAGCGAGTCACCTACCTCTACTACCTAGGCCGCTTCAACCTGTCGACGAACCACTACCTGCGCGCCGCCTTATGTCTCGAGCAGGCCTACCTCCAGACGCCGCCCCAGCTCGTCTCCCATCGCACAAATATCCTCACCTACCTCATACCCTGCAACCTCCTCGTCGGCCGCTTCCCCTCTGCCCGCCTCCTCGACCGGCCCGAGGCCCGCTCCCTGCAGCCCATCTTCCTGCCCCTATGCCAGGCCGTCCGCTCCGGGAACTTTATCCAGTTTCAGCACCACCTCGCCGCCCACGAAGCCTGGCTCTTTGAAAAGGGCCTCTATCTACCCCTCAGCTACCGTCTCCGCCCGCTGCTGTGGCGGTCTCTGGCTCGCAAGACCTTCATCTTGACCTACGTGCCCCCCACCGATGCGGCGTCGCGCAAGGCCGCGACGCTGGACCTCGCCGACCTTCTCGCCGTGGCCACGTACCTTCAGCGTCGCCTCCAGGGCTGGCTTCCCTCAAGCCACGTCGTCCGCGGCCGGCCGCCGCACGTCAACGCCCTCTTCATCAAGGCCATCACCAGCAACGTCCACATCCCCACCGAGACGACGCTCGTGCCGCCCCCCGGCGGACCCAAGAAGCTGCGCCCCAATGAGGGCCTGATCTGGGGCAACGCAGACGTTACTTTCAACGATATTGAGATGACGGTCGCCTCGCTCATCCAGCAAGAGCTGATGCACGGCTTCGTGGCTCACGGCCAGGGCAGGTTCGCCATCATTGGAGCCAAGGCAAAGGGGCCCGTTCTCGCCGGCTGGCCCACCGTCTGGCAGGCCATTCAAGAGAGGAGATACGAGGAGACGTTTGACCCAAACGAGGTCCCTGGATGGGTCAAGGGCTAAAGGGTGAATCGAGGGAGGGGAGAGCCTCCATACCGATACATTATCCTGACAAGCCATCTTGCAGGAAGGTTTGGCAACACAACGATACCCAGGAGCTTCGCGCACAGCCAAAAGCATGAAAAGGGGACAACTGTGCCCCCTGGCGATGGAGTTTGAGTTTTCCAAAAAAACCATACTCTCCTTCGCGGGGTAGCCGGTTCTTTCAAGAACGCAACGACTCATTACTTCCTGTCTCATAGGAAGGGACAAGCATACAATTCCATTAAAGAACAGCCGAATGACCCGGCTGGTTCTCCCGTGTCTGCATATATTCTTCCACTCCCCGCCTGTCCAGAATACACCTAAACCCCCTTCTCCAATCACCAATCCAAACTTCCGAGGCTAAGAGGGTATCGACCAATGAAAAAAAGGAAAAAGGGGGAGAGGAGCAAGCAAATGCCGTCAAAGAGGCCTCTAGTAGTCGGCGAAAGTGTGAAGCGAGTAGAAGTGAGCCGTGGCGAGTCGTGGAAACGCAGTCAGCCGCGGTCATTCTGTCAGGTTGGCAGTAAACACCCTATCGCCGATAGCTAAGTTGGCTAATATGTGGAAGAAGGAGAACGGTATATAGTAGGAATAAAACGGCGGGGCCAAGAATGCGGCGCGAGTCTGAGCGACTCGGCCAACATTGGGAGAGCCCGCCGCAAGAAGCAGAGGTAATATAAATTAGCAGTTGAAGGGGAGAAAAGACCAAAAAAAGCAACTCGTCAGGAATCCGTCGGGCATGGACAGGCAGAAGTCAAGCTCGTGCAAGGGGGTGCCTTGCTGGTCTGAAAACTCAGGCCAGGCCAAGCTGCATCTAAAAGAAGCAGGCAGCCGCGACAAAGGCAACAACCAGACCTGCAACGGCGGCGTTGCCTTGCTGCCGACCGGCCTCACCCTTCTTACTAGAGACTATGGCCGGGCTGTTGGGCGGGCTGTTGGGCGTTGCCTGGGGAGGAGACCAGGACGACGAAACGGAGCCTTTGGCCGCGAAGCCGGTGGGCGCGGTGGCGTTTTCATTGAAGACGGCACCGGGCAGCATCGTGGGGCGCCTGAACTTGCTGGTCGTGGAGGACATTGTCGAATTTGACGTCTTGTGGTTTCCTGACGTAGTCGTCGCCACGGAGCTGGTTGTTGCCACGAGGTTCTTGGACGTTGTGATGGGCACATAGGCCGGCGATAACAAACCCGCCGAGGATGTCGTCGTAGCTGATGTGGTCACAGGAGGTGGTGGCGGCGGCGGCGGCTTTGTCGTCGTCTTGATCGTCGTCGACTGCTGTGTCGTCAATGGCTCTGGTGTGGTGGTCATCTTCTCTGGTACAGTTGTCGGCTCCTGAACGACGGTCGTCGAGGGCTCTGGAGGGGGGGCCACAGTCTCGGTCTTTGCCTCCTTGGAGGAATGCACGGGGTAACCACCGCCGCCGCCGCCACCACCCTTGCCGCCGCTGCCTTCCTCGGTGACGACAACGTTGGCCACTTTGCCCTTGGGAACGGTGACGACGCAGAACTTGGCACCTCCCGCACCGGCGGCCGCCAGTTTGCTTTCGACGCTGCCTTTTCCGGAGGAAGAGCGAATCTCGCACGGCAGTCCGACGCAGCCGCCATCGGGGCATTCGATCTTGAGCGAAAAGCCAGGGGCCTTCATGTCCAGCTCGAGGAACTTGGGGTTCCAGCCAATCTTGACAAAGGTCATGCCATTTCGTTCAGTATTGGCGCCGACGACAAAGGGGCTCCAGTTCCCAATGGCCTGCGACTCGCTGCCCCAAATGCAGCCCTCGACGCCGGTGCCGGGAGGGTTGACGTAGTAGCTGCGGCCTCGGTCAGCAATGCGTTGCGCGGGAGGCACGAGGTCTGCCTTACTGAGCTGAAGTCTTTCTCCAGTAGCTGGCGCCAGGGACCGAAATGGTCGTCTCGGTCTCGACCTCGGCGAGGGTCGGGATGGCCATGAGCTCGTTGCCGGGCAGAATAGTCTGACACCAAGAGAGGGGGTTTCGGCACTGGTTCACGACCCTGACCGTGCCAGTGCCCTCGACGCAGTTTGGTCTGTCGGGGAACGGTTTGCGCACGATCCCATCTTCACCGCAGTGCAGTCCGCCGTTCTGTGCCGGGGTCAGCGGCGGAGCCCTATCCAACGAGGGCCAGGGCAGCATACCATTGACGAGGGATAGGTATAATCCGAATGGGGATCCCACTGAGCCATAACCATGCCCGGCTTGCAAGCGATGGGGCAGTAGTGACCCGGCCTGCACTCCTGGTCGGGGCTCATTGCCCACCCGGCATTCTTGCCCTCGGGAGTGATGGCGACGAGGTTGGGGTCGTCAGTGGGAAACTCGCACATTTTGCCGCGCTTGGCAATGGGGTGCCAGTGAGCGTGTCCATGGAAATGCCTCGGCCTCATTGCGCGCTGGTGCAGCTTCTCGTGCGCCGGCGTGGCCCTGCAGCCGGTAGCGAGGAGGAGGAGGAGGGCGGCCGGCCCGAGGGCGGCGTGAATCGAAGCAAGCTTCATACCGTGTCGATGGCTTCCTGGCGTCACGGTCGCTGCATAGAGAGCTCCAAGCGGATGAGAGAAGCGAACGAGGTCGGACGGAGTCGAGATTGAAAGCTAAGGAGCGTGTGCGTCTTGTTGTTCCAAGAGGTGTGTATAAGCGAGAGAAGGCGAGGAAAGGAGTGGACGAGCAGCCAAAACCGGGCTCTTGGATCGCGAGTGGCTTGGTCAAAGCAGACAGGACAAATGAGTGTACGGCCGTTGGCGACGAAGCGGAGACGACGAGAGAGAGGACCGTCAAAAGGGGTCCCGTCTGTTATGACCATGCCTACCGCATCTGCGCAAACCCACCGGGGGGGCCAAGCCCTTTCTTTCCTCAGCCAACTGCGGGAAGGGTTGCGGACAGGGATATCAGCCACCCCTCCAATCAGCGCGAGGCGCTCTTACAGAACTCATTTCCTTATTCGGTGGGTCGGCCAATCGTACGGGCGAGACATGTTGAGCCGAAATGGAGAGCCCCGCTCGGCGTTCATAGTTTTATTATTGCCCATGTTATTAATAGCGCTTACGTCGCCTGATCTTCCCTCACCTCGAGTCTCGGTCTGGCCGGATTTCGAACAGAAATGGAAAAAGGAACGAACCCCCCCACAAAAACCTCGAGCAGCTGTCGCTCAGCGAATAGAATCAGCCGCTGAGCACAAGGGTCCCCTATCGTCATCTCGACTCGCAATAAGACAGACATCATCTAGAAGCCGTGCGTTACCGTTTTTTTTTCCTCGTCGCATGCGCCGAACCCGCCAGCAAGGACTGGTTGCCTGGGGAGTCTGCTCGAGGGCCAGCTTGGTGAACCAGTTGTTTGTTGTTCGACGACCGACAGACTCGCAATCGCGATCCGACCGAACCGTGGGGGCGCGATCCATCGCCAGGCCCTGCACCTAGACTCTCGCTAATCGACAGCCAAGCAGACAATCGCGAGGATGCTTCCAAGTCGGCCCTTGGCCTGCGGCTCCACCATCCTGTGCCCTAATCAAGGGCCAACAATGCGCCGTATTCTCCCTCTTGCGACCCCATGCCCAGACCAAACAATCCGGACTTGCTCATAGCCTCCTCGATGGACCGAACAGGGAGCTGCAAGGCTGAGCCGAATATTTATTGCAGCAATCCAGCGGGCAACGAATCTAATCATAATCGGACAGCTGTCATGACCAGTCCCAACAGTCGGCCTGATATGCTCGCATGTCTGGCGAAACAGCTCGCTGGTCATGATGATGGATCACCCTCGATTAGTGTCCAGCGTTCCGCGCCAGGAAAAAAACAACTGCTGGTGATGCGGGCTTCGCACAGGGAGAGCCGCGGGTTTCTCCGCCAAACGGCAGCGACACTGCGGTGCGCTTTGAGGTTCTTTGCCATGCCAGACTCACTCGCGGCTTGCTATACCCAGCGAAGCCACGGTCTTTATTTGACCAACGAATGAAGGGCAGGCCCTTGCTGATCGAGAAGCGACGGCCTTCCCTGCCGTCAATATTATAACCGTTGGCTCTTCCACCTAGTCGCCCTGCCGTACCTGCCGCAAATCGAGTTTGCAGCTTGGCTCGTCCAACCTGGCCGCTGCTCGATAAATGTTTCACATTTCTCTTTCTATCTCTCCCATTGTGCCTCATGCAAGACACCATTTTCCCTAGTGATCGGTCCGGAGCCAGGTCTAAGTACACGCGAAAATGTGATACAAGGGTAGGGGACTGTGTGCCTCCAGGGAGCATCAAAGGCCCTTTTCCCTATGCCCGACGACCTTGGCAAACGAGTCGAAAGACATTGTCATGGAGTGACGGCCAGCCGTTTTGCTGCGTAGATGATCATCGTAATTCAGCATCTCCTTATATGGCACTTTGGCCACAATCTCCACCATGCGACTCGTCGACCGCTTGCCTCTGAGCGACGTCACCGACTCGTACGGATCAGGGGGCGCATAGATCCTGGACACATCAATGAGGTTGTCTCCTGTTGACTCTGCTGACCGATCTGTGACCTCGAGGATGTGGCCGCCGGCGCCGGCCGTGATGTCGTGCTGCACCGTTCCTGCC
The DNA here is from genome assembly GCF_020360975.1 of Hirsutella rhossiliensis. Lineage (NCBI taxonomy): Eukaryota > Fungi > Ascomycota > Sordariomycetes > Hypocreales > Ophiocordycipitaceae > Hirsutella > Hirsutella rhossiliensis. The sequence continues at coordinate 4,859,022 of NW_025408669.1, forward strand.
GCTGCCTCTGGGCACGTTATGTGCGCCAACATAATGGGCTCTAGAATGCCAATCTGACCTTTGTCGAATGCCTCGCGAAGGGCCGCCTGTACGGCCGTTCTTGCCGCGCTGCTGAAATGGCCTCCACTTGGACTCTCCAGCGCACCGTCGGACGCGTCGAGCGAAACCCTGACGTGGCAACCGTGAACCGGGGACGCACGTCGAGGGCCCCGGGCCAGGCCGGCGATGGCGCCATTCAAGAGCTGCTGACGAGCCTCGTCCGCGTCAAATTTTAGCGACACTGGTATGTCAATGTCAAAGACGTTGCCGTCTCTTTCGAAGCCATATTCTCCTGGGCCCTGGCTTTGGTGCTCATCCATCGGCTCCAGCGTAACGGTGCATGAAGCTTTTCCAGGCTTGCTGGCTATTGCACGGTCAAACACGGCGTACTGCGGTTGCGTGGGCATCGTGACACATTCTTTGTAGTCAACCTCGATTTGCCCAAACTCGGCATCTATCTTGTGCCTCTGCCTCATGTTATAGACGGACACATCCAGGTGAAGCTTGCCCATCCCCTGGACTGTGAACTGATCAGTCTTGGGATCTCGAGTCCACCGTAGACTCGGGTCCTCTCGGGAGGCGTTTTCCAGAGCCACTTGAAGTTGCTGTGCCGCGACGTTTCCGTAAGGGTCGACCTGCAAGAACGCAACGGGGGGTGGGATCTCTGGTGGCCGGACCTGTATGTGGCGGAGGCGCTCAACGAGCGGCTTCCCGGTTCTTGTGGTAATCAATGTGTCTCCGCTTCTTGCCCTTTTAAGTCCCTTGAGTGCTCCGATCTGTCCGACGCGGAGCTCTTGCACCTCTTGCGTCTTCGACGCTGAGATTTGGAGTATGCCCATGGGTCGTTCTTGAACCATCATGTTGGCGTTGAAGGTGGATGCGTTTCGCGTCAACGTTCCGTGGTAGACGCGCACGAAGCTGATGACGCCTTCTCTGGGGTGATTGAATACTTTGAAGACGGACGCGACCGAGGCAACATTTTCACGGCCGCCTTGCTCTCCGAGAAGGTTCCCAAGCCGATGCTTGAAGGGTCCAAGCCGCACCTCGACGTCTGGTCTCTCAGACGGGCAGGGCAAATAATCGGCTATGGCGTCCATCAACGGCTCGACTCCGATGTGGCGGAAGCTGGATCCTGCGAAAACGGGAATGAGACGACCATCGCCGCTGCGGATTGCCCTTCTGATCGCCTGCTTTAGCAGGGACGCCGGGATCTCTGCATCCTCAGCCAGAAACTCATCCATGACTACCTCGTCGAATTCAGCAAGGCCCTCGATCAAATGCTGCCTTGCGAGTTGTGCCTCCTCAAGCAGGGCCGGGTTCGAGCTCGAGAGCACCTCCGCCAACTCTTCGGGGCCGTATCGAACCTTGTGCCTTTCAGATTTCCATCGATATCCCACGCCATCGATGATGTCGATGACGCCCACAAATTCTTCTCTTTCCCACCAGGGTATCTGGCAGACGAGCGGCCAGCCCTTGAGCCTGGCGCCGACCTCAAGGACCGACTTCTTGAAGGAGGCGCCCTCGCGGTCCAGCTTGTTGCAGTACACGACGCGCGGAATGTTGAGCTCGTGAGCAGAAGCCCAGACTCGCTCGGTGTGAGCCTCGACACCTTTGACCGAGTCTATGATGCAGACGGCGCCGTCAAGAATCGGGAGGCATCGATCGACCTCGAATCTAAAGTCCTGGTGGCCGGGGGTGTCAATCAAATTGACAGTCTTGGGTTGTGTGCCGGGTGGACAATTCTGGGCCAAGGGCCAGTGGAAGGTGATGGCGGCCGATTGAATGGTGATGCCTCGCTCCCTCTCGAGCTCCAAGAAGTCGGTGACGGTGTTTCCAGAGTCCACATCTACAGGGCAATCAGTAGACTGGAGCAAGGTTGCCGAAAGGCTCTAGTGTCACCTACCCCCGACTCGCTGCGTGACACCACTGTAGTAGAGCATCCGCTCTGTCGTGGTCGTCTTGCCCTATGTCCCAACATGAGCTCCAAAGTCGTCAATCAAGAGGACACAAAGAGAGCATACAGCATCTACGTGGGCGATGATGCCAATGTTGCGGATGTCCTCGAGGCGGGTGTCATGACGAGCCGGGGCATCGGCATGGCCGTGAAGCCAACAGCGGCCGACGGCTCCTCGCAACGCCAGGCGACCTTTTGCCCTTGCAGAGAGGCATACCGACGCGGACGGCATCCTGCGGGAAAGCGTCGAGTGGATCATGTCGCCCGATGCAGCTTATGCGGGAGCATCCCGTCACTTCTCCTTCCACGTGAGGCCTGTGGCATGCCGGTTGACGGCGAGCCTCTGTTGTTGTGAGACGTCGTCTGCAGGGACTCGAGAGGGTGGCCAACTATCGAGGCAATCAAGTTACGCAAGGTTGGCTTCGAGGTGACGAGCTGCTGGTTTTCTGTTCCTGCCTCCGGAGCTGTCCAAATCGGGTAGGCGGTGAAGATAAGTACTTGGGATACTTGAAGCAGCTCCCATCCACCCAAACGGGACCAGACGTCGGTGGTGACCAGCTTGCCGCTCCTCAAAGGAATAGCAAGTTCTCTAAGTCGCATGGGAACCTCTCGTCGACCGTGGAAAAGGCATCTGCACGTCGATGATCTGAAGCTATTTTATCCCAGGCTGGCGTCGCATTGACTACGGTTTGGAATGGAATCCGAATCTTCATGTTCTTGGCTCGAACATGGTATCTCGTGGTCCACGTCTAGTATTATCCGTGCATGTTTGCTTGCCTACGCCGGCTGTTGGACCATCAAAACTATTATACCAGTGACCACAAAGGGGTGGCTGGTAAAAGTGGCTCCCAAGGGCACCTCTATCCCCTCCCAGGATCCGTCTCTTCGGACTACTGCCATAGGAGAATTATGAAATGCGGCTCCAAGAGCCCAACGGCCCCCGCCAGAGACGGAGACGCGCAAACGGGGACGGGGGCGTCCGAAATGGGAGAGCGGACCCTCTGTCGTAGCGAAGAGAAGATGTGCTCCGGCTAGGATCAGAACCAGCTGTCGGATCGTATCAAGTTACGGGCCAGCACTACGGACATGGCCAGGGGGTGTGAGGATGTAATTTTCTTTTCTTCCTTCTTTTACATGAGAGATGATGCAATATGGTTATCCCTGCGTATCCAGCATCTTTCCAGGTGCTTTCAACACCATCTGCATACATAGAACTAGAATATCTAATGCCTTGGAGGTTGGAGGTTGCCCATCATGTGCAGCCCCGTGGATGATGTGAAGCTACGAATACGGTAGGCGTCAGAGCAGAGAGAATGGACTTTGTAATCCACGTTAATAACACCTTCGTTGAGGGTGCCCCTATTCTGCCCTGTGTAGCGGTATTTTACCAGCTTGACAGTGCTGTAGCTTGCAGGTATTATATCTAGTTTTCAGTCCCCCCAGAATCAGAACTTCAGTTAGTACCTAGATACTTTAGATAGCAGGCTCGAGCACCGGATTAGTAACCACGGGGCTCTCCGCAACACCTGCTGCTATTATCAAGTTCTTACGGTACCTAGTTACCAGGTATATACGGAGTACGTCACTTCCAAGCTCAAGTCGTCCGCGTAACGCTAGTTCCATCTTTCTTTCGCCCTTCCTCTCTCGCGTCGCGAAAGCCTCATCTTCCCAACCTTTGAGCCCAAGCCTCTGCTCTCCAGTCATCTCTAGCTAGCGCCTCTGTCCACACAACGCACACTCTCATCTTCTCCTCGGACTCGTGTTTTTCAGCCACCGCATCTCGCGCAGCCGCAATTCGCCGTCATGGAACTCTCCGACATCTTGTACGTGTCGCCGGGCCAGCCCAGTCTCAATTGGAGCTAGGAACTGACTCTTTGCGCCCCTTGCTCCAGTCGCTTCGTCAACTTGGCTCTCGGTGCCATCACCGTCCTCGGCGGCATCGCGCAAATATTCGGCTTCAGGCTGTGCGTTTGACCCCTGACTAGCTTCGTTCGAATGTTCCGACCGAAACATCCGCTGACTGCCGAGCTCAGCTCAACCATCGTCGTCGGTGCCTACATGATTGTCTTTGGTCTCGCCATCGCTCTGCTGGGTATGAAGCTCCTCGTCGTCAATGGGACGTGCACTCCTGCTGACGCTCGGGCCAGAGTTCCAGATTCCTCCTCAAATCTCCCGATATGCCTCCTTCCTCTTCTCCTTTGTCGGCCGAGGTGCTTGTAGGTTCTCCAGCTCACCAGTGAACATACCTCAAATACTGATCGTTCCTAGTCTACATTTTCCTTGGCGGCTTGCTACTGGGTGACATGGTCATCCAGAAGATCGCAGGTGGCATTGTCGGCATCGTCGGCATCGGCTATGTCGTCCTCGAATTCGTCCCTTCAATCGAGCCCCCAACAAACATGCGTGAGGCCGATGTCGCAGGCTGGGGCGCTGAGCAGGTCTAGGCAAGACCTGCGCAAGTGCTCCCGGAGCATAGGGCAACGACTTTAACAAGTTCCTCGAGACATCGCGCTTCGGTCAACGAGCTGCACAAGGCGGCGCAAGAGATGGAGCAAATCGCCGACAAATTCAAGACCGCCGGGTAAAGGCGATGGAACCCATGTACTTTTACGGTTCAAGGGTAGACAGGGAACGAGATTGATGCGGACGGCTTGACGGGCTGAGTGGAAGAGTAGTGGTTCGTCGATAGAAGAAGCAAAGAGCATTCTCTTCCCCCTTCGCGCGACCTGCCGACTGGTCCAAGAGAGATTGCCCGGAACTTTGGCCCTGTTCAATTTGAATACGCAGTAATGTTACCACGGACACTCCCATCGGATAAAGGGGAAAGACCTCACGCCTCGAATGGTATCCCACATTTCTGCATCCCGTACCTTATCGCCAGCCCATCGCCGCCTACTTCCACTGACCCGCGTCCTCGACGCCCTTGGCCACGCCCGTCGCGCCGCTCTCGACGCCGGTCCCGAGGGAGCCCAGCGCATTGCCGACGGGCTTGCCCGCGTCCCCCGTGGCGCCCGAGATGGTGTCGCCCACGCCCCTCGTCGCGGCGCCCGTTACGCCGCCCACGGTCCGCGCCACTCCGCCCACCACGTTGCCCAGCGTGCTGGTTGTGAACTTTGCGACGCCGGCGGCCTGGTCGCCCGTCGTGTTTGCCGTCTTGGAGACCCTGTCGTTGGAGGACATGGCGGGTCGGTGCTGTGCGTCTGAGGTTTGTGTTTGATGAATGAGAGGTGGGATCGGATACGAGTCGTCCGAGTTTGGTGACTAGGGGTCTCTGCGCTTGAACCGAGGCACTTGAGGTAATAGAGGGTTTTCCAGAGTTACGCTGAAATCTAGGAAAGGCGGACTTTTATGGCTCGGCCGTAGCCTTGGCGGCAGGCAGGGACAGACAGCTTGGGATAAACAAGATGATGAAGCAGCACAAGGTCCATCTTTCATGACGTTATGACGTCAGCCTGATGCATCTTCAATCTCGATCGCGCATCCCAGCAGAGCTGAGAGCCAGCTGCTCGCGGCACGGTGACATGTGATCCTTCTTTCCAAGAAACAGGTTGGGTGAAGAGCGAACCAAGGAGCCTCAAGGCAAGCCTGCGTCGCGTTTCTTGCCCAAAGCAGTAGGTCAGCAGCCCATCCTCGCCACGGAGCTACGTCGCCGCGTCATTACCCGATGTTGAACTCGTCGGCCGTTGCCTTCATCAGCATCCTGCTCTTCATCCTGATGATGTCGCGCGGGGGCTTCTGCTCTTGCGTGTGCCCCATGGCCGCGTCCTTTGGACCCTTCCTCGCCTTGCGTTCGACCCCTGCGCCGATGCCGCCGGGGGCCTCTCTCAAGCCGAAGCTCTTCGCCGCATGACCCAAGTGCAGCTCGGTGAGGTTAAAGTGCACACGCTCCTCCTTGACATGCGTAGCATAGGCCCGGATGTGTGATCTGAAGCCGCTCCGTGCCAGGTCCAGCCGTTGGGTATCGTTGAGGAGGCGCTGTTCAAAGTGAAGTTGCATGGATTCCGCCTTGTCGTGGTATGAAGATCCGTCTGCGGGTGTCGCAGACGTCTCGACCGGAAACTCGAGCTTGGCCACGAGCCCAGTCTTGAGAACTGACTCGTAAGAAAGCGACGTGGGCGATGTGGATGACTTGAGGAGTTCTATATAGCCCTCCTCCGGCCCCGGAAGAAGGAATAGCACGGCATCACCAGGGCGTCCAGCTCGAGCCGTCCGACCCACGCGGTGAATGTGATCTGCGAAGCTAAAGGCCGGATCGTACTCGATGACCAAGTCGACAGACGGGATGTCAAGACCACGAGACGAGACGTCTGTGGTGATTAGCACCGACGGAGACTTGCACGCGGAAAACGACCGCAGCGTTGCTGTCCGAACTGGCTGGCTGAGCGATCCGTGCATCCTGTGCAAGATGACTTCCGGGCTAGCCGCAGAGGTGACGTATGCCGCCTTGGACACTGTCTTGGCAGTTTGTTCTGCCTCCTTTGGCAAAGGAGCCGGGAGGGCTGAGTCGTCTGGATGCCGGAGAAGCTCGTAGTGAAAGTCGACCGAGTCGGCACAAGACATGAAGATGATGGCTTTCATTATACGGCCGCGGCGAGAGAAGATGGACTTGAGGTGCGCCACCAGCGTCACCAGGCGGAGTTTCGACGGCACGATAATGTACGACTGATGCAGTTGCGCAGGAGCCTTGTGGACTGCATTGTCTTCCGGCTCGTCGGCAGCGTCCTTTTCAGCCGCTAAAAGTGTGGCATCAGTAAGACTGAGTTCACCAAGCTTCTGCACATTCATCTTCATGGTGGCGGAGCAGAGGACGGTGACACGCCTGGTAGGGAGTGCGTCAAGCGCCGTGCCGTTTGTTGTTGTTTTGGAAACGGGCAGGTCCCGCAGCGCAGATATGGCCTTTTGCAGATCTTGCTCGAAGCCAAGGTCCATCAATCGGTCGCCCTCATCCAGTATCAACCAGCGGACAGTTGCGAAGCTCAGAGCCTTTGTGTTGTCTATGTGATCGGCCAACCGACCGGGGGTGGCGACGAGAAAGTTGACGCCCTTCCGAATTCTTGCCTTTTCGGCCTTTTTTGACTCTCCGCCGGTGATTGCGGTGGAAACAAGCCACGGAAAGGGCCGAATGAGTTGCTCGAGGACCTCATGGACCTGCCTAGCCAGCTCGCGGGTTGGCGAGACAATGATGGCAAAGATGCCGGAATCTCGGTGAAGTTGCTTGCCCCCAGCAGAGCCACTCAGGAGCAGGACACGATGGAGAATCGGGAGGAGATAGGAGAACGTCTTGCCCGAACCGGTTTCTGCTTGCACAAATGCATCAGACGTGCTCGATAGCAAGTGCGGAATGACCTTTTGCTGGATGGCTGTTGGGCGATTCAGATTCATCTTGGCCAGCTCGTCCACCAGCCGCGACGACAGGGTAAGGGACCCAAAGTTGGCGACATCGGCGAGCGGCGCGTTGGAAGGCTGCGGCGCTTCCCATTCTTCTTGTTCCGCCGCAGCCGTCGTCTGGGTTGGGTTGTACGAGAAGAGCCGGGAAACGACTTGTCGAGACCCCTTGCCTGAGTCCGCCGCAGGATTCCTGTGTCGATTGGGGAGGTCGGATGGAGCTCCATGGTCGGTGCCAGGGTCATCGTGTGTTGGAAGCCCCGAACGGGCACCTGCATCTCCCTTGGATCTCTCGCCCTCGACTCGGCGACGTTTCGCGAAGCGTTGTTCCTCGACATCGTTGTCCTGGGTAGTCGCGGGGCGTGACGTTGCGAGTTTGGCGCTCCTTTCGGCGCGCTTCCTGTCCCGCCACCGGCCTCCCCTGAATTTGACTTGGGGCTTGAACGGCTCACTTCCGAGCTCGAAATTGAGCAGCATTCCATCGTCGGCCATGATGAATCGGTTGTCTCTACTGTTTCTCGTTGAGCTCGGATTGGGTGGGGCGTCCGTGAAGCAACTTTTGGGTTCTTGAATTTTTTTCTTATCTAAGCCCGTTTTTTATGGGGTTTATCGATAAGATCGATTAGATACTGCCCACTTCCACTTCCGCTCTCACTCACTCGGTACTGCAGGTCGTCCCTCAGTCTACGGTCCGGGGTACAGTGCCTGTGCCGGCTGTACTTGAGCCCGTGCAGGCGAGTCCGGAGGCCATGACTCGTCGGGAGCACTGGACTACTTGAAGACGACCTTGCTGTGAGCGAGCCATTACAAAGTATACGGCTTTCAAATCGTGACATTTTCCAGCCACCTTGATACGAAGCGCTTGTATTAACACCAGTGGCCGTTTTTCGGGAGCGAGTGAGAGTCACTGCGCATTCAAGACAGTAACAGTACGGGAAAGGCGTGCCGGACGCGGACCAAGATGCCGGCGCCGGGTCTCATTAGTAAGACGGGCAGTTGGCGGACTCCGAAGACAGAGCGGGAGATTTTCGTGGACCCTATCCGTAAAGGGTCAAGTGACGGCCCGGGCGAGCTTGGTCAGCGCTGCTGGCGCTATCCTTTAACTGTACTGTACTGTACTTTCAGTGGTTGCAATGCAGGCCCGGTATAACGGCGAGCTGACGTAGACCATTGGCTCAAGCACGTTATTGGTGTGCCTGAAGGCCGTCGACCACGGTCCACAGCTGAGAGGCCGTTTCTTTTTCTTGCCTCTAATCCAGTCCAGTTTAGCCCACCTCGGGTTTCTTTTCCTGCGCATGTCAAGGCTTTTTTCATTCTTTCCTGGGAGGGCGGGCTTGGAACGCCTTGCGCTGGTGACCAGTCGGCTGGCCTTCCCAAGTTTCCCCTTTTCTCTCGTCGGAGACGCTGCTGCAAAATGATGAATCAGGGATTTGATACGGGGACTACAGCGGACTGCGGAGTTAGGCGGCGTTGAAAGCACAGCTTTACCCGAGACTCTCCATTGGATGGCTGTCTGAGGGTGGAGGAGCCCGAGGCTTCCGGCTTCACCCATGGCCCCCACCTTTAAGGCCCGGACAGCGTGGCCGGGGCCGGTTTCTTCTCGCGAGGGATGAAGGTCCAAGTCGTGGTCGTCATCCATTCACCATCCCTGGCGGAGGATGATGCAAAAAAGAGGGAAAATTTCGGCATATTAAATTGAATGAATGCGGGGGCTGAAACCACCCGCTTGACAATGCATGGTTTAGAAGAAACAAACCGCGGCAGCAGAGAGGAAAAGAACAAAGTACATACAGTACCTACGGATACCGAGGAGGGCATTTCGGGTCGCGTCAGGCCAAGAAAGCGTGCCAATGATGACAGCTTGGGACTGACAGACGGAGGCCCCGCGTGGCGTGTCCGGTACATCTCTGGCCACGTGTGTTCAACAGGCTTTGAGAGTCAACGGTACTTAGGTATCTTCGCCGCGGCATCCTTGCGGCCGGCCGAGGTGCTCTGAGAACCGTGTCAGCGCTGAGCCTCCACCCACTTTAACCCCCTAAAAGAAACCTACAATGGACGCGGGAAGAAAAAATCCCCCAAAGTGGCCCCCGCCGCCCCCCCCTCCCCCGGCGCACCCTCGAGATCCCACGCCTACATTTCGCCCGCCGTCTCCCACATTCTCTGCAACTTGTTCTCCTCTACAAGCTCCGGCACATTCTTTCGCCTCCCAAACCATCCCAAATCATACCCCCATTTCCCTTCCCCTGGACCGCGCGTTCGTTTGACGGCTTCGGCGCTGTCAAATGAACCTGCAATTGATCTTCTTCCTTCGTTTCCCCGTGAGTATGCCTCAACGTCGTCGCCGCTTCGTGACTCATGCAGCTCGCCTCGTCGACCCTGCATCGAGCCGCCGACTCTGTGATCCTTTGCTAATATGCGCCCTCACCCAGTTCCTCCCCCCTCTTGCTGTCACCTAAATGCCCACCATCTACTCTTCGCTGTACACGAATTTCATCCGTCAAGGATCAACATTCGCAAAATCCATCACCACTCACGGCTACGCGCAATCCGTCGTAGCTGCCACACACCCTCATGTTCTCAATTCCCAGAACCGCCCCGTCTTCGGTCGCCGACACACAAGCCGACTAGGCCGTCTCTCTACCCTTCAGCTTCATTCGGCTTTCCATACCGAGCGGACAGGAGCTGGCCTCCCGTCCGATCATCGCCATGGCCACGTCCACGGAGGTCTAGATGCCTACTTCGAGGCTCTGCAAAAGAAGCAGGATGCCGGGGACGTCGACAAGGAATGGACCCAGTTTGAGTTTCAGAAGCGGCTTGAGTGGAAGCCGAGCTCGTCCACGATCCTTGTTGCGGATGAGGGTACTGCCGTCACCCACGAGGCCGGTGCTGCTGAGGCCCACGACGACGCTACCGCCGCCTCCTTTTCAACCGAGGAAGCAGCCGCGCTCGCTCACATTGACGCGGCTTTGGAGGGTGAGATCAAGGCACGGAAACTACAAGACGCTGCCGAGGATGCGCTTCAGGCTTTCCAGTCTGCCTCCCTGCCCGTCTCGAGGCTGGACACCCCCGTATCCCGTCGGTCCCTGACTCCAGGGAGTGTCGCCCGCAATCCGACGCCGCCCGTCGACAGCCAGTCGCAGTCTTATGGCAATCATCTTTCCAGCCTCTCGACTACGGCACGATATGCCGAGATTCCGGCCGTCTTCGAGGCCATGCTGGCCACCGGGGTCAAGCCCACCGCCAGTGCCTACAACGCTCTCCTGATGGCGGCCATCCACCTTCCCACCAAGAAGATCGAGGTAGTCTCCAAAGCCCTCGACGTGTACGCGGACATGATTCGTCGACGAGTGACGCCGGACAGCGACACCTACAACATCCTTGTGGGCCTCTTAGCCTCGCGGTCTCTAGAGGTCTCCGAGATGAAGGCTGCACTCGAAGACAAACGTAAACGCTTTGGCGGCATGGACGAGGCGGGAAAGTTCATGTTCGCCTCCCATGAGCTCGAGCATGCTATCCTCTGCGAAGACGACAGGCTAGATCTCGCCATCAAGCTATTCGACATGTCCGTCGATGCGGACACGGCCATGTACTCGGCGGAGACGTACCATCAGCTGATCTCTGCCTGCGCCCAGGCAGGACGCGTTTCTGACATGCTTGCATTGTTCGAGCACATGGAGTCCAGCAAAACCGCCCCCATCGCAGCCATCTTTCCGGCCATGATCACTGCCTTTGCCGCCCGGGGAGACCTGGTCAGTGCCGTCGAATGCTATAACGAGTACCGGATCCTTGCCGTGGCAAACGACGCCGGGAGAGCAACCTTGCGGGACAGACGTGATGACCAGGTCTACGCCGCTGTCATCAACGCTTATGTCGTCTCGGACAAGATTGAGGGCGCCATGAAGTTTTTCAAGAGGATAGTCGACGAGTACGGCGTCCGAGCTGCTGATATCCAGGATGCTTTGGTCAGCACTGGCTTCGTCGACGGCCTCATCTCGCGCGGAGTCTACCAACAGGCTCTCCGGTGGGCGCAGTCGGTCGAGTCTGAATCCCGAGTTCGAGCTCTGAGCCGCGTCGCCACAGCTGCTGCCGACAACAACGACAAGGTGACGGCCATAGAGGCCTACGCTGATCTCGCCCCCACGTCCGGGTCTGTTGTCAATCCGACAATGGCCCTGCTCGCAATGAGCATCCGCGAGGGAGACGTGGCTTCGGCCAGCAAGCACTGGCACGCCCTTGCGAGCCCCGACGTTCGCGCGACCGCATCCTTCATCGAGCCCACAGCCATGTTTGCCGTCGCCTTGATTGGTTCCGGGCAAGTCGCGGAAGGCCTGATTCAGTCGGAGATGATGTTTCAGCGAATTCGGGCGTTCGAGTCGGAGGGGCGGCCTCAGCTCGCTGAGGAGATTGACGAGGGCGTCGATTTTATCCACCGCTACATGCAGACGCGTGGAATCGCCGATCCCCGTGAGCTGGCATCTCAACCGTCGAGCACTCATTCGCAGCTCCTGACAGGCTCTCCTTTCCCGTCGACGACCACGGTTTCCACCTACGAGGACAACTTCGATCCGCATGCGCATAACACCGACTTCAAGGGGTCGTCGCTCATCGCTGATGACCTGGAGGGCAGTCATGGCCGGAGGGGACCCCGTTTGAACGAGGCCCTCAATCGGTTGCGCAACATGCGCCGTGCAAGCCGGCATCCTCGCTACATAACTTACGCAAAGCTGATCTCGGCCGCGGCCCGCGAGGGCAAGATGGAATTGTGCCACGATGTTCTCGCCATGGCCCGCACTGACGTCCCTTTGCTAGCCCAATATCCCATGGTACGGTACGGGTGGTCCTCGATACTGGATGCCATGGTTGGCGCCTGCCTGACCCTGGGCAACCGCGGAAGAGCCGAACAGTACCACCAAGAGCTGCTGGAAATGGGCGCCACGCCATCGGCCAACACCTTTGGCCTCTACATTACCACTCTCAAGGACTCGACCAAGACGTTTGACGAAGCGTCTGAGGCGGTGCGCATCTTCCATCGCGCCAAGAACGAAGGTGTGGAGCCCAGCTCGTTCTTGTACAATGCCCTCATCGGCAAGCTTGGCAAGGCTCGTCGAATCGACGACTGCCTCTTCCATTTTGCCGAAATGAGGGCCCTGGGCGTCAAGCCAACTTCTGTAACGTACGGCACAATCGTCAACGCGCTCTGCCGAGTCAGCGACGAGAAGCTTGCGGAGGAACTTTTCGACGAAATGGAGGCCATGCCCAACTACAAAGCCAGGCCAGCCCCGTACAACAGCATGATGCAATTCTCCCTCACGACGAAGCGCGACAAGACCAAGGTGCTCGCGTACTATGAGCGCATGCTGGCCAGGGGCATCGCGCCCACGTCGCACACATACAAGCTCTTAATTGATACGCACGCGACCCTTGAGCCTGTGGACATGGCGGCCGCGGAAGAGGTGCTCGGCAAGATCCGGTCGTCGGGCCAGCGAACGGAACCAGTTCACTATGCCTCGCTCATCCACGCGAGAGGCTGTGTCCTGCACGACATGGAAGGCGCGCGGAAGCTCTTCGACAGTGTTGTCAGCGAGGGCCTAGCGCCCGTCAACGCCAGTCTGTTTCAGGCGCTCTTGGAGGCCATGGTTGCCAACCATCAGGTGGCGGATACGGAGCCACTGCTGGTTCAAATGCGAAAGAAGGGTATCGAGCTCACGCCGTACATTGCCAACACTTTGATCCACGGCTGGGCTGCTCAGAAGAACATTGGCAAGGCCCAGGAAATCTACGGTGCCGTGGTGAGGGAAAAGCGCGAGCCGAGCACGTACGAAGCCATGACAAGGGCTTTCCTTGCCGTGGAGCAGAGGGAACAGGCCAAGGGCATCGCCGGCGAAATGCTCACCCGCGGGTATCCCAGTGCCGTTGTCAACAAGGTATTGGAGCTGCTCGGCGGCGGCCAGGAGGCTCCAACGGAGTAAGCGACTGTGTGGGAACAATGATTCGATTTCATTTCCTTTGTTACGTTCGGCGAGCCTCTGACGAGATACCTCCATTGGTTTGTGGGGAGGACTTGGGGTGCCGCGAGGGAGCGACATCAGAGGCTTGTTCAATTTCCTTGTCGGCATTCTGCACGGCGTTCTGGGCGTGCTTAAAACGGGAATCGGCCTCGGAACATCGGCCTAGTAGTATTACGAAGGGTTGTTGGCATTGGAGTTTTGGGCCGGCAGCCCACGGATAGACACATCTCCACTCGGCATGGAAAAAGCCAATCTTAGCAGCAGCCAAGAAGAGGCGGGATGGATGGGAGCAAGGAGCCAGGCGGCCCCGGTTGGACAAGATGAGGAATCAGCTATTTGTCTATTTAGACCTTTCAAATGCGACGAAGATCTGGCAGCATCAGTGGTTTGGATGCGTACGTGAGCATGAGCATGCTGCCGGTGAGTGAGGGTTCTCGTGGCCAGAGGAATCATAGATTGCTAGTTCCGGGCAAGAGCGGCTGAGTGGTGGATATGCGGCATCCGCGAGCGCTGTCGAGCTTCGAGGTGAAAGTCGGGTGAAGCCTAGGCTCAGGTTGGGTGAGACGAGGCTTTTTGACGAAGGCGAGAGCGAAGTTACATGAGCCCGTTGCTGTCCGCACGGTACACGTGCCGTTGCCAAGACTGCTCACAGTGCATATTACTAGGCCTTATCGTGGAATGACGCACTGTGCTATGTAGACGCACAACGGCGTTGAGGCTAGGCAAAAGAGAGCGCGTCACGATCCGCATGCAGAAAAGAGACCAACTTTGACCCGACGCGCCCGCCGTTACGAGTCGCCCGTGGAAGTAGCAACGCTCTGTGTCACTGACACGACCAGGTTGGAAGTCACACAACTGCCCTCTTCGGTCCCGGGCGCGGGCGGCTTCGCTGGCGCTCTTTTCTCTCCTCTCCTCATCCTCCTCCTCCTCGTCGGCAAGCGGCTTGCGGCACAGCAACACCCCCGGCTTCTCAAGCAGGCTCCATGGCGAGCCGACATCCGACCGTGGCCGTCTCGGCGCCGGGCAAGGTGCTGCTGGCCGGCGGCTATCTCGTCCTGGACCGGCAGTACACGGGGCTCGTCTTCGGCCTGAGCGCGCGCATCAACGTGGTGGCGGCCGAGATCCGGACGAGCGAGGGCGTACAGCTCAACGAGATTGTCGTCGACAGTCCGCAATTCCTCGAGGCGCAGTGGCGATATGGTTACCATCTGGCGCCCGAGGGGGGGGGCATCAAGGTGACGCAATTGCAGGTGTAAGTTGGGAATGTGCTGTCATCTCACTCGCCCTCTGTTTTCCGTGGTGGCTTCTCATGGGATATGCCGCGACGTGAATTGCTGCTCAGAGCCTCGCTCACAAGGCTTGCCCTTAACAGCGGAACCAAAATCTCGCCCAACAACTTTGTTGAGACGACACTCAGCTACGCCCTGACATACATGAATCAGGTTGCGCCTCCCTCGTCGGGCCACAGCATCGGCGCCGCGCGCCTCATCATCCTCGCCGACAACGACTACTACTCTCAGACGGCGGCATCAGGCGAAGTGCCCGGTCGCTTCGCCAAATTCTCGGTTCCGCTGAGCCGCGCCCACAAGACGGGGCTGGGATCCTCGGCAGCCCTCGTCACCTCGCTGACGGCGTCGCTGCTCAGCCACTACCTGCCGAGGGACGTCTTCGACGTCACGACGCCCGCGGGCAAGAGGACGTTGCACAACCTGGCGCAGTCGGCTCACTGTGCGGCGCAGGGAAAGGTCGGCTCCGGCTTCGACGTCGCGGCGGCCGTCTACGGTTCGTGCGTGTATCGGAGGTTCTCGCCGGAGCTGCTGAGCCAGCTCCCCGAGCCCGGGGCCCCTGGCTTTAGCGAGAGACTTGCAGCTGTCGTGGACGGCGGGGCAGAGTGGGATGTCGAGGTCTCAAACGAGGGGCTACGCATGCCAAAGGGGGTGGCGCTGCGAATGTGCGACGTCGACTGCGGGAGTCAGAGCGTCGGCATGGCCAAGAAGGTGCTGTCATGGAGGAGCAGCGACTCCGAGACATCCGAGCAGCTCTGGGATGCCCTGCAGGCAAGCAACGACCGGCTCGGCTGCGTGCTCCGCGAGGGTGCCGTCGATGAGCTCCCCGCGGCCATCGGGGCCGTCCGCGCGCTGGTGCGGGAGATGGGCCGGCTCAGCGACGTGCCCATCGAGCCCGAGGCCCAGACGGAGCTGCTCGACGCGGTCAGCGCCGTCGAGGGCGTCTACGGCGGCGTGGTCCCCGGCGCGGGTGGCTACGACGCCGTGGCGCTGCTCGTCGACGACGGCGAGGAGACGCGGCGGCGCCTCGACGCCCGCCTCTCCGACTGGAGCCGCGACAAGGGCTCGCACGTCAGGCTGCTGGACGTCGAGGGCGAGGTGGAGGGTGTTCGGCGGGAAGAGCTGGACGTGTATTCAGGGTGGGTGTGACACACCGGCGACGCAATCGAACGGGACCGGGAGCGTAAAAGACGGCAAGGGAGAACGGATAGAAGGCGACGGTTGAACGAAATATTTGTTCAATCGCGGTTTTTATTATTAATCATTATTGATAGTAGCGTGACCATGGCATGGTCCCGTTGATAAAATCGAGCATCGCTTTTTGCCGCGCCCCGAATCCCGAGGCGGCCTCTATTTTTTCTTTGCGCCATATATCATGTTGCCGAGACGAATCTATCCCTCTTTCCGATGTCTATACTCCGAAGTAAAACGAGCAAACCAACGCACCATACCTTGCTTGAAAGGAAGACAAAGAGAGACAAAGGAGTGGAAAGGGGGACAGAGAGTAGGTGGGCAAGCAGCGAAGCTCGTTCCCAACCAAGACAGAAACAAAGCCCCCCTCGTCGCGGCGCCCAAGGACGCAGGTATCCAACAAAGGCAGACCAAAACAGAATACGACGAAGAGAGAATGTGGAGAAGGAAGAAGCATCACCAGGCAGACCGGGTGGTGCGCGGCTGGTGGACGGTGACGACGGGGGTTCGGGACGGGCGAGAGATCTTGTTGAAGGAGGGAGGGCGCGTGGGCGGCAGGGCCTCGAAGACGCCGATGCGGCTGGCGCCGAAGGCTTACTCGTCTTCGGAGACTCCGGGCAGCGAGACGGGCTCTTGCTTGAGGTCAAAGGGAGCAGACTGCAGCTCGTGGTCAGAACATGGCAGGGCGAGGGAGGGCGAGGCGGCACGTACAATCTCCATGGCCGTCTTCTGCTTGCGCCGGCGCTGCAGGAGAGTCTGGACCCGAGAGCAGAGCATGGTGACGTTGTGTGGTTGCGATGCCATGTGGCTTCGCGATGCCCTTCTTTTCCTCGTTCCTGTTGAGCCCGCGTCTTTTCGATGCCTCCCGTCGTGTGTGTGTGTGTGTGTGTGTGTGTATGTATGTGTGTGTGTGCGTGTGTATGCGTGTGAAAGGAGTGGAGGCTCGATGTGAGACGTCAGAAGAGAGCGTGGATGACGATGGGAGAGGGAGAGAGAAAGGGAGCCGAGAGACAGGAATGGGTGTAGGGAGGATATATAGATGTATGATGCCGATGCAGTGCAAGACGCTGACGTCTTCCGTCTCGACTAGTAGGCAGGCCCGGAAACGGACAGGAATAGGAGCAAACCAGCCGCTGGCGAGTGCGTCGCGTCCAGCCCTAGACCCGCGCGCGCCCTCCAAATAACCACCACACCAGCTGTCAAGAGTGTTCTGGCCTCGTTCCACGGGACCCTCTTTTCCTTCTGGCCTTGCTCTCTGTTGGCCGGCAAAGGCTGCAAGGCCGACAAAAGAAAGCAGGCACCCTGGTTAATCAAAGCGACGGCTTTTCGAGGCGTTGCTGGTCCGGGTCCAGGGGGGTGGGCGAGCGTTGCGATCGAGCCACCGAGGAAAAAGAAACGAGGGCGGAAAAAAAATAAACAAGTCGGGGCTCGGGAGAGACGCAGGGTCTGGAGACGCGCGTGTGTGCTCCTTGAATTACAACGGGAAAGGGGGACGAGCAACAGCGATGGGCAAAAGAAAGACCAAGGATGACGAAGACCAAGGTTTCAACGAGTGGCACGCCGACAAAACCAGAGGATGTGTCTGGCTGGGTTCTCGCGTCTCTCTGTCTCGGTCTCTCTCTCTCTCTTCTCTCTCGCTCTCTCTCTTGGTCACTCACTCACTCACTCACTCACTCACTTGCTAGACCCCCTTGTTGGCCGGCTGCTTAATGGGCTTTCCGGCCAAGGCGGGAATCCGACTCGATATATACCAACTACAGGGCAAGCTCGCAGGCATGCACACGTGCCATGCCATGCCATGCCATGCCATGCCATGCTGCTGCACACGTCGCGGGCGCGGTGCCTGAGCCACCGGGAAGGGGTCTTGCCTGCGTCTCAGACGAAAGCGTGGGGGCGATGCGAGCCGAGGGCAATCAACCGCAGGCATGGCCAGGAATGCCGCCTGTCGGGGGTGGCTGGAATCTGGGCCCGGCAATTGCATGTCTTGGCCTGGCAGAAGAGTGCGACGAGGCCAATTGGCAAACGCAAGGAGAGAGAGAGCCTCGTCGACATGGCTCTGCAGGGTCCATTGTGCGATGCCGTCCCTCTTGGGCCAGGGCCAGGGCCAGGAATCGCGAGCCTCAAACGGCTCCTGCGCCTGTGTGCCGGGCCAGCCACTCCGTCTCACCTTCACTCTCCCTTGCGCATGGTGGGACCAAGGCGTCTCGAGACACGCCTCGCCCTCCGGATACTCACAGAGGTGTGACGGCATTCGCTTCCAATCATTCACGTCGCTTCGCGCCATGCCTGCAATTGAGAGGAAAAATTGAAACTCGTAACAGCCATGACAGCCACGGGGCAAAGGACCCTTTGTTGCCCGTTTTTGCCGCCACCAACACAGTGTCCATCTCGCGCCACAAGGGCCCATCCTGCCCCGTCAGATCCCGGTCGCGTGCCAATCGCATAGGGGTATGTAACATGGGTGGATGGGACGGGAGGGAGACATCTCTCGCTAATCTCGACCCGGTGGCCGGGGTTTCGGGGGTGCCGGGGCGGCGTCCTGCAGCAGCCGGCGCAGAAGGCTTCCTTTTTGCGCTACTTGGTGTACTCCTTGACGTGGAAGCTCTTGGACTTGACAAATTGCTCAAAGCCGAAGCGGCCCAGCGTCTGGCCCTTGCCCGAGTTCTTGTACCCGGTCCACGCAAGATCCTGTCGCGTGTCAGCGCAAAAGCAAGCCCAGGTCGGGTCGGGAATGCATACCGGACTCGGGTAGTCGCATCGGTTGACAAAGACCGTCCCTGCCTCGACCTCCTCGGCCAGTCGGTATCCTCGCTCGGTATCCTTGGTCCAGATGCTGGCCGTCAGTCCAAATTCGCTATCATTCATCAACCGGACTGCCTCGTCATCGCCCTTGACCCGCATGACTGGAATCACAGGGCCAAACGTCTCCTGCGTCATGACAAGCATCTTGTGATCGACGCCCGTGAGCAGCGTGGGTTTCACAAAGTTGCCCTTTGCGGGCGCGTCGTTGAAGCTCTCATTTTCCGGCGTCGCATCCTTGGCCCCCTTGTCCAAGGCGTCCTTGACGTGCGCCTCAATCGTCTCCTTGGAACGCTTGGAAATGACGGGTCCAACGTGCGTGGCCTTGTCAAACGGGTCGCCCAGCTTGTAGTCCTTGAGCACCTTTTGGACCGCCTCGACAAAGGCGTCGTGGATGCTGTCATCGACGTAGACGCGCTCCACCGAGCAGCAGCTCTGGCCCGAGTTGAAGACGGCACCGTCTACAAGCTCCTCGGCGGCCCAGGCCACGTCGACATCGCCCCTCACGTAGGCCGGATCCTTGCCGCCCAGCTCCAGCCCGACGTTTACGATGCGGTCGGCGGCCGCTTTCTGCACCGCCAGCCCACCGGCCACGGAGCCGGTAAAGCACACGAGGGCGACCCGGGGATCCCGCACAATCGTCTCCATGATGGTGGGTGAGCCGCAGTGAAAGTACTGCAGGACGCCCTCGGGCAAGCCGGCAGCAGAGAAGATTTCGGCCACGCGCTCGACGACGGTGGGGGTCTGGGGCGACGGCTTGAGAATGACCGTGTTGCCAGACAGGATGGCGGGGATGAGGGAGTTGACGAGAATCAAGTAGGGATACTGAGACAGGGATTAGACGTCGCGCCTGGCGGTGGCGAGGGGGCTGCGACTCACGTTCCACGCAAACAGGACGAGGACAGGACCGACGGGCACCTTGCGAATGAAGCGCTTGAAACCCTTTTCAGGCTCTCCGTCCGTGTCCCTGAGGGCCTCGTCGCTAATCTTGAGCATGTACTCACCGCGCTTGACCGCGGTGGCCACCTCGGTCGCGGCAAAGGCAATGGGCCGGCCCATCTGGACCGTCAATTCCTCGGCCAGCTCGCCCTGGCGGTCCGAGAGGCCCTTGAGAAACTTCCTGACGACATCCTGTCGCTCGCGCAGAGTCGTCTTGCGGAAGCTCTGGAAAGCCTCGGTGGCGACCTTGGGCAGCAGCTCCAAGTCGGCCTGCGAGACGCCGTTGCGGGTGAGGATGGCCTCGTTGGTGGTTGGGGAGATGGTGGTGATGACCTCGACAGACATGGCGGGCGACGGCTGAGCTCTGGTGAAGAGTTGTATAGTCTGTGGCCGTTGGAGGCGGACGTGGGCTGGGCAGGATGAGAGGTTTGGAGCAAGGTGGGCGAGATGGAGGGAGCTTGGCCTCGTTGCGTCCTATCAGGGCACCTGCCCCGCGGCCCCTTGCTGCGTTCCCGGAACCAGGCGGCTCCATCAAAGACGCCGCGCCGAGCGAGTATCGGCTACGCAAGGCCCCGGTGGATGCGGGTACCGGCTTAGCAGAAGCATTAGCCGCCAGCCGCGCAACGGCGCACCGAGGAGGAAGTGGTTTGTGGGCCGCCATCGCAAACGGAGCTCTCGAACAGGGGTCATTCCAAAGCAACCCTCGGACGCGTGGCCCTGAGAGATTGGGACCCCTCCGAGACTCTGAAGACTCTCAGCTGTCAGAAAAGGAGCTCTCATCAGAAGTTCGGGGTTTTCAAGATGTGTGCCCGTCTTCGCCAGGCTTCGAGTACCTCAACTTACTGTACGCGACCCCTCCAAAGATTAAGTGGGGCCGGGTCTTCTTATCGATATGATTCGACTTTTCCCCAATCTCGATTCCTCCGCTCATCTCTTCCCAGACTTACGCGCAAGAGTCCCAGCCGCCGCCGCACCATGGCACCCCCAGAGCGAAACGAGTTCCTCGATGCGTCTGACAGCGAGGGCGACCATGTCGACGACTACAACTCGGACGATGACATGGCCAAGGGCGGCCACAGAGCCAGCAAACGGCGCAAAGTCGACAGCCGCCGACGTGGCGACGAGGCTAGCGACGCAGAGAGTGATAATTCCAGTGACCACGAAAAGGACGACGAAAAGGCTCCTGAAGGAAGCGGCAGAGAAGACGATAAAGAAGAGGCGCCAAAAGACAACGGCACGGCCAAGGCGAAGCAATCCAAACCAAAGCTGGAAACCGAGCTTCCAGACATCACCAGGCCCTTGACCAAAAAGAACCTCGTCGCCTCTGAAAAGGCGATTAAAAAGTCTGGAGTCGTATTCCTCTCCAGGATACCGCCGTTTATGAAACCCGCCAAGCTGCGCTCCCTCCTCGAGCCGTACGGGACCATCAACCGCATATTCCTCGCCCCCGAGGATCCCGTCGCGCACACCCGCCGGGTGCGGGCCGGCGGAAACAAGAAGCGCCTCTACACAGAGGGATGGGTCGAGTTTGTCAGGAAAAGGGACGCCAAGGCCGTCTGCGAGCTGCTCAACGCGCACATCATTGGCGGCAAAAAAGGCAACTACTACCACGACGACATCTGGAACCTCTTGTACCTCAAGGGCTTCAAGTGGCACCACCTGACGGAGCAGATTGCCTCAGAGAATGCCGAGAGGACAAGTCGCATGAGGGCCGAGATTAGCAAGGCCACCAAGGAAAACAAGGAGTTTGTGAGGAACGTGGAGCGGGCCAAGATGCTCGACGGCATGCAAGCCAAGGCCAAGAAGAGGAAGGCCGACGACGACAAGGCCGTCGCGCCGGCAGAGCGGGCCCGGACCTTTAAGCAGGTGCCGCAGATTAGGAAGATGACGGATGCTGAGGAGCAGCCCGAGCAGGTCACCCGAGTGCTGAGCAGGATTTTCTAGGTCGGCGTTGATTCGGCGCATGCAAGCGGCACGGTGTTTGGGATTGGACATTGGAACAGCTTCAGGCTTCTGTAGAGTGCAGATTTTATATTCAAAACTGACCATGCTCACTTCCATGTGGAAGAATCTCGAGCCAAGGTGCCGCGCTGCGTCTCTGCTCCAGCCCGAGAATAATTAAATAATTAAATACAGTACAGTGCTGTACATAGGGCCTCGCTCGGCCTGTAATTACTGTACCGCAGCGCAACAACCTACCGCCCCACCAGCCTAGGCCCTCCAGAGCCCCCCCCCGCTGTGGCGGCCGGCCGATAAGGTGCTTGGGACTGCTTATCAAGCAGCGGGGCAAACATTTTTCTGTCCCTCAGTTTCGCTCGCTCTGCATTCGCGCCTCAACCATCTACATCAAATCCCCTCATCGCATCTCCATCCTTGATCGTCCAACACCATGTCCATGGACATCGACGAGGCCCCCGTGGCCATGGGCGGTGGCCCGCAACAGACGGGCGCAACGTGCGTCGCCCAACCCATTCCCCGCCAGGCTCTTTACCCGCTGACATCTTCCCCGTCTCCAGAATCCTCTGCTGCAACTGCGGCGCCCCCATTGACGGGACCACGGCCACCGGCGCCCTGTGCTTCGCCTGCGTCAAGCTCACCGTCGACATCTCCCAGGGCGTCCAGCGCGAAGCCACGCTCAACTTTTGCCGCGACTGCGACCGGTGGCTGATGCCCCCGACAAGCTGGGTCGTGGCCATGCCCGAGTCACGCGAACTGCTGGCCCTGTGTCTCAAGAAACTCCGCGGCCTCAACAAGGTCCGCGTCGTCGATGCGAGCTTCATCTGGACAGAACCCCACTCGCGCCGGATAAAGGTCAAGCTCACCATCCAAGACTCGGTCCAGGAAGGCGTCCTCCTCCAGCAGAGCTTCGAGGTCATCTACGTCGTGGCCACGCAGCAGTGCCCAGAGTGCGCAAAGTCGTACACGGCCAACGTCTGGAGGGCCTGCGTCCAGGTCCGGCAAAAGGTCCTTCACAAGCGCACCTTTCTCTTCCTCGAGCAGCTAATGATGAAGCACGGCGCTCACCGGGACACCCTCAATATCAGGGAAGCCAAGGACGGCATCGACTTTTTCTTTTCCCAGAGGAACCAGGCCGAGAAATTCATCGACTTCCTCAACTCGGTGGTGCCCGTAAAAGTCAAGGCCTCTCAGGAGCTGATTTCGCAGGATGTCCACACGTCAAAAAAGTCGTTCAAGTTTTCCTATTCCGCCGAGCTGGTGCCGATATGCAGAGACGACCTCGTTGCCATGCCCATCAAGCTGGCCAAGCAATATGGAAACATCTCGCCACTGGTCCTGTGTCACAAGATCGGCACCTCGGTGTACCTGCTTGACCCCCAAACGCTGCAGACTGCGGATATCAGCGCACCCATCTACTGGCGCGCCCCTTTCGCGTCTCTGGCCGATGCCCGGGAATTGATCGAGTTCGTTGTCATGGACATCGAGCAGACGCCTACCCGGAGAGGGAAATGGGTGCTTTCCGAGGCCACGGTTGCTCGCGCATCCGACCTCGCCGTCAACGACAAGACGTACTTTACCAGGACGCACCTCGGCCACTACCTGCAGCCCGGCGACTCGGCCATGGGATACTTGCTGACGGGGACAATGTTCAACAATCCCGACTTTGAGGCGATTGAGGAGTCCAACACGTACTCGTCGACGATACCGGATGTCGTCTTGGTCAAGAAGCATTACCCCCACCGCCGGAGGAATCGCCGCCGCAACTGGAAGCTTAAGCGCTTGGACAAGGACGAGGGCGAGCTTCTGCCCAAGAAGGCGGACCAGGAACGCATGGATCGCGAGTACGAGCTGTTCCTGCAGGACGTTGAGGAGGACGAGGAGCTGCGTGCAGCTCTGGCGCTGTACAAGAACGAAAAGAAGCGGGCCGACGAGGAGATGAGCGTGGCGGAGACGGAGGATGATGGAGATGACGGGGTGCCGCGGGTGAATATGGAGGAGCTGCTGGATGATTTCGAGGAGCTCACGATGCATGATACATAGCTGGTTGATGCGTCGTTTCCATCATTCTGTTCGACCTTGGCTCCGTTCTGTGCATTGCGAATGGTTCGTGGCATGGAGGTCCAGGTGCGTGAAGCATGTCTTGGCTACCTACGCCCGCGCAAGGAGGCGGCGCTTTATAAAAAGGATGGTATCGTGTCCGGGGACAGTTTTCTGGGGGGATCTCTGTCGTCGTTCTTGCGCAGCTGGGCCCTCGACTTTGCCCGCCGCATCCTCCGCCGGTTGATGCTAAACGGGTCATCGTCATCCGTCGCGTCCTCGTCGCTGCCGCCCGCATGCCGCCCCTCGAGATCCACCCTGCCACGCCTGTCTCGCGCGCTGTCTCGGGTGCGGTCCCGCGTGACGATGTCTCGCACGCCGTTACCCCGCGAAGGGGCGTCAACGTGGAATGTAGCCTGGTCTGCTACCGTGGCGGGTAGATTGCGCCGACTTGGCGGAGGAAGAGGGGATGCATTGGAATTCTGAGTCTGTCGTCGGGGGGTCGACCGGGCGGCGGCGGCGGCGACGGTGGGCTGCTGGTAGCCGGCAGCGGCGCGGGTTGTCGGGTGAGTCGCGGGTGCGCAGGACGATGATATGCAGCGAGCCTCGCCGCGGGGGGTCTCCATCAGGCCCTGGAGGGTGGTGCCGACCCACGGCGCATCATCATCGCCATCGCCATCGCCATCGCCATCGGCCGCCTGTCGGGCCCGCCGCGGCGTCAGGACCTTGCGCTGGCGAGCGGCGCGCTTGAAGGCGGCGTCGCGCAGGCGCGCCGTGGCGGTCTGGGGCCCGACGACGGGGCGCTCGATGGCGCGGATGGTGAGGGCGTGCTGGCTCTTGGCGCGGGCCTTGAGGCGGTTGTACTCTGCGCGGTGGAGGTGCGTGGTGAAGCGCTGCGCCGTGTGCAGGAATTCGTCCTCGACCATGCGGTAGCGGTCGTCGGAGGGGATCATGGGCCTGCGGATCAAAAGCAAGGCATGAGCGACTGCACCAGACCTCCGATCGTCAAGGTGAAGGGGGGAGAACGAGGACGGGATACAGACTGCTCCGGTGGCGGCTCTGGCGGCGGCGACGTCGAGGGGCTGCGAAGAAGTTCAAACAGGCCTGCTGCTGTCCCCGGCCCCGAGGCGTCAGCCCTTTTCTCTCACGAGCAACGAAGTACTGGGGCTACTGCTTCATCCCATCGCCATCACAGGGAGGGCGTCTCACCTGGAGAGCCGTGGACGCGACGTCGCTGCGGCGTGGGCGAGGCGCGAGGTGGCGGCGTGCTCGCGGGGAGGCTTGGCTGTTCTGGAGACGCGACGGGGCTGTCGGGCCTGGGCTTGGCCGAGGGCTTGGGCGATGGGCTGCTTTGCTTTTGCTTCCAGGGCAGCCGGCGCGCCATGGTGGCGAGGGCGGAGGAGGAGGAGCAGCAGGTGCGCGGGCGGGTGCGATGGTGGGAGCAGGAGCGGGAGCGAGGAATTGAGGTTGTGGAAATGGATAGGGCTGCGAGGGAGGTTCGCGATAGAGAATACCGAATGTGAGCGTGCACGACAGGTGGATGAGCAAGTACCTTGGAGTGCCAATTGCGGATTGGGTGACGGCCACCCTGCACTCGTACAACATCGCGTGTCGCAAACTCAAAGCAATCGTGGCACACGACAGTCGCGTACAGAAACGACGGGAAAATGGCGGCCGGAGATTTCTGTTACAAGTCTCCCGGGCTCGAGGCATGCCCACGATGCAAAGGTGGAGGGGGTACAGGGTAGGCAGTCTGCCTCATGCACCAGAACATACCGTCTCTTCTCCCCCTCGAGGCTCCGAGGAGTTCAACTTGCAATTGAAAAATGAAGGAGCACGTCACTGGGGATGTCCAGTGCCGATGACGTGGTATCGCCCGCCCAACGGGATGCGTCCCTCGGCTCAGCCGCGCCGACTGTTGGTGCCGGACGGACGACGCCGCCGGGCTCCTGCAGGCACCTGATTTTCCGTCCAATCATGGCTCCCCGGCGCCGGAGCCGGCACATTCCCGCCGCCCGGGCAAGCCGTCCCAGTGGACCCGCGTCGCTTTCCGAGAGCTTCGGTCCCGGAGAAGACAGACTTGAATGCCGCCTCCGACGTCGGTTTCTCACGGCGACGCCTTGTCCATTGAAGCTCCAAATCGAGCATACCTGTCCTCTGGCACAGAAATTGCCCGACGTCATGTTGACATTTGCCGTGTTGGACTGTCTGCGGTTGCCCTGGTGTTGCCCCCCCCCTGGCAAGTCTTTCATCAACCAAGTTTAGAAATCAATCACCCGAGCCCTGCTATAGCGACAATCTAAGTTACCCGCGTCTTCCCATCCCGAGGAGAGCAGGAGCGAGATATTGGCCGGCTTACTCGTTTCTTCACCGCACACGCCGTCGCTCTCCTGAACGAAAACGCCACCGTTTCTTCACATGGTTGACTCTACTATTCTTGATGAACGAGGTGGGTAGATGCTGCCATGCTGTTACGAGTGTTTCTACTTCCCTTGGCTGTGTCGCTCTACCTCGAGGCACCCCCTTGGTCTCGTCTCTGGTCTTGTCTTGGCATACCCCACAGCTTCCCCTTCAACGTACGACGTGCGACAAGAAGCGTGGCTCGGGTGCTTGAGGGCAACTGCAGCGCACATGATGCAAAGATTCGATATCGGGATAGATGGCGTCGTCGGCCAAGGGTCCAAATGTCCGCACCCGCGCCTCAATTCGCTCAAATAACGACGCATTTCCGAGCCTTCAGCAGGAGGTTGCAACAATCCGGCCCGCCAGTGTTAAATCCGGCCCTTCTGGTCCTCACGGCTGTATAGGCGGCGGCGCCCACTTAGTCTAGCCTCCCACTCAACGACTCCTCCAAGGCCCGACGAAGCCGCCTTGAGCTGGCCTGACTCGAATTGGGTAGTTGCGATGCCCGCGTAGCCGGCTGTGGCGGCTGTGACTGTGATGCCGGATGTGGCGGCTGTGACTGTGATGTGACTGTGATCTGACTGTAATGCCGGTTGTGATGTCGGCTGTGATGCCGGCTGTGATGCCCCTCGCCGTGAGGAGTTTGGTGTAAGTAACTCGGTTTTTACGGGGCCGGCCGCGTGTAACTATAACAACGTCGGGGTCGCAGATTTAAAGCATCGGCTCCTCGAGGTCCTTAGAGTAGTCGTTAGGTAGTGGCTAAATCTACCTAAAATGGGGGGTGTCTTTACCAACAGCTTCTTAAGCCACTGGATATCATGCAAGCACATTACGCTTTTCTAGCATTAGCCCGGCTTAAAGGCACTGAAGGATCGTGTAGGCACAAGACAGGCCAAGCTGGGTTGTAAGTCGCCCGGTGCAAGGCCGCAATGGCTGTAGCTCCCGCGTTTGGTCAGGGCATCGCGGCGCTGGTGATAGCTTCAAATTTGGGGTGCATGTGTATGGGCGGGTGCAGGCGCGGGTGCCGGCATTTGGGCGGTACCGCTAAGTACCTGCCATGCGGGCGCGGTACAAATGGGCGGGGCGGGCTGGTGTTAATAATAGTACGTATACTAAAAATGGGAATTTTGTACGAATAGCGATGTGTTTGTGTACAAATAGTAATACTCGACATAAAGGGCAGGTGTGCCGGTCCTCGGCACTTGCAACATTACAGTTCAGTAGGCCACGGCTCGTCGGTCGCGGACACGGCCACAAGGGCCCGCAGGCTTGTCTGAGTCCGGCGCTGGGGGCTGTAATTAGCACTACACCACTGTGCCAAGTTACGCCTGTTTCGCTTGTGTCTTCGATCGTATGTAAGAACAAAGGCGGCATGGTTTGGCCGCTGCCTTGCCAGAGGGAGTTAGTGGTGACGGCCTGCCGAGAGACCCCTCCCCCCCCCGCAATTTAAGGGCGCATAACTACTCCGTATGCTGGGCGCACGTCTACAAGTAGGCTATAAGCAAGTCCTCGCTACTTGAACGTGCGACAAAGCGATGACGTCATTCCCGGCCCGCGCATCGCCCTGGTTCTCCCTCTTTCTCTCAAGAAACTGCGAAACATGCTGGAGTGCAGCTTGGAAAATAATGCATTTGCATTGGGCGCAGCCAAGGGCGATTGAGCGATTCCTACTGCTTCATGTGATGGAAGCATGTCTGGGGATTCCTTGTACCCAGAACCTCTCGCCCTGTAGCCCCCATGGCGCAGTCTCTAGCAAACCCCAGCGCCACTCTTCCGCCACGTGAGCGCCCGTCGAGCCAAAAACGTGGTGGCTTGACTGACTGACATTGTCCTTGTCCCAACTCCTTTGTATGCAGCGAAAGACTGCTTCTCCCTCCCACAAGCGTCTGACGCCTCTTCGGACTGCCTCCGCATAGCCAGGGACGCTTTTCCCAAAAGAAAAGAAAAGAGGAGCCTCGCATGCAAATCATCCACCCCTCCACTGGAAAAAGTCTCCTGGGGAGAAAGATTGGGGGTCCGCGTGGAGCAACGGCCACGGCGCTTCCGCCGAGGCTCACCGCCCAACAACCTCCACCGCCTCTGGCTCTCCGGAGCGAAGCAGCTGGCGACGAGCCATGGCGACGAGCCTTTCTCTACCACCCATGCTGATGGGTCGGGCGGACCGAGGAGGGGGCCGTTGGCTGGGTGTTGCCTGCCCTTCTCCGCATGGTCAGACTCAGACCCGTTGGACGGCATGACAGGCCGGCAAATCTGTCCGAACGCCCGCACGTTTCTTTTTCCCGATGCCATGTCTCTTTCTATAAATCAAAGCCGGTAGACGACGACGCAAGGGAGTCTCAGTCCCCTCATACTGTATGTCTCTCTCTCTGGGTCTTGAACAACTGAGTCGATATCAAAAAGCCCAGCCGCCTCTCCTGGTTGTCAGCCTGCTCCCAGACAAGCCTCGCAGCCATGACGCCCGCCGTCTACCTCGCCCTCGCCCTCCTCGCCCTCCTACCCCAGGCCGCTGGCCAGCCGCTGGCCAGCCCCGGCGGCGGCGGCAACAGCCCTGCAGAGGCGAGCCGGCCCACGGTGACGCTCGAGGCAGGCCGCGTCGCCGGCACCGCGTCGCCCGCCGCCGTCAACCGCTTTCTCGGCGTGCCCTTTGCCGCGCCCCCCGTCCGCTTCGACCCGCCCCGGCCCGCACCGCAGTGGCAGGGCATCTACGACGCCTCGCGGCCCAAGCCCGCCTGCGTCCAAAAGTTTAACTACCCGGATGATGTCCGCAACCGCGCCATCCGGTGGTTCAGCACCCCGGGCCCCCCCGCCGGCGAGAGCGAGGACTGCCTGTACCTCGACGTCTTCGTGCCCGCCGGCGCCGCCGAGGGCTCCAAGGCCGTCATGTTTTGGCTCTTTGGCGGCGCCTTCTCCTTTGGTACGGGCTCGCTGCCTTTGTATGACGGTGCGAGCTTTGCCGAGAACCAGGACGTCATCGTCGTTTCGCCAAACTACCGCACAAACGTCTTTGGCTTCCCCGGCTCGCCCGAGAAGCCCCAGTCCGAGCAGAACCTCGGGTGGGTTTACCGTCCTTGTCTTTCTCCCCCTGTTTTTTTATTTTCTTTATAAAAAAAAACCGGTGTCAGGACTAACACTCACCATCAGATTCCTCGACCAGCGCATGGCCCTAGAATGGGTGCAGCGCAACATCCGCGCCTTTGGAGGTGACCCCAAGCGCGTGACACTCTTTGGCGAGAGCGCTGGCGCCGGTAGCGTCGACGTGCTCGTCACCAACCCGCCCGAGCCCGTACCCTTTGCCGGCGCCATCATGCAGTCAGGCCAGGGCTCCATCGCCACGCCCAACCGCAAATCGGCCGACTCGTGGCAGAAGCTGGTCAAGGCCGCCGGCTGCGACATCCCCGGCGGCGCCCTCGCCTGCGTCCGCGCCCTGCCCGCCTCTCGCCTCAAGGACATTGTCGAGCGCCAGGCCCTGACCTTTGCTCCCATCTACGACGGCGGCGCCACCTACAGGGGCTCCGGCCGCCAGGACCGCCGCCGCTCCACCCCGGCCGCCCCCGGCCGCATCGCCCGCGTGCCCATCCTCATCGGCAGCAACGCCGACGAGGGCGGCGTCTTTGTCTACGGCCAGACCGACATCCAGGGCTTCCTCGCCAAGCTGCTGCCCGCGAACTCGACAAAGCTCATCAGCACCCTGCTCGGCACCTACCGGCCCGACGGCGGCCTCGGCCCCGTCAACAGGCAGCTCGCCGCCATCCTCGGCGACTTCAACTTTGGCTGCCCCGCAAAAGTCGTCGCCGAGGAGAGCGCCGCCGTCGGCATCCCCTCGTGGCGCTATTACTTTAACGCAACCTTCTCCAACACGCAAATATTCCCCGGAAGCGGAGCATACCACTCTGCCGAGATTTCGCTCGTCCACGGCACCTACCCGCGCGCCGGCGCAACCCCCTACCAGGCCGAGGTCAGCAGGGCCATGCAAAAGGCCTGGGCCGACTTCGCCAGGGACCCGGCCCGCGGTCCCGGCTGGCGGTCCGCCCTGGAGGTCGCCGTCTTCGGCGCCGGCGTCCGCCCCGGCGGCGACGACGGCACCGGCCAGCCCGCCATGGCCCTCGAGAACCCCGCCCGCATCGACCGCATGTGCTTCCTCTACAAGAGCATCTACGACGCAGCCACCTTGACGTGAGCCCGTCTTCCCTCCCCGCGGTTTGTGCCGCCGCCTGTATATGTCTTGCTCCTCCCCTGTTCTCCGGCAAAGAACTGTACATGCCTTTGTATATTCTTCGTTTCTCTCTTCTACTGTGTCATATTCAGCTCAGCGTATATGATGGTATGGGTACGACGTCAACGATCCAACACATGGGCTATCTTCAGGGTTTCCTGTACATACTTTTCTCAAGGTCAGATATGCCTCCAACTTCTCCTTCCATGTCTACCAATCGAGCTTCAATGCGTACAACTCAACTTGCAACCACTGCCCTTCCCTACGTAGGATCTGAGAACGTCTCAGGGCTGCGTGTCTAAAGACAGTGCAGCCCTGTGGGCCCACCGGGGATCATGGCAGGTAAACGAAAAGGGTTTATTATGTAGGCTCGTTCCGCCTCTCTGCGTCTAGCAATACCTGGTACACCTGCCGTGCAGACCTTCCGGCCCTTGGACGAGGTGGAGCGGCATACGAAAGAAAGACCAAGGAAGAGGAGCGGAGAGGTTCGGGTAGGGGCCTGCTGCAATGGGTAACCGATGCTCACTGACTCTGCTCAACCACCTTCTTGATGGCCCGCGCCACGTGGTCAATGTTGCGGCTGTTCAAGCCCGCCATGCTGATGCGGCCATTCTTCGTCATGTAGATGTGGTACTCGTCCCGCAGCTTCTGCACCTGGGCCTCGGACAGGCCTGTGAAGCTGAACATGCCGATCTGGTCCGTGATGTGGTTCCAGGTGCCGGGCGTGCCGAGGGACTCGAGCTTGGAGCGTAGCTCCTTGCGCATGCTGATGATGCGGCCCGACATGGTGCGCAGATTGTCCTCCCACTCGGCGAACAACTTGGCGTCGTTGAGGACGATGCTGGCGATGCGAGCCCCGTACAGCGGGGGGTTGGATATTTCGGATCGCTGGAGAATGGCGAGCTGGGATGCGATTCTCTGAATGGTCGTCGTGGCCTCGGGGCCGGCGCTCGTCACAAAGTGGAAGCATCCCGCGCGCTCGCCGTACAGGCCAAAGTTCTTTGCGAAGCTCTGGCAGACGAGGAGCTCGAAGCCCTGCTCGATAAAGTAGCGGATGGCGGCAGCGTCGCGAGCCAGGTCGCCGGAGGCAAAGCCCTGGTAGGCGCAGTCAAAGAAGGGAAAGTGCTTCTTCTGGCTCATGATGGTGGCCAACTCCTTCCACTGGTCCATAGTCGGGTCGACGCCCGTCGGGTTGTGGGCGCAGGGGTGAAGCAGGATGATGGAGCGCTCGGGGGCGTCGCGAATGGCCGCCTTCATGCCGTCAAAGTCGAGGCCGTTGGACTGCTTGGAGAAGTAGGGGTACTGGGCCGTCTTTAGGTTGACATTTCCAAAGATTTGGTTGTGGTTGGCCCAGGTGGGATTGGACAGGTAGACCGTCCGGGTGCCCTTGTAGAACTTTGCGAGGAAAAGGGCTCCGAGGTGGACGGCCCCGGTGCCGGAGATGGTCTGGAGCGACGTGGTGCGCTTCTCCTTGAGGGCAGACGAGTCGGCCCCGAGAATCAGCTCGGCCGCCTTGGAGGTGAATTCGGGGAGGCCGGCGATCGGGGCATACTCGTGGTTGAGCTCCGGGTTCTTGCGGAGGATCTCGTCCGCCTGTCATGGGAGGCACGCGGGGTCAGCTCGGCCATGGCAGGAGAGTGCGAGGCAATCGTAAGGGAAGGGGGCCAAGGGAACGCCGGGATGGTACGAGGCAGCATCGAGACGGCGGCATCACAGGGAGGCTCCTCAAAGTGCAGGTTTCGCCCGGGTGGACGAGACGCAAATCAGTCTGTGGTGGCCTACCTTCTGGACAACTGGCAAGACCCAAGGCTTCGCATTGTCGCCGCGATAGGCTCCGATTCCCTATGAGCGTGAGCGTGAGTCAGTCCGAGCTCTGCAGAGGTGGCATACCAGGTCGACCTTGTCGGAGCTCGAGTCGGCCTTGAAGGCGCGGGCGAGGCCAAACAGGGCATCTTCGGGGGCTTGGGGCACGGCGTCGGCAGGGAAGCTGGTAACGGAAGCCATGGCGGGCGAGACGTGGTTTGCGATGTTGCCGAGACGCGCGAGGGAAGAAGAAGCTGGTGAAGGCGGAGGGGCCATGGTGGGATGGTAGAGGGATGGATAGTGGGGGGAAGGGGTAAGTTAGGGGAGGGGAGGGGCGGTGTCGGCGCGCTATGGGCCGCGTACGAGGTGTACCGACGGTGCTAATAATAGGTGATTAGGAGCCTGCGCGTCAGTAATTCGACAGCGGTGGCTGGGTGCTGGAGAAAGGAAGACGTGGTTGGGAGAGCGCTGGAGACGACGAGACGTGCGCGGGGGATGCAGAATGCGGGGAGCTATCCGAGGTAGAGCGTCTTCGGCTGCTGTAGGTACCTTTGCCGGTGTTAGTGCGGATGCCGACCTCGGGCCTGATCCCTTAACTGGCAGTGCCACACCAGAGCAGCTCGGGCGTTGGCAGGCATGAAGAAGTCCAGTTTGCAGACTGCAGCGGACAATTACGAATAGTCGGTAGATAGGTAGAGAGAATGAAGGAGAGTCCCGCCTGCGAAGCGAATGCAATCGTCAAATGGTTCGGCCGTCTTGTCGTCCACTTATTCAACAGGACAACCCCCAACGCTGCCTTTGGGCTTCCCCCGGCAGAAGGCTATTGAGGAACAATGACAGTCGAAGCTCCGGCTCACGCCTTCCTCATGCCCTGCTTCGCCTCGCATATACTGTACATCTGTATTAGGTACTCTGCACAGGGTTCCTTCCAGCTTCAGCTTCCTCTCGTCCTCGCAAAGGGCACGACGAAGGGGTAATCATGCCTCATGAGGCATCAAATGCGTACACAGTGGGCAGAGCACAGTCCCGAAAGCCCCGACAACCAGGCGAGCAGCAGAGGTTCACTACCGGCTCTCCACGGTCAGCCTCAATGGCTCCTGCACACCCCGTCGCAGGCGATACCTGCTCTCCCGCAATCATATAAGCAAGTCCCAGATCACCAGAAAGGCGCATAGCCCGCTGGCCGCAAAGAACGTGTAGCGAGCCGCGCTGGGCCGCTGCGTGGCCTTTTTCAGCTGCTTGTTTCCGCCCCCGACGTTCTCGGTAGTCGAGAGCGAGTCGGTTACCAGCTGCTCAATGTGTGCAGACTGCGTCGCCAGGTTGTTCACCAACAGCGTCTGCAACTCGGAAATCTCGACAAGAGACTTCTCCGCGGTCCTGCCATGTCTTGGTCAGCATCCTGCCCAACAGAGCTCTGATACAGCACGGTAGCGTACTTAACCTTGTCTAGCGTGCTTTCGTAGTGCTTTGTCATGTCCTGATTGCCCTCCTCAAACATTTGCACCTGCTCTTCGGTCAAGCCTTGCCACCCTGTCATCTGGTCGACTGCGTCGGATGTCGGCGCCACAGACGGCCGTGACTCGGCTGACGGGGGCGTAAAGGCGGCAAAATCGGTAGCGGAAGGGGGCAAGAAGCCGCGAGTCTTTTCCATTTCGCGCGTCAGCCTCGTCTCCATCATGTCTTGCTGCGTCCGGCAGCACAGCTCCAGCCTCTGCCGTAGAAACCAGAGCACCCCGTCTCGGTGCATATCGACCTGCCGAGCGCGAGCCTCGGCGGCTGCGTGGTCTGCTGATTTGTTGCTCGCTTTGCCGCCAGAAGCCCAGGAGCTGAGGGCACTTAACCCGCTGGCGTATTTCTTGCGGATGATTGCAGCTTCCGTCTCGCGACGCAGCTGTTCGGCTTCGTCGAGGGCTCGGATGCCTGCATTGAGCTCGCGGATCATCTGCTTGGCGTTTGCGTCGACATCCTCGCGCTCGCGGTCCGTCAGAACCCGTGGCTGACCCTGGGCGGCGCGAGCATGCGACTTTCGAGGTTGCGCGGTCGAGAGGTAGGCCTGCCTGACATCCCTCAGCTCGCTGTGTAGACGGGTGATGTGCGAGTTCTGTTGGGCGATGCGCCGTCAGAATACGGGCTGCAGATGGGAGCAATTTGGTGACCAACTATGCGATATGCTTCTCGAAGGAAGCTCTCAAGGGCCTCGGTGTCCAGACCAGCTTTCCCCGCCGTCGTCGACGCGCCACGTTGGCCGAGGAGCGCATCGAACTCGGGTGTCTTGTCGGCGGATGGCAAGATGGCGAAGGGTGCAAGCGCCATGGCGTGTCGACGTCTGGGAGGCTTAGCTTCTGGTCGAGAATGTCGGCGAGGACAAGTTCCGTCTGCGAGCCTGGGCTGGCAATGACGAAGTACCTGGCTTCGTATGGCCCTTTACATAAGCTTGCTGAGTCATGACGAAGCTCAGTGGCTCGTTCCCACGAGGACCGAGTACGTTCCCACTTTCACGCTTGATCGACTGGCCGGCCTCTCCCACCGAATATCCTGTGAGAGCAGGCGCTCACCGGGATTGCCGACACCTTTCGACCCCTTCTCGGGTAGGGCATGTGCGGGGCTAAACCCTCACAGCAGCTTCCGCCTTGGGTGAAGTGGTTGTGGACCAACTTGAGCTGATGTACGGCGGCAGCTTTCAAAAGTCGTTGCGGACGCTAAAATGACCCCTGTATAGAAAAAGCAAAACGTACTAAACTTCTCTAGCTCTCCGTCTACATATTCCCTCTTAATACTAAGAAGGAGCGGCCGCAAAAAAATAGGCCTTAATAGAGCGAATTCCTTAGTATATAAATAGTTATTACTATCTCTTATAAAATAAAGACAAGTATCCGTATAGAGTATTATAACCTAGTAGTTAAAGAAGAATTATAGATAGAAAATAAGAAGTATATAAGAAGACGATTTAGTACTTACGTATTTACGTATTCTTTTCTTTTCTTTTTCTTTATAGGGGTAATTTTAGTGTCAGCAACAACTATTGAAAGCTTCCTCCGTACTCCGTACAGATATTACTGTAGACATCCCCGTCGTCGTGGATATCGCGGGATGTACGGAGAGAGTCCCGTCGATCGACAGCGGCCTATGCCGGGTTGTGGGCAGGATACTACGTTGTGTGCAGCAGGACCGGTTCTCGGCGATATACGAACACCAAGTACCTCCGCCATCTATCGCACGGTATTTCCCCGTCTCGCACAGCCGTCTCGATATACCTCTACAGTACGCATGCACATGCAGGCCAGCCAAGCAAGGGTGAGCAAGGGTGAGCCGGTGCGGAGCCGTTAGGGCATCGGGACAGGACGCGGCCCCGCAGATACTGTACGTACCTAGTTAGGGATAAAGTTTGTATACCAAGCTTCGCGCTCGGCAGAGCGTCTCCGAGTTCCGGCAGCAAGTATGTATGTACCTCCCCGGAGTACCTACCTACCCACCCGGAGTACCTACCTACCCACCCGGAGTACCTACCCACTCGGAGTACCTACCCAGGCTAAATTCAACGGCCTTCATCCCATCTCTCTAGTTTGTCTCCTTCTCTCAGCCTCGAAGCGGATGGACCAGTGGGATGGGGAAAGGGTGGAAAAACTCACTCCCGAAAAAGAAAAGGTTTCTCGACGCCGCCTCGGAACCTGACCGCGCACTTGCAGCCGAGCCACCGGTGGTCTGAACGCCGGCCGGAAGTCGTCCGAGCGCATGCTCAGCCGACGTGTTACGATGCGAGCCCGCCTCCCCTCTGAAGCCTCTATCCCCTCTCCAACGTGCCGAACCCCAGCACGGCGGTCAGCCGACTGGCCCGCCGTCCCTTAATAGCTCGACGACCCCTTCTTCCAATGAAGCCTGCAACGTGTAGAATCCGCCTGGCGCTATGATTCGTCTCGTCACCACCGGTACTAAGCAGCAGCAGCACGATGGAGGATGACTTTCGAGGCCCGTCGACTCGGCAGTTGCAGCATCCTTGGGCCGTGACGCCGCCCGACCCCGACAGCCTCGAGGGTGGCAAGCTGAAGCCGCCTCACGACACGGCGTCGGCTGCATCCGCCCCTGCTGCTCTCCAAGACGCCGACGATGACGACGACGGAGATGCCTACAGCGCCTTCTCGCGCTCCACCAAGATGTGGGTGACGACAATGGTCACCATCTCGAGCGTCATTTCCCCCATGACGGCAAACGTCTACTACCCCGCCCTCAACGCCGTCGCCGACAGCCTCAACGTGTCCATCTCCCTCATCAACCTGACCTTGACCACCTACATGATTCTCCAGGGCCTGTCGCCCACCATCTTCGGCGACTTTGGCGACATGGCCGGCCGCCGGCCCGCCTTCATCGTCGCCTTTGCCATCTACCTGCTCGCCAACATTGGCCTGGCTCTGCAGCGCAACTACGCCGCCCTCATGGTGCTTCGTTGTCTGCAGTCGGCCGGCAGCAGCGGCACCCTCGCCCTCGGCTATGCCGTCATCGCCGACATTGCCTCGAGTGAGGAGCGCGGCGTCTACATGGGTCTCGTGAGCGCTGGCATCAACTTTGGCCCGGCCGTTGGCCCCATCCTGGGCGGCGTCCTGAGCCAGTATCTCGGCTGGCCATCCATCTTCTGGTTCTGTGCCATCTTCGTCTTCCTCTGGCTCGTCCCGTGGATTCTTTGCGTCCCCGAAACGTGCCGTGCTGTCGTCGGCAACGGCTCCGTGGCACCCCCCAAATGGAACATGACCCTCATCGACTTTGTCCGTTGCCGCGGCGTCAATCAGCGGCCCGAGTCTGAGCCCAAGGTGGAGCTGCGCATCCCCAACCCGTTGCGGACACTCTACGTCGTCTTCCGCAAAGAGGAGGGCTTAATCTTGCTCATCTCAGCCATCATATACCTCAACTTTATCCTCGTCTCCGCCACCTTATCTACGACGTTCAAGAACATTTACCAGTACAACGAGTTGGAAGTCGGCCTCTGCTATCTGCCTTATGGCATTGGCTGCTGTCTGGCAAGCCTGGTCCAGGGCTACATTGTCGACTGGAACTATCGCCGGATCGCAAGCAAGCTCGGGGTACCAGTCCACCGTAAACGGGGCGAGGCTCTCGTCGACTTTCCCGTGGAAACCGCTCGCATCCAGCTGGTGTATCCTGCCCTGGCAGTGGGCGCCGCGGCCCTCATTGGTTGGGGATGGGCCCTGCAAGCCGAGACCAACGTGGCGGCACCGCTGGTACTTTCCTTCATCATCGGCATGCTCGTTCCCACCTCCTTCAGCGTCCTCAACACCCTCATTGTCGACCTCAACCCCCACGCCCCCGCCACGGCCGCGGCGGCCAACAATCTTGTGCGCTGTTCCTTTGGCGCCGTGGCAACGGCCGTCATTGATTACATGCTTGATGGCATGGGCCGAGGATGGTGTTTTACTTTTCTGGCACTTCTCATGGTGCTCTGTTTTGCTGGTTTGAGAGTCTTGGAGAAGCGCGGTCCGCAATGGAGGGCCGAAAGGGCCAGAAAGGCCGCCGGCGATGACAGCCGGACCGTGTCCCAGGAAAAGGGACATGCAACGAAACAGACCAACGTTGACGAAACAAGCGAAGCATAGCAACGGCGTTAAAAGGGCTGGGACTTGGTACCAAGCGACTTGTTTTCTTGCTCGTAGCCTCATTTTGGTTCTAACACAGGCTTAACTATAGTGCCGTTACCGTCCGATCTGCAGTTGCCCTCTGTGACTCCCACATCAACCAATCCGATCGTGTTGTCCTGTTGCCTCGAGTTTAGCGATTGCTCCGGGGATCCGAGGTGCGTAGGTACTCACGGTAAAAGGCCCATGGCATTGATCTTCCAAATGCCCACGGCCAATGCCACGAGCTGCATGGCCACGTAGACGAGCTTTGTCTGCAACAACTTGGCTGTGTTGCCCTCGGTCTGGAACCTCTCGAAAGCCTGGTTGGTGCTCATCAAGCCCACCAAGGGGTTCTTGAAAGCCATAAACACCATCATGATGCTGAAGATCTGTAGCGAGTTGCCCGACATGTACATCATAATGGCCGTCATGGGCAGCGACTTGACGGGGGCGAGTGCCACCTCCCACGCCTTTTTGAGCTTCAGCGTCTCCATTTCCTCCTGCGTTGGGGCCTTGCGCGACGGCGGTTTGCTGCCATCCTTTTTCTGATCCGGCAGACGTTAGCCAGGCTCAAGCAGGCCAGTTCAAGGCAGATGTTGCGCGAGCGTACCTTGGAGCTGGGCGTGCTGGCGGAGAAGCCCAGAGGGTCCGGGATGCCCGGCACCTTGCTGCGGGCGGGCGGCGGAGACTGAAGCTGTGCGGCCCAGGCGGGAACGGCAGGCTTCGATCCTGAGGACTCCATGGCGGGTCGTGCTTGCAGTTGTCGTCAAAGGCCGTGAGCGTGAGCGTGTTTGCGGGAGAAGTGTTTCCGGATAACGAGGCTTGGGGAACGAATGGTAGACTAAGCCACACGTTGCTGTGGGTATACTTGAAAGGTACTTCATATACGGGGCCACCCGCGCCTTTCTTTAGTCCCCCGCGCGTACATCAATCATGCTGAAATGCGACGGCTTACCTCATCGCTGTCGCGGCTCGCCCTCATGGTTGCCG
Organism: Hirsutella rhossiliensis; assembly: GCF_020360975.1. Lineage (NCBI taxonomy): Eukaryota > Fungi > Ascomycota > Sordariomycetes > Hypocreales > Ophiocordycipitaceae > Hirsutella > Hirsutella rhossiliensis. The sequence continues at coordinate 4,897,649 of NW_025408669.1, forward strand.
GCGATGCCCAGATATCCTCAACTCCGCCCCATTTTCGACAACCTCGCAACATTACCAACTTGACGCAGCTCGCCGACACGACCATCACTGCACCTCTGTCGACGACAAAGCAAGATACGAAACCACTCCAGCTCCGGAAACGGCAGACCACACCGAGACGCGGAGCAGCTGCCCGCATAGTTGCTCCTCTTGACCTGTTCGACCCGACCCTCTCGCATGCGACGAGCCCCCGCCGAAAGAACAAAGCGCAAGACACTGAAGCCTTGTTCTATGCAAATCAGGCCATATTCTTGATCGTGCGTCGAGCGCGCTGTTACAGGGTCCAAAGTTGACGCTGGGCTGTTGGGCCGCCATCCATCACTCGCGCTCTGTTGCGCGGCGAGGATTCTGCACAAAAGAGAGGCCCTTCTGGTCGGGGCCTGAACACGAATACGACCAAAATGTCGGCCAAGGATGGTGGAGGCGACTCCAAGCTCTTTTCTCGGGTAGGCTTCCCAGCCCCCATCACCCGTGGTGCCGCTCTGCCCCTTCTCGCACGCCTGTACCACTCTCCACTCTCCGTGGCCTTCCTGCCACAGGACCTGATGATGGGATGGCTTGGCCGTGCACGGAGCGCCGTAGACGTTCAGTTGACTAAGACCCTTGGCAGGGCAAAGTTGCCGAGCTTCGTCTCGAGCTCAACAGCGCCGGCAAGAAAGACAAGAACCATGCGGTCAAGAAGATTGCGCTAAAGAGAATCGTGGCCAACATGACGATGAGCAACAATGACATGGTTGCTTTGTTCCCCGACATCATTGGATGCATGCATATCGCGAGCCTGGAAATCAAAAAGATGTGAGTGTCAAACGGGGCGCCTTGGGCAATTTGATCAAGTGCTGACGTGGGCATAGGAGCTTTCTCTATCTCGTCAACTACGCTCGCGTTCGGCCAGACATTGCCATTAAAGCCATTCCGATCCTAGAAACTGTGAGTCGCTCGTGGGCCATCGCCAGGAAGGCGGCTGACCATGGCTTAGGACATGAACGACCACAACCCGCTTGTTCGTGCCCTTGCCCTGCGAACAATGTCTTACATCCACGTCAAGGAATTTGTTGAAGCAGCCGTGCCCATAGTCAGGCACATGCTGCGAGACTCCGACCCGTACGTGCGGAAGACGGCGGCCTTCGGCGTCGCCAAGCTTTACGACCACGACCGGCAAATAGTCGAGCAGTCAGATCTCATTGACCGCCTCAACTCGCTGCTGCGGGACGATAACCCCACGGTCGTTGCCAGCGCGCTGGCCGGGCTGATGGACATCTGGGAGCGAAGCGACTCTATCAAGCTCACAATCGACTACAGCAATGCGTCCAAGATGGTGGCGATTCTCCCAGACTGCTCCGAGTAAGTCCAGTTCATCATCCCTCCCTCTTGCTACTTCGAAGCCAGTGAGCTTCACTGACACGTATCAGATGGGGCCAGACATACATCTTGGAGGCCTTGATGTCGTATGTACCGCAGGAAACTGGCGAAGCGCTGCTGCTGGCTGAACGCATCGCCCCACGGCTCTCCCACTCTAACTCGTCTGTCGTTTTGACATGCATTCGAGTCATCCTATACTTGATGAACTACATCGCCGACGAGAAGCAAATCTCGGCCCTTTGCAAAAAACTCTCGCCCCCGTTGGTGACACTCCTAGCCAAGGGCCCGGAGGTGCAATACCTGGCCCTGCGAAATGCCCTCTTGATTCTCCAACGGCGGCCCGAGGTGTTGAAGAACGACATTCGCGTCTTCTTTTGCAAATACAACGATCCAATCTATGTCAAGGTGACGAAGCTGGAGCTCATCTTTATGCTCGCCAACGAGGGCAACATTGACGAGGTCTTGACGGAGCTGAGGGAGTACGCCACGGAAATCGACGTGCACTTTGTGCGGAAAGCGGTTCGAGCCATCGGCAAGCTTGCCATCAAGATTGAGCCAGCGGCCCGGCAGTGCATCGATGTGCTGCTGGAGCTCGTCTCGACAAAGATCACGTACATTGTGCAGGAAGCCACCGTCGTGATCCGCAACATCTTCCGGAAATACCCCAACCAGTACGAATCCATCATCAGCACGCTCTGCGAGCACCTCGATTCTCTGGACGAGCCGGAAGCCAAGGCGGCAATGGTGTGGGTCATTGGACAGTACGCAGACCGGATTGAGAACAGCGAGGCCCTGCTGGAGGATTTCCTGTACTCGTTTTCCGAGGAGCCGGTGGAGGTGCAGCTGGCATTGCTGACAGCCACGGTCAAGCTGTTCATCCAGAGGCCCACCAAAGGCCAAGAACTGGTGCCCAAGGTCCTGAAGTGGGCGACGGAAGAGACGGACAACCCCGACCTGCGGGACCGGGCCTACATGTATTGGCGGCTGCTGTCGACGGACATGAACGCGGCGAAGCGCATAGTCATGGGCGAGAAGCCGCCCATTACCGCAGAGGCAGAGCGGCTCGAGCCATCGACGCTCGAGGAAATGTGTCTCAACGTCGGCACTCTGGCTACGGTCTATCTCAAGCCTGTGCAGACGGTGTTTCGGTCCGCAAGACCGCGGAAGCTGCAAGACTCGCCCGCGCTGCAGAAGCAAAATCTAGCGGTGGACAGAGACAGCCAAAAAAGCATGAGTATGTTCGGGCGAGGCAGTCAGCCGACTGACATTGACCTGCGAAGTCAGAATGCAAGCATGGCCAGCACCGAGGGCAACCTATCACAGGCAGTGAGCGACGCCGACGCCTACTTTTCAAGCATCGGAACGCAACAGTTGGCGGCCATGCGAATAGACCAGGGCGATGATGTGTTTGGTGGCGGTGGGGGCAGCGTCACGGGCTACGTGGTGAGTGCCCACGCACCGCAGGCGGTAATCCAGCCTGCACAGGGCGGGGGCAGCAACGGCGACCTGTTGGTGCTGTGAGTGAACGAGTGGCGATTCGGTACGACGCGACCACTCGGCGCGCATGGCTGGGAGTCGCGCCGCAGCAGGGGGGGGATGATGCAATTCGGAACTGCGAAGCGGCTATATACCGACGTCGGCTTGGGCTCGAAAGGCCACGGGGTCAGGCTCAAGAGCTGCCGATGGCATGAGAAGCCGGCTATTGAACGACTCGAACGTTGGGAAGGCGGGTGACACATGGCAGCGGCGGCGGCGAAACCGTGGGTGATCATAACCATCCGGCGTTGGCAGACAAATATGAGGCCTGTTAAGACGCAGTCTCGGTGGGCGGTGGCAGGACATGCGGATCCGTCAACGTCGACGTCGGCGTGGGCGTGCATGAGGAGCGTGGCCAGGCATGGCGGCGTTGAGGTGAAGCCGTTTTGCCCCCGACAGAGGCGATGTCCAGCTGTACGCAAACAGCCTCGGATGGACGACAATACGGGCGGCACGGCTTGGCCGCAGATAAAGTGACCTCGCTGGTGGTGTGCTTGACGCGCGGAGAGTGGTGCTGCGAGGCATGATGTCACAAAGGCCAAGGCCGAGTGGAGACAAGTGAGGGGAGGGAGACGCGACGCCGATGTACTGTACTGTAGCACGCGAAGCCTCGAGGCAGGCAGACGCCCAGTTGTCAGCCTTGTCTCGATGTCCACATCCCAGCCTCGTATGCTCATGTGGCTGCTGCTCGACGAGGTTTAACGAGCAGCCTTTGGCGTGTACTTGGAGAATTCCAAGGCGGACAGTGTACGGGGTATGTATTCAAGACTTGAGCCGTGTTCGTCGACGATATGCGAGTCTACTCTCGCCAAAGTACGAAACACAGTTCATGTGATGAGTCGGGACCCCTGCCGCGCGTCTCGGCAGCGAATCGGGAAGGGAATGCCGGGGATCCCCTGTTGGCTGGCCGGTACTGTAACGGGAGGCGGGCAGAGAGGATGCGTGACGTGATGGGCAAGTCTTTTGCCAATCAACATGTGAACTCCTTGAGGGTTATGAAGAAAAGCTACCAATAGGTTGTCTAAAGCAGCTACTAAATATATATGTCTTTCTGATCTACATATAAGCCCCTTTTCCCTTCTTCAGCTCAAGGGCCCCGAGCTCCTCCCTTTCGTAAGTATACGTAGCCCGTCATGCGACCGTACACCTGTTACTTGTAGATCTGACGAGTGGCGTTAACCGATGGGGAAGTTGGGAAGGTCCACGGGCGGCCCATAGGTGAGTTAGAATCTCGCTTCAATGGTCCCTCCACCGAATCGGTGGTCGCTGAGAGTGGGCACGAGAGACCCTATCCGTAGTTCTAATAGATAGAGCAGGAGTTCGTCCGTCCTTTCAAGTGGGGGATATATAAACAGACCTTGGGCTGGGTGCCGCAATTCGGCGAAAATGTCCATGTATTGTGTATGTGGTAGTTATGTGTCGGTCCACCAACCAGACACGGGATGGATGGGTTAATGAATCATGACGATGACAATGACTAGGTAATTATGTTAGTTATATATATGCAGCATATATCCGTACAACCGGCTTGGTAACGACAATTGCTACCTAGTCCATATTGGGAAGGCATGCAACACGACTCACTGTCGGCTCCGGTGATGGCAGCATTTACACACAGTCAACAGACAGCGGGGGGTAAGGCAGATGGGATTTAATGCAATTGCGCTTGTGGACAAAGCGTCGAAGAATCTCCCTCGATCATGCCCGCATCCCTTTTCAGCTCCGGACGACGACTGCAGGTGATGAATTGCAAGGGTCTTGGTGGGCCATTTCCATGCTAGCGGCAGGGGCAGGACCTCCTGGGGCCCGCTATAGCGTCCTGCTGTTTGCAAGGCCTTGGCCTTGGCACTGCCAACTGCCAAAGCCTCCAACGAGGACCGGATTTGGGGAGCTCTGACGATGGATTCATCGGCTTCTTGTCTGCTCTCAAGGCATACCCCGAACTTGCTCGCATTTTTTCTTGCCTGCGACGAATAGACTCTTTCTCGCGTGTCTCAAACAGACGCAGACAAAAGTGCGCGCCCAATCAACAGCCGCCTCGGCACCCCCTCCACCGCCCCTCGAGGCAAGTCAAACGGCTGCTCTTCCAACCGCCGTCCTAATTACCTACTACTGCCCAACTCCTCCCACTACTACCACCTCTACTTCTCTCACCAGCCTGCCTCTGTCTGCCACTGTAGTCTGCATCTGCATACAACTTCCATCGCTCCCCATATCGACATCTTTGTCCCGCGGAAGCGCCGTCGTCGTTGCTGCGCGCGCACTCTCGTTTCCTCACCTGCCGCCTTTGCCCCAGGGGCGACGAGTCAGCGCCAACCAACTTGCCGGCTGACAGTTCCATCCCATCCCATCCATTCATAGCCACTTTGCATCCTGCGCCGCCTGGGCCCCTGCCTGCACCCCCTTCCCTCTCTCTATCGCACTCTCTCTCGCTCCTCCATATCTCTTCATCAGCGTTTGTTTCGTCGCTCCCCTCACCAGTCACCTAATCCCGCGGCTGTGCGGCGCCCTGGATTTGGATCCGCCCCATCCGTTTTATAGTCGCCCGTTCGCGCCTCAGCTGTGCCCGCTAGCGCTCCTGCTAGCCGACCGACCGCCGACGTGCCATCGACAGCCGCGACGCTGCTTCAATCGCCTTGGTCGCCTCCCGCTCACGTCCTCGTTGAAAAAAAAGCCCTCTTCTCGGCGGGCTGCCGTCCTGTCCAATCTCGGCTGCCGCACATCTATGAATTGAGTCGAGCCCTGTCGCACCCAGTGGCAAACCCCGTCCGTCTTCTCCGGTGCGACACCACCCGAATCCGCCGTCCTACAGACAATCCAACATGGAGTCGTCGACGACCATGAGTGGCGGCAACAGCAAAAACACCTCTTCATCGGGTGCTCCCCGTCTCGAGCTGCCGAGTGACGCCGTCCCGCTGGCAGACATGATTCGCTCGCAGCCGGGTTCGACCAGCGACGATGCCGACCAACCCGTTACCCCCCCCGCCGACACATCCGCAGCGGAGTCAAAGGGCAAGGGAAAGGAGCAAGACGCTCCTACACCCCCTTCCAAGCAGAGGCGAGACTCCTTGGCCGCCATCGGTCCCGCCCAAGACGATGTCAGAGCCGCCGCCCCCAGCGGCACCGACGGCGGCCCCGTCTGCTCCATCACCCTCCTCTTGACCTCAGGCAGCCGTCACCCCTACAAGATTGATGCCAGGTATCTCACCCGGAGGAACGTCGCCATGCCCGAGGAAACCGAGGCCGGCCACCCGGACCCCTTCAGCATCAGCATCTACACATTGAAAGAGTTGATCCTGCGCGAGTGGAGGAACGATTGGGAGGCGAAACCGGCCAGCCCCAGCAGCATACGTCTCATCCATTTCGGAAAGCTCTTGGAGGACAAGGAACAGGTCAAAAGTAGGCGCTGCTCGCCCCCTTATCCTGTCCTGCCCTCTTGCTGACCAGACCGTAGAGTACCAGTTCAGTACCGAAAATCCAAACGTCGTCCACATGAGCGTCCGTCCCTCGGATCTCGACGAGGAGGAGCCCAAGGCCGGAGCCAAGAGTCTTCCGGCGGGCAGCGGGGACGGCCACCGCTCCAGGCCTGGCGGCGGTTGCTGTGTCATCTTATGAGCATCCATTGGCCTCTGTCGACGTCTACACCATACGCGTGCACCGGGGCAGGGTCCGAAGTTTGTGCCCGGGCCAGATACAATGGCGAGACACTGGGCCTTGGGCCACGTTCAGGTTGGCCTTGTCCAAGCATCCCACGAGGAGCGCTGCTCGCTCTGTCTCCCCGCCACGCCTGAGAGATGGCCATGTCGACGGCGGGAATCAGACGCCGTTGAACGCTGAGGCATCTCGGCTCTCTCACGCCCTCTCTCTTTTATGCTCATCCAATTCTTTACTTTTCTTCTTGGGTCAACTTGTTCGATCAGAAAGCGGCGAATTACGAGCAGCTACTATCTTGGAAGACGGAAGGGACCGGAGTTTCCATGGACGCATTGTCTTGTACAAAATGTATCTTCTTTTTCATACTTCATCATGCCGCTCACGGTGCTGGTTACGCATGGGATGAGGCGCGGGTGGCTTTTTAGCCCATCCCAGGACGAGGCATGTCAATAGCGGGATAGAATGACAGACAAGTGCTACTGTTGTTCTTGTGCACTTGGATGTCTAGGTTTGGTGTGCATCAAGCAAGCCTGTGGCCAGAAAGCCGCCAGGCCAAGGTCTTTGGGAAACATGTCCACCATGCGTCGGATGAATGTTACAAGAGGCATCAGCCCTCCCATGCCCCCGAGGCCTCCGTTGTCTCTCCTCTCCTCCCCGCACCTGCAACTTTACTGTATCTTGAGCTTCTTTTCCATCTCGTCGTGGAAGCCAGCCACGGGCCTAGTCTCGTCGCCGGTAAACACGTCCTCCCAGGTAATCGTGTCCTCCCTGCCCCGCAGGATATCCTCGTGGACGCTGGGAAGGCCGGCGGCGGCACCACCGAGGGCCATGGGGCGCCACTCGCCGCCACGGACAATCTTGAGCTCCATGCCGCGGCGGACGGGCTCGGCGATGCCAAAGGTGCGGCGCAGCGACTCCATGCGAAGGGCGTCCTGGGTGGCCTCCCAGTTCTTGAGGCGGGCCTCGAGCGGGTGGGCCGAGACGGGCTTGCTGGTGGTGGAGGCAGCAGCGGCCCCTTCAAAGGGCGAGGGGCCGACGCCGTGGCGCAGCGTGTCGTGGATGCCGGGCGCTGAGGGGGCCGACGAGGTGTGCGCGGGGGAAAATGACGAGGCGTTTTCGTGCGAGGGGACGATGCGTAGCGACTGGAGGGGCCCGAGAGAGGCTCGTCGTCAGGACATGTCGGTGCTGTCTGTTGGGAAGAGCTGCTTACCATCTTGACGGCTGTGTCGGCGTAAGAGATTGGCGATTGTGAGGCGTAGAGTCGCTTCGCTTTTTTGTGGAGAGTTTGATAAGCTAAAGAGCACCTCAGAGCGGTCTCGGGTGTGGGCGCCGGCGGTGGTGAAGACGAAGATGGGGAAGGGTGTTGTGGCGGATGGATGATGAAGCTCGGGGCTGCCTTGGACGTCGTCTTTGCGGACAGCCTCGCGTCACTGGCTGCCGATTGCTGTGGGTACCTCGCCGGTGCCTAGCGTCTACGCAATACGTACCTACCTAGGTACTAAGTACTTAGGTACCTCGCCTCGTTGGCAAGGTACCTCGGTACTGGTCCCGGATCGGATCCTTCAACTTCAACCTCAACTTACAACACCCACGGCTATAGCCGACAACCCTTGGCCCAAACCGCCTGGGCATGTCCAGACCCTTGAAAGCGTCGGTCAAGAGGGCGACTCCAACTCCCTGACGAAATGCGATCCCTCGGCTCGCGGCCCCCCGTCATCCGCATCGCCAACGGCACCTTTTACCGCCATCATCCCAGCTCTCAGTCTTCGTACCGGAATCCTCCGCTTTTCAGCAATCTCTCCTTTGAGATAGCCTCGTCGTCGCCTAGCCCGCGTAACTGGTGCGTCGTCGGGCCCTCTCTATCCGGGAAAACGACCTTTCTGCAGATCCTGAGGGGCAGGCTTCTCTGCGATCCGCCGACGGCGAGGTCGTTTCCCTATCTGTCTCAGGATGAGGTGCCGCCGCGGCTGAGGAGCCCGCAAAAGGCCGTGCAGTACGTTGGCTTCGACGCCGAGCAGAATGCCGGTGCGTTGGGTGGCGCGGGCCATGTTGCGGCGGCGTACCTGTCGGCGAGGTATGAGTCGAGAAGAGAGATCACCGACTTTTCATTGCGCGACTTTTTGCTTGGAAACACCGAGCTGAATCCCCTCAAGGCGCCGCTCGGCGGAGACGAGGGTGCCACTGCGGGGTGTCTGCTAGATCGCGTCGTCACGGACCTCAAGCTGAGACATCTGCTCGACCTTCCCGTCACCTTTCTCAGCAACGGCCAGGGGCGACGGGCGAGGATAGCACGTGCTCTGCTCACAAAGCCCGAAGTCGTGCTATTGGATGAGCCCTTTATGGGCCTTGATCCCCCGACCGTCGCCAGTCTGAGTCCCTCGCTCCAGTCCTTGGCTGCCAAAGCGAGCCCGCGGCTGGTGCTGAGTGCGCGCCCACAGGATCCTCTTCCGGAGTGGATCACACACCTGGTCTACCTGAGAACCGACTGCCAGATTGAGTCCATGGGCCCCAAGGAGGTTGTCCTCGACGGCTTGAAAAAGTACGTCGAGGGCGTGAAGAAAGGTGGCTTGGTGGAGGATGAAAAACTGCCCATCCACTCGCTCCAGGAAGTCGGAAGGATACTCTCGCCAAAGATGCAATCCACTGCCGACAAGGCGACTGCCTCTTCGACGACTGTTCAGGATCCAAAGAGCTTAGATTCCAGTGCAGAGCCCTTGGTCGAGTTCGACGGCTGCCAGGTCCGCTACGGCAACAAGGTTGCACTGGGCAATTGGTCGCAGCAGACGCCGCGAGGGAAACAGGATGGCCTGGTATGGAGCGTCCGGAGGGGAGAGCGCTGGGGAGTGTTTGGTCCCAACGGGTCCGGCAAGACGACGATTGTGTCATTGCTGGGCTCGGACCATCCGCAGACGTACTCTCTGCCCATCAGGCTGTTTGGACGAAGCCGCCTCCCGGAGCTGGGATCGGGGCTTCCCCCGCTCACGTTTTGGGACATTCAATCTCGCATCGGCCACTCGAGTCCCGAAGTGCATCAGCACATGCCGCGCAGACACAGCATACGGCGTGTGGTCGAGAACGCCTGGGCGCCCACGTTTGGCACGAAGCCGAGGCTCGACGAGGAGGCCCGGCAAAAGATCGACGCAGCACTGCGCTGGTTCGAGCCCGAACTGCGACCCAACGCGGCGTCTTGCTCGCCTGCGACGCTCGACGGGGGGCTCCGATGGGCGGACGATTACATGCTGGGCGAAGTGTCGTTTAGCGCGCAGCGCGTGGCGCTCTTCATCCGCGCCGTCATCAAGAGCCCGGACGTGATTGTGCTGGACGAGGCTTTTGGCGGCATGGACGAGGCGGTGCGCGACAAGTGCATGCTCTTCCTCGCGCACGGCGAGACCAAGGCCTACCGCGCTGGCCGGGCCGTGGACAGCGAGGCGGCGGCGGTCCGGGGCTTGACGGACCGGCAGGCCTTGATCTGCATCGCGCACGTCAAGGAGGAGGTGCCGGACTGCGTGAGGGACTGGATATGCCTGCCGGAGGCCAACACGGGACGAGCGGTGAGGTTTGGACGGCTGCCGGGGCCGTTGCGGAGGGATGAGGGGGGCTGGCGGGATATCTGGGGGTTCGAGGGTACCTGACGCTTTCGGCGCCTGGGTGTGATCTTGAGTATCGATGAGAGAGAAGAGGACTCCAGGTAGAGATGTGGTGGATGTTAAGGGACAGGATGCATACAACTGTCCACGTGGAGTGGTGACGCTGGTCCCGGTGCCAAGTAGAAGAAAGACTACCACGAATATCATGTGTTCGTACAGTGTAATGAAGCGCGGCTGTCTACCCGGTTCCTTGCTCTCCCTGGTTTGCTATTCTGTACTGAGCATAGAGCTGTGCTTCTCCACCCCGCATGCCAGGCGGGTCACGGGCCGCCCCCGACTCGGAGCCCGGGCCCCTAAATACAGTGGACTCGCCGGGGCACTCGCCCATACTCATCTACTCAAACCCCCACACACCCCCCGCGCCTCTCGGCCCCGGTCCACTCCCTCGCCACTCAACCTCAACCACCTCCGCCCCGTCAACAACAAGCCCACAGCTCAAGGGCAAAAGGCAATGCCGCGCCGCCCACACGCCGACTCGGCCACCGCGCGGTGCTGCGTCCCGCTGGCCTCGCTCACGCAGCCCGTGCAGGTCGCGCAACTCAGGTGAGCCAAAAAAAAATTACTCCTCCTCCTCCTCCTCCTCCTCCTCCTCCGCCTCCTTCTTCTCCTTCTTCTCCGTCTTGTGTGTGTGTGTGTGTGTGTTTACTAACCAGTGTTACGCCATGGCCAGCAGCGGCGGCGGCGACGCTGAGCCGCGTGCGTCGGCCTCGGTCGCTGCCTCGTCGGCCTTTTGCGCCTGGCCGCTGCTCGGCCCGCTGCTGTTTGAGAATGAGACGAGCGATGCGCGCGACCACTGCGCCAACGAGCGGAGTATGCATGAACGGATGGCCTTGCCAACCCTTCAACGACGTCTTGTTCTGACCGACCTCACTCCGCAGCCTTCCTCTCCTACCTCCGCCTCGCCGTCTACATGGCCGTCCTCTCCATCGCCATCACTCTGTCCTTCCACCTCACCCACCAGCCGTCGGACCTCGAGCGCCGCATGGCCAAGCCCCTCGGCCTCGTCTTCTGGCTTCTCTCCGTCGCCACCCTCTTCATCGGCCTGGGCAACTACATCAGTATGCTGCCTAACCCCTATGGCCTCCTGCGCCGGCCACGAAGAAGAAAGCATCGTGTCACTGACCCCCTGTCCGCTCTTGGCGTTAGCAACTATAAACAAGTACGGCCGCCGAGCCGCCATTGTGCAGACTGGCTGGAGAACGCAGCTGGTGAGTTCTTTCCTCGTGTCTTCCATGCATGGCAAACACTGACACGGCGGTCGTCGTAGCTTCTGGCCATACTGGCCCTCTGCATCATCGGCACTTGTGTTGTTCTGATTGTCGTTCCAAAGCTTCGCTCGGAGAGAGAGTCATAAGTCAACCACCTCGTGTCTTGTCAATCGACAAGGCTTTGCACGGGAGCTAGCCAAAAGACGACCGAACGGATAAAAAGTGTGATTGAAGGAGCAAAAGGCCACGGTTTTCAATATGGATGATAACGAGTTTAAAGTGTACTGCCGGGAACCCGTGATGGTGATATTAGACCCCTCGATATGGTGGTTGGAATTAGCGCACAGAAGGAGGTTTCCTAACTTATCTCTAATGGCTATTGTCATCCTGTCTATCGCACCTATGTCTGCCGAGATAAAACGACTCTTTTCTAAGGCCAAAGCTACGGCTACCGACCAGCGGGCATCAATACGTACTGCAACTCTAAATCTTTCGGAATTTCTACGGCCCTAGGACAAAAGCACCCTCATAGTCCCTTTGGAGGTAATATTTCTGCTTTATGAGGCGTACGGTCGTCTAATCTGGATTTTAATGCCGCTATGTAGACCCGGCAGGTACGAGTAACGTCTCCGATGTCCAAGATCTAGAAAGTGATGGGGATAGGGTTGGTGAGATACATGGTAGTAGGTTATTGGGAAGAACTAGGTAAGCTGGAGGGCATGCATGGATGAGGAAAGCCCACGAAACGCCTGCCGGGTATCGGACTAATAGTCCAGTCTGAGAATTTCGGCCAAACTGCCAGTTCAGTCTGGTCAAGCCGACGGACGATTAAGGCGGCTTGAGGCTCCTAGACGAACTGGTTGCTGTGAGGAAACCACTGTGTTGTGCAGGCAAAAGTGAAGTGACACCCCAACAGATGACCTGGAAGTGGACCCCCTATGCCATGGGGGTGCTGGTGGTAGCTGACAGTTACTGTTGAGGAGAGTGGGCATAAGAGGCCATAGTCATGCCCAAGGGACCCAATAGTCATGCATAAGGAAGCCTGCCTGACCAACATGACTCCCCTAACCCAAGGACATTATGTAGGCCTAACTTAGGTATAGAAATATCTCAATGCCCTCTTTTGGCTAGCTATATATAGTCACTATACCTACCTATATAAGCCCCTCCCTTATCCTAATAGATAGACTAAGATATGCATTACTAAATTTACCTTTCTATGCCCTTATTTCTTCTACTATGCTCTTAAGCTATTACTTAAGAGTTATAAGCCCGGCCTATATAGCTAGATTATTTTTTGCCCGCTAATATTACCTTTAAAGCTATTTAAGAGCTATTAACGCCGTTATAACGCTTAAATCGTGGTATTAAGGTAAAGAACCTAGCTATAGTAAGGGGCACTACTAGAAATACGAATTACGTATCCCTTAAAGAAGGATATTACTTATTAAGCTAGAACTTTTAATTTTCCTAAGATAATATTAAAGGAAGTAAAAGGGGATAATTATATTATAAGACTAAAGGAAAGCCTCGATTAGACCTTATAGATTAAGGGGATTAAATTATAGGCCTAGACTTATAAGATTTAGGAATATATTAACCTAAACGGTATTAAGGAGCTTATATAGCCTTAATAGCTAGACTAAGAGTAATTTATTATTTACCTTAAAAGGAGACCTTTTTAATAAGAAGATAAAACTAAGGCTATATTCCTTATAAGGTAAATAAGCTATAACGAACGATACTAGGATATAAAAGACTCCTTTTATAACTTTAAGAAAAGGTTCTAGCTATAATTCGATCGCTATAAGGTTTAGTAAAAGACCTTAATTATACTTAAAGAATTAATTAAGAAAACTATTAATAAAGGGCTTTAAGGGGTAACCTTAATATATAATAGCCTAAGAGAGAAAATTAAGGAATTAAAGATATAAGCCCTACTCTTAAAGGTAAAGGAGAAAAAGCTAATTTATAAGAGATATATAACCTTTATTAATAAAAGAGTTATATAAAACTAGAAAGCGTAGGTAGAATAGCTTAACTAGATTATTATAGATTTACGAGACCTTAAGGTTAATATACTTAACGATATAAGAATTAAATAGGATTTTCTTATAGCGGTAGATAAGTAAGACCTATATTAGTTTATAATAATAAGGGCTTTTAACCTTTATAATAAAAGATATAGTAAAGATTAACTTTTCTTAAGGAACTTAATCGCTAACTTTAAATAAGAATATACTTATAAGGAGAAGTTATAACTACTTATAAAAAGGGGAAGCGCTAATTAAATTTCTAGGAAAGTAGATACTTAAGCTAAATATGCTAGCTATAAGTAGTACGTTAATAGCTTAATAAGCTAGTAGGAAAATTACTACTTACTATAGGTAATATATAATAAGAAGCCCTTAATAGGCTAGAAATATAATAATCTAGCTAAATAGAATATTTAAAAAACAGCTAAAGGACTATCTAAATAAGAAAGTAAAATACTTAGCTTAGACCCTTAATTCCTATTTTAAAGAAAGAGAACTAGTAAAGACTATTATTAGTAATAACGGGCTAGGAAAGACTATTAATATAGTTACTCTATCTAAGGTAAATTTAGCTATTAAAGGAACGCCGTTACTTACTAATAAATTAATATATAACTTAAGGGCTAATATTAACCTTTTTAATAACCTAGGTTAGTTTTAAGAAGGAACTTTTAAGTAGGGTTTTAATAATAAGGTCTAGGTTAAAAACTAAGCTTTTAAGGTATAAGAAATAAAAATAGTAGTTATCCTTATAATTAATAGTAGAAAGATAACTTTATTAGATACTTACTTTATCTTAAAAATACTAATAAATATCTTCTTAGCTAAGCTAGGGATAATAGTAAGGATATTCTAGAACTAGCTCCTAAGATACCTCTATTTAAAAGCTATAAAGGAGGTTTATATTAAACTAACTAACTTCTAAGGTTAGTTTATAATAAGAATACTCCTATAGTATAATAAGTAAGTATTTATAGTTAATAAGCGCTTAAGCTACTAATAAATAAGGTAGGTAACTTATAGTATCGCTACCTTAAGTATCTTAGTCTAAGATTACTAAAGAAGCTATTAAAAGCCTACCTAGGTACTAAGCTTTAAGGCCCTTTAATATATAGCTATTAAATATATATAATAAGGAAAGCTAAAAGGGAAGTCTTAAGAAAAATACTATCTTTAAGGCCTAAAGGTCTAAGGGTATAAGTTAGCTTTAACCTTTACCTTAGCCCTATAATAGTATATAATAGGGAAAAGAAGCGATAGATAGTAAATATAGGCTACTATACCCTTAATTAGGAAGTTATATAGCTAGATAGGAACTGATTTTTAATTAGCGGAACCGGCCGACCGAATTTTAATTAGCCGGCCCTACCTAAGAGCGACCTATACTAGCGCCCGGCCTAGTAACCGGATATTACCTGCCCTACTAACTAACTAACTAATTATAACGACCGATATTATTCTTAAGGGATAAACCTATTAAGGGGTTTATATTAATAGATATAATAGGGCGTAGTCTAAGTAATAATAAGTATATTATATTAGTAATAAATTAAAGGTTATAGACTATAGACTATAACTAGGTAATTAAGTAATTAGAATTAAAGATAAGATTATAATAAAGATCGTAATAATTATAATATTAAAAGCTATTAAGCTATCTATCTAAAGGAGTATTCTATTCCTTCCTTATATATCTTAAGAGCTTTCTTAGATCGCCGAGAGCACTAAGTAATCCCGTAGCCTAGGAGCGCTAGAGCGCTAAAGCGATCCTATAATCTTAGCCGTAGAGCGTTAAAGCGCTAAAGTAACCCGTCGCTTTAAACTTAATTAGCCCGTCGGTCTATTTAATATTCCTTATTCCCTATATTACGTGCCCTCGTAATATATACTAGTCCCCGCGGTTTACTAGACTATAGTCGTAATAAGATACCTCTCCTCCTTTTAGTCTTACCCTTAAGACCTACTACCTTAGCTACCGTATATAAATATACCCTTATTATATTATATATAAGTATATCGTTCCTTATTCCTTTATCCTTTTAAGATATACTACTAATAGTATATCTAGTTATATTTAAAAAAATCTTATTCTCGTAATTCTAATAAATTATATTAACGATCGGAGCTAGTATCCTAGACCGAGATCTATAGTATTAAAATTATACTTTACTCCTATTATTTTCGGTTAGGCTTAACTTATAAGGTCGGCGAGCGTTTTAATCGGTATTCTAAATATACCTTTATAGGCCGTTCTTATAATAGTTATAATATAGCGTCCGCCTATTTATTTTATCCTTTTCCTTCCTTATTATTCTTTTTACTAATATTCCTTTTTTTTAGTTTATTATATTATAAATTAATAATAAAATATTAATTTAAACGAATAGAAAGTAAAAGAAGCGTTAAAGGAAGCGATAGCTCGCTTAGCTTAGATTAGGAAATAAAAGCGTTTCCTAAAAGACTAAGGTAGTAAGTTATTTTAGCGGGGTATATAAGCTATTAATAAAGAAGATAGTATAACGCGTTCTTCTTAAGATAAATCGGTTTATTTATTAAATAAAGAAACTATTACTATTAGCGAGGTTTAATCGTTTAGTACCTTAGATATATTAAACTAAGATACTATTCTTAGTAACCTTATATTTCTAAGTAAGGGTTCGCTTAGTAAAACTATTAAAGTAAAGAACTATAGTAGGTTAAATACTTAAGTAGCTCCTAGGTATTTTCCTTTAGTCTATATCCTTTCTATTTAATAAGGTATTCTTATTACTAACCTTATTTTCTTATATCTAGTATTTATTTTATTTTATATTCTTAATTATCGTTAACTTTAATTTTTTCCTATAGTTTAGCGTTTTATAGTACTAGTTTTAATAATAAGATATAAAATATTAGGTATATATATACTATTATTAGTAGCGTAAGTTTATAGTTAACTTTTAAAATAGTTTTCTTAACCTTAAATAGTCTAAGTTTCTTAAAGTTTAATTTATTACTTAGTTATTTTATTTTAATATTTTATTATATAAGGTAGACTATATCTCCCTCTTAAAAGATTAGTCCTTATAATCTTTTCTAATTATAGTAAGTAGATATTCGTTCTTTAATAAATTAAAGTTCTTATTATATTTCTTTATATAATTTTTATAGCTAATTTACTTATAGTATTACTCGTTCTACTTATAGTCCTTATTAAGTAACCTTAAATACTTCTAGGTTATATCTATAATTAGCGTATACTAATAAGAGCTTAGTTATTTCTATAACTAAGCTATTATAAGCTAGTTATACTATTAGTAGCTATTTAACTTAATCGTTTTATTCGTAGCTAATATAGTATTATAAATATTATTTAAGCGTTTAGTTAAGTCGTTTTATTTATCTATCTATTTATAGGTAATAAGCTATACTAAGCTTATATTTTATCCTTAATTATACTATAAGAGCTTACTAGAACTTAGCTATAAATATACTTTCTTTATTAAAGATAATCTTATTTAGTAGTTTAAAACTACTAATAATTATTTATAGGAATATATATACTAGCTCTTTTATATTACTTACTTCTTTATATAGTAAGAAGTATCTATACTTTATTAGTCTATTAGTAATAATAAATATACTATTATACTTAACGTTAGTTATAAGTTCTTTTAATAGTAATAGCTTTATAATATAATCGAAAGCTATTAAATCCTATAGCTTCTTTAGTACTAGTAGCGGTTATAATTCTCTATATAGCTTATATTATTTAGCTTTACTTTATATATAAAGTTTATATTTTTTAATAACTTATTATACTACTTTTTTAAGCTATAAGAAGTTATATTATTATTTAATTCGTTCTATTATTCTTTAGATTCCTTAGTATCTATATATTAAATATTTATATTTATCTTATATAACTTTATCTTATAATTCTAATAGTATCTAAATTTTATTTTTATATATTAAAACTTTTAAATATTTTAGATTATATTTATTTAATACTTTATATTCTTTTATTTATTTTAGGATCTTTTAGTATATTAAGTTATTAAGTTATACTTTAAATATTATATTTAGCTATCGTTACTAGTAGTTTTTATTTTCGTTAATTTCTAAGAGCTATCCTTTTACTATAAGTGCCCTTATATTATAGTTACTTTATTAACTAAGGGTATTAACTTAACCGTTTTCTATTCCTTTTTTATAGATTATTTTATAGTTAAATTCTAATAAGTATTTAGCTTATTAGATCTATTATCTATTTAACTATTATATTATTATAAAGTATAAGATATTTTTATAATCTATATAAACCTTAACTTTATACTTACTTTTAAGAAGGTAGTATCGAAATTCCTTAAAAGCTTAAATAATTATAAGGAATTCTTTATCGTAGATAAGGTAATTAAGTTCTATACTATATAGCTTCTCTAAATAAAATATAATCGGTTATAATCTTCCTTTATTATCTTTTTATCCGATTTATACTCTTAAAGTAAAGTCTAATATATTAGTTTTAAGTTCGATTTATTATTTTAAATTAAAGGTAGTTAAGACTAATTCTTATATAATTATAGTTTTAATATATTTAAAAGCTTTATTAGCTTTATCGTCCTATATAAATTCTTTTTCCTTTTTCGTTAAGTTATATAATAGTACTATAATCTTTCCGAAATCTTTAATAAATTATTAGTAGTAATTTATAAATCCTAGGAAACTTTATATATCCTTAACGTTTTTTAGTATTAGCTATTCTTTAACTAAGTTAATCTTATCTTATTATATTTATATCTCTCTTAATAAGATCGTATATTTAAGGAAGTCTACTTCTTATATATAGAACTTACTTTTCTTTAGTTTAACTAGTAACTTTATATTTTAAAGTATAGGGAGTACTTTATAAACGTATTCCTTATATTTTTTTAAGGTATCTAAAAAGATTAGGATATTATCTAGGTATACTATTATAAAGATATCTAAGTATTCGCGTAGGATATTATTAATTATCTATTAAAAGGTAGCTAGTATATTTATAAGTCTAAATAGTATTACTAGATATTTAAATAGTCCGAATTTCGTTTTAAAAGCTATTATCTATTTATATCCCTTTTTTATATATATTAAGTTATAGGCGCCTTTAAGATCGAGGGCTATAAACTATTTTTTACTATATAGTCGATCTTATAGTTTTAATATAAGTAGTAATAGTATTTAGTCTTTTATTATAATATTATTTAAGCGTCTATAGTTAATAACTAGTTATAGCTTACTATTTTTCTTTAAAATAAATATAACTAGGTAGCTTACTTTAGATATTAACGTTTATATATATCCCTTTTATAGATTCTTATTAAAGTAGTCGCGTAGCGTTTATAGTTATTTTTCGTTTAAGTTATAGATCTTATAAAACGTCGGTATTATTCTATCCTTAAGATAAATTTTATAGTCTTATTAGCTATATTTAGGTAACCCTATCTTAAGTTCTTCCTTAAAGAGTTTATTATATTTCTAGTATTCTTAAGGGATATTTTTTATTTTATTTTATAGGCTTTATTCTTTCTTTTAAAAGCTAGTTTCTCTTAACTTAAGTTCTTTATTAATTTATTTAAGGTCTTTCCTTAAAGTAGTAATAACTCTTTAAATCTTTATATTATATCCTTTATTCTATTTATATTAGATACTAGGTTATATAGCTATATTAGTTAGTACGTAGGTCTTATTAGTTAATTTTATTATATCCGCCGGTTTAGTTACTATTTTTATTTATATTACTAAAGCCTATAATAATTTACTTAAATAGTTATCCCTTTTATCCTATTTAATAGCTAAATTATTATAAAAATTTACTTTCTTTTAAATCTACTAGTCCTAGAAACTTATATCTTTATTTTAATATAGCTAGCTAGTTTTCTAGTTAATTAATAAGTTACTCTCTTATTATTGCGAAGCGTAGCCTAATTTCGTAGTTCTCGAAGATATCCCTTAGCAAGAGGGACTAAGGAAGCTAAAAATACCCGGTGTAGAAGAAGGAGCCGAGAAGAGGTATAGAAAGGAGGGTGGGGGCATAAGGGAAAGTATAAAGTAGCGAGAGATAAGACGGATATACCGGAAACGGCTATAAAGGAAGGAAAAAACCGGTAAAAAGCTCGGTAGTTAAAAGGACATTAGTAGCTTCTTTAAGCAGGATCTTCTTTATTAATTAAGATGCTAGACGGGTATAAATAGGGGCGTTAGATAGAGGAAAGAAGGACAATTAAGGCAATATAATAATTACTCCCCTACTATAATTGCTACCCCCGTAAGATTTAAACATCTCTGCCCTGCCTGTCCGACCCCTTACTTCTAATTTTACCTTCGTGCATTTTATATATACTTCTTATATCTCTCTTCGCGAGACCTATAGCTATAAAAGCCTTAGTATAAGGTTATATTCTTTAATATTTATAATATTAAAGTTAACTTATTCGTTATAGCCCTAGATATTAATATTAAGGTAATTAATCTTTATATTAATAATTCCGTTATTATAGTTAAAGGCCTCTCCTTTAATATTTATAAGTTTATATAGATCTTTCTTATATCTTTATATAAATCGGTAATAATTAACGACTTTAAGTAAAACGTAATTACCTATTACGCTATAGTTTAAAAGTATATATATATAATATCTTACGATTTAAATATCTAATACTATTTAGTTACTATAGCTTACTATTACTATATATAAGGTCCTTAGATCTTATTATATCGTGCTAGTTTATAGCCTTTTTATAAATAGTATACCTTATTTTTTACTTAGTCCTTATTTATTTTATTTAGGTATTCTTCTTTAATTTATTATTAATATCGTTTCTTTATATTTTTATAGTATAGTATTATATTAAGGCTTAAGAGACTAATTTCTTATAGCTAATTAAAGATTTCTTATTTCTTAACGCTATATTATTAATATTATACTACTTTATAGTTAATTATATACTATACTTTATAATTTTATTTATTTTTATATTAAAGGTTAAGTTTTTATTTAATATCTTTCTATTTTATATATAGTATTTTTATATCGATTCTTCCTTAGTTAAATATAGCTTATAGCCTTTATATATATTACTAATAATCTTTTAATATACTATTATATTATTTATACTATACTTATACTTTTTATATTTATAAACTTTATAGTTTAGGTATATATATTCGTTATAATCTTCTTTATTATATTTAACTTATTATATAAGTCTTTAAAAGATTAAGGGTTTAGATATCTTAAAGTAAGTAGCATTATATTATTCCTTTATTTTTAGCGTATTTATAGATTTTATATATCTTTAAAAGATATCTTATTAATAAACTATTATTATCGCGGTACTTAAGTAGTATACTATAATTAGGTTTTAATAATATAACTTAGTCGTTTAAGTAGCTTTAATCGATTTTCTAGTAGTTTAGTTTTATACTTAGGTAGGGTTTCGAAAGTACCTATCCTTTAAACCTAACTAAGAAAGCGTTATATTATACCTTTATTTAAAAGTATATTATATAATCTAGGTAAATATATAATATCTATAGAATATACTTATAGTACTTATAAGTAAGTAGTATTTATAGATCGTTTTTAGATTCTCTTTATAGTTACTATTCTTATTATAAAGCTATAAAGGTATTAACTATAGCAATAGCTATAGTATAGTCTCCTTTATATAGTATTAGTTAATATTAAATTAATATAGCTTATTAGTTTTCTATAAGAATTTAAGGTATTTATTAGGTTTTAATTTTAAGTATTTCTTTAAATTCTTTAAAGTATAAAGCGTATTCTTTAATTATAGTATTTTCCCTTAATAGTAAGGGTAGTAGTATAAGTTTATTTTTATCTTCTATTTCTCTAAGAATTTCTTATTCTTTAAAGCTTATATTATTAATACTTTATTATTCCTCTTTAAGTTATTATCTAAGTTTTATAAGTATAAGGGCTATATTTATATCTTCTTTATTATATTATTTATAAACTACTTATTATTATTATTAATTTTTATTTTATATATCTTCTTAAAATTATTTACTATTCTTTTTAATTTAGTCTTAAGAAACTATTTTAAGATAAAGGTATTTTAGTTCTATAAATTTAACTTATTTCTATATTTTAAGATCCCTTTATTATATTATTATAAGGGTTTTCCTTAATAACTTTAAGAACTATTTAGTACTATTCTTATCGCTTAAGTATACTATATATTAGTCGTTATAATATATAGTCTAACTAAGGAGTTTATACTTTAGTTCCTATCTATTAGTAGCGTTTAAGTATTTCTTACCTTTTAAGGCTAGTACTTAGTATATTTTCTTCTCCTTATAAGGTTATTTATAGTCTTTAAAGTAATATCTAAGTTTCCTATAGTTAAAATACTTTCCTTTACTTTTCTATATTATATTTAGATCTATCTTACCTAAGTTAGTTATATAAGCGTAGGTAATATTATAGAGTAGGTAGAAGTATAAGTATAAGTACTATTTATAAAATAATATTAATAAGCTATATAGAGCTCTTCTATATACGGCTAGCCTATATATATATATATAGGATCCGGCCCTCTATATATAACTATATAGCTTAAGCTATAGCCTAAGCCTATAACCTATAATAGTTAAAGACTCTTATATAATACCCTCCCTTAAGCGCGGTATAGCGTTACTTAATTAATAGCTTCCGTACTATTAGGCCTATACTACTAGCTCTACCCTACCCTTTCCCGTTAATCGTATAAGCCTTACTAGCCTTATTATCTCCGCGCCTATTAGCCTAGGTAGCTAGAACTAAGCTCTATACTTATTAGCCGGCTAGCCGTTAAAATAGGGGTACGACTTATTATATACGCCCTTAAGTAGCCGGCGGCTAGCCTAGACCTATATAAGCCTTAGGTTGCCTATCCCCTCGGCCTTAAGTAGCCTCCTCTACTTAAGGGTATATAAGGCGGTATCCCCCCCTTCTTTTATCCTTTCCTTTTCCTCCTTCTTTAACTATAGTAATAGTAATAATAAGTAAGTTCCGCTCTACTTAAGGCGTTAGTTCGTTCTTAGCTATATAGGCTGCTTTATTAATATATACTTATAGTAATAGCTATAGTAGTAATAATAGCCTTAATAATAATAACTTTAGCTAGTAAGTTCTCTGCCTTATAAAGTAGGAGGCTATAATCTATAATACTAACTTCTACGATAGATATATCTACCTCCCCCTCCTTTACTTCCTCCTTCTTAAAGTATATAAAGTCGTTTATCGACGCTATACTAAGCACGGCCGACAATAGCTCCGCCGCTACCGCTACTCTTACCCGCGCCCCCGCGACCGCGCCTACCGCCGCCGCCTTTACCTCTACTACGCTAGCCGCCCTTACGTCGCCCTTCTATATAATAATACCGTCCCCGCTACCGGCTATAACGCCCGGCCCCTTTACCCCTACCTCCGCTTCTATTACCCTTATAAGTCCGCTACCTAGTAAGTATAGTAGCTATTTTCCGCTAACTTCTTAAAGTATAAACGCTAAGTATAGGCCGGAGCCGCCCGCGCGGCCC
The DNA here is from genome assembly GCF_020360975.1 of Hirsutella rhossiliensis. Classification (NCBI taxonomy): domain Eukaryota; kingdom Fungi; phylum Ascomycota; class Sordariomycetes; order Hypocreales; family Ophiocordycipitaceae; genus Hirsutella; species Hirsutella rhossiliensis. The sequence goes on from NW_025408669.1 coordinate 4,920,689, forward strand.
CCTATATATAGTACGCGTCGTAGGAGCTCCCTTACGCCGACTAAGTTAGGCGCCGCTATAGTAGTAATTATTACTAGTACGCGCGTACCGGCTGCGCCTATAAAGCGGCGCCTCCTATCCTACTCGCTACGGCGTTAGCTTAAAAGGCTAGCGTATATAGGTAAGTATAGGGGGCTACTAAGAAGCGCCTTACCGCCGCCGCCGCTGCCTACTATAATCTCCGCGCCCTTAAGCGCTAGGGCCTCGTCCCTAAGTAAGTTCCTCTCTTTTAGCTCTTTTACTTCCGCTACTAACTCTCTTAGTACTAGGAATACTACCTCCGTCGCCCTATCGGCGGTCCCCTTAGCCGTGCCCGCCGCCGCCCCTACCGCTACTACTAGCTAGGCCCCCCTTACTCCTAGAGCCCTTAAAGCCGCCGCTACTACCGACTAGCTCGCGGGCTTAAAGGGCCGCTTAAGCGCCTTAGAGAGCGCCGCTACCGCTAATAAAGTAAAGGAGGATAATAAAGATAAGGATAAAGATAACGATAAGGATAAGGAGTAGGTCTAAGTAGTCTAAGGGCTTTACCTTAAAATAAACGCTATTTTTATCTTTACTTATATTATTACGCTCGCGTTATTATAACTACCTACTTTACTTTACCTACTTCGTAGTCCTAGCCTAGGCTACTATTAATAGTCTATTAGTTTATTATTCTCGTTTACTATTTTAAATAAGGCTTTAAACTTATTAAGGGCTATAGTTCTTATAAACTTATATATAAGTTCCTATATAAGGTTAAGATACCTATACTACTTAACGAGGACCTCCTAGCGTTTCCCCTTACTAACCTTCTTTTAGTACGCGGCCTATATTTCTTTAACCTTAAACTTATCCTTTCCTATTACTTTAATTATAGGCGGTTAAGCGTCTACTACTTCTTATTTAGGTAGCGGGTTAAAGGAGGCTCTATAAAAAAGGTCTACGTTAATCTTATTATAGACCCCTATTAAAAGACTATTAAGCTCTATAACCTATAAGCTAATAACCTTCTATACTATAAACTTTATATATAGTTAGTTAAGCTTCTTCTTTAGCTATACCGACCTATAGTTATAAAGGTCTAGCTATACCTTATCTCTTACCGTAAACCTATTTACTAGGGCCTTAGTCTTATTAGTATACCGCTATTAATCTTATACCGCGGTAGCTATTACGGATTAGTAATAATCTATAGTCTCTTATAGCTTTTATATAAACGTAGAGGCGCGGCCCTTTAATAATAAATTACTATACTACTCTACTACTATATCTATAGTAAAGGGAACTAGTAAAGGTAGTTTAAAGCTATATATTATAAAGAAAGGGGCTATCTTAATAGAGGTATATAGTTTACTATTTAACGTAAGTTAGGCCGCGGGGAGCTAACGGTCTTAGTTTACTTAGTTATAGGCTATAATAGTCTATAGGTAAGCTTATACCTCTTAGTTAACCCTCTTAGGCCCTTTATTAGTTTATAAGTAATATACTATACTAAGTAGCTATATAATTTAAAGTAGCTAGTATAGGTACTATTAAAAGCGGCTAGTTTAATTCGATCCCCTATTACTTATAATAGAGGCTAGCTAGCTATATAAGTAGGCTTAGTACTATAGAAAGCGCTTTATATAAGACTCTATATCTATAAATAGTATTAGCTTTAATACTATAGACTTACTAAGTTAGTCCTTAATTACCTATATATAGCGGTTACCGCCCTTTATAAGTAAGAGGTCCGTTATAAAGTCTATTTATATATATATATAGAACTAGTTAGGTACCGGAAGCTACTTAAGTAGCCCCTTAAGCTATACCCTTTAAATCTTAGTATAGCTATAGATATCGTAGTTATAAAGGAAGCGGCGAACGTAGTACTATAAGAGGGGCTAGTAGAAATCCCTCGTAAGGCTTACTACTATACCCTACCTACTTAAGTAGCCTACGATACTAGAGTTATAAATAAGCTAGACTAGCTTCCCTTAAAGCTTATTTTATTTATCTAGCTCTAGTAGTCTATCCTTCTCCCTAGCTTCTATAATATATAGCGCGCTTAGTACTTATAGTCTCCCCCGCTAATATAAATACCCTTATAGGTTAATATAATAGTCGGCTACTTATACCTTTAGCTTTAGCTTTAGATTAAGGCGTTAAGCGCTAGACTTAATAGCGCGGCGTACGCTCTCGTAGGTATAGTCTAGAGACGATATCCTATCCTATAAGCGCTAAAGGACCTTATCTTAAAATACCTACGCTATATATACTTCTAGGCCGGTCTATCCCTCCTTACTAAGCTAAGGTAAAGGTATAGGGGAAGGCTTATCTATTAGCGCTATGCTTTCTTCTACTAAGGAAGCTCCTATATAAGTTTATAGCGATTCTTATAGGATAAGCTATAGATCCTAGGCCTTAATATCCGCTCCTATCGGCCGGTCTTAATCCCTTTAAGAAAGCGTATCTAGGACTATAGAGTCCCGCCTTAGCCGGTACTTAATCGAAAAGTTAAAGCGTAAGAGATACTCTACTTAGCGGGCTTACTATTCTAAGAGGTACTAGTAGGTTATAAAGTACTTAAGATTTCTTAAGGTATATAAGCAAAAGCGGAATTTTGGGAAATTAAGAAATCACGTAAGACTACGTGATAGAGGGGAAGAAGGAGTATAAGGTAGGATTTTCAACGGAATTTATTGGTAGTGTATTAGTGTGTGGAAGAGGTGTTAAAGTTCATGATTCTCTATCTATCTACCAGCGGACATGCTGTCTTATATAGACAATTGTAGCTGAACGGAAGAACCTTTCGGGACCAGATTTAGGCTGCCGTATAGCCCTGAGACTAAGGAATTCCGTGATATCTCGAGTGAATCTGGAAGTGTCTTGGTTCCACTGATATTCGTGTTTAGAGGAGGTTGGTCGTGTCGGTGTTCTTGAGAGGTCTTAGCTAGCATTCCAAGCTAGCTCTGTTCCTTCGATTCCCGATTGTACGATAACCGGCAACCCGTTTAATGCATAATGACATGCAAAATGACGAGCGATTCTTGCTCAATAGGATGAGATTTTGTCTATAATTAATATACTACTTATTGGCTTATATAATCGGGAGAGTATATTATAGCTGCTTTATTTATAGTAGGAACACCGTTCCTTATAAGATTCCTATAGTCTATAAGAACCTTAAAGCTCTTATAGCTCTAGAGCTTTACTTACTATTACTTAAGGTAGCTAATAATCGCTAGTATCTCTTTATTATAAATAGCGTAATTCTACTCCGCTAAGGTTAGCTTATAAGAGTAAAACGCTATTAGTTACTTCCGCTTATTTACCTCCTAAGAGAGCGTTCCTTTAAGTACCTAGCCGCTATAGTCCGCTTTAATTAATATAGACTAGTTAAAGTCCTACTAAAGTAGTACTAAGGCCTATAAGAATAGGTCCTTAAGTATATAGAACGCTCCTTCCTATATAGGCCCTTAATAAAAAGCGGTTTATTTCCTAGTAATCTTATTTAAGGGACTTATAATATAAGAGAAGCCCTTAATAAATATCCTATAATAGTTCGTAAACCTAAGGAAGCTCTATATACCTATTTATATAGTTAGGGCCGCTTAGTTTTAGATCGCTTAGATCTTTATAGGATCCGCCTATATACCTATACTTATATAGATAATAAAGCCTAGGTACTTAACCCTCTTAACCTTAAATTTATACTTATCTAGGTTAAGGTAGAGCCTATAAAGTTAAAGGCACTCTAAGACCCTTTATACTTTCTATATATAGTCCTTATAGGAGCCGCTTATATAGATAAGGATATTATCTATATATATAGAGGCGAACTTATCGAGGAAGTCCTATAGTATATTATTAATATAATACTAAAAGGTAGCTAGCGCTTTTAAGAGGCTAAAGGGTATTATAAGCTACTTAAATAAGCTATAGTATATATAGAACGCTGTCTTTTACTCGTTACCCTCTAAGATCTATACTTTATAGAACGCCTATTTTACGTCTAGCTTTATAAACTACTTTACCTTTAAAAGGTTATAGAGTATATCTAAGATTAAGGGTAAGGGGTAGCGGTCTAGCTTTATAATTACGTTTAAAGCCCTATAGTTATAATAGAACTATATCCTACCCCTTAGTTTATATATAAATAAGACCGGCGCTCTTATTTCGGAGCTACTTACTTAAATAAAACCCTTATTTAAGAGGTCCCTTAGCGTCTTCTTTAGTACTAGTAGCTCCGCGTATAATATACTATATAGCGGTCTAAATAATATAGGTAGTTCCTACCCCTTCTTATTAGTATAGAGTACGATCCTATAGTCTACCCTTAGCTTATATAAGTTAAGCTTATTTACTTCTTAGGACTTAAATAGTAGTAGGAGGTTATAAAAGCGCTCTAGTATCTACTACTATAGCTTAAAAGGCGACTTTAGCTTCTTTATCTAAAGGGCCTTATCGATATCCGCTAAGCTAACTATATAGACTACTATATTAGCCGCTGCCCGGCCTTACCTCTACTCTACCTATTATATAGTTCTTATAAAGATAGAGGTAAGGACTTCTTATATTAAGTATAAAGCTTATACGCTTAGTCCTATACTTATAAAACCGTCGTTATAGTAAACCTACTATTATATAGGCCTAAACTATAGCTTCCTTTAGTATAGAACTAAGTATAACTCTATATATAATAACTAGGGTTTCTTAAGGATTAAGGGAAATTCTAGTTAAGGGATTATATAAGCTATAATAAGCTTATAGTAACTATCGACCTCTATAGCTAGCTATATAATACCCTTAATTACTATACCCTCTATCGCGCTTAAGGCGCCCTTTACTTACCTTAAGGCGATCTTTTCTACTAATACTTATATTTCTCGCGTAAGCGCCTTATTAACTATAGTATAGTACTAGTAGCCCTTATTTATAAGGGTAGTAATAAGTAAGGAGTTATTAATTATAACCTATATTAAAGTAAGCTCCTCTTTTATATAGGCGGATAATTCCTCTTTCTCCCTTATTAGTATTAGTAATTAAGGCTTTAGAGCCTATCTTTATTTTAGAGCTACTTTTTTTCCTCTAGGCCTAAGGGGGCGGAGTCCTCCTTATCGTTTAAGGCAAGGAGCGGTTCTATCTTTACTACTTAAACCGCTATAGGCCGCTTAGCTAAAAGGAAGGGGTATTTTAATATAAAGTATATAGATACTCTATAATATAGGTAGCGGCCGTTAGCCCTCCTCTTCCTAATTTCCTCGCTTATTACTTACTTTACCTACTACTTAGAGTATAAGGCGGTATAGGGGGTAGTTAATAGCGTCTTTTTACCGCGTTTAGCTTAGTCTATATAAGTAGCCGATATTAAGGTATCCTTATCTATATCGATAGCCGGTTATTTATCTTATAAAGGAGCGGTAATCCTATCGCCGCTATATAGCGTGCGCTTATAGAGCTTTTAAAAACATAGCGTTTATTTATAGCCTTAAGCTACCTTTATTAACTAGCTTACGTACTTACTATAGTTAGTAGGTATAATTATAAGGATAAGTAGATCTTATAGGGCTAGTATAATTAAATTCTATAGCTATATAAGCTTTATACTATCTTCTTATACTATAGTCCCCGCTACTTATAAGAGCGTCTCTTTAAAATTAAAAAGGAATTCGCTAAAGGTTTATCTATCTTTTTACTTAAGGGTCTATAGCTTATCTTATACCTTCTCCCGCTCCTATACGTTACCGAATATATATATAAGGTATTAGAAGAAGTCTTATAGGTCGCGTTTGCCCCTAGGGCCGCCCTTATCCTAGAATCTAAAGATCCGCTATATTTAGGGCTCTAGTAGTATATAGAAGAGTAAATACTACGCTATATCGCAATAGCTATTTAGGCCCTATTTCTCGTTAGTTATAAACTTTATCTATAGCTAGCTAAGAAAGAAGTAAAAGGACTCTAGCTTACTATCCTAAGTTAGCTAAGGGAGTAGCTTCCGCGTTAGTAGTATCGCCGCCGTAACTAGCGTTATAGAGGCTATAGGGGTTAGAGCTAGTCTTATAGACAGCTCCCTTAGTATAGCGAGAACCTCGTCCTTCTCGCTAGCTATCGCGCTTTTAATCGCTTCTAGGATAGCTACGATACTTCCTATCTATCTAAGGAGGGGTAGAGTACTTCCTTAAAGGGGAGGCGCCCTCTTTAAAGAGATATCTATTAAATCTATTAGTTAATAGCTTATACTATTATAGAGTAAGTAAAGGTATAAGTATAGATACTATCTATAGAATAATATTAATAAGCTATATAAAGCTCTCCTATACGTAGCTAGCCTATATATATATATATAGGATCTAGCCCTCTATATATAACTATATAGCTTAGGCTATAGCTTAAGCCTATAACCTATAATAGTTAAAGACTCTTATATATATTCTTATAAGTATAGTAGTAGTTTCTTTATATCCTCTAAGTTCCTTATAACTTTACCTATACGCTAGTCCCTTATACTACTTAGTAAGAAGGGTAGGAATATAGCTACTTAGCCTTAATAATAATCTAATACTAGGTTAAAGGTATAGTTAGGCTATACTTTAAGATAATTAAATAGCGACACCTAAAAGTTAAAGTAATTCTAAAGTAAAAGTATAGGGTAACGTAAGAAGCCTTATAGATAGATAAGATCTTATACTAAGACTAGTATTTCTTTAAGCTAGATAAGAGGATAAGTATAAAAAGCTACGTCGATAGGCTAATATATAGAATCTAAGCTATCGCGGTAAACGAGCTTAATTATATATAAGCGATATTATAGGGTAGTAGAGTTTCCTAGTAGTTTAATAGCGGGGTTAGACGACTATAAAGGATACTATTTAATTAAGGTCTAACGACCTTTAATAGAGTCTTTCTTATAAGGATTCTTAGGAGTAAGCGGATTTACTAATATAACCGTATTATCTTAAGAGACTAGGAAGAATAAGACCTCTAAGAAGTCCTAGAGGTAGTTAACCTCTTAGATAAGCCTATTAAATAAAGACTACTACTTTAAAGAGATATAAAACTAGCTTATATAGTAAGGAAAGTAAGAAAGGAGCTATTTATATTAGCTACCCTTATAGAGTAACTTAACCCGATCGCTTAAGTTATACGCGGTTTCTTTATAAAACTCCTCCCTAAAAAGACCCCTAACTATTTAATTACGCTAATAGGAATCGAGAATAAACCTAGTCTTTCGTTACCTTAAGCGTTAACTAAATCGAGCTCCTTATTTAAACTAAGTAGCCTTTCCCTAAGTAACCTTAAGATAGGATCCTTACCTTAGAGCCTATAAAGGAAAGAGCTAAGCGCCCTTACTAGTCCCTTTATCTATATAAAAACAACGCTTTTATTCTCCCCTTTTAATATATAGCTAATTAAGCTTACTCCTCGCCCGCTATTAATAACTCCTTTAAACGTATAAAGGAGTAAAAGACTTATAACTATACCCTTACTAATAACCTAATAAGGAGCTAGTAAGGAAGAAAGGTAGATAGCCTAACTACTAACTTACCTTAGGACTTTAAAATTACTAGGCGCTTAGTTAATTACCTTAAGGCTAAAGACTTTAGTAACGCCTACGGCACGCCCTATTACTCCCTAGAAACAAAGTATAGTAATAGCCTCTCCGGCTATAGTCCTTATAAGGTTTATACTAGGTTTTAAACCCTTCTAGGTTAAAGGAGTTAAAAACCTAGGAATATATTAAAACTACCGCTAGGATATTAACGACTATAATTCTATATATTTATATAGGACTACTAGTAACGCGATAACGATTAGCCTATAAGACTTTATAGCTTATTTAATCTAGCTATACTTAAAGCTATAGACTAGTAAAGACGCTAACTACTTTATTTCCCTAACGCCCTTAGAAATAATAAGCGTAAATACTTAGGAGCGTATATAAGGGGTAGTAGATAATTATCTAAAGAAGGAAGTACGTAAGTAAAAATAGGAAAGAGCTAAATAAGTAGCTCGTAAGTAAAAGAAGGAATAAAGGATATAAAGGGAAAGGATTATAGTAAAGGAGAAAAGTTCTATCGATAGTTCGTTTACTTACTTATATACTTAAGAAAAGAACCTTACCTATTATTATCGCGCCCTTTCTATTAGTATCTTAGGTCGGAAAGTCGCTAAGAAGGAGTTTAATAGGTAAGATCGTACCCTTATAGATATTAGCCTATTAAGGGGATAAGACCCCTAGTACTCCCCCTTTAACTTATATCTAAGTATACTTAAAGGCGTTATAAAGACCTTAATTATCTAATTAAGTATCTTTCTTAATTATAGTTAATTTAAATTTTTATTTTTCCCCTTTAAAGTATATACCGCTAGTTACGCGACTTTAATAGAGATAAAGAGGTATAGAGTAAAGAAATCTCTAAGACTTATATTTATAACCTAAGGCCCTTAAAGCTATATATAAGCTAAATAATTAGATAATTATATAGTTAATTACTCTATTAATCCTTAGCTATATACTACGCGTGCTTTAGGTATATACCCTTATCCCTATTAAAATACTATACTCTTATATTAGCTATAAAGTTATATTAATATATACCGCTTAGCGATATAGCTATACCTATAGTAATTATAATACCTTTATAGTTAAACTAATTTATTATAAGGTTTATATTAAAAGATTTATACTTTAAGGACTAAGCTTAGGTTATAAAGCCTATTAGCTTCTTTTAAGCTACTAACCTTAATAAGTATAGTTATTACTATTAATATTATAGATCGGGGGTATAGCGCTTAGGCTTAAAGGACCTTAACTTTATTTACCTTTATAATCTTATAAAGTAGTTACTCCTTATTTACTATTACTACCCCTAAAAGGAGATTCTTAGCGACTACTATATATATAAGGTAAGTAATTATAGCCTTTAGTTTAAACGTAGCCTTAACTTAGCCTTAGTCCTTTTAATAGGCTCTCGCTAAGGTATTAAATATAACTATAATATCTTTACTTTAAAGGCGCCTTACCGCTATAGCGCTTATAGTCTTTAGGGCTATATTTACCGCCTTTATTATATCCTTTAGTTCGCGGCCTAGGGTTTTAAGCGGTGCCTTAGTAAGGACTATAATAACCTTACGTTTATAGCGTAGTAGGACCTATTTTACCGCGGCTTTATATTAGGTCGGTCCCTTAGTCTTAGCTATAACTATAGCCTAGGTTCGCTTTAGGCCCTCTAAGCTTAAAGTAACGCTTAAGCGGAGTTCTTCCTTAATAGCCTCCTTAATTACTTCTTAGATTATTATCTTAAAGTTCTCGTCTATATAAAGCACTACCTATAATATACTACTAGCGCGGCTCTTTACCTTAGAGAGCCGTTTAACTACTACCTATACCCTACTAAACTATACGCTTAAGATAAAGCCCGCGAGTTTATTATATACTATATTTTCTATAGGGTCGCTCGGTACTTAGGTAAGTATTATATCGCTACTTTAGGTTTATTAACTCGCCCTATTAAGGTATATAAATTTAAGTAGTATCTCCTCGCGCTACGCGCTCTATTTAAGCTTAGTATATTAAGGGCCGCTATTATATCTACCTACTACTTAGCCTTAGTATAGTATCGTTACTTAGGGTAATTAATACTACTAAATTAATTCTTAGTATTAGTTAGTATTTTAGTTATAATATATACTTACTATAAGCGCGTATTAGTTTCGCGAAAAGTTTATATATTTTATTATAGTAAAAAGCTATTAGTAGTTAATAAGTTTATACTTATAGTATAGCTATATATATATCCTTATTATTTTTAATTTATAGGTCTTTATAAACTATAATATATACTTTAAAGTATATAATATACCTTTATTTATTAGTTTTATATATAAAGACTTAACGTAAGGGGACTAGGAAGTAACCTTTTTATTTAATAATAGCTTTTAAGATAGTTTTTTATATAACCCTTATTAAGTTTTATTTTATTTTATAGTCTATAGCTTCCTTTTACTTATATATAAATTCTAAAGCTATTACTACTTTAAAAAAAGTAAGGGGAGGTAGTATATTTTAATATAAAGTTTATACTTACTTACCTTTACGATAATATTATTAATAAGAGATCTCTTAGGCCTATAAGCTTATTTTCCTTTAATATTATTACTTAGGTTAATCCCTTATAATATATCCTTTTATTTATATTATTCTTATATTTATAATATCCTTATACTAGCCCTACTAACCGCTATATTAAGGGTATAGGGTTTAAACTAAGGGTTATCTTCTTAAACCTATACTATAATTATTTCTTTACCCCTTAAGTTAAGAGGTATATTATTACGTTTATCTTAAGGAGATAAGTTAATTAATATAGGTATTATATCTTTAAGCTATCTCCTTAATAAGATATAAGAGGGGTTACTAGCTATAATATCTATTATAAGTATAAGAGGTATAAAGCTTAGTAACTCTATATTAAATATAGTATTAAGTAAAAGAGGTAATATTAAAATCTTTATCCTTATACTTATTATTTTTAAAAGGGAAAGATATATATATCTATATAATCCTTATAAGGGCGTTTTTAATCCTTAATCTTTTAAAGTATATAAAGGTAATAGGTCCTATAAAAAGGTAATTACTTCTTTTAGCGTTTAACCGTTATTTATATTATCATTAAATAAACTTAGTACCTTAAAGATTTTAGGTTCCTTACTATCTATAACGTTAGTTATAGCTATATCTCTAAGGATATTATAGCTATATATTTAGACTAACTAAGCTTACTTTTCTCTTTTTATATTATAGCTTATAAACTTATTAAACTATATATTAGCTAATACTATTAGTTTATTCTATTTAATTAATAGTATCTATATAATATATTATTTAGTAGACCTATAGCTTACTAAGTAGCTAATATAAGCTCTTTACTTAAAATATAACTATATCTTATATAACTTAATATATTCTAATACTATAATTATTATTAAGAATACTATATAGTTAAAGACCTTAAATTATATAATATCTAGTTTAATATCTTTAATATAGTAATATAGTAGATTATTTTCTTTTATCTAGGTTTACTAACGCTTATATAGGCTTTACTAGCTATAATTATATAATTTAAAGGGTATTATATTAAGTAGGTATACCGTTATATAGTATTTTTCTAGCTATAGCTCTTTTAAAAGCTTTAAGTTAAGCTTTATAACCCTTACTTTTTCCTTTACTATTACCTTTAATCTCTTTATATAACTATTTTATATAAGTATTAAAGGGGCTAACTATATAACTTATATTCTTTTATTAGTTATATAATTTATTTATTTTATTATTAAAAGAGCTTTTTCTTTATTAATAACTAATATAGTTATTTTAACTTTATACTAAGTCTTAAGTAACGCTATACAGTTATTAAAGATATCCTTAATACTTATTTTTCTTTTTATTAAGTAATAAAACCTTATAAATATATTTATATAAGTAAATAAAGTAAAGTTCTTTTCCTTATTATTATTATTAAGATTATACTAGGGACCTAGCTAGAGGTATCTAGAACTTTAACGTTAAATAAAAAGGAAAAACTAAAGTACTTAAGGGAAAACCCTCCCTTCTTTTAATATATGTCTGCCTTAAACGAGGTTATAGTAGTATTATATAGGAAATTTACGCTAGCTACCGTAGGCTTCTCTTATATATTTATATTTCGGCGTAGGCCCTCTTAGGCTATAGCCGCTATTATCCTAAGCGGCTATAGCCCGGGCTCGCTAGCCCGGGCCTAGGGTTATAGGTAGTAGTCTCTCTCTAAGGGCCCGACTTACGGGCGCCTTTATTCTCTATAGCTCCCGCGTCGCTACCGCGTAGCCGCGGCCGCGTTAGCTTATCGGTCTATTAGTATTACGACTACGGTCTAGTAAACCGCGGGGACTAGTATATATTATAAGGGTATATAACGTAGGGAATAAGGAATATTAAACGGACCGATAAGCTAATTAAGTTTAAAGCGATAGGTTACTTTAGCGCTTTAACGCTCTATAGCTAGGATTATAAGATCGCTCTAGCGCTTTAGCGCTCCTAGGCTATAGGATTACCTAGTACTCTTAGCGATCTAAGGAAGCTCTTAAGATATATAAGGAAGGAATAGAATACTCCTTTAAATAAATAGCTCGATAGCTTTTAATATTATAATTATTATAATCTCTATTATAATCTTATCTTTAATTTTAAATACTTAATTACCTAGTTATAGTTTATAGTCTATAACCTCCGACTTATTACTAATATAATATAATTATTATTACTTAAACTATACCTTATTATATCTATTAATATAAACCCTTTAATAGGTTTATCCCTTAGGAATAATATTAGTTATTATATATTAAAAGCTCTTATTTAGTATAATACCGCGTTACTTTAAGTAATATTATAACTATTAATATACTTATATAGTAAGCTAGATTAACTAACTCTAGAGCTATTATATTACCTTAGGATATAATATATAAAATTATTACCCTTTAATATAATGTATAGTTACTTAAGAATAAAAGAGGTAATAAATAAGTTAGGGACCTTAGAAAAGTAAACTAAAATAGCTAGGACTATTTAATAGTACTTATAGTATACTATAAGAATATACCCTTATATTCCTATTTTACTATTATAAAGAAATAATAGGTATAGGGAGGCTTTATAGAATAAGCTAGTAAAAAGAGGCTCTATAATATAGTCTAAGGGAATAACCCTTAAAAGATAAAGACCTCTACTAGATAACTATACCTTCCTCTAGGAAAAGCGGGTTAGGATAAGCCTATTATTACAAACAAAAATATGCATAAAATGCATAAGTTAATTACGAGCAGAACGGATACCATATTGCCTATTTTGGCCTAGCGGTTCCGAAGATATCCGCGATATAAGAATAGGTAGGGCATAGAACATTCTAGTTAAATCCACTACTTATGCTAGAACCCATAGTCTTACGTTAACCATCACGCTATAATTAGACCACCTACTAAGTTAAGAAGATATACTATAGATAGAGCTTTTTAAGCACTATAGAATATGCTAGAAAGCTAACTAATTAGTCTACTAGTAGGCGAGCAATAGTCTATAAAAGACAAAGGATTTCCCTAGGAGTAGTAGATAGAAGAAGTAAGTTCGTAAGTATCTTTTACAACGCTATTCTTTTAATATATTATTTAGCCCCTTATATACTCGTTATAAATTCCTAACGAAATCCTACCCTATACTCCTTCGACCGATCTTTCCGCTTACGTTATTAATTACCCGATTCTACGCTTATTGCTTATACCTTCTTATATATACTTTAAGACTTTCTTACCTAACTTAAGGCCTACTATTAGTTTTACTTTACTAAACTCTTAGACCTAGTTAAAAAGGTACTTTATATAGGAAATTATTTATTTAAAATAGTACTTACTTAGTTTAAACTTATTATAAAGGACTTTCTTAATAACTAACTAGCGTAATAAGATAATAAGATAGATAAAGTCTTTACTAGTTTCTAAGGATTTAAAGAAGCTATTATAAAGGTATTTAAAATAACTAATAAGGAATAAAAAGCTAAATAGAAACTTTAAGAACTTTAATAAAGGATCTTAGTATTAGATTATACTATAAAGTTCTATTAAGTTACCTTAAAGCTTAATTAAAATAACGAACCCTTTATATTATAATTATATAATAAGCTTAAAGAAGAAGTTAAGGATAAGCTCTATAATAAAAATCAACTTAATAACCTCTTAGACTATATTACTATAGTAGTATAAATTAATAATAGATAGTATATATAATACTAAGAAAAGAAATAAGGAAGAGGAAAGTAAAGCCCTTTTTATAAAAATAACTTTAACCGATATATTAAATATAAAAAGAAGCGCGAAACTCTTATTACCTATAAGAGTCTTTAACTATTATAGGTTATAGGCTTAGGCTATAGCCTAAGCTATATAGTTATATATAGAGGGCCGGATCTTATATATATATATATAAGCTAGCCGCGTATAAGAGAGCTTTATATAGCTTATTAATATTATTTTATAGATAGTACCTACGCTTATACCTCTACTTACTTTATAATAGTATAAGCTATTAACTAATAGATCTAATAAATATCTCTTTAAAGAGGGCGCCTCCCCCTTAAGGAAGTACTCCGCCCCTCCTTAGATAGATAGGAAGTATCGTAGCTATCTTAAAAGCGATTAAAAGCGCGACGGCTAGTAAGAAGGATAAGGTTCTTACTATACTAAGGGAGCCGTCTATAAGACTAGCTCTAACCCCTATAGCCTCTATAACGCCGGTTACGGCGGCGATACTACTAACGTAGAAGCCGCTCCCTTAGCTAACTTAAGATAGTAAGCTAGAGTCCTTTTACTTCTTCCTTAGCTAGCTATAAATAAAGTTTATAACTAACGAGAAATAAGGCCTAAATAGCTATTATAATATAGCGTAATATTCGCTCCTCTATATACTACTAGAGCCTTAAATATAGTAGATCTTTAGATTCTAAGATAAGGGCGGCCTTAAGGGTAAACGCGACCTATAAGACTTCTTTTAATACCTTATATATACGTTCGGTAATATATAAGAGCGGGAGAAAGTATAAGATAAGCTATAGACTCTTAAGTAGAAAGATAGATAAACCTTTAGCGAATTCCTTTTTAATTTTAAAGAGACACTCTTATAAGTAGTAAGGACTATAGTATAAGAAGATAGCGCGAAGCTTATATAGCTATAGAATTCGATTATACTAGCCCTATAAGAGCTACTTATCCCTATAATTATACTTACTAACTATAGCGAGTATATAAGCCGGTTAATAAAGGTAGCTTAGGGCTATAAATAAACGCTATGTTTTTAGAAGCTTTATAAGTATATAATATATAGCGGCGACGGGATTACCGCCCCTCTATAAGATAAATAACTAGCTATCGATATAAATAAGGATACCTTAATATCGGCTACCTATATAGACCGGGCTAAATATAATAAGAAGACGCCGTCGACTACCTCTTATACCGCCCTATACTTTAAGTAGTAGGCGAAGTAGGTAATAAGTAAGGAAATTAAGAAGAGGAAGGCTAACGGCCGCTACTTACGTTATAGAGTATCTATATACTTTATATTAAAATACCCCTTTCTTTTAGCTAAGCAGCCTATAGCGGTTTAAGTAGTAAAGATAGAACCGCTCCTCGCCTTAGACGATAAGGAGGACTCTGCCCCCTTAGGCCTAGAGGAAAAAGAGTAGCTCTAGAGTAAAGATAGGCTCTAGAGCCCTAATTATTAATACTAGTAAAGGAGAAGGAGGAATTATCCGCCTATATAGAAGAGGAGCCTACTTTAATATAGGTTATAATTAATAACTCCTTACCTATTACTACCCTTATAAATAAGGGCTACTAGTACTATATTATAGTTAATAAGGCGCTTACGCGAGAGATATAAGTACTAGTAAAAAAGATCGCCTTAAAGTAAGTAAAGGGCGCCTTAAGCGTAATAAAGAGTATAGTAATTAAGGGTATTATATAGCTAGCTATAAAGGTCGACGGTTACTATAAGCTTATCGTAGCCTATATAATCCCTTAACTAGAATTTCCCTTAATTCTTAAGAAACCCTAGTTATTATATATAGAGTTATACTTAGTTCTATATTAAAGAAAGCTATAGTTTAGGCCTATATAACGGTAGGTCCGCTATAACGATAGTTCTATAAGTATAGGACTAAGCGTATAAGCTTTATACTTAGTATAAGAAGTCCTTACCTCTATCTTTATAGGAACTATATAATAGGTAGAGCGGAGGTAAGGCTAGGTAGCGGCTAACGTAGCGGTTTATATAGTTAGCTTAGCGGATATTAATAAGGCCCTCTAAATAAAGAAGCTAAAGTCGCCCTTTAAGCTATAGTAGTAGATACTAGAGCGCTTTTACGACCTCCTACTACTATTTAAGTCCTAAGAAGTAAATAAGCTTAACTTATATAAGCTAAGGGTAGACTATAGGATCGTACTCTATACTAATAAAAAGGGGTAGGAACTACTTATACCGTTTAGACCGCTATATAATATATTATACGTAGAGCTATTAGTACTAAAGAAGATACTAAGGGACCTCTTAAATAAGGGTTTTATTTAAGTAAGTAGCTTTAAAGTAAGAGCGCTAGTCCTATTTATATATAAACTAAGGGGTAAGATATAGTTCTATTACGACTATAGGGCTTTAAATATAATTATAAGGCTAGACCGCTACCCCTTACCCTTAATCTTAGATATACTCTATAACCTTTTAAAGGTAAAGTAGTTTATAAAGCTAAATATAAAATAAGCGTTCTATAAGGTATAGATCTTAGAGGGTAATAAGTAAAAGATAGCGTTCTATATATACTATAGCTTATTTAAGTAGCTTATAACGCCTTTTAGCCTTTTAAAAGCGCTAGCTACCTTCTAGCATTATATTAATAATATACTATAGGACTTCCTCGATAAGTTCGCCTTTATATATATAGATAATATCCTTATTTATATAAGCGGCTCCTATAAAGACTATATATAGAAAGTATAAAGGGTCTTAGAGCGCCTTTAACTTTATAAGCTCTACCTTAACCTAGATAAGTACGAATTTAGGGTTAAGAGGGTTAAGTACCTAAGCTTTATTATTTATATAGGCGTAGGTATATAAGCGGATCCCGTAAAGATCTAGGCGATCTAAGACTAAGCGGCCCTAACTACGTAAATAGGTATATAGAGCTTCCTTAGGTTCGCGAACTATTATAGGATATTTATTAAGGACTTCTCCTATATTATAAGTCCCTTAAACGAGATTACTAGGTAATAGACCGCTTTTCGTTAGGGGCCTATATAGGAAGGAGCGTTCTATATACTTAAGGACTTATTTTCGCGGGCCTTAGTATTACTTTAGTAAGACTTCGACTAGTTTATATTAGTTAAAGCGGACTATAGCGGCTAGGTACTTAAAGGAACGCTCTCTTAGGAAGTAAATAAGCAGAAGTAACTAATAGCGTTCTACTCTTATAAGCTAACCTTAGTAGAGCGGAATTACGCTATTTATAATAAAGAAATACTAGCGATTATTAGCTACCTTAAGTAATAGTAAGCGGAGCTCTAAAGCTATAAGAGCTTTAAGATTCTTATAGACTATAAGAATCTTAAGTACTTTATAACCTACTAGTACCTCTTAGAATAGTAAGCCCGCTAAGTAAAGTATCTCTTACGCTTTAACTTCTCGATTAAGTACTAGCTAAGGCGGGACTCTATAGTCTTAAATACGCTTTCCTAAAAGGATTAAGACTAGCTAATAGGAGTAGATATTAAGGCCTAGGATCTATAGCTTATCTTATAAGAAGCGCTATAGACTTATATAGGAGCTTCCTTAGTAAAGGAAGGCGTAGCGCTAACGGATAAGCCTTCCCCTATACCTTTACCTTAGCCCGGCGAGGAGGGATAGACTAGCCTAGGGGCGCGTGCGGCGCGGGTATTCTAAGATAAGGTCCTCTAGCGCTTATAGGATAGGATATTATCTCTAGACCGTACCTATAAGAGCGTGCGCCGCGCTATTAAGTCCGGCGCTCGACGCCTTAATCTAAAGCTAAAGCTAAAGGTATAAGTAGCTAACTATTATATCGACCTATAAGGGCATCTACGTTAGCGGGGGAGACTATAGGTACCGGGCGCGCTATATACTATAGAAGCTAGGGAGAAGGATAGACCGCTAAAGCTAAATAAATAAAACGAGCTCCGAAGGAAGCTAGTTTAGCTCGTCTATAACTCTAGTATTATAAGCTACCTAGGTAAGTAAAGTATAGTAGTAGGCCTTATAAGGGATTTCTACTAGCCCTTCCTATAGTACTATATTCGCTACTTCCTTTATAACTATAATATCTATAGCTATACTAAGATTTAAAGGGTATAGCTTAATAGGCTACTTAAGTAGCTTTTAGTACCTAACTAGTTCTATATATATATATAAATAGACTTTATAACGGACCTCTTACTTATAAAGGGCGGTAACCGCTATATATAGGTAATTAAGGACCGACTTAATAAGTCTATAATATTAAAGCTAATACTATTTATAAATATAAAGTCTTATATAAAGCGCTTCCTATAGTACTAAGCCCGCTTATATAGCTAGCTAGCCTCTATTATAAGTAATAAAGGATTAAATTAAACTAGCCGCTTTTAGTAGTACTTATACTAGCTACTTTAGATTATATAGCTACTTAGTATAATATATTACTTATAAAGTAATAAAGGGCCTAAGAAGGTTAACTAAGAGGTATAGGCTTACCTATAGACTATTATAGCCTATAACTAAGTAGACTAAAACTATTAGCTCCCCGCGGCCTAACTTATATTAAATAGTAAACTATATACCTTTATTAAGATAGCCCCTTTCTTTATAATATATAGCTTTAAACTACCCTTACTAGTTCCTTTTACTATAGATATAGTAATAAAGTAGTATAGTAATTTATTACTAAAAGGCTATACCTTTATATTTATATAAAAGCTATAAGAGACTATAGATTATTATTAATCCGCGATAGCTACTATAGCGTAAGATTAAAAGTAGTATACTAATAAGACTAAGGCCTTAGTAAATAGGTTTATAATAAGAGATAAGGTATAGCTAGACCTCTATAACTATAAGTTAGTATAGCTAAAAAAAAGCTTAACTAGCTATATATAAAGTTTATAATATAAAGGGTTATTAGCCTATAAGTTATAGAGCTTAATAGTCTCTTAATAGGGGTCTATAATAAGATTAATATAGACCTCTTTTATAAAGCCTCCTTTAACCTACTACCTAGATAAGAAATAGCGAACGCTTAACTACCTATAATTAAAGTAAAAGGAAAAGATAAGTTTAAGGTTAAAGAGATATAGGCCGCGCGCTAAAAGAAAGTTAGTAAGGGGAAACGCTAAAAGGTCCTTATTAAGTAGCGCGGGTATCTTAACCTTATATAAGAACCTATATATAAGTTTATAAGAACTATAGCCCTCGATAAGTTTAAAGCCTTATTTAAAATAGTAAATAAGAACGATAAACTAATAGACTATTAATAGTAGCCTAAGCTAAGACTATAAAGTAAGTAAAGTAAAGTAAGTAGTTATAATAATATAAGCGTAATAATATAAGCGGAGATAAAAATAGCGTTTATTTTAAGGTAAAGCCTTTAAACTACTTAGACCTACTCCTTATCCTTACTATTATCCTTATCCTTATCCTTATCGTCCTCCTTTACCTTATTAGCGGTAGCGGCGCTCTTTAAGGCGCTTAGGCGGCCCTCTAAGCCCGCGAGCTAGTTAGCGGTAGCGGCGGCTCTAGGGGCTCTAGGAGCGGGGGGGGCCCGGCTAGTAATAGTAGCGGGGGCAGCGGCGGGCATAGCTAAGGGGACCGCTAATAAGGCAACGAAAGTAGTATTCCTAGTACTAAGAGAGTTAGTAGTAAAAGTAAAAGAGCTAAAAAAGAGGAACTTACTTAAGGACGAGGCCTTAGCGCTTAAGGGCATAGAGATTATAGTAAGCGGCGGCGGCGGCGGTAAGGCGCTTCTTAGTAGCCCCCTATACCTACCTATATACGCCGGCCTTTTAAGCTAACGCTATAGTAAGTAAGATAGGAGGCGCTACCTTATAGGCGCGGCCGGTATACGCGTACTAGTAATAACTACCGCTATAGCGGCGCCCGACTTAGTCGGTATAAGGGAGCTCTTATAATACGTACTATATATAGGGGGCCGCGCGGGCGGCTCTAGCCTATACTTAGCGTTTATACTTTAAGAAGTTAGCGGAAAATAGCTACTACGCTCGCTAAGTAGCGGACCTATAGGGATAGTAGAAGCGGAGGTAGGGGTAAAGGGGCTAGGCGTTATAGCCGGCGGTAGGGATAGCGTCGTTATATAGAAGGGCGATATAAGGGCGGCTAGCGTAGTAGAGGTAGAGGCGGCGGCGGTAGGCGCGGTCGTAGGGGCGCGGGTAGGAGTAGCGGTAGCGGCGGAGCTATCGTTAGCCGTACTTAGTATAGCGTCGACGAATAACTTTATATACTCTAAGAAAGAAAAAGTAAAGGAGGGGGAGGTAGATATATTTATCGCGGAAGTTAGTATTATAAATTATAGCCTCCCGCTCTATAAGGTAAAAAACTTACTAGCTAAAGTTATTATTATTAAGGCTATTATTACTATTATAGCTATTACTATAAGTATATATTAATAAAGCGGCCTATATAGCTAAGAATAAACTAATACCTTAGGTAAAGTAGAACTTACCTATTACTACTACTACTATAGTTAAAGAAAGAGGAGAAGGAAAGAATAAAAGAAGGGGGGGATACCGCCTTATATACCCTTAGGTAAAGGAGGCTACCTAAGGCCGAGGGGACGGGCAACCTAAGGCTTATATAGGTCTAGGCCGGCCGCCGGCTACCTAGGGGCGTATATAATAGGTCGTGCCTTTATTTAAACGGCTAGCTAGCCGATAAGTATAAAGCCCGGTTCTAGCTACTTAGGCTAATAAGCGCGGGGATAATAGGGCTAGTAGGGCCTATATAATTAACGGGAAAGGGTAGGGTAGAGCTAGTAGTATAGGCCTAATAGTATAGAAGCTATTAATTAAGTAACGCTATACCGCGCTTAAAAAAGGGTATTATATAAGAGTCTTTAACTATTATAGGTTATAGGCTTAGGCTATAGCCTAATCTATATAGTTATATATAGAGGGCCGGATCCTATATATATATATATAGGCTAGCTATATATAAGAGAGCTCTATATAGCTTATTAATATTATTCTATAAATAGCACCTATACCTATACCTTTACTTACTCTATAATAATATATAAAGTTTAGTATATTATTATAACTATAGTTAGCGGGCTATAAGAGAGCTAGCTATATTTATATAATAAAGCGGCTTAGAATAATAGTTAGGATAAGAAGTTACTTAAGCTTAGCTTACTTAGAGCGTATATAAGCTAAGTAAGCTTTATATAAATAAATTACTACTTAGGAGTATAGCTTATAAGTAAGCTATAGTAAGCTATAAAGGGGATTATAGCTAGGACTATAATCTAAGGATAGTCTCTATAAGTATATATAGCTACCTACTTTTACTTCTTTAAATAGATAGCTTAATAGCTTTTAATATAAATCTTTATTACGATTTTATTTCTAATTTTAATTACTTAGTTATAGTCTATAGTCTATAACCTCTAACTTATTACTAATATAATATACTTATTATTACTTAGACTACGCCTTATTATATCTACTAATATAAACCCTTTTATAGGTTTATCCCTTAAAAATAATACTAGTCGTTATATATTAAAAGCTCTTATTTAGTATAATACTATATTACTTTAAGTAATATTATAACTATTAATATACCTATATAGTAAGCTAGATTAACTAACTTTAAAGCTATTATATCGCCTTAGGATATAATATATAAGATTATTACCCTTCGATATAAGGTATAGTTACTTAAAAATAAAGGAGGTAACGGATAAGTTAGGGACCTTAAAAAAGTAGTTAAACTAAAATAGCTAAGACTATTTAATAGTACTTATAGCACGCTTTAAGACTTTCTTACTTAACTTAAGGCCTACTACTAGTTTTACCTTACTAAACTCTTAGACCTAGTTAAAAAGGTACTCTATATAGGAAATTATTTATCTAAAATAGTACTTACTTAGTTTAGACCTATTATAAGGGATTTTCTTAATAACTAACTAGTATAATAAGATAACGAGATAGATAAAGTCTTTACTAGTTTCTAAGGATTTAAAGAAGCTATTATTATCGTAAAGTATAGCCTAATTTTATAGTTCTTAGAGATATCCCTTAGTATAAGGGACCTAGGAAGCTAAAAAATAGGTTTTAAGGAAGGAGCTAAAAGAAGGTATAAAGAGGAGGGTAGGGGTAAGAGGGGAAGTAGAAGTAGCGATAGCTTCCTATAAAGGTAGCGAAAGATAAGACGGATATACCGGTAATAGCTAGAAAGGAGGGGAAAAACTAGTAAAAAGCTTAGTAGTCGAAAGGATATTAGTAGCTTCTTTAAGTAGGATCTTCTTTATTAATCGAGATACTAAACGGGTATAAAGAGGGGCGTTAGATAGAGGAAAGAAGGATAATTAAGGCAATATAATAATTACTCCCCTACTATAATTACTGCTCCTATAAGAATTAAATCTCTCTGCCCTACCTATCCGACCCCTTACTTCTAATTTTACCTTTATATATTTTTATATACTTCTTATATCTTTCTTTACGAGAATTATAAAGGTATTTAAAATAACTAATAAGGAATAAGAAGCTAAATAGAAACTTTAAGAACTTTAATAAAGGATCTTAGTATTAAATTATACTATAAAGTTCCGTTAAGTTACTTTAAAGCTTAATTAAGATAATAAACCTCTTATATTACGATTTTATAATAAGCTTAAAGAAGAAGTTAAGGACGAGCTTTATAAGGAAAATCGACTTAATAACCTCTTAGATTATATTACTATAGTAGTACGAATTAATAATAGATAGTATATATAATACTAAGAAAAGAAATAAAAAAGAGGAAACTAAAACCCTTTTTATAAGAATAACTTTAACTAATACGCTAACTATAAAAAGAAGCGCGAAACTCTTATTACCTATACTTATATAACTAACCTAAGTAAGATAAACCTAAATATAATATAAAAAAGTAAAGGAAAGTATTTTAATTATAGGAAACTTAGATATTACTTTAAAGAATATAGATAACTTTATAAAGAGAAGAAAACCTACTAAGTACTAGCCGTAAAAGGTAAGAAATACTTAAACGCTATTAATAGATAAGAACTAAAGTATAAACTCCTTAGTTAGACTATATACTATAACGACGAATATATAGTATACTTAAGTAATAAGAATAATACTAAATAGTTTTTATAGCTACTAAGGAAAACCCTTATAATAATATAGTAAAGGGATCTTAAAATATAGAAATAAGTTAAATTTATAAAACTAAAATACCTTTATCTTAAAAGAGTCTTTTAAGACTAGATTAAAAAGAATAGTAAATAATTTTAAGAAGATATATAAAATAAAAATTAAGAATAATAATAAGTAGTTTATAAATAATATAATAAAGAAGATATAGATATAGCCCTTATACTTATAAAACTTAGATAGTAACCTAAAAAGGAATAATAAAGTATCGATAATATAAGCTTTAAAAAATAAGAAATACTTAAAGAAATAAAAGATAAGAACGAACTTATACTACTACCCTTACTATTAAAGGAAAATACTATAATTAAAGAACACGCTTTATACTTTAAAGAACTTAAAGAAATACTTAAAATTAAAACTTAATAAATACCTTAAATTCTTATAGAAAACTAATAAGCTATACTAATTTAATATTAACTAGTACTATATAAAGGAGACTACGCTATAGCTATTACTATAGTTAATACCTTTATAGCTTTATAATAAGAATAGTAACTATAAGGAGAATTTAAAGATAATCTATAAATACTAGTACTTATAAGTACTATAAGTATATTTTATAGATATTATACGTTTACCTAGATTATATAATATACTTTTAGATAAAAGCACGATATAACGCCTTCTTAGTTAGGTTTAAAGGATAAGTACTTTTAAAACCCTACTTAAGTATAAAACTAAACTACTAGAAAATCGATTAACGCTACTTAAACGACTAAGTTATATTATTAAAACCTAATTATAGTACGCTACTTAAATACCGCGATAACTATAGTCTATTAATAAGATATCTTTTAAAGATATATAAAATCTAAAAATACGCTAAAATAAAAGAATAGTATAACGCTACTCGCTTTAAGATATCTAAACCCTTAATCTTTTAAAGACTTATATAATAAGTTAAATATAATAAAGAAGATTATAATAAATATATATACCTAAACTATAGAGTTTATAAATATAAAAAAGTATAAGTATAGTATAAATAATATAATAGTATACTAAAAGATTATTAGTAATATATATAAAAGCTATAAGCTATATTTAACTAAGAAAGAATTAATATAGAAATACTATATAAAAAATAAAAAGACGCTAAACGAAAACTTAACTTTTAGTATAAAAATAAATAAAATTATAAAGTATAGTATATAATTAACTATAAAGTAATATAATATAAATAATATAGTATTAAGAAATAAGAAATCTTTAATTAGCTATAAAAAATTAGTCTCTTAAGCCTTAATATAATACTATATAATAAAAATATAAAGAAATAATATTAATAATAAATTAAAGAAGAATACCTAAATAAAATAAATAAGGACTAATAAAAAATAAGGTATATTATCTATAAAAGGGCTATAAACTAGTACGATATAATAAGATCTAAGGACCTTATATATAGTAATAGTAAGCTATAGCGACTAAATAGTATTAGATATTTAAATTATAGGATATTATATATATATACTTTTAGACTATAGCGCGATAGGTAATTACGTTTTACTTAGAGTTATTAATCGTTACTAACTTATATAGAGATATAAGAAAGATATATATAAACTTATAAATATCGAAGGAAAAGCCTTTAACTATAATAATAGAATTATTAATATAGAGATTAATTACCTTAATATTAATATCTAGGGCTATAATAAATAAGTTAACTTTAATATTATAAATATTAAAGAATATAACCTTATACTAAGGCTTTTATAGCTATAAGAGAGTAACCTACTAATTAACTAGATAACTAGCTAGCTACGTTAAAATAAAGATATAAGTTTCTAGGACTAGTAGATTTAAAAGAAAGTAAAATTTTACGATAATTTAGCTATTAAATAAGATAAAAAGGATAACTATTTAAGTAAATTATTATAGGCTTTAGCAATATAAACGAAAATAATAACTAAACTAATAGATATAATAAAATCGACTAATAAGACCTATATACGAACTAATATAGCTATATAACTTAGTATCTAATATAAATAAAATAAAGGATATAATATAAAGATTTAAAGAGTTATTACTACTCTAAGGAAAGACCTTAAATAAATTAATAAAGAGCTTAAGTTAAGAGAAACTAGCTCTTAAAAAAGAGAATAAAGCTTATAAGATAGAATAAAGAATATCCCTTAAGAATACTAAAGATATAATAAACTTTTTAAAGAAGAACTTAAGATAAGGTTATAAAAATATAGCTAATAGGACTACGAAATTTATCTTAAGGATAAAATAACACTAACGTTTTATAAGATCTATAACTTGAATAAAAAGTAACTATAAACGCTATATAATTATCTTAATAAGAATCTATAAAAAGGATATATATAAACGTTAATATCTAAAGTAAGCTACTTAGTTATATTTATTTTTAAGAAAAACGGTAAGCTATAACTAATTATTAACTATAAACGCTTAAACGATATTATAATAAAAGACTAAATACTATTATTACTTATATCGGAACTATAAGATCGACTATATAGTAAAAAATAATTTATAGCCCTCGATCTTAAAGGCGCCTATAACTTAATATATATAAAAAAGGGATATAAATAGATAATAGCCTTTAAAACGAAATTTAGACTATTTAAATATCTAGTAATACTATTTAGACTTATAAATATACTAGCTACCTTTTAACGGATAATTAATAATATCCTATATAAATACTTAGATATCTTTATAGTAGTATACCTAGATAATATCCTAATCTTCTTAGATACCTTAAAAGAAAATAAGGAATATATTTATAAGGTACTTTATATACTTTAAAATATAAAGTTACTAGTTAAACTAAAGAAAAGTAAGTTTTATATATAGAAAGTAAACTTCCTTAAATATATAATCTTATTAAGAGAGATATAAATATAATAAAATAAAATTAACTTAGTTAAAAAATAGCTAATACTAAAGAACGTTAAGGATATATAAAGTTTCCTAGGATTTATAAATTACTACTAATAATTTATTAAAGATTTTAGAAAGATTATAGTACTACTATATAATTAAATAAAAAAGGAAAAAGAATTTATATAGGATAATAAAGCTAATAAAGCTTTCGAATATATTAAGACTACGATTATATAAGAACTAGTCTTAACTACCTTTAATCTAAAATAATAAATTAAACTTAAAACTAATATATTAGACTTTACTCTAAGAGTATAAATCGAATAAAAAGATAATAAAGGAAGACTATAACTAATTATATTTTACTTAAAAAAGCTATATAGTATAGAACTTAATTACCCTATCTATAATAAAGAATTCCTTATAATTATTTAAGCTTTTAAGGAATTTTAATACTACCTTCTTAAAAGTAAATATAAAGTTAAGGTCTATATAAATTATAAGAATATCTTATATTTTATAATAATATAATAGTTAAACGGATAATAGATTTAATAGGCCGAATACCTATTAGAATTTAACTATAAAATTATATATAGAAAAGGAATAGAAAACGGTCGAGCTAATACCTTTAGTCGATAAAGTAACTATAATATAAGGGTACCTATAGTAAAAGGATAGCTCTTAGAAATTAACAAAAACGGGAACTACTAGTAACGATAGCTAAATATAATATTTAAAGTATAACTTAATAACTTAACTTACTAAAAGATCCTAAAATAAATAAAAGAATATAAAGTACTAGACGGATATAATATAAGATATTTAAAAGTTTTAATATATAAAAATAAAATCTAGATACTACTAGAATTATAAGATAAAGTTATATAAAATATATATAAATATTTAATATATAGATCCTAAGGAATCTAAAGAATAATAAAATAGATTAAATAATAATATAACTTCTTATAGCTTAAAAAAGTAGTATAATAAGTTATTAAAGAATATAAACTTTATATATAAAGTAAAGCTAAATAATATAAACTATATAGAGAATTATAACCGCTATTAGTATAAAAAAACTATAAGATTTAATAGCTTTTAATTATATTATAAAGCTACTACTATTAAAAGAACCTATAATTAATATTAAGTATAATAGTATATTTATTATTACTAATAGACTAATAAAGTATAGATACTTCTTACTATATAAAGAAATAAGTAATATAAAAGAGCTAGTATATATATTCCTATAAATAATTATTAGTAATTATAGACTACTAAATAAAATTATCTTTAATAAAGGAAGTATATTTATAGCTAAGTTTTAGTAAGCTCTTATAGTATAATTAAGGACGAAATATAAGCTTAGTATAGCTTATTACCTATAAATAGATAGATAAATAGAATAACTTAACTAAACGCTTAAATAATATTTATAATACTATATTAGCTATAAATAAAACGATTAAGTTAAATAGCTATTAATAGTATAA
Source organism: Hirsutella rhossiliensis (assembly GCF_020360975.1). NCBI lineage: Eukaryota > Fungi > Ascomycota > Sordariomycetes > Hypocreales > Ophiocordycipitaceae > Hirsutella > Hirsutella rhossiliensis. Next base: position 4,948,090 of record NW_025408669.1, read on the forward strand.
CTAGCTTATAATAGCTTAGTTATAGAAATAACTAAGCTCTTACTAGTATACGCTAATTATAGATATAACCTAGAAGTATTTAAGGTTACTCGATAAGGACTATAAGTAAAATAAGCGATACTATAAGTAGATTAGCTATAAAAATTATATAAAGAAATATAATAAGAACTTTAATTTATTAGAGAATAAATATCTACTTACTATAATCGGAAAAGATTATAGGGACTAATCTTTTAAGAGGGAGATATAGTCTACCTTATACGACGAAATATTAAAATAAAACGATAACGTAATAAATTAAATTTTAAGAAACTTAAACCGTTTAAGGTTAAGAAAATTATTTTAAAAGTTAACTATAAACTTTCGCTACTAATAATAATATAGATATACCCGATATTTTATATCTTATTATTAGAACTAGTACTACGAAACGCTAAACTTTAGGAAAAAATTAAAGTTAACGATAATTAAGAATATAAAGCTAAATAAATACTAGATATAAGAAAATAAGGTTAGTAATAAGAATACCTTATTAAGTAGAAAGGATATAGACTAAAAGAAAATACTTAGGAACTACTTAAGCACTTAACCTATTATAGTTCTTTACTTCGATAGTTTTACTAATAAAATCTACCTTAGGTATTATAAAATCGCTTAATAAACTAATAGTATTCTAATTAATTATATTAAATCTACTTATAGATTAAATATCGACTACCGCTTTAGATTCTTAGCGCTTAGCCTTATTAAGGTTATCTAAGGAATAAAGGCCCTAATAAACTATCTTAATACCCTTTAGCTTTAGCTAGCGCTTTTAATAGTAAAGCCGCGCTAAATAAGCTAAGGCTTTATTTAGGTTAGCTTAAGCTTTTAATATTCGCTCCTTAGTAATTTCTTCTTCTTTATCTAATTAATTAGACTCTAGATTTATTTAGGATACTAAGATATACGTTAGCTATTAATAATAAGTAGGATAATAAAGTTACTTATAAGAGCTAATCGCTACGCTCGATATATTATAGGAACGACCCTACTATATATATTTAGTATACTTAAAAGATTTCTTTAGTATTTTATAGCGGAAGCCGCGCGATAAATAAAAAGAATATAGTATAACGTCGAAACTAAGATAATTAATAGACTTAGCTAAACGAATATACTTAAGGGTCTTATAAGAACGATCCTTTAATACGCGACTAAATATACTATTAGTAGTATATCTTAAGGGATAGAAAGAACGAATAAGGAATATATATACGCGTAATAAGGGTATATTTATATATAGCGGCTAAGGTAGTAGTAGGTCTTACTATAATAACCGGTATTATTCTTAAGGGATAAACCTATCGAGGGGTTTATATTAGTAGGTATAATAGAGCGTGGTCTAAGTAATAATAAGTAGGTTACGTTAGTAATAAGTTAGAAGTTATAGACTATAGACTATAACTAAGTAATTAAAATTAGAAATAAAATTATAATAAAGATTTATATTAAAAGCTAGAGAGCTATCTATCTAAAGGAGTAAAAGTAGGTAGCTATATATACCTATAAAGACTATCCTTAGATTATAGTCTTAGCCGTAATCCCTTTTATAGCTTACTATAGCTTACTTATAAGCTATACTCCTAAGTAGTAATTTATTTATATAAAGCTTACTTAGCTTACGTATACTTTAGGTAAGCTAAGCTTAAGTAACTTCTTATCCTAACTATTATTCTAAGCCGCCTTATTACGTAAACGTAGCTAGCTCTCTTATAACCCGCTAACTATAGTCGTAATACTTATAGATAAGACTAAAAGGAAGGGAGATATTATATTATAACTATAGTTAGCGGGCTATAAGAGAGCTAGCTACGTTTATATAATAAAGCGGCTTAGAATAATAGTTAGGATAAGAAGTTACTTAAGCTTAGCTTACCTAAAGTATATATAAGCTAAGTAAGCTTTATATAAATAAATTACTACTTAAGAGTATAGCTTATAAGTAAGCTATAATAAGCTATAAAAGGGATTATAGCTAGGACTATAATCTAAGGATAGTCTTTATAAGTATATATAGCTACTTACTTTTACTTCTTTAAATAGATAGCTTAATAGCTTTTAATATAAATCTTTATTACGATTCTTCTTTAATTTTAATTACTTAGTTATAGTCTATAGTCTATAACCTCCGACTTATTACTAACGTAATATACTTATTATTACTTAGACTACGCCTTATTATATCTATTAATATAAACCCCTTAATAGGTTTATCTCTTAAGAATAATACCGGTCGTTATATATATTATCCCTCTTTCTAAGTATTAAAAACAACTAAGTTTCCTTCTTTATAGTCTTAAAGGAACGCCCCTTAGTAAAGTCCCCTTTTATTTATACCTACTAAAAAGTTAATAACTTTAGTTATATACCTTTATTTATATATAAAGTAACTAAGGTTAAAGGTAAGAGCGGTAAACTTAATTAGATACTCCTTATTATTTAAGTATTTATAGTACTTCTTATATCTATCTTTTATATCTTCGATAGGTTCCCCTTAATAGTTAGTATAAACTAATAGTAGGTAAGGTAAGGGGTATACTACGTTCTTAATACCTCTTATTAAGATTTTAATTATCGCGCTAAGGCTAAAGCTTATAGCTTATTATTTATTAATAGCTCTATAAAGAAAGTTATATATATCGACGATATACTCTTCTTAGTAGGCCTTATTCCTAGCGAATCTATTTATCTTTTTAACGCCCTTATATATTATCTAAGCGTCTTTAAAGGTAATATCCCGCCGCTTAATAGGGCCTATTAGTATTAGGTACTAACGATCTCTATAAATATACTAAGGAGGTTACTTTTACTTATAAACGTCTTATTAGTTTTAGTCTATAAACTTTTCCTTATATTTAGTATAGAAGCGCCCTTCGCTGCCTTCTACTTTAACTTTACTATAGTAAGTAGGTAAAATAAAGCTCTTACTCCTAAATAGTAGTATACTAAAGAAGATAGCGGTATTCTTAGGGAGGTCTATAGCTAGGCCTATAATGCTATTTAAGTTCGCTGCTATATCTTAGGAAAGGGTAGAGTAAGTAAAAGAGAGAGAGAAGATAAGATTAGATAGTTAAGGTAAGTAGTTTTAAGTTATAACGCTAAGAGGCTAAGTATTATATATATATATAAGAGTTATATTAGTAGAGGGGATTATTATAAGTAAGGAAGTATATAAAGTATATATATATATATATATATAGAAGGAAGAAGAAGGAAGGAAGAAGGAAGGTATAGTAAAAGGAATAAATAGTTATTAAAGCGCGTAGTTATTAGTTACTTTAGCCGTCCTCTATAGCGGTAAGGTCTTAGGCGTATTTAGGGGTTACGCCTAAATAGCTTCTTTTACTAGTTATTAATTAGTAAGCTATCTAATCTCCGCCCTTTTCTTCTCTTCTTTACTCTTTCTATTCCTCTTCTTCCTCTTCTCTCCTTTATCTTCTTTATTTTTCTAGACCGCTACCTCTTATCTTCTCCTTTTATAACTACCTCTTCTTTCTTATTATATCTTATAAGACCGCTAAACTTAAAACTAAAGAGCTATTAGATATTGTTAACCTCTCTTTAACTACTCTTCTATAACCTTCCCTTATTACTACTACTCTTCTTACTTAGAATTATTATACTAAGGTCTTTCCTCTTTATATAAAGTACTTTTAAGTAACGACTATCTATCTTATTTAATCTTACTTAGCTCGTTCTAACTATCTTCTTTTATAGATCTATAGTTACTTTAAGACCTAGGTTTATAATAAAAATAATATTAGTTACTAAGGGTTTTTAATTTATATAGAAATTGCCTTTTAGTTATAGGTTCTATTAAAAGCTCCCGATATTATTAGGATTAAAGCGCGCGGTTACTCCCCTCTCTCTTACTTTCTTAAAAGCACGCTAAGTTAGTATAATTAAATTGTCTTTTATACCCTTTATTATAAACGTTAGCTAGTAACCTATATCCCTATAGAAATCGCTTATCTATATAGATACTTCTTTTCTTAGCTTAGTTTAGGGCGGTAAGAATACTCTTAAGTAGTCTTAATTACTTTATATAGAACTTATAATCCTTGCTTTTAATAAGGGTATATTTAAACTTATTAGATAACTATAACTTCTGCCTATAAGTACGTTATATTTCCTTTTTATAAGTATATCTCTTTTCTAAGTACTACTAGCGGTTCTTACGCTAACTACGTTTAAGATTCGATTAAAGCGCTTATTTATAAATAGTAGTACTTCCTTAGATACTATAGGGCTACTTATAACCTTAATAGATTCGCTAACTATATATATAGTTATAATTTCTATACTAACCTCGAGACTAATAAATTTTACGATAAGTATATTAATAATAAGACCGCCCCTTATCTTCTTTATAATATCCTTAATCCCTTTAGTCTTACTAAGGATTTAAAGGAAAGGAAGGAAATTAACCTTATACCTATTTTACCTAGAAAGAGATTATATAGGTTTAATAAGCTCTCTCTTAAGTAATAATTAGATTATCTTTAAGTTCGCTTTATAGTAGTCTATAATAGGTTTACTAAGAGTAGGTAGCCTCGTTTAGTCGCTATCTTTAATAGTAAAAGTTTTTCTCTTAAGGTTATATATATTTAATTTAGTAAGTCGAAAATATATTAAAATTTATTTTATAGGCGCGTTTATTTTCGCTATAGTAGGTCTCCCCTTTTATAATAAAGAATAGATATCCCTATCTATAAAGTAAAAAATCTTATTCTTAAGGGAGGTAGGTAGTAAGAATATTTATTTTCTTACTTTATTATTTAATTATATCTCTATTTATCTTCTTTAAGGTAGTAAAGGGTAGGTTATTATTAAGGAAGGGTAGGAAGTATTATCTTTATTTACTTAGGGAGCTTTAAGTAGAAAATTTAAAATAATAAGGTAGTAAGTAGGGCGCTTATAAATATCTTAGCTACTATAGTCGTCCTTTAATTAGATAGTTAGATAGTGCCTTAGTTACTAGTTAGGTTCTAGCGTGCTTTTTACGATAGTTATAGATTTTTATCTTTACTACCTTTTCCTCCTTAGCTCCTTTTTACCTCCTCCTTTTCTTATTAGATTAGCGTTTTTAGGGCTCCTATATAAAGATCCTTTTTTACTTTACTAAGTTACGGTAGCTAAACCTCGATTATATACCTTAAGCCTTTCTTAGGTATCTATAGTTACTCTTTTTTCTTTTCTTAGCTTTAATCCTTCTAAGGTTTATTAAGGAGTCGTTACGACTATAGTACTATCTAATCTAAGGCTTCTCTACTTAGTAAGAGTAGTAAATTATCTACTTTATTTATTATTTCTTCCTTCCTCCTCTTATTAAGAGTAATCTTATCCTAGAGTAACTAGTCGTCCTTAGTAAAGTACTACTAACCTTTCTTATCCTTTTTAAACTTTCTTAAATACTCTCTTAGGATTATCTTATTAAGTATAATTCTATTTAAAGTCTTAATCTTATACGCCCTAGACTACTCTAAGCGCGATACTACTTAAAAGGGACCGTTCTACCTTATTTAATACTTAGCTTACCTCCTTAAATTATTTAATTATCTTATATCGAATAGTAAGATAAGGTCTCTAAGTTATAGGCTTTCTTTCCTTATTATATACTTATTAGCTTTATCTATCCTCTTTACTAATCGATTTTAATATCTTATTACTCTTTTCTTAGCTTCTTTTATATCTTTTTCTTTTCTTTTTAAAACTTATACTTATACTTTAAATAATTCTTCTTTTATCTTTACTTTATCTTAGTTAATTAGTCGCTAAGTTAGGTATTCTACCTTAAGAGGTAGTACCGGTTCCTATTTATATAGTAAGTAGAAAGCTAATATTTTATAAGACTCTTTAACTACTATTTAGTCTATAAGGATTACTTAGTTAAGGTATTTAATCTACTTACCCTTTTTCTTTACTATTTTTATAAGTACTATTATTAACCTTTAGTGCTTTTATTCTACTACTACGTTTACTTTTAGATTATATACCGAAGTTTAAATAACTTTAATGCCTATATCCTTTAGGATATACTTAAAGTCTTTCTTTATTTCGGGCTCTTTATCGATTATAGCGTATAGTATTATACTATACCTATAAATAATAAAGAGTATAAATTTAGTTATAGCTCCTATAGTAATTTCTTTAACTAAGGTTACTTCTACCTATTTAGTAAGGTCGTCTTATACTTCTATAAGGTACGAATACCTATAATTAGATAGTATATACTAGCTATCGAAGTAAATCTTACTTATAAGGTAGCTAAGCGCGGTCGCGGTTATAACTTCCTAAGGTCTCTTAGTTATAAAGTATTAGTATTCTTTATAAGAAGAGATTATACTATAAATATCGTTTTAAAAGCTAGCCTACTAATACCTATCCTTTATAAACGTATATATAACTTATTATCCTTTATATCTTATTTACGCATAGTACTTTACGATAATCCTTTTCCGTTCTTTTAGGTCGTCTATAACTAGTATAGGTGTCGCGAAGCGTGGCCTAATTTCGTAGTTCTTAGAGATATCCCTTAGTATAAGGGACCTAGGAAGCTAAAAAACAGGTTTTAAGGAAGGAGCTAAAAGGAGGTATAGAGAGGAGGGTAGGGGTAAGAGGGGAAGGCAAAGTAGCGATAGCTTCCTATAGAGGTAGCGAGAGATAAGACGGATATGCCGGCAACGGCTAGAAAAGAAGGGAAAAACTAGTAAAAAGCTTAGTAGTCGAAAGGATATTAGTAGCTTCTTTAAGCAGGATCTTCTTTATTAATTAAGATACTAGATAGGTATAAAGAGGGGCGTTAGATAAAGGAAAGAAGAAAAATTAAGGCAATATAATAATTACTCCCCTACCGTAATTGCTGCTCCCGTAAGAATTAAATCTCTTTGCCCTGCCTATCCGACCCCTTACTTTTAATTTCACCTTTATATATTTTATATATACTTCTCGTATCTCTCTTCGCGAGAGTTATAAGCCTAGGAGGAATAGTATTCCTATACCTTCCGGCTGCTATAAAAGGCACCTTTCTTATATCCCTCGTAGCTTCCTTTTACCCCTCTTACTAGAAAAGCCGATTTTTAACCGACGTTTCTACCCTTCCCCGTAATAATAACGAAAACCGACTCCTCTACCGTCCCTATAGTCCGTAGGACGATTCTTATAGAGCCCTAAGATTAGGATAAGTAGGTAAAGGAGCTACGGGCTCGTATAGATAGAACTATCTATAATTTAGTCTTCTCTAATAAGTAGGACCCTCTCGAGCCCCCTCTTTATCCTAGGGCAACGGAATTTATAGAGGGAGCATCCCTCTTCTCCGAGCTAACCTCCGTATAATAAAGAGCTTTTTCTACTACCTTAGGCGACTACGAGAGTTACCGAAAGGAATACCTCTATAAAACGAAGCTGCTAACTACTATACGCACGGCGATAACGGAATCTATTAGTGCCGTAAAGCTAATCTCTCTTTAAGAGGAAGAGACTCCTAGGCAGTAGCTTTTAAAGCTTAAGACCTCGATAGCTCCCTCGAGAGGTTATATAACTAACCGTATTAGGAAGACCTATACGGCCTACCTAGGAGCCTTTTCTGCTAGGAACCTGCTAGCTTCTTCGTAGCTAGCTAAGTAGGAAGAGATCCTCGAGGAAGCTAACTAATACTTCCTTATAGAAGCTCTTTCCGGCTAATAGCTATAGGATATATCTCTACTAATAAAGCCTATTAGTAACGGTTACTTAACTATCTTTCGAGAAGCTAGCCGAGAACTAGACGAAGAAGCTGCTAGAGTATAATAGTAAGTAGTCTTATTCCTTCGTAGCTAGCACTCGACCTAGATAGCTCGACCTATAGCTGCTATAGCCCCTATTGCTACGGCCCCCGCTGCTGCTGCTACGGCTGTTGCTCCTTTGGCTCCTCCTCCCTCGAGAGCCTTAACGCCGTCGTTAACTGCAGCTGCGGCCCCGGCCCCGGCTCCGTATCTTACTCCGGACCCGGCCCCGGTCCCGTTAGTTAGACCGGCCCGACTAGTCCCCTAATAGACCTTTTAGTCCGTTAGTCGAAAAATCAGGGAACTAGTCGAAATCGAACCTCGTTAATATTAGTAATAAAGGGTAAAAAGGGGAGGTTTTTAAGCAGACCTTCCGGATCGGGACGAGGATTCCTCGAAGAAACGAAAGACTAGACGAAACGGCTGCCTAGCCTATAAATCCCTAGGCCATCGATTATTATAATACTAGCAGGTCTTCGAGGAAAACCGACCTAAAGGATTTAACCCTTTAAAGAGGCTATAAAAAACGATATAATAGTCTCTTAAGGAGGACCCCTCGTTATAGAAGAAAATAGATAAGATTTAGGTTGCTAAGAAATAGCAACTAACGCCGCTGCCCTTATTCGAGCCGTAAATTTAAGGAAAAATCGTTAGTATAGTAAATCCGGCATTCGTCTTCCCTACGGATTAGTAAGACTAACCGTTAGGACCCTCCGACTATCCCCTACGAAAATCAGCTATCCTTAACTCTAGTGCTTCCCTCGATATCTATAATATACTCTTACGATTCCGGTCCTTTAAGAAGGCACGGAGGGAATATCTTATTGCCGGGGAATTAACCGTACGGATAGAGGGATATAGAAGGGTAAATTTTAAGATAAAATTACCTAATAGATCTATACGAATTCTTCGACGAAAAAGGGTAGCTTTTTGCCCTCGATTTTTAACGAGCTTAATTTCCTTCCGCTTTCTTCGAGAGGAAGGAATCTTCTAGGATATAACGTCTAAGCCTACGAGGCTAGTCTAGAAGAATCAGACTATTAGGCTTATCGAGGAGAAATTCGGTTAATTCGTTCTCGAATTCTAACCTATTTATAGGAAGGAAATACTTAAGAAGTTAGCTTTCCTTACTAGGAGGAATAGGTCTACTATAAAAGACCCTCTTCTAGTAGCCTAAGGAGACGGTATTCTTTAGTACGCACGACTTAGTCACCTAGGCCCCCTAGCTTTATATAAGCTAGGCTAATAATAGGGCGTACGAATAAGGGGCCTAAAGACCGTCGAATGCGAATACTACGGCTAAGGAAAGACTAAGAGACGAATTTTTAGACGAACGCCTTTACGGCTAGACTAGCCGTGTAAGGAAATTTAGGTCGACTAGACCGACGTCTCTAGGGATTAGGAAAGCTTCGTTAGGGTAATGTTTTTTATAGACGCCTTTTTAGGGATAGTTTTCCTGTTACGACCCGACCAACGGATGTTACGACCCGACCAACGGATGGCCATGACACGGGCCAGGGATGACTAACCGCTGAAGGATCACGTGACCATGCGAAAGGTGATCGGTGGATCGCCTTACGATCAAGCGAGCGGTGCTCGACGGATCGTTCATCGATCAAGGTGATCACCTCTGTGATCACCTCCAGCACCTCGCGATCAGAGACGGGCAGTTGGGTATATATAGCTGCCCCATTTCACTCCTTTAGACTAGATAGCTCTTTAGCTTTCAACACAATCATTACGATCCCTATCACGATCTCATCTCTGATTCCGATCACTTGATTACCTGGTTACAGTCTACGGTCTACGACCTCCGACTCATCACCAACGTGACATACTTATCATTGCTCAGACCACGCCCTGTTGTATCTGCCAACATAAACCCCTCGACAGGTTTATCCCTTGGGAATATCACCGGTCGTCACATTTCCCCTATTTCTTACGGACCTACTTAAGTAAGTATAACTAGTCTACCCTCTAAGACTTCGTTAACTAGATAAAATCCTACTTTAGCTACGAGGTAAAGAAGATACGGTCTAACGGAGAGCTATTTACGAAGGATATCTTAAATTAGCTTCGAAAAAGGGGCATTTTACCCCTCCCGTTAGTACCGAATACCTAGGCCTAGAACGGAGGGGCAGAAAGATTAGGGGGTGCTATAATAGAAAGGGCCCGTACGATAAGACTTACTATAAGGCTTCTATACGATATTTAGAGGGAAGTCGTTAAGACCGCCTATTACCTTTAGAACCGGACCCCTAGGGACCCTAAGGACCCTAGGGAACTAAACTAAGGAATAGACTAGAAATCCCCCCTCGAGCTCTTTACGAAGAAGAGGGCCTCGCTAGCCTACCTTCGTGCCTACGGCTATAAGGTATACGCAATAACTACTAATATATAGCTAAAAAGGAAGAAGAAAAGAAAGCTTAATCTTAGAGCCTTTATTAGTTACCTCGTTAGTTATAATTCTACGAATATCTTCCGGATCTAGATTCCTCTTCTACGGAAGGTAATTTCGACTAGGGATATAATTTTCGACGAATCTAGCTTCTTCGACGGAAAGAGGGATTAATAGCCCCTCTTACTCTCTTAACGTTAGCTAATTTAGAAGATTTAAATCCCCCCTTCCTAATAGTCTTAAGAAGAGGTCCTAGACGAGGAAATAGAAGAAGAAACTAACGTCGAAGTAGTCGAGGATAACGCTAACTTCGAAGAGGAAGCTACTAGATTAGATAATCTAGACGAAGAAGGAGACTATAGGAAAGCGGTAGAGCTAGAATACGCCTACCTCCCTACGCCTCCTCTTACGGAATAAGAAGAAGATCTAGAAGCAGCTTTTTTAGTTAGTCTTCCTATCTCGAACCCTAAGGGGGTAGGAAAGGCACCTCTCTCGAAGGATTACCCGGCTGCCTTTTTATCCCTACTTCGAGAAGCAAAGGAAGGTATAGGGCCCGATACGAAAGAAGACTAGTTTCTTCCTTATTTCGATCGTTTTTCCGACTTCTACCTAACGCCTATAGAAGATAGTTCCCGCGGAGCATTTATAGCAGGCTAGCTTTTCAAGCCTCTATTAGTAAGGAAGGTATATAAAAGAGACCTCCTAGACCTACTAGTAAACTAAAAGCAGCTAGAAAAATACCCCTTTAGAGACTAGTTTTTCTAGGCCTAGAAAGACTACCTAGCCTTATACGAGGAGATAGGGTCTTTCGAAGAGGTCCTTAAGGAAAAGGTAAGAGGAAAATAGGTCCTTAGCTATAAGTAGGTCTTTATCTATAAGACTAATAAACACGGCTTCCTTTAAAAGTATAAAGCCCGGCTAGTTATCTACGGGAATTAATAGGAAAAAGGGGATCTACCTACTAGGGCAACTACTATAGCAGGGATATCTTTTTAGACCCTTATAGCTATAGTAGTAGAATTCGACCTCGAACTCGATTAGATAGATATAGTTAACGCTTTTATTAACTGCCTACTTAAGGAAGAAGAAGTTATCTATATACGACTTCCTCCTAGTTTCTAATAACTAAGAAAGGTTCTACGGCTTAGGAAAGCTCTATATAGACTACGAAGATCACCCCTTCTTTAGCAATAGCATTTAATAGGTTCCCTTAAAGCCCTAGGCTTTAAGAAAGTCCCTTAGGAACCGTATATAATATAGAAGGGTAAAATCATAGTCTTCTTCTACGTCGACGATATTATCTAGGCCTACCTAAAAGAGGAAGAGGCTGCTACTAAGGAGGCTATACGAGGCCTATAATAAAGGTATAAGATAACTAGGCTAAGGGAGCTAAAGTAGTTCCTAGGGATATAAATCCTTTAGAATAGGTCCTAACGGACTATCTAGCTTACCTAAGACGCCTATATCGATAAGGTCGCTTATAAATTCCTCCTTAATTCCCTCGATAAGAAGCTTCCCTCTACGCCTATATTAGACGAAGAGCTTTTGCCTAATCCGTCCTTTTAAGCTAGGGAGTAAGAGAAACACTAATACTAATAGAAGGTAGGCTCCCTACTTTTTTTAGCTATTTCTACTAGACCGGATATCTCTTTTACGGTCTCCCGGCTAGCTAGGCATAACTAGAATCCTAGCCCTAGGCAATAAGAAGTAGTAGATAAAGCTATCCTTTATCTCTATTTAACGAGATTATATAGTCTACGCCTAGGAGGGCTAGAAAGGAAGAAATAAGCTATAGAAATCTTCCTTTATTCGAGCGATTCGTCCTTTATAGACAATTCCTTAGATAGAAAGAGCTTATAGGGGTATATTATATCCCTTTTTAAAGGAACTATTACTTAGAGAGCTTCGAAGCAAGCTACCGTTACTATATTAAGCATAGAGGTAGAGCTACTAGCTCTTTTAGAAGCGTTAAAAGAAGCGATTTTCCTTAGCCGGCTATTAATATCGTTACGATTATAAATTCCGTTCCTATTAGCTATAGAATGCGATAATACGTAGACTATACGAATTCTTATAGAGGAAAATAGTAAGCTATCGACCTAGCTACGGTATATTAATATCTACTAGTATTAGTTACGCTAAGAGGTCTAAAGGGGACTTATTTCCGTCCGTTAGGTTCTAACGGCATCGATAAAAGCCAACGGTCTTATAAAGCCCCTACCGAAGTAGAAGCTAGCTGTCTTTTTATAGTAAATTAGGCTAGAAGACGTTCGAGAGAAGCTGTCCTTAGAAGCCCGCCTTAAGAGTCTATAAGAGGAGCTAATAGCACGTAGGAGGAAGGAGACGTCTATAGCTAAAGAGAGGAATTAGGACTTATCCTAAAGGGGGCCCCCTAGTTTAATTAGGATTTTTTCTTTTAAAAGCCCCCTTTAGGGACTTATCCAGAGAAGCCCCCTTTCTTATAGGACTTAATTTCCTCCTTGGGCCTTTTTCCTTAAGTAGGTCTAAAAGAGCCTAGGGACCTAAAACCCGGATTTCTCGAGTAAGGGAGAAGTATAGACTAAGACCTCCTCTATACGCTTACCGGCCTAGGTATTTAGCTTTACCCTTTCTATAAGGGCAGGCTATAGCTAAGGGGGTGTATCGCGAAGCGTAGCTTAATTTCGTAGTTCTCGGAGATATCCCTTAGTACGAGGGACCTAGGAAGCTAAAAAATAGGTTTTAAGGAAGGAGCTAAAAGGAGGTATAAAGAGGAGGGTAGGGGTAAGAGGGGAAGTAGAAGTAGCGATAGCTTCTTATAGAGGTAGCGAGAGATAAGACGGATATGCTAGTAACGGCTAGAAAAGAGGGGAAAAACCGGTAAAAAGCTCGGTAGTCGAAAGGATATTAGTAGCTTCTTTAAGTAGGATCTTCTTTATTAATTAAGATGCTAGACGGGTATAAAGAGGGGCGTTAGATAGAGGAAAGAAGAAAAATTAAGGTAATATAATAATTACTCCTCTACCGTAATTACTGCTCCCGTAAGAATTAAATCTCTCTGCCCTACCTATCCGACCCCTTACTTTTAATTTTACCTTTATATATTTTATATACACTTCTTATATCTCTCTTCGCGAGAATAGGTCCCCTTTCTTCCTTCCTAGGGAGTCGCTAAAGCTTTTAATCTTTAACGTAGAAATTTAGACTTTTTAGATATAGCTTCCTATAGTCTTATTTAAAAAGGCCCTTCGGCCGTTTTAACGTTTAAAGGAAGTCTATAATTATCCTCGATTCCTTTAAGTAATCCCCTTATAGCTTAGTCCCTTATACTACGTTTAAGTAAAAGTCTATAAATTCTTTAATATTACCTTTTATTTCCCTATTTAATACGTTAAAAGGTCCTTTAGGCTTTCTTAAGAGTCTATTAGCTACGCGATTCTTCTTACCTTCGACGTATTATATAGTAAAGTTAAAGAGGAAAATATAGCTTATCTAATAAGTTACTATAGCTTTAAGGATATCTTTAAGAGCACCTTTTAGTTAATTAACTAAGACTTATATATTAGTTTCTAAGATAAAATATACGCCGTATAAGTATATTCTTAGTCTCTTAAGCATACTTAATATAGCTTTATACTCCCTCTTTATCGTATTATATTTAGTTTCTACTAGTAACTACGTTTTACTTTTAAACCTTATAAAGCGCCTCTTTCTATTAATAATTTATATTAGGACTGCCCCCTAGCTAAGTAGACTAATATTATATATTAAAATAATATCTCCTCTTCTTAGGCTAACGTTAAGAGATACTAAAAAAGACTAGATTAATAATAGCTTCCTTAAAGGTAGCTATTACTTTTATTTATTTATCTCTCTATTCCTAATAGACTTCTTTCTTTAATAGGTCTATAAAGGGTTTTACTAAAATAGCGAACTATTTAATCTAGATTTAATAGTATCCTACGATACTAAGGAAAGCTTTAATATATATTATATTAAGGCATCTTATTTATTCCTTAATTTTAATAACTTTAGCTTTTATAAGGTACCTTTTATTTATTCTATAAATATAACTAATAACCTTCGTTACTTACTAGTAGAATTTCGATTTAGCCCTTATAATCGTATAACTAAAGAGTTTAACGTTAACTAAGACTTTATCGAGGTTAATAAGGTATTTAAAGATAAATCTCCTTACTCTTAGCGCTACCTCTTTATTATTATATATCGTATTAGGCCCCTTAATACCTATATTATCGAGGAAATTCCTATAGATATTTAGTATAAGGTCTTATAGGATTCTTTATATTATCCTTATAAATTAGCTAACTAAGTTCGTAGCCCTTTAAGGGAGTATATATATATATAAGAGGCTAATAGGTATCGCGAATATTATTAAGTTATAGCTTTTAATATTAAGAGGGATCTAATTATAGCCTAAAAAAAGGTCTAGGAGGGAAAGGATCTTATATATTAAAAAGTAGTCGCTAAACTCGTTTATATTTAGTAGTAGGTTCGTATCTCTTATTATAATAGTATTTATATATATAGCGGAATTAATTAAGCGTAGTCTTTTATCTTTCTTTACTACTAAGAAAAAAGGGTTCTTATAGGGCCTATACCCTTCTTTAAGGACTCCTATTTCTAGTTTAATTTTAAGGATATCAATAACTTTCTACTCTATCGCTATTAAGATTAAGATTAAAGCTACTTACTATACCTTATATTTTATTATCTTAATAACTTATAGTAGGGCTATAGCTAGGTCGACTCTACCTCTTTCTATAAAGTCCTAGGATAACGCTACTTCCTTATTAAATAGAATACTATCGTAGATCTAGATTTCTACCTTTATAAGAAAGCCGTTAAATTATTTATAGATTACTTTAAGTCTTTCTTACGTTAGCCGCTTTCCTTTCTATATACTTAAGAATTTTCCTATTAAGTATTCTAGGTAGGGTCTAGGCTATATCTTATCTTTAACGGTGTTTTATTTAGTCTTCTTTTAGTTAGGGTCCCCTTCTAGCATCGAGCCGTTTAATAGAGTATCGTTAATAAGGTTAATCTTATTTACTTTTCTTTTAAAGAGAGTATTAACTCTTAGATTATATAATTTAATAGGTCGTTTCCTCCTTATCTTAACTTTAACCTTCTAGATCTTTCTAAACTTCTTTCTAGCTTTAATAATATTTTTCTTAAATTCTCTTATAGCCTCTATAACTATAACTTTAATAATCTCTTTTACTATATTAAATCCGATAGCTAGAATCGCCTTATCTCCTTTATCTATAATTAATTACTATTATACTAGTACTATTAAGGGCTCGTTTACGCTAGTATAGGTTAGGTTAAGGACTTAGTTAGCACCCCTTCTATAACTAAGGATCTTACCTCCTAGTAAGAGAATCTTAGCTATTAAGGTATCTATAAGGGTTTCTCTCTATAATTATTAGGTAGCTCCTAGGTTATCTTTTTTAACTTCTATTACTAAAGCCTAAAAAGAATTTCTTAGGAGCTAGGTAGCTATTTCCTATATAGCCTCCTTAAGCTTTAGTCTTTTATATACGTCTTTATTAACTATTAAGGTTATAGCCTAAAAGGATTTTACTATATTAACCTTATTTAAAAGCTCTTATTTAATAGCTCCTACTACTAGTATAACTACCTAGATAGTGCTAATCTACTATTTAACCTATATATCCCCGTTCCTTAGGGAATAATTAAATAATATACGCGTAGCTCTAATAAATAGTATGCCTAGGATAAAAGGGACTAAGACTCTATCTAGCGTAATATAAAAACAGATTAGTATCTAGGCTATGCCTAAATAGAGATTAATCTCTACCTCCCTAACTATATCTATAAGGGACCTAGTATACGCTATTATTAATACTCTTATTAATAGGATTTTAAGCCTATATACGTTTATATATCTTTTAGTAATAAGGTTTCTTTTAAACTTAGTATCGATTAACGCGCTTAGAACTTTAGCTTTCTAGCTACTAAGCTATACTTAAATATAGGGTAGGTCTTATATATACTTAAGCGAGCGGAAAGGTATAAGGACTATATTTATACGTATTATAGGAATCGCTATAAGGTCCTTTAAAGTTATCTCTTAGTATCTTATTAAGAGTGCTACTTCCTATATAATAAATTTATCTTTCTTTAGTCTTATTACTTCTAGAGTTTATTAATTAGATAGTCCTTAGGCTAGTTATATTACGCTAATCGTATTAGTTATAAACCTAATTTCCTTTAGTACTTATTAAACTTCGAGGTACTTATAATCTAATTCTTTATAAGTAAGGTAAGTAAGCTTAATTAGTTTAACCTAGTATTCTTTATCTTATTCTTTAACTTATATTAAAGCTACTATAAGTTTTCCTTATAGATATTTAAGGAGGAGTAAACTACTCTCTATATTATCTTTAGCTACTTTTATAACCGTTATTATAGCTTTATAAGGTCTTATATTACTCTCTACTTTCTCTAAGGTCTAGAATTTAGTGTTTTCTATACCTTAAGCTATATCTATATATCTTATACTAAGTCTCTCGCTTAGTTAAGGAATAAAGTTAATTAGGTAATTTAAAGGGATTAGGATTCTTTTATATATAATTTCTCTAATAATTTTATCTATAAGTCTATTAAACTTCTTATCTAGATCTACTCTATATCTATAGTATATAAGGATAATCTTTAGGCTAGTTTTTACTATTCTTATTATCTCGATTTCCTTTATATCTTCTTTAACTCTTTATCTTTTCCCCTTATAAGTATTAATCCCTATTATAGTTATATAGATTATCTAATTATATATATCGCTTTATTATATATTATCTATAATTATAATAACTAATATCCTTCCTACTTCTTTTCTTATATTACTTACTTTTAGATTCCTTAGCTTTTACTTATATAGGCTTTTATATTTCTAAAACTAGTCTAGGAAACTAGATTCTCTTTTAGTAGTAGCTTAATTTAAGTAAGATAGTATAACTATAGCTTTAACCTATTTTGTAAGTAGTAATATAAAGGAGTCTAGCTATATATCTACCTAGTATATAATAAGCCTTTAAATATATATACTTATTTAAGAAAACCTATTAATAAGTACTAGGGGAATTACGCTTTTATTATCTTTTCTTTTAAGGTAAAGAGTCCTATTTACTACTTTATATATTATAAATCCGATCTTATAGTCCTAAGAGTATACCTTATACTTATTAAGGTAGTATCCTTCTTTACTATAATAAAAGTATCTCTTAGGCCGGTTAAAAGTATTAACCTAAAACTATATATATTAATTAGATAAGTAGTAAAATCTAATAGTATTTACGCTACCTCTTTATTTATAACTTAAAGAGTAGCCTCTACTATTAATACGTCTTTATTCCCTATTAAGCTAGTTAAATATCTACTCTTACTAGTAAGTAAGGTTAATCTTTATATCTTTAAAGGCTTTTATTAGGTCTAAGATCTCCTTTATAGGCTATCTAGGTTTCTTATTTATTTTCTTTAGCTCTTTAAGAAGTTTTTCTTTGCCCTTATTAGATTTAGCTTCCTCTATTACTTTATTAATTTCCTTAAAAAGCTAGTCTTTCTTTAGGTTCTTAAGCTTTTAATTATAAGCTTTAGATACTATATCTTATCGCTTAATATCTTAGCGAGGTACTAAGTAGTTATTAATTATATAGATAAGGCTTTTATATAGGAGTTTCGAGATAACTTTAAATATCTTCCTATTTCTCTTTATAACGTTAATAATAAGCTCCTTTAATATTATATAGTAGATAAAGTATAAGTAGACTATAGATTCTTCCTAGCTATTAGGTTATGCCTTATACTATAAGTATAAGTAGAGACTAAGCTATTCTATAACTTCTATAATAGTCTTAGGCTTTTTAGTATTATAATAGTTTAAGCGGTCGTTAGTAGTTTCTAGTTATTTAATATTATATATATAGTAGTATTAAAGGAGTCTCTTTTTTACTTCTTCTTAAGTAAGTCTATTTATAAGAATTTTAATAGTAAGGGCTTATATAAAGGAGATATAGACTTCGAGCTAGTCTATTTTATCCTTATTATAAATATAGTTAATATATATCTCTTATTTAAACTTCTTAAGGAATTTAGTTATATTTTTACTATTAAATTTACTAATAAGTAGGAGTTATAGTTAGCGGAGTCTTCCTATAAGGTTATCTTAGCTTTTAGCGAGTATATCTCTAAGTCTATTAATAATCTTATTAATATCTACCTTAATTTTCTTTATATCGTTAGTAGTAGGATTAGATAATCCCTCTTAATAGCTAGCGTTTCTAGATATAGTATACCTATAAATTATAAGGTTACGAAATTTAAAGTTAGAGTTTTCGGAGTTAAAAGATATCTTATTATAACTATCTTATTACTTACTTTCTTATCTATTAGTAGGAGGTAAGCGTTCTTTATAAGCTACCGCGTAAAGGAAAGCTAAGGTTAAGGTTATTAAGGTATCCCTTATTAGTACCTATATTAATATTATTAGTATATATATAAGTAAGAGGTCTTAGTAGGGTTCTAGAACGGTTTAAATTATACTATTATCGTTATTTATATCTTTTAAAGTATTATATAAGGATCGTAGTTTCTTAACTAAGTCGCTAGTATTAAGGGTTATAGGGCTAATAATAGGAGCTTAGGGTTTTTTAGTATTAGCTTATTACTTTTCCTTTACTACTAGTAAAGGTATTATCTAATTATTTATTTCCTAGTAAGTCTATCGCCTTATTAAGTCCCTAACTCTAGCTATTAAGGTAGTTACTACTTTAATTATTAAATCCCTAGATTTTATTTTTTCTAAATAATACCGTCGTCCTCTAAGTATTCTCGGCTTTATAAAGCTACTTATCGCTATATAAATAGAACGGAATAATAAGTTTACGCCTTAAAGACTAGTTTTAATAAGGATAAGGATATATACCTAAAGCACGTATAGTATATAGCTAAGGATTAGTAGAGCAATTAACTATATAATTATTTAATTATTTAGCCTATATATAGCTTTAAGGGCCTTAGGTTATAAATATAAGTCTTAGAGATTTCTTTACTTTATACCTCTTTATCTTTATTAAAGTCGCGTAACTAATAGTATTTACTTTAAAAGGGAAAAATAAAAATTTAAATTAACTATAATTAAGGAAGATACTTAATTAAATAATCGAGGTCTTTATAACGCCTTTAAGTATACTTAGAAGTAAGTTAAAAGGGGAGTGCTAAGGGTCTTATCCCTTTAATAGGCTAATATCTATAAGGGTATAATCTTACCTATTAAAGTATATAATAAAAGTAAGGATAAATATAGGGCTAAGAAAAGCGAAATCCCTTATAACTATATCTTATACTAAGGAGACTACTTATTATAGTCCTAAACTTACCCTATAGGAAATAAAGCCTAGGAAAAGGTAAGGGAAAACTACCTATAATAACCTTAATAGTTTATAAACTCTTAGACTTATACTAAGTAATAAGTACTACTTACCGTTAAAACCTAAGGCGTTCTTAAGCTAACTATAGTCTAAAAGTAAGGACTAAGTAAACCGCGCTAAGATAAGAGGTTAAGCTTAAGATACTTACTAGCTAGTAGGGCTAAGGAGGCTAAACTAAGTATAAACGATATTTATAAGTATAGTAGATAGAGAAGTACTAAGAGATAAAGCGCCTCCCTCCTTATATAAATAAACCCTTTTACCTTAACCTTACTTATATATAACTAAAAGTACTATTTTAAAATATATAAAAAAGATATAAGCTAGCTTAGTTAGCGCTTTACTACTAAGCTATTATAGAGTAAGTAAAAGCGTATATATAAGTACTATCTATAAGATAATATTAATAAGCTATATAAAGCTCTTTTATACGCGGCTAGCTTATATATATATATATAGGATCCGGCCCTTTATATATAACTATATAGCTTAAGCTATAGCCTATAATAGTTAAAGACTCTTATATAATACCCTCCTTTAAGCGTAGCGCGGCGCTACCTTATTAATAGCTTTTATACTATTAAGCTTATACTACTAGCTCTACCTAGCCCTTTCCCCGTTAATTATACTAGCCCTACTAGCCTTATTATCCCTATACTTATTAGCTTAGGTAGCTATAACCTAGCTCTTTACTTATTAGCCGGCTAACTATTTAAATAAGGGCGTAACTTATTATATACGCCCTTAGGTAGCCGGCGGCCGGCCTAGACCTACGTAAGCCTTAGGTTACCTATCCCCTTAGCCTTAGGCAGCCTCCTCTACTAAGGGGTATATAAGGCGGCAACCTCCCTTTTTATTTCCCTTTTTTTTCTTCCTTCTTTAACTATAGTAATAGTAGTAATAAGTAAGTTCCGCTTTACTTAAGGCATTAGTTTATTCCTAGCTATATAGGCCGCTCTATTAATATATATTTATAGTAATAGCTATAGTAGCGATAATAGCCCTAATAATAATAATAACTTTAATTAATAAGTTCCCTGCCTTATAAAGTAAGAGGCCGTAATCTATAATACTAACTTCCGCGATAGATATATTTACCTCCCCCTCCCTTACCTCCTTTTTCTTAGAATATATAAAGTCGTTTATTAACGCTATACTAAGCACGGCCGATAATAGCTCCGCCGCTACCGCTACTCCCGCCCGCGCTACTACTACCGCGCCTACCGCTACTACTTATGCCTCCGCTACGCTAGCCGCTCTTACGTCGCCCTTTAAAGTAACGACGCTATCTCCGCCGCTACCTATAACGCCCGGCCCCTTAGCCCCCGCCTCCGTCTCCGCTACCCCCGTAAGTCTATAATTAAGTAAGCGTAATAAACGTCTTCCGCTAACCTCTTAAAGTATAAGCGCTAGGTTTAAGCCGGAGCCGCTCGCGCGGCCCCCTATATACGGTATACGTCGTAGGAGCTCCCTTACGCTAACTAAGTCGGGCGCCGTTATAGCGGTAGTTATTACTAATATACGCGTGTTAGCTATGCCTATAAAGCGGCGCCTCCTATCTTACTCGCTATAGCGTTAGCTTAGAAGGCTAGCGTATATAGGTAGGTATAGGGGGCTACTAAGAAGCGCCTTACCGCCGCCGTAGCCGCTTATTATAACCTCTATACCTTAGAGCGCTAAGGGCTTATCCTTAAGTAGGTTCTTCTCCCTCTACTCTCTTACCTCTACTATTAACTCTCTTAGTACTAGGGATACCGCCTCTATTACTTTATCGGCGGTTTTTTTAGCCGTGCCTACTACCGCCGCTACTACCGCCCTTACTACCGCTACTAGAGCTAGCCGCCGCCCCTTTACTTTTAAAGCCGCCGCCGCCGCCGACTAGCTTATAAGCTTAGAGGGCTAACTTAGCGCGCTAGAAAGCGCTGCCGCCGCCGCTAATAAGTAAGAGGAGGCTAATAAGGATAATAATAATAATAATAATAATAATAATAATAAGGGTAATAATAATAATAAGGAATAAGCTTAAGTAGTTTAAGGGCTTTACTTTATAATAAACGCTATTTTTATCTCCGCTTATATTATTATACTTATATTACTATAACTACCCTTTTTATTTTACTTACTTTATAGTCTTAGCTTAAGCTACCGCTAATAGTTTATTAGTCTATTATTTTCGTTTATTAGTTTATATAAGGCCTTAAACTTATTAAGGGCTATAGCTCCTATAAACTAAAAAAAATAGGTTCCTATATTAGGTCGAGGTACCCGCGCTACTTTATAAGGACCTCTTAGCGATTCCCTTAGCCGACTTTCTTTTAGCGTATAGCTTATATCTCCTTAACCTCGAATTTATTATCCCCCTCTACCTTAATAGCGGGCGGTTAAGCGTTTACTACTTTTTATTTAAGTAGTAGGTTAAAAAAGGCTTAGTAAAAGAAGTTAACGTTAATCTTATTATAGACCCCTATTAAAAGACTATTAAGCTTAACTATCTATAGGCTAATAACCCTTTATATTATAAACTTTATATATAGCTAGTCTAGCTTCTTTTTTAGCTATACTAACCTATAGTTATAAAGGTTAAGTAATACTTTATCTCTTACTATAAACCTATCTACTAAGGCCTTAGTCTTATTAGCGTACCGCTCTTAATCCTATACTAAGGTAGCTATTATAGATTAGTAGTATTCTATAGTTTTCTATAGCTTCTATATAAATATAAAGGCGCGGCTCTTTAGTAATAAACTATTATATTACTCCGCTACTATTCTCGCGAAGAGAGATACGAGAAGTATATAAAAAATATATAAAGGTAAAATTAGAAGTAAGGGGTCGGACAGGTAGGGCAGAGAGATTTAATTCTTACGGTAGCAGCAATTACGGTAGGGGAGTAATTATTATATTGCCTTTATTATCCTTCTTTCCTCTATCTAACGCCCCTCTTTATACCCGTCTAGCATCTTAATTAATAAAGAAGATCCTACTTAAAGAAGCTACTAATATCCCTTTAACTACCGAACTTTTTACCGGTTTTTCTCCTCCTTTCTAGCCGTTACTAGTATATCCGTCTTATCTCTCGCTACCTCTATAAGAAGCTATCGCTACTTCTGCTTCCCCTTATACCCCTACCCTCCTCTCTATACCTCCTTTTAGCTCCTTCCTTAAAACCTGTTTTTTAGCTTCCTAGGTCCCTTATGCTAAGGGATATCTCCGAGAACTACGAAATCAGGCCACGCTTCGCGATAACTATATCTACGGTAAGTAGGATTAAGGAGGGCGGCTTAAAGCTATATATAGCGAAGAAGGGGGCTTTTTAATAAAGGTCTAGGGTTTACTATTTAATATAAGCTAGGCCGCGAAGAGCTAGCGGTCTTAGTCCGCTTAGTTATAAGCTACTACTACCTATAAGTATACTTATACTTCTTAGTTAACCCTCTTAGGTCCTTTATTAGTCTATAAGTAATAGGCCGTACTAAGTAGCTATATAATTTAAAGTAGCTAGTATAAGTACTACTAAAAGCGGCTAGTTTAGTTTAATCCTTTATTACTTATAATAAGGTTAGCTAGCTATATAAGCGGGCCTAGTATTAAAGGAAGCGCTCTATATAAGCTTCTATATCTATAAACGGTATTAGCTTTAGTACTATTAATTTACTAAGGTAGTCCTTAATTACCTATATATAGCGGTTGCTTCTTTTTATAAGTAAAAGGTCTATTATAAAGTCTATCTATATATATATATAGAACTAGTTAAGTACTAAAAGCTACTTAAGTAAGCCTTTAAGCTATACCCTTTAAATCTTAGTATAGCTATAGATATTATAGTTATAAAGAAAGCGGCGGACGTAGTATTATAAGAGGGGCTAGTAAAAATTCCTTATAAAGCTTACTACTATACCTTACTAATCTAAGTAGCCTATAATACTAAAGTTATAAATAAGCTAGACTAGCTTCCTTTAAAGCTTATATTATTTATTTAACTCTAGCGGTTTATCTTTCTCCTTAGCTTCTATAATATATAGTGCGCCTAGTACCTTTAGTCTCCCTTACTAGTATAGATACCCTTATAAGTCGATATAGTAGTTAGCTAACTATACTTTTAGCTTTAGCTTTAGATTTAAGCGTTAAGCGCTAAACTCTATAGCGCGGTATACGCCCTTATAAGTATAGTCTAGAGCCGCTATCTTATCCTATAAGCGTTAAAGGGCCTTATCTTATAATACTCTTACCGCGCGCGCCCTTAGGCCGGTCTATCTTTCCTCGCTAAGCTAAGGTAAAGGTATAAGGGAAAGCTCGTTTACTAGCACCGCGCCTTTATTTACTAGGGAAGCTCTTATATAAGTTTATAGCGCTTTTTACGGGATAAGCTATAGATCCTAGGCCTTAATATCTACTCTTATTAGCCGGTCTTAATCCCTTTAAGAAAGCGCGTTTAGGACTATAAAGTCCTACTTAAGGCGGTACTTAATTAAGAAGTTAAAGCGTAAGAGATACTTTACTTAGCGGGCTTACCGCTCTAAAAGGTACTAGTAGGTTATAAAGTACTTAAGGTTCTTATAGTTTATAAGAACCTTAAAGCTCTTATAGCTTTAAAGCTCCGCTTACTATTACCTAAGGTAGCTAATAATCGCTAGTATCTCTATATTATAAATAATATAATTCCGCTCTACTAAGGTTAGCTTATAAGAGTAGAACGCTACTAGTTACTTCCGCTTATTTACCTCTTAATAAAGTATTCCTTTAAGTACCTAGCCGCTATAATTTACTTTAACTAATATAAACTAATTAAAGTCTTACTAAAGTAATACTAAAGCTTATAAGAATAGGTCCTTAAGCGTATAGAACGCTCCTTTTTATATAGGCCCTTAATAAAAAGCGGTCTATTTCCTAGTAATCTTATTTAAGGGGATTATAATATAAGAGAAGCCCTTAATAAATATCCTATAATAGTTTATAAACCTAAGGAAGCTCTATACGCTTATTTATATAATTAGGGCTACTTAGTCTTAGATCGCTTAGATCTTTATAAGATCCGCTTATATACCTATGCTTATATAAATAATAAAGCCTAGGTACTTAACCCTCTTAACCTTAAATTTATACTTATTTAGGTTAAGGTAGAGCTTATAAAGTTAAAGGCGCTTTAGGACCTTTTATACTTTCTATATATAGTCCTTATAAGAGCCGCGTATATAGATAAGGATATTATCTATATATATAAAGGCGAACTTATTAAGGAAGTCCTAAAGTATATTATTAATATAATACTAAAAGGTAGTAAGCGCTCTTAAGAAGCTAAAGGGCGTTATAAGCTACTTAAATAAGCTATAGCGTATATAGAACGCTGTTTTTTACTTATTACCTTTTAAGATCTATACCTTATAAAACGCTTATTTTATATTTAGCTTTATAAACTACTTTATCTTTAAGAGGTTATAAAGCGTATTTAAGATTAAGGGTAAGAGGTAGTAGTCTAGCCTTATAATTATATTTAGAGCCTTATAGTTATAATAAAACTATATCCCGCCCCTTAGTTTATATATAAATAAAACTAGCGCTCTTACTTTAAAGCTACTTATTTAAATAAAACCCTTATTTAAGAGGTCTCTTAGCGTCTTCTTTAGTACTAGTAGCTCTACGTATAATATACTATATAGCGGTCTAAATAGTATAGGTAGTTCCTACTCCTTCTTATTAGTATAAAGTATAATCCTATAGTCTACCCCTAGCTTATATAAGTTAAGCTTATTTACTTCTTAGGACTTAAATAGTAGTAGGAGGTTATAAAAGCGCTTTAGTATCTACTACTATAGCTTAGAGGGCGACTTTAGCTTCTTTATCTAAAGGGCCTTATTAATATCTATTAAGCTAACTATATAGACCGCTATATTAGCCGCTACTTAGCCTTACCCTTACTCTACCTATTATATAGTTCTTATAAAGATAAAGGTAAGGACTTTTTATACTAAGTATAAAGCTTATATAATTAGTCTTATACTTATAGAACTATTATTATAGCGGACCTACTATTATATAGGCCTAAACTATAGCTTCCTTTAATATAAAACTACGTATAACTCTATATATAATAACTAGGGTTTCTTAAGGATTAAGGGAAACTTTAGTTAAAGGATTATATAGGCTATAATAAGCTTATAATAACCGTCTACTATTATAGCTAGCTATATAATACCCTTAATTACTATACCCTTTATCGTGCTTAAGGCGCCTTTTACTTACCTTAAAGCGATCTTTTTTACTAGTACTTATATCTCTTATATAAGCGCCTTATTAACTATAGTATAGTACTAGTAGCCCTTATCTATAAGGGCGGTAATAGGTAAGGAGTTATTAATTATAACCTATATTAAAGTAAGCTCTTTTTTTATATAGGTAGATAATTCCTCCTTCTCCTTTACTAGTACTAGTAATTAAGGCTCTATAGCCTATCTTTATTTTAAAGCTACTCTTTTTCTTTTAAGCTTAGGAGGGCAGAGTCCTCCTTATTATCTAAGGTAAAGAGTAGTTTTATCTTTACTACTTAAACTACTATAGGCCGCTTAGCTAAAAGGAAAGGGTATTTTAATATAAAGTATATAAACGCGCTATAATATAAGTAGCGGCTATTAGCCTTCTTCTTTTTAATTTCCTTACTTATTACTTACTTTACCCGCTATTTAAAGTATAGGGTAGTATAAGGGGTAGTCGATAGCGTCTTTTACTACGTTTAGCCCGGTTTATATAAGTAGCCGATATTAAGGTATCCTTATCTATATTAATAGCTAGTTATTTTATCTTATAAAAGGGTAGTAATCCTATCGCCGCTATATAGCGTATACTTATAAAGCTTTTAAAAACGCAGCGTTTACTTATAGCCCTATACTACCTTTATTAACTAGCTTATATACTTACTATAGTTAGTAAGTATAGTTATAAGGATAAGTAGCTCTTATAAGGCTAGCGTAATCTAATTCTATAGCTATATAAGCTTTATACTATCTTCCTATACTATAGTCCCCGCTATCTATAAGAGCGTCTCTTTAAAATTAAGTAGGAATTCGCTAAAGGTTTATTTATCTCTTTACTTAAGGGTCTATAGCCTATCTTATACCTTTTCTTACTCCTATTTATTACCGAATATATATATAAGGTATTAAAAGAAGTCTTATAGGTCGCGTCTACCCTTAGGGCTGCCCTTATCCTAGAATCTAAAGATCCGCTATATCTAAGGCTTTAGTAGTATATAAAGGAGCGAATACTACGCTATATCGCGATAGCTATTTAAGCCTTATTTCTTATTAGTTATAAACTTTATTTATAGCCGGCTAAGAAAGAAGTAAAAGGACTTTAGCTTACCGTTCTAAGTTAGCTAAGGGAGCGGCTTTTATATCTATAGTATCGCCGCCGTACCTAGCGTTATAGAGGTTATAGGGGTTAAAGCTATTCTTATAAACGGCTCCCTTAGTATAGTAAGAACCTTATCCTTCTTACTAGCTATCGCGCTTTTAATGCTTTTAGGATAGCTACGATACTTCCTATCTATTTAAGAAAGGGCGGAGTACTTCCTTAAAGAGGAGGCACCTTCTTTAAAGAGATATCTATTAGATCTATTAGTTAATAGCTTATACTATTATAAAGTAAGTAAAGGCATATATATAGGTACTATTTATAGGATAATATTAATAAGCTATATAGAGCTCTTTTATACGCGGCTAGCCTATATATATATATATAGGATCCGGCCCTCTATATATAACTATATAGCTTAGGCTATAGCCTAAGCTTATAACCTATAATAGTTAAAGACTCTTATATAAGCTAGCTTTAACTTAATAGTATTATAGGAAGTAGAAGCTATATTAAGAGGCGGGGCCTTACCCCTTAAAGTAGCGCCTTATAGCTTAGTTTATAAGGAAGGGAGGTATACGATATATATATATATAAAGCTTAGGCTAAGGACTTAGTCGCCTTAGTTTAGACTAAACTAAAGTAAGGTAATTTTTAAGGATAGTATTAGACTAAGAGCGATTTACTTACTACTAAGGGCCGCGAGGGCTAAAGCGTTATAAGACCTAAGCGTGTTTAAACTAAAGTACTTTATAGTAATAGTAAGGGACTTTAATATCTATTACTTACTTTAAAATAAATATAATAAAACCTTAGATAAGGCGATATAACTTATATAAAAGGTAATAAGACTATAACTTAAACTCGCTACTTTAAAAGAAAAGTATATAAGATTTTTCTATAGCTAAAGAGATAGTACTATTAACCTAGCTTAGGTAACGCTAAAGACTAAGATATAGTATACTAGGCCTAACCTAGACCTAACTAGGTTAAACTATATCCCTTAAACTATTATACTATAGGTTAATACTTAAGCTTAAGCGCTTAAACTAGCCTTAAGGTAAAAAAAAGTAAAAGTAAAGCTAGTTAAAGCTAAGACTATATCTTAGCTAGGGCTATACTAGCTAACGCTTTAGACGCTTAAGAATATTAACTAGGACCTAGACTATATCTTCGCTACCTTAGTATAGATCGCGAAAGCTATAGTTTTATACTAAGGGCAAGTATTACTTAAGGGTAATATATAGTTTACCTTAAAGGTAAGAAGGGTAATAAGGGAGGCTAAGAGGGTAAGGAGGAAGTATAGGCGGGAAAGAAGTAAGGTAAACTAAGAAGGCCTATATAAGGCGACTATAGCTTAGAAGTAAACTATTTATAAAGTAAGGAGGGCTTACTAGCGTAAGTTCTTAAAAGAATTTAGCGCTAATAATACTAAGCTTTAAAATATAAAAAGGTAAGCTAGACTTTATAGTAAGCTATTACTAGAACCGACCTATATCCTATTACTAGTTAAGAAAGGTAAGGACTAACTAATAGAAACCTTTAAAAGAAAGGCTTAGATACTAGCCGCTAAGTTCTTCCTACTAAAGGCTAGTATAACTTAAGGGCTACCTTAGCTAATAGCTAAAGCGACCTTTATAGTTAACTAATAAATCCGACTAGCTAATATTATAGCGGCGCTAAGTAAAATAGTAAGCTAAAAAGTAATAGGTTTAGATAGCGTCCTCTTAAGGTTTATTAAAAAGTATAGACTAGCCTTAGTCTAGTAACTAGCTATAATCTTTAATACTTATACCTAACTCTTATATTTCCTAGGCTAGTTTTATAGCGCGAACGTAGTAGTAATCTAAAAGCTAAGTAAGAAGCTAGAAGCTTATTATATAGTAAGGGGATAGAGACCTATTTCCCTCTTCCCTATAGTAGGGAAAGTACTTAAGTAGATACTAGCCTAGAAGATCGTTAGAGTAGCAGAGGTAAATAGTATCCTATTAAATAAATAAATAAGGAATAGAAAGGAACGCTTTATAAAAGCGGCGATCTTATTAATAATAAAACTAATATATATAACCTAGGCCTATAAGGGCATTATATTATTCTTATAGCTAGATATTAAGGGCGTATTTAATACGGTTAACTATAATAAGCTTATAAGAGAACTAAAGCTTAAGGGATACCTTAGATAGCTTATAAGCTTAATATAGAGCTTTATAAGTAATAGAAGATTAACCCTTTACTTTAATAAAAAGAGCTTAAAACTAACTTAGGTACTAGTAAGAGTCTCTTAAGGCTCTCCTTTATCCTTAATCTTATTTTTATACTATATAACCCCCCTATATAAAAGGCTTAGTATAATATATAGTATTTATATTATTAGCTTTACTAACGATATAAATATAGTTAATATTAGACTTAATAAGGCTACTATAGTAGCGCGCTTTAAGGAGGCCTAGAAGGTATATATAAAGTAGGCGACTAAGTTCGCGGTTACTTTTAAACTATTAAAGAGCGAGTTAATATACTTTATATAGAGGAGATAAGTAATAATAACGCTAGTTAGCCTTAAGGCTAATATAGTAATACTAGTCTAAAAGGCCCGCCTACTAAGGGTTTAAGTATCCTAGAAATTATATTAAAAGGCATACTTAAAATAGCTTTAAGTAAAGATAAAGTACTAAACTATAGCCCTAACTAAGCTCGCGGCGTCTATATAGGGCTATACCTTACTATACGCTAAGGAAGTCTATAATAAAGTAATCCGGTCCTTAATCTCTTATACTATAGTTATATTTTATAAGATAACGCTTATAAAAAGGAAACTATATAAGATCGCATAGGACCTAGTATAGGACTAGTTAGCTTACCTTTAAGTAGTAATAAGTACCTATCGCGCGACCTTAGTCTACTAAGTAAAAGCGGAAGTATAGGTGCCCTTAATTAACCTTTACTTAAATTAAAGAATAATAGATACCTTTTAAAAGTTAAAAGACTTAGGGCTCCTAGGCTAAATTTAACGCTTATTTAACGCGGTCGCGGATATACTTAAAAGGAGGCGACGCTAAAGAGAGAGTAGGCCTTTAGCGGCGCGACTACTTAGTAGGCCCCCCCTTATAAAGGAGATAAGGGGGGTCCGGAGCTAGATAGGATCGGATAACCTCTTAGATAAAGCTAAGTCGCTTAAAAGGCTAAATAAGGAATAAGCCGCTTAGTAAAACGCTAAGGAAGACGCGATCTAATAATACTAAACTACCGTCTACCCTACTAACTTCCTACTATAGTTTAATAAAGCGATAACGCTAGACTACTATAAGGGCCTTCTTAAGTATATTAGTATAGTAATTACTTAGATATATATAAGAAAGATTAGGCTTAATAACTTCCTCTTTAACTAATAGGTCCTTAGTATAGTCTCGCTAATATATACTTATAGATAAAAATAGGATACTATTTACTATATAATAATTAACTACCTATTAATAGTAAAGGTAAGGGAGTCCCTTTTAATATAGGCCTAGGATATAGGCGATATAAGAGCGGGCCTTTAAGGGAAAAAGATAGTAGCGCCGCTAGTATAATAGTTCCTTTACTTAAGTAGGCTCTACTAGTTCGACCTAGCTTAAAAGCTATATATAGATAAGCCGGATAATAAAACTAAGGTTACGCTAAAGATAGAGTAGCCTTAACTAAGACTACCTTAGCTAACTACTTGTTTTATTAAAGCGACCTAAGAAAAGGGAGAGGACTTACGATAATAAGACTATAGTATTAGCTAAACCGAACTTAAACTAAGTATAAACCTCGCTACTTAAACTATAAACTAAATAAAACTAACGAGACCTAACTAAGCTATCCTTAATAGCTATAAAATAAGACCTACTATTAAAAGACTATAACTAAATAAGACCTAACCTAAAACTAAACTAAGATAAAGCTAATAACTAGCCCTTAAACTACGACCTTAGCCTAACTTATTAGTAGTAACGTTTACCTTACTATTATAGTAGGAATAATAAGACCCCCTTAAGGTAGTATATAGGGTATAAGAGGGAGTAACCTAAGACTTATAAGGAGTATAGGGACTACTACTATTATAAGAAGCTTAATAACGGCTAGCTAGGCCCGACCTTAAACTTAAACCGGACCTAGCTTAGACGGCTAGCTTATAAGATAGAGTAATAACTAAGGTTTATACTAAGGTAAGACCTACTTTAATAGCGGCGCGGAGGCGTTTACTATAGCCTATACTATAACTATAGATTTAATCGATATTAAGACTAGCGATAATCTTAGCTAAGACTAAACCGCGACGACTATAAATATACTATTAAATAAAGTTAGGAGCGTTAGTAGGGTCTCTAGGCAACGTAAGATAGGGATACTTTAAGGCGGGCTCGGCGATAGAAGAACTACCGGGCTATAGCTCGGCGTTAGAGCTAATAGTAGTTTAATAGTAGCTACGGTATATACCTAAAGATATACCTACGCTAACGGTAATAGCAGCAGCTAGATACTAAAGGACGAGGGGGTCTAAGGGGAATAAAGGAAACGAAAAAGTACTAAGTAAGGCAAGGTAAAAGCAAAGAGGGCTAAAAAGGTATATTAGTAAAAGAGGATATAAAAGAAGATATCGATGCTAATAATAAAAGAAGAAGATAATGCTAATACTATTTACTAGCTAAGGAGGAAAGGAGACCTTTTTTATAGACCGAATTTTCCCTCCTTCTTCCTTAGATAAATAGGGGCTAAGGGATTATCTAATTAAGAAGAGGGCTAGCTAGAGACTCTACTAAGGATCCTACTAAGGATCCTACTAAGGACCCTACTAAGGACCCTACTAAAGACTTTACTACGCGGGCTATATATTCCTTAGGGTATAGATGCCCCCGTTAAAGTAGGTAATAAGGCGGGATCCTATACTAGCTTTAAGGCGACTATAGGTATAGGGATAGCGGCGGACTCCCTAGCCTTACCCTTAGATAGAGCCTTAGACGTAATAGCCGCCTTACCCTTACCTTTGCCCTTGCCCTTCCCTTTATTAAAAGGGGCTAGGGCCGGACTAAGCCTAAGAAGATTAAAACTATTATTATCCTTACTATTATAGTTATTACTAGTAATAGGATAGAAATAGTTAGTAAGATCGTTAACCGTTATAAGAGTCTTTTAAGTAACTAAGAGTAACTTAGGCCTAACTTAAGCTAAGGTCTTAATAGTATCGCTAAACTTACTTAGGTGCTTCTTTAAGGACTTATATATATAGTAGGTATTATCTATAAAATAAGTAAAAGCTAAAGTAAGCGTCTTAATATTCTTAGCGACTATAGCCGGACTAAGGGTAAACTCGCTTAATACGCTCTTACCCTTAGCGGTAGGGGCCTTTTAACTAATATAAATATAAGTTTCTAGGGCAGCGTAGTAAAAGCGCTCTTATACTAAGCCCTTAATAAGGGAGGGGTAGTTAACCTTAGATTAAGCTTAGTAAAAGGCATAAGCGGCCTCCTTACCTTTAAAGGTAATCTAGAATATAGATTAGCACTAAACTTAGACCGTACTATAGTAGGACGGGGTTACTTACCTAGTAATAAGACTAGTTAAAGTTAGCGTAAGTAATATACGCTTTAGCTTTTATAGCTAGTAAAGTTAGTAAAAAAAAAGGTATTAAAGGTAGGACTAGCCTAGGAAAGGACTAGGACTAATACTTATAAGACTAGTTTTAATAGCTAGTAAAGGGCTTATAGGTAAGCTTATTAGTAAGGCGCTTAATATATATAAAATATAAGATAGAGCGCTTTAATCCCGCTATAATAGTAACTTTCTTATAAGGAAGGGGTTTTATAAGAAGCGAACCGCTACTACCTAAGTTAGCTTCCTAGTTAGATATTATAATACGATTATAAATAAACTTAATATAGTATTAGAGAGATCTAAGATATAGAGATAGAGTAAGTAAGGAATTAAGGCTTATAAAAAAGATAGTAAATAGAGAAGTAAAGGGAGGTAAGAACGAAACTAAGGGGAGAGGGTAGGTATATATATATATAAGCTAGGCGCGCGTAATTAGTAACTACGCGCTAGACGGTAAATATAAGCCGCCGCGCCCTTAATTAAAAAGTCGCGTAGCTAGATAGGAACCGATTTTTAATTAGTAGAGCTAGCTAACCGAATTTTAATTAGCCGGCCCTACCTAGGAGCGACCTATACTAGCGCCCGGCCTAGGAACCGGATATTACTTGCCCTACTAACTAATAGACCGATAAGCTAACGCGGCCGCGGCTACGCGGTAGTAACGCGGAAGCTATAAAGAATAGAGGCGCCTATAAGTCGGGCCCTTAAAGAGAGACTACTACCTATAACCCTAGGCCTAGGCTAGCGAGCCCGGGCCGCGGCCGCTTAAGATAGTAGCGGCTATAGCCTAAGAGGGCTTACGCTAAAGTATAAATATATAAGAGAAGCCCGCGGTAGCTAGCGTAAATTTTATATATACTACTACTATAACCTTATTTAAGGCGGACCTATACTAAAAGAGGGGAGGGTTTTCCCTTAGGCACTTTAGTTTTTCCCTTTTATTTAATACCGAAGTTCTAAATACCTCTAGCTAGGTCCTTAGTATAATCTTAATAATAATAATAGCTTTTTACTACTTTAAGAAGTTTAAGATAGAATAATATAATATAAAATATTATTTATATATATAATCCTATACTAAGAAGTTTATTACTAGCTTTTACTAGGATTCTTAATTCCTAGGCTATACTTAAAGCTATTAAAAGTACTATATAGGCTTTATATCTCCTTAAAGTTATAGTTTAAAGAGATATTTAGTTTCTTTACTAAACTAAGAGCTTAGTAGCTAGTAAAAGACGCTTATATAATAGTCTATAAGGGTATTATTATTTTTATCTTTATAGATAATATCGTTATAATATATCTTAAAAGGTAGAAATAAGATTAAGAATAGCTATATAAGGCTATTATAAAGGAATATACTATTATATATATAAGAGAGCTATACTAGTTCCTTAGTATTAAGATTATTAAGGATAAGGCTCTTAAAAAGATATAGCTCTTATAAGCTTTTTATATTTTTAAGACCGTAAAGAAATATTATATCCTTAATAATAATATCCTTTATAAGCCTAAGATCCTACTAATAATAAAAGAGCTCGTCCTTTATAAAAAGTAAGCTTTAAAGGAAGAGATATATAAATATATCTCTTTAATTAAGTCGTTTATTTATCTAGTAATTTATACTAAGTTAGATATTATATTTATAACTAGAAAGCTAGCTTAATATAATTATAACTTTAGGCCGCGCTATAAGTATAAAGTATATAAGTACTTAGCTTACCTTTATTATATAAGAGACCGCTATATTTACTTTATAGCGATAAACTTAATAAGGCGGCTAATATATATATTTAACTCCTTATATACTAATAACTTAAAGACTAAGAAGTCTTTATAAGGATATATATTTATATTCCTTAGTAAGCTAATTAATTAGAAAGCTACTAAGTAAGCTATTATAGTAATATCCTTTATAAAAGCTAAATTATTAGTACCTTTATAAATAGCTAAAGAATAAGTAGTATTTAGCTAGCTAATTAAGGAGCTTAGTAAAAGTTAAGATAGCTTATATACTTCTAAAAATAGTAGTCTTAGCCTACTATATTTAGTAGTTACCTTATTAAGTAATCTTCAGCCCTTTTATCTATACTACTTCTACGTCGCTTATAAAAGTTTAGTCTTTATTTAAGTATCCGCTATATACTATTTATATTCTTATTATCTCCCTTTATATACTAACTTAGGTATCCTTTTTAGCTACTCTTTACTTCGCTTAGTATAGCTATAGTAGTATAATAAGACCTATACTAGCTACTACGCTTAGGGTTTTATTCTCTATTCTTAATATCTTTACTATAAAACTACTACTAGCTTAAAACTTATTTATATCTTATAGGCTTAAATAACTTTAGCTACGCCGCTAGCTTTAGCTACCGTCCCCTTTCCTAGCTATAGGATTAGCTACTAAAATAGTATAGCGGATATAATATAATTAGATATACTTTAGGTTAGCTACTTAAAATTACTTAACTAAGTAAAACTATATTATAAGTAATAGCTTAATTTCCTTTTATAAATAAAAGTAGCTAGGTACTATAAAAGCTAACTTTATATATTAACGTTAACGTTTCTTTATATATTATTTTCGCCTCTCTTAGAACTATAGATTAACTAAGGAAGGTCTATTAATATAAAACTAACCTAGTAAAAGGAATAAGCGCGAATATTTACTCTTTAGCTAATATTAAGTACTAAGGTAAGGAGTCCTTATTAATATTAATATTAATCGCGGTGCTTAATCTTAAGGATACTTCCTAAGAATATAAGATAGTAGAAATATAATAGCCTTTAACGCTAACCTAAAGTTAATAGTTAACTAGGTAATAACCCCTTCCCCCCCTTAAATAGTAGGGATCTTTATTAGTCTTATATTACCTTAGCTAAGA
Source organism: Hirsutella rhossiliensis (assembly GCF_020360975.1). Lineage (NCBI taxonomy): Eukaryota > Fungi > Ascomycota > Sordariomycetes > Hypocreales > Ophiocordycipitaceae > Hirsutella > Hirsutella rhossiliensis. Next base: position 4,983,599 of record NW_025408669.1, read on the forward strand.
AGTAGCTTATTTTCTTACTTAAGTCTATCCTATTAATAAATAGATAGTTACTCTAAGCTTATTTTTATTTCTAAAGGTATATAAGTAAAAGCGGAATTTTAGGAAATTAAGGGATTATATAAGACTATAAAATAAAGGGGAAGAAGGAGTATAAGGTAGGATTTTTAATAGAATTTATTAGTAATATATTAGTATATAGAAGAGGTGTTTAAGTTAATAATTCTCTTTCTATCTACTAGCGGATATACTATCTTATATAGATAATTATAGCTAAATAGAAGAACCTTTTAGGACTAGATTTAAGCTGCTATATAGCCCTAAGACTAAGGGATTTAGTAATACCTCGAGTATATTAAGAAGTATCTTAGTTCTACTAATATTTATATTTAAAGGAGGTTAGTCGTGCTAGTATTCTTAAGAGGTCTTAGCTAGTATTCTAAGCTAGCTCTATTTCTTCGATTCCCGATTATATAATAACCGGCAACCCGTTTAATATATAATAATATATAAAATAATAAGCGATTCTTACTTTATAATATAGGATTTTATCTATAATTAGTATACTACTTATTAGCTTATATAATCGGGAGAGTATATTATAGCTACTTTATTTATAGTAGGAACACCGTTCCTTATAGCCTCCCTTAAAGAGTAGATTTATATACTCTTTACTAATTTATTTATAATAGTATATATATAGGTAAAAACCTAATTTAGGAAAACTATTCTTATACCTTAATAGGATATATAAAACCTATTCTTTCTTAGGAAAAGAAATCCTTAGGTATATACTAATAGAAAAACCTATAGTAGGAAAAATCTATAGTTATAATAATTATTTATAGGATAACCTTATATAAAGTAAAACCTATTATTACTAGGAAAATCTTAATAGATAAAAACCTAGTAAATATTTCTCTAAGAAACCTAAAACGGAAAAACCTAGTAAGGGAAAGATATAGAAAGTATAAGAAATATCTAAAAACCCCTTTTAATTACTTAGGAACTTATATTAAGGATAGACCGTCTTTAAATTTATAGAGTAATCTAGGTCTTAATTCCTTTATAAAAATATTAGCTATATTATCTTCTAATTTAATATAAAAAACTTTAATTTCCCCTTCTCTTATACTAGTTTTAGTATAATAATAGGCTAATCTTATATACTTAGACCTTTTATAAAATTCTAGATTTTCTACTAATTTAATAGCAGTAGTATTATCCGTTAAAATAGGAGGTATAGTATTAGGAATCTTAATAGATAGATCCTTAGTAATATTTTTAAAAAGTATATTTAAATAAATAGCTTCTTTATTTGCCTCCTTAAGGCTAATATACTCTACTTTATAGGTAGAAAGAGCAATAGCTTTCTACTTAGAGCAAGCCTAGCTTATTATATTATTATATATATAAAAATAGTAACTAGAAAAAGATTTTCTATCCGTTAAATCCAACGCTTAGCTAGAGTCGGTAAAACCCTTTATATATAGATAGGTAAAAGGGATGTTATAATTATATTTAATCTTTAGGCTAGGGAATTTATTTAAATATTTCTAAATTATATTTAAAGCCTTAATATATATTTAGTCGGGCTTAGCCGCGAATCTAGTATAGGAAACTATAGAATATAAGATATCTAGCCTAGTAAATAAAGCTAAGGATAATAGAGATCCTACTTCTTTCTAAAATTATAATATATCTTTCTTAAAAGGTAATTCCTTTACTTTTATAAGCTTAAAGCTTACTATAGTAGGTAAATTTAAAGTTTATAAACCTTCTTTATTAAATTCCTTTAATTTATTTAAGGTAAAATCTTCTTAGGATATATATAGCTCTTTATTTTCTCGGTTTATTATAATATTTAAACCTAAGAAGTCTTTTATATATCTTAAGATAGTAAAATCTAGGAATTTAGATAATTCTTTAAATAATCTTTCTTTTATTATAGATTTAGAAGGCCCTACTATAAGAAAGTCGTCGACGTAAATTACTAAGGCTATACTATAGTCCTTATTTATAAATACTCCTTTATCTATTAAAAGAGGAAGAAATCTAAGTTTATTTAGTATAATTTTTAAATAATTATACTAGAGCTTAGGACTTTATTTTAAGCTATATAATACTTTCTTTAGCTTTGCTTTAATTTAACCGGTTTTATATAGGTCTAGGAATTTAGTTAATTTAATTCCTTTAGCTCTATAAGCTAATCTATATTTTAAATAATATTCTTTAAGAGCGTATTCTTCGTGCCTATGGGAAGATCGATATATACTTTACTATCTATATCGGTGTATATAAAAGCATTTATTATATCTATTTAAAAAGCTTTAAATTTATAGATAATAGCTAAAATAAGTAGAATTCTAATAGATTTAGGTCTAGCTTTAGTTAAGAATATATCTAAGGAATCTAAGCTATAGATCTACTTAAATCCCTATATTATAAAACGGGCTTTATATTTTATTATATTATTTTAACTATCCTTCTTAATAGTATAGACCTAGCGGCCTCTTATAGCCTCCGTATCTTTAAGGAGGTAGGAAAATTCCTAAGTTTTATATTTAATTAGCTAGATAATCTCCTTAATTATAGCTTCTTTCTAAAATACTACTTTAAGGCTATTTATTACCTATTTATAGGTCTTTAGAATTTTTAGATCCTAATTTTCTATACTAGCTAGAATTAACTTTATAAAATCGTAGTTTAGAAATAAATTAACGTTAAGGTATTTAATATAGTTAGAATCGAACCCTTCTAGCTTCTTAGGTAATTCTACTACTATTTTACTAGTAGTAGGAATAGGATCGTTATTTAAAGACTCTTCTTTTATAGAAGGCGAGGGACTTTTATCTCTAGGTTCTTTAGTAGCTTCCTTTATAGGGATATAGCTTTCTAGCTTATCTTTATTCGGAATAAAATTAAAATTAAAGGTATTATTACTACTAGAAATTTCTGGATTTTTTATAAATTTATTTTCTTATATAGTAATATCTCTAAAGATAGTAATCTTTCTCTTAGTAGAATCCTAGATTTTATATATATTTTCTAAATAGCTTACTATTATTCCCTTAAAAGCTCTATTATCTAGCGTATCTTTAAGGTCTTTATTCTTATAATATATAAGGCTTCTAAAGGTCTTAATTTTATTTAAGGTCTCGAAGGGTAGTATTATATTATCCCTCTTTTCTATAGGATTTTTAAATCCTATCGTAGAATATAGTAATCTATTATATAAATAGGTAGCTATTAAAACAGCTTCTCCCTATAAATATTTAAGAAGCCTAGTAGTAAATAAAAGAGCTCGTACCTTTTCTAAAATAGTACGATTTATTCTTTCTATTCGACTATTAGATTCTAGCGTCCTAGGAGGACTAGAATTAAAAGTAATTCCTTCTTTTTTATAATAGAGCTTTATTTTATATATAAATTCTTTAGTATTATTAGAAAATACTTCTCTAATCCTAGTATTTTTAGGGTTATTTTCTACCCTATTTTTAAATTCTAGGAACCTATCTAGAGCTTCCCCCTTTTTTCGAAGAAGGTATATTTTAAGATATTAGGTTCCTATATATAGGAAAGAAATATAATAGTAATATTTATTATAAGTAGGCACTTTAATTAGCCCTTATATATCTAATACTACTTTTTCTAAATAGGTATAAGACTTATATAAAGATTATTTATTAACCTTATTTATTATTCTAGCTTTAATATATATTTCGTATTATCTTATTTTATTTTCCTCTTTTAAAGGTATTTTTATATCCTTATCTTTTTAATATTTCTAAAATAGCCCTACTATTTATATGCCCTAAGTATAAGTACGAAGTATAAAAATCTATATCCTTTACCTTTAAAGACGTAATAAGGATTAATTAGCTTTTTAATAAAGGTTCTATAAGAATATACTATAATTTATTTCGAAGAAATCCTTTAGTAAGGACCTTAGCCTTATTATCTAATAAAAGGACTTTATTTCCTCTTATTAAGGCATAGGTATTATTAAAATAAGATTAGGATAGTATATTTACCCTTAATTCTATCGTAAAGCGTAGCTTAATTTCGTAGTTCTTAGAGATATCTCTTAGTACGAGGGACTAAGGAAGCTAAAAACACCCGGTATAAAAGAAGGAAGAAGGAGCTAAAAAGAGGTATAGAAAGGAGGGTAAGGGCATAAAGGGAAGTAGAAGTAGCGATAGCTTCCTATAGAGGTAGCGAGAGATAAGACGGATATACTAGCAACGGCTAGAAAAGAGGGGAAAAACCAGTAAAAAGCTCAGTAGTTAAAAGGATATTAGTAGCTTCTTTAAGTAGGATCTTCTTAATTAATTAAGATACTAAACGAGTATAAAGAGGGGCGTTAGATAGAGGAAAGAAGGAGAATTAAGGTAATATAATAATTACTCCCCTACCTTTATTACTGCCCCTATAAGAATTAAATCTCTCTACCCTACCTATCCGACCCCTTACTTCTAATTTTACCTTCGTGTATTTTTATATACTTCTCGTATCTCTCTTCGCGAGAGTTATAAGCCCGGGAGGAGATAGCACACCACCCCTATAACTTCCGGTAACTACGCGCGGTGCGGGGTTTAATCCCCCGTAGGCAACTACCTCTCTTAGATTTCCTTAGGTTATTAGCGCGGCGCTTAGTGTTCGACTCCCGCGTCTTAGGCTACGGACTAGGGCTCCCGGCGGAGCCGCGATCCCTAAGGGGGTATGTCGGAAGACGCGGTTGCTAGATATATATTATTTGCAGCGCACCTATCGGAGCGCGTTCTACTTTTGCCTGCGTGGCGCAATAGTCTTTGCGATAGTTATAAGCCCGGGAGGAATAGTATTCCTATACCTTCCGGCTGCTATAAAAGGCACCTTTCTTATATCCCTTATAGCTTCTATTTACCCCTCTTACTAGAAAAGCCGATTTTTACCTAACTTTTCTACCCTTCCCTATAATAATAATAAAAACCGACTCCTTTACTATCCCTATAGTCTATAGGACGATTCTTATAGAGCCCTAAGATTAAGATAAGTAGGTAAAGGAGCTATAGGCTCGTATAGATAGAACTATTTATAATTTAGTCTTCTCTAATAAGTAGGACCCTCTCGAGCCCTCTCTTTGTCCTAGGGCAACGGATTTTATAGAGGGAGCTACCTTCTTCTCCGAGCTAACCTCTATAAAATAAAGAGCTTTTTCTACTGCCCTAGGCGACTATAAGAGTTACTAAAAGGAATACCTTTACGAGACGAAGCTACTAACTACTGCTCGTATAGCAATAATAGAATCCGTTAGTGCCGTAAAGCTAATCTCTCTATAAGAGGAAGAGACTCCTAAGTAGTAGCTTTTAAAGCTCGAGACCTTAATAGCTCCCTTAAGGGGCTATATAACTAACCGTATTAGGAAGACCTATATAGCCTACCTAGGAGCTTTTTCTACTAAGAACCTACTAGCTTCCTCGTAGCTCGCTAAGTAAGAAGAAATCCTCGAGGAAGCTAACTAATACTTCCTTATAGAAGCTCTTTCCGGCTAGTAGCTATAGGATATATCTCTATTAATAAAGCTTATTAGTAACGGTTACTCGACTATCTTTTAAGAAGCTAGCTAGGAATTAGATAAAGAGGCTGCTAAAGTATAATAGTAAGCAGTCTTATTCCTTCGTGGCTAGCACTCGACCTAGACGGCTCGACCTGCTGCCCCTATAGCTGCTGCAGCCCCTATTACTGCGGCTCCCGCTACTGCTGCTATGGCTATTGCTCCTTTGGCTCCTCCTCCCTCGAGAGCCTTAACCCTATCTTTAACGGCTGCCCTAGGCCCGGCCCCGGCTCTACCTTTTGCTCTAGGCCCGGTCCCGTTAGTTAGACCGGCCCGACTAGTCCCTTAATAGACCTTTTAGTCCGTTAGTCGAAAAATTAGGGAACTAGTCGAAATCGAACCTCTTCGTTAAAATTAGTAATAAGGGGTAAAAAGGGGAGGTTTTTAAGCAGACCTTCTAGATCGGGATAAGGATTCCTTAAAGAAATAAAAGACTAGGCGAAACAGCTGCTTAGCCTATAAATCCCTAGGCTATTAATTATTATAATGCTAGTAGGTCTTCGAGGAAAATAGACCTAAAGGATTTAACCCTTTAAAGAGGCTATAAGAAATAATATAATAGTCTCTTAAGGAGGACCCCTCGCTATAGAAGAAGATAGACGAGATTTAGGTTACTAGGAAATAGTAATTAACGCCGCTACCGTAAATTTAAGGAAAAGTCGTTAGTATAGTAAATCCGGCCTTCGTCTTCCCTATAGATTAATAAGGGCAAAACTAACCGTTAGGACCCTCCGACTATCCCCTACGAAAATCAGCTATCCTTAACTCTAGTACTTCCCTTAATATCTATAATATACTCTTATAATTCCGGTCCTTTAAGAAGGCATAGAAGGAATATCTTATTGCTAGGGAATTAACTATATAGATAGAGGGATATAGAAGGGTGAATTTTACGATAAAATTACCTAACGGATCTATACGAATTCTTTAAAGAAAAAGGGTAGCTTTTTACCCTTGATTTTTAACGAGCTTAATTTCCTTCCGCTTTCTTTAAAAGGAAGGAATCTTCTAAGATATAACGTCTAAGCCTATAAGGCTAGTTTAAAAGAATTAGACTATTAGGCTTATCGAGGAGAAATTCGGTTAAATTATTCTTAAATTCCGACCTATTCTTAGGAAGGAATCTATTAAGAAGTTAGCTTTCCCTACTCGAAGGAGGGTAGGTTTAAAGGACCCTCTTCCGGCAGCCTAAGGAGACGGCCTTCTTTAGCACGCACGACTTAGTTACCCGGGCCCCCTAGCTTTATATAAGCTAGGACAATAATAGGGCGTACGAATAAGGGGCCTAAAGACTATCGAATATAAATACTATAGCTAAGGAAAGACTAGGAGACGAATTTCTAAACGAACGCCTTTACGGCCGGACTAGCCGTATAAGGAAATTTAGGTCGACTAGACTAACGTCTCTAGGGATTAAGAAAGCTTCGTTAGGGTAATGTTTTTTATAGACGCCGTTTTAGGGATAGTTTTCCCCTATTTCTTATAGACCTACCTAAGTAAGTATAACTAGTCTGCCTTTTAGGACTTCGTTAACTAGATAAATTCCTACTTTAGCTACGAGGTAAAGAATATATAGTTTAACGGAGAGCTATTTACGAAAGATATCTTAAAGTAGCTTTAAAAAAGGGGCATTTTACCCCTCCTATTAGTACTAAATACCTAGGCCTAAAACGGAGGGGCAGAAAGATTAAGGGGTACTATAATAGAAAGGGCCCGTATAATAAGACTTACTATAAAGCTTCTATACGACCTTTAAAGGGAAGTCATTAAGACCGCCTATTACCTATAGAACTAGACCCCTAGGGACCCTAAGGACCCTAGGGAACTAAACTAAGGAATAGACTAAAAATCCCCCCTTAAGCTCTTTATAAAGAAGAGGGCCTCGCTAGCCTACCTTCGTGCCTATAGCTATAAGGCATACGCTATAACTACCGATATATAGCTAAAAAGGAAGAAGAAAAGAAAGCTTAATCCTAGAGCCTTTATTAGTTACCTTATTAGTTATAATTCTATAAATATCTTCTAGATCTAGATTCCTCTTTTATAGAAGGTTATTTTAACTAAGGATATAATTTTCGACGAATCTAGCTTCTTAGACGGAAAGAGGGATTAATAGCCCCTCTTACTCTCTTAATATTAGCTAATTTAAAAGATTTAAATCCCCCCTTCCTAATAGTTTTAAGAAGAGGTCTTAGATAAGGAAATAAAGGAAGAAACTAACGTCGAAGTAGTTAAGGATAACGCCGACTTCAAAGAAGAAGAGGAAGCTACTAGATTAGATAATCTAAACGAAGAAGGAGACTATAGGAAAGAGGTAGAGCTAGAATACGCCTACCTTCCTACGCCTCCTCTTATAGAATAAAAAGAAGATCTAAAAGCAGCTTTTTTAGGTAGTCTTCCCGTCTCGAACCCTAAGGGGGTAGGAAAGGCACCTCTCTTAAAGGATTACCCGGCTTCCTTTTTATCCCTACTTCGAGAAGTAAAGGAAGGTATAGGGCCCGATACTAAAGAAGACTATCCTCTCCCTTATTTCGATCGTTTTTCTAACTTCTACCTAACGCTAATAAAAGACGGTTCCTACGGAGCATTTATAGTAGGCCGGCTCTTTAAGCTATAGCTATTAGCAAGGAAGGTATATAAAAGAGACCTCCTAGACCTACTAGTAAATAAGAAGCAGCTAGAAAAATACCCTTTTAGAGACTAGTTTTTCTAGGCCTAGAAAGACTACCTAGTCTTATATAAAGAGGTAGGGTCTTTTAAAGAGGTCCTTAAGGAAAAGGTAAGAGGAAAATAGGTCCTTAGCTATAAGTAGGTCTTTATTTATAAGACTAATAAACACGGCTTCCTTTAAAAGTATAAAGCCTAGCTAGTTATCTATAGGAATTAATAGGAAAAGGGGGATCTACCTACTAGGGCAACCACCTTAGTAGGGATATCTTTTCGGACCCTTATAGCTATAGTAGTAGAATTCGACCTCGAGCTCGATTAGATAGATATAGTTAACGCCTTTATTAACTGCCCTCTTAAGGAAGAAGAAGTTATCTATATACGACTTCCTCTTAGTTTCTAATAACTAGGAAAGGTTCTATAGCTTAGGAAAGCTCTATACGGACTACGAAGATTACCCCTTCTTTAGTAATAGTATTTAATAGGTTCCCTCGAAGCCCTAGGCTTTATAAAAGTCCCTTAAGAACTATATATAATATAAAAGGGTAAAATCATAGTTTTCTTTTACGTCGACGATATTATCTAGGCCTACCTAAAAGAGGAAGAGGCTACTACTAGGGAGGCTATATAAGGCCTATAATAAAGGTATAAGATAACTAAGCTAAGGGAGCTAAAGTAGTTCCTAGGGATATAAATCCTTTAGAATAGGTCCTAATAGACTATCTAGCTTACCTAGGACGCCTATATTAATAAGGTCGCTTATAAATTCCTCCTTAATTCCCTCGATAAGAAGCTTCCCTCTATACCTATATTAAACGAAGAGCTTTTACCTAATCCGTCCTTTTAAGTAAGGGAGCAAGAGAAATACTAATATTAATAGAAGGTAGGCTCCTTACTTTTTTTAGCTATTTCTACTAGACCGGATATCTCTTTTACGGTCTCTTAGCTAGCTAAGCATAACTAGAATCCTAGCCCTAGGCATTAAGAAGTAGTAGATAGAGCTATCCTTTATCTTTATTTAACGAGATTATATAGTCTACGCTTAAGAGGGTAGGGAAGGAAATAAGCTACTAAAATCTTCCTTTATTTAAGCGATTCGTCCTTTACGGATAATTCCTTAGATAGAAAGAGCTTATAAGGGTATATTATATCCCTTTTTAAAGGAACTATTACTTAGAGAGCTTTAAAGTAAGCTACTATTATAACTTCTAGTATAGAGGTAAAGTTACTAGCTGTTTTAAAAGTATTAAAAGAAGCGATTTTCCTTAGCTAGCTACTAATATCTCTATAACTATAAATTCCGACCCTATTAGCTATAAAATATAATAATACGTAGACTATATAAATTCTTATAGAAAATAGTAAGTTATCGACCTAGCTATAGTATATCGATATTTACTAGTATTAGTTATGCTAAGAGGTCTAAAGGGGACTTATTTCCGTCCGTTAGGTTTTAATAGTATCGATAAAAGCCAACGGTCTTATAAAGCCCTTACCGAAGTAGAAGCTAGCTATCTTTTTATAGTAAATTAAGCTAGAAGACGTTTAAGAGAAGCTATCCTTAGAAGCCCGCCTTAAGAGTATACGAGAGGAGCTAATAGTACGTAGGAGGAAGGAGACGTCTATAGCTAAAGAGAGGAATTAGGACTTATCTTAAAGGAGGGCCCCTAGCTTAATTAGGACTTATTCTTCTTAAAGGCCCCCTTTTTAAGGACTTATCCTTAAAGAAGCCCCCCTTTCTTATAGGACTTAAAATCCTCCTTAAGGCCCCTTTTCCTAAAGTAGGTCTAAAAGAGCCTAGGGTTAAAACCCGGATTTCTTAAGTAAGGGATAAGTATAAACTAAGACCTCCTCTATACGCTTACCGGCCTAGGTATTTAGCTTTATACTTTTTATAAGGGCAGGCTATAGCTAAGGGGGTATATTGCGAAGCGTGGCCTAATTTCGTAGTTCTCGGAGATATCTCTTAGTACGAGGGACTAAGGAAGCTAAAAACACCCGGTATAGAAAAAGGAAGAAGGAGCTAAAAAGAGGTATAGAAAGGAGGGTAGGGGTATAAGGGGAAGTAGAAGTAGCGATAGCTTCCTATAGAGGTAGCGAGAGATAAGACGGATATACTAGTAACGGCTAGAAATAAAGGGAAAAACCGGTAAAAAGCTTAGTAGTTAAAAGGATATTAATAGCTTCTTTAAGTAGGATCTTCTTTATTAATTAAGATACTAAACGAGTATAAAAAGGGGCGTTAGATAGAGGAAAGAAGGAGAATTAAGGCAATATAATAATTACTCCCCTACCTTTATTACTGCCCCTATAAGAATTAAATCTCTCTGCCCTACCTATTTAACCCCTTACTTTTAATTTTACCTTTATGTATTTTTATATACTTTTTATATCTCTCTTCGCGAGAAATTTAGGTATATAAAAGCAGTCTTAAAGGATATACCTTTTACGATTATATAGGAACTTAAATACTAAGTCCCCCTTTCCTTTTACTAATATAAAGGAAGCTTTTCCTTAGTAAACTTTAGACTTAATTTCTTTATAGTTAATAAGGAAATTCTTATTTAATACTATATACTTAGTAGCTCCGGTATTATAAATAAAATTAAAGATCCTTTTATTCTTATAACTAGGAAATCCTCCTTCTCTTACCTTTAAAACTAATTCCTTTATTCTAGGAATATTAAGGATTTAAGGGTAAACGCCGTAGAATTATACCTAAGGCTCTATATAATATTTATAATATAGCTTCTAAATTCCTTATAAAGGCAATTAAGAATCTATACTATAAGGATAACTTCTAGAATTTCTATATTATAGGATTTTAAATCCTTATAGATTTCCTTTACCTTATAAAGGTATTTCTTTAAATTAAAGCCTAAGGGACTAAGATTAAAGAGCTGCTTTATAAGTAAATAATTCGACGAGAAATTCAACGGATTATATAGCTTTATAAGCTTATCCTAAGTAGCTTTAGTATTTCTTAAATGCTTAATTTATATTAAAGGGCTATCTTTAACTTAAAGAAAAATCTAAGATAAAGCTTCTATAGTCTTTATATAATTTTCTTACTCTAAGGTAGCGATAAGCTTTTCCTTAGTAAGGATAGCTCTTATCCTTATAGTCTAAAAAGTATAATTTAAATTTCCCTTAAGTCTAGAGAATTTATATTCTTTCTATCTACCTATTTTATATAAATTCGGTATTATTTCGTTTATAGGGATCGAGAAGTTAAGATAGGAGTTTAAGAGCGTAGGAAGGTAGAAGAAGTCGTTAGGGGGATTTTCGAAAAGAATTTTAATTAGGTATTTCGATAAGGAATTTTAAAAGTATAAGTTAATTTCCTAGCTTAAAAGGAGTAAGCTAGGCTTATAACCTCTAAAGGTATATAAGTAAAAGCGGAATTTTAGGAAATTAAGGGATTACGTAAGACTATATAATAGAAGGGAAGAAAGAGTATAAGGTAGGACTTTTATTAGAATTTATTAGTAATATATTAGTATATAAAAGAGGTGTTTAAGTTAATAATTCTCTCTCTATCTACTAGCGGACATACTATCTTATATAGATAATTATAGCTAAACGGAAGAACCTTTCGGGACTAGATTTAGGCTGCTATATAGCCCTAAGACTAAGGAACTTAGTAATACCTTAAGTATATTAGGAAGTGTCTTAGTTCTACTAATATTCGTGTTTAAAGGAGGTTAGTCGTACTAGTATTCTTAGGAGGTCTTAGCTAGTATTCTAAGCTAGCTCTATTTCTTCGATTCCCGATTATACGATAACTAGTAACCCGTTTAATATATAATAATATATAAAGTAACGAGCGATTCTTACTCTATAATATAGGAATTTATCTATAATTAATATACTACTTATTAGCTTATATAATTAGGAGAGTATATTATAGCTGCTTTATTTATAATAGGAACACTGTTCCTTATATTATTATATATTAAAGGGACTATTAGCGCGTAGTAAAGATAAACCCTATAGACTTATAAGCGAATATATTATTAAAAGTAGGTATAATAAGGTAAGGGTAAAAAGAGGATAAACTTATAGTAGCTTATATTTAAAAACGAGGCCTTAACTAATAATCCTATAACTATCCTACTTATTAAGCTAAGATATAAACTATACTTTACTACTAAAGGAGCAATCTTACTATTATAGGATTAATGCTTAAATCCTCCTTATTATAATATAAGATATAGTAACTCTATAGTACTAAGTATAATAACCGGTATTATTCTTAAGGGATAAACCTATTAAGGGGTTTATATTAATAGATATAATAAGGCGTGGTCTAAGTAATAATAAGTATATTACGTTAGTAATAAGTTAGAGGTTATAGACTATAGACTATAACTAGGTAATTAAAATTAAAGATAGAATTATAATAAAGATCTATATTAAAAGCTAGAGAGCTATCTATTTAAAGGAATAAAAGTAGGTAGCTATATATACCTATAGAGACTATCCTTAGATTATAGGCCTAGCTATAATCCCTAACGTTAGATCGTATAAAGCATAGTAATCTCGTTAATCTTAGATTACTTAGATCTCTACGATCCCCTTAATCTTATACCTATTAGATAGTCGTGCTAACTATTTATTTATTAGACCGTATTACGTGCTTAACGCGGTCGACCGTTAGCGGCCTAGTAGCTATAGTTATAATACGATATCTCCCCTCCTTTTAGTCTTATCCGTAAGACCTACTATAGCTACCTTAGCCGCTATATATAAATATACCCTTATCGCGTTATATATAAGTATATCGTTCCTTATTTCTTTATCCTTTTAGGATATACTACTAATAGTATATCTAGTCGTATATTAAAAAATCGTTCCTAAAAAGCCTTTAAGCGCGCTACTCTTACTAAATATATCGACTTAAGTAAAGATCCCACTAATATACTATATACTTAATACTTTAAGGTAAAGAAGATAAATTATTAAAAAGCCGAAAATTCTTCGCGCTATAATAATTATATTACTAGTAGTCGTCCCTATTATAATAGTATTTTAGTAGCTTCTTTTTATAAGTATCTTTTAATTCTTTTTATATATAGTAGCTAATATATTTCTTTTTAGTAACTAAATTATTAGCGGAGCAGCGTAGGCTATATTCTAAAAAAGAGGAAGCTAAGGAAGCCTTATTAGAGCTTTAAGTATAGCTTATAAATCTTTAGTTATAAATATCTATCGCTATTAATCGTTTAGCTTATATTTAAAAGATTCGGAATTATATAAAGGAAAAGAGTTCTAAGTTATTTCGTTATAGTATCTAAGTAGTAGATACTAAGGATAGCGTTTTACCTATACTTAATATATATAGGTATTAGGTGGTAAATAACTTATAATCTTTAGGCGTTCCTAATAAGGTAAATTAGTCCTTATTTAGTATTAGCGAGGAGTTTATAGATCTTAGTCCTTTAATCCCTCTTAAACCTTTTAGTAAAATTATTAAAGTAGAGACCTATAGTAGGTTAAGTACTTAAGTAGTTAATAAGTATTTTCTTTTAGTTTATATCCCATTTACTTAATAAAGTATTCTTATTACTAACCTTATTTTCTTATATTTAGTATTTATTTAACTTTATATTCCTAATTATCGTTAACTTTAATTTTATCTTATAGTTTAGCGCTTTATAGCGCTAGTTTTAATAATAAGATATAAAATATTAGGTATATCTATATTATTATTAGTAGCGAAAGTTTATAGTTAACTTTTAAAATAGTCTTCTTAACCTTAAACGGTCTAAGTTTCTTAAAATCTAATTTATTACTTAGTCGTTTTATTTTAATATTTCGTCGTATAAGGTAAACTATATCTCCCTCTTAAAAGATTAGTCCTTATAATCTTTTCCGATTATAGTAAGTAGATATTTATTCTCTAATAAATTAAAGTTCTTATTATATTTCTTTATATAATTCTTATAGTTAATCTACTTATAGTATTACTTATTCCGCTTATAGTCCTTATCGAGTAACCTTAAATACTGTTAGGTTATATCCGTAATTAGTATATACTAGTAAGAGCTTAGTTATTTCTATAACTAAGCTATTATAAGCTAGTTATACTATTAGTAGCTATTTAACTTAATTATTTTATTTATAGTTAATATAGTATTATAAATATTATTTAAGCGTTTAGTTATATCGTTTTATTTATCTATTTATTTATAGGTAATAAGCTATACTAAGCTTATATTTTATCCTTAATTATACTATAAGAACTTACTAAAACTTAGCTATAAATATACTTCCTTTATTAGATATAATCTTATTTAGTAGTCTATAACTACTAATAATTATTTATAGGAATATATATACTAGCTCTTTTATATTACTTACTTCTTTATATAGTAAGAAGTATCTATACTTTATTAATCTATTAGTAATAATAAATATACTATCGTACTTAACGTTAGTTATAGGTTCTTTTAATAGTAGTAGCTTTATAATATAGTCGAAAGCTATTAACTCCTATAGTTTCTCTAGTACTAGTAGCGGTTATAATTCTCTATATAGTTTATATTATTTAGCTTTACTTTATATATAAAGTTTATATTCTTTAATAACTTATCGTACTACTTCTTTAAGCTATAGGAAGTTATATTATCGTTTAATCTATTCTATTATCCTTTAGATTCCTTAGTATCTATATATTAGATATTTATATATATATTATATAACTTTATCTTATAATTTTAATAGTATCTAAACTTTATTTTTATATATTAGAACTTTTAAATATTCTATATTATATCCGTTTAATTCTTATAAGGAGAGATATAAGAAGTATATATAAAATATATAAAGGTGAAATTAGAAGTAAGGGGTTAGATAGGTAGGGTAGAGGGATTTAATTCTTATAGGAGTAGCAATAAAGGTAAGGGAGTAATCGTTATATTACCTTAATCCTCCTTCTTTCCTTTATCTAACGCCCCTCTTTATACCCGTCTAGCATCTTAATTAATAAAGAAGATCCTACTTAAAGAGGCTACTAATATCCCTTTAACTACCGAGCTTTTTACCGGTTTTTCCCTTCCTTTCTAGCCGTTGCCGGCACACCCGTCTTATCTCTCGCTACCTCTATAGGAAGCTATCGCTACTTATACCCCTACCCTCCTTTCTATACCTCTTTTTAACTCCTTCTTCCTTTTTCTATACCGGGTGTTTTTTAGCTTCCTTAGTCCCTCTTACTAAGGGATATCTCCGAGAACTACGAAATTAAGCCACGCTTCGCGATATACCCCCTTAGCTATAGCCTGCCCTTATAGTAAGGGCATAGCTAATATAGCTTCGGGCTAGTAAGCGTATAGAGGAGGTTCTTAGCTCTATACTTCTCCCTTTACTTAAGGAATATAGGGGCCCTTTTAGGTCCCTAGGCTCTTTTAGACCTACTTAAGGAAAAGGGGCCTAAAGAGGGGAAAGTCCTATAAGAAAGGGGGCCTTCTTTAAAGGGAAAAACCTAATAAAAATAAGGGGCCCTTTAAAAGGAAAAACCTCTTCTTTCTTCTTCGGCTATAGACGTTACCTTCTCGTACGGGCTATTAGCTCCTCTCGTAGACTCTTAAGGCGGGCTTCTAAGGATAGCTTTTCTTAAACGTCTTCTAGCCTAATTTACTATAAAAAGACAGCTAGCTTCTACTTTAGTAAGGGCTTCGTAAGACCGTTAGCTTTTATCGATGCTGTTAGAACCTAACAGACGGAAATAAGTCCCCTTTAGACCTCTTAGCGTAACTAATACTAGTAGATATTAATATACCGTAGCTAGGTCGATAACTTACTATTTTCTATAAGAATTCGTATAGTCTATATATTATCGTATTTTATAGCTAACGGGGTCGGGATTTATAGTTATAGAGATATTAGTAGCCGGCTAAGGAAAATCGCTTCTTTTAACGCTTTTAAAAGAGCTAGTAGCTCTGCCTTAGTATTAGAAGTCGTAACGGAGGCCTACTTTAAAGCTTTCTAAGTAATAGTTCCTCTAAAAAGGGATATAATATACCCTTATAAGCTCTTTCTATCTAAGGAATTATCTATAAAGGACGAATCGCTTAAATAAAGGAAGATTTTAGTAGCTTATTTCCTTCCCTACCCTCTTAGGCATAGACTATATAATCTCGTTAAATAAAGATAAAGGATAACTCTATCTACTACTTCTTAATGCCTAGGGCTAGGATTCTAGTTATACCTAGCTAGCCGGGAGACTATAAAAGAGATATCCGGTCTAGTAGAAATAGCTAAAAAAAGTAAGGAGCCTACCTTCTATTAATATTAGTATTTCTCTTGCTCCCTAGCTTAAAAGGACGGATTAGGTAAAAGCTCTTTATCTAATATAGGTATAGAGGGAAGCTTCTTATCGAAGGATTTACGGAGGAATTTATAAGCGACCTTATCGATATAGGCGTCCTAGGTAAGCTAGATAGTCCGTTAGGACCTATTCTAAAGGATTCGTATCCCTAAGAACTACTTTAGCTCCCTTAGCCTAGTTATCTTATACCTTTATTATAGGCCTCGTATAGCCTCCCTTATAATAGCTTCTTCTTCTTTTAGGTACGCCTAGATAATATCGTTAATATAGAAAAAGACCGTGATTTTACCCTTCTATATTATATACGGTTCCTAAGGGACTTTCGTAAAGCCTAGGGCTTTAAGGGAATCTATTAAATGCTATTACTAAAGAAGGGGTAATCTTCGTAGTCTATATAGAGCTTTCCTAAGCTATAGAACCTTTCCTAGCTATTAAAAGCCTAGTAAAAGGCGTATATAAATAACTTCTTCTTCTTCCTTAAGTAAATAGTTAATAAAGGCGTTAACTATATCTATCTAGTTAAGTTCGAGGTCGAATTCTACTACTATACCTATAAGGGTCTAAAAGGACATCCCTACTAAGGTAGTTGCCCTAGTAGGTAGAACCCCTTTTTCCTATTAATTCTTATAGATAACTAGCTAGGCTTTGCACTTTTAAAAGAAGCCGTGTTTATTAGTCTTATAGATAAAGACCTACTTATAGCTAAGGACCTATTTTCCTCTTACCTTTTCCTTAAGGACCTCTTCGAAAGACCCTATTTCTTCGTATAAGGCTAGGTAGTCTTTCTAGGCCTAGAAAAACTAGTCTTTAAAGGGGTGTTTTTCTAGCTACTTTTAGTTTACTAGTAGGTCCGGGAGGTCTCTTTTATATACCTTCCTTACTAATATTAGCTTAAATAGCCGGCCTACTATAAACGCTCTATAGGAACCGTCTTTTAATAGCGTTAGATAGAAGTCGGAAAAACGATCGAAATAAGGGAGAAACTAGTCTTCTTTTATATTAAGCCCTATACCTTCCTTTGCTTTTTAAAGCAGGGATAAAAAAGCAGCCGGGTAATCCTTTAAGAGAGGTGCCTTTCCTACCCCCTTAGGGGTTAAGATAGGAAGACTAACTAAAAAGCTACTTTTAGATCTTCTTCTTACGTAGGAGGAGGCATAGGTAGGTAGGCGTATTCTAGCTTTACCGCTTTCTTATAGTCTCCTTCTTCGTCTAGATTATCTAATCTAGTAGCTTCCTCTTCTTCTTCTTCGAAGTTAGCGTTATCCTCGACTACTTTAACGTTAGTTTCTTCTTCCGTTTCCTTATCTAAGACCTCTTCTTAAGACTATTAGGAAGGGGGGATTTAAATCTTCTAAATTAGCTAACGTTAAGAGAGTAAGAAGGGCTATTAATCCCTCTTTTTATCGAAGAAACTAGATTCGTTAAAAATTATATCCCTAGTCGAAATAACCTTTTATAAAAGAGGAATCTAGATCTAGAAGATATTTATAGAATTATAACTAATAAGGTACCTAATAAAGGCTCTTAGATTAAGCTTTCTTTTCTTCTTCCTTTTTAGCTATATATCGGTAGTTATTACGTATGCCTTATAGCTATAGGCATAAAGGTAGGCTAGTAAGGCCCTCTTCTTCGTAAAGAGCTTAAGGGGGGATTTCTAGTTTATTCCTTAGTTTAGTCCCCTAGGGTCCTTAGGGTCCCTTAAGGTCCGGTTCTAAAGGTAATAGGCGGTCTTAACGACTTCCCTTTAAAGGTCGTATAGAAGCCTTATAGTAAGTCTTATCGTACGGGCCCTTTCTATTATAGCACCCCCTAATCTCTCTACCCCTCCGTTCTAGGCCTAGGTATTCGGTGCTAATAGGAGGGGTAAAATGCCCCTTTTTCGAAGCTAATTTAAGATATCCTTTATAAATAGCTCTCTATTAGACCGTATCTTCTTTACCTCGTAGCTAAAGTAGGATTTTATCTAGTTAATAAAGTCCTAGAGGGCAGACTAGTTATACTTACTTAGGTAGGTCCGTAAGAAATAGGGGAAAACCATCCCTAAAAAAGCGTCTATAAAGAATATTACCCTAACGAAGCTTTCTTAATCCTTAGAGACGTCGGTCTAATCGACCTAAATTTCCTTATATAGCTAGTCCGGCCGTATTAAGGTCCGTCTAGAAATTCGTCTCCTAGTCTTCCCTTAGCCGTAGTATTTATATTCGACGGTCTTTAGGCCCCTTATTTATATGCTTTATTATTAACCTAGCTTATATAAAGCTAGGGGGCCTAGGTAACTAAGTCGTGCGTGCTAAAGAAGACCGTCTCCTTAGGCTATTAAAAGAGGGTCCTTAGATCCTACCCTCTTAGTAGGGAAAGCTAACTTCTTAAGTAGTTCCTTCCTAAAGATAGGTCGGAATTCGAGAATAAATTAACCGAATTTTTCCTCGATAAGCCCAATAGTCTAATTCTTCTAGACTAGCCTTATAGGCTTAGACGTTATATCCTAGAAGGTTCCTTCCTCTTAAAAAAGGCGGAAGGAAATTAAGCTCGTTAAAAATCGAGGGTAAAAAGCTACCCTTTTTCTTCGAAGAATTTATATAGATCCGTTAGGTAATTTCATTGTAAAATTTACCCTTCTATATCCCTTTATCCGTATAGTTAATTCCCTAGCAATAAGATATTCCCTTTATGCCTTCCTAAAGGACTAGAATCGTAAGAGTATATTATAGATATCGAGGGAAGTACTAGAGTTAAAGATAGCTAATTTTCGTAGGGGATAATTAGAGGGCTCTAACGGTTGGTTTTAGCCTTATTAATCCGTAGGAAAGATAAAGGCCGGATTTACTATACTAACGATTCTTCCTTAAATTTACGGCTCGAATAAGGGCAGCGGCGTTAGTTACTATTTCTTAGCAACCTAAATCTCGTCTATTTTCTTTTATAACGAGGGGTCCTCCTTAAGAGACTATTATACTATTTCTTATAGCCTCTTTAAAGGGTTAACTCCTTTTAGTCGGTTTTCCTTAAAGACCTACTAGTAGTCTTCTAGCCGATAGGGCTTTTTATATATTTAGTAGGTAGGTCGATTCCTCCTTATATATTGTTTCTTCGAGGAATCCTTGTCTTAGTCTAGAAGGTCTGCTTAAAAACCCCCCCTTTTTACCCCTTATTACTAATTTTAACGAAGAGGTTCGATTTCGACTAGTTCCCTAATTTTTTAACTAACGGACTAAAAGGTCTATTAGGGGACTAGTTAGGCCGGTCTAACTAATAGGACCGGGGCCGGGCCCGGAGTAAGATATAGAGCCGGGAACGGGCCTAGGGCCATAGCTATAGTTAACGACGGCGTTAAGGCTCTCGAAGGAGGAGGAGCCGAAGGAGCAATAGCCGTAGTAGCAGTAGCGGGGGCCGTAGTAATAGGGGCTATAGCAGCTATAGGTCGAGCCGTCTAGGTCGAGTGCTAGCTACGAAGGAATAAGACTGCTTACTATTATACTCTAGTAGCTTCTTTATCTAGTTCCTAGCTAGCTTCTTAAAAGATAGTCGAGTAACCGTTACTTATAGGCTTTATTAGTAGAGATATATCCTATAGCTACTAGCCGGAAAGAGCTTTTATAAGGAAGTATTAGTTAGCTTCCTTAAGGATTTCTTCCTACTTAGCTAGCTACGAAGAAGCTAGTAGGTTCCTAGTAGAAAAGGCTCCTAGGTATACCGTATAGGTCTTCTTAATACGGTTAGTTATATAGCCCCTTAAGGGAGCTATTAAGGTCTCGAGCTTTAAAAGCTACTACCTAGGAGTCTCTTCCTCTTAAAGAGAGATTAGCTTTACGGTACTAATAGATTCCGTTATCGCCGTATAAGCAGCCGTTAATAGCTTCGTTTTATAGAGGTATTCCTTTTAGTAACTCTCGTAGTCGCCTAAGGTAGTAGAAAAAGCTCTCTATTATATAGAGGTTAGTTTAAAGAAGAGGGAAGCTCCCTCTATAAAGTCCGTTGCCCTAGGACGAAGAGGGGGCTCGAGAGGGTCCTACTTATTAAAAAAGACTAAATTATAGATAGTCCTATCTATATAAGCCTATAGCTCCTTTACCTACTTATCCTAATCTTAGGGCTCTATAAGAATCGTCCTATAGACCGTAGGGATAGTAAAGGAGTCGTTTTTCGATATTATTATAGGGGAAGGGTAGAAAAGTTAGTTAAAAATCAGCTTTTTTAGTAAGAGGGGTAAAAGGGAGCTATAAGGGATATAAGAAGGGTACCTTTTATAGTAGCTAGAAGGTATAGGAATACTATTCCTCCTAGGCTTATAACTCTTACGAGGAGAGATATAAGAAGTATATATAAAATATATAAAGGTAAAATTAGAAGTAAGGGGTTAGATAGGTAGGGCAAAGGGATTTAATTCTTATAGGAGCAGTAATAAAGGTAAGGGAGTAATCGTTATATTGCCTTAATGCTCCTTCTTTCCTCTATCTAACGCCCCTCTTTATACCTGTCTAGCATCTTAATTAATAAAGAAGATCCTACTTAAAGAAGCTACTAATATCCCTTTAACTACTAAGCTTTTTACTAGTTTTTCCCCTCCTTTCTAGCCGTTGCTAGTATATCCGTCTTATCTCTCGCTACCTTTATAGGAAGCTATCGCTACTTATGCCCCTACCATCCTTTCTATACCTCTTTTTAGCTCCTTCTTCCTTTTTCTATACCGGGTGTTTTTTAGCTTCCTTAGTCCCTCTTATTAAAGGATATCTCCGAGAACTATAAAATTAAGCTACGCTTCGCGATATTAATACTTTATATTCTTTTATCTATTTTAAGATCTTTTAATATATTAAGTTATTAAGTTATACTTTAAATATTATATTTACTATTATTATTAGTAGTTCCCGTTTTTATTAATTTCTAAGAGCTATCTTTTCGCTATAAGTGCCCTTATATCGTAGTTACTTTATCGACTAAGGGTATTAGCTTAACTATTTTCTATTCCTTTTCTATAGATTATTTTATAGTCGAATTCTAATAAATATTCGGCCTATTAGATCTATCGTCCGTTTAACTATTATATCGTTATAAAATATAAGATATTCTTATAATCTATATAGACCTTAGCTTTATATTTACTTCTAAAAAGGTAGTATTAAAATTCCTTAAAAGCTTAAATAATTATAAGGAATTCTTTATTATAGATAAGGTAATTAAGTTCTACGCTATATAGCTTCTTTAAGTAGAATATAATTAGTTATAGTCTTCCTTTATTATCTTTTTATCTAATTTATACTCTTATAGTAAAGTCTAATATATTAGTTTTAAGTTCGATTTATTATTTTAAATTAAAGGTAGTTAAGACTAGTTCTTATATAATTATAGCTTTAATATATTTAAAAGCTTCGTTAGCTTTATCGTCCTATATAAATTCTTTTTCCTTCTTTATTAAGTTATATAGTAGTACTATAATCTTTCTAAAATCTTAAATAAATCGTTAATAGTAATTTATAAATCCTAGGAAACTTTATATATCCTTAACGTTCTTTAATATTAACTATTCTTTAACTAAGTTAATCTTATCTTATTATATTTATATCTCTCTTAGTAAGATTATATATCTAAGAAAGTCTACTTCTTATATATAGAACTTACTTTTCTTTAGTTTAACTAGTAACTTTATATTCTAAAGTACGCGGAGTACCTTATAAATATATTCCTTATATTCTTCTAAGGTATCTAAGTAGATTAAGATATTATCTAGGTATACTACTATAAAGATATCTAAGTATTTATATAGGATATTATTAATTATCTATTAAAAGGTAGCTAGTATATTTATAAGTCTAAATAGTATTACTAGATATTTAAATAGTCCGAATTTCGTTTTAAAGGCTATTATTTATTTATATCCCTTTTTTATATATATTAAGTTATAAGCGCCTTTAAGGTTAAGGGCTATAAACTATTTTTTACTATATAGTTAATTTTATAGTTTTATTATAAGCGGTAATAGTATTCGGTCCTTTATTATAATATTATTTAAGCGTCTATAGTTAATAACTAGTTATAGCTTACTATTTTTCTTTAAAATAAATATAACTAAGTAGCTTACTTTAGATATTAATATTTATATATATCCCTTTTATAGATTCTTATTAAGGTAGTCGCGTAGCGAGTTACTTTTTATTTAAGTTATAGATCTTATAGAACGTCGGCGTTATTCTATCTTTAAGATAAATTTTATAGTCCTATTAGCTATATTTAAGTAACCCTATCTTAAGTTCTTCCTTAAAGAGTTTATTATATTTCTAGTATTCTTAAGGGATATTCTTTATTTTATTTTATAGGCTTTATTCTTTCTCTTAAGAGCTAGTTTCTCTTAACTTAAGCTCTTTATTAATTTATTTAAGGTCTTTCCTTAAAGTAGTAATAACTCTTTAAATCTTTATATTATATCCTTTATTCTATTTATATCGGATACTAAGTTATATAGCTATATTAGTTAGTATATAGGTCTTATTAATTAATTTTATTATATCCGCTAGTTTAGTTATTATTTTTATTTATATTATTAAAGCCTATAATAATTTACTTAAATAGTTATTCTTTTTATCCTATTTAGTAGCTAAATTATTATAAAATTTTACTTTCTTTTAAATCTACTAGTCCTAGAAACTTATATCTTTATTTTAACGTAGCTAGCTAGTTTTCTAGTTAATTAATAGGTTACTCTCTTATAGCTATAAAAGCCTTAGTATAAGGTTATATTCTTTAATATCTATAATATTAAAGTTAACTTATTTATTATAGCCCTAGATATTAATATTAAAGTAATTAATCTCTATATTAATAATTCTATTATTATAGTTAAAGGCTTCTCCTTTAATATTTATAAGTTTATATAGATCTTTCTTATATCTCTATATAAGTTAGTAACGATTAATAACTTTAAGTAAAATATAATTACTTATTATACTATAGTTTAAAAGTATATATATATAATATCCTATAATTTAGATATCTAATACTATTTAGTCGCTATAGCTTACCGTTACTATATATAAGGTCCTTAGATCTTATTATATCGTGCTAGTCTATAGCCCTTTTATAGATAGTATACCTTATTTTTTACTTAGTCTTTATTTATTTTATTTAAGTATTCTTCTTTAATTTATTTTTAATATTATTTCTTTATATTTTCGTTATATAGTATTATATTAAGGCTTAAGAAAGTAATTTCTTATAGCTAATCGAAGATTTCTTATTTCTTAATACTATATCGTTTATATTATACTACTTCGTAGTTAATTATATACTATACTTTATAATTTTATTCGTTTTTATATTAAAGGTTAAGTTTTTATTTAGCGTCTTTTTATTTTTTATATAGTATTTCTATATTAATTTTTCCTTAGTTAAATATAGCTTATAGCCTTTATATATATTACTAATAATCTTTTAATATACCGTTATATCGTTTATACTATCCTTATACTTTTTCGTATTTATAAACTTTATAGTTTAGGTATATATATTCGTTATAATCTTCCTTATTATATTAAACTTATTATATAAGTCTTTAAAAGATTAAGGGTTCGGATACCTTAAAGTAAGTAGCGTTATACTATTCCTTTATCTTAGCGTATTTATAGATTTTATATATCTTTAAAAGACATCTTATTAATAAACCGTAATTATCGCGGTATTTAAGTAATATACTATAATTAGCTTTTAATAATATAACTTAGTTATTTAAGTAGCGTTAATCGATTTTCTAGTAGTTTAGTTCTATACTTAGGTAAGGTTTTAAAAGTACTTATCCTTTAAACCTTACTAAGAAGGCATTATATTATACTTTTATCTAAAAGTATATTATATAATCTAAGTAAACGTATAATATCTATAAAATATACTTATAGTACTTATAAGTAAGTAGTATTTATAAATTATTTTTAAATTCTTTTTATAGGTACTATTTTTATTATAAAGCTATAAAGGTATTAACTATAGTAATAGCTATTATATAGTTTCTTCTATATAATACCGGTTAATATTAAATTAATATAGCTTATTAGTTTTCTATAAGAATTTAAGGTATTTATTAAGTTTTAATTTTAAGTATTTCTTTAAATTCTTTAAAGTATAGAGCGTATTCTTTAATTATAGTATTTTCCCTTAATAGCGAGGGTAGTAGTATAAGTTCGTTCTTATCTTTCGTTTCTCTAAGTATTTCTTATTTTTTAGAGCTTATATTATTAATACTTTATTATTCCTCTTTAGGTTATTATCTAAGTTTTATAAGTATAAGGGCTATATCTATATCTTTTTTATTATATTATTTATAGACTACCTATTATTATTATTAATTTTTATTTTATATATCTTCTTAAAATCGTTTACCGTTCTTCTTAATCTAGTTTTAAGAGACTCCTTTAGGATATAGGTATTCTAGTTCTATAAATTTAACTTATCTCTATATTTTAAGATCCCTTTATTATATTATTATAAGGGCTTTTTTTAATAGCTTTAGAAACTATCTAGTACTATTCTTATCGCTTAAGTATACTATATATTTATCGTTATAGTATATAGTCTAACTAAGGAGTTTATACTTTAGTTCCTATTTAATAGTAGCGTTTAAGTATTTCTTACCTTTTAAGGCTAGTGCTTAGTAGGTCCTTCTCTTTATAAGGTTATCTATATTCTTTAAAGTAATATCTAAGTTTCCTATAGTTAAAATATTTTCCTTTACTTTTCTATATTATATCTAGATCTATCTTACCTAGGTTAGTTATATAGGCGTAGGTAATAGGAGTTTTACGCTTCTTTTTATAGTTAGCGCGTTAGTTAAAGTTATTCTTATAAGAAAGGTTTTAGTTTCCTCTTCCTTATTTCTTTTCTTAGCGTTGCGTATACTATCTATCGTCGATTCGTACTACTATAGCGATATAGTTTAAAAGGCCGTTAGGTCGATCTTCCTTATAGAGTTCGTCCTTAACTTCTTCCTTAAGTCTATCGTAGAATTATAATATAAGGGGTTCGTTATCTTATTTTAGTTTTAAGGTAACTTTATAGAATTTAATAGTATAGTCCGATACTAAGGTCCTTTATTAGAGTTCTTAAAGTTTCTATTTAGCTTCTTATTCTTTATTAGTTATTTTAAATACCTTAGTAATAGCTTCTTTAAATCCTTAGAAACTAGTAAAGACTTTATCTATTTCGCTATTTTATTATATTAGTTAATTATCGAGATAGTCCCTAATAATAGGTCTAAACTAAGTAAGTACTATTCTAGATAAATAATTTCCTATATAAAGTACCTTTTCGACTAGGTTTAAAAGTTTTATTAAGTAGAACTAGTAGTAGGCCTTAAATTAAGTAAGAAAGTCTTAAAGAGTACTATAAGTACCGTTAAATAGTCCTAGCTACTTTAGTTTAACTACTTCTTTAAAGTCCCTAACTTATCTATTACCTCCTCTATTCCTAAGTAACTATACCTCTTATTAAAAGGTAATAATCTTACGTATTATATCCTAAGGTAATATAGTAGCTCTAGAGTTAGTTAATCTAGTTTACTATATAAGTATATTAATAGTTATAATATTACTTAGAGTAATATAGTATTATACTAAATAAGAGCTTTTAATATATAACGACTAGTATTATTCCTAAAGGATAAACCTATTAAGGGGTTTATATTAGTAGATATAATAAGGCGTAGGCTAAGTAATAATAAGTATATTACGTTAGTAATAAGTTAGAGGTCGTAGACTATAGACTATAACTAAGTAATTAGAATTAAAGATAGAATTATAATAAAGATCTATATTAAAAGCTAGAGAGCTATCTATTTAAAGGAGTAAAAGTAGGTAGCTATATATACCTATAGAGACTATCCTTAGATTATAGGCCTAGCTATAATCCCTAACGTTAGATCGTATAGAGCGTAGTAATCTCGTTAAACTTAGATTACTTAGATCTCTATAATCCCCTCGATCCTATACCTATTAGATAGTTATGCCGACTATTTATCCGTTAGACCGTGTTACGTGCTTAATACGGTCGACCGTTAGCGGCCTAGTAGCTATGGTCGTAATACTAAGCTAATTATATTTAGACCCTTAGATACAGGAAACTAAGGGGGTAAAGAGAAACGTACTTTATATTATATACCCGCTATTAGTAAGCTAGTAGTTTTCCGCGGTAGGAATTACCTTATTTTATTTAATATAGCTTACTTTATTAATACTAAGCTTTACTAGGCCCTAGATAATGCTTCCGCCGCTAACCTAATATAAGGGAGGTTAAGATAGTACTATTAATTTTAATATAAGTATAACTTAATTAAGGCTTTTATAAGTAAGCTTATAGTATATAATAGTCTTAATTTGCCTTAGTAACATCTATATTTACGCCTTATAAGTTAGTATTTATATAATTTAAGTGTTTTTATAAGATATAAGTAGCGGCGCCTATAGATTCTACCTTATAAACTAGTCTCTCGTTTAAGCTTATATTTAATACTTATAATAGGAAATAAAAAGGGTATTATTATTAGCTTATATACTTAAGCTAATTGTTTTAATAATAATAATATAAATATATTTCTATTAGCTTAATAGTTAAATAATAGTAAGCTTAGTAAGTTAAATACTAATAAATAAGTAAGTAAGGGGCAGTCTATCTAAGCAACCTAGTACTTTTAAGCGGCTTAGCTAAGTCGGTTAGCTAAAATTTCTCTTATTTTACTTACCCTACTAGTCTAAATAAATACTATACTATAGACTCCGTTATTAGTTATATATTATAGCTAGAGCTAAGCGGGAAAGGGAGGTAGGTTTAGTCTCTTATTATAGTAAGAGAGCTAACTATTATCTAGGCTAAAATTAATACTATCTAAAGATAGGAGCAGGAAGGGGAGGCCGACTAAGATAGCTAGTATAAATCTAGTCTAAATCCTACCGCGTCCTCTTAGCTATAGATCTTTTTATAGAATAGTCTAATAACTTTAATATCGGTTTATAACCCCTTATTACTAGATATCTAGCTAGTACCCTAAGAGATAGAAAACTAACTCTTAATAAAAGGGGGGGTACTTCTTATCCTTCTTAATTTCTCTTTTATTTTCTTAACCCTTAAGTATAAAATATATATATATCTAGTTTCTATATATTATAGCCTCTCCTTTAAAGTTTAAACTATACATTCCTATACTATAAAGATAAGAAAAGAAAAAACTCTTAGATCCTAGGCTTAAAGGACGTCGTTATATTACGTTAGTAAAAGCTCGCGGTAAAGGCTAATCTTTATAATCTAATATAAAGAGCTTCTTAGAGTTAAATAATATACTATAAAATAAAAATTATACTAAAAATGTTAAATTATAGCTAATATCCTTAAGACTAAAAGGATATAATAACGCTTAATTTAACTAGCTTCGCTTAGTTTAATAATATATAATCTATTTTATAGTATATAAATATATATTATACTTTTAGTACTAGTACTAAAGATATCGATAAATACTTTAGTAATTCGTTTATCTTTATACCTTAACTTAAGGTAGGTAATTTATAAGTAATTCTAGGTAATTACCTCTTAAAGTATTATCGAAGTTATAAAACTAATAGAATACTATTTAAGTTTTAACTTAAAGATAGAAGATATTAAGAAAGAGGATAAGGGGGCTACTAAGATATCTTTAACGCTAATAAACCTAGCCTCTTTAAGACTAGTATTAGATCCTACTATTAAAAGGGCGTTGTATAAATAGCTTTACTCTAGGCTATTGTGTATTTGTGGCGCTACGGCGAACACCATTCTAGGAAACCAAGCGGGGCCCCCCCACACCATTCCACCCTCCATCCTCGGGTCGCGAATAAAACGACAAGCATAGCGAGCGGGTCCGAGCCAAGAGAGGGTGCTGCAGCTCTTTGGCTTCTCGGTCTGAAGCCTTCCCGCGTACTTAAGAGGCCTCTCGGCGTCGGCTACACCTTACAGACATTCCTTTACCTCCCACGCCAGCTCTCCCCAATATGGAGACCTCAATCTCCTATCTCGCCCAGGACCCTATTTTTGACATCGAGAAGCCATTTGATACCCACGTGCCTGTTGACCACATGCCTGGGCGCGCGCCTCGAACCACAAAAACGACGAAAGAACTGTGACTGTGTATCCCGTCACCGACCCTGACAAATGGGATCTGGAGAAGCACGGGTTCTGCTTCGTCCGCGCCAGAACAAACTTGAAGGCGGAGGATGCGTTCACCAGGAAGAGGGAGGCGCAGAAGGATTATTGGTACGAGATTGAGGCCGTGTTGCACGAGAGGTTCCCGCAGTATTCGAGGATCGAGTGTTACGATTGTACGGTACGTTCCTGCCTCCCTACCTAGGTATCTACTGAGATACCCACCTACCTGAGTCTTGCCAGCGCTTACATGCAGCCCTGTGTTACGGCCGGCTGACGGGATGGATTTGTTTAGGTTCGAAAGAGAGACCCCGACTTTCCTGCCAACATCAGGATCTATACCAACGTCGAGCAGCCGGCGCCCCGACCACATAGCGACTGCACCCCAAGGGGCGCGCATCTGAACCTGAAGCGCGCATTCCCAAACCAGGAGAGATATTGGGAGGGCAAGGATTTTGACATTTTGAAGTATGTATGCCGCCCTCCGACAGTCTCGTTAGTATTTGCTTGGAAGGACTGGCTACCTAGGTAGGCACTAACTGCCCGGCCTGTGAACGGCGTCTGGAGACCCCTTCGAGGCCCAAACAACGACTGGCCCTTGGCAATGTGCGACTTTACAACCATCGACCCTTCAGCCGACGTTCGCGTCAACGATGCCATCAGACGAGATCGGGTGGACGAGAATGCAATTCTTCATTTCAACGAGAAACACAAATGGTATATCATGAAGGACCAGTCGGAGGACGACTTGATCGTCTTCCGAAATGCTGATTCTCTGGGAAAACGTGCTCGTAGGTTCAGTGTCCCCTTTCTGGGGGTTCAGATTGGAGCTGAGGAGATGAAAGTGCGCTGATCCGTATTTTCTGAAGAGGGCTTCCACTGTTCGGTCTTCAATCCAGAGGCGGGCGGCCAGTTGCGGGAGAGTGTCGAGGTGAGGTGCGTTGCGTTTCGTTGAGCGCTAACGAACCGCACAGCGACCATGATGGGTAGTGGTATGTATGCACAAATTTGTCTGAGCCTACTGGTAGGAGGTACCTAGTACTGCAAAATTGAAACACAGATCGGTCTACACACTCTATCCTAATCCTTTTCATAGAAATCCACTCCTCTCAGAGGCCTTGGAAACCAAGCCGCCCGCTGCCTGAGCTGCGCAGATGTGTTATGTCGGCTATGGTTTAGGACTATCCAAATGCGCTCCTCATGCATGTCGCGCAGTCAGGCGTCCGTATGGCTGCGGAAAAGCCAAATGGCAAAGGCAGTGTGGTCTTGTCGTTTCACGAGCCTCGAGCGGCTCGCGGCCTGCGCTGGGCGTCATGGAAGCGCCAGCGGCTTGCCGGTGTGACTCGGGCTGCAGAAGGGGTGGGGTGGGACAATGGCATTTGTGGCAGTGCCCTGGGGTGGGGGACTCGGCTGATGCCCGGTCGCGCAGATGTTGGGTGTCCGTTGTGCGGCACGTCTTTTTTCCATAGGCGGCGGGCGGAGGTACGTCACTCAACCCCCCCACTTCCGCTCCCACGACGGCGGCTCATTCTGCAAGCTCATTACCGTCTTAGGCTGAGGGGGGTGGGTTTTCGACCCTCTTCCATCTCAAACCTGCCACTCCTGTACTGCAATAGCTCCGATTCACAGTCATCCACACACGCGCAAGCAACATGTCTCGCACCGAAAGCTCCCATGCGCCCCCTACCGGCGCCGTGGTTCACCAGCTCGTCGTCAAGCCGGTTTTCGATGCTCTCGAACCGCGCGAGAAGCGCTACGCACACCACATGGCGCGAGCGGCCTGGCATGGAAGTAGAATCATTATGTCGCAGGTGTCTCTGGAAAGCCCGGCCATCTTCGACTTCATCATGGACCTCCACCATGCTTGCAGTGGAGATTGGGATAGCTTGGTGACGCAATGCGGCATTCTCCCTGAAGAGCTCGAAGCCTTTCTGGAGTACGCTGGCACGTTTCTCTGCAACCTGGGCAACTTTTACGCAAGTTTGACGCCGTGAATTTGTGTCGTCAGCGCTGATTGTAAACAGGGCGAGGGCGATCAAAAGTTCGTTCCCGATTTGTCCATCGAAGCTCTACGCAAAATTTCGTCCATCTCCCCGAAGGCCAAAGACGGACTGGACAAAATTGTCGGCCCGTTGTTCGCAGTCCCACCATTCAGTCTTGGATATCCTAGCAAGAACGCGCAGTCGGCATACTATCCTGGCACCGAGCCTATTTCCCAACTAGAGGTCGCCAAGGTATCTGAGGCCATGGGACGACATTCGATAGGACCAGAGAATACTCGAATTCGGAAGCTGGTCGAGGATGGCAAGCCCGTCTACCAGCTGCTACAGGCTTCTGCCGAGACTGCTGCTTCTAACGACACTCCACAGGAGCTCGCGGACGGCATCTCCCTCATTAAAGGCGACCACACCGAGGAACTGTCGAAGGTCTGTTTGGCTCTGGAGAAAGCAAAGGAGTACGCAAGCAACCGCAGGCAAGTCCAGTTCTTGACCAAATACGTCGAATGCTTCCGTACCGGTAGCTTGGAAACTTTCCAAGAGTCGCAAAAGGTGTGGGTCTCGGATGTATCTGCAAGAGTTGAACACTTGATTGGCTTTATCGAGCCTTACCGCGATCCGGCTGGAATTAGGTCCGAGTGGGAGGCTATGATAGGAATCGCTGATTCAGACGAGGTGTCTCGACTGAAGCGCCTCGTTGAGAGTTCAACCGCCTTCATTCGACACCTCCCGTGGGCGGTGGAGGGCGTGAATGACGGTAAAGGGCCGTTTGAGAAGAGTCTATTCGAGGCTCCTGACTTCACTAGCGTCCACGGTTAGCTCCCCAGCCTCCGCACCGAAGTATAAGGCATGCTAACACTTTTAGCGCTCGCTGTATGCGGTAGCATCGTCTTCGAAGCTGCCAATCTTCCCAACGTAAGTTTATAGACCGCTCGTGTGGAAAGAAACTAATGACTAATTAGTACGAATACATTCGAGAAACCTGCGGCTTCAAAAACATCGTGCTTGCGAATCGTCTAAGCGCCAACAACAACCCCAAGCTACCGTGCTATTGGGTCCTTCCATCCGAGTTGAAGCGCTTCAAGAGCAGCACGCACATAGTTAGGTACATCACTACCGCCATCCACGAGCTCCTCGGTCACGGAACCAGTAAACTCCTCGGTGAAATCGCACCAGGAGTGTACAACTTCGACAAGCAGAACCCACCGATCAGTCCCATCACCGGGGAACCCGTGACCTCACACTATCGGCTTGGCCAGACGTGGGGAAGCGTCTTTGGCAAGCTGGCGGGAACGGTAGAGGAGTGTCGTGCCATCTTGGTCTCGGAATACCTCATGGACGACAAAAAGTTGCTGGAGATATTTGGTTACACTGATGACAGTGAAATCACCGCTGACGACCGTGCGTCATATCGCGCAAAATGCCGATGCACATGCTGACCGTTGCATCTAGTCCTCTATACCACCTATCTGAACATCGGCGTCGATGGTCTTCAAGCTCTCGAACATTATAATTTCCAAAGTCAGGCTTGGGGCCAAGTCCACCACCAGGTATGCACCTTTTGTCCTCGGGACAGCTCCCCCTACAATTCGTCGCAAGTCTAACCCCAACCCAGGCCCACTTCTCCATTCTCAAGCATCTCCTCCAAGACGGCGGCGGCGTCATCCGCATTGCCCACGACCCTGCCGAGTCGAGCCTCACCGTCCACATCGACCGCAGCAAATTCATCTCGCACGGCAAACCCGCCTTGGGCCATTATCTCTGCCGCCTGCACATCTGGCGCTGCACGGCCGACGCTGCCTCCTGCAAAGCGTTCTACGAGCCCCTCTGTGCGGTCGAGGGCGAGTACGAGCAGTGGCGACAGATTGTGTGCTCGAAGCCGAAACCAAGATGGAAGTTTGTGCAACCTAACACCTCGATAACTGGGGACGAGGTCGAGATGAAGGTTTACGAAGAAAGCAATAGAGGTATCATTCAGTCTTGGGTCGAAAGGGGTATTTGAAAGGTGTTGTGGCCACTTTTGTCGTGTTCCGTGACTTGGTGTTACGGCGGCCCGCACTGGTCTGGACTGGTTAAGATGAGTCGCAAGGCAGGACGCCTAGGTTTGGGGGTGTTCCACAAGACTACAGGAGGGGCAAGCACTCTTCCAACAAGATAACAAGTCAATGCAAACACTTGCTCTATAGTGCACAGGGGTATGACGAGGAGGGTTACAGGTCTTCCAATGTACTCTGGATCAGGGAAGTCGTTGGCGCCAAGACTAGAACCCCACCGCCATCTAAACCGCCAATCATACAAGTAGCTGAGAGACATGCAAATCGATTGCATTGCACATAACGTTGACTTCAACGGCAGGACATCGGCAGATGGTGCACTAGTTGCTGATCGGCGCGCTACGATTTCAGTCAGTCGAGTAACGTCAGCCACCTAGCTTACAGCATACCCCCCTTCCAGCACCCTTTCTCACCAAAACGCAAGCTTTAAAACACTAAATAATAAATATAAGAAAAATAGTTATGCCTAGTAGCTCCTAGAATACTATTAGTAAAATAGCTTAAGTTAGTATTAGAATTTACTTTTTATATATATTATATCTAATTATACTTATATAAAAGCTTAAAGCTAACTTAAGTATTTTGTTAGTACTTTATACTACTTTACCTAGTAAGCCTTAATACTTTAAAAAGTATTAAATTAATATTAAAAACAATTCTAATAAAGTAGGCTAAGTAGTAAATAAGCTTTTTTATAGGATATACTACTAATAAAGTAGTTAAAGACTTATAACTAGCTTTTTCTTTTAAGTTATTAAGCAATAAACTTTTCTCCTTATTAAAAAAAGAGGTATTTTAAGAATATCCTATTATCTTTTTATTTAATAGATAAAATAGTAAATAGAAAGTACTTTTAAGTACTAAAAGCTATATAAAGATAAATAGTACTATATAATTTTTTTAAACTATTTATTTAGTATTTTATTTTACTATAGGAAAACTAAAAGTAATATAACTTATTTATTATTAGAAAAAGAAAAACTTATAGTACTTTATAAATCTATTATAGCTTAGCTCTTTAGCTATAAAGTTTTAGTCTTTCTACCTATTTTAATAAATTAGTTATAGATTTATAAAAAACCCGACTTTTGGTGGGAAAAGGGTGCTGGAAGGGGGGTATGCTGTAAGCTAGGTGGCTGACGTTATCGCCGAGCAGCAAGCGGTCACTCCAGATACCTCATTCAGTGGGGTAGCAAAGAGGAGGAAAGGCCGGAAGTTGGCGGACGGATAGATAGGATTTCCATTCCAGAATGTATTTATTGCGTGATGACTGCCGCCTTGTGACCCCGCTCTCGCCATCCTGGCCGTCGTTGCCTACAGACAACGGAGATGCCTGGTTTTCAGCTGCCAGTGTGGCCGCATCTCCTTGGGGTTTGTGTAGCGTTGTGTACGGTAAATCCGGTTCCGTATGGCTCCTTGTCGGCCCTCCTCCGCCGACACCGCCGCGCTTGTGGCGGCAACACCGGTGACGGGTGCGGAGTTGCCGTGGGCCGTTGCATCCTGCCTCTGAGACGACAACCGCAGGATCGCGATGCGTTAGGTAGTGCAGTGCCATGGCACTGCGAAGGCTCGGGCAGCGGTTGGGGCGCTCGGAGCAGGACAGCGCCTGGGAGACTCTCGGAGGGAGACCGGAGGTTGCGGGGAGCTTACTTCTCTGTGGCAGGCCGATACAGTGCTTTGCGAGGCATCGTCTTTCGCGTTGTGCTGTGCCATGAAACCAGCCGCCAGGGCTGTTTGGGACTCACCTGTCCCCGGGGCAGCATCCAGCCAATCGTTACGTGCCTGAGTCATGCTAAAACAGCTGACAAGCGCACGAGGCTTCATGTCAACTCAGCTCGAGTTCCTTGTGTATCTTATTTGTAATAATTTACTGTTACTACGTATCCTGAATGCGAAAAGCTTTGAACAAGGGTTCAATTACCCAACCGAAATCTTTCGCGTAGACAGATCTGGATTTCAAACGATGCCTGCATAGAAACTCACGACGAAGAACGAGACAATGAACCATCATCTTCATATCTACGAGTGGCCTTGAAGCTGGGTCCAGTTAGCCGGTGTCTACCCTTGCCTAATGCTATAGATAGCTGTCTAGGGGGCTGCCCAGTCCTAAGCAGCCAGGCTTTATGCTAGGCTATGGCTTGCTCTAAACCTTAAGAAGGCTCGCCTACCGGGCTTCTCGTGACTTGGCGGGACCGAAAGGCTAGCGAACTTTTGAGCAGCCTGAACTAACTAAATTAATATAGTGTCGACTTTGCCGAAGGATTGGCTCTTATCGTAGGACACCTATAGCGTGGGTATCGCGCCTATCGGTTTTTAGTTTTCTCTGCTAAGTATCACTAAAATAAACTATAAGCCTAGCAAGGAGCAAAGAGAGGCTTATAGGTCTGCTTTATATATAACTAGTTAAAATCACTTTATAAAGCTATTATTCTAGCTCCCTAGCTTAATCTATTAGCTGCCTTTCCCGTTTTTATTATAATATATATTAAATTCTATTTCCCCTTTATATATCCTTAGTCCCTAAGATAGCTTATACTCCTTAAGTAGTTATATTAAAAGAACTTCTAGAATATAGAGTATCCTTAAGCGCTAGACTATAGCTCCCCCCTTAAGATTTAAGTATATATTATAGACTAACTCGACCCTCTCTTATCTACCTACGCCTATTAATCTAAGGGTTTTATACTTTCTTAAAAGTAGTAGAGTAGGATATACTATAAAAGGGTCTAGCGAAGTATATTTAAATTTAAGTTAACTTAAAATAAAATATTTCGAGATATCGCCTAGGATATAAAGACCGATAAAATTAAAGACCTCCTTTTTATAAGCTCCGATATTAAGTATCTATATTAAGCGGGAAGATATTCGGATCTATTATATATTATTATACGTATTATTATAGCTAACTATTTATACTTAATTCGTTAGTTAAGCGGGCTACTAAAATATCTACGCCCTTATAAAGAACTAAATAATAAATTAAGGATCCTTATTTAAAACTTCGATATCTACTTATATATATATACTCTGCCTTTAAAGTAATTTTATAGGCTTAGTATTCTAGAAACCTATATTATATCGCGCTATTATCGCTAGCTTTTAACTAAACTAGCTATTTCTACTTTAATAATAAAGCCTAGCGAAATTTATAAGTTAAGCCCTTATTTATACTAGGCTATAACTCTAAGGTAAATCTATAATAATAACTTAAAGGATATTATAGTAAATATTAACAGCTAAAATTATTCCTTAATTATAGCTCTCTTAAAAGTAATATTAAGCAGTCTTAAATATCTTAAGTTTAAGTATAAAAAGGGGTCTATAAATTAAGTAACTAAAGTGCTTTTTATTTAAAGTATATATAAGAAACTATTTATATAAAAGAAAGACGTTATTTAAAAGCTAAATTCTATAATATAGACCGCTAGGTAATTAAGCTTTTAATAAGTATAGCCTAAAAAAAACTTCTTATAAAACTAATATATACCTATAGTAGGTATATATCGCGACTAAAATACTAACTAATACTAGGAATTAATTTAGTAGTATTAATTACCTTTAATAATAATACTATACTAAGGCTAAAAGGTAGGTAGATATAGTAGCGGCCCTCGATATACTAGGCTTAACTAAAGCGCGTAGCGCGAAGAGACGCTACCTAAATTTATATACCCCGATAGGGCGAGTTAATAAACCTAAAGTTACGATATAATACCTACCTAGGCGCCGAGCGACCCTATAGAAAAAGTAGTATACGATAAACTCGCGGGCTTTATCCTAAGCGTATAGTTTAGTAGGGTATAGGCAGTAGTTAAACGGCTCTCTAGGGCAAAGAGCCGCGCCGGTAGCGCGTCGTTAGCGGTGCTCTATATAGACGAGAGCTTTAAGACGATAATCTAGGAAGTAATTAAGGAGGTAGTTAAGGAAGAACTCCGCCTAGGAATCGCTTTAGGCCTAGGGGGCCTAAAGCGAACTTAGGCTATAGTTATAGCTAAGACTAAGGGACCGACTTAATATAAAGCTATAGTAAAATAGGTCTTACTATATTATAAATATAAGATTATTATAGTCCTTACTAAGGCATCGCTTAAAATCCTAAGCCGCGAACTAAAGGATATAGTAAAGGCGGTAAATATAGCCTTAAAAGCTATAAGCGCTATAATAGCGAGGCGCCTTTAAAGCGGAAATATTATAGTTATATTTAATACTTTAGTAAGAGCCTACTAAAGGGACTAAGGCTAGGTTAAGGCCGTATTTAGTCTAAAGGCTATAATTACCTATTATATATATATAGTAGTCGCTAAGAATATCCCTTTAAAGGTAGTAATAGTAAATAAGGAGCGATTACTTTATAAGATTATAGAGGTAAATAAAGTTAAGGTCCTTTAAGCCTAGGCGCTATACTCTTAATCTAAGATATTAATAGGAATAACTATACTTATTAAGGTTAGTACCTTAAAAGAGGCTAATAAGCTCTATAAATTAAGCTTAGTCCTTAAAGTATAAATCTTTTAGTATAAACCCTATAATAAGTTAGTCTAACTATAGAAATACTATAATTATTATAGGTATAGCTATATTATTAAGCGGTATATATCGATATAACTCTATAGCTAATATAAGAATATAGTATATAATAAGGGTAAGTGTGGACAGGCTCTTCACTGCAGTGAGGTTATTCGAACTGGTTCAATTGGTTATATCTTGTGTAACTAGGGAAACGTGTCCCATACAAACTGTGTGCAAAGACCTTCCTCCCTGTGTCTCACCTCTTACTCGCACGTGACTAGCGCGGTCGATTAGTTATACGTGCGCGATCGGTGCCTAGTGCACAGGTGGATCCAACACTGGAACCTCTTTCTAAATCGATGATCGCGCACTAATCAATCCACCAAAAACACACCAAACACAGCGAATTAAGATGAGATAGGAAAAACACGAACAAGAACACCAACAAACTCCTACCACGATGCATCACTATGTTGGATAGTGTGCTCTGACTGTAGCTCTCCCTCCCCCACACTGGGTGTGTTCTGCCACACGCCATCATGGGCCGCATTTCGAGCGCCGGATGCGCTAGCTGATTCCATCGGTCCCACGTTGGAATATGGACACGAGGATCTCCTCGTTAATGTGAATGGAATAAAAGAACGACGGTAAAGCAGAAGAAGGAAGGAAAAAACCGATTAAATCTCGTCGAGAATTGTTGTGTTATTGCGATGAACGAATCCTTCCACCCTCACGTTTAGCTGATTGTCGCTAATAAACTGCGTGAGGGCGCTGTTTGGTGATGCCTTCGTCATAGCATCGGCAGGGTTATCTGCGCCGTTGACCCAACGGATTTCCGCAATATCCCTTGATTCATATGCCTGCCTCAGCGCCATGATATCTATCATGAGTCGCTTCTCTGTTGTGGTGCCAAGTTTGACGAGGCACTCATAGAGGCTATATGAATCTGTGCAAATGACGAGCGGGATTTGCTTCAGATCAAGGCGTTGTGCGATCGTATTGACCGTTTGCTTGATCACAAATGCGAGATCGAAGCCCGATGTCAATCCATAGATCTCTGATGCAAGAACGCTTCGAGTAACGCGCTTGCATTTAGTTGAGCTCAATGAAGAATGTTTCCGCGGATGGAAAATGAATCGGTTGATTGCGCGGTCTCATTGGCGATGATAATCACAAAGCCGATTTGAGAGCTTAAATCCTTATTGTTGGCGAATGATCCATCGGTGAACACAAAGATCTTCGCGCTCGAGATCGATGGGTATGTAACATAGGCCACGGTCGGGATTGTTGATCTGCCATTCAATCCGCTTGTTCAAAGCCTTGAAGTCGGTATTAACGGGCTCTTGGGCTTGTGCCGCAACGGAACAATCGTATGTTGCTTCGGGTTGGCAAATCGAAGCGATATATGCCCCCCGGGCGCGTTGAGCAGCATAATCCTGATGCCTACTTGATGCCTGAAGATTGATCTCCTCGAGGTTTTGGGCTTGGCCTTCTGCCTGACGATGACACAGCCATTTTGTATGGTCAGGCGGCTGCCGTTAAAGTCGCAGATGGAACCTTCTTGGAGAATCTCTTTGGCTTGGCCTTAAAGCAGAGTTCTTTCTCCTCGATCTTGAGAAATGCATCTGTGCCAACAATGAATGTGTCATCCGTTTGCAAGGCCGCGATGCCAAACAGGTCCTTGTCGGCGATGTTGTTTGCCGTGATCAGAAGGCACGGGTCAAACGAAGAGGTTTCCATATTAAGCTTGCGGCAGTGATGGTCGTGATATGTGTTGAACCAGTGGGCTCCTGCCTCTGCGATGCCATATAGCGGCTTCACGATTCGCAGGATTGTTCCCTCTGGATATCTTCTTTTGAGTTCTTGAGGAAGGGCTGCAAGGATGACACGGGCCAGCTTGGTCTGGGATTGTGTGTATGCCATCGTGATGTCTCTGATCATGATGAACATATCCGTGTGCAGAGAAACGGTGCTAAGGCCAAGGCCACGCGTTGTGCGGGCCGGCTGATGGTAGGGGCTTGTGTGAGGATCCCACGTTTCCCATCATCATTGTATCCTTGCACAACGAGGCGTGATTTCTCGTATGGCGTTGCAGTATTTCTTCCCTTAACCTCTCTGACCATTCGTGATTTGAAGACACGATATCCACCATGTTTATTCGCATCGAATTCTTCGGGTACAATGACCCCAGCGGCGAGGAGGTTCGTGAGCTCGAGTGTGTCGGAAGCTTCAAATGGGAAACCGGTGCTTGTGATCTTTCCTTCAGCTCGTAGCCGCTTGGCTAGGCCGAGATGTTCCATTTCTTTTCGAAAATAGTGGATTCTGATGTGCCATTTTGTGCAGCATCCTTCCTAGGTCGGCCACGCCTGCGCGGCCTCTTTGGCTCAGGGTATTCGAAAGGTTTGGGTTGGTCTTCTGTGGTAGGAAGAGGAAGAGGTTGTTGAGTTGTGGGTGGAAGGGAAGAGGGTTTTGAAGAGGATGTTGTTGATCGGATTGTGTTGAGGAAGGAGTGATTGTTGTGTTGATGGGTCTGTGCGGCTAGGGCTAGGGTCGGGTTGCAACTGAGGAAGGAGCGATTCCGGGTGACGATAGTACGGTTGGACGCATGTACTGCGAAATTTCGCTGGTCCGTTGTCCAGGTCAACTGCGATTTCCGTATCCGTCACCTCGAGCACTTTATATGGGCCTTGCCATCCGTGCTTCTCGCGAAATACGCGAACTTCGCTTCCTAGCGCCAGGGATAGGGCAGGCGCAACGCTGTATCAGGCCCATTACGCGTATTTAACGCGGTCTGAACCTTCCTCTGGGCGTTGATCTTCCTCAGCTCTGACATCGTTCGCCACACCGCCTTAGCTCTTGCCATTGCGGAAGGTGTAGGCGGCGAATCCATCGTCATTCGAGGCAGAGCACCGAAGACGAGGAGGGTTGGAACGAGGCCATCCGGACCGGCTGTGTCGTTGACAGCCTTGAAAGCCATTTGAAGGACTTGATCAGGGCTCACGGTATCCTTCAGCTCTGCCTTTAATATATCATATGCTCTTCGGACGGGCACATGATACTTCTCAACCTTCCCAACAGCCCAATGTGCTTCCACAGGCACCTGATGACACGTTATTCCCATCAATTTCGCTTCTGCTTGGAACTCGGCAGCAGCGAAATTCGTGCCTGCGTCATGAGTGATCACATCGGGTGGTCCAAGGTATGTATCCATCCAACATTGTTTCAACGCGAGCCACGTTTCCTTGGCCGTCATGTTGGATAGGAATCTCCTGCCTGATAGGCAGTGGCTTGATCAACAACATGGAGGACTGGTCTGCCACCCAATGTCATGACATCAACGATGACTTCGTAATTGAAGTCACAATCATCCTTCAAGCTGAACTTGAACCTTCGTGGCGGGTCGGATTTCATCTGACAGTAGTGGCAGAACTTCTTGATCATTTCCAGAGCTTCGATTTCCACATCATGGCCAGCCGAATTCAGCAGCTTGTGCAGCCGATACACGGATGGATGACCAAAACGCGTGTGGAGGCGCCGCAATTCAGCCTCCGTGAGATATGCCACTGATGCCTCTTGTTTCCGCAAGAAGAACCACGCGTGACCCCATCTTCGAATCACTGGAACGCTCACACCATTGCCAACGAGCTCGTTCGTGACGTTATTTAAATATACGCCGAGCCGATCCATATCAGCTAGGCATAGGAGGAATGGCGTTGGCACGTTGACTATATGAAAATCAACCTCTCCCACTGGTGTGTTCAAGGTGATCACGCCAAGTGGTGTTTCCAATCTTCCTGCACCAAATCTAACTGGTTCGGGCTTGCGATCATCACGGAATTGGACTGGGGGCATCTCTCGTTGGAGAGCACGCAGTTGTTCGATTCCTCCCGTCGATATGCATGCCGCACCTGTGTCCGGCATGATTCCTTGGAACGAGTCTTGAGAGTAACGATCTAGTATGAATTGTGTGGGTTCGTCACTGTTGAATAACTTGATGCCTACTGGAGAGATCCGATGATGGAAAGCTTCGTTGGACAGAAGGTCGCAGCAGCGTAGAACGATTCATAAGGGTCAGAGGAGTCAGAATCATCGGATTCCTCGGTGCTCGAGTCATCCTGATCCTGTGATTCCCTTCATAGTCAGCCAAGAACATAGCATACGAACGAGATTGACCGTGGAAGCCTCTCTCGTAGATACTTCTCTTTGGCTGCTTTTCTCGTTTTCAGGATGTCTCGTTGAGAAACAACCTTCCTTGCCGCAAACGTAGCATTTCTTCTTCCAATTTGGCTGACGCCTTTGTGATTGACCTCTTGTTCCGCCGGAATTTCGCTGAAATTTGCGATCCACGAAGTGCTGATCATGTCCTCTATCCAGGTCTTGGGGATATTGGCCACTGGGTTGTTCAGATCGTTCATCTTGCATGGCAGATAGCGATGATCGAAGCTGTGATGCCAATCCCTCAAATGTAGGTGCGGGAGAGTATATCGCGAGTCGGAATTCAGGCACACCACGGCACGCCCTGAGCGTTGCATCGATCAGGCCACCTTCGCCGCCAGACTTATCCCCGAGTGCTCTCCTACAGAGCCGCAATTTCGTAAGAAGGGCCTGGAGGACCTCGTCAGATGACTTACCGGGCATCTCAGCCCGAAGTCGGCTGAAGGTGAGGGTGCTCAGTGGGTATGATACATCTTCTGGTTGATTTCGGTGTCAAAGTGCTCTTTCATCTTCTGATACATCTCAGCGAAGGTTAAATCAGTGCTGATTTCGTGTAGAAAGAAGGACTGAGCTTCCTGGCCAGAATCGAAGGAAAACACCATGGAATTTAGACGGAGGAATGTTTGCTTGACGGCACACGCTCATGAATTTCCGGATCTTGTCATCGAAGATATCGTATGGTTCGCCGGTATAGGCTAGTTTCTTGTCCCATATCTTAATGAATCTAATCGTGAGATCGGCCTCAACTTCCTCGTTCTCGAATCGAACAGGTGGAATGCTCGTGTATGCATCTCGGAAGTTGGTAGTCCGTACGGGGAGCGTCTGCTGATACCGAGGGATTCGCGCCATTGATGCTGAGGCTCTTGCTGAGCGGGTTGATGGGTCTCAATGATCTGAGGGGATTCCGGTTCCGCCGGTCGGGTAATAGTTGGCTGCTGGATTACTACCGGTGCCGGTGACGATATAGCCGCTTTAACAGTTCCTTGGAGCAGCTTCTGTTTCACCTTATATGCCACGGTGTTTTCAGCAACCTCTTGACCAAGCAACTCGTTCTCATCCCATTCAGGAAGTTCGTTACTTGTTAGAAGGCCACATAAAGCTCGAGAGATGCTAGAGTTGGCCTTGCCCATATAGATCCCTAATTCTGAGAAGCGTCCGGAGTCTTGATCTAAGGCGTGGGTTGATTAGTTCGAAGTCATCATAGCTCCATCCCGTGAAGTCGTTATACAGATCCCCAAGCAGGGCAATTCCGTGGTTACGTTTATCCACCGTGTATGTTGCCACACAGCCTAAGAAGAAGCTGTTGCGGTGGACAAGGGAGGAGCTTTGGGTGATAGGTTCGTTGAGGAAATCCGCGTCGAAATGCCTGATCGGGAGTGAAGGGAGCTCCACGATCGTCAGGTTCCGTTCAACGAGTTGCCTGTCTTCGAGAGACACGTTGGCCGGGGTATCCTGGGCTGTTGCCGGGGCTAGTGCGGCAGATGAATTGTCAGACATATTGACAGGCTGTGTGCTGAGAAACAGGGCACAGGGTGTCAATGAGGTTATCAATGTGCGATAGGGCACGCCTAAGGGTCGCTGATGACAGCAAAGCTTAGGCACGGTTGGATAACTAGAGTGGGCTCTGATGCAGAGTCTTCGTAGCAATCCGCGCGTTGTAGCAACTATCCTACCGTCAGGAGCTCGCTTTGCAGAGCGTGACGATAGGTTAGCTCTCTTCCGTCTTGCTGTTCTGTGTCACCTTTGCCGGGCGACACTGATCAGTGTGGACAGGCTCTTCACTGCAGTGAGGTTATTCGAACTGGTTCAATTGGTTATATCTTGTGTAACTAGGGAAACGTGTCCCATACAAACTGTGTGCAAAGACCTTCCTCCCTGTGTCTCACCTCTTACTCGCACGTGACTAGCGCGGTCGATTAGTTATACGTGCGCGATCGGTGCCTAGTGCACAGGTGGATCCAACAGTAAGGATAATTATAAAGCTAAGAAGGGCGAAATCCCTTATAACTATATCTTATACTAAGGGGACTACCTATTATAGACCTAAACTTACCTTATAGCGAATAAAGCCTAGGAAAAAGCGAGGGAAAACTACTTACGACGACCTTAATAGTTTACGAATACCTAGACTTACGCTAAGTAACGGGTGCTACCTACCGTCGAAACCTAAGGCGTTCTCGACTTAAACGCGGTCTAGAAGCGGGGACTAAGTAGACCGCGCCGGGATAAGAGGTCGAGCTCGAGATACCCGCCGGCTAGTAGGGCTAGGGAGGCCGAACCGAGTACGAACGATATTTATAGTTTAACGGTTACTACGGTATATACCTAAAGATATACCTACGCTAACGGTAATAGTAGTAGCTAGATACTAAAGGACGAGGGGGTCTATAGGGGACGAAGGAAAAGAGAAAGTACTAGGCAGGGCAAGGCAAAGGTAAAGAGGGCTAAAAAAAAGGTATATTAGTAAAAGAGGATATAAAAGAAGATAATAATATAAGATGCTGTCTGCTAGCTAAGGAGGAAAAAAGACCTCTTTTATAGACCGAATTTTCCCTCCTTCTTCCCTAGACGAATAAGGGCTAAGGGATTATCTAATTAAGAAGAGGGCTAGCTAGAGACTCTACTAAGGACCCTACTAAAGACTCTGCTACGCGGGCTATATATATTCCTTAGGGTATAGATGCCCCCGTTAAAGTAGGTATAGTAGATAGAGAAGCGCTAAGAGATAGAGCGCCTCCCTCCCTATATAATCGACCCTTTTTACCCCGACCTTACCTATATATAACTAAGAGTACTATTCTAGAATATATAAAAGAAATATAAGCTAGCTCGGTTAGCGCTTTACTTCTCGCGAAGAGAGATGCGAGAAGTGCATAAAAATGCACGAAGGTAAAATTAGAAGTAAGGGGTCGGACAAGCAGGGCAGAGAGATTTGATTCTTGCGGGAGCAGCAATTGCGGCAGGGGAGTGATTGTTATATTGCCTTAATTGTCCTTCTTTCCTCTATCCAACGCCCCTCTTTATACCCATCTAGCATCTCAATTAACAAAGAAGATCCTGCTTAAAGAAGCCACTAATGTCCCTTTAACTACCGAGCTTTTTGCCGGTTTTTCCCCTCCTTTCTAGCCGTTGCCGGCACATCCGTCTTATCTCTCGCCACCTCTATAGGAAGCCATCGCCACTTATGCCCCCACCCTCCTTTCTGCACCTCTTTTTAGCTCCTTCTTCCTTTTT
The DNA here is from genome assembly GCF_020360975.1 of Hirsutella rhossiliensis. Classification (NCBI taxonomy): domain Eukaryota; kingdom Fungi; phylum Ascomycota; class Sordariomycetes; order Hypocreales; family Ophiocordycipitaceae; genus Hirsutella; species Hirsutella rhossiliensis. Next base: position 5,028,350 of record NW_025408669.1, read on the forward strand.
CTATACCGGGTGTTTTTTAGCTTCCTTGGTCCCTCGTGCTAAGGGAAATCTCCGAGAACTGCGAAATCAGGCCACGCTTCGCGACATTACTACTAAGCTAGCTTCGACCTAATAGTACTATAAGAAGTAAAAGCTACGCTAGGAAGCGGGGCCCCGCTCCTTAAAGCGGCGCCCTATAGCCTTATAAGAGCGCTACTAGGAAGTACGGGCTAATAAAGCACTTAGGTATATAGTACTAATATATTAGTAAGGTATTAGTAGGGAATCGTGCTTACCTCGCTTATATATTATATACTACTCGCTACTTTAATAAAAAAAGAGAAATCCCTCTTCTTATAAGCTTTAGTCTTACTATAAGGAGAATCTAATATATATAGCGTACTACCTTTAGCTATCTCTACTACCTAACTAATTATACTATAATATATTTTCCCTTATAATTTCTAAAGCTTCCCTTTTTAGTTACTTAATAAAGATAGCTACTTAAAGGAGACTATATAATGCTTTTATAGCGCGATATAATAGTTAACTAGTTAAGGCCTCTTTATTATATATATTAAGTATCTACTTAAGAGATAAAGAATAAGAAGATATATCCTTAGAATAGACCCTTATTATAAATAGCGTTATAACTATATTAAAGATATTACTACCTATAAGTATAAGATAACCGTCTTATAAGGAAAAGCTTATAGCTCTATAAGTACGTATTAAGGAGCTAGTAAAGATAAAACGCCTATAAGATTACGTTATATAATTAAAGGAGGAAATTACTAAACGCGATAATACTATCGCTATCCGTTTAAGGAAGCGTTATTAGTCCTAATCCCTTAAATCGGATAATAGTCGTAGTAGTAAGGTTAAGATTAAAAATATCGCTTAATTATCTTAACCTACTAATATATAGAAACGTTTAGACTAGACTTATAATTTAAAGGACGCCTTTAAGGTAGCGCTTAAACATTTTTATTATAATAAAATAAAGATCTTTTACGTAGTAGATTATATATATAGTAACTATAAAGTAAGATAGCGCTAATACCTTAAATAATAGACGCCGATCGACTAAACTAAATATAGTATAGATTAAGTATACTTTAAAAAATAAATATTTATCTTAATTAAGGATACTATAAATAAGGAGATACTATTAGCGATATAATTAAAGAAGGCTCGCTAATAAAAAGGCTAGTCCCTCTTAAAGTTTAGCTTATACCTTAACTTCTTAGAGAGGTATTTTAAACGCTTATTAAAAAAGGCGCGTGCTCTTATATTTTTCGCTAAGCTAGAGCTATAACTTTAAGACTAAATTAACCTTTACTTAATACCTATTTATACCTATTAATAGGAAGAGCTTATATAAGTCGCTTAATAATATTAAAATACTACTATTAATAAGAAGCGATATATTAATACTACTTTTACCTTTAAAGGAACTAAGAATAAAAATAGTACTATACCTTAAGGTAGTATATATAAGGGAAGGAATTAAAGAGGCTAATAAGCTAGGCTAAATTATTAAGGAAATACTATTAATTTAACTAATAATTAGTAAGCTAGTAATATACTTATTAAGGGCTAAACTAAGGGACGTTATTAAGGAAGAGGATCTTTTACTTAATTAGGAATTATATATTTTTAATATAATAAGCTAGGATACCTATCTATAGAATATACTAATTTTTTAAAAGTAAAAACCTTAGTAAAGACTCTTAGACTTAATACTATAAAATAAGGAAAAGGTAAGATATTATAGTAAACGCCTCTCCCTTAATAAACTTAATAACTATAAGATAGTTTAATAGGGATAAGGGTATATACCTAAAGCACGTATAGTACGTAGCTAAGGATTAGTAGAGTAATTAACTATATAATTATTTAATTATTAGTTCTATATATAGCTCTAAGGGCCTTAGGCTATAAATACGAGTCTTAGAGATTTTCTTTACTCTATATCTCTATGTCTTTACTAAAGTCGCGTAACTAGCGGTATCTACTTTAAAGGGGAAAAATAAAAATTTAAATTAACTATAATTAAGGAAGATACCTAATTAAATAATTAAGGTCTTTATAACGCCTTTAAGTATACTTAGAAGTAAGTTAGAAGGGGGGGGGGGTGCTAGGGGTCTTATCCCTTTAATAGGCTAATATCTATAGGGGTACGATCTTACCTATTAAAATAGTTACTTAAAACTCTTATAACGATATTAAGGCGAAACCCTATTAAAGTCCTTATATACTTATATACTTATAGTACTATTAACCTTATAAATATATACTTTACTTAATAATAAGGATTACTATAAGTAATACTATTATACCCTAAGTTATTAAGGCTTAGTAATAGTAAGGTAAAAGAGTATAAAGTATAGTTAGTACTACTTTAAATAATAAATATAAGAGGTACTAAAAAGATAATTACTTATTTTTATATTAGTATTAATAAGTTAACGCTAAATAATTAAGTATTAATCCTTTTATTAGTTACTACCTTAAAGGATAAACGTATTTATATTATCTTATAGAAATAATAGTAGTAGTTTAAGTATTAACTAAGTAGTAAAACCTTATAAAACCCTTATAGATTCCTTTAAGAATATAAGAATAAATTAAGGGTATATATAATAGCGCTTAATCTTAAGCTAATCCTACTACTAGATAAAGATAAAGATAAAGGGATTTTATAGAAAAAATAGGCTGAAATCCTACTAACTTTTTACTAGTTTAAAGATACTTTCTTAGCTAATAAATCCGACTTACTACTAGCTAAAAAGTAAACGAATTACTTAATTAATTTAATCTTTAATATAGAACCCCTTTATAGACCGATTTACCCTTTATTATAAAAGGAACTCTAAGTATTATATAATTAAATCTAAGACGCGATAAAAAGGAAAATAATCTAAGAGTTAAAGAGCCTAGCTAAGGCGCTTATCTTTTTCGTTTTAAAGAAGGATAGTACCTTATAGCTATATATAGACTATTAAGGACTTAACTAAGTTATATAAATAAATTAGTACCTTTTACCCCTTATTTTAGAGATTATTAACTATTATTAAGGAGCTAAGTATTTTTCTAAGATTAATATATAGAATATATATTAATATATTTAAATTTAAGAAGGAGATAAATAAAAAACTAATTTTTATATATATTATAGATATTTTAAATACCTAGTAATACCCTTTAGACTTACTAACGTACTAGCTATATTTTAAAGCTATATCTATTAAGCGCTTAAAGAGCTTATAAATATAATCTATATAGTTTACCTTAATAATATCTTTATATACTCTAAGATAAAAGAAGAATATACTAAATACTTAAGATAAGTAATAGAAAGGTTAAGGGCTATAAAGCTTTATATAAAACTATTAAAGTATATCTTTTATTAATAATTAGTTAAGTTCCTTAGGTTTATTTTATTTATTAATAAGGTATTAATAGACCTTTAATAAGTAAAGGTAATAGCTTAATAGCTTAAACCTATAACCTACTATAATATTTAGGTTTTCCTTAGGTTCTATAATTTTTATTAACGATTTATATATAAGTACTTAGGAGTTATAGCGCCCTTAACTATATTATTAAAGGGGAGTAAGAATAAAAAGAAGCTAAGAAGTATAAAGCTAAACCTTACTAAAAGTATAGCGTTTTAAGCTCTTAAGGATACTTTTTAAAGAGCCTTACTTCTTTAATATTACGATCTAAAAAGACGTATTTATATTAAAATAAATATATTATAACTTATAATAGTAAGAACTATCTCTTAACTTAATAATAAAGGGCGTTACTATTTAATTATATTTTAGTTAAGGAAGTTTACTAAAGCTAAACTTAATTATAGTATTCTAGACTAAGAACTATTCGCTATTATTAAGTTATTTAAATACTAGTAATATTATATTAAAGGGGTAGTATATAAAGTAAAGGTATTATTAAACTACTATAACCTTTAAACGTTTATATACTAAACCTCTTTATATCGCGAAGCATAGCTTAATTTTATAGTTCTTAGAGATATCCCTTAGTATAAGGGACCTAGGAAGCTAAAAAACAGGTTTTAAGGAAGGAGCTAAAAGGAGGTATAGAGAGGAGGGTAGGGGCTAGAGGGGAAGTAAAAGTAGCAATAGCTTCTTATAGAGGTAGCGAAAGATAAGACGGATATACTAGTAACGGCTAGAAAGGAGGGGAAAAACTAGTAAAAAGCTCGGTATTCGAGAGGATACTAGTAGCTTCTTTAAGTAAGATCTTCTTTATTAATTAAGATACTAAATAGGTATAAAGAGGGGCATTAAATAGAGGAAAGAAGGAGAATTAAGAAAATATAATAATTACTCCCCTACCTTTATTACTACCCCTATAAGAATTAAATCTCTCTGCCCTACCTATCTAATACCTTACTTTTAATTTTACCTTTATACTTTTTTATATACTTCTTATATCTATCTACGCGAGACCTTAAATAAAAGGTAAGTAAGATAGTATATATATTTAGTATTATTTAACTTTATAATTTAGTATTATATAAGTAAATTAAACCTAGTAAACGCGCTATTAAGAATACTTAGATATTAAGGTAAGAAGCCCCTATTTATAAAACTATTACTAAAGCTATAAGTAAAACTAGCTATTATTAGTACTATATTTATATAAAGAAATAATAAGGCGTTTTTATAAGTAAAGAGATACTTAACCTTAAGTTAATATAAGTATAGTAAAGTGCCTTTATATAAGGAAAATATATAAGCTTATTTATAGCGAAACTATAATAATTTAAGCGCGAGACCTAAATAATTAGCTAACTAAGCTAAAGAGAGAGCTAGTTATAAATAGTTACTCTTAAAGAAGACTACTAAAAAAGCGGCCTACTATATAAAGGTTTATATAGTAGAAGTTCTAGAACCGTTACTAGAGTTATTAAAATATACTTAGTCGGTTAACGTAGCGATTAATAGGCTAAAAGAGACCGAATACCTCTTAAAAAAGAAGGGGTTTTAATTAGTATACCTAGATAAACTACTACTATAAAATAGTCGTATTATAGTACCTTTAAAAGTAGCTTTATAGTAAGAGCTAATATAGCTCTTTTATAATAATCCGTTAGTAAGATACTTTAGTTTTTAATATACTAGTAAACTATTAGCGAGGAACTTTTATTAAGATAGAATAAAATAAAAGATATAAATAAATACGTTTAGTTATACTTAGTATATTAAGGTATAGTATCTAAGAAGTATTGCTTTTATAATACTATATAATCGTTATTATATCTTATATAACTATAAAAAGAATTATTAATAGACTTTACTATAGGTCTACTTAAAGTATAATATAATAAATAAGACGTTAATATAATCTTAGTAATTATAGACTAATATACTAAGTATTACTTTTTCTTTCTTATTTCTAAGATACTAATAGTTTTAGAACTAATAGAATTATTTTATTACTAAGTTAAATTAATATATAGACCTTTAAAAGGTATTATCTATAAGAGTCTTTAACTATTATAGGTTATAGGCTTAGGCTATAGCCTAAGCTATATAGTTACGTATAGAGGGCCGGATCCCGTATATATATATACGGGCTAGCCGCGTATAGGAGAGCTCTATATAGCCTATTAATATTATCCTACGGACGGCACCTACGCGCACGCCTTTGCCTACTCCGTAATAGTATAGGCTATTAATTAATAGATCTAATAGATATCTCTTTAGAGAGGGCGCCTCCCCCTTAAGGAAGTACTCCGCCCTTCCCTAGACGGATAGGAAGTATCGTAGCTATCTTAGAAGCGATTAGAAGCGCGACGGCTAGCGAGAAGGACGAGGTTCTCGCTATACTAAGGGAGCCGTCTACGAGACCGGCTTTAACCCCTACGGCCTCCGTAACGCCGGTTATAGCGGCGATACTACCGACGAGGAAGCCGCTCCCTTAGCCGACTTAGGACGGTAAGCCGGAGTCCTTTTACTTCTTCCTTAGCCGGCTATAGATAAAGTTTATAACTAACGAGAAATAGGGCCTAAATAGCTATCGCGATATAGTATAGTATTCGCTCCTCTATACGCTGCTAGAGCCCTAGATACGGCGGATCTCCGGATTCTAGGATAAGGGCGGCCCTAGGGGCAAACGCGACCTATAAGACTTCTTCTAATACCTTATATATACGTTCGGCAACGTATAGGAGCGGGAGAAGGCGTAAGATAGGCTATAGACCCTTAAGTAGAGAGACGGATAAACCTTTAGTAAATTCCTTCCCGATTTTAAAGAGACGCTCTTATAAGTAGCGGGGACTATAGTATAGGAAGATAGCGCGAAGCTTATATAGCTATAGAATTCGATTACGCTGGCCCTATAGGAGCTACTTATCCCTATAATTATACTTACTAACTATAGCGAGTACGTAAGCCGGTTAATAAAGGTAGCTTAGGGCTATAAGTAGACGCTGCGTTTCTAGAAGCTCTATAAGCGTATACTATATAGCGGCAACGGGATTACTGCCCCTTTATAAGATAAATAACTAGCTATTAACACGGACGGGGACACCCTAATATCGGCTACCCGCATGGACTAGGCTAAACGTAGTAAGAAGACGCCGTCGACTACCCCCTATACCGCCCCGCACTCTAAGTAGCGGGCGAAGTAAGTAATAAGCGAGGAAATCGAGAAGAAGAAGGCTAACGGCCGCTACCTATATTACGGAGCATCTACGTACTTTATATTAAAATGCCCTTTCTTTTTAGCTAAGCGGCCTATAGCGGTTTAAGTAGCGAAGATAGAACCGCTCCTCGCCTTAGACGATAAGGAGGACTCCGCCCCCCTAGGCCTAGAGGAAAAAGAGTAGCTCCGGAGTAAAGACGGGCTCTAAAGCCTTAATTACTAGTATTAGTAAAGGAGAAGGAAGAATTATCCGCCTATATAAAAGAGGAGCCTACTTTAATATAGGTTATAATTAATAACTCCTTACCCGTTGCCGCCCTTATAGACGAGGGCTATTAGTACTACGCCGTAGTTAACGAGGCGCTTACGCGAGAGATATAAGTACTAGTAGAAAAGATCGCCCTAAGGCGAGTAAAGAGCGCCTTAGGCGCGATAGAGGGTACGGTAATTAAGGGCATTACGTAGCTAGCTATAGAGGTCGACGGTTACTATAAGCTTATCGTAGCCTATATAATCCCCTAACTAGAGTTTCCCTTAATCCTCGGGAAACCTTAGTTATTATATATAGAGTTATACTTAGTTCTATACTAGAGGAAGCTATAGTTTAGGCCTATATAATAGTAGGTCCGCTATAACGATAGTTCTATAGGTATAGGACTAAGCGTGCGAGCTTTATACTTAGTATAAGAAGTCCTTACCTCTATCTTCGTAGGAACTATATAATAAGTAGAGCGGGGGCAAGGCCGGGCAGCGGCTAATATAGCGGTTTACGTAGTTAGCCTAGCGGATATTAATAAGGCCCTCTAGATAAAGAAGCCGAAGTCGCCCTTTAAGCTACGGTAATAGATACTAGAGCGCTTTTACGACCTCCTACTACTATTTAAGGCCTAAGAAGCGGATAAGCTTAACCTATATAAGCTAGGGGTAGACTATAGGATCGTACTCTATACCGATAAGAAGGGGTAGGAACTACCTATACCGTTCGGACCGCTATATAGTATATTATACGTAGAGCTATTAGTACTAAAGAAGACGCTAAGGGACCTCTTAGATAAGGGTTTTATTTAAGTAAGTAGCTTTAAAGTAAGAGCGCCGGTCTTATTTATACGTAAACTAAGGGGCGGGATATAGTTCTATTATAACTATAGGGCTCTAAACGTAATTATAAGGCTAGACCGCTACCTTTTACCCTTAATCTCGGATACGCTCTATAACCTTTTAAAGGCGAAGTAGTTTATAAAGCTAAATATAAAATAGGCGTTTTATAAGGTATAGATCTTAAAGGGTAATAAGTAGAAGATAGCGTTCTATATACGCTATAGCTTATTTAAGTAGCTCGTAACGCCCTTTAGCCTCTTAGGAGCGCCCGCTACCCTCTAGCGTTATATTAATAATATACTTTAGGACTTCCTTAATAAGTTCGCCTTTATATATATAGATAATATCCTTATCTATACGAGCGGCTCTTATAAGGACTATATATAGAAAGTACGGAGGGTCCTAGAGCGCCTCTAACTTTATAGGCTCTACCTCGACCTAAATAAGTACGAATTCGGGGTTAAGAGGGTTAAGTACCTAAGCTTTATTATCTATATAGGCGTAGGTATATAAGCGGACCCCGTAAAGATCTAGGCGATTCGGGACTAAGCTGCCCTAACTACGTAGATAGGCGTATAAAGCTTCCTTAGGTTCGCGAACTATTATAGGATATTTATTAGGGGCTTCTCCTATATTATAATACCCTTAAACGAGATTACTAGGAAGCGGACCGCCTTTCGCTAGGGGCCTATATAGGAAGGAGCGTTCTATACGCTTAAGGACCTATTCTCTTAAGCCCTAGTACTACTTTAGTAGGACTTTAACCGGTCTATATTAATTAAAGCGGACTATAGCGGCTAGGCACTTAGAGGAACGCTCTCTTAAGAGGTAGACGGGCGGAAGTAACTAGTAGCGTTCTACTCCTATAAGCTAACCCTAGTAGAGCGGAATTACGCTATTTATAATAAGGAGATACTAGCGATTATTAGCTACCTTAAGTAATAGTAAGCGGAGCTCTAGAGCTATAAGAGCTTTAAGGTTCTTATAGACTATAGGAACCTTAAGTACTTTATAACTCGCTAGTACCTCTCGGAGCGGTAAGCCCGCTAAGCGGAGTATCTCTTACGCTTTAACTTCTTAATTAAGTACCGCCTTAGGCGGGACTCCGCGGTCCTAGACGCGCTTTCCTAAAAGGATTAAGACCGGCCGACGGGAGCGGACATCGAGGCCTAGGATCTATAGCTTATCCTATAGGAAGTACTACGGACTTATATAGGAGCTTCCCTAGTAGAGGGAGACGCGGTGCTAGCGAATAAGCTTCCCCTTACGCCCTTACCTCGGTCCGGCGAGGAGGGATAGACCGGCCTAAGGGCGCGCGCGGCGAGAGTATTTTAAGATAAGGCCCTTTAACGCTTATAGGATAGGATAGCGGCTCTAGACCGTACCTACGAGGGCGTGCGCCGTGCCGTTAAGTCTAGCGCTCGACGCCTAGATCTAAAGCTAAAGCTAAAGGTATAGGTAGCCGACTACTATATCGACCTACGAGGGCATCTACGCTAGCGGGGGAGACTATAGGTACCGGGCGCACTATATACTATAGAAGCTAAGGAGAAGGAGGGACCGCTAGAGCTAAATAAATAGAACGAGCTTTAAGGGAGGCTAGTTTAACTTATCTATAACTCTAGCGTCGTAGGTCACCTAAGTAGATAAAGCATAGTAGTAGGCCTTATAAGGGACTTTTACTAGCCCCTCCTATAGTACTATATTTATTGCTTCCTCTATAACTACGATATCTACGGCTATATAAAGATCTAAAGGGTATAGCTTAAGGGGCTGCTTAAGTAGCTTCTAGTACCCGACCGGTTCTATATATATATATAGATAGACTTTATAACGGACCTCCTACTTATAGAGGGCGGCAACCGCTATATATAAGTAATTAAGGACCGACTTAGTAAGTCTATAGTATTAGAGCTAATACCGTCTATAGATATAAAGTCCTACGTAGAGCGCTTCCTATAGTACTAGGCCTACTTATATAGCTAGTTAGCCTTTATTATAAGCGATAAGGGATCGAATTAAACTAGCTGCTTTTAATAGTACCTATACTAGCTACTTTAGATTATATAGCTACTTAGTACGGTATATTACTTATAGACCGACGGAGGGCCTAAGAGGGTTAACTAAGAGGTATAGGCTTACTTATAGGCTATCGTAGCCTATAACTAAGTAGACTAAGACCGGTAGCTCCCTATAGCTTAACTTACGTTAAATAGTAGACTATATACCTTTATTAAGATAGCCCCTTTTTTTATAATATATAGCTTCGAACTACCCTTACTAGTTCCCTTTACCGTAGATATAGTAGCGGAGTAGTATAGTAATTCGTTATTAGAGGGCCGCGCCTCCGCGTTTATACGAAAGCTATAAGAGACTATAGATTATTACTAATCCGTAATAGCCGCCGCGGCGTAAGATTAAGAGCGGCACGCTAATAAGACTAAGGCCCTAGTAGATAGGTTCGCGGTAAGAGATAAGGTATAGCTAGACCTCCGTAACTATAGGTTAGCACGACTAAAGAAGAAGCTTAACTAGCTATACGTAAAGTTTATAGTATAAAGGGTTATTAGCTTATAGGTTATAGAGCTCGATAGTCTCTTAATAGGGGTCTATAATAAGATTAATATAGACCTCCTTTATAGAGCCTCCTTTAACCCGCTACCTAGATAAGAAGTAGCGGACGCTTAACCGCCTATAATTAAGGTAGAGGGAGAGGATACGTTTAAGGTTAAAGAGATATAGGCCGCGCGCTAGAAAAAGGTTAGTAAGGGGAAACGCTAGGAGGTCCTCGTTAAGTAGCGTAGGTATCTTAACCCTACGTAGGAACCTATATATAAGTTTATAGGAACTATAGCCCTCGATAAGTTTAAAGCCTTATTTAGAATAGTAGATAAGAACGATAGACTAGTAGACTACCGATAGTAGCTTAGGCTAAGACTATAAAGTAGGTAAAGTAGAGTAGGTAGTTACGATAACGCGAGCGTAATTATATAAGCGGAGATAAAAATAGCGTTTATTTTAAGGTAGAGCCCTTAGACTACTTAGACCTACTCCTCGTCCTTATTATCGTCCTTATCCTTATCCTTATTATCCTCCTCTACCTTATTAGCGGCGGCGGCGCTCTCTAGGGCGCTTAGGCGGCCCTCTAAGCCCGCGAGCTAGTCGGCGGTAGCGGCGGCTCCGGGGGCTCTAGGGGCGGGGGGGGCCCGGCTAGTAGTAGCGGCGGGGGCGGCGGGCACGGCTAAGGGGACCGCCGATAGGGCGACGGAGGTAGTGTCCCTAGTACCGGGAGAGTTAATAGCGGAAGTAAAAGAGCTAGATAAGAGGAACTTACTTAAGGATAAGGCCCTAGCGCTCGAGGGCGCGGAGATTACGGTAGGCGGCGGCGGTAGCGGTAAGGCGCTTCTTAGTAGCCCCCCGTGCCTACCTATACGCGCCGGCCTTTTAAGCCGACGCCGTAGTAAGTAGGATAGGAGGCGCCGCCTTATAGGCGCGGCTAGCACGCGCGTACTAGTAATAACTACCGCTACGGCGGCGCCTAACTTAGTCGGCGTAGGGGAGCTCCTACGACGCGTACCGTATATAGGGGGCCGCGCGGGCGGCTCTAGCCTATACTTAGCGTTTATACTTTAAAAAGTTAGCGAAAAATAGCTACTACGCTCGCTAGGTAGCGGACTTACGGGGGTAGTAGTAGCGGAGGCGGGGGTAGAGGGGCCGGGCGTTACGGCCGGCGGCGGGGACGGCGTCGTTACCGGAAGGGCGACGTAAGGGCGGCTAGCGTAGTAGAGGTAGAGGCGGCGGCGGTAGGCGCGGTCGCGGGGGCGCGGGCAGGAGCAGCGGCAGCGGCGGAGCCGTCGTCGGCCGTGCCTAGCACGGCGTCGACGAACGACTCCGTACGCTCCGAGAAGGAGGAAGTAAGGGAGGGGGAGGCAGATATATCTATCGCGGAAGTTAGTATTATAGATTACGGCCTCCCGCTCTATAGGGCGGAGAACTTACTAGTAGAAGTTATTATTATTAGGGCTATTATTACTACTACGGCTATTACTATAAGCATACGTTAATAAGGTGGCCTATATAGCTAGGAATAAACTAACGCCCTAGGTAGAGCGGAACTTACCTATTACTACTACTACTATAGTTAAAGAAGGAGGAGAAGGAAAGGAAGGAGGAAGGGGGGGATGCCGCCTTATATACCCCTAGGTAGAGGAGGCTACTTAAGGCCGAGGGGACGGGCAACCTAAGGCTTACGTAGGTCTAGGCCGGCCGCCGGCTACCTAGGGGTATATATAATAGGTTGCGCCCCTATTTAAACGGCTAGCCGGCTAATAAGTATAGAGCCCGGTTCTAGCTACCCGGGCTAATAAGCGCGGGGATAATAGGGCTAGTAGGGCTAGCACGATTAATAGAAAAAGGTAGGGTAGAGCTAGCGGCACGGGCCCTATAGTATAGAAGCCGTTAATAGGGCAACGCCGCGCCGCGCTTAAGGGAGGGCATTATATAAGAGTCTTTAACTATTATAGGTTATAGGCTTAGGCTACGGCCTAAGCCGTATAGTTATATACGGAGGGCCGGATCCTATATATATATATATAGGCTAGCCGCGTATAGGAGAGCTCTATATAGCCTATTAATATTATCCTATAAACGGCACCTACGCGCACGCTTTTACCTACTCCGTAATATTATCTTAGATAAAGGGTCCTTATTTATAAGTAAGTTCTAATTAAATCTTTATTTTATTTTATAAGTAAAATATAAGCTATTAATAGTATTTTACTTATAAACTAATAGGTAAATAAAATAAATAAACTAAGCTATATAGTACTACTTAAAATACTTTACTAACTTAAAATAAACTAACTAAGCGTTACTCTTATATATTACTTAATTTATATATAATAATATAAAGAATATAATAACTTGGTTATTGCTTAATAAAGCGTTAATAAGTTACTAACTAAACTTTTATATTAATATTAAGGACGATATTATTTAAAAGGGGGTACTTAAAGTAAGAGTAAGAGTTACTAAGCTATAAGAGCTATAAAAAAGGCTTAAGGAAAACTAAAAAAAAAAGCTATTAAATTATAAGCGAAATACTACAATTTAAGGTACTAACTACTTATACTAAAAGTAAGAGACCTTATAGTATTATTAATAAAGAACTTATACCTTAAGAATAAAAAAAGAAAACTCTTACCTAAGTATATTAAACTATTTTAGGTCTTATAAGCTATTAAAAAGTAAGTATATTATCTTATACTCTTTAAGAAGTACTTATACCTTTATAACGTTTTTTATATTAGTCTCTTAGAGCTATAAAAAGAGCGTAAAGGTACCTATAAAGATAGTAAAACCCTATTAATACTAGACTTAAAGGATAATAAAGGTAAATAAGAAGTTTAAGAGATTAAAAACTAAAAGAGATCTAAGGGTAATACCTTTTTTCTTATTAAATAGAAAGATTAGCTAGCTAAGTATAACTAATAGGTCGATACTAAAGATATAGTAAGTAGCTAAGACCTTATTAAAGAATATACTACTCGCTTAACTAAGAAAAAGAGGTATAAGACTAAGTAAGGTAAGGAAACTTATTAGCGTAAGGTAATACTATTAAATTAGTAATAAATCCCTATTAAATCGTTATTAACTTATTAATATATTAGTATACTTAAACGTCTTATAACTATATATAAAATAATAAAATAGGAAAATAAAGGAAAACTATTTATACTACCTATTAAATATTATTAAGGAAAATAATACTAAACTATAACTTTATTAAGACCTTAATAATAAAGGAGAGAAAGATAGTTATAACTAAATAAAAGAAAGATAAGACCTATTTATTACTTTTAACTACCCTTCCTTTTTACTAGTATAGTAGGAACTAACTAAGGCGCCCCTTTTACTATACTAAATACCTTTAAAAATACTAGAACTACTTTATCCTCCGCTCCTTTCTTATCCTTTACGTTAAGACCTATCTTTATTAATATAGTACTTACCTTAGCCTTAGTAAATAGTAAGGCGTATTACTAAGAAGTATAGCCTATATTACTATTAATAAAGTAGAGTTTTAACTAAGATTCCTAGGCTTAGTACTCTAAGCTTATATAAGCGATATTAAATAAGGGCGCTAGGTTAAAGTAAATAATAAGCTTATAACGCTTATTAATTAGCGTATAATAGTTAGTACGCTTAACTTAATATATCGTTAAGCGGTTACTAATAAAAAGGTTAGATAAAAACTTATAATAGTAAACTTCTATATACTTATAGTCTTAAAGGACTTATAATAAGCTATCTTAGCGGTATTAAAAGCCTTAGCTAGATACTATACTATAATAGCGAGATAGCGCTAATTAGCCTCCTTAAAAATAAGTATACTTACGTTTAAGCTATTATCCTTAGTATCTTTATTACTAGTCTTTAGCTTATTAAGCTTATATAGGTACTTAATAATAATAACTATATTAGCTTAGTTACTAAATATAAAAGTAATAGCTTTAAGAAAGACTAGCTTATTAATTATAATATTTAAAGTTAAAAAGAAACTTACTTAGTTATAGGTTATAGTATATTTATAGTACTACTTATAGTATATTAAGGAAACCCTTAAGAAAATATAGCTAATTAAAAGCACCTTAATAAGCTTAGGCTTAGTTATATTATACTCTTTAATAACTATCTTAAAATAATATATATACTAAAGCTTATAAAAGATAACCTCTTAGGCTTTAACTAAGTAAGCTTTAGCCTTAAATTAAGTATACTTCTTTATAAGAGTGCGACTACTTTATACTACCGCTTAAGTGCCCTTATCTTTAGCGCTACTATTCTTAGGTTTATTAATAAAAAGAGTTAAATCGTAGCTATCTTTATTATTACTATTATTATTATCTTAGCCCTTATTTAGCTAAGTATTAAGATAGCCTTAGCTCTTATTTAGCTAGGCCTTATTATTAATATTAGCTTAATTATTTTAAAGAGTAGCTTAAGCTATAATCTCTTATTAGCTAGAGCCGCCCTATTAAAATAAAGTAACTAGGTTATTAGTACTTACCTAAGAGCGCTTAAGTATAATCTCCTTACTAGTATTAGTATCGCTAATAAGGGTAATAGACTTATAAGTTTCTTAGCTTATAAAAGTAAGCTTATTAATAGTTAAAGTTAAGGTATTTAATAGGGTAATAAGGGCACGACCCTTACTAATATTAGGTCTTAAACTAAAAGTCTCTTAAAACTAAGATTCTCTTATACCTTTCTTAGCTTTTTTTACTAAAAGGGAACTAGCGTACTATAAGACTTCTAAGCTAATCGCTTATATTTTAAGGGCGAACCCGCTACTACTTACTCTTATATATAGTATAGGAAATTAATATTATAGTTTTTTATCTTCTTTAATATAAAAGGTATTATTATTAATAAATCTTTAATAAAAAGTAATATAAAAAGGTATAAAAGATTAATAAAAAAAAGGTATAAGGCTTTATAGTAATTATAAGTAAAAGAGTTAAAGAAGAAAAGAAAATAAAAAAAGTAAGAGATATATATATATACTTTTTATATTATAGCTTCGCGCTTAATATATAAGTAATACTATAATAGTTACTTAGTAGTAACTATTAATATAATAACTATTAATATTATAGAGTATAGACTAATATATACTTATCTAAGTATATATATAGAATATATAATTAAAACTACCTCTCTTCTTAACTAAATATATATAGTATAGTAAAAGTAATATATATTAAAAATATAGCTAAGATATTTATATAGAAAGGGAGATAATTATAAGAGTACTATTAAAAGGTATAAGCTAATAAAGCACTTAGGTATATAGTACTAATATATTAGTAGGGTATTAGTAGGGAATTATACCTACCTTACTTATATATTATAGACTACTTATTACTTTAATAAAAAAAGAGAAATCCTTTTTTTATAAGTTTTCGTCTTATAATAAGGAGAATATAATATATATAGTATAGTTCTTTTAGCTATCTTTACTACCTAACTAATTATACTATAATATATATTCCCTTATAAGCTTAGTTTATAAGGAGGGGAGATACGCGCTATATATATATAAAAGGCTTAGGCTAAGGACTTAGTCGCCTTAGTTTAAACTAAACTAAAGTAAGGTAATTTTTAAGGATAGTATTAAACTATAAATAATTTACTTACTATTAAGGGCTATAAAGGCTAAAGCGTTATAAGACCTAAGTTTAATTAAATTAAAGTACCTTATAATAATAGTAAAGGACTTTAATATCTATTACCCGCTCTAAGATAAATATAATAAAACCTTAGATAGTATAATATAATTTATATAAGAGGTAATAAGACTATAACTTAAACTTACTACCTTAAAAAAGGAGTATATAAGATTCTTTTATAGTTAAAAGGATAGTACTATTAACCTAGCTTAAGTAATACTAAATACTAGGATATAGTATACTAAGCCTAACTTAAACCTAACTAGGTTAAACTATACCTATTACGACTACGGTTAGCGGGCCGTAGGAGAGCCGGCTACGTTTACGTAATAAAGCGGCTCGGAATAATAGTTAGGACAAGAAGTTACTTAGGCTTAGCTTACCTAGAGCGTACGTAAGCTAAGTAAGCCTTATATAAATAGATTACTATTTAAGAGTATAGCTTATAAGTAAGCTATAGTAAGCTACGAAGGGGATTATAGCTAGGACCGTAATCTAAGGACAGTCTCTATAGGTATATATAGCTACCTACTTTTACTCCTTTAAATAGATAGCTCTCTAGCTTTTTAATATAGATCTTTATTACGATTCTATCTTTAATTCTAATTACCTAGTTATAGTCTACGGTCTATAACCTCCGACTTATTACTAACGTAATATACTTATTATTACTTAGACCACACCCTATTATATCTACTAATATAAACCCCTCGATAGGTTTATCCCTTAAGAATATGTAACGGTCTCAACTGAGTGTGTTGACAACTAGCTGAGCGACTGCGACGAGTATCCTAAAGCTAAGGAGAAAAGAAGAAGAAAAGAAAAGAAAGGAAAGCTCTCGAAGATGGCACGAGCTTATAAGCGGAGCTCCGGTGGGTCTTGTCGAGAGCGGAGCCGAGACCCTCACGGGCTCAGCCCGTTACAATAACCCCCTCCTTCCCTCCCCGTTTCGATCGTTTCGATTGGGGTGGTTTCGATCCAACTTTCCCATGAACTTCTTCATACCTAGCCAGTGCTATTGTGTCTGCGACGTACTTGACTGGCTCCCACGTCGGACCTATCCATCCGACCCATTTCACCAACACTTTCCACTCTCTCCGACTTTCTTCCTGTCCAGAATCTCTTCCACTTCCCACAGCTCGCCATCGTCCGTCAAAATGGCCGGTGGGCGGTAGTCATCCGACGTCTGTGACGGTAGCGGATCGTCCGCTGCTAAGCGTAAGAGCGACACGTGGAACACGTTGTGTATTCCCGGAGGCGTGTCCAGCCTGCACGCGTGTGACCCAATGGTCTCCAGGACGGTGTACTTGGCCGACAGCCAATCGAGCTTCTTGGATGGCCGATTGGATCGGATGTTGCGAAGTCGCAGCCATACCTTGTCTCCAGGCTTGAACTGGTCTGACGGCTGTCTTCGCGAATTGGCGTTCTTCTCTTGCTGCTCTTGCGCTGACGCAATTGCCGCCTGGGCCCATTCCGTTGCCTCTCGAAATCGTTGCACAATGCTTTCAGCCCTGGTCACTGGGGACCTTCCGTCCGTCCGTAACTTCTCCTTGACTTGTATCGGGTCAACATGATACCCATGCGTGATAAAGAACGGGCTCAGGCCTGTCGACGTCGAGTTGTGATTGTTGATGGCCATCATGGCCGCTGGCAACAGCTCTTCCCAGTTATCCTGAGCATAAGCAGCAAAGATCCTCAGATATCTCTCGACTTCCTGATTCGCCCTTTCTGTTGCACCGTCAGTCTCGGGATGCCACGCCGTAGACAATCTTTGCTTCACGCGTAGCAGCTCGCAGAGCCTCTGCCATAGTCTACTGGTGAATTGCGTGCCACGGTCAGTGACGATCGCGCGCGGCACGCCATGGTGTTGCACCACGTTCCGTAGCAATGCTCTGGCCGTCGTCTCGGCCGTGATGTCCTTCAATGACTCAAGAACGACACTTTTGGACAGTCTGTCCGTCACGACCATAAGGTTGGTCGAACCGTTCGACTTGGTTGGTGGCAGGTCTGTCACAAAGTCAATTGACAGCTCCGACCAGATCCTGTCTGGAATAGGTAGCGGCTTCAATAAACCGCGACGCTTCTCTCGCCAAATGTTGCTTCGGCCACACACATCACAATTTCTCACAAATTGACGCACGTCTGAATCGAGGCCTGGCCAATAAAACTTGCGGCTCAACAAGGACTTCAGCATGTCCCGTCCGGGGTGTCCTGCAAGCGTTGAGTCATGCGTCTCCTGCATAAGCCGCGTGCGCAGGGTTCGTGGTTCGGCACCCAAATTCGCTCTCGCCAGCAGAGCCGCTGTCCATCGTCAATCGAGCATTCCGAGAGCATCACGGGCAGTCCCCAATGCGACGGCAGACGCCTCTCGCCTTGCTGTACGGCCTTTCGGATGAGCCAATAACGATTGTGCTTCTTGACACCTTCGTCCCATAACTTCTGCAGTTCCGGGTCCGAGAAGGGTTTTCGATTGAGTCGTCTTGGTCAGTTGTTGCGTCATCAGGTTGATCCGTGTCGCCCTTGGTGACATAACCGCTCTTGACTTTTGTCACCAGGCCACCCTTGTTACGTTGCAGCAGCTGAACACGTCGTCCTTGCAACCGATCATCTTCGGCGCTGTGCGGCATGTCCTGTTCTCGTCGAGACAGCGTGTCCGGTACGACGGCTTCTTTGCCCGGTCGATGCTTGATGGTGAAGCTGTACCGCGATAGCGTCTCAGCCCATCGCGCCTGACGTTCACTCAGTTGCTGCTTCTTGGTGAAGTAACGGAGGTTGAGATGATCCGTCAAAACGGTAAAGGACTTCACACTCCTCAATTCGGCGTCCCAATGCTCAAGGCAGCGAATGATCGCCAGCAGCTCTTTATCGTGGATTGGGTAGTTGCACTCCGCCGGTGCGTTTTCTTTGAGAAGAAGGCCACAGGCCGCATGATGCCGTCATCGCCCTTTGCGAGAGCGCCCTCCTGTGACATAACCGGATGAATCCGTCTCCACAATCGTCTCTCTATCCGGATCCCATTGCGCAAGGACCGGCGCACTGGTCAGAAGAGCCTTCAACTCCTCGAAGGCCTTGTCGCACTCCTTCGACCACGCAAACACCGCATCCTTCTTTGTTAACGCCGTTAGAGGCGCGGCGATGTTGGAGAATCTGGGAATGAATTGCCGGTAATAGTTGGCAAACCCCAGAAAGCTTCTGACGCCTTTGACAGAACGGGGTCGCTGCCACTGCTGAATTGCCTGCACCTTCTCCGGGTCCACGCGGATACCTTTCCGGCTTCGACGATGAAGCCCAGGTACTTGACACTCTTTGCCTCAAAGTCACACTTGTCGATATCAATCTGCAGGCCTGCATCTCGCAGTCGAGCAAGGACCTGCCTGACTTTGTTGCGATGATCTGCGAGCGAACCGCTCGAGTAGATCAAGATGTCGTCAATGTAAGCGGAACAGAACTCGTCGAGGAAATCTCGCAACGTGTGGTTTATGTAACGCTGAAACGTTGCGGAGCACCCGTCAACCCGAATGGCGTGACAAGCCATTCGTAGAGTCCGTAACGTGTTCTGAATGCTGTCTTCCACTCGTCTCCCTCCTCGACGCGAATCTTGTGAAATGCTGCGATAACGTCAAGTTTGGTGAGCCACTTGGCCTTGGACAGCGACCGCAAAGTTTCCTCGATCAACGGCAAGGGATATCGGTCTTTCTTGGTGATCGCATTCAATCCTCGATAGTCCACGCAAAGCGCAGACCACCACCGGGCTTCCTCACGAACAAAACTGGTGCTGACGCTGGAGAACTACTTGCTCGAATGAAACCCTTGTCGAGTAGCTCAGTGAGAGTCTTTCGCAGAACAATGAGCTCTTCTCGTGACATGCCGTACAATGGTCCCCACGGCGGTTCTTTCTCCTTGTCATCAGGACCTCTCTAACTGAATCTTGTGATCACACCCCGGACGACGCGGTGGAAGTTGGTCCGCTTGGTCGCGGTCGAAGACGGATAGGTACTCGTGGTAGTGACGGGGCAGCTTCTCTCGGGTCTGACTTCTTCCTCGGAGTCAATGCCTTCTCAATGTCTTTCAGGCTTGCGGCGAAGATCCGCACTCCATCGTCTCGATGCTTGAACTTTCTTGCTCGGCGAACCATTCCGGCGAACACGAACGCCGCCTGTCCTCGTATGTTGCACCGTTCCTCCTCCTTCGGGTCTCGGCCTTTCACCCAATGGTCGTGCGTCCCGATATGCAAGAGGTTCTGCGATAATCGCAAGGTGACATCCTCCTGGTTCAACCACTTCTTGCCCAGAATCACAGGATCGGTCTGGTCTCGCACAACGTAGAAAAAAGCTCTTTTCTTCTGGTACCCGTCGATATCGAAGTCGAAGTAGGTCACGGCACAGATGGCCTCGGGTGAGAATGTGTTGACCTGCTCCAACGCTCGAGGTTTAATCGGAATACGCGGCAGGTGAAGCTTGCGGGCAAGGCGCTCACTGATGGTCCCATAACACAGGCAACCACAGTCAACGAAGGCCGTGGTGAAATACTCTCGATTGATACCGAAATTTACGTAGAGGCCTTCACAGTCCATCTCGTCCTTCTGAGTTGCCCATTCCGCCTCAGCCTTTGCGCGCTCCTGACGGCGATTTTCGTCAGGAGCTACTCGTTTTCCGAATGGTCATCGGAGGTATCCCCGCTAGAACTCTCCGCGGGCTCTTGGTGCTTTGCTCTCGAGCTTCTTGTCTTCTCTTCGACACGGACCTTGACTCTCTGCTGCCGCCGCTCCCGGGACACTTGGCCGCAAGATGGCCAAGCTTCCCGCACTCGTAACATTTGCGCTCCTCCAACGGAACAAATTGCTTTTCCTCCGGGGCCCTCCTGCCGTTTATCAACCGATTTGCTTTCACGGGTTCCCAATCCATCTGATCATCGGACGGGGACGACGTGGTTGGCGATCCGGGTGACGGGGGCTTTTGTCGGGACTCGAGCGGTTCGGATAAACGACCATACTCCTTTCTTGACCTCTGCTCGCGGCCTTGTTGTCGTTGGTGGAAATTGAGGCTATCTAGGCGCGAGCCAATCGTCAAGAGTAGCTCGGCGTAGCTGTTGAAATCCTTCGGGAGACTGACGGCACTGACGAGACTCGACTTGAGCCTATTATTAATTGCTCCTTCCAAGTAATTGATTTGCACCACGTCGGCCCACTCGCCACCGCCACTATCGGCAAGCTCTTTCTCGAACTTTGGGAAGAAACTGGCGAAACTCTCATCAGGCTTCTGCTTCAACGATCGAAGTCGATCCAGTGCTCGTGCCTTTGCGTTCGGGTCCCCGTACCGACGGTTCAAGTAGTCGAGAAACAGATCTGGGAGCGAGCACCATCGATACCGCCCTGTTCGTAATAAGCAGCGGCCATGTTCTGGGCTGTTCCCGCCAACCGGGAGTACACATAGGCGAAGAGTGCTTCTTTATTGTCGAATGCCTGTCGGTCCACAGCCAATTTCGCTTTCATCTCTAAGAACCAGGGACGGAAGTTTTCCTGGTTCCATCAATTTCGGCGGATCAGGCAAGGTTGGTTTTACCCTCTTTGATGGGATTCTTTCGGATGTCTCGATCGATTGAGGCGTGTTGTCGGACATCGGTTCGATAGGAGCGACTGGTTCATTTGCCGGAGTCGGAGTTGAGACGGCTGTTTGGAGGATTCGGATCTGCGATCGCATCTCTTCGCGTTCGGCCTCTTGGCTTGCACACACACTTTCTAGTTTGTCCATCACTGCAGCCAGGGCTTGCATCATCGATTGAGGCTCAAAGAACCTTGCTGGGAATCGATTGCCTCCATGACTGAAGATTTTCTCCTCGTCTCTCAGGACTGAGGGCGACTTGATCACACAGCAAGTCTGATACGGAAGGGATATCTCGACAACGGTCGAACGCTATCAACGCCTCGAAGGCTCCTTCCTACACGGCTGGACGTTCTGCACAGGGCTTCTAGTCCAGCTGCTGCCGTCCACACTGGGAGCCAAGCAGCAATCACGTACTTCTCGCTCAACCGCACGCCGTACGGAGAGCAGATTGACGCTCCACGTCCTTTGCTCGGGAGATGAGAGCTACGCGACGCGAGCCAAGCTGGCTTTGGCGCCGTACACACACGCACTTTCGTCGCGGGCGTTCCACACAGGATTGCCCAAGCTACTGCCACTCCGCGTACCCACAAAGGGAACTGAACAGCGCTGCCAATTGATTGTGATCAAAGGCTTTAACGATGAAAGCGGAGCTTTAGGATAATGTAACGGTCTCAACTGAGTGTGTTGACAACTAGCTGAGCGACTGCGACGAGTATCCTAAAGCTAAGGAGAAAAGAAGAAGAAAAGAAAAGAAAGGAAAGCTCTCGAAGATGGCACGAGCTTATAAGCGGAGCTCCGGTGGGTCTTGTCGAGAGCGGAGCCGAGACCCTCACGGGCTCAGCCCGTTACAGAATAATACTAGTCGTTATACGTTAAAAGCTCTTATTTAGTATAATACCGCGTTACTTTAAGTAATATCGTAACTATTAATATACCTATATAGTAAACTAGATTAACTAACTCTAGAGCTACTATATCGCCTTAGGATATAATACGCGAGATTATTACCCTTTAATATAAGGTATAGTTACTTAGGAATAAAGGAAGCAACGGATAAGTTAGGGACCTTAGAGAAGTAGTTAAACTAAAATAGCTAGGACTATTTAACGGTACTTATAATATACTTCGAGACTTTCTTACCTAACTTAAGGCCTACTACCGGTTTTACCTTATAAAACTCTTAGACCTAGTCGAAAAGGTACTCTACGTAGGAAATTATTTATTTAGAATAATACTCGCTTAGTTTAAACCTATTATAAGGGACTTTCTTAATAACTAACTAACGCAATAAGATAACGAGATAGATAAAGTCTTTGCTAGTTTCTAAGGATTCGAAGAAGCTATTATAAAGGTATTTAGAATAACTAACGAGGAATAAGAAGCTAAATAAAAACTTCGAGAACTTTAATAAAGGATCTTAATATCGGATTATACTATAAAGTTCCGTTAAGTTACCTTAAAGCTTAATTAGGACGACGAACCTCTTATATTACGATTCTATAATAGGCTTAAAGAAGAAGTTAAGGACGAGCTTTATAAGGAAAATCGACCTAATAACCTCTCGGACTATATTACTATAGTAGTACGAATTAATAATAGATAATATATATAACGCTAAGAAAAGAAATAAGGAAGAGGAAACTAAAACCCTTTTTATAAGAATAACTTTAACTAACGCGCTAACTATAAAAAGAAGCGTAAAACTCTTATTACCTATACTTATATAACTAACCTAAGTAAGATAGATCTAGATATAATATAGAAAAGTAAAGGAAAGTATTTTAACTATAGGAAACTTAGATATTACTCTAAAGAATATAGATAACCTTATAAGGAGAAGAAAACCTACTAGGCACTAGCCCTAGAAGGTAAGAAATACCTAAACGCTACTAATAAATAGGAACTAAAGTATAAACTCCTTAGTTAGACTATATACTACGACGACGAATATATAGTATACCTAAGCGATAAGAACGGTACTAGATAGTTCTTAAAGCTACTAAGGAAAACCCTTATAATAATATAATAAAGGGATCTTAAAATATAGAAATAAGTTAAATTCGTAGAACTAAAATACCCCTATCTTAAAGGAGTCTCTTAAGACTAGATTAAGAAGAACGGCAAACGATTCTAAGAGGATATATAAAATAAAAATTAATAATAACGATAGGTAGTCTATAAGTAATATAATAAAGAAGATATAGATATAGCCCTTATACTTACGAAACTTAGATAATAACCTAAAAAGGAATAATAAAGTATCGACGATATAAGCTCTAAAGAATAAGAAATACCTAGAGAAATAGAAGATAAGAATAAACTTATACTACTATCCTCGCTATTAAGGGAAAATACTATAATTAAAGAATACGCTCTATACTCTAAAGAATTTAAAGAAATACTTAAAATTAAAACCTAATAAACGCCTTAAATTCTTATAGAAAACTAATAAGCTATATTAATTCGATATTAACTAGCACTACGTAGAGGAGACTATACTATAGCTATTGCTATAGTCGATACCTTTATAGCTCTATAATAAGAATAGTAACTATAAGGAGAATTTAAAGACGATCTATAAATACTACTTACTTATAAGTACTATAAGTATATTTTATAGATATTATATATCTACCTAGATTATATAATATACTTTTAAATAAAAGCACGATATAACGCTTTCTTAGTTAGGTTTAAGGGATAAGTACTTTCGAAACCCTACCTAAGTATAAAACTAAACTACTAGAAAATCGATTAACGCTACCTAAACGACTAAGTTATATTATTAGAACCCGATTACGGTATACTACTTAAATACCGTGATAATTACGGTTTATTAATAAGATATCTTTCGGAGATATATAAAATCTATAAATACGCTAAAATAAAGGAATAGTATAATACTACTTACTCTAAGGTATTTAAACTATTAATCTTTTAAAGACTTATATAATAAATTAAATATAATAAAGAAGATTATAATAAATACGTATACCTAAACTATAGAGTTTATAAATATAAAAAAGCATAAGTATAGTATAAACGATATAACGGTATACTAAAAGATTATTAGTAATATATATAAAGGCTATAAGCTATATTTAACTAAGGAAGAATCGATATAGAAATACTATATATAAAATAGAAAGATATAGAACGAAAACTTAACCTTTAGTATAAAAATAAATAAAATTATAAAGTATAGTACGTAATTAACTATAAAGTAGTATAATATAAACGATATAGTATCGAGAAATAAGAAATCTTCGATTAGCTATAAGAAATTAGTCTCTTAAGCCCTAATATAATACTATACGATAAAAATATAAAGAAACGATATTAATAATAAATTAAAGAAGAATACCTAAATAAAATAAATAAGGACTTATCGGAAGACGCGGTTATTAGTTATATATATTAATTACAGCGCACCTGTCGGAGCGCGTTCTACTTTTGCCTACGTGGCGCAATGGTCTTCGCGACAGTTATAAGCCCGGGAGGGGATGGCACACTACCCCTGCAACTTACGGTAACTGCGCGCGGTGCGGGGTTTAATCCCCCGTAGACGACTACCTCTCTTAGATTTCCTTGGGTTATTAGCGTGGCGCTTAGTGTTCGACTCCCGCGTCTTAGGCTATAAGGTCTAGGGCTCGGCGGGCCTGATCCCTGAGGGGGTGTGTCGGAAGACGCGGTTGTCAGTTATATGTGTCAATTGCAGCGCACCTGTCGGAGCGCGTTCCACTTTTGCCTACGTGGCGTAATAGTCTTCGCGACAGGACTAAGTAAAAAACGAGGTACGCTATCTATAAAAGGGCTATAGACTAGCACGATATAATAAGATCTAAGGACCTTATATATAGCAACGGTAAGCTATAGCGACTAAATAGTATTAGATATCTAAATCGCGGGATATTATATACGTATACTTCTAGACTACGGCGCAATAGGTAATTACGTTTTACCTAAAGTCGTTAATCGTTACCGACTTATATAGAGATATAAGATAGATCTATATAAACTTACGAATATCGAAGGAGAGGCCTTTAACTATAATAACGGAATTATTAATATAAAGATTAATTACCTTAATATTAATATCTAGGGCTACGATAAATAAGTTAACTTCGATATTATAGATATTAAAGAATATAACCTTATATTAGGGCTTCTATAGCTATAAGAGAGCAACCTATTAATTAACTAGAAAACTAGCTAGCTATATTAAAACTAAGACGTAAGTTTCTAAGACTAGTAGATTTAGAAGAAAGTAAAATTTTACGATAATTTAGCTACTAAATAAGATAAAAGGGATAACCGTTTAAGTAAATTATTATAGGCTTTAGCGATATAAATAAAAATAGTAACTAAACCGGCGGATATAATAAAATTAACTAATAAGACCTACGTACTAACTAATACGGCTATATAACCTAGTATCCGATATAAATAGAATAAAGGATATAATAAGAAGATCTAAAGAGTTATTACTACTCTAAGGAAAGACCTTAAATAAATTAATAAAGAGCTTAAGTTAAGAGAAACTAGCTCTTAAAAGAAAGAATAAAGCCTATAAGATAGAATAAAGAATATCCCCTAAGAAAACCGGAAATATAATAAACTCTTTAAGGAAGAACTCGAGATAGGGTTACCTAAATATAGCTAATAGGACCACGAAATTTATCTTAAGGATAGAATAACGCTAACGTTCTATAAAATCTATAACTTAAATAAAAAGTAACTATAAACGCTACGCGACTACCTCGACGAGAATCTATAAAAGGGATATATATAAATATTAATATCTAAAGTAGGCTATCTAGTTATATTTATTCTAAAGAAAAATAATAAGCTATAACTAGTTATCGACTATAGACGCTTAAATAATATTATAATAAAGGACCGAATACTATTACCGCTTATATTAAAACTATAAGATTAATTATATAGTAAAAAATAGTTTATAGCTCTTAATCTTAAAGGCGCCTATAACTTAATACGTATAAAAAAGGGATATAAATAGATAATAGCCTTTAGAACGAAATTTAGACTATTTAAATATTTAGTAATACTATTTAGACTTATAAATATACTAGCTACCTTTTAATAGATAATTAATAATATCCTATATAAATACTTAGATATCTTTATAGTAGTATACCTAGATAATATCTTAATCTTCTCGGACACCCTAGAAGAATATAAGGAATACGTTTATAAGGTACTCTACGTACTTTAGAATATAAAGTTACTAGTTAAACTAAAGAAAAGTAAGTTCTATATATAGGAAGTAGACTTCCTTAGATATACGATCTTACTAAGAGAGATATAAATATAATAAGATAAAATTAACTTAATTAAAGAATAGCTAACGCTAAAGAACGTTAAGGACGTATAAAGTTTCCTAGGATTTATAAATTACTACTAACGATTTATTAAAGATTTTAGAAAGATTATAGTACTATTATATAACTTAAGGAAGAAGGAAAAAGAATTTATATAGGACGATAAAACTAACGAAGCTTTCGAATATATTAAAACTATAATTATATAAGAACTAGTCTTAACTACCTTCGATCTAAAATAATAAATCGAACTTAAAACCGATATATTAAACTTTACTTTAAGAGTATAAATCGGATAAAAAGATAATAAAGGAAGACTATAACTAATTATATTTTACTTAAAGAAGCTATATAGCGTAGAACTTAATTACCCTATCTATAATAAAGAATTCCTTATAATTATTTAAGCTTTTAAGGAATTTCGATACTACCTTCTTAAAAGTAAATATAAAGTTAAGGTCTATATAAACTATAAGAATATCTTATATTTTATAACGACGTAATAGTTAAACGGACAATAGATTCAATAGGCCGAATACGTATTAGAATTTAACTACGAAATAACCTATAGAAAAGGAATAGAAAACGGTTAAGCTAATACCCTTAGTCGATAAAGTAACTATGATATAAGGGCACCTATAGCGAAAGGATAGCTCCTAGAAATTAACGAAAACGGGAACTACTAGTAACGATAGCTAAATATAATATTTAAAGTATAACCTAATAACTCGACTTATTAAAAGATCTTAAAATAGATAAAAGAATATAAAGCACTAAATAAATACGATATAGGATATTTAAAAGTTCTAATATACAAAAATATAATCTAGATACTACTAGCGTTATAAGATAAAGTTATATAAGATATATATAAATATTTAATATATAGATACTAAGGAATCTAAAGAATAATAAAACGGATTAAACGATAATATAACTTCTTATAGCTTAAGGAAGTAGTACGATAAGTTATTAAAGAATATAAACTTTATATATAAAGTAAAGCTAAACGATATAAACTATATAGAGAATTATAACCGCTACTAGTACTAGAGAAACTATAGGATTTAATAGCTTTTAATTATATTATAAAGCTACTACTATTAAAAGAACCTATAAGTAACGTTAAATACGATAGTATATTCGTTATTACTAATAAACTAACGAAGTATAGGTACTTCTTACTATATAAAGAAGTAAGTAATATAAAAGAGCTAGTATATATATTCCTATAAACTATTATTAGTAATTATAAACTACTAAATAAGATTATCTTTAATAAAGGAAGTACCTTTATAGCTAAGTTTTAGTAAGCTCTTATAGTATAATTAAGGACGAAATATAAGCTTAGTATAGCTTATTACTTATAAATAGATAGATAAATAGAACGACTTAACTAAACGCTTAAATAATATTTACGATACTATATTAGCTACGAATAAAACAATTAGGTTAAATAGCTACTAATAGCGTAACTAGCTTATAATAGCTTAGTTACGGAAATAACTAAGCTCTTACTAGTATACGCTAATTATAGATATAACCTAGAAGTATTTAAGGTTACTCGATAAGGACTATAAGCGGAACGAGCGATACTATAAGTAGATTAGCTATAAAAATTATATAAAGAAATATAATAAGAATTTTAATTCGTTAAAAAATAAATATCTACTTACTATAATTAGAAAAGATTATAGGGACTAATCTTTTAAGAGGGGGATATAGTCTACCTTATATAACGAAATATTAAAATAAAACGACTAAGTAATAAATTAGATTTTAAGAAACTTAGACCGTTTAAGGTTAAGAAAACTATTTTAAAAGTTAACTACGAACTTTCGCTATTAATAATAATACGGATATACCCGATATTTTATATCTTATTATTAAAACTAGCGCTATAAAATACTAAACTATAGGAAAAAATCGAAGTTAACGACGATTAAGAATATAAAGTAGAATAAATACTAGATATAAGAAAATAAGGTTAGTAATAAGAATACCTTATTAAGTAGAAGGGATATAGACTAGAGGAAAATACCTAGGAACTACTTAAGTACTTAACCTACTATAGTTCTTTACTTCGATAGTTCTACTAGTAAAATCTACCCTAGGTATTATAAAATCGCCTAAAGAACTAATAGTATTTTAATTAATTATATTAAATCTACCTATAGACTAAATATCGACCACTGCTTTAGATTCTTAGCGCTTAGCCTCGTTAAGGTTATCTAAGGAATAAAGGCCCTAATAGACTATCTTAGTACCCTTTATCTTTAGCTAGCGCTTTTAACGGTAAAGCCGCGCTAAACGAGCTAAGGCTTCGTTTAAGTTAGCTTAAGCTTTTAATATTCGCTCCTTAGTAATTTCTTCTTCTTTATCTAATCGATCGGACTCTAGATTTATTCGGGATACTAAGAAACACGTTAGCTATAAATAATAAGTAGGATAACGAAGTTACCTACGAGAGCTAATCGCTACGCCCGACGTATCGTAGGAACGACCCCGCTATATATATTCGGTATACTTAGAAGATTTCTCTAGCATTTTATAGCGGAAGCCGCGCGACGAATAAAAAGAATATAGTATAACGTCGAAACTAAGACGATTAATAGACTTAGCTAAACGAATGCGCTTAAGGGTCTTACGAGAACGATCCTTTAATACGCGACTAGATATACTATTAGTAGTATATCCTAAGGGATAGAAAGGACGAAATAGGGATATATATATACGCGATAAGGGTATATTTATATACGGCGGCTAAGGTAGTAGTAGGCCTTATAGATAAGACTAAAAGGAGGGGAGATATTATATTACGACCATGGTTAGCGGGCCGTAAGAGAGCCGGCTACGTTTACGTAATAAGGCGGCTCGGAATAATAGTTAGGACGAGAAGTTACTTAGGCTTAGCTTACCTAGAGCGTACGTAAGCTAAGTAAGCCTTATATAGATAGATTACTATTTAGGAATATAGCTTACGAGTAAGCTATAGTAAGCTACGAAGGGGATCACGGCTAGGACCGTGATTTAAGGATAGTCTATATAGGTATATATAGCTACCTACTTTTACTCCTTTAGATAGATAGCTCTCTAGCTTTTAATATAGATCTTTATTATAATTCTATCTTTAATTTTAATTACCTAGTTATAGTCTACGGTCTATAACCTCTAACTTATTACTAATGTAATATACTTATTATTACTTAGACCACGCCCTATTATATCTACTAATATAAACCCCTCGATAGGTTTATCCCTTAAGAATAACACCGGTCGTTATAATACCTCTTAAACTATTACTTTATAGGTTAACTCTTAAGCTTAAGCGCTTAAGCTAGCCCTAAGGTAGAAAGAAGTAAAAGCTAAGTTAGTTAAAGCTAAGACTATACCCTAGCTAGGACTATACTAGCTAACGCTTTAAACGTTAAAAGATATTAACTAAGACCTAAACTATATTTTTACTACTTTAGTATAGATCGCGATAGCTATAGTTCTACGCTTAAAGGGTAAGTATTACCTAGGGGCAATATATAGTTTACCTTAAAAGTAAGAAGGGCGATAAAGGAGGCTAAGAGGGTAAGGAGGAAGTATAGGTAGGAAAGAAGTAAGGTAAACTAAGAAGACTTATATAAAGTAATAGCGGCTTAAAAGTAAACTATCTATAAGGTAAGGAGAGCTTACTAGTATAAGTTTTTAGAGGAATTTAGCGCTAATAATACTAAGCTTTAAAATATAAAAAGGTAGGCTAGACTTTATAGTAAGCTACTATTAAAACCGATTTATATCCTACTATTAATTAAGAAGGGTAAAGACTAATTAATAGAAACGTTTAATAAGAAGGCCTAGATATTAATAGCTAAGTTCTTCTTACTAAAAGCTAGTATAACCTAAGGGCTACCCTAGCCTATTACTAAGGCGACCCTTATAGTTAATTAATAGATCTAGCTAGCTAATATTATAGTAGCGCTAAGTAAGATAGTAAGCTAGAAAGCGGTAGGCTTAGATAACGTCCCTTTAAGGTTTATTAAGAAATATAAACTAGCCTTAGTTTAGTAACTAGCTATAATCTTTAACGCTTATACTTAACTATTATATTTCCTAGAATAGTTCTATAGTATAAACGTAATAGTAATTTAAAAGCTAAGTAAGAGGCTAGAAGCTTACTATATAATAAGGGGATAAAGATTAATTTCCCTCCTACTTATAATAAGGAAAGTACTTAAGTAAATACTAGCTTAAAAGATTATAGGAGCTATAAAGGTAAACGGTATCTTACTAAATAGATAAATAAGGAATAAGAAAAAGCGCTTTATAAAAGTAGCGATCCTACTAGTAATAAAACTAATATACGCGACCTAAGCTTAAAAGGGTATTATATTATTCCTATAGCTAAATATTAAGGGCGTATTTAATATAGTTAACTATAATAAGCTTATAAGGGAACTAAAGCTTTAAGGATACATTAGATAGCTTATAAGCTTAATATAGAGCTTTATAAGTAATAGAAGATTAATATTTTACTTTAATAAAAGGACTTTAAAGCTAACTTAAATACTAATAAGAGTCCCTTAAAGCTCCCTCTAATCCTTAATCTTATTTTTATACTATATAACCCCTTTATATAAAAGGACTAGTATAATATATAGTATTTATACCGTTAGCTTTACTAACGATATAAATATAGTTAGTATCGGACCTAATAAGGCTATAATAGTAATATACTTAGAGGAGGCTTAGAAGGTATATATAAAGTAAGCGGCTAAGTTATAGTTACTTTTAAACTATTAAAAAGTAAGTTAATATACTTTATATAAAGAAGATAAGCGATAATAACGCTAGTCTACCTTAAAACTAGCAGAGTAATACTAGTCTAAGAGGCCCGCTTACTAAGGGTTTAAGTATACTAAAAACTATACTAAAAGGTATACCTAAAATAGCTCTAGGTAAAGATAAAGCGCTAAACTATAGCTTAAACTAAGCTCGCGGCGTCTATATAGGGCTATACCTTACTATATACTAAGGAAGTCTATAATAAGGTAATCTAGTTTTTAATCTCTTATACTATAGTTATATTCTATAAGATAACGCTTATAAAAGGGAAACTATATAAGATTATATAGGACTTAATATAAGATTAGCTAGATTACCTTTAAGTAGTAATAGGCGCCTACCGCGTAACCTTAGTCTACTAAGTAAAAGTAAAGGTATAGGTGCCTTTAATTAACCTTTACCTAAACTAAAAAATAATAAATACCCTTTAAAGGTTAAAGGATTTAAGGCTCTTAAGCTAAATTTAACGTATATTTAATACGGTCGCGGGTATACTTAAGAAGAAGTAATACTAGAAAGAGAGTAGGCTCTTAGCGGCGCTACTACCTAGTAGGCCCCCCCTTATTAAGGAGATAAAGGGGGTCTAAAGCTAGATAGGATTAAACGACCTCTTAAATAAAGCTAAGTCGCTTAAAAAGCTAAATAAGGAATAGGCTGCTTAATAAAATACTAAGGAAAACGTAATCTAATAATACTAAACTACCCTCTACCCCGCTAACTTCTTACTATAGTTTAATAAGGCGATAATACTAAACTATTATAAGGGCCTCCTTAAGTATATATAAGGAACGGTGGTCCTACTATAAATAAAGCAGCTATAATATACTCTCCCGATTATATAAGCTAATAAGTAGTATATTAATTATAGATAAAATCTTATCCTATAGAGTAAGAATCGCTTATTATTTTGCATATTATTATATATTAAACGGGTTGCCGGTTATCGTACAATCGGGAATCGAAGGAATAGAGCTAGCTTAGAATACTAGTTAAGACCTCTTAAGAACACCGGCACGACCAACCTCCTTTAAACACGAATATCGGTGGAACCAAGACACCTCTAGATTTACTTAGGTATTATAAATTCTAGTCTTAGGGCGATATAGCAGCCTAAGTCTAGTCCCGAAAGGTTCTTCCGTTCAGCTATAATTGTCTATATAAGACAGTATGTCCGCTAGTAGATAGATAGAGAATTATTAACTTTAACACCTCTTCTATATACTAATATACTACTAATAAATTCCGTTAAAAATCCTACCTTATACTCCTTCTTCCCCTCTATTACGTAGTCTTATATAATTCCTTAATTTCCTAAAATTCCGCTTTGCTTATATACCTTTAGAGGTTATAAGCCCTTACTCCTTTTAAGCCGAAATTAACTACTTATACCTTTAAAATTCCTCGTCAAATATTTAATTAAAATTCCTTTCAAATTCCCCTAACTTCTTTTACCTTCCTACTCTTAAACTCCCGTCTAGACTTCTCGATCCCTATAAACGAAATAATACCGAATTTATATAAAATAGGTAGATAGAAAGAATATAAATTTACTAGACTTAAGGGAAATTTAAATTATACCTTATAGACTACGAGGATAGAAGCTATCCTTATAAAAGAAAAGCTTATTACTGCTCTAGAGTAAGTAAATTATATATAGACTACGGAAGCTTTATCTATAATATTCCTTTAAGTCGAAGATAGTCCCTTAATATAAATTCGGCATCTAAAAAATGCTAAAGAAGCGTAGGATGAGCTTAAAAAGCTATATAATCCATCGAACTTTTCGTCGAACTATCTACTTATTAAGCAGCTCTTTAATCTTAGTCCCTCAGACTCTAATTTAGAGAAATACCTTTATAAGGTAAAGGAAATCTACGAGGATTTAAAATCCTATAATATAGAAATTCTAGAGGTTATTCTTATAGTATAGATTCTTAATTGCCTTAATAAGGAATTTAGAAGCTATATTATAAATATTATATAGAGCCTTAAGTATAATTCTATAGCGTTTACCCTTAAAACCCTTATAGCTAGTCTTTTAGATAAAGCTAGAAAAATAAAGGATATAGACGAATCTTTAAAGAAAGCCTTCCTAATATAAAGGAAGCCTTAGAAATCCTATAGAAATTCTATAGATACTCCTTATTATAAGGAATATAAAAAACCAGGGCATTTTATAGTAAATTGCTATAAATTATACCCGAATAAGGCTCCTGCTTATTAGGTTTTAAATAAAGGAAAAAAGGATAATAGGACTTAAATTTCTAAGAAAAGAAAATCTTCTTCTTTATCTTCTTCTTTTAAGAAGAAATCCCTTTCTAATAGTATTTCTACTACTAATAAAAGAAGGAAGGCTTGAATTATAGAGCTAGAGTCCGATTCGGACGATAGTAATAAGGTCTTAAATATAGCTTCGTAAGAAAATATAGACCTAGATATCGACCTTATAGACCTTTCTAGGGCTCCGACCCCTATATAAACGTCTAAGGATTTAGAGGTAATTTTAACCTCTATAAATACCCCTATAGTAGAAGCTAATAAAGACTCTCTTTTAGGACCTCTAAAAGCCTCGATTCCTAGAATAAAGGAATTAGTCTTAAAGGTAAGAGAAAGAGGATTTCCTAGTTATAAGAATAAAAGGATCTTTAATTTTATATATAATACCGGAGCTACTAAGTATATAGTATCTAATAAGAATTTCCTTATTAACTATAAAGAAATTAAGTTTAAAGTTTACTAGGGAAAGGCTTCCTTTATATTAGTAAAAGGAAAGGGGGACTTAGTATTTAAGTTCCCGTATAGTAGAAAAAGGTATATCCTTTAAGACTGCTTTTATATACCCGAATTAGGGGTAAATATACTATCTTAATCTTATTTTAATAATACCTATGCCTTAATAGGAGGAAATAAAGTCCTTTTATTAGATAATAAAGCTAAGGTCCTTACTAAAGGATTTCTTAGAAATAGATTATATTATATTCTTATAGAACCTTTATTAGAAAGCTAATTAATCCTTATTACGTCTTTAAAGGCAAAGGATATAGATTTTTGTACTTAGCACTTACGCTTAGGGCATATAAATAGTAGGGCGATTTTAGAAATATTAAAAAGATATAATAAGGATATAAAAATGCCTCTAGAAGATAAAAATAGATAAGGTAATACGAAATATATATTAGAGCTAAAGCAACGAATAAGGTTAATAAATAACCTTCGTATAAGTCTTATACCTATTTAGAAAAAATAGTATTAGATATTAAGGGGCTAATTAAAGTGCCTACTTATAATAAATATTACTATTATATTTCTTTCCTAAACGTAGGAACCCGATATCTAGAAATATACGTTCTTCGAAAAAAGGGGGAAGCTTTAGATAGGTTCCTAGAATTTAAAAATAGGGTAGAAAATAACCCTAAAAATACTAAGATTAGAGAAGCATTTTCTAATAATACTAAAGAATTTATATATAAAATAAAGCTCTATTATAAAAAAGAAGGGATTACCTTTAATTCTAGTCCTCCTAGGACGCCGGAATCTAATAGTAGAATAGAAAGAATAAATCGTACTATATTAGAAAAAGTACGAGCTCTTTTATTTACTACTAGGCTTCCTAAATATCTATAGGGAGAAGCTATTTTAATAGCTACCTATTTATATAATAGATTACTATATTCTACGATAGGATTTAAAAGTCTTATAGAAAAGAGGGATAATATAATACTACCCTTTAAGACCTTAAATAAAGTTAAGACCTTCGGAAGGCTTATATATTATAGGAATAAAGACCTTAAAGATAAGCTAGATAATAGAGCTTTTAAGGGAATAATAGTAGGCTATTTAGAAAATATATATAAAATCTAGGATTTAACTAAGAGAAAGATTATTATCTCTAGAGATATTACTATACTAGAAAATAAATTTATAAAAAATCCAGAAATTTCTAGTAGTAATAATACCTTTAATTTTAATTCTATTCTAAATAAAGATAAGCTAGAAAGCTATATCCCTATAGAGGAAGCTACTAGAGAACCTAGAAATAAAAGTCCCTCGCCCTCTATAAAAGAAGAGTCTCTAAATAACGATCCTATTCTTACTACTAGTAGCATAGTAGTAGAATTACCTAAGAAGCCGGAAAGGTTCGATGCTAACTATATTAAATACCCTAACGTTA
Source organism: Hirsutella rhossiliensis (assembly GCF_020360975.1). Lineage (NCBI taxonomy): Eukaryota > Fungi > Ascomycota > Sordariomycetes > Hypocreales > Ophiocordycipitaceae > Hirsutella > Hirsutella rhossiliensis. The sequence goes on from NW_025408669.1 coordinate 5,064,288, forward strand.
ATTTATTTCTAAACTACGATTTTATAAAGTTAATTCTAGCTAGTATAGAAAATTAGGATCTAAAAATTCTAAAGACCTATAAATAGGCAATAAATAGCCCTAAAGTAGCATTTTAGAAAGAAGCTATAATTAAGGAAATTAGCTAGCTAATTAAATATAAAACTTAGGAATTTTCCTACCTCCTTAGGGATAAGAGGCTATAGGAGGCCGCTAGGTCTATACTATTAAGAAGGATAGTTAAAATAATATAATAAAATATAAAGCCCGTTTTATAATATAGGGATTTAAGTAGATCTATAGCTTAGATTTCCTAGATACCTTCTCGACTACGGCTAGACCCGAATCTATTAGAATCCTACTTATTTTAGCTATTATCTATAAATTCAAAGCTTTATAAATAGATATAATAAATGCCTTCGTATATACCGATATAGATAGCGAAGTATATATCGATCTTCCTATAAGCTATAAAGAATACGCTCTTAAAGAATATTATTTAAAATATAGATTAGCTTATAGAGCTAAAGGAATTAAATTAACTAAATTCCTAGACCTATATAAAACCGGTTAAATTAAAGCAAAGCTAAAGAAAGCATTATATAGCCTAAAATACAGTCCTAAGCTCTAGTATAATCATTTAAAAATTATACTAAATAATCTCGGATTTCTTCTTCTTTTAATAGATAAAGGAGTATTTATAAATAAGGACCATAGTATAGCCTTAGTAATTTACGTCGACGACTTTCTTATAGTAAGGCCCTCTAAATCTATAATAGAAGAAAGATTATTTAAAGAATTATCTAAATTCCTAGATTTTACTATCTTAGGAGATATAAAAGACTTCTTAGGTCTAAATATTATAATAAACCGAGAAAATAAAGAGCTATATATATCCTAAGAATATTATACCTTAAATAAATTAAAGGAATTTAATAAAGAAGGTTTAGGAACTTCGAATTTACCCGCTATAGTAAGCTTTAAGCTTATAAAAGCAAAGGAATTACCTTCTAAGGAAGATATATTGCAATTTTAGAAAGAAATAGGATCTCTATTATACTTAGCCTTATTTACTAGGCTAGATATCTTATATTCTATAATTTCCTATGCTAGATTCGAGGCTAAGCCCGACTAAACGTATTTTAAGGCTTTAAATATAATTTAGAAATATTTAAATAAACTCCTAGCCTAAAGATTAAATATAATTGCAATATCCCTTTTACCTATCTATATATAAAGGGTTTTACTAACTCTAGCTAGGCGTCGGATTTAACGGACGGAAAATCCTTTTCTAGTTACTATTTTTATATATATAATAATATAATAAGCTAGGCTTTCTCTAAGTAAAAAGCCGTTGCCCTTTCTACCTACGAAGCAGAGTATATTAGCCTTAGGGAGGCAAATAAAGAAGCTATTTATTTAAATATGCTTTTTAAAAATATTACTAAGGATCTATCTATTAAGATTCCTAATACTATACCTCTTATTTTAACGGATAATACTACTACTATTAAATTAGCAGAAAATCCGGAATTTTATAAAAGGTCTAAGTATATAAGATTAGCTATTACTATACTAGAACTAGTATAAGAGAAAAATTAGAGTTTTTATATTAAATTAAAAGATAATATAGCTAATATTTTTACAGAAGGAATTAAGACCTAGATTACTCTATAAATTTAGAAACAGTCTATCCTTAATATAAGTTCCTAAGTAATTAAAAGGGGTTTTAGATATTTTTATACTTTCTATATCTTTCCCTTACTAGGTTTTTCTTTTTAGGTTTCCTAGAGAAATATTTACTAGGTTTTTATCTATTAAGATTTTCCTAGCAATAATAGGTTTTACCTTATATAAGGTTATCCTATAAATAATTATTATAACTATAGATTTTCCTACTATAGGTTTTTATTAGTATATACCTAAGGATTTATTTTCCTAAGAAAGAATAGGTTTTATATATCCTATTAAGGTATAAGAATGGTTTTCCTAAATTAGGTTTTGCCTATATATATACTACTATAAATAAATTAGTAAAGTATATAAATCTACTCTTTAAGGGAGGCTATAAGGAACGGTGTTCCTACTATAAATAAAGCAGCTATAATATACTCTCCCGATTATATAAGCTAATAAGTAGTATATTAATTATAGATAAAATCTCATCCTATAGAGCAAGAATCGCTCGTTATTTTACATGTTATTATGCATTAAACGGGTTGCCGGTTATCGTACAATCGGGAATCGAAGGAATAGAGCTAGCTTAGAATACTAGTTAAGACCTCTTAAGAACACCGGCACGACCAACCTCCTTTAAACACGAATATCGGTGGAACCAAGACACCTCTAGATTTACTTAAGGTATTATAGAATTCTCTAGTCTTAGGGCTATACGGCAGCCTAAGTCTAGTCCCGAAAGGTTCTTCCGTTCAGCTATAATTGTCTATATAAGACAGTATGTCCGCTAGTAGATAGATAGAGAATTATTAACTTTAACACCTCTTCTATATACTAATATACTACTAATAAATTCCGTTAAAAATCCTACCTTATACTCCTTCTTCCCCTCTATTACGTAGTCTTATATAATTCCTTAATTTCCTAAAATTCCGCTTTTACTTATATACCTTTAGAGTATATTAATATAGTAATTACTTAGATATATATAAGAAAGATACGGCTTAATAACTTCTTTTTTAATTAATAGGTCCTTAGTATAGTCTCGCTAATATATACTTATAAATAAAAATAAGATACTATTTACTATATAATAATTAACTATTTATTAATAAAGAAGGTAAGGGAGTCTTTTTTAATATAGGCCTAGGATATAGGTAATATAAGAGCGGGCGTTTAAAGGAAAAAGATAGTAGCGCCGCTAGTATAATAGTTCCTTTACTTAAGTAAGCTCTACTAGTTTAACTTAGCTTAGAGGCTATATATAAATATACTAGATAATAAGACTAGGGTTATACTAAAGATAAAGCGGCCTTAACTAAAACTACCTTAGCTAACTACTTTTTTTATTAAAGCGATCTAAGAAAAGGAAAGGACTTATAATAATAAGACTATAGTATTAACTAAACTAAACTTAGACTAAGCGTAAACCTCGCTACTTAAACTATAGACTAAATAAAACTAATATAACTTAACTAAGCTAGCCTTAATAGCTATAAAATAAGACCTACTACTAAAAGACTATAACTAAATAACACTTAACTTAAAACTAACTTAAGATAAAGCTAATAACTAGCCTTTAAACTATAACCTTAGCCTAACTCGTTAGTAATAATATCTACCTTATTATTATAGTAGGAATAATAAGACCCCTTTAAGGTAGTACGTAGGGTATAGGAAGGACTAACCTAAGACTTATAAGGAGTATAGGGACTACTACTACTATAAGAAGCTTAATAATAACTAGCTAGGCCCGATCTTAAACTTAAACTAAAGCTAGCTTAAATAGCTAGCTAATAAGATAAAGTAATAACTAAGGTCTATACTAAGGTAGGACCTATACTAATAGTAGTATAGAGGCGATTACTATAGCCTATACTATAACCCTAGATCTAATTAAGGTTAAAACTAGCGATAATCTTAGTTAGGACTTAACTATAATAGCTTTAAAGACGCTATTAAATAAAGTTAAGAGCGTTAGTAGGGTTAGTAAGTAATATAAGATAAGGACGCTTTAAAGTAAGCTTAGCGTTAAGAGAACTACTAAGCTATAGCTTAGTATTAAAGCTAATAAAAGGTAATATAATAAGTTCCTATTCTAGCTTTAAGATAACTATAGGTATAGTAATAGTAGTAGACTCCTTAGCCTTAGCCTTAAATAAAGCCTTAGATATAATAGCTACCTTACCCTTACTTTTACCCTTACCGTTCTTTTTATTAATATTATAGAGTAGGTAGAGGCGTAGGCTTAGGTACGGTCCGTTAAAAGAAGGTTAATAATCTATAAGGGGGAAAAGGAAGAAAAGTATAGGCCTAGCCTATATAGGCGCGGAGGCCGCTTATATATAGACTTAGCCTAGACCTTAGTCTAGGCCTATATAGGGCAAAAGCCCTTATATTATACCCCTACCTAGCTTTTAAAGAGGCGCGCCTTTAAATAATACCTAATACCGCGCCTAAGGGGACGGAACCCTCGCGCGGACTATATACGCTTAGTCGCGGAAAAAACGTTAGTAAATAACGTATAATACCCTCCTAAGCGAGCTTCTCGGATAGACTATATTATTAGTAGGGGCCGCGCCCTAGGAGTCGGGCTTTAGTACTTCTAGCTAAGGAGTAAAGGCACGTAGAACGGCGTATAGCTAGCTTCGGTAAGCTTATAGTATCCCGCCCCCCCTATATCGGCGCACGGTAGTAGCTCCTAGTACCATGACGTAAGGGACGGTACTCCGGTATATAAGGCTCCGCTCCCTCTTATACGGGGCTATATAGGCACTCCCTTTCGCTATAGTTATATTATATTAGCGGCCTTCCTATATCTTAGCTACCTTTTCGGTCGCTACGGGCATACGTCCCGTCTATATAGTAGCTACTACCGTATATAAAGGGACGCCGACGAAGCCTATAAAGGCGTTACTAAGATTACTCGTTGCTAGAGTCGCTATCGTTAAACCTAACCTCCTTTCTATCCTAGCGCGTGCGCCCTTCTACTACTTAGAGTACGTTTACCCGCGCCTTTTAGCGCGGGCACTTTAAAAACTAATAGGATTACTACTATAGCCTATATAGCGACCCTCCTATCGCTACCTCTTTCTATCCTCGGTCTTTAAGGTAGAGATAGAGATATCTATAGTATTACTAGCGTTATCCTTTTCTTATACTATAGAAGAAGATAAAAAAAGAAACTTATTACTACTAAGCTCGTAAAGAAAGTAAACGAGATCGGTATATATATCTAGTAGTATAGACCTTTCGCTTAGACGGGTACGCTAATTTAAATTTAAGCTTATAACGAGGTAATTATACTTTACTATATCGGGCTAGCTATATACGTCTACTCGATAAAGCACCTCTTCGAACTATATAAGGTAGGCCGGAATAGCTTTACTTTACTTCTAACGGAGCGTTATAAGCTCCTAGCCTACTAACTTAGCTATATTAGGTTCGCTATAATTAGTACGGAGCTTCGCGAGGAGGTCGGCTAGTCTATTTATACTAGTACGTATAAACGGTAAGAGATGCCTTTATAGGCATAGGGATAGGCTCGCGTAAAGATAGTCGAATTAAGCGTAGATATCCCTTATTATAGCGCTATTAGTACGGAGCTTCGCTTTTATATAAAGTAGCTATAGCTCGAGCTCTATAGAAGAGCCGTCGAACTTACTAAGGTGCGGTAGTACCGCTCTTAGTCGTGCGGAGCCCTATTATTATAAGAGGCTCTTAATTGCCCGGGCGAACTAAGTATTACGTTCGCTTTAATTTTACGACTATAGGAGTATAGATATTTCGCGTACGTATATACCGGCGCGGGCGGTTTAACTAGACTAGGTAATTAAATGTCGGCTTTAAAGGTAGCTAAAAATAGCTATTTTATATATAGGGATATAGAGAAGGTAAAATAAAGGGTAGATTATACTATTACGGAGTAAGTAAAGGCATAGGCTTAGGTACGGTCTATTAAAAGAAGGTTAATAATCTATAAGGGGGAAAAGAAAGAGAAGTATAGGCCTAGCCTATATAGGCGCGGAGGCCGCTTATATATAGACTTAGCCTAGACCCTAGTCTAGGCCTATATAGGGCAAAAGCCCTTATAATTAAAAGGGGCTAAGGCTAGACTAAGCCTAGTAAAGTTAAAACTATTATCCTTACTATTATAGTTATTACTAGTAATAAGATAGAAATAGTTAGTAAGATCGTTAACTATTATAAGAGTCTTTTAAGTAACTAAGAGCGACTTAAGCTTAACTTAAGCTAAGGTCTTAATAGTATTACTAAACTTACTTAGGTGCTTTCTAAGGACTTATATATATAGTAGGTATTATCTATAAAATAAGTAAAAGCTAAGGTAAGCGTTTTAATATTCTTAGTAACTATAGCTAAACTAAAGATAAACTTACTTAACGCGCCCTTACCCTTAGTAGTAAGGGCCTTTTAACTAGTATAAATATAAGTTTCTAAAGTAATATAATAAAGGCGCTTTTATACTAAGCCCTTAATAAGGAAGGGGCTATTAACCTTAAACTAAGCTTAGTAAAAGGTATAAGCGGCCTCCTTACCTTTAAAAGTAATTTAAAATATAAATTAGTACTAAGCTTAAACTATACTATAGTAAGGTAGGACTACTTACTTAGTAATAGGACTAGTTAAAGTTAGTATAAGTAATATATACTTTAGCCTTTATAGCTAGTAAAGTTAGTAAAAAGTATTAAAGGTAAATCTAACTTAAGATAAAACTAAGACTAATACTTATAAAACTAGTTTTAATAGCTAGTAAAGGACTTATAAGTAAGCTTACTAATAAGGCGCTTAATATATATAAAATATAAGATAGAGCGCTCCGATCCTACTATAGTAGTAAGTCAGCCTACCTAAAGTCCGGCACACCCTAACACCGGCACTCTCTATAACACTAAGGCAGGCACATTCCAACAGTAATTAAAGCCGCATTTTAACGTTACGATAGTTAATTATAGTGTTTTCTAGCTATTTAAGCTGCTAGCTACTATATAGAGCTTTAAAATCTGCGTCTTAATTAGCTGCGGCAATAGCAGCCGGCTCGAGGATGCGCTCGAGCCGCTGCCTCGTCTTAATAACTTAATCAATCCGTACGAACCGGCTATTAGGATCCTATAGAACCTTTTTCTGTTTTCGAGGCCGTAGACGATGCAATTAATGCTTAAGCTATTATATTCGAAGCTAGGCAGCTATAAGCTGCTAATTTTAATTGTTAAGGGCGCGGCTAACTTTACTAAAGAGTAGTCGGATTATACGGTTAACTTAACCGCGATTTTCTAGCCCTATAACGAGGCAGCGAACTTCTTATAATCGTTTAGGCGTTTTAAGGGCATCGTTATTAGCTAAGGAGCTAATATTCTTCCTTTTTAATAGCGTTAACGGCGTTAACGGCTACGGTAAGATAAAGCGGCTTAATAAGGGCTTTACTATATTAATTGGCTATAAACTAGACCCGCGCTAACCTCCCTTAATGTTCTTTTCGGTTAGGCTAGCCTACTAGGCTTCGTAGTAGATATAAAGGAAGGTAGCCTTACTAATTAGCGCTATATCGTCGAAAGATACGATTTTCTCGAGTTAACGTCGGTATACGGCCTTAATAGGCGAGAAAACCGAGATATCGAGTAGTTAGAGGATATATAAGGAGTATAATAGTAAGAAAAGGAGATATATACTATTCTAGAAGCATTCGTATATAAAATTATTAGTCTAATAATTCCCGTAGCCGTTAATAATAAGAAGAGTATTACCCTACTTATAGTGCCTTATTTAAGGGATAAAAACCTACTTTAGCTACTAAATAGCGATAGCATTACTTATCTAGCCCTTTAAGGAGGCAATAAAGTCCTAATCTTATAGAAAATTAAGTTCGTTAGGGAACTATTAGTATTAAAGGTCTTAACCCTTAAAAATTATAAGGGGAGTTAAGGCCTAGCCTATAGTAGAGACGCATTCGACTATTATAGTCTAATAACGCGATCCTAGCCGCTTTTTAAGAGTCTCTCGCTTCTCTAAGCTCCTTAGTACTAGACTATTAGAGCCGAGGCCCTCGAGGATGCCCGTTTCGTCTATATTAAAGCGGGACTCCGGTAGGATTGCTTATATAGCCGGCAGCTTAAGCAATTAGAACTATTCCTCGATACGGGCTATAGAGGCGCCGTTAACGTAAGTAGAATCGAGAGATCTACCTTTAATAGTACTAATCTCTAGGTTCCGGGCTAAAAAGCCCGAAATCTACTCGGACGGGTATCGCCGCCGGCCTTAACGATACAGCCGGCAAATTCCTTGACCTAATAATGCGTTAGAGGCAGCCTAAGGGCGGCCTAGGCAAGAACCTAGTCGGCAAGGTGTTTTTCTTGCTCTCGGCTAAGCCTCTAATATGCCTCTTTTGCCTCCTTAATAGGCAGAGCCCCTTTAAGACGTATATAGAGGGTCCCTCTTAGAATACCCTACTTTCGACTAGTATAAAGCTAAGGTATCCCGTTTTTAATAGCTTCGAGTGCTTCTTAGAGCTAGTTTTCGGTATACTTAGAAAGCTAAGGCATCGCTAATATAAATAGTATTTATTTTATAATTATAGGGCAAGAGATGCACGAGAAAACGCGGTTGCAATATAATGTATTTAACGACGCGATAGTATTATAGAGAGTGCCGGTGTTAGGGTGTGCCGGACTTTAGGTGGGCTGACTTAACTTTCTTATAAAGAGGGGGTTTTAAAGAAAGTAAGCCGCCGCTACCTAAGTTAGCTTCTTAGTTAGATATAGTAATTTAATAGTAAACGGACTAAATATAGTACTAAAGAGAACTAAGGATATAAAAATAATATAAGTAAGAAACTAAGGCTTATAAAAGTAATAATAAATAGAAAGGTAAAAAAAGGTAAAAATAAAAGTAAGAAGGGAGGGTAAGTATATATATATATAAGCTAAGCGCGCGTAACTAGTAACTACTTAATAAATAGTAAATATAAGCCGCCGCGCCCTTAATTAAGAAGTTATATAGCTAAATAAGAACCGATTTTTAATTAGTAGAGCTAGCTAACTAAATTTTAATTAGCTAGCCTTACTTAAGAGCGACTTATACTAGCGCCTAGCTTAGTAACTAAATATTACTTACCTTACTAACTAATAGACTAATAAGCTAATAAGGCCTTAGTTATATAGTAGCGATATAGAAGCTATAAAAAATAAAAGCGCCCGCGAGCTAGGCCCTTAAAAAGAGACTACTACTTATAACCCTAGGCCTAGGCTCGCTAGCCTAGGCCGCGGCCGCTTAAGATAGTAGTAGCTATAGCCTAAGAGGGCTTATACTAAAATATAAATATATAAGAGAAGCTTATAGTAGCTAGCGTAAATTTCCTATATACTACTACTATAACCTTATTTAAGGCGGACCTATATTAAAAGAAGGGAGGGTTTTCCCTTAAGTACTTTAGTTTTTCTTTTTTATTTAATATCGAAGTTCTAAATACCTTTAGCTATATCCTTAGCGTAATATTAATAATAATAATAATAATAAGTATAGCCTTATCTACCCTTATTAATACCTTACTATTAAAGTAAATAAATTAAATCTATTAGTCTCTTAATACCTTTAAATATTTAAGTAATAAGCTTCCCTACTTAATTATATCTTAGTTTTAATTTATAGCTTTCTTATTTTAATATATAATTATAATATAGGTATTAATTATAGTTTAAGATAAAGTATAGTATAAAAGTTTATAATAAAGAACTAAAAAACTATTTTATTATCTTAGCGTTTATTATAGGAATTATAGTTACTAATTATATATATATTTTATAAGTTATATAATCTATATTTTATAAGTTATATAATCTATATTATATAAATATCTAAGGTTACTTAACTTATATAATAGCTTTACCTCCCTTAGCTAAAAGATAAAATAAATATATATATACTAGTTAACCTTAGTAATTATAATTATAAAGGCCTATTAATATTTATTAAATCTTTTTTAAACTTATTTTACTTAGCTATTATAAGATATATTAAATAATTAATAAGAAAGGGAAAAAGTAAAAGGAGGTAGGAAGAAATTTAAGGTTAAGATTTACCTCTTTATAATACTTAGAAATTATAAACTATAAAAATATAGAAATAAGATTATTAGTTAGTATTAATATTCTTTACTATTAAGGATTAAAGTTATATTTTTAAAATCTAAGAAGTTTAAATATTCCGACCCTTATATATTAAATTTACTAAATTAAAGAGATATATAACTTATTATTTTATAAACTTTTATAATAATAAACTTATAATACCTTATAAATTCTTTACTTATAAAAGTTACTTATAAAAGATTTTTATCTTTTACTTAATAATTACTTAGGTAGGTATATAGTTTAATCTTAAGTAAGATATATAGATATTTTATTATATATAAATTAAGAAATTAAGAAGATTCTATTAATATCTCGCTTAACTTACTAGTATTATTAAAATAAATATAGTTATTTCTTTTATATATTATTACTTATATATAGCCTTTAAGGCTATAGTAAGGCTAATAAGGGCCTAGGCTTTTATTAGTAGTCCTAGCTAGCTATAAAGCCTAGGGGCATATAACTAATTAAGGAAAGGGTAGCTATAAAAGTAAAGATAAAGGAAAGGTTAGTTTAGTTCTTCTTATATAGTAATTTCCCCTTTTAAGGGCCCTAGGACCCTTAGGTTTCTCCTTTTTAAGCTATTTAGCTATCCCTATCTTTATTTTAGCTAAGAAGGTTAAAAGAGCTTCCCTTTCTTTCTTAGAGCTATAGAGAATAAGTAGGCTTAGGGCCCCCTCTTATCTCTTAAAGGTTTAGTAAAGGACTTCTCTTTCCCTCTTATAGTTTAGGCACCTTAAGATAATATACCTAGCTATAAACCTTCCTTAGCTATAGTAGTAGTCGTTTTAGTCTACCTTATTAATCCTTTTTAAAAAGGAAAATAAAAAGCTAGCCTTAAAAAGGAGCTAGTAAAAAGCTAAGAGAGTTAGCCTAGGCCTCCTTATAAGGTCCTTTTCTAGGCTAAGGGCTAGGTAAGGGGTCTTTTAAATAAATATATAGTACTTACCTAGGCCCTTAGCCCTAGGGCCTTTAGCCGCCTTAATAGCTTAGAGTCCCTTTTAATAATCCTTAGTAGCTTACTAGACCTTTCTTTATAAGTAGTTAATAAATACTAAGGGGGTCCCTTAAGTAAGGGCCCTTAAGCTTTTTTTAGCTAGCTAGTTAATAAGCTTATTACTAAAGATCCTTAGGTAGCTAAGGTACTAATATAGCTATATATTATAAAAGGCTTTTAAGCTAAATAAGAGCCTTTTAATATATATAGCTAAGTCTAAGAAACTTATAATCTTCCTTATAGTAGCTTAGCTATATATAAAGATATAGGCTTTTATAAGGGGGTTAAGGAGGCTAGGCCTTAAAGGCCGCGGCCTCTTAACTAAGTCTTTTAAGACCCTTAGTATTATAAATAGCTCTATATTAGCTACTTCGATTAAGGGCCCTAGGTTCTTATAGTACGCTTTAATAAGCCTATTTCCTAAGCTTATTTTATAAAAGAAGTAAGTATTTATAACGACTAGTATTATTCTTAAGGGATAAACCTATTAAGGGGATTATATTAATAGATATAATAGGGTATAATCTAAGTAATAATAAGTATATTACGTTAGTAATAAGTTAGAGGTTATAGACTATAGACTATAACTAAGTAATTAAGTAATTAGAATTAAAGATAAGATTATAATAAAGATTATAATAATTATAATATATTAAAAGCTATCGAGCTATTTATTTAAAGGAGTAAAAGTAGGTAGCTATATATACTTATAAAGACTATCCTTAGATTATATTCTTAGCTATAATCCCCTTTATAGCTTACTATAGCTTACTTATAAGCTATACTCCTAAGTAGTAATTTATTTATATAAGGCTTACTTAGCTTATATATACTTTAGGTAAGCTAAGCCTAAGTAACTTTTTATCCTAACTATTATTTTAAGCTACCTTATTATATAAATATAGCTAGCTCTCTTATAGCCCGCTAACTATAGTTATAATATAATATCTCCCTTCCTTTTAGTCTTATTTATAAGACCTACTACTACCTTAGCCGCTATATATAAATATACCTTTATTATATATATATATATTCCCCGTTCGTCCTTTCTATCCCTTAGGATATACTACTAATAGTATATTTAGTCGCGTATTAAAGGATCGTTTTTATAAGACCCTTAAGCGTATTTATTTAGCTAAGTTTATTAATTATCTTAGTTTTAACGTTATACTATATTCTTTTTATTTATTACGCGGCTTCTACTATAAAATACTAGAAAAATCTTTTAAGTATACTAAATATATATAGTAAGGTCGTTCCTATAATATATTAAGCGTAGAGATTAGCTTTTATAAGTAACTTTATTATCTTACTTATTATTTATAGCTAATATATTTCTTAGTATCTTAAATAAATCTAGAGTCCGATTAATTAAATAAAGAAGAAGAAATTACTAAGGAGCGAATATTAAAAGCTTAAGCTAACTTAAATAAAGCCTTAATATATTTAGCGCGGCTTTACTATTAAAAGCGCTAGCTAAAGATAAAAGGTACTAAGATAGTCTATTAAGGCCTTTATTTCTTAGATAACCTTAATAAGGCTAAGCGCTAAGAATCTAAAGTAATAGTCGATATTTATTTATAGGTAGATTTAATATAATTAATTAGAATGCTATTAGTTTATTAAGCGATTTTATAATACCTAAGGTAGATTTTACTAGTAGAACTATTAAAGTAAAGAACTATAGTAGGTTAAGTACTTAAGTAGTTAATAGGTATTTTCTTTTAGTTTATATCCCTTTTACTTAATAAGGTATTTTTATTCCTAACTTTATTTTCTTATATTTAGTATTTATTTAGCTTTATATTCATAATTATTATTAACTTTAATTTTATCCTATAGTTTAGCGTTTTATAGTACTAGTTCTAATAATAAGATATAAAATATTAAGTATATCTATATTATCGTTAGTAGTAAAAGTTTATAGTTAACTTTTAAAATAGTTTTCTTAACCTTAAACGGTTTAAGTTTCTTAAAATCTAATTTATTACGTAGTCGTTTTATTTTAATATTTTATTATATAAGGTAGACTATTTCTCCCTCTTAAAAGATTAGTCCTTATAATCTTTTCTAATTATAGTAAGTAGATATTTATTCTTTAATAAATTAAAGTTCTTATTATATTTCTTTATATAATTTTTATAGCTAATCTACTTATAATATCGCTCGTTTTACTTATAGTCCTTATTAAGTAACCTTAAATACTTCTAGGTTATATCTATAATTAGTATATACTAGTAAGAGCTTAGTTATTTCTATAACTAAGCTATTATAAGCTAGTTATACTATTAATATCTATTTAACTTAATCGTTTTATTTATAGCTAATATAATATTATAAATATTATTTAAGCGTTTAATTAAGTTATTTTATTTATCTATCTATTTATAGGTAATAAGCTATACTAAGCTTATATTTCGTCTTTAATTATACTATAAAAGCTTACTAAAACTTAGCTATAAATATACTTCCTCTATTAAAGATACTCTTATTTAATAGTCTATAATTACTAATAATTATTTATAGGGATATATATACTAGCTCTTTTATATTACTTACTTTTTTATATAGGAAGAAGTATTTATACTTCGTTAATTAGTTAGTAATAATAAATATACTATTATACTTAATATTAGTTATAAGTTCTTTTAATAGTAATAGCTTTATAATATAATTAAAAGCTATTAAACTATATAGTCTCTTTAGTACTAATAGCGGTTATAATTCTTTATATAGTTTATATCGTTTAGCTTTACTTTATATATAAAGTTTATATTTTTTAATAACTTATTATATTACTTCCTTAAGCTATAGGAAGTTATATTATTATTTAATCTATTTTATTATCCTCTAAATACCTTAGTATTTATATATTAGATATTTATATATATCTTATTTAACTTTATCTTATAATATTAATAGTATCTAGATTTTATTTTTATATATTAGAACTTCTAAATATTCTATATTATATCTATTTAATACTTTATATTCTTTTATTTATTTTAGGTTCTTTTAGTATATTAAGTTATTAGGTTATACCTTAAATATTATATTTAGCTATTATTACTAGTAGTTTCCGTTTTTATTAATTTCTAAGAGCTATCCTTTCGCTATAAGTGCCTTTATATTATAGTTACTTCGTCGACTAAGGGTATTAGCTTAACTATTTTCTATTCCTTTTCTATAGATTATTTTATAGTTAAATTCTAATAGATATTTAGCCTATTAGATCTATTATCCGTTTAACTATTATATCGTTATAAAATATAAGATATTCTTATAATTTATATAAACCTTAACTTTATATTTACTTTTAAGAAGGTAGTATTAAAATTCCTTAAAAGCTTAAATAATTATAAGGAATTCTTTATTATAGATAAGGTAATTAAGTTCTATACTATATAGCTTTTTTAAGTAAAATATAATTAGTTATAGTCTTTCTTTATTATCCTTTTATCCGATTTATACTCTTAAAGTAAAGTCTAATATATTAGTTTTAAGTTCGATTTATTATTTTAGATTAAAGGTAGTTAAGACTAGTTCTTATATAATTATAGTCTTAATATATTCGAAAGCTCTATTAGCTTTATTATCTTATATAAATTCTTTTTCCTTTTTTATTAAGTTATATAATAGTACTATAATCTTTCTAAAATCTTTAATAAATTATCGGTAGTAATTTATAAATCCTAGGAAACTTTATACGTTCTTAATATTCTTTAGTATTAGCTATTCTTTAACTAAGTTAATTTTAACTTATTATATTTATATCTCTCTTAATAAGATTATATATATAAGGAAGTCTACTTTTTATATATAGAACTTACTTCTTTCTAGTTTAAGTAGTAACTTTATATTTTATAGTATATAGAGTACCTTATAAACGTATTCCTTATATTCTTCTAGGGTATCTAAGAAGATTAAGATATTATCTAGGTATACTACTATAAAGATATCTAAGTCTTTATATAGGATATTATTAATTATCTATTAAAAGGTAGCTAGTATATTTATAAGTCTAAATAGTATTACTAGATATTTAAATAGTTTATATTTCGTTTTAAAAGCTATTATTTATTTATATCCTTTTTCTAAAGGTATATAAGCAAAAGCGGAATTTTAGGAAATTAAGGAATTACGTAAGACTACGTAATAGAGGGGAAGAAGGAGTATAAGGTAGGATTTTCAATAGAATTTATTAGTAGTATATTAGTATATAGAAGAGCTGTTAAAGTTAATAATTCTCTATCTATCTACTAGCGGACATACTATCTTATATAGATAATTATAGCTAAACGGAAGAACCTTTCGGGACTAGATTTAGGCTGCCGTATAGCCCTAAGACTAGGGAATTCCGTAATACCTCGAGTAAATCTAGAAATATCTTAGTTCTACTAATATTCGTGTTTAAAGGAGGTTGGTCGTGCCGGTGTTCTTAAGAGGTCTTAGCTAGCATTCTAAGCTAGCTCTGTTCCTTCGATTCCCGATTATACAATAACCGGCAACGTATTTAATATATAATAACATGCAAAATAACGAGCGATTCTTGCTCTATAGGATGAGATTTTATCTATAATTAATATACTACTTATTAGCTTATGTAATCGGGAGAGTATATTATAGCTGCTTTATTTATAGTAGGAACACCGTTCCTTATAGCCTCCCTTAAATAGTAGATTTATATACTCTTTACTAATTTATTTATAGTAGTATATATATAGGGTAAAAACCTAATATAGGAAAACCATTCTTATACCTTAATAGGATATATAAAAACCTATTCTTTCTTAGGAAAATAAATCCTTAGGTATATACTAATAGAAAAACCTATAGTAGGAAAAATCTATAGTTATAATAATTATTTATAGGATAACCTTATATAAGGTAAAACCTATTATTGCTAGGAAAATCTTAATAGATAAAAACCTAGTAAATATTTCTTTAGAAACCTAAAAGGAAAAACCTAGTAGGGAAAGATATAGAAAGTATAAGAAATATCTAAAAACCCTTTTAATTGCTTAGGAACTTATATTAAGGATAGACCGTTTCTAAATTTATAGAGTAATCTAGGTCTTAATTCCTTCGTAAAATATTAGCTATATTATCTTCTAATTTAATATAAAAACTCTAATTTCCCCTTCTCTTATACTAGTTCTAGTATAGTAATAGGCTAATCTTATATGCTTAGACCTTTTATAAAATTCCGGATTTTCTACTAATTTAATAGCAGTAGTATTATCCGTTAAAATAAGAGGTATAGTATTAGGAATCTTAATAGATAGATCCTTAGTAATATTTTTAAAAAGCATATTTAAATAAATAGCTTCTTTATTTACCTCCCTAAGGCTAATATACTCTACTTCGTAGGTAGAAAGGGCAACGGCTTTCTACTTAGAGAAAGCCTAGCTTATTATATTATTATATATATAAAAACAGTAACTAGAAAAGGATTTTCCGTCCGTTAAATCCAACGCCTAGCTAGAGTCGGTAAAACCCTTTATATATAGATAGGTAAAAGGGATATTGCAATTATATTTAATCATTAGGCTAGGGAGTTTATTTAAATATTTCTAAATTATATTTAAAGCCTTAAAATGCGTTTAGTCGGGCTTAGCCGCGAATCTAGCATAGGAAATTATAGAATATAAGATATCTAGCCTAGTAAATAAGGCTAAGTATAATAGAGATCCTATTTCTTTCTAAAATTGCAATATATCTTCCTTAGAAGGTAATTCCTTTGCTTTTATAAGCTTAAAGCCTACTATAGCGGGTAAATTCGAAGTTCCTAAACCTTCTTTATTAAATTCCTTTAATTTATTTAAGGTATAATATTCTTAGGATATATAGAGCTCTTTATTTTCTCGGTTTATTATAATATTTAGACCTAAGAAGTCTTTTATATCTCCTAAGATAGTAAAATCTAGGAATTTAGATAATTCTTTAAATAATCTTTCTTCTATTATAGATTTAGATGGCCCTACTATAAGAAAGTCGTCGACGTAAATTGCTAAGGCTATACTATAGTCCTTATTTATAAATACTCCTTTATTTATTAAAAAAGGAAGAAATCCGAGATTATTTAGTATAATTTTTAAATAATTATACTAGAGCTTAGGACTTTGTTTTAGGCTATATAATGCTTTCTTTAGCTTTGCTTTAATTTAACCGGTTTTATATAGGTCTAGGAATTTAGTTAATTTAATTCCTTTAGCTCTATAAGCTAATCTATATTTTAAATAATATTCTTTAAGAGCGTATTCTTCGTAGCTATAGGAAGATCGATATATACTTCGCTATCTATATCGGTATATATAAAGGCATTTATTATATCTATTTATAAAGCTTTAAATTCGTAGATAATAGCTAAAATAAGTAGAATTCTAATAGATTCGGTCTAGCCGTAGTCGAGAAGGTATCTAGGAAATCTAAGCTATAGATCTACTTAAATCCTATATTACGAAACGGGCTTTATATTTTATTATATTATTTTAACTATCCTTCTTAATAGTATAGACCTAGTGGCCTCCTATAGCCTCCCTATCCCTAGGAGGTAGGAAAATTCTAAGTTTTATATTTAATTAGCTAGATAATTTCCTTAATTATAGTATCTTTCTAAAATGCTATTTTAGGGCTATTTATTGCCTGTTTATAGGTCTTTAGAATTTTTAGATCCTGATTTTCTATACTAGCTAGAATTAACTCTATAAAATCGTAGTTTAGAAATAAATTAACGTTAGGGTATTTAATATAGTTAGAATCGAACCTTTCCGGCTTCTTAGGTAATTCTACTACTATTTTACTAGTAGTAGGAATAGGATCGTTATTTAGAGACTCTTCTTCTATAGAGGGCGAGGGACTTTTATCTCTAGGTTCTCTAGTAGCTTCCTCTATAGGGATATAGCTTTCTAGCTTATCTTTATTCGGAATAGAATTAAAATCAAAGGTATTATTACTACTAGAGATTTCTAGATTTTTTATAAATTTATTTTCTAGTATAGTAATATCTCTAGAAATAGTAATCTTTCTCTTAGAAAAATCCTAGATTTTATATGCATTTTCTAAATAGCCTACTATTATTCACTTAAAAGCTCTATTATCTAGCTTATCTTTAGGGTCTTTATTCTTATAATATATAAGGCTTCTAAAGGTCTTAATTTTATTTAAGGTCTCGAAGGGTAGTATTATATTATCCTCTTTTCTATAGGACTTTTAAATCCTATCGTAGAATACGGTAATCTATTATATAAATAGGTAGCTATTAAAACAGCTTCTCCTATAGATATTTAGGAAGCCTAGTAGTAAATAAAAGAGCTCGTACTTTTTCTAATATAGTACGATTTATTCTTTCTATTCTACTATTAGATTCCGGCGTTCTAGGAGGACTAGAATTAAAGGTAATTCCTTCTTTTTCGTAATAGAGCTTTATTTTATATATAAATTCTTTAGCATTATTAGAAAATGCTTCTCTAATCCTAGTATTTTTAGGGTTATTTTCTACCTTATTTTTAAATTCTAGGAACCTATCTAGAGCTTCTCCCTTTTTTCGAAGAAGGTATATTTCTAGATATCGGGTTCCTATATCTAGGAAAGAGATATAATAGTAATATTTATTATAAGTAGGCACTTTAATTAGCCCCTAAATATCTAATACTATTTTTTCTAAATAAGAATAAGACTTATACGAAGGTTGTTTATTAACCTTATTTATTGCTTTAGCTCTAATATATATTTCGTATTGCCTTATTTTATTTTCCTCTTTTAGAGGCATTTTTATATCCTTATTATGTCTTTTTAATATTTCTAAAATAGCCCTACTATTTATATACCCTAAGCGTAAGTGCTAAGTATAAAAATCTATATCCTTTACTTTTAAAGACGTAATAAGGATTAATTAGCTTTCTAATAAAGGTTCTATAAGAATATAATATAATTTTCTAAGAAATCCTTTAGTAAGGACCTTAGCCTTATTATCTAATAAAAGGACTTTATTTCCTCCTATTAAGGCATAGGTATTATTAAAATAAGATTAGGATAGTATATTTACCCCTAATTCAGGTATATAAAAGCAGTCTCGAAGGATATACCTTTTTCTACTATACAGGAACTTAAATACTAAGTCCCCCTTTCCTTTTACTAATATAAAGGAAGCTTTTCCCGAGTAAACTTTAGACTTAATTTCTTTATAGTTAATAAGGAAATTCTTATTAGATACTATATGCCTAGTAGCTCCGGTATTATATATAAAATTAAAGATCCTTTTATTCTTATAACTAGGAAATCCTCCTTCTCTTACCTTTAAGACTAATTCCTTTATTCTAGGAATCGAGGCTTCTAAAGGTCCTAAAAGAGAGTCTTTATTAGCTTTTACTATAGGGTATTTATAGAGGTTAAAATTACCTCTAAATCCTTAGACGTTTATATAGGGTCGGAGCCTAAAAGGTCTATAAGGTCGATATCTAGGTCTATATTTTCTTACAAAGCTATATTTAAGACCTTATTACTATCTTCCGAATCGGACTCTAGCTCGTAATTCAGCCTTCCTTCTTTATTAGTAGTATACTACTAAAGGAAGAGAAGAAGATCTTCTTTAGGAATAAGTCCTAATATTTAATAAGAGCCTTATTCGGGTATAATTTATAGCAATTTACTATAAAATGCCCTGGTTTTTTGCATTCCTTATAATAAGGAGTATCTATAGAATTTCTATAGGATTTCTAAGGCTTCCTTTATATTAGGAAGGCTTTATCTAAAGATTTATCTATATCCTCTATTCTTCTAGCTTCGTCTAAAAGACTAGCTGTTAGGGATTCGAGGGTAAACGCCGTAGAATTATACCTAAGGCTCTACGTAATATTTATAATATAGCTTCTAAATTCCTTATTAAGGCAATTAAGAATCTATGCTATAAGGATAACTTCTAGGATTTCTATATTATAGGATTTTAAATCCTCGTAGATTTCTTTTACCTTATAAAGGTATTTCTCTAAATTAAAGCCCGAGGGACTAAGATTAAAGAGCTGCGTAATAAGTAGATAATTCGACGAAAAGTTCGACGGATTATATAGCTTTTTAAGCTCATCCCACGCTTCTTTAGCATTTTTTAGATGCCGAATTTATATTAAGAGACTATCTTCGACTTAAAGGAATATTATAAATAAAGCCTCCGTAGTCTATATATAATTTACTAGCTCTAGAGTAGTAATAAGCTTTTCTTTTATAAGGATAGCTTCTATCCTCGTTGTCTATAAGGTATAATTTAAATTTCCCTTAAGTCTAGTAAATTTATATTCTTTCTATCTACCTATTTTATATAAATTCGGTATTATTTCGTTCGTAGGGATTGAGAAGTCTAGACGGGAGTTTAAGAGCGTAGAAAGGTAAAAGAAGTTAGGGGGAATTTCGAAAGGAATTTTAATTGAATATTTCGACGAGGAATTTTAAAGGTATAAGTAGTTAATTTCCCGGCTTAAAAGGAGTAAGCCGGGCTTATAACCTCTAAAGGTATATAAGCAAAAGCGGAATTTTAGGAAATCAAGGAATAACATAAGACTACGTAACAGAGGGGAAGAAGGAGTATAAGGTAGGATTTTCAACGGAATTTATTAGTAGTATATTAGTATATAAAAGAGGTGTTAAAGTTAATGATTCTCTATCTATCTACTAGCGGACATACTGTCTTATATAGATAATTATAGCTAAACGGAAGAACCTTTCGGGACTAGATTTAGGCTGCTATATCGCCCTAAGACTAGGGAATTCCGTGATACCTCGAGTGAATCTAGAAGTGTCTTAGTTCTACTAATATTCGTGTTTAAAGGAGGTTGGTCGTGCCGGTGTTCTTAAGAGGTCTTAGCTAGTATTCTAAGCTAGCTCTGTTCCTTCGATTCCCGATTATACGATAACTAGCAACCCGTTTAATGCATAATAACATGTAAAATAAAGAGCGATTCTTGCTCTATAGGATAAGATTTTATCTATAATTAGTATACTACTTATTAGCTTATATAATCGGGAGAGTATATTATAGCTGCTTTATTTATAGTAGGAACACCGTTCCTTATACTTTTTTTATACGTATTAAGTTATAGGCGCTTTTAAGGTTAAGAGCTATAAATTAATTTTTACTATATAATTAATCTTATAGTTTTAATATAAGTAGTAATAGTATTTAGTCTTTTATTATAATATCGTTTAAGCGTCTATAGTTAATAACTAGTTATAGCTTACTATTTTTCTTTAAAATAAATATAATTAGATAGCTTGCTTTTAATATTAATATTTATATATATCCCTTTTATAGATTCTTATTAAGGTAGTCGCGTAGTATTTATAGTTGCTTTTTATTTAAGTTATAAATTTTATAGAACGTTAGCGTTACTTAATCCTTAAGATAAATTTTATAGTCTTATTAGCTATATTTAAGTAACCCTATCTTAAGTTCTTCTTTAAAAAGTTTATTATATTTCCGGTATTCCTAAGGGATATTCTTTATTCTATCTAATAGGCTTTATTCTTTCTTTTAAAAGCTAGTTTCTCTTAACTTAAGCTCTTTATTAATTTATTTAAGGTCTTTCCTTAAAATAGTAATAACTCTTTAAATCTTTATATTATATCCTTTATTCTATTTATATTAAATACTAAGTTATATAGCTATACTAGTTAGTATATAGGTCTTATTAATTAACTTTATTATATCCGCTAGTTTAGTTACTATTTTTATTTATATCTTTAAAGCTTATAATAATTTACTTAAATAGTTATCCCTTTTATTTTATTTAGTAGCTAAATTATTATAAAAATTTACTTTCTCTTAAATCTACTAGTCTTAAAAGCTTATATCCTTATTTTAATATAGTTAGCTAGTTTTTTAGTTAATTAATAGGTTGCTCTCTTATAGCTATAAAAGTCTTAGTATAAGGTTATATTTTTTAATATTTATAATATTAAAGTTAACTTATTTATTATAGCCTTAGGTATTAATATTAAAGTAATTAATCTCTATATTAATAATTCTATTATTATATTTAAAAGCCTCTCCTTTAATATTTATAAGTTTATATAGATCTATCTTATATCTTTATATAAGTTAGTAACGATTAACGACTTTAAGTAAGATATAATTACTTATTACGCTATAGTTTAAAGGTATATATATATAATATCCTATGATTTAAATATCTAATACTATTTAGTTATTATAGCTTACTATTATTATATATAAGGTCCTTAGATTTTATTATATTATACTAGTCTATAGCCTTTTTATAAATAGCGTACTTTATATTTTACTAAGTCCTTATTTATTTTATTTAGGTATTTTTCTTTAATTTATTATTAATATTATTTCTTTATATTTTCGTTATATAGTATTATATTAAGGCTTAAGAATCTAATTTCTTATAGCTAATTAAAGATTTCTTATTTCTTAACGCTATATCGTTTATATTATACTACTTTATAGTTAATTATATACTATACTTTATAATTCTATTTATTTTTATACTAAAGGTTAAGTTTTCTTTTAATATCTTTTTATTTTTTATATAGTATTAATATATCGATTTTTCCTTAGTTAAATATAGCTTATAGCCTTTATATATATTATTAATAATCTTTTAGTATACTATTATTATCGCGAAGCGTAGCCTAATTTCGTAGTTCTTAGAGATATCCCTTAGTATAAGGGACTAAGGAAGCTAAAAACACCCGGTATAGAAGAAGGAAGAAGGAGCTAAAAAGAGGTATAGAAAGGAGGGTAGGGGCATAAAGGGAAGTAGAAGTAGCGATAGCTTCTTATAGAGGTAGCGAGAGATAAGACGGATTTGCCGGCGACGGCTAGAAAGGAGGGGAAAACCTAGTAAAAAGCTTAGTAGTCGAAAGGACATTAGTAGCTTCTTTAAGCAGGATCTTCTTTATTAATCGAGATGCTAGAGGGGTATAAAGAGGGGCGTTAAATAGAGGAAAGAAGGACAATTAAGGCAATATAACAATCACTCCCCTACCTTTATTGCTGCTCCCGCGAGAGTTAAATCTCTCTGCCCTACCTATCTAACCCCTTACTTTTAATTTTACCTTCGTGTATTTTTATATACTTCTCGTATCTCTCTTCGCGAGAGTTATAAGCCCGGGAGGAATAGTATTCCTATACCTTCCGGCTACTATAAAAGGCACCCTTCTTATATCCCTCGTAGCTCCCTTTTACCCCTCTTACTAGAAAAGCCGATTTTTAACTAACTTTTCTGCCCCCCCTTCTTCTTCCGTAACGATAACGAAAATCGACTCCTCTACTATCCCTACGGTCCGTAGGACGATTCTTATAGAGCCCTAAGATTAAGATAAGTAGGTAAAGGAGCTATAGGCTCGTATAGATAGAACTATCTATAATTTAGTCTTCTCTAATAAGCAGGACCCTCTTAAGCCCCCTCTTCGTCCTAGGGTAACGGACTTTATAGAGGGAGCTTCCCTCTTCTCTAAGCTAACCTCTATATAATAGAGAGCTTTTTCTGCTACCTTAGGCGACTACGAGAGTTACTAAAAGGAATACCTCTATGAAACGAAGCTATTAACGGCTGCTCGTACGGCGATAACGGAATCCGTTAGTGCCGTAAAGCTAATCTCTCTTTAAGAGGAAGAGACTCCTAGGCAGTAGCTTTTAAAGCTCGAGACCTTAATAGCTCCCTCGAGAGGTTATATAACTAACCGTATTAGGAAGACCTATACGGCCTACCTAGGAGCTTTTTCACTAGGAACCTACTAGCTTCTTCGTAGCTAGCTAAGTAGGAAGAAATCCTCGAGGAAGCTAACTAATACTTCCTTATAGAAGCTCTTTCCGGCTAGTAGCTATAGGATATATCTCTGCTAATAAAGCCTATTAGTAACGGTTACTTAACTATCTTTCGAGAAGCTAGCCGGGAACTAGACGAAGAGGCTACTAGAGTATAATAGCAAGCATTCTTATTCCTTCGTAGCTAGCACTCGACCTAAACGGCTCGACCTATAGCTGCTGCAGCCCCTATTGCTGCGGCCCCCGCTGCTACTGTTGCGGCTGTTGCTCCTTTAGCTCCTCCTCCCTCGAGAGCATTAATACTATCTTTAACGGCTGCCGTAGGCCCGGCCCCGGCTCCGCCTCTTACTCCGGGCCCGGCCCCGGTCCCGTTAGTTAGACCGGCCCGACTAGTCCCCTAATAGACCTTTTAGTCCGTTAGTCGAAAAATCAGGGAACTAGTCGAAATCGAACCTCGTTAAAATTAGTAATAAGGGGTAAAAAGGGGGGGTTTCTAAGCAGACCTTCCGGACTAGGACGAGGATTCCTCGAAGAAATAAATAAGTAGGAATCGACCTACCTACTAAGCATATAAAAAGCCCTATCGGCTAGAAGACTGCTAGTAGGTCTTCGAGGAAAATAGATAAAGGAATTAACCCTTTAAAGAGGCTACGAGAAATAGTATAATAGTCTCTTAAGGAGGACCCCTCGTTATAGAAGAAGATAAACGAGATTCGGGTTGCTAAGAAATAGCAACTAACGCCGCTGCCCTTATTTAAGCCTTAAATTCGAGGAATAATCGTTAGTATAGTAAATCCGGCCTTTGTCTTCCCTACGGATTAGTAAGACCACCTTTTAGGACCCTCCGACTATCCCCTACGAAAATTAGCTATCCTCGACTCTAGTGCTTTCCTCGATATCTATAATATACTCTTACGATTCCGGTCCTTTAAGAAGGCACGGAGGGAATACCTTATTACCGGGGAATTAACCGTATAGATAGAGGGATATAGAAGGGTGAATTTTACGATAAAATTACCTAACGGGTCTTTACGAATTCTTCGACGAAAAAGGGTAGCTTTTTGCCCTCGATTTTTAACGAGCCTAATTTCCTTCCGCCTTCTTTAAGAGGAAGGAATCTTTTAGGATACGACGTCTAAGCCTACGAGGCTAGTCTAAAAGAATTAGACTATCGGGCTTATTAAGGAAAGATTCGGTTAATTTATTCTCGAATTCCGACCTATCCTTAGGAAGGAATCTCTTAGGAAATTAGCTTTCCCTACTAGGAGGAATAGGTCTACTATAAAAGACCCTCTTCCGGTAGCCTAAGGAGATAGTCTTCTTTAGCACGCACGACTCGGTTACCCGGGCCCCCTAGCTTTATATAAGCTAGGCTAATAATAGGGCGTATAAATAAGGGGCCTAAAGACCGTCGAATACGAATACTACGACTAAGGGAAGACTAGGAAACGAATTTCTAAACGGACCCTAATACGGCCGGACTAGCTATATAAGGAAATTTAGGTCGACTAAACCGACGTCTCTAGGGATTAGGAAAGCTTTATTAGGGTAATGTTTTTTATAGACGCCTTTTTAGGGATAGTTTTCCTATATTTCTTACGGACCTACCTAAGTAAGTATAACTAGTCTACCTTCTAGGACTTCGTTAACTAAATAAAATCCTACTTTAGCTACGAGGTAAAGAAGATACGGTCTAACGGAGAGCTATTTATAAAGGATATCTTAAATTAGCTTCGAAAAAGGGGCATTTTACCCCTCCTATTAGCACCGAATACCTAGGCCTAGAACGGAGGGGCAGAAAGATTAGGGGGTGCTATAATAGAAAGGGCCCGTACGATAAGACTTACTATAAGGCTTCCCTACGACCTTTAGAGGGAAGTCGTTAAAACCGCTTATTACCTTCGGAACCGGACCCTAAGGACCTAAGGAATAGACTAGAAATCCCTCCTCGAGCTCTTTACGAAGAAGAGGGCCTCGCTAGCTTACCTTCGTGCCTATAGCTATAAGGCATACGTAATAACTGCCGATATATAGCTAAAAAGGAAGAAGAAAAGAAAGCTTAATCTTAGAGCCTTTATTAGTTACCTCGTTAGTTATAATTCTATAAATATCTTTTAGATCTGGATTCCTCTTTTATAGAAGGTTATTTCGACTAGGGATATAATTTTCGACGAATCTAGCTTCTTCGACGGAAAGAGGGATTAATAGCCCCTCTTACTCTCTTAACGTTAGCTAATTTAGAAGATCTAAATTCCCCCTTCCTAACAGTCTTAAGAAGAGGCCCTAGACGAGGAAATAAAAGAAGAAACCGACGTCGAAGTAGTCAAAGATAACGCCGACTTCGAAGAAGAAGAGGAAGCTACTAGATTAGATAATCTAGACGAAGAAGGAGACTATAGGAAAGCGGTAGAGCTAGAATACGCCTGCCTCCCTACGCCTCCTCTTATAGAATAAGAAGAGGATCTAAAAGTAGCTTTCTTTATTAGTCTTTCCGTCTCGACCCCTAAGGGGGTAGGAAAGGCACCTCTCTTAAAGGATTACCCGGCTGCCTTTTTATCCCTACTTCGAGAAGTAAAGGAAGGTATAGGGCCCGATACGGATACTAAAGAAGACTAACCTCTCCCCTATTTCGATCGTTTTTCCGACTTCTATCTAACGCTAATAGAAGACGGTTCCTACGGAGCGTTTATAGTAGGCCGGCTATTTAAGCTAATATTAGCAAGGAAGGTATATAAAAGAGACCTCCCGGACCTACTAGTAAACTAGAAGCAGCTAGAAAAACACCCCTTTAAAGACTAGTTTTTCTAGGCCTAGAAAGACTACCTAGCCTTATACGAAGAGATAGGGTCTTTCGAAGAAGTCCGTAAGGAAAAGGCAAAAGGAAAATAGGTCCTTAGCTATAAGTAGGTCTTTATCTATAAGACTAATAAACATAGCTTCCTTTAAAAGTATAAAGCCTAGCTAGTTATCTATAGGAACTAGTAGGAAAAAGGGGATCTTCCTACTAAGGTAACTACCCTAGTAAGGATATCTTTTCGGACCCTTATAGCTATAGTAGTAGAATTCGACCTCGAACTTAATTAGATATATATAGTTAACGCCTTTATTAACTACCTACTCCAGGAAGAAGAAGTTATCTATATACGCCTTCTACTAGGCTTCTAATAGCTAGGAAAGGTTCTATGGCTTAGGAAAGCTTTATATAGACTACGAAGATTACCCCTTCTTTAGCAATAGTATTTAATAGGTTCCCTTAAAGCCCTAGGCTTTACGAAAGTCCCTTAGAAACCGTATATAATATAGAAAGGTAAAATCACAGTCTTCTTCTACGTCGACGATATTATCTAGGCCTACCTAAAAGAGGAAGAGGCTGCTACTAGGGAGGCTATACGAGGCCTATAATAAAGGTATAAGATAACTAAGCTAAGGGAGCTAAAGTAGTTCCTAGGGATACGAATCCTTTAAAATAGGTCCTAACGGACTATCTAGCTTACCTAAGACGCCTATATCGATAAGGTCGCTTATAAATTCCTCCTTAATTCCCTCGATAAGAAGCTTCCCTTTACGCTTATATTAGATAAAGAGCTTTTACTTAATCCGTTCTTTTAAGCTAGGGAGCAAGAGAAATACTAATATTAATAGAAGGTAGGCTCCCTGCTTTTTTTAGCTATTTCTACTAGACCGGATATTACTTTTACGGTCTCCTAGCTAGCTAAGTATAACTAGATTCCTAGCCCTAAGCATTAAGAAGTAGTAGATAGAGCTATCCTTTATCTCTATTTAACGAGATTATATAGTCTATGCCTAAGAGGGTAGGAAAGGAAGAAATTAGCTACCGAAATCTTCCTTTATTCGAGCGATTCGTCCTTTATAGATAATTCCTTAGATAGAAAGAGCTTATAAGGGTATATTATATCCCTTTTTAGAGGAACTATTACTTAGAGAGCTTTAAAGTAGGCTACCGTTATAACTTCTAGTATAGAGGCAGAGCTACTAGCTCTTTTAGAAGCATTAAAAGAAGCGATTTTCCTTAGCTAGCTACTAATATTATTACGACTATAAATTCTATCCCCGTTAGCTATAGAATACGATAATATATAGACTATATAGATTCTTATAAAGGAAAATAGTAAGCTATCGACCTAGCTACGGTATATCGATATTTACTAGTATTAGTTACGCTAAGAGGTCTAAAGGGGACTTATTTCCGTCCGTTAGGTTCTAACGGCATTAATAAAAGCCGACGGTCTTACGAAGCCCTTACTAAAGTAGAAGCTAGCTATGTTTTTATAGTAAATAGGGCTAGAAGACGTTCGAGAGAAGCTATCCTTAGAGGCCCGCCTTAAGAGTCTACGAGAGGAGCTAATAGCCTATACGAGAAGGTAACGTCTATAGCTAAAGAAAAGGAAGAGGTTTTTCCCTTTAAAGGGCCCCTTATTTAATTAGGTTTTTCCCTTCTAAGAAGGCCCCTTTTCTTATAGGACTTTCCCCTCTTTAGGCCCCTTTTCCTTAAGTAGGTCTAAAAGAGCCTAGGGACCCGAAAGGGCCCTTGCTTTCCTCGAGTAAAGGGAGAAGTATAGAGCTAAGAACCTCCTTTATATGCTTACTAGCCTAAAGCTATATTAGCTATGCCCTTAAAGGGTAGGCTATAGCTAAGGGGGTGTATCGCGAAGCGTAGCTTAATTTCGTAGTTCTTAGAGATATCCCTTAGTACGAGGGACTAAGGAAGCTAAAAACACCTAGTATAGAAGAAGGAAGAAGGAGCTAAAAAGAGGTATAGAAAGGAGGGTAGGGGTATAAGGGGAAGTAAAAGTAGCGATAGCTTCCTATAGAGGTAGCGAGAGATAAGACGGATATACCGGTAACGGCTAGAAAGGAGGGGAAAAACTAGTAAAAAGCTCGGTAGTCGAAAGGATATTAGTAGCTTCTTTAAGTAGGATCTTCTTTATTAATTGAGATACTAAATAGGTATAAAGAGGGGCGTTAGATAAAGGAAAGAAGGATAATTAAGGCAATATAATAATTACTCCCCTACCTTTATTACTACTCCCGCGAGAATTAAATCTCTCTGCCTTACTTATCCGACCCCTTATTTCTAATTTTACCTTTATATATTTTTATATACTTCTTATATCTTTCTTCGCGAGAATTATATCGTTTATACTATACTTAAGCTTTTTATATTTATAAACTTTATAGTTTAAGTATATATATATTTATTATAATCTTCTTTATTATATTTAATTTATTATATAAGTTTTTTAAAGATTAATAGTTTAGATACCTTAAAGTAAGTAATACTATACTATTCTTTTATTTTAGTATATTTATAGATTTTATATATCTTTAAACGATATCTTATTAATAAACTATAATTATCTTAGTATTTAAGTAGTATACTATAATTAAGTTCTAGTAATATAACTTAGTCGTTTAAGTAGCGTTAATCGATTTTCTAGTAGTTTAGTTTTATACTTAAGTAGGGTTTTAAAAGTACTTATCCCTTAAACCTAACCTAGAAGGCGTTATATTATACCTTTTTCTAAAAGTATATTATATAATCTAAGTAGATATATAATATCTATAGAATATATTTATAGTACTTATAAGTAAGTAGTATTTATAGATTATCTTTAAATTCTCCTTATAGTTACTATTTTTATTATATAGCTATAAAGGTATTAACTATAGTAATAGCTATAATATAGTCTTCTTTATATAGTACTAGTTAATATTAAATTAATATAGCTTATTAGTTTTCTATAAGAATTTAAGGTATTTATTAAGTTTTAATTTTAAGTATTTCTTTAAATTCTTTAAAGTATAAAGCGTATTTTTTAATTATAGTATTTTCCCTTAATAGTAAGGGTAGTAATATAAGTTCGTTCTTATCTTTTATTTCTTTAAGTATTTCTTATTCTTTAAAGCTTATATTATTAGTACTTTATTATTCTTCTTTAAGTTATTATCTAAGTTTTATAAGTATAAGGGCTATATTTATATCTTCTTTATTATATTATTTATAAACTACTTATTATTATTATCGATTTTTATTTTATATATCTTCCTAAAATTATTTACTATTCTTCTTAATTTAGTCTTAAAAGACTCCTTTAAAATAAGGGTATTTTTATTCTATAAATTTAAATTATTTCTATATTTTAGGATCCCTTTATTATATTATTATAAGGGTTTTCTTTAGTAGCTTTAAGAACTATCTAGTACTATTTTTATTGCTTAGGTATACTATATATTTATCGTTATAGTATATAGTCTAATAAAGGAGTTTATACTTTAGTTCTTATTTATTAATAGCGTTTAGGTATTTCTTACCTTTTAAGGCTAGTACTTAATAGGTCTTCTTCTCTTTATAAGGTTATTTATATTCTTTAAAGTAGTATTTAAGTTTCTTATAGTTAAAATACTTTCCTTTATTTTTCTATATTATATCTAGATCTATCTTACCTAGGTTAGTTATATAGGTATAGGTAATAAGAGTTTTACGCTTTTTTTTATAGTTAGCGCGTTAGTTAAAGTTATTCTTATAAGAAGGGTTTTAGTTTCCTCTTTCTTATTTCTTTTCTTAGCGTTATATATACTATCTATTATTAATTAATACTACTATAGTAATATAGTCTAAGAAGTTATTACGTTAATTTTCCTTATAGAGCTTATCCTTAACTTCTTTTTTTAGCCTATTATAAAATTATAATATAAGAGGTTTATTATCTTAATTAAGCTTTAAAGTAACTTAATAGAACTTTATAGTATAATTTAATACTAAGATCCTTTATTAAAGTTCTTAAAGTTTCTATTTAGCTTTTTATTTTTTATTAGTTATTTTAAATACCTTTATAATAGCTTCTTTAAATCCTTAGAAACTAATAAAGACTTTATATATCTTATTATCTTATTACGCTAGTTAGTTATTAAGAAATTCCTTTATAATAGGTTTAAACTAAGCGAGTATTATTCTAGATAAATAATTTTCTATATAAAGTACCTTTTTAACTAGGTCTAGGAGTTTAATAAGGTAAAACTAGTAATAGGCATTAAGTTTAGTAAGAAAGTCTTAAAGTATATTATAAGTACTATTAAATAGTCCTAGCTATTTTAGTTTAACTACTTCTTTAAGGTCCTTAACTTATCTATTACTTTTTTTATTCTAAAGTAATTATACTTTATATTAAAGGGTAATAATCTTATATACTATATCTTAAGGCGATATAATAGCTTTAAAGTTAGTTAATCTAGCTTATTATATAAGTATATTAATAGTTACGATATTACTTAAAGTAACGCGGTATTATTATCGCGAAGCGTGGCCTAATTTCGTAGTTCTCGGAGATATCCCTTAGTACGAGGGACTAAGGGAGCTAAAAAGAGGTGTAGAAAGGAGGGTAGGGGCATAAGGGGAAGCAGAAGTAGCGATGGCTTCCTATAGAGGTAGCGAAAGATAAGACGGATATGCCGGCAACGGCTAGAAATAAGGGGAAAAAACCGGTAAAAAGCTCGGTAGTCGAAAGGATATTAGTAGCTTCTTTAAGCAGGATCTTCTTTATTAATCGAGATACTAGACGGGTATAAAGAGGGGCGTTAGATAGAGGAAAGAAGGATAATTAAGGCAATATAATAATTACTCCCCTACCGTAATTACTACTCCCGTAAGAATTAAATCTCTCTGCCCTGCCTATCCGACCCCTTACTTTTAATTTTACCTTCGTATATTTTTATATACTTCTCGTATCTTTCTTCGCGAGAGTTATAAGCCCGGGAGGAATAGTATTCCTATACCTTCCGGCTACTATAAAAGGCACCTTTCTTATATCCCTCGTAGCTTCCTTTTACCCCTCTTACTAGAAAAGCCGATTTTTAACCGACTTTCTACCTTTCCTATAATAATAACGAAAATCGACTCCTCTACCGTCCCTACGGTTCGTAGGACGATTCTTATAGAGCCCTAAGATTAGGATAAGTAGGTAAAGGGACGGGCTCGTATAGATAGAACTATCTATAATTTAGTCTTCTAATAAGTAGGACCCTCTCGAGCCCCTCTTCGTCCTAGGGCAACGGACTTTATAGAGGAGCTACCCTCTTCTCTAACCTCTATATAATAGAGAGCTTTTTCTGCTGCCTTAGGTAACTACGAGAGTCACCGTAAGGAATACCTTTACGAGACGAAGCTGCTAACTGCTGCACGCACGGCGATAACGGAATCCGTTAGTGCCGTAAAGCTAATCTCTCTTCGAGAGGAAGAGACTCCTAGGTAGTGGCTTTTAAAGCTCGAGACCTTAATAGCACCCTCGAGAGGATATATAACTAACCGTATTAGGAAGACCTATACGGCCTACCTAGGAGCTTTTTCTGCTAGGAACCTACTAGCTTCTTCGTAGCTAGCTAAGTAGGAAGAAATCCTCGAGGAAGCTAACTAATACTTCCTTATAGAAGCTCTTTCCGGCTAATAGCTACGTGATATATCTCTACTAATAAAGCTTATTAGTAACGGTTACTCGACTATCTTTCGAGAGGCTAGCCGGGAACTAGACGAAGAGGCTACTAGAGTACAACAGTAAGCAGTCTTATTCCTTCGTGGCTAGCACTCGACCTAGACGGCTCGACCTGCTGCCCTAGTAGCTGCTGCAGCCCCTATTGCTGCGGCTCCCGCTGTTGCTGCTGCGGCTGGTGCTCCTTCGGCTCCTCCTCCCTCGAGAGCCTTAACCCCGTCTTTAACGGCTGCCCCGGTCCCGGCTCCGCCTCTTGCTCCGGGCCCGGCCCCGGTCCCGTTAGTTAGACCGGCCGGACTAGTCCCCTAATAGACCTTTTAGTCCGTTAGTAGAAAAATCAGGGAACTAGTCGAAATCGAACCTCGTTAACATTAGCAATAAGGGGTAAAAAGGGGGGGTTTTTAAGCAGACCTTCTAGACTAGGACGAGGATTCCTCGAAGAAACGAACGAGGAGGAATCGACCTACCTACTAAGCGTGCAAAAAGCCCTATCGGCTAGAAGACTGCTAGCAGGTCTTCGAGGAAAACCGACCTAAAGGAATCAACCCTTTAAAGAGGCTACGAGAAATAGTATAATAGTCTCTTAAGGAGGACCCCTCGTTATAGAAGAAGATAGACGAGATTCGGGTTGCTAAGAAATAGCAACTAACGCCGCTACCCTTATTCGAGCTATAAATTCAAGGAAAAATCGTTAGTATAGCAAATCCGGCATTCGTCTTCCCTACGGATTAGTAAGACCAACCGTTAGGACCCTCCGACTATCCCCTACGAAAATCAGCTATCCTTGACTCTAGTGCTTCCCTTGATATCTGCAATACACTCTTACGATTCCGGTCCTTTAAGAAGGCACGAAAGGAATATCTTATTGCCGGGGAATTAACCGTACGGATAGAGGGATATAGAAGGGTGAATTTTACGATAAAATTACCTAATAGGTCTATATAAATTCTTCGAAGAAAAAGGGTAGCTTTTTGCCCTCGATTTTTAACGAGCCTAATTTCCTTCCGCCTTCTTTAAGAGGAAGGAATCTTCTAGGATATAACGTCTAAGCCTACGAGGCTAGTTTAGAAGAATTAGACTATTAGGCTTATCGAGGAAAAATTCGGTTAATTTGTTCTCGAATTCCGACCTATCCTTAGGAAGGAACTACTCGAGAAGTTAGCTTTCCCTACTAAGAGGGTAGGATCTAAGGACCCTCTTCTAGCAGCCTAAGGAGACGGTCTTCTTTAGCACGCACGACTTAGTTACAGGCCCCTAGCTTTATATAAGCTAGGCCAATAACAGGGCGTACGAATAAGGGCCTAAAGACCGTCGAATGCGAATACTACGGCTAAGGGAAGACTAGGAGACGAATTTCTAGACGGACCCTAATACGGCCGGACCAGCCGTATAAGGAAATTTAGGTCGACTAGACCGACGTCTCTAGGGACTAGGAAAGCTTCGTTAGGGTAATGTTTTTTATAGACGCCTTTTTAGGGATAGTTTTCCCCTATTTCTTACGGACCTACCTAAGTAAGTATAACTAGTCTACCCTCTAGGACTTCGTTAACTAGATAAAATCCTACTTCGGCTATAAGGTAAAGAAGATACGGTCTAATAGAGAGCTATTTACGAAGGATATCTTAAATTAGTTTCGAAAAAGGGGCATTTTACCCCTCCTATTAGCACCGAATACCTAGGCCTAGAACGGAGGGGCAGAAAGATTAGGGGGTGCTATAATAGAAAGGGCCCATACGATAAGACTTACTATAAGGCTTCCCTACGACCTTTAGAGGGAAGTCGTTAAGACCGCCTATTACCTACGGAACCGGACCCCTAGAGGGACTACCTAAGGAATAGACTAGAAATCCCCCCTCGAGCTCTTTACGAAGAAGAGGGCCTCGCTAGCCTACCTTCGTGCCTACGGCTATAAGGCATACGCAATAACTGCCGATATATAGCTAAAAAGGAAGAAGAAAAGAAAGCTTAATCCGAGAGCCTTTATTAGTTACCTCGTTAGTTATAATTCTATAAATATCTTCCGGATCTAGATTCCTCTTCTACGGAAGGTTATTTTAACTAGGGATGTGATTTTCGACGAATCTAGCTTCTTCGACGGAAAGAGGGATTAACAGCCCCTCTTACCCTTACAACGTTAGCTAATTTAGAAGATTTAAATCCCCCCTTCCTAATAGTCTTAAGAAGAAGCCCTAGACGAGGAAATAGAAAAAGAAACCGACGTCGAAGTAGTTAAGGATAACGCCGACTTCGAAGAAGAGGAAGCTGCTAGATTAGATAATCTAGACGAAGAAGGAGACTATAGGAAAGCGGTAGAGCTAGAATACGCCTACCTCCCTACGCCTCCTCTTACGGAATAAGAAGAAGATCTAGAAGCAGCTTTTTTAGTTAGTCTTCCCGTCTCGACCCCTAAGGGGGTAGGAAAGGCACCTCTCTCGAAGGATTACCCGGCTGCCTTTTTGTCCCTGCTTCGAGAAGCAAAGGAAGGTATAGGGCCCGATATAAAAGAAGACTAGGTTCTCCCCTATTTCGATCGATTTTCCGACTTCTACCTAACGCTAATAAAAGACGGTTCCCACGGAGCGTTTATAGCAGGCCGGCTTTTCAAGCCTCTATTAGCAAGGAAGGTACATAAAAGAGACCTCCCGGACCTACTAGCAAACTAGAAGCAGCTAGAAAAACACCCCTTTAGAGACTAGTTTTTCTAGGCCTAGAAAGACTACCTAGCCTTATACGAGGAGATAGGGTCTTTTAAAGAGGTCCTTAAGGAAAAGGCAAGAGGAAAACAGGTCCTTAGCTATAAGTAGGTCTTTATCTATAAGACTAATAAACACGGCTTCCTTTAAAAGTATAAATCCCGGCTAGTTGTCTATAGGAATTAATAGGAAAAAGGGGATCTACCTACTAAGGCAACCACCCTAGCAGGGATGTCTTTTCGGACCCTTATAGCTATAGTAGCAGAATTCGACCTCGAGCTCGAATAGATAGATGCAGTTAACGCCTTTATTAACTGTCTACTCGAGGAAGAAGAAGAAGTTATCTATATACGCCTTCTACTAAGCTTCTAATAGCTAGGAAAGGTTCTACGGCTTAGGAAAGCTCTATACGGACTATAAAGATCACCCCTTCTTTAGCAACAGCATTTAATAGGTTCCCTCGAAGCCCTAGGCTTTAAGAAAGTCCCTTAGGAACCGTATATAATATAGAAGGAAAAAATCACGGTCTTCTTCTACGTCGATAATATTATCTAGGCCTACCTAAAAGAGGAAGAAGCTAATACTAGGGAGGCTATACGAGGCCTATAATAAAGGTATAAGATAACTAGGCTAGGGGAGCTAAAGTAGTTCCTAGGGATATAAATCCTTCGGAATAGGTCCTAACGGACTATCTAGCTTACCTAAGACGCCTATATCGATAAGGTCGCTTATAAATTCCTCCCTAATTCCCTCGATAAGAAGCTTCCCTCTACGCCTATATTAGACGAAGAGCTTTTGCCTAATCCGTCCTTTTAAGCTAGGAGCAGAGAAACACTAATATTAATAGAAGGTAGGCTCCCTGCTTTTTTTAGCTATTTCTACTAGACCGGATATCTCTTTTACGGTCTCCTAGCTAGCTAGGCATAACTAGAATCCTAGCCCTAGGCATTAAGAAGCAGCAGACAGAGCTATCCTTTATCTCTATTTAACGAGATTATATAGTCTGCGCCTAGGAAGGCAGGGAAGGAAATAAGCTGCCGAAATCTTCCTTTATTCGAGCGATTCGTCCTTTACGGACAATTCCTTAGATAGAAAGAGCTTATAAGGGTATATTATATCCCTTTTTAGAGGAACCATTGCTTAGAAAGCTTCGAAGTAGGCCACCGTTACGACTTTTAGTACGGAGGCAGAGCTACTAGCTCTTTTAGAAGCATTAAAAGAAGCGATTTTCCTTAGCCGGCTGCTAATATCGTTACGACTATAAATTCCGACCCTATTAGCTATAGAATGCGATAACACGCAGACTATATAAATTCTTACGGAAAACAGTAAGTTATCGACCCGGCTACGGTATATCGATATCTACTAGCATTAGTTACGCTAAGAGGTCTAAAGGGGACTTATTTCCGTCTATTAGGTTCTAACGGCATCGATAAAAGCCGACGGTCTTATAAAGCCCCTACTAAAGTAGAAGCTAGCTGTCTTTTTATAGTAAATAGGGCTAGAAGACGTTCGAGAGAAGCTATCCTTAGAGGCCCGCCTTAAGAGTCTACGAGAGGAGCTAATAGCACGTACGAGAAGGTAACGTTTATAGCTAAAGAAAAGGAAGAGGTTTTTCCCTTTAGAGGGCCCCCTATTTTAATTGGGTTTTTCCCTTCTAAGAAGGCCCCCTGTTCTTATAGGACTTTCCCCTCTTTAGGCCCCTTTTCCTTAAGTAGGTCTAAAAGAGCCTAGGGACCCGAAAGGGCCCCTGCTTTCCTCGAGTAAAGGGAGAAGTATAGAGCTAAGAACCTCCTCTATATGCTCACCAGCCCGAAGCCGTATTAGCTATGCCCTTAAGGGGCAGGCCATAGCTAAGGGGGTGTGTCGCGAAGCGTGGCCTGATTTCGCAGTTCTCGGAGATATCCCTTAGCACGAGGGACCAAGGGAGCTGAAAAGAGGTGCAGAAAGGAGGGTGGGGGCATAAGGGGAAGCAGAAGTGGCGATAGCTTCCTATAGAGGTAGCGAAAGATAAGACGGATGTGCCGGCAACGGCTAGAAATAAGGGGAAAAAACCGGCAAAAAGCTCGGTAGTCGAAAGGACATTAGTGGCTTCTTTAAGCAGGATCTTCTTTGTTAATCGAGATGCTAGACGGGTATAAAGAGGGGCGTTAGATAGAGGAAAGAAGGACAATCAAGGCAATATAACAATTACTCCCCTGCCGCAATTGCTGCTCCCGTAAGAATTAAATCTCTCTGCCCTGCCTGTCCGACCCCTTACTTCTAATTTTACCTTCGTGCATTTTTATATACTTCTTATATCTTTCTTCGTAAGAATTATACTAAATAAGAGCTTTTAATATATAATAACCGGTATTATTCTTAAGGGATAAACGTATTAAGGGGTTTATATTAGTAGATATAATAAGGTATAGTTTAAGTAATAATAAGTATATTACGTTAGTAATAAGTTAAAGGTTATAGACTATAGACTATAACTAGGTAATTAGGTAATTAAAATAAAAGATAAGATTATAATAGAGATCGTAATAATTATAATATATTAAAAGCTATTAAGCTATTTATTTAAAGGAGTAAAAGTAGGTAGCTATATATACCTATAAAGACTATCTTTAGATTATAGTCCTAGCTATAATCCCCTTTATAGCTTACTATAGCTTACTTATAAGCTATACTCCTAAGTAGTAATCTATTTATATAAGGCTTACTTAGCTTATATACGCTTTAAGTAAGCTAAGCTTAAGTAACTTCTTATCCTAACTATTATTCTAAGCCGCCTTCTTATATAAATATAGCTAGCTCTCTTATAGCCCGCTAACTATAGTTATATAATACTAGACTTTAACCTTAAGACTATAATATCTAAGAAAGCCCTATACTTAGATTAGCCTTACTATTTTACTTAGTATTATAACTATAGCTACTAGGCAGCTAATAGTCGACCGTATTAAGTATATAATATAGTCTAATAAATAAATAGTTAGTATAACTATTTAATAGATATAGGATCTAAGGGATCGTAGAGATCTAAGTAATCTAAGATTAACGAGATTACTATACTTTATACGATCTAACGTTAGGGATTATAGCTAGGCTTATAATCTAAGGATAGTCTTTATAGGTATATATAGCTACCTACTTTTACTCCTTTAAATAGATAGCTCTCTAACTTTTAATATATTATAATTATTATAATCTTTATTATAATCTTATCTTTAATTCCGATTACTTAATTACCTAATTATAGTCTATAGTTTATAACCTCTAACTTATTACTAACGTAATATACTTATTATTACTTAAACTACGCTCTATTATATCTACTAATATAAACCCCTTAATAGGTTTATCCCTTAAGAATAATACTAGTTATTATACGTTAAAAGCTCTTATTTAATATAATACCGCGTTACTTTAAGTAATATTATAACTATTAATATACTTATATAGTAAACTAGATTAACTAACTTTAAAGCTACTATATCACCTTAAGATATAATATATAAGATTATTACCTTTTAATATAAAGTATAGTTACTTAAGAATAAAGGAGGTAATAAATAAGTTAGGGACCTTAGAGAAGTAGTTAAACTAAAATAGCTAAGACTATTTAATAGTACTTATAATATACTTTAAGACTTTCTTACCTAACTTAAGGCCTACTATTAGTTTTACTTTATTAAACTCTTAGACTTAGTTAAAAAGGTACTCTATATAAGAAATTATTTATTTAGAATAATACTCGCTTAGTTTAGACCTATTATAAGGGAATTTCTTAATAACTAACTAGCGCGATAAGATAATAAGATAGATAAAGTCTTTACTAGTTTCTAAGGATTTAAAGAAGCTATTATAAAGGTATTTAGGATATTTAATAAGGAATAAGAAGCTAAATAAAAACTTTAAGAACTTTAATAAAGGATCTTAGTATTAGATTATACTATAAAGTTCTATTAAGTTACCTTATAGCTTAATTAAGATAATAAACCTCTTATATTATAATTCTATAATAGGCTTAAAGAAGAAGTTA
The DNA here is from genome assembly GCF_020360975.1 of Hirsutella rhossiliensis. Taxonomy (NCBI): domain Eukaryota; kingdom Fungi; phylum Ascomycota; class Sordariomycetes; order Hypocreales; family Ophiocordycipitaceae; genus Hirsutella; species Hirsutella rhossiliensis. The sequence goes on from NW_025408669.1 coordinate 5,103,117, forward strand.
AGGATAAGCTTTATAAGAAAAATTAACTTAATAACCTCTTAGACTATATTACTATAGTAATATAAATCGACGATAGATAATATATATAATACTAAGAAAAGAAATAAGGAAGAGGAAACTAAAACCCTTCCTATAAAAATAACTTTAGCTAACGCGCTAACTATAAGAAAAAACGTAAAATATAAATAGCTTAGGTATATATAATAAATCCTAGACTAATAGATTTAAGTATAATATAGAAAAGTAAAGGAAAGTATTTTAACTATAAGAAACTTAAATACTACTTTAAAGAATATAAATAACCTTATAAAGAGAAGAAGACCTATTAAGTACTAGCCTTAAAAGGTAAGGAATACTTAAACGCTATTAATAAATAAGAACTAAAGTATAAACTCCTTAGTTAGACTATATACTATAACGATAAATATATAGTATACCTAAGCGATAAAAATAGTACTAAATAGTTCTTAAAGCTACTAAAGAAAACCCTTATAATAATATAATAAAGGGATCCTAAAATATAGAAATAAGTTAAATTTATAGAATAAAAATACCCTTATTTTAAAGAAGTCTCTTAAGACTAAATTAAGAAGAATAATAAATAATTCTAAGAAGATATATAAAATAAAAATTAATAATAATATTAGGTAGTTTATAAATAATATAATAAAGAAGATATAGATATAGCCCTTATACTTATAAAACTTAAATAATAACTTAAGGAGAAATAATAAAGTATCGATAATATAAGCTTTAAAGAATAAGAAATACCTAGAGAAATAAAAGACGAAAATAAACTTTTACTACTACCCTTACTATTAAGGGAAAATACTATAATTAAAGAATACGCTTTATACTTTAAAGAATTTAAAGAAATACTTAAAATTAAAACCTAATAAATACCTTAAATTCTTATTAAAAACTAATAAGCTATATTAATTCGGTATTAACTAGTACTATATAAAGGAGACTATACTATAGCTATTACTATAGTTAATACCTTTATAGCTTTATAATAAGAATAGTAACTATAAGGAGAATTTAAAGATAATCTATAGATACTACTTACTTATAAGTACTATAAGTATATTTTATATATATTATATATCTACCTAGATTATATAATATACTTTTAGATAAAGGTATTATATAACGCTTTCTTAGTTAAGTTTAAGGGATAAGTACTTTTAAAACCTTACCTAAGTATAAAACTAAACTACTAAAAAATCGATTAACGCTACCTAAATAACTAAGTTATATTATTAGAACCTAATTATAGTATACTACTTAAATACCGCGATAATTATAGTTTATTAATAAGATATCTTTTAAAGATATATAAAATCTATAAATACGCTAAAATAAAGGAATAGTATAATACTACTTACTTTAAGGTATTTAAACCCTTAATCTTTTAAAGACTTATATAATAAGTTAAATATAATAAAGAAGATTATAATAAATATATATACTTAAACTATAGAGTTTATAAATATAAGAAAGTATAAGTATAATATAAATAATATAATAGTATATTAAAATATTATTAGTAATATATATAAAGGCTATAAGCTATATTTAACTAAGGAAGAATTAATATAGAAATACTATATAAAAAATAAAAAGATAATAAATAAAAACTTAACCTTTAATATAAAAATAAATAGAATTATAAAGTATAGTATATAATTAACTATAAAGTAATATAATATAAACGATATAGCGTTAAGAAATAAAAAATCTTTAATTAGCTATAAGAAATTAGTCTCTTAAGCCTTAATATAATACTATATAATAAAAATATAAAAAAAAACGATATTAATAATAAATTAAAGAAGAATACCTAAATAAAATAAATAAGGACTAAGTAAAAAATAAGGTATACTATCTATAAAAGGGCTATAGACTAGCACGATATAATAAGATCTAAGGACCTTATATATAGTAATAGTAAGCTATAGCGACTAAATAGTATTAAATATCTAAATCGTAGGATATTATATATATATACTTTTAAACTATAGTATAATAAGTAATTACGTTTTACTTAAAGTCGTTAATCGTTACTAACTTATATAGAGATATAAGATAGATCTATATAAACTTATAAATATTAAAGGAGAGTCCTTTAACTATAATAATAGAATTATTAATATAAAGATTAATTACCTTAATATTAATATCTAGGGCTATAATAAATAAGTTAACTTTAATATTATAAATATTAAAGAATATAACCTTATATTAAGACTTTTATAGCTATAAGAGAGTAACCTATTAATTAACTAGAAAACTAGCTAGCTATATTAAAATAAAGATATAAGTTTCTAAGACTAGTAGATTTAAAAGAAAGTAAAACTTTATAATAATTTAGCTATTAAATAAGATAAAAGGGATAACTATTTAAGTAAATTATTATAAGCTTTAGTAATATAAACGAAAATAGTAACTAAACTAGCGAATATAATAAAATCGATTAATAAGACCTATATACTAACTAATATAGCTATATAACCTAATATCCGATATAAATAAAATTAAGGATATAATATAAAGATTTAAAAAGTTATTATTACTTTAAGGAAAGACCTTAAATAAATTAATAAAGAGCTTAACTTAAGAGAAGCTAGTTCTTAAGAGAAAGAATAAAGCTTATAAGATAGAATAAAGAATATCCCTTAGAAATACTAGAAATATAATAAACTCTTTAAGGAAGAACTTAAGATAGGGTTACCTAAATATAGCTAATAGGACTATAAAATTTATCTTAAGGATAGAATAACGCTAACGTTTTATAAGATCTATAACCTAAATAAAAAGTAACTATAAACGCTATATAACTACCTTAATAAGAATCTATAAAAAGGATATATATAAATATTAATATCTAAAGTAAGCTATTTAGTTATATTTATTTTAAAGAAAAACGGTAAGCTATAACTAGTTATTAACTATAGATACTTAAACGATATTATAATAAAGGACCTAATACTATTACCGCTTATATCGGAACTATAAAATCGACTATATAGTAAAAAATAGTTTATAGCCCTTAACCTTAAAGGCGCCTATAACTTAATACGTATAAAAAAGGGATATAAATAGATAATAGCCTTTAAAATAAAATTCAAACTATTTAAATATCTAGTAATATTATATAGACTTATAAATATACTAGCTACCTTTTAATAAATAATTAATAATATCTTATATAAATACTTAGATATCTTTATAATAGAATACTTAGATAATATCTTAATCTTCTTAGATACCTTAAAAGAATATAAGGAATACGTTTATAAGGTACTCCGCGTACTTTAAAATATAAAGTTACTAGTTAAACTAAAGAAAAGTAAGTTTTATATATAGAAAGTAAACTTCCTTAAATATACCATCTTATTAAGAGAAATATAAATATAATAAGATAAGATTAACTTAGTTAAATAATAGCTAATACTAAAGAATATTAAGGATATATAAAGTTTCCTAGGATTTATAAATTACTACTAACGATTTATTAAAGATTTTAAAAAGATTATAGTACTACTATATAACTTAATAAAGAAGGAAAAAGAATTTATATAAGACGAAAAAGGTAACGAAGCTTTTAAATATATTAAAACTATAATTATATAAGAACTAGTCTTAACTACCTTTAATTTAAAACGATAAATCGAACTTAAAACTAATATATTAGACTTTACTTTAAGAGTATAAATCGGATAAAAAGATAATAAAGGAAGACTATAACTAATTATATTCTACTTAAAGAAGCTATATAATATAGAACTTAATTACCCTATCTATAATAAAGAATTCCTTATAATTATTTAAGCTTTTAAGGAATTTTAATACTACCTTCTTAAAAGTAAATATAAAGTTAAGGTCTATATAAACTATAAGAATATCTTATATTTTATAATAATATAATAGTTAAACGGACGATAGATTTAATAGGCCGAATATCTATTAGAATTTAACTATAAAATAATCTATAAAAAAAGAATAAAAAACAGTCGAGCTAATACCTTTAGTCGACGAAGTAACTATAATATAAGGGCACCTATAGTAAAAGGATAGCTCTTAGAAATTAATAAAAACGGGAACTACTAGTAACGATAGCTAAATATAATATTTAAAGTATAACCTAATAACTTAATATATTAAAAGATCTTAAAATAGATAAAAGAATATAAAGTACTAAATAGATATAATATAGAATATTTAGAAGTTTTAATATACAAAAATAAAATCTAAATACTATTAAAATTATAAGATAAAGTTATATAAGATATATAAAAATATTTAATATATAGATACTAAGGAATCTAAAAAATAATAAAATAGATTAAACGATAATATAACTTTTTATAGCTTAAGGAAGTAGTATAATAAGTTATTAAAAAATATAAACTTTATATATAAAGTAAAGCTAAACGATATAAGCTATATAAAGAATTATAACCGCTACTAGTACTAGGGAAACTATAGGATTTAATAGCTTTTAATTATATTATAAAGCTACTACTATTAAAAGAACTTATAACTAACGTTAAGTATAATAGTATATTTATTATTACTAATAGATTAATAAAGTATAGATACTTCTTACTATATAAAGAAGTAAGTAATATAAAAGAGCTAGTATATATATTCCTATAAATAACTATTAGTAATTATAAACTACTAAATAAGATTATCTTTAATAAAGGAAGTATATTTATAGCTAAGTTTTAGTAAGCTCTTATAGTATAATTAAGGATAAAATATAAGCTTAGTATAGCTTATTACCTATAAATAGATAGATAAATAAAACGACTTAACTAAACGCTTAAATAATATTTATAATATTATAGTAGTTATAAATAAAACAATTAAGTTAAATAGCTACTAATAGCGTAACTAGCTTATAATAGCTTAGTTAAAAAAATAACTAAGCTCTTACTAGTATAGCTAATTATAGATATAACCTAGAAGTATTTAAGGTTACTTAATAAGGACTATAAGTAAAATAAGTAATACTATAAGTAGATTAGCTATAAAAATTATATAAAGAAATATAATAAGAACTTTAATTTATTAAAGAACGAATATCTACTTACTATAATTAGAAAAGATTATAAGGACTAATCTTTTAAGAGGGAGATATAGTTAACCTTATATAACGAAATATTAAAATAAAACGACTAAGTACTAAATTAGATTTTAAGAAACTTAGACCGTTTAAGGTTAAGAAAACTATTTTAAAAGTTAACTATAAACTTTCGCTACTAATAATAATATAGATATACCTAATATTTTATATCTTATTATTAAAACTAGCGCTATAAAACGCTAAACTATAAGAAAAAATTAAAGTTAATAATAATTAAGAATATAAAGTAAAATAAGTACTAGATATAAGAAAATAAGGTTAGTAATAAGAATACCTTATTAAGTAAAAGGGATATAAACTAAAGGAAAATACCTAGGAACTACTTAAGTACTTAACCTACTATAGTTCTCTACTTCGATAATTTTACTAAAAGGTTTAAAAGGGATTAAAGGACTAAGATCTATAAACTCCTTACTAATACTAAATAAAGACTAATTCGCTTTATTAAGAACGCTTATTAATTATAAGTTATTTACTACCTAATACTTATATATATCGAGCGTAGGTTAAACGCTATCCTTAGTATCTACCTCTTAGATACTATAATAAAATAACTTAGAACTCTTTTCCTTTATATAATTTTAAATCTTTTAGATATAAGCTAAACGATTAATAGTAATAGATATTTATAACTAAAGGTTTATAAGCTATACTTAAAGCTTTAATAAAGCTTCCTTAGCTTCCTCCTCTTTAGAATATAGCCTATACTACTCTGCTAATAATTTAGTTATTAAAAGAAATACATTAGCTATTATATATAGAAAGAATTAAAAGATACCTATAAAAAGAGGCTACTAAAATACTATTATAATAAGGACGACTACTAGTAATATAATTATTATAGCGTAAAGAATTTTCGGCTATTTAATAATTCGTCTTCTTTACCTTAAAGTATTAAGTATATAGTATATTAGTTAGATCTTTACTTACGTTAATATATTTAATAAGAGTAGCGCGCTTAGAGGCTTTTTAAGAACGATTTTTAAGTATATAACTAGATATACTATTAGTAGTATATCCTAAAAAAACAAAGAAATAAGGAACGATATACTTACGTATAACGCGATAAGGGTATATTTATATATAGCGGCTAAGGTAGCTATAGTAGGTCTTATAGATAAGACTAAAAGGAAGGGAGATATTATATTATAACTATACCTACTAGGCCGCTAAAAGTCGACCGCGTTAAGTATATAATATAGTTTAACGGATAAATAGTTAGTATAACTATTTAATAAATATAAGATCGAGGGGATCGTAGAGATCTAAGTAATCTAGGATTAATAAGATTACTATACTTTATACGATCTAATATTAGGGATTATAGCTAGGCCTATAATCTAAGGATAGTCTCTATAAGTATATATAGCTACTTACTTTTACTCCTTTAAATAGATAGCTCTCTAGCTTTTAATATATTATAATTATTATAATCTCTATTATAATCTTATCTTTAATTCCGATTACTTAATTACCTAGTTATAGTCTATAGTCTATAACCTCCGACTTATTACTAATATAATATACTTATTATTACTTAGACCACGCTTTATTATATCTACTAATATAAACCCCTTAATAAGTTTATCCCTTAAAAATAATACCGGTCGTTATACCTAGCTTATTAGCTAAGCTACTAAATCTAAAATAGTAGTTATAGCTACCCTAAGCCCTTAAGACGCTCTTATCCGCGAGATAAAGGGATAGATTATAGCTTTAACGGCTTATTTAAATAAACGCTCTCTATCTATTAAATTAAATCGATAGTACTAAGAGCCCTTAACTAATTTTACTAGCTTAAATAGCCCGGCCTTTTAACTAATAAGTAAAGCTACTTAGCCTATTTTTACCCCTTTCCTAGAAGGTAAGAACCCTAAGTATAGCGACGCTACTAAATTATATATTAAGGTCTTTATAACGTTCTTAAGGAAGAAGGATAAGTTCTATTTCTTTATCTTAAGTATAAAGAATAAATTTAATAAAGATATATAAACCTTCTAGACTAAGAATAGCTAGATAGTTTATTTATATAACTTACTTAAGGGAAAAGCCCGCTAAGTACTTAAAACCTACTTCTCCTTTAATACTTAACCCTTCTTTAAAGTAATAGAGATAATCTAAGCTTTTAAGTCTACTTATAGTAATTTAAATAAGCTTTCTAAGGCTCTTAACTACCTATAACGCCTTTAATCTATTATAAATAAGAAGACTAATATTATCGACTTTCTTATAAAATTTAACTACTAAACTATAACTAGTTATATACTTAAGGACTAAATAAATTATACCTTATAATAGTATATCCTAGCTAACTTAAATAATAGCCTTTTAACTAAGACCTATAATAAGTCTATAACCTATAAGGTTTTTTATAGGTTTATTAAAGACGCTATCTACTATTAAAAGAAGAGTATAAGGTAGATATAAAACTCTTACTATTTTAACCGATCTCGCTACGCGCTAACTAAGACTACTTTAACTACTACTAAGACTTTAAATAAAACCGGCTCGACCCTTATTACCTCGCGTAATATTAATAGAGCCTTAACTAATAATAAGGAAAGGGTCTATTAAGATAATAGCACTTACTTTATTTATAAAAAAATAAAGTATCTTTCTTATAAGTATCTTAACTATACTTATACTATCTCTTATATTACCTTTATCCCTATCCCTATTAACGATTTTAATTAAGATTTAAGAAATAAATAAGACTATTATAAAACTCCTTAATAGTCCCTAAGGTATTATAAATAGTAAGTAGGTCTAGTAAGTTATTTACTTTATTAAGTTAAGTCTAAGTAAATAGTATAAGCTTACTTACTTACTCCTTTTATAATATTAAAGCCGAAACCTATTTACTAGTTAGCTTAACTTTTACTTAGTTTACTACTTAAAGACTTAAAGCTTAAATTAAGGAGCTCTTAAGTTAAATTCCCTTTTAAGACTTTTATAGAAAGCTAGCTAGCTATATTTAAAAATAGCTAGTCGCTACTTTTATTATTAATAGCCGTTTATTTATAAATAAGATATTTAATATAGCTAAGTATAATTATAATATCTTTATTAGTCTTTTCTAAATATAGGAAAAGCGCCTCTTACTTAACTACGCCGCTTAATAGATTATCTAGCTAGATAATCTTCTTACCCTTACTAAGTTCTCCTTAACGATCTAGCTCTCTTATTAAGCCCCGCTCTTAGGTTAGATCGACTATAAGATCTAGGCTAACGCTAAGAAGCGGAACCGCCTACTTAAGAAAGAGGAGAAACGCTACTAGATCCTCTATAAGAACTAGCGCCGCTTTAATTAAGCTCCTCTAGCCTCTATCCTAACCCTATTACTAACTTTATCTCTATTATTTTAGTTTAAGTCTCCGTTTACTAAGAAGTCTATTTATTTTTAGCTTACGACCGCTCTTACTACTAACTTTATTTCTATTACCTTAGTTTAAGCCTCTAAAGATTAAGCCCTAATTAACGTTTTAGTCTACTAAGTAGAGTCTTATAAGAGATTTAAATAGTAAAATAAACTTAAACCGTTAATGCCCTAGGATCTAGTCTAGCTCGAGCTAAGCTCTAGCCTTAACTAGACCGTCCTTAGTACTTAAACTATTACTAAAGTCTCCTTAAATTAAAATACTAACTAGAAATAAAGTATTCTATTCCTTTAAAGAGAAGACCCTAAGTATATTACTTATATCTATAGTCGTCTACCGCCTTAGCTTACCTATTTAAAGGGATTCTTCTTAAAGAAAGAAGCCTATACCTTACCTTTAAGCTAACCTAGTTACGATATAGTCCTAGAGCTTAAAAAGCCTCTTTCGCTAATAGGACCCCTATTATACTATATACCTATTAAGTATCTACCTTTAAAAAAAGAGACTATTAACTACCTTTAAGAGATAAAATTTATTAAGCCCGATTTAAGTTTATATACTATATCTATCCTCTTTACTTTAAAACTAAATACGACCGCTTACTACTTTTATATCGACTACTATTAAGTAAATAATTATCTTAAAAGTTATATTACGCTTACTTTATTCTTTAAAGGTATTACTTTTAGTTACTATAAAGCTTAACGCTTTATAAAGATCGATATAATCTAAGCTTTCTATTATCTTTATATAGACCTTAACTCTAAATATTTAACTGCCTTTTATACTTATTTTAGAACTTTCTATTAAAAAGTCTTCTTATTTAGTTTAAAGGTAGGTCCCGCTTAGTTCTTATAGTTTATTAATATATAGCTTTACGATCTCCTTAACTAATACGCTAGCGCTTATATAGATAACGTCTTAATTTACTTAGATAAAGAAAAAGACTACTAAAAAGACTATTAAGAGGTAATCTAGTAACTTTCTTAAGCTAACCTTTAAAGAGATATTAAGAAGTTTAGATTTAACGTAACTAAGGTTAACTACCTTAGCGTTTTACTTAAAGCTAGTATAGGCCTTAGTATTAACCCTTAGAAAGTTCGATCGATATAAGACTAAAAGTTTAATAACCTCTAAGACTATACCGCGATCCGATTATTTATTAGTATATATAACTTTATTTATATTTTCTACTACTATACCTTAGGAGTATTAAAACCTTTAAACCGGTTACTTAAGAAAGATATTACTTTTATAATAAGCTTAGAGTAATATAAAGTATTTAATTAACTTAAGCGCTTAGCTATTAAAGCCTTAGTCCTTACTTTCTTTAAACTAAAACTACCGACCTAATTAGAGACCGATGCTTCTTAGAATACTATAGCTAGTATTCTATAATAAGAATAGCTTAATTAGACCTAGAAGCTTATTAGATTCTTCTCTAAGACTATAACCCTAGCTAAGCGAGCTTATTTAATTTAAGATTAAGAGCTCCTTACCGTTATATAAAGTCTAAAGTACTTCTACTTAAAGCTCTTAGGCTAAAAGTTCGATATAATTACTAACTATAAAGCCTTAGTTTATTTCTCTATAAAGCGCTTACTCTTAGTATAATAAATTAAATAGTCTAACTTTCTTACTTAGTTTAATATCTATTTCCTCTACCGCTTTAGTCGACTAAATATAGTCGCCGATACCCTTTCTAGGAAGATAGCCGAGCTTCCTACTATAAAAGCCCAGGAAGCTAAGGAATATATAGTAACCTTAATCCTTTTAGAAAGGCTAGGCTTCGCGACCGACTCTTTAGACCTTATAGCCGCCGGCTACCTACCCCCTTAGAACTTTAGTCCTAAACCTAAGCCTACTAAACTATTAGTTCTAAGGGCTATAAGTGCTTTATAGACCCTAGAAAACTAAGGGATATAGTAAACGCTTAATTAAGACCGCTTAGAACTAGACTTAAACTTAGTCTTAAAGGGAGCTAAACTTATTTTATTAATCCGCTAAGAGAACCTCTTTTAAGACCTTAGTACTTATAAAATATACTTAATTATACTAGCCTAGACCTTAAATAAGTAGACGTTTCTTTAGACCGCGCTTATTTATAAAGCCTCTAAGCCTTAAATCTTTACTTATACTAAATAGAATAAAGTAATTAAGCTACTTTAATAAGACTTTTACTAGCTAAGGATAAAGGAAGATATCCGTTATTATATTCGGAACTACTATAACTACCGCTATAATAAATCCCCTTAAGATAAGACCCTTAAACTACTTTATCTACTACTTATACTAACTTTTATTTAAGAGTATATTAAATATAATAGGAAGGATATTCTAAAAGACTATTATAGATATAACTATATTTAGACCTTTATTTATAAGCTAAGCTAGATTATCGCTATACTCTTAGGAAAGAAAAATAATATAGTAAAAGTCTTAGCTAGCTACTACTTCTACTACCTCTATCGTTTCTTTAATATACCCTTTATATAGATTTCTAATAATACTAGATAGTTTATTTCTACCTTCCTTATAGAGATTAACTAGCTTATAAGAACGAAGTATCGTTATAAAAGCTCCTTATACCCTTAGACCTAAGGGGGTATAAAAGTTATAAATTAATACTTAGATTAAAAGCTATAATTCTATATAATAAAGCATTAAAATAACTAGAGTTCCTTACTACCCGCTCTTAACTTTACTTATAACTTATCTTAGTACTCTTTTATTAATATAGTACTATTAAAAGTAGCCCTAAGCTAAGATATCTAGAACCCCCTATTACTACCCCCGACTAATAAGACCGCTGCTACTAGACCCGCTACTAGAGCTAGGGAACTTATATAAACCGCCTAGGAAACCTAGGAAGACGCTAGGAATACTACTACCGCCGCTTAAGAACGTTAGAAGGAATAAACTAATAGGAAATAATAACTAACTAAATTTACTATCGATAACTAAGTTTTTCTTAGTAGGAAAGGCTTTACTATAAACGCTCTAACTACTTAGCTAAATAACTAATAGTTAGGTCCGTTTATAATCCTAAAAGAACGCGGTTATAGCTATATACTATAGCTGCCTAAGTTATATAAAATAAAGAACCTATTTTACGCCGACCGTCTTTAAAAAGCAGCCGATAACCCCTTACCCTAGTAGATCTAGACACCTCCGCTACCTAAGGAGATTAACGGAGAACCTAAGTAAAAGGTTAATTAAGTCTAGTAGTCTTAAGTAACTAATAAGAGTTAACGACTAAAATACTAAGTCTTATAAAAGGGATATAACCTTAATAAGACTTAGTACTTAGCTAGGAACTTTTATAAAGTACTAATAGTATTAAAGGTATTCTATAATAAATATTTAGATATAGTAGGCTTACCCGTTAACTTATAATACTAGATTAAATATACTATAGTAAAGGAGAGCTATAAGGAACGAGAAAATAATAATATAGCTAAGAAAGCTATAAAACTAAGAACCTACTACTATAACTAACTACCTTAATATATATATTAAGGCCTTAGATAAAGGGTAGTATTATAACCTTATACGCTAGTATAAAGATACTAGCGTAAAACCTTACTAGTATTATATACCTAAGTAGTATTACGTGCCTATATATAACCTTATACTTACTTAAGCGCTACTAAGGTAACCTTATATATATATATATTAGGGCTAGCTTAGTTATATAGTTTAGTCTTTCTTTCTTACTCCTTAGCTTTAAGTCTTTATTTATAGTACTAATATATCTTTATAGCTATTAAGGCTAATATATACCTAGCTATAATATTATATAGGTAAAGAGGGTAAAGTACTTAAAGCTACTATAGCTAAGAACTAGCCCTAAGTATAGGTTAAAGCTAAATTAAACCCCTGCCCCTTATAGCTAGAAAGTAAGCTCTACTTATAAGACTTCCTTATAAGCCTTACTTATAGTATAGACTTCGTACTTATATCTAGATAGTCTATTTAATTATATACTAAGGTATTAACTTAAGAGCTTCTTAAGGGCCCTTAGACTAAGGTACTTAAGGTATTAATACTATAAGTTACCTAGGCCTTCTATTTAGGGCCTTAGTTACTAGCTTATAAGAAAAATACTATTACGATCCTTTCTAAGACTCGCGATAATATATTAGTCCTCGAAATCTTTTAGTTATATAAGCTAATAGCTTATAGGCTTATAATAAAGCGTGCCGTTAATTTAGTTTTAATAGACCTTAGCTTAAATCCCTTATTATACTAAAAACACGCTTATAGGCATCTTAGGGATATAATAGCTATTATTAAAGTATAATTTAACCCCTTAGTTTAGTATAATTACTACTAAGCCTACCCCTTAAACTTAAAGGGAATTTTCCCTAGCTCTAACTTCCTTAGTAGATCCCTAGGTAAAGGACTCCTCCTTAAACTACCTTAGGTTATTAAAGATATAAACGCTTGCCCTTAAATCGTAGATAATATTAAAGGACTTTAGTAGGATCTAAAAGGTTTTATAGATATAGCGACTATATCGCCTAAGTCTATATAGACTCGGATTATTATTATATTTATAGCTAGATAGATAAGTATTAATAAATTACTTACTTATCCTTTCTAATCTATAAGTATAGATAATAAGTTATAACCCCTCGCGCTTTTACTTACTTAACTTTAGCTTTAAATAAAGTATATTAGAGCTAACTTTAGTTTATAGTAAGATATCGCTTAAATAACTTATACTTTAACTAAGGTAAACTATCTAGATTATCTTTAGCTAAAATAACTAAAGCCTCTCTTTAACTTCCTAAAATTCCTATTCTTAAGGAAGAGTTAAATCTTAAAGAATAAAAGGATATACTTATTTAGACCCTAGAGGTCTAAGGTCTAAAAGATTATATCCTTATAGAAGTCCTAGAGCCTATAGACTAAGTAGAATAAGGAAAATAAAAGTATAACTAAGTAAAGGTTATACTAATTATTAAAGGTTCTATTTTACTAGTTTAAACGACCCTTAAAGCGGCTAGGTAGAGCCGATTTATAGAGGAGGATCTAAAAGTTCTTTATAAACATATTTAATAAGTAATTCTAAATGTTTCTATAAATATAACTAGAGACCTTATACCCGAGTTTAGTAGTATAAGCTATAAGACTTCGATAGCTTAACAGCTTATTAAATCCGTATTTAGTACCTAAAGCGATATATAAAAGAATTAAACTATAGCTTTAATAATAAAGTATACTTATAGTTTACTATTAAAGGACTTCGTAAAGTATATCCTTAGTAGTATACCTTCCTTAAATAAGATATAAATAAAAGCTCTTTAATATAAGAGAATCTTATAATAGAGATATACGCTAAAGCTAATAAGGAAAAGATAGATATAGCGCTCTTAATACTATCTATAAATAGTAATAAAGTATCCGCTACTTAACGTACCTTAGGTCTCTTTACTTAATCTTAAAAACCTTAGTTTAAGTAGACTAAAAGATTCTACCTAACTTATAATAGATCGTACTAGGTTAGATTACCTATATATTCCTTCTATAAAAGATATTACTAAGGTAAAGATATAGAGTGTTTTATAAAGCACTTAGAAAAACTTAAAGAATTCTATTACTAGAGAAATAAGTAGACGAACGTTAAGCTTACCTAAGAAGACGTTTTAATTAATTAGAATGCTTCTTAAATAGTATTTACTTTTAATAGCGGCCTTATTAGAATATCGATTACGCTTAAGGCGGCTTAGCTAACTAAACTAAGCTAAGCTATTTAATATACCTTTAAGAGTTAGACGCTTACTTATAATAGTATTATTAATAACTTAGGAGTAAGTAATTATACCTTTAATAACCTAAAATAGTTTAAGGATATTAAGGAATTACTATAAGAACTCTTATTTACGTTAGCTAATAAGGGGGATCTAGTAGCTAAGGTAATAGGCATAGCTTATATATAGGCTAAACGGTTAGATAGACTAATAACTAAGATAAATCTCGGCTACTTAGTTTATTATCCTACCGCGCTAATTAACATTCTTAGCTTAGGTTAGCTAAGAGCTAATAAAGCGATTTATAATAGCTTTAAAGACTATATTATCTATAAGGACTTTAAGATAGAGATAGCTATAATCGATTAGATTAATAATATAGTAGTTATCCGATTAGAAACCCTAATAATTTAATAATAAAACTAAGGTAATATACTCTTAGTAGTATCTTATTAAGTTATATATAAGCGATTAATATATATATTACTAGAAATCGTTCTTAAGGCCTATAAATAAGCAACGATTAAAATCTTAAATAAGAAAGTAAAGGAATACTATTATAGGATATACTACCTCGTAAAGTCTACTTTAATCGTTAGTCGTACGCCGCTTATATAACTAGCCTAACTACTAAGTCTCGTTTAAATCGACCTTATCGAGAATAAGCTACTAGGTTATTGCTGATTTCGCTATATATAGTATATAGTAGATACTTATTATAAATACTATTAGGTTCGATTTCTTTAATATAAAGATAAGCTCTTTTAAGCTATAAAAGATTTTAATACTTATATTTAATAAATAACTAAATATTAGGTCTAAGAATATAGTATAGATAATAATATATCTTTTAACTAAATAATAAAGTTAATACCCTAGGCCTAGGTAAACGGAATTATTCTTAAACTAACTATACTTAGTATACCTAAATAGAATAGATTAATAGAGAGGGCTAGATTAAAGATTATATAGCTCGCTTAATATATTATAATTTACTCTAAGCTTTTAGAATTCTTATAGCCCTATACTTAAGAATCTATTATTAAAGTTCTTAACTTAATTTTATATAAATCTAATTAAGAACTCTTACCTTATAAGGTCTTTACTAGTTTTCTTTAAGTTAATAAGGAACTTTATAAACCTTATATTCGCTGCCTATATATATTTAGTTATATTATATACGTATATATTAAGAAAGAATAACGTATATAGGCTAGGAAGATAGCTTTAAGAGCTAAAGAAGGAAAGTTAGTTAGCTAGGAAGGTATTTATAGTAAAATATACTATATTTATATACTAGCTTAGAATCGAATTATCTAGGTATATAATATTCGCTTTTATAAGAAACTCTTCTAGGAACTATAAAAGTTAGTAAGCGCTAAAGAAGTTAATATAATTAAGTATAAAGCTATGCTTTTCGATAAAGTTTAAGAAAAAGAAGCTAAAGTAACTATCGTTAAGCGAATATTTAATTTACTATTAACTATCGAACTAAGAGGAAGGACGACTAATAAGGGTCTATCTATTAAAGAAATATAAGACTATTATCTACTAATACTAAAGATAATATAAGAGCTAGATAAATCCTATAATTCTTTTATAAATACTTTATTAGACTTTAAAGATAGCTAGGAAATTAACGGACTAGCTAATAAATAGCTAATCTCTCTAGAAATAAGTAAGACTTATACTACGCCGGTTATAAGTTTACCTTAACCGAGTTATTAAAACGCGGAGCGACTTATAGGGTACTATTAAAAGCTTTATCGCGGTAATTTAAGAGATTAAGCTTTAGCTTTATTACCCCTAAATATAGTCTCTTTAATAAACCGTTTAGAAATACTTTATTTAATAGTAATAAAAGCGGAAAGCTTTATAAACTCGCTATAAAGGCTACCTATTCCTAAGTTATATAGAAAGGCTTAAGTATCCTTAGATTAAGAGATAAAGTAGAAACTAGTATTTAATAAGTAGTATAAGTACCTCTAAGATTAAAGTATATAAATACTAGAAGAATTACCTTACGATATAAAACTACTTCCTAGAAAATAGGTTTTTAAAAAAAGAAACTGCTAATAAAAGAACTAGTTAGTAGAGCCTACTAGGTTATCTATAAGAATTTTAAGGAATACGATAGCTAGGCAGTCTAGGATATATATACTACCGTTATAAGTATAATATTAGTTAAATTATTCTTAATATAGATAGTAATTCTCGACCTCGAATATTATTAGTTTAATATTACTATAGCCTTTTTAAATACGGATATACCTAAGGGTATAAATATCTATATTATATAGCTAGAAAGCTATAAGAATAGTATAAGTAGAGTTTATCTTTTAAAGAAAGCTCTATATAGCCTATAAAAGAGCTTACTTTAGTAGTTTCTTATAATTATACTTATTTTAAAGACCCTTAGATTCTAGCCCCTTAACGTAGATCTCTATCTATTTAAGGACGAAAAGCAAGGCTATATTTTAATCTTTTATATAGACGATATACTAGTCGCTATACTAATAAAAGAGATAGTCTTCTACGTTAAAGAGTAGCTTTAATCGTTCTTTAAGCTAAAAGACCTTAGTAAAGTAAACGACTTCCTTAGATATACCGTTATTAAAGATAGGCTAAATAAGCGCGTATATTTCTTATAAGAGAAGTTTACTAAGAAAATTATATCTAAGTATAGATATTAGACGCTTAATATAGTAATAATACTATAGCCCTAAGGATTTAAGCTTCTATCTACTTAAGCGTTTAATAAATCTCTCTAGAAATCCTATATTAAATAAACTAGCTTACTAAACTTTCTTTTAACTAAGATAAGACCTAATATTACGTATATAATAAACCGTCTTTATAAAGTTAATACTAAGCAGTCTAAATAGTATATATAGTTACTTAAATACCTTTTTAAGTATCTTATTAGTACTAAGAACTTATCTCTATACTTAGGTAGAAAATACTCTATTACTAATCTACTACTTCTTACCTTCGTAGATATAGCGTTCGCTAACTAAATACTAATATACTCGACTACTAGCTATATCGTTCTTCTTATAGGTTATCTAATCTTATAGAAATCTAGTAGGCAGATAATTATAGCACTATCTATAATAGAAGCTAAGTTTATAAATCTTATACTAACTAGGTAAGCTTTACTATAGATAAACCGTATTATTTAAAATTAAAGGATTTAATCTATAAAACTAATAATTATATTTATAGACTTACGTAACGCCTAGCTTATAGTACTTAACCTAATAAAATCGGCATAAACCCGCTATATCGACGTCCGTTATAAATAGATTATTAACCGAGTAACTTAAGGAGACTTTAATATCTAATATATCTTAATATAGGATATAATAGCTAACGGACTAATAAAGCTACTTACCTAGGACCGTTACGTTACGTTTATTCGATAACTTAGACTTACCTATCTTATAAATACCTAATCCTATATTCTAAACTTTAGGTATTCGATCTTATTTTTTTCTAGCTATATCTAGCTACGGGGGGGTATTAGAGGACTCTAGTAGGATCTAGAAGGTTCTATAGATATAGCGACTCCGTCGCCTAAGTCTATATAGACTCGGATCATTATTATATCTATAGCTAGATAGACAAGCATTAATAGATTGCTCACTCATCCTTTCTAATCCGCAGGTGCGGACAACAGATAACTTTATCAACGAGGGGCTCGCGGTTCTATTGCATGTGGTGAACCCGGGAGACTATATAAACCTTGCCCCCAGCGTTGCCACTGCCGTTATTGTTTAGGATCGTGATATTGTTGTCGGATCCCTCTTTTATCTATGGCTTCTATGCTAGAGCCTTTTCCTTCTCGTGAGGATTCTCTTTAAAGCGCTTAGTGATACGAGCCTTCTGATCTTAGGTTAGATTCCAGCCCTTAGGGGGGTCCTTGTTAAATATCACCCTAAAGGTCCAGCAATTGACCCACCAGTTATCTTTCTTAACGACGTGGCTTCTATAGGCTGGACACTTTTTCCGGGTGGTCCCGGCCCCTATTATTGTTGTAGGCGTTTGGCCTGCTTAATTGACGGTCTTTATTGGCTTCCCCTTTTTCCTAATCCTAACCTCCCTTTTAAAGTCTATAATAACTATTCGGAGCGGCGTTTTAAGGGCATTTAGGCGTTAAAGCAATAAGTTATTAGACCGTACGTTCGAGGCCCATATGACATCCTAATCCTCGAGGGCCTTAAGGAAGTCCTGCCTAACTTTCGTATTGTTAATCGTAGAGACCTTTAGATCCCGTAAATTAAGGATAACTTGGTCTAGCTGGTCGGCCTAAACCTTCCAGTCGCGGACCCCTTTCTTATTGATAACCTGCTAATAGCGGTCATCGATAAGGGTCTTCTCTTCCTTAATAGAGGGAAGAACCTTCTAACGAAGCTCTCGAATCTTATCTCGAGCTATTAGCTATAGGAGGGTCTCCCCTTGGAGTCCCTCACTGATTGAGTTCTTAATAGCTTCCTGAATCTGCTATAGGGCTTTATTCCTAGCCTTATACCGATCGTATTGCTTTAAGTTGACTTTTTCCTAGTGGCGGAATTCCTCCCTAGCTTCCTAGAGACTTTCGACGTAATCTTCCTTGGCCTCCCTAAACCTGGCCTTATTCTCGAAGGCTGCTCTCAGGGGCTTTAGCCCAATAGACTCAACAGCGTCGCTCCAGCTAAGGTCTGCGGGTTCTTTTAACATCGAGGTTCTATCGGGATCAACGTAATCCTAGACCTCATGCGTGACCGCAAGAGACTTAATTCCCCTGGTCTAGGGGGTCCAGTCTAAGCTCTCCTTGAGCTTAGTGATATATACCTCCTTGCCTTGCGCCGGGAGGGTTATTTTGCTGGAGTTAGTGATGACCTCCTTTTCTTTAAAGGAGGGATGCAACGAATGCCTATATGACCTAATTGACTAGGTCCTCACGTCAACACCATAGGAGAGGGGTTATTGGCCGCGTTGGGGCTCGTGATAGCCTTAAATGGGTTGTTGCCGAGTGAAAGATGCCCTAGTCATGCAACCGGGCTCATAACTGTCGGTGAAATGTTATGTCAATACACATCGGAATAAGGGGGTCATATAGCTAGGCTCAGGATGCATGTTCTCTCTCTAAAGGGGCAGTCTAAAGGGGCTATTTATATAAGAGGTCTTAGGGACATCTGGGGACCTCCTAAGTAAGGGGCTTTACCCACGCATATGTGGCTATGCCCACGCATAAAGTGGTAGCCTTCCTTACTCAGGAAGTCTTGATGCGTTCCTGTTACATAGGCCAGGGATCCCTTCTCCAGGTCCCCCCCCAACGTGGCTGCCCTGGTCCGCCGACAATAACTTAACTACGACAACCTTACTACCGTACCAATGACAATAAACGACCACCGCCCAGCGACCGAGCCGACGAAGTAGCAGTCTGATCCGGCAGTACAATAACCGGGGATTTGGCTATGACACTGGCAGAGCACCTCAGTATGGCTTCACAGCTGTTATTTGCCGGATGCCTCGAGAGACGTCATGTTCGCTCGCATAAATCGTTCGAACATCTCTGCCATAGTGGCCATTGTCTTGGTCATGGTCTTGTTCATGGTCTTTTGCGTTTCCGCCAGGTCAATCATCATGACCTCTAGCCGCTGCAGACGCTGCTCGCTCGCATCCGATAGGCCCAGCTGTCCTTCCGAGCTGTCACTCTGGCTACGTTGCTTTCGTGGTTCTCCCTCCACAGCAGCTGTCTGTTTTGCTCGAAAGTCCTTGAGGGCTCTCCGGCGCACCGGGTCCTTCTCGACTTTGGCAGGATCCTCGAAGGAGCTCACGTGTCCGGCTTGCCAGGGCGGAAGTATGCCATCTCTCTTGCATATGTTACCGACTTGAGCGTTCGCACTGGCGGTTCCAAGGACTCTCCCTAAGCTTGTCGCGGTCAAGATGTTGATACCCCTCTTGCGAAACCTGACACAATAGTCTGCGGCCGGATCCTTCTTCTGCCGCCTGGTTTTTCCGTTGCATTTGTGACTTTATCACCCACAGCAGCTCCTCGAAGTTACTCCTATCTTTGTTAGACCATATTAACTGGCCATCGCTTAAGATTTTGTGGCCGGCTGTGGCCTTGTACTTTTCCACTTCTAGAAGCCCAACCTCTTAACGCAGCTTCAAGTCGACGGATGACTTGCCCACCTTCCTCGACCCTCTCGATGCACACCTATGTCCCCCATAGGCCATGCCGTCGCACGCCAATAATCAGACCTCCGTCTGCCGCTCTCGCAGTCGGCCAAGGGTACTCGACGCGTAGACCCTCCACCTTAGGAAGTTCCGCCGTCACGGCGTCTGCGATAGCCGCTCCGGAGTGCCTCTGTTTTAAGTAGTCGTCTGCTGATGTGACAGTCCACTCGGCTGGAAAATGGTGCTTCCTAATAAGTGCATCGATTAGTTCCTTTTCCGTAGAGATCCGGGCCTTAATAGCCTGATTCTCTGGATGGTCGTGCAAGATGCGATATCCTTCTAACACTACTTTATAATAAGGCCCGAAGAATGTGGCTAGAATTAACTATTGACTGTCGGAGACGCGTTCGCTCTTATTCTCCGTTCCGGCGTTTTAAGATTTGTTTCCTTCTTTGATCCGGCCGTTGATCTCTTCTAGCTTCTTCAGCATAGCCTCGTCTTTAGGGTTTTCTCCTAGCTTATATAGCAACGGTGTCGCTTCACGATAAGCGTCTTTGACATGTGTAGGAGGGATAGGTATTTCGTCTTCCTCTATCTCGACCTCACCGTCCGTTTCGTTTGCGGAATCATCATCTGCTTGCAAGTCGGTCTTGCCGTCCCAAAAGTATACCTCGCCGATTTTGCTTGCGGCGTCTTGCAGCTCTGTCTTATATGTTAGTCGATGAGCATGATTGGTACTCAATCTGTACGTACTCTCGAACGCATCCTTTGCGTTCTTCCGCCGACAATGATGTGGATGCGTCATATAGCCCAATCGTCTCCACGGAATCAATTTATCGGCATCAGATGAGTCGGGATCGATCGACAAGGTCTCAGCGTAAGCATCCTTTGGACATTTCATAATTCGCTCAATCTCTTTATCTACGGCTTTGGCGGCGTCTTGGGGCGACTGGGGAGGCGACTTTGCCGGCGCGGATTGTAAGGCGCACACACAACTAAACAGAGAGTGAGGAACGGGGTCAATCATTCAATTCATTGATCTCTGACGAGCTCCATCAGGGGCTACGCAACCCTACTTTTATATCCACGAGATGTCTCCCAGCCCTGTACTTTTCCCTGAGAAGTATGGTGGTGTGCCCCGGCTTCGCGCATCTACCGCAGGTCTGCGGTTTCTTGCATGAGAAGGCCTTGTGACCGATTTCTTGGCAGTTGTAGCATTGCACTGGTCCTTTGCGCGGCTCGAAGACACTCGTACACGCCGATTCCCCAGCCAGGTCAAAGTATTGGCCATCCAGTAGTTTCTTCGCATCGCTCCCCTTTATAACGTAAACAACCACGAGGGGAAGGCTCGCCAGCCGCGGCTCGCGCAAAGAGGCCTTTCGGAACGAAGCAGGCGACAGGAGAAGGGACAGGAGAAGCGAGGTCTAGAGGCGGCGAGAGATAGAGGTATTGTATAAGTGAAATCGAGACCGAGTGTCAGAGAGGCGGCCTAGACCGCTGCGGGGAGATTTGCTTTGCAAAGGCGCAAAGGGTGTAACGAGAAGGCAGGTTGAGAAGATAGATATAGGTAGGCAATATAGGTCTAGGCGAGTAGAAGGCTTATAGGATTTATAGGTGCTAGAACTTATAGGTTTTAACTTACTAGGTAAGGAGTATATTAAGGAAGTTTAGTTATATATATAAAAGGGGGAATAAGAGGAGAAGGAAATGCCCTATTTAAGTCTCTCGTATTCGAATTTAAGGATAATAAAACTTATTCCTAGTTATATTATATTTTTATATTAATTTAATTATAGAATATTCTTAGGCGGATATCGGGCGCGGCCTAGTCGGGACGAGATCGATATAAGAGGTGTAATAGAGTTAGAGACGGATACGTCTAGGTAATTTACTAGCTTAATATCTATCTCTAACTCTTTAGGATCCTCCTAAGAAAGAAAAGATTTAGTAGAGCTATAACTATCGCCGCTCGTAATTATAGTAGAAGTTTCTAGAGAAAGTCGCTATCTCTTAGTTAGGGTCTAGTTAGAGTCGGGCAATAACGGGCTTAATACTATTATAACGGGATCGACCGACCTAGACGTAGGCGGTATAGAGGGGACGCGGCCTAAGGCGGCCCTTATTTTTTTTAAGAGAGGTAAACTTAGCTAACGCATCGGTATAGTTGGAGGGATTTCCGACTAAGCGCTTAGGTATCGTCGGTAGTAGTTATATTATAGAAGAAGCTTAGTTAGATATAGCCCTATCGAGGAAGGTCTATATATTAAGGACGACGAAGAAGATATAGTCTTACTTAAAGGCCGGGGCATACGCTATAATACGGTAATCTAGTAAGCTAGCGATTTTGCCTATATAGGTAAGGAGAGCGTTCGGCTAGAACTAGCTATCGGGCCTCTTAGTTATCCTCTTATATAGGGAGGTCTAAGGATTAGCGTAAATAAGGAAGATAACGAAAACTTAGAAGGGATAATAGCCCTTATAGGGTATTTTACTAGGAATCCTAGGATAAATAAAGGTCGAGGGCTAGATAAAGCTATAATACCTTAGCTAAGTATCGCTAAGGGCCACGGCCGAATTTCTATATAGAAGGTCGCGGCCGGAACCGATAACTAGTCCCGTAAAAGAGATAATAGGTTATATCGTTAGGAAGGTATCCGCCGAGCTAAGGGTATAAGGGACGACTTTATAGCAATTATTAGGGAGGGTAGTAATAATAGAGAGGTTAAGGGTATAGACCTATAGCTAGTAGCTATAATCGCGGATAATAAGCGCGGGGATTGTCGCGTATACTATATGCGTTAATTGACGCTGTCGCTTGTATCTGACAGGCGGCCATATCTTTTTCGTGACAGTTATGAGCCCGGGCGGAGGGGTTACCCCTCCGGGAACTTCCGGTGACTGCGCACTTCTGGCTAGCCTGGCGCGCATTACCCGAAGGCCCGTGGTTCGAGTCCCGCCAGCGCAATTGAGCGCGGTTTCAGCATGGGGCCTGCCTATATAAAAATTCCCGCTGTGGTCTAGGATATCCAGGTATCCCGGGACGAATTGACCCGATATCCCTAAGGGGGTGTATCGCGTATACTATATGCGTTAATTAACGCTGTCGCTTGTATCTAATAGGCGGCTATATCTTTTTCGTGATAGGGATAGTATATTTTATAATATTATTATCGTTTAACTCTAAGCTATTACGTCGCTCGATTTCCTATATTAAGGTAAAGGGATAAATACGACTAACTATAAAAAACTATTACTCGGTCTATTTAAAAGGGATTATCTATTAGTTATATATAGAAATATTAAGGCTAAAGAAGATATAAGTTAATAGATCGTTAGTATTTAACCGGATTACTATATACTCTAAAGTTAATAGCTATAAGGGTATTAAAAGGAAGACTATTATTAGGGTTTCTATATTAAGCCTATTAATATAATACTTATTTTAGTAGGCGAACCTAGATAGGTAGCTAAGCTAGATAAAGGCTATTATAGATATATTAGCGCTAGTATTTTTCTAGCTATTAAGAGGTTACCGTAAGGACTAAGAAGGACGAGGCATCGATATTTAGCTAGAAGTTTAATATTATAAGGATATAGTAGATATAGTTAGCGTAGAAGTATAAAGAAGGGGGGGTTACGTAAAGTAATAGTAGGTATCTTATAAGGTAGGTTTTCTTACTAGTTAAAAGAGGGTTCGCGGCTAAGGTAAGGGAGACTTAATAGTAGTTAGTAAATACTCCCTTTTAATAGGTAATAGATCGGAAGCGGTAGTATATAGGAATTAGCTAGGAAAGATTTTAGAAGAGCCTTAACTATTTAGCCTAATAATCGTAAGTAATATTAATAGCTAAGGGTTAGAAGTTAAGTAAGGTAATAGTTATATTATAGGAAGTTAAAGGTCGGCGAATAATAGGTATTAAGCGTAAGTTTATAAAAGAAAAAGAAAGTTTAGTTATATCCTTTAATATTATTATTCTATAGAGTAGATAGTAGCAGTAAATTAGATTAAAGGAAGGAAAGAGATTATAGTAGTATTATAAGAATCCCTCTTAAAAGGTTATTAGTAGTTAGATAGGTATTATATATAGCTAAGCGAGAGCTATATTAAGTTAAGTTTTACTATTTACCCTAGAGTAAATCTCTATTCGGCCTAACCCGCTAAAGTAAAAGTACCTAGATATTACTAGCTAGTACTTTATATTAGCTATCTCTTAATAGAAAATCCTTAGAAATTTCTAGAGAGCTCTAACTTCGGAAAAGTAAACTTAAGCGCCTAAGCTAGTAAGGGAGGGGTCCCCCT
The DNA here is from genome assembly GCF_020360975.1 of Hirsutella rhossiliensis. Taxonomy (NCBI): domain Eukaryota; kingdom Fungi; phylum Ascomycota; class Sordariomycetes; order Hypocreales; family Ophiocordycipitaceae; genus Hirsutella; species Hirsutella rhossiliensis. The sequence continues at coordinate 5,127,870 of NW_025408669.1, forward strand.
TAGGGAGGGGCCCTACTATAGGGGTTTATCCCCCGCGTAAGGTAAGCGCGACGTATAAGATAAGACTTAAAGATACTTAAGATATCGCAATAATAACTAAGATATATATTATCTAATTAAAAAAGAGGATTTCTAGAGAATCCGGGCTAAATAGAGATTTACTCTAGGGTAAATAGTAATACTTATTAAGTCTACTATTAGGATATAATAAAGTTAGATATCTAAGGTCGATCTAGGAATCTAGCTAGCTTCTTAGTATTAATAGCCTTAATCGGCACAACGGTTTAGTTTAGATAGACCTTAATACTATAAGTATATTATACGCTAAGGCGGACTTATAGATACTATTTAAGAACTAATAAGTAAGGTAAGGAAGATAGTATTTAAAGGGCTAGGGAGTATACTTTAAAGTATAAGGTAGGCGGTTAGCACCGATATTTATATATATACTAAAGGTCTATATTAACGGGAAAAGGAACTATATAATAGTATTCTTCTTAGTATAGCGGTTATTTAAGATTTATTAAAGTAGGCGGGAGAGAGCGCGGCGATAAAAGAGCAGCTTTTAATAAAGTTAGGCTAATAAGTTATATATATAGGCTAGCTAAGACCGGGAGTATAGATATATATAGGCAGGGTAATAGGGCAATATAAAGGATTATTATTATATTATATATATAGTAGGAAAGCACTATAGAGAAAGAAATACTATAGTAATAAAGGAAGTAATCTAAGAAGTTTCCTACTTAAAAGAAGTAGCGTATCTATAAGCGAGATTATCTAAGAAGAGGAGCTTAAGAGCTAAAGCTTTATAATATATCGTCTATTTATAGTACTTAATATTAAGGTAGTAGTAGTATAGTAGATAGTCTTATAGTAAAGCTAAGTAAGGCGGTTGCTTATATTAAGGCCGGTAGTTAGATTCTAAGGCCCCTATCGCGTAGAGAATATAGAGGCTTATGGGCTATAGACCCCTATTATCTAGAGTAGGGCGATATAGTAGCGGCTAGCGATATATTAATAGTTCGTTTAAAAAAGGGAGCGATACTTTAACCTATCTAGCCTAAGGAGCTAGTACTTAAAAACCTAAGATAAAGCGAGCAATTAGTAGTATCGATTATATAGGGTTTACTTAAGCGCTATTAAGGATAGAGTTAGCGGGTAAAGGGAGTATTAGACTAGGGTATAGACGATAGAGCGGTAAGGCTAGCGGACGCTAAGCCGAGCGGATAGAGGTAGCCTAAGAGGCGGGAGAAGAGAGCCCGTCTTTATAGCTAGGACGAGCGCCCGATAAAATAAGTTTAAAGTAGAATCGGAAGGTAAAGGAGACGGGAGCTATAGGCCGAGGACCTAGCGAGTATACTACGCTTTTTAAAGGAAGACTTTACTATAAAGGAGAGATTATCTAATAATTAAATATAGTATACGCTAATATTACTTAAGAGAAAGGTATAAATAGTATAAGACTTTTACTATGCGTTTTATAATATAAGTATTTTGCCGATATAGATATATATACTATACTACTATAAGTATAAAAGAAAGGAGCTAAGGGAGATTATATAAGATTAATAGCTATTAAGCTATATCCTAAAAGAAGGCCGCTTACTATTCTTATACTAAAGCTACTTTCTTAAGGGCGAGTCTATATTAGTATACGCTAAGTATAGCTAATACTTAGCGCGTAAGAGTTTATCGCTAGCCGTCTACCTTTATAGTCGCCTTAGTTATAAGTATATATTCCTTAATAAGCTTAAGGGACTTATACTAGTTAAAAAGAAACTTATCTTACTAAACTTATATTATAGGTTTATTATAAGGTATAGTATTCTAGGTAGCTAGAGGTAAGCTATAAGATACCTATAAGGAACGGTGTTCCTACTATAAATAAAGCAGCTATAATATACTCTCCCGATTATATAAGCCAATAAGTAGTATACTAATTATAGACAAAATCTCATCCTATAGAGTAGGAATCGCTCGTTATTTTGCATGTTATTATGCATTAAACGGGTTGCCGGTTATCGTATAATCGGGAATCGAAGGAACAGAGCTAGCTTAGAATGCTAGCTAAGACCTCTTAAGAACACCGGCACGACCAACCTCCTTTAAACACGAATATTAGTGGAACTAAGACACTTCTAGATTTACTCGAGGTACCACGAAATTCCCTAGTCTTAGGGCTATACGGCAGCCTAAATCTAGTCCCGAAAGGTTCTTCCGTTCAGCTACAATTATCTATATAAGACAGTATATCCGCTAGTAGATAGAGATAGAATTATTAACTTTAACACCTCTTCTATACACTAATATACTACTAATAAATTCCGTTGAAAATCCTACCTTATACTCCTTCTTCCCCTCGATCACGTAGTCTTACGTGATTCCTTGATTTCCTAAAATTCCGCTTTTGCTTATATACCTTTAGAATACCTAAGGTACGTTAAGGGCTATATTATAGTATTTCTAAATAATATATAGGAGCTAGCGACTAAAGTGATCTTATACCCCTTTTTATAAGTACTAAATAAGATCTATATCTTATAGTAGGGCGCGGAGAAGCTAGTACCGAGCGACCTATTAAGTCTCTTATTAGTAAGGCGGTAGGTAGTCGAGAAGGCCTTTATCTATCTAAAGAGGAATAATCCTTATTACGCTAAGATTAAGATTAACGTAGTAGAGATAGAGAGCTAGGGAGATCTAATAAACGGGGTGCTATCGTTAGTATACGATTATATAGAGCGGAACGAGCTATTTATATAAGAGAAGGCGCGGACGGCGCACGTTATACCTCCTAGAGAGCGCGCTATAGACGATAAAGGGTTAATAGAGATCGAGGAGCTCTTTGCCTTACTTAACTATAAGTAAGAATTAAGGGGCTAGGGTAAAGGCTATAGGCCTAATAGAGAAAGCGAGGTTTATAATAAAATTAAACGTAGCTTTAATTAGAACGTTTTAGCGATTAACGAGGTAATATCTTTTAGTATATTTACGCTTAATAGACCGCTAAACGTCGTAGATATAGAGAAGGTATAGTTTACCTATAACGCTATTAGTAAAGGTACCGACGATAGCCGTACGAGCCTAAGAGCATAGGTCGGGTCCTTAGTAAGGGGGTTCGAGCACGTAGCGACGATAGTTATAAGCTATATATCTAGGTTTCGCGGGGGGCCGAATTTACTAATTCCTTTAAAGCGTCCTTCTTTACTAGGACGTTCTTAACCTTATTCCTATTTAACGTTAAGAGACTAAGGCTAGTTAAAGAGACTATAGTTAATACGGGGATAGCTATAGCTAACTTATAAGGTAGGGCTATTAAGGTAGAGGCGGCCGCGGGAGAGCTTATATCCTCTTAAAGCTTAAACTTTTAAATATAGGCTAATATTATACTCTAGCGCTATAATAGTCGATTTACGCTATACTATATCTTTATATTTCTTATCTTTAATATAAGGGTATAGTTTAGGAACCGCTAGGTTAGTATATTAAGTATAGCGAGGAAGAACTTCTATAAGGTAGAGTATATAGTACGTTCGATAACTATAGAAAGGTTAAAGGCGGCGAGGGTTAAGTTAGAGAGCTTAAGTAAGATAATAGATAGTAGTATAAAAGAGCTTCTTAAGAGCTTCTTACTTTATAGCTACTAATAGCCTATATCGAGAGAGGTCTACCTTAATATATAGCGGAAAATCTAGTCGCTTATTATTAGCTATAGCGTGCTAGCTATCTAGTTTACTATTAACCTAAATAATACTATAAACCTAGTAAAGCTATAACTAGCGGTATATTATATACGCGATCTTAACGCGGCCGAGGAGTTCTTAGAAGGCCTTAGAAATATATATAAATAAGTATAGCTAGCTATATTAGACCCTATAAGCTCTACTATATTCTTCTACTAAGAGATAAAGCTATTCTTTAATTATTATATAAAAGTTAGTAAAGAGTCGGTATTTAAGTATATTAGTAAGTACTATAGCGCTATAAAAACTACCGAATAAAGGGCGCTTTAAATTTATAGCTTACTTTAGTTATAAGGAAATATATATCTTAGCTTAATACTTACTAATATCTATAAGGAGGATTAAGCGGTATATTATAAATAAATTATTTAATATATTAATAGTATCTTCTTTAAGGTAAGAATACTTAAGGTACGTTACTAGCGGCTTAAAGTACTCTTTTAATAGATAAATAGGGTTAGGCTAACGTATAAGGTAGGATCTAGACTAAGAAGGGTTCTACGCTATATAAGTAGAGCGATCTATAACGTCCGATATTAATTCCCTACTAAATAATACTAAGTAGTTCTTAGACGCGTTTAATAAGGAGGCTAACTTCTATACTAGCGCGACGTAAGTATATATATATAGCCTAACCTATATAAAGTATTCCTTAGGTAAAGGGGGGCGGAAAAGGGATCTCTACTAGTTTAAGGCGCTATAGAGGTTAGTTAATAAGACCGCCCTTATAGTAAATAGGGTACTATAGATCTAGAGGATATATAGTATAGTTAATCGATAAAATAAAGCTATCGCTATCGGGCTTTAGTATAACTATAATATTTCCTTTATTATAACGTAGTATAAGACTATAGCCCTTATCTATTATATTATAAACTACGCGACTAAGGTAAAGGACCTAGTATAAAAGTATATAGCGGCCGCGGCCGAGCTACTAGCCGCCTTAATAAGTAATAGCATAGCTAATAAAGGGCGGGACGGCGGTAGAGACGCTACTACCGATAACCCTATTAAGGGGAATAAGACGCGATAGTTCTTAATAAGAGTAGCGAACTAGGTATTTATAAAGCGTCCGCTATTATAGGTCGAGGTCGTTGCTTATCTTCTTAGATATCTAGCTAAGTTTACTAATAGTAGCGCCTAGGCGTACCTAAATATATCTCTACTATACTAGGAAGTCTTTTAGCGATAGCGGTATCTCTAAGAAGTAAGTAGCGCGGTAGATATAGACGATATTCTAGATAAGTCGGTCGTTATTATTAAAGAAGTAAGCTTAAGGATCTCTTATATCGAGGCGTACTAGTACTAAGGAGAGCTTTTATAAGGGCTATACTTATATAACTATATATCGCTTATAAAACTAAAACGTATTTATAAGGAGGCGGCGAGCTATATAGCCTAGGGGGAGGTAGCTTTTAAGGATAAATAAGCGCTAGGAGGAAAAAGCTAGGTCTAGGTACTTAGGCGGCTAGGTAAGTATACTACCGTCTACCTCGATAGCTACCTAAGTAAGGACTTTAGTAACGACGATAATAATAAGTCGTGCTACTAAAGGTATATATAGTAACTACTCTCTTAGTAGGTATTATTAAAGAGGCTAATCCGCCCCCTCTTTTTAAGGGTAGCTATATAGTATCTTATATTATTTATACTATAAGAGTCCTTATTATATAAAGAAATAGGCGAGATTAATAGTATCTAAGAGCGGGCGCGAGAGGCGCTAGCTTAGAGAATATTATATCTCGTTAATAATATATAGCTACTTTAATAGTTAGCTAAAGACGTAAAATACAACGCTAAGTAATAAGCGGCCTTATTTAGCTATAGTAACTCTATAGTTATATATATTAAGGAGGGCGAAATAGGCAGGGCGGGCATAGAATCTATAGCGACGTATTAGCCTAATAATATCGGAGATATAACCTAGCTAATCGACGTAGTCTAAGGTATAGTAAGTATAAATTAAGCGATAGCTAAGTCGCTAAAGCTTATAGCGTTAATATAGCAGCTCTATCGGTTTTATTAATCGGCGCTATACTTAACGGCCGAGCTTAAGGCTACTATAATTCCTAAGTAAAGGGTAAGTTATATAAGTATACTAAGGAGGGTATTTTTAAGGGCTATACTACTACTATAGAATTAGGTTAAGGCTATTAAGTTATAGTAGATAAGTATATTAAGGGAGAGAGAGAGAATAATCTAAGGTATATAAACTATACCTATAGTCTAGGAAAGCGACCGCCGAGTTATATTATAGTAGGTAGTAACTAGCTTTAAGGAGGACGATATTAAAGTAATAATAGCTAACTTTAATAAGACGGCTAGTAACGTAAAAGTAGGAATATACGTTTAGCTTAGCCTATTAACTTCCTTCCTTATAATAGGTAGGAAGCTAGTAATATAGCTAATACTAAATAAGAGGCAGTTAATCGCGTTCTTACTAATATACTACTAGCTCGATTTAATATAATAAATAAATAGGGGCGATATTAGTTTAACGTTAGCTGCGGCACATACCTAAAGACACACCCACGCCAACGGCAATAGTAGTAACAGCAGCAGCTAGATACCGAAGGACGAGGGGGTCTAAGGGGGACGAAGGAAACGAGAAAGTACTAAGCAGGGCAAGGCAAAGGCAAAGAGGGCTAAAAAGGTATATTAGCAAAAGAGGATATAAAAGAAGATAATAATAATAGAAGAAGATATCGATGCTAATAGATAAAGATAATGTCTGCTAGCTAAGGAGGAAAAGAGACCTCTTTTATAGACCGAATTTTCCCTCCTTCTTCCCTAGACGAATAGGGGCTAAGGGATTACCATGCCCCACCCCCCTTTCGGTAACACCCACCTTTCGGTAGCGCAATTGAAAAATTCTCCACCAAAAGTCTACCATTTGAACTACATGAAATATGATCAGAACTTAACATTATAAACACAAAAATTATATCATTCCGTAGAGAAATGGACGCTCTTATATGTACCGGCGCTTTTTTACCATTCGCCCGGATCTGGTGGTGACTGGAAGGGCTTCGGGTGCCACCTTGACTTCGATCACTGAAGCTGTCTCCACCTCTGAGACCGCCTCCTCCTCTGTGTCAGAATTCAGCACAACGGCTATCTCTTGGCTTTTAATTTGGGGAATGGCTTCCTCAGCCACCAAAGCTTCACTGAGAGTCATGAACCGTCTGTTCGGGTTCGGAATTGCTCTCCTCTTCTTGCCTCTCTGCAGCCGGGCCACTTCTTCCTCTAGCTTCGCGATTCTGTTGCTGTGCTCGGCAAGCGTCTGTTCTTGGGCTTCAAAGCCTCTAGCTATCACGGCGTATCGTCTCCGGGTGCCAGGAGTCTTGTTCTTTCCGAAATCGCGAATCTGGCGGCTGTTTCTTGGCGTATCATCAGAACCCAAAAATGGCGCGGACTTTGGAGACGTCTCTACAATGTCCGCGTGAATTTCTGGATGCCGCAATGCCTTGGATCGTGAGATCGGCCAATTCCCAGTGACCCTCCAGCCGGACAATATATTCTTTGCCGTCATTCCAACCTCGCGCGCTTTAGCATATGCCCGTATAAAATTGACCTTATGAACAGGCGCAGAATCGGTCAAACAGGTCAATTTCTGAAGTTCTTTCCGGTAAGCTGCCTTGGAGGCATTGAATACACCGTTATCTAACGGCTGGAGGCCATGAGAGCAGTGGGCAGGAAGGTAACAGCAATAAACGTTGTTCAAAAGCATGTGGCCATCCATGCATCCTGGTCCCGGTTAACGGTAATTCCTACAGAGGTGGATAAAGAAACGCACCGTTGCATGACTTCCATGTCCATCTAATATGATCAGTCTAGCATCTGAGGCATCGGCTGGTCGCGTCTGGGGCAAATAGACCCTCTCAAGCCACTCAATAGCGATATGGTTGTCCGTCCATCCGTTGGGCGACGTTATGTAATGCCAGTCGGCTATTTTGCCGAATTCCGTCAAGAACCACTGTTTCTGAAGTTCTTTGCCCTTAAAGATAATGCCAGGGGTAAGGACACGGCCGTCCGCGGTGATAGCTTCAATAAATGAGGTCCAGTTGCGGGACTGTGGCCCTTTCAGAAGGGCCTTCCGTTTTGGGTCTGCACTCCCAACCACAAGACTATCCAAACCTGGCAAAAAGAGTCTGGTTAGTAAAAGTAATGAAAGACAAGCCAAATACTCACCAAAGCCAGACATAATACCGCCTTCGTCAACATTCACGGTATTTTCTGGTTTAATCCATCCATACTCCTTTTCCTGATATCGAAGAACCAGTGAACCGCACGAGGCGTAAAAGCATTAAATCGGTTAGCTTCCTGACGTCTCCCACGCTTGTTCTTGATGTCCGGATGGCGATTGATGAATTTAGAGACCCAGTTGCGCCCCACTGTCCGCTCGTTGTTCAGTTGCTTCATAGAGCCTCCACACATGCGCGGATCTGACTGTGGGAGGGCATAGCCGAGAGACTCTTGGCGGAGGATCCAAGAAACCAAGCGAGCTTCCTGAGACTTACTCAAGAGTTGACGAGGCTGGATCTGATCAGCCAGGGCTACCTGGCCTTTGAGTCTGTCGGAAATAGACTGCTGAGGTATGTCATACTTTTGGGCGGCGCGGTACTGCGACAAGCCGTTTTGTGACATCAATTATCGCATTAGCCATAATATCCTCCGTATAAATACTCGAGGCCGCTTTAAGGTCATTTTGGTCATGTGGTGGAGGAATAACGAGAAGAATCATCGTCAGGAGGCGGAAGGAGATTAGGGGGTTGGATGGTAATTTCGCGTGCAAGGTACGCACAGGCCACAGACCCCTGTACAAACATTCAACCATCGAAAAGTAGAATTCAATCAATCCTCTATCTACTCCAAGTGACGGCTTGTGAATATCTTCAAAGCTGGCTGGAATCGGTGTAAGTGAAATTGATGGGTTTTGGTGGGGATATTTCCTAATGCGCTACCGAAAGGTGGGTGTTACCGAAAGGGGGGTGGGGCATGGTATCTAATTAAGAAGAGGGCTAGCTAGAGACTCTGCTAAGGATCCTGCTAAGGATCCTACCAAGGACCCTGCTAAGGACCCTGCTAAAGACTCTGCTACGCGGGCTATGTATATTCCTTAGGGTATAGATGCCCCCGTTAAATTAGCTAGCTATATTAGTTTATCGGTAGTAAGGGAGGTACTAGTAAGTCGCGAATTATTAAGGTACTCGTTAAGTTATTTAAAAGGAAGAGTATTTTAAATCGTCTACTAATTATAGCGATATTAAGGACTACTATAGTATAGATTAACGGAATTACGATCTATTCTACCTATAGGTTTACTAAAGACTAAGGGGCGGGCGGCGTAAATAAGGCTAAGGACCTTAATAGGGTATAGCTACCGAAATAAGTAGAGTGGTTTATTAACGGCTAGTCTTAAATAGATTAGTAGGAAAAGGAGGTACTAGTTATCGACGAGGTAAGTATACTTAGAGTATATACGCTAAACGCTGTAAATAAGCAGCTCTACTAGCTTCGAGGATTATAGGAAGACTTTAAGGGGATCCCTATTATCCTCTTTTTAAAGACTTTTAATAGTTCTAGCTAGTCTAAGAGAGGTTAATCCTCCTACCTAGCGCGGCTATCTTATAAGATAAGGATAACTCGTTTAAGGCCGAGTAGTATTACTAGCATAATAAAGTATATACGCTATAGAAGAGGTTTATAACGGTCGTTATACTAGATAAGTAGATACGCGCCGCCGGCGACCGGGAGCTATAGAAGCTACTAAAGCGGATCCGTCTAGGCGTATAGGACCGTATAGACCTAGACCTCCTTAACTTAAGGTACTACTAAGAGGGTAGGCGGATCCCTTAAAAGATAGGCATTACTATAGTAACGCCGCTTAATAGGAACTAGTAGAACCTAAATATAGAGGCGAGCTTAGCGTTCTAGGTCTAGCGGCGGTTAATAATATATATCTTTATCTCTAAGTATAGGTAGAAAGAGGAGCTATTAATAAAAGAAGAAGCGATTATAATACTTAAATAGGGCGACGATAGCGAGATCCCGGTGCCGGCCGTCTTTATATTTACGCTTAAGATACTAGTCGTCGTAAACTATAATACCTAATAAGGGCTAAAGCTAGTAAATAGCGCTAGCTATTCGGCGGTTAAGGTTATTATCGATAAGGTATACCTAAGGTATTAGATCTTAGCTAATATAACGATCTACTTTAGGCCGCTAGTAAGGATAATTTTAAAATCGGCGATAATAAGGGACCTTTACTTCGTCGGTATACTACTAGGCACGATCTTATTAACGCCGATAAGCGTTAGGATATATCGCTAGAGAAAGCGGCCGTAGTAGCGGAACGATATTAGCTAGAAGGGTTTACTATACGTAGTAGCCTTCGCGTATATAGACTATAAGGTATAGGGTAGGACGCTAGAGCGCGTAGCCCTTAAGCTATAAGGGATATAGATAACGAATATTAATAGAATACGCGTAGCTATATAGTATAACCTATATAGCTTATACGTATAGCTATCGCGCTACTAAACGCTTAACGGTATTATACTTATATTTAAGGTATAGGAGAGAGACTTAGTAGGCAACCGGGTTCCTATAGATATAACTGCCGTATAGGCTAGGCTCGAGGTACTAAGCGAGAGGACTATTAAGGAGGCGTTACGCTAGTTAGATAGGGGAGATCGAAGCTAAAGAGTTAAGGCGACGGCGCCGGGCGACGTAATAAGGGACGAGGAAGCGCCGTAAGGGGAAACGGAGGGCTAATAATATAATAATAAGAGAGGCAACCTAATATAGGTTATATAAAGAGCCTTTTAAAACGAAAGTTAAAGGATTAAGTTAATATATAAAAATAATATTAGATAAGATAACGTTAAATAAGATAATATTAGAGAGGGAGTTATCTATTTAAAAATATTTATAGTAGTTATAGTACTAAGTAACTAGTAATTCCTTCCTATAATAGCTTATATTACGCGACGGCCGGTTAAGGGCGAAATATAGAAGCCTTAGGAGCGCGCGCTAACGTATTATATAGTATAATATATTAAGAAAAGTAAGGCGAAGGTAAAAAGGGATAAGTAGAAGAGCCGATATAATAGATCGGATAAGTAGAATCCGATCTAAAGTTATAGGCTTTCCCCTATCCTTCTTATTATATATACCTACCTATATATTATTACCTATAGTATCTAAATTATAGCTAAGTTAGTTATAGTAACGTTTATAGTTCGATTTAAATTTATATACTAAATTAGTACTAAGTAATTTATATATAGCTATAGTATTACCCGGAGCCTTATTACTAGCGTAAACCGCGCTAAAGAGGATACTAAATATAAGGAATAATTTATATAGGCTATAATGCCTCTTATAAAGGAGTATAAATTAGTATATTATAGCGCGTTAGGGGCTTTCTATAAATACTATAGGCGGTTTACGATAAATATCCTATAAAGTACTAATATCTTTACTATATATAGATAAAGCTTATATTATAGTTTAGGTTATATCTTTATATAAAAGCGGGTAGTATAAGGTAGAAATAAGATAGGAAATATAACTAATAATAAGGGAAATATAGTAAGAGTATAAAATATATAATAAGTTCTTAGGACGTACTAGTTATATAAAGGTTATATTATATAAAGTATATAGGATAACCGCGGGCGTAAGTCGCTATAGTAGATATTATAGAGTAGTATACTATAGGAAAGAATACTAAAAGGCGGACTAAAAGGTTTATAAAAAGGTATATATACTAAAAAAAGATTACTAAAGAGGGAAGGTCTAAAAGGGAATAATAATAAGATCTAAAGTTATAAATAGAGTATTATAAGATTATAGTTTAGTATAGATATTTACTAAGAAGTAAGATAAAGTATAGAACTAAATTACTTTTCTATAAATATTATAACTTATATTAATAAACTATTATATTAAGTAGTTACTTTATTTCTATTATCTTTTTACCTAGGTAGCGGTTTCTAAGCAGCTAGATCGATAAGTCTAATATATAGGTAACGATCGAATTAACGGCGGGTCTTAAGACGGTTCCTAAAGTAGGACTCTATCTTATTATCTCCGGCTTAAAAGAAGAAGAGGTAGTAAGTTAGCACCCCTAGCTTCCGGTACCCCCTACTTCTAGCACCCTTCGTAGTACTAAGGCAGGCATATTCTAAACGCAATTAAAGCCGCATTTTAATATCACGATAATTAAATTTAGTGTTTCTAGCTACTCTAGCTGCTAGCTATTGTAAAGAGCTTTAAATCCTACGTTCTAATTAGCTATAGCGGCGGTAGCCGGCTTAAGCGTGCGCTTGAGCTATTTCTTTGTCTTTATAACTTATTTAATCTATACGAACCGCCTATTAGGGTCCTAAGGGACCTTTTTCTATTTTTAAGGCCGTAGACGATATAATTAATGCTCTAGCTACTATATTCGAAGTTAGGAGGCTATAAGCTACTAATTTTACTTATTAAGGCTATGGCTAACCTTACTAAAGAGTAGTCGGATCGTATAGTTAACTTAACCGCGGTTTTCTAGCCCTATAATAAGGCGACGGACTTCTTATAATCGTTTAGGCGTTTTAAGGGCATTATAAATAGCTAGGGTACTAGAATTCTTTCTTTTTAACGGCGTTAACGGCGTTAACGGCTATGGTAAGACGAACCGGCTTAGTAAGGGCTTTGCTATATTAACTAGCTATAGTCCTAACCTACGCCACCCGCCCTTAATATTCTTTTCGGTTAGACCGGCCTACCGGGCCTAATAATATACTTAGAGGAAGGTAGCCTTGCTAATTAGCGCTATATCGTTAAAAGATACGATTTTTTCGAGTTAACGTTAGTAGGCAGCCTTAATCGGCGAGAAAACCGAGATATTAAGAGGTTAGAGGACGTAGGAGGAGTATGCTAGTAGAAAAAGAAAATAAATACGATTCTTAAAGCATTTATATATAAAATCGTCGGTCTAATAGCTCCCGTAGCTATTAACGATAAGGAGAACGTTCCCTTATAGGTAGCGCCTTATTTAGGGGATAAACACTTACTTAAGCTATTAAATAGCGATAGAATCGCTTATCTAGCCCTTTAGGGAAGTAACGAAGTCCTAATCCTTTAGAAAATTAAGTTCGTTAAGGAACTATTACTATTAGAGGTCCTAGCCCTTAAAGATTATAAGGGGGGTTAAGGCCTAGCCCGTTATAGAGACGTATTCGACGATTATAGTCTAATAACGCGATCTAAGCCGCTTCTTAATAGCCTCCTTCTTCTCTAAGCTCCCTAGCACTAGCCCGTTATAGCTAAGGCCCTTAAGGATGCCTATTTCGTCTATATTAAAGCGTGATTCCGGTAGGATTGCCTATATAGCTAGCAGCTTAAGTAATTAGAACTATTCCTTAATCCCGCTAATAGAGGCGCCGTTAATACGGGTAGAATTAAGAGATTTACCTTTAATCGTGCTAATCTCTAGGTTTCGGGCTAAAAAGCTCGAAACCTAGTGTTTTCTAAGCGGGCGGGGGTCTCTACTAGCTACGATAATACGGCCAGCGAATTCCCTAAGTTAATAATACGTTAGAGGCAGCCTAAGGGCCGCTTAGGTAAGAACCTATTTATAGAGGTGTTTTTCCTACTCTCGACTAAGCCTTTAAGATGCCTCTTTTGCCTCCTTTATAGGTAGGGCTCCTTTAAGACGCGTCTAAAGGGTTATTCTTAGAATACCCTACTTACGACTAGCTTAGAGCTAAGGTATACTATTATTAATAGCTTTAAGCGCTTCTTAGAGCTGGTTTTCGGTATATTTAGAAAGATAAGGCATTGCTAATTCGAATAATATTTATTTTATAATTATTAAATAAGAGATATACGAGAAAACGCGGTCACGATATAGTAGGTAGTTAACGCGATAGTAATATAGGGAGGTGCCGGAAGTAGGGGGTGCCGGAAGCTAGGGGTGCTAACTTAGAAAGCGAGAACGATTAAGTAGTAGAGCTTTTAGTAGCGGCCGATAAAAAAGGTTTTAAGGTTAACTATAATAGGCGCGGTTTCTTCGTTAGCGTATTAGCGGGCTTAAGATAAGGACGCTTTTATAGCGGTATAATAGGATCGGCTAAAGCCGAAGTTAAAGCTAAAGGCAGAGAACTTAGCGGGATAGCGCTAGGTATAGCGATAGAGAAAGAGGCAGCGCGGGCATCCTAGAAGGCCGCCGAAGCGGAGGACGGTTACTGCTTTAGTAGCGATATAAGGGCTAAGGCCGACGCGGCTATAGTAGTAGCGGCCTTATCGAGAAAAGTCTAAGATTCTAGGATAATAATAAAGATATAGTTTCTATTAAAGCTCGGCTAGTAGACTATAACGCGGTAATCGAGGAGGCTAGCGACCTTACCCGTATAAGTAAAAGAGATATTAGTCTAAAATTAAGAGTCTCGCCTCTTAGCTATCTTCTTATAAAGGATAGCCTATAAGTTAGCGCGGATAAGGAAAATAATAAAGACCTAAAATAAGTAGAAGCCCCTAAGAAGGATCTTATCTAGGATCCTAAGAGTAATATAGGTCGAAAGCTAGAGGAAGCTATAGTACCTTAGCTAGGTAGCGTTTAGACCTAGTAAAAGGTCCTATCGTAGTAAGGAGTAGCTAGGGCTAATAATAAGGCCGGTAAAGGAAACGATAAGGGGGATATAAGGGAAGCTATTTATAGAGGTAAAGAGCCTAAGAAGAACGCTTAAGGCCTATTTTAGCTAAATTTATTACTCGAGGTATATATAAAGGAATTAAGTAGTCCTTATAGCTAGTAGCCTTAGTTATAAATAATAAGGGTAGGTATAGTATAAAGAAAGATGCCTCTAGCGCTAGACTTAAGACCGTCTCGTTGCTCGACCTCCTATATAAGGGCGTAGGAATAGATATAGCTATTTATAAAAAACTACTCTTTAGTCTATTTAAAGGCGATAACTAGCTATTTATAAATTAAGAGATTAAAGCTAAAGAAGATAGATATCGCGGAGTTATTAGTATTTAATCGGAGACGTATATATTCTATAGTAAGCAACTATAATAGAAGAGGTAATATTACGACTACGGTCTAGCGAACCGCGGGACCAGCACATATCACGAGGACACGTAACGTGGGGAGCAAGGAACATTAAACGGACCGACGGGCCAATCAAGTTTAGAGCGACGGGTCACTCTAGCGCTCCAACGCTCCACGGCTAGGATCGCAGGATCGCCCTAGCGCCCTAGCGCTCCTAGACGACGGGATCACCTAGTGCTCTCGGCGATCTAGGGAAGCTCTCGAGATATATAAGGAAGGAACGGAACACTCCTTTAGACAGATAGCTCAATAGCTTTCAACACAATTATTACGATCTCTATCACGATCTTATCTCTAATTCCGATTACTTAATTACCTAGTTATAGTCTACGGTCTACGACCTCCGACTCATCACCAACGTAATATATATATCATTGCTTAGACTACGCCCTATTATATCTACCAACATAAACCCCTCGATAGGTTTATCCCTTAAGAATAACACCGGTCGTCACACGTTAAAAGCTCTTATTTAGTGCAATACCGCGTTACTCTAAGCAATATCGCAACTATCAACATGCCTACATAGCAAGCTAGATCAACCAACTCTAGAGCCACCATGTCGCCTTAGGACATAATACGCGAGATCATTACCCTTCGACATAAGGTATAGTTACTTAGGAACGGAGGAGGCAACGGACAAGTTAGGGACCTCGGAGAAGCAGTTAAACTAAAACAGCTAAGACCATTCGACGGTACTTATAGCACGCTTTAAGACTTTCTTACCTAACTTAAGGCCTACCACCGGTTTTACCCTACTAAACTCTCGGACCTAGTCGAAAAGGTACTCTACGTAGGAAATTATTTATCTAGAACGGCACTCGCCTAGTTTAGACCTATTATAAGGGATTTTCTCGATAACCAACCAGCGCGACAAAACAACGAAATAGACGAAGTCTTTGCTAGTTTCTAAGGATTCGAAGAAGCTATTATAAAGGTATTCGGAATAACCGACGAGGAACGAGAAGCCGAACAAAAACTTTAAGAACTCCGACAAAGGATCTTAGCATCGGATTATACTACGAAGTTCCGACAAGTTACCTTAAAGCTTAATTAGGACGACGAACCCCTTATATCACGATTCTACGACGGGCTTAAAGAAGAAGTTAAGGACGAGCTCTATAAGGAAAATCGACCTAACAACCTCTCGGACTATATTGCTATAGCAGTACGAATCGACGACAGACAGTATACGCGACGCTAAGAAAAGAAACAAGGAAGAGGAAACTAGAACCCTTCCTACGGAAACAACTTTAGCCGACGCGCCAACTACAAAAAGAAGCGCGAAACTCCCATTACCTACGCCTATATAACTAACCTAGGCAGGATAGACCTAAACGCAACATAGAAAAGCAAAGGAAAGTATTTCAACTACGGGAAACTTAGACATTACTCTAAAGAATATAGACAACCTCGCAAAGAGAAGAAAACCCACTAGGCACCAGCCCCAGAAGGTAAGAAACACCTAAACGCTACTAATAAATAGGAACCAAAGCATAAACTCCTTAGTTAGACTATATACTACGACGACGAATACACGGTATACTTAAGCGATAAAAACGGTACCGGATGGTTCCTAAAGCTACTAAAGAAAACCCTTATAATAATGCAACGAAGGGATCCTAAAACATAGAAATAAGTTAAATTCGCAGAACCGGAATACCCCTATCCTAAAGGAGTCTCCCGAGACTAGATTAAGAAGAACGGCAAACGATTCTAGGAAGACATACGAAACAAAAATCGATAACAACGACGGGCAGTCTACAAACAACACAATAAAGAAGACACGGACGCAGCCCTTATGCTCACGAAACTCAGACAATAACCCAAAGAGGAATAACGAAGTATCGACGACACAAGCTCTAAAGAATAAGAAACACCTAGAGAAACGGAAGACGAGAACGAACTTATACCACTACCCTCGCTACTAAGGGAGAATGCCACGATTAGAGAACACGCTCTATACTTCGAAGAATTCAAAGAAATACTTAAAATTAAAACCCAACAAACACCTTAAATTCTTACGGAAAACCAATAAGCTACACTAATTCGATATTAACCGGCACTACGCGGAGGAGACTACGCTATAGCTATCGCCGCAGTCGATACCTTTATAGCTCTATAACGAGAATAGCAACCACAAGGAGAATTTAAAGATAATCCATAAACACTACTTACTTATAAGCACTATAAGCATATTTTATAGATATTATACGTCTACCTAGATTATATAACATACTTCTAGATAAAGGCACGACACGACGCCTTCCTAGTTAGGTTCAAGGGACAAGTACTTTCGAAACCCTACTTAAGCACAGAACTAGACTACTAGAAGATCGATCAACGCTACCCGAACGACCAAGTTATATTATTAGAACCCGATTACGGCACACCACTTAAATACCGCGATAATTATAGTTTATTAACGAGATATCTTTCGGAGATATACAAACTCTATAAACACACTAAAATAGAGGAATAGCATAACGCTACTCGCTCTAAGGCATCCGAACTATCAATCTTCTAAAGACTTACGCAACGAATTAAATACGATAAAGAAGATTACAACGAATGCGCACACCTAAACTATAGAGTTTATAAACACAAAAAGGCACGAGTATAGCATAAACGATATAACGGTGCACTAAAAGATTATTAGCAATATATATAAAGGCTATAAGCCGCATTCGACTAAGGAAGAATCGACACGGAAACACTACGCAAAAAACAGAAAGACGTAGAACGAAAACTCGACCTTTAGTACGAAAACGAACAGAATTGCGAAGCACAGTACGCAATTAACTACAAAGCAGCACAATATAAACGACATAGCGTCGAGAAATAAGAAATCTTCGATTAGCTACAAGAAATCAGTCTCTTAAGCTCTAATACAACACCACGCGATAAAAACGTAAAGAAACGATATTAATAATAAATCGAAGAAAAATACCTAAATAAAACAAATAAAGACCAAGCAAAAAACAAGGTACACTATCTATAAAAGGGCTATAGACTAGCACAACACGATAAGATCTAAGGACCCTATATATAGCAACGGCAAGCTATAGCGACCAAATAGTATTAGACATCTAAATCGCGGGATATCACGCACGCATACTTTTAGACTACGGCGCGATAGGCAATTACGTTTTACCTAGAGTCGTTAATCGTTACCGACTTATATAGAGACATAAGATAGATCTATATAAACTCACGAATATCGAAGGAGAGGCCTTTAACTATAACAACGGAATCATTAATATAGAGATTAATTACCTCGATATCAATATCTAAGGCCACGACAAACAAGTTAACTTCGACATTATAGACATTAGAGAACACGACCTTATATTAGGACTTCCATAGCTATAAGAGAGCAACCCACTAATTAACTAGAAAACTAGCTAGCTACGTTAGAACGAAGACGCAAGTTTCTAAGACTAGCAGATTTAGAAGAAAGTAAAATTTTACGATAATTTAGCCACTAAATAGGACAAAAGGGATAACCGTTTAAGTAAATTATTACGGGCTTTAGCGATATAAACGAAAACAGTAACTAAACCGGCGAACACAATAAAATCGACTAACAAGACCTATATACTAACTAACACGGCTATACAACCTAGCATCCGATATAAACAGAACAAAGGACACAACACAAAGATCCGAAGAGTTATTGCCACTCTAAGGAAAGACCTTAAATAAATCAACAAAGAGCTCGAGTTAAGAGAAACCAGCTCTTAAGAGAAAGAGCAAAGCCCATAAGATAGAATAAAGAACATCCCCTAGGAATACCGGAAATACAATAAACTCTTTAAGGAAGAACTCGAGATAGGGTTACCCGAATATAGCTAATAAGACCACGAAATTTATCTTAAGGATAGAATAACGCCGACGTTCTATAAAATCTATAACCTAAACGAAAAGCAACTATAAACGCTACGCGACTACCTCGACGAGAATCTACGAAAAGGATACATACGAACATTAACATCCGAAGCAAGCTATCCAGTTATATTTATTCCAAAGAAAAACAGCAAGCTACGACTAGTTATCGACTATAGACGCCTAAACGATATTACAATAAAGGACTAAACACCATTACCGCTTATATCGGAACTACGAAATCGACTACACGGCAAAAAATAGTTTATAGCCCTCGACCTTAAAGGCGCCTATAACTTAATACGCATAAAAAAGGGACGCGAATAGATAATAGCCTTTAGAACGAAATTCGGACTATTTAAATATCTAGTAATACCATTTAGACTCATAAATGCACTAGCTACCTTCTAACGAATAATTAACAATATCCTACGCGAACACTTAGATATCTTTATAGTAGTATACCTAGATAATATCCTAATCTTCTCGGACACCCTAGAAGAACACAAGGAACACGTCTATAAGGTACTCCGCGTACTTTAGAATACGAAGTTACTAGTTAAACTAGAGAAAAGTAAGTTCTATACATAGAAAGTAAACTTCCTCGGACACACGATCTCACTAAGAGAGATACGGATATAATAAGACAAGATTAACTTAGTCAAAGAATAGCTAACGCTAAAGAACGTTAAGGACGTATAAAGTTTCCTAGGATTTATAAATTACTACCGACGATTTATTAAAGATTTCGGAAAGATTATAGCACTACTATACGACTTAACGAAGAAGGAAAAAGAATTTATATAGGACGACAAAGCCAACGAAGCTTTCGAATATATTAAGACTACGATTACGTAAGAACTAGTCTTAACTACCTTCGATCTAGAACGATAAATCGAACTCAAAACCGATATATTAGACTTTACTCTAGGAGCATAAATCAGACAAAAAGACAAGGAAGGAAGACTACGACTAATTGCATTTTACTCGAAAAAGCTATATAGCGCAGAACTCAATTACCCTATCTACGACAAAGAATTCCTCGCAATCATTCAAGCTTTTAAGGAATTTCGACACTACCTTCTCGGAAGCAAATATAAAGTCAAGGTCTACATAGACCATAAGAACATCTTATATTTTACAACGACGCAATAGTTAAACGGACAACAGATCCGATAGGCCGAATACTTATTAGAATTCAACTACGAAATAATCCATAGAAAAAGAATAGAAAACGGTCGAGCTAATGCCCTTAGTCAACGAAGTAACTATAACATAGGGGCACCTATAGCGGAAGGATAGCTCCTAGAAATCAACGAAAACAGGAACTACTAGCAACGACAGCTAAACACAATATTTAAAGTATAACCCGACGACTCGACTTACTAAAAGATCCTAAAATAGACAAAAGAACACAAAGCACTAAACGGATACGATATAGAACATTTAGAAGTTCCAATATACAAAAACAAAATCTAGATACTACTAGAATTACGAGACAAAGTTATATAAGACATACACGAACATCTAACACATAGATACCAAGGAATCCGAAGAATAATAAAACGGATCAGACGACAATATAACTTCCCACAGCTTAAAAAAGCAGTACGATAAGTCATCAAAGAATATAAACTTTACGCACGAAGCAAGGCTAAACGACATAAACTATATAGAGAATTACAACCGCTACTAGTACCAGAAAAACCATAGGATTCGATAGCTTTCGACCATATCACAAAGCTACCACCATCAAAAGAACCTATAACCAACGTTAAGTACGACAGCATATTCGTTATTACCGACAGACTAACGAAGTATAGGTACTTTTTACCGTATAAAGAAGCAAGCAATGCGGAAGAGCTAGCATATATATTCCTACGAACAATTATTAGCAATCACGGACTACTAAACGAGATTGTCTCTAATAGAGGAAGCACGTTTATAGCTAAATTTTAGCAAGCTCTTATAGCACAATTAGGGACGAAATATAAGCTCAGCATAGCTTATCACCCATAAATAGATAGATAAACAGAACGACTTAACCAAACGCTTAAACAATATTTACGATACTATATTAGCTACGAATAAAACGATTAGGTTAAATAGCTACTAATAGCGCAACTAGCTTATAACAGCTTAGTCACGGAAACAACTAAGCTCTTACCAGCATACGCCAATTACGGATATAACCCAAAAGCATTTAAGGTCACTCGACAAAGACTATAAGCGGAACGAGCGATACTATAAGCAGATTAGCTACGAAAATTACATAAAGAAATACAACAAGAACTTTAATTCGTTAGAGAACGAATGTCTACTTACTATAATCGGAAAAGATTATAGGGACCAATCTTTCGAGAGGAAAACATAGTCTACCTCGTACGACGAAACATTAAAACAAAACGACTAAGCAATAAATTAGATTTTAAGAAACTTAGACCGTTTAAGGTCAAGAAAACCATTTCAAAAGTCAACTACGAACTTTCGCTACCAACAACAATACAGATACACCCGATATTTTATATCTCATTATTAGAACCAGCGCCACGAAACGCTAAACCATAGGAAAAAATCGAAGTCGACGACGATTAAGAATATAAAGCAGAACAAATACTAGACATAAGAAAATAAGGTCAGCAATAAGAATACCTTATTAAGTAGAAGGGATACGGACTAGAGGAAAATACCTGGGAACTACTTAAGCACTTAACCTACTACGGTTCTCTACTCCGACAGTTCTACTAGGCGAACCCTTACTCGGAAATATAGGGTTACTAAGAATAGCATCCTAGTCTAACACGTCCAAGGCACCAAACGATTAAACCTCGCCAACAGCAATAGTTTCCTCATTCAACAAACGAACCAATTCGTCTCGAGAAGAACGCGTCACACTATCTTCTTTATCAATAGCTTACATACCCCGCTAAAACAACTCACTACCTCGGTCCTTTAGGAAACGCTTCTATTTCCTAATCCGAGCCAAGCGAGCTATCGCTTCCTCTAACGCTTCTTCTACTTTCCGTTCGTCCGAATTAATCTTTTACTATTAATTCATAATGCGACGAACTAGAAAAAGAAGGAATATTAGCGAAAAGGAATAACAAAGAAGGAAAGGGACAAAACAAACAGGCGGACGCCACATTGCACCTATTACAAGAACGGCCCACAAAGGCACATTCGGAACACCGATTAGAACGCTCGCCGACCTTACAAGTCAGGCCCAACCGAAAACAACGGGAGCAAGGCATAATTTCAACACCGTAGATCTCGGTCTAGGATACCAGCTCCGATCGTTAACGCGATTTATCGGAATTGCGAGAACGGGATTTTTAAACACAACTAGATATACTATTAGCAGCATATCCCGAAAGGATAAAGGAACAAGGAACGGCACACTTACGCACGACGCGACAAGGGTATATTTATATACGGCGGCTAAGGCAGCAGGTCTTAAGGGCAAGACTAAAAGGAGGGGAGGTATCCTATTACGACCACGGTCCAGCGAACCGCGGGACCAGCACATATCACGAGGACACGTGACGTGGGGAGCAAGGAACATTAGACAGACCGACGGGCCAATTAAGTTTAGAGCGACGGGTCACTCTAGCGCTCCAACGCTCCACGGCTAGGATCGCAGGATCGCCCCAGCGCCCTAGCGCTCCTAGACGACGGGATCACCTAGTGCTCTCGGCGATCCAGGGAAGCTCTCGAGATATATAAGGAAGGAACGGAACACTCCTTTAGACAGATAGCTCGATAGCTTTCAACACAATTATTACGATCTCTATCACGATCTTATCTCTAATTCCGATTACTTAATTACCTAGTTATAGTCTACGGTCTACGACCTCCGACTTATCACCAACGTAACACATATATCATTGCTTAGACCACGCCCTATTATATCTGCTAACATAAACCCCTCGATAGGTTTATCCCTTAGGAATAACACCGGTCGTCATAGGTAAGAAGATATAGGCTATAGTCTTAGCGTTAAGGCCTCTAATATAATGCTCGTTTTAGTAAGCGAATCTAAAGGGGTAATCCGGCTAAACAAAGAATATTATAAATATTTTACCGCTAGCGCCTCTCTAGCTATCGAGCGGCCTTTAAAGGTATAGTAGGGGTAATAGTAAAGAGGAAGATATAGTATATTACTATATCTATATAGGGTTAATTAGTGTTTTATCCTATACGTAAACGACTATTATAACTATAGAGTAAGAAAGTAAGAAGTAAAGAGTAAACGAGCTTATTATATTTTAAAGGGATTACGGAATAAATAGGAGGGGCGAGCAACTTTATTTTAATAAGTATAAGGAGAAGAATAGTATATATAGTGCTTAACGCTATAAATAAGTAATATAAAGGGGCGGTCTAAGGAACGTTACTATTAAGATTAAGGGGAAAGCTAGGGATAACGGTATTAAAAGCTATTATTTAGGTAAGCTAAGCTAAATAGTAAGGTTACCCCTTTCCTTACTTTAGTATAGATAGTAGAGAAAAAGAAAGTTTAATATAACGTTTATTTAAACGCGTACTTATAATAATAGAATCGGAGGAAGTAAGGGGGTAGAGCGGTTAAAGGTCGCTTAGGATAAGGTTATAGTATTAGTTCCTATATATAGGCTAGTTAAGGCCGTCTAAAAAGGGGGGAGGGGGCCCTCTTAGATAAGTATTATTATATTACCTTAGTAATATAAAGATAATAGGGCTTTAGGAAACCGCTAGTAGGAAGAATACTAGATATAGCGGAGCGTACTATTACTAGAAAGCGAGATAACCTAGGAGAATCTTCTAGGTAAAAGCTTTATAATCTATCGTCCGTTTATAGATCTTCGGCGTTAAGATAGTATTATTATAAGGGAGAATCCTAGGTATAAGGTTTAATTAAATAAGGGGAAAAAGCGAGATAGTAACGGTAGTAGCGGCCGTTACTATAATAAGGGGTAC
Organism: Hirsutella rhossiliensis; assembly: GCF_020360975.1. Taxonomy (NCBI): domain Eukaryota; kingdom Fungi; phylum Ascomycota; class Sordariomycetes; order Hypocreales; family Ophiocordycipitaceae; genus Hirsutella; species Hirsutella rhossiliensis. The sequence continues at coordinate 5,151,558 of NW_025408669.1, forward strand.
TATAGAGGCGAGATTAAGTATAATAGATAAAGGGTTAAAGTAGGTGCTAGAATATAAAAGATAGGCGAACGTAGTATCTAGGTTTCGGCCTATTTAAGCTAAGTAAGCGCTAGCTAAGGAGGTCTCTTAGGGAGAATAAGCGGAAGCACTTAAAGGAGCGTCGCTTAAGGGTAGTCGGCGAGGTAGTTAGCGGCGAAGGGGAATATTAAATCTAAATAATAGTATTTCGAAGGTATAGCTAGCACGACGTTTAGTACTAATAAATATATATAACGAGCCTATAAGTATAAATATAGACGCTACGATACCGGGGCTAGGTATAAAGCTATAAAAAGGGAGTCTAGAGCTACCTATCGGCGGTATATTATAGTACGAGGGTAATAACTTAATCTTATACTAGTATATTTTACCTAAGAGGAGAAGGATTAAGGGTAATAAGAGGAGCATAGCGGCTACCGTTAGTATATAAGCACTAAGTCCCTTAAAGGCCTTAGTTAAGCGAGATAACGACCTAGATAGTAGGAGAGCGTTTATCGTAGCCGTAAGTAGACCTAAGACTATTAGGCCTAGGCAATCTAGTAGGGACGTACTAGTAAGGCTAAACGGTCCTATTAAGCGGATACTTAGTATAGGGAGAAAGCGCTAAGATAGAGGATTAATAATAATAATAAGATTTTAGCTAGAAAATAAAAGTTAGTATTCGCTAAGGCTAATTAAACCTAAAGAAATAGAGAATATAAAAGGGCTAGAGGGAGACTAAGGTAGCCTAGGAAGAAAAGGTTAGCTAGTAACCGCTATTAGGCGTTTATCTAAGAATATTAAGGAGTACCTAGTTTAGCTAATTTAGCCTAAAGAAAGAGGTAAGGTAGTAAGAGATAGGTAGTTATTTAGACTATTATTAGCGCGGCTATTACGCTAGACTATAAGTAGAGAATAAGGTTAGCCGAGATAAGATAAAGCTACGAGACCTTTACGGCCTATAAAGTAAAGAAAGAGGAGGCGCTACCCCGGCTATAATAGGTCTCTAACGAAACGTATATAGGGCGGCTATCTAGGGTAGAGGAAGAAGGAATTATAAGCGGAGGATTTAGCTAGTACCTTATAGTACCTTAAAGAAGAATTCGCTATAAAGGAGAGGCTATTTAATAAGTAAACTTAGTATATACTAATACTATATAAGAGGAAGGTATTAATAGTAAGAAAGTTCTATTAAGCGTTCTACGATATAAGTACCTTATTAATAATAACCTATATACTATACTATTATAAGCGTATAAGGAAGGAGTTAAGGGAGAGTATATAGGACTAATAGAGGTTAAGTAGCGTTTTAAAAAGCAGCTGGTCGCTATTTAAGTATCGAAGTTACTTTCCTAAGGGCAAGGCCGTCTCGGTTTATATAAAGTATACTTAATATTTAAGGCGCGGGAGCCTATCGCCGGCGGTCTACCTTTATAGTCGCCTTAGCTATAAGTATATATTCCTTAACGAGCTTAAGGGCTTAATACTTATAAGAATATACCCTTATATTCCTATTTTACTGTTATAAAGAAATAATAGGTATAGGGAGGGTTTATAGAATAAGCTAGTAAAAAGAGGCTCTATAATATAGTCTAAGGGAATAACCTTTAAAAGATAAAGACCTTTACTAGACAACTATACCTTCCTCTAGGAAAAGCGGGTTAGGATAAGCCTATCCTTATAAACAAAAATATATATAAAATGCATAAGCTAAATACGAGTAGAACGGATACCCTATTGCCTATTTTAGCCTAGCGGTTCCGAAGATATCCGCGATATAAGAATAGGTAGGGCATAGAACATTCTAGTTAAATCTACTACTTATACTAGAACCCATAGTCTTACGTTAACCATCACGCTATAATTAGACCACCTACTAAGTTAGGAAGATATACTATAGATAGAGCTTTTTAAGCACTATAGAATATGCTAGAAAGCTAACTAATTAGTCTACTAGTAGGCGAGCGATAGTCTATAAAAGACGAAGGATTTCCCTAGGAGTAGTAAATAGAAAAAGCAAGTTTATAAGTATCTTTTACAACGCTATTCTTTTAATATATTATTTAGCCCCTTATATACTCGTTATAAATTCTAGACGAAATCCTACCCTATACTCCTTCGACCGATCTTTCTGCTTACGTTATCGATTACCCGATTCTATACTTATTGCTTATACCTTCTTATAATACTAGTTAAAGAAAAGCTTATCTTACTAAACTTATATTATAGCTTTATAATAAGGTATAGTATTTTAAGTAAGTAGCGGTAGGCTATAAGGTATCTAAGATATATTAAGGGCTATATTTTAGTATTCTTAAATAATATATAGGTATTATAGAGTAAGTAGAGGCGTATATATAAGTACTATTTATAAGATAATATTAATAAGCTATATAGAGCTCTTTTATATATAGCTAGCCCGCCCTTATATATATAAGATCTAGCCCTTTATATATAACTATATAGCTTAGGCTATAGCTTAAGCCTATTACTTATAATAGTTAAAGACTCTTATATAATGCCCTCCTTTAAGCGCGGCGTAGCGCTACCTTATTAATAGCTCCTATATAATTAGGCCTATATTACTAGCTCTTCCTTACCCTTTCTTATTAATTAAGCCGGCCCTACTAGCCTTATTATCCCTATGCCTATTAGCCTAAGTAGCTAGAACCTAGCTCTATACTTATTAGCTAGCTAGCCGTTTAAATAAGGGCATAACCTATTATATACGCCCTTAGGTAGCTAGCGGCCGGTCTAAACCTACGTAAGCCTTAGGTTACCTATCCCCTCTACCTTAGGTAGTATCTTTTACTAAGAGGTATATAAGGTAGTATCCCCTCTTTCTCTCTTCCTTTTCTTCTCTCCCTTCTTTAACTATAGTAGTAGTATTAATAAGTAAGTTCCGCTCTACTTAAGGCGTTAGTCCGTTCTTAGCTATATAGGCCGCTCTATTAACGTATACTTATAGTAGTAGTAGTAGTAATAGTAATAATAGCCCTAATAATAATAATAACTTTAACTAATAAGTTCTATGCTTTATAAAGTAAGAGGCTATATTCTATTATACTAACTTCCGCGATAGATATATCTACCTCTCCCTCTCTTACCTCCTTCTTCTTAGAGCGTATAGAGTTATTCGTCGATGCTATACTAGCCGCGGCTAATAATAACTCTACCGCTACCGCCGCTCCTACCTACGCCGCTACTACCGCTCCTACCGCCGCCGCCGCCGCCTTTATTATACTATTCGCTCTTACGTCGCCCTTAAGGTAATAACGCTATCCCCGCTATTACCTATAATACCTAGCCCCTTAGCCCCTACCTCTATCTCCGCTACCCCTATAAGTCTATAGTTAGGTAAGCGTAATAAATATTATCCGCTAACCTCCTATAGTATAAGCGCTAAGTATAGGCCGGCGCCGCCCGCTCGGCCCCTTATATATATTATACGTCGTAGGAGCTTAACTACTCTAACTAGGCTAGGCGCCGCCGCGGCGGTAGCTACTACTAGTACGCGCGCGCCGGCCGCGCCTATAAGGCGGCGCCTCCTATCCTACTTACTATAGCGTCGGCTTAAAAGGCCGGCTCGTATAGGTAAGCGTAGGGGGCTACTAAGAAGCGCCTTACCGCCGCCGCCGCCGCCTACTATAACCTCCGCGCTCTTAAGTATAAGGAACGGTATTCCTACTATAAATAAAGCAGCTATAATATACTCTCCCGATTATATAAGCTAATAAGTAGTATATTAATTATAGATAAAATCTTATCCTATAGAGTAAGAATCGTTCGTTATTTTATATATTATTATATATTAAATAGGTTGCTAGTTATCGTATAATCGGGAATCGAAGGAATAGAGCTAGCTTAGAATACTAGCTAAGACCTCTTAAGAATACTAGCACGACTAACCTCCTTTAAACACGAATATTAATAGAACTAAGATACTTCTAGATTTACTTAAGGTATCACGGAATTCCCTAGTCTTAGGGCTATATAGTAGCTTAAATCTAGTCCCGAAAGGTTCTTCCGTTTAGCTATAATTATCTATATAAGACAGTATATCCGCTAGTAGATAGATAGAGAATTATTAACTTTAATACCTCTTTTATATACTAATATACTACTAATAAATTCCGTTAAAAGTCCTACGTTATATTCCTTCTTCCCCTCTATTACGTAGTCTTATATAATTCCTTAATTTCCTAAAATTCCGCTTTTGCTTATATACCTTTAGATTAAGCGATAGGGCCTTATACTTAAGTAGGTCCTTACTCCTTTACTCCTTTACTTCCGCCTCTAATATACCTAGCGCTAGGGATACTACCTTTATTACCTTATCGTCGGTCCCCTTAGCTATACCTGCCTCTACTACCGCCGCTACCTTTATTACCGCCGCTAGCCGCTGCCCCTTTACCCTTAAAGCCGCCGCCGCCGCCGACTAGCTTATAGGCTTAAAGGGCCGCCTTAGCGCCTTAGAGACCGCCGCTACCGTTAATAAGAAAGAAGAGGCTAACGATAATAAAGATAATAATAATAATAATAATAAGGAATAAGCCTAAGTAGTTTAAGGGCTTTACCTTATAATAAACGCTATTTTTATCTCTACCTATACTATTACGCTTATATTACTTATATTACTATAACTACCCCCTTTACTTTACTTACTTTATAGTCTTAGCCTAGGCCGCTATTAATAGTTTACTAGTTTATTATTTTCGTTTATTAGTTTATATAAGGCCTTAAACTTATTAAGGGCTATAGCTCCTATAAACTTATATATAAGTTCCTATATAAGGTCAAGGTACCTACGCTATTTAATAAGAACCTCCTAGCGTTTCCCTTAGCTTACTTCCTTTTAGCGTATAGCCTATATCTCTTTAACCTTAAATTTATCGTCCCCCTCTACCTTAAATATAGGTAGTTAAGCGTCTACTATTTCTTATCTAAGCAATAAATTAAAGGAGGCTTAGCGAAAGAGGTTAACGTTAACCTTATTATAGACCCCTATTAAGAGACTATTAAGCTTAACTACTTATAGGCTAATAACCCTCTATACTATAAACTTTATATATAGCTAGTCTAACTTCTTTTTTAGTCGCGCTAACCTATAGTTATAGAGGTCGAGCTATACTTTATCTCTTATTATAAACCTATCCGCTAGCGCCTTAGTCTTATTAACGTACTACTCTTAATCCTATACTATAGCGGCTATCGCGGATTAGTAGTATTTTATAGTTTCTTATAGCTTCTATATAAATATAAAAGTATAGCTCTCTAGTAATATACTACTATACTACTTTACTACTACGTCCGCGGTAAATAGGATTAAGAAGGGCGGCTTAAAGCTATATATTATAAAGAAGGGAGCTATCTTAATAAAGGTTTATAGTTTACTATTTAGCGCGAGCTAGGTAGCGGGGAGCTAGTAGTCTTAGTCCGCTTAGTTATAGGCTATAACTACCTATAAGTATACCTATGCTTCTTAGTTAACCCTCTTAGGTCCCCTATTAGTTTATAGGTAATAAGCTATACTAAGTAGCTATATAATCTAAAGTAGCTAGTATAAGTACTACTAAAAGCGGCTAATTTAGTTTAACTTTTTATCGCTTATAATAAAAGCCGGCTAGCTATATAAGTAGGCCTAGTATTAAAGGAATCGCTCTATATAGGCTTTTATATTTATAAACGGTATTAGCTTTAATACTATTAATTTACTAAGTTAGTCCTTAATTACCTATATATAGCGGTTACTACCCTCCGTAAGTAGGAGGTCTATTATAAAGTCTATCTATATATATATATAGAACCGGTCTAGTACTAAAAGCTAGTTATAAAGGAAGCAACGAACGTAGTACTATAAGAGGGGCTAGTAAAAGTCCCTTATAAGGCCTACCGCTATACCTTATCTACCTAAGTAACCTATAATGCTAGAGTTATAGATAAGTTAGACTAGCCTCCCTTAGAGCTTATTTTATTTATCTAGCTTTAGCGGTTACTCCTTCTCCTTAGCTTCTATAGTATATAGTACGCTTAGTACCTATAGTCTCCCCCGCTAGTATAAATACCCCTATAGGTTAATATAGTAATCGGCTACCTATACCTTTAGCTTTAGCTTTAGATCTAAGTATTAAGCGCCGGACTTAACGGCGTAGCGTACGCCCTTATAAGTATAGTCTAGAGCTATTATCTTATCCTATAAGCGTTAAAGGGCCTTATCTTAGAATACTCTCGCCGCGCGCGCCCTTAGGCTAGTCTATCCCTCCTTACTAGACTAAGGTAAAAGTATAAGGGAAAGCTTATTTATTTAAGATACTACTAAGAAGGTAGGCGGATCTTATAGGTATTAAGTATTACTATAGTAACGCCGCTAAATAGGAACTAGTAGAACCTTAATATAGAGGCTAGCTTAGCGTTCTAGATCTAGTACTAGTTAACGCTACGTATCTTTATATCTATCTATAAATAAAAAGAGGGCTTACTAACGGAGAAAGAGGCTATTATAATACTAAACTAAGGTAACGATAGCGTAATACTAGTACCGGCCGTCTTTATATTTAGAGTATTACTATTCGGCTAAGTAGAAATCTCTATTTAGCTAAGAGTCTTATAAAATCCCCTCTTTTAATTAGCTATAATACGCCTTAGTTATTAAAGAGAAATCTTAAGTATCTTAAAGTACTCGTCTTATACGTCGCGCTTACCTCGTATAAGGGTAAACCCCTATAGTAGGGCCCCTCCCTAAGGGGGACCCCTCCCCTACTAGCTCGGGCGCTTAAGTACGCTACTTCGTAGTTAGAGCTACCTAGGAGTTTTAAGGATTTTTTGCTAAAAGGAATAGTAAAAGGATAGTACTAATATAGGATATAAAGGTACCCCGCCTTTTAGCTAGTATTAGCCGAATAGAGATTTCTACTTAGCTAAATAGTAAAACTCTATATTTATACTAGGGATACCGGTTATTATAAACTATAATACCTATTAAGGGCTAAAGCTAGTAAACGGTGCTAGCTATATAGCGCTAAAGGTTATCCTTAATAAGTTATACCTAGGGCATTATATCTCGGTAGATATAATAGTTTATTTTAGGCCGCTAGTAGGGATAATACTAAAGTCTAAGATAATAAAAGATATTTACTTTATCGGGATACTACTAAGAACGATCTTATTAACGCCTATAACTATTAAGATATAATACTAGCGAAAGAGGCTATAGTAGTAGAACGACGTTAGCTAAAAGGGTCTACCTTATACGGCGGCCTTTATATATATAGACTATAAAGTATAGGGTAGGACGCTCGAGCGTATAGCTTTAAAGCTATAGGGGATATAAACGTTAAATATTAATAGACGCGCTATATCCTCGTAGTACGACCTATATAGCCTATATATATAGCTATCCCGCTGCCCGACGTTAAATAGCATTATACTTATCTCTAAAGTATAGGATAGAGATTTAATAGGTAATAGAGTTCTAGAGGAGATAACCGCCGTATAAGTAAGACTAGGTAAGCTAAGCGATAAGACTATTTACGAGGCCTTAGGATAGCTAGACGTTAACTCTTTAAGCTCTAGGGGCATATATATATAGCTATAGTAATACCGGACGCTCGATAGTATCGTGCTCGTATTAAGTAGGGATATAAGAGAGGTCGCGGTTCGGACCTTAGCTAACGTACTAAAGTAATATAACTAAATAACTAATAAAAAAAGGAAGATTATAAGGAGGGGCTAAGATAAAAGAAGGAAATCTTAGGCTAATTAAAAGCTAAGGTTTTTAAGGGTAAATAAGTTTTAAAGTTTTTAGGTTTTTTTCGTATTTAGAAGAGCCTTTCGTTCCTTAGGGGCACGTAATAATAAAAGTAGCCGGCTATAAGGATCGGGTAAAGGAGGGGGGGGGAGGGCAGCAGCGACTAATAATAAGGTAGGTAAGGAAGGAAGCGCCGACGACTAATTATAAGGGATATTTTACCGGGATTACTAAAAGAGGAGAAAATTTATAAGCTAATCGTTTTAAGGAAAGGACGGAGTTTAGCGTTTTTTCCCCGCGCGCTAATAACGCGCTAATAATAACGCGCTAATAAAGGCCTTTTATTCCTTAAGGCATAAATAAAGGCCTTTTATTCCTTAAGGTATATAAAATATAGGTAAGGTAACTTATTAGGGGTTATATAAAGAGCCTTAAGGAACGAAAGTTTAAGGTTAGAGTTTATATTAGGTTATTAAAAGGTTTAAATAAAAGATTAGGAGAGGGATCTATACTACTTTAAAGGGTCTATAAACCGGTGCAAAATAACCGATATTCTTAGAGGAGTATTACTTATATTTTTTAAAGTCGTTGCTAGTAACTAATAGCCTTAGATAGGAGATAAAAGTTGGTAACTTAGTATATAAGAGCTAGATTTAATATATAGCTTCTTATCTTTTATATATATATATATAGAGCCTCCTTTTACTATAGCGTTAAGAACTAAACTATAGGTCTATAGCAACCTCTTTAGTTTATATATACTAGTAAAGAATACTAAAAGGGTAGACTAAAAGGTCTATAAGAAGGAACGCTTTCTAAGGGAAGGATAATAGACGCGGAGAACTTAGAAGGAAAGCGTAACGATATTAAAAGTTATAGATAGGCTATTGCAATATAGTAAGCTAGGTTTATATTTCTATAAAAAGAGCGGGCTTAGGTCTAGTAATAGGTTGCTTATCTACTAAGGAATTAAAATACTACCGAAAATATATATATAATATAGTTATTTTACTTCCTAATTATTTTATCTCTATAAGTTTCTTACTTAGATACCGACCTCGATATAGCTAGGTAGGTAAGTTTAATAGGGCCTTTAAAGCGTTCCCGAAGGTAAGACCCTAACTAATTATTTCTAGCTTGAAAGAAGATAGAGTAGATAAGATAGAGAAAGACTAAGTAGTAGACCTCTTATTATCGGCCGACGAGGAAGGGTCGGGTAACCGCTATAGCACGCGGGGCCTCTTTATCGGCGTTTCGGCGGGCCTAGGATATAAACGTTTCTACGGTAAGGTATTTAGGCCGGCTAAAGCTAAAGTTAAAGCCGAAGGGGGAGGAGTCGGCGGGAGGGCGCTAGGCGGAGCGATAGAGTAAGAGGTAGCGCGGATATTCTAGAAAGCCGCCGAAGTCGAGGATATTAGCGGCTTTAGCAGCGTCGCGAGATGCGAGGCCGCCGTAGTTATAGTAGTAGCCTTATCGAGAAAAGTCTACGAATCTAGGACGATAATAAAAATTTAGTCTCGGCTAGAGCCTAGAGCGTAGATTATAGCGCGATAATTAGGTAGGCTAGCGACTTTGCCTATATAGGTAAAGTAGATATTAGCCTAGAAGTAAGAGTCCCGCCGCTCGGCTATCTTCTTATATAAGATAGCCTAAGGGTTAGCGTAAATAGGGAAGACGATAAAGACTTAAAATAAGTAGAAGCCTCTAAATAGGGCCTTATTAAGGTTCCTAGGAGTAAGGTAAGTAGATAGCTAAACGAAGCTATAGTATTTTAGCTAGGCGGCGTCTAGTCCTAGTAAGAGCTCTTATCGTAGTAAGGAGTAACTAGAGCTAACGATAGGCCCGGTAAAGGAAACGATAGGCGGGATATAGAGGAAATTATCTATAGAGTTAAAGAGCCTAGGAAGAACGCTTTACTTACTATTAGCTAAATTTTTCTAGGGTAACTATCGGCGAGGGTTAGGCGTATATCTTATAGCTAGTAGTCTTAGTCGCGGACGATAAGGGCGGGCATAGTATAGAGAAGGGTGCCGCCCGTGTTAGGCTCTAGAATATCGTGCTACGCAACCTCCTAGGTAGGGGCATAGGGATAGACGCGGCTATTTATAAAGAACTACTCTTCGGCCTATTCGGATAAGATAATAAGCTAACCGTAAATCGAGAGATTAAGACTAAAGAAGATAGATATTAGCGACTCGTTAGTATTTAATCGGAGGGGCGTATATTTAGCGGTTAGCAACTAAGAGGGAGGAGGCAGAGGGACGCGGGCGATCGTCTCGGCGTTAAGACCCTTAATGCGATGCTTATCCTAATAAGCGAACCTAGAAGGGCAGTCCGGCTAGACGAAGAATATTATAGTTATGTCGCTGCCTACGCCTTTTAGGCCGTCGAGCGGCCTTCGGAGGTGGGTTAAAGAGTCAGCGAAGGAGGCGAAGGCAGACATAGCATATTCGTATAGTTAGACTACTCTATGCTTACGAGCATGCGATTCTGTCTCTGGAAAGCAATCGTAGATAAAGCATAATATATTTATCCTATCTGCGGGTCGTGGCTCTCAGGAGGTGCCGGTCGCTATAGCATGCGGTTGCAAGGAGAAGTAGATAGAGTCGATGGTCACTAGGACGAAGAGTGAGTCACACGCGGAGGCGGTCTAGGGAAGTATATTGTGAGTAGTAGTAGTAGTAGTATTGATTACCGTCTAGGACATCCCTATAAGGGCAAAAGACGTGCTAGGCTAGAGAAGACTAGATACATAGAATATCCCGGGTACCTAGACTAAGGACCGTGTGTAGCACCTAACCACTCTATCTAGCAATTCTGAGGCTCTGAGGCCGGTCGGAAATTCGGGGCCCTTCCCCCGTTAGCGGGTTCTAGGCACGGCAGTTAAGCCGTAATAGTAGTCAGTCCTTGGCCGAGGCCGGGTGACTGAGAAAGCCCACGAAGTCATGGGCCGGCCGCAAGCCCCCTCGAGGAGGGCCTACGGGGCAGAAAGAAAAAGAAAAGAAAAAGGAAGCAGAGAGTATAGCAATGTTAATCGGGGGTTCGCCCCGATGGCGATTGTCTTCTCCCGCAGGAGCGTTCGATCCAGGACCACTTCGTGGTCATGACAGTCGGCGAAGTCCCCGTGCCTGCTCCTCGTAGCAAGCAGGTGGCGGAGGTGTTGTCGATTGGTGTGCAGCTCCGGGGGACACCCGGGTGAGGCCTTGAGCTCTAGGCTCTTGTAGCTCCTCGGGGCCCCCGCGGCCCACCAGTCCAGAGGAAGTCGTGGCCGCTGGGCGGCAAAGGTCGGGGCCGCGAGATGGCAGAAGGAGTCAGAGCCGCAAGGCGGCAGAAGGCGAGGCCAGCCAGTAAAGGCGGCAGAGGGTGCGAGGCAGCGCGAGGCGTGCCAGGAAGGGCGAGAAGAAGTCGGGCCGCGAGGCGGCAGAAGTCGAGGCCAGCCAGTAAAGGCGGCAGAAGAAGGCGATGCCGCAAGGCGGCAGAAGGCGAGGCAGCGCGAGGCATGCCGTTATTCGAGACCAGCTTCTCAAGAGGAGACGAACTCTCCAAAGTCTGCCTTTTGGTGCTTGCTAGAGCCCCGTTAGGGCTAGAGACGCAGAAGCATGGTCGGGTGACCTGAAAATAATTATCCACTAACAGGCTGCTAACAGCCCGCAGAAGAGAAGAATTTTTACAGGGGAGAGTTGGACTCTTAGGAGGTAGTAGTAGTAGTAGTAGTAGTATTGATTACCGTCTGGGACATCCCTATAAGGGCAAAAGACGTGCTAGGCTAGGTATAGTACAAGATGGGGATGCTCGTCGGAGACCCGTCGCGCGTTCCTTACTTCTACTCCCCTATCTAGCAATTTTTGACTCTGTGGCCGCTCGGATTCTCAGGTCCCTTCCCCCGTCAGCGGGTTCCGGGCACGGCGGCGAAGCCGTAATATTAGTCAGTCTTCGGTCAGAGCCGGGTGACTGAGAAAGCCCACGCAGTCAGCTGGGCCGTAGGCCCACAGGAGCCTACGGGCAGAAAACATAGAAAGAGAGAGTTGTACATATTAGGTTGGAGGGTTGCCTCGAGCTAGTGGCGGTGGCAGATCCGATCAAAGAATTCTGCCTCCGTTACTAGCCCGAGGAACCGGTCAAATCCCCTTCCTAGTGCCTGGTTGATAGCCTTGCCTGCCGTGGGGCTAGCCTTAGGCGGTGTCGAGTACCTACCTTCCGGCAGTAGAAGGTGTGTCGGTGATTTTCTCCTCCCGCAAGAGCATTCGATCCGGGCCTCTTCGTGGTTAAACCTCTCGTGGTAGTCGGCGAAGTCCCCGTGCCCGCTCCTCGCAGCGAGCAGGTGATGGAGGTGCTCGTTTGGTGTGCAGCTCCGGGGGGCACCCGAGCGAGGCCTTGAGCTCTAGGCTCTTGTAGCTGCTCGGGGCCCCCGCGGCCCACCAGTCCTGGAAGTCGCGCCTGGCCGCAGCCTTGGCCTGTCTCTTGATGTTCGCGTAGGTCGGCGGACTCTTAGGAGGTAGTAGTAGTAGTAGTAGTAGTAGTATTGATTACCGTCTGGGACATCCCTATAAGGGCAAAAGACGTGCTAGGCTAGGTATAGTACAAGATGGGGATGCTCGTCGGAGACCCGTCGCGCGTTCCTTACTTCTACTCCCCTATCTAGCAATTCTTGGACTCTGTGGCCGCTCGATTCTCAGGTCCCTTCCCCGTCAGCGGGTTCCGGGCACGGCGGCGAAGCCATAATATTAGTCAGTCTTCGGTCAGAGCCGGGTGACTGAGAAAGCCCACGCAGTCAGCTGGGCCGTAGGCCCACAGGAGCCTACGGGCAGAAAACATAGAAGAGAGTTGTACATATTAGGTTGAGGGCCTCGAGCTAGTGGCGGTGGCAGATCCGATCAAAGAATTCTGCCTCCGTTACTAGCCCGAGGAACCGGTCAAATCCCTTCCTAGTGCCTGGTTGATAGCCTTGCCCGCCGTGGGGCTAGCCTTAGGCGGTGTCGAGTACCTTCCGGCAGTAGGGTGTGTCGGTGATTTTCTCCTCCCGCAAGAGCATTCGATCCGGGCCTCTTCGTGGTTAAACCTCTCGTGGTAGTCGGCGAAGTCCCCGTGCCCGCTCCTCGCAGCGAGCAGGTGATGGAGGTGCTCTCGTTTGGTGTGCAGCTCCGGGGGGCACCCGAGCGAGGCCTTGAGCTCTAGGCTCTTGTAGCTGCTCGGGGCCCCCGCGGCCCACCAGTCCTGGAAGTCGCGCCTGGCCGCAGCCTTGGCCTGTCTCTTGATGTTCGCGTAGGTCGGCGATCTGTCCGGACCCTCGGCCCGGCAGCCCTCCTTTGCTAGCTGGTCGGCCCGCTCGTTGCCGGCGATCCCCGTATGGCCGGGGCACCAACGCGTGCTGACATCTCCGTGTCGAGCCGCGGCCTCAGCGAACTTCTCCGCAGCCGCTTGCGACGAGATCGATGGGCTGCCTCGTATGGCTCTTATAGCCGCAGTGTTATCAAGGCAGACGACTATCGGCCACTGCTGGTCCGGGGTTCTGGGGACCACGTGAGTGCCGCTCGAAGCCCTCGAGGGCGCCTTCCACCTCTGCGTCGTAGACCTCAGCGAGTAGGACCCGACCGCTGCCGTAGGTCACTTCGCTAGGCCTAGCCACACTGAGTACCCATACCCGCAGGCGCCGTCTTCGCTCTGCGAGCCGTCAGTGTAGACGATGAGGGTATCTTCAGGGCATACCCGGAGCCACGAGTGGAAGTCTCGAGCCGCCTGCGTTTTGTCTACGCCCCCTGTCGGGTCGGGCTGAGGGGGTGCTGGGGGGAGAAGTCGGGGCCTCGGAGCATGGGCCGTCATTTGGTGAAGACGCAGGAGTCTCGAGGCGTGCTGCTTCTGGGCCGCGCGAGGGGCCCGCATACCGTGCCTCTTCATTAGCTCCCGGCCAGGCGTTGGGAGGATGCTCATACGGGGTCAAGGGTGCCGCTCATCTAGGGAGCGTAGACGGACCGCGGCGCGTCTCTGGGCGTCTGCGAGGAGCAGCGTGGCAGGGGGGATGCCGGTCTCTCGGTGGAGGGCCACAATCGGCATGGTACACCAGACGGGCGCGATAGCGCGCATTGCGACGTTTAAGGTCAGCTGGATCCTATTCTTCAGGTAGGTGATCCGCGACGGAACTAAGCGGGCAGTCCCCACACAGGCCGAAGCGCCCCGGGTACCATACATGGGCGCCGTATAAAGGATCGGGAGGACGCAGGCCGTGACCGCATGCCGTGTCGACCGGGGAGGGATTCCGCGCCGGGTGTTTGAGAGGTTCTGGAGGAACCCTGCGGCCGTCATCGCCTTCGCGGCCCACTTCTCCACATGCGTGCGGAATGAGAGCTTTCTGTCGTACCAGACGCCGAGCCAGCGCAGGTCCTGCTGTGGCTCCTTTCTACGGACCCGTGCCAGACCGACGGCAGGTCCCCTTTGTATCTCGGTCTCGTGAAGTGGATGACTTCTGTCTTGCCCGGGTCGAACACTACGCCATTATCGGCTCCCCACTGGATGAGCTCACCCGCGGCGCGCGTGGCCCGGGCGGCCGTCTCCTGTGGGACCGGCCCCGGATCAGGTGGCCACGTCATCTGCGTAGCCGAAGCGCGAGTTCGGTTCCCCTATCGAGTAGATGGGCACTGTATAGAGGAGGAAGAGAATCGGGGAGGCCGGGGAGCCCTGTGGCAGCCCGCACGTCAGGGGGGTTGTCGGCGTCGTTATATCCTCGAGCCGTATTCTGGCCGATCTCTGCTCCATAGCAGCCTGCCCACCGGACCAGGTTTGTTGGCCAGCCCTGTTCCGTAGGCGTAGGAGGAGCCGGTTCCGCAGAACCGTGTCAAAGGCGCCCTGTATATCCATCGTGATTAGCGTGGCGACTTTCCCTCGGTGAGGGCCGTCTCCGCGTCGTGGAGCAATGCTAGCGCTAGGTCGAGCGCTGAACGTTTGGGCAGGGCACCCGCATGCTGGCTGTGGATGACTCGTTGTGTGATCGCAGCCCAGGCTAGGCGCCGGGCTATTAGGCGTTCGAGTCCTTGCCGAGGCAAGCTAGAGAGAAATCGGCCTCCAGCCTCTCGGAATAGACAGGTCCCTCTTGCCAGGCTTAGGGATCATTACGACCTCTGCTGCGCGGAAACAGGCGGGGTGGTAGCCCACGTGTAGGCAGCCTTCATATAGTTCCCTCACCGCCTCGCCGATGTGGTTCCAGACGCGACGCAGCATTCGGACCGTGATGCCGTCGATCCCCGGGAGGTGTTGCCCGTAGAGGTGCAGGCGCATGCCGCATCCGCGAGCGTGACGCTGCAGTCGAGAGTCCTCCTGGGGCCAGCACCTCTGGGGCCCAGGGGTCCGGATGTCGTCCGCGGCCCCGCGCCTTTCTAGGATCTCGACTCGGAGCGCGTTTGCCTTTTCCGTCTGGGTCTCGAAGACCTGGTCGCCTACCTGTATAGGCGGGGCCCGAACGGCTCGGTTTCCTCGACCCCCGAATGATTTTATAGATATCCTGGTTCCTCTCGGCCCCTTCTAGAACAGTCTCCCAGAAATGTCTCTTAGCCCGCCGTACCGCCCGGCGCAGCTCCCGCCGGGCAGTCTGGACCTCTGCCGTGCCCTGTGGGGTAGATCCGCCGCATAGCTCTTAGTTCGGCCGCTGCACCGGCGCACTGATCGTTCCACCATGGGGTGCCTCTCGCGTTCTTCCTGGGCCGTCGGCCCGCTGCGTCGGCCGCCTCTTGGAGTAGGCGAGACAGCGCCTCGGCCAGCCTCCAGGCCTCTGGGCTCAACGGCCAGCCGGGGTAGTGCTGTGGCCCCAGCCCGCACAAGTTCCTCGAATCGCTTCATTTCTTCCTCGGAGCTTACCCTGGTCTAGCTATCGTCCTTGGGGAATCCCGCCGGGAGCGTAATGCTGATCGTGTAATGGTCCGAGCCGGTATGAAGGTGCTCTTCGATAAGCGCGTCCGCAGAGGGATATTGGCAAGGCTAGATCAATGGTATTTCCGCGGGCGTGTGTGGCCTCGCCTGGCGTGGTGAGCAGTCCGAGCCCTTGTCGGCCGCCCACTGGGCGATGTCCTTCCGTTCCTCGCACCCGGGCTCCAGGCTGCCAGGAGAAATGACAGGCGTTGAAGTCGCCCGCGATGAGGCATCTCTCGGGGACGTCCTGCTGGTGGAGGAGGTAGTCGAGTGGCTCGGGTGTCTTCGCGTGTCGATAGAAGTTGATAATAAGGGTGCTGTTTACCCGAGCCACAGGATATCACGCGTAGGGCGGGGCAGAGTTGCTCTGCCCGTATATCTGGGTGGTTCCGGACATACGAGATCACTCTCGGGGCCTGATCCGGTTCCCAGGCGCGTTCTGGGGCGAATGCGTGGAAGGAGCGGTGCGTCTGGGTCCTGCAGGCTCCGCCTTCTTTTCTATCCAAACGTTCGGTTCCTGGATGAGCACGACGTCGTAGTTTTCGCTTCCGCTAGTCGTAGGGCTATGCTATGATAGGCCCCTATTTTGGCCACGTTGGCCTGGAGAACTCGGATCGTCCTCCTGTCGCGAGTTGTTAGTGTTGGGGGCCTATTGTTCATAGGGGTCCAGGGATACGTTTCGTCGGCGCCTCTTCATAGGAGACTCGGATCTGTCTTCCTGTGGTGGAGGGAGCGTTGTGGAGTCTGGCGCCTGCGCGCTGGTGGGGGACAGCCGCTGGGGTCGACATTGCTGCTGCTGTTGCTGCTGCTGTTGCTGCTGCTGGTCCTGTTGCTTGCCGAGGCGGTCCTCGGCAGCTCTCATGCAGGGCGATGGGGTCGGTCCTTGGGAGGGTTGGGGAGGCGGTCGCCGTGGCCCGTTCGAGCTCCATATTGGCTTGCCGGTATAGCTGAGAGCCGATCTTCCTTACGGCGTACTTCTCGATCTTGAGAGCCGCACGAGTTGGCCGTGAGAGCGCCTAGGTCTGGCAGGGCACTCCTTATGGTCTGCCGGGAAGGGCCGGAACAGTTCGCGCACCTCTCCGGCTGCTTGCAGTCGTTATCGCGATGGTCTTTCCCGCCGCATCGTCGGCAGGCTTGTTTTCGGTCGCAGGCGTAGCGGGAGTGATAATCCCAACAGGTGTCGCACTGCGCGGGCCGGGCGGTCTTGGCGATCAGTCGGGCTAGTCGGCTGGTGCCGAAGAGCCGCCATCTCCTCTGTATCGCCGCCTGAAAGGACACAATCATTGTCACAGTGGGCTGGTCGGAGCTTTCGGAGTATCTCTTAGCAATGTGCACATCAATTGGTTCGGCACCTGTCTGGAGCTTGATCTCTTCTTTGATAGCTTGGTCATAGTCCACGGCGGCCCCCCAGATATCCGTGAGCTGCCTGGGGCAGTCGGCCACAGCGTACGTGTGCCACTTCTGGAAGCCTTCAACCGCCACGGCCCCGAGGCGGGCCGCCCAGTCGTCCTGCCGTTCCACAAGCAGGTCCTCGCCTCCCGGTCTGAGGCCCGTATAGCCCATCCAGTCTTAACCCGGGCGATCTGTGGCATGCGTTCTGTCCCTAGGTTGAGAGTCTTAGCTACGTGAGCTCTGATGGCATGCCCCTGATAGCCCCATGCTGGGGACTTGTCGTCGAGCCGCACGAAGACACGCAGGTCATCTTTAGGCGGCTGGACCGGAGGCGCCTTCCGGGGCTTCGGGCCGAGGCGTGCCGGCAGGGGAGCCCTTGTCTGTGCCATCCCCTTCTGGGCCATAGCGGCGTAGGTCGGTGCGGTCCCGTCTCTGCCGTGGCGGTTGTTGACATTCTGACCGGCGCGTGTGGGCGCGCCGTTGAGCGCGTCGTCCCAGTAGCTAATGAAGCCGCGCGAGAATTCCTTCGCGAAGCTGAGCTCGTGGCCCGAGTTGAACTGGGCAGCCGTCTTGTCGAAGGCGGTGCAGAATGCGCGGAAGACGGCCAGCTTTGCCTGTTGTGCTTCCATCTGGTTGGCGATAAGTCTCTCTGCCGCGTGGGCAACCGTTACTGCTGGGCCTTGAGTCTCGGGCAGGTCGTCCGGCTCGTCGGTCTCGGTTTCGTCTGCTGCGTCTCCCATTACAGCATCTGGCTGGTCGGTGTCGGTGTGGGCATTGTCGCTGTTCGTGGAGCCGAATGGAGAGTCGTCGGGTTGCTGTGCGCGTCGTGGCAACAGTAATTCGGCAAGACCCGCGCGTGGGGCCTGCCGGAGGAGCGCTTCTCTGCTCCTGGGGCGTTCGTGGGAGTCATCGGCTCTTGTTCCTGGGGCGGCAGTCGCGCCTGGTCCGCGGGGTTGGGTGCCATCGCCGCCCTCAGCTTGCGCTGAGCGTGGTGTTAAACGCCCTTGTTAGCGGATGTGTGTTGTGTACAGCGAAGTCCTTAACAGATGGTGCCAAGAAAGTAAGAATACAAGGGAGTGCTGGACTCTTAGGAGGTAGTAGTAGTAGTAGTATTGATTACCGTCTGGGACATCCCTATAAGGGCAAAAGACGTGCTAGGCTAGAGAAGACTAGATACATAGAATATCCCGAGTACCTGGACTAAGGACCGTGTGTAGCACCTAACCACTCCATCTAGCAATTCTGAGGCTCTGAGGCCGGTCGGAAATTCGGGGCCCTTCCCCCGTCAGCGGGTTCCAGGCACGGCAGTGAAGCCGTAATAGTAGTCAGTCTTTGGCCGAGGCCGGGTGACTGAGAAAGCCCACGAAGTCATGGGCCGGCCGCAAGCCCTCGAGGAGGGCCTACGGGCAGAAAGAAAAGAAAAGAAAAAGGAAGCAGAGAGTGTAGCAATGTTAGTCGGGGATTCGCCCCGATGGCGATTGTCTTCTCCGCAGGAGCGTTCGATCCGGGGCCACTTCGTGGTTATGACAGTCGGCGAAGTCCCCGTGCCTGCTCCTCGTAGCAAGCAGGTGGTGGAGGTGTTGTCGATTGGTGTGCAGCTCCGGGGGACACCCGGGTGAGGCCTTGAGCTCTAGGCTCTTGTAGCTCCTCGGGGCCCCCGCGGCCCACCAGTCCAGAGGAAGTCGGGCCGCTGGGCGGCAGAAAGGCCGCAAGGCGGCAAAGTTCAGCCGCGAGACGGCAGAAGGAGGCAGAGCCGCAAGGCGGCAGAAGGCGAGGCCAGCCAGTAAAGGCGGCAGAGGTGCGAGGCAGCGCGAGGCGTGCCAGGAAGGGCGAGAAGAAGGGCCGCGAGGCGGCAGAAGAGGTCGGGGCCGCGAGGCGGCAGAAGTCGAGGCCAGCCAGTAAAGGCGGCAGAAGAAGGCGATGCCGCGAGGCGGCAGAAGGCGAGGCAGCGCGAGGCATGCCGTTATTCGAGACCAGCTTCCCAAGAGGAGACGAACTCTCCAAAGTCTGCCTTTTGGTGCTTGCTAGAGCCCCGTTAGGGCTAGAGAGGCAGAAGCATGGTCGGGTGACCTGAAAATAATTATCCACTAACAGGCTGCTAACAGCCCGCAGAAGAGAAGAATTTTTACAGGGGAGAGTTGGACTCTTAGGAGGTGGGAGCTTGCGAATTCCAAATAAAGTGGGGCGTGGCACGGGTAGCCCCTGAATGCGTATCTTATGTAGCTACGTACTGTGGGGCTCGTGACATGGGTGCGGTCCGTCGGCACTCAAAGGGATGCGAGTTCCAAATAAGTGGGGCGTGGCACGGGTACTCGGAAGAGTTGGCAACCGATCGCCCCCTGGCGTGAAACCCAGCCTCCACGCGCTGACTCGCCGGACCTGTCACGTCCTTATGTTAGCTCGCCGGGACCGTGACGCCCGGAACCAGGCAGGTACGTGGTGACGTCGCGGAGTCGTTGGTGTATGCCCACCGGTTCCACGGGTCTACCTGGAAGGCGTCCTTGATGTGCTCGCCCGGCTTTGGTGAATAGTCCGCTTGCACCGTAGTTGCACGCACTGGCAGTGACCGACCAAAAGCAGCGTCCCGTCTCAAGGGGGTGGGTGGCACGCGAATCCCTACCGGCCGACAATAACAGGCTACGTCGTCTGCCTCGAATTGATTACCGAATAGGTCGTACCACCAACCCCGGTTGCGATCCCTACAGAAGTGAATGAGTTCGTTTTGCCCTCGCAAGTTGCAGATATATACCAGGGAGGGCCGGCCAATCTTGTCACAGTAGGACAGACCCGTCCACACGTCACGTCCGCGCTGGATTTGGGGCAGCTGTGGTTTCCCACGCACCGGGCCCTGTCGCACCGGCCTCCCTCGCTGGTCGCGTGTACCCCACGGTGGCACGGCCAGGGCCTTCCCCTTCTCCGGTCCAGGCAGGGTAGCTCTGGGCCCGGTTTCACGCTTGTCTTTGTTGACAAACCCGCAGATGCGAACCCTTGAACCGGAAGCACTTAACCATCTGTGCGCTCCAGACGGCTTCGGGTGTATTTTTGTAGCCCGGTACCCCCGACCCGGGGATCGGACATTTGTCGGTGTGCAGTCGTGCATGATACCGATTCCCTCCACGAAGCTATGGCGTGTGTCACCAATCCATCCAACCCCATCCTTCTCGCAAACCGCGAAGTATTGAAACTTTCCCCCAATCCAGCAGGCCATGGTTACATATGGCCTAGCGAAAGGTGTGCATGCTAAGTCGCGACTGCTTATGTCGACATCGGGCGCTCTCTCCCCGCCAGGTCCCAACGGGATCTGCTTGGCTGAACATGTTCCTAAGAACGCCAGTAGTAGCCAGGCGATTAGGAAACCCACCCGGACCCCAGACCGAGGGGCAGGGCCCACCGCACCCCGCAGCCGAATCCAGCCCGAGGTAATATCATGCCAACAGAATGACACCGAGAGCGTGAGGGCAGGCATTTCTGGTCTGACGCGGGTTGGTTGCGGGCGCTTTTATGGTACGGGTGTGGAAAATCGGGCGGGTTGTTGGTTGGAGTCCGGCAGATGGGAGGCGGTAACGCGTGAAGTCAGTCTGTAGGCTTGGGTCGGTGGCCTCGTAGGCGTAGTGGGATCACTGAGTCCGAATCCAATGCTTATAGGTGGTGACAGAATTTTTTGGGAAGCGGCTGAGTTACTCATTCTTTATACCCGTGCCACGCCCCATTTAGGTGGTGCGAGTTCTACGAGTGACAATAAAGTGGGACGTGGCACGGGTACTCAGAGAGCACTATGCGCTCTCTTAGCGTAAGCTGGCGTCTTACTTGGCATGGAAGCCATGCCAGTGATCGGAATGGCTGGTCTGGTCTGGTCTCGGGGGTCAGACCAACACGCCCGCCAAGGAAGCTGACGTAATCGTGCCCGCCCCCACTTTAATTTGGTTTCGCGAAGGCTCACCCACTCTGTCTTACAGCACTCCCTTGTATTCTTACTTTCTTGGCACCATCTGTTAAGGACTTCGCTGTACACAACACACATCCGCTAACAAGGGCGTTTAACACCACGCTCAGCGCAAGCTGAGGGCGGCGATGGCACCCAACCCCGCGGACCAGGCGCGACTGCCGCCCCAGGAACAAGAGCCGATGACTCCCACGAACGCCCCAGGAGCTAGAGAAGCGCTCCTCCGGCAGGCCCCACGCGCGGGTCTTGCCGAATTACTGTTGCCACGACGCGCACAGCAACCCGACGACTCTCCATTCGGCTCCACGAACAGCGACAATGCCCACACCGACACCGACCAGCCAGATGCTGTAATGGGAGACGCAGCAGACGAAACCGAGACCGACGAGCCGGACGACCTGCCCGAGACTCAAGGCCCAGCAGTAACGGTTGCCCACGCGGCAGAGAGACTTATCGCCAACCAGATGGAAGCACAACAGGCAAAGCTGGCCGTCTTCCGCGCATTCTGCACCGCCTTCGACAAGACGGCTGCCCAGTTCAACTCGGGCCACGAGCTCAGCTTCGCGAAGGAATTCTCGCGCGGCTTCATTAGCTACTGGGACGACGCGCTCAACGGCGCGCCCACACGCGCCGGTCAGAATGTCAACAACCGCCACGGCAGAGACGGGACCGCACCGACCTACGCCGCTATGGCCCAGAAGGGGATGGCACAGACAAGGGCTCCCTGCCGGCACGCCTCGGCCCGAAGCCCCGGAAGGCGCCTCCGGTCCAGCCGCCTAAAGATGACCTGCGTGTCTTCGTGCGGCTCGACGACAAGTCCCCAGCATGGGGCTATCAGGGGCATGCCATCAGAGCTCACGTAGCTAAGACTCTCAACCTAGGGACAGAACGCATGCCACAGATCGCCCGGGTTAAGACTGGATGGGCTATACGGGCCTCAGACCGGGAGGCGAGGACCTGCTTGTGGAACGGCAGGACGACTGGGCGGCCCGCCTCGGGGCCGTGGCGGTTGAAGGCTTCCAGAAGTGGCACACGTACGCTGTGGCCGACTGCCCCAGGCAGCTCACGGATATCTGGGGGGCCGCCGTGGACTATGACCAAGCTATCAAAGAAGAGATCAAGCTCCAGACAGGTGCCGAACCAATTGATGTGCACATTGCTAAGAGATACTCCGAAAGCTCCGACCAGCCCACTGTGACAATGATTGTGTCCTTTCAGGCGGCGATACAGAGGAGATGGCGGCTCTTCGGCACCAGCCGACTAGCCCGACTGATCGCCAAGACCGCCCGGCCCGCGCAGTGCGACACCTGTTGGGATTATCACTCCCGCTACGCCTGCGACCGAAAACAAGCCTGCCGACGATGCGGCGGGAAAGACCATCGCGATAACGACTGCAAGCAGCCGGAGAGGTGCGCGAACTGTTCCGGCCCTTCCCGGCAGACCATAAGGAGTGCCCTGCCAGACCTAGGCGCTCACGGCCAACTCGTGCGGCTCTCAAGATCGAGAAGTACGCCGTAAGGAAGATCGGCTCTCAGCTATACCGGCAAGCCAATATGGAGCTCGAACGGGCCACGGCGACCGCCTCCCCCCAACCCTCCCAAGGACCGACCCCATCGCCCTGCATGAGAGCTGCCGAGGCCCGCCTAGGCAAGCAACAGGACCAGCAGCAGCAACAGCAGCAGCAACAGCAGCAGCAATGTCGACCCCAGCGGCTGTCCCCCACCAGCGCGCAGGCGCCAGACTCCACAACGCTCCTCCACCACAGGAAGACAGATCCGAGTCTCCTATGAAGAGGCGCCGACGAAACGTATCCCTGGACCCCTATGAACAATAGGCCCCCAACACTAACAACTCGCGACAGGAGGACGATCCGAGTTCTCCAGGCCAACGTGGCCAAAATAGGGGCCTATCATAGCATAGCCCTACGACTAGCGGAAGCAGAAAACTACGACGTCGTGCTCATCCAGGAACCGAACGTTTGGATAGAAAGAAGGCGGAGCCTGCAGGACCCAGACGCACCGCTCCTTCCACGCATTCGCCCCAGAACGCGCCTGGGAACCGGATCAGGCCCCGAGAGTGATCTCGTATGTCCGGAACCACCCAGATATACGGGCAGAGCAACTCTGCCCCGCCCCTACGCGTGATATCCTGTGGCTCCGGGTAAACAGCACCCTTATTATCAACTTCTATCGACACGCGAAGACACCCGAGCCACTCGACTACCTCCTCCACCAGCAGGACGTCCCCGAGAGATGCCTCATCGCGGGCGACTTCAACGCCTGTCATTTCTCCTGGCAGCCTGGAGCCCGGAGTGCGAGGAACGGAAGGACATCGCCCAGTGGGCGGCCGACAAGGGCTCGGACTGCTCACCACGCCAGGCGAGGCCACACACGCCCGCGGAAATACCATTGATCTAGCCTTTGCCAATATCCCTCTGCGGACGCGCTTATCGAAGAGCACCTTCATACCGGCTCGGACCATTACACGATCAGCATTACGCTCCCCGGCGGATTCCCCCAAGGACGATAGCTAGACCAAGGGTAAGCTCCGAGGAAGAAATGAAGCGATTCGAGGAACTTGTGCGGGCTGGGGCCACAGCACTACCCCGGCTGGCCGTTGAGCCCAGAGGCCTGGAGAGGCTGGCCGAGGCGCTGTCTCGCCTACTCCAAGAGGCGGCCGACGCAGCGGGCCGACGGCCCAGGAAGAACGCGAGAGGCACCCCATGGTGGAACGATCAGTGCGCCGGTGCAGCGGCCGAACTAAGAGCTATGCGGCGGATCTACCCCACAGGGCACGGCAGAGAGGTCCAGACTGCCCGGCGGGAGCTGCGCCGGGCGGTACGGCGGGCTAAGAGACATTTCTGGCAGACTGTTCTAGAAGGCGCCGAGAGCAACCAGGATATCTATAAGATCATGCGGTGGTCGAGGAAACCGAGCCCGTTCCGGGCCCCGCCTATACAGGTAGGCGACCAGGTCTTCGAGACCCAGACGGAAAAGGCAAACGCGCTCCGAGTCGAGATCCTAGAAAGGCGCGGGGCCGCGGACGACATCCCGGACCCCTGGGCCCCAGAGGTGCTGGCCCCAGGAGGACTCTCGACTGCAGCGTCACGCTCGCGGATGCGGCATGCGCCTGCACCTCTACGGGCAACACCTCCCGGGGATCGACGGCATCACGGTCCGAATGCTGCGTCGCGTCTGGAACCACATCGGCGAGGCGGTGAGGGAACTATATGAAGGCTGCCTACACGTGGGCTACCACCCCGCCTGTTTCCGCGCAGCAGAGGTCGTAATGATCCCTAAGCCTGGCAAGAGGGACCTGTCTATTCCGAGAGGCTGGAGGCCGATTTCTCTCCAGCTTGCCTCGGCAAGGGACTCGAACGCCTAATAGCCCGGCGCCTGCCTGGGCTGCGATCACACAACGAGTCATCCACAGCCAGCATGCGGGTGCCCTGCCCAAACGTTCAGCGCTCGACCTAGCGCTAGCATTGCTCCACGACGCGGAGACGGCCCTCACCGAGGGGAAAGTCGCCACGCTAATCACGATGGATATACAGGGCGCCTTTGACACGGTTCTGCGGAACCGGCTCCTCCTACGCCTACGGGAACAGGGCTGGCCAACAAACCTGGTCCGGTGGGCAGGCTGCTTTATGGAGCAGAGATCGGCCAGAATACGGCTCGAGGATATAACGACGCCGACAACCCCCCTGACGTGCGGGCTGCCACAGGGCTCCCCGGCCTCCCCGATTCTCTTCCTCCTCTATACAGTGCCCATCTACTCGACAGGGGAACCGAACTCGCGCTTCGGCTACGCAGATGACGTGGCCACCCTGATCCGGGGCCGGTCCCTACAGGAGACGGCCGCCCGGGCCACGCGCGCCGCGGGTGAGCTCATCCAGTGGGGAGCCGATAATGGCGTAGTGTTCGACCCGGGCAAGACAGAAGTCATCCACTTCACGAGACCGAGATACAAAGGGGACCTGCCGTCGGTCTGGCACGGGTCCGTAGAAAGGAGCCACAGCAGGACCTGCGCTGGCTCGGCGTCTGGTACGACAGAAAGCTCTCATTCCGCACGCATGTGGAGAAGTGGGCCGCGAAGGCGATGACGGCCGCAGGGTTCCTCCAGAACCTCTCAAACACCCGGCGCGGAATCCTCCCGGTCGACACGGCATGCGGTCACGGCCTGCGTCCTCCCGATCCTTTATACGGCGCCCATGTATGGTACCCGGGGCGCTTCGGCCTGTGTGGGGGACTGCCCGCTTAGTTCCGTCGCGGATCACCTACCTGAAGAATAGGATCCAGCTGACCTTAAACGTCGCAATGCGCGCTATCGCGCCCGTCTGGTGTACCATGCCGATTGTGGCCCTCCACCGAGAGACCGGCATCCCCCCTGCCACGCTGCTCCTCGCAGACGCCCAGAGACGCGCCGCGGTCCGTCTACGCTCCCTAGATGAGCGGCACCCTTGACCCCGTATGAGCATCCTCCCAACGCCTGGCCGGGAGCTAATGAAGAGGCACGGTATGCGGGCCTCGCGCGGCCCAGAAGCAGCACGCCTCGAGACTCCTGCGTCTTCACCAAATGACGGCCCATGCTCCGAGGCCCCGACTTCTCCCCCCAGCACCCCCTCAGCCCGACCCGACAGGGGGCGTAGACAAAACGCAGGCGGCTCGAGACTTCCACTCGTGGCTCCGGGTATGCCCTGAAGATACCCTCATCGTCTACACTGACGGCTCGCAGAGCGAAGACGGCGCCTGCGGGTATGGGTACTCAGTGTGGCTAGGCCCCAGCGAAGTGACCTACGGCAGCGGTCGGGTCCTACTCGCTGAGGTCTACGACGCAGAGGTGGAAGGCGCCCTCGAGGGGCTTCGAGCGGCACTCACGTGGTCCCCCAGAACCCCGGACCAGCAGTGGCCGATAGTCGTCTGCCTTGATAACACTGCGGCTATAAGAGCCATACGAGGCAGCCCATCGATCTCGTCGCAAGCGGCTGCGGAGAAGTTCGCTGAGGCCGCGGCTCGACACGGAGATGTCAGCACGCGTTGGTGCCCCGGCCATACGGGGATCGCCGGCAACGAGCGGGCCGACCAGCTAGCAAAGGAGGGCTGCCGGGCCGAGGGTCCGGACAGATCGCCGACCTACGCGAACATCAAGAGACAGGCCAAGGCTGCGGCCAGGCGCGACTTCCAGGACTGGTGGGCCGCGGGGCCCTGAGCAGCTACAAGAGCCTAGAGCTCAAGGCCTCGCTCGGGTGCCCCCCGGAGCTGCACACCAAACGAGAGCACCTCCATCACCTGCTCGCTGCGAGGAGCGGGCACGGGGACTTCGCCGACTACCACGAGAGGTTTAACCACGAAGAGGCCCGGATCGAATGCTCTTGCGGGAGGAGAAAATCACCGACACACCCCTTCTACTGCCGGAAGGTAGGTACTCGACACCGCCTAAGGCTAGCCCCCACGGCGGGCAAGGCTATCAACCAGGCACTAGGAAGGGGATTTGACCGGTTCCTCGGGCTAGTAACGGAGGCAGAATTCTTTGATCGGATCTGCCACCGCCACTAGCTCGAGGCAACCCTCCAACCTAATATGTACAACTCTCTCTTTTCTATGTTTTCTGCCCGTAGGCTCCCTGTGGGCCTACGGCCCAGCTGACTGCGTGGGCTTTCTCAGTCACCCGGCTCTGACCGAAGACTGACTAATATTACGGCTTCGCCGCCGTGCCCGGAACCCGCTGACGGGGGAAGGGACCTGAGAATCCGAGCGGCCACAGAGTCCAAGAATTGCTAGATAGGGGAGTAGAAGTAAGGAACGCGCGACGGGTCTCCGACGAGCATCCCCATCTTGTACTATACCTAGCCTAGCACGTCTTTTGCCCTTATAGGGATGTCCCAGACGGTAATCAATACTACTACTACTACTACCTCCTAAGAGTCCCGGAATGCCGACCGAGTTAAGATCGTCTGCAGAGACAAAGCCGAGCTTTAGATGGTCAAAGAGGCTGCGCAGAAGACAGCCGTGGAAGGTTCACGAGTTAACGTCAGCCACCTAGCTTACAGCACACCCCCCTTCCAGCACCATTCCCACAGCAAAGAGGGCACCTTCCAACGGCAATTGAAGCCGCATTTTAACATCGCGATAGATCAATTTAGTGTTTTCTAGCTATTTAAGCTGCCAGCTACTACATAGAGCTTCAAAATCTGCGTTCTGATTGGCTGTTGCAATGGCAGACGGCTTAAGGATGCGTTCGAGCCGTTTTCTCGTCTTAAGGACTTATTCAATGCGTACGAAGCGGCCATTAGGGTCTTATAGTATCTTTTTCTGCTTCTGAGGCCGTAGACGATATACTTGGTGCTCAAGTTATTGTATGCGTAGCTATGCCGTTGCAAGCTGCGAATTCTAACGGTCGAGGGAGCGGCCAATTTTGTTAAAAAGTACTCGGGTTATACGGTCAGCTCTGCCGCGCTTTGCTAGGCCAACAATAAAGCTACGGACTTCCTATGATCGTCTTAGTGTTTTAAAGGCATCGTTATTCGTCTAAGAGCTAAGGTTCTTCTTCTTTGGCGGCGTTAACGGTATCTTTAGCTATTATAAGATAAGGGGGCTCGTTAAGGGCTTTGCTATATTAACTAGCTAAAGACCGGCCCCTCGCTACCCTCCTTTAATGCTTCTTTCTATTAGACTAGTCTGCCGCGCCTAATAATAGCAGCGAAGGAAGAGAGCTTTGCCGAGAGGCGCTATATTATCGAAAGATACGATCTTTTCGAGCTCGCGTCGGTAGGCGCCCTTAATTAGGGCAAAAACCGAGACATCGAGAGGTTAAAGGACGTAAGAGGCGTATAGTAGTAAGAAAAAGAGATATATGCCGTGCTAGAAGCATTCGTATATAAAATCGTTAGTCTAATAGCTTCCGTGGCTATCTAATATAAGAAGAACGTTGCTTTATAGCTGCTTTCTTATCTATAGGATAAAGATATCTTTAAGCTACCGAATCGCGATCTCGTCGCTTATCTAGCCCCTTAGGGAGGCCACGAAGTTCTAATCCTTTAAAAAATCGAGTTTATTAGGGAACTATTAGTATTAAAGGTCTTAACCTTTAAAGATTATAAGGGGGGTTAGGGCCTAACCTATAGTAGAGACGTATTCGACTATTATAGTCTAATAACGCGATCTAAGCCGCCTTTTAAGGGTCTCCTTCTTCTCTAAGCTCCTTAGTATAAGGCCGTTGCAGCTAAGGCCCTCGAGGATACCTATCTCGTCTATATTAAAGCGTAATTCCGGTAGAATTGCCTATAAAGCCGGTAGGTTAAGTAACTAGAACTACTCCGTAATCCGAGCTATAGAGGCGCCGTTAATACGAGCAGAATCGAGAGCTTTACCTTTAATCGTGCTAACCTCTTAGTTATAGGCTAAAAGCTTAATACCTAATTTTTCCTAAGTAGGCGAAGGTCGCCGCTAGCTCTAACGATACGGCTAGCGAATTCCTTAAGCTAAAAGTGCGTAGGGGGCAGCCTAAGGGCGGCTTAGGCAAGAATCTAGTCCTTAAGGTATTTCTCTTGCTCTCGACTAAGCCGCTAATATAACTCTTATGCCTCTCTTATCGGTAGGGCGCCTTTAAGACGCGTTTAAAGCATGCCTCTTAGAATACCCTACTTACGACTAGTATATATCTACGGCATCCTATTTCTAATATTAAAAAGTGCTTCCTAGAGCTAATCTTTAGTATATTTAGAAGCTCGAGGCATCGTAATTTAAATAGTATATTATTTATAATTATTAGATAGAAGGTGCACGAGAAAACGCGGTTACGATATAATGTTAATGTCGGCGCGAGGGTGGTGGGGATGTGCTAGAAGGGGGGTATGCTGTAAGCTAGGTGGCTGACGTTATGCGAGACTAGCTATACCCGGTCCGAGTCGACAACGCTAACCGTATAGCAATCCTTAACGCGGAAGGCAACGTTCTACCTAGAGCGATCGAGGCCTTAAGTGCCGAAAATAAAGTAACTATTAGTAAGATTTCCTATTTAAGTAAACGAGAGTCTAGTAAAGCGTATAGGTCTATAGTAGTATATATTACTAAGAAAAGCAACGTAGAAAGGCTTTTAAAAGGGCACTACTTTAACTTAGCGGGAGGGTTAGCTATTACTTATATATTCGAGCTAAGAATAAGACTAATCTAATACTTTAACTACTAAGAGATCGGTTATAAAGTATATATATATAAGAAGTAGCGGATATATAGTAAGTATATAAAGGTTAGGTATTATTATAGAAAGTATATAGTAATTAAGCTAAAATGTATCCTATATAGTAGACTATATAAGTCGTTTAGCTAGAAGTATAGGATAAGGCACTTAAATAGTAATACTTAAGTCCCTCTATATCTTATAGCTAAATATATATAAGAGTAATATAGTATAGTAAAGCCTAATAAATAATATAGTATTACGACTACGGCTACTAGGCCGCTAACGGTCGACCGCGTTAAGTACGTAACACGGTCTAATAGATAAATAGTCAGCACGACTATCTAATAGATATAGGATTAAGGGGATCGTAGAGATCTAAGTAATCTAGGATTAATAGGATTACTATACTTTATACGATTTAACGTTAGGGATTACTACGCTCTATATAATCTAACGTTAGGGATTATAGCTAGGCCTATAATCTAAGGATAGTCTTGTTACGACCCGACCAACGGATGTTACGACCCGACCAACGGATGGCCATGACACGGGCCAGGGATGACTAACCGCTGAAGGATCACGTGACCATGCGAAAGGTGATCGGTGGATCGCCTTACGATCAAGCGAGCGGTGCTCGACGGATCGTTCATCGATCAAGGTGATCACCTCTGTGATCACCTCCAGCACCTCGCGATCAGAGACGGGCAGTTGGGTATATATAGCTGCCCCATTTCACTCCTTTAGACTAGATAGCTCTTTAGCTTTCAACACAATCATTACGATCCCTATCACGATCTCATCTCTGATTCCGATCACTTGATTACCTGGTTACAGTCTACGGTCTACGACCTCCGACTCATCACCAACGTGACATACTTATCATTGCTCAGACCACGCCCTGTTGTATCTGCCAACATAAACCCCTCGACAGGTTTATCCCTTGGGAATATCACCGGTCGTCACACGTTGAAAGCTCTTGTTCAGAACGATACCGCGTCTCTCTGAGCAATATCGCATAACTGTCAACATGCCTGCACAGCAAACTGGATCAACCAACTCGGACACACCGTGTCGCCGCAGGACATGATGCGCGAAATCATCAGCCTTCGACAGGAGGTCCAAGTGCTCAGGAACGGAGGAGGCAACGGACAAGTCAGGGACATCGGAGAAGCAGTCAAACCAAAACAGCCAGGACCATTCGACGGTACTCATGGCACGCTTCGAGACTTTCTCACCCAACTCAAAGCCTACCACCGATTCTATCCGACCAAGCTCTCGGACCCAGTCGAAAAGGTACTCCACGCAGGAAATTGTTTATCTGGAACGGCACTCGCCTGGTTTGGACCCATCATGAGGACTTTCTCGACAACCAACCAGCGCGACGAGACAACGAGACAGACGAAGTCTTTGCCAGTTTCCAAGGATTCGAAGAAGCCATTACGAAGGTATTCGGAACAACCGACGAGGAACGAGAGGCCGAACAGAAACTTCGAGAACTCCGACAAAGGATCTCAGCATCGGATTATGCTGCGAAGTTCCGTCAAGTCACCTCAAAGCTTGATTGGGACGACGAACCCTTATGTCACGATTCTACGACGGACTTAAAGAAGAAGTCAAGGACGAGCTCTACAAGGAAAATCGACCTGACAACCTCTCGGACTACATTGCTATGGCAGTACGAATCCCCCAAAAGGTAAGAAACACCTAAACGCTACTAACAAACAGGAACCAAAGCATGAACTCCTTAACTGGACTGCATGCTACGACGACAAATGTACGGTACACCTAAGCGACAAACAAGGTACCGGATGGTTTCCAAAACCACCAAAGAGAACCCTTGCAATGATGCAACGAAGGGATTCCACGACACCGAAACAAGTCAAATTCGCAGAGACAGAATATCCCTATCCTGAAGGAGTCTCACAAGACTGGATCAGGAAGAACGGCAAACGATTCCAGGAAGACATGCGAATTAAAGACCGACAGCAAAGACGGGCAGTCTACAAACAACATAACAAAGAGGACACGGACGCAGCCCTTATGCTCACAAAACTCGGACAACAACCCGAAGAAGATCAACGGAGTGTCGACGACACAAGCTCTGAAGAACAAGAGACACCCGAAGAAACAGAAGACGAAAACGAACTCGCACCACCACCCTCACTACTAAGGAAAACGCCACGATTGGAGAACACGCCCCATACTTCGAAGAATTCGAAGAGATGCTCAAAATTGGAACCCAGCAAATACCTCAAATTCTCACGGAAAACCAACAAGCTGCGATGATTCGATACCAACCGGCACCACGCGGAGGAGACTACGCTGTGGCTATCGCCGCGGTCGACACCTTTACAGCTCTACAACGAGAATGGCAACCACGAGGAGAATTTTCAGATGACCCAAGAACAGTGCTCAGTCACGAAGAGCACAAACATATTTCATGGATCTCATGCGTCTATTTGGACTGCATGATACACTTCCAGAAGAAGGCACGACACAACGCTTTCCCAGTCAGATTCGACGGACAAATACTTTCGAAACCCTACCTAAGCACGGAACTGGACTACTGGAAAATCGATCAACGTTACCCGAACGACCAAGTCATGTTATTGGAACCCGATTACGGCACGCCACTTGAATGCCGCGATGATTACGGTTCTTTAACGAGATGTCTTTCGGAAACATGCAAAATCCACAAACACGCCAAAATTGGGGAATGGCACAACGCCACTCGCTCTAAGGCATCCGAACCATCTATCTTCACAAGACTCGCGCAACGAATCAGATGCGACGAAGAAGATTACAACGAATGTGCACACCCGAACTGCAAAGTTCACGAACACGAAAAGGCACGAGCATGGCACAAACGACACAACGGTGCACCAAAGGACTACTGGCGACACCTACGAAGGCTACAAGCTACATTCGACCAAGGAAAAATTAACGCAGAAGAACTACGCGCAAAACAGAAAGACGCAGAACGAAAACTCGATTCCTGGTACGAAAACGAACAGAATTGCGAAGCACGGTACGCAATCAACTGCGAAGCAGCACAATGCAAACAACACAGCGTTGAGAAACAAGAAATCTTCGATTGGCTACAAGAAATCAGTCTCTTGAGCCCCGACACGACACCACGCGACGAAAACATAAAGAAACGATATCAACAACAAATCGAAGAAGAATACCCAAATGAAACGAATAAGGACCAGGCAAAAAACGAGGTACGCCATCTGTAAAAGGGCTACAGACTGGCACGACACGACAAGATCCAAGGACCCTATGCATGGCAACGGCAAGCCATGGCAACCAAATGGTATTGGACATCCAAATCGCGGGACATCACGTACACGCACTATTGGATTGCGGCGCGATGGGCAATTACGTTTCACCTAGAGTCATCAATCGTTACCGACTCCCATGGAGACACAAGAAAGATCCATATGAACTCACGAATATCGAAGGAGAGGCCTTCAACTATAACAACGGAATCATTGATATGGAGATTGATCACCTCGACATCAATATCCAGGGCCACGACGAACGAGTCGACTTCGACATCATGGACATTGGAGAACACGACCTTGTGTTAGGGCTTCCATGGTTACAGGAGAGCAACCCACTGATCAACTGGAAAACTGGCCAGCTGCGTTGGAACGAAGACGCAAGTTTCCAAGACCAGCAGATTTGGGAGAAAGCAAAATTTTGCGATGATTTAGCCACTGAACAGGACGAAAGGGATGACCGTTCAAGCAAATCATTACGGGCTTCAGCGATACAAACGAAA
This sequence comes from Hirsutella rhossiliensis, assembly GCF_020360975.1. Taxonomy (NCBI): domain Eukaryota; kingdom Fungi; phylum Ascomycota; class Sordariomycetes; order Hypocreales; family Ophiocordycipitaceae; genus Hirsutella; species Hirsutella rhossiliensis. The sequence goes on from NW_025408669.1 coordinate 5,184,522, forward strand.
ACAGCAACCGAACCGGCGGACACAACAAAATCGACTGACAAGACCCACGTACTGACCAACACGGCTGTACAACCTGGCATCCGACATAAACAGAACAAAGGACACAACAAGAAGATCCGAAGAGTTATTGCCACTCTAAGGAAAGACCTCGAACAAATCAACAAAGAGCTCGAGTCAAGGAAACCAGCTCTCAAAAGAAAGAACAAAGCCCACAAGACAGAATGAAGAACATCCCACAGGAATACCGGAAATACGACAAACTCTTCAAGGAAGAACTCGAGACAGGGTTACCCGAACACAGTCAATGGGACCACGAAATTTGTCTCAAAGATGGAAGAACGCCGACGTTCCATAAGATTTACAACCTAAACGAAAAGCAACTGCAAACGCTACGCGACTACCTCGACGAGAATCTACGAAAGGGATACATACGAACATCAACATCCGAAGCAGGCTACCCAGTCATGTTTGTTCCAAAGCAAAACGGCAAGCTACGACTAGTTGTCGACTACAGACGCCTAAACGATATTACAATGAAGGACCGAACACCATTACCGCTTATATCGGAACTACGAGATCGACTGCACGGCAAAAAATGGTTTACAGCCCTCGATCTCAAAGGCGCCTACAACTTAATACGCATGAAGAAGGGACACGAATGGATGACAGCTTTCAGAACGAAATTCGGACTATTCGAATATCTGGTAATGCCATTTGGACTCACAAATGCACCAGCTACCTTCAACGGATGATCAACAATGTCCTACGCGAACACTTGGACATCTTTGTGGTAGTATACCTGGATGATATCCTAATCTTCTCGGACACCCTAGAAGAACACAAGGAACACGTCCACAAGGTACTCCGCGCACTTCAGAATGCGAAGTTACTGGTTGAACCAGAAAAAGCAAGTTCCACACACAGGAAGTAGATTTCCTCGGACACGATCTCACCAGGAGAGATACGAATGCAACAAGACAAGATCAACTCAGTCAAAGAATGGCCAACGCCAAAGAACGTCAAGGACGTACAAAGTTTCCTAGGATTTGCGAATTACTACCGACGATTCATCAAAGATTTCGGAAAGATTGCAACACCACTACACGACTTAACGAAGAAGGAAAAAGAGTTTACATGGGACGACAAAGCCAACGAAGCTTTCAGATGCATCAAAACGACGATTACGCAAGAACCGGTCTTAACCACCTTCGATCCAGAACGACAAATCGAACTCGAAACCGATGCATCAGACTTTGCTCTAGGAGCACAAATCGGACAGAAGGACGATGAAGGAAGACTACGACCAATTGCATTCTACTCGAAAAAGCTACATGGCGCAGAACTCAATTACCCCATCTACGACAAAGAATTCCTCGCAATCATTCAAGCTTTTAAGGAATTTCGACACTACCTTCTCGGAAGCAAACACAAAATCAAGGTCTACACAGATCACAAAAACATCTCACATTTCGCGACGACGCAACAATTGAACGGACGACAGATCCGATGGGCCGAATGTCTATCAGAATTCGACTACGAAATAATCCACAGAAAAGGAACGAAAACGGTCGAGCTGATGCCCTCAGCCGACGATCCGACTACGACACAGGAGCACCTATTGTGAAAGGACAACTCCTTGAGCTCAACAATGAAGGGAATATGCAACAACGACAGCTTAACGCAATCTTCAAGGTCAATCCAGACGAAGGCCTTACGAAGAAGATCCAACAAGCCTACGATAAGGTTGATTGGGAACCACTTCCAGTTGTTTGGGAAGATGGCCTGGCAAAGCATCAAGGAAAGATCTTTGTACCAGAAGAACTTCAGGACGAAGTTATACGCGAAATTCACGAACACCCGACACACGGACACCAAGGAATCCGGAGGACGATGGAAAGAATTCGACGAATCTACGACTTTCCACGGATGAAGAAACGAATCAGCGAAACTATCAGAAAATGCGAACTTTGCGCACGAAGCAAAGCTGAACGACACAAGCCATACGGAGAATTGCAACCGTTACCAGTACCAAAGAAACCATGGGACTCGATAGCTTTCGACCATATCACAAAGCTACCACCGTCAAAAGAACCCATGACCAACGTCAAGTACGACAGCATATTCGTCATTACCGACAGATTGACGAAGTACGGATACTTCTTACCGTACAAAGAAGCAAGCAACGCAGAAGAGCTAGCATATGTGTTCCTACGAACTATTGTCAGCAATCACGGACTACCGAACGAGATTGTCTCTGACAGAGGAAGCACATTTGTGGCCAAGTTTTGGCAAGCTCATGGCACAATTAGGAACGAAACATAAGCTCAGCACAGCTTATCACCCACAAACAGATGGACAAACAGAACGACTCAACCAAACGCTTGAACAATATTTACGATGCTACATCAGCTACGAACAAAACGATTGGGTTAAATGGCTACCGACGGCACAACTAGCTTACAACAGCTCAGTCACAGAGACAACCAAGCTCTCACCAGCATACGCCAATTACGGATACAACCCAGAAGCATTCAAGGTCACTCGACAAGGACCACAAGCGGAACGAGCGATACTGCAAGCAGATCAGCTACGAAAATTGCATAAAGAAATGCAACAAGAACTTCAATTCGTCAGAGAACGAATGTCCACTCACTACAATCGGAAAAGATTGCAGGGACCAATCTTTCAAGAGGAGACATGGTCTACCTCGTACGACGAAACATCAAAACAAAACGACCAAGCAACAAATTGGATTTCAAGAAACTTGGACCGTTCAAAGTCAAGAAAACCATTTCAAAAGTCAACTACGAACTTTCGCTACCAACAACAATGCGGATACACCGATATTTCATATCTCATTATTGGAACCAGCACCACGAAACGCCAAACCACAGGAAAAATCGAAGTCGACGACGATCAAGAATACGAAGCAGAACAAATACTGGACACAAGAAAACAAGGTCAGCAACAGGAATACCTTGTAAAATGGAAAGGATACGGACCTGAGGAAAACACATGGGAACCCACCAAGCACCTGACCCATTGTGGTTCGCTTCTCCGACAATTCAATCAACAAAGATCAACCTCCTGACGAAATGGGATTTTCCGGCGCCGACGAATCCCCGAGCAACCCAAATTGGGCTAAGACAGAAGGAGACAACGACACCTGGGAGTACAAGGAATCCCAATCCTCGACGAAGTCCGAGGGTAACCGATCGTCGTGAGGGGGGCCGCGCCTCCTCCACTCGTTGCCGCTCCTTCTCCGCCTCTTCTTTCTCGACACGTTCCAGCTCCTCAACGTTATCGATCCCACGGGAGACCGCCCGCATCATCTTTTCAAACCATAATTTCTTTTGTTTTCGAAGGCGCAGAACCTTTTCCTCGGCCTCCTCAAGCTCGCGTTCGAGCTTGATGTGTTGATTGCAATATTTCGAAGCTGTGCCGGCGATACCCTTGGACGTCGCAGCGGGAAGGTGAAGGCGCACGCATTCGACACAGCGATCAGAATCCGAAGACGACACCTGGCATTCCCGGTCCGCGACGCTCGCAAGCCGAGCAAGAAGGCATCGTAAGAATGTCGGGATTCGAAAGGATCGTGGAAAGCAGGACACCACAACGGATGGACGACGAGGCCTTGGCCCTTTTCTTGAAACACGGTCAGACGGCATGACGGACCATGATGAAGGAAGAAGAAGGGAACGGCACACACTCACGCAGGAAATGACCAGGATATGCGACACGGCGGCTAAAGCAGGTCTTGAGGGCAAGACCAAGGAGGGAGACCTGATGTTACGACCCGACCAACGGATGTTACGACCCGACCAACGGATGGCCATGACACGGGCCAGGGATGATAAGGTGATCGGTGGATCGCCTTACGATCAAGCGAGCGGTGCTCGACGGATCGTTCATCGATCAAGGTGATCACCTCTGTGATCACCTCCAGCACCTCGCGATCAGAGACGGGCAGTTGGGTATATATAGCTGCCCCATTTCACTCCTTTAGACTAGATAGCTCTTTAGCTTTCAACACAATCATTACGATCCCTATCACGATCTCATCTCTGATTCCGATCACTTGATTACCTGGTTACAGTCTACGGTCTACGACCTCCGACTCATCACCAACGTGACATACTTATCATTGCTCAGACCACGCCCTGTTGTATCTGCCAACATAAACCCCTCGACAGGTTTATCCCTTGGGAATATCACCGGTCGTCACAAGTCTCTATAGGTATATATAGCTACCTACTTTTACTCCTTTAGATAGATAGCTCGATAGCTTTTAATATAGATCTTTATTATAATTCTATCTCTAATTTTAATTACCTAATTATAGTCTACGGTCTATAACCTTTGACTTATTACTAACGTAATATACTTATTATTACTTAGACTACGCCCTATTATATCTACTAATATAAACCCCTTAATAGGTTTATCCCTTAAAAATAATACTAGTTATTATACGTTAAAAGCTCTTATTTAATATAATACCGCGTTACTTTAAGTAATATCGTAACTATTAATATACCTATATAGTAAGCTAGATTAACTAACTCTAGAGCTACTATATTACCTTAGGATATAATACGCGAGATTATTACCGTTTAATATAAGGTATAGTTACTTAGGAATAAAGGAGGTAATAGATAAGTTAGGGACCTTAAAGAAGTAGTTAAACTAAAATAGCTAAGACTATTCGACGGTACTTATAGTATACTTCGAGACTTTCTTACCTAACTTAAGGCCTACTACTAGTTTTACCCTATTAAACTCTTAGACCTAGTCGAAAAGGTACTCTACGTAGGAAATTATTTATTTAAAACGGCACTCGCTTAGTTTAGACTTATTATAAGGGACTTTCTTAATAACTAACTAGCACGATAAGATAAAGAGATAGACAAAGTCTTTACTAGTTTCTAAGGATTTAAAGAAGCTATTATAAAGGTATTCGGAATAATTAATAAAGAATAAGAAGCTAAATAAAAACTTTAAGAACTCTAATAAAGGATCTTAGTATTAGATTATACTATAAAGTTCTATTAAGTTACTTTAAAGCTTAATTAAGACAACGAACCTCTTATATTACGATTTTATAATAGGCTTAAAAAAGAAGTTAAGGACGAGCTTTATAAGGAAAATCGACCTAATAACCTCTTAGACTATATTACTATAGTAGTATAAATCGACGATAGATAGTATACGTAATACTAAGAAAAGAAATAAGGAAGAGGAAACTAGAACCCTTCTTATAAGAATAACTTTAACTAACGCGCTAACTATAAAAAGAAGCGCGAAACTCCTATTACTTACGCCTATATAACTAACCTAGGTAAGATAGACCTAAACGTAATATAAAAAAGTAAAAGAAAGTGTTTTAACTATAGGAAACTTAGATATTACTCTAAGGAATATAGATAACCTCGTAAGGAGAAGAAAACCTACTAGATACTAGCCCTAAAAGGTAAGAAATACCTAAACGCTACTAATAGATAGGAACTAAAGTATAAACTCCTTAGTTAAACTATATACTATAACGATAAATATATAGTATACTTAAGCGATAAGAATAGTACTAGATAGTTCTTAAAGCTATTAAAGAAGACCCTTATAATAATATAACGAAGGGGTCTTAAAATATAGAAATAAGTTAAATTTATAGAACTAAAATACCCTTATCTTAAAGGAGTCTCTTAGGACTAAATTAAGAAGAACGGTAAACGATTCTAGGAAGATATATAAAATAAAAATCGATAATAATAACGGGGAGTCTATAAATAATATAATAAAGAAGATATAGATATAGCCCTTATACTTACGAAACTCGGATAATAACCTAAGGAAGAATAATAAAGTATTAACGATATAAGCTTTAAAGAATAAGAAATACCTAGAGAAATAGAAGACGAGAATAAACTTATACTACTACCTTTACTACTAAAGGAAAATACTATAATTAAAGAATACGCTCTATACTTTAAAGAATTTAAAGAAATACTTAAAATTAGAACTTAATAAATACCTTAAATACTTATAGAAAACTAATAAGCTATATTAATTCGATATTAACTAGTACTATACGGAGGAGACTATACTATAGCTATTATTATAGTTAATACCTTTATAGCTCTATAATAAGAATAGTAACTATAAGGAGAATTTAAAGACGATCTATAAATACTACTTACTTATAAGCACTATAAGTATATTTTATAGATATTATACGTTTACCTAGATTATATAATATACTTTTAAATAAAGGTATAATATAACGCTTTCTTAGTTTAGTTCGAAGGATAAGTACTTTCGAAACCCTACCTAAGTATAGAACTAAACTACTAGAAAATCGATTAATGCTACCTAAACGACTAAGTTATATTATTAGAACCTAATTACGGTATACTACTTAAATGCCGCGATAATTACGGTTTATTAATAAGATATCTTTTAGAGATATATAAAATCTATAAATATACTAAAATAGAGGAATAGTATAATACTACTTACTTTAAGGTATCTAAACTATTAATCTTCTAAAGACTTATATAATAAATTAAATATAATAAAGAAGATTATAATAAATATATATACCTAAACTATAAAGTTTATAAATATAAAAAGGTATAAGTATAGTATAAACGATATAACGGTATACTAAAAGATTATTAGTAATACGTATAAAGGCTATAGGCCGTATTTAACTAAGGAAAAATCGATATAGAAATACTACGCGAAAAATAGAAACATATAAAACGAAAACTTAACTTTTAATATAAAAATAAATAGAATTATAAAGTATAGTACGTAATTAACTATAAAGTAGTATAATATAAATAATATAGCGTTAAGAAATAAGAAATCTTAGATTAGCTATAAGAAATTAGTCTCTTAAGCCCCGATATAATACTATATAACGAAAATATAAAGAAACGATATTAATAATAAATTAAAGAAGAATACCTAAATAAAATAAATAAGGACTAGGTAAAAAATAAGGTACGCTATCTATAAAAGGGCTATAGACTAGCACGATATAATAAGATCTAAGGACCCTATATATAGTAATAGTAAGCTATAGCGACTAAATAGTATTAAATATATAAATCGTAGGATATTATATATATATACTTTTAGACTATAGCGCAATAGGTAATTACGTTTTACCTAAAGTTATTAATTATTACTAACTTATATAAAGATATAAGATAGATCTATATAAACTTATAAATATTAAAGGAGAGGCCTTTAACTATAATAATAGAATTATTAATATAGAGATTAATTACCTCGATATTAATATCTAGGGCTACGATAAATAAGTTAACTTTAATATTATAGATATTAAAGAATATAACCTTATATTAAGGCTTCTATAGCTATAGGAGAGCAACTTATTAATAAACTAGAAAACTAGCTAGCTATATTAAGATAAAGATATAAGTTTCTAAGACTAGTAGATTTAAGAGAAAGTAAAATTTTATAATAATTTAGCTACTAAATAAGATAAAAAGGATAACCGTTTAAGTAAATTATTATAAGCTTTAGCGATATAAATAAAAATAGTAACCGAACTAGCGGATATAATAAAATCGACTAATAAGACCTATATATAAACTAATATAGCTATATAACTTAGTATCTAATATAAATAAAATAAATAACGTAATATAAAGATCTAAAAAGTTATTACTACTTTAAGGAAAGACCTTAAATAAATTAATAAAGAGCTTAAGTTAAGAGAAACTAGCTCTTAAAAGAAAGAATAAAGCCTATAAGATAAAATAAAGAATATCCCCTAGGAATACTAAAAATATAATAAACTCTTTAAGGAAGAACTTAAGATAGGGTTACCTAAATATAGCTAATAGGACTATAAAATTTATCTTAAGGATAAAATAACGCCGACGTTCTATAAGATCTATAACTTAAACGAAAAGTAACTATAAATCTAAAGGTATATGAGCAAAAGCGGAATTTTGGGAAATCAAGGAATCACGTAAGACTACGTGATAGAGGGGAAGAAGGAGTATAAGGTAGGATTTTCAACGGAATTTATTGGTAGTATATTGGTGTGTAGAAGAGGTGTTAAAGTTGATGATTCTCTATCTATCTACCAGCGGACATGCTGTCTTATATAGACAATTGTAGCTGAACGGAAGAACCTTTCGGGACCAGATTTAGGCTGCCGTATAGCCCTGAGACTGAGGAATTCCGTGATACCTCGAGTGAATCTAGAAGTGTCTTGGTTCCACTGATATTCGTGTTTAAAGGAGGTTGGTCGTGCCGGTGTTCTTAAGAGGTCTTAGCTAGTATTCCAAGCTAGCTCTGTTCCTTCGATTCCCGATTGTACGATAACCGGCAACCCGTTTAATGCATAATGACATGCAAAATAACGAGCGATTCTTGCTCTATAAGATAAGATTTTGTCTATAATTAATATACTACTTATTAGCTTATATAATCGGGAGAGTATATTATAGCTGCTTTATTTATAGTAGGAACACCGTTCCTTACAGCCTCCCTTAAAGAGTAGATTTATATACTCTTTACTGATTTATTTATAGTAGTATATATATAGGGTAAAAACCTAATTTAGGAAAACCATTCTTATACCTTAATAGGATATATAAAAACCTATTCTTTCTTAGGAAAAAAAAATCCTTAGGTATATACTAATAGAAAAACCTATGGTAGGAAAAATCTATAGTTATAATAATTATTTATAGGATAACCTTATATAAGGTAAAACCTATTATTACTAGGAAAATCTTAATAGATAAAAACCTAGTAAATATTTCTCTAGGAAACCTAAAAAGGAAAAACCTAGTAGGGGAAAGATATAGAAAGTATAAGAAATATCTAAAAACCCCTTTTAATTGCTTAGGAACTTATATTAAGGATAGACCGTCTCTAAATTTATAGAGTAATCTAGGTCTTAATTCCTTTATAAAAATATCAGCTATATTATCTTTTGATTTAATATAAAAAACTCTAATTTCCCCTTCTCTTATACTAGTTCTAGTATAGTAATAGGCTAATCTTATATGCTTAGACCTTTTATAAAATTCCGGATTTTCTGCTAATTTAATAGCAGCAGTATTATCCGTTAAAATAGGAGGTATAGTATTAGGAATCTTAATAGATAGATCCTTAGTAATATTTTTAAAAGCATATTTAAATAAATAGCTTCTTTATTTGCCTCCCTAAGGCCAATATACTCTGCTTCGTGGGTAGAAAGGGCAACGGCCTTCTGCTTAGAGCAAGCCTAGCTTATTATATTATTATATATATAAACAGTAACCGGAAAGGATTTTCCGTCCGTTAAATCCGACGCCTAGCTAGAGTCAGTAAAACCCTTTATATATAGATAGGTAAAGGGATATTGTAATTATATTTAATCTTTAGGCTAGGAATTTATTTAAATATTTCTAAATTATATTTAAAGCCTTAAAATGCGTCTGGTCAGGCTTAGCCATGAACCTAGCGCAGGAAATTACAGAATATAAGATATCTAGCCTAGTAAATAAGGCTAAGTATAATAGAGATCCTATTTCTTTCTGAAATTGCAATATATCTTCCTTAGAAGGTAATTCCTTTGCTTTTATAAGCTTAAAGCCTACTATAGCGGGTAAATTCGAAGTTCCTAAACCTTCTTTATTAAATTCCTTTAATTTATTTAAGGTATAATTTTCTTAGGATATATATAGCTCTTTATTTTCTCGGTTTATTATAATATTTAGACCTAAGAAGTCTTTTATATTTCCTAAGATAGTAAAATCTAGGAATTTAAATAATTCTTTAAATAATCTTTCTTCTATTATAGATTTAGAGGGCCCTACTATAAGAAAGTCGTCGACGTAAATTGCTAAGGCTATACTATAGTCCTTATTTATAAATACTCCTTCGTCTATTAAAAGAGGAAGAAATCCGAGATTATTTAGTATAATTTTTAAATGATTATACTAGAGCTTAGGACTTTGTTTTAGGCTATATAATGCTTTCTTTAGCTTTGCTTTAATTTAACCGGTTTTATATAGGTCTAGGAATTTAGTTAATTTAATTCCTTTAGCTCTATAAGCTAATCTATATTTTAAATAATATTCTTTAAGAGCGTATTCTTCGTAGCCTATAGGAAGATCGATATATACTTCGCTATCTATATCGGTATATACGAAGGCATTTGTTATATCTATCTACAAAGCTTCGAATTCGTAGATAATAGCTAAAATAAGCAGAATTCTAATAGATTCGGGTCTAGCCGTAGTCGAGAAGGTATCTAGGAAATCTAAGCTATAGATCTGCTTAAATCCTTATATTACGAAACGGGCTTTATATTTTATTATATTATTTTAACTATCCTTCTTAATAGTATAGACCTAGCGGTCTCCTATAGCCTCCCTATCCCTAGGGAGGTAGGAAAATTCCTAAGTTTTATATTTAATTAGCTAGATAATTTCCTTAATTATAGCTTCTTTCTAAAATGCTATTTTAGGGCTATTTATTGCCTGTTTATAGGTCTTTAGAATTTTTAGATCCTGATTTTCTATACTAGCTAGAATTAACTCTATAAAATCGTAGTTTAGAAATAAATTAACGTTAGGGTATTCGATATAGTTAGAATCGAACCCTTCTAGCTTCTTAGGTAATTCTACTACTATTTTACTAGTAGTAGGAATAGGATCGTTATTTAGAGACTCTTCTTCTATAGAGGGCGAGGGACTTTTATCTCTAGGTTCTCTAATAGCTTCCTCTATAGGGATATAGCTTTCTAGCTTATCTTTATTCGGAATAGAATTAAAATCAAAGGTATTATTACTACTAGAGATTTCTAGATTTTTTATAAATTTATTTTCTAGTATAGTAATATCTCTAGAGATAGTAATCTTTCTCTTAGAAAAATCCTAGATTTTATATGCATTTTCTAAATAGCCTACTATTATTCCCTTAAAAGCTCTATTATCTAGCTTATCTTTAGGGTCTTTATTCTTATAATATATAAGGCTTCCGAAGGTCTTAATTTTATTTAAGGTCTCGAAGGGTAGTATTATATTATCCTCTTTCTATAGGACTTTTAAATCCTATCGCAGAATGCGGTAATCTATTATATAAATAGGTAGCTATTAAAACAGCTTCTCCTATAGATATTTAGGAAGCCTAGTAGTAAATAAAAGAGCTCGTACTTTTTCTAATATAGTACGATTTATTCTTTCTATTCTACCGTTAGATTCCGGCGTCCTAGGAGGACTAGAATTAAAGGTAATTCCTTCCTTTTCGCAGTAGAGCTTTATTTTATATATAAATTCTTTAGCATTATCAGAAAATGCTTCTCTAATCCTAGTATTTTTAGGGTTATTTTCTACCCTATTTTTAAATTCTAGGAACCTATCTAAAGCTTCCCCTTTTCTTCGAAGAAGGTATATTTCTAGATATCGGGTTCCTACGTCTAGGAAAGAAATATAATAGTAATATTTATTATAAGTAGGCACTTTAATTAGCCCCTAAATATCTAATACTATTTTTTCTAAATAGGAATAAGACTTATACGAGGGTTGTTTATTAACCTTATTCGTTGCTTTAGCTCTAATATATATTTCGCATTGCCTTATTTTATTTTCCTCTTCTAGAGGCATTTTTATATCCTTATTATATCTTTTTAATATTTCTAAAATAGCCCTACTATTTATATGCCCTAAGCGTAAGTGCTAAGTATAAAAATCTATATCCTTTGCTTTTAAAGACGTAATAAGGATCGATTAGCTTTCTAATAAGGGTTCTATAGGAATATAATATAATTTATTTCTAAGAAATCCTTTAGTAAGGACCTTAGCCTTATTATCTAATAAAAGGACTTTATTTCCTCCTATTAAGGCATAGGTATTATTAAAATAAGATTAGGATAGTATATTTACCCTAAATTTAAGTATATAAAAGCAGTCTCGAAGGATATACCTTTTCTACTATACAGGAACTTAAATACTAAGTCCCCTTTCCTTTTACTAATATAAAGGAAGCTTTTCCTAGTAAACTTTAGACTTAATTTCTTTATAGTTAATAAGGAAATTCTTATTAGATACTATATGCCTAGTAGCTCCGGTATTATATATAAAATCAAAGATCCTTTTATTCTTATAACTAGAAATCCTCCTTCTCTTACCTTTAAGACTAATTCCTTTATTCTAGGAATCGAGGCTTTTAGAGGTCCTAAAGAGAGTCTTTATTAGCTTCTACTATAGGGGTAATTATAGAGGTTAAAATTACCTCTAAATCCTTAGACGTATATATAGGGTCAGGGCCCTAGAGAGGTCTATAAGGTCGATATCTAGGTCTATATTTTCTTCTTGCGAAGCTATATTTAAGACCTTATTACTATCTTCCGAATCGGACTCTAGCTCAGTAATTCAGCCTTCCTTCTTTATTAGTAGGAGAAATGCTACTAGAAGGGATTTCTTCCTAAAGAAGAAGAAGAAGATTTTCTCTTCTTAGAAATTCGAGTCCTATCGTCCTTTTTCCTTTATTTAATACCTAATAAGCGGAGCCTTATTCGGGTGTAATTTATAGCAATTTACTATAAAATGCCCTGGTTTTTTGCATTCCTTATAATAAGGAGTATCCGTAGAATTTCTATGGGATTTTCAAGGCTTCCTTCGTATTAGGAAGGCTTTCTCCGAAGATTCGTTTATATCCTCTATTCTTCTAGCTTCGTCTAAAAGACTAGCTATAAGGGTTTCGAGGGTAAACGCCGTAGAATTATACCTAAGGCTCTGCGTAATATTTGTAATATAGCTTCTAAATTCCTTATTAAGGCAATTAAGAATCCATGCTATAAGAATAACTTCTAGAACTTCTATATTACGGGATTTTAAATCCTCGTAGATTTCCTTTACCTTATAAAGGTATTTCTCTAAATTAAAGTCCGAGGGACTAAGATTAAAGAGCTGCTTAATAAGCAGATAATTCGACGAAAAGTTCGACGGATTATATAGCTTTTTAAGCTTATCCCACGCTTCTTTAGCATTTTTTAGATGCCGAATTTGCATTAAGGGACTATCTTCGACTCGAAGGAATATTATAGATAAAGCCTCCGTAGTCTATATATAATTTGCTTGCTCTAGAGCAGCAATAAGCTTTTCTTTTATAAGGATAGCTTCTATCCTCGTAGTCCATAAGGTATAATTTAAATTTCCCTTAAGTCTAGTAAATTCGTATTCTTTCTGTCTACCTATTTTATATAAATTCGGTATTATTTCGTTCGTAGGGATCGAGAAGTCTAGACGGGAGTTTAAGAGCGTAGGAAGGTAAAAGAAGTCGGGGGGAATTTCGAAAGGAATTTTAATTGAATATTTCGACGAGGAATTTCAAAGGTATAAGTAGTTGATTTCCCGGCTTAAAAGGAGCAAGCCGGGCTTATAACCTCTAAAGGTATATGAGCAAAAGCGGAATTTTAGGAAATCAAGGAATCACGTAAGACTACGTGATAGAGGGGAAGAAGGAGTATAAGGTAGGATTTTCAACGGAATTTATTGGTAGTATATTGGTGTGTAGAAGAGGTGTTGAAGTTAATGATTCTCTATCTATCTACCAGCGGACATGCTGTCTTATATAGACAATTGTAGCTGAACGGAAGAACCTTTCGGGACCAGATTTAGGCTGCCGTATAGCCCTAAGACTGAGGAATTCCGTGATACCTCGAGTGAATCTGGAAGTGTCTTGGTTCTACTGATATTCGTGTTTAAAGGAGGTTGGTCGTGCCGGTGTTCTTAAGAGGTCTTAGCTAGCATTCCAAGCTAGCTCTGTTCCTTCGATTCCCGATTGTACGATAACCGGCAACCCGTTTAATGCATAATGACATGCAAAATGACGAGCGATTCTTGCTCTATAAGATGAGATTTTGTCTATAATTAATATACTACTTATTAGCTTATATAATCGGGAGAGTATATTATAGCTGCTTTATTTATAGTAGGAACACCGTTCCTTATAATAAACGCTACGCGACTACCTTAATAAGAATCTATAAAAGGGATATATATAAACGTTAATATTTAAAGTAGGCTATCTAGTTATATTTATTTTAAAGAAAAATAGTAAGCTACGACTACTTATTAACTATAGACGACTAAACGATATTATAATAAAGGACCGAATACTATTACCGCTTATATTAGAACTATAAGATCGACTATATAGTAAAAAATAGTTTATAGCCCTCGACCTTAAAAGCGCCTATAACTTAATACGTATAAAAAGGGATATAAATAAATAATAGCTTTTAAAACGAAATTCGGACTATTCGAATATCTAGTAATACTATTTAGACTTATAAGTATACTAGCTACCTTTTAATAGATAATTAATAATATCCTATATAAATACTTAGATATCTTTATAGTAGTATACTTAGATAATATCTTAATCTTCTTAGATACCCTAAAAGAATATAAGGAATACGTTTATAAGGTACTCTACGTACTTTAAAATATAAAGATACTAGTTAAACTAGAAAAAAGTAAGTTCTATATATAGGAAGTAGACTTCCTTAAATATACGATCTTACTAAGAGAGATATAAATATAATAAGATAAGATTAACTTAGTTAAAGAATAGCTAACGCTAAAGAACGTTAAGGACGTATAAAGTTTCTTAGGATTTATAAATTACTACTAACGATTTATTAAAGATTTTAGAAAGATTATAGTATTATTATATAACTTAACGAAAAAGGAAAAAGAATTTATATAGGACGATAAAGCTAATAAAGCTTTCGAATATATTAAAACTATAATTATATAAGAACTAGTCTTAACTACCTTCGATCTAAAACGATATATTAAACTTAAAACCGATATATTAGACTTTACTCTAAGAGTATAAATCGGAAAAAGGACGATAAAAAAAGACTATAACTAATTATATTCTACTTAAAAAAGCTATATAGTATAGAACTTAATTACCCTATCTACGATAAAGAATTCCTTATAATTATTTAAGCTTTTAAAGAATTTTAATACTACTTTCTTAGAAGTAAGTATAAAGTTAAGGTCTATATAGATTATAAGAATATCTTATACTTTATAATAATATAATAGTTAAATAAACGATAGATCTAATAGGCTGAATATTTATTAGAATTCGACTATAAAATAATCTATAGAAAAGGAATAGAAAATAGTTAAGCTAATGCCTTTAGTCGACGAAGTAACTATAATATAAGAGCACTTATAGCGAAAGAATAGCTCTTAGAAATTAACGAAAACGGAAACTACTAGTAATAATAGCTAAATATAATATTTAAAGTATACTTTAACGACTTAATATACTAGAAAATCCTAAAATAGATAAAAGAATATAAAGTACTAAAGGGATACGACCTAGAATATTCGGAAGTTTTAATATATAAGAACGAAATCTAGATACTACTAGCGTTATAAAATAAAGTTATATAAGATATATATAAATATCTAATATATAGATACTAAGGAATCTAAAGAATAATAGAACGGATTAAATAATAATATAACTTCCTATAGCTTAAGGAAGTAGTACGATAAGTTATTAAAAAATATAAACTTTATATATAAAGTAAAGCTAAATAATATAAGCTATATAAAGAATTATAACCGCTACTAGTACTAAAGAAACTATAGGATTTAATAGCTTTTAATTATATTATAAAGCTATTACCGTTAAAAGAACCTATAACTAACGCTAAGTATAATAGTATATTTGTTATTACCGACCGATTAATAAAATATAAATACTTCTTACTATATAAAGAAGTAAGTAATATAAAAGAGCTAGTATATATATTCCTACGAACTATTATTAGTAATTATAGACTACTAAACGAGATTATCTTTAATAGAGGAAGTATATTTATAGCTAAGTTTTAATAAGCTCTTATAGTATAATTAAGGACGAAATATAAGCTTAGTATAGCTTATTACCTATAAATAGATAGATAAATAGAACGACTTAACTAAACGCTTAAATAATATTTATAATACTATATTAGCTACGAATAAAACGATTAAGTTAAATAGCTATTAATAGTATAACTAGCTTATAATAGCTTAGTTATAGAAATAACTAAGCTCTTACTAATATATACTAATTATAGATATAACCTAGAAGTATTTAAGGTTACTTAATAAGGACTATAAGCGGAATAAGCGATACTATAAGTAGATTAGCTATAAAAATTATATAAAGAAATATAATAAGAACTTTAATTCGTTAGAGAATAAATATCTACTTACTATAATCGGAAAAGACTATAGGGACTAATCTTTTAAGAGGGAGATATAGTCTACCTTATACGACGAAATATTAAAATAAAATAACTAAGTAATATATTAGATTTTAAGAAACTTAGACCGTTTAAGGTTAAGAAAACTATTTTAAAAGTTAACTATAAACTTTCGCTACTAATAATAATATAGATATACCTAATATTTTATATCTTATTATTAAAACTAGCGCTATAAAACGCTAAACTATAGGAAAAAATCGAAGTTAACGATAATTAAGAATATAAAGTAAAATAAATACTAGATATAAGAAAATAAGGTTAGTAATAAGAATACCTTATTAAGTAGAAGGGATATAGACTAAAGGAAAATACCTAGGAACTACTTAAGCACTTAACCTACTATAGCTCTTTACTTTAATAATTTTACTAGAAGGTTTAGGAGGGATTAAAGGACTAAGATCTATAAACTCCTCGCTAATACTAAATAAAGACTAATTCGCTTTATTAAGAACGCCTAATAATTATAAATTATTTACTACCTAATACCTATATATATCGAGCGTAGGTAAAACGCTATCCTTAGTATTTACTTCTTAGATACTATAACGAAATAACTTAGAACTCTTTTCCTTCGTATGATTCTAAATCTTTTAGATTCGAGCTAAACGATTAACGGCGATAGATATTTACGACTAAAGGTTTATAAGCTATACTTAAAGCTCTAATAAGGCTTTCCTAGCTTCCTCCTCTTTAAAATATAGCCTATACTACTCCGCTAATAATTTAGTTATTAGAAGAAATACGTTAGCTACTATATATAGAAAGAATTAAAAGATACCTATAAGAGGAGGCTACTAAAATACTATTATAATAGGGACGACTACTAGTAATATAATTATTATAGCGCGAAGAATTTTTAGCTATCTAATAATTTATCTTCTTCGCCTTAAAGTATTAAGTATATAGTATATTAGTAGGATTTCTACTTAAGTCGATATATTTAGTAAGAGTAGCGCGCTTAGAGGCTTTTTAGGAACGATTTTTTAGTATACGACTAAATATACTATTAGTAGTATATCCTAAAAGGATAAAAAAACGAGGAACGATATACTTATATATAACGCGATAAGGGTATATTTATATATAGCGGCTAAGGTAGCTATAGTAGGTCTTATAGATAAGACTAAAAGGAGGGGAGATATCGTATTATAACTATAGCTACTAGGCCGCTAATAGTCGACTACGTTAAGTATATAATACGGTCTAATAGATAAATAGTCGGCACGACTATCTAATAGATATAGGATCGAGGGGATCGTAGAGATCTAAGTAATCTAAGATTAATAGGATTACTACGCTCTATACGATCTAACGTTAGGGATTACTACGCTTTATACGATCTAACGTTAGGGATTATAGCTAGGCCTATAATCTAAGGATAGTCTCTATAGGTATATATAGCTACCTACTTTTACTCCTTTAGATAGATAGCTCGATAGCTTTTAATATAGATCTTTATTACGATTCTATCTCTAATTTTAATTACCTAGTTATAGTCTATAGTTTATAACCTCTAACTTATTACTAACGTAATATACTTATTATTACTTAGACCACGCCCTATTATATCTACTAATATAAACCCCTCGATAGGTTTATCCCTTAAGAATAATACCGGTCGTTATATATAGGCCTTAAAGACTTTACTATACTAGCTCTTTCTAAGCTATATATATATATTATTAATAAAGAGGTAGTAATAAGCTATATAGGATATTATAACTAGATAAAGATAATACTAACGTATACTTATACCGGCCTATAGCCGATCTATAGTATACTTTAGATCTAAAGTAACTTTAAGGTAAAGTAAGTGCCTATACTATTAACCGATCTTATAGTAGTAGTGCTCTAACTTAAGGGGAGGGAAGTAATAGTAGTATTAATATATATATAAGGAAAGAATAATAAGGCGCTAATAAGCGCGATAGAGCTATTATATAACCTAATTAACTACTTTTATAATAAGATAGGAAACTATATAAATATAGTTTTAGTAAGAAACTTTAACAGCTATAATCTCTTTTAAGGTAGAGATAAAGTATTAGCGAGTAGATAAGGGAAGGGCTAGCTTATTATTAACTTAATAAATAACTTTAGTCTTAGTAGCCTCTTATTAAAAGGGACGAAAATATAATAAAGAGCGGATAAGAAGAGTACTATTAACTTAGTACTAGTATTAATAAAACTAGTAAATAAGGTAATATCCTATATAACTTACTTAATAGATTATAGGTTAGTATTATATACTAGTCCCTTAATATAAGGCTAGTACGTTAAACTTACTATCTACTTAGATCTAGTATAGGTTTAACGGGTAATTAAATAAACTAGCTACTATATATAATTAAATATATTATATAGACTAGCTACTATATATTATTACGCGCGTTAAATATAGACTAGCTACTAGTCTTATAAGTTAAAGTAAGAGTAGTAATAACTATTTATATTCTTCTCTACCCGCCTAAGATTTAATAGGTTCTCTATCTTTTATATATACTATAGCGAGCGTAAGACCTTACTTAAGGCTTTAACTAAGTAATATCTTAACCTTATAATTATATAACGGTAGTATAGCGTATTAGCGATATTTCCTAGTATTTTCCCTAAGTAAGTATAGGTATTTCTTTATAATTTCCTTACTATATTCTTATAGTAACTTCTTAGGGAAATATCGGTATAATCCTTAAGGAGCTATTATTACTTAGGAAATCGTAGTATATTCCCTATATAATATATCCTTAAAGGAAATCTCCGTAAAATATCTATATAATCCGCTTAGTTATTATTTCTAGGATTTCTAGGTAATTTCCTAGAGTTTACTTAATAGCTTCTAGGTTCCTTCTTTTATAGGGAGCCTTAAGGAGTTAGGGGTAACTTCCTTAAGGGAGGCCGATATCGTTATAGGTACTTAGATTATCGACCGTAGGGTGTCTTATAATAAATACCTAAGGCGAAAGAATTAACCGACGTCCTTATTAGTCTCTTATAGTATTTAAGCGGGAGTCGCGCTAATAGGGAATTATAGTAAAGTTATATAGATTTCTAAGGTTAATATAAAGAATAACTTATATTTTATCTAAGATATAACTTAGTACGACTAATACTAAGGGCGTAAGGTAGCTAAGCTAAGAGTAAAATACTATTAAAACTAAGGGCGCTAAGTAGCTAAGCTAGGGCTATAAATAAGTAAGGCTAGGGGCGTAGTATAGCTAAGCTAGGGAAAACTAATTATAACTAAGGGCGCTCTATAGCTAAGCTAGTAGAAAAAAAAGGAATAAGACTAAGGATATAATAAGGCTAAACCGGTAACCGACTATTTTATATAGTAGGGGTAAGGGTAAGGTAGGGAATCTCCTCCTTAGCGTCCTTCTCTATTAGATCCTTAGGGCCTACTAGCACGTTATCTAGGGCATCCTATATATTAGAGGCTCTATAGATAGGCACGCTATAAGCGTTATTTAGGGCCGGTTCTACTAAGAGTATTATAGCTAGTCCGTCGCGAGAGGCTAGAACCTAGTTATAGATTGCTACTACTAGTGCCTATATAGTTAGGCCTAGGTTTTAAAACCTACTTAGGTACGCGTTAGTAAACTTTTAGTTTAATAAGTTAAAATAAGCTATTATATTAGCTATATAAAGGCAGGCCGCTACTAGCGTATAAAGGGGGCCGATATAGGCCGCTCTTTAATATACCGTAGTAAGCTTAGGCGAGTTATCTAGGAGGTAGGCGGCGAAAGCAAACTAATAGATAAAGCTAGTAGGTACTTTAGTAAGGGCGGCGTACTAGCTAAGTAAGAGGTCGGCGTCGGCCTCCTTATAGATAGCGGCAAATATATTTACTTAAATTATAGCCGCGTTTAAGGCTTTATAAACTAAAGCTTTTAACCTAGAGTAAATAATACCTATATAGCTATCTATATCGGCCGGGTTATTATAGTATACTATAAAAGGTATAATAAGGGATAGTCTAGGTTTTCTATAGCTTAGAACCTAGAAGGGGTTAAGCTTCTATTAAACTAGTATTAGGGCCTATTTCTTAGCGAATAGGTTAGCCTATTTAAAAGGAGTAAAGGGTAGGGCCGCGGCGGCAGCGAGTAAGTATCTAGTAAACGGGTTCCTTAATAGCTCGTCGAAGGTAAGGTCTACTATATTAAATCCTCTAGGTTTAGCCGGGGTACGCTTAAGGCTCTCCTTAAACTTATAGGTTCCCGGTATACCAGTAGCCTTACGCTCTTCTACGGCGGCGGCCTTAAATATCTTTAAATAGGTAGGGAGGTACTTTACGCTAGTAATAGTAATAATAATTATAAGTATCTTAGCGTCTATAAAGGCGACCTATTTAAATAAGAGCTTATTAACGACGTCGGCTAAGATAGTAGCGATCTATATAGTTCTAATAGCGCTAGTTATTATCTTAGTTTTATTAAGGAAGATAGCCCTATTTAAGTTATATAGTAATAAAGGGAGAAGCTCGTCCTTATTAAATAATAAGGCAAACTACTTTAATAGGAATAAGGGTATATACTTAAAGTATATATAGTATATAGCTAAGGATTAGTAAAGTAATTAACTATATAATTATCTAATTATCGGTCTTATATATAGCTCTAAGGGCCTTAGGTTATAAATATAAGTCTTAGAGATTTCTTTATTTTATACTTCTTTATTTTTACTAAAGTCGCGTAACTAGCGGTCTTTACTTTAAAGGAGAAAAATAAAAATTTAAATTAATTATAATTAAGGAAGATACTTAATTAGATAATTAAGGTCTTTATAACGCCTTTAAGTATACTTAAAAGTAAGTTAAAAGGGGAGTACTAAGGGTCTTATCCCTTTAATAGGCTAATATCTATAAGGGTATAATCTTACCTATTAAACTCCTCCTTAGCGACTTTTTAACCTAAGATATTAATAGAAAGGGCGCGATAATAATAAGTAAGGCTCCCTTCTTAAGTATATAAGTAAGTAAATAAACTATCGATAGAACTTTTCTCTTTTACTATAATCCTTTCCTTTTAAGTTATTTATTCCTCCTTTTACCTATAAGCTACTTATTTAGCTCTTTCTTATTTTTACTTATATACTTCCTTTTTTAGATAATTATCTACTACCTCTTATATATACTCTTAAGTATTTACGCTTATTATTCTTAAGGGCGTTAGGGAAATAAAGTATTTAATATCTTTACTAGTCTATAGCTTTAGGTATAGCTAGATTAAATAAGCTATAAAGTCTTATAGACTAGTCGTTATTACGTCGCTAGTAGTCTTATATAAATATATAAAATTATAGTTATTAATATCCTAGCGGTAGTTTTAATATATTCCTAGGTTTTTAACTCCTTTAACCTAAGAGGGTTTAAAGCTTAGTATAAACCTTATAGGGACTATAGCTAAAGAGGCTATTACTATACTTTATTTCTAAGGAGTAATAAAGCATACTATAAGCGTTACTAAAGTCTTTAGCCTTAAGGTAATTAACTAAGCGCCTAGTAATTTTAAAGTCCTAAGGTAAGTTAGTAGCCGCGCTATTTACCTTTCTTCCTTACTAGCTTCTTATTAAGCTATTAGTAGGGGTATAGTTATAAGTCTTTTACTCCTTTATATATTTAAAGGGGTCGTTAGTAGTAGGTAAGGAGTAGGCTTAATTAGCTATATATTTAAAAGGGAAAATAAGGGCGTTATTTCTATATAAATAAAGGGACTAGTAAGGGCGCTTAGCTCTTTCTTTTATAGATTCTAAAGTAGGGATCCTATCTTAAGGTTACTTAAGGAAAGGCTACTTAGTTTAAATAAAGAGCTTAATTTAGTTAATGCTTAAAGTAATAAAGGTCTAAGCTTATTCTCGATTCCTATTAGCGTAATTAAATAGTTAAGGGTCTTTTTAAAGAAGAGTTTTATAAAGAAACTATATATAGCTTAAGCGATTAGGTTAGGTTACTTTATAAGGGTAGCTAGTATAGTTAGCTCTTTTCTTACTCTCCTTACTATATAAGCTAGTTCTATATCTTTTTAAAGCGGTAGTTTTTATCTACTAAGCCTATCTTAAAGGTTAACTACTTTTAAGACTTCTTAAAGGTCTTATTCTTCTTAATCTCTTAGAATAATATAGTTATATTAGTAAATCTATTTATACCTAGGAATCCTTATAAGAAAGACTCTACTAAAAGTTATTAAACCTTAATTAAATAATATCTTTTATAGTCGTTTAACCTTACTATTAAACTACTAAGAAACTCCGCTACCTTATAATACTACTTATATATAATTAAGTTCGTTCGCCGCGATAGCTTAGATTCTATATATTAGCCTATTAATATAGCCTTTTATACTTATCCTCTTATCTAGCTTAAAGAAATACTAGTCTTAGTATAAGATTTTATCTATCTATAAGGCTTTTTATATTGCCCTATACCTTTACTTTAAAATTACTTTAACCTTTAAGCATCGCTATTTAATTATCTTAAGGTATAGCCCGACTATACCTTTAACTTAGTATTAAATTATTATTAAGGCTAAGTAGCTATATTACTACCCTTCTTATTAAGCAGTATAAAGGACTAGCGTATAAGTAAAGTTATAAGGAACTTAAAGGATATAAAGAAACTACCGATATACTTATAAGAATATATAGAGTCTAGCGTGCTATCTTTTTTTTAAGTATTAAAAACAACTAAGTTTCCTTCTTTATAGTCTTAAAGGAACGCTCCTTAATAAAGTCCCCCTTTATTTAGTCTTACTAAAAAGTTAATAACTTTAGTTATATACCTTTATTTATATATAAAGCGACTAAGGTTAAAAGTAAAAGCGGTAAACTTACTTAAATACTCCTTATTATTTAGGTATTTATAGTACTTTATATTTCTATTTTTTATATCTTCGATAGGTTCCCCTTAATAGTTAGTATAAACTAATAGTAAGTAAGGTAAGGGGTATACTATATTCTTAATACATTTTATTAAGATCTTAATTATCGCGCTAAGGCTAAAGCTTATAGCTTATTATTTATCGATAGCTCTATAAAGAAAGTTATATATATTAATAATAAACTCTTATTAATAGGCCTTATTCCTAGTAAATCTATTTATCTTTTTAACGCCCTTATATATTATCTAAGCGTCTTTAAAGGTAATATCCCGCTGTTTAATAGGGCCTATTAGTATTAAGTACTAATAATCTCTATAAATATACTAAGGAGGTTACTTCTACTTATAAACGTCTCGTTAGTCTTAGTCTATAAACCTTTCCTTATCTTTAGCGTAAAAGCGCCTTTTACTACCTTTTACTTTAACTTTATTATAGTAAGTAAGTAAAATAAAGCTCTTACTCTTAAATAGTAATACGCTAAAAAAGATAGTAGTATTCTTAAGGAGGTTTATAGCTAGGCCTAGGATACTATTTAGGTTCGCCGCTATATCTTAGGAAAGGGTAAAGTAAGTAAAAGAAAGGAAGAAAATAAGATTAAATAGTTAGGGTAAGTAGTTTTAAGTTATAACGCTAAGAGGCTAAGAGGGTATTATATATATATATAAGAGTTATATTAGTAAAGGGGATCGTTATAAGTAAGGAAGCGTGCGAAATATATATATATATATATATATAGAAGGAAGAAGAAGGAAGGAAGAAGGAGGGTATAGTAAAAGGAATAAATAGTTATTAAAGCACGCGGTTATTAGTTACTTTAGCTAGCTTTTATAGTAGTAAGGTCTTAAGTATATTTAAGGGTTACGCTTAAATAGCTTCTTTTACTAGTTATTAATTAAGGAGCTATTTAATCTCTACTCTTTTCTTATCTTCTTTACTCTTTTTATTCCTTTTCTTTCTCTTTTCTCCTCTATCTTCTTTATTTCTTTAGACCGCTACCTTTTATCTTCTCCTTTTACGACTACCCCTTCTTCTTTATTATATTTTATAAGACCGCTAAACTTAAAACTAAAAAGCTACTAAATATCGTTAACCTCTTTTTAACTACTCTTTTATAACCTTCCTTTATTACTATAACTTTTTTTACTTAGAATTATTATACTAAGGTCTTTCCTTTTTATATAAAGTACTTTTAAGTAATAACTATCTAACTTATTTAATCTTACTTAGCTTATTCTAACTATCTTCTTTTATAAATCTATAGTTACTTTAAGACCTAGGTCTATAATAAAAATAATATTAGTTACTAAGGGTTTTTAATTTATATAGAAATTACCTTTTAGTTATAGGTTTTATTAAAAGCTCCCGATATCGTTAAGATTAAAGTATATAGTTACTCTCCTTTCTCTTACTTTCTTAAGAGTATACTAAGTTAGTATAATTAAATTATCTTCTATACCCTTTATTATAAACGTTAGCTAGTAACTTATATCTCTATAAAAATCACTTATTTATATAGATACTTCTTTTCTTAGCTTAGTTTAAGGTAATAAAAATACTCTTAAGTAGTCTTAATTACTTTATATAGAACTTATAATCCTTACCTTTATTAAGGGTATATTTAAACTTATTAAATAACTATAACTTCTACTTATAAGTACGTTATATTTCCTTTTTATAAGTATATTTCTCTTTTAAGTACTATTAGTAGCTCTTACGCTAACTATATCTAGGATTTAACTAAGGCGCTTATTTATAAATAGTAGTACTTTAATAGATACTATAGGGCTACTTATAACCTTAATAGATTCGCTAACTATATATATAGTTATAATTTCTATACTAACCTTAAGACTAATAAATTTTATAATAAGTATATTAGTAATAAGGCCGCCCTTTATCTTCTTTATAATATCCTTAATCCCTTTAGTTCTACTAAGGATTTAGAGGAAAGGGAGGAAATTAACCTTATACTTATTTTACTTAGAAAGAGATTATATAGGTTTAACGAGCTCTCTCTTAAATAATAATTAAATAGTTTTTAAGTTTACTTTATAGTAGTCTATAGTAGGTTTACTAAGAGTAAGTAGCCTTATTTAATTACTATTTTTAGTAGTAAAAGTTTTTCTTTTAAGGTTATATATATTTAATTTAGTAAGTTAGAAATATATTAAAATTTATTTTATAAGCGCGTTTATTTTTACTACTATAAGTCTCTTATTTTATAATAAAAAATAAATATTCTTATCTATAAAGTAAAAAGTCTTATTTTTAAAGGAGGTAAGTAGTAAGAATATTTATTTTCTTACTTTAATATTTAATTATATCTTTATTTATCTTCTTTAAGGTAGTAAAGGGTAGGTTATTATTAAAGAAGGGTAGGAAATATTATCTTTATTTACTTAGGGAGCTTTAAGTAAAAAATTTAAAATAATAAGGTAGTAAGTAAGGCGCTTATAAATATCTTAGCTATTATAGTCGTCCTTTAATTAAATAGTTAAACGGTGCTTTAGTTACTAGTTAGGTTTTAGTATACTTCTTATAATGGTTATAGATTTTTATCTTTACTATCTTTTCCTCCCTAGCTCCTTTTTACCTCCTCCTTTTCTTATTAAATTAGCGTTTTTAAGGCTCCTATATAAAGATCCTTTTTTACTTTACTAAGTTATAGTAGCTAAACCTTAATCGTATACCTTAAGACTTTCTTAAGTATCTATAGTCGCTCTTCTTTCTCTTTTTAGCTTTAATCCTTCTAAGGTTTATTAAAGAGTTATTATAACTATAGTACTATTTAATCTAAGGCTTCTCTACTTAATAAGAGTAGTAAATTATTTACTTTATTTATTATTTCTTCCTTCCTCCTTTTATTTAAAGTAATCTTATCTTAAAGTAACTAGTCGTCCTTAATAAAGTACTACTAACCTTTTTTATCTTTTTTAAACTTCTTTAAATACTCTCTTAAGATTATTTTATTAAGTATAATTCTATTTAAAGTCTTAATCCTATATACCTTAAACTACTCTAAGCGCGATACTACTTAAAAAGGACCGTTCTACCTTATTTAATACTTAGCTTACCTCTTTAAATTATTAAATTATCTTACGTTAAATAATAAGATAAGGTCTCTAAGTTATAGGCTTTCTTTCCTTATTATATACTTATTAGCTTTATCTATCCTCTTTATTAATCGATTCCGATATCTTATTACTCTTTTCTTAGCTTTTTTTATATCCTTTTCTTTCCTTTTTAAAACTTATACTTATACTTTAAATAATTCTTCTCTTATCTTTACTTCGTTTTAGTCGATTAGTCGCTAAGTTAAGTATTCTACCTTAAGAGGTAGTACTAGTTCTTATTTATATAGTAGGTAGAAAGCTAATATTTTATAAGACTCTTTAACTATTATTTAGTCTATAAGGATTACTTAATTAAGGTATTTAATCTACTTACCTTTTTTCTCCGCTATTTTTATAAGTACTATTATTAACCTTTAGTACCCTTATTTTACTACCGCGTTTACCTTTAAATTATATACTAAAGTTTAGATAACTTTAACGCTTATATCCTTTAGGATATACTTAAAGTCTTTCTTTATTTTAGGCCCTCTATCGATTATAGTATATAGTATTACGCTATACCTATAAATAA
Source organism: Hirsutella rhossiliensis (assembly GCF_020360975.1). Taxonomy (NCBI): domain Eukaryota; kingdom Fungi; phylum Ascomycota; class Sordariomycetes; order Hypocreales; family Ophiocordycipitaceae; genus Hirsutella; species Hirsutella rhossiliensis. The sequence goes on from NW_025408669.1 coordinate 5,211,354, forward strand.
TAAAGAGTATAAATTTAATTATAGCTCTTATAGTAATTTCTTTAACTAGGGTTACTTCTACCTATCTAGTAAGGTCGTCTTATACTTTTATAAGGTATAAATACCTATAATTAAATAGTATATACTAGCTATTAAAGTAAATCTTACTTATAAGTTAGCTAAGCGTAGTCGCGGTTATAACTTCTTAGGGTCTTTTAGTTATAAAGTATTAGTATTCTTTAAAAGAAGAGATTATACTATAAATATCGTTTTAAAGGCTAGCCTATTAATACTTATTCTTTATAAGCGTATATATAACTTATTATCCTTTATATCCTATTTATATATAGTACTTTATAATAATTTATTTCCGTTCTTTTAAGTTATCTATAACTAGTATAGGTCCCCTTTCTTTCTTTTTAAGGAGTCGCTAAAGCTTTTAATCTTTAATATAGAAATTTAAACTCTTTAAATATAGCTTCCTATAGTTTTATTTAAAAAGGCCCTTTAGCTATTTTAACGTTTAAAGGAAGTCTATAATTATCCTCGATTCCTTTAAGTAGTCCCTTTATAGCTTAGTCCCTTATACTATATTTAAGTAAAAGTCTATAAATTCTTTAATATTGCCTTTTATTTCCCTATCTAATATATTAAAAGGTCCTTTAAGCTTTCTTAAAAGTCTATTACCTATACTATTCTTCTTACCTTCGACGTATTATATAGTAAAGTTAAAGAGAAAAATATAGCTTATTTAGCGAGTTACTATAGCTCTAAGGACGTCTTTAAAGGAACTTTTTAGTTAATTAACTAAGACCTATATATTAGTTTCTAAGAAAAAATATATACTATATAAGTATATTCTTAGTCTCTTAAGCATACTTAATATAGCCCTATACTCCCTCTTTATTATATTATATTTAGTTTCTACTAGTAACTATATTTTACTTTTAAACCTTATAAGGCGCTTCTTTCTATTAACGATTTATATTAAGACTGCCCCCTAGCTAAGTAAACTAGTATTATATATTAAAATAATATCTTTACTTCTTAAGCTAACGTTAAGGGATACTAAAAAGACTAGATTAATAATAGCTTCCTTAAGGGCAGCTATTACTTTTACTTATTTATCTCTTTATTCTTAATACACTTCTTTCTTTAATAGGTTTATAAAGGGTTTTACTAAGATAGTAAACTATTTAATCTAGATTCGATAGTATCCTATAATACTAAGGAAAGCTTTAATATATATTATATTAAGGTATCTTATTTATTCCTTAGTTTTAATAACTTTAGCCTTTATAAGGTACCTTTTATTTATTTTATAGATATAACTAATAACTTTAGTTACTTATTAATAGAACTTCGATTTAGCCCTTATAATTATATAACTAAAGAGTTTAACGTTAACTAAGACTTTATTAAGGTTAATAAGGTATTTAAAGATAAATCTCCTTACTCCTAGCGCTACCTCTTTATTATTATATATTATATTAGGCCCTTTAATACCTATATTATCGAGGAAATTCTTATAGATATTTAGTATAAGGTCTTATAAGATTCTTTATATTATCCTTATAAATTAACCGACTAAGTTTATAGCCTTTTAAGGGAGTATATATATATATAAGAGGCTAATAAATATTACGAATATTATTAAGTTATAGCTTTTAATACTAAGAGGGATCTAATTATAGCCTAAAAAAAGGTCTAAAAAGGAAAGGATCTTATATATTAAGAAGTAGTCGCTAAACTTATTTATATTTAGCGGTAGGTTTATATCTCTTATTATAACGGTGTTTTAACGGGTAAGATCGTACCCCTATAGGTATTAGCCCGTTAGGGGGCGGGGGGATAAGACCCCTAGCACTCCCCTTTTAACTTACTTCTAAGTATACTTAAAGGCGTTATAAAGACCTCGATTATTTAATTAAGTATCTTCCTTAATTATAGTTAATTTAAATTTTTATTTTTCCCCTTAAAAGTAAAGGCCGCTAGTTATATAACTCTAGTAGAAATAAAGAGGCATAGAGTAAAGAAATCTCTAAGACTTATATCTATAACCTAAGGCCCTTAAAGCTATATATAGGACCGATAATTAGATAATTACGTAGTTAATTACTCTACTAATCCTTAGCTACGTACTACGCGTGCTTTAGGTATATACCCTCGTCCCTATTAAAACTAGTCTCTAGGGCGTAAACTTATTTTTCTATTTTATTTATATAGCGATAAGTAGCTTTACGAAGCTAAGAATACTTAAAGGACGACGGTACTATTTAGAAAAAATAAAATCTATGGATTTAATAATTAAAGTAGTAACTACCTTAATAGCTAAAGTTAGGGACCTAATAAAGTAATAGACTTACTAGGAAATAAATAATTAGATAATGCCTTCGCTAGTAGTAAAGGAAAAGTAATAAGCTAATACTAAAAAACCCTAAGCTCCTATTATTAACCCTATAACCCTTAATACTAGCGACTTAGTTAAGAAACTACGATCCTTATATAATACTTTAAAAGATATAAATAACGATAATAGCGTAATCTAAACCGTTCTAGAACCCTACTAAGACCTCTTACTTATATACGTACTAATAATACTAATATAGGTACTAACGAGGGATACCTTAATAACCTTAACCTTAGCTCTCCTTTATATAGTAGATTATAGAGAACGCCTACCTCCCGCTAATAAATAAGAAAGTAAGTAATAAGATAGTTATAATAAGATATCCTCTAACTCCGAAAACTCTAACTTTAAATTTCGTAACCTCGTAATCTATAGGCATACTATATCTAGAAACGCTAACCGTTAAAAAGGATTATCTAATCCTACTATTAGCGATATAAAGAAAATTAAGGTAGATATTAATAAGATTGCTAATAGACTTAGAGATATACTCGCTAAAAGCTAAGATAACCTTATAAGAAGACTCTATTAATTATAACTCCTACTTATTAGTAAATTTAATAGTAAAAACGTAACTAAATTCCTTAAGAAGTTTAAATAGGAGATATATATTAACTATATCTACGATAAGGATAAAATAGACTGGCTCGAAGTCTATATCTCCTTTATATAAGCCCCTACTATTAAAATTCTTATAGACGGACTTACCTAGGAAGAAGTAAAGAAAAGACTCCTTTAATACTACTATACATATAATATTAAATAACTAGAAACTACTAACGACCGCTTAGACTATTATAATACTAAAAAGCCTAAGACTATTATAGAAGTTATAGAATAGCTTAGTCTCTACTTATACCTATAGCGTAAGGTATAACTTAATAGCTAGGAAGAATCTATAGTCTAGTTATACTTTATCTACTATATAATACTAAAGGAGCTTATTATTAATGTTATATAGAGAAATAGGAAGATATCTAAAGTTATCTTAAAACTCTTATATAAAAGCCTTATCTATATAATTAATAATTACTTAGCACCTCGCTAGGACGTTAAGCGACGAGATATAGTATCTAAAGTCTATAATTAGAAGCTTAAGAACCTAAAGAAAGACTAGCTCTTTAAGGAAATTAATAAAGTAATAAAGGAAGCTAAATCTAATAAGGGCGAAGAAAAACTTCCTAAAGAGCTAAAGAAAATAAATAAGAAACCTAGATAGCCTATAAAGGAGATCTTAGACCTAATAAAAGCCTTTAAAGATATAAAGATTAACCTTACTTGCTAGTAAGAGTAGATATTTAACTAGCTTAATAGGGAATAGAGACGCGTTAGTAGTAGAGGCTACTCTTTAAGTCGCGGACGAGGAGGTAGCGTAAATACTATCGGATTTTACTACCTATCTAATTAATATATATAGTTTTAGGTTAATGCTTTTAACCGGCCTAGGAGATACTTTTATTACGGTAAAGAAAGATACTACCTTAATAAGTATAAGGTATACTCTTAGGACTATAAGATCGGATTTATAATATATAAAGTAGTAAATAGGACTCTTTACCTTAAAAGAAAAGATAATAGAAGCGTAATTCCCTTAGTGCTTACTAATAGGTTTTCTTAAATAAGTATATATATTTAAAGGCTTATCGTATACTAAGTAAATATATAGCTAGACTCCTTTATATTACTACTTATAAAATAAGTTAAAGCTATAGTTATACTATCTTACTTAAATTAGGCTATTAATAAAAGAGAATCTAGTTTCCTAGACTAGTTTTAGAGATATAGAAGCCTATATAAGTAGAAGCTAAGGAATCTAGAAGTAAGCGATATAAGAAAAGAAGTAAGAAGGATATTAGTTATTATAATTATAAATAACTTATAATAGAGCGATATATATAATTAGATAATCTATATAACTATAATAGGGATTAATACTTATAAGGGGAGAAGATAAAGAGTTAAAGAGGACGTAGAGGAAATCGAGATAATAAGAATAGTAAAAACTAGCCTAAAGATTATCCCTATATACTATAAATATAGAGTAGATTTAAATAAGAAGTTTAATAGACTTATAGATAAAATTATTAGAGAAATTATATATAAAAGAATCCCGATCCCTTTAAATTACTTAATTAACTTTATTCCCTAACTAAGCGAGAGACTTAGTATAAGATATATAGATATAGCCTAAGGTATAGAAAACACTAAATTCTAGACCTTAGAGAAAGTAGAGAGTAATATAAGACCTTATAAAGCTACGATAATAGTTATAAAAGTAGCCGAAGATAATATAGAAAGTAGTTTACTCCTCCTTAAATATCTATAAGGAAAACTCGCGGTAGCTTTAGTATAAGTCAAAGAATAGGACGAAGAATACTAGGTCGAACTAATTAAGCTTACTTACCTTACTTATAAAGAATCGGATTATAAGTGCCTTAAAGTCTAATAAGTACTAAAGGAAGTTAGGTTTATAACTAATATAATTAGCGTAATATAACTAGCTTAAAGACTATTTAATTAATAAACTCTAGAGGTAATAAGACTAAAGAAAGATAAATTTATTATATAAGAAGTAGTACTCTCGATAAAATACTAAGAGATAACTCTAAAGGACCTTATAACGATTCCTATAATATATATAAATATAGTCCTTATACCTTTCCGCTCGCTTAAGTATATATAAGACCTACCCTATATTTAAGTATAGCTTAGTAGCTAGAAAGCTAAAGTTCTAAGCGCCTTAATTAATACTAGGTCTAAAGGAAACCTTATTACTAAAAGATATATAAACGTATATAGGCTTAAAATCCTACTAATAAGAGCATTAATAATAGCGTATACTAGGTCCCCTATAGATATAGTTAGGGAGGTAGAGACTAATCTTTATCTAGGCACGGCCTAGATACTAATCTATCTTTATATTATACTAGATAGAGTCTTAGTCCCTTTTATCTTAAGCATACTATTTATTAGAGCCGCGTATATATTATTTAATTATTCCCTAAGGAACGGCGATATATAGGTTAAATATTAAATCGGTACTATCTAGGTAGTTACGCTAGTAGTAGGAGCTATTAAATAAGAGCTTCTAGATAAGGTCGATATAGTAAAATCCTTTTAGACTACGATCTTAATAGTTAATAAAGACGTATATAAAAGACTAAAGCTCGAGGAGACTATATAGGAAATAGCTACCTAGCTCCTAAGAAATTTTTTTAGGCTTTAGTAATAGAAGTTAAAGAAGATAACCTAGGAGCTACTTAATAATTATAGAGAGAACCCCTTATAGATACCCCGATAGCCGAGATTCTCTTACTAAGAGGTAAGATCCTTAGTTATAGAGGGGGCGCTAACTAAGTCCTTAACCTAGCCTACGCTAGCGTAAACGAGCCCTTAATAGCACTAGTATAATAGTAATTAATTATAGATAAAGGAGATAAGGCGATTCTAGCTATTAGATCTAAGATAGTAAAAGAGATTATTAAAGTTATAGTAATAAAGGCTATAGGAGAATTTAAGAAAAATATTATTAGAGCTAGAAAGAAGTTTAGAAAGATTTAGAAGGTTAAAGTTAAGATAAGGAGGAAACGACCTATTAGATTATATAATCTAAGAGTTAATACTCTCTTTAAAAGAAAAGTAAATAAGATTAACCTTATTAATAATACTTTATTAGACGGCTTAACGCTAAAAGGGGACCCTAACTAAAAGAAAACTAAATAAAATACCGTTAAAGATAAGATATAGCCTAGACCCTACCTAGAATACTTAATAGGAAAATTGTTAAGTATATAGAAAGGAAAGCGGCTAATATAAGAAAGACTTAAAGTAATCTACGAATAATTTAAGGGCTTTCTTATAGAGGTAGAAATCCGGATCTTCGATAGTATTCTATTTAATAGGGAAGTAGCATTATCCTAGGACTTTATAGAAAGAGGTAGAGTCGACCTAGCTATAGCCCTACTATAGGTTATTAAGATAATAGAATATAAGGTATAGTAAGTAGCCTTAATCCCGATCTTAAAAGCGATAGAGTAGAAAGTTATTAATATCCTTAAAATTAAACTAGAAATAAGAGTCCTTAAAGAAAGGCACGGGCCCTATAAGAACCTTTTTTTCCTAGTAGTAAAGAAAGATAGAGGACTACGCTTAATTAATTCCGCTACGCGTATAAATACCGTTATAATAAGAGATATAAACCTACCGCTAAATATAGATAAGTTTAGCGACTACTTCTTAATATATAAGATCCTTTCCCTCCTAGACCTTTTTTTAGGCTATAATTAGATCCCTCTTAATATTAAAAGCTATAACTTAACGATATTCGCGATACTTATTAGCCTCTTATATATATATACTCCCTTAAGGGGCTATAAACTTAGTCGGCTAATTTATAAGGATAATATAAAGAATCCTATAAGACCTTATACTAAATATCTATTAGAATTTCCTTGATAATATAGGTATTAAGGGGCCTAATACGACGTATAATAATAAAGAGGTAGCTCTAAGAGTAAGGAGATTTATCTTTAAATACCTTATTAACCTTAATAAAATCCTAGTTAACGTTAAACTCTCTAGTTATACGATTATAGGGGCTAAATCGAAATTCTATTAGTAAGCAACCGAAGTTATCGGTTATATCTATAGAATAAATAGAAGGTGCCTTATAAAAGCTAAAGTTATTAAAATTAAGGAATAGATAAGATACCTTAATATAATATATATTAGAGCTTTCCTTAGTATCGTAGGATACTATTAAATCTAAATTAAATAGTTCGCTATCTTAGTAAAACCCCTTATAGACCTACTAAAGAAAGAAGTCTATTAGGAATAGGGAGATAAATAAATAAAAGTAATAGCTGCCCTTAAGGAAGCTATTACTAATCTAGTCTTTTTAGTATCCCTCGACGTTAGCCTAGGAAGAGGAGATATTATTCTAATATATAATACTAGTTTACTTAGCTAGGGGGCAGTCTTAATATAAATCGTTAATAGAAAGAAGCGCCCTATAAGGTTCGAAAGTAAAATATAGTTATTAGTAGAAACTAAATATAATATAATAAAGAGGGAGTATAGGGCTATATTAAGTGCGCTTAGGAGACTAAGAATATACTTATATAGCGTATATTTTATCCTAGAAACTAATATATAGGTCCTAGTTAATTAACTAAAAGGTGCCCTTAAAGACGTCCTTAGAGCTATAATAACTCGCTAGATAAGCTATATTTTCCTCTTTAACTTTACTATATAATACGTTAAAGGTAAGAAGAATAGCGTAGCTAATAGACTCTTAAGAAAGCTTAAAGGACCTTCTAACGTATTAGATAGGGAAATAAAAGGCGATATTAAAGAATTTATAGACTTTTACTTAAACGTAGTATAAGGGACTAAGCTATAAATAGACTACTTAAAGGAATCGAGGATAATTACGGACTTCCTTTAAACGTTAAAATAGCCGGAAGGCCTTTCTAAATAAGACTATAGGAAGTTACGTCTAAAGAGTCTAAATTTCTATATTAAAGATTAAAAGCTTTAGTAACTCCCTAAGAAGGAAGAAAGGGGACCTATACTAGTCGTAGACGACCTAAAAGAATAGAAAAGGATTATTATAAAGTACTATACGTAAATAAGATATAAAGGATAATAAGTTATATATATATTCGTAAAGGATAGGTATTAGTAGGCTAGCCTTTAGAACGATATTTATAGCGTAATCTCTTCCTATAAAGAATACTAATACTTTATAACTAAGAGACCTTAGGAAGTTATAACCGCGACTACGCCTAGCTACCTTATAAGTAAGATTTACTTTAATAGCTAGTATATACTATTTAATTATAGGTATTTATACCTTATAGAAGTATAAGACGACCTTACTAGATAGGTAGAAGTAACCTTAGTTAAAGAAATTACCGCGAGAGCTATAACTAAATTTATACTCTTTATTATTTATAGGTATAGCGTAATACTATACGCTATAATCGATAGAGGGCCTAAAATAAAGAAAGACTTTAAGTATATCCTAAAGGATATAAGCGTTAAAGTTATTTAAACTTTAGTATATAATTTAAAGGTAAACGCGGTAGTAGAATAAAGGTACTAAAGGTTAATAATAGTACTTATAAAAATAGTAGAGAAAAAGGGTAAGTAGATTAGATACCTTAATTAAGTAATCCTTATAGACTAAATAATAGTTAGAGAGTCTTATAGAATATTAGCTTTCTACCTATTATATAAATAAGAACCGGTACTACCTCTTAAGGTAGAATACTTAACTTAGCGACTAATCGACTAAAATAAAGTAAAGATAAGAAAAGAATTATTTAAAGTATAAGTATAAGTTTTAAAAAGGAAAGAAAAAGATATAAAAGAAGCTAAGAAAAGAGTAATAAGATATTAGAATTAATTAATAAAGAGGATAGATAAAGCTAATAAGTATATAATAAGGAAAGAAAGCCTATAACTTAGAGATCTTATTTTATTATTCGATATAAGACGATTAAATAATCTAAGAAGGTAAGCTAAGTATTAAATAAGGTAGAACGGTCCCTTTTAAGTAATATCGCGCTTAAAGTAGTCTAGGGTATATAGGATTAAGACTTTAAATAGAATCGTACTTAATAAGATAATCCTAAGAGAGTATTTAAAGAAGTTTAAAAAGGATAAGGAAAGTTAATAGTACTCTACTAAGGACGACTAGTTACTTTAGGATAAGATTACTCTCGATAAGAGGAGGAAGGAAGAAATAATAAATAAAGTAGATAATTTACTACTCCTACTAAGTAAAGAAGCCTTAGATTAAATAGTACTACGGTCGTAAGGACTCCTTAACGAACCTTAGAAGGATTAAAGCTAGGAAGAGAAAGAAAAGTAACTATAGATACCTAAGAAAGGCCTAAGGTATACGATCGAGGTTTAGCTGCTATAACTTAGTAAAGTAAAAAAGGATCTCTATATAGGAGCCCTAAAGACGCTAATCTAACGAGAAAAAGAGGAGGTAAAAAGGGGCTAGGGAGGAAAAGGCGGTAAAAATAAAATCTATAACTATCGTAAGAAGTATACTAGAACCTAACTAGTAACTAGGGCACCGTTTAACTATTTAATTAAAGGACGACTATAGTAGCTAAGATATTTACGAGCGCTTTACCTACTACCTTACCGTTTTAAATTTTCTACCTAAAGCTCCTTAAGTAAATAGAGATAATATTTCCTACCCTTCCCTAATAATAACCTACCCTTTATTGCCTTAAAGAAGATAAATAAAGATATAATTAAATAATAAAGTAAGAAAACGAATATTCTTACTACTTACCTCCCTTAAGAATAGGATTTTTTACTTTATAAATAAGGACGTTTATTCTTTATTATAGAGGGGGAGACCTACTATAGCGAAAATAAATACGCTTATAAGATAAATTTTAATATATTTTTAACTTACTAAATTAAACGCGTATAACCTTAAGAGAAAAGCTTTTACCGCTAAAGATAGTAACTAGATAAGGCTACCTATTCCCGGTAAACCTACTATAGACTACTATAAAGCGAACTTAAAGACTATCTAATTATTACTTAAGAGAGAGCTCGTTAAACTTATATAATCTCTTTCTAAGTAAAACGGGCGTAAGGTTAATTTCCTCCCCTTCCTTTAAATCCTTAGTAAGACTAAAGGGATTAAGAATATTATAAAAAAGATAAGGGGCGGTCTTATTACTAATATACTTATTATAAAATTTATTAGTCTTAAGGTTAATATAGAAATTATAACTATATATATAGTTAGCGAATCTATTAAGGTTATAAGTAGCCCTATAGTATCTAAGGAAGTACCGCTATTCGTAAATAAGCGCCTTAGTCGAATCCTAGATATAGTTAGCGTAAGAACCGCTAATAGTACTTAAAAGAGAGATATACTTATAAAAAGGAAATATAACGTACTTATAAGCGGAAGTTATAGTTATTTAATAAGTTCGAATATACCCTTAATAAAGGCAAGGATTATAAGTTTTATATAAAGTAATTAAGACTACTTAAGAGTATTCTTACCGCCTTAAACTAAGCTAAGAAAAGAAATATCCGCGTAGATAAGCGATTTCTATAAGGATATAGGTTACTAGCCGACGTCTATAATAAAGGGCATAGAAGATAATTTAATTATACCGACCTAGCGTGCTCTCGAGAAAGTAGGAGAGAGAAGAGCGACCGCGCGCTTTAATCCTAACGATATTAAGAGCTTTTAATAAGATCTATAACTAAAAGGCAATTTCTACGTAAATTAAAAACCCTTAGTAACTAATATTATTTCTATTATAGACCTAGGTCTTAAAGTAACTATAGATCTATAGAAAAAGATAGTTAGAACGAGCTAAGTAAGATTAAATAAGTTAGATAGTCGTTACTTAAAAGTACTCTATATAAAGAGGAAAGACCTTAGTGCGATAATTCTAAGTAAGAAGAGTAGTAGTAATAAGGGAAGGTTATAAAAGAGTAGTTAAAGAGAGGTTAACGATATCTAGTAGCTCTTTAGTTTTAAGTTTAGCGGTCTTACGAGATATAATAAGGAAGAAGAGGTAGTTATAAAAGGAGAAGATAAGAGGTAGCGGTCTAGAGAAATAAAGAAGATAAAGGAGAGAAGAGGAAGAAAAGGAATAAAAAGAGTAAAGAAGAGGAGAAAAGGGCAGAGATTAGATAGCTTATTAATCGATAACCGGTAAAAGAAGCTATTTAAGCGTAACCCCTAAATACGCCTAAGACCTTACCGCTATAGAGGCTAGCTAAAGTAACTAATAACCGCGCGCTTTAATAACTATTTATTCCTCTTACTATACCCTCCTTCTTCCTTCCTTTTTCTTACTTCTATATATATATATATATATACTTTATACGCTTCCCTACTTATAACGATCCCTTCTACTAATATAACTCTTATATATATATATAATACTTAGCCTCTTAGCGTTATAACTTAGAACTACTTACCCTAACTATTTAATCTTATCTTCTCCCTTTCTTTCGCTTACTTTACCCTTTCCTAAGATATAGCGGCGAGCCTAAATAGTATCCTAGGCCCGGCTATAGACCTCCCTAAGAATACCGCTATCTTCTTTAGCGTACTACTATTTAAGAGTAAGAGCTTTATTTTACTTACTTACTACGGCAAAGTTAAAGTAAAAGGCGGCGAAAGGCGCTTTTATGCTAAAGATAAGGAAAAATTTATAGACTAAGACCGATAAGACGTTTATAGGTAGAAGCAACCTCCCTAGTATATCTATAAAGATCGTTAGCACCTAATACTAATAGGCCCTATTAAGCGGTAGGATATTACCCTTAAAGACGCTTAGATAATATATAAGGGCGTTAAAAAGATAAACGGATTTACTAGGAATAAGGCCTGCTAAGAAGAGTATATCGTCGACGTATATAACTTTCTTTATAGAGCTATTAATAAATAATAGGCTATAAGCTTTAGCCTTAGCGTAATAATTAAGATCTTAATAAGAGGTATTAAGAACGTAGTATACCCCTTACCTTACTTACTATTAGTTTATACCGACTACTAAAGGGAACCTATTAAAGATATAGAAGATAGATATATAAAGTACTATAAATGCCTAAATAATAGGGAGCATCTAATTAAGTTTACCGCTCCTACCTTTAACCTTAGTCGCTTTACGTATAAATAAAGGTATATAACTAGAGTTATTAACTTTTTAGTAAGACTAAATAAAGGGGGACTCTACTAAGGAGCGTTCTTCTAGGACTATAAGGAAGGAAACTTAATCGTTTTTAATACTTAGAAAGAGGGATAGTATACTAGACTCTATACGTTCCTATAAGTATAGCGGTAGTTTCTTTATATCCTCTAAGTTCCTTATAACTTTACCTATATACTAGTCCCTTATACCGCTTAGTAGGAAGGGTAGGAATATAGCTACTTAGCCTTAATAATAATCTAATATTAGGTTAGAGGCATAGTTAAGCTACGCCTTAAGATAATTAAGTAGCGATACCTAAAGGTTAAAGTAATTCTAAAGTAAAGGTACGGGGTAATATAAGAAGCCCTATAGATAGATAAAATCTTATACTAAGATTAGTATTTCTTTAAGCTAGACGAGAGGATAAGTATAAAAGGCTACGTCGATAAGCTAATATATAGAATCTAAGCTATCGCGGCGAATAAGCTTAATTATATATAAGCGATATTATAGGGCGGTAGAGTTTCCTAGTAGTTTAATAGCGGGGTTAAACGACTATAAAAGATACTATCTAATTAAGGTCTAACGACCTTTAGTAGAGTCTTTCTTATAAGGATTCTTAAGAGCGAGCGGATTTACTAATATAACCGTATTATCTTAGGAGACTAAGAAGAATAAGACCTCTAAGAAGTCCTAGAAGTAGTTAACCTCTTAGATAGGCCTACTAAATAGAGACTACCGCTTTAAAGAGATATAGAACTAGCTTATATAGTAAGGAAAGCGAGAAAGGAGCTATTTATACTAGCTGCCCTTACGAAGTAACCTAACCCGATCGCTTAAGCTATACGCGGTTTCTTTATAAAACTCCTCCCTAAAAAGACCCCTAATTATCTAATTACGCTAACGGGAATCGAGAATAGACTTAGTCCTTTATTACCTTAAGCGTTAACCGAATCGAGCTCCTTATCTAAACTAAAGTAGCCTTTCCCTAAGTAACCTTAAGATAGGATCCCTACCCTAGAGCCTATAAAGGAGAGAGCTAAGCGCCTTTATTAGTCCCTTTATTTATATAAAAATAACGCTTTTATTCCCCCTTTAATATATAGCTAATTAAGCTTACTCCTTACCTACTATTAATAACTCCTTTAAATATATAGAGGAGCGAAAGACTTATAACTATACCCCCGCCGATAACTTAATAAGGAGCTAGTAGGGAAGAAAGGTAAATAGCTTAGCTACTAACTTACCCTAGGACTCCGAAATTACTAGGCGCTTAGTTAATTACCCTAAGGCTAAAGACTTTAGTAACGCCTATAGCACGCCCTATTACTCCCTAGAAACAAAGTATAGTAATAGCCTCTCTAGCTATAGTCCCTATAAGGTTTATACTAGGTTTTAAACCCTCCTAAGTTAAAGGAGTTAAAAACCTAGGAATATATTAAAACTACCGCTAGGATATTAACGACTATAATTCTATATATTTACGTAGGACTACTAGTAACGCGATAATAATTAGCCTATAAGACTCTATAGCTTATTTAATCTAGCTATACCTAAAGCTATAAACTAGTAAAGACGCTAATTACTTTATTTCCTTAACGCTCCTAGGAATAATAAGCGCGAATACTTAAGAGCGTATATAGGGGGTAGTAGATAATTATCTAAAGAAGGAAATATATAAGTAAAAATAGAAAAGAGCTAAATAAGTAGCTCGTAGGTAAAGAGAGGAATAAAGGATATAAAGGGAAAGGATTATAGTAAAGGAGAAAAGTTCTATTAACGGTTTATTTATTTACTTACTTATATACTTAGGAAGAGAGCCTTACTTATTATTATCGCGCCCTTTCTATTAGTATCTTAGGTCGGAAAGTCGCTAGGGAGGAGTTTAATAGGTAAGATCGCACCCCTATAGATATTAGCCCGTTAAAGGGATAAGACCCCTAGCACCCCCCCCCTATAAGAGTCTTTGACTATTGTGGGTGATGGGCTTGGGCCGCGGCCCAAGCCGTGTAGTCACGTGCGGAGGGCCGGATCCCGTAAGTATAGGGGCGGGCCAGCCGCGCATAGAAGAGCTCTGCATAGCTTGTTAACATTATCCTACGGACGGCACCTACGCACACGCCTCTGCCTACTCCGTGACAGTATAAGCTATCAACTAATAGATCTAATAGATATCTCCCCGGAAAGGGTGCCGCTTCCCTAAGGGAGCACCCCGCCACCCCCCGGGCGGATAGGAAGTATTGTAGCTATCCTAGAAGCGATTAGAAGCGCGACGGCTAGCGAGAAGAACGAGGTTCTCGCTGCACTAGGGGAGCCGTCTACGAGACTAGCGTTGACCCCTACGACCTTAGCAACACCGGTTGCGGCGGCGGCACCACCGATACGGAAGCCGCTTCCCTAGCCGACTTAGGACGGCAAGCCTGAGTCCTTCTACTTCTTCCTTAGCCGGCTATAGACGAAGTTTATGATAGACGAGAAATAGGGCCTAAACGGCTGTCGTGACACAGCGTGGTATTCGCTCCTCTATACGCTGCCGGAGCCCTAGATGCGGCGGATCTCCGGATTCTAGGATAAGGGCGGCCCTAAAGGCAGACGCGACCCGTAGGACTTCTTCTAACACCTTATACATGCGTTCGGCAACGTGTAGGAGCGGGAGAAGGCGTAGGATAGGCTGCGGACCCTTAAGTAGAGGGACGGGTAGACCTTTAGCGAATTCCTCCCCGACTTCGAAGAGACGCTCTCACGAGCAGCGGGAACCACGGTGTGGGAAGACAGCGCGAAGCTCATATAGTTACGGAACTCGATTACGCCGGCCCTACGGGAGCTGCTTATCCCCGTAATTATGCCTATTAACTACGGCGAGTACGTGAGCCGGTTGATGAAGGTGGCATAGGGCTACGAGCAGACGCCGCGTTTCTAAAAGCTTCGTAAGCGCACGCCGTATAGCGGTAACGGGATCACCGCCCCTCTATAAGAGGAATAGCCGACTATCGACACTAACGGAGACACCCTAATATCGGCTACCCGTACGGACCGAGCTAAACGCGGTAGGAAGTCGTCTTCGAACATCCCCTATACTATCCCGCTCTCTAAGCAGCGGGCGAAGTAGGTAACGAGCGAGGAAATCGGGAAAAGGAAGGCTAACGGCCGCTGCCTACGTTGCGGCGCGTCTATACACTTTATATTAAAATGCCCCTTCCTTTTAGCTAAGCGGCCTATAGTAGTTCGAGTAGCGAAGATAGAACCGCTCCTTGCCTTAGACGACGAAGAGGAATCCGCTCCCTTAGGCCCGGAGGAAAAAGAGTAGCTCCGGAGCAAAGACGGGCTCCGGAGCCCTAATTGCTAGCACTAGCAAAGGAGAAGGAGGAATTATCCGCCCATATAGAAGAGGAGCCTACTTTAATATAGGTTATAGTTAATAACTCCTTGCCCGTCGCCGCCCTTATAGACGAGGGCTGCTAGTGCTACGCCGCAGTTAACGAGGCGCTTGCACGAGAGATATAAGTGCCGGTAGAAAAGATCGCCCTAAGGCGAGTAAAGGGCGCCTTAGGCGCGATGGAGGGTGCGGTGATTAGGGGCATTACGTAGCTAGCTATAGAGGTCGACGGTTGCCGTAAGCTTATCGTGGCCTATATAATCCCCTAACTAGAGTTTCCCCTAATCCTCGGGAAACCCTGGTTATTATATACGGAGTTATACTCGGTTCCGTACTAAAAGAAGCTATGGTTTAGGCCTACGCAACGGTAGGTCCGCTACGACGACGGTTCCGTAGGCGTGGGACTAAGCGTGCGAGCTTTATGCTCGGTATAAGAAGTCCTTGCCTCTGTCTTTATAGGAACCGTGCGACGGTTAAAGCGGGAGGAAGGCCGGGTAGCGGCTAACGCAGCGGTCTACGCAGTTAGCCTAGCGGACATCGATAAGGCCCTCCGGGCGAAGAAGCCGAAGTCGCCCTCTAAGCTACGGCAGCAGATACCGGAGCGCTTTTACGACCTCCTACCGCTATTCGAGTCCTAGGAAGCGGATAAGCTTAACCCGTATAAGCCGGGGGTAGACTATAAGATCGTACTCCGCACCGATAAGAAGGGGCAGGAACTGCCCGCACCGTTCGGACCGCTATATAGCATATTACACGCGGAACTGCTAGTGCTAAAGAAGACGCTAAGGGACCTCCTAGATAAGGGTTTTATTTAAGTAAGCAGCTCCGAAGTAGGAGCGCCGGTCCTATTCGTGCGTAAACTAGGGGGCGGGATACGGTTCTATTGCGACTATAGGGCTCTAAACGCAATTACGAGGCCGGACCGCTACCCCTTGCCCCTAATCTCGGATACGCTCCGTAACCTTTCGAAGGCGAAGTGGTTTACGAAGCTAGATATAAAATAGGCGTTCTATAAGGTGCGGATCTCGGAGGGTAACGAGTAGAAGACGGCGTTCCGTATACGCTACGGCTTATTCGAGTGGCTTATAACGCCCTTCGGCCTCTTAGGAGCGCCCGCCACCTTCTAGCGTTATATTAACAACGTACTTCGGGACTTCCTCGACGAGTTCGCCTCCGTATACGTAGATAATATCCTTATTTATATAAGCGGCTCCTACGAGGACTATATACGGAAAGTACGGAGGGTCCTAGAGCGCCTCTAACTTTATAGGCTCTACCTCGACCTAGATAAGTGCGAATTCGGGGTTAAGAGGGTTAAGTACCTAGGCTTTATTATCTACGCCGGCGTAGGCATATAGGCGGATCCCGTAAAGATCTAGGCGATTCGGGACTAGGCTGCCCTAACTACGTAGATAGGCGTGCGGAGCTTCCTTAGGTTCGCGAACTATTATAGGATGTTTATTAGGGGCTTCTCCCGTATTATAATGCCCCTAAACGAGATTACCGGGAAGCGGACCGCTTTTCGCTAGGGGCCCGCATAGGAAGGAGCGTTCCGTACGCTCAAGGACCTATTCTCTTAAGCCCCGGTGCTGCTCTAGTAGGACTTCGACCGGTCTACGTTAGTTAAAGCGGACTATAGCGGCTAGGCACTCGGAGGAACGCTCTCCTAGGAGGTAGACGGGCGGAAGTAACCGGTGGCGTTCTACTCCCGCAAGCTAACCCTAGCGGAGCGGAACTACGCTATTTACGATAAGGAGATACTAGCGATTATTAGCTACCTCGAGCAATAGTAAGCGGAGCTCCGGAGCTATGAGAGCTTCGAGGTTCTTATAGACTATAGGAACCTCGAGTACTTTATAACTCGCTAGCACCTCTCGGAGCGGCAAGCCCGCTAGGCGGAGTATCTCTTACGCTTTAACTTCTCGATTAAGTACCGGCTAGGGCGGGACTCCGCAGTCCTAGATGCGCTTTCCCGGAGGGATTAGGACCGGCCGACGGGAGCGGACATCGAGGCCCGGGATCTATAGCTTATCCCGCAAGAAGCGCTACGGACTTATATAGGAGCTTCCCTAGTAGAGGAAGGCGCGGCGCCAACGGATGAGCCTTCCCCCGCACCTTCGCCTCGGCCCGGCGAGGAGGATATGGCCTAGGGGCGCGTGCGGCGCGGGTGTTCTAAGATAAGGTCCTCTAGCGCTTATAGGATAGGATATCGTCTCTAGACCGTACCTACGAGAGCGTGCGCCGCGCCGTTAAGTCCGGCGCTCGACGCCTCGATCCGAAGCTAAAGCTAAAGGTATAAGTGGCCGACTATTACATCGACCCACGGGGGCACCTACGTTAGCGGGGGAGACTATAGGTGCCGGGCGCGCCGTATACTATAGAAGCTAGGGAGAAGGATGGACCGCCGGAGCTAGACGAACGGAACGAGCTCCGAGGGAAGCTAGTCTAGCTCGTCTATAACTCTAGTATCGTGGGCCACCCGGGTAGGCAGGGCATAGCAGCAGGCCTCGCGAGGGATTTCTACTGGCCCCTCCTATAGCACTACGTTCGCCGCTTCCTCCGTAACTGCGATATCTACGGCCGTACTAAGATTTAGAGGGCGCAGCTTAAGGGGCTGCTTAAGTAGCTTCCGGTGCCCGACCGGTTCTATACGTATATATAGATAGACTTTATAACGGACCTCCTACTTATAGAGGGCGGCAACCGCTATATATAGGTAATTAAGGACCGACTTAGTAAGTCTATAGTATTAGAGCCGATACCGTCTATAGATACGGAGTCCTACGTAGAGCGCTTCCTATAGTGCTAGGCCCGCTCGCATAGCTAGCCAGCCTCTATTATAAGCGATAGGGGATCGAATTAGACCAGCCGCTTTTAGCAGCACCTATGCTAGCTGCTTTAGATTACGTAGCTGCTTAGCACGGTATATTACCTATAGACCGATAGAGGGCCCGAGAGGGTTAACTAGGAGGCGCAGGCTTACCTACGGGCCGTCGTGGCCCGTAACTAAGTAGACTAGGACCGTTAGCTCCCCGCGGCCCAACTTACGTTAAATAGTAGACTATATACCTCTATTAGGATGGCCCCTTTCTTTATAACGTATAGCTTCGAACTACCCTCACTAGTTCCCTTTGCCGCAAACGTAGTAGCGGAGCAGCATAGCAATTCGTTACCGGAGGGCCGCGCCTCCGCGTTCGTACGAAAGCTATAGGAGACTACGGATTATTGCCAATCCGCGATGGCCGCTACGGCGCAAGATCAGGAGCGGCACGCTAATAAGACTAGGGCCCTAGCAGATAGGTTTACGGCAGGAGATAAGGTATAGCTAGACCTCCGTAACTATAGGTCGGCGCGGCCAAAGAAGAAGCTTAACTAGCTACACGCGAAGTTTACGGTGCGGAGGGTTATTAGCCCGTAGGTTATAGAGCTCGATAGTCTCCTAACGGGGGTCTATAATAAGATCAACGTAGACCTCCTTCGCAGAGCCTCCTCTAACCCGCTGCCCGGATAAGAAGTAGCGGACGCCTAACCGCCCGTAATCGAGGTAGAGGGAGAGGACGAGTTCGAGGTCGAAGAGATACGGGCCGCGCGCTAGAAAAAGGTCGGTAGGGGGAAACGCCGGGAGGTCCTCGTTAAGTGGCGCGGGTATCTCGACCCTACGTAGGAACCCGCACGTAAGTTTACGGGAACCGTAGCCCTCGATAAGTTCGAAGCCTTATTCGGAACGGTAGACGAGAACGACGGACCAGCGGACCACCGACAGCAGCCCGGGCCAGGACCACGAAGTAGGCATAGCGGAGGGGGCAGTCACGGCAACATAGGCAATATAAGCGCAATAGTACGGGCGGAGATAAAAACAGCGTTTATTGCGGGGCGGAGCCCCTAGACTACCCGGGCCTATTCCTTATCGTTATTATTATCTTCGTTATCGTCGTCCTCGTCGGCCTCCTCCTTCTTATTAGCGGCGGCGGCGGTCTCTAGGGCGCTAAGGCGGCCCTCTAAGCCCGCAAGCCAGTCGGCGGCGGCGGCGGGGGCAGAGGGCGGCGGCCAGCGGCGGCGGCAGGGGCAGCGGCGGTGGCGGAGGCGGGCACGGCCAAGGGGACCGCCGATAGGGCGACGGAGGCAGTATCCCTAGCGCCGGGTGCGTTAGAGGCGGAAATAGGGGAGCGGAGGAGTAGGACTTACTTAGGCACAAGGCCCCACCGCTCGAGGGCGCGGAGGTTACGGTAGGCGGCGGCGGCGGCGGTAAGGCGCTTCTTGGCAGCCCCCCGCGCCTGCCCGTGCGAGCCGGCCTTCTAAGCCGACGCCGCAGCGAGCAGGACGGGAGGCGCCGCCTCATAGGCGCGGCCGGCTCGCGCGCACTAGTAGCAGCTGCCGCCGCGGCGGCGCCCGGCCTGGTCGGAGCAGTCGAGCTCCTGCGACGCATAACGCATATAGGGGGCCGAGCGGGCGGCGCCGGCCTATACTTAGCGCTTATACTATAGGAGGTTAGCGGACAACGTCTGTTACGCTTGCCTAACTGCGGACTTACGGGGGTGGCGGAGACGGAGGCGGGGGCCGAGGGGCCGGGCGTCACGGGTGGCGGCGGGGACGGCGTCGTTACCCTAAGGGGCGACGTAAGAGCGAACAGCGCAGCAGAGGCGGCGGCGGCGGCGGTGGGAGCGGTGGCAGCGGCGCGGGCAGGAGCGGCGGCAGCGGCGGAGTCGTCGTCGGCCGCGGCCAGCACGGCGTCGACGAACGACTCCGCACGCTCCGAGAAGGAGGAGGTAGGAGAGGGAGAGGCGGATATATCTATCGCGGAAGTCAGCACGACGGAATGCGGCCTCCCGCTCTATAAGGCGCGGAACTTACTAGTTAGAGTTATTGTTGTTGTTAGGGCTATTGTTGCTGCTACCGCTGCTACTACGAGCATACGTTAATAGAGCGGCCCGTATAGCTAGGAACGGACTAACGCCCCGGGTAGAGCGGAACTTACCTATTAATGCTGCTACTGCGGTTAAAGAAGGGAGAGAAGGAAGGGAAGGGGGAAGGGGGGGATGCCGCCTTATATACCCCTTAGTAGAGGATGCTGCCTGAGGCAGAGGGAACGGGCAACCTAAGGCTCACGTAGGTCCGGACTAGCCGCCGGCTACCTAGGGGCGTATATAATAGGTTACGCCCCTATTTAAACGGCCAGCCGGCCGACGAGTGTGGAGCCGGGTCCCGGCTGCCCGGGCTAACGGGCGCGGGGACAATAGGGCTAGTAGGGCCGGCCCTATTAACGGGAAAGGGCAGGGAAGAGCCCGCGGCACGGGCCTAATTATACGGGAGCCGTTAATAGGGCAGCGCTGCGCCGCGCTCGAGGGAGGGCATTGTATAAGAGTCTTTGACTATTGTGGGTGATGGGCTTGGGCCGCGGCCTAAGCCGTGTAGTTACGTGCGGAGGGCCGGATCCCGTAAGTATGGGGGCGGGCCAGCCGCGCATAGAAGAGCTCTGCATAGCTTGTTAATATCATCCTACGGACGGCACCTGCGCACACGCCTCTGCCTACTCCGTGACACCCCCCCCCCTTTTAACTTACTTTTAAGTATACTTAAAGGCGTTATAAAGACCTCGATTATTTAATTAAGTATCTTCCTTAATTATAGTTAATTTAAATTTTTATTTTTCCCCTTTAAAGTAGATGCCGCTAGTTACGCGACTCTAGTAGAGATAAAGAGGCGTAGAGTAAAGAAAATCTCTAAGACTTATATTTATAACCTAAGGCCCTTAGAGCTATATATAAGACCGATAATTAGATAATTACGTAGTTAATTGCTCTACTAATCCTTAGCTACGTACTACGCGTGCTTTAGGTATATGCCCTCGTCCCCGTTAAAATAGTATCGTTATCGCGATGTCTAGCTTATAGCGAAAGGGCCTAGTCGGAATAGGAGGCGTCGTTTAAAACGCGTCTTATAATAGCCTAGGCGAAGTACTAGCTAGCTACTCTACTATAGTTAGACCTAGCGACGAGTAGAACGCTTATACGGTAGGACTTATAGCGATTATAATAATATTATAGTGCTTACTAGCTAGTCTACGTCGTAGAGGCATAATAATCGTAATAAGTAACCTATTTATCTTATAAGTTATTACGCGGCCGCGATAGTAGTCGGGATAATATACGATCCGCGAGATATACGAATATATCGAGACTTTACGGAGAAGAGGATATAGCGTTGCCCTTCGATAGGTACCCGCCTACGAAGACTTTACGATAAGCCTACTAGCTAAAGTAGCCGCGAAGAGAGCAACTAGGGACGAATACGCTGCCGAACTAGCGGCATTTAAAGTAAGGTTAACGACGCTATAACTACTGCTTAACGGATAGAGATAGATTAACTAAATTCTAGAACGAGTCGGGAAGTAGTCGAGAAAGATTAATAAAGCGCTACCTAGTCGGTATACTTAAAAGTTATATAACGAACTAATAAAGAAAGAAGCACGCGTATTAAGGCAACTTCGCACCGGTAAATCTCGACTAAATAATTACCTTTATAAGATAGGAGCTTTAGATTCGGATAAGTATATATATAGATAGATAGCAGAGATAGTAGAATATTTCCTTTTCCAATATAATAGATAGATATTATAGCGATAGATTATACTTCGGTACGCACGCGATAAGATTAAGGACCTATCGTTCTTCCTAGGAGGCAAAGTAGTATTAGATAATAATAAGTAGTAGCCGGATATAAAGGCTATATAAGCGATAGTATAGTTCGCGTTAGCAACTAAACGCCTTAATATAGACTAGCAGCCGATAACGGACTAACTATAGATCGAAGACATAAACATCGAATAGTCTTTAAGTTAATAGATCGCGCTTTAGCTGCTAAAGGTAGGACGCTGAACACTTAGAGAAACTGACCTTCAAGCAGGCCTATCATGTTACAGCGATCGAGGCTAGAAATAGATGAAAAGAGGTGTGGGGCTTTAGGTGAGATGGGACTATATATAGAAGGTTTATAGCTTAGCTTAGTGGCTCTATGGGGGGAACCCTCCGGGCGTAATACAATTAAATAAATAAATACCAGGCACGTAGACACTCACAAGCCTCTATGATATCTGCCTTAAGCCTACCTCGACGATCAACTATACCAAGCTTTGCGCTACTAAACAGCCGTTCGCACTCATCTGACATTGGGGAAACCGCAAATAGATCCAGAGCGAAGCGGGCGAGGTCTCTTTGCGAGTCATAACGGGATAGCCAATAGGCGATGGCCTCATCGCAACCTGCCTCCTCGTCATGCAGCCGGTCGGTCGAAATATACTGCTCATACAGATCGGTGGCAGCAGCCGGGCCGTCTATGCGAATGCGCTTATGTTCCCTCTGCCGATCGAATGCTGGGTCTGGATCCTTGTCCTTCCTGACTGGAGGTGGTAGCGCCTCAACAGGGTACCTTTAGCTAGGAATGACGATATATGCTCATTTCCGCCCTCCGTCATCTCAGACACCTCGCCATGACCCACAAGGAACGCAGCTGAGAACGCGATACGGAGCAACACGACTGGATGTCTGGGTTGTCGGTGGGTTGCAGCAGTTGTGAGGATAGCTGCTGGTGCGCGACGTGGCCCAGGAAGGGTAACACCCGTTTAAGCGGTTATCTATGGTGCGGCCTGGCGGGGATTTCTACAGACATCACCCGCCGTGTTGGCATTTGCGGTCTACCATCTACCAAGTCGAGGCCATGAGGGTGTCTTATTGTAGGTATGTGGTTCAACGTCAGAGATATGGTGAATTAAAAATTTACGGAATCTCGACGTTACCTTAAGCTAATCCATTTTAAGAATTGGATTTGCATTGGCGGTTCTGGAGTCCCAGCGCTGTGCATTGGACTGGACTCGATTCGACCTCGAAATCCAGTCCAGTCCAGTCCAACAAGATCACTGGACTCCGTGCGAGGCGAGTCTGATCACGACATGAGCTAGAGGCGCACCTTGGTCTGGAAGTGTTCCGCCACATACTTTACTACGACGCGAGAATCATCAGCAACTTGCGCCGCGATGACGACTTGCCGTGTCCCGAACCAAGGGTATGAAGCGGTGCATACACGAAGACACAGCGCCATGGCGAGAGACGGGCAGGGTGGCCACTTCACACAAGTGCTCGCCTTGATTCTATTTAATCACCATGTCTGGCCTCGATGAGTATCACGATGCATCTCAGCACAACTCAGCAATCCCTGGACTATTCAGTAGTCATCCATCTACACAGCCTCTATTAGGAGAAGAACGCAATGACACCCATCTTCCTCATCGCCGCCCTGAGTCTGCTCTCAGCAGCCGCCGGCCAAGCCGTCCCAGGCACCCAACCGACCGTCACCGTCTCTGGCGGTCCCGTGGCCGGAACGTCCGTCGGATCGGTCAACCAATTCCTCGGCATCCCCTTCGCCGCGTCGCCCACGCGCTTCAACCCGCCGCAGCCGGCTCCCACGTGGCAAGGCACCCTCGACGCCACGCAGTACAAGCCCGCCTGCGTCCAGCAATTCAACTACCCCGAGAACGCCCGCAACAACACCATCCAGTGGTTCAGCACGCCCGGCCCGCCTGCCGGGGAGAGCGAGGACTGCCTCTACCTCAACGTGTACGCGCCCGCCGGGGCCGTTGCGGGATCGAACAAGGCCGTCATGTTTTGGATCTTTGGCGGCAGCTTCACTTTTGGGACCGGCACGCTTCATCAGTATAATGGCACGAGCTTTGCGGAGAACCAGGATGTTATTATTGTCACGCACAACTATCGCACCAATGTCTTTGGCTTTCCTGGAGAGCCCGAGAAGCCCACGTCGCAGCAGAACTTGGGGTGAGTTTCCATGTGTTCTTGGAGCTTCCGTGTCTTAAGGCAGGGCCGCCTCAGCCTTGGCCCATGACTCCATCCCATGTAAGAGGAAATAACTGACAGCTCTCGTGCCTTGATAGATTCCTCGACCAGCGTCTGGCCCTGGACTGGGTCCAGCGCAACATCCGCTCCTTTGGCGGCGATCCGACCCGCGTCATCCTGTTCGGCGAGGGCGCTGGCGCACAGAGCGTCGACGTGCTCGTCACCAATCCGCCGCTGCCGGTGCCCTTCATCGGGGCCATCATGGAGTCCGGCCAGGACTCCATCTCGACGCCAAGCACAGCCTCTGCCCAGTCTTGGCCCAAGCTGGTCATTGCCACCAACTGCACGACGGCGCTCAGCGCTCTCGATTGTGTCCGCAAGGTTTCAGCCTCGGACATCAAGAGCATAATCGAGCATCAGCAGCTTTCGTTTGCACCCATTTACGACAATGGAACCACCTGGAAGGGAACAGGCCGCGTCGACCGCCGCAGCTCGACGCCCGCCAATCCGCGCATCGCCCGCGTGCCTATCCTCATAGGCTCCAACGCCGACGAGGGATCCTTTGTCGTCTACGGAGTGACTGACGTTCGCGGCACCCTCTCTCAGGTGTTTCCACCCAACTCGTCGCTTCTAATAAACACGCTGCTTAGTCTTTATCCTCCCAACACGGGCAACGGCACAGTCAACACACAGCTAGCCGCCATTCTCAACGACTTCCTTATTAAATGTCCTGCCAAGGTCGTGTCTACTGAGACGGCGGCCGTCGGGATCCCGGCGTGGCGCCACTACTTTGACGCCGCCTTTGCCAACACCCAAATCTTCCCCGGGGCCGGTGCGTACCACTCGGCCGAGATCAACCTCGTTTTCGGCACGTATCCGCAAGCCGGGGCGACGCCCTACCATATCAAGCTCAGCATGGCCATGCAGAAAGCCTGGGCAGACTTTGCCAAGAACCCAGCCCAGGGCCCCGGCTGGCAGGCGGTGCCTAAGATTGCCATATTCGGCGCCGGTGTCAGACCCGGTGGTGACGATGGGACCGGCAAACCTACCTCGGTGGTCACCAGTCCCAACCAAATAGACAGGTTCTGCCCGCTTTACCAGCCCATCTACGACGCTAGAATCCTACTGTCTCTCTAGTCGGATGCCTGGGACTACGGTGTGCCGCGAGAGACGTCCCGGTGTTGACGTTGTTGCCTTCAATTTGTATGTTATTTTCAACCTCCGCCGATGAAATTCACCTGACCTATCTGTCATGTGAGTAATTAGATAGAGCAATCTTGTACCATGAGTGCACTCTGCCAAGCAGCGCCTTTTCTTCAATATTTCATATACTTAGGTTCGGTATCAGTCAGTGTCGTCCACGTAGCCCAAGGACTATCCTAGACGCAAATGAGTTCTCTCCTATATGACTCAATCACTTATCACAGTCTTAGAACTATTTTGCATGCGCAAGCCCATAAGTGCTCAAACGGTTGTAGAGTCGGCAGACGTCGGTGATTAAACCCGACGGGCGAATAATTCCGAAACGCAACGGTTCGCCGTTTCCCTATTAAGGCGCGAAAACTGCTTAGGGTTCCTATAGTGGGAGACTATATTCTCAACGTAGTATACAACTTTGCTAATTAAATAGACACGGTGCCTGGTAGAAGAAGGAGAGCAAGCGAGAGGAGGGGGCAAGGCAGGTAGGGGGCATAAAGCGGGATGGCTCCGGACAGACAGGTTCGGACAGACATATTGCAGGGATTATCGCGCTAAGCATGGGTACGGTGGGCTATAGGGGTCAGTGTTGCAAAACCCCCAAGACTATGGGGTACGATGCCAGAACAGGTTAGCCTATTATGCAGCTACCTCACAGTACTTCGACGTAAGTACCCTAGCTTAGGGTCTTTTAGTTTTGCAGGCTATGTTGGCAATTAGGTCGGACATATAGCGAGCCGACTAATCAGTGTGTTTACTAGGAGACTACGCAATCTAATTTAATTAAAAGTCGCTTTAGGCATTAATCTCCTCTATTCTACCTAGCCTCCTCTTTATCCTCGTCGACGGTGTTTAGTTACTGCTAATAAGGTTAGCAACAAGTATAAGTAACGAATATTTACTACTTATAATCTATAAGCGAGCGGCTTCCGTAATAGTCTCTAACGCTAAAATCTTCCGCTCTTCGGGAGCTAGGACGTAAAGCGGGCCCGATATAGCAGAAGGAGCCGCTACACTAGGACCATATGCCCGCATCTACTATGCTGCTTGCTACGCAGCGTTACTCTAGGCGTTGCTCGGGTCCTCCTCTATAAGTTTAAGCTGCTTATTGAGCTGCCAGAAGGCACGCACGGCAGCGATAGCGCTGATTAGTACCTATAAGCGCCGCCGTTTAATTAGTTCACGGCTATTAAAACCATTATAGAACCACCTACCGGCTTATAGGTATGGCCATTCTTGGCGCAGTCCTAGCACGCAGCGCCGGTGTCTAAAGGCAGAATTAGCGGAGTAAGCGTCCTTGCCTATAAATATTTAACATACTATTTTGCGAAGCACACTTATAGCCGGGAGCCTTAATAGCTCGTGTAACGCAGGGACGGCATAGGAAGTCTCTAACCGTGCTAACCGGGGGAAGTCTCTTAGCCTTCTTCTTCTTCTTCCGTAAGAAAGTTCGCGTTAGCAGCTATGCTCTAGGACGAAGTATATTTCGAACCTTATAGGGACCTTGCCTAGGGGCTTATAGTCGCCAGGTCGGGATGGTCCTTTGTCCTTGCGAATTGATTTAGTGCCCCTACTCCGCGCCCTAGTCAGCTTAGCAGCTTCGCTTTCGCCGAGGCTGTCGGTATCGCTAGGGGATATCGCGTCGGTCCTTCCTAGGTGCTTCATGCGAAGTCAAATAGAAGAGGGACGGTAGGCTATAGGGCGCGCAGAGAATTTAGATCCGTAAATACCTGCCGCGACACCACGGGCCAAGCCTAGCTTGGTTCATTGGCAATTCGAGAGCTGCCCCTAAATGCACTGGCGCCAGCCCCTGTTCCCGTTCGGGCAGCTAGGTGGCCCAACACTCATTTCGCTACGAAGCCGCAGCTGGCCAGTGCCAATGCAGCAGCGAGACAGAAAATGCCCACCCCGCACCTCCTCAACACCTAGCCATCCCTCTCCTCGCCAGTTACCTGCAATCCTTTCGTCACGAGACTGGCCATCAGCGTTGCCTAGGTCTACTGCGCGCTAGTCTTTGCCACAGCACGTCCGCGTAGTGCAATCGACCAACACCGCGACTATGTGTCCCGCCTTTACCTCAACGGCGTCTCGCGGAGCAGGATTAGTTATAAGCTCCGCAAGCACTTCTATGTTGTTGTCAATCTAAGTACCCTATCTCGCCGGATTATAGACTGGGATCTTCCACGCCAATAAACCCGGACTAGAGAAACTCTAGAGCTAATCGAGATAATACGCGACCTAATCTTTCGGGTTAGGCTAACCGAAAAGCAGACGATTAGTGTTCTACAAAGACAAGGTTGGCCTATCACGAAGCGAGGTCTAAAACGAATTAGGCTCTACCTAGACCATCGCTAGGTACGAAGGCTCAATAGCGAAGAAGAACGGCTTGCACTTCTAGAGAAGACGGAGCAAGCTATTATCGAGATAACACAGCGGTCTAACGCTATTTCGGGATATAGCAAGAGTCTTCTTTAGCCTTACCTTCGCCAGCAAATGCAGCTTTAGGTCCTAAGGGACCCTCTCTTCTAGATATATAAGATTATATTCCCGAACGAAGTCAAGCTCCGTAAAAGGATATTCCGGAGAAAGAAAGGAGAGTTCCTCGTCCTAGGCCCGAACTATTAGTGGTATATTAACGGCTACGATAAGCTTAAAGCGTACGGATTCGAATTATACGTAGCGATTAATATATATTCCCGCAATATTATCTAGTTTTACGTTAGGCACTCGGCCACGACTGCTCTAAGCGTATTAAAGCAGTACTTAGCGGCATATGACACCTACGGCTTGCGACCGTGGTTTCTATAAGCCGATAGGGGTAGCGAAACTCCACTAGTCGCAGCAGCCTATTAGAACTTCGTTTTAAGGTCCAAAGGGAGAGTAGAGTGGCATAGATAGGTATTTTAACAAGGAAACCGACTCAAAGACTCGTATAAAGCAGCTCCTAGCACGAAAAACGTTAAGATCGAGAGCTAGTGGGAGAGAATGCTACACGTCTCGTCCCGGCAGTAGGTCGAGTACTTTAGAGAGCTCGCGAGAGATAGAGACTTCGACGGCGATATGCTTGAGGACTAGATTGCCCTCTATGCCGTCTACGAGGATATTCTGCGTTAAGAACTCTTCGATTTCGTGGAAGCCTAGAACATACATCGGATACGCCTCTAGAAAAATCGGCCGCACGTAGTTCACGGCCAGCCGTGGATGAACTATCATTAGCGCCGTCGGTCCCCATCCATTTCCTTGGATCATCCGTGACTTTCAGCGCATCATCGGCCAGGCGGCCTACTAGACGACGTTGTGGCTTGTTACGGCGGAGGTGCAAACGCCCTGGGCATGTTTGCCGACTTTTTCTGCGACAGACCGGTCAAGATGCCCCTCGTCGAGCCTCTGGGGAGATCCAAAAGAATGGGGGAGCATAGCGCGACTCGAGCAGACATCCCAATAATGAATAAATACATAATTTTGCCATATTCTTATATATTCATAGTCGTACCCTTATATTCTTATCTATTCTTAAGCTTATGAATTATTAAGAATATAAGATTGAAGTTTCACTTATATTGTCGTCGCAGCCAGCAACTTCCATAACCTCGTCCTCTACTGCCACATACACTTTGCGGATCAAGTCGTTCTTCACCTAGTTGCTCAGACATTGAAGTTTCTCGATAGTATCAGCCGAGAGCCGTGCCCTGTCCCATGAGATTGTCCGCCGTGTGCAGGAGAATACCCGCTCCGGGTCGTCCGACATCGCCGGTACACTAAGTACGTCAATGGCCAATTAGTGTAAACGTGGATACTCAATCCTCTATTCTTCTCGGCACCACCATTTAAGCGGCGTGCTTGTCGTCATAGGTCTTGGCGGAGAATTGATGACCTTTTCAAATTTATCCTCATTTCTAGGCTCATCTAAGACGCTCATTGACTGTTTGATGCGCTCGTACGGGGTTACTTCTCGTCGCTCGGTATCATTCAGCCGCGCCGTAGAATTCGACGGCAGTGGTCGGTCCTTATACTTGGCCCAATGCTGCCGTGCACCAGCAATGGCGGTCCGTCTCCATTCCGCTGCCCAGTGGCGGTCAAGGTACCTTCTGCGCTTCTCTGGATAGAGCAGCATGGCTGTAGCATAAATGGGGTTTCTGTCACTCTCTTCATAATACTTCGAGAGAACCCACTAGCCTATATGGATGGAATGAACCATACGCGCGTTGCCGGCGTATTTGACCTGCATTAATTAGCGTTGGTACCGTTCAGGTGGTAGATCGTACTGCCCGCGACACACTCACCTTGGCATTCTCAAACTGCATGAAGAGGATATCCATGTTCTCTAGCACCTGGTCTATTGATGCCCACTCCATCTGCTGCTCCAAGGTCGCCTAGTGAAACGGCTGCAAGAACTCGTGAGTTATTTTGAGTAGTTGCCAATCGTCGTGCGTAAGGATATCACCCTCCAGCTCGTTGTGGTATTAATTGAGGAATATTGACAACGGGCCCTCCTGGCTTATAGCCGCATCAAGTAGCCGGAACCATGAGTTCCAACGGGTGACGTCAATTCCGAGCGCCTTTCCTGCAATGTCATCCCATGCATCATTGTGGATGGTGGAATTACGAATGAACACCGCAATATTGTGGAGTTTGCCCATTGTACGGTGGCACATTAGCTAAGGTCCGCAAAGTGTGCCAAAACCTAAACCCACTAAATCACTATACCACTTTATTTATAAAAATTTCTTTAATTTAGATTATACACTTAGTCTCTACTCTTTACAATGCGACTAGTAAAAGACCTCGAGTATATACGAGACGTGATTCTTTCTTCTTTTTATTAAGGATATTCTAACTAGATTATCCTCTAGCATATAAACGAGCGCCTTATCGCCTAAGGGCATCAATCTATTAGCCTACGGACTCTTTAGCGCTAGCTTTCTACTTAGGGACTATCGCGGTAGGTTAATCTTAAGTCGTTGTACGAGGATATTGCCGAAATTTATACTACTAAGGCGCTAAACTAAGAGATTCTTCGCTAAGTTAATTAAATACTTTCCGTACGAGGGAGTTAGAGTATTAGCCTACGAACCCTTAAGATATCTCTTACGTCGTAGGGCCTTACCCGGCAATAGCACACTTAAGTATTAGACTAGCTTATTTAACGCGTACGCTTTTACTTTTATACCTACGGATTTAATAACGCTTCTATCCTTTAAGATATCTAGTATTAAGATAGGCTCTAAGTATCTCCTTCTATAATTCGACGTATCTACTAGGAGAATAGGATAAAAAGATATTTCCGTACGAGTAAAGAAAGAGAGGCTGCCCTTTAAGTTATAATCGCATTCCTCGAAAAAGACCTTTAAGAGTCTTCTATAATTCGAGGCTTCGGGAGAGGCTACCTTTATTACTACGTACGATAAAAGGGAAATATCTTGGTCTTATAAAATCGCCTTTATAATTTCTATCGGTTAATTCTCCCTAAGGAAGTTTAACGATATCGAGAAGGGAACTTTAAGTATTATACGGACTTCTTAGTCCTAGGACTAAATTTCCTTTAGTGCCTCGATAGGTATAAGAAACTAAAGAAATTCGGGTTTTAGATATACGCTTATATTAATATATACTTATAGTATATTATTTAGTTTTATATTAGCCGATCTATAACTACGTCTTTAAGTACTCTTAAGTAGTATTTATATATAATATAGCGGCTTAGGATACGACTATTCTTTACTCGCTCGGATTATAGCGTTAAGACGCCTCTCTAGGTAGTAGCCTAAGTAATGCTTACTTAAGCTAACCTAGCTAAAATCTCGTACGAGGACGAGGCAGGGAATTAGTACTAGTACTAATAAGGGGAACGAATTAACTCTTACTATATATATAGCCCGAGTACGAGGAACGTACGTATTAAAAGCTAGTAGTCTTAGTTAAGGAAAGGGGTAATTAATCGGTAGATAGTATAAGCTTCTCCCCTTTCGTACGGAATATATCTATACTAACTTATTCTATTAGTCTTTCTTTAACGAGCTTATAGAATATACTCTCTTTATTAAAGATTCCCTTACTAATTAAATTGCATTATATATAATTTATAGTACGATTCTATAAGACGAATTTACTAATTTTATATCCTATTAGAATAGGTATAAGATCCGTACGTAAAGAAATCGCTAATATATTCTTTCTAGGATCCTAATAGACCTCTATTATAGGTAAGATATACGTAATTAGGGCATCCCTCTAAGCTAGGATAAAGAGGACGATAACTAAGCGGCGCTTCGTACGATACTTAAACCGCTTAAAGACTACGATATCGATTCCTTTCTTTTTAAAGGAATAATAGCTTAGTATACGAGAGAGCTTTCCCTTTTTTATAAAGATAGAATCGATAACTATCGACGGCCTTTCTTACCTTTATATATTAGACTTCGATAGCGAATCTAAGAGCATTAGTAAAGTAGCTAACTTCCGATCTTATTACTTATTACTATCTCGTATAGGGGGGCATAGCAGTTTATAAGGAAAACTCTTTATCTCGTATAAATATATACTTATTCTCTTAGTATATACTTCTCTAGCGAAATTACGAGCCTATCGCTAACCTAGACCTTTAAGGGGACCCTCTACTATAAGCTCTCTAAGCCTAACTTTAAGACTTTATATAAGAAGACGTTAAAAATATCTAGTCTTTATATACGCTTCGCTTCTTTATCTAAATTAGTCGTCTTTCTTAAATACGGCGTATATAGTATAATAGGCCGCTTTCGGGGGCTTATAGCGATACTACTTAGTCTAGTAATAAGGTCGTTATACGACCTTAAGCGGTATCCTTCTAGTTATTAGTTTTATCTTAAGGGGAAAGGCTTAGACTTACTTAAAAGAAATATAAGAGAGAACTATTACTTATATAAGAAGCTAAAGAAATACGTTCCTCTTTCTTTACCTCGTCTTATATATTTAGCTAGTTTATACGAGGTAAAGGGAGAGAAGAACTTAAGAATAAAGGAGATTCTTCCTCTTCCTTTACCTTATTTTGCTTTTTTCTCTTTTACTAGTTCGTATATATAAGAGTTAAGGAATTATAAAGTTAAAAGTTAATCTAGACTTTAATCTTACTATTAAAGATATTCTACTTATACTTCCTATCTCGTTAAAAAAGCTCGTATACTATACGATCTATATCTCTAAAAGGGGTAGGGAGCTTATTAAAGCTACTCTTTTTATTCTAAGACTTACTAAGTTCCTATAGAATCTTCTTATCGAATTACTTTATAAAGCTTAGTCGTATATATCGCTTAATCTATTATTTTTTAGTAATACCGAAAGGTTCTTTAAAATTAAATAAGGAGAGTAGTAGAAGGTTAATAGTATCTAATAAAGGTTAGAGAAAAATATTTATTATAAGGGATTATATATATAAAGCTATATAACTTTTAGTAGAAGAAAGAAGTCCTCTTTATACTCTCTAAGAAAGAGTAGGCTATAGAGTCGAATTAGTAAGCTAGTAGGATAGTCGTACGGGCTAGCTTCCTTAGTAGCATAAGTAGTATTAAACGCCTCTTATACCTTTACTTAGAAGTTCTTCGTAAAGTTTATCGTACGGTCTTATTTAGAAAGAGAAGAAGAGCTTAAGGTTCCTAAAGGAAGAGGGCTAAAGACTTAAGAGGATAATATAGACGCCGTATAACGGGGACTTTCTTCTATAGTAAGGTTAATAGTCTCTAGCTAAGAGACTACGTAAAATAGGCAGTAGATAGATTATAAAAATGCATTCTAAATTAAGTAATAAAGGCGCCGAGATTTTAGGCACTTTTCTTAGTAGAAATAAGGCGGCATTATATATAACGAAAAAATAGAAAAAGAAGAGAAAAGGAAAGAAAAGAAAAAAAAGGAAGAAGGAAGAGGAAAGAAAGGAAAAAAAAGGGAGAAAAACCTTGCTCTACTATATAAATAGAATAGCACTATATATTCGTATAAAAGTATAATATATAGTCTTCTTATAATAAAGCTATCGTTAATACGAGCTATTCTCTTATTCTATTTACTATAACCTACTAGCTAGTAGGTCGTATACCTTAGGTATTACCTACCTATTTAATCTACGCTCGCGTACGTAAATTCCTTTTCTTCTTTTTATTATTACTAGCAGCAGTAATAGTAGTAATAGCAATAGCAATAGTAATAATAATAGTAGCAATAGCATTAGTAGTATTACTACTATAAGCGCGTATATATCTCTTTCCTTAGCTCCTTATATATAGTAAGTTACTAATATATTTATATAGAAACGCTAATAACTAGCTTATCTACTAAGGCGCGCCTCCTTAGGTAAGTAAAACCTCTTTAGCACTTACCTTCTTATATAAGATACTAACTTTCTTAAGGCACTCGATTAGGATCTTATACGCGAGCTCCTACGAAGACCGCGCCTCCTTAAGGTCGACATAAGTAGGCAGTAACTCCGGCCGTACACGAAAAATATAGTATAGCGCGCTATCCTTAACTTACCTAGCCGTCGCGTTATTTTCCTCTATAAGCGCGTACGACTAGAGTAGGTTATAGGTATAAGGGACTTATACGTAAACGCCTTCCTTATCTAAAGTTAAGGCATTCTCTATCCCCGTCTATATAAATCTTACTAAAATAAGATAATTATAGATAGGGACGCGTACGTAAGTCCCTTTCCCTACTATATTCGCCTCCCGGGCTACTTTAGTGGCTGCTGCGGTAATTATAAGTAGCCGGATCGCGCTACTCGCTATTCCGAAGGAGATCCTTGGTTTCTACCTAGCGTACGAGGCGCCCTTATATCCGGTTCTCGAGAGCAGCCGATCTTAGTCGACGAGGCTCCGGGGTCCTCGTCTAGCTAGGCGATTTTGCTGCTCGAGGACGGAACCGCGGACGACCTAGTCGTCCTCTAGAAAGGTACGTACGAGTATTTCTTTATCTATAATAATAGGCAGCGGGCACCTATAAAGCCTTAGCTAAGTGGCCTTATATAGAGGTATTAGTTAGGAAGTCCTAGCTAATCTAGAACGACGACTAGCACCTTCTCGTAGTATTCTAGGTTAGTAACCTTAGCTCGTACGAGCCTTAGGGTAAAGCAAAGACTAGTTAATTACCCGCGTATAAATAGCTTTATTTTTTTTATATATATACGAGAATCTTACTAGGAACGATATATAAATAAAGTGGTATAGTAATTTAGTAGGTTTAGGTTTTGGCATACTTTACGGACCTTAGCTAATGTGCCACCGTACATTGGGCCGATGCTCCGCTAGCCGGCAGTATCATGGCGTTTCTTACGCCTGTCGTGACTCTTTTGGCTAGTGGCCGCCCGAATCTGGTCATGTAAGGCATCCGCAGCAGTTACATCATTCGCCTCATCTTGCGCCGCTTCAATTGCGGCCTTCAGAGCGTGCTCGCTAGTTGCAAGGAGGAAAGCTTGAAGGGACAAGTTAATGATATGACCGGCACACCGCGTCCGAGTAGACACTGGATCAATCGTAACGTCGAACTCTCGCGACAGCTCCACGGCTAGTTGGCGGAGATAGGTGTCGTTTTTAGTGTCATTGTCTCCAGTGAAGTAACCGATCCGGTGAGCTAAGTGGTACTGTCGGATAATTTCCATGAGGTGAGGAGTCATAGCCGCGCCGGCGTGAGAGCGGCGGAGGTTTGGCAGGCCTAGTAATGCTTTCCGAGGTTTGTAGGTCTCGTCAACCCACTGTGCATGAACAGCAATATATGCCCTGCGCTGCGGAGAAGACCATACGTCCATGGATATGTGTACGAGGCTCCGAGCACGTTCCAGCCACCTCCACGTTTGCGGACTGGTGCAACAAACACAAAGCCCCCCGAAGGGTAAAAAGAGATTTCAACCCGCCATGCGTCCTCGTCAACCGTGTTTCTATTCCCGACCTCTGGACTGGACAGAGCAGCACGCGTTGCGAGACCAAAGGGCCCCACGAGCTGCTCGACTGCCGTGCAATATCCCGCACCATGGCCAGGCCCTCGGCTGAGCTTCGCGACCCCTCGGCCACCTCCGGCACGCTGTCGTTTGTAGGAGGCCAGTCGGACGAGACGCTGTACGTGATGGGGGACGAGTTTTTGCTGCCGCCCGCCGACCATGGGAAACAGGCGTGGCTGTTTCTCGCCGCCGCCTTTGTCGTCGAGGCCTTGACTTGGGGTAGGTGTTCGTAGTGTTGCTCTGTGTGCCCCCATTCGACGGCATTGCTAATGGCCTCCCTCGCCCTGCAGGTTTTCCCTTTGTCTTTGGCGTGTTCCATGACTATTATGTCACTCACGAGCTCTTTGCCGGGTCCTCTCAAATACCCATCATCGGAACTTGCGCCTTGGTAAGTTTTGGAGCTGCCCCTCCCTCCTCTCAGTTGACTCTGGATCCATTGGTTTGGCCTTCTTTTGGCTCACCTTCCGCCGGTAGGGCATCATGTTCTTAGACGTTCCTCTCGTCATGGGGCTCCAGCGGCTCTTCCCAAGCTTCGGCAGATGGTCGCCCGTCATCGGCCTGCCCATAATGTCCATCTCCCTTGCCGCGAGCTCCTTCTCGCGCAAGCCAGCGCACCTCATCGTCACCTAAGGCGTCTTTTACGCCATCGGGGGGTCTACTTCCTACTGCCCCTGTATCTTGTATATGGACGAATGGTTCGTTAAGCGCAAAGGCTTCGCCTACGGCATTATGTGGTCGGGCACAGGCCTTGCCGGTTTTGTGCTCCCCTTGTTGCTAGAACACTTGTTGGGACGCTACGGTTTCCGTACGACCCTGCGCATCTGGGCCATAGCGCTGCTTGTTATGACCATGCCCCTAGCCTATTTCATTAGGCCCCGGCTGCCGCCTACGCCTACGACGCATAGCAAGGCGTTCGAGATGAGCTTCGCCCTGAAGCGCACGTTCCTCTTATACCAGGCTGCCAATATCTGCCAAGCTCTCGGCTTCTTCCTCCCGAGCATCTATCTCCCAATTTATGCCCGCACCATCGGCGCCGGTTCCTTTGGCTCGGCTCTTACCGTCCTATTTATTAATGTTGCCTCCGTCTTTGGTTGCGCCGCCATGGGCTCCCTTACCGATCACATCCAAGTCACCACCTGTCTCTTCATCTCGGCTATTGGCACCGCGCTGGGCACATTCCTTCTGTGGGGCCTTGCCACGAATCTCCCTGTCCTCTTCGTCTTTTGCCTTGTCTACGGCCTCTTCGCCGGCTCGTACGGTTCGGCCTGGACTGGTATAATGCACCAAATCACGTCGGAACCGGCTCCGTCTGGGATGAGCAGACGGAGCACAGGCGGCGGGGCCACCTTTGATCCCACCATGGTGCTGGGCCTCCTGTCTACCGGGAGGGGCATCGGCAGTGTCGTGTCGGGCCCGCTGAGCCAACTTCTCACCAAGGATCTACCTTGGCACGGCAAGGCGTTTGGCGGTTACGGAACGGGATATGGGCCATTGATTGCGTTTACGGGGGCTACAGCTGCTATGAGCGGCATCACGTTTGTCTGGAGGAGGCTCGGATGGATGTAAATTATGTATTTTTCGCCCAGCGGCCTTGAGGCCGCTCAGGTCCCGGTGGGGCACAGGATATGCTGAGCTAGACTATCCAGAAGAATAACTGCAACGGAAAGCCTCACCCAGTGCTACTTGCAAGGCCTCGCAAGGGTTCTCGCGAAGGGGAGATCCAACGTGGGTATAAAAGTGAATAAACGGACTTTTTCGTAGGTAGGTTCTCATATGACCAGGGGGTCTGTGTATTAATGTCTGTGCCCCATTGCCCTTTATCCGTCCAAACAGTCTTTTTTATATCACTCAAACTTTCTCCCAAGTTGATATCCCTTTTTCAGGTATAGTATACATTCTATCAGGAAGAGGGCACTTCTTGGCACTTACTGAAGGCCGCGTAAGTCATCTACGTCAGCAACATCAGCTCGCTCTCCCCGATCAATAGCTCTTCTAGCTATTAGATCGATAGTCTTATGGGCTGAAGCCCTTTGAGCTGGAATTCCGAGGGGAACCCCGGAAAGGAACCCCAGCTCCTACCCCTGAGCCCCTGAGCTTACGGGCACATCACAAAAGGGGATCCAGATAGACACGCTTCCGCTCTTCTTCTCTTCTTTATCAAGATAATAAACTGTATTTGGCCACAACCTGGTTGCATGCCTAGTTTGGTGATGCCTTTCACAGATAGTTCAGTCTCTCGAGGTCCCCGAGCCAGTAAGAGTTATGCCGGACTCCTCAAAGGGTCCCCGTTCGAATAGGAGATCCTCCGGACTCCTTAGTGGTCTAGGAAGAAGAAATAACAGACAGTCTACAGACCTCCCTTCTTACCTGGTTTCAAGCTGTATTACCTAGAGAGACCTAGAGACCTCAACTCGTTCGGACCTTCTTCTCGACATAGGCAGATGTTCAATTCCGTGTCCTTCATCTGACAGGAATTGGTTCCGTACAGGAAGGCCCCGGGCATGTCCACAGAGCTACTTCGTTCGTCAGCGAGTCCTGAACGTGCAAGTCGCAGCAATGCACCGCAGCGCCGACCGGCCAAGACCGGCAGGCCAAGTCGCCAAGCTCCACAACAGGACGACGGAGGTTCTGCAGTTACTCAGGCTACCATGATACCCCTACGTATATTCAGACATCTACACACCAGGTGGTAAAGTACATAGGGGTTGCTTCAGCAGTCGAAGTATATACTTGAGAAATGGCCCCCCTCTCGGTCCGAAGCTAGAGTAGCCAAAGTTATCTTCTCTGCCTGGGTTTATCAGCGTGAGCGGCTTTACGCTCGTAGGCTACGATGGCTTATACGAAGACGGCGGCAATGTTTTTCTTGTATGCCCCCTTCAAGTTACCTGCGCAAAATTAATATCGGGAAAAGCGTCGTGGGATAAAGGTCCCGAGACTTACCAGCCTCCTTATAGTTGCACACAACAATGGTGCTCTAAGCATTCTTAGGGCAGGAAACGATGTTCCTGGCACAGCCCATCTTGGTGGTTCCCTTCTAGACCAGCTGTGTAAAGTGTCCAGCCGTGCCAAGCTGGCCAGGCTCATCGTACCCGGTGCTTTGAGAAAATGTTGGTCCTTCGCTGTACCAAAACTTGGTAGGGTCGCTCAGGTAGTTATCGTCGGGGCCTAACTTTACGCTGGAGGCATAGAGAATCTGACCCGTCCCCCTGGCAGTGCCTCCGTGTGAAATTTGTATCCGTTGGCCCAATCTTGAGCCATTTTCTGTAGTCCCGTATTCCATGTTAGGGCTGGAGCACTGTGAAGTGCTCTGAACTCGTTGGTCTTAGCCAGACCGACTTTGGCATTCTCAGGGACAGGCCGCGGTGCAAATCCAGTGCCGTTACCGGCGGCCCTATCGGCGGGCTGGGGCGGGGCGGGTTTAGGAGCGGATTACAAGCCTCTATGTGCAACTGTCCAGGTGCACTACGCTTCGGGGCATCAAACTTCTTGGTCCCGTGAGACACCATGATTTCATTGGCAATGGGCCGTATCAGGCCATAATTGATGGAATGCAGAGACCTAAGAACTTGGCCGTAGAAACGAGACGAATGTACGAGAATTGGGGTTGCGAAAGATAGGCATACTTACCTAGTTCGGGGACCGGGGCGGGGAGCCGTTTAGCACTACCGGGCGCGTTGATACTTGCCGCCGGCCAACTAATGCTTTAGTCCGTTCCTCAAGGCATTGGCGGACCCTGGAAGGGGCCGGTCTCCTGTAGCGGAAGCTGTTGTGGATATAACTACTCCGAAGAAAGAATGCCCTATTTGCTGCAGTTGCCTGGGCGTCACTGAAAAAGTCTCCAGATGTAACCACTGCTGCAACGACTACCAAGCCACTCTCATCAGAACATTGATTTCACCCGTTTCAGAGTCAGGCAGACACGCACCGCCAGCATCAATGCCCGCGACCGCGACTCTTAGGCGCTTCTACCCCAACGGCCGAATGCACGACAAAGAACCCAGACTCATCCCCTTTGCTACGGCCCTCTCTACCACTTCCTCGGAAGCTCGCGCCGAGCAGAAGCCCAGAACGAGGAAACAGGGGGGAGGAGGCCAGGCAAGAAACATCTAGACGGCATGGCCGCCGCCGAAATGGGCAGCCTAGACTTAGGCATGCAGGCCGGCGGAGGCGACCTAACAACGCATATGGGCCTCGTCTCGGACATGGTGCTCGACCCGCGCATGGGCCTGCTACTGTTTGGCATCAAGAACGAAAAGGAATAGGCCGAGTCGCCCGCCCCGTTTGCCCTGACGCCGCGCATGTACGACGCCACCGCGCTCGACTGCGGCAGCATCTACGGCAACGCCATGTCGTCGGATGCTGCGACGACAGCGCCGCCTGCTCTCGTCGCCGCGCCTAAGACACGCCGCATAACCCCTTTATCACCGCCGTCGGCTACGTCGCCCACTAAGCTCAAGAAGCCCAGGGACGGTAGGGGCAGGGGCAAGAGCGGCAGCGCCGTGTCCCAGGCCGCGGCCGACTTACGATCCTTACTCCCGCCGTCGAAATACGAGATGCCTCCGAAGAAGAAACCAAAGACGAGGTCTAAGACGGACCCTTCGGAGACGGCGGCGACTGGCGGCGAGCGCGAGCCTAAGCAAGACGCCTAGCGCAGCCGGTGCCTAGAGCGCAACCGCATCGCCGCGTCTAAGGCCCGCGAAAAGAAGATGTAGTGGGTGCACGAGCTTAAGGCGATAAAAGACGAGCTCGAGAGCCGGCAAGCCAGCCTGCAGCGCGAGTACAACGGCCTGCTCGACGAGGCGACGTAGATTAAGACGTCGCTTATGGCCCACGCCGTCTGCAATGACCGCAACACTGATATGTGGATCGAGAGCGAGGCGGTGCGCTTTGTCCGCCGCTCTAACCGCCGTCATTAGTAAGCCGCCGGCGGCGGTATCGAGAGCCGGCACTCGAGCATCGCCAGCCTGGCCTCGCTGAACAGTCTAAACGGTACCATGCCCCACCCAGAACCGGTACACCCCCACAACCGGTATAGCAAAAAGGCGCCCTGACCATACAAACTATATTAATTAAATTAAAGCCATTCGCCTAGATTAAATTATAGAAGAAATACTACTCTATAGTGCGTTTAATGCTTAATCGACGTGGTCTATTAGGATTTTAGTCTATCGCCGCGCCCGTAAATAAGTAGGCGACGAATTAGGTAACTTTATCCTTCCTTCCCCCTTCTCCCCTTTAACCTAATTAAATGCGCCTATAATTATATCTAGCGCCTATTCTTCGCTCTATAGAAGTATCTAGACATTCTCTAATATATATTAAAGGTTTATAAATATATTATTAGGATTAGGGATTATTCCTTTCTTCCTTAGCTTTATACGATTTAGCGTAGCCGCTAAGGCCTAGAATCTTTAATCCTTTAATACTAACTCTACTTCCTTATGCTTAAATACTCTAGATATCTTTCTTTAAGTCCTTCTAAGACTACTAGCCTCGAGATTTTATAGCCTATAGGGTTATTAGCCTATACTTAGTATTATTAGATTAAAGCTAAAGGGTTTAATTTCTAGAGTCGGTTTTCGGTCTTATTATACTTTTATATAAGTAAAGATTCTACTATTATTAACTATCCTATTCTCTATAACTTATTACCTTACTTAGATATTTTTTTTTATACTCTCCTTTCTAACCTTAGTATAGTAATAGATAAGGTTAATCTTATTAATAGGTATAGAGTTAGTTAATACTATTAAGTTCGCTAATTCCTTCCGATATATAGTCTTAAAGGCATTAAAGACGCTATTTTATAAAGGCTATAGGCTATAGGAGATATATATTAAAAGGAAATAAAGGTAGCTATATATTAATTATAAAATAAAGCTATAAACTTATCTTATATATAAATTAGCTATATAAGGCTACTAGAATATTATATATATTTATAAGAAAGTAAATAAGATATATATAAGCGTATAACTTTTATTACTATTTAATATTAAGAGTTATAAATCTAAATTATAGGATAATAGCTATACTATTTATAGTAAATAGACGTTATCTAGCTATACTATCCTTATATTAAGGGCTAGTATATACTTAGTATAGTAGTATAAGGCCGAATAATTATTTATTTAAAGCTAAGGAGAAAGAAGGAAAACTCTATCTTAATCGCGACGGTTATCTATCTTCCTTAGTCCCTAGCTTAACCTATATTTAAGTACTATTTAGCCTAAGTTTAGGTCGAGCTCTACCTATATATAGGTCTACTTTAGCCCGACTTTAGTATAGTCGCTATAGTATAACCTTAGCCTTCTATAGGCGTAGCCTATAATACTACCCCCGCTCTCCCTTTTTTATTAGTAGTACTCTTATTCCTCTCTTATTACCTTTCTATTATCGCTATCCCCCTTTTTCTTAGCGCGCGCGGTCGCTTCCTTCTACCTTACGCTCGCCCTATCCCTTTATATACCGCTTTTTTATACGCTTATTCCGCCCTATCCTTCCCTCCTCCGCGTATATACCCTTATACCTTACTAACTATACGCGTACCCCGCCGCGTATAAATACCCCTCTTTTATCCCCTCTCCCTCTTTCTTTCTTTTTCCTTCTTTAAGCTTTACTCCCTCCGCGCGCGCGCCCTTACTTTACCTAACTTCTATCGCTACGCCGCGCTATATTATAACTACTATAGGCCCTTATACGCCCGCTAGCTTCTCTACTTTACGTAGCGGTACCTTACCTCCTAGCACGCTAGGCAACTATACTCTACCGCCCTCGCGCTAGTCGACGCGTCTACCTATATCTCTTAGTAAGTATAGCGCGACCTATAGTACTACTATATAGCGGCTACCCTATCTCGCCTATATAGGCTAAATAACGTCGCTAAGTATTAAGATATAATATAATACCTACTAAAATTAAGCGTCGCTATATACTTATAACTACTTTACTTATACCTATAGTAGATTACGCTACCTTTTTATTTATTACTCTCCCTTAACTTTATTTAATAAGATATTAATATAATAATAGTATACTAGGAATATAATCGCTACTACTAATACCCTTTAAGACTATATATCTTAAAGGACGTTTAATAACTACTAGAGCGACCCTTATATATATACTTTATTCCCCTTTTAACCTTATCTTATTATTTATCTCTAACTATCGTTTTAGTATACTAAGCTTACCTACGCTGCTATATTTATATACTA
This sequence comes from Hirsutella rhossiliensis, assembly GCF_020360975.1. NCBI lineage: Eukaryota > Fungi > Ascomycota > Sordariomycetes > Hypocreales > Ophiocordycipitaceae > Hirsutella > Hirsutella rhossiliensis. Next base: position 5,254,029 of record NW_025408669.1, read on the forward strand.
GGCCTAGATATACCTTAATATCTTAAAGTAATTAAGCGGTAGTTAAGGGGCGTTTATAGTTAGTTAAAATTAAGTTAGTATTCTTAGTATATCTTATTATATTTATATCTCGTCTTATTATATCTTACCCTTATCCCTATCCTTATCTATCCTTTATTACTATCTCTCTTATATCTATCCCCTATCTATCCTTTATTATTTCCCTTTAATACTATAGTTCTTTTCTATCCTTTCCTTATTTTTTAATAAGCGTCTCCTATCTCTTACCTTTTTTTCTTTCTCCCCCTTTTATCTTTTATTTCCCCTTCTTTATCTTCTACCCTCTTCTTTATCCCTTTCTCTTACCCCTCCTTTATTATTCTCCCTTATATTTCTTTACTATCTCTTAAATCCCTCTAAGGCTTCTATCTCTTAAAAGTCGTTTAATAGGTACTACGATAGGTTTATATACCCTTATTATTTTATAAGCACCTATTATTATCTACCCCTCCCCCTTTACTTTTACCGCGCTTATTAAATCTCTTTAATAATATACTTAGGCTTATTATCCTCCTTAATTACTAATAGCGGTTAGTAGTTATTAATTACTTATCTAAGTAATAGGTTCTCTACCGCTTAGTAGAGAAATTCTATATAAAGCCTTTTATATACCCTCCTTAGTATATTAAGCTCTATTATATATAAGCTTACTACCTTTATTATAGTATACTTTTAGTATAGCTAGTTAAGCTTCCTATATAGCTAGTTAGTTATATATTTAGCTATATCTACCTATACCTTATCGCCTACCTTAAACCTCTTTACTAGGGCTTTCTTTTAGTTTACTATTTCCTTTTATCTTACTTATACCGCGATAATAGCGGTTTATAAGAAGTCGGTTACCTCTCTTATCTTTTAAGCGAGCTCCCTCGCCCTTCTTACTTTTAGCGCTAGCGGCCCCTCCTCCCTTATTATTTAAACTAGCTTAATATTATATCTATACGTCGCGAAGAATAGGCTTATACTTATTATTAACGCTACGCGGTTATTTAGTACGGCTTATATATATAGTAGCTACGCTCCTTAGTCGTCCTAGCTATAGTAAATATACACTTAAAGGTATACTTATACTTCTTAGTTTATATACTTAGTCGACCTATTTATTTATAGGTAGTATATTAAACTTAACTTCCTTTATACTCTTATTTATCTATAGAACTCCTTTTAAAAGCTTTTTATTTAGTTTATCCCTTTATTTAATATAATTAACCTTAGTATCCTATAAAAGTAAAAGTAAGCTTAGAGGAACCTTATCGTGTATACTACTACCTTTATCGTCGGTATCGCTTTAAGTATTACTACCTTTATTAGCTAGTTTATAATTACCTAAAAGGTACTTCGCGCTTTCTATCTTAGTTAGCGGTAGTTTAACTATAAAGTCTATTAATAAGTATATAAATAGTTAGGACGGCGGTAGTAAGGGCTTTAAGAGTCCCTTTTAAAGTTACCTTTATATATACCCCCTCCTATATAGTCCGTAGTTAGCGATATACTACTTTACTATCGCCGACTAGCTAGGCTAAAAGAATTCTTAGGCTAGTATCGCTAAGGTCCCTTCTCTCCTTAAGTATCCTACTACTATTAAGTTATATATCTATTAAGCTATTTATACCTAAAGTATATTTTATTCCTTAGCCCCCTTTCCTTTATTATACTTTAGTTTCCTTAGTACTTATAGCCTTTCTTAAAAGTTTAACTATCTCCTAATATTAATTATATATTTACTTAGCTATACTTTTAGCTATTATTTTAGTGCTAGTAATCTCTCTCTTTTATATACTACTTAAAATACCGCTTAGTATTCCTTATCTTTCCTTAGCGCCTCTATCTATTTCTTTTATAGCTCTTAGTTATTAAATACTAGTATAAGGTTAGCTTATTCCTAGGGTATATTTCGGCCTAAGTTTAGGTTAAGTTTTAATCGGTTATCGCCTTTATTCGCCTCCTTCTTAGGTCGTTTAATAGGCCCCCCCGCTCTACTAATATATACTATCGCGCCTACCCTTCCTCTACCTACTTATAGCGCTACTACTACCGCCCTATCTTAGGTTAAGCGTCTTAATAGGTTAGTATATTAGCCCTTAGCGGTATAACGACCGGTGTTATTCCTAAGGGATAAACCTATTAAGGGGTTTATATTAGTAGATATAATAGGGCGTAGTCTAAGCAATAATAAGTATATTACGTTAGTAATAAGTCGGAGGTTATAGACTATAGACTATAACTAGGTAATTAGAATTAGAGATAGAATCGTAATAAAGATCTATATTAAAAGCTAGAGAGCTATCTATCTAAAGGAGTAAAAGTAGGTAGCTATATATACCTATAGAGACTATCCTTAGATTATAGGCCTAGCTATAATCCCTAACGTTAGATTATATAGGGCGTAGTAATCCTATTAATCCTAGATTACTTAGATCTCTACGATCCCCTCGATCCTATATCTATTAGATAGTTATACCGACTATTTATCCGTTAGGCTATATTACGTGCTTAACGCGGTCGACCGTTAGCGGCCTAGTAGCTATAGTCGTAATATAATATCTCCCCTCCTTTTAGTCTTATCCGTAAGACCTACTATAGCTACCTTAGCCGCCGTATATAAATATACCCTTATCGCGTTATACGTAAGTATATCGTTCCTTATTTCTTTATCTTTTTAGGATATACTACTAATAGTATATCTAGTTATATATTAAAAAATAGTTCCTAAAAAGCCTCTAAGCGCGCTACTCTTACTAAATATATCGACTTAAGCGGAGATCCTACTAATATACTATATACTTAATACTTTAAGGTAAAGAAGACGAATTATTAGATAGCCGAAAATTCTTTACGCTATAATAATTATATTACTAGTAGTCGTCCCTATTATAATAGTATTTTAGTAGCCTCTTTTTATAAGTATCTTTTAATTTTTTCTATACGTAGTAGCTAACGTATTTCTTTTAGTAACTAAATTATTAGCGGAGTAGCGTAGGCTATATTTTAAAGAAGAGGAAGCTAGGGAAGCCTTATTAAAGCTTTAGGTATAGCTTACGAACCTTTAGTCGTAAATATCTATCGCCGTTAATTATTTAGCTCGTATTTAAAAGATTCAGAATCGTATAAAGGAAAAGAGTTCTAAGTTATTTCGTTATAGTATCTAAGAAGTAAATACTAAGGATAGCGTTTTACCTACGCTCGATATATATAAGTATTAGGTAGTAAATAACTTATAATCGTTAGGCGTTCTTAATAAAGCGAAGTAGTCCTCGTTTAGTATTAGCGAGGAGTTTATAGATCTTAGTCCTTTAATCCCTCTTAAACCTTCTAGTAAAATTATCGAAGTAGAGAGCTATAATAGGTTAAGTACTTAAGTAGTTCCTAGGTATTCTCTTTTAGTCTATATCCTTTCTATTTAATAAGGTATTCTTATTACTAACCTTATTTTCTTATATTTAATATTTATTTAGCTTTATATTCCTAATTATTATTAACTTTGATTTTATCTTATAGTTTAGCGTTTTATAGTACTAGTTCTAATAATAAGATATAAAATATTAGGTATATCTATATTATTATTAGTAGCGAAAGTTTATAGTTAACTTTTAAAATAGCTTTCTTAACCTTAAACGGTCTAAGTTTCTTAAAATCTAATTTATTACTTAGTTATTTTATTTTAATATTTCGTTATACGAGGTAGACTATATCTCCCTTTTAAAAGATTAGTCCCTATAATCTTTTCCGATTATAATAAGTAGATATTCGTTCTCTAATAAATTAAAGTTCTTATTATATTTCTTTATATAATTTTCGTAGCTAATTTACTTATTATATCGCTCGTTCCGCTTATAGTCCTTATTAAGTAACCTTAAATACTTCTAGGTTATATCCGTAATTAGCGTATATTAGTAAGAGCTTAGTTATTTCTATAACTAAGCTATTATAAGCTAGTTATACTATTAATAGCTATTTAACTTAATCGTTTTATTTATAGCTAATATAGTATTATAAATATTATTTAAGCGTTTAGTTAAGTCGTTCTATTTATCTATCTATTTATAAGTAATAAGCTATACTAAGCTTATATTTCGTCCTTAATTATACTATAAGAGCTTACTAAAACTTAGCTATAAATATACTTCTTTTATTAAAGATAATCTTATTTAGTAGTTTATAATTACTAATAATAGTTCGTAGGAATATATATACTAGCTCTTCTATATTACTTACTTCTTTATATAGTAAGAAGTACCTATACTTCGTTAGTTTATTAGTAATAACGAATATACTATCGTACTTAACGTTAATTATAGGTTCTTTTAATAGTAGTAGCTTTATAATATAGTCGAAAGCTATTAAATCCTATAGTTTTTCTAGTACTAGTAGCGGTTATAATTCTCTATATAGTTTATATCGTTTAGCTTTACTTTATATATAAAGTTTATATTCTTTAATAACTTATTATACTACTTCCTTAAGCTATAGGAAGTTATATTATCGTTTAATCTATTTTATTATTCTTTAGATTCCTTAATATCTATATATTAGATATTCGTATATATCTTATATAACTTTATCTCGTAATTTTAGTAGTATCTAGATTTTATTTTTATATATTAAAACTTCTAAATATCCTATATCGTATCCGTTTAATACTTTATATTCTTTTATCTATTTTAGGATCTTTTAGTAAGTCGAGTTATTAGGTTATACTTTAAATATTATATTTAGCTATCGTTACTAGTAGTTCCCGTTTTCGTTAATTTCTAAGAGCTATCCTTTCGCTATAGGTGCCCCTATATCGTAGTCGCTTTATAGACTAAGGGCATTAGCTTAACTATTTTTTATTCTTTTTCTATAGATTATCTTATAATCGAATTTTAATAAGTATTCGGCCTATTAGATTTATCGTCCGTTTAACTATTACGTCGTTATAAAATATAAGATATTCTTATAATCTATATAGACCTTAACTTTATATTTACTTCTAAGAAGGTAGTATCGAAATTCCTTAAAAGCTTAAATAATTATAAGGAATTCTTTATTATAGATAGGGTAATTAAGTTCTACGCTATATAGCTTCTTCGAATAGAATATAATTAGTTATAGTCTTCCTTTATTATCTTTTTATCCGATTTATACTCTTAGAGTAAAGTCTAATATATTAGTTTTAAGTTCGATTTATCGTTTTAGATCGAAGGTAGTTAAGACCGGTTCTTATATAATTATAGTCTTAATATATTCGAAAGCTTCGTTAGCTTTATTGTCTTATATAAATTCTTTTTCCTTCTTTATTAAGTTATATAGTAGTACTACGATCTTTCCGAAATCTTTAATAAATCGTTAATAGTAATTTATAAATCCTAGGAAACTTTATACGTCCTTAACGTTCTTTAATATTAGCTATTCTTTAACTAAGTTAATCTTATCTTATTATATTTATATCTCTCTTAGTAAGATCGTATATCTAAGGAAGTCTACTTCCTATATATAGAACTTACTTTTCTTTAGTTTAATTAGTAACTTTATATTTTAAAGTACGCGGAGTACCTTATAGACGTGTTCTTTATATTCTTTTAGGGTATCTAAGAAGATTAGGATATTATCTAGGTATATTACTATAAAGATATCTAAGTATTCGCGTAAGATATTATTAATTATCTATTAAAAGGTAGCTAGTATATTTATAAGTTTAAATAGTATTACTAGATATTTAAATAGTCTAAATTTCGTTCTAAAAGCTATTATCTATTTATATCCCTTCTTTATATATATTAAGTTATAGGCGCCTTTAAGGTTAAGGGCTATAAACTATTTTTTACTATATAGTCGATCTTATAGTTCCGATATAAGTAGTAATAGTATTCGGTCTTTTATTATAATATCGTTTAAGCGTCTATAGTTAATAACTAGTTATAGCTTACTATTTTTCTTCGGAATAAATATAACTAGGTAGCTTACTTTAGATATTAACGTTTATATATATCCCTTTTATAGATTCTTATTAAGGTAGTTATATAGCGTTTATAGTTACTTTTCGTTTAGGTTATAAATCTTATAGAACGTTAGCGTTATTCTATCCTTAAGATAAATTTTATAGTCCTATTAGCTATATTTAGGTAACCCTATCTTAAGTTCTTCTTTAAAGAGTTTATTATATTTCCGGTATTTCTAAGGGATATTCTTTATTCTATCTTATAGGCTTTATTCTTTCTCTTAAGAGCTAGTTTCTCTTAACTTAAGCTCTTTATTAATTTATTTAAGGTCTTTTCTTAGAGTAGTAATAACTCTTTAGATCTTTATATTATATCCTTTATTTTATTTATATTAGATACTAGGTTATATAGCTATATTAGTTAGTATATAGGTCTTATTAGTCGATTTTATTATATCTACTAGTTCGGTTACTATTTTTATTTATATCGCTAAAGCCCGTAATAATTTACTTAAATAGTTATCCCTTTTATCTTATTTAGTAGCTAAACTATCGTAAAATTTTACTTTCTTTTAAATTTACTAGTCTTAGAAACTTATATCTTCGTCCTAATATAGCTAGCTAGTTCTCTAGTTAATTAGTAGGTTGCTCTCCTATAACTATAGAAGCCTTAATATAAGGTCGTATTTTTTAATATCTATAATATCGAAGTTAACTCGTTTATTATAGCCTTAGATATTAATATCGAGGTAATTAATCTCTATATTAATAATTCTATTATTATAGTTAAAGGCCTTTCCTTCGATATTCGTAAGTTTATATAGATCTTTCTTATATCTCTATATAAGTTAATAACGATTAACGACTTTAGGTAAAATATAATTACTTATCGCGCTATAGTCTAAAAGTATATATATATAATATCCCGCGATTTAAATATCTAATACTATTTAGTCGCTATAGCTTACTATTACTATATATAGGGTCCTTAGATCTTATTATATCGTGCTAGTCTATAGCCCTTTTATAGATAGTATACCTTATTTTTTACCTAGTCCTTATTTATTTTATTTAGGTATTCTTCTTTAATTTATTATTTATATCGTTTCTTTATATTTTCGTTATATAGTATTATATTAGGGCTTAAGAGACTAATTTCTTATAGCTAATTAAAGATTTCTTATTTCTTAATACTATATCGTTTATATTATACTACTTTATAGTTAATTATATACTATACTTCGTAATTCTATTTATTTTCGTACTAAAGATTAAGTTTTCGTTTAGCGTCTTTTTATTTTTCGCGTAGTATTTCTATATCGATTTTTCCTTAGTTAAATACGGCTTATAGCCTTTATATATATTACTAATAATCTTTTAGTATACCGTTATATCGTTTATACTATACTTATGCTTTTTTATATTTATAAACTCTATAGTTTAAGTATATATATTTATTATAATCTTCTTTATTATATTTAGTTTATTACGTAAGTCTTTAAAAGATTAATAGTTTAGATACCTTAAAGCGAGTAGCGCTATACTATTCCTTTATTTTAGCGTATTTATAGATTTTATATATCTCTAAAAGATATCTCGTTAATAAACCGTAATTATCGCGGCATTTAAGTAGTATACCGTAATTAGGTTTTAATAATATAACTTAGTTATTTAGGTAGCGTTAATCGATTTTCTAGTAGTTTAGTTCTATACTTAAGTAGGGTTTTAAAAGTACTTATCCCTTAAACCTAATTAAGAAGGCATTATATTATGCCTTTATCTAAAAGTATATTATATAATCTAGGTAGACGTATAATATCTATAAAATATACTTATAGTACTTATAAGTAGTATTTATAGATCGTCTTTAAATTCTCCTTATAGTTACTATTTTCGTTATAGAGCTATAAAGGTATTAACTATAGCGATAGCTATAGTATAGTCTCCTTTACGTAGTACTAGTTAATATCGAATTAATATAGCTTATTAGTTTTCCGTAAGAATTTAAGGCGTTTATTAGGTTTTAATTTTAAGTATTTCTTTAAATTCTTTAAAGTATAAAGCGTGTTCTCTAATCGTAGTATTCTCCCTTAATAATAAGGGTAGTAGTATAAGTTTATTCTTATCTTCCGTTTCTCTAGGTATTTCTTATTCTTTAAAGCTTATATTATCGATACTTTATTATTCCTCCTTAAGTTATTATCTAAGTTTCGTAAGTATAAGGGCTATATCTATATCTTTTTTATTATATTATTTATAGACTACCTATTATTATTATTAATTTTTATTTTATATATCTTCTTAGAATCGTTTGCCGTTCTTCTTAATCTAGTTTTAAGAGACTCCTTTAAGATAGGGGTATTTTAGTTCTATAAATTTAACTTATTTCTATATTTTAAGATCCCTTTATTATATTATTATAAGGGTTTTCTTTAGTTACTTTAAGAACTATCTAGTACTGTTTTTATCGCTTAAGTATACTATATATTTATTATTATAGTATATAGTTTAACTAAGGAGTTTATACTTTAGTTCCTATCTATTAGTAGCGTTTAAGTGTTTCTTACCTTCTAGGGCTAGTACCTAGTAGGTTTTCTTCTCCTTATAAGGTTATTTATATTCTTTAAAGTAATATCTAAGTTTTCTATAGTTAAAATACTTTCCTTTACTTTTCTATATTATATTTAGATCTATCTTACCTAGGTTAGTTATATAGGTATAGGTAATAAGAGTTTCGCGCTTCTTTTTATAGTTAGCGCGTCGGTTAAAGTTATTTCTATAGGAAGGGTTTTAGTTTCCTCTTCCTTATTTCTTTTCTTAGCGTTACGTATACTATCTATTATTAATTCGTACTACTATAGTAATATAGTCCGAGAGGTTATTAAGTCGATTTTCCTTATAGAGCTCGTCCTTAACTTCTTCTTTAAGCTTATTATAAAATCGTAATATAAGAGGTTCGTTGTCTTAATTAAGCTTTAAGGTAACTTAACGGAACTTTATAGTATAATCCGATACTAAGATCCTTTATTAAAGTTCTCGAAGTTTTTATTTAGCTTCTTATTCCTCGTTAGTTATTCCGAATACCTTTATAATAGCTTCTTTAAATCCTTAGAAACTAGTAAAGACTTTATCTATTTTATTATCTTATTATACTAGTTAGTTATCGAGAAAGTCCCTTATAATAGGTCTAAACTAAGCGAGTACTATTTTAGATAAATAATTTCCTATATAGAGTACCTTTTCGACTAAGTCTAAAAGTTTAGTAAGGTAAACCTAGTAGTAGGCCTTAAGTTAGGTAAGAAAGTCTCGAAGCGTGCTATAAGTACCGTTAAATAGTCCTAGCTATTTTAGTTTAACTACTTTTTTAAGGTCCCTAACTTATCTATTACCTCCTCCGTTCCTAAGTAACTATACCTTATATCGAAGGGTAATAATCTCGCGTATTATATCCTAAGGCGATATAGTAGCTCTAGAGTTAGTTAATCTAGTTTACTATATAGGTATATTAATAGTTATAATATTACTTAAAGTAACGCGGTATTATATTAAATAAGAGCTTTTAACGTATAACGACTAGTATTATTCCTAAGGGATAAACCTATTAAGGGGTTTATATTAGTAGATATAATAAGGCGTAGTCTAAGTAATAATAAGTATATTACGTTAGTAATAAGTTAGAGGTTATAGACTATAGACTATAACTAAGTAATTAAAATTAAAGATAGAATCGTAATAAAGATCTATATTAAAAGCTAGAGAGCTATCTATCTAGAGGAGTAAAAGTAAGTAGCTATATATACCTATAAAGACTATCCTTAGATTATAGGCCTAGCTATAATCCCTAACGTTAGATCGTATAGGGCGTAGTAATCTTATTAATCTTAGATTACTTAGATCTCTACGATCCCCTTAATCCTATATCTATTAGATAGTCGTGCTAACTATTTATCTATTAAGCTATATTATATACTTAACGTAGTCGACCGTTAGCGGCTTAGTAGCCGTAGTTATAATAAGCGGGGACTAGGCGGCCCTATAAGTATATAGTCTTTAGAATTATCTAAACTACCCGCCCTATCTCCCTTTTATCCGTTTTACTTACTAGCTAATCTTACTTATAGCGGGATAGCGCGTTAGGCACCGCTACTAGCCTCCTTAGCTAGAACTTTAGTATAAAGTTATAAGATATAAGCTTTATCGCTTATTAGCTTTATATCTTATTTAACTTCTTTTTTATTATAAAGTACCTTAGGTTATTATAGTTAGTTAGTACTATAAAGGCAGGTATATTTTAGAGTTTTACTCCTTAGAAGTCTAGGTACTATATAATTATAAGTATCTCTTTATCGTAGATTAAGTAGTTATACTTTACTAGGTTTAGTCTCTTAAAAAGAATCCTACTAGGTATTATATACCGTTTAGCCCTACCTATATTAGCGCCCCCCCTATTATATATTTAAAATAGTCCGCCTTTAAGTATATTTCTCTTTTTAGGTTATAGAGTTATAATACTAAGGCGTTATAGAAAGCGTTTTAAATAAACTTAAACGCTACTTAGTACTTATTTATCTACTTAAAGATCGCGCCTTTCTTATAAAGACCGTTTAAGTATACTAATACCTCTATATAGAGTAATATAAAGGCCTAGTAGTAGTTTATAAAGCTAAGAAAGCTCTAGACTCTTTTTATATTCTAAGGTACCCGCTATATCTATATTACCTAGATCTTTTCTAAGTTATATTAAACCTTACCCCTTACCTATATAATAAAGCCTAGGTACTTAACCTCTTTTATTATAAAGTTATACTTTCTTAGGTTTAATATTAAGCCCGCCTTTTATAGCTTTTAAAGTACCTTTACTACCTTCTCTTAATAGTCTTAGAGAGACCCTAATAAGTAGATTAAGATATTATCTATATATACTATAACGAACTTATATAGGTATTCCCTTAGTACCTTATTAATATATTATTAGAAGGTAGCTAGCGTCCCTATTAAGCTAAATAAGTATACTTACTACTTAAATAATTTAAACCTTATTTAAAAAGCTATCTTAAACTTATAGCCCTTTATTATTTAAATCTTATAAAACGCCGCTATAACGTTAAGCTTTATAAACTACTTTACCTTTATAAGTATCTATAGTATCTCTATAATTAAAGGTAGCGCGTACCTATCCCTCTTTATAATTATATTTAAGGCTTAGTAGTTATAGTAAAATTATAAGCGACCGTTTAACTTTTAGGTAAAGAGTACTAGGGCTATAGCTAAGGAGCTACTTAAGCGGATTACGTTTACCTTTATTAACTTACTTAAAGTCTTCCTTAGTACTAAGAGTTCCTCCCTTAATATATCGTAGAGGGGTCCCTATAATAAGGGGGGCTCTACCTTATCTTTATCTAGTATTAGGTTAATCTTATAGTCTACCCCTAGCCTATATAGGGGTATCTCTAAAGCCTTCTCTAGTATAAATAGGTCTAGGTATATATCTAGCGCTTACTTTAAGATATAGTCCGCTAGGTCTACCGCTATCTTTAGCTAAAGTACTCTCTCTATATCCTTTATTATAATCGCTTAGATATTAACTATTCTTTACTTTCTCTTATTATCCCTTACCGCCCTCTTCCTTTAATATTCCGCTATAAATACTACTATACTAACGATCTTTACCCCTTAGATCTATTCTACCTTCTTTATTACTTCCGATCCTTATAGGCCTATTTAGATCTTAGCCTTACTATACTAAATCTAATCCCTTACTATATTATATATTACTTAGTTCTTTTTTATTTATAGCCTTCCTAGGAATATATTATAGCTTAGCCTAGTAACTATATATATAAAGGTTTACTTTATATAGCTATTAATATCTATCTTAAATACTATAATTCCTTTTATTTATAAGGCTAAAGTATCTTTTAAGAATAGCCTTAATTATCTTCTCCTCTTATTAGCAAGAGGTATCTATAGCTTCTTTACTACCCTCTCGCTTACTATAGTATAGTAATTATAGCTAGTATCTATAAGCGTATTAAGTCCCTTCTTCTTATTAATACTTACCCTTAGTACTACTAGGCCTAGCGTAAGATAGTCCCTTATTAACTTCTAAGCTTTTTATTATTTTTCTTTTACCCTTAGCGCTTAACTTTATACTAAGATTCCCCTTTTTCTAAGTTATTATTATCCTTAGCGTCCCTCTCTTCCTTTATTACGCCCGCCCTTTAAGGTTCCTATCTCCTCTTCTTATAATAGAGCGCGATATATCCTTTAACTTTATAGTTAAAGTATATCTAATTCTTTAGCTAGCTCTACCCCTCCCTTTATCTATTTAAGGTATTAATACTAGTTATTAAGGTATCTTTATTTTTATCCTTTCTTTCTTAAAGGTATATATCCGCTAGTCTCCTTAAGTTTAAGGGGGGTTATTTTATTTACTAAACCCTTTCTAGCTTAGCCGCTATTTACGCTACCTAATTAATATAAGCGGCGAAGCTTAATATAGGGAGGTCGATTATAGCTAACGCCTTATAAAGCCGGATTCCTAGAGCCCCTTCTAGGAAGACGATCTAAACGTTATATAGCTAGGACCCGCCTCCGGCCTTAAAGAGTCTTTACTTAAACTTTAAGAGGAATACTATAAACGTTTAACCTTCCCTTTATTTTATTATTTAAATCGCCGCCGCTATATATAACTAGATATCTACGTTAAGGTAAGTTAAGTTAAGGTACTTTAGGAATTCCTTTTAATTATAGCCCCTCTCTACCTTTATTTTATAGTATATAGCGACCGTTTATTATAGCCTAGCGTTTAGGTAGTTATAGATAAGGTAGAAGATTTCCCTTAAGCTTAAGAAGAATTCTTTATCGATCTTATACTTCTCCTATATATATTATACTTATAAGGTATAGTACTATTATTATCCGTTAAATTTTCCTAGGCTTAAGAGAAGCTTCTTATAGCTATTCTTCCTTACTACTTCCCCCTTAGTCGTAGGCATCGCTGCCCCCCTTATCGCCCTTAAGGGCGGTATTAAACTACCTACCCTACCCTTAGCCCCCTCCTATATACCCGTTTATATCGGTTTATCTATTCTTTAGTATATCCTTTTAATCTAGCCGATTAGTTCCTATATTTATAGTTAGCTCTATATTACTTAATACCTTATCTCTACCTCTCTTACTTATAGCGAGAGTATCGCTTACTTTATTATTAGCTAGGCGTCTAGCCCTCCTATCGCTACTCCTTATTATCCTTAGGCCTATTCTCCCTCCTTTAGGTCGTTAGGATATTTATATTATATCCTTTTAGTCCGATCTCTCTCTAGGCTTTATAGCTTTATTTAAAAGGAGCTTTAAATATATTAAGGGCTAGTATATACTTAGTATAGTAGTATAGGGCCGAATAATTATTTATTTAAAGCTAAGGAGAAAGGAGGAAAACTTTATCTTAGTTACGACGGTTATCTATCTTCCTTAGTCCTTAGCTTAACCTATATTTAAGTGCTATTTAGCCTAAGTTTAAGTCGAGCTCTACTTATATATAGGTTTACTTCGGCCCGACTTTAGTACGGTCGCTATAGTATAACCTTAGCCTTTTATAGGTATAGCCTATAACACCTTATATTATTTTTAATCTAGCTATTATTAGAGTATATAAAATATAATAAGATAATACTTTTAGTTATAGGTAACTAGATTATTAATATAACTAAAGCCCTTATTTATTTAAAAGCCTAGTAGTATAGAAAATTAATTCTAGAGATTAAACCCTTTAACTTTAATTTAATAATACTAAGTATAGACTAATAACCCTATAGGCTATAAAATCTTAAGGCTAGTAGTTAAACTCTATTAAACGTATATATATTAGCGTAATTAAGTAAGGGCGTAGTAAAGAGCCGGTTAATTACGGCCGGATCTAAAGTAGTACGCTAAGGAGGCTATAAAGGAGTACTATAATAATTTATAGAGATAAAAGAAAGCCTATTAAGATAACTTTATTATTAAAGGGAGTAATATCTAAAGGGCTACTAAGTATCTAAAGCTTAGTATAGAGATAATAGATAATAAGATGCCCCCGCTAAAATAAGCTAATAGCTCGATTACTAAAAGTAAGGGCGAGTAAGCTAAGGAACTCCTAAGTACCTTCTTTCTACCTCTACTAACTAAGATTAAGCTAGAGGGTAAACGTCTATAAAGATAAGAAATAGCTATACTAAACCTTACCTTATAAGAGATTAAGGAGAAGGTAATAGTAGTAAAGCCTTAGAAAGCGCCTAGTAAGGATAGCCTTCCTATAATTATATAAAAGAAGCTCTAATATATAGTTAAGTACTAAGTATAAATACTCTTTAGCTTATTACTTTAAGAGGGCGTTATACCTTATTAATAGTAAATAGCTAAGATTATTCCTTTAAGGAAACTAAATAAAAGAGATTATACCTTAGCTAAAGTATAGCGACTAATTTCTCTCTTATTAACGCTTAGTAAAATCCTAGAAGTAGTTATTATAAAATATATTAGCTATATAGTAAATGCTTAAGGGCTTTTACCTATAAACTACTTTAGTATATAAAAGTATAAGTCTATAAATTAAGTACTTATACTTTTATAAGAGCGGATCTATAAGGCCTAGAAAATAAGTAAAGTACTTAGCTTTATTAGCTTTAACGTTAAAGGTATATATAATAAAGTATATAAAGAGCGAATACTCAAAAGTATAAAAGCCTAAGGTATCCTAAGTTATTTAATTAAGTAAATAGATATATTTTACTTAAGATAGACCGCGTTAGTAGTTATTAATAGGTATATATCTAAGTAATAAACCTTACTATAGGCCGGCCTACCTTAAGGATCCCCTTTATCGCTAGTAGCTATTCTTTTCTTTAATATAGACTTAATATAAAGATAGATTAATAATAATAGTAGCTCTATTGCCTTTATAAATAATTACTTTACCTAGGTTATAAAGCTAATATTAAAGTTAAATAAAGATAGTATTTAATTAATTATTAATAAGGCGCTTAATTAAGAGAAGTATAGTAGTACTGTATTTAAAGTAAAGAAGATATTTATTATTTACTTTATATATATCGCGGAGTATAATAGTAACCTACCTCTTATTATTAAAGGAAATTATATTAAGCTAAATAGTAATATAAAGTTATTAGAAGTTATTATAGATAAAGTACTTTACTTTAAAGAGTATATTACTAAAGTAGCCGCTAAAGGGCATTCTATAGCTATATACTTAAAACGACTAAAGATAGCCTTACTATAAATAGTAAGGTAACTATTTATAGTAATAATAGTACTAGCTATAAACTATACCTTAAATATATAGTTATATATATATAAGGTAAAAGAAGTATCGTAAATTAATAGGGCTTAGTAAATTAAAGCTTAAGCTATTATAAGAGGCTTTTATATAGTAGTAATAGTAGTAGCTAAGGCTAAGGCTAGTATATAATTATATTAAGAATAGTATAATTAAGCGGTAGCGAAATTCTAAATAAAGATATAAACGCTCTTAAAGATATATCCTTTAATATTATTAAGGCTTAAGCTAAATAAGAGGTATATATTGCTAATATAAAAGCTCGCTTTAGTAATAAGAAGACTAAATACTAAACGCTTAAAAGTTATTTATAAGTTTATATTAGCGCTATAAGATAAATAAGTATAAGTAATATATAAAGTAAACTAAGTAAAGGTATTAAAGTTAGATAACTTAAAGGATATAAGAGTCTTTAACTATTATAGGTTATAGGCTTAAGCTATAGCTTAAGCTATATAGTTATATATAGAGGGCTAGATCCTATATATATATATATAGGCTAGCCGCGTATAAGAAAGCTCTATATAGCTTATTAATATTATCTTATAAATAGTACCTATATATATACCTCTACTTACTCCGTAATAGTATAAGCTATTAACTAATAGATCTAATAGATATCTCCTTAGAAAGGGTGCTGCTTCTTTAAGGGAGCACCCCGCTACCCCTTAAGTAGATAGGAAGTATCGTAGCTATCCTAAAAGCGATTAAAAGCGCGATAGCTAGCGAGAAGAACGAGGTTCTCGCTATACTAAGGGAGCTATCTATAAGACTAGCGTTAACCCCTACGACCTTTATAATACTAGTTATAGTAGCGGTACTACTAATAAGGAAGCCGCTTCCTTAGCCGACTTAAGATAGTAAGCCTAAGTCCTTTTACTTCTTCCTTAGCTAGCTATAAATAAAGTTTATAATAAATAAGAAATAGGGCTTAAACGGCTATTATAATATAGTATAGTATTTGCTCCTTTATATACTATTAGAGCCCTAAATATAGCGGATCTTTAGATTCTAAGATAAGGGCGGCCTTAGAGGTAGACGTAACCTATAGGACTTCTTTTAATACCTTATATATACGTTCGGTAACGTATAAGAGTAGGAGAAGGTATAGGATAGGCTATAGACCCTTAAATAAATAGATAGGTAAACCTTTAGTAAATTCCTCCTTAACTTTAAAGAGACGCTCTTATAAGTAGCGGGAACTATAATATAAAAAGATAGCGCGAAGCTTATATAGTTATAAAACTTAATTACGCTAGCCTTATAAGAGCTACTTATCCTTATAATTATACTTACTAACTATAGCGAGTATATAAGCTAGTTAATAAAGGTAGTATAGGGCTATAAGTAAACGCTACGTTTTTAAAAGCTTTATAAGTATATACTATATAGCGGTAATAAGATTACTACCTCTTTATAAAAGAAATAGCCGACTATTAATACTAATAAAGATACCTTAATATCGGCTACTTATATAGATTAAGCTAAACGCGGTAAGAAGTTATTATCGAATATCCCCTATACTATCCCGCTCTTTAAGTAGCGGGTAAAGTAAGTAATAAGCAAGGAAATTAGGAAAAGGAAGGCTAATAGCCGCTACCTACGTTATAGCGCGTCTATATACTTTATATTAAAATACTCCTTCCTTTTAGCTAAGTAGCTTATAGTAGTTTAAGTAGCGAAGATAAAACCGCTCCTTACCTTAAATAATAAAGAGGACTCTACTCCCTTAGGCCTAGAGGAAAAAGAGTAGCTCTAGAGTAAATATAGGCTTTAGAGCCCTAATTACTAGTACTAGTAAAAGAAAAGGAGGAATTATCCGCCTATATAAAAGAGGAGCTTACTTTAATATAAGTTATAGTTAATAACTTCTTACCTATCGCCGCCTTTATAAATAAAGGCTATTAGTACTATACTATAGTTAATAAGGCGCTTATATAAGAGATATAAGTACTAGTAAAAAAGATCGCCCTAAGGTAAGTAAAGGGCGCTTTAAGCGTAATAAATAGTATAGTAATTAAGGGTATTATATAGCTAGCTATAGAGGTCGACGGTTACTATAAGCTTATCGTAGCTTATATAATCCCTTAACTAAAGTTTCCCTTAATCCTTAGGAAACCTTAGTTATTATATATAGAGTTATACTTAGTTTTATACTAAAAGAAGCTATAGTTTAAGCCTATATAATAGTAGGTCTACTATAATAATAGTTCTATAGGTATAGGACTAAGTATATAAGCTTTATACTTAGTATAAGAAGTCCTTACCTTTATCTTTATAAGAACTATATAATAGTTAAAGTAAGAGGAAGGCTAGGTAGCGGCTAATATAGCGGTTTATATAGTTAGCTTAGTAGATATTAATAAGGCCCTTTAAATAAAAAAGCTAAAGTTGCCTTTTAAGCTATAGTAGTAAATACTAAAGCGCTTTTATAACCTCCTACTACTATTTAAGTCCTAAGAAGCGGATAAGCTTAACCTATATAAGCTAAAGGTAAACTATAGGATTATACTCTATACTAATAAAAAGGGGTAGGAACTACCTATACTATTTATACCGCTATATAGTATATTATACGTAGAGCTACTAGTACTTAAGAAGATACTAAAGGACCTTTTAAATAAGGGTTTTATTTAAGTAAGTAGCTTTAAAGTAAAAGCGCTAGTCTTATTTATATATAAACTAAGGGGCGGGATATAGTTCTATTATAACTATAGGGCTTTAAACGTAATTATAAGGCTATACCGCTACCCTTTACCCTTAATCTTAGATACGCGCTATAACTTTTTAAGGGCGAAGTAGTTTATAAAGCTAAATATAAAATAAGCGTTTTATAAAGTATAGATCTTAAAAGGTAATAAGTAAAAGATAGCGTTTTATATACGCTATAGCTTATTTAAGTAGCTTATAATACCCTTTAGCCTCTTAAAGGCGCCTACTACCTTTTAGCGTTATATTAATAATATACTTTAAGACTTCCTTAATAAGTTCGCTTTTATATATATAGATAATATCCTTATCTATATAAGCGGCTCTTATAAGGACTATATATAGAAAGTATAGAGGGTCCTAAAGCGCCTCTAACTTTATAGGCTCTACCTTAACCTAGATAAGTATAAATTTAGGGTTAAGAGGGTTAAGTACCTAGGCTTTATTATTTATATAAGCGTAGGTATATAGGCGGATCCTATAAAGATCTAAGCGATTTAAGACTAAGCTGCCCTAACTATATAAATAAGTATATAAAGCTTCCTTAAGTTTATAAACTATTATAAGATATTTATTAAGGGCTTCTCTTATATTATAATGCCCTTAAACGAGATTACTAGGAAGTAAACTACCTTTTACTAAGGGCCTATATAGGAAGGAGCGTTTTATATACTTAAGGACCTATTCTCTTAAGCCTTAGTACTACTTTAATAAGACTTTAACTAGTCTACGTTAGTTAAAGTAGACTATAGTAGCTAGGCACTTAGAGGAACGCTTTCTTAAGAAGTAAATAGGTAGAAGTAACTAATAGCGTTTTACTCCTATAAGCTAACCTTAGTAAAGCGGAATTACGCTATTTATAATAAGAAGATACTAGCGATTATTAGCTACCTTAAGTAATAGTAAGTAGAGCTTTAGAGCTATAAAAGCTTTAAGGTTCTTATAGACTATAAGAACCTTAAGTACTTTATAACTTACTAGTACTTCTTAGAGCGGTAAGCCCGCTAAGCGGAGTATCTCTTATACTTTAACTTCTTAATTAAGTACTAGCTAGGGTAAGACTCTATAGTCTTAGATACGCTTTCTTAAAGGGATTAGGACTAGCTAATAAGAGCGGATATTAAGGCCTAGGATCTATAGCTTATCTTATAAGAGGCGCTACGGACTTATATAAGAGCTTCCTTAGTAAAGGAAGGCGTAGCGCTAATAGATAAGCTTTCCCTTATACCTTTACCTCGGTTTAGTAAGGAGGGATAGACTAGCCTAAGGGCGCGTATAATATAAGTATTCTAAGATAAGGTTCTTTAACGCTTATAGGATAGGATATTATTTCTAGACTATACCTATAAGAGTATATACCGCGCTATTAAGTTTAGCGCTTAATACTTTAATCTAAAGCTAAAGCTAAAAGTATAAGTAGCTAACTATTATATTAGCTTATAGGGGCATTTACGTTAGTAAGGGAGACTATAGGTACTAAGCGCACTATATACTATAGAAGCTAAGGAGAAAGATAGACCGCTAGAGCTAAATAAATAAAATAAGCTTTAAGGGAAGCTAATCTAGCTCGTCTATAACTTTAGTATTATAGGCTACCTAGGTTAGTAAGGTATAGTAGTAGGCCTTATAAGGGATTTTTACTAGCCCCTTTTATAGTACTATATTCGCCGCTTCCTTTATAACTATAATATCTATAGCTATACTAAGATTTAAAGGGTATAGCTTAAGGGGCTACTTAAGTAGCTTTTAGTACTTAACTAGTTCTATATATATATATAGATAGACTTTATAATAGACCTCTTACTTATAGAGGGCGGCACCTACTATATATAGGTATTTAAGGACCGACTTAGTAAGTCTATAGTATTAAAGCTAATACTATCTATAAATATAGAGTCTTATATTCTTAAGGTATATAAGTAAAAGCGGAATTTTAGGAAATTAAGGAATTACGTAAGACTACGTAATAGAGGGGAAGAAGGAGTATAAGGTAGGATTTTCAACGGAATTTATTAGTTATATATTAGTATATAGAAGAGGTATTAAAGGTAATAATTCTATCTCTATCTACTAGTAGACATACTATCTTATATAAATAATTATAGCTAAACGGAAGAACCTTTTAGGACTAGATTTAAGCTGCCGTATAGCCCTAAGACTAAGGGATTCTATAATACCTCGAGTAAATCTAGAAGTGTCTTAGTTCTACTAATATTCGTGTTTAAAGGAGGTTAGTCGTGCCGGTATTCTTAAGAGCTCTTAGCTAGTATTCTAAGCTAGCTCTATTCCTTCGATTCCCGATTATATAATAACCGGCAGCCCGTTTAATATATAATAATATATAAAATAACGAGCGATTCTTGCTCTATAGGATAGGACTTTATCTATAATTAATATACTACTTATTAGCTTATATAATCGGGAGAGTATATTATAGCTGCTTTATTTATAGTAGGAACACCGTTCCTTATAGCCTCATTTAAAGAGTAGATTTATATACTCTTTACTAATTTATTTATAGTAGTATATATATAGGGTAAAAAACCTAATTTAGGAAAACTATTCTTATACTTTAATAGGATATATAAAAACCTATTCTTTCTTAGGAAAAGAAATCCTTAGGTATATACTAATAGAAAAACCTATAATAGGAAAGGCCTATAGTTATAATAATTATTTATAGGATAACCTTATATAAGGTAAAACCTATTATTACTAGGAAAATCTTAATAAATAAAAACCTAGTAAATATTTCTCTAGGAAACCTAAAAAGGAAAAACCTAGTAAGGGAAAGATATAGAAAGTATAAGAAATATCTAAAAACCCCTTTTAATTACTTAGGAACTTATACTAAGGATAGACCGTCTTTAAATTTATAAAGTAATCTAGGTCTTAATTCCTTCGTAAAAATATTAGCTATATTATCTTTTAATTTAATATAAAAAACTTTAATTTCCCTTTCTCTTATACTAGTTTTAGTATAGTAATAAGCTAATCTTATATACTTAGACCTTTTATAAAATTCTAGATTTTCTACTAATTTAATAGTAGTAGTATTATCTATTAAAATAAGAGGTATAGTATTAGGAATCTTAATAGATAGATCCTTAGTAATATATTTAAAAAGTATATTTAAATAAATAGCTTCTTTATTTACCTCCCTAAGGCTAATATACTTTACTTCGTAGGTAGAAAGGGTAATAGCTTTTTACTTAGAGTAAGCCTAGCTTTATTATTATATATATAAAAATAATAACCGGAAAAGGATTTTCCGGCCGTTAAATCTAACGCTTAGCTAGAGTCGGTAAAACCCTTTATATATAGATAGGTAAAAGGGATATTATAATTATATTTAATCTTTAGGCTAGGGAATTTATTTAAATATTTCTATATTATATTTAAAGCCTTAAAATATATTTAGTCGGGCTTAGCCGCGAATTTAGTATAGGAAATTATAGAATATAAGATATCTAGCTTAGTAAATAAGGCTAAGTATAATAGAGATCCTATTTCTTTTAAAATTGCAATATATTTCCTTAAAATATAATTCCTTTGCTTTTATAAGCTTAAAGCCTACTATAGCGGGTAAATTTAAAGTTCCTAAACCTTCTTTATTAAATTCTTTTAATTTATTTAAGGTATTATTTTCTTAGGATATATATAGCTCTTTATTTTCTCGGTTTATTATAATATTTAAACCTAAGAAGTTTTTTATATCTCTTAAGATAGTAAAATCTAGGAATTTAGATAATTCTTTAAATAATCTTTCTTCTATTATAGACTTAGAGGGCCCTATTATAAGAAAGTCGTCGATATAAATTGCTAAGGCTATACTATAGTCCTTATTTATAAATACTCCTTTATCTATTAAAAGAGGAAGAAATCCGAGATTATTTAGTATAATTTTTAAATAATTATACTAGAGCTTAGGACTTTATTTTAGGTTATATAATGCTTTCTTTAGCTTTGCTTTAATTTAACCGGTTTTATATAGGTCTAGGAATTTAGTTAATTTAATTCCTTTAGCTTTATAAGCTAATCTATATTTTAAATAATATTCTTTAAAGCGTATTCTTCGTAGCTTATAAGAAGATCGATATATACTTCGCTATCTATATCGGTATATATAAAGGCATTTATAATATCTATTTATAAAGCTTTAAATTTATAGATAATAGCTAAAATAAGTAGAATTCTAATAGATTTAGGTCTAGCTATAGTTAAGAAGGTATCTAGGAAATCTAAGCTATAGATCTACTTAAATCCCTATATTACGAAACGGGATTTATATTTTATTATATTATTTTAACTATCCTTCTTAATAGTATAGACCTAGCGGCCTCCTATAGGCTCCCTATCCTTAAGGAGGTAGGAAAATTCCTAAGTTTTATATTTAATTAGCTATATTATTTCCTTAATTATAGCTTCTTTCTAAAATACTACTTTAGGGCTATTAATTGCCTATTTATAGGTCTTTAGAATTTTTAGATCTTAATTTTCTATACTTACTAGAATTAACTCTTTATAATTATAGTTTAGAAATAAATTAACGTTAGGGTATTCGATATAGTTAGAATCGAACCCTTCTAGCTTCTTAGGTAATTCTATTATTATTTTACTAATAGTAGGAATAGGATCGTTATTTAAAGACTCTTCTTTTATAGAGGGCGAGGGACTTTTATCTCTAAGTTCTTTAGTAGCTTCCTCTATAGGGATATAGCTTTCTAGCTTATCTTTATTTAGAATAGAATTAAAATCAAAGGTATTATTATTATTAGAGCTTTTAGATTTTCTATAAATTTATTTTCTAGTATAGTAATATCTCTAGAAATAGTAATTATTTTCTTAGAAAAATCCTAGATTTTATATACATTTTCTAAATAGCCTACTATTATTCCCTTAAAAGCTTTATTATCTAGCTTATCTTTAAGGTCTTTATTCTTATAATATATAAGGCTTCTAAAGGTCTTAATTTTATTTAAGGTCTTAAAGGGTAGTATTATATTATCCTCTTTTTATAAGACTTTTAAATCCTATCGTAAAATACGGTAATCTATTATATAAATAGGTAGCTATTAAAATAGCTTCTCCTTATAGGTATTTAGGAAGCTTAGTAGTAAATAAACTTAGGGTTATTTTCTACCCTATTTTTAAATTCTAGGAACCTATCTAGAGCTTCTCCCTTTTTTCGAAGAAGGTATATTTCTAGATATTAGGTTCCTACGTCTAGGAAAGAAATATAATAGTAATATTTATTATAAGTAAGCACTTTAATTAGCCCTTAAATATCTAATACTATTTTTTCTAAATAAGAATAAGACTTATATAAAGGTTATTTATTAACCTTATTCGTTGCTTTAGCTTTAATATATATTTTATACTATCTTATTTTATTTTCCTCTTTTAAAGGCATTTTTATATCCTTATTATATCTTTTTAATATTTCTAAAATAGCCCTATTATTTATATACCCTAAGTATAAGTACTAAGTATAAAAATCTATATCCCTTGCCTTTAAAGATATAATAAGGATTAATTAGCTTTCTAATAAAGGTTCTATAAGAATATAATATAATTTATTTCTAAGAAATCCTTTAGTAAGGAACTTAGCCTTATTATTTAATAAAAGGACTTTATTTCCTCTTATTAAAGCATAGGTATTATTAAAATAAGATTAAGATAGTATATTTACCCTTAATTTAAGTATATAAAAGCAGTCTTAAAGGATATACCTTTTCTTACTATATAAGAACTTAAATACTAAGTCCCCCTTTCCTTTTACTAATATAAAGGAAGCTTTTCCCTAGTAAACTTTAGACTTAATTTCTTTATAGTTAATAAGGAAATTCTTATTCGATACTATATACTTAGTAGCTCTAGTATTATAAATAAAATTAAAGATCCTTTTATTCTTATAACTAGGAAATCCTCCTTCTCTTACCTTTAAGACTAATTCCTTTACTCTAAGAATCGAAGCTTCTAGAGGTCCTAAAAGAGAGTCTTTATTAGCTTTTACTATAGGGGTATTTATAGAGGTTAAAATTACCTTTAAATCCTTAGACGTTTATATAGGGGTCGGAGCCCTAGAGAGGTCTATAAGGTTAATATCTAGGTTTATATATACTTATAAAGCTATATTTAAGACCTTATTATTATCGTTTAAATCGGACTCTAGCTTAGTAATTTAAGCCTTCTTTCTTTTATTAGTAGTAGAAATACTATTAAAAGGGGATTTCTTCCTAAAAGAAAAAGAAGAAAAAGAAGAAGATTTTCTTTTCTTAGAAATTTAAGTCTTATTATCTTTTTTTCCTTTATTTAAAACCTAATAAGTAGGAGCCTTATTTAGGTATAATTTATAGTAATTTACTATAAAGTGCCTTAGTTTTTTATATTCCTTATAATAAGGAGTATTTATAGAATCTCTATAGGACTTCTAAGGCTTCCTTTATATTAAGAAGGCTTTCTCTAAAGATTCGTTTATATCCTTTATTCTTCTAGCTTCGTCTAAAAGACTAGCTATTAGGGTTTTAAGGGTAAACGCTATAGAATTATACTTAAGGCTCTATATAATATTTATAATATAGCTTTTAAATTCCTTATTAAGGTAATTAAGAATCTATACTATAAGAATAACTTCCGGAATTTCTATATTATAGGATTTTAAATCCTTATAAATTTCCTTTACCTTATAAAGGTATTTCTTTAAATTAAAGTCTAAGGGACTAAGATTAAAGAGCCGCTTAATAAGTAGATAATTTAACGAAAAGTTCGACGGATTATATAGCTTTTTAAGCTTATCCTATGCTTCTTTAGTATTTTTTAGATACTAAATTTATATTAAGGGACTATCTTTAACTTAAAGGAATATTATAAATAAAGCCTCTATAGTCTATATATAATTTACTTGCTCTAGAGTAGTAATAAGCTTTTCTTTTATAAGGATAGCTTCTATCCTTATAGTCTATAAGGTATAATTTAAATTTCCCTTAAGTCTAGTAAATTCGTATTCTTTCTATCTACCTATTTTATATAAATTCGGTATTATTTCGCTTATAGGGATCGAGAAGTCTAGACGGGAGTTTAAGAGCGTAGGAAGGTAGAAGAAGTCGTTAGGGGAATTTTCGAAAGGAATTTTAATTAGGTATTTTAACAAGGAATTTTAAAGGTATAAGTTAATTTCCCGGCTTAAAAGGAGTATACTAAGCTTATAACCTCTAAGGGTATATAAGTAAAAGCGGAATTTTAGGAAATTAAGGAATCGCGTAAGACTATATAATAAAGGGGAAGAAGGAGTATAAGGTAGGATTTTTAACGGAATTTATTAGTAGTATATTAGTATATAGAAGAGGTATTAAAGTTAATAATTCTATCTCTATCTACTAGCGGATATACTATCCTATATAGATAATTATAGCTAAACGGAAAAACTATTTAGGACTAGATTTAGGCTGCTATATAGCCCTAAGACTAAGGAATTCCGTAATACCTTAAGTAAATCTAGAAGCGTCTTAGTTCTACTAATATTTATATTTAAAGGAGGTTAGTTATACTAGTATTCTTAAGAGGTCTTAGCTAGTACTCTAAGCTAGCTTTATTCCTTCGATTCCCGATTATATAATAACTAGTAACCCGTTTAATATATAATAATATATAAAATAATAAGCGATTCTTACTTTATAGGATAGGATTTTATCTATAACTAATATACTACTTATTAGCTTATATAATTAGGAGAGTATATTATAGTTACTTTATTTATAGTAGGAACACCGTTCCTTATATAAATTAAAGCCTAGGCTATTATAAGAGGCTTTTATATAGTAGTAATAGTAATAGCTAAGGTTAAGGTTAGCGTATAATTATTCTAAGAATAATATACTTAAGCGGTAGCGAAATTTTAAATAATAATATAAATGCTCTTAAAGATATATCTTTTAATATTATTAAGGCTTAAGCTAAATAAAAGGCATATATTACTAATATAAAAGCTTACTTTAGTAATAGAAAGACTAGATATTAAACGCTTAAAAGTTATTTATAAGTTTATACTACCGCTATAAAATAAATAAGTATAAGTAATATATAAGGTAAATTAAGTAAAGGTACTAAAGTTAAATAACTTAGAAGATATTACTATTATAACGTTTAGCTTATAAAGGAAAAGTAAAGTTAAGTTAAGAAGTATCGTTTAAGATACTTCTTATAATAGCGTAGATAAGGTACTAGCTAGCTACTTTATTACCCTTAGCTTTAATAATAAGTAAAATACTTATATAATAAGACTTAAGGTAATTATTATAGCCTTAAGGTATATACCTTTAAGTCTTTATAATTAATAGCTTTTAGTTATAATAAGTAACCGCTTTATCTTATAAGTTATTAAGTAACTATAGTAGTAGTTTAGTTAATATATAGTATAAGTAATATATAGATCTATTAAGTATCTTATAAAAAGAGGCTATAAAGTTAAACTTTATTAAGTGCCTATAAAAAATAAAGAGTTTACCTTTAAGCTACTAGCTAAAATATAAGCAAAAAGAGTAATATAAGATAAATATATTACTAAATTAATAATATTTTAAGTAAGAGTAATAACGTTATAACTACTACTTAATAGATATACTTATATTTATTAAATCCTAGAAAAGGTTAGAAAGTACTTAAAGCGTATTAATAAAGTATTACTAAGTAAGTATACTTATAAGATATATACTAAGCTAACTAAAAAGGAATCTAAAGTATTAGTATAACTTTTATAAGAGTCTTTAACTATTATAGGTAATAGGCTTAGGCCGCGGCCTAAGCTATATAGTTATATATAAAGGGCCGGATCCCGTAAGTATAGGGGCGGGCCAGCCGCGTATAGAAGAGCTCTATATAGCTTATTAATATTATCCTACGGACGGCACCTACGTATACGCCTCTACCTACTCCGTGATAGTATAAGCTATTAACTAATAGATCTAATAGATATCTCCCTAGAAAGGGTGCCGCTTCCCTAAGGGAGCACCCCGCTACCCCCTAGGCGGATAGGAAGTATTATAGCTATCCTAGAAGCGATTAGAAGCGCGACGGCTAGCGAGAAGAACGAGGTTCTCGCTATACTAAGGGAGCCGTCTACGAGACTAGCGTTGACCCCTACGACCTTAGCAACACCGGTTACGGTAGCGGTACTACCGATACGGAAGCCGCTTCCTTAGCCGACTTAGGACGGTAAGCCTAAGTCCTTCTACTTCTTCCTTAGTCGGCTATAGACGAAGTTTATAATAAATAAGAAATAGGGCCTAAACGGCTATCGTAATATAGCGTGGTACTCGCTCCTCTATATACTACCGGAGCCCTAGATACGGCGGATCTCCGGATTCTAGGATAAGGGCGGCCCTAGAAGTAGACGCGACCTATAGGACTTCTTCTAATACCTTATATATATATTCGGCAACGTATAGGAGCGGGAGAAGGCGTAGGATAGGCTACGGACCCTTAAGTAGAGGGACGGGTAGACCTTTAGCGAATTCCTCCCCGACTTCGAAGAGACGCTCTTACGAGCAGCGGGAACTATAGTATAGGAAGATAGCGCGAAGCTTATATAGTTACGGAACTCGATTACGCCGGCCCTATAGGAGCTACTTATCCCCGTAATTATACCTACTAACTATAGCGAGTATATAAGCCGGTTAATAAAGGTAGTATAGGGCTATAAGTAGACGCCGCGTTTCTAGAAGCTTCGTAAGCGTACGCCGTATAGCGGTAACGGGATTACCGCCCCTCTATAAGAGGAATAGCCGACTATCGACACTAATAGAGACACCCTAATATCGGCTACCCGCATAGACCGAGCTAAACGCGGTAAGAAGTCGTTTTCGAATATCCCCTATACTATCCCGCTCTCTAAGTAGCGGGCGAAGTAGGTAACGAGCGAGGAAATCGGGAAAAGGAAGGCTAACAGCCGCTACCTACGTTATAGCGCGTCTATATACTTTATATTAAAATGCCCCTTCTTTTTAGCTAAGCGGCCTATAGTAGTTTAAGTAGCGAAGATAGAACCGCTCCTTACCTTAGACGACGAAGAGGACTCCGCTCCCTTAGGCCCGGAGGAAAAAGAGTAGCTCTAGAGTAAAGACGAGCTCCGGAGCCTTAATTACTAGTACTAGTAAAGGAGAAGGAGGAATTATCCGCCTATATAAAAGAGGAGCCTACTTTAATATAGGTTATAGTTAATAACTCCTTGCCCGTCGCCGCCCTTATAGACGAGGGCTACTAGTACTACGCCGTAGTTAACGAGGCGCTTATACGAGAGATATAAGTACCGGTAGAAAAGATCGCCCTAAGGCGAGTAAAGGGCGCCTTAAGCGTAATAGAGGGTATAGTAATTAGGGGTATTATATAGCTAGCTATAGAGGTCGACGGTTACCGTAAGCTTATCGTAGCTTATATAATCCCCTAACTAAAGTTTCCTTTAATCCTCGGGAAACCCTAGTTATTATATATAGAGTTATACTTAGTTCCGTACTAAAAGAAGCTATAGTTTAGGCCTACGTAATAGTAGGTCCGCTATAACGACGGTTCTATAGGCGTAGGACTAAGTATACGAGCTTTATACTTAGTATAAGAAGTCCTTGCCTCTATCTTTATAGGAACCGTGCAACGGTTAGAGCGGGAGGAAGGCTAGGTAGCGGCTAATATAGCGGTCTACGTAGTTAGCCTAGCGGATATCGATAAGGCCCTCTAGGCAAAGAAGCTAAAGTCGCCCTTTAAGCTATAGTAGTAGATACCGGAGCGCTTTTACGACCTCCTACTACTATTCGAGTCCTAGGAAGCGGATAAGCTTAACCCGTATAAGCTAGGGGTAGACTATAAGATCGTACTCCGTACTAATAAGAAGGGGTAGGAACTACCTATACCGTTTAGACCGCTATATAGTATATTATACGCGGAACTGCTAGTACTAAAGAAGACGCTAAGGGACCTCTTAGATAAGGGTTTTATTTAAGTAAGTAGCTCCGAAGTAGGAGCGCCGGTCCTATTTATACGTAAACTAAGGGGCGGGATACGGTTCTATTACGACTATAGGGCTCTAAACGTAATTACGAGGCTAGACCGCTACCCCTTACCCTTAATCTCGGATACGCTCTATAACCTTTTAAAGGCAAAGTAGTTTATAAAGCTAGATATAAAATAGGCGTTCTATAAGGTATAGATCTTAGAGGGTAACGAGTAAAAGATAGCGTTCTATATACGCTACGGCTTATTTAAGTAGCTTATAACGCCCTTCAGCCTCTTAGGAGCGCCCGCTACCTTCTAGCGTTATATTAATAATATACTTTAAGACTTCCTCGATAAGTTTGCCTTTATATACGTAGATAATATCCTTATTTATACGAGCGGCTCCTACGAGGACTATATATAGAAAGTACGGAGGGTCCTAAAGCGCCTCTAACTTTATAAGCTCTACCTCGACCTAGATAAGTATAAATTCGGGGTTAAGAAGGTTAAGTACCTAGGCTTTATTATCTACGCCGGCGTAGGTATATAGGCGGATCTTATAAAGATCTAGGCGATTTAGGACTAAGCTGCCCTAACTACGTAGATAAGCGTACGGAGCTTCCTTAGGTTCGCGAACTATTATAGGATGTTTATTAAGGGCTTCTCCTATATTATAATGCCCTTAAACGAGATTACCGGGAAGTAGACCGCCTTTTACTAGGGGCCTATATAGGAAGGAGCGTTCTATACGCTTAAAGACCTATTCTCTTAAGCCCCGGTATTACTTTAGTAAGACTTCGACCGGTCTATATTAGTTAAAGCGGACTATAGCGGCTAGGTACTTAGAGGAACGCTCTCTTAGGAGGTAGATAGGTAGAAGTAACCGGTAGCGTTCTACTCCTATAAGCTAACCCTAGTAGAGCGGAATTACGCTATTTACGATAAAGAGATACTAGCGATTATTAGCTGCCTTAAGTAATAGTAAGCGGAGCTCTAGAGCTATAAGAGCTTTAAGGTTCTTATAGACTATAGGAACCTCGAGTACTTTATAACTCGCTAGCACCTCTTAGAGCGGTAAGCCCGCTAGGCGGAGTATCTCTTATACTTTAACTTCTCGATTAAGTACTAGCTAGGGCGGGACTCTATAGTCCTAGATACGCTTTCTTAGAGGGATTAAGACCGGCTAACGGGAGCGGATATCGAGGCCCGGGATCTATAGCTTATCCCGTAAGAAGCGCTACGGACTTATATAGGAGCTTCCCTAGTAGAGGAAGGCGCGGCGCTAACGGATAAGCCTTCCCCTATACCTTCGCCTCGGCCCGGCGAGGAGGGATAGACCGGCCTAGGGGCGCGTATAGCGCGGGTGTTCTAAGATAAGGTCCTCTAGCGCTTATAGGATAGGATATTATCTCTAGACTATACCTACGAGAGCGTGCGCCGCGCCGTTAAGTCTAGCGCTCGACGCCTTAATCCGAAGCTAAAGCTAAAGGTATAAGTAGCCGACTATTATATCGACCTATAGGGGCACCTATATTAGCGGGGGAGACTATAGGTGCTAGGCGCGCTATATACTATAGAAGCTAGGGAGAAGGATAGACCGCTAGAGCTAGACGAACGGAACGAGCTCCGAGGGAAGCTAGTCTAGCTCGTCTATAACTCTAGTATCGTAGGCTACCTAGGTAGGCAGGGCATAGTAGTAGGCCTCGCGAGGGATTTCTACTAGCCCCTCCTATAGTACTACGTTCGCCGCTTCCTCTATAACTACGATATCTACGGCCGCACTAAGATTTAAAGGGCGTAGCTTAAGGGGCTACTTAAGTAGCTTCCGGTACCTAACTAGTTTTATACGTATATATAGATAGACTTTATAATAGACCTCCTACTTATAGAGGGCGGTAACCGCTATATATAGGTAATTAAGGACCGACTTAGTAAGTCTATAGTATTAAAGCTAATACTATCTATAGATATAGAGTCCTATATAGAGCGCTTCCTATAGTACTAGGCCCGCTTATATAGCTAGCTAGCCTTTATTATAAGCGATAAGGGATCGAATTAAACTAGCTACTTTTAGTAGTACCTATACTAGCTACTTTAGATTATATAGCTACTTAGTACGGTATATTACCTATAAACTAATAGAGGGCCTAAGAGGGTTAACTAAGAGGCGTAGGCTTACCTATAGGCCGTCGTAGCCTATAACTAAGTAGACTAAGACTATTAGCTCCCCGCGGCCTAACTTACGTTAAATAGTAGACTATATACCTCTATTAGGATAGCCCCTTTCTTTATAACGTATAGCTTTAAACTACCCTTACTAGTTCCCTTTACTATAGACGTAGTAGCGGAGTAGTATAGTAATTCGTTACTAGAGGGCCGCGCCTCCGCGTTTATATGAAAGCTATAAAAGACCACGGATTATTATTAATCCGCGATAGCCGCCGCGGTATAAGATTAAGAGCGGCACGCTAATAAGACTAGGGCCCTAGTAGATAGGTTTATAGTAAGAGATAAGGTATAGCTAGACCTCCGTAACTATAGGTCGGCACGGCTAAAAAAGAAGCTTAACTAGCTATACGCGAAGTTTATAGTATAGAGGGTTATTAGCCTATAGGTTATAGAGCTCGATAGTCTCTTAATAGGGGTCTATAATAAGATTAACGTAGACCTCCTTCGTAGAGCTTCCTTTAACCCGCTACCTAGATAAGAAGTAGCGGACGCCTAACCGCCCGTAATTAAGGTAAAGGGAGAGGACGAGTTTAAGGTCGAAGAGATATAGGCCGCGCGCTAGAAAAAGGTTTATAGGGGGAAACGCTAGGAGGTCCTCGTTAAGTAGCGCGGGTATCTCGACCCTACGTAGGAACCCGTATATAAGTTTATAGGAACTATAGCCCTCGATAAGTTTAAAGCCTTATTTAAAACGGTAGATAAAAACGACGGACTAGCGGACTACTGATAGTAGCCTAGGCTAGGACTATAAAGTAGGTATAGTAAAGGGGGTAGTTATAGTAATATAGGCAATATAAGCGTAATAGTATAAGCGGAGATAAAAATAGCGTTTATTATAGGGCGGAGCTTTTAGACTACCTAGGCTTATTCCTTATCGTTATTATTATTATTATCTTTATTATCGTCGTCCTCGTCGGCCTCCTCCTTCTTATTAGCGGCGGCGGCGGTCTCTAGGGCGCTAAGGCGGCCCTCTAAGCCCGTAAGCTAGTTAGCGGCGGCGGCGGCTCTAAGGGTAGAGGGGCGGCGGCCGGCGGCAGCGGTAGGGGCAGCGGCGGTAGCGGAGGCAGGCACGGCTAAGGGGACCGCCGATAGGGCGACGGAGGCAGTATCCCTAGCGCCGGGTACGTTAAAGGCGGAAATAAGGGAGCGGAGGAGTAGGACTTACTTAAGTATAAGGCCCTATCGCTCGAGGGCGCGGAGGTTATAGTAGGCGGCGGCGGCGGCGGTAAGGCGCTTCTTAGTAGCCCCCCGCGCCTACCTATACGAGCCGGCCTTCTAAGCCGACGCCGTAGCGAGTAGGATAAGAGGCGCCGCCTTATAGGCGCGGCCGGCTCGCGCGCACTAGTAGTAGCTACCGCCGCGGCGGCGCCCGGCCTAGTTAAAGTAGTCGAGCTCCTACGACGTATAACGTATATAGGGGGCTAAGTAAGCGGCGCCGGCCTATACTTAGCGCTTATACTATAGGAGGTTAGCGGATAACGTTTATTACGCTTACCTAACTATAGACTTACGGGGGTAGCGGAGACGGAGGCGGGGGCTAAGGGGCCGGGCGTTGCGGGTAGCGGCGGGGACGGCGTCGTTACCCTAAGGGGCGACGTAAGAGCGAATAGCGTAGTAGAGGCGGCGGCGGCGGCGGTAGGAGCGGTGGCAGCGGCGCGGGCAGGAGCGGCGGCAGCGGCAGAGTCGTCGTCGGCCGCGGCTAGCACGGCGTCGATAAACGACTCTATACGCTCCGAGAAGGAGGAGGTAGGAGAGGGAGAGGCGGATATATCTATCGCGGAAGTTAGCACGACGGAATACGGCCTCCCGCTCTATAAGGCGCGGAACTTATTAGTTAGAGTTATTATTATTATTAGGGCTATTATTACTACTACCGCTACTACTATAAGTATATATTAATAGAGCGGCCTATATAGCTAGGAACGGACTAATGCCCTAGGTAGAGCGGAACTTACCTATTAATACTACTACTACGGTTAAAGAAAGGAGAGAAGGAAGAGAAAGGGAAAGGGGGGGATGCCGCCTTATATACCCCTTAGTAGAGGATGCTACCTAAGGTAGAGGGGACGGGCAACCTAAGGCTTACGTAGGTCTAGACTAGCCGCCGGCTACCTAGGGGCATATATAATAGGTTACGCCCTTATTTAAACGGCTAGCCGGCCGATAAGTATAGAGCCGGGTCCCGGCTACTTAGGCTAATAGGCGTAGGGATAATAGGGCTAGTAGGGCCGGCCCTATTAACGGGAAAGGGTAAGGAAGAGCCCGCGGTATAGGCCTAATTATATAGGAGCCGTTAATAGGGCAGCGCTATACCGCGCTCGAGGGAGGGTATTATATAAGAGTCTTTAACTATTATAGGTAATAAGCTTAGGCCGCGGCCTAAGCTATATAGTTACGTGCGGAGGGCCGGATCCTATAAGTATAGGGGCAGGCTAGCCGCGTATAGAAGAGCTCTATATAGCTTATTAATATTATCTTATAGACGGCACCTATATATACGCCTTTACTTACTCTATAATAACTTTAAACTAGTAAATTAACTAAATAGCTACCTTTATAAAATTAAAGTAAAGGAATTAAATAAGTATACTTATAAATAGTTCGTAGAAATAGTAAAATATTTCCTCTTTTAATATAAAAGATAAATAGTATAATAAGAAATTATACTTTAATATACTTATAAAAAGATAAGAAACCTATCTTTCTTTTTAAAAGGTAAGGTAAAGTTAAATAATAATAAGTAATAGCTTAATATAAAGGCTATATAAGTAATAATATAGTTTATATTAGTAATAAAACGCTTTAATATAGACTAATAAAGGACTATATACTAATTAAGGGATAATTATACTAATATAATAGCCTTTAACTTAGACCGCGCTTTAGTTATTAAAGGTAAAACGTTAAATACTTAGAGAAATTAACCTTTAAGTAAGCCTATTATATTATAGTAAATAAAGCTAGAAATAAATAAAATAAAGTATAGGGCTTTAAGTATAATAAAACTATATATAGTAAGTATATAGCTTAGTATAATAGCTTTATAAGGGAACCTTTTAAGCGTAATATAAAATAATAATAATAATTATTACTATTATAAAGTATAGTATAGGTAGTACTTACTTAGCTAGGTATATTACTAATTAAGCTATATATATATATAAATCCCTTTTCCCTTATTATTATAGATTTTAAACTATAAGGGTATATTATAAGATAATATTAAAGGTTTTATTATTATTAATTATAAAAGTAAGAGCTATAAAAAGCTTAGTATAAAGATAATTAATAGTTATTATAGATATAACTAACCTTATTAACTATAGGGTAGCTAGAGCGGGTACTAGGTAATACTTTAGCTATAAGTAGTAAAAGCGAAAATTTTAGTATAGAATATATAGCTATATTATTCTATCTTAAGTAATTAATAGTTATAAAAAGCGTTTTATTATTATAATTAAAAGAGGATTTAAGATTAAATATATAAAGAAATAAGGTTATAAATAGTATTAAACTATAATACTATTAAATATAGGGTCTAGCTATAAGCTAGTACCTATATATAGTATTATAAACCTTAACTCTTATAGTATAGTAGTTATATACTTAGGAAGCTTATTAGCTATAACGCTAAAGTTAGTTTAAATCTAGCTAAGGGCACGATTAATTTTTAGTTAGACTAGTAAACTACGCTAACCTACTTATTAACTAGCTAATTAGCGCTTTTAAAAGCGCTTATAAATATACTAGTAGTCTAGCCCCGCTATAAGTAGGCCGGCCTAGACCTCGCCTACTTAAACCTAACGATAAATTTATTAGGACCTCCCCTTAACCTTAGTTTAGGCCCCTTAAGTAGGAAAATAAAAACCTAGGGCTAATACTAGTAACTTAATAATTATAGTATAAAGCCGGTATAATAACCTAACTACTAGCTTAGCTAAAGGCTAGTATTAATAAAAATAGCTAGCTAAGCCTTATAGCGGAAAAAATAAAGTAAAGCCTAGAAAGATATTATTATAAGATAAGGTTAAAGATAATTATATAATTAACTATAAACCGTTAACTAAAAACGCTTATACTACCTATTAACGCTATATACCCTATATATATAAAGGAGTTACTTTCTAAGGTTACTTTATAGTAAGGCTAATACGATTCTAACTAACTATAACGATACTTAAGATAGCTAGTATAAGATTCCTATATACTATAACCGCGACCTAGTATAAGGGCGGACTAGCTATAAAAGAAGGGAGGGTTTTCTTTCAGGTACTTTAGCTTTTCCTTTTTATTTAACGTTAAAGTTCTAGATACCTTTAAATAAGTTACTAGTATAATCTTAATAATAATAATAATTATAAACCTTAAAAAGTAAAAGACTAGTTACTTATAAACGCTACTAGCGCTTATTATATAGCTTACTACTTAGTACTTAAGCTTACTCTTTTTTTTTTACCTTTCCCTTTAAATAAATACTTAATAGAGTATCTATAATTACCTATAACCTTAAGGCTAATATATAATACTTACTTAGAGCTTTATTACTACCTACTTAATATATAAATATATATATATTTAATAGGTATTAGGCTTTATAAGATAAGTATATATATTAAACTTATTCTTTTATTTTATAAGGCAGCCGCTTTACTTCTTAAGCTCCTAAGCTTATTTTAAAAAGGTATTAATAGGCCTTATTATTATTATTATTTTATATTACGCTTAAAGGGTTCCTTTATAAAGCTACTACGCTAAGCTATATACTTACTATATATAGTTTTATTATACTTAAAGCCCTATACTTTATTTTATCTATTTCTAGCCTTATTTACTATAATATAATAGGCCTACTTAAAGGTTAGTTTCTTTAAGTATTTAGCGTTTTACTTTTAGCGACTAAAGCGCGGTCTATTAAGTTAAAGGCTATTATATTAGTATAATTATCCTTTAATTAGTATATAGTCCTTTATTAGTCTATATTAAAGCGTTTTATTATTAATATAAACTATATTATCGCTTATATAGCCCTTATATTAAGCTATTACTTATTATCGTTTAACTCTATCTTACCTCTTAAAAAGAAAGATAGGTTTCTTATCTTTCTATAAGTATATTAAAGTATAATTTCTTATTATACTATTTATCTTTTATATTAAAAGAGGAAATATTCTATTATTTCCGCTAACTATTTATAAATATACTTATTTAATTCCTTTACCTTAATTTTATAAAGGTAGCTATTTAATTAATTTACTAGTTTAAAGTTATATTAATACTTTAGATTCCTTTTTAGTTAGCTTATTATATATCTTATAGGTATACTTACCTAGTAATACTTTATTAATATACTTTAAGTACTTTCTAACCCTTTCTAAGATTTAATAAACCTAAGTATATTTATTAAGTAGTAGTTATAATATCGTTACTCTTACTTAAAACGTTATTAGTTTAGTAATATATTTATCTTATATTACTCTTTTTACTTATATTTTAGCTAGTAGCTTAAAGGTTAACTCCTTATTCTTTATAAGTACTTAATAAAGTTTAACTCTATAGCCTTTTTTCGTAAGATACTTAATAGATCTATATATTACTTATATTATATATTAACTAAACTACTACTATAGTCGCTTAATAACTTATAAAATAAAGCAGTTACTTATTATAACTATAAGCTATTAATTATAAAGACCTAGAGGTATATACCTTAGGGCTATAATAATTACCTTAAGTCCTACTATATAGGTATTTTACTTATTATTAAAGCTAAGGGTAATAAAGTAGCTAGCTAGTACTTTATTTATGCTATTATAAGAAGTATCTTAAATAATACCTCTTAACTTAACCTTACCTTTTCTTTATAAGCTAGATATCGTAATAGTAATATCCTTTATTATAGAGTAAGTAAAGGTATATATATAGGTACTATCTATAGGATAATATTAATAAGCTATATAGAGCTCTCTTATATATAGCTAACCTATATATATATATATAGGATCCGGCCCTCTATATATAACTATATAGCTTAGGCTATAGCCTAAGCCTATAACCTATAATAGTTAAAGACTTTTATATAATACCCTTCCTTAAGCGTAGCGCGGCGCTACTTAATTAACGGCTTTTATACTATTAAGCCTATACTACTAGCTTTACCCTACCCTTTCCCGTTAATTATACTAGCCCTACTAGCCTTATTATCCCTACGCTTATTAGCTTAGGCGGCTAGAACTAAGCTTTATACTTATTAGCTAGCTAGCCGTTTAAATAAGAACGCGACCTATTATATACGCCCTTAAGTAATCGGTAGCTAGCTTAGACCTACGTAAGCCTTAGGTTGCCTATCCCCTTAGCCTTAGGCAGCCTCCTCTACTTAAGGGTATATAAGGCGGTATCCCCCCCTTCCTCCTTCCCTTCCTTCTCTTCTTTCTTTAATTATAGTAGTAGTAGTAATAAGTAAGTTCTGCTTTACCTAAGGCATTAGTTCGTTCTTAGCTATATAGGCCGCTCTATTAATATATATTTATAGTAATAGCTATAGTAATAATAATAGCCCTAATAATAATAACTTTAACTAATAAGTTCCTTACCTTATAGAGCGGAAGGCTATAATCTATAATACTAACTTCTATAATAGATATATCTACCTCCCTCTCCTTTACCTCCTTTTTCTTAAAGCGTATAGAGTCGTTTATCGACGCTATACTAAGCACGGCCGATAATAGCTCCGCTATTACCGCTACTCCTACCTATACCCTTACGACCGCGCCTACTACCGCCGCCTCTACTTTTACTACGCTAGCCGCCCTTACGTCGCCCTTTTAAGTAATAACGTTATCCCCGCCGCCGCCTATAACGCCCGGCCCCTCTACCCCTACCTCCGCTTTTACTACCCCCGTAAGTCCGCTACCTAGCGAGTATAATAGCTATTTTCCGCTAACTTCTTAAAGTATAAGCGCTAAGTATAGGCTAGAGCCGCCCGCGCCGCCCTTTATATATAGTATATATTATAAGAGCTCCCCTATACTAACTAAATTAGGCGCTATTATAGTAGTAGTTATTATTAATATACGCGTACTAGCTATACCTATAAGGCGGCGCCTCCTATCTTACTTACTATAGCGTTAGCTTAAAAGGCTAGCGCGTATAGGTAGGTATAAAGGGCTACTAAGAAGCGCCTTACCGCCGCCGCCGCCGCTTACTATAATCTCCGCGCCCTTAAGCGCTAGGGCCTCGTTCTTAAGTAAGTTCCTCTCCTTTAGCTTCTTTACTTCCGCTATTAACTCTCTTAGTACTAAGGATACTACCTCCGTCGCCTTATTAGCGGTCCCCTTAGCTATGCCCGCCGCCGCCCCTACCGCTACTACTAGCCGGGCCCCCCCCGCCCTTAGAGCCCTTAGAGCCGCCGCTACCGCCGAATAGCTTATAGGCCTAGAGGGCCGCCTAAGCGCCCTAAAGAGCGCCGCCGCCGCTAATAAGGTAGAGGAAGATAATAAGGAAGAGGATAATAATAACAATAAAAATAAAGAGTAGGTCTAAGTAGTCTAAGGGCTTTACTTTAAAATAAATACTATTTTTATCTCCGTTTATATTATTATACTTACTTAGTCGTAACTACTTACTTTACTTTACTTACTTTATAGTCTTAGCCTAGGCTACTATTAGTAGTTTATTAGTTTATTATTCTTATTTACTATCTTAAATAAGGCCTTAAACTTATTAAGGGCTATAGCTCCTATAAACTTATATATAGGTTCCTATATAAGGTTAAGATACCCGCGCTACTTAACGAGGACCTCTTAGTATTTCCCTTTATTAACCCTTTTTTAGCGCGCGGCCTATATCTCTTCGACCTTAAACTTATTCTCTCCCTTTACCTTAATTATAAGCGGTTAAGCGTCTACTACTTTTTATTTAAGTAGCGGGTTAAAGGAGGCTTTATAAAGGAGGTCTATATTAATCTTATTATAAACCCCTATTAAGAGACTATTAAGCTCTATAACTTATAGGCTAATAACCCTTTATACTATAAACTTTATATATAGCTAGTTAAGCTTTTTCTTTAGCTATATTAACCTATAGTTATAGAGGTCTAGCTATTCCTTATCTCTTACTATAAACCTATCTATTAAAGCCCTAGTTTTATTAGCGTGCCGCTCTTAATCTTATACTATAGCGGCTATTACGAATTAGTAATAATCTATAGTCTCTTATAGCTTTTATATAAACGTAGAGGCGCGGCCCTCTAGTAATAAATTACTATACTACTCCGCTACTATATCTATAATAAAAGGAACTAGTAAGGGTAGTTTAAAGCTATATATTATAAAGAAAGGGGTTATCTTAATAAAGGTATATAGCTTACTATTTAATATAAGTTAGGCTATAGGGAGCTACCGGTCTTAGTCTACTTAGTTATAGGCTATAATAGCCTATAAGTAAGCCTATACCTCTTAGTTAACCCTTTTAAGCCCTTTATTAATCTATAGGTAATATACTATACTAAGTAGCTATATAATCTAAAGTAGCTAGTATAAGTACTATTAAAAGCGGCTAGTTTAATTCGATCCTCTATCGCTTATAATAAAGGCTAGCTAGCTATATAAGCGGGCTTAATATTATAGGAAGCGCTCTATATATATAAGGAACGGTGTTCCTACTATAAATAAAGCAGCTATAATATACTCTCCCGATTATATAAGCTAATAAGTAGTATATTAATTATAGATAAAATCCTATCCTATAAAGTAATAATCGCTCGTTATTTTATATATTATTATATATTAAACGGGTTGCTAGTTATCGTATAATCGGGAATCGAAGGAATAGAGCTAGCTTAGAATGCTAGCTAAGACCTCTTAAGAATACCGGTATAACTAACCTCCTTTAAATACGAATATTAGTAGAACTAAGATACTTCTAGATTTACTCGAGGTATCACGGAATTCCTTAGTCTTAGGGCTATATAGCAGCTTAAATCTAGTCCCGAAAGGTTCTTCCGTTTAGCTATAAGTATCTATATAAGATAGTATGTCCGCTAGTAGATAGAGATAGAATTATTAACTTTAATACCTCTTCTATATACTAATATACTACTAATAAATTCCGTTGAAAATCCTACCTTATACTCCTTCTTCCCCTTTATTACGTAGTCTTACGCGATTCCTTAATTTCCTAAAACTCCGCTTTTGCTTATATACCTTAAGAGGTTATAAGCCCGGCTTACTCCTTTTAAGCCGGGAAATTAACTTATACCTTTAAAATTCCTTATCGAAATACCCGATTAAAATTCCTTTCGAAAATCCCCCTAACGACTTCTTTTACCTTCCTATGCTCTTAAACTCCTATCTAGACTTCTCGATCCCTATAAACGAAATAATACCGAATTTATATAAAATAAGTAGATAAAAAGAATCTAAATTCTCTAGACTTAAGGGAAATTTAAATTATACTTCTTAGACTATAAGGATAAGAGCTATCCTTACTAAGGAAAAGCTTATCGCTACCTTAAAGTAAGAAAATTATATAAAGACTATAGAAGCTTTATCTTAGATTTTTCTTTAAGTTAAAGATAGCCCTTTAATATAAATTAAGCATTTAATAAATACTAAAGCTACTTAGGATAAGCTTATAAAGCTATATAATCCGTTAAATTTCTCGTCGAATTATTTACTTATAAAGCAGCTCTTTAATCTTAGTCCCTTAGGCTTTAATTTAGAGAAATACCTTTATAAGGTAAAGGAAATCTATAAGGATTTAAAATCCTATAATATAGTAATTCTAGAAGTTATTCTTATAATATAGATTCTTAATTACCTTAATAAGGAATTTAGAAGCTATATTATAAATATTACGTAGAGCCTTAGGTATAATTCTATAGCGTTTACCCTTAAAACCCTAATAGCTAGTCTTTTAGACGAAGCTAGAAGAATAAAGGATATAAACGAATCTTTAGAGAAAGCCTTCTTAATATAAAGGAAGCCTTAGAAGTCCTATAGAGATTCTATAAATACTCCTTATTATAAGGAATATAAAAAACTAAGGCACTTTATAGTAAATTACTATAAATTATACCTAAATAAGGCTCCTACTTATTAGGTTTTAAATAAAGGAAAAAAAGATAATAAGACTTAAATTTCTAAGAAAAGAAAATCTTCTTCTTTTTCTTCTTTTCTTTTAGGAAAAATCCCTTTAATAGTATTTCTACTACTAATAAAAGAAAGAAGGCTTAAATTACTAAGCTAGAGTCCGATTTAAACGATAATAATAAGGTCTTAAATATAGCTTTATAAGTATATATAAACCTAGATATTAACCTTATAGACCTCTCTAGGGCTCCGACCCCTATATAAACGTCTAAGGATTTAAAGGTAATTTTAACCTCTATAAATACCCCTATAGTAAAAGCTAATAAAGACTCTCTTTTAGGACCTCTAGAAGCTGATTCTTAGAGTAAAGGAATTAGTCTTAAAGGTAAGAGAAGGAGGATTTCTAGTTATAAGAATAAAAGGATCTTTAATTTTATTTATAATACTAGAGCTACTAAGTATATAGTATCGAATAAGAATTTCCTTATTAACTATAAAGAAATTAAGTCTAAAGTTTACTAGGGAAAAGCTTCCTTTATATTAGTAAAAGGAAAGGGGGACTTAGTATTTAAGTTCTTATATAGTAAGAAAAGGTATATCCTTTAAGACTGCTTTTATATACTTAAATTAAGGGTAAATATACTATCTTAATCTTATTTTAATAATACCTATGCTTTAATAAGAGGAAATAAAGTCCTTTATTAAATAATAAGGCTAAGTTCCTTACTAAAGGATTTCTTAGAAATAAATTATATTATATTCTTATAGAACCTTTATTAGAAAGCTAATTAATCCTTATTATATCTTTAAAGGCAAGGGATATAGATTTTTATACTTAGTACTTATACTTAGGGTATATAAATAATAGGGCTATTTTAGAAATATTAAAAAGATATAATAAGGATATAAAAATGCCTTTAAAAGAGGAAAATAAAATAAGATAGTATAAAATATATATTAAAGCTAAAGCAACGAATAAGGTTAATAAATAACCTTTATATAAGTCTTATTCTTATTTAGAAAAAATAGTATTAGATATTTAAGGGCTAATTAAAGTGCTTACTTATAATAAATATTACTATTATATTTCTTTCCTAGACGTAGGAACCTAATATCTAGAAATATACCTTCTTCGAAAAAAGGGAGAAGCTCTAGATAGGTTCCTAGAATTTAAAAATAGGGTAGAAAATAACCCTAAAAGTATAAGGATTAGAGAAGTATTTTCTAATAATACTAAAGAATTTATATATAAAATAAAGCTCTATTATAAAAAAGAAGGAATTACCTTTAATTTTAGTCCTCCTTAGACGCCGGAATCTAATAGTAGAATAAAAAGAATAAATCGTACTATATTAGAAAAAGTACGAGCTCTTTTATTTACTACTAAGCTTCCTAAATACCTATAAGGAGAAGCTATTTTAATAGCTACCTATTTATATAATAGATTACCGTATTTTACGATAGGATTTAAAAGTCTTATAAAAAAGAGGGATAATATAATACTACCCTTTAAGACCTTAAATAAAATTAAGACCTTTAGAAGCCTTATATATTATAAGAATAAAGACCTTAAAGATAAGCTAGATAATAAAGCTTTTAAGGGAATAATAGTAGGCTATTTAGAAAATGTATATAAAATCTAGGATTTTTCTAAGAAAATAATTACTATTTCTAGAGATATTACTATACTAGAAAATAAATTTATAGAAAATCTAAAAAGCTCTAATAATAATAATACCTTTGATTTTAATTCTATTCTAAATAAAGATAAGCTAGAAAGCTATATCCCTATAGAGGAAGCTACTAAAGAACTTAGAGATAAAAGTCCCTCGCCCTCTATAAAAGAAGAGTCTTTAAATAACGATCCTATTCCTACTATTAGTAAAATAATAATAGAATTACCTAAGAAGCTAGAAGGGTTCGATTCTAACTATATCGAATACCCTAACGTTAATTTATTTCTAAACTATAATTATAAAGAGTTAATTCTAGTAAGTATAGAAAATTAAGATCTAAAAATTCTAAAGACCTATAAATAGGCAATTAATAGCCCTAAAGTAGTATTTTAGAAAGAAGCTATAATTAAGGAAATAATATAGCTAATTAAATATAAAACTTAGGAATTTTCCTACCTCCTAAGGATAGGAGCCTATAGGAGGCCGCTAGGTCTATACTATTAAGAAGGATAGTTAAAATAATATAATAAAATATAAATCCTGTTTCGTAATATAGGATTTAAGTAGATCTATAGCTTAGATTTCCTAGATACCTTCTTAACTATAGCTAGACCTAAATCTATTAGAATTCTACTTATTTTAGCTATTATCTATAAATTTAAAGCTTTATAAATAGATATTATAAATGCCTTTATATATACCGATATAGATAGCGAAGTATATATCGATCTTCTTATAAGCTACGAAGAATACGCTTTAAAAGAATATTATTTAAAATATAGATTAGCTTATAAAGCTAAAGGAATTAAATTAACTAAATTCCTAGACCTATATAAAACCGGTTAAATTAAAGCAAAGCTAAAGAAAGCATTATATAACCTAAAATAAAGTCCTAAGCTCTAGTATAATTATTTAAAAATTATACTAAATAATCTCGGATTTCTTCCTCTTTTAATAGATAAAGGAGTATTTATAAATAAGGACTATAGTATAGCCTTAGCAATTTATATCGACGACTTTCTTATAGTAGGGCCCTCTAAATCTATAATAGAAGAAAGATTATTTAAAGAATTATCTAAATTCCTAGATTTTACTATCTTAAGAGATATAAAAAAACTTCTTAGGTTTAAATATTATAATAAACCGAGAAAATAAAGAGCTATATATATCCTAAGAAAATAATACCTTAAATAAATTAAAAGAATTTAATAAAGAAGGTTTAGGAACTTTAAATTTACCCGCTATAGTAGGCTTTAAGCTTATAAAAGCAAAGGAATTATATTTTAAGGGAAATATATTGCAATTTTAAAAAGAAATAGGATC
The DNA here is from genome assembly GCF_020360975.1 of Hirsutella rhossiliensis. Lineage (NCBI taxonomy): Eukaryota > Fungi > Ascomycota > Sordariomycetes > Hypocreales > Ophiocordycipitaceae > Hirsutella > Hirsutella rhossiliensis. The sequence goes on from NW_025408669.1 coordinate 5,298,333, forward strand.
TCTATTATACTTAGCCTTATTTACTAAGCTAGATATCTTATATTCTATAATTTCCTATACTAAATTCGCGGCTAAGCCCGACTAAATATATTTTAAGGCTTTAAATATAATATAGAAATATTTAAATAAATTCCTAGCCTAAAGATTAAATATAATTATAATATCCCTTTTACCTATCTATATATAAAGGGTTTTACCGACTCTAGCTAAGCGTTAGATTTAACGGCCGGAAAATCCTTTTCCGGTTATTATTTTTATATATATAATAATAAAATAAGCTAGGCTTACTCTAAGTAGAAAGCTATTACCCTTTCTACCTACGAAGTAGAGTATATTAGCCTTAGGGAGGTAAATAAAGAAGCTATTTATTTAAATATACTTTTTAAATATATTACTAAGGATCTATCTATTAAGATTCCTAATACTATACCTCCTATTTTAATAGATAATACTACTGCTATTAAATTAGTAGAAAATCTAGAATTTTATAAAAGGTCTAAGTATATAAGATTAGCTTATTATTATACTAGAACTAGTATAAGAGAAGGGAAAATTAAGTTTTTTATATTAAATTAAAAGATAATATAGCTAATATTTTTATAAAGGAATTAAGACCTAGATTACTCTATAAATTTAAAGACGGTCTATCCTTAGTATAAGTTCCTAAGCAATTAAAAGGGGTTTTTAGATATTTCTTATACTTTTTATATCTTTCCCCTACTAGGTTTTTCCTTTTTAGGTTTCCTAGAGAAATATTTACTAGGTTTTTATCTATTAAGATTTTCCTAGTAATAATAGGTTTTACCTTATATAAGGATATCCTATAAATAATTATTATAACTATAGATTTCTCCTACTATAAGTTTTTCTATTAGTATATACCTAAGGATTTTTTTCCTTAAGAAAGAATAGGTTTTTATATATCCTATTAAAGTATAAAAATAGTTTTCCTAAATTAGGTTTTTACCCTATATATATACTATTATAAAAAAATTTAGTAAAGAGTATATAAATCTACTTTTTAAGGGAGGCTATAAGGAACGGTATTCCTACTATAAATAAAGCAGCTATAATATACTCTCCCGATTATATAAGCTAATAAGTAGTATATTAATTATAGATAAAATCCTATCCTATAGAGTAAGAATCGCTCGTTATTTTATATATTATTATATATTAAACGGTGTTATAACTATAGCTACTAGGCCGCTAACGGTCGACCGCGTTAAGCACGTAACACGGTCTAACGGATAAATAGTCGGCACGACCATCTAATAGATATAGGATCGAGGGGATCGCAGAGATCTAAGTAATCTAGGATTAATAGGATTACTACGCTCTATGCGATCTAACGTTAGGGATTATAGCTAGGCCTATAATCTAAGGATAGTCTCTATAGGTATATATAGCTACCTACTTTTACTCCTTTAAATAAATAGCTCGATAGCTTTTAATATAATTATTACGATCTCTATTACGATCTTATCTCTAATTCCGATTACTTAATTACCTAGTTACGGTCTATAGTTTACGACCTCCGACTTATTACTAACGTAATATACTTATTATTGCTTAGACCACGCCCTATTATATCTACTAATATAAACCCCTCGATAGGTTTATCCCTTAAGAATAACACCGGTCGTTATAAACGGGTTGCTAGTTATTGTATAATCGGGAATCGAAGGAATAGAGCTAGCTTAGAATACTAGCTAAAACCTCTTAAGAATACTAGCACGACTAACCTCCTTTAAATACGAATATTAGTAGAACTAAGATACTTCTAGATTTACTCGAGGTATCACGGAATTCCTTAGTCTTAGGGCTATATAGCAGCTTAAATCTAGTCCCGAAAGGTTTTTCCGTTTAGCTATAATTATCTATATAAGATAGTATATCTACTAGTAGATAGAGATAGAATTATTAACTTTAATACCTCTTCTATATACTAATATACTACTAATAAATTCCGTTAAAAATCCTACCTTATACTCCTTCTTCCCTTCTATTATATAGTCTTACGTAATTCCTTAATTTCCTAAAATTCCGCTTTTACTTATATACCTTAATACTTATAAAATAAAGGAATAAGCTTAATATAAGTACTTATCTTATACGCTTAATACCTACTTAATATATATATATTAGGTAGCAATAAAACTATAGGTAGGTATTATATAATAGCCTTAAGGTTATAGGCTATTATAAATACCCTTTTAGGTATCTTTTTAAAAGGAAAGGAGGAAAGAAAAGAGTATAAGCGTAGGTGCTAAGTAGTAAGCTATATAAGTAATTAAGAGACTATTTTATATACGCTAGTAGCGGCTATATATAACTATTTCTTTGCTTTTTAGGGTTAAAGGTACTATATATAGGTATTAGCTATAGCTAGACCCTACGTTTAATAGTATTATAGTTTAACGCTATTTATAACCTTATTTCTTTATATATTTAATCTTAAATCCTCCTTTAGTTATAATAATAAAACGCTCTTTATAACTACCGATTACTTAAGATAGAATAATATAGCTATATATTCTATACTAAAATTTTCGCCTCTACTACCTATAGCTAAAGTATTACCTAGCACCCGCTCTAGCCGCGCTATAGTTAATAGGGTTAGCTATAGCCTATACTAACTTTAACTAGCGTACTAGGGTCTATCTAAGCTATTATTACTTAGTACGATATTAAAAGAATAAGATTTATATCTTATTCGGCGTCGATAATATAGGTAGATCGCCTTATTATATAATTATATATCTTAATATCGACTATAAATCTAGGTTTATATTAAGTGCTAGCTAAAGTAGACCTCTAAAATATTTTAGAGGTAAGCGTTAAAAATAAGAGGATACTATTATATTAAAAGGATCCTACCTCTTAATCGTTAAATTATATTACTAGCCCTTATTCTTTACTCTTTATTTTATTATAATTATATACTTCTCGCTTACCTTATAACTATTATTATTACTTTACTTACCTTCTTACTTTTTCTACTTTTTCCTAGCTATAAGATAGTGCTTAAATAGCTGATTTCTTTACCTACCTTTATATATACTTTAGTTCCTAGCGCTACCGCTTACTTATATCTTTATCTCTTACCTCTATCTTTATCTTATTTATCTCTTAAATCTTTAGTCTTTATTCCTTAAGGCTCTTCGCGTAATCTATAAGGGGTTGCCTTACCTATACTTATAGGCTTATAGTAAGCGGTAACTAATATAGTAGGCGGTAGCCTATCGTAGTAGCTAGTAACTAATATAGTAAGCGGTAACTAATATAGTAGGCGGTAACTAATATAGTAGGCGGTAACTAATATAATAGGCGGTAACTTATTAAAGTAGGCGGTAACTATAGTAGGAGGCTTATATATAAGTTAACCCTTTATAGTTATATAAAGAGCCTTAAGAAATAAAGATAAAGGTTAAAATAAAAAACTAAAAGGTAAGTTATAGCGTTAGAAACTAAAGTATATAAGAATATAAGTAAAGAAAGGGGCTATTATTTAAAGAGATAGCTAGTTTCCTCTAAAGCTAGTCTCCTTTAATAGCTATTAAAAAAATAAGAACGTAGCTAAAGCGGTATAAAGCTATAGGTAATAAAAGAGGAAGGGAATATAAGGAAGGTATATAAGTAAGATTTCTAGAGAAAAGTAGCCGCTCTTTACCTTATTACCGATCTAGGCACTCGGCCTATAGCCTCGCGGTCGGCTTAGGCGGCTAAGCGGGAAGAGCGAGAAAGGAAGTAGATAGGATATAGCTACCTAGCTAGGGCGAGCGCTTTATCGACGGCCGGTTATAGATAGATAGATATACTAATAAGAGAAGGAGGTATTAGTAATTAACGAGGTTAGTATATATAAGGCGCGAACGCTATACGCGGCTAATAAGCGGCTCTACTAGCTATAGGGGTCGCCTTAAGACTTTAGTAGGGTCCTAGTAGCGATCCTCTACGGCGACTTCTATTAGTTCCGGCCGGTATAAGTACGGTCGATCGTGCTACTAAGCGTAGCTATACTATAGGGCGAAGATAGGGCGTTCGCGGCCGAGTAGCGGCGGTAGCACGATAAGGCGTACGCGCTATAGAGGAGGTTTACGATAATTATTATACTAGATAAGTAGATACGGGCCGCCGGCGACCTAGAGCTACGGCGGCTGCTCGGCGGATCCGCGGGAGGGGGCAGGACCTATTAGACCTAGACCTACTAAACTTAAGGTGCTATAGGGAGGGTAGGCGGATTTCGTAGGAGATAGGCCTAACGGTAGTAACGCCGCTAATAAGAACCGCTAGAAACTTTACTTAAAGGCGGCGCGCGACTTCCTCTCTAAGAATAAGTAAAAGGAGGGCGCGCCGATAAAAGAGAAGGCGGTACTAGTACTAAGCTATAACGATAATAGCGCGACCTTAATACCGGCCGTCCTTATCTTTATGCTTAGTATACTAGTTATTATAAACTAAAATATATATTAAGGGCTAAAGCTAGTAAATAGGGCTAGGTATATAGTAGTAGATATAAAGATAGTAAAGTTAGATTACTAGCTAGATAACTAAAGTTACTTACTTTCCTTATAAAGTATTATATTAAGTTAAAATATAAACTTATTACTTATTTTACTATATTTAATACTTATAATTTAGTTTAGTTTAAGCTATTATAAATAATATTAATACTTTTAGCCCCTCCTTTTAGTATAGAAAGAGAGCGGGTATAAAAGTAAGTTAATACTAGTACTTAAAATAAAGAAACTATATATAGAGCCTACTATAAGCGGCTTACTTTAAACGAGGCTAGTATTATTACGCTAAGGAACCTAATAATATCCTTATATAGCGATTAGGACTTTTATAACTATATTAAATAATTATTTTTATAAATTTATAGATTAAGCTTTAAGGTAAATAGTATTATATCTCTATACCTATTAGTATATAGAGACTTCTTATTTTAGGGTTATCTTTAAAGGGGAGTCGAGGTAGGTTATATATATACTATAAAAGAGTAGAGGAGGAACTAAAGGACCTTTAGTATCTAAAGTAATATAAATAGCGGCTAGACTTATATAGGTATTACCTCGGCGCCGCTTTAAATATAAAGTCCTTATTATATCTTATATAATACTATATAGTAGCCGATAATTAAGATAAAGGAGAGGCTAGTATTTTATAATTAAGTTAAAATAAAAAAAACTAAAAGGAGATACTGCGTTTTATCTTATAGCTAAAGGTACTTATATATAGCTATAAAAGGTATTATATAATAACTAGTTAGATAATAGTTATTATAATTATTTTACTTTTATATTACGTATATAAATCTAACTTAATAAGCGCTATACCGATATTATTTTATAATCTATAGCTTTAAAAAAGAATATAAAGGTTTATAGTATTATTAAGTAATAAATATTATTCGCTATACTTTAGCTTAGTATAATAATATACTTATAGGTATCTATAAGACCGCCTTAGAAACGTATTATTATTATTATTAAGATTATACTAGTAACCTATCTAGAGGTATCTAGAACTTCGACGTTAAATAAAAGGGAAAAACTAAAGTACTTAGAGGAAAACCCTCCCCTCTTTTATAGCTAGTCCGCCCTTATACTAGGTTACGGTTATAGTATATAGGAATCTTACGCTAGCTATCTTAGGTATCGTTATAGTTAGTCGGAATTATATTAGCCCCGCTATAAAATAACCTTAGAAAGTAACTCCTTTATATACGCGGGGTATATAGCGTTAATTAGTAGTATAAGCGTTTTTAGTTAACGGTTAATAGTTAATTATATAATTATCTCTAACCTTATCCTATAATAATATCTTCCTAGGCTCTACTTTATTTTTTCCGCCGTAAGGCTTAGCGGGCTATTTTTATTAATACCGGCCTTTAGCCGGGCTAGTAGTTAGGTTATCGCACCGGCTTCGCGCCGTACTTATTAAGTTACTAGTATCGGCCCTAGGTTTTTATTTTCCTGGTTAGGGGGCCCGGACCGGGGTTAGGGGGAGGTCCTAATAAATTTATCGCTAGGTCTAGGTAGGTAAGGTCCGGGCCGGCCTACTTATAGCGGGGCTAGACTACTAGTATATTTATAAGCGCTTTTAAAAGCGCTAATTAGCTAATTAATAAGTAGGTTAGCGTAGTCTACTAGTCCGACTAAAAATTAATTATGCCCTTAGCCGGATTTAAACCGACTCTAGCGTTATAGCTAGTAAGCTTCTTAGGTATATAACTACTATACTACGAGGGTCTTAGAAACGTATTATTAAAACGCTTATAGATCTCCGCTTATAAGAGGTTACCTTATTCCTTTCTTAGCTTAGTAAGTAGGTTATCTTCTTTATATATAAACCTAGCTCTTATATTAAAAGTCCGCCTTACTTAACCGCTAGTCGCTTTAGTAGTTATAGTATAGCGCGTATTACTTATAAGAATACTTCCTTAGCTATATAATATATAAAATAGCTATTTAAATTATAGCTAGAATATACCTATACTATCTACTATAACCTACTTAAATATAACGTTCTATATAAAATATTATAGCGGATATCTTAATATTTCTATCTTTAAATAAGTTATACGACGCTAGTAAACTAAGTATACTATATACTAATATATATTTAACCTTTTATATTAGTAGGAAACGGGATACGTTGCTACTATAGCGCTAGGGCTTTATAGTAGTAGAATTATACCTAACCTTCTAACGTTTACGCGAAGATTACTTAGTAAGGTCGTTAGCGTTATAGGCTACGCTATCCTCCTAGCCGCCCCTTTCGCCGCTATTCGCCGCGGTAGGATAATACTTTATATTAATATATACGCCGCTAAAATAGTTATTATAATTATCGGAAGTATCTATTTAATATTACTAGGCCTTATTACTAATCTTATAATAACCTTAGGCTAGGTTACTATTACTTTAATTCGCGCTCTTAAAGCAGTATAATCCCTAAGCCTTTAATAGTAAGTTAATTAAATACTAGGACTTAGTTTCCGTACTATAGTTCTTATAAGCGCTAGCTTTAAGGTCTTATCTTACTAAAATCCTTAGGGATTACTATTTTAAGGCGTAATCCTTATATATTTTAGAAACGTTACTAAGTTATATAAGAATACTACTTATAGGTAGATAGTCTAGTTAATTTAAAATACTCTTAGTAGGGCTCTATAACGCTTTATCTACTTAGGGTAAGCTATATATAAGCGGTATTAAGGCTAGTATAAGCGAAGGCGCTATAGGGCTACTTAGGACCGATATTAATATTAATAGTCTAGTACTTATCGTAGCCTTTCTACTAGCTTAATTAACTATTAATAAACCTAGCTAGTAGGATTCCTTAGCCTTACTAGCTCTATTAAATACTATACTAAGGCATTTTAGCCTATTCGTTAACCCCTTAACTTATAGGTAATAAGGTATATAAGAACTTACCTATACTATTAGGGCTACTAGTTTATACTTTAGCTATAGATATAATAATAGTATTAGCTAACGAAAGTATATTAAGAGACCGCGAGTTATCTATATCTTAACTATTATAACTATCGCCCTTACCCTTAACTTAGTTATCTATATTATTAGCCTTAGATTCTATATTAAATAGAATTATTATCGGCGTATTTAAATATTACTTATAGATAGTAGGTATATAGTTTAAGCCTACCTTTACCTTAAGGGATAAAGCTTATTATAAGGTTATAAAAGTAAATAGATACTACTACTACGTTAATAGCTATAGTAGCCTTAGCTATAGCTGCTTTATCTACTTACCGCCCCTTAGGAGAGGAACTTAAAAGGCTTAGCTATTAAGAGTAATAGTAAAAGTTATTATTAAAGTAAGCGAATCTTTCGTAGGAGTAAGTAACGCTATTTACCTATAAATAGTTAGAGAACTTTACTAAGAAGTATTATTAAGAGTATAAGTACTAGATGCCTTAAATATATAAGCGAGCCGTGCTTACTACTCTAGCTAACGCTCCCCTTACCTTAGCTTAAATATACTCCCTAAGCTTTAGGTGCTCTTAGGCTTTTATATTATTCCGTTAGTCCGTCCGTCTAAAATAATATATAGGGCTAGACCTATATAAGCTAGCCTCTTATTTCTCCTATTACTCTCTACTAATTATATAGCTATTAGACTATACTAGACGCGGCTAAAAGGATACTATAAAATCCTCCTTATAACCCTATTATAGACCTACTTACGCTATTAGCGGCCTATTATACTTAGTAGCTCTAAGTTAGCCTTAAGCTTTATACGTTAGTCCTTAATTAGTATTAGTACTCTTATTCTATTATTATATTATATAGCCTAGATTAAAGGATAAGGCTTAGCACTTAGTTATAGGCGTCCTTATAGCGCCCTTTCTTAGCTTATATTTAGCGTAGTAATATTAGCCGCGTTGCTTCTACGTAACCCTTTATTAACGACTAAAATTAATAAAAAGGAGCTTAGTTATACCTTATATAGTATATTAAAAAGAGTCTAGCTAAGGGAACGCCGGGCTATATCCCTTATATTAATAGACTATACGCTAGCCTTTCCTCCTTATATTATATTAGTCTATAGCGCGAAAGGGTAATTTAGGTCGTTAGGGATAGCGCCGGTCTAGCTATATTAATTAATAGACCTGCCCCTTATACTACGCGTTAGCGCTATTAGTAACTATATATTTTCGTAACTAACTAAGGGGCATATAGGCTTCCTTTACCTACTAAATAGGGGCTAGCTTTTAGAGGGGCAGCCGTAATAGCGAGAGATAAGATAGTCCGAGGTTAGGTTAAGGATAAAATATATAGCTAAACGGATAATAATACCTAGATATAATAGCTTTATTTAAGTTAAAGAAAGTATATTATATAACGATAAAGATATATATACTTAGTAGTAGTAGTAGCGGCGGCGGTATTTTTAAAAGAAAGGGGCGTAGACGCGTTTAGCGGTAGAGGGTAAAGCGAAGAGGTCTATATAGAGGTCGGCGGTAGACTAGCGGTATAGCCGAGATAAAGACAGCGTATATAAGGAAGGCGGGCGGAGGCGGAGGGTAGGGTATAGTAGTAAGTAATAGCCGAGTATATTATAGAAGGAGAGAGAAGTTAAGAGTATATATCGACGAGCGAGGGTAGGTATTAAGATATTTATATTCCTACTATATTAAGCGTTATAACTAAGATTATAGGGCATAGGCGGGGTTAGGGCGGCGGGGGCCCGATACCTAATTAGGGAGGGGCTATTTCCGGAGGTAGAAGTAGCGTATTAGAGATTACTTAATATAGCACCTCTTAAAACTATATAAGGTAGGCTAGAATTACTTTACTTTATATTTAACGGAGCGTTATAAGCTCTTAGCTTACTAACTTAGCTATATTAAGTTCGCTATAATTAATATAGAGCTTTATAAGGAGGTTAGCTAGTCTATTTATATTAATACGCGTAAATAGTAAGAGATACCTTTATAAGTATAAGGATAAGCTTATATAAAAATAGTTAAATTAAGTATAGATATCCCTTATTATAGCGCTATTAATATAAAGCTTTACTTTTATATAAAGTAGCTATAGCTTAAGCTCTATAAAGGAGCTATTAAACTTACTAAAGTATAATAGTACTATTCTTAGTTATATAAAGCCCTACTATTATAAGAGGCTCTTAATTACTTAAGCGAACTAAGTATTATATTTACTTTAATTTTATAACTATAAGAGTATAGATATATTATATATATATATACTAGTATAGGCGGTTTAACTAAACTAAGTAATTAAAAGTTAGCTTTAAAGGTAGCTAAAAAAAATAGCTATTTTATATATAGGGATATAAAGAGGATAAAATAAAAGGTATATTATACTATTATAGAGTAGGTAGAGGTAAGTGTCATGGAGTAGACCTAAGAGGGCACAGGCTGTGGTCGCGCCACTACCCCCCTCTGCCACGTACGGCGTGTTGCACGTACGCGATAAAAGGTAACGAATTGACTAAGCTGCCTAGCTTGTCAATTGACCACACTTATCAACTGTCTAGGCAACGCCTAGACTCTTACACATGGTTTCTTCCCGCGCTCTCTTCCGTCACTCCCTTAGTTGATAGGCCATTACCCCCAGGTGCCGCACCACCTGTTAGCCTAGGTTGAGATCCCCCGCTGCCTGCGCCATGCACACGCCTCTAGGCTGCGGCGCCCGTATGCATGCGCGCCTGTCTGGCCTCACGCACGGGGACTCGAACCTACGACCAGTAGGTAGCTTAGTCAACATGTCATGGAGTAGACCTAAGAGGGCATAGGCTGTGGTCGCGCCACTACCCCCCTCTGCCACGTACGGCGTGTTGCACGTACGCGATAAAAGGTAACGAATTGACTAAGCTGCCTAGCTTGTTAATTGACCACACTTATTAACTGTCTAGGCAACGCCTAGACTCTTATAGTAAGGGCTTAAGTATAGTTTATTAAAAGAAGGTTAATAATCTATAAGGGGGGAAAAAAAGAGAAGTATAGGCCTAGCCTATATAAGTATAAAGGCCGCTTATATATAGACTTAGCTTAGACCTTAGTTTAAGCCTATATAAGGTAAAAGCCCTTATAATAATTAAGGTAATATAATAATTACTCCCTTACTATAATTACTACCTTATAAGAATTAAATAACTTTGCTTTACTTATTTAACCCCTTACTTTTAATTTTACCTTAATATATTTTATATATACTTCTTATATCTCTCTTTATAAGAAAACTATCCTTTTAATTAATCTTAATTACTAGCTTAACTACTATATTATAAAGGTATTTTCTTCTTAATATATTATTATATTAACAGGGCTATTATAATTATATACTATAATACTATTATAAACTTTAAATATAACTAAAATAGTAAGTAGTTTTTATAACTATAAATAGCTTTGTTTTAAGTCTTACTTATACTAATAATACCTATATTATAATAATAGTATAATAAGTAAGTATTACTATCTTTATAATTCTTATAAAGAGAGATATAGGAAGTATATATAAAATATATAAAGGTAAAATTAAAAGTAAGGGGTCGGATAAGTAGGGCAGAGATATTTAAATCTTATAGGGGCAGTAATTATAGTAAGGGAGTAATTATTATATTGCCTTAATTATCCTTCTTTCCTCTATCTAACGCCCCTCTTTATACCCGTCTAGTATCTTAATTAATAAAGAAGATCCTACTTAAAGAAGCTACTAATATCCTCTTAACTACTAAGCTTTTTGCCGGTTTTTCCCCTCCTTTCTAGCCGTTGCCAGCATATCCATCTTATCTCTCGCTACCTCTATAGGAAGCTATCGCTACTTCTACTTCCCCTTATGCCCCTACCCTCCTTTCTATACCTCTTTTTAGCTCCTTCTTCCTTCTTCTATACCGGGTGTTTTTAGCTTCCTCTATCCCTCGTGCTAAGAGATATCTCCGAGAACTACGAAATTAAGCCACGCTTCGCGATAATAATAGTCTATAACGCCTAAAAGGGTATATTACGACCTAATAAGGGTCTTAGTAAAGGCTATAAACTAATATATAGCTATTAAAGGTTAAGCTTACGTCTATATATACTAATAAGCGCGCCCCTTATCCCTATTAGCGGAGACGATATTATCGCTATATCTAGAGGCACCGAATATAGTAGTTAACTTAAGGGATGCTAAGGAAGTTACTTAATAGATCTAGATAACCGTAAGCTACCGGATTAATAGGGAAACCTATTCCCCCCTATACTTCGTATATATATATATAGTTATACCTACGGACTCCCTCTTTTAGGCAGGATAGCGCAATCTACACCCTCTTTCTTTCTTTAATGCAGAGACCTAATAACTAGCAATATTCTCATCGTCGTCCCAAAGCTTCGCTCGAGCCAAAATTAAATATACATGGGCGCGCTCTCGAGGTAGAAATCATGTATGTACGTTGGACTCTTAAAAAGAAAGGCATCCATGTTTCCACGCGCGCTCATCTCCCCGTTCGCTAGATTATTGTCTACCAGGCTGTGCTACCTCGAAACCTAAAAACCAAGTCCAACCGCTCTGACTGGACCGCCTTGCCTTGCCTTGTACCCATTGCTTTCTGCAAGGCATTCCCAGTGATCTCCCAAACGCCGCCGTCCCGCTCGAAATTCTACCCCCTGTCCTCGCCCGTCTGGCAAAACAGGTCCCGGGCATACCTGTCGGCGCGGGCCAGCTTCGCGGAGTCCTCGAAGGAACACTGCCCGACCTGCTGACGGAAATCCATCGTCAACTGCACCGCACCCTCCTCGAGGGCGTCGTCTCTTATTTGCTGCCCATCCCAAGACAGCACGGGCAAGCTGCCGAGCAGTTGCTGCTCTCCCTCTCCCGGGAGCGTCTCCAGCATGTCCACCTGGGATCCGACATCAAACACCGCGCTGGCCTCGTCACGAACCATGTCCTTATCCTTTTCTCGCGTGCCAGCCTGCCCTTGATACTCCTCGGGTCTTTCAGGCAGGTCCGTGTGTGCGCCGGCAATGGCATCCGCAGTCTGCCGGCTGGGGTAGAGCGTCAAATAGCCCCGCAGGCGCGACAGCTGCAGCGCGTACTCCATCCAGGCTGAGTACTGCTTGCCCACCTCTTTCGAGGCCAGCATGGCGGGCGAGGCGGACATGGCATGCTGTCTGTCCAGCACCTGCGACACGTACCCGTGCAGCTCGACCCACTTGTCGCCCATTACCAGAACTGCATCGCTCGTCGGCGCCTGCCAAAGAAAAGCCGTCCCTGCGGCGGATTCGGCTTCACCAGCTCGCAACGGCGGGGGTGGCGTAAACGGCCGCGTGCTGCCCAAGATGGTGGTGGGGACCGAGAGGCTCATGGCCATCATGGTGGAGTGGCGACTCTCGCCAAATGCCGCTCGGGAATGCCGCTGAAAGAGGAGAGAGTACTTGACGTCTGCATCACGTTAGGAAGAGTGCGTCGTCGAGAGGACATGGGCAAGACGTACAATGGAAAAAATGGGGGCTGACCTCCATGTGCGGTGACAAGACCAGGACATGGGAGTGGAGAGGGTCCGACGGCCAAAACGACTCGAGGAAGCGAGCCGAGCTCTCCTCTTCCGTCAGCTTCTGCCGCGGGATGCGCCGGCGTAAGGAGAGCATTGAAGGCATCAGCTTTTCGCCCGGGTACGGCGGCGGCCAGTTGTAGCCGGCCAAGAACCTTTCCAGGGGCGCCTCGACGGTCGAGGGCAGCTCGACGACCAGGTGAGGGACCGAGTGGCCGCCAAGGTCGGCGCGTGCTATGGACCGCAGCAGCCTCTTGAGATTTCCAGTGCCGGTTCGGGGGCTGTGGACGACAATGTCGAAGCGAACCTTGTTCCATGCTGGGCCAGGGTCAGGACCATCCTTGCAAGCTGCATTGTGCGGGAGTTAACTTACCGGCCAGGGCCGACGCGTCCAGCTTGGTGATCCAGGCCAGGCGGGACTGGGGCCTTTCTGGCAGCTCAATGAGCGCTGACTGCGTCTTCTTGGCCTGGTCGCGCACAGCGCGGCGGAGATACATGTCCTCGGCGTCTGTGGCGTCAATGAGGATGGCTTGCGGGTGGGCGACGCGGTGGAAGACGGCTGTCGAGTGCGCGGGTTAGAGGTGCTGCGTTGTATGGGGATGGGATCGGAGCTCACCCATGGCTCGCTCGACGGCCAGCGTCATGCGCCGGTCGGTCGAGGCGGCGGCCTTGTTGGGTCGGGCATCTAGAGCGACGGTCAGCAACTGCAAGCTGCCCCGAGACTGTCTGCATACCGTGCATTGTCAGAGGACAGGTCGAGTCTATGCCGTTTATTTTCAGCAGTTCCTTCAGGGGAATGTCGTCCCTGCCCACAAGCACAAAGTGAACCTGGTTCTGGCGCGCCGAGGCCATCTGGCAAGCCATGGGCAGCAGGGTGGCTGCGCTCTGCAGGCTCGCGGCCGCAAACAAGACGTTGCGGTTGTTGGCCGAGCCGGGGCTCACAGCAATGACGGGTCGGAGGGATTCAGCCAGCTCGGGTTGCGTGATGGGCCCATTGTAGTCTCTGGCGCGGCTCGTGTCCGTCTTTGCGTAGGGATAAGGGGCGGAGAGAGCTTTGGGCGGCCTGCGGGACGGCGGGCGCGGGTCTTGCTGAGCGCCGTCGGGCCTCGGGTTGGACAGACCGGGGATGTAGCGGCCATAGCTGTCGTCGGAGGCGCGGTCGAGGCTCGTGGCATGGAACAGGAGGAGGACCAGGGCGGCGGTGGCGAGGAGGTAGGCGACGATGCGCAAGACCCAGGCCGGACGAGGGGGGCGGGCGGCGTTCCAGGGAGCGGATGCGCGCTTGGTGCCCAGTTTGTGGTCGTCGTCCTTTTTGGCCATTTCCTCGTCGTTCCGCCATAGCTGCGGCATGGGCCAGGCCTTGGAGGACATGGCGAGATGGAGGCAAGCAGCGAAGAGGGTGAGGCCTCGGGGCCGTTACATTTCGCCTCGACACCGTGGACGTGGAGAGCGGGCGATGTCTTGGGTGGCCGAGGGAGGTAGGTGGTGGCGTTGACGTGGACCGAGCTGGAGCAAGCATTTCCAGTGGAGGAGCTTGCTTCCAGCGCTCGCCGGGGCCCCCCTGGGGAAAAAGAAAGTCGGTACTAAGTTAGTTAGTCGCTGCTCCGTGCCTGGCCCGCAGGTGCCGCCGGTACGGAGTACGGATACTAATTAATACTACTTGCACGGTACGCCGCAGGTACAACAGCCGCCGGGGACCCTGAGAGGGCGACAGACAAGATGGTGGGGCACGAGCACGACGGCAGCCCAAAATTTCGTGTCGCCTTTTTCGCACCATCATGTCTAAACTTCACCCGGTATAAGTCATAAGTCGCTGCGTCTGCCACCGACTCCAGTCCACCAGGCCATAATAACCCAGGCCGCCAACATCTCTGCCAAGCTACTCGCCGAAAGAGTCTAAACAGAAAAAGAAAGAAGAAGAAAAGACGACGGGGAAAAGGCATGGGCAAGTCGAGGCGCAACCGAGGCGGCTCAGCCCACCGCCGAGATCCCATGGCCAAGCAAGTCAAGCCGCCCTCGGACCCGGAGCTCGCGGCCCTGCGCGAGGCCAAGATCCTGCCCATCGTCCACCAGCTGCGCGACGCAGACCCCAAGTCGCGCTCCGCCGCCGCCGCCGCCATCGCAAACATCGTCCAGGATCCGCGCTGCCGCAAGCTGCTGCTCCGCGAGCACCTCGTCCACACCATCCTCACCCAGACCCTGACCGATGCCGCCCTCGAGAGCCGCGCTGCCGGCTGGGGCGTTCTTCAGCTCCTGGCCCACGAGGAGGATGCCGATTTCGCCCTTCATCTCTTTAGGCAGGATGTCCTGACGCCCATGCAGTATGCCGCCAAAACTGTTCGTCCTCGCTCCCTCTCATCCAAAGGAAAAGCCGAGCTTGAAGCCAGTCCCAAAGCTGACCGATCACATCCCAGATGGTGGAAAAAATCCAATCCCAGCAACCGGCCTTCTCCACCCTGCCCAAGGCCGAGCAGGGCTTCGTCGCCAGCATCGCCGCCTCCCTCGTCTCCCTCCTGACCGCCCTCGCCGAGGCGGGCGACGACATCTTCGACGCCGTCGCCGCAAACCCTGTCCTCTCGCGCCTCCTCCTCGTCCTCGTGGCCCACACGCCGCAGGCCGACGCCGACGCCGTTGTTGACCTTCGCACCGACGCCCTCGCCTGCCTCATGATGCTCTGCGAGGACAACGCGCCCCTCGCCAGCAGCTTTGCCTCACCCGAGGGCAGCCTGTGCTTCCAGGCCATGATGGCCCTCAAGGACCACGTCACCGGCGACGGCATCCTCGCCTGCGCCACCTTGCACAACCTCTTCGCGTCGCTGGCCGCCTCCAAAGACGCCCCGGCGCTTCTCGACGCAGACGACTCGGTGCTGATCCCAACCCTTGCAAAGGCCCTTTCCGCAACCCCAACACAAGCCACGCTCGACGGCGCTGGCTGGTCCAGTCCCCTGGAGCAGCAACAACTCGCCCTGGAAACGCTCGCCTCCATCGGCACGAGTTTGACGGAGTCGTCGGTTGGCGACGCTGCTGCTTCACCGCAGAAGCAGCAGCACTTTGAAACCATCAGGGACGACGAAGACATGGGCGACGCCGACGTGCCCGGCTCAGATGATGAAGATGGCGAGAGCGGGCAAGAAAGGGAGGAGGATGGGGAGAACGACGACGACGAGATGGGCGAGGACGAGATGATGGCCGACATGGAAATGGTCACCGGCGCCGATGGCGACGGCGGCGCAGACGCAGACGACCTGCCCGTCCTCAGAGCCCTTCTCCAAACAGCCCTACCGCAACTCATCCGCCTCGCCAGCCACGACCCCGGCAACAACGACGACGTCAGCGCCCAGCTGCGAGGCCACGCGCTCTCGGCCCTCAACAACATAGCCTGGTCCGTCTCGCTCTTCGACTTCTCCGACGACCGCAACGCCGGCATCCAGCGCGCGTGGCGGCCCGTCGCCTGCTCCCTGTGGCAGCAGGTCGTCTCGCCCATCCTCGCCACCGACACGGCCGACGTCGGCCTCGCCGCCCAGGTCACAGGGCTCGCCTGGGCCGTGTCTCGCGGCCTGGCCGGGCGCGTATCCCTCGGGCCCGGCGAGCATCGCAAGTTCATCGCTCTCTACCAGGCGACCAAGGGCCTGGAGCCGCAACAAGGCGCCGCCGCCGCCGACGACGACGACCCCTTCCAAAGCCTGGGCGTCAAGTGCGTCGGCGTCCTCGGCCAACTGGCCCTCGACCCGGCGCCTCTCGACGTCAACCGCGAAATCGGCACCTTTCTCCTCACCCTCCTCGCCGCCCTGCCCGCCACCCCGCCCGCCCCCGCCGTCGAGGCCCTCAACCAACTCTTCGACGTCTACGCCGACGAGGCGCACGCCTGCGACGCCGCAGTCTTTTGGAAGGACGGCTTCCTCGCCCACCTCGAGGCCGCCCTGCCCAAGGTCCGCGCCATGGTCAAGGCCATTGACAAGAAGTCGGCCGCCGAGCTCAAGGCCAGGGCCGACGAGGCCATCGTCAACCTCGATCGCTTCCTTGCCTACAAGAGGAAGCATCAGCCGTGAGGGGGAGGGTAGTTCGTGGCCGGAAACTTGCATCTGCACTCATGACGCAGATGATCAGTGATCCCAAGTCGCCAAAATTGTCGTCTCTTCCTTCCAATCTTTCCCCATTCATAAAGAAAGGGGAATGGCAAACGGGGGAGTAAATTGGCTGACCACCGTAGGCACGGCTGGCGTGCAAAGGTTCGTGCCGGAAAGGAATTTCAATGTTTGCAAAAACAAAGGGAGGCCAAACAAAGCAGCTGTCCCATGAAGAAAAAGCAGGCCTGAGGGCTTGAGCTTGATTCGGCCAGCATAGAACCAATCTCTGCCCATCGGGGCGAATGAATGTACTTGGTGCAATGTGACGACCTCATCAGCACCTCTCAAACACGCGATAGAGTCCCTTCAGATCAGCCACTTCCAAAACCCCCCCTTCCATGAGCGACTTGGTCGCCACCAGCCGCGCCTTAAAGGCGGGGAACAGAACATGCTCGACCGCCCATCGCACATGCTGCCTCCTCGCCCTCACGTCCGCCGGCATCGCCTCCTGCCCCTCGCCCGCTTCAGACGCCGCGGGCAGCTGCTCGGGGACGTAGTAAGTCGCCAGCTCTCGGAGGAAGGTTCGGAAACACCCCTTTTCCTCTGTCCACGTCACGTTCGGGCCCAGGCGGAGCAGAAACCGGGGCAACTTGCCCATGGGCGGCGTGTAGCCCTTGACCATGAGGGGGATGGAGAGGAGCTCGCCAGCGGGGGAGATCTCGAGGGAAAAGTACTCCTGCAGCATCTCCCGTCGCTCGATGAGCTGGTCCGCCACCTTGTTTACAACGGCCTCGACGTCGAAGTCCTCGTCTGTCGCCCCCAGCATCGTCTTCTCCGCCTCGGCCGCCATTGTCAGCAGCTGCCTAAGCGCAAGCGGCGGACTGAAGCGGATGGCACCAAAGTTCCCAAAGTCTGTCAACCCCAGCTGGTAAAAGTACTCGAAGCAGGCGTGTCCGTAGTCGACCAGATACAGCTTGATTCCGCCTTGGATCGCCGCCAGCCGCCGGCGCTCATCTACAACGCCGACAAAGCTGTGTGACGCGAATATCTCCGTGAGCTCGTTGTGTATGTCGACGCGAACCTCGCTTCTCAGCTCCTTGACGCTCCTCAGACGGCAATGGACTGGCTCGCGGTCACTGGCCTCGTACTCGACGTTTTCTGGAACCGCCAGCGGCTCGTCATCGCGGCTGCTGGAACCCTCGCTGGCATCTGCAAGGGTAAACATGCTCGTGATCTTACGCACGGACGTGTCTGTCCTTACGAGCTCGTTGGAGTTCCTGCGCCGCTTTCCCGTGACCGCGAGCCGGGGCGCGGCGTCGTCCGACGTGGAGTCATCCACGGGCTTGGCGCCGGGGAGTAGTGTCTGGGTCTTGAACGTGCGGCTGGTATCGACAGCCGCCAGCTCTACTTGGATCTGCGTGCACACAGCTTGTATGATTTCATCCTCGTTGAGAAAGTGCACTTCCCTCTTGGTCGGGTGGACATTGACGTCGACGCGAGCCGGATCAATCTCGAGGTTGAGGTAGACAAACGGGTGGCCGCCCTTGGGCAGAAAGTTGACGTAAATCTGCTCGACGGCCTTTTTGATATGGGTCGACTCGACGGAGCGGTGGTTGATGAAGAGCAAAAGCGTCGTCTTCTTGATGTGATAGTTTGCGTTTGTGACGAGGCCGTGAGCTCTGAAGCCCCAGCGGTCCCCCCGCGTGGAGAATTCAATGAGCTCATTGGCGACGTTGCTGCCGTAGATCTGGCGGATCCTGTCAATAGCAGTGGCGTGCGCTTGCACAGACAGGCTGCTGCTCGAGTCGCCGGCCTTTTTGCAGGTGAAGCCGACGCGGGTGCAGTGGACGGCGTAGCGGCCGACGAGGTCGACGATTTTGTTGAACTCTTCGGCGTGCGAGCGAAAGGCCCTGCGGCGTGTCGGCACATTGAAGAACAGGTCCTCGACGGTGATTTGCGTGCCGGGCCGACCAGCGACTCCTTTGGGCTCCGCGGGCTGTCCCGGCTTGGGCGGGGCGAGCTTGCCGTCGAGGTAATGGGCGCGCCATGCCAGAGGCGAGTCCTTTGTCTTTGTGGTGACGGCCAGGTGGGCTATGTGGCTGATGCTGGCCAGGGCCTCTCCCCGGAAGCCATAGGTGCCGATGGAGGCGAGGTCCTCGAATGCCGCAATCTTGGACGTGGTGTGGCGCTCGCACAGGATGGCGAGATCGTCTTTCTTGAGCGCGGCTCCATGGTCAGCGGTATCGGGGGTGACGGAAGCTTGCAAACATGTTCTCTCACCTGTATGCCACTGCCGTTGTCGGTGATTTGCAGGAGCTTCAGGCCGCCGTCCTTGACCAGGATATCCAAGGCCGTCGACCCGGCGTCCACGGCGTTTTCAATGAGCTCCTTGAGGGCGTGAACCGGGGCCACGATGATTTCGCCGGCCGCAATTTTGTTGACCACGTCTGTATCCAAGGCCTGCGCAGGCGTTGAGGAGGGAGGGTGAGCTCTTGCGACCAAAAAGGGAGGATTTGGCTACCTTTATTCGACGCGGCGGCCGGGGCTCGTCAGGCTCGTCTTGCGCCTTTCTCTTGACGCCGCCGGGGCCGTCAATATCCATGTCTTCGGCCATTGCGCCTCCTTGGCTGACGTTCAACTCAACGGCAGATGATTGGTGCTTCCCAGGCAGAAGACGGGCGCCGCGGACATTGGCGCCAGGAGGACCTCTGTAAGCTGCAGATGGGTCTTGCGCTAGCTGAGGGCGGTCAGACGCCGACTGTCACGATAGCCTGAGGCAAAGAAGAGTCCAGGAGCTGGTCATCAGTCGTCGGGAGTTGTTTGCGTGGCATCGTGAGAAAGGTGGGGAGCAGGGCAACGTTCCTGCAAGTACCAAGCCCACCTACAGCTGCAAAAGAGGTACCATGCCGGTACGGAACACCACAGTCAGCGGATGGTGCGGAGAGATCACCCGCACTGTGGAGCACACGCGAAGTCGTCACGTTCTCACGTGATCTTTCCCATCGCTGCAGGTCCCCGTGCCTAGCCGCAAGCAACTTTTTTCCCTCGGGGACGCCGGGCTTCTGGCCCACTCGGCCCAGCGCCCGCCGAGAATACCACCTCCGTGCTCCGCCCATCGGAGGTCTTCCCCGATTGCCCGATCCCAGCCCGCGCCCCCCCCCCCGGTGTCTATGCAAGCCGGGGTGACGAGATGCCACCCCCCTCCTCCATTCACCGCAGACACACGCAAAAACACACGCACACCTTCAACATATTCATATATATATACTTCTAAGCAGACAGCAACAACTCTCGAGTTATACAAGCACTGGTCCGCCACCGACCATCCCGCTCCGCTCTCAGGCCAGCACCTTCAGGGCCCGCGGGCTGCTCATACGTACACATCGCAACGTCCTTGTATGAATTAGAGTTCCCCGGTTTAGGTTTTCGGAATCCGTCCACCTGGAATCCTCACCGCCCAGCTCGACCGCCCTATCGCCACTCAGTACCCGCTATACAAGGCCTGCTGCTTTGCTGCACATACATACATACATACATACATACATACATACATACATACATACATACGTACGTACATGCAGTACAGCATTGTACATACATACATGTTACCCGACGAACGGCAAGGGGGTTCAATGAACCATGCCTTCTTACAACCGCGAAAGTTGCCGGCCGCCGACATCCCATCCTCCAGCAAGCCCTTCCTACCATAACAAAGCCCTGCCTCCCCTCGCCCGCCGCTCATTGGGTTTGCACCCAGTCCATGTACATGCAGTACAACTTTCAATGCCCGAGGTCGGCCTCCGAGCTCTCTGCAAGGGCATTTCCCCAAGGTATCAGCGACGAAATAAGTAGAAAAAAGAGAGAAACAGGACAAGACACCTCCGCTATGCTTCAAAATCAAACAAGGAAGAAACCACAGGGCAAGACTCGACTTGGCGTTGCAAAGCTTCGGTGCAGATTTTGCAGCGTCACAGTGCGACTTGACTCGACTTCATTACAGCCTCCCCTTGCCGCCCCAGGAATCGGCATTTGGCAGCTTGGCGGGAACGACCAACTCCCCCGTGCTATTCCTCTTCCGCTGCTCCAGTGTTTCGTTGTTGCCCCTGTCGTTCAACACCACTTTGTGTCGTTTTGCGTATCCGGTCACGTCCGTCCTCATTACTGAAGCGTTAACCGGCCCCGACGGCGCCTATCCCGTAGTCCGCCGCCGTACTGCTCGGCCAAATTAGTGACTGTAGTCTTTCAACCTCGGACCATTTCGTCCACTCGAGAAAGCACGTCTACTTCGTCTCATGCTCTGAAAAGACACATAGAAACGCCCCAGCTTCGCCAACTGTACTCCGGCTCAGGACACGGAGAATTAGACAACATTATTACTCATCGCAAAGTAGTTGAATGGCATCATGTCCTTGACTTCGGAAGGGTCGGTCATGACGCTCCTCCCTCGCAGCCCATGATGCCAAGGAAGAGAGAGACGGCGCTTTTAATGCGGCTTCCCCCCGTCATCTTCAGGCTTATCGATTAAGCCTCCGATATCGACGCGCCCTGATCGTTCGTCTCGTTGCCATCCGTATCCTCCCATTACCGCCGGTGGGCGTTGCTCGGAATGTGCTCTGATGGGGGGAAGCTGAAATCTCTGCTGGCCCGGCCGACCGGAAAACGAAGGCAGTTGTCCGCCAGAGGCAGCAGGTCCATAGGGTGGCTGTTCCGTCGGCCCAGAGTAGCGGCTGGTGCCCGCCGAGGCACCGTAGGGGGAAACGGGAGAGGCGATGCCGGGGCTGACCGCGGGCGACGCTTGGCTCGCCAGGTTCTGCAGGCTCAGAGGCGATCGCAGATTCAGAGGGCTCTCGCTGACTCTGTGTCGGACGGGATCGAACGCCGGGCCGACACCCGCGCGGGGCCCGAGGCCTTCCGGTGGCCCTGGTGTCCCGTGATAGGGAACGGCGGCAGGAACTCGTGTCGGCGCGGACGACGGAAGCGGGTAACGAGGCGGTATGCTCAGCAACATGACGACGAAGAAGAACGATCCCTCCTTTCCCAGCCCTATGCGGAGAGGATAATGCCTCGCATATCCATCAGGCCCGACAAATGCCAGCTGCTCCTGAATATTCAAATGGAACCTCGTAATGTCCTCCTTGCCGAATCCCATCCCCTGAAAGGCCGGCCCGAGGCCCAGGATAGGCGGCAAGTAGTTTGGTTCTCTTCGTTTCTGCTCGCCCAAAAGCCGGTTCTGCATGCCAAAGATCTTTTCCGCCTCCGTGCCGGCCGCTACATCGCTCAGTTTCCTACTCGTCACGCTCACGGCGCTAATAGCATCCAGAAACGTCGGCGATGCCTTGGCAAAGTCCATTCCCATCGTCAGGTAAGCCACCGGCTCCGGGTAGCCAGCAGGCAGCGGTGGCGGGCTGTAGATGCTCCCATCAGGGGCTCTCTCGACATAGTGTCTCGGCGGGAGCGTCGCGCTCGTCGGCGTCTCGAGTTGCCGATAGGATTGTTGCCTCTGAATCATCTCGTCGGATCCTTGCGCCACGGGGCCTCCGGGGGCATATGTACTCAGCGGCCTTCGCAACGAGAGATCTGGATAGTGCGGGGCCCGTAGCGGATCGTATCGGGCGTCCCTGTCGTCTCGAAGTCGGGGTCTACCACGCTTCTTGTGTTGAACGTCAACGCAAGCGTCTTCCTTGCCGTTGCTGAGACATCTCGAGCACGGTCGTTGTGCTGTCGCCAGTTGGTCAGCACTGATCGGCAACATATCTTGGGTCGTACAAGCTGCCAACTTCAGTAGTCTTGACAGGCTCCACCCCGTGGCATCGGGCGAACAGAAACCAAATAGAAGACATACCATCGCATCTGGAGCATACACCCCCGTTAGCATCTGCATCGACCAGTCTGGACAGGGGGAGACCAGGAAAGTTGCCTACCGAAGATGGGCCCGCTTGCAAGGCACGCAGGCAGAGGCAACATGGCCTTTGGTTTTCCTCTGAGACTTGGGCGGAGAAAAGGACTGGTTTTCAGTTGCCGGCGTTCGGCTCGTCATCGGGTACGGCCCTTCGGAGTTGTGTCCAGACGTAGCGGTATGCGGCCGCTGGTAAGCCGGTTGCGAAGCTCCGCGAGGTTGATGGGGCGTATACAAGGGCGTCAGCGGCATCGCCTCCTCGGGGCCCGGAAAGCCGTGCGGTGCGCGCAGCGGCTCGTGCGGGTAGGATCTCGGGGGCGGCAGGTGTTGGGGCGGCGGCGGCGGGCCATGCTGCTGCTGCAGCTGTAGAGGCCTCTCTCGGTAGGCATTGTGCGTGACGGCGCTGCTGCTCGAGTAAAGAGTCGGTGCCTCGCCCCGTTGGGTTGCCTCTCGGGATAGTCTGGGCGGGACGTTCGACGGCCCTGACATGGGCGGAGAAGGATATGCCCGGATGCGAGCCGATGCCGCAGACTCTGCTATTTTGCTCTCCCAGCCCGGGTCTGACGCGCCGCTGGCCGGGTGCGCTATACCTGGGCGCTGGCCGAGAGGAAACGAACGAGTGTCGAGAGGGCGGCTTACAGACAGCATGGATAGGACTTTGCCTCGAGTTTGTTAAAGAGCCTGGGCTTCTTCCCCGGCCGGATCGTGGCCGTGCTGCCGCTTTCGTTCCCTTAGGAAAGGCGAGGCCCGTGCAAAGCCAGGACCGACAGAAAGACGAGGCGTCCAAGACTGTTAGCCGTCGTCCTAACGATCTTGTCGAGCTATCTATCGTCAATCACGCAAAAGAAAGCCGCTTTTTCCTTTGCACGAAACGACCAAGTCGGTCCGCAAATGGACGATGATGGGCAAACACGCGAGCAGACTCCCCGACAGAAAGAAGGGAAGAGAGAGATAAAGTCAGAGTGCACCGGTCTGACCGAGGATGACGATGTTGATGTTGGTTTTGATCTCCTTTGGTGATGATCGCGGGGCTCGAAAGGCATGCAGAGCCCGATGGCGGCGGATGATTCGAAGAAGGGGGGGGGGGGACGATCGAGCGGTAGAAGGCAATGGTTAAGAGACAGGAGCCAGCAAAGATGTAAGAGTCGGGGGCAGCTGGCGTGAAACAGAGCGCTGCACAGTGATACTACCACCGAGAGATCTTACAACTGTCGTGATACGTACGGCATGGGGACTTGTCGGTGTGGTTGCTTGAGATTGTTGGGATGGGATGGAAAGAGGCGGCTGGCCGAAACTGCTGAACCAGGGAGCCGCCACGGGGGCTGACGAGGAGAGTTGGATGGATCGAAGCGAAGGGCTTTTTCCCGTCCGAGACTGATTTAGAGAGGTAAACGAAGGGCCGAGGGAGTGGTAGAGAGAGCAACCAGCACAGGCAAGAGTCGAGGCGGCGGCTCGGGGGGGAGCTAGAGGCTGATCGGCGGCTCGAGCTCGGTTTTTGTGCAACTCGCTGGGCTGCTCGAGGTGCAAGCCGAGCAAGGGTCGTTGGGGGTTGGCGGCCGGGCTTCGGGGGGGTGTGGGAGGGATCCTGGTCCGAGTCTGTAGAGCGGATGCTAGCCAAGAGACGAGCGTTATGCCGTGGGGATGCAGTGCGGGTCCCCCATCTGACAATTCTCCGCGTGTCTCGAACGAGGCAAAGAGGTTTGCTCTTTTGGGGGGGGGAGATTTGGGGTCTGTACTGGGCAATAATAAGACACGCGAGGCGGGTATGGATTTTGGGGGGGAGGGGGGGGTGGATGCGAGGGGATGCGAGGGCGTGGGCACAGGGGTCCCCGTCAAAAAACGCAGGAAAAGAGGCACATCAGACAAGAGAGACCAGGGAGAGGAGGGGGGGGGTGTCTGGCCACGCACGGGAGCCGTCAGGGTGTCACTTCGGCAATCGGAGCCCATCTACAGTACATACATACACATAGCTGGCAAATCTGCAAGAAGGGACGGACGAGAGTCAGGACGAGGCACAAGAGACGAACAGGGGGGCGGGACGGGCGAGAGGGGTTCCCTTTGTTTTATCCGGCCCGTGTTTCAGGGATAATGAGTGAGAGAGAGAGAGGCCAGAAAAGACGAGACAGCCAGTAAGAGAGCTAGATGAGAAGAGATGCAGCAGACTTGGATGAAGCTGGAGAAAGACGCGACGAGAAACAAGGCAGAGAAAGGCAAGGCGAAGGAGAGAAGAAGTGAAGAGGCACACACAGAGAGAGAGACGGGGGGTGTTGAGCGGAAGACAAGGGCCAGCGATTCATGTCATGATAGCAGTCCCGTACATTCATAGACACTTGACCGTGGTATGGCTGTATGTAGATGTTCAAAAAGAGACGGCCTACAGGACGGTACTTGGATCGACTGGGGCCCGAAGCCGCAGTGATGAAGAAGCAGGAAGGGAACCCTGGTCCTAGAGAAAGAGAGAGGAATGATTCTTCTGGAAGCGGCCGTGATTGGAGGTGACGGGGGAGGGGGGGGCAGACACACCCGGGCTGTCGGGCTCCGGGGACCAGTATTGCTGTTGGTTCTGGACAAACGGAGCTCCAGTCGGCCGGGCGGCAGCGTGGGCGGGCGGGCACGCAATACATACGCACATCCATGGACATATAGGAGCACATGTACATGCGAGTGTGTACGAGCGAGAGAGCGTCGGCCGTACTCCGTCCAGGTACGGACACTGCAGGGCAGGGATGGCTCAGAAGGCGCTCGGGCTGGACATGGCATTGCCAGCAGGCTGGATGCGAAAAGGGGGGACGGCCCAAGGCTGAAAGCCAGGGCTATCCAGGGAATCTCCAGACTTGGGCAAGATGAAGCTCCACCGAGACGACGACGACAGGGCATTGCGTTTTGTCACGACCCCATCCACTCAATGCCGGATCCAAACAGCCATGCGCTCGCATAGGATTGATATCAGATGGGACCGACGCCATGTCTGTCCATGCGAGCATCCCCAGACGCCTCCATTTCCGTCCTTGGTGTGGGGGGGGAGGGGGATAATTAAGTGTAACAAGAAGTGACGAGGTAAGATTGGGAATGCGCACGCCAGAGACAAGCCGGAGAAGAAAAGAAAAAGGAGCTCGCAACGACTCGAGACGACGACAGACGCTGACGGAGGGCGGTGGTGCTGGAGCTGCCCGCGGCAAGGCAAGCAAAGTGTGGTGGGATGGGGCCGATGTCAGTCGACGCACCGGCACAACAGGAAACAGGATTGCATGCCGGCTTGCTGGAGCACGCTGGAAAGGAAACAGGGGACCAGGGGGCGTGTTCGATGACACATGGTGGGTGGAGTCGTCGTCTGGCAGGCTTCTTGATTCCTGCCTGCTTGGTCGTCATTAAACATGCTCAGCCGACGGCCATGCTGCCAGCTTGTTAGCACCAAGGCCCTGCCCTCGTCAGCGCATCATGCTTGGAATCGTGGGGTGCCAATGTCAGTCTAGGGGGCCGATGACTCGAGCATCAGTAGGAAGCGGAGTTTCCCGAGCCGCTGCAGTTTGAGGCTCGAGCCGGTACGACCCCCCATCTGACTGCCCAATCTATCCTTTACGTGTGTGTAGAGACCGAGGACGAGGGAAATGCCCGAGCTCGGCGAAAGACTTCATCTCGGAGACAGCCATTGCCTGTTTCATGCGCCGACGGGCTTGGCGGCCTCGACACTCGTCTCTTCCCACTTGGGGTTTCGGTTGGGCCCTGTTTTTGGGAGGCAATCACGGTGCGTGTGAAGAGCAGAGAAGAAGAAAAAAATGACGAGAAAATGGAGAAAGGCCCATCCCCGCATAATACGACGTCGAGTTAAAACGCCGCTTGAGCCCATGCGGGAGACACGGCAAAGGACTTCCAGCGACGTGGGCGCGGCCCGTTTGGGCAAAGGGGGGAGGCAAACACATGATGGTCGTGGAGCTTTACCGCAACTGGGGTCTGGACTGTCGTCCTCTTTGCGCGCCGCGCGCTGAGGGAGAGTGTGCGGGCGCTGGCGGTTCGCTGCCCTCTGATTAGCTGCCGTGGCCGTCGACAGCTCAGAATCAGCCGCGGCAGCGTCCGTATGACATGACAGATTGCGTCCAACCACGAGCGACGGGCGGCCTCGCTCGCAGCAGGGCGAGCCCAGTTTCCGGAGACGAGCTGGGACCGGAGAGCGGGAGGAGCGGACGGGGGAGGGAGGAGTGGACGGGGGATGGAGGGGGGGCTGAAGGGACGGAGACGGTCGCAAAAGGACAAGAGGTCAAGGCTGTGAAGGGCTGTCGGGGGGGGGAATATGAAGCCTCGCGTCCCCAGCACACCGACCGATAGTTCCTGCGCGGATGACGTGGAGCGGCGTGCACTGTCCCGCACGGTGTGAATGCGTACCAGTGCCTGCTCCTCTCACTCAAGATAACAGGGGAGACAAGTCGAGGTACTCGGGGCTGCGTGTGCGCCCCAACCCGCCGTCGAAGAGATACGGCTTCCATCCCAACTCTTCATCCCATCATCTCCCTCTCCATGCCGTCGCATGCCAACCAGACATCCAAGCACCGCGCTGCGCCCGACGGGAAGAGAGGGGGAAACGAAGGGGGCCCAGGGTTGGCGCCACCCCCGACGGCGGGTAGCCAAGATCCACAAGCATGTTAAAGATCCGGCGCATCACTCCGAGGAGCAGCCTTCTCATCAATATCTGCATCAGCACCCATCAAGCTTCTATTGCCCATCAGCCCCCTTTTTCCTGTCAGAGACCAGCCGTCGGCCATGCGGCCCGTTTCATCGGCGACTCATCAACGGCAGCGACCGACGGTTCAGCTCCATGGGCAGGCAGAGAAAATGCATCGTGCCCCGAAGCCAAGCTGACCTTTGACATTTACAGCACATATATGCAGTCGCAGCGGCCGACGCCATTTCCCCTGCCACTGGCCGTCGCATCGACAGGCGTGTCCCTGGGGAGACGGGCGTAGCCTCACATGGATGACTGCCCGCACACGAGACGTGCATCCAGCACGGCCAGGGCAAGACTGGACCGGACTCTCCCTCCCGTCTGCTTGGACGGGTGCATGGAGCTGCATGCGTCTGTCCATGTCTGTAACAGACGTCGTCTCTCGGATGCGGCTTCATTAGCTCCTAGGCCGGGAAACAGGGGGCGGGGGCGCCATCTCTCGCTACCAAGGCCGACAAAAACTCCGCGGGAGGAAATGGGTAGAGAAGCAAGATTTCGAGGGGAGACATGTGGCGGCATGCATGACTCCTGCCTGACGCGAACATCCTTCCATGCGCGTAGGCTGCGACGTCTCGGTATAATCCAAACGACATGCATGGGATGCAATGGCATACATACAGTACATACATTGACTCTCTCCACGTGTGCGAATGATACAACAAGATGGTCTGCATCATGTCATGGCGGCGAGGTCCGCTACAGATGAGTGGTGGTTGAGAAATCCCCCGCAGCAGGGGGGGGCAACCAGGAAGAGAGATGGTTCCTGGGCAGATCAAGACGATGCGACCCGACATGGTTGCTTCACGGGCCGGAGCCTTATGCCATGTCAAGGTTAATCGACTGCAGCAGCAGCAGCGCCGCGGCAACGTGTGATGCCCTATCTACTGTACTGTGACGCCCTCTTGCACGAGAGTCAGGCTCTTGCCTAGGCGTGCGGGAGAGCCGAGGGGCAATTTCGCGTGTGGGTGCTTCTGCGTCATCGTGTCTCGCGTCCCTTCAAGCTTGCCTTTGTTTCCCACGCTTTGCAGGGTACGGAGTAGCATGACACGGCCGAAACAGCAGCAGACTGACAGAGTGAGCCTTTCGGTTCACCAGCTGCAAGGGCCGAATGCAACGGGCAGCCGGCCATGACTAATTTACGAGCACCGGGAGCGTGCGTGCCTTCCACTCTGGGGCTCTGGGGAGTTTTGTTCAACCACGAATACTGTACATACATACTTGCTGTGGCCTCAGGCAGCATCCTCAGGCGGCATCCTCAGGCAGTATCCCCCAAACCCACTCCACTCGTGCGTGACACCTCGCAACCAGAGACGATCGAGTCGACCGACGGATCCATCGCCGCGCCCCGCCCGAGGACGAATGAATCGGCACGTCGTGTGGCTTTGCCGAGCTGAAATCCTCCGACCCGCACATGGCCGTGTTCCGCCGCGCTTCCGCTTCCGCTTCCTCGACAAAGCCGGTTTCGTGGAAATGAGCACAGCGCACCCTTCTTCGGCCACTCTCCCCTTTTGGAGGAGACGAAGCGAAGCAGTTGGCATGCACGTACCCCCATCGCTTAGCTCGCCGTCCGACTTGATGGCAAATCCGTCCTTTGGGGCCCGTCAAGGGCTTCGACATGACCGCACATAGAGCGTGCCGCGCCGATCCGGCAATCTACCCGGCCGGGGGGCTCGATGCTGTTGTTGAGCGAGCCTCGTCAGCTTGGATGACGCTGCTCATGATGGCGAGGCTTTTTGTAAGCTAATTCCAGGCGCCGCCTCGACAACAGAATGACCGGTACGGCGCTTGCTGTCTCTACAGTCTTGTGCCTGTCCTACAAGCGACACTCACCCACGAGAGCATAATCACCATGTCCATGCATACCCGCTTCTCCGGCTATTTCCAGCTGGCCCATCTGTGACGCGCATCCCGAACCATCCAGGCCGTGCTGTCTTGGAGAAGCTGGCCAAGTCTGCGGACACCGATGAGGACGGTATTACAGAGCTCACGCCATTCGAGCCGTTCAACGGTAATTCCCGACGGTTCTTGTACACTCCATGACCAACAAGGCATCCTTCCCATGGCCTGGCTCTTCGACATGGCATGCGACCTCCCGTCGGCAGATCGAGGCCAGACCGCAAGATGCCTCGACGATGCGGTACATCTCATTGGTCGACGACGGCTGCACGCATTTCATCGTCGAATGCCGTACATACCCAGAGTTTGTGCGTTCCCGGCCGCCCAATTGCCGTCAGGGCCTATCTAGAGGCAACTGCGACTGTCGGCAAGGAGGCATGATATCAGCAAGGCCATTGCCCCATTGATCTGGCCAGCTCCGCCAACGTTTGGCTGGGCGGGAACGTGCATACCACCGCAGCTGCAGGGTATTTCAAGTGAGAGGGCAGCCAAAGCTCGGCAATGGCTTCCATTGACCCGTCTCACCAAGAGGTCATCGAATCTCAAGTTACAGTCCATGACACTCCGTGTGCATCAATGTATATACTTGACGCATGCAACCTGTGTTGCCAACCTACCTGCTCAGTCGGAGACTTGCAACTTGGCCGAGGCACCACGGTACTCGTCTACTGTACGGTTAAAGCCCCTTTGATCACTGATCAAGGCCTGTATTTCTGCCGAGCGCATGGGTCGCGCATCATGTCAACTGCTGAGACGGCCCGCCCCTCACTCAGCTCGCAGTGCGCCGCCAAGGTTGCCGCCTCGCTCGTCGCAGCGTTGTCTGACGAGAAAAAATCAAACCAAGCTTGACTATACAGGGGCCTTGAATGACCCTCCCGCATGTGCCTGCGGCTACGAAGCATTCCTCTGCCCCGGGACGACAGTTCGCCGGGAACTCAAAGTCGTGGGTTCTCGTGCATCGGAACGCGATGCTAAGATGCCGGCACGTCGGTGTTTAGGCCCGGTCCACACACATTACGAGGGGCGAGACGGGCCGGTTTAAGACGAGGATGATGCCGCGCGCCTGGGCCAAAGCAAAAAGGTCGGCCATGGCCTGAACCATTGTGTCGAGTGGGAGGACTCGAGGGGAAACGGGGCACCTCGGGGCCCGTGCCGCCAACTTCAACCGGAAAGTCTGGCACACTGGCACCTGCGCATCCCCTTTCTGACGACCCGCTTCTGTCATGTCACCCGCATGGGAGCTGCGAGACAAGGCGTGAGCCCCGGCGCTGGGAACCGAGGCCCCTGTCCCGTGTCCCGGGGCCATGACGCTTGCTGGCGAGCGCAGCGTATCGACTCCAAAAGCCCAAGGAGGCCCGAGATCCCCCCCCCATCCTGCAATCTATCTGGGGTGCCAAGCGCTGGGAGCCTGTTTTGCTGGCTGGCGTCTGAGTGGCCAGTGGCGCAAAGGGCGACCTGCAAATCGACGGTCCGAGGCAAGCCCTATGTCGCCCAACCTGCAATTTGCCGCATTGGGTAGGTCGAACAGGCAATCCTGGGCAGGGGCAGATAGGCAGGTGAGAGTGGACACGGCGGGCGGGACAAGGGCAAAGGTTGAAGGGGCACAGGAACGGAGACGGATCAGTGCGGCATCCCACGCTCACTTCCGAGGACGGCAGAAAATTCATTGGTGAGGGAAATTTCCGGGAAAGCATGAGAGGGTAACACACGGGCAGGCAAGGCAAGTCGAGGACGATGACGATGACGACGTCGACGAGACGAGCGACGGCCAAGCATGGCCATGTCTCACTCAAGTGCATGTACATGGAGCATGTGCACTTTTGGATGGCGTCCAGGCTGTCTCGGCTGCTTGTAGGGGGAATTCCGGGCCAGCCGCTCACCGTGGGACGACGACGTGGTCCGTCCCGGGCGACGGTCCCTGTCGTCGAAATGCTCCGTCGAGTCGCGATGGATGCAACCATATATGGCTCGAGCGAACTGCTGGGAGGAGGACATGGTGGCCTGGTCCGCCAAGAACACGACTCGCTCGCATGCTTGCTCTTGCATCCGAACCATCTCCCCTAGCAGGACCAGAGAGTACCTCGACCCGGCCCTGTGTACTTGGCCCAAACGATGTAGTACCATGGCTGTGTACAGGTACGCAACGAGGCAGACGCCATGCAGGATAGACTCGCCGTCACATACATGATGCACGTTCTGTCGCATTCTGACAGACGAGTACAGTACATTCAACGACGGAGATTTTGGCTGCTTGTTCTTGTCCTTGACCCCTTGCTTTCTGCAAAGGTGTGTCACATTGCCGAGAGGTGGTCGAGGGCGGCGGGCCAGCCGCCCGATGATTTCTCGGGGCAACGCACCTTGTTGCGTGAGGCGATCTCGGCCACGGTGATCTGGATGCAAGAATGACCCCGGACAAGGCATGAGGAATCAAAGGGCCCTGCGGGAGCTGGCATGGCCCAGCAGCGAGGAAGCATGAATCGGAGGGATGACGCCAAGAGCATCGCCCCCATGCCGGGCAGTACGAGGTACGTATAATAGACCAGACAGCCTTATATGTACTCGAGGAAGTTCGGGACGAAATCCGGTGAGGCAGGGGATTGGGCCGAGAGTGAGAGGGCGTGGGAAAAGGGCTCACTATATGTCTCTGGGCATATACGTACATGCGCACATGTATGTATCCGCACACTTTTGTCTATGGTATAAGGTATGGCATACATAGTGATGGTTCGGACATTGACTGGAACCACGAGTCCGGATATGTGTGTGTCGTTATTTTCCGGGATGCTGTGACGGGCTTTATAGCATGGCATGGCACTGCTGATGTATTGTCGTCGTCGATGCATCCAGGCCGGATCTCTGCGTACAGTAGGTGCAGATCGGTCTTGTTCCCGTTGCATCGGGATCTCGTCTGCTTGTTTCCTTGCCGGACCTCGAGGGTTGAAAAACATGGAAAATCCTTTGCCTTGTTCGCTCCCTCTCTTCAGAGCCGACGGTCCCATGTCTTTGGGTCGTACCCGTAACTGCCATGCACCAGCGACTTCATCCAGTGGCGACGGTGTAAACATGGGACCTGGAGCCCCCGCGGGGATGCGCGCTTGTCACATTGCAAGGTTCCAAGGTGGTTGCTAGTGGCGAGGTGGTAGCTCGCAGCGTCGACGTCGAGAATCTAAGCCCTATCTATCTGCAACAAGACGCAACTCTGCCGTCTCTGATTTCTCTGGGAAGCAAAAGCGGCAATGGCGTGATCTGCGCCTAAGCCCTGCCGAGAGATGGTGGGATTGGGGAAGCCAAAAATAAGCAAGTGATTTTTTTATTTTATTTTATTCATATTATACTTGAAGGGGGGGGCGCTGGGTTGCCTTACTCGCTCCCCGTTCTTGCTCAGCTCAGGGGGGAGGGGGAGGGGGGGTTCAGAGGAAACGCGCCATCTAGCATTGACGCCGTCGTTATTGCCTACTGTCTGTACCTACGAACCTGGATGGCGTGGTATGCGGGAAGTATATTCGTACCTGTGCGAGTCCCTACCGTATGTCGAGCAGAGCATCTCGGCTGGAATAGCCCGAGGAGATGGATGGATGGATGGATTGATGGATGGATGCAGGCCTGCTTCCTAGATCTATAGACGTCTTCGAGATGCCTTAGGGGCCTCGAGATATAATAGCAGACGCGGAGCCTCGAGATATAATCATGGCGCGGGACCTCGAGCAGACGAGGGAGGACGTGCAGGTACCGGCACACGACGAGCGGAGCCGTGCCTTACGTAAGGCGGCTGTTCAGCATGTACGTACATACATACATATACATCCAGCACAGCCAGCCGGCAGTTCTCTCTATCCTGTACATACTGTACATACTAATATATATACTAATATACATACAGTTGTATCTCGTCAGCATCTCTCTTTTTCCTTGGGCGGGCGAGTGGATACGGATACTCCGAGGTACTCTCTCCTCCGCGTCATTACCGTCACCCCAAGGGCGTGCAGAGAAAGAACGAGAGAAAAAAAAAAGTCCGTCGGGCCTCCGCCCCACTCCGGCCGCCGACGCCCGGGATCCAATCCCGCTTTTGTGTTTTCTCGAAACCCCCCCCCCCTTCTCCCCTTCCCCGCCGAGCCTTTTCGCCGTCCGTTTCGCTCTCTGCCTCGCCCTCCTCTGCCGCTCGTCCTCTGGCCTCTTTGGATTTTCTAAAAAGGAAGGATGCTTCTCGCATGTCAGCGCGGCAAGGGAGTGACATCTGTGCGACTCGGGCGCGGACTGTAATGGACGGATACTCCCGTGGAGACTTTTTTTTTCCCAACGACGGACACTCTTCGGATGCCCCGTTTGGGGGCGTGTGTAATACCTCGTCGTCCGCTTCCGTCGTTGGTCGGTACTTTTCGCCGCTGTCGAACGAACGAACTGGCTTGGGTGACCCCCCACGTCTTTCGGACGCGGACAATGCAGTCAAAATCTGATAATCGGCTCACGCCGGCAGGCAGATAGGCGGCGCGGCGGCGACGACGACGACGACGATGACGCCGCCGCCGCCGCCCCGGTGTAATTTTCTTCAGGGCTATGACTCGCCGAGGCACAAACCCCCGACGGACATGTGCCGGCAGCCACCTATACCGTCCTATTCCTTGCGGCGGGAGCCCAGTTCGCTCCCTCGCTCCCCCTCCTCCATTCCTCGGCACCTCATGGCAAAGGTGGGAGAGCGATGCCGCCGGGCATCCCAAGAAATGCACCACCACCGCCGCCCATCCAGCATGCACATGTACATATTATATCCATGCCAAGCTGAACTTTGCCGGGCCCCTCCCCTCTTCCCAACGGGCTTGCAGTCCCCGGCCAACGCCACCGGGTCGCGTGGCTTGGGTTGGTGTCCGAGTCCGAAAGGAGCACGCACACAGACAGACAGACACGGACAGACACAGGCAGACACACACGTACACACACGTACACACACACACACACACACACACACACACACACACACACACACACACACACACGGCTCTGCACCGTCGGAACCAGAGCCCGACGAGACGAATTGTGATCCGTGGGGGGGAAGGGGTTTTTTTTTTATTATATAGAAAAAAAATATCGTCCGTCTGCATCTGCCGCCGGCTCGACCGACATACATACAGTACAGTAATTACAGTACGTACATACAGAACAAACAAACAAGCCGCTGCCAGCAAAAGAGAGGGAAAAAGAGGGCCCGACCGACTGGGTAACCCACTCACCCACCCCACCTTGGAGATGCAACAAACAACTGCCGACGTCTCCCTCGCTCGACTCTCTCTCCTCCCATCCATCCATCCATCCATCCATCCATCCATCCCCCTTCCTCCCCATCATGTCTCCTCGGGTGTAAACCCAACAACGCGTACGTACCATGCTTGCTTGCACACATTACGGTACCATCTTACCTACATACATACATGTCGCCTCCCGTCTCTCGAGACACAGATTGGAAACCCCCCTCCCTCCCTTCAACTCCTCCTCCTCCTCCCGCGTGGCACACAAGCCCTTCCCGTGCTCGCTAATCGCCCGAGTCAACCCGCCTCGCTTGCGTGCATGATCCCCCGACATCCTCGGGCCACAAACAAGACCAAGCACACAAGCTGACAACCACCAGCACCAGCACCAGCACCAGCACCAGCACCAGCACATGGCTGCCGCCGCCCGCCCACGCCCTTTAGACTCTCGACGCTTCCATGCGCAACCATCCCCTCCCGCCACGCGGTCCCAGGGTCAACGTAGATGGGCGCCCGTTTCGTCTGGTGTCGTATGCCGTGCAAGTCTCGCGCCATCCCCAGCCCCTGCCCCCATTTGCGTCGGGCGCAAAGGTCGCGTGCCCTGTAGAACGCCCGCCTCTCCTGTGTCCCGCCCGGGAGCACCACCACGTAATTGTCAGCTCATTGCCCCAGTCCTGTCGCCAGTCCTGTCGCCAGTCCTGTTTCCAGTCTCGCGCCCATGCGTCGGGCCCAGCCATGCATGTCTTGCCTCTTCCAGCCCTCGACTTGACGCCTCGGCGCTGTGGCGCAGCCGTTCGAGTTGGCAATGGCCCTCATCCGCCCTGTACCTTGGCCGGCATCGTCGTGCGAGCCATGCGAGGGGGCTGCTGGCGCTTCGAATCACAGTCGGCTCTCGATGCCAGCCAAGGGGCTGTCACCTGCCCAGTGCGAGTCGGGCCAGACCAACCGGATCGCTTCCCAGATATGGCTGTCGAGCATCATGCGTCAGTTACACCGTCTCAACCACGACTGGCGTCCATCTGTATCACGTCTGACGCGACACCACCACACCAGACTGAGCACGTGCTTACCTAACGTGAGCAATCTCAAGCCCTTCCTTGACTTCCTGTGGCAGGTCCCTGACATCCTTTCGGTTCTGTGCCGGCAAAAGGACCGTCTTGACGCCTGCCCGAAGGGCGCCAATCAGTTTCTCCTTGATACCTCCGACGGCAGTGACTCGCCCGCGGAGGGATATCTCGCCCTGTCTCACGCGTTAGGCCGCCCATAATTATGGAATGCATGAATAGGACTGAGCAAAGGTGAAGGAAAGAAAAAAACAAGGGGGAAGTTACCGTCATGGCCATTGTAGGCGGCACCGGCTTGCCCGAGAAGAGGGAAATCAAGGCGATTGCCTGACCGATGCCACTGCTTGGGCCATCCTTAGGGATGGCTCCCGATGGACAGTGGACGTGGATGCTCCGGTTCTTCATGATGTCCGTGGCCGGCTCAGGGGCCAGCCCCAGCTCAAACGCGTGCGCCTTGACCCACGACAAGGCCACCTCGACGCTCTCCTTGAGCACGTCGCCCAGCTTGCCGGTGAGCTGCACCCTGCCGCTCCCGGGCATGTCCGCAACCTCGATGAAGAGGATGCTGCCGTTGCCTCCGGAGCTGTACGCCACCAGGCCCGTCACGATGCCGGGCCGGCTCGTCTTCTCGGCAATTTCCTCCTCAAACTTCTCGATGCCCAGGATGTTCTCGACATCCTCCACCGTCAGCTTTGGCCGGTATTCGCCCAGGCGACCACCGTCCTTGGCCTCAGCGAATTCAACGGCCTTCGCTCGACAGACGGACCCAATCTCACGTTCCAGGTTGCGAACCCCCGACTCACGGGTGTACGACTCGATGATTTTCGACACGACGTCCTGGTTAAATGCAACGTGGTCCTCGGCTAAGCCGTTGACGCGAATCTGCTTTGGTATCAAATGTTGCATTGCAATATGGCGCTTCTCCAGCGTCGTGTAGCCGGGGAGATAGATCATCTCCATGCGATCCAGCAGCGGCGGCGGAATCGTGTCTAGGCTGTTGGCCGTGGCGATGAAGAGGATCTTGGAGAGGTCAATGGGCATCCCAACGTAGTGGTCTTGGAACGAGTGGTTTTGCTCCGGGTCCAAGACTTCGAGCATGGCAGCCGACGGGTCGCCGTGGACGCTGGCAATCCCAATCTTGTCTATCTCGTCCAGCAAGAAAACAGGGTTCGCCACGCCCACCTTGCGCAAGCCCTGCACCACCAGGCCAGGCATCGCGGCCACGTACGTTCTCCGATGACCGCGAATCTCGGCCTCGTCTCTGACGCCGCCGAGGGATATGCGATGAAACTTACGACCCAAGGCGGTGGCGACCGATTTGGCCAGGCTTGTCTTTCCTACGCCTGGAGGTCCGACGAGGAGCATGATGGGAGACTTGTCGACCATGCGCCGTGACTTGAGGATCTGCAGTTTGGCGCCGTCGGCATCTGGCTCAATTGGCGGATTCGCTACCGGGTCCAGATGGGGCGGGAGGCCATCATCAGCCTCGGGCACGGGGGCCTCCGCTTCCGCCTTTCGAATCTGCTCATCGACCTCGTCGTTGATGGACTGCTTGAGCCTCAGGACGGCCAGGTACTCGATGAGCCGTTTCTTGACCTTGTCCAGGCCGTAGTGATCATCATCCAGCTGCTTGCGCGCACGAGTCAGGGTTTCAGGACCAAGTCGGTCGTCGGTCACGGCAGCCCAAGGAATCTCGGACAGAGTCTCGAGCCAGTTTCGCGTGACCTGATACTCCTGGTTCATGGGCATCATCTTTTGTAGACGTCGCAGCTCTCGGTCGACGGCCTTGGCCACATCGGGCGGCAGCTTTGCGGCCTGGAGCCTTTTCTTGAGCTCGTCGAGCTCGCTTGCCTCTTGGTCGTCACCTTGGTCGTTGCCCGAGGGCATCTGCCCCGTGGGAGGGACGAAGCTCATGCCCGGCATCGGGATGATTGAGTTTTGCTTCTTGGACTGGTTTTCGTTGAGGCGGTCGAGAATCTGGACCGGCACCGAGGTGAAAGTGGTGATTTTGAAGTTGTTCTTGATGCCGCCTAGTTGGCGCTCCAGCAGCTCGACCACCTTTGTAATCCTGACCTTGACGTCGAGTGCGGCCAAGACTCCCAGTTTCTCCTCGTGCGATGTCTCCACCAAGTTTGCCATAAAATCGGCCAGTAGACCGGCCTCGTTGATTTCCCTTCTGACGATGAGCAGTTCGAGGCGCTTGGTGAGGGTCGGGGAGAGGACGGGGCTGCCTCGTGTCCGGGGCAGCAGAGACGAGATCCTCAGTATGGTGACGAGCTCTCGTGACCGCAGCTTGAGCAGGCCAAAGAGATCCTGCAGCTGCTTATCGGTAACGTCAACTACGGGGCAGGCCCAGTTAGCATTTGCATGTTTTGGGAGAAGCGGAAGGGTTGGCTCATGGCGACGTACTTGCATCGGCAAAGTAGGTGACGGTGGCTTCGAAGAAGGGTCGTTCACGCGTAATGCTGTCGACCCTGACGCGAGACGTGCCCTCGACCCGAAGAGCAAACTCGCCGGAGCCGCGTCCGTCGATGCCGACGACCTTTGCGGCCACGCCAAAGCCAAACAGGTCGTCCCTGCCGGCCACTGCCGGGTTGACATCAGCGACCTGGGAGCTGTCCGGCTCCTCGCCATTGTTGACGAGGAGCTGGCCGGTGGGGCCGACCAAGGGGGACGAGATGGGGACGCAGGCGATGGGGACGCCGTCGATGCGGCCGTCGGGGCCCTTTGCGGCAGCTCGTTCGTAAACGTGGGCAAGGAGGGCCGGGATGTCGGGGCGGCCGGAGCTGACGGTGATGCGCTGCACGAGGCCGGGGAGGAGGACAGCTCCTCTGGCGAGGGGGATGAGCGGGAGGGTCGCGGTCTGTGGCCTGCCCATGGCTGGAGCTATCGATGCCGAGACGGTCAAGGAAGGGGAGAGACGGAGTCGCAGATTGACGCCGGCGTTGACGAGCGGCGCAGAGGAGAAGACGGCATACGGTCCGAGCAATCGAGAAGGCGTGCAGCGCTCGACGGTTCGGCTGGGCTGGGATGGATGGCTCAGGCGATGAAACGCCGTCGGTGATGGGTGTCAGATGTCAGATGTGTTTGGTTGGATGGAGGGCGGACGGGGGGCCCTGGGCAGAGCTGGCTGTTGCTGCTGGCCTGCCGAGGCTAACAAGGACAATATCAGTGGGTCGGTCAGTTGTCATCGCCGCCTTGGTTGCGAGGCGAGGTACTGCAGTACACCTTCACCTGTCACTATGTTTGCCAATCGGAGTGCCGTTTGCCATGGCAGAAGGGTTGAAAGTCACAGACGGTATCGATGCCTCGCTTCCAGTTGCAATATCCAGACAGACGCTGGCCAGTTTTTCAAAGAACGAGAGACGGTCAAGAGCGAGAAGTGAGAGCGAGAAGTGAGAGCGAGAGACAAGCCGCGCGCCGTTTATCGGCGTACCAAGTATTAGGTACGTACCTGGTATCGCCCCGGTTCCCTCACTGTATCCAGGGAAGCTTGATGCTGACTCATCGTGGAAGACGGATATGCCCCTTACCTGCGGTACTGCTCAGGTTAAGTTAGCGCGCATACGGATATGCAGGTATGCACCGAGGTACGTACAGTACATACCTTAGCTCGGGATACCAATTAAAGTCCCAGGCGCGCGCAAACGCGTCTCTGCATCGTGCATCGTGCAAAACCGCGCTGCCCAACAACCCACAATGTGTTCGTGAACCCCCTTATCCCTCTGTGCGCTTGGCAAGACTGACCCTGTGTCCTGTCTCACTTCCCTTGATGCAGCAGCCTATGCCGGATACACAAAGACGTCCTTTGGCGCGCAGGGTGGCGACGACTCGGGCGGCTTCTTCGCCGGCGGTTCCCAGCAGGGCAGCCAGGGCGGTGGCGGAGGAAAGGTGCGTTGCCCCAGGCGATTGCTCTCTTCTCGTGCTGACTCCCCGTCTAGTCCTACCAAGACGAGTCGCTGCGGCCCGTCACGATAAAACAGGTCCTCGAGGCCGAAGAGGCCTTTTCCGGCGCAGACTTCAAAATCGACGGCTCCCCCGTCACGCAAATCACCTTTGTCGGCCAGGTCCGCAGCGTAAACCCCCAGTCGACAAACATCACCTTCAAAATAGACGATGGCACCGGCCAGATCGAGGTCAAGAAGTGGATCGACGCCGACAAGCACGACGAGGCCGACCCGGGCTTCGACGTCGACTCGCACGTCCGCGTCTGGGGCCGCCTCAAGTCCTTCTCCAACAAGCGCCACGTCGGCGCCCATGTCATCCGGCCCGTCACCGACTACAACGAAGTCAACTACCACCTGCTCGAGGCCACCTACGTCCACCTCTTTTTCACCCGTGGGGCCCCCGCCGGCGCCGCCAACGCTGACGGCATGTTCGTCGATGGCGGCGCCGCCCACGGCCACGACGCGGCCGCCCAGATGCCCAGCAAGCTGTCCGGCTGCTCCGCCGCCGCCAAAAAGATGTTCAACTTTATGAACGACACCCCCGGTGGCAACGAGGGCATCCACCTCAATGTCATCACCAGCTCCGTCGGCATGACGGTGCGCGATGCCCTGACGGCGGCCGACGAGCTGCTGGGGCAGGGCCTGATATACACGACTGTCGACGACGAGACTTGGGCCATTCTCGAGTACTGAGGGGTGCACGGTAGGGCTTGAGTCTGCAGCATTTTACGGCTAACACGGGGGGTGGGGGGGGCTGGCATGGACGGCGCGCAAGGATCTTCTGTACAATGCATGGTTATTTGGCCCGGAATCACGGTGGCAAGGTCACAATGTTTTGAGAGCAATATCGCCGAAGGGCCTGCTCATGAGTAAATGGAACGTTTTATTTCCTTATCCAGACGGCATGCCCAAGGAGGACCTCAGCAGGAGATACGTGTCTTGACGATATGCGCAACTCCAAGACACTGGTGCAGCAACAAGCTCTGACAAGCTTCGTGCAGAACAATCTGTTCCCGGCCAGCCTCCAACAAACGCCATCGCGGTTGCTGCGCCTTTACCTGAGTCTAGGGCCCCCGATATCGACCACGTCAGGCTTTGACGCCTTCGTTGGACGACTCGGTCACGACGGCCTGGAGCGGGCCGGGCTGCGGCTCGCGGACCATGCAGTACAGGATGACGGGCGCGGGCCCGCGCTTGAGCTCGATGCGCGTCTTGAGCTCGAAACCAAAGCCGGCGTAGAAGCCGTTGTTCTCGCTCGCCGACGACTCGAGGTACATGGGGCGATTCTCAGCATCGGCCTGCTCGCGACATCAGCCAATGGACCAACTCAGATAACGGAGAGGAAAAGGAGGGGAAGGAGGCATGCCTTGTCTGCCATGGCGCGGATGAGGGCAGAGGCGTACCCCTTGCCCCTGGCACTGGGCTTGGTCCCGATGTAGCCCAGGTAGTATGTGTCGTTGTTGCGGGCGCCCATGGTCTCTTGACGCGTTTTGTGCAGGGCAGGGGCAAGTTCGTCGAAGAAGCGCTTGCGAGCCTCGGCCGGGAGCTGGTACAAGAGGCGCCAGGTGCCGCTACGGAGCGTGGGCCACCAGCCATCCATGAATTTGCCGGGAGGTGTCCTGCTCCAACCGACAAAGGGGAGCATTTTGTGTGTTTAGCTTCCGGGATCCAGGGCCAGGCCAGGGTCGCCCCTACGCTCACGGGATTCGAGATATCCAGGGCGGTTGGGGAGAGGAGCATCGACTCACCACAGGGCTACGGCATCATGGTCCGGGCCAATGGTCGTGACGAGGCCCGCGAGCCTGTACGCCGCAAACGTGCACGTCATGATGCGCAGGTGAAGCTTCCACGTCTGCTCGGTCGAGGAGGAGGAGGAGTCGCCGGCCCGGGCGAGATAGACACTCAGCGGGTCCTCGGCAAAGGCGTAGGCCAGAGAGAAGCTTGCCTCGCGGCGCTCGTCCATACCGACTTCACGGACGGACGCGGACCAGGCCGCGGGAACCAGGGAGCGACGGTCATCGGCCTCCATCATGGCTGACGGTGATGATGGAAATGGGTCGTGGTGGGCTTGGGCTGGGGGCTACTATGCGGCATCCGTGAGCTGCTGTGCGGGCTGCAGTACCAGCTCGTGTCGCCGTGTTGAAGCAATCGAAGCGTTTGCGGGAGACAATCGGGCCCCATGCGTGCCAAAGACTCTCGTCTCTTGTCAATCTTTCACGTTGGGGGAGAGAGGGCGGAGAGGGCGTGTTGGTTCGGCGCCGAGGCAACTCATGGAGCAGCGGGGGCAACGAGCATCCGTTTCACGAACTAGGCCACGGAAGGTCTTTGGGGTAGGACGGCTCAGTAATCACGGGCGGGCGAGAGGGTTGCGGCTGAAGCCAAGAGCGGTGATGGGCCGCCGTAGCCAAAGGGCTGAGCTGAGGTGAGCTGAATCTGTGCCCCGGATGCCGCAGCGACACACACGCACACGCATGGATCCCTCCATACATGCACACACACCCTCCCTCGGCTCCAATGGATGTCGGCGTAGTGGCGATAAGGCTCGACGAGGCGATCCAGTCAGCACCCAGAGCCGCCCTCGATCTACGGGTGTTTCCTTCTGCCGTTCATGCACCCATCTACGGATTCATCTGCACTAGCAGTCACGGACCGCTTACACGGCGTCGTGGTGATGTCAATGGGTGGACAGGGGGGGTCAGGTGGTTTGTCTGCGCATTAGCATCTCCATCAAGTGTTGGAGGCAGCCGAGACCGGATCGGGCCGTTCTGGGCCTCTCTGCGTCCAATCCTCGGATGCCCCGCCTTGCTGCCCCCGGCCCGGCGCAGGAGCCGAAGGCGCTCCCGGAGGGCCGTGCAAGACACAGATTATCTTGGCCAGAGGGCAGCGCCTGTGCATCATGACCTCTCAACCTGGTACACCGCGGGCGTCGGCTATTCGGATGCAGTCCCGTGCTTGGCATGGTCACGCGACTGGCTGGCTCGCAACTGACTGGCTGGCTCGCAACTGAGACACGGCGGAGCTGTAAGGTTATGTACCGTACCAAGTAATTATCATTCAGATCGTCCACCTAGTTACGAGCCACGGCAGTCTGGCCCAGCAAGCCAAGCAGCCAAGGCATGGATGGGGCGTCATGACAAGCATGCGTGACATGGTACAGGCTCAACCTCTCGCTCCATGCCAGACCAGGTCAACCCTCTCCAACCCCACGCCCCCGTGCCCTGCGCCTCTCCGTCTTGAGCGGCATTGTTACATGCGCCGAATCTCCTGCTCGTCGGTGTAGCCTTTGAGGTCCGAGTCGAGGTTTTCCCACCACTCAAACAACAGGCTGTCGGCGAGAAGCTTGAACCAGGGCGTCAGGATCAGGGACGGGTCCTGGAGCATCTGCTTGACCTTGTCGGGGGTGACGTATTGCGTGTTCTGGACCTCGTTTTCGTTGATGTCGAGGTCGACCTTGGCCTTTATGAAGAGGACGTAGTCGACTGCGGTTCCCCAACGTCAGATGCGGACGGTGCAACAACGTCGTTCATCACTCACTCTCATGCTCCCCCCACTTCGCATCGCTGGCCGACTTGTAGTGGATGCGCGTCAGGAAGCGGAACTTTTCCAGCGGCACCTGCTCCTTCTTGATGCCCAGCTCGTGGTTGAGCTTGCGCTGGGCGGCGCGCTTGGCCCCCTCGACCGAGTCGGCCAGCTTGGAGCCCGTCTCGCCCGACACGGCCAGCGGGTGCGAGCAGCAGCTGTTTGTCCAGGCGTCGGGAAAGGTGATTTTGCTCGAGGCGCGCTGCTGGAGGAGCAGCTCGTTGTTCTCGTTGAAGAGGAAGACGGAAAAGGCGCGGTGGAGGAGCCCCTTGTCGATGTTGGTCATGAGGTGGCCTGCTCAGGGGGTCAGCGGGCGCTTGCACCGCAAACAGGTCGGGGGCGTGTCGGGCGCACATATTTTCTTGCTCGCCTTGCCGATGGGCATGTCGTTTTCGTCGAGCACGATGCACATCTCGTCCATCAGCCGGATCTGCTCCTCGTCGTGGCCCGACAGCGCGTCCGAGGTCGAGTCGATGTCGGGGAACAGACGAAGCATGGCGTCGGCCGTGATGGGCTGCGCCTCCGAGACGCCCGTCGCCGTCGTTGTCGTCGTCGTGGTAGTCGACATGATGGTGGGCAGAAGCCGCAAAGGCCAAGGTGGTTGTCGAATCTGTGCGGGGGAGGGTGTTGCTGCGATCTAGCACAGAGAGAGAGAGGGTGGTGGGGGCGACAGCAAACCATCTACATGTATGACTACTAGCAACGTCTCGTCTACGCGCCTCCATATCTGGACAGGGCGTACATGTCATCAAGTCAAGTTGGCAGCGGTCCATCAGGCCATGACCTCGGCTTCTCTTACGTCAGAATCCAATGAATGCCATGACCGAGGTCCTGTCGTGCGATTCCACGTCGCGGCCCCATGTAATTACTCCGTATTGGCAAGCTT
Source organism: Hirsutella rhossiliensis (assembly GCF_020360975.1). Classification (NCBI taxonomy): domain Eukaryota; kingdom Fungi; phylum Ascomycota; class Sordariomycetes; order Hypocreales; family Ophiocordycipitaceae; genus Hirsutella; species Hirsutella rhossiliensis. Next base: position 5,342,660 of record NW_025408669.1, read on the forward strand.
TATAGGGGGAATTGGCCGTTGCCTGATTGGCCGCTTCTCCAAAGACTCTGGCCGCACATTATTGGCCGGCTTCAACAGACAAGATGGTGCCGCTGGCTGACTCAGCGGACGCGTCTGCGTACCTACCGATGCTACCGTAGGTAATTACTCCGTACTTCACTGCGAGCTCAGCCACTTCCCGTCAGCGCCACTCTTGCAAGGTACCTCCTGTCCGGGGCTGGGGAGCTTGGTGATGGCACTGCCTGCTGCCAACTAACATCACCGCCCTCGCTGCCCTCGTGCCTTTTGCGCGCGTCCCTCGACCGAGCCGAGCCCTTTCCCTCCTGCGATTCGTCAAGGAGACGCCCGCGAACCGAACCCAAGGCACTCGGTCCGCCCAGCTCCACCGCCCAGCGCCAGCGAGGTCGCCGCGGCCGACCCTCCCGCAGCCATGCCCCCCCCCAAGATCGAGTCCAAGGAGATCGAGACGTACTGGAACATCTTCGCCGATCGCACTGGCGGCTCCCAGTTCCTGACCGGCGAGCAGGCCGCGCCGGTGCTCAAGAACAGCGGCCTGCGCGACGACCAGCTGGAGCGCGTGTGGGACCTGGCCGACGTGGACAACGATGGCAACCTGGACTTTGAGGAGTTTTGCGTCGCCATGCGCCTCATCTTTGACGTCTTGAACGGAGTATGCCTCGACGCATGATATGCCTCTTCTGCCTGCGCCCCAAGCTTATTGGATAATCTGTCCAGGAATACGCCGACGTGCCCAAGACGCTGCCAGACTGGCTGGTCCCCGAGTCCAAGGCCCATCTGGTGCAGGCCACCCGGGCCATCACGGGCAAGCAGCCGCAGTTTGAGCACGTCGACGACGACTCGGACGACCAGGGCCTCAGAGACGGCTTCGATTGGTACATGGCGCCGCATGACAAGGCCAAGTACGAGCAAATCTATCAGGAGAACCGGGACATGCGGGGCGAGGTGTCATGTTGGTCTTCCCATCGTCGTCCCCCATGGAGGGGGGGTGCGCACACGCTGACCCGGCCCAGTCAATGCTCTCGGGGACTTGTACGAGTCGCTCGACGTCCCCGACACCGACCTTCGCTCGGCGTGGAACCTGGTCAACCCGTCGGCCGGATCTACAATCAACAAGGACGCTTGCCTGGCATTTCTTCACATCCTCAATAACAGACACGAGGGCGTCCGCATCCCGCGCACGGTACCCGCATCCCTACGGTCGAGCTTCGAGCGAAACCAGATAGACTATCAACTCGACAACCAACAAACGGGCGCGGGCTCGCGCTGGGCCGCCAAGGCCGACGACTCCACCCTCACAGGCCGCAAGACCAAGTTTGGCGATCAGTACCTCACGCGACTCGGCCGGAGCGGCTTCAAGGCGACGGGCACCGATTTCTCGACGGAGAAGACGGAGGACTGGGAGGAGGTGCGGCTGAAGCGCCAGCTGGCCGACCTGGAGGGCAAGATTCAAAAGGTGGAAGACATGGCCGAGCGGCGCAAAGGCGGCAAGCGGGACTCCAAGCCTGCCCTCGTCAAGAAGGAGCTCGACCAGCTGCTAGACTTTAAGCGCGGACAGCTGAGAGAGCTGGAGGAGGGCTCGGGCCGCAGCGCCGCCGGAGGGAGTCTGAAGAGCATATCCGACGACCTGCAGACGGTCCGCGAGCAGGTCGAGGGGCTGGAGAATCATCTGAAAACAAGAGGGCTGGTGCTGAGCGACCTGCAGAGGCAAATTGACGCCGAAAAGGCAGGGTGAAGGCAGACGGAGTGGCACGGGGTAGGGACCAGGTGAGAAGTTCAGTTCCAGCGGGTATCTCCATGGTGTGACTTTCTTGCCCACCAATACTCTTGGGCGCGATGTAGGAAGCAGGCAAATGTAGGCTGTATGTACAACCCAGATCAAGCTCGTCGATATGTACGATCGATTCTCCTTGCGCAGCCATTGTCCCCAACTCGCATCAGAACATGGTGCCGTCGGCGTACTTGGACGTCCTCTCCATGCCCAAGGTGCGGCCTTTGACGGCCCATACGAAGAAGGAGGGGATAGGGATGGGCCCGAGCCGACCGGCTCCGCGGCCGCGGCCTATGGAGCAGATGAAGACGTCGATAGGCGGGCCTTTGACGACGGCTTGGTTCTTGCCTTGCAGCACCAGGTCAATGTTCTTGGCAACTCCGGCCGCCTGGTGCAGGAGAAGCAGATGGTGGTCAGCCTGGGCGGAGATGGAGATGGAGAGTGGGCCGACGAACCTGGGCATCGGTGATGAGGAAGCCGGCGCGCGGCTTGGAGACGACGTCGCCCACGGCCCACATGTCGGGCGCGGCGCGGACACGCATGTAGTCGTCGACATGGACGTAGCCCCTGTCCGTCAGCAGGTCCTTGGGCAAGAAACCGGAGTTGGGGGTGAGGCCGGTGGTGGGGAGGTAGAGGTCGGTGAGCATCTCGGAGCCGTCGGACAGGGAGACCTTGGTCTTGCCGCCACCAGGGCCGGCGTCGTCGACAGCGCCCTTGGCATTGTTGCGGACGTCGACGCCGATGCGCCGCAGCTCGCGCTCGACGGCGCCGGCCGAGGGGTCGCCGCCGACGAGCTGGGCGCCGGCGTTGAGCAGGACGACCGTCTTGGCGGGGAAGGCGTCCTTGATCTCGGCGGCGACCTCGACGCCCGTGGGGCCGCCGCCGGCGACGACGACGTGCTCGGCAGCGCGGATGCGGGCGGCGGTGCCGTGCAGGCTGGCCAGGCAGTCCTCGTAGGAGCCGGCGGCCTTCCAGGGCATGTGGGCGTCGGCGGCGTCGGCGCCGGTGGCCACGACGAGGTAGTCGTACGCCACGGTCCTTTTCTGATCGGCTTGGCTACCGTCGCCGTCGCCGCCGCCGGCTGCTTCTGCTGCTGCCACCGAGATGCGGACCGTCTTGCTCGCCGAGTCGACGCCCGTGGCGGCGCCGAGGACGAACTCGACGCTGCCGGACGGGTACTGGCTCAGGCCGGGCTCGATGGGCTGCAGCAGGTCCGCGTCCTTGACGAGGCCGGGGATGACGGCGCGCACCGAGGCCAGATTCCAGTAGAAATGGCTGTTCTGGGCGAGGGCCGGCGTGTGTAAGTCGGGAGGAGCCGTCGCGGGGCATGATGAGACGATGCCGGGGGTGGAGGACCAAGTATTGCGGGGGGGGCGTTGCATCAGCTCACCTTGGAGACCAGGATGACTCGGAGGTCGTCCTCGCGGGGCCGCGTGTGCTTGAGCAGGCGATGGGCAACGGCCAGGCCGCCCAGCGAGCCGCCGAGGATAACGACCGTCTTGGCCATGCGGTGCTTTCTTTTCTGTCTTTTCTGCTCTCCCTTATGTGAAGCTCTTGAGCAGTTTCTGAACGGTGGCTCGACGTGCGCAGGTTTACTCAATGGGGACGGGCGGCTGAAGGGTCTCGGCCGCAGAGGATGAAAAGGGAGGTTTGTCAAACAAGGGAGACGAGGTCGATGACGATGGCCGAGACCCGCCAAGGTACCTCGCCAGCTGCGGCTTATCTCGCCGCTCACCGACATCGCGGATCGAGCTACGGATGCACCTCATGCTTCCATCTTCCCCTCCTTCTCTTCTTTGATTGCTGGTTTTTACCATCTTGGCCAAGCCATGCCGTAAACACGCCGTCACCTCGCACTGAATCGACCTCGGTCAGCACGCACGCCAGCGTCGCGCTCCCGGCAAGACTACCATTAAATACTCTGTTTGTACTTTCATGCTATACAGCAGGTGTATGCCAGCGCAACTATCGGCCCATGATGCGTTTCCAACAAGCTTCGTTCATCCTTTCTCCAGCTTGAAAGTCCGAGGGCTTCAACGGCAGCTTCCTTCTTACAGCGCCTTAGAGGCATCGTCTCCGCAAGCTCGTCAGAGTCGGTCCCAGGTACTCCATACCTCATCCGGTCCACACCGACGGCGCTAGGCGACGGTACTCGCTACCTCCGCGGGCAGATGAATCGATCATTCTAGCACGCCGTGCTGCCCCGCCATTGCCGAGAAATCGCATGACGTGAGGAGATACCTCGGGCTACAGTGCACTTGCCGCCGCAGCCAGCTGTACCTCCCGTCCCCTCGCCTTTTCCCCCTCCCCCGCTCTCTCAACGACAAAGCACAGACGGCACCACCAGTGACGACGGCAAGCTCCCTCTCAACAACTTCTCTTCATAGACCCTCTCCTCTGTCTCCTCCATCTGCTTCATCCCCTTCCCTTCATCCCTCTCTCCAAACCTTCCCCCTCCCACATTCGCCCGCCATGCCTCTGAGCCCAGAATTCGAAAAGGCCGTCGTCGACTCCAAGAAGCTCACCGGCAAGCCCAGCAACGACGAGCTGCTCGACCTCTACGGTACAGGCTCACTTCTCCCCTCTCTTTCCCACATCTCCCCCGCCGTGTCTCCTCCGTAGCTAACCTGTTCTTCCTCCGTCGCCAGCCCTTTACAAGATTGCCAATGGCGAGGACATTGCCAAGGCCCCCGCGCCCGGCATGTTCGACATGAAGGTAAGCACTATCCCATCCCCCCCTACGGAACCTCGGCCGTGACAGACTCGACGTCCTAACCGCCTTACAGGGCAAGGCCAAGAAGAACGCGTGGCAGAAGCTCCTCGACGAGGGTGTTACCCCAGACCAGGCCCAGGTCAAATATGTCGCCCTCGTCGAGGATCTGAAGACGAAGCACGGCTACGACGCGGACAAGGTGCCCGAGGCTGTCGGCAGCTCTTGAAGATGGATAGACGGCTAAGAAAGCATCATAAGCGGCCAGGGTGATTAGGGTGACGAGAAGAAGGAGAGCATGGCCATGTCTGTACATGGGAACTATGGCATGCCAAGAGGTTGCAACATCTGTATTGTTCACGTGTGTGCGGCTGCACCGCTGTACGTGGTAATGGTGGTTGTCTCGCGAAAACTGTCTGCTAGATCACCGGCTTTGTTACCATCCAAAGACACCGTATCGGCTACTTTTTGCCTTGTTTACGTGCACCATGGAGTTTCTCGAGTTTTCCGGTGTTTCCCAGGATTACATGCGAGTCCTATGCCTGGGTTAGCTAAAGGCCCATGGTCTGTCCATTCATGTCCAAACAAGCCTCATCTTTCCTACCCCAGATGACGCAGTACCCACTCCCCATTCGGCCGAGGCAACGTTCTCGACGCCTGGGCCGCGAGCTGTCCATCAACCTTAACGGTTTCTCCTCACCGCCTCCGGCCCTCGAGGCGCGGGAGCGGCCGAGAGCATTCCAGTCATCTTCCGCACGACTGTCCGAGATATCAACTGGATGAATACCATCCGGCAGGACCATACGAACAAAGAACTCGACCCGACGGCGCGAAACAATGGAAATATGTTGCAGGGCGATTCCGAGTTGCTATTATGTTGACCGTAGCCACTAGAGAAAATACGTACATGCGATGCCGGACTCGAGGACATTGGTCCAATATCCAACCCCGACATCACGTCGAATGTAAAAAGACAAATACAAGGTTGGGGATATGACGTGTAAGGGCGGATAATGTACTCGGTACGGCTCCGAAACATTGCGAATCCCGTCGCCTCCAGCAAGCACCAAACCTAACTGCCATGGCCGTCTCTTCGGCAACCGAAGCGGCCCGTCGCAAAGGGGGAATCAGCTTGAAAGGAAAAAAGCGGAGAAATCAAGGACAAAATTAAAGAGAAAAGGTAAGCTGCAGGCTCAACAGCAAGCAACTCGGAACAAGGCAACACCAAGCCCGTGTGCTCTGTCGTGAAAAACTCGTCGTAAACTCGTGGTGCGCTTGTGCTTGTTGGTCGTTGTGGACTTGACGCACTCAAGCGCCCCCATTCGTCATCGGAGCTTGTATATAGTCGCCCCAGGCCATATCGACTCACATGACGGCAACGACGCCGGCGAGCACGAGCAGCAGGGAGCTGACACCCGAGGTGGCGGCCCCGCTGACCGTGATATTGGAAGGAGGTGGCACCCGAGAGGGGACGTAGGCGGGCTGAGTGGGCCCGACGTTGGCGGCGGTGCTGTTGACAAGAACCCGGACGGCGCCGGTGGAGAAGTCGGCCGATTTCTGCGCCGCATACGTGGTCGAGTCGGCTTGAGAGGTAACAAGAGACGTTGTCGAGGTCGTGGTGGCGGGCGTGCTCGAGGCGGGGGGAGGAGAGGAAGAAGAGGACGTCGAAGGAGGAGCTGCTGTCGTCGAGGTAGAGGATGGCTTAGCCAGTTGCAGGCGGCCCTTGACGCCAAATTTGGCGGCACAATCCTCGAGGCCCATGCCATCGGGGCAGCACCAGTTGTTCTTGTCGGGGTCGTTGGTGCAGAAGAAGCCCTTTTGGCACGAGTCTGGTTACCAAAGAGAGTCAGCAACAAGGCGCGCCAGTGAGCAGGGCAGGACGTACTGCCAGAGCCGTCCATGCAGCAGGACTCGCCGGCGGCGGGTCTGAAGCAGTGCGTCTCGTTGGCCTTGTTGGAGGAGCACTGGTCGTAGTCGGCTCCGCAGACCTCGGCGCAGGTGTTGCCGGGAAGTGTGCAGACCTTGGGATTACACTGGTAGCCGATGGTGTCGCGGCGAGCGAGGCCCATACCGGGGGCCTCCGCCATGTAGAAGGATCCGAAAGAGGCGCTGGCGGCGCAGGCCAGGACGGCCATTGCGGCGATGGCGTGGAGATGCATCTCTTTGCTTGGTTGCGGGATCGGGTCGGTCGGTCGAGGATTAAACGTGCTCGAAGGCGTGTTGGAGAGTTGCGAGGTGCAGTGAATGCGAGGAGAGACGAGGGCAAAGGAGTGGAACGAGTATGTAGAATACTCTGAGCGAGAGGAGGCGACCAAGAGGCCAACAGGCGGCAACAGTTGTTGGAGGGAAAGGAGGAAAAACGAGAGCGGTGGTGTCGGTCTGGGCGGCAATGAAGGCGCGCCAAGTCCTTTTAATTTCCGGCTTGCGAGAGCATCCTGAGCTGGGACGATTCCCCACACCACCTTCCTTCTTGGAGTCTCACTTTCCCCTGCTCTCGACCAGTGTATCCCGGTACGTACTTATCTCATTGTACAGAGTACAGAGTACCCACGGGCCATTAAATTAGATGAGACTCACTAAGAACAGCCGCGGCAAGTCCCGCCCGGCGTGTTGGCTGGCTGGCGTCCTGCGAAATGTGCAATTCCTCGCGCGCCTTTGTTATCCACGCATGCCACGGCCCCCATCCAGGCACCCACCTGCACATTCTTGCGCACACTGAGGCTTTGCTGCTGCAGCTCTTTGTCTACAGCGATTAGTCGGGCCTGTAATGTGGAAGCGGCCTGGTTGGTCAGTTCGTCGATCAGCAGGGCGGGGACCCCACCTCGCAAAATGAGGGCACCCCGATCCTCCTACCAGGCGGCGGCCCCGAGTGACTAGACTAGCCCTAGGTAGTTGCGGTCAGCTCACATATAATAAGATAAAGATACCAGAAAGTCACTAAGCGTCTATCCGTATAGTCGGCTGAGTTACTACGGCTTACAGTACATGGGGCGGGGCAAGGTCGGCTTGTCCACGCACGGAGTATCTCGCCCAGGTGACGACATCCTACAGGCGGGTCCCCACGCGGCAAAACGCAGGTACACGCCCCTGTGCGCCCGCTAATCTTACTGCAGAGGGGACTTTGAGGCGGCAAGCCTCAGAGAGCATGCACAACCCACCTGATCTGATGTATCGAGTACCTGGGTGCTTGCAGTTCCTGTCCGCCCCCAACCGCAGCAGCTCAAGATGGTCCTCAATCGCATCCCCGTGATGCATGGCATGCCGCGATCGATTACATTTGCATCATGAAGAGGCATGCGCGCGTGAGAGGCATGAAATGGTAGCGCAATGCAGCGGCCAACGCGCTTTGTCCTATGCCGCGTCCTCTCTTGCACCAAAGCGAAGGGCCCGTCGTACCTGATACAGTAAGGTACCGTTCCTCGCACCTGGACGGGTACGCGCAGGTACCAGGGCATTCTGCGGCGAGAGCGTGAAACGACGCGGGCAAAGAGTACCGGCTCTGTTGTACCACCGCGCTCCATTTCGATCAGCGCTTCTTTTTTTTTCCTTTTTTTTCTTCTCACTTGCGTCGACCTCTGGGCTTCTTCATTGCGATCATCCTCCTATTCATGACCGTCCTATTCGTCTCGTCTTCTCCTCTTCCACTCTCTACCGTACTGCAACAGGCACTCTCTGCTCTCCCTCCTTTGCTTGGCCAAGCCGGGCGTCATTTCCCAACTGCATGCAACACCAACGACTCCCCCGCGAATCAAGCAGCACGATTAAAGGAGATGAAACGGGGCCCCCGGCAACCAGCCAGCCAACCGACGTCTCAACGGCCAGTCCCCCTCCATGTACGTCTCCGAACCAACCAGAGTGCTTAGCCAAAGAGCCAATCTTTCTCCGGGGCTCGCTTCGGGCGACAGATCAAGATGGTTTGGCCCATCTCGCCCAACAGAATGCAAAAGCCTACCAGCCAGGCACGCGCGACGCTCGTTATTCTCGGCGACAAGCCAGTCTCCGTTGTTATAGGCGCGCGCCTACAGTAGACCTGCGTCCACAGCCCTCGCTCGTCTCCGGCTGCTCTCGAACCAGGCAGCCCCTCACCCATCCATCGACCACCCCTCCCTATCCTATCGCCCCCTTGTCTCCTTCCTTCAGCCTCCAGGGAGGGTGCGCCTGTTTCGTCTCGCCATGCTTTCTTTTGCGAATTTCCCAGAGGCCGCAGTTGCCACGCGAATCCGTAGCGTCGCCAGCAATCGACGCCCGAAGGATGAGCAAGAGAGAGATTGCATGCTACCAAGTACCGTATGTTCAACATGAAATGATGACCCAAAAGGCATTGTTCCGTGGTGACGTTGCCTGGCGCGAACAATGCAACGAATGTCTCGGTCGGCAAGACAATGGCTTGATTGTGCTTGCTCGACAGCAATGACCTGCAAGACAAAACGCAATTCCCATGGCTTGCGAAAAGTATGCCGCAGCCAACGGTGCCACTGGCCATGAACGTTGCCTCGCTTGTTTATCTGGATACGAATATACCGTACGCTTCAAACAGCGTGGAAGCGTCTTTGGCGGCGACGTGCAACTCCAGCCTTTCATCGTATCCGCAACGAGGGATGTACTGCCAGTCTGTCGCATGCCCTTGATTTTCCAATGGCTCCCTGCGCCGGCTCTGGTTGACTTATTTTTGGATGACTGTCTCTTCCCTCCCTTGGTCATCACATGCTCCATCGTCTGCCCTCGCCTCAGGCCGCGCCAGCAAGCTCATCCCCGAGTGCAGCGGCCTGCGGTGATCAGGGTAGCCGACGGCCGAGGCCTTCCAGACACAAAGTCAGTCATCGTCAAACAAACCTGCCCCCTTGGATCCTATCCGCATGAGTGGAAAGGATTACGACCCTGTCTGTCGCTCGTCATCCAGTCTCCCCAGATGGCATGCTGCCATATCGAACCACCGACCCGGGAAATATACAGTCTGAAAAGACGCCCTCTCTCCCTGCCGAAGCAGCCGTTTGTACCAGCTGTTTGTCGCCTCAGGTAACGTACACCTACCTGCCCCGAGTTCTCGAATATTTGTACAAGTCGCCGTGCAGCTCTCCCGAGTCGTCACTCACTCGCCCTCGTCGCCGCCCATCTTGGCGATCCACTTGTTCATATGCGAGTACTTGTCCTCAAATGTTCTCTGCAGCTTCTCCCCGGCCGCCCACATGGGGTCTCCCTTTGCCCAGTAGGTGAAGCAGTTGTCGAAGATCTGGCGCATGTCGGCCACGAACTCATCCTCGTGGGTGTAGTCGCGCCGGTCCATCTTGGCCTTGATGGTGTTGAGGTCCATGGGCCGCTTGACCTTGTCCAGGTAGTCGGGCACGCCGTCTTCCACTGGATCGACGGGCTCCTTGAATGGCCCTACCAGCCGAGTCCAGAAGCCTGGGCGCAGCATATTAATTGGTGCTGACGCAGGGACAAGGACGGGCTGCGCGCTTACCTGGCCCCGAGAGCATCCTATTCAAGAGGTCCGCACAAAACTCCATCTTCTGGGCCGTGGTAAAGTTTCGGCTTTCCAGATAGGCGGCGCTGGATCGTCGCTTCTGCGGCTTGGGGAGCGGCGTGCGGCTCGGTTTGCGGCCAAGTGTCGGATCCTGGGACCCAACGGCCACGCCAGGGGTGCCGCTCGGCCGTCGGCTCTTCTTGATGTTGTTGAGGGCGTCATCATCGCTGGCGTCGTCAAGGTAGTGGACGTTCTTGCGCGGCGGCAGGGTCGATGCCGGCGCGATGGAAGGAGACTCGGCGGGCGGGTGGGCGACCGGGGACATGTCAAAGGAGCTCATAGTGACGACAAGCTCGCTCAAGACCTCTTGTGGCAGGGACTTTGCGAACTCGGCCCTGGCGTCGGACGATCGCATGTACTCGGCGGCCCACGACAACAGCAGCAGGCGGATGGAGGAGCCCTCGGGGGTGTCACGCCAGACCTGGATGAGGAGCGGGGTGGCGGGGATCCTCTCGGTGAGGCGGCGGCAGTCGGTCATGGCCTCGAGCGTCTTGTCGCAGAGGCCGCCGATGCCGAGCTTGTGGCCGAGATTCCAGAGGCTGACGAGAGACTCGTACGAGGGCACGCGGGCCTCGTCGACGAGCAGGACGCCCGTGTAGAGAAAGTTTTGGGCCAGGCCAAAGACGTCTGCGGTGAAGTCGGGCAGCCTGACCATGTTCTCGATGGTGTCGTCGGCGCCCTTTTCGGCGAAGTGGCTGCGGTAGTGGTCTGAGCGGTGGCACAGGAAATCCTTTTGGAGGCCAAAGGGCTGTTCGTCGGGCCCGACCAAGATGATGACGAAGATGGGATGGGGCTGCCTGTTGGACGTGTCAGCCTCGGAAAGCGGCTTGATGGGGATGGCGGGCGTATATCTCACAGCCACGAGAAGCTGGGCTTTTCAGCCACCGTCGTCGTCGGTGCCGCAGGCGTTGGTGCATCCGCGATACCGTTGGCGGGTGCGTGGGCAGCCATTGTGCTCATGTCTGCTGATCCGTCAGCCTTGGCCCTCCCGAAAGACCTGAGATTCCTCTCCCCTGCCCTTTCTCCCCTGGAGTCTTTATATGGAGAAGGGCGGCAGTGAACACAGCGGTATGGAAACAGCCGTGATGAGAGCATCGTTGGCCTGCTCCGGCAGACAAGTCGTACAGGGCACGACAGTGACGAGGAAAACGACAGTACGAGCCATGGTAAGACCACGCATGATGGGAGGCAACGGAGTGCAGCAGGAAGTCGGGCTTACTCGAACCATGTGTCTTGAAGCTCTTATCCCGCCCTCCCCCCTTCAGGCTCTTGCTCACTGCCTCGGCCCGCCTGATGGATGACGAGAAGCCGGAGTCGATGTTTGCCCCGCTGACTTGGAACAACAAGACAGGATTCACTGCGAGAAGCACAGGCGCGATGGCCCGGGTGCGCCAGAAGCAGAGAGCTGAGCTTCGTCGTTGCGGTTGGCAGACAGCAGGTGCTCGGTGAGTGAGAGGGTCAAGGCTCTGACTCCTGATTACGTGATGCGCGGCCGCAGACGCCCGAGCATCAACCTCGGAATATCTGGCCTCGGTTCATCGCCGCAACCAAGTTGGCGAGTGCTCTTGTGGTAAATCTTGAATACCCTCACCATGCCAGTAGGATGGATCATGATGTGGAAAACGCCTCGCCGAAAGCCGTCAGTCCAGGCACTTGAGCTATATATTGTGTACAGTACATATTATGCGAAGTATATACCTTACTATACCTGGGCAAGCCTTCGCCTCCTCTCTGAGCGAGCTACCCTAGAGGCACGTGTCTGCTCCGGCCGACGTCTGGCAATGCCCTCTTTACCGCCCGGAGCCTCGACGGAATCTACAGTGCGGTTTTCCATCGGCAGTAGATGAGAGGCACCGACTTGCTTGGCCCCCTTGACGACTCCTGACGATGGCTCGCGCTACAACATGGCAGGCACGGGGCCGTCCATCCCTGGACCCAGTAACGGAGCTGCTCTCTGCTATTTCCTCCTCCAATCAGATCAGCCATCACACGCTGCCTCGACGCACGCCGCCTCTCCTCCCTACCGGCCGTAACCGCATCGCCAACGGCTTACCAGAACTCGGCCGGAGCCCAGCCCGACCAAGAGAGGACGGTGGTACGTAAAGGGCCATGCAACGTCTGGCCCACTGCTGTGCGCCTTCTCCTGTTCACCTCGCCCCCTTTTACCTTGCCGTGCAACGTGTGCCCGACAAAAGGCTCAGGCCCCCCCTCCTCTGTGACCTGACGACAGCCGACCTGTTCCTGAGACAATGCGGCGGGGTTCAGCGACCCGGGGGTGCGCAGGAGTCGGCGGAGAGAAGAGGGTATAGGTGGGTACGCAAAGGACGTGGCGGCACAGACAGGCGTAATATATATATATATGTATATATATACATATATATATGCAAAGTACTGTATATACATAGCATATTACAAAACATGCATCCGGCCTCCGCGCGGACAGCGTCGAACCACCTACCCCACGGGGCAAGGCCGCAACCATGACGTGCCGAGGCCGGGTAGCGGGCGCTGCAACTGGCCTTCGTCGGCCGAGCCGGTAGGCGGTAAGGATCATGAGATGGCATGGTGACGGCGCATGCCGAGCAGGGGTACGGGCTGCATTCTATATACTGTAGGGATGGGCGTGTGTTTGTACGTCTCTCCATATGTACGTGTGGCCCGATGATGCCTCGCTCGGTCTAGGGGCATCAGCTGTTTTGGGGGGGCATTGCTTGGTCGAATGATTCCGACGAGGCGAAAAAGCAAAGTGTCCCGACGAGAAGAGTGGCCAGAACAAGAAGGACGACAACATGTTGGACTATTTGCGGATGATACATGAGGCAGTCGGTTGGGCTCGATGACGATGTCTCTTACCGACTTTGCTACTTCATATATCCACTCGGTACACAGACACACACACAGAGAGAGGGAGACGCTCAAACACATATCGCATGGACTCACACGCAAAGGCAGGCAATGAAGCATCCATCGCACGCGCACGCGGCTGGCGGACGCATTCCGGCCCCCCTTCGCGGGCCTACAAACGGTGCCTAGGCGAGGCACGGCAAAGGCGACCAAGAGAGACAGGAATGGCTCTGAAAGCGGCAGATGCATGCCGTAGCTTGCACATTGGCACCGATACAGGGAGAGGGCGGTGCAGCAAGCAGGCAGCGTTGACGTGCGTCCGACGCACATCACCGCTAAGCTTTCCGTTTGGTCTTGTTGTTTTCACGGCGACGTCGTCTTAGCTTTCTTGCTTTCCTTCTGCTGCCCGGCGTTGCCCTGCCGAGCGAGTCCTGGCTTGTCTTTGCTTTTCCTTCCCCCCTCCAGCCGCCCCGGGGGTGATGGAGTGAGCGGCTCCAAGAAGCCAAGCTCGTGATGACGATGACGATGACGACAATGCCCCAACGATGGGGGCTGACTTGCGTGACTCGCCAGACAGCCTTTTGCTCAGGAGGACAAGCAAGACATTGATGGAGAAGTAAGTTAGTCTCTTATTCCTTCGTGTCAGCGCTGGTGCTAGCCACGTCTCTTAGTACTGCGCATACAATCGAGCACGAGGTTGCCGAGAGTTCGTCCACGTTTTGTCAGTGCGAGGTTGTTTTCAAGCATGTATCATCAGCAAGGCAAAAGGCTAGCTCACTCGAGGCAGCAGCAGCAGCCCGAGGATCCGTCTCCCAGCAGACCTGGGGCTTTGTCATAGTCTCCACGAGTAATACTCAGCAAGTGTATACAGACCGGCACACACAAACTCGCAGGCTGCATGGCAACGGCCCGGGGCTGCTTCCCCCGTCAAACGCCGCGGGGATTGAGCAAGTTGGCCTCGAACCTTCTTTCTCTCCCTCCCCAACTTACGTACCCCCCGGGATCGGAGCCGGGCCGCGCGTCAGGATTGCGGGCTGGGGAATAAGGAACAGAAAGGAGGGGTTGGATGAAGGGGCCGGAAGGGGGCGGGTGGGGGCACATACATGACAAGAGGGAGGAAGGGGGGGATTCGCCAAGCTTCACGACATCTCCGCGGTTCAGTATCACAGCTTATTATACCCAAGGAGGAGGGAGACGGAGAGCAGCATGGGTGTGTACATTGGCATGGAATGGCGATGCAGAGAGGGCCAGAGATACGTAATACACAGAGTTCATCTTGCCCAACCGACGAATCCCGACTCCCGCCCGAGCCTCGGACTTTTACTACCAACACACCCCTGGCCGTCGGCATCTAGAAGCCTCAGTGATCGACCCGGCTTCTCTTCCTTCCTTTTCCATTCACGTGAAGAGGCGTCCGAGATGGCCGGTTCCCCCGTCCCGACCCCTTTACAAGCCCGAGCCCCCCAACTAGCCGAGAAACATGGTAAAAATGTGCCCTAAATGGGGGGACACGGGGCACCCGGGGCAGAAGGCGGGGGAGGGTTGGCTTTGGCAGTTGTCCTCACGACCGCAAGAGACAATCGAAATCTATCTTTGTCATGCCCATGAACGCACAGCGGAGGCACTTGTTTCCCATCCCCTACTAGCATAGACAACAAGCGGTCTCTCCCCTGGCTCCCAGCAACAGGGAAGCTAGGGGGCTGCACACACCCTCTCCTCATCCCTCCGCCGGAGCCCGGTGCTCAAGCCATGGGGGACCTTGCTTTTCCAAGAACACCACCACACGACAACGCACTGATAAAAATAAAGAGCTGGGAGGAAAGAAGGAAGTGAAGGGAGAAAGAATAACAACAGACACCGCGCCGGTGTGCCAAGTAAGCCAGCTACTGTAACCCCGTCACTCGCTCGCCATCTCGCTGCCCCGAGAGGGGTCTCCCGAGGCGATGCAGGGACATGCTCATCTGCACACGTCGGCAAAGCTTGGTGTCCTGCGGGATAGGGTAGGTCTTCAGGCTCGCTCCGCAAGGGGGACCACGCCTTGCACTCGAGCCGGTCCGCAACTCTCCGTGATGTTTTTGCGATAAATGTGAAAAGGGGGGCAGCGAGCGAGGAAACAAGGCGTCGGCTGGGGAGAGAAAGATAAGAGGCAACCGTGCCGAGGGATACGCACGTACGGAATACGGAGCTTGTGGTCGGGCAAAGACGCCCGGCATGCTTCGTGAGACCCGAGCCACCCGAACGGGACATGCATCACCCTGGTGCCCCTGATCTTCCCGCTCCCCGACCCGCCCTGGCTGCTCTGCAGCAAGGAGTACAGGTGTCCTGCGCATGAAGACTGGCAATCATGGCTTTGAAAAGAGCAAAACAAACTTCGTTACGGAGCAGAGAGCATCAAGAGCCGGCGATAGCCAGCTCCAGCCGCCGTCGGTGCTCACACGCGGACCCTCAAACGGTGCATCGCGATTGGTACTGAATACGCAACGCTTCGCAACCAGTCAAGAGCTTGTACTGTAAGGCTGGCTCCAGAGACTGGTCAAATAGGCGTGTCTCTACGAAAACGTGGAGCAGATCTGAGCATGAAGAGGAGGACCCGGCGAGGGAAGAAAAAAGATGGAGACAAAAACAACAGAAAAAAGCCCTCGTCCTCACAGCAAATGCTTGCATGTATCTTTTCCCCACAGGTACTTGAGGCCGCCAGACTGGAGCGTCAGAGGGAAAAGTGGCAGAAGAAAGGGGAGTGCGAGTCTCATCTGTGGAGCCTGCTAGACACCCACCCCCCCCTTTTCCAGGGCCAGACATGTCAATGATGCCATCAGAGAAAATTCAGGCCCCCTTCCAGAAGCATTGCCAGCCAAGCAGTCGACCGGGGGGCATGGTGAAGCTTCCCACTGGGGCCGGAATTGACCGGCCTGGAGCCAAGGCCGCTGGGATGATTCAAACCGACGTTCCGCCGAGCCCTCGTCCGAGAGTTGCTGGGGCACCCTGATCCTGAATCGTGAGCTTTCTGCTCACCGCCGGCGGCTCCAGAGTGTACTTTGCTACCTTGTGCGTATCCATCTGCACGCATTCACCCGCCAAAGGTTAACCAGGCGTTGCCAGTCTCTCCGCCTGCGCCTCGGCCATTTGAAGCTTCGTCCATTGTTGCCGGGCGTGTGGTTTGCACTTTTGCCACTGCCTTCGCCATCGGCCGACTGTAGAGTACATGGGCCATTGAAGTTTTTTTCTTCTTCTCTTCGCTGAGCCTGGGCCCTTGGCTGGCGACGGGGCCATTGTTTGACCCCGATTTGGCGGAGGCTCGGTGGGCCGCCGTCTCCATTTTTTGCCCGCCACGCATCATCTCGGCGCTTCACCGGCGCCTAGGCTGTGTCCTGGTCGGGGCCCTCGTCCGGGTCCTCGTCATTACCCTCGTCGCTTCGGCCTACTTCTTGGCCAAGCAAAATGTCCTCGCTGCCTTGCCACTGGGGGGGTGGGGCAGGCAGGGCCGCCTCGTCCTCGTCCGCCCACCCATAGTCCTCGTCATCGGCCTCGTCCTCGCTGTCTGGAACCTCCAGCTCTGTCTGCCCCAGCTTTCTCTTCCGCAGTACCAGATCCGCGGGTCCGGCCGCAAGACTGCCGGCGGCATCATAATCGATCTCCGCCGCACCACTCTTCCACCCCGCCGAGTCAGCAATAGTCGACTATATGGGGCGGGGGGATCCCACATACGGGTTCAACGTTAAATGCAGCTATGCGTTCCACGACGTCATTGGCCGCCTTG
The DNA here is from genome assembly GCF_020360975.1 of Hirsutella rhossiliensis. Classification (NCBI taxonomy): domain Eukaryota; kingdom Fungi; phylum Ascomycota; class Sordariomycetes; order Hypocreales; family Ophiocordycipitaceae; genus Hirsutella; species Hirsutella rhossiliensis. The sequence goes on from NW_025408669.1 coordinate 5,359,284, forward strand.
CCGTCAAGCTTTTGCAGGCCTGCCATAAAGACGCTGCCCAATTGCTTGCCCTGCCAGGCCCAGTCTCTGAACAGCACCAGCCGGGTTGCGACGCCTTGCTCCCACACCAAGGCGTTGACAGCGGCAACGAGCGTGGCGCCTTGTTCAGACTGCATCCTCGTGGCACACTGCGACAGAATCATGACGGCGCAGTTTCGCGTCGCAGCCAGTTTCTGTAACGCGTTGATGACAAACTGCAAGCCCTGTACTCGTTTGGCAGACGCAGTCAGGCCTGAGGGGGTAGGCGTGAGCAGAGGACTCGGTCAGAGGCAGGGACAAGGGTTGAGGATACCTTTGCCAGCCTTGGGAGCCGTTTTCCCATCTTGGGACTTGGGAAAGGCAGAATTGAGCAGCGAAGATACGGAGCTGACGACTACCAGAGACACTCCGGGCCCTATCGATTTCGGGGTTGGCCGTGAAATCAGGGCCATGAGATGAGGCAAGGTCAAGCAAGAAAAGTGCGTAAACTTGCGCCAATCGATGGCGGAGCCAGGATGCGAGAGGTGCTGGTCCCTAGACCTTTTTGCAGACTCGACGACGCTGATAAGGCGTTGCTTGTCCACCCTTTGGAAGCAGTCTGGCGAGGTATCGCTTAGCACAGGAAGCCTGACGGGGCAAACGGAAACAGACCTACCCAGACGACGTCATGGCCCTGGCATATGGCATGGGCGGTCGTCTGAATCCTGCAAAACCGCGCGTCAGACGTGCGCCTGAGTGCCGGTGAGGAGCGGGTGAGGCATACGCCAAGGCGGTTTTGCCTGTACCAGGCGGCCCCCAGAGCTCGGTGACCTGGCCGCGTTTGACGCCGCCGCGATGGCTGGAGCCGGCGGAGACGATGCTGGCCGATGCACCGAGAGCCTTGTCGAGCGTCTCTAGCCCGGTCGACAGGGCGAGGGCGGGCTCATGCTTGAGTTCGTCCAAGGCTTGCGAGGCAGCAATTGTCGGCAGGCGATCTGCCGCGGTCAGCGGTTTCCTACGAGAGAGAAGACTGGTACTCACGGGTATCCGGGATATCAAAGCTCGATATGTCTTGGCCATGGATGGAGTGGTAGTCCATGGTCGAGCTGCACTGCTGTCGCATAGCCAGCAGCCGTGGACGCCGCGACAACCACGCGGAATCACGTGAGGTCTCGTCTGTATCGATGCCGGGCGAAAGAGCCCTGCTTACCTAAGTTTCTTTGCGGAACACACCGCCCGCCCGTGCACCAATCGTGCTGCCCGACAGTGCCCCGTACTGGTGCTAGCGTGGCCCTGGATTACAGGCCCCTCAGGCAACGGACACGCCGTGCCTTACAATGTCGCCCTGATGGATGGACCATGATGGACATTGGAACCCCGTCAATCCAAATCCTCGTGGACCGTCAAGGGAAGCGGCCTCCTCCCTGGCAGTCATGACCACACCGAGGTATTTACTCTATTGTATGTATGTATTTGCGGATACGGAGAACCATGGCGGAGCCAGCGTCGCGGAGACCCGAGGCCGGAGACGGGCCTTTGCTGCGTCTCCTCGAGGGTCCTTTGTCGCGTGTCGTCAGGGACGGGGACTCCCGCGAGCTTGCAGGACTCGTTTACGCAGGCAATGGTCGCCAAGGGGTCACTCCCGTTGTCCGACATGTGCCCAGCAAAACAACAACAACAAACGACGATCAAAGCCGACGCATTTGCCCATGTCCGCCGGGGGCAATTCATTCCAGCGGGCGCCACTCCTCTCGTCCCTGGTCCCGCGTCTCAAACAGCCGAACAATCGATGCGATGCATGTCCTCGTACATTCCATGCACGCACGGATGCGCGTCGAGAAGCCGGGCGCGAGACGGACGGCCATAACAAAGGCCTTTTTGTTCAGCGGCCTGGCCGAGGCGGACGGACGTCTCACGACCAACGAGGAAGAAGCTTGTCTGTCTCGGTCTCAGTCCTCTCCTGCCCTGTCACACACCACTCCTGGGACTCCCGGGAACAGGTCTTGGCATCGTGGCAAGCCGCAGCGGCACGTGGCGGGCGGGCGGCCTCTGCTCGGTCGGCCCGGGGTTGGGGGCCGACCAAGCGGGACTTACGGAGTTAGCCCCGAGCTGTACAGAGGTACCGAGGGCAGAGACTCGACAATCGGGCATCCCATGGCCGTCGCACGAGACGAGTGCACCTAAGATTAAACGGTGCTATTATTGCTGCTATTCTGAGGCGGGTACAGCATATAGGCACCGAGCATCCGTCCATACAAGGCGTGGCACATCCAGCAAAGCCTTTATTCTTCGTCCTGGCCTGCAGCATCATGGTGGTGCAAGGCCGTTGATGGCAAAGCCATGGCCCCGGGACCATCTTTGCCAGTCACGCGTGGTCAGTACAGTACGGCAAGGCCACGTTTACTCTGTGTCTGGTGTAGATGCCGATGCATTCCAGTCCGAAGCCATACAGTACACGTCGTTGCTCCTCAGCCTCACGATGCAACGCACAGCTACCTTGGAAGCAGGGCCAAGCACATACAGCCTGGCGGGCTTAGCCGGGCAAATCAGTCTACTTCAGTCTCATTGTTAATTTGAATTTTCCATGTGCAGCAGCTCGACGTCCGAACGCCATTGTCTCCTCCTTCCGGGGGGTCTCGACCCGGCTGAGCGCCTCTCCCATGACTGATCAGACAGCGGCAGTGCTATGTCCAGCCTGAGATCCGGCGTCATGTCGCGGCTTGCCACGATCACGCCAGCATCGAGGTCACATCTCGAGTTCCTGTACGTACACTACATACATGTACATGGGGCGCACAAAGCCGTAGCATCTGCCGGGACGGAGCCATCGGGAGAAGAGCACAGTCGCCAAAGCCGTTGACGCCTAGACCCCAATGGCTCTCGCTCGTTGGAATTGACGCTGAAGCTGGTTTCGACGCCGGGCCAAAATGCCGAGCAAGATCCCGGAATCACTGCCACGGGAATAACCTCAAACCTGCTCCGACGGAGCACGTCCACACGCCGGAGGTATGTACGTATCATGATTCCAATGAAGCTCAGATCGGGCAAAGTCATGTTGCATGTAGTCATAGCCAGGCGGAAGAAGCCCCCCGAGCGAACAGCAACACGAAGACGACGGAAAGAAGTAAAAAAGAGGCGCTTGCGAGCCTGTCGGCTGCTGCTCCCTCGATGACGACTGACAAGCTGGCGGGGAGGACCGGCTCAGGCCTGCATGGGCCGCCTGCTTGGGCCGCCTGCTTGGCCTTTGATGGTGACGAGCAGCTCGAGGGGCGGCGATCTGGCAGCAAGGCCATCGCCAGCGAGGCTTGGCGAGGCTTGACGGAAACGAAGCCGAGGCGGCCGTCTGGCGCCGTCTGCTACCCATGGGGGCCCCCTTTTCTCCCCACACTCGCTCACACGCACGCACACACACTTTTCTCTCCCTCCCGGAAGAAGCATGGCATGTTGCAAGGGTGAATCTCCCCCCCCACCCTTTCCCCCCCTTGTCCCGGAGATCCTCCCTCAGATGGGTGAGACAACACGGCCCATGGACACACGCGGATGTGCCCCGGGGCGAACCAAGAACCTTTGGCTCTCTGGAGACTGGAAGCCAAAGTCCGGGGAAGGGGGCTTCTCCGCCAATTGCCACGAGCCAGCGTCGACCCATCATCAACGCACGCCCGCACGGAGGAAGCAAAGCAAAAACGGCAGGTCGGGGCACTTGGTATGTATGTACGTATTTAGTCTTGGGCATGATGCCTTTTCATTGGAGTAGCGGGTTGCCCCGGAACTTTGGTGCTGGGTACGGAGTATGTACGGAGTATACGCGCAAAGCGTTCATCGACGGCCGCCCTTTGCTACGCTCCCGCACGTACGAGTGTCAATGCATGCCCACTGGCCAGGGAGTCACCCGACGTGCTGAGAAAAGAGAAAGGAGGCAGAAGAGGGGGAGGGGAGAGGCGTCTGTACATACTGTACGTTGTGATGGGACTGATGCCGCGGCGCCATCCACCAGTACCCAAGCCAAGCAAGCATCTGGAAGCAAGCATCCTGGCGGGACGCCGTGTCTCGCGGATGCCACTGCCAGGTTGAAAAAGAAAGCAAAGGAAAAGCGCCAGGGGTCAAAGACAGGGAGAGCGGAGACGGGCCGTGAGCTGACAGGGCTCTTCCTTACCGAGACACGGTGAGGCTCCCTCACCCTTGCTGCCACAGCACCAAGTCCGGCAGCGTCGAATGGCGAGCCGGTGCAGCGGCGGCGACATGTTGGTGCGACTTTTCTTTTTGTTCTGCATCCCGTGTGCCCTGGCTAGATGTTTCGAGATTATGCTGCTGGTCAATGTCTGTGCCAATTGTTCGCCCCCTCGCCGCGGCTTTGTCAATCGACTTGTTTCGCTTTACGTATTCGTAGTTTGATTCCCGCAGGCAGACACGTGTAAGCAGGGCCTGCCTGGGGCCTGGACTGGGCCTGAGCCGGCGCATGGATGGATGGATGTACGTATGTACAGTACATACACAGGTATCTACCCGTCTCCATCTGCCGCCTTGCACTGTAGGTAGGCAAGGCATGCGCATTCCATTTTGCCATTGATGGGATGCTGAGCCGGTGCCGTCGAATGCCCACAAGCGGCCTAGAGCGAAGACGGCGGCGGGTGCGCCGGCAAACGAAAAACCGGCCGAGGCCCGGACACATACATGGCCGGGTCCGGGACTTGTCGGTCTCTTCTTCTCTTTGGGCCTGTGGCAGACGACAGACGACGCACAAACACAAACACACACACACGCACACATCTGTGCGCACCCAAGCCACGATGGACTGCACTTTCCCACCTATTGTATTGCGTGTTGCAAACTGTCATGACTCGTGTTTGGCGCCCTCTGGATAGGCGATGCGATTGGGACGAACCGGGAAAGGGAACCTCGCCCTCCCTCTTTCCAGCCCCCTTTCTCCTTGTACCCGTTCTCCTTGTACCCGTTCTCCTTGTACCCGTTCTCCCGACGAGCGACACGGAAGGCGAGTGCAAAGTACCGGTACAAAAGCAGGGCGGAAACGGAGAGAGTAGCAAACTGGCAAGTATCTCGGACATGTCAAACACGGCGGAACCAAGAGCAGCAAATTTGCACCACGAGCCAACTCGCGCCGGGGAAGCCTTTCCCTGTGCCGAGCGAGCACGCACGCACGCACAGGGGGGGGGGAGGGGCTTCCAGGCAGCGACCTGCGTGCTCAAGAGACACCTGACGCCGGTGGATGGACAGACGGGTGGTTTACTGGCCGGTATCTGGGGAATTCCACCCCATTTGCTGGCGCTCCCCCCACAGACGGCGCAGCATGGCAGCATGGCAGCATGGATCCCTCGGACCGGGAGAGCCGCGGTGCGGAGGAGCTGCTGCAAACGTGCGGCGTCGGCGACTGGCAGCGTTTACCGGGCCCAGTAGGTGGCGACGGTACGGATGCCTAGGCCGACGCAGCTAAGCCACGATGAAATGTACTGTACATACTCCGTACTCCGTACTCCATACATAATGACAGTAACGCTTGCTTTGCTGTTGCGTGGAGCCCCGAGGAGCAAACACATGGAATAAGGGGCTAATTACTCCGTACGCTGCATTTGTTTTTCCTTCTTTCGAGCGCTCGTCTCTCATTTCTGTCTCCGTACTGTAACTCAACGTACAGACTAACACGCCTTGACAAAAAGCATGCTGCGAGCCTGGCCCCGATAGCCGCCGTGTTTCCTTTTCCCTTTGTTTTTCTGCTCGCTACGCGTCGGCTGTTACAGGCCCCGGACGTGCGCGCGCGGCTTTTGCCAGCCTGTCCACGAACGAGTAAGGGCGACTAAGGGCGAGCAAGGGCGCCATCACACTATGTACTGTCCCGGCCGCCGACCGCAGCCCGTCGGTTTACCCACCGGTGACGCCTCCCTGTTGTTTCGTCACAAGCAATTCTTGACCGCCTTTATCCGCTCCCCCGCCCTTTGTTGTCGTTGGAGACGGGCGAATGGGTGGTGGTGGGCGGTGTTCTAGAAGAGCAAGCCCCTTTCCCCGAGGAATGCTATGGAACGGCAGCGCTCCACTGCCGGGGGTTGTTGACAGGGGAAAACGAGACCGCCAGGGAGAGCCATGAAAAAAGACGAAATAATAAGAGGAACAGCAGAGAGGAACAGCAGAGAGGAACAGCAGAGAGGAACAGCAGAGAAAAATAGAAGCTCCGAGGCCAACGTCACCTGAAATGCCCTTGGCTCGACCCCCACATCTTTTCTTGCCCATGCAAGCAAGGCAGCAAGGCCGTGTCCCGTGCAGGCACAGTCAACAAGCACTCGACATCAATGGATTGCCGAGGCAGGTGCTCGAGAACCAGGAGATCATCAACCAGCGGCCGTCTGCACGGCCTTGGCCAAGCCCGTCGCGTATTTATGCGCACCAAAAAGATGCCTAGGTGCCCCCCCCCCAAGCCACGGACCCCGGCAGGGAGACCAAGGGCACCAAAGTACCTGTGCCGGCGCAGTACCTGCCTGGAGGCGTGCGCCTTCTGTCCACACCCCTCCCCTAGCCAGGCAGGTCGGCTGCGACCCGGAGCGGGGCTCTCTCTCTCCAGGCTCTGCGTGTGTCGCTCCCGCCCAGCCCAGCGCGCCCGCATGCCGCCTTGTCCCCGCCCGCCCCCCCTCACCCCCAGGCTTCCTCCAGGCTCTTCTCCTCCACCCTCCCCGCCTGCTGGACGTGCCCTGCGCTGCGGCACCACCCCCTCCGCCGCCCCCCCCCCCCCAAGTGGCCTGAGGCTGCTTGCTCGAGGTACCTGCTTCGCTCACCGTCCCCATCCGCGCTACCCTACTAGTCCTGCTCTCCCCACACCGTACCTGAAAGTACCTCTTGTGCCCGACCACCCCGGCCAAGCCCGCCCTTTTTAAAACCCATCCGTTTCCCCCCCCCTCCAGAGGCCCCTCCTTAGAGAGGAGCGAAGAGAGGAAAAAAATTCCCGTCCTTTTCACAACCAAAACACACCTCCTGCATCACGGCCTCTGCTGCCATCCGCCACTCTCTCCGACCCTGCTGCCCTTGGCTCTCCAGTGGTGCAAGATAGCATACGCTGCCCGAGACGTCAGCCAGCCTCAGACCGCAGACCGAAAGCAACTAGTCCCCCGCCGCCTCCGATCACATGCAACGAGCACACTCGGCGGTGGATTTTTCCAACCTGCTGAACCCGACCGCCCTGGGCGACGACAGGTCCCTCCACGGCGCCGAAATGGCCAGCGCTACCGTCACCGTCATCAAGCCCAACGGGCCTCTGCCCGGCGCCCAGGCCGCCGCAGAGCAGTCGACGGAGCTCCCTCGCCCCTACAAGTGCCCGCTGTGCGACAAGGCCTTCCATCGCCTCGAGCACCAGACGCGCCACATTCGCACGCACACGGGCGAGAAGCCCCATGCCTGCCAGTTCCCCGGCTGCAGCAAGAAGTTCTCGCGCTCCGACGAGCTCACCCGCCACTCGCGCATCCACAACAACCCCAACTCGAGGCGCGGCAACAAGGCCCAGCACCACCACCACCACCATCACCACCAGCAGCTGCACCACCACCAGGGCCTGCCTCTGCACATGCACCCCGAGGCCCTGATGGCTCCTCCGCCCGCCCCCAAGGCCATCCGCTCGGCTCCCACCTCGGCCCTGGGCTCGCCCAACGTGTCCCCGCCGCACTCGTACGCCTCCTTCGCCCATCACCCGCCCCCGACGGTGCACCCCTACGGCCGCGCCGGCGACATCTCCATGCTGGCCAAGGCCGCCTCCCAGGCCGAGCGGGAAACGCTCGCCGCTCCCCCGCACCACCACGGCCCCTCCCGGCACCACCCCTACCTCGCCCACGGCGTCCACCTCGCCACCCGCAGCCACCCGCCAGGCTTGTCGTCGTATCACATGTCGCGCTCCCACTCCAACGAGGACCCCAACGACGACCACTACAACGGCTCGCTCCGGCACGCAAAGCGCTCGAGGCCCAACTCGCCCAACTCGACTGCCCCCTCGTCGCCCACCTTTTCCCACGACTCGCTGTCGCCGACGCCAGACCACACGCCCATTGCCACGCCGGCGCACTCGCCGCGCCTCCGCCCCTTTTCCGGCTACGAGCTGCCCAGTCTGCGCAACCTCTCCCTGCACCCCAACACGACGCCCGCCCTGGCTCCCCTTGAACCGCACCCCGAGACCCCGCAGTTCCCGCCCACGCTGGGAGGCAACCCCCCCCGCAGCACGGGCATGTCCCTGACGGACATCCTCAGCCGCCCCGACGGCAGCCAGCGCAAGCTGCCCGTGCCCCAAGTCCCCAAGGTGGCGGTTCACGACCTGCTCTCGGACCACGCCTTCAGCAACAGCGGGCGGAGCTCTGCCACAGGCAGCCTTGCCGGAGGAGATCTCACGGACCGCGTTTAGGAAGCGACTGGGCTCGACGCATCCGACGACATGACGACATTGGGTTATAGAGGTATAGAAAGAATTGGCGTTTTATGGATGATTGCGGACCGGGTCGCGTCCCCCCTGGTCCACATCCAGGGCGCGGGTTGACCCGGGCGGGTACTGCGAAAGGCGTACGAGACACACAAAAATAGACATCACCACTTATTCCCGACGACTTGCGGTTATTTTCATTTTATTTCCTGACGAGTGAGGGGTACGGGGGAAACGTGATCCTGTGGGATTTCCTTCCCATGGGCTTTTGGGGGCCGTCTCACCTCGAGAGGCCCGTAGAGCAAGACGAAAAAGTAGTTAGAGACGAAGCTGAAAATACAAAAAGGGAGAGACGAGGGGGGGATGATCTGATAGATGCTCTGCCACGGTTACCTCGCGTGCTTGCTGCGTGAGTGCTGCGTGAAATGTGACTAGGAATGAGCAACTCGCAAGCCTGGACAGAAGAAGGGTATGACGCGGGCCTCGGCAGTGTCCGGCGGGAAAGCTTGGCATGGAGGCGTTGGGATGCCGTGTAACGTGTGCCTGCGAACCGTTTTGTGTGGGGTGTGAGTGCTCGTAGGGCTCGGCAGCGCGGAAGACGAGGAGGATGAGACGTCGACTCTGAGACGAGACGAGAGACGAGGCTTTTGCCCCCCCCCCCCCTCCGTCCTCCTGGTTCCGTGCATATATACATGCGTACAGGCCTGGGTAGGTAGGTAGGCAGGCAGAGAAAGGGTGGCGTAGACGACGGTGTTTGCGGAAGTGGCCCGGCTGCAGACGCGAGCGTGGCACAGACTAGGATCGACTCCATCCGCCGGACATGGGGGACGCGGCCAAGCGGAGCGTCGAGGCCCTCGTTTTTGACTCAGCCTCGAATGGTCTATACGAGGCTGTATATGCACACGACCATGCGGGAGGTGCAAACGCCAGCCCTGTGGCGGGCCAGTTCCCCGGGGTAGGGCGTGGGCCATGCTTGACACCTGGGACGCAGCAGCTGGCGGCCGTGACGAAGCCAGCCGGGGGGGAGGGAGTTCTGACGCGGGGCCTTCGCTGATGGGACTGGCGCCGTTGGTTACGCGCTTGCGTGGTGCAGGGACGGCGAGGTTAGAGCCGCGCGCGCACAGCTGGGCCAGAGTGCAGGTAATTATTAGAAGACCCCCCCCCTTCGAGCGAGCAGCAGCCGGCATGGCCGGGACGAGCGAGCCCAGGGGAAAGGAAGCGCCGGGGGGGGTGGTTGCGGCGCCCCGTGGGCAAAGGGGTTCTCGTGAAGCTGGGGCTGGCACTTTGGCCTCTCCGGTCCTCTGTCCCATTGACGCACACACATGTTTGCCCAAGTGGTTCAGTAAGTCGGAAAATCCAAGTGATGATGACACGGGGCAGGGAAGGACACCCCGGCGGACGGAGACGGCCGCCACAAAACCCCCCCGAGCGGCGGTTGTCCAACGTTGTGTCAAACCTTTTCCATGCTCTCTGGGTGCGTCTCGCGGGGCTTGGAATGCTTCTGTGGGGGTGTGCGTGTGTGGGTGGATGCAGATGGGGGTTTAAGCGCGCATTCCGGGGGGCCGACGCGCGCGCACCGGTGGTCGAAGCTTGCTGACTGCTACTCCGGAGTACAGTAGGTTGTCGATTGCAGCGTCGGAGCGAAGCATGCGAGAGGAGGTTGCGCTCGAATCCATGGCCCCGGCACCCATCGGAGAGCGAGATGCCGGTGAGCAAAGGAGAAAAGGCAGCGAGAGGGAGGCCTGGGAATCCTACGCTGAGGATTTACAACAAGTGCCATCATCATCATCGTCTTTGCTTGCACCGCACCGTCAGCATGCGTCACCACACCCCGTCTCAACGCCAAACAACCGCGTCCAGACCTGCTGCTCACCGCCGGGCCAGCGTGGGCGAATGACGAGCCTCGCCGGTGCTGCATGGCGCCGAGATGATATTACCTGCCCAACCGCAGCAGCAGCAGCAGCCAGCGAGCGGCCCGTCGACAGCCACAGCCACAAACTTTTCCCCAATGCCCAATGCCCAATGCCCGTCCTTTTGGCATTTCCCCCTTTGCCTTCTTTGCCTTTCACGGCGGGTGAGTCTATCGCTTGCATGCACACCGAGCCACGGTGCTACTTCGTATCCAACACGCACCCCCCCCCGCAAGGGAGAATGTGCTCCGACTACTCAAAATGAAGGGGAAAATGCCCCGTATGTAGAGTACAATACGGTAATCCTCTTGGCCCGGACTGTTGCTGCAAGGCATGACTCATTCGGAAGCCATGAGTGAAGGCCTAATGGCGGAGAAGAAGCCCAAAGCAAGCCAAGGGGACAGGGAGGAGGAGGGGACAGGGAGGAAAAGGTTTTTCTCTTCGCACTGACTGTCTGCCTGCAGCCGCGTCGCAGTCGAGAGGGGGGCGCGCGGGGAAGCTTATTTGGATGGGCTTCATGGGATGGGCCGACGGCCAAGTATGAATGAGCCCATGCCATGCGCCATTGGCCGTTGCGCCTGGGCAATGAAAAACTTTTCGCCTCTGCTTGCTCCTTGCCGGCGAGTCGAATACCGAGAGGCGGCACGCTCTCATGCATTGTCATCATCAACCGCCCTTTGTCCTCTCGGTATGGCGCGCGCCATGTCTCGCTGGCCGTGGAGAGGACTGGAGGGGGAACAAGGCATTCTGGCTTCCCCATTCTGCGGGGGTGGGGATTTGAGGAGAGCGCACCGATCCTCATGGACCATATTTGTCTCCCTTGATCAGAGACTTGGAGCCATGCACACTGCAACTCTGGGACACCATGGCCAGCTTATTCCATCGAGTGTGCGTGACGCTGTCTCTGGTCACAACCACCGCATAATATGTGCGGCCTTCGTCTCTCTCGACGACGCAGACGGGCCGAAAGCCTTGTGTTCCGCTCGGATGTTTGGAAGGCGGCCGCGAGCTGCTTGTCGCGCCTCTCGTAGGTTGTACATGTCTCTCTCGTCTTCGAGGGGAATGACGGGAGCTGCCGGTTGCGGAGCCCGCCCGTGTCTGTCTGCTTGGCGTCGTTGTCGGTCCCTGGCGCCATTCGTTGGCGTCGTCGGTCCGAGGCATCCCCAAGACCATCATCATCCAAGCAGCAGCGTTCCGTCGCTCAGAGGCCGCCACAAGCCGGCCCGAGCTCTTGTTACCTTGCTCCGCCATTGGAAATCTGATAAGGTTGGCATCCTTTGCCCACCCATGATCCTGGAGGAATCGCCGGGGACGGAACAAGACGTCAGTCGCATAGCATAGGTAGCATAGCATAGCACGGTGGCAGCGGCAGAGGAGGATTCTAATGCGCGTCGCCCGTTGGTGGAGTCGGTGCATGAGAGGCGGGAGCCTGTTGTCCACACCCCACCCTGACGTGTCGAGGGAGGCGAGAGAAGAGAAGACAGTGTTTGAGGCTGCACCGAGGACGAGCATGGACGTTTTTTAGGCTGCCCATTTGCCCCTACCCAGCAGGCCGTGCTTGCAGTTGCCGAACCTGGCGGCGGCCCACTGCCGTGGTTGGTTGGCTTTGAGTAGGCGGTGAAGAATCTATTTAGTTTGGTACCGAGTCGGTCGTCGACACGTGACTCTGTCTGAGCCATCACGACGACCTCGCTGCACATATCGAGCCATGTTTACGGAAATGCAGCATGCGCCTTGAGACACGCGACGCCTGCAGAGCGTCGGACACGAAACGCTTAGAACCGTGGAGGTGATTTCGCCAGGCCCCGTACCGGGAGCTTGCGAGAACCTCCGGAGAGTGCTGCTTTGTACTGAATCCTTGGCGATACCCGACCAGGCGTACAGTATGTACAGCACGGCCTTTAACCTTTGTCTGCGCGGAGTCTGTTGGAGGAAATCTCGTCTTCACACACGCCCCCGTCTCTATATGTATGAGATGTTGACAGACAAAGGGAAAGGCCAGCACTCGACGACACGTCCGCCGGTAGCATTTGCAGACTCCTCGGAGATCCGTATGGATGCCCTAGCCCGTCCATCATTATACCTCATCCATGCATATATGAGCTCGACATTGACCAGATTCGGTAGGTCCAGCGTTTGGGATGCGACTCGACCACTATTAGCCGCACCCGATCATGCCCGTCGGGTCGAGGGCAAATGCTACCGACTCCAGCCCGGATCGACGTCGGTAGCCGGTCATGCGACGACCGAGCATCGTCCCGTCCCGGCGGCCCCCTGTTGCTCGCCCCTCTGGCTACGATCGGCTGCCCAGATCCAAGTTCCCGTCGTCCTATCGGCGGTGCCGCCGTATATTGGCACCCAAGACTCACGCATACATCCGGCCCCTCGCGCTGTGTCACTCATACTTTGGGCGTGCATACGCCCCCATCCCGGGGCATGCGAGACGACCGTGCTGCGGAATCCCACCTCCCCAAGGCGTCCATGGCTCTTTGTGCGAAACTGCCTCGTCCTCACCTTGATGTCCAAGCGGCCCGCTGCAACGACCTGCTGCATGTGGCAGCCGGCGGGTCTCGTCGCTTCAGACGGCCAATGCAAGGATGGCGTAAACCGACGGCAACAGGCTCGCGTCTTGCGCGCCCTTGGACTTGCACGCATATACACAAGGCACCGTTGCATTCTGCTTTTGCAACCCTCCGCAGACAGTCAGCCCGAGCCAAGTCGACTGCGGACGGTGAAGCCGGCTGAGCAAGATTGGCCATTGCCTCTTGGATCGCACATGCTGTATCTTGTCATGGTGCAGACGAGCTTGCTGGGGGAGCTGCCATCCTCTGGCTGCCCCGTCTCCTAGGAAGCCTGAAGTATAGAACCCTTGGCTGGGAGAGAGGACACGTAGTACGAAGCGCTGCAAGTACGCCCAGTTCGTACCCTCCACCTGTTTGCCTCCTGCCCTCACCGAGCTAGTGCTTCCGTGGTGCAGCAGGAGTCGGTTACAGGCGACATGACCCCGAGCACTGCCCGGTTTCGGTGTCGGTACGGCGGAACGCTTCAAAAGTCCTTGCTCGTGCTTAAGTACCTTGAGCTCTGTAAAGCAAAGGAGGAAAGTATTGAAGTAATTTCTACAGCTCTATTCCCCGCTCATACCATCTTTCCCCCTTCCATCGGTACCCAGAGATCAGATGCGCTGTTATACCAAGTTCGGTAGCGATATCAGCGCAGTTTCCCCCCCTCCCGTACTGGTCTCGGCGAACCTTGACGATAGACTCATCTTGAATAAGAGCCTGTTTCGATGGCCGGCCAGACCGAGAGGCATTTTGGGGCCACTCGTCTCGTACCGTCAACGGCAGCTCGTTTGGCTCAAAGCCTCGCTCAACTGGTCGCGCATAAATGCTAATAACCGTACGAATTGAAAGGCGAGTGAAAGAAGCAATCTCCGTTGACGACTTGCCGCTGCAAGGCGCCTTTAATGTAACAGTTAGCGCCCCGGTCGCGATATCTGTCTTCATTTCGCAAGAGGGGTCGGATGGACATGCGGAGAGTGAGGAATGCATAAGAGGATGCTGCAATATACATTCATGTGCGGGGTTCTTCTATTTCCTCTTGCCTTAGACGGGGCATCGTTTGAATCGGTCTTCCGTATCGCAAGCCCCCCTTGGCGCGCGTCTGCCAGATGTCGCTTTAAACTGATGATTTGGACCTCGCCTCGCCGCGATGATGGAGGGTTGCTGTTCGATGATGCGCCGTGTCAGGTGATATCAAACATCCCTCGCCGTCTCACCATGGCCCTCGATCCGACATGGTCCCTCGGTCTCATCCTACGTCGGTGACGGAGCTGAACCTTTTAGTCTCGACACTACTGCCGAGACGAGACGTGTCCTCAGGTCCCTCTCGGCAAGTGGCCGTCAAAGAGTAGCCAGGTTGCCGCCATCCGTGGTTTGAGCTCGTTGAGCGGCCATTCTCGACGACTGCTTGCCCTCCGGTGGTACCGATCATCTTGCCCCAAGGTGAGCATGTATAACTCGCCGCTACCATTGCCATCCCCCTGCTGCCACCTTTGCACCCACTGCGGCTGTCGGGCTGGCTACTTCTGCCGCGCCCTTTCTTCGATTCAAGCTCAAAGGAGAATACGTACGGACAAGCGGCTCGCTGTCTCGAGGATTTACAAGCACATGCGCGAAGGGTGAAACCGCTGCTTCGGGCATAGTGACCAAGCCCAGGCGCAGTCGTGATTCAATCTGCGCCATCTTCGTCTTTCTTCAGACCCCACGCGGCAACAGGACTCCTCCGAATCCAGCAGTGTCGGTCCTTCACCAAAGTGCATCTGCATACAGCGGGGGCACCTTGGTGTGCGTAGCAGCGTCATGCATGCGGCGTAATACTTGCCTCCCACGCCGACTGAACTTGTCAGCAGGGGACGCTGGAAGGCAGGGGCGGCTTGGCCTATGGTCCGCCATGAGGACTCGAGAGGGTGGGCATCGGGTAGGCGCTTTGGCGGAGAAAGGTAGCATGATCGCCAGGGCCCGTCGCTGTGATTGAGCAGGATCGGTTGGCCTTGCCCTCGGGAGTCAGATCATCCCGTTCTGGGCTGGCCTGTTAAGCTACGGCGCTGTTGTGTGTGTCATGGCCAGAGCGGTCGACGATCTCTGCGGACGCTTTCTGCGCTCACCGAGTGGTAGCTGCAGCTCACATCTTCGGACTAGAGCTGCCGTTACTGCTAGCTCTCAGCTGACAAAGAGGAAACCGAAGGATATGAATGGCATGAAGGGAACTTTGTAAGAAACACGGAACCATGAAGCTACTGATGATGATGGTGGTGCCAACCAGAGCCAAGCCCATGTTCCCACACCCCCAACGGCCTCGCACATCGGGCTCCAGGCCGGAATCACATAACTCAGTAGGAGCCCGTGCCGCTCGCATGACGGCGCGTCCCGCCGAGGGCGGCAGTAGTAAAAGTAGCACGGCATGGGCACGAGCTGCTTCAGCGGGAAAGGCCTTTGCCCTCCCCCCCTCGTTTCCCCTTGCATCGCGCCTCCATCTTCACATGCCGGAGCTCAAGGTTCCCACGGTCCGGGGCCAAGGAGAAAGGGGGGCGGGGGGCTCGGGTTGGGGCGGTATAAGGCGGCAGAGGGCCCGGTCGGTCGGCTACCGGCCGCGCGGCTCGAGACGGCAGGGGGTATGGTCTGCTGTGGTCAAGTCTTTTCCCCCCTCCCCGTCTTTGGACCTCGAAGATGCTCCTGACGGGGTGAGGGTAGGAGGGCGTGCGGGGGAACGGCAGACAGGCCTCCCTCCATCTGCACACCATTTTGAGCATGTCCGATGCCAATAGACGGTTGTCAGTAGGCGGAAAAGCGTCTCAGTGAAGAGCAGCCCGCTGTCCTGACAAACCCGAGCAGGACGGCAGAGTCAGAGGATAAGCGACCCTTGGCTACGGACCTCGTTATTCGACTTCGTAGAGACCCGCCTCGATTCGGAATCACCCCGGGGGGCAAGTGGTGTCAAAACTTGATCGAGCTCCATCGCACATGGCTCATGCTGAAGGAACCATCATGCCATCAGCTTCGCCTCCGGTAGAGTCCAAGGCACCCTTGGCCTTGAGAAAGGTATGGCGTGCAATGGTTAACATGTTGAACATCTAGAGGTTAGAGTCGTTGCAATTTGATTCGTCCTTGAAGTCATCTCAAAGGGACCTCTCGATTTTTAATTGTTTCGCCGCCGGAAAAAAGAACGACATCAGGTGATGGCATGAGGGGAGAATGCTGCTGGCTGGTATCATTCCTCAAAGACATCCTAAACTATAGAGACAGGAAGCTGAGGGCATCGTAAATCTGCAGAGGGCGGGCACTCATGGCCAGATATGGCTCAAACTGCACCAGACCACCTACAAACCGCAGCGTTACCCGAGCCTGTAACTCGACTCCTAAAAGACAGCCGGGATAATCTGCATGTCTGCGGGTGCCGCTGGGTACACGTACATCGAGAACAATACGCCGAGGCTCCCGCGCCTGAAGCCATACTGAGCGCTCGTCACAGCGAGATTGCGAAGGTATGACAAAGAAGCCCCCCCGAGCCGCGCTGCGGTGTGAGCGATGTGGCCCACCGACTTCAGCTCCATTTGACACCAAAGAAGCTTAGTTGCTTCTTTCCCGTGCTGGGCTTTGATTCTGCATTCTCCAGATAGATGCGCTCGTGGCCCTTGACGTCCAGGAACAGGTATTTGTACTCGTAGTCGCTTTCGCCGCGTCGCTTCACCATGTGTAGCTGCGCGACACCGTTTTGCAGCGGACCGTCGACCTAAGCATCGTCAGCGCCCGCTGCTGCAGCTTGTTGCGTGGCATACCACTTACGTGAAAGTGCATCACCATGTGCGCATTCCCTTGAGGGTCGGTCCTCTCGGAGGATCTGCCCGCTGTGTTTAGCAGACGGTCCGGGTACGGAGGACAAGCCCGAGGACGTACGCAATAGGGCGGGCTCGCCGCCACTTGTTGAAGTTTTCGTCGCCGTGGGCCATGACGTGCTTGGGGTCGCCGAGAAGCTCAATGCATCTCGAATCCTTCTTGATCTTGTTGACGGCGCGGTTGAACTGGGCTGTCTTGCTGTCGGGGGAAAAGACGTCGGTCCAGAGAAAATAGCCGACTCCGCCCTAGCCCGGAGCGTCAGCGCGCGAGCAAAGGAGCAGCTGCCTGTGGCCATACCGTGAGCACGAGGCCGACCATAACCAGGCCAAAGTTGAAGCTTTGCTGCGTCGCGCGAGCCGTCTTCTCCGTCGCCGAAAGCTCATTCCAAGGCACGAACCCAGTGTCGTTGAACGGGGTGACGCTCCGGCGCTTTGGCGTGGACGCCGCCGTCGCTCCGTTGCTGGACGCGTAAGATCTCGTCGAGACGAGCCACAAAGGCGTGGACGGGGAGGGAGTTGTCAGGGCGCCGGGTCGGATCGCCCGAAGCGAGGATGACGGTTTCATCGTGGCGGCTCTTCCTTGTCCATGATACCAGGGACTGGCGAGGACGGTGAGGCAAGGCTTGAGTGGCAGCCAATGCTGTCTTTGGGGAGCTTGAAGCTGCGATGCTGCTGCTCGTTGGAATAAAATGGGCAGTTTAGGCGGGGCACGAGGCATGACCTATCTTGGACTAGCGTCACCTGTGCTTGGTACGCACCTATTCGTACCTTGTACTCCACAGTAGGTTCGTGTAAGTGGCTTCAACTAAACCATCAGGTCAACATTTTCCACACGTTAACAATATGGCTATTATCTTTTTTATTTTTTTATGAGGTAGCCGAAGAGATGAATCAAGACGAGTGACAGAAGTGGAAGAAACAGTTTCTCGACGCAAGCGACGAGAAATTGCAGCGTTCGTCGCGAGCCGTCGGCCAGTCCAGTCAGAGTCGAACCGCGAGGGCCGTTAATGAGCCTGGGCACCATGGAGGACAGAGGGGGGCTACCTGGGAGTCGGCGGATACAGTTGCTCACTGATGATGTTTTCCTTGAAGTGGCTGCTTCTCCTTTTCTCACGTTGCAAAGTAGTACGAGTGTTGAAGATAGAAGCATTGGGGTCTTCGACGGCCTTTTAAGGGGGGCCGACCCAGTCGGGACTAGCGCCCCTCGATATGCCACTTTACCAAATAGTAGCCAAGGCACACTCTCCCCTCATGATTTGACGCCCGACTGAACCAGAGCCAACTCGACGACCCTCTGCACCGGGCTTCCTTGCGAACCGACACCCCTTTAGCCCCTGATACAGCCATTGCCAAAGACCTCTCGATCGTCTCGCCTCCGCCCCCCCCGATCCGTAACCCGACGTCTGTCACCAGCCAAGATGAGCGGCCTCGCGACCAAACAACAGTCGCTCAAGATCTTTGAGAAGCTCAAGTCCAAACCGGCCAACAAGGTACGCGACACGGCGCGCGTAATCAACACCGAGAGCCCCATCTGACGCGTGGCGCGCCCCTAGATATGCTTTGACTGCGGCCAGAAGAACCCGACGTGGACGTCGGTGCCGTTTGGCATCTACCTCTGCCTCGACTGCTCCTCCAACCACCGCAACCTCGGCGTCCACATTTCCTTTGTGAGGTCCACCAACCTCGATCGTACGTATATCCGGGCCCCTCACATCTCTCCACCATCGCGGCTGACGGCGCGAACCAGAGTGGCAATGGGACCAGCTGCGCATGATGAAGGTTGGCGGCAACGAGTCGGCGACCAAGTTCTTCCAACAAAACGGCGGCACCGCGGCATTGAACAGCAAAGACTCCAAGACAAAGTATCAGTCCAACGCGGCCACCAAGTACAAGGATGAGCTGAAGCGTCGCGCGGCTCGCGACGCCAGGGAGTAAGGAGTCTCAAAATCCGTCACCGCTCGCCAGTCGCGCTCTAACCATGCCACCAGGTTCCCCGGCGAAGTCGTCGTTACCGAGGCGGGCGAAGGCGACGTGGCCTCACCGTCCGCTGGAGACGCCGACGACGACTTCTTCTCCTCCTGGGACAAGCCCGCGATCAAGCGCCCCACCCCCCCCATCTCGCGCACGGCCACTCCTCCCGTCGTAGGTCGAACGCCCTCGCCTTTCCTCAACGCCGGCAATGGCAACGGAAAGGACATTGCTCGATCGTCGTCTCCGCTCTCAAAGACCGAAGGCACCGCAGATGCCAAGCCGGCCGCGAGCCGCATCACCACCTCGGCCGCTCTGCGCAAGACGGCGACGACTGGAGGACCCCGGAAGGCCAACGTCCTCGGTGCCAAGAAGACGACGAAGCTCGGTGCCAAAAAGGTGACAGGCGATGCCATCGACTTTGACGAGGCGGAGAAGAAGGCCAAGGAAGAGGCGGAGCGCATTGCCAAGCTGGGCTACGACCCGGAAGCCGAGGAGGAGCAGAGCGCAAAGACGGCGGCATCCGCAACGGGCGCTGCTGCCATCATGTCCCCGACCCCCGTGATCCCGTCCGCGGGAAGCTCCAGCTCTCATACGCGACAAAAGTCCAACGCCGAGGTCGAGAGACTGGGCATGGGCATGGGACGCCTCGGTTTCGGACAGATTGGAGGTGGCAAGGCCTCGCAGGCTCAGCCGGCCAAGAAGAACTCGGGCGGCTTCGGCTCCGTCGGGCCCGTCAAGGCCAAGGTCGAAGGTATGGTGCTGTCGAACGCGATGCCTCCGCCACGCTCTGTCTGCTAACCCGGTCCACGCAAGATGACTCGGAAAACTACGCGCGCTCCAAATTTGGCGCGCAAAAGGGCATCTCTTCCGACGAGTACTTTGGCAAGGGCACGTTTGACCCCAACGCCCAGGCCGAGGCCAAGACTCGGTTGCAAGGATTCGAGAGTGCCACGGCCATTTCCTCCAACGCCTACTTTGGACGGCCAGAGGAAGAAGCCGAGGAGGACTATGGCGATCTTGAGTCTGCGGCCAAGGATTTTGTTCGCAAGTTTGGCATCACGGCCAGCGACGATCTCGAGAACCTGAGCAATGTGCTGGGCGAGGGCGCCACCCGGCTCCAGGGTGCCATACGCGCGTACCTCGGCAGCTAAGAGGCTGCGATCCGCCACGCGAACAGATCTTCTGCCCGCCTAGACAGCAGCAAAGCTCCCCCACGCCCTTTATCTTGTCAACTCGAGAGGGCTCTACTCGGCTGAATGGGCATGGAAGCAGAATGGTGGATGGAAATTGGTGCGTGAGCTTGCAGGGGTAATGACGTGTCGTGTAAGCTGCAAGGAGAAAAAAGAACATGATGACGATAGAAGAAACAACAGCAGAGGGCTGCAAGAGTGAAACTTGATTTGCAGCGAGGGGCCAGAGGGTGATGGCGAAGGCACTCTCGTAATGTCCCAGTTGGTTAGCATGGAATAGACGTGATTTATCTCAAAACTCGATGCGCCGCTGCATTTGCACTCCCTAGATTGCGTCTTGGCGCAAAACACGGCATGTTCGACTGCAAGGTCTCGGTAAATGGACGTCATGAAGGCATGGCCACAATGCTACATATGTACTGTACATAGTCAGGAAAGATGCGAGGCAACAATAATCAACACACAGCAAGCGCCTCCGTCTACAGCTTTGCAATCATCTTGTGTCCCGTCTTCATCCACTTGACGGCGTCGTCGACAAGCTCGTCGACGACGGCCTTTGCCGACTTTTGCTCGTTGACAACGGCGGCGCACTTGCCCATCAGGAAGGGGCGGAACTGCTCGAGCGGGTCGTCGTAGTCTTCGTCGTCGTCGGCCTCGGCGGCGGCGTTGTTGCTCTCGACGCCCTTGTGCTCGGCGCCCTCGGCGCCATCCATGTACTTGTCGAGGTCGGCCTCGTAGGGGATGGTGCCCTTTGCGGCGAGCTCCTTCATCTCCTGCTGGCGGTTGGTCTCCCAGTCGTTGATGTAGGGGTTGTTGCGGACGCGCATGGGGCGGCCGGTGAAGATGATTGTGCGCACGTTGTCGTCGTGGCCGGCGGTGCGGACGGCGTCCTTGTGGGCCTTGGGAGCGCCGGCCTCGTCGGTGAGGATGAAGCGGGTGCCGACCCAGACGGCGCCGGCGCCCATCATGAGGGAGGCGGCGAGCAGCTGGCCGTTGTGGATGCCGCCGGCGGCGATTACCTGGACGGGCCCGCCGGTGATGGGCGACTTGGCCTTGTTGCAAATCTCGACGACGGCGGGGATGAGGACCGTGGTGGGGATGTCGCCCGTGTGGCCGCCGCCCTCGCCGCCCTGGGCGCAGATGATGTCGACGCCGAGCTCGAGGCACTTTTTGACGTGCTTGACGTGGCCAACCATGTTCATGTAGACGATGCCGGCGGCATGGAGCCTGTCGACGACGGCCTTGGTGGGCACGCCGACGGCCGAGACGAAGAGCTTGGCGCCGGACTCGATGATGATGTCGACGAGCTCATCGAGCTTGCCCTTGGTATAGTCGTAACTGGGGTGGTAAAAGTCTGGTCAGTATCCGGTAGCAAGGAAACCATATGGGAAACCGACTTTGTCTTGCGCGCGCTGCCGCCGACCTGGGGGATCAGCAGGTCGACGCCAAAGGGGGCGTTCTTGTCGTCGAGGTACTCCTTGAGCTCGGCGATCTGCTCGCGCAGCATGTCGGGGGTGTAGCCGACGCCGCCGATGACGCCGAGCCCGCCGGCGTTGGTGACGGCCGCGGCCAGCTTGGGCCCGGCGGCGACGTTCATCCCGGCCAGCAGGATGGGGTGCTTGATCTTGAAGAGATCGGTGATGGGCGTGCGGATCTGCTCTATTGGTGGGAGACGAGGTCCGCGGTCAGTTTTGCTTTCGGCTTCACGCCGGCAGAGGCAGTGGCAAGGGACTTACGCGGAGAAGTCATGTTGCCGAGATGTACGGGAGAAGCGGAAGAGAAGTTGAGGCGAGAAACGCGAGGTCAAGTGGTGCGCGCGCGATAAAGGCTGACGAAGCGTCCAAGAGAGATGTGGCGATGATGGTGGTGACGGAGGATAGGGGACCCAAGGGCTGGTAGATGGTCGTCTCACATGAACGAGCGGGCGACGGACCGTGAGCGTCCAAGTTGCGGCAATGCGCAACATGTGCCGAGGCTCGGAGAGTCGGGCGGGGCGCCTTAAGTGGCTTAGCGCCGGCGGCGGCGCCTCGTGGGCAAAAGGAGCCGAGGCGCCGCGGGGACGCGGGGAAACAGATTCTCCGCCGGCACTCGCTCGGCTCCTCGGGGCACGTGCCTCTTACATGATCAGATTTCAAGCAAGCACAAAAGCGTACTGCACAAAGGTCAGGCGGAACCGACGGCTCAGGTGACTGAAGGCCCGGTTTGCGTCGGAGCCGAAGCTCGGAACGAGGAGAGATGGAGCATTCGATGTTACTGTAGCGTATGGCCGGCCAAATGATGGGGGATCCATCTGTAATGGCAAGCAGGCGCCTCCATCTACACAGTAAGCAGTAAGCAATATCAGAGACACATATAGAGTCACGTATATACAGGCAGTGTTGTTATGCACGACTCAAGGCCCGGTCAAGCTCGTACTACTGTATAGTGGGCGTGGCCGAGGTGGGCAACGGACGTCTCTCGAGAAGGGCACTTACCCCGTGTCGTTGCCATGCAAGCGAACCCCGCGGAGGGTCCAGACGCTGCGTTCTCGTCTTATCAGATGAATGAGTGAGGAAAGCTCCAGTCGCGGCCAGTCCGGCTGCAACGTCTACCATGAGCGAGAAAACCCTAAAACTGAGTGACGGAAAAGGTAGACATGAGAGAGGGGAATCTGTTTACTTGGAGCGGGTAATAAGGGGACGAGGCTTTGCCACCCCCTGAAAGACGGGGCAATATTGTATGTATAGGCAGGCCCCAGGCCACTGGGCGTTCTTCCCCCCGTTCGGCCACCGGCCAACTTTTGACTTTTTGGACAGCCCGGGGGTTCACGGTTCGGGTGGAACTCGCTCTGCGGAAGGTACATAATGGGGGCCGTATATACGCATGGGCGTGTACGCTTTGTTGAGATGAAGAAGAGAACAGGTCGAAATTCGGAGTTGGCTTCGGGCTGTTGTTCTTTGTTGTAGTCGTTTCTCCATTCTATAATATCGTCGGTTATAACTACCGTTCCATACTTTACACGTTCCACTGACTACGAGCCGTGGACATATTTCGGGCCAGACCCGAAACGAGTCCGGAGTGCTCCGTAATGTATAACCCTATATCGGGCTGGCGCCGGTCTCCTGCCGGGGTAACGGAGTTGCCGCTGCTCCGCTCCGGCGCAGGAACGTGGATACTTTGCACCTGGCTGGTAAAATGGGCAGACTCCAGGTACCGGGCGAGTACGTGCCGGCCCGTCAAAAAATTAGCGCACCAACTTTAGCCGGCGCCGGGACCCGCACAGCCCAACGTCGACTCTCTGCTCAAACCACGCGCGCTCGCTAAACCGACGTGTCTACCACGACGACACGCGGCCCGCACCGCCTGCCATGCGCCCGTCCGTCCCGTGCAGCTTCTTGTTGCCTCGGGGCCTCGGCGCCGCGTGTCGCCGGCGACTCTTCGGCACGCGCCCGGCGGCCTCGTCGACGCCCCGTCGAGTCCCGGCCCGGCCAGCCTCGCGCTCCGTGTATGGGTTTCGCGATGCAGTCCCCTGCCGGCCTCGCTCCGCTTGTGCCTGCCGTGGCTCCGGCCGCAGCAAGACGGCCTACATCGCGCTGGGCGGCAACCTCGGCGATCGCGTCGCTGAAATCGAAAGGGCGTGTCGCGAGATGCATCGGCGTGGGATCCGCATCAAGCGCACCAGCAGCCTGTGGGAGACGGAACCCATGTACGTTGTCGACCAGGACCGCTTCATCAATGGCGCTTGCGAGGTCAGTCTCTGCGCTTCGCCATGACACGGCAGCCCTTCCGGGCCGGGCATGCTCCGCTCACCTCGTTCCTCACTCTGTTCTCTCCTTACCCCCCTCCTGCAGGTCGAGACGGAGTTGGAGCCTTTGGCCCTGCTAGACGAGCTTCAAGCAATCGAGAGGGACATGGGGCGGCGCAAGCTCATCGACAAGGGCCCCCGCAACATCGATCTCGACATCCTGCTCTACGGCAACGACAAGATCGAGCACGAGCGGCTCACGGTGCCGCATGCCGGTATTGCCGAGCGCGAGTTTGTCCTGCGGCCTCTAGCGCAGTCGGTGACCCCTCTGGCCCGACCTTTCGAGACTGTTGCCCTCGTGGCGCCTAATGCTCTCTTGGCAGGCTGATCCCGTCCAAGCCGTTTGACGCGTGCAAGCCATGGAAGGTGGTGCAGGACTACCTAAATGAGCTTCCGCCGGGCGAGCCGCTCTCATCCGTCACCCCGCTGGCGCCCTCGTGTCCTCCCCTTACGCCCCTGGTGCCGAACCGCAAGACCCATGTCATGGCCATCCTGAACCTGACGCCAGACTCCTTTTCAGACGGGGGACGCCACACCCTCGGCAACCTGTCGAGCACCGTCGTCGACATGGTCCGCGGCGGGGCCACCATTATCGATGTTGGAGGCCAATCGACGGCGCCGGGCCGGGCTCAGGTCACGGCTGAGGAGGAGGCGGCTCGCGTCGTCCCCGCCATTGAACTCATCCGATCTCTTCCCCAAGCGCGCGGCACGGCGATCAGCGTGGACACGTATCGCGCCTCAGTCGCTGAAAAGGCGATTGCCAGCGGCGCCGACATCATCAACGATGTCTCGGCCGGCACCCTCGACCCAGACATGCTCCCCACCGTTGCCCGGCTGGGCAGCACCATCTGCCTGATGCACATGCGAGGCACGCCACAGACCATGATGGACCTGACGGCGTACCCGCGCGGCCTGGTGCCGACCATGGCGTCGGAGCTTCTTGCGCGCGTCGCAGCGGCCGAACAGGCGGGCATACGACGGTGGCGGATCATTCTCGACCCCGGCATCGGCTTTGCCAAGACGGGCGCGCAGAACCTGGAGCTGCTGAGGGGCCTGGACGACCTCAGACGCTGGCCAGGGCTCGAGGGCTTGCCGTGGCTTGTGGGCGCCAGCCGGAAGGCCTTTGTTGGCAAGGTGACGGGGGCGGTGCAGCCATCTGAGCGGATCTGGGGCACGGCCGCGACCGTGGCGGCTGCGGTGCAGGGGGGCGCCGACGTGGTGCGGGTGCATGACGCCAGAGAGATGGCCATGGTGGCGGCCATGTCGGATGCCATCTGGAGATCTCCATAGCGCGTCATCTGAGAGCCCTACGCTGACCTTTTTTTCATTATTCCACTGGTCACGACGCCGAAGGAGGGAGGGCGAGGAGGAGTAGGAGGAGGACTGGCATCAGCCGCCGCCGCTGCCGCCCGAAAGCCCTCCTCCTCCGCTTGCTTCTGCCGCTGCTCGCGCAACCGAAGACAGACTGGAGGACAAAGATGGATAGAGGAGGGGGCGTGGGGATATGGGAAAGGGGAAGAGAGGGGGGGGGGGATCCCCCGAGCGAGGGGAATGCCCAAACAAGTCGACGCAAGTCGAGCGCAAGTATAGAGACCTAGGACGAGCGAGACCGGTCCCGGGCGACAGAGTGGTTGGAGGAGGACGCCGCTGCCAAGGGATGGCCTCTCGGGGCCAGGCCTGTCACATCTCCGATTTCCTTGGGCCTCCTCTTGGTCGTTGGGAGATGCTCGGGATTCCATCATCATCAGTCATCCAGAACGGGAGCTTCTACATACAGTACATACATGCAGCACATTATGTATAGATGTAGGTACATGCGTGCTCACACACGCTCACACACGCTCACACACGCGCCTACAGTATGTACAGTACGCATGTCTACTTATACGCACACATCCATGCATCTATCCATACAGCATGGGGTGGGTGGCGGGTGTGCGCCCCGTTGAGTAGCTCGGCCGTCTTGCCGGCCCAACGAGGACGCGTTGCCTTTGCATCATCGGGCTTGGAAAGTTTGCTGAACCACGACGACACCACCACCACTCACCCAGACACCCACCCATCCATCCATCTCGGCGGGCTCCTGCTGCTTGCCTGCCGCCTGGCTCGAAGGCATCGTTGTTCTACTAGGACACACCATCCACCCATACTTGTATGGCAGTATAGACGTGCCCAGGGCCAGACAGGACTGCCATGCCGCCCGGCTGCGCACCTTGGCCGCATCTAGATGCACGGTCGATCAGCAGCGTAAGACCGCATGAGGCTCCCCCCTCCCCTGGCCTGGCCTGAGGCCTGGCCGGAGCGCGGGGGCGGAGTGTTTGGCTCGACGAGGTTGGCAAGCTCCTTTTACCAGCCATCCAGCCGGCCAACATCACGAAGCAATCTCGAAGTTGTGGATATAGGCATGTATATATATGTACGAAACATGTACCAAACTGTGTATGTATGTAGGATACGGAATGACAGCTACTTGCGCTCACGCACACTTACATCCATGCGTGCATACGGAAGAAGGCCAGCTGCATTCATACATTCATACAAGTACACTCACGCATATGGTCTTCATTGACGGGCGATAACAATGTGCGGAATCGTCAGGCGGTCTTGAGTTTCGAGCGTCCAGAAAGACTTTGCACGCATACGTGCCTCATCTTGTGGCGTCGCTACAGGTCAGGATAAGGGGGAGTCAGGGGGGAGGGGTGTGCAAGCCCTGATCCAAATGTCACATGTATTGTCGTGATGATAACGGGAATTCCGCCAGTCGTCCATCATCACATTTTCGTCACGTTCTGATTGATTCTTTTCATCCGTTGCCGTGTAGACGGGCTATCCACCTCGATGGTCGGCTCCAACAGCACGTCTACCCATGTCAAACACTGTAACATGTCAATACAGAGTACCGGTAGTGTGAAGTCGTATGTTTGTCCATGCGTCTGCGGTATGCGGTATTTAGCCATTACGCGCATATATGCCAGAGCCTGGAAAGCACACGAGCTGCTTCATGCCGCTCGAGTAAGGTGTGGGCATCCACGTTGCTGCTAGCACGCAGATACAGGTGGATACAGTACAGCTGTCAGCCTTGAACCGACGAGATGCAGCAGTACTGCAGGTGGCTCGGAGGGGATGAGGGACAGAGGCGGAACAGGGGCCATGAAAGGGCGGCCCCAGCACCCATCCTGGCTCCCATTTCAGTAAGCAAGCTACATGCCGGCTTGATTATGGTACGTATGTACACACAGCTCGGCTCAAGAGGACAAGAGGTCACTCTACCGAACGTATACAGGGCGTGTACGCGTAGGTACCGGGAAGACGATGCACTGGGGCAAGCCCTATCCGTGTATTGATGCTTTCTG
Source organism: Hirsutella rhossiliensis (assembly GCF_020360975.1). Taxonomy (NCBI): domain Eukaryota; kingdom Fungi; phylum Ascomycota; class Sordariomycetes; order Hypocreales; family Ophiocordycipitaceae; genus Hirsutella; species Hirsutella rhossiliensis. The sequence goes on from NW_025408669.1 coordinate 5,386,281, forward strand.
GACGCAGCCCCAATCACATCAGCAACCCGGGCCGTAGCTGAAAACCGCATTCTCTTGCCTGGGATAATACTCACCCGCCGGGCTGGTTGATACACTGTGTTCCTTCTTTCCCTCGCCCGCTGCAGCTCCGTTCTCCTCGCAGAGCGTTCCCGTGACGGCATTGATCTTCTGGCTGGATCCAGCTGAGCTGCACCGCCTTTGCCGCCAAGTGGCAGGCAAAGGGCCGAAGAGTCGAGGGCTTTGGCCTGACCAAAAGCCCTTCTAGAGGGCGACACGTGGTGAACGAAGCCGCGGAGATGGGGATTTTGTTTTTGCACATTTGACAGATGTCTGCAGCGGCAGACTCCACGGTCCCCCCCCTTTCTTCCCTCCCCCCTGCTTCCTCCCCTGGGCCTCGTTGGTTTCTCTTCCTGTTTCTTTCGGGCTTCTTCTTGTTCTTCCATCTTGGCTGCTCTCGTCACATCTCGTATGAGGTACGTACTGCGTGCAGCCCCTGTCCGCGATACACCCACTCCCCTTTTCCTCTTTCTTTCAACCGGGTCCCGGTCTCGCATTCTACTGCTTCATTCACTTGGTAGACCTCTGACGCGTATCTCGCCAAGTGGAAACTGTGACTGGGGAATACATTGCTCGGCCGCGGAGGCCGGGGGAGCGGGTTAAGAAAAAGGAGCAAAGACCGGGTCCACGCACGATAACTCGTTTCCGGGCGCATCACAAGAGTGGAGTAGGGTTGAGCCCGGAGTATGCATATGGGTACATCCCTACATATAGGGGGCCTGTTAGGCGCCGACGGAGGACGAGGGCATGGACTGTGACAAGGCCGGAGAAGGCATAATCGATCGATATAGTGCCCCCTTTGGGGTATCTCCATTGGGCGTCTCACGCACATTCCCATGTATGATGTCGATGCTACGTGACCAACCATTTCCATTTCATCCATCCACGCTTTCTTTCGGGCATTGAGAGAGGGGGGACAACAAGACACGGAGAATTTTTGCCGACGAGTTGAAGGACGAAGCAACTTAGAAGAGAGGAGGCTCTGTTCTCTCTCCTCCTGATCGTCCTCCTGTACGTTTCTCACGTCCCACAAAGGCCTTTTGCCCCCTCCGCCTCAGAGAGCCCCCCCCACGAGCTCTTTATCATGCGGTGAGACTCGAGATGAAGAGCGGCAGTGGTGGTAGGGCTGAAACGGCCGGCCGGTTTGTCGGGCAGGGACGGTTGGCCAAGATAGAGGAGGGCTCTGGAGGGTCCGCGAAGAAAAGAAAAAGGAAAAGAAACAAGAAACAAGAAAAGAGGTAAAGGCCCCGGGGTCAGTGACCTGCCGCCTGGGCGGGCTGGTCAAGGAATCTGCCACGGCTCGCCGTTGACGATGGTGATATGAGACGGCTCGTGTGGGACAGAGATCTCGCGCCAGCTGCCGTGCCGCTACGAGGCATAGACATGTATGTCCATGCAGCGGATGACATTCATTTGCGGCCCGTAGCCGGAGAATCAGGGTGTAAAGTACATGTGCGGTGGCGTCTCAGTAGAGAGGGAGTAAAAGGACGCCACCCGCTCACGGTATGCATGTACTTGCACTCAAGTGTACCGAGTTGGGCTCTTGCAGAACTTACACGGATGAACAAACGGAGAGGCGCTTCCGGAGCAAACAGCCACCGCGCAGCGCAGACGGCGGACGCGTGCTCATTCAAAGGGGGGGGGAGGGCGGCAAGGTTTCGAGAGCCAACGGCCTCTGCCCATCGTCACGGCTCCGAGGAGTGCCCGCAGTGAGGGCACAGTAAATGTCATATCGAGAGCGTGAGATGTTTGCTCCAACATCGATACCGATCTGTACCGGCATGCTATGGTTGTGTTGGAGGTCCAGCCCATGTATGCGCCTTTTCCCGGCCACCCCATTTCGAGCTCCGTCACCCACACGCAACGCCGTCCACGTACAATACATACGCGTCCGCTTGAACGGTACTTGTGAATACTTTTCACAGCTAAATCATACACGCTGTTCGGATTCCCCACGCCTCGGTGGCGTCCCCTCGTCGCCCCCCTTGTACAGTGTGTACTGCATGGTAACGGAAAGGGGGGGGGGGTGTTTAGCATGTACACGAGCGTCTTCCAGCTGGCTGGAGGACGCGAAAGACAGAGGCGTGAGAGACATGGATGGATCATGATGACGACGATGATTGCGAGGAGCAAACGGAAGGCTGGTCGAGATAGACAAGCGGAAGGGGGGTAGGGTCTGTTTCTCTCCTCCCGCTCTGGTTCCGACCTCGACCGTTTCTTTTTGCTTTTAATCATTTATTTTAGGCCCTTCCATGTCGTTCAAAAAATAGAAAATGTCAGACGCCACCCTTTTACTTAACATGGTAGTAATAATCATGAGGGGGCGCTGAGGGGGGGCAGCCAAGCAGCCCAAGCCCGGCCCGCTTCATGCTGTTTCGCAACGCCCTCCATACACACATTGTCCAACTTTCCGGTTTCCTTTTGGACCCCTGCTCTCCATAGAACCAGTCACGGCCCGCCGCCCCCATCATGGGCGGGCGGACGGACATTGGCTCGCTGTCCCGCCCTTTCCCTCTCCGGCTTTCTGGCTCGCCGCCTCTGGCTCGCCCCGTCCATGTCCCTGTCCTTGGCCCTCATCCTAGTTTGTCGCCTCCCCTTCGACACGCCTCCCTTCTTCCCATCCACTTACATGGACTTCTCGGATCGCTTCTTCCATCGACGACAGTGCAGACCAGTTCAGCCAGGCTGTCCGGTCTCCCCCCCCTCCTCTCCTCCCCCCGCTGTAGCCTCCGATCCAATAACTCGGCCTCGTCTCGCTCTCCGCAGCGTCGGCGGCCATGTAATCAAGTACCGTGGGATGCCTGCCGAGTACCTGCAGACCCCCTCGAGATACATGGGCGCTCGGTACGAGTACTTGGCTCCCGGCATATCAGATCAGGCAGAAGGGGGGGGCACGAAAAGAGGGCTACGTGTGGAGAGAGCCACCGCTGACGAAGAAGAGCGTCACTTGCTTGCTGCCCCTTTCCCTTGTGTCCCCCCCCCTCTTGGGCATCTTGCTCGATGTTTATTCTTGGCTACTATAGTTCGGGCCCTCGTGTTGCTGCTTGATGATGCTTTCCCACGGAGCATCTACGTATGTGCTGAACTACAACAAACACAACGCACATATCTCTCCCTCTCGGGTCTTCTAGCCTTTTCTCCCAATATCTTTGGAGCTGGAGTAGGAGTCATCTGCCGGAGCCTGCCATCTATTCACATCCCTATATACATATCATATGTTATGTTTGATCTTTTTCGGAACCTTCTCTGGCCCTTGGCCTCCTTTGTTTGTCCTTGACATGGGAATCGATCTGTCACTTTGCATGCTCATCCTTCATCGGATTATATTGCCTCCATTCCTCCTCATTCCCGGCCTTTCCCCCTGTGTACTTCTCTTTGCGTTGCTCGACACTTTAGGGTTTCTCGGGATGTGACTCGCGCCCCTCCACTCCACAGACCCGACCGTTGCCCTCCCCCCTCTCCACGACCTTCCTATTTATTCTCTCTCTCTCCCAACCAACCCTTTACAACTTCGTTTTCGTTGGCTCGTTGACGACGCAGACCGGAGCCGGTCGGCCGCGGAAGCGGATGGGAGTGGAAATGGGGCTTCGTCGGCCGACGGGAAGAGAGGAGCTTGGCGAGAACGGGAAAAAAAAGGCACCCCAAACGCGAGCGAGAACCCATGTAAAAGTTGGTGACATGCTCGTACTACACACACATGAGAAATGTGGTACGCTACGGGTACTGCTGCGGTTGTACGTGACTCGCCGGTCTCACCCGGCCACCTTGATGCCAATTCATTCGCTCATCGCTCCCCATGTCGGATACGGCAAATTTTTTAAAATTTTCGTAGGTTTTGTGTCCTTTCCTCTGGCTATTAATCGCGCTTCGAAGATGCCGTCTATGGCGAGGGTCAATCGTTTGAATCAATCAAACAACAGTCGTGAGGGACGAAGCAAGGACCGAATAGGGGGCGGGTGCCTCCACGTCGGAAAGTCCAGGGCTTTTCCGATCGATTGACCCATGACGCTTCTCTCGTGTAGCCTCGGATATACATACATGCCCTGTGCAACGTATGGGGTGTTGGATCTTTACGGCAACTCTTCGTCACATCTCTTCCGTCCGTGACTGGTCTCTTCCTCTCGGTGCTGGAACCCATTCGACGTCAAAACCGTTAGGTGGGGATATCGCTAAGCTTCATGTCGGCGTATCCGGGCGCATGTCTCCTGTAGAGGATTCTGTCTTCCGTTTCCGCCTTTGTTCCGTCAACTACTCTCCCCTTCCCGCTGTCGCTCTATCTGTGCGTGCAGTATCCATTGCATAAGTTCAAATCTTGCGTCCATTCTCTTCGTCTTCCTCGCTGTGTCCGTATCGTACCCATGTCCTCTGTAAATCAAATAAGACCTTTGCATTCCACCAGTCATGAGACGCTGAGTCCGCCACGAGGCTTTTTTTCTTCCCTCACCTCTCGCATGGCTGCTCATTCACAGCTTCGGCACCCCTCCCTTCTTCCCAGGTGGCGTCTATGGCGCTCTCTGGGTGCTTCTGTTGGGTCACGGGGGGATCAGCAAGAGAGAAGAAGAACAAGGCTTCCGCATCAGCCTCATACCAGTTCCAATGTTGTTGCTTTGGGCTGGGGACTCTCCCCTCTCTCACACAGCCGGCCTGGAGACCCACAATGCCTGGTCCATCTCTTCTCCCTTGCAGGAGCCAAGAAAATCAAAAACTCTCGGCCGCGGACAGCGACGCCTAAAGTGGCCCCTCACAGTCGCCTTTCACCCCTCTTGTTCCTCTTCGTCTTGTCTCTCATCCCCTGGCTCGTGCCTGTCACTGCCGTGTGCCAAAGTAGGCTCCACGCGCCCACGATCACACATGTCGGGAACGCCATGGTTCTACGGGCTACAGTACAGATGCAGTAAAGAGCATATGTAAGTCTTTCGATGCAGAGCGTGCAATATAGGCAATCGGCATTCACTCACGTACTGAAAAAGTGTAATGAGTGTATCCACTGTATTCGTAGAGTCGCTATTGCTCAAGTATGTTGGGCTGCCAAGGGATCAGCCGGGCCGAAGGCGGGCAACTGGTGAGGAAAGGGGAGAAAAGAGAATAGCGAACTGCAAGAGTAGCCTTCAAGTAGACTGTACTGTACAGGGGCCAACACAAAACTCGACAGCGTTTCACTTCAAAGGAAGGCAGAGGAGAAGACCCAACTGCATATGTATGTACAATACCAGGGCTCGGCCATTGCGCCCGTCTCCACCGCAGCCTCGATAATCTGCAAGGGCAAGCAAGCATCCGCGGGAAAAGAAAAAAGGACAGAAAAGGGTTGGACTCGGTCACTCGGTCTCCAATACTACCACACTGCTTATTTGCGCTGTCGACAACTCCGATTGGGCCACATGGCGGGGAGGCATCCACAGCTCTCAAGAATCTGTCACTTACAGGTCGCTTTGCTGGGTCTGTTTCCCTCTCGCTTGTTCTTGCTCGTGCAAAACCTGGCAGCAGTCTCTCGTCGACCGAGAAGAGCTAGCCTACAGCTGCAGAAGCGGGTCATATCGTCGAAAGAGCTGCAACAAGTCAGTGTTGTTGTCCAAGCCCCAGCTTTCAAGTCCATCAAGGTTCCCGAGATCGACTCCTGACTTTGAAGGGGATGAATGATTTGATCACTTGCGTAGAGGGCCTTGATATCATTCAGCGTACTGTAACGCTGACTGACGGGCGTCATCCCAATTGCTCCTGATAAGCAACCCCAGCTACGCCCAGACAGGCTCTCTCTCTATTCCTGGCATGGGCAATGGGGAGCAAGAGTACACCCAAGAAAGGACCCGCAGTATGGACACACACGCACACCTTCCCTGTCCGGCTCGTCCCTTTTTTACCGAGCATGTATCAAGTTTGACGAGCATTAGACGATAGATGTACACACAGTACTGTACAAAACGACATGTCGGTTGACCAACTTGGCTGTGCCCAAGAAGCTCTTCCTGGACTGAAGACGAAGTCGAGGAAAAGCTTGTGGCTCTGAAAAGGAATGGGGTCGAAGAAGAAAAACTCGTTATGCATTGCGGGCGAGTCAAGCCGAATAGACAACATCTATGTCGCCCAGATCCAGGACATGCCAAACAAAGAATAGGCGCTGGCCACTGGGTATAGCGCTGCCAAGTACACACGTAGACATGCCAGTAGACTTGTGCTGTTTTCTGTTCCTGGGCGTATTCAGCAGACAGACATGCCATGATGCTCCCGCCCCTTGGTAGTGTGGTTAGCCTCTCGCTTCCCGCTCATCTCTCTGTTGTTGAAAGAGGGGATGAAAGCGGTTCAATGTTCAGCCCTCTGCTGCCATCCCTATTCCTGTCTCTACCTCCTCCACGCACTTCCCCTAAATATATTTTTCCTCCAACGCCCGGGACGGGAGCGTCCACGGCGCTGTCCCGATTTCCGAACATGCACCAGCCAAGGAGAATTCTTGCGTCGCCCCTTGTCTCCTTTATACCGTGAATCAGTAACTTAGGTAAGGAAGAAGCAAGAGAACGGAGTGAAACAGGGAAAAGAGAGATACAGGAATTACAAAAGGCCAGGGGATTAAGGACAAGAATGGTCAGGGCAACTTGAGCACGTCGGAAAGCAGAGCAAGCAAAATTTTGACAAACGAGAAAAAGAAAAAAGAAGAGGAAGAAGAAGAAGAAGCTACTGCTGACAGTGAAACGCGCAACCTGGGTATCCATCCCTTCTCCTCCATCAAGGCTCCCCCAAATCCACCCACCTTCGCTTCGACGCGAGAGAGCCACTTCTCGGGGCAGTTCCGCCGACAATAGGAGAGGGGGGTCCATCTAGGAAGAACCTTGTCTCCCACCCACCCATCGTTAGCCCTCAGTAGCAAATCGTCTCACGTCGTTCCCACATGTGTAGGGCTCCCTCCTGCTGTAGAACCGGCTTTGTCGTTGGGCCCCAGGGACACCCCCCCCCTTGTCTGCCCCCTTCTCTGTCTCTCCCAAGCAGCCCCCCTTGTCGCCCTTCCGGCCTCTCCAACCCAGCTTTCTCTTGTACTTGCCCCTACAACTACTCTCTCTGACTTACCGAGCCGTCTTGGTCTGGGGGCCGATGGGCAAAGCCTCGTCCTCCATCGAGCCCGGTCCCTCGCGGGTTTTCCCCATCCAGATACGAATGTGTATAAGCCATTGTCCCAGCCTGGCGCTGCTGCCCTGTATCGTCATCAATGTTCCTCTTTCTTTTCCCATGAAAACACAATAATAACAGCAACAGATGCTAATGCTGGAGCGCCTTTGAAATGCTTTGGTGCGTCTCGATTCAACGGGGAACCGCAGGTCGTTTATTCGGGCCGGAGGAGGGTTTGGCTTTTTCTGTCTCTTTTGTTCATTCCCCCCCTGGCATTTCAGGTCTGTCTGTGTCCGGCCAAGGTCATCGTGGGTCATGCCATGGTCATGTGAATTCCAGTCGACGACGACATGATGGACGGATAGTAGCCGCCCGAGGTTGTCTTGCCGTCGAAATGATCATGCTGCCGATGGTCTCCCACGCGTGGCGCAGGGGTACTTGGGTTGAAGGGCCGGGGCAGCATGCCGAAGTCGTATTCGTGCTTGACCTTTGAGTCGGCAGCCATGCTCGGGACGACGCTCTCGGGACCGGTGCGCTGGGCGAACAAGTCGACTCGATCGTGGTGGCCGTCGTACATGGGTCCGGAGTAGTAGTGGTAGGCCTTGGACGTCTCGAGGGCCTTGCCGTCGTCGGGCGCCATGATGGCCTCCTCGGGAATCTCGTGATGCCTCGCGCCGCCGTAGACGCCGCTGCGGCTGTCGTACGTGGTGGCATAGCCCCCAGTCCCGGCCCCGCTGAGCATGGCGTTGGAGTTGTTGAAGTCTGCTGCCATGTGGCCCATGGCCGTGTATCCGCTCAGGTTGCCCGCGGAACCTCCCGGGCCATTTCCTTGGCTGCCCCGTCTCTCGTTCTGGTAGTGGCCAGGCGACCGGCCGCGCACAATCATCTTAGCCGACTTGCGGTAGGCAACCTTGACGTACTGGTCCGGGCTGTGGGCGCCCACGTCTGCCCACAGCTCCACAATGAGGTGGTAGTATTGCTGCGCCGCCCGTCGTTTTCCGTTGTTGAGCGTTGCATTCTTGAACTGGATGCGTTCAAACGTGTGCTCGGCCGGAAGCTGCTGCGCGGCTGTCTGCGGTCCACCGAGCCCGTCCGAGTATAAGCCTCTTGTGCCGGGGATGGCGGGGCCGTCCCCGTAGGGATTCATGCCGTGGTGCGACGAGGAGCTTGTCTTGGGCGCCATTGGGATCTTGGACGGCTTGCTGATGGGGCCCTTGTCTCGCTTGGGCGTGTGCTGCACCAGCTCGATGTGCTGCTGCTCGTTCTCGGCCACGACGGCCGAGATGCACATGGCGAACCCGTACACTTGGTATGTCTGCGCCGCCGAGGCCGTCGACGATGTCGGCGTGAACTGGATCGGCACGTTTGGATAGTATAGTGGGCTCAGCGCGTACGAGCACACGCAGGCCAGGTAGTTGCGGCGGTAGCACGTCCACTCCTGGTCGCACGACAGAAAGGGACCCTTGTCGACGGTGCCCGAGATTTCGATCTTGATGGGCGTCATTGCCGAGTCGATGTAATTCAACGACCCCAGCGTCTGCATTGGCTGGAGCGGTGGCACCGAGCCTTGGCCCGGCCGATGTGCGTACTGGCCCAAGTCCATCCTTGCGGCCGAGGGCGAGGCGAATCCGGCGAGCGAGCTTTGCGACGCCGTTATCTGGTGTCGCCGCAGAGACGCTCCCACAAAGGCCGGCGACCGCGGGAGGTGCTCCGAGGCTCGGCGGAAAGGCGGCGTTGCTGTCGAATAGTGGTCCAAGGCGCCGATGTGTCTGCCGGTGCGCTGAGCGTGCGTTTGGGCATGTGCCATGCCCGTCGATGGAGTCGAGCTGCGCAGCCTGTGAGCTATTGATTGTCCTTTGTCTGTCTTGCCCTCGCGTTGACCCAAACTCTGGCTGCTTCTTGAAGCCCTCCTTCTTCGCCACAACTCTTCCCTTCCCGCTCCCTGGGTGTGTGTTTGTGGGCGCCCCTTGAAGGAGAGGATCGAAGACGAAAGACATGAGGGGGGAGGCGTGACCTACTTGGACGTTAAACGAGGTCTGCTGTCTGCTCCATAGATGGGCCCGTGAGTTTGATAAAGAGCGCCCGGTTCGTCTTGGGAGTATGGCGCGGCTGCGTGCTGCAAATTGGTCGAGTGGAAGAGGTTCAATAGCGGTGACGGCTGGGGAGCATCTATTGTAAGTGAAGGCGGAGCATGAGTTTCCTGGGTGAATCTGCACACACTGTCAGTCAGAGCAACAAGGAGAATCCGACGAATCTCGAGAAAGCAAGAATCCGGTGGTGGAAGCCGTTGAGCCCGCCACAGAAGGATGCCGTACCGTCCCTTGCGGTACACGATGCCCACGTACAACCAAGTCGTAAGGTGATACTGCCAACGCTCATGTAGTACTGAAACGACATATACAGAATCGAGAAAAGCTGCGTCACTACGCCGCTTCGAGGGTTTCGAGCCGGTGAGTGTACAGAAAAGTCACAGGGGTAGCACGTTCAGGGTGAAGAAAAAAGCGACGACGGCAACAAGGTCGACGGCCGTCGCCTCGATGAGCCCGAGTGACGCTTCTTTGGCTCCTTTTTTTTCCGGGGTTGAAGAGGAGAAGAAGGTAAGAGAGGGGGGGGGGGGACAAGATAGATAGGATGGATCTGTTTGCTTGGCCTGATCTTGATCGAACGGCTCCATCAGACAGCTACTACGGCGGGGCAGGATCGGAAGTTGACACTCGTAAAGGACTTGATGCTGGACCCACAGCCGGTAGGGGTCCCCAATGGACCAAAAGGAGGTGCATGAATGGGGTGGAGGGATAGGAGAAAGAGGCATGTACAAGGGCGCCGGCGCCGGCGGTGGTGCTGCTGACGGTATGTGGTGGAGGAGAAGGAGAAAGAAGGTGGTGGTGGTGCGACGATTGCAACGAGAATCGACTGCCAATGAACGCACAAACTCACCTCAGTTCACCCGGCTGGGGCTGTAAGTCGAGGTAGGCCAGTTCCGCGCACTGCGACGGCGAGGAAGCGTAGTCCTGTGAGAAACGAGGAAGACGTTAGAACGAAAACTGCAGCTTTATGACGGTCCGCGCTTCGCCGGCTGATTCCGTTGGCTCGTGACAACAAACACCAGACCCTGCCATCGTCCATCCATGCTCGGACGTGTGAGATTGAAGACGTGTATGTATGTATGGATGGATGGATGGCCATGTACATGTTAGCCTCCCCCCCCTCCCCCGTCTGAGGCTCCATGGAGATTGATGAGCCACGGCTTTACGATGAACCTGGTTCTCCGATGTGTTAGCGGGCACGGCACAACCCAGCAGCATGCATTCGAGGCAAGACATATGTTGCAGGACGGCCGGGGTCGTGGCTCGGGATGCCACTGCTTGTTAGGTGGACGTGCATTCGACAGACAGGGCAATGTAACTGGGCCCGGACGCAAACGGTACAGTACAACAGGATACTCGGAGCTCCAGGCACAGTACCTGGGCGCAGGGCGTTGCAGGGGTTTGTCCAGTGCTGTCGGAACCAGGACGCCACGCATTGCCGGGGGCTGGGCGGTTACACAAACACGCCCGGGGTCTGGGTCTGAACCTGTCCGGCCCCAGACCAACGCCGTCTGAAATCTGCAGGGACTGGCCAGATCTGCCGCATACGAATGAGTTCACAGCGTCCATGCCCCGGTCGTGGGTCGCAGCCACGAGAGGAGAGGGCAGAGGTGGTCGAAGGGTGCCGAGCAAGGAGAGGACTTTTGATTGCTGGTCCAAGGGGGGCGTAAACGCTGGCGAGGAGAGACAACCCCCGGTCCTGCCGCCGGCATCTCCGTCCTCGGCTGCTGCTGCTTCTGTTGTCGTCTTTGCCCGTGCCGCGCAAGAGGAGTGGTGCGTGTATGGGGGCAAAGAGAGAGAGGAAATCAAAAGATGGCTTCTTGAACGTACCTCGCCAGCTGAGAACAGCGAGGAAGCTCTTCCAGCAGTAACAAACAGGCATGTGCATGTGAAAGCCAAGTCATTTACACCTCGCCGTTGAAAGTCCCACCTGTCAAGTCATAATGCAGCAGTGATAAGGTGGACGGGTGGCGCCCAAGGGCAAAGCAGCACTGTCGCCCAACGGACAACGCCTTAAACTCAATGGGGGCATAAATACCTTAAAGCTCGGAGGATGCATAAACGCCGACTGAGCGACGGCAGATGTCGCAACTGACAAGTAAAAAGAGGTTTTCTCGACAGACGACTCGACGCTTCGGGAACGGGTGCCGTGATTCGGGTACCTCAGCTCGATAGCTGAGCTGGACTATTAGCCGGAAGAATCGCCCAGGACCACGAGGACGGAGGCCGACCTGGGAGACAGGGGATTTTCTGATGATGTTCGTGTTGCTGGAAATAGGTCGAAGCCGCTCAAACAATCTCCGATCGAGTTGTTTCCACCACAATCGTTCGTCAAAGCTCTTTTGATTGTCCTAGCGTCGCTAGACATTCGAGTCGTCCCACAAGAGATGCTAACCGTCCTGCAACTAGTTCCCGGTGCCGTCTTCGGAAGGACGTGACGAATCTGAAATCGACAACAAAGAGGCCACGACACGTCGAGAAATGCCCCTGGGGTGGATACCGCCGCTGCCGCCCTTGTTATCCTCGTTCCAAGTCGTGGACTGTCTGAAGTCTAAAGGCACGGATTTTCCTTGATCGATGGGCCCCTGAAAACTATATTGGGCGGTTAGCTGCTTGGTTTCGATGGGCCGAGAGAGTTCCTCGTCGAACAACATGGGCTGTTCCCACTCAATAACGCCGGCAGCGGCTGACGGAGGGCCGAGTAATGACACAAGCACGGCCGCAGTGGCGCCGACTGCTTCCGCCCACCCGGAGACGCAACCGCGGCCAAGTTCTCGGGCCAGTTCCGAGATGGTCGAGGCCATGGTGGTGACGATAACGTAGGTGGCGAAGAAGTCACGGCGAGGAACAGGTGCGAGTACACCGCGGACTTGAGGGGCGGGGACCTACCAAGTATTGAAGGCCCTTCTGCTACCTCTGCAACTCTCTGTGAGCCCTCCCCTGGCAGCAAGGAGCCTCCGGAGTGTAGAGGCTGCGGCTGTTGTCGGAGAGACGACAAGGCGTAGATCAAAGTTAAATGCTGGTGCGACGGTTCGGGTGCTGGCTCGGACGCGCCAGCAACAGCTACCACACGATGTCTATGCGTGGGATAATGTCGGTCAACCGACAAGGCACACCTTTCTGCGACAGGCTCGTGCAAGGACAGGATCTTTGACGAATAGTTGCCTATATAATCCCTGAGGTTCTCGCCGTGGCTGGGCCTCGCCTCACGTCAAACTCGTCGTGTACTCGTGGGTCCACGGAATTTGGTCGAGGCGAAAGTGGTACAACGTAGGCTGCCCACGGGATGAAAGCGACACTGCTCCGGGTGGGGAGACGGGAACCCCGAGGCGAGATGGAGTGATGGTAAGAAGAAGTCTAACTTTGGCAAGGGAGAAATGAGAGCTGACGAGACGGTAGAGAACATGGGATCGGTTGTGCAAATTCTTGGAATATGAGCACAGGCGTCGACAAGACAACGAGGAGTCGTGGGCCCTTTTTATGAAAAGCACCCCAACTACCCGAACGTTGAGATGTCCATGACACGGGGCAATGTCAAGCTACGTGGTTGTTGGCCATACACCCCCCAAGGCTTAATGGTGGGCAGCGGCGGCCAGTTCGTTGGCGAGCCATGGCGCAAGGTTGCTTGCTTGCTTGCAAATAACAATCAAGGAACGCGCGAGGAGCCGCGTTAGCTTGACTTGCCCGGCCCTTGGGACTTGGACCAGACACCGGCTTCTGGCCTGCTGCAACGCAGCTTCGGAAGAGAAACATGGCTTGTCTTTTGTTGCGATGAGAGATAGTGGTGTCTTGACAGAACCCCCGCCCTTCTCCATCCCGGCGCCAGTCTCCCGAGGTGGGTACGACAAGAACTCTTCCCCGGAGACTCACCCATTGACTTGCTCGCCAGTGTTGATGTCGAGTCTCTTGGAACGTGTCTTGCCTACCTGATGACGGGTACTTGGCCAAGGCAGGGTTCTGTCAAGAAGAGGTGTAGCTGAGCCTTGGTTCGTCTGTTGGCCCCCGATGCCCCATCTGAGGTCCGCATACATGCAGTTACCCGTTCCCCCATAGGGACCACTTGAACGCGCGACGGGTTTACCTCAGCTGATTGGCCAGGAGCTAGCCTTTGATGAAGGAGCCACCCATGCGGTTAACTGCAGGCTCGAGCAATGGATTTCTGAGAAGGATGGGGAAGAGTGCCGAGCGTGCTTCTCGTTCCGTAGCTGTATGGGAGGACGGCTCCGGTTCCCCCAAAGGCTTCTCTACGCTTGAAAGAGCCTGCCTGCACATTGCCGAGGGCCGTATGATATCGAAAAAAGCAGTCCGACTGTCCGTCTCCAAAGTACATGATGAGGGGAAGCTGCACCCATGGGCATGCACTGCACGTAGTAAGGCGTCTCGAAGGGGATTTGGTGAGCGTGGTACGCCTTCAGGAGAGGCGGGGGGAGTCATGCCCTCGCGCCAAGGTTTCGGGCCTTTGCTCCTGCCACGCGCCTAAACAATAAGAAGTGGCTTAGGGGCTTGTTGTCAAGACCACTACAGCAAGGGGTGGCCCAGATAGTGGTGCCACAGCATCCAGCGTCAGGCTTCCAGCTTGACACAGCGACATGTGAGGGCGTGGGACTCCTCAGACTCGGGGGACTCTGTGCGGATGAGCGAGAGCTGAGCATCGGCGACGCCGGCACAAGGCCCAACAGAAAATACTCAAAAGCCCTCTTGCGCCAGGCCGACAAGATCAGGCCGCCCTGTTCCCGGCGTGCCGCTGCCGTCTCGGGGCAGGCCAATGATATCAACCTTTAGCCGAGAAAAGGGAGGGCTTACCGCCTCTGCCCAGCCGATCCGCGGGACAGCCAGAGAGAGATGATTGCGTCTGGCGATGGCTAGGACTTCAGCTGCAGGTCATCGTGTTGCCTCCATGCAATGAGCGGCTGGCAGAGCTAGGCAGCCGATGCTTGTCGGTGCGACTTGCGGCCAACCGGGGTAGGAGTAGCGTTGAAACGCGGAGCTCAGGCGGCCACACGGTGCCCGAGGCTTTTGGGACCAGGGAGAAAGCCAGCCTCGACAGTGCAGTGTCGTCATCCATCTCCCGGGCGTGGATTGAATTCGCCACCGCGGGTTCTGGTCAGTGGGCGGATTCCGACATGGGCGTCTCGCGCACCCGAGATGGAAGCGAGGAGCGATTTGCAAGATCAGGGACGCGCGTAGCATTGACGAGCGAGGTTGTGAGGCCCAGGAGTTTCCATAGAATAGCCTGGTGTCTGAGTCGACGAACAAGGGATTGCACAAGCGGCAAGGCGACCTGCCCAGCACTGGAGCGCGGGTTACGACACATGGCTCTGAGACGGCAACACCTGTCAGGCAAGATCAGATCTTGTACAAGGCGGCTAGTCGGAGCTTCCTCAAGGGTCCTCACTTTTGCGTCGTCGAGGTCGCGGCGAAGAGCGATAAAGGGATCGGGATGAGATGGCGGGCGGGCGGCGTGCACCGACCCAGCGCTGGTGGCTGCAGTGACGCCAACAGACCATTGATGTTCTGCATTGCTGGCACAGCCGCAGTGTCTTTCTGGACAAGGTGGTGACACAGTTGTTACGACCCGGACGCGACGGATCAAGGCGGTGGCAGGACGGGCTCAGGACGAAAACCGCCCATCGGGTCGGGGAACCTGGCCGGCGAGCCGTTGCGGATTACACATAGATTTTCGTGTAGCCTCTTGGTCGGCAAGGCAATCGACAACGAGGCGTGAGTGAAGAGCGGCCGGGGCATCCATGGTGGAGACGGGTTGATGGCCTTGATATCCTCACTGCTGCTGTTGGAAAGGAGGCGTGAAGTCGGCCGCAGCGGCTCACGCGGGCCGTGTGATTTAATCAGTCTACACACCGTACGCTCTTTGTTCGCCCAACAACAAGGTGTGTACATGTACGTCTGGTGCGGGAGAAGACACACGGTACGTACTGCTTCATCTCTTATAATTAGCGAATAACGGAATTCGACAAGACGATGGACTCAACAGGTACAGATAGAGATGCCCGCGTTCTTCGAATGAATGAAGGTATTTAAACATTCCACGGCTTCCAGACAGCGGGCGACTGAATAATGGACCTTGAGCCCTGTCAAGCTTGGCAGGACAGCTTTGGAATTGTCCGTATGTCCTTATCTGTGCACCCACTGTCCGTGGATCTCACGTTCTCCAAGAGCACCACGGTGCTGGGCAGCTTAACCCCTTCTCTGGAGACTGAACCTCATGGACTTGCCTGTCTTGCTCTTAGTCCGTGCCGAGTCTCTTGTAGCAACTGACAAGCCCACGGTACTTAAGGTAGAATGAGAATACCTGCACAGTGCGTACTTGGCTCTTCTGTCTATAGCAGGTGGCAGGTACACAGTGCTTCGTACCTGTGGAGCGCTTGCGTAACTTCCTTTCGAGTCGTCCCCCTTGCTCTTGACAGGCGAAGAATCACCGACGAGTGACGAAACCTTCATCCAACCTCATGGCATAACGTGCCGTCGCCCCCACGCTTTGAGATCAGGAAATAGCCTCGACAATGACCCAAGAAAACCATGTGGGTGCGCTGGCCTCGGCGTCTTTCCCGCAGGAGACTGACTGCCTGTGCCACATCGAAAAGGCAGCCTTCAGTGATTGGGTCGTGATGTTTCCCCGGAGACATGATCAACGCTGGGGTCTATGAACGACGTCGGGCTTGCCTTGCTCCTCACTTCCATGGCTGTCGGACGCAAAGCACAGCGTGAGCAACTCTCCCGCGCACTCGGACTCCTTCGTTTGGTTGACGAGTGCCATCCAGCATGGACAGGCCAAGGACGAGAGGGCAAATGACTTGTTCGGCTGACTGCCGTGGGGCTCTGTCCATGCTATACACCCTATGTCTCTGTCGGAACTCTTGCAACGCATCCTCCGCGTCCTTCGTTTTCATCTGGCATCTGATCATGCAATTCCAGCCCTGGATCTCCAAGAATTGCTGCCAAGTGCGCTCCATCCTGGAGCACCCGTTCCGATCAATGTGTCTCATATGCGACCAGAAAACTGCTGCCTTGCTTGGCCGCAAGGGGCTGTTCCTGCGTGTCTATTTCGGGTCTGAGCAATGGCCACGTCCGTAGCATGGCTGGCAACCACGAGTCGACTCCTCGCTTGTACGCTGATACTGGAAGGAAGCCCCTGAAACAACTACCATCCTCTTCGATGGACGTTCATCTTACTTGGGACACAAAGGTAGGGTGCTCATTTCTCCCCTTGTTGCCAGCCAAGAGAGATTGAATCAACTGCTGTCAGATCCGTGCTCACAGCGGGCCGCCAGAGTGGCCTGGCCAGCATAGTAGGCACGCGACAGCAGGGATGCCTTCAGAAGATGTAATGGGCTGCTCGGCCGGGAAAGCCGTCTGAGCATGCAAGGCGAGTGGCGGAAGGTTGAAAAGCCATCGGGCCATTCACGGCGCAGGCTTTCCACCTCGTTTCCGGCATCATCAGGCGGGCATAATGCATCCTCACCTTTGCCGTGCAGGTGGCCGTCTCAACCATGGCCGGCATCAAAACCACCACAGACCATGCGTCGACTGCCAACGTCTATTTCCGGGGGGGTCCTATTGGTCCAGCCCACGAATTGGGGATGGGAGCCCGCTGCAGCGACTGGACTCCTGATCCGAAATTCGATGCCTGTTCGCAGGGCCCTTTAGTATCTCGTCTCCACCAAAACGCTCCTCCGATGGCCAAGGTCCGCTCAAGAGGGTGCATGTCACACGCCGAGTGCCTGCCTATGGGCCTGCTATAGGCGGAGGCATTGCCTTGTCGCCAAACTCTGGCGCTGACTTGCGGGACATGACAGCAACTCCGCACCAGCATCAGGGGTATTCGCTGTATGTGTTGGGCTTGTGGCACGTATTTTCATCAGGGCCCAGGGGCTACCTATCCGCCGTGGCCAAGGGCAGCTGTGCTAGTTGCGATGGGAGACCCTGCGTCTGCTGCTCGATAACTGGGCTCGACAAGGTCACCAAGGGCTCTAGCTCTGCCCGATGGATGAGAAGTCGCTGAGGAGTCGGCTCGCTCCTCTCCTTCTGCCAGAGAGTCGGTAGGTCTCACTTGTCGCCTTGGAAAGAGGCGTGTCACCACGCTGAAGGCACCCGCTCTACCTGGTGTTTTCCCGATTCGTTCGCTTCGTCTTTCCACATCCAGCCAAGAATCAAGGCCCGCCGTCTCCGTAAATCAGGCCACAACTACTGCTATTGCGGTCGGCTTAGGCTGACACACCTCTCCTGCAGCAATGTCTCAAGAGCCCTCGATCCATGTCTGCTGGGATCCTCGCCGAGATTTCAACGATACAGTGGCGCGGTACTTGACTCCCTGATCGTGGGCGGTCTTCCACCGACGCTGAGGTGAATACATGCCCGTCAGACGTTACTTGACGGGTGCACCGTCACCCTTTGAACCTCGCGGCCTCTTCCGTGTGGCCAAGCTATCAGACCGATTTTTGGCGGGTTTAGGATGAAGAAGGCCCGCGGCGGCCATTCTCGACTCTCTTTGGATCGATTGCAGCCCGTGGTGACTCCATGGCGTTGTTCAGCGCGCAGAGAGTCCCCTGTACACCCCCCTCTTGGCCAGTGTTGTATGACCCGAATGCTGAGGCAGCTGCAATGCCATGGCGGAACGGGGTTAAGCAGCTCAGTCGACTCTTGTTAAGCCCTGGGGCGGCCATCAGGGAGGAAAAGCCCGACGCCCTCCTGCGCAAAGACCAGGGAAGCCAAGATCCACGCTTCCGAGCCTCGCCAAGTGGATGAAGATGAGGGAGGGGAAGTGGCCGTAGGCCGAGGGGGTGTGAGCAGGCAGTCTGTCGTGATACTGTCTCCCCCTCATACAAGTGGAAGAAGGCCAAGTTCACGCGGTGGTGGCTCATGTGAAACCTTTCTATCAGCATCGATGCTTTGCATGTCTCGGCCGGACGAATGCAGCGGAGCGACACGATTGCCTGGATCAGGATCGACTTGGTCGGCTGCCAACCATGACTTGCCAGCCAGGGTGGGGGCAGAAAGGCGGCCGTGGAAGCATGGTTTGCTCGTGTGCGAGCAGACGACCTTTGGACCAGCTGGGCTAGTCGTCGTGGCCCGCGAGTCGGGATTGGTGGCCTTGAGGCAAGATTGAGTGAACCAGGCACGCCGGAGCAGCCCCAAAATTGGGGCCTGGCGTTGAATCGGCTTGGACCCTATGAGAAGCAGTCGAACACTTCGTATGCCAACGGTAAGGTGGAAGGGATCACTTCTCGAGCCCTCTAGCATGCAGCGTCTATTCCTGCCCTAAGAGACCAACGCCCATGAATCAAGCATCTTTCTGCCTTGGCCAACAACCACACGGAACACTACCGCTGCCCTCCAACGGAGATGTGGAGCGAGGCCGAGAAACGAGAAAAGCGAGTGTGGCCAAAAGAAAGGGCAGATGGCGCTCTCGTCGTTTAACGCCGAGAAGGCGGACCCGAATCCTTGCCGTGAAAGCCGACATGCCCTGCTGCGGACGAAGGCTCTGGTGGGTCACGGGCCGGCGGAGGCATCGGCGGGGCATCGGCTGTGGCGCCCGCTGATCTAACGGCCCAAGCTCATTGGCAGCGTCATCAACGACGGATTCGTCATGCTTCACTCTTCACTCTTGCACAGGTCGCAAGAGCCCGGTCTGGCATGCCTAGAAAGAGGCCGCAGGTCAAGTCCTTCAAGCCAAATCCCGTGGCATCCTCGGCGCAATCGTCTGCGCCCAGCGCCTCCGCCGGCAAGCAAACCGCGCCGTTCGACCAGGACGTGGCTGACAGGCTCTCTCAGACAAGAACAGGGCGCCCGCGAGCGTCAACCAACTGCTGGCAAACCTGCGCCGGGCCTCGACTGCCTCTTCGGCTGCCCGCCCCGTCCCGACGCCCGCCCCCAGCCTGCCCCCGGCCATCAGAGAAGTCCTCCAGCTCCCCGAGACTCCTGCGCCACTGCCGAGACGAGCCGCGAGGCAAAGATTTGACGAGCATGGCCGGCGTCTTCCCGCCGGGCCTGCTCCTCCACGCAGCTGGCTCTCAAAGGAATACGCCGAAACAGCAGCTGAGAGGCATCCGGGGCGATCGTCGCGGGTGACGTTTCCCGGGCCGGCCCAGGCGACGCTGCCCGGAGCTTATATGCCAGCGCCCGGAAGCTTCATAGATATACTTCTACGGCGTCTAGCCTTGGACTGGGAGGCCCATCGTGTCTACAACCAGTACCATTTGTACTCGTTGCCCAGTCACCTCAAAACAGCGCTCATTCGGTACATTGGCGTGGCAGCGGAGCAAGGCGCTTCCGTCGCTGACCTCAAGGTAATACTACTGCCACCAGCTGGAGCGTACAGCGACGACGATGACGACCATACTGGGCGAGAATCCACATGGAACTGCGAAATTAGCTGCCTGGACCTGTCTGGCTCGATCGGTCGATCGCTGCAACCAAAAGATGTCTCCCGTCTTCTTTTCCCGTTGACCACGGAGACCGGGTCTGAGCAAGTCAAGGACTCATGGGACGCTGCTGATCCGATTCCGAGCCCGCCTCGCGTGCTGTTGCCTAATCTCACCCATCTTTCGTTGGCCTTGGATCCCACGACGGGCCAAGACGCGTCATGGAAACAGCTGCTCGCGCTCTCCTCCAAGCTATCTGCCGTCACTCACTTGAGCCTCGCCTTTTGGCCGGCGCCGTGCCAGCATCGGCCAAGGCAGCATTCTTTCGTGGCGCCTTTTGGAGGCCCGGAAAGTCCCGAAGGCGGCCCCCGTGACTCGATGGATGGGGACTGGAGCGAGACGCTGCTCGTTCTGAGGCTGCTGAGCAGGAACCTGTATAGGCTGGAGTACCTCGACTTGACGGGGTGCGTGTCGTGGTTCGAGGCTCTGAAGCTCGAGAATGGGCACGACTTTGTCGACTGGGTTTGGGCTTGGGGGAAACTTGGCGTCCTGAGGCTATACGCGGGCTGGACACCGGGCGAGGACGCACTGCCATCGGAAAGACTGGCACACGGAGAAGCCGCCAAGATGGCAAGGAGCATAGAGAGACACATTGTAGCCAAGAGGGCAGGCAAGGCCATGTTTATCACGGTGGAGCATGACGAGGCGGCATAGGCTGGGGAATACAAAGGCGATGTACCGTCTGCGAGTGTCTATGCCTGTATTCTGCACCGTCCCTTGTTGTGGGCCATGGTTCTCAAGTCGGTATTGTCTGCTGGCCTACATGTATGTGCAAGACGCCGAAGGCTGAGAAATTGCAACTCCGGAACCACCTACCCTAGAGCCCCGGGGCATGCCCTATGACGTCATTCATCGCCGCCGGCGACGTCGAGATTTGCCGTCACCAATGGTTAATACCATTGCCCTTGATCTGTCTCGTTATTGAGCAATATGAGGGCGGCCGGGCGAGTCAGAGCGAGTAATGCCGGATGCTACAGTTGTGGACATCGGCGTGAGTCATCCGGCCGGCGCTCGGTCTGGTTGCTGCGTGAAGGATATTCACCCATAATGCAGACAAGCACTGAGCGAAAACTTCCATTGCTGTTGTGATTGATTCCTCAGGCATACCGGGCAGCGCGAGTACCTATTCTTTCCGCTACCGAAGCCAATCTTGGATGCTGCTATAAATATCCGCCCTACTTCGTCGTCTTCGACCTCTCCTGTAATATCATCAACACCGCCAACAAAGGGCGTCTTCCTCTGCTTCGCCTTCCCCATCGTACATCTCAATTGTATAATAATTTAGGTCTGCACTCTCGCTCAGGCGCCTCCCACCAGCCGGCTTCTACGCAGTCAAGCATGGCATCCATGACGTCGGAATCGGCGGCCACCATCCTCTGCACCGCCAAGCAGACGCGCTTCCACATCGACGCCCCCAACTACCGCGAGGTATGCCATTTGCCCCCCGAACCCCATTGTCTCCTCGTCTTGGGCTCGCAAAGCAGCTAGGCCCTGGCTTGTACAACGAGCTTTGAGGAGCCAAGACCATGCGTGGGCTACTGAGCTGAACCCCTGCGCGCAGCTCGACATTGAGGGCCTCTGCATCACCGTCACCTCGGCCGACAAGGCCGCTGCCCCGGCAAAGGGCACCAAGTCCAAGGCCCGCTCTTCCCAGGGCATCGAGATCCTGTCCGGCGCCAGCCTGCGCCTCAAGCAGGGCCAGCGCTACGCCCTCGTCGGCCGCAACGGCACGGGCAAGTCGAGTGAGCAGCGCTTCACCCCCACGGAGGACCTCTCGGACGGCTGACATGCTTTCGTCTCTGCGCGCTCGCACTTGTGTAGCCCTGCTAAGAGCCGTGGCCGAGAAACTCATCCCCGGTATCCCCGAGGAAACGAGGATTGCTATTCTGCAGCAGACGAGGCTGACGGATGACGGGGACCATGACGCTGGCCAGGATGCCGGCTCGGCTCCTGAGTCGAGTGTCCTGCGGCAAGTCATTGACAAGGCGACAGCCAGAGACACAGTCGAGCAGGAGATCAAAGGTATACATACAACGTCGTGACGTCTGTTGATATATCTGGGCATCCCACTCACGCGCCTTTCGTCGACAGTCCTCTCCAAAGGCGTGGGCGCCGCCGACGCCGATGCACCCGTCCGGGCTCTGCGCGCCGTCAAGCATGAGCGTCTCCAGAAGCGCCTCTTCCGCCTCGACAAGGAGGCCCGGCTCAGGAGCGGTGCCAGGGGCATGCAAGCTAGAAAGGCTCTCGTGGCCTTTGAAAAGGTCGTTGCCGAGTCTAGCCACACGTAAGTCACCTTTCCGGCCTTTCAGTTGATATCACACAAGATGGAAAAACTGGGAGAGGCGAAGAAGCCCCCTCCCAGTATTCGATGCCGTCTAACCATCCATCTAGACTTGGGCAGCCGGACCATGAAATCACGGCAGACACGCTGCAGGCTGAGACGCAAGAGGCCGCAGATATGCTCGCCGATCTCCAGCTACAGGTCGAGCCCTCGCGCCTCGCGCAGACCGAGGCCAAGGCCAAGTCCATCCTGACAGGCCTGGGCTTCTCCGAGGAGCGCATGGGGCGGCCCATCGGCAGCATGTCGGGCGGGTGGCACATGCGGGCCTCGCTGGCGGCCGTGCTCCTGCAAGAGGCCGACATCCTCATCCTCGACGAGCCGACAAACTTCCTCGACCTGCTGGGCATCATCTGGCTACAGCGCTACCTCGGCTCGCTCGGCTCGACGATGGACAAGCCGCCGACCATGATCCTCGTCTCGCACGACCGCGACTTTGTCGGCCTGTGCACCGACCTGCTCATCCTCAAGGACCGGCAGCTGACCTACTTCCACGGCGACCTGCCCACCTTTGAGGCGTCGCAGGCCGAGCGCAAGCTCTGGCTGTCCAAGATGAAGGAGGCCCAGGACAAGCAAAAGGCGCACATGGAAAAGACGATCCAGCAAAACATGAAGGCCGGCAAGGCAAACGACGACCAGAACAAGATGCGCCAGGCAAAGTCGCGGCAGAAGAAGCTCGATGACCGGTGGGGCATGCAGGTCAACGCAAAGGGCGGCCGCTTCAAGCTCAACCGCGACCTCCCCGGCTACCATGAGAAGGCGCGTGACGACATCGACATCCCGCCCGAGGAGCGCCCCGTCATCATCACGCTACCGGAGCCGCCGGACCTGCGCTTCCCGGGGTCGCTGCTGTCGCTCGACAAGGCGTCGTTCCGGTACGCGGCCGGGGCGCCCGTCGTGATCCGCGACGCAACCCTCAACGTCGGCATGGGCGACCGCGTCGGCGTCCTCGGGCTCAATGGCGCGGGCAAGTCGACGCTCATCAAGCTGCTGGTCGAGGACACGCGCCCGACGTCGGGCACCGTGACGACGCACCCGCGTCTCAAAATGGGCTACTACTCGCAGCACGCCGTCGAGGGTCTCAAGGCCCGAGGCAGACATGAGCCCGAGCTGACGGCGCTGTCCCTGCTGACGCGCGACGTCGACGGCAGCCTCGGCGAGGGCGAGGTGCGTGCGCTGCTGGGCGAGCTCGGCCTGCCCGGCCGCATCGCCTCCGACGTGCCCGTCTGCAAGCTCTCGGGCGGCCAGCTCGTGCGCTGCGAGCTCGCGCGCCTCTTCTGGCGCCGCCCGCACTGCCTGGTCCTCGACGAGGTCACGACCCACCTCGACTACGAGACCGTCACGGCCCTGCGCGTGGCCCTCAGCCGCTGGGAGGGCGCCGTCGTGCTCGTCAGCCACGACCGGTGGTTCATGCGCGGCGCCGTCGAGGGCAGCCTGGACGACGACGAGAGCGAGAGCGACGACGGCGCCGTGGCCGACGAGTCGCCGCGCAGGAGGGTCATGTGTCGGCTCAAGGGCGGCAGCTTGTCGGTGCTGGGGAATGGTGTCGACGAGTTTGAAGGGCTCATGGAGAAGAGGGTCAGCAAGCTGCTCCAACAAGACTGAGGCCCAAGAGTTGACCCTGTAAAAAAAAGAAAACATAATAATGATGACTACGCTCTCTGTTGACATTGTGAATCCACCAAGATTCGGAATGGCATCCCCGGCGCCCTGCTCACAGTCATGGACCCCCCTTTGGGTACCTCGACAATGATGCCGTCGACGCAAAACTTGCGCCAGCGCGCGTCGTCGTCAAGTGCCTCGACCACCACCTCGCCGACCTCTTCGTATCTGACCGCCTCGCCGTCGTCCCACTTCATGCCCACGTGCCTGCCCCCGTCGTAGGCCTTCATCATGACATCCATGGTGCGCTCGCCGCCGACGGGACCAAAGTGGACGAGATGAAGCCTGCCGTCCAGCGGCTTGTTGGCCGGCGAGATGGTGAATGCACGCTGCAGGTTCGAAACCATGGATACGAGGATGTAGGCGTGCTTCTGGTGCGGGTCCTGCTCGAAGCGTGCCGAGGACGGGCTCCGGACGGACAGGTTGGCCTTGTAGGGATGGGACTCGCGGAGCAGTTCCTGCGCCACCATCCCAAAGCGCTTGTCGCCGTGGGCGCGATACTCGGGCGTGTCGCTCTCGAATACGATGCTGGCGTGGAAGCCGTAGCTAGCGACTATGGCCGCGTGCAGCGTCGAGACTGGAGTGTCTTGCCTCGCCACCGGCGCTCCGCCGGTCTGCTTGACCACCTCGACATGGGAGACGGTGTGGGCGCCGGGGGAAAAGGTGGCCTGGAAGACTGGCAGATCCGCCGATGCTCCGAGAAAGAGAGTGCGCAGGCCGAGGACCAGCGGCGAGGGCCCGGGATCCGACGCGACAGGCTTGTGCAAAGAATGGAACAGGGCATTTCCCGTGCCCAGCGGAAGCAGTGCAAGAAGCGGGCGTGGCGAGCCGGACACGGCCTCATGGCCGTTGAGCAGGTCAACGACCCCGCCATCTCCGCTAAGCAGGATGACGGTCCTCGAGCTCGGCGCGCCGCGCTCCTGGCCACGCTGCAAGGTACGGGCAAACTGCCGCACGCTGCGGGCATCTTCCGTGACGACTGCGCTGGGCAGCTGAAGCGAGGACCCCAGGACCTGGTGAGCGAGCTCCAGAAGCGGGCGCAAAACGGCTTGCCAAAAGGTCAACGCGAGGCCCAGGCCCGACTTGACGGACACGACCACGTCAACTTGGTTGTCGTTGCCGCTGCACAGGTGACTGGGCAGTTGGCTGACGCCCCGCTCATTGAGCAGTTGATCCGGCACTGCATCGGCGGCCAGCAAGAGCAGCTGGAAAGGCTGTGTTGGATGCTCGAGGTTCACTTGCAAGCAGCAGATGATGAAGGCTGATTGGTCTCGCGCGGACTCAGACCGGGCCAGCGTGAACAGGATGTCGTCGACCGAGGCGCGGCCGTCGCGGCCTCCGCCATCGCCCGTCGTCCAAAGCAGGTTGTCGTCTTGCACGCGGACATGTCGTACACTGAGTCGGTGGGCTTCGGACGACGGCTTCGCTGCGCCGGCCATTTGGGCGGGAGCAAGCCGGACGAAACGTCGAAGGTTAGATCTAGTCAGGTCAGATCAGGGTCGACAATACATGAGCAGAAGGCGATCGACGATGGTTCGAGCAGGGCACCCGCGCAAGGCAGGTTTGATGAGTCACGGGCTTATTGAACAAAGTCGAGGTTGCGCTCAATTGAAATGCGCGCTGATGCTATATCCAGGCCAGGTTATGAGATGTAGCCTGTAAGCACAGAGCGGCGGCCTTGGTGGGGCTCGCGTCAACCCACGTAGATCCGCCGGCACGCCATCGCTCGACATCGTGTCGAGGCGGGACACCATCGAGCGTCAGTTTGCTTTTGCCCTCGTCATCGGCCCCCAGTTACGCTGCGGGTTCATTTGGTACCGCACGTAGCGCTGCGAATCCCTTTGACGACCCAGCCTGGCCAGGGCATCGTTGAAGACCAACGTCTTTCGT
This sequence comes from Hirsutella rhossiliensis, assembly GCF_020360975.1. Taxonomy (NCBI): domain Eukaryota; kingdom Fungi; phylum Ascomycota; class Sordariomycetes; order Hypocreales; family Ophiocordycipitaceae; genus Hirsutella; species Hirsutella rhossiliensis. Next base: position 5,411,849 of record NW_025408669.1, read on the forward strand.
AGATCGCTCTCGTTGGGCATTGCCTCGGAGGGTTCTTGGCCTTCCTTGACCTGTTGCTGCTCCTTGTCCTCGGCGCCCTTCCTCTCCGCGTCACCGCTTTCTTTCTTGTCGTCCTTCATTTTCAGGTCACTACTCTCCTTCTCGTCCTCCTCCATTTTCATGTCAAGGCTCTCCTTCTCCTCGCTCTTTTGCGCGCACTCCCCGGCTCCTTCACCTTGCTGCCCCAGAAGTCCGGCGTCGTGCAGTATCTTCCACCCGGCCATGGGTGGCTTAAACTTGGACGTTTTGACAGGAGACCTTTGGCGTATCCACTCCGCAATCACCCACCATATTGTCGACCAAGGCGCGTCCGTCTTGATGCTTCCCGCCCGGCAGTGGCTCCGTCCGACCCGATAGCCCAGGTGCATCAGAGCGCCGCGGAACAAGTCGTCGTTTGGAGTGGCGCAAGAGACAACACTGCTCACCTTTCCGGGGACGACAAAGAAGGGATAGTGATCGACAGTCGCCAGCTCTGCTTCCTTGGGGTCGACGCCGGCTGGGGGCTCGGGCCCCGGGATGAACTCTTCCAACGCAGTCCGCAACATACCCTCCAGTCTTGCCAGCGTCTTGTACACTTCGGGGGACGCCTTGGGGATCTCGTCGAGGATGCGCTGGATGAATTCCTGGGAGTGGATGTGGCCTGCGTACATGGGCCCGCTGAGGTGCGTCTTGAAGCCGCAGTGCTGGCAGAAGCGATCTGCGGTAGGCCCCAAAGCCATGCCATGCTTGTAGTAGAAGCCGCTTCCCTTTTTGTTCTCGGCCGGCCTACTCTTCAAGAGGGGCTGTGTCTCCCAGGCGCCGCAGCCTTGATCGCAGCTGTACACCACCATGGACTTGGCGGGGAGGAACTTGACCGCTTGTGGTGACCTGGAGACGCGAATGAAGAGTTTTGTGTAAAAGTCAATTGACAGTGACAGGAGCGGCTCAATGGCCAGACCGTACTTGGCGCCGGCCGTGGCGACGGCGCTCAAGATGAGGCGGAGGCCGGCCTCATGGGCGTGCATGCCTTTGACGGGAATGCCCCCGTACAGGGCAAACGTCTTTTCGCAATAGCTGTGCCCAGCCCAAACAGCGCTGTCGGTGCAAGTGATGCACAAGAGGCCGCCATCGAATCGAACAGACTGAATGGCGGCGTCGAAAAAGGGGGCGGCGCTGCCGTAGGGGTCGAGGTCAACGACGTCGAACTTGTTTGTTCTTCCGGGATTGCCTTGGCGGTCTTTGGCGGACAAGTCGTCGGCAATACCGCGGTACATGAGGGCGAGGGCATCTTGGTTGGTCACGGCGACGATATCTTGGACGCCGTTGTGTTCCACGTTAAGTCTGATGGAGGCAGCGGCCGAGGCGGAGAGGTCATTGGCAGTCACCGAAGTGACAAAGGGGAGCTCGTGCGCATATCGTAGGGCGCGGAGGCCCGAGGCGGAGAGGGCATCGAGAATCTTGAAGGAAGGCTTGTGCTCCTTTGCTGGTAGGGGCTGTTGTGACTTGTCGGGTTGGCTGACGGCTGCTGCTTGGTTTTCTTGGAGTCCCGACTCGGACTGGGGCTCTGGCCCAGGGGCCGGAGCTGGAGCCGGGGCAGGATCCTCATGGCCGCGCTTCCTCTTCTTGCCGTGCTTGGCGGGCCGTTGTCCCTGCGGTCGTCTCTCCAGAGCCCACTCGCCGTAAGCCTTGATTGCGAGGATGGAGAGGTCGCGGTTGTACTGCTGGATGGGGTTGTAGAAGACCTGCTGCCCGCTTGCTCCGTTCTTGTCGGCTTTGGCGGTCAGGGGCACCAGGATTGTCGCCTTTCCCTCTTTGATGGGTCGGAACTGTTTCCCGTCTTGCTCGACGACGTCGACGGGGGCCTCCGAGTCGGCCATTGGGGCGGCTGTCGAGAAGGGCTGTATGGAGAGACGCAGGCGCACGAGGTCGGATAAGGCCGAGGCTTTGGCGATGAGGGGGGCAGCTCGGAGGGCGCCTGAGAAGAGTACGACCTTGCAGGAAGCGAAGCCTAGCGGCATGCGGGCTCGTGGGCGTTCAAGATCACGGCCGGTAGTGGCACTGCGGCGGAAGCTGTCGACGGAGGCCAAAATTTGGGTGGATTCTGCCGCCCGGGACGACCCTGCGAGGGCGGTGAATGAGCGTGGATTTGCCCCACCATGGCACTAGTCTTTCTTTATCAAGCAGCTGCTGCTTCAACTCTTCCGTTGCGGCATCGGTATTATGGCTTACGCGCAATGTGGGATTGTACTGGCACCCTCATACGTGAACCCGATCGAGGCATGCATCGTTTAATCACAGCCTGGACCTCGGTATTTCCCGTGGCCTGCGTCCTTGGGAAGCAGCAGCCTGTATTAAAGAACCTGCCCAGCTTGATACACTGAGAGATGCTTCAAATGTCCGCTTTCTGTCTCTGCTTCAGTTGGTGCTGCTCTTGCCTCCTGTATGTCAGTGCAGGCTGGACCAGGTAGGCGCTGGCAGCCCTGCCTTCCATCTCGCAGGCTCCTCCTCAGACGTCCAGCCAGAGATTTCGACTCGGAATCTTCCCTATCCTCAACTCCCTGCCATCACCTCCACGACCAAGCCCTATAGTCCTCGTCCTTGCCGCGTTATTTATTCCGAATCCTTAACTGCAAGCATACCTATCCAACGGACCTTGGGCCCGTCGCCCTCGCCATCGCCGGCTCCGAGCCACGGGGCTCCCGACTTCCCGCCTGCAATGTCGAAGCAGCCCAAGCCAAAAAATCTTCCCGTCCTGCCTCCCGTCCCTGTCGCCAGCGATGACGAAGGCGACTCCAAAAAACCCGGTATGGCCCCAGGGAACCAGCGGACGGAGAGCCCTGTGAACCAGCAGCCGGACAGCCTTGCCAACGCTCCCGGCAGTCCCTACCAAGCCCACGGACATAACCAGGTGCCTCGTCACCGGTTCCTGTCTCCAGCAGAGAGGTCTGTCGTTGCCAAGGGAATAGGCGGCGTGCGTGATGTCGAGGATCACGGCACAGCCCATCCCACCAGCTGGTGGTGGCCCCCCATGGGCATGCCCAGAGGCCTCTATCGCGACATTGTGACGTGCAAGACCAAGTTCAACTATGTGTTCCATGCAATCAGTATCATCCGATGGACTCTGATGGTCGCCCAACTGCTCATTGGCGCCACCGTGACGTCTCTGGGTTCCATGTCGCTGCAGAGTGGAATATCAATCACCATTCTCGGGGCTGTCAATACCGTCATCGCTGGCCTGCTCGCCTTGTTGCACAATAGCGGACTGCCCGATCGCTATCGCTACGACAAGGCCCAGTTTGAGGAGCTGGAAGACCACATCAAAGAACTCCTGGACTCGGGCATTGCCCCCGTCGAGCAGACGGCCGACCAGATCCTCGCCGAATGCTTCGATCTGTTCCGGGAGGCCAAGGCCACTGTCACTGCAAACATGCCGGTCAATTACAATTCGCGAAAGGCTTTGCAGACAGGCAACATGCAAGACCAAGCTTCGCCGCCTCCCGCGCCATCGCCTCCCGGGACATCGTCGACGGTGCCGTCGCCCAAGACCAACGCTGGCGAGAAGGCCCGGCAGCAGGAGCCACGTCACGACAGCCAGGGCAGCAAGAAGGAGGAGAGAGCATGAGTACCGAGAGGCCGATGGCCCCGGAGGCACGGGCGAGCGGCGGTGCTGACATTGGCCCATGTGGCGTGCTCACAAGTGTTACTGTCAGCGTCGTGTAAGAGACGGAAGCGGAACAGCCTCGGGCAGGGGGTCGCAGCGAGGCTTGATGGCGGGAAACACGGTGGTTTACAGCAAGAAACAACAACGCAAATCATCACATGTCGCACCTCTTGCATCGGCGGTTCCATCGTCGCGGCACCCACCCCTGTGCAGGTATCCGTACATGCACATATACCGGCCGAGGACCTTTGCATATATCGTATGCTGTGCATCAAGTATACGATACCTGGCTCGCACAAACAGGCTGATGCGGCGGTCCTTTTCTCTGAAACGTCGGTCTGTCTAGCAAAGTGGCAGATTTCCTGCCCTGGCGGGAAGGAGTCGAGTTGATCGGCCATCGCCCCCATGTCAGGGGTTCTGCCTAAAGTCAACAAGGATCAGCTCCGCGCGGCGCTTGATGTCCGAACCGACCGTCTGATGTCCCACCGTGCTCGCGCGGAGGCTTTCTGGCTTGCCCGCTTCGATGGAGGATCACCCTCGCAAAAGTGCCCAGCCATGTCGCAGATACATCGTCTGCCGTGGCAGGGCCGAGACGGACATGTCATTGTTTAATGCCCGCTGCTCCCGCATTGTCTTCCTGTGAGCCTCTGCCAGTGGTTGCCGCACTCATATAGCTGCAACATCCCGTGAGCTTGCCCCTGAGCTCAACCCAGGGCTTGCTGCACGTAAATTGCAGGTGGCGGCTTCGGTGCGGCATATCCATCGGCTTCAACATTCTTTCCTTTGGAAAAAAAAACCCGGATTTAGGCAGCCTGGCGCTGCCCGTTGGCAGTCATGCTGGTTGCCAAAGGCCTTTCAGCCCTCCACGTGAGATTCGGCAACGTTCTTGTCATCGCCTTGATCGTTGGCCTGTGCATTCACATCTCGAGATACTGGCAACAACGGCACCATAGCTCAGCCTTGATTAAGCTAAACGAGAACCCCGCGGGAGGCCCATCGGCAGAAGAGCAGTACCTCGAGAGACTGGCGTACCGATACGCTCTCACGAATCAGACGGAATGGCTGGCCTGGAGAATCCAGTCTGCGGGGCGCAAGGACGGGGGAAGCTCTCTCATTGACGTTGGCCTAAACTTTGGATCGCAATCTCACAAGATTATCGACTTGCGTGGTCCCGATCCATCGGCTCTCCGGGCGCCGAGGAAGATGACACTGCCGGCTCGCGACGACACGCGGGCCGAACCGACGGACGCCTCAGACTTCTTGTTCGGCATCTCTTCAAGCTATGAACGCATCGCGGACCGAGACTGGGCCCTTGTCCGCGCATGGGAGCGGTGGTTCACGGGCGCGAAGAAGGAAAGCAACGGCGCCGGCCTGGTGCTGATGCTCGACAAGGCGACGGACAGGCAGCTCCAAGAGGTTGACGAAGAGCTATATGCGAGAGGCCTGGATGCCTACTTGATGTCTACAGAAGAGCCCATGTCCATGGCCACGAGGTACCACGAGCTCGTCAGGATCTTCAAGACATACGGCGCCACGCTTGCGGCCAGCGGCCAGCGCAAGAAATGGTTTGGTCTTGTCGAGGACACCGTCTTCTTCCCTGACCTGTCCTACCTCGGGGAGCGGCTGTCGAGATACAACGCCAACGACGAGCTGTACATTGGCCTCCCCAGCGAACGTCAGGACTGGCACGCCGACGGCGACAACATGACCACCTACGGAGGCGGGGCAGTCTTGCTGACGCGCCAGGCCGTCGATCGCATCCCCCGCCTGCCGTGTCTGGAGGCCGCCGAGCTGGAGGCGCCCGTCAAGCCAAAGAGATGGGACGCTCTGCTGAAAGAATGCGTGGAGCAGCGAGGCGGCTTAGACATGCGCTTCATCCCTGCCCTTTACTCGCCCAAAGACGACGGCGACGGCGATCTGCCGTCGGTGGCGAGCCAAGAAGCGGGAGCTCGCCCCTTGGTCCTGCACGACTACCAGGACCGTCATCGCCTAGACGTCGGCATGGCTCACCTGGTGACGGACGTCTGTGGAGAGGCCTGCTTCATGCAACGCTATGTCTTCCACGACAACTGGGTGCTCGTCAACGGCGTCTCCATCAGCCAGCATCCCGACGGCCTCAAGCATCAGCGGCGGAGGCGTGCCAATCAGCGGCGCGGGGTGCTCAAGGGGCGCGTGGGGAGGAACACATCTGGGCAGTTCGTCGACGACGACCAGGAGGTCGAGAGAACCTTTCTCACGTGGACCGGCCGCAGGAATGTGTGGCGGTTGCTAGACTCGGCACCGGCCTTGGATGGCTCGGTCTGGCAGGCCTACCTCAGGAGAGGCACGCGGGGCAGCGAGGGGCCGGGCGAGATGGACTCGGTGATTGTCTTGATTTGGGAGCAGAGTCCCATGCGTTGACCATGGACCGAGACTTGGCGGTGTTTTGGCGCCTGTCATTGAGGGGGTTTCTCCTGCGGGATACAGGAGCCCCCAGTTGCCACGAGGACGTGTTTCGTGCCATTTCTTGATCGCCTTGTCTTCTTGTACATACATGTAGATAGGTTCCCACGCAAAGGGCGGATGAGCCATCAACGACCTTGGACGGCTACCTGCTGCCTTCTCGTCTCCTTCCAGTCCTCCGGCTTCAGCTCGTAGTACAGCTCGCCGACGGGTTCTCCGCCCTCGGCCGGGCGCAGGACGCCCTTGCCCCCGAGCCCGAGCTTTCCCTCGACGAGCGTCACCATGGGTGCGTTGTCACTCAGGGTCGTGATGGTGACGACGTCCAGCTGAGGGCCGCCGTGGCTGACGGGTGTAAAGGCCCAGTCGAGGGCCAGACGCATGGCCTCGGCGGCGAAGCCCCGGCGCCTGTGCGCGGGGGCCACGAGGACGCCCGCGTCGCCCGCGCGCATGGGGCGTCCGAGGGCCGAGTCCCAGCGTGTCTTGATGGCGCCGAAGCCGCCGAGGCCAACCACCAATTCCTCCTCGTCACCCTCCACCTCGTCACCCCCCGCCTGCTGCTCTTGCTGCCGCTGCGGCTGACCGGCCATGTCCCCGGGCTCACCCCCCGCCTTCTGGTGCGTCAGCAGGACCAGCGCCATGTTGACGCGGTCCGGCCCGCTGGCGACGAAGCCGTCGGCGCCAAGGACGGAGGGGGCGCTGGCCGACTGGCGCTGGCGGGCGATGACGGCATCGGCGTCGTGGCGGGGGCCGGGGCCGGCGAGCAGGGCCGAGAGCGCGGGGGCGTCGCGGGGAGCGACGGTGCGGAGGGCCAGCGGCAGGGTGGCGGACTGGAGATGGGTGTTGAGATGGCACGCTTGCCGAGATTCAGGCGCCATCGCGGTTTGCTTTCTTTTCCTGTCTTTGCCCTTGCTTTTCTGGCAATTGGGGGAGGGATTCCTCATCTACTTCGTAGACAGGGGTGCACAAGCGTTGATGGCACAACAAACGCGCTGCGGCACACGAGAGAATCGGGCTGGCGGGCACAATGTGGGTTGACTCTGCAGGAGATGGCGGCCGCCACCTGAGTAATATTGTGGACAGTGAAAGGCTACGGCAAGAGCATGATATCACGCGATGCATCCAGGCCGATCTGGCCGCGGATTGATTCCCCGCGGGATGCCAAGTGAGGAAGCTACTGCACTCGTCAGCAGTGGGCACCAAGGGAGGGCGTAAGAGGCAGAAGCTCGTCTGCCTTTCTGTTCTTCCATTGTTCAAACATATGTCACGGCCGAGGAAGACATAGCCACCTTTCCCCCTAGTCAAGCAGCACAGGGGCACAAGGCCTGCCATCGCGTCCATCGTTGCGGCCAATGAATCCGTCTCAGCCTCCCTCCATATATGTAAGCCTCGTCTCGGCAGCAAGACATCGTGAATCTGCTGCCAAGTCATGCCCTGCGGAGAATCAGCCCCGCTGAGACGACGGCAACGCTGAGGCGGCGCCTCCAAACTGCTGAGCTGGCAGGCAGCGCCCCAGCAAACGGCCGCGGAGACACTCGACTGTTCCCATATCATCGGGGGCGCCGTGGGCGATGCCAGTGACGTCGGCGCATGCGAACGCAGAAATTAGAGAATGGCCCAGATCGACGGGGCCAAGTTTCTTCACTTCGCGACCAGGCGGGATGCCACCAAACCAAGACGTGCCATGATGCAAATGCTCTAATTCTACCGGTAATGGCCCCTACTGTATATCCCCACTCACCCGGCGCTGCTGCTTGTCCCTAGCGGGTGTCGTCCCGGAGCTGCGCAATGCCCTGTCATTCTCGGCCGGAGTTTCGTCGGCGACGCTGGCCTCCTTTGTCAGCGGAGACGGTATCTCGGGCGTGACGGAGCGAGACTCTGTTCCCGGCCGCTTTGATCTTGAGCCAGGCCCCAGCTTCTTACGTCGCTTGTCCGAGGCGTTGGAGCCGGAGCTCACCCGGCGGCTGATCTGGCCGTCGTCGACCTCAAGAGTGGGCGTCTGACTTCGGGAGGAGCTAACAGACGGGCGACGAAGACTGCTGCTTCGGCGCTTGCGAACCTTTTCGCTGACGGCCGGGCGGTTGAGGTTGGCCTTGGAGTGATCTAGCTGGCGCGGTTGCTGCGTCTGTCGCCACGGGAGCCACCAAAGCCAACCATACTTTTGCTTAACGAGGCGACAGTCGCGCTCCTTGACCTTGGTGCGCAGAAGTGCGCGACGCTCGTTCTCCCGCTCCCAGTATTCGGTCCGGTACAGCTCCCAGTTTTCTCGGAACATGGCGGAAAAGGGTTTGGCAAGGAGCAGCAGCTTGACGTAGTCACCGCCCGGGGCCAGATCCTCCTCATGGCCGCCCTGCTCTTCGTCCTCCTGCGGCAGGATCAGGGTCGGGTGGCTTTCGCTCGAGAGCTGCAGCTCTCTCTCGGTTTCGCGTAGCAGCGATGGGTCGACGTGTCGGTAGGAGGAGCTCGCCGTGTGGGAAAAGAGGCCGTAAGTGAGGAAAAAGCCGACAGTGGAGAGGGCTTCGGCCCACAACGGACGGCGGATGACGACAAGCTTGCAGTTAAATGCGCGCAGGCCTCTGTTGGATATGGCGAACCAACGACGGGGCCAGCGGATGCCGCGATCCCAGATGCCCGTGGCCCAGACGAGAACGGCGGTGATGATGCCGCCCATGAAGCAGACCTTCTGGGCACCCTCGACGGCCCAGTAGATGGAACCACCCACGCCTCGGCCGTCCTCGCGCGGGGCAAAGTAGAGGCGGTATCCGAAGAAGGCGACCCAGAGGGTCAGCAGGGTGAGGAAGAAGGTGTGGTGGCGCCTCCTTGCGCGTAGCTCGAGGAACTGGGCGCGGAGCGAGGCCTCGAGGATCAGTAGGTTGAGGTAGACCATGGAGGGGGAGCTGGGCGTGTGGTGGAGCGGGTCGCCGGGCTTGCCCTGGATTGGCGTCGTTCCGGGGGTGCTCTTGACACTCTGGGCGGCGGCAGCGTCGGGCGCGCCCTTGACGATGGAATCGATGTCGTCGGGCATGCTGGGCTCGGTCGATTGGGATTGACTGGGAGCAGCCGGTCAGCTTGTTGGGTAGCGGCCGAGTGCCATGCAGGGAGCGTGGATGCGACGAGTCCCAGGCTGGTGTGCTTCAGTGTGAGGAGCAGCCCCGGCCCAGGTTGAGCGGCAAGGCAGCCGTGGAAGAGAGGCTCGAGAGCTCAGAGATGAATTGCGTGGAGGAGGAGGAGGAGGGGGAGGGAGAGGAGGGAGAGGAGAGAGACTGGTGAAGCAACAAAACTCCAATTCCGCATCACGGGATTCGCCCCTGGTTAGTTGGGAAGGTGCCGAATACGTAATCGGGCCTCTCGGTATCAACTCGCACGTGATATCCCGACCCCAGACCCACACGTTATCTGATGAGAAAAGCTCAAGCCAATTCACACGTGACTCCCTTTCCACCTCCACCACCCACATCTCGGCTCTGCGCAACAGACAAAGCCATGCTATGGCATCGGCAATGAGCCTTTGGAGCCGCAGGTGCCCATTCGCTTGGTTTCAGAGGGACTCTAGTGCTTGGAGGCCTCGAGGGAGTTCCCTTGCCAAGTTCAGCCCTGACAACGATACATTTGGGGCCTGACTAACGAGCATACACCTCTGGCTATTAATAGGCATACAAAAAAGAGCGGGGCAGTGTCGTTCCCCACGCCTGCTACGCGACCAAGGCAGGCATAGGCTGCTTACGTAATTTCTTCACATTCGGGCTCGAGGCTTAAAGATGCGTGTTAGGACAAGAAAGGGCCTATAATACGCGTTAGTAACACCTCTATCGGGGGTGCCCTCATTTTGCATGGTGTAGCGGTATTTTACCAGCTTGACAATGCGTTATTTCGTCGAATTGAGCCCTGCCCGCCCGGCTGCCTGCCTGCCTGCTTACGTCCTTAAAGGGGTTCGTCGGCATACAAATCTCGCTATGCTTCTTCTTCGTCTTAGACGGCCTCTTCTACCTTATCCCACTATGTGCCTTCCTCCTCCTGCGAGGGCATCGTGACGATGATTTCCTCCTATGTAATTATGCTATACCCTCGTGGGCTCGTCGGGCGAGGGGGCTGCGGCAAGCTCATCGTCAGAGACTAGCGTACGGCGTATAGCTTGTTGATACGCTCGTGAATAGCTTTAAATTGACCAAGTTAGTAACCATGTAAAATTCTACTCTGCAAAGGGCGCTATGTAGGCGCGGGGAATGCGCGCACCAAATTGTGCGGTAGCGGCGCTGCGCCTTGACCAGCCATACTTCCCCACGAAAAAGCTGGTCATAATCAGAGGGGTGGGGGCTCTCCCGAGAGGGCCGAGACACGGCGCCGGGCCACGCCCCCACTTGAGCTGGTTGATCCGGAACCCCGAAAAGGGGTTCCGGATCAAGTCCACCGGGCGTAGCGAATTGTGTACGTGTTTGCGAGATCAACCCATGCAATCAATTGTCGGATTCTGGGTTGCTTGCAGCTATCCTGGCACAGGGCACGACGAGATGCCGATATCTGCCACCCGCCTCATCTGTAGCGTGGAATGTGAATGTCTCTGTTGACGAAGCCAGTTTTGCTGCCGCGTTTGCAAGGAGGGAAGCCAAGGAAGGATACCGTTGCGACTACATCCAGAGGTGCTTGGCCGGGCTAGGGAGGGGGAATAAGCCCCATAAGGAGAGGGTGAAGCGGCAGGATGATGAAAGTGGCTGACGCAAGTATTCTAGTTGGCTTCCTTCAAGTTGGAAACTCCTGTATCGGTCGAATGTGTAGGTCGACGAGTGTGAAGAATTTCTCTAGCCAAGCACGGGGTGATTCAGATAGTTGCGAAGATTCTCATGATGGCCACGCCAGTCAATCTCAACTTCATGGCGGACGCCAAGGGGGGCTGTTTGGTCTGGCTTTACGTCTCAGTGCTTGATCAATCAGTCACGGTGACTACTGATGCTTCTAATACGGGACGTGACGGGGCCCAACATGGGCTATGCCCCTGCGTTGGTCCTTATGAACTACTGTGCGCCGTACATGACGCTCTAGATGCTATTTTCGAATTCGAAAAGGAATAAATCGCTTTCCAGGACAGTAAAGGGGCGCTGGAGATCCAGAAGCAGGCTACAGCAGGCCACCATTAGGGTGGTGATGCTGGAATTCCCAAGAGACTCGGCTCTTGGGCAAATACTTCGATGTAAATGAAGCAATTGCTGGATGCCTCCGGAAGCTAATCCCGATAACCTGAATATAAAGGAAGGAAATGAGTAACCGAAGTTGGCCACGGGAAGATAGACTCGAAGACGAAGAGACTTGAAAGACAGATCAAGCCAGGACAGAGCCGCACAACGTCCTCTGGGAAGACCCCCCCTCTCCTATCAATGCTCGCTCGGGTCATGAGTATGCGTTTGCGCATCTCCATCAGCATCCAAATGCCATTCACCAGGAGCTATAGTACCATCCAATCTGGACGGCATCTTCTCTCTAGCTAGTTCACCGTAACGGTTAAACCACTCGTAGAGCGAGGCGTATTTATCGACTTTGGCCACTTTGGACGACCCAGTGCATTTCCCTTCAAATGTTATACCTAGATAACGAGAATTAGTTATTGGCTTTGAAGGGTACGCAAGGGTGGTTTATACCTGCAAGCTCCCACGAGTCTGGATTGTAGCGTTCGTCTTTCACGGAGGAGAGACGAAAAGACCTGATCTCCTCTTTGGGAACGCTGGCTGACCCGAAAGCCTTCTGAAGGTCAATATTTCGCGTGTCTACGGTTCCTCTCGATGGATGCTTTGCGAGAGTCAAAGAGTCGCCTCCAATCTTGAGAGTGATATCATCAAAGGTTCCGGCGCCATCCAAGCCGGATATACCATTGCCTAGCTTCAAACGGACCTCTAGGCGATCGAAGTGGGTGCACGCGCCCGCCTCTGATGTTTCCTTGTCCGCTGACTCTCCTGGAGTCTGATTTTTGTCCTTTTCGTCGCAAAGTGGACGTACTTTCTCATCGACGGTCCAGTCTTCGGCATGTATCGCAACAGATCGGACTGGGGTAGGGCGTTCAAGATGAGTTCGCTCATGATGAACCTCGGCATTTACCGCCAGGTCCTTCTCGTACACGAGCATCTTTGATGCATTTTGCATATGGATGAGATGAAGTGGGATCGTTGTTTCTCCAACTAAGCTATGACTGCCTCATCCTTATGTAGGAGGCAGCCAGGTCGGACTATCTAGGCGATCCGGCCGGTTTACAAGGCAGCCACATACCGATGCCTGTTCACACGGCTGCCTGTTTCACACGGCTGCCTGTTTCACACGGCTGCCTGTTCACACGGCTGCCTGTTCACATGGCTGTGCGTGCGGCAGCCGGTGTCCTTGATGCTTGGTGCCGTGCCCAACGCTCCAGTGTGCGTAGGGACACGCAAAACGCATCATAATGCCGGCCTCAAAAGAAAACTCCACTGTCCTCAGTGACTGCCTCAACAAAGGCTACATGTCAGAACTTTCCGATCGTCCCTTTGCTTTGCTGTTGCGAACCACTCGCGGTCCCGTCGTCTGCCCGTGGAACTCATCCAGGGCCTTTGACGATATCTCTTCCTTCCTGACCCACTGATCATGCATGCTGCCCCATCCTTTCCAGTGGACCAAGTACTCCGTGACGGGCTTCCTGTTTCTTCCAATCTTCCTGACCCGTACGTCCAGAAGCTTGTCAACTTCGTAGAATTCGCCTTCCTGGTCCGTAAAGTCCTTTGTGACTTCTACTGGTCCGGGGTGAGCTTCTTCAAAGCAGCCTTCGTGAGCTGGCTTGAGGTGGTGTATTGAGATCACTGGGTGGACCTTAATTTGCTCTGGAAGGTCCAATTCACAGGCCAGGTCTCCAACCATCCTTCTGATCACAAAGGGCCTTCCCGCTGTTGTGACCACTTCTTGGGTGGCCTGCCTGGCTGGTGATATCCTGATGAAGCTTGAGATATACCTTGTCTCCAGCCTTGAGATGGATAGGTCGGTGTTTGGCATCGTACCAACGCTTGGCCTTCATCGCTGCAAGGTCCATAGCTAGGCTGGCCTGCTTACGCAAGGCTTCCTTGATGTAGGGCAATTCGTCTGCCTCTGCGCTGGCTGTGCGATCAACAGCCTCCAGGGACTTTCAGGGGAAACCGTACATTAGTTCATGGGCTGAGGTCTTCGTGCTGGTGTTGTAGGCTGTGTTTAGATGCCACTGCAGCGAAGGAATAAGGGTCTTCCAGTCAAGGTTGGGGTCCTCAATATAGGCCAGTCGCAACGCTGTTTCCACTGTTTGATTGCGCCGCTCGGCCAAGCCGTCCGCCTGCGGATGATATGCCGTTGTCATGCTGATTCTGGTGCCAAAGGCCTTCCAGAGCCCTTGCCAGAAAGCAGAGGTGAATTTGCGGTCTCTGTCACTGACTATCGTGCGCGGCATGCCCCAATCACATAGCATGAGCTGCCTAGCTAGGGAGGCTGCCCAGTCCTTGGCGCTATACTTTGCATTGCCTGGAATCAGTAGGCATCGCTTGCTAGCTAAGCAAGTGACTGTAAGTAATTGATTAAAGGCATTAAAGCCTTCAATATGCCAGGGTGAGCCCATAGCTGAGACGGCAGGCATGTCTGTGATGAAGTCCATTGCAATTGACTGCATTGGAAGCATCGGGGGTCGATTGGGCAGATAGCTTCCAGCAAGCTGTTGTCGATCAGTCTGTCCAAGGCAGCAAGCTTTGCACTTGGCGATGTGCTTTTCGCTTGCCAAGAGACGTTCCTGATCGAATAGGTTTCAACTCCTTGAGCATTCTCACAACGCCAAAGTGCCCCTAGAAGCTTTGACCGTGTTCTCACTGTCCTGGATCATTTGAAGGATCTTGCGATAATGGGTATCAGCCTGATAGCCTTCTGTGAATTTGATGCGGTATGCTGGATCCATGATGGCCTCAGACGCAAGGAGCACATCGTCAAGCGCTGTGTAGTCAGGTCGTTGTCGCTCGATCAATTGGTCGGTCTCAGGGGCTGACAGCCTGCTTAAGGCATCAGGGATGAAATTGATTTTCCTGGAAGATGATCAACCTGCAATTCGTACTGAGAGAGATAGATGGAGGCTACTACTAGCCGTCTATTTGCTCTGTCCGTGCTTGAAGTGTCGAGGAGGTCTTATTGACGATCTGCTGTGTGGCTGAATGGTCCGTAAGCACGATTAAGGGCTTCGTTGACGATTGACCACTGTGCGCATCTTTTTGATAGCCCAGACTAGGCAGGCCACTTCTAATTCCGACGGACCATATGATCTCTCTGCGTTGGTGAGGGTGCGGCTGAGAAAAGCTATAGGTTGCATCGCTGTTGAGGAAATAGCTTGGCCAGGCTTCCATTCGTAACCTTCTTTAAGGTGGAAGTAGGTACAGGCAAATCTCGTTGCAAGGACCCGTCAACTTGACAGAACAGTTGCCTGCTTGGGTCCATATGGTGGACTGCTCTGCCGGAGGCTACTTCCTTTGGATAGCTTCAAATGCCAACCGCTCCTTTTCACTAGGCTCGAATTTGGTGTTCCTCGCAAAGGCACGGCGTTTGTTGATGTTACCTTGCTGAATTTTGCCAATTTCTCGTCCTTGGGCTAGTAATTGAGTTTTCCGGTGCTGCAATGGCTCAATGAGGGCTCCATAATACGGTAAGAGATGCCGTAGGTAGCCTGTTGCTCCAATGTAGCTTTCAACGCAGATAGCTGGTCTGGAAATTCCAGCTTTGCAAAGGCTGCCAGCCTGTGTTCCGTTGTGCTCATTCCAAAGGCATCAACGCGGAAGCCAAGGAGTTGCACAGAGGATACCCAATCCAGCTTTTCTTTGGCGACATCGTGAGGTTAAAACGCTCGAATAGCTGGAAGATCTTGCTAAGGTGCTGTAAGTGCTCCTTTCCGTTTTCGAATAGATCACAACGTCGTCCATAAACGCTCTGCAAAACCCTTATATGGTCGAAGCACTCGATCCATATAGCGCTGGGCGTAGGCCGGGCTATTGCAGAAGCCAATTGGTGCAACAGTCAGTCTTTCCAGTCCTCTATGGCTCGTGAGGGTAAAACGATCACGATGTTCGAGTTTGACTCGGAATTGGTGGTAAAGGACGATGCGTCGATTGCTGTGATGTACTGTGCGCCTCGAAGCTCTTGGATGATGTCTTCTTGCAATGGCAAGGGATAGCTGTCTGGCATGGTGACCTTATTAAGAGCTCGCAAATCGATGACGACCCTGCCCTTGGTTTCTCCTCGGGCTGTTCACCACACAACGAAGACGGGGCTGCAAAGGGGTTGGTCCGTGCACGTATTCCATACGTCCTTGTGCGTGGAGCTTGTCATGGGTTTCATCAATGACCTGTTTGTCTCGTAATCCCTGAGGATAGGGCGTTGAGCCACCTTGTGCGTGTGCCAATCCTTGATAAGGGAACTGTGAGCTCGTGGCCTGCTTCGACTTCAGCTGTGCCCGAGTCTTTCCATAGTTTGGCGTGTTTTTCAACAAGGGCTTTGATCTTGGTCACGAAGCTGCCTTTCTGCGCATAGATGTGAATTCCGTCGTCAGTGCACACCTCTGGGAGCTCTGGCGTGCGTTGAACGTGCGTTTGATACGGAATTCGGGTCTCAGGGCAAGGTCAGGAGTATCGGCTGTTGCTGCTGCACTCAGCTGGGTGCTTGTGACGTGGAGCTCCTTTCTTGTTGTTGACCAAGGCTGGCTGTCGTTGCTGGCTGCTGTTGTGTATGCGTACAAAGCTTCTGATAAGCTTGAAACTGATTCTGCGGTTGCTGCTAGAACAGGGCTTTCCGGGGTGAAAGTCCCGTCAGCTATTGCGATAACATCGTCTGAGAGGTGGAAGGTGCTATTGATAGCAAGATCATACGATGTATGGCTCTGGGGAGCGCTTTCAATCGTCATTGCAGAAGTTGTTGGGGCCAAGGCCGCTGTGGCTATTGTCAAAGCTGTCAGAGCTGATTTCCATGAGGCTGCAGCGAAGTAGCCCGATTCCTCGCATTCTTTGATCTGCCCTAGGCGCTGTTTGCGGTTCACGATGATATCTTGGTTCGTAGTGTTCGTGAACATGACCGCTGGGACAGTGTTTCGGTCAACGAGAGCATGAGCGGCCAAGGGATGATTGGAATGAAAAGCGAAGGAACGGCCTTTAGGGACTTCCTTCCAGCTAGCTGGGACTAGCATTGTCTTGCCTGCCGGGACCATGGTTTTTCTGACGGCCTGAACGCGTCGGACTACCCCTTTATGAGGCTTATAGATGTTAAAAGGGATACCGAAGTCGTCAAGGAGGCCTATTTGAACGACTTCCTTGTCGTAGTGGATGTTTCCAACATACGGCTTGAGGAAGGCATTGCCTAGCAAGGCTCCTGGTTCCACGGTAGTCACCCAAGCGGAACTGGTGAATTTAGCTATGCCGGCGCTGCTACCGTCAGCCCTCTTTCCTTCTGCATAGAAGGAGAACGTGGCCCAGTCTGTGCAGCGGACACTGCCGCTGATGCCTGCAATTGGCGTTGGAGGCTTCTTCTCAATGGTGTGCTCGAAGCTCGTGCTTGTGTGTGCTCAAATAACACACTGCGGGAGGGGAACTTGCGGTTACACTTTCGGCATTGGTGGTTTCCTTGTTGGCCAAGATTCTCAGGAGTTGAGGTCATACAGACGTAGTATTCCTCGATAGAAGCGTCTGATCCTACATCACTGGCTTCATCGTCGTCGGAAATGGCGGTTTTCTTGTTGTCTGAAGCATCTTGCTTGTTTTCGTCCTCGCTGGCAAGGTAATTTTTCTCAAAGCGGACCTTTTCATAGCCGCCGCTTCGCTCATTGCGCTGAGGATCTTTGGGGCGGTTCTCTCGCCTTTCCTTGGCCCGTGAGTCGCTGCTGGGGTTGCTGCGGTCTCTGCGGTCAAGGCCTCGATCGCGTTGGTAGTGATCTCGCTGATAGCTGCGGTCGCGGTCGCGGCTATCGTTCCTAAAGCTGCGATCACGATCACTACTACGATCACGACTTTGGTAGTTGCGGTCACGGTCACGGCCTTGGGGCGTTCATCGTATCTGCCGCGAAATTCCAATGCCGCGGAGATCAGGGTCGGCGTTCCTCGATTTCTCGTACCCACTTGTCAATTGGCGTGCGTTTAGTGGGCACAGAGAGGTGAGTAGCGATTTGGACCGCAATCAAGGGTGGATGCTTTGGATGATTTGGTAGTCCTTTCGATGTTGATTTGCCTTGCTAGGAGACTTTCCGTTGAATCCATTGAGGCAAGGAGACTTCACCAGCATTCCACATTGACACGGTATACGGAATGCCGTGTAATTCCTTGAGACCTCTGCTGCTGGGCGTTGGAATCGCTTGATGAGCATTTTACAGAAACGCTCTACTGATGACTTCATAAGGCGATCCTTCTGCTCGATGGAAAGTTCATTCATGAACCACTGTAGAGCTCCGCCGGCAAGGAAAGACATATAGTGCTGCGACAAGGCGTAGGAGTCGAGATCCTTGTACATTCGCAGGCGCTCGCAGAAGAGGTATACATCCGTGTACACATTGCTGCCGCTTGAGAGGGACACAAGGCCTTGTTTATGAGGATCCTTGTGATTGGGGTTGAAAACACCCATGTTGTCACGTTTGAGCCTCTTGGCAACAGCTTCCACATCACTAGAGGTTTGAAAGGTCTGTGTGGTAGGGAGAGAGGCGCCCGGCGGCTGTGAGCGTATCCAATGCCAATGCTGCTTCCAGAGCTGCTGCTGCTGGAAGAAGAAGATTCCGAGTCGCTTGAATCATCTAGTCGTAGGTATCTGCGATGCTTGTGGTGACTGCGGCGGTCGCGGCGGCTGTGGTGGCTATGCCGGCTTCCTTTTGCTTCCTCCCGCCTGAAGGGGGTTTTGGCTGAGGTGGGGCCTTTTGGGGTTCCGTTGACTGCAACATAGCTTGAGAATTTATACCTCGCTGTTCCGTGGGAAGTTGTTGGTCGGCATCCGGAAGATATACCAAATTGATGTCATTGACCTCGAATCAACTTCCTTGGGCGTGATCTTCGAGATCAATTTCATCATGTTGTCCTCTGTGGGTTCCGGCACAATATAGGCTTTTTCCACCACTGCTCTCCATGCAGGCACATGTTCGAGGTCCGAGATGCCGGCTTGTGGTACAGCCAATACTTCGCGTAGGCTGATTTGATGAGCACAGACGTGGAAAAGGAGATCTTCCAAGGCTTCACATGCTTCCTTGTCACGGACTGTGAAGGTATCGAGAGCTTCCTTAGATTTGTCTCGCATCAGCTTGAGGAATCGGATGGACCATTTCCACGCGTTGAGAGCTTCTGGGAGCTGCTGTAATTGGTCTGCCAATTGCGAATGATTGTCCTTGGGGTTGAGAGAGACTCTGTTGCGCTTCGGGCGGCGTTGCTGGACTGCGTCCGGTAGCCGGGGTCCATCATCTTCTTCAGCCGGGCGTGGCGAGCTTCTATCGTCAGCTTGCTTGACCGAGCTTCCTTCGTTGGTCGGTTTGGCCATTGTGTGGTCGGTTTGCTTGCCAGCTGACACTTGCGATAGTGATATACGATTACACGGGCTTTCGCAAAACTTCCTATCACCAAAGTCGTCACGAGCGAAAGACACCTTAATGCAACGGTATTGACCCTATAGCGTTATCACGAGGGTGAAGAAATGTTGGCTGCTAGCTGTCAAGGGTGTCGGTCGCACCACAAGGTTAGCTGGTTAGCAAGCCAAAGGATTGATGAGCTTTGGGATAAGCTCGTGGGGGGTGGTGAGCTTGGGTAAGCTCGTGGGGGCGACTTATGTAAGTCACGATGGTTGTTTTGGTGGTTTTTTTGTGCGAGCCCGAGTCAACGGCTCACGTGTGGTGCCCAAGCAGACTTGAGCTATGGTGTGAGGCTTACACAATGGCTCACTGGTGCTAATCAAAGCAAAGGGTAGGAATTGCTACCAATCTGATGCATTTTGCATATGGATGAGATGAAGTGGGATCGTTGTTTCTCCAACTAAGCTATGACTGCCTCATCCTTATGTAGGAGGCAGCCAGGTCGGACTATCTAGGCGATCCGGCCGGTTTACAAGGCAGCCACATACCGATGCCTGTTCACACGGCTGCCTGTTTCACACGGCTGCCTGTTTCACACGGCTGCCTGTTCACACGGCTGCCTGTTCACATGGCTGTGCGTGCGGCAGCCGGTGTCCTTGATGCTTGGTGCCGTGCCCAACGCTCCAGTGTGCGTAGGGACACGCAAAAACGCATCAATCTTGGACGATTGGGCGCAACGTGCGTCGATTCGGTAGCCTTCAGAACGAAACGTGAGGGGTTAGGATTTTGCCCCGAACGATGGTTTACATCTTCGCCACATACCTCCGAGTACCCATTTGTCCCCCCCAAATATCCATTGGTCTGAGAGGGTATCTTGACTAACACTATCCCAGACAACGAACTGCTTAACGCGGCTTGCAGCCACAGTAGGTGATCCGTACACGTCTTGGAGATCGATTTTTGTTTCCACGCAAGAGCCGCCGCTGGGACCGCTTACAGCCTTAATAAACTTATCTTGTCGTTCGAAAGTATACGAGATTCTGGACCAGGTCCCGGTGGTACACCCGTCCCCGACCTTTAACCAAACAGTCAAGCTGTCGAAGTCTTTGCAGCCGTGGATCGTCGTCGGCGACTTGTTATCGGTCATACTTTTAACCTCGGTAACGAGTTCGCGACAATTGTTCTTCTTGGTTTGCTCTGAGAAGTATTAGCCTTGGATCGGCATTGGTATGGTGCAGCGGCTTGTACCCTCATCCCTAATTGCCAGCTTGGTTTCTGGCTCGAACCTTTTGATCATCAGACGGCGAGGCCTTTTGATACTGGCAAGTGTGGCCAACGCAACGGCACAAACAGCCCGGTTTAGGTTGCCCTGTTGCAGTTGCTGGACGTCGCTGTCCGATAATGCCTGCCCCGCCTCCTGAGCCCAGGGATAATTCGCAACCGCATCCAAGTCTTCTCGCGAGATTTCAGCTGCGTCTGTTCAATGTTAGCGCGGGTGATTCTGTGTTGCATAGGCCTTCTGTCCTCACCTCCCGCAGAATCATCTTCTTGGCCTCCCGCTGTTGGAGGAGCTTCCTGTTGAGACTGGGGCTGCTGAGTTTGAACCGGGTGGCCTGGACAGCTGTCAAACTGCCCGACGGGACACTCCTCCACGGCGGATCCACCGGCCGTGCCGAAACATGAGGTAGCTCCACGGCATATCCAGTTGGCAAGATTGTTCACCGCTTCGCAAAACCTGCTTAAACACGAATCCATTCTTGGTGTGTACGGACTTTCGTTTTGCCAAGCATAATCGGGGTTTGGAATCCACTGCGTCACTGTAGGTCGATTCGAATCCTCCAGGACGTAGGCGCCGGCTATAGATGAACCGGGGATGGAATTGGTGGGAACCGCGAATTCATGCCTCGCTCGTGCCTCCGGGTTCGTCGGAAACAGGTCGGGAACCGAATATCCATCGAGTAAGCCGTTGGGCGCAACAACGTAAAGGTAGCCCGTCCGCGCCGGCACCCGCAAGCCACCAAAGGAATATGGCACAGCTACAGAACCAGCTCGCGAAAGCGATACCAGCTCTGGGCGATCGGAGGTGATGAAGCCGTTGATGCGGTGAGGGGCGAATCCAGTCTGGAATATTATGCTGGTGTTTCGGGAATCACCACGAAAGAAGAAGCCAGGGCGTGCTGTGATCGGACATGGGCCGGTTGGCAATCTCCGAGGCGGGCGTACGTTTCAAGGCCTTGGAGATTGTGCTGGCTGCGTCGTTTGCTGGTGCAGCTAATGCGCCAACAAGCGACGCCAGAATCAGAGCGAATGCGCGCATCTACCGCTCCGAGCCACATCTGCGTTAGCCGACTATAACAGTTATAGCCGTAGCGACTTTGGGTGCTTTTACTTATCCGAGAATGACTGACCTCGGCGATTCTTATCCATGAAATATGATACTCGTCATAGCAGGAAAAGCGACGATGGGAGACGAGCAGGGGCAGGTAATCTCATCATTTATAATAGAAGTTCAGTCCGCCATCCCCCCCTTCTACTCCGAAGCGAGAAATAGGACTGTATTGTTATATCTCTTCATTCACACCCTGTCGTTTACGTACATGTATTCGATTACCAAGTCATGTGTAGCATTACCGGCGCTGTTTCTTGACGCTTAATAGAAATGAAAGGGGCCAAGTATTAATGCGAGCCCACTTGGTGTATATCATGTTCGGTATAGGCAAAATAATAACTACGTCACGCGGCTTGTGGCGAATCAAACGAGTCGTTCAGCTGCAATTATCGAGCGTGGAAACCTCGCAATGATGGCGCCGTTACATTCTCCAGCAGAGTATGTTTAAGCAAGAAGCGGTAGAAAGAGTATACCGGCGATGTCCAAGCCGTCAGCACGGAGCTTTGAACCTCAGGCAATAAATGATGCATATCTCTAAGCCGGGAGGCTGCAGAGATATCTTACTTCAAATATGGCTTCCAAGCAGGTTTATGAAGCAATCTTTTAAAGTGTATCGACAAGCCGACGCTCCCCGTCAAGCCAGAACACAGTTCCGAAAATGCTCAGCTGGTTGCAACTGCCAGGCTGGTTAATCGGATTAACGGGCGGGAGTCAGCTGGATTGGATATGCATTACTCTTTGCTACGGAACCAGTCCTGCAGGTGGTCAAGGCATAGAGAAGAAACCGTGGGGTCGGCCGAAGAGGAGGTGGAGAGGAGGTGGAGACTTTGTTCAACTGCCGGCAGATGTCTGGATTGAGTGTGGGCTTACAGGGGGGGAAAGTCTGCTTGTCCACGCACTCGTCTGGACTTGACCGGTTTTTCAAGCCTTGGCTGCCCCACGATGGATTGGAAATGCGGAACCGCGGTTTCACCATCTTGTGGTACATGAATTGTGTACAAGAATTGTCATTGGTAGGAGATGTGGTCAAGCCGCCCTCTTGACGTCGCAAAGTGGGGCTATGGTCGGCTTGTCCATGCACTCTCGGTAGGAGCATGTCATAGCCGGACCTCATAAGAGCCAGCAAGGGCCCCGGTGGCCTCGGAGCCGACTGTTTGCGAGTCATCCGCAGGATGGGAGACTGTTCTTGTGGTCGAGTGCCTGTGGCCGGGTGCCTGTGGCCGGGTGCCTGTGGCTGGGCATGTAGAGATGCATAGACTTGAGCCAAGCAGCAGTCGCACCCTGTAATCTCTAGTATCGCTCCGAGTCAGTTTGGTTACTCGACCCAAGTCCCCTTCGGTGCCACGGTCGAGATGTCGAAGGAGAGGATAGAGATGGCGTCTACCAAGACATGTGGTGGAAGACTCGGATGACTAAGCAGTCCGGCAACTCCGCTCCACGCTTAGCTAATGCCCAAAGTCCGCTCGGCCCTCCGGACCGCCGCCAAAGCCCGAAACCTCGTGCGTGTCGCGCTTAAGTCCGGAGGCGTCATCCATCACTGAAGCCTCCTTCGCCTGGCCCCCTCTTGCCGCCGGTGCCGTTTTGGGCCGCGCGACCCTTTTATAAAGCCCCGCTTCTCCCTCCCCATGCTCAAGTCGCATCAGACGGCCTCGGCGGTGCTTCAACGTTCGCGCCTCAGCTTCGCCGCCTCGACCTGTCCGCCGCCACCCAAAATGTCCACGACCGAGGCTCCCCTGCGGCCTCAGCACGCCCACGCCGACGACCCGAGACCCCAGCAGCAGAGGCCCCAGCAGCCGCCCTCGGTCTACTTTCCTCTTGGATACAAGGACGCCGCCTATCAATGGGTACCGTCTCTCTCCTCCAGGGACTCCCGTCACAAGTGGCTAATGCTTCCCTCGACGCCTATAGTGGACCAGCGTCACGCCACCCATGGCGGAGAGGACCGTCCTCTCCCTCATCCCCCACCTCCGCGAGGACGTCGGCAACACGTCCAGCGCTCCCAGTGACGCACCCGACCCCTTTGGTACTCGCGTCTGGCGCCGCTCCCTCGTCAAGCTCTCGGGCAAGAACCGCGCCCTCAACGAGGTCTGCGTCGAGCGCGTCGGCGAGGACGTGGACGAGACGCTCGTCATGGTCCACGGCTACGGCGCCGGCCTCGGCTTCTTCTACAAAAATGTTGAGCCCATCTCCCGCATCCCCGGCCTCAGGCTCTACGCCCTCGACATGCTCGGCATGGGCAACTCGTCTAGACCCTCGTTCAAGATCCACGCAAAGGACAAGGAGCAGCAGGTCATCGAGGCCGAGAATTGGTTCATCGACGCCCTCGAGGAGTGGCGCAAGGCCCGTAGAATCGAGCGCTTCACCCTGCTCGGCCACTCCCTCGGCGGCTACCTCGCCGTTTCATATGCCCTCAAGTACCCCGGCCGCCTAAAGAAGCTGATCCTGGCATCTCCCGTCGGAATCCCCGAGGACCCTTACGCCGTCAACGCCTCCATGCCCGAGCCCCAAGAGTCGACCATGGAAAACGAGTTCACCCAGGACCAGCAATCCACCACCGAGACGTCGGCGGCCCAAAGGCCCAAAGAAGTCGCCGCCCCCAACGCGCCCAAGCGACCCTTGCCGAGCTGGCTAGTCTGGCTCTGGGACGCAAATATTTCCCCCTTTAGCATCGTCCGCATGACGGGCCCCCTGGGCCCGCGATTTGTCTCCGGCTGGAGCTCCCGTCGCTTCAACCACCTCCCGCCCGACGAGGCCCAGGCCCTGCACGACTACTCCTTCTCCATCTTCAAGCAAAAAGGCAGCGGCGAGTACGTTCTTGCATATGTCCTGGCCCCCGGCGCCTACGCCCGCCGGCCCATCATCAACCGCATCCACCAGGTCGGGCGCCAGGCCATCCCCCAGCCCGACGTCGGTGGCGGCAGCAGCGGCAGCAGCAGCTGCAGCAACCTCGCCGGCAAGGAAACAGGCATCCCCATTGTCTTCATGTACGGCGAAAACGACTGGATGGATGTCGCGGGCGGCCTCGCTGCCGAGGAGAAGCTCAAGGCGGCCAAGGCCAACGTCCTACGGTACGGGACCGACGAGGAGAAGCGTAATGAAAATGGCAGCGCCAAGGTCGTCATTGTCCCCAAGGCCGGCCATCACCTGTACTTGGACAACCCCGACCACTTCAACAAGGTGCTGCGGGAGGAGATCGAGGCGACGATGCAGGTCGAGAAGCAGAAGCGCGCTGCGACATAGCACCCCCCTGCCATATTCAGATTGGCATGCGAAGTTTACGGGATGGGATGAAGAAAAGGTGTCATGAGTCCGGTAAAGAGGCCTTGTTCTTGATTGGGAGTTTCTGAGGGGGGTTGAGATTTTGCGCGCCAAGGAGTACAAACGAGCGTGGGCGCCTAGATGAAGGCACAGGCCATCCCAGGAACAGCTCGACTACATGGAGGCATGACCTTCCGGCGTTTTGGTATAGATGATGGCATTCTTAGAAGAGCCCTTGACTACGAAGTAATGTACAATCAACAATTTCAGCGACCAGATCCACGCCCTCGTCATGTCAGTGATTCAGAGTGACCATGGTGTATTATCAGTCCACTCGAGTCTCTGAAGAGCGATCTCTATACATCAAGCGACGAATACAGCCATCTACAGCGAACACTGTACAAGCTCGAAGACCTCCGCGCGGTAATAAGCCATTCTTGCCTCGTTGAATCGTAACCCAGTGTTTGCCGCCATCGCCGCCTCTAACCCGTCTCATTCTATCCTGGTTTACAGCAGGTCCACATCTGCCCAGCGCCCATGCCTCTGCGACTAATATATATTCGGAAGAAGAATAAAGGGGGGGAATTGACACTCCCCTGAAACGAAGAAAAGGGATATCTGATCCACCATGCTCGCTGTCAATTCACAGGTTGATAATGTCCACTTCGGAGAAGTCTGGGGGGTTCTTGCCGTACACGACGCGCACCTTGCTGTCGAGTGCCGTACCCTCGTTGCTGATCCAGATATGCTCGCTGTAATCATTCGTCCGACGAATCTCGTCGTCGCTGACCCCCAAGTCATCGCGGGGGATCCAGACGGTCGGCCGCCGGGCTCGCAGGCCGCCGTGCTGGAAGGCGTGCCGAGTGAGGATGTCTCGCTCTTCGGGCGTCAAGTCCTCGATGTCGTCGTGAACCCCGCCGTATAGCGCGTCTCCTATGGCACGCTGGGACTCGAGATCCCGTTGGCGCTGCCGGCGCCGATACTGCACGGCCCTGGAATTGTCCCCCATCACCTTGAGCTTGCGTAGCTGGTGGCCGCCGTCCTTGGCCCAGTGACCGACGTGTTTGCCTCCGTCCTTGGCCCAGTGGCCAACCTGTTTGACGTGGTCCCGCAGGTGGCGGCCCTGTTGATCCTGGCGAATTCCAGAATCATCTAATCTTGAACCCTTCTCCCCGTTGCCTGCCAGGCGGGATGCGCTCTCCCCGACACTATATTCCTCGTCTTCTGCGCCCGAGCCATGCAGTGATTCCTCTCGGAGAAGACCGAATCGGATATCCTGGGCTCGTTGAAAGGCTTCATCGCGTAGGACCGCTTCATCCTCAAACGTTACCGGTAGGTATCTGAAGAGCGGAGAGAACGACTTGTTGAGGAGCACCTGATAGAAGAGCGTCAAAATAAAAACCACAATCATGATGACACCATGTGGTGTGCACGTGTGTCTGCCGTGAGTGTCCTGGACGATGAAGAACAGGCCAGCCATGCAGAGCTCCATGAAGTAGATGCCCGTAAAGGTCTGGTTGATGGCTCGCGGGTACAGGACCCCGCCCGTGTCGTTCTCGAACCGGTTGACGTAGAGCATGGCGTACCTCTGAGCGAGCCACAGGAGACTGAACGTGATGACGGCGAAGACTGAAATCAGCGGCGCAATAACGCAGTAGATGAGAGCAATGCAGGCAAAGTTGGTATAGACGGGGAAGAAGGAGCCCCATTGGATCTGGTTGAGCCCCGTGTTCCGAGACCACTTGTTCCGCGCCGTGCTGTCAAACATGGGCGCAATAATGAACCACATGAACAGCGCTCCGACCTGAAGCAGGGTACCAGAGCTGGTCGAGAGCGCCTGCAGAATCATGTAGGAGAAGAAGTAGTTGGCGGACGCAGGCAGGTTCTTAGCGAGCAGGTCCAGGACGGCGCTGACCGACTGAAGCTGCGTGATGTGCTTGACAAACTCGTCAATGGACTTGGCAAAGAACGAGGCAATGGAAACAATCAAGAAGACTTGGACGAAGAGGAAGACAAAGTAGTAGACTTGGACAAACTCCGTCTTTTGGGCGCCAGTCTTTGCGCCCTTGATGCCGGCCAAGAAATTGAGGATGAGGGGAACCAGGATGAGCAAGAGGGCAAGCAAAAGCGCGGGCAACACACCCGCGACGGCCTTGAGAATATTGGTGACCGTCTCATCATCCCGGAGATCGCCCAGCCATTCTGCATTCCGTATTATGTTATCCAGCTGGCTAAGCGCAGCAGTCCATGCAACGGGAACGGCCCACAAGAATATCATGCCGCAAACGAGAAGCGTGACGATGGCGCTTCGGAGCCACTCCTGCCACCAGCCCAGCGCCATGTTGTCCCAAATGACATCTCGGGGGGATATCTCGTTGATACGCGGGTACATATGTCGCGGGATGTGGTGGACGGTACTCTGGCAGGCCATGTGCGCCGCGATTTGGTGGTTGAACTGGATGAAGGCGGAGGACATCAGGGGGAACCGCTCAGGGTGCTTCTGGTCGTCTTCGATCTCCACGTTCAGCCGGGCAAGCTCTTGGCGACACCAGTAAATCGTGTCCACCTTCTTGTTGAAGAGGGGAAGTCCGGGCAGCCAACTGATCTCAAATGGGGATAACCGATGAGTCGGGCGGTCCTTTTTCTTGAGGTACTTCTCCCATTCCGCTCCGCCGTCCTCGTCGGATTGGTGATCAGAATTGAAGGCCACAGGGTACTCGGGCGCATCCTCGCCCTTGTCGCCCATGAATGGAAGAGCCGTCTTGACCTTGTGCCAGAAGGGCGTCTTGTTCTTGGACTCGTTCTCCATGAGCTCCCTGGCTGCATCGCCCTGCGGGATCGGAGACGTGTAGGCGCCGGATGGAGGTTTCCAAAACTGCCAGAATTTCGTTCGCTCGCGTACGTACATGTCGTTGGCGTCGCCCAGTTGACGGCCCGCGGTCCCAATGCCGATGCTGTGGCTATTCTTGTGGGTCGCTGCCGTCGAGTTTTCCGAAATGGCGGAGGCCGCGCGAGAGTGAGTGCGCGCCTCCTCGAGCAACGATGGAGGCAACGGCGATGTTCTATCCTTGTCACTGTTGCTCAGTATCCTGCCAGGGCCCGGAGGATCACGAGACGCCGCCTGGCCGTTGGCGAGGTTGGTGTCTATGAAACCGTGACGCGGTCCCGTCGTGCCGTTGGCTTCGCCGCCGGCCTTGCAAGCAGCTCCCCTGAGGCCTTTGCCGACCTTTGACAGGGGTCTCTTGAGCCCATGCGTCATCATGCCGCAAGACGACCTTCGTTCCTCCTCGTCCACGGTTTCCAGCTCGTGGTTCTCTCGTCCCATCGGGTCGTTCTCCCACTCACGAACGCCATCATCGACGGTGTGGGGAACGTCCTCCTGGCTGCCGGCGTTGACTCCATCGCCGCTGTTGGCCAACCGACTTGCTGCGGCATCCTCTTGAGCATCGCGAGCGGCCTTTTCCTCCTTAGTAACTGCTCTAAGTTTCTGCTGCTTACGCTGCGCTCTCTCGTCGGCGTTCCTTCGCTTTAGCTGCGCCTTCTTGGAAGCCTTAATCAAGTCTGTCTCGGCCGATTCGAGCATGGCATGGACTTTTTTCCTGAGGCTGATTTTGTCGAGCAGCTTCGCCAGGTCCCTGTTCAGCCAAACGTTCCTAACCCCACCTGGAAAGACGTCGAACAGACCGACAAGAGCGTCCTCGCTCAGCCATTTCTTGGGGATGGAGCTTACAAGGACCGTCGTGGCCGAGGCCCGCAGTCGATGCTCTGCGCTGGTAAGATAGTCCTGCCGGACCTTGATATATACGCGAAGCTCGAAGAAGAAGACGGTGCAGACCCAGATGATGACCAGGATGGCCATGATCAGATGGGCGGTGTAGCGGCCGGTATGCGCCGGGCCCACATTGGCCCAGGCAAGAGTATCGAGGCCCGAAGGTGTACTATTATTTTGGTTCCTCGCGACTTCGTTGATGTTGACCTGCTGCCCTTTTCCGCCAATGTAGTTGATGGGAATAAGAATGGGAAGGACGACGGCGCAAATGGGGATGAAAATGACGAGGAGGGTCTTTAGGTAGCGGAGGAAGAAGTAGGCGTCGAGGCCGCACTTGTTGATGACGTCGCGGTCGTCATGCTTCATCAGGCTCCTGACCATGGCCAAGATGTTGCTGGGCGGCGGCTCGGTCCTCTCGCGCTCAGGGACCAGGTACGTTCTCGGTTTGCTGAGGGCGATTGGGGTGAGTGGCAGAACAGCAAGCTTTGAAGCACTCAGGATACATACAAGATGCGGGCCAGCTTGTTCCGCAGCAGGATGAAGAGGAAGAACTGGGCGGCAAAGACGGCGAGAGCGACGCCGATGGCAGTGAGAAAGCTGACAATGCCGATGCCCTCTGAGCTCTGGGCCTTGCCGGCGGGCGAAGGGTCATCGGCTCTGCGGATGAGTGTCGCCATGGAGAAGGCCGAGCCCGAGGGTGAGAAGGGGTCGAAGAGTGTGGCGTCAGGTGCCATCGAGTCTACAGAGGTATCCAAGGCGGATCTGCCGTCATGGATGGATGTGTGAAGGCCGGAGAGAGCTTGTTCGAGGACTTGCAGCCGTCGTGGATGGATCAGGGAAGAGGAGGACGCGCCCTCGCCAGGCGCCGCGGGCGTGGGAAAGATGCTGCTCAAGAGTATTACTGGAGAGACAAAGGCGCTGTAAAGGCCCTGGCCAAGGCAAAGGTAGTCATGAAAGCGAGGGGAGTGAAGAAACAAACGAGCAATGGGCAAAGGAGGCGGCTTAGAGAAGAGAAAGACAAAGTGTTGTCATCTAGGCAGGTCGTCGACAGACCCGGGGGTTGGTAGCTGGAGACCACATACCAGTAGCGTGTGTGATTGGCGGCTAACCGTACCCAAGGAGGTGCAGTCGGTGACATCAGAGGCTTCATTAGCAGCCTCGAAACATGGAAATGGGCTTGCGCTGGCCGGGACTCTGGCCGGGCCACAGGGGGGGGGGTTCCCCTGCACCACACCCTCCACTCCCCGCGGGCTGGGCTGCCCTGCAATGGATCCTCCCTCCCTGTCCAGCGAACGCCCTCTGAGAGCGGCCCGCAGCCCAATCAGTGGGCCGCCGGGCGGGCCGCCAGTACAGTATTTTCCCGGTTAGGTACCTACCTAATTACCTGGTAAGGTAAAGTAATTAGTTATGCTTTTTATTCCGTGCACTCGAGAGATAAGGACAGCAGGGCCGATGTTTCATTGTTTCCCCCATGCACCGCCACCTATGAGCTTTGTGTTTTGGGCGCCATCGACAGGGCCCAGTGGCTGCTGTTTGAACGACTACGGCACGCAGCAAACGTTACTGCGACCAACGAGATTCGGGCTTTGACGCGCGCAAATGCCGACAACGGTTCGATAGGTCGCGCATTGTCCGTCAGTGCAGCCTCCTGAGCGCCTAGCAAAACGACCGGGCATGGGCTCCAGTTTGCCGCGCGCTGCTCGGCGCCAATTTCCCTTGCAGTGGGGAGCATGCACAGCATCATTACCTGTAAATTGTGACCAGGAGTACCGGTGGGTAGCCAACAAACGCACCTTCACAGCCGTTGAGCACGGAGCCCAAACGGTTGACCCCGTCGGGCGAAATTTCGAGCAGTGACGATACCAGGTCACCTGCCAGCGTCTTGACACGTACCGCCGTCCCGTGAGCAAACGTCATCATCTGGGAGAAGAGTGCACAGCAGCCAGTGGCTAGCGAATCGATCGCCCGGGTCTTCACGACATACATGCACTAGAACAAGAAAAGCCAGTCGAGGCGTCATTGCGTGCAAGCCACATAGGTCCATGAATGCTATCCGTAGATCCAATGTATTTACATACCTGCTTCAAGGCTCCATATTTCCATCCCTTGTACGCCAAAAGGAATAACAGACTCCGCTGGCCGACGACCGCTACCAACGTCCCCGAATCACTCGGCCGGCAAAGACCGGAGAGTGTCACCGAAATTCACATCGCCACAACGCCGCCGATTCGTAATCACGAGGCAAAGGATATGATTCAACCGTTGGCCTCCAGACGCAAACTGAATGCCTTTCATGTCAGCGGACCGGCTTCCGTCGAGTGGCGGGCCAACGGTGCTCACCATCACATATGATGCCCATGTTTGCCTTAGAACAGGCAGTCCAAACAGCAACAGCACGCAATGCCGGCTAATAGTCCTTCCATCAGGCCCGGCTTCCGATGCTGCCTCTGTTGGGGAGCATATCCGGGGCCAGGCGGATAATATTGCCCGGGGCCAGGCTGTCCGTAATGTCCTTGAGGCGGGTACGGGCCTTGACCAGCTGGAAAGGGGCCCGGCTGCTGCTGGTTGTAGTATCCCATCTGCGGCCCCGGCTGATAGTAGTTTTGCTGCCCCGGCGGGTAGTAGCCGTGCTGCTGCTGGTCCTGCGGGAACGGCGGTCCGCCATATGCAGGCTTCGGGGCCTGTGGAGGAGCGCCGTATGGCGGAGGCGCTTCGCCTTTGTTGGCCATTTCCAGATGGGTTAACAATGGTCGTGGTTCGATGTGAGATGCTTCAGGTACAGGAGAAAAAGAGTTTCGAGGATGTAGTCAAACGGAAATGAGTTGGAGGAGAGCAAGAAGGGCGAGGAACTGTCGGGCGCGGTCGAAACTCCCCGCGTGTCACGGACCTGTCCAGCGCCACCTTGGGCGGTCCATGATTACGCGGACTGGCGATTACGTGGAGAGGGCGCGCCGAGGCAAGGGGCTGGCTGGCTTGGCTGTGTGCTGCGCCACGCTTGGCTTACTAAGAAGCGAGATGTCTCTTTTGTGGACTGTGCTTGAGACGGAATGAGCTCTCGTGAATGAGCTGCTCACAACGTGATGCGCAAATTATCTTGGCTTCAAGGTTCATGCCGGTATCTCTTAGAGGACGGGAGCCTCTCTCCTCCAGTTTAAGCAGCAAGTTTTGCCCATCAACTGCGTTTCAATTATCGTGAGGGGAAGCTGGGGTACCTCGTTCGCAAGGACTCGAGTCAAGGGTGCCTCCACACTCGGTACGAGACATCATTCCCCGGGGGCGCAGATGCCGTCCACCAAGCGTTTGAAACAACTCTTAGGGTCTGTAACAGTAAGTTACGGTCTAGACGTTTTAGGGCTCTGCACATGCTTGTCATTTAATTCACGGATATCACTCGTCGTTGCAAGGCCGATGTATCCGTACTTCGTAGTCTGTACTTAAGCTGATGGCCGACCGCACTCAAGCAAAGCGCACGTGACGATTCTCGCGCCACACTCCTCCGTGGCGTTCCGCGCCACTTGCAACGCACCAGGAAAAATCGAGGGAAATTCATCCGTCGACGAGAAACCCCACGAGAGATCAAGTGCGCTTCTTCAAAGCAACGACAACAACCACACCTCGCCGCAGCGGGCCACAACATCAGGAGCCGAAAACAGAAAGCATTTTCCGGGGCACAACAGATTCACCATGGCCACCGCAGCGCCGCCCAAGCCCAAGTGAGCAGTCCCGTCAACCGTTCCAGCATCCGCGAGGCTCGCCTCGTTTTGCTGACCCCACCGTCATATCCAGGCACGACTGGGCCGACGATGACGATATCGAGGAGACGACCACCGACCTGCCTCCGCCTCAGACCATCTCCAACAAGGACGGCACCAAGACCATCATCACCTTCCGCTACAATGACCAAGGTCAAAAAGTAAAGACGACCCGGCGGGTCCGCTACGTCACCCACACCGAGACGGTCAACCCTCGTGTCGCCGATCGCAAGACTTGGAGCAAGTTTGGCCAGAGTGCAAAGGATGGCGCCGGGCCGGCCGCCGACACGACATCTATCGGCGAGAACATCATCTTCCGGCCCAGCGTCAACTGGCGCAAGGATGCCAAGGATGAGAGCCAAGACCCCAACGCGCAATCGATGAAGGACAAGTTGAAGGACAAGCAGGTCAAGTGCCGAATCTGCAACGGCGAGCATTTCACGGCCAGATGTCCCTACAAGGACACGATGGCGCCCATTGGCGAGAGCGGCGCTGCAGACGTGGCCGCCGGCATGGGCGACGAGCCCTCGGTAGGCGCGGCGGGTGCTGGCAAGAAGGGCTCGTACGTGCCTCCGGCGCTGCGCGGCGGCGCTGGGGCCGGGGCCGGGGAGCGGATGGGTGGCTCAAAGTACGGCGAGAGAGACGACTTTGCGACGCTGCGTGTCACCAATGTGAGTCTTGACGATGGCCTCGCGCCTGTCCGCATACTAATGTGTACTTCCAGGTGTCCGAGATGGCCGAGGAGGGCGAGCTGCGGGACATGTTCGAGCGCTTCGGACGGGTTACCAGAGTGTTCCTGGCCAAGGACCGGGATACGGGCATGGCCAAGGGATTTGCCTTTATCAGCTTCGCAGACCGCGGCGATGCGGTCAAGGCCTGCAACAAGATGGACGGGTATGGCTTCAAGCATCTCATCCTCAGGGTTGAGTTTGCCAAAAAGGCCCAGTAGACGGGCCGCCGCTGTCGCGTGGCCAGGGCGGATAGTTGACGGCTCTAATGTACAGTCCAGGAGCGCATCCTTGAATCGACGCTCTTCGGAGAAGGTGCCTGTCACATGGTGATGAATGGACCCGTGCCAAACAGGGTATTGCTGAATTGTGCTCTTGCCGCTGCAGCGTTCAAATCTCAGGCATGCGGCTCCGGATGGCGCGCATGGCGGCATTCCCGCTTGGGAAACTCGAGCCGGGTGACGCGCGAATGATGGGCCAGCTATGCCGTGCCAATCGGAAGGACCATGGGCCAATCAAGGCTTGCATCGAGCGTTGCCGGAGCTCTTGGTGCGGGCGATAATGCCTCAAAGATGAGGCGGCGGAGTCACCAACTCGACCCGTTCCGCAGGCTGCCCCGCTTCCAGGCGCGGCTTTGACTGGACGGGCGACTGGCCGTCCAAGAGTGAGACACGGAGACAGCCGCCTCAACAGAAATCCGGCCGCTCATGGCATGAGATGATTAATGTTTGGGCCTGCGTGCCAGCACCCCGCTCTGCATGCGGACTTGTTCAGGTACTGTAACTCAAAGAAATGACTCTTCGTACGAGGGCTCACGGACAGGTATCTGGCTAACGCGGCAGGAGTACCTCGGCCGCGGCCCCGAGTGCGCAGAGGCACATGTCTGGCATTAACGACAATACCCCTCCCCCCTCCCCCCCGGGATTGGGGTAGCGGCGGCTTTGGCCAGCAGCCGGGGCGTGACCTGGCGAACCTGCATGTGGCGTCGGCCCAATCCTGGTTTCTCCCGTCCCCCTTCCTGCTTGCCCGTGTTTATTCAGACCACCCTGAGACGCCGCCGACGAATCAGCGACCCATCGATCTGGGCCCTTCGATATTATCCCACTGGCGCAGGCCGACAAGATCTGCAACCTGTCCTGCAGCCTGCGGCTTCCCACCTACACCTTGCGCATGCCCACCACCACCGCTACCACCACCACCATCCGCTTTCAGCAGCCGTCCCCAGAGACACCGACCCGCATGGGACTGAGATAATTGACACCTGTCACCCCGTGTCTTGGACCTTGACCCATTGTGCCCGTCTCGTATGGACTTGAACATCATCCGCCTCTGCCTCAAACCCCCGCCATGAACCCCGCCGCTGAGATGTCGTCCGATGGCGCGCAACTACGCCGGCGGCAGATCCCAGCGCCCTCTTCCGATGCCGCCAACGCCGAGGCTCCTGTCTCCAGGGCGAGTCCCTCTCCCGAGGACCCCAGGGTCGACAAGGGCAAGACCTTTGGCCGCACTCCAGACGGCACAGGTGAGCCGTCCACCGATGGCCAATGGCTCGCAATCCGCATTGTACGTGTCGAGTTGACAAGAAACCCCTCCTAGTCTTTGTTGTCCCCACGACACACGACATGGTCTCGCAGCTCCTGGATCCTCGGCAGCCCAAGAATCTCTCCGATCTCATCGTCCTGGGAATCCTGGCCATGCACCTGCTTGCCGCCTACATGCTGCCGCCCGGCTGGAAGCGGTCCGTCTTCGCCGTCGTCTTCCTGTTCTGGAGAGCGGCCTACAACATTGGCATCGGCCTTCTCCTCAACGTTCAATCCAACCATCGACGCCTCATCACCTGGGCTCGGCGTTGGAAGCTCTTCGAGGACCCCAAGACTGGCGAAAACCCGCGGCCGTGGCTCTACAGGCTGCTCAAGCGCGAACTCGAGGCCAAGATCCCCGAAGACTACGAGTTTGAAAAGGCGCCCATCGAGTACAACACGTGGTTAGTCTTTCGCAGATTTGTTGACTTGATCCTCATGTGTGACTTTGTGTCATATTGTCTGTTTGCCATCGTCTGCGGCCACACCCCGAGAGGGGAGGGTCTGCTGATGGGCGTTGCGCGATGGGCCTCCGGCCTCGCGCTCGTCGGGTTCAATCTGTGGGTCAAGCTAGACGCCCACCGCGTCGTCAAAGACTTTGCCTGGTATTGGGGAGACTTCTTCTACCTCATCGACCAGGATCTGACGTTTGACGGCGTGTTTGAGATGGCGCCTCATCCCATGTACTCGATTGGATATGCTGGCTATTACGGCATCTCCATGATGGCCGCCAGCTACGAGGTGCTCTTCATCTCCATCGTCGCGCACATCGCTCAGTTTGTCTTCCTCGTGACCGTGGAGAACCCGCACATCGAGAAGACGTACAACCCTCCTCCGCCTAGGAAGAGGACCCTGTCCCGGAGCCAAAGTGACTCCACCGTGATTTTCGACGACGCTTGGCCCGACCGCACCGCTGCTTCGTCGTACCCCCTAGCGACAGAGCTGCCCGCGGCCGTGCACGACATGGTCGGCTTCAGCAACATGGACCTGTTCCGGGTGCCCGACTGTTGCGTCGTCATCCTCCCCCTGTATGTAGCCGTCCTCACGCTCGTGACGCCGTCGACGCCCCTCTGGCAAGCCGTCTTTGTGGCTCACGCGCTAGCCTGGCGCGTGTGGTATCATCTCGGCCTCGGCATCATTCTCGACAGACAGTCCAAGACCAAGATGTGGACTCGGCACTTCCTCAAGTTTGGCGAGAGCGCCGGCGAGGCGTGGCGCCAGTGGAAGGGCATGCAGCACATTTGCATGATCATGTGCAACGCCTCCTTCATCGCCGCCTGCTGGAAGATGTACTCACCCCCGGAGGACTGGGGCTACGGCCTCGTCCTCCTCAAGCACGTCGTCGGCGCCTCGCTGGTGGCGCTCCAGCTCTGGACAGCCTTTACCGTCTACGAGTCGCTCGGCGAGTTTGGCTGGTTCTGTGGCGATTTCTTCTTTGACCACGAGGCAAAGCTCAACTACACGTCCATCTATCGGTTCCTCAACAATCCCGAGAGGATTTTCGGAACCGCCGGCGTCTGGGGCGCAGCCCTCATCACCTGGAGCCGGTCCATCTTTATCATGGCCATTGTCACCCAGATCATGTCCCTCTACTACCTGTCCTTCATCGAGAGGCCGCACATGCAAAAAATTTACGGTAGGGGTCTGCGGATGGAGGCCGGCCTCACAAAGTTCATCAAGCGATCGCTGCCGCCTCCCGTCAAGGGCTGGCAGGAGAGCATGGACAAGGTCCTCGACGGCACCACTCACTTTGTCGAGGATTTCATTGAATCTGCGCGGCCCAAGTTTGCGTCGGGCGTCAAGACCATTGTGCGTGACACGTCGGCCCTCTTCAACATGGCGCCAGCGCGAGTCACCATTACGCGCATCGCCCCGGACCTTGCCGGCCTCGACCCCAAGCAGTACACGCTGTCGGTTGCCGGCACCGCATCCGTCTACTCGTCTACCAGGGACAGGGCGACGGGAAAGGAGAGCGTCACGGGCAGGTTCCCAAAGGCCGTAAAGACCATGACGTACGAGTACGGCGCGCCGCTAAAAGTCAAGTGGCTTGCCCCGGCCAACCACAGCAACAAGGACTGGATCGGCCTGTATATGGTGACGGACAATCGTTCCAGGGAAGCTACCGAAGTGTCGTCTCTGGGCCGCTGGGCGCCGACCAATGCCGGCACCTACGATTCCCTGACCGCCGACAGCAGCATCGTGACGCACGAGCATGCCGTTGCCAAGACGGATGAGTCAGAGCCCGACAAGGTGGAGGGTGAAGTCATCTTCCAGGGCGACAAGCTGTGGTGGACACAAGGCGTGTTTGAGTTCCGATATCACCACGACGGCAACCACAGCGCCATGGCCATCTCGGAGCCCTTTGAGATACGCATTGCGCCCTTTGCTGAGGACGACGTCGACGTCGACGGCAAGGGAGTATATGCCAAGGCGGTCGAGTCGGCGATTCTGCCCGTCATCAAGAACTGCCTGGACCGGGACCCAGACATTGCACCAGGCAATGTGGACGAGCCGTTTGGCAGCCACGTCGAACGGGACAGCAAGTATGCCAAGAGGATCGTGTACGCGATCCGCGAGATGTTTGGCATAGAGTTCGCCCCAGCCGTCGTGCTTGCCGACCGAAACGTGAGGAAGCTTGCGTGGAGAATCTGCAATGCCAAGGAGGTCTTGGTAAGAGAAAGCATGCCCGTCCCGCGTGCTCTGCATTTGTGGCCTGGGCCGAGACTGACGTCGATTCTTTTCTAGGCTCCGTATAGTATGTCCCACTCAAAGGGTACCTCGACGCCCGCGGTGCAGGAGTTTGGGGACGACAAGGCGTGATGTGCGCGGGAAAAACTTGGCACGCGAACAAGGCACTTGGAGATCGTTTTCTCTTCTTGGTCTGTCACTTTCTCACTCGTGCCAGTTAGTCTTTTCTTTCCTCTTGAATTAGGGCCAGGAGTTGGCAGATAACCGCGGATAGAGTCGGATGATACCACGTCGGAAAGACTGCATGAACCAAGGGCCTTGACAAGATGATCGGGTGCTTGGCAGGAGTCCGGCAAGGTTTCGAGAGCCATGCGCTCGGGGCTTGTGACTGTGCGGGGCGACACGCCCGGGCCTTCGCCGATGCGACGAGGTGTCGCCGCTATACCCGCTCGTTTGATGAGGCTCTACTCGATATGGTTCAGCAGCACGTCAGCGTCGTTTGTGGCTCAGCCAGCTGGACGTCTGACAGGGAAAGGTGAGATGCACGACAGGGAGATGCTCAAAGTGCCTGATGGTGAAAAGTGTAGTGCGTGTCTGTGGGAAGGATACATACACGGGATCCATAGCTCTGAATGCTCTGAGGAAAAGTATTGGGTCTATCAGCTTTGCTTCGTCGAAGGGGGGAGGCAATCAGCCAGAGGTCTTGTCCTCTACGCTCCTATCTTGCCCCTACGACGCGAAGAGTCGTCGCGCCCTTTGGGTCGGAGAAGAGGCGCATCCCGGCTGAATGAGGGTGTCAAAACGAGCAACTCAATCCACGGGGATCGGATGGTGTTGCCCCGAGGTTCGGTGTCGTCGGATGAAATGCGGGAATGCGTCGGAGAGCGATGCTGGGCGAGATGCCGATGATGAGGCCGACGGCTCTGCCAAAGCGCCATTGCGACGGGGCGCCAGGGCTCGATTGTACGTCGGGTTGTTTCAAGAGGCTCTCGCCAGCCTCGTAGTAGGACGAGGTACTGTAGGTAGCGGTCGGCTCCAATGCAGTCATTGTTGGTGGACATGTTTAGCGCCATGTGCAGAAAGCCTATTGGCGTGCCTTGCTGTACAGCATCTGGGTTCGGCCCGCCGTCATTTGGCGCCGATCCATCTTATCGCGAGGGAAAAAGCCGAGGAAAAAAAGAAGATCCGGCTCCTGTTCCAACTCCAACTCTCTGCCCAATGCCCGTTTGCCGTTGGTGACGATGCCAGGCTCTTTCCGCCAACCGTCCGTCGTCGTGGAAAAGTTGTGCAAGGGCACCGTCGCCCACGCGGCCGTCGGCGGCAGCTTCCTCTACGTCTCGTCGTACTGCGGCAAACTGACGACGCTCGACGTGAGCCCTCTCCACTCATGGCGCGCCGGTGGCGGAAATGCGGCGCCGGTCCGTCTCAAGACGGTCTCGTCAACCAATGCAGGCGGCAACCCGTCGTTCCTGACCATCGACAAGGCCAGGTCGACGCTGTTTTGCCTTGACGAGGGCCTCGAGTCGCTGACCGGCGCGCTGGCCTCTTTCAAGATGAAGCCCGACGGGTCACTGGCCCTGCTCGACAAGAAGCCTACGCCCAAGAGACCCGTCTTCGGAGCCTTGTACAACCATGGCAAGTGTCTTGGCGTTGCTCACTAGTGAGTCTCTCCTCGCTCCCGCACGGCCTCGCGGTCCCAAGAAGAGAGTGGTGCCTCATACTGAACACTCCAGCGGCGACGAGGCCATGACGACGTGGAACGTGTGGGATCCCCACAACATGTCGGTGATGCAGACGGAAAAGTACAAGCCCGGCACGACGGGCTCTGGCGTGGCCCCGCAGGACGCGCCGAGGCCTCACCAGGTTCTGTTTGACCCGACGGGCCAGTTCGCCGTCGTTCCGGACCTGGGCAGCGACCAGGTGCGCATCTACAGGGTCCCGGGCGGCGGCAAGCCCAAGCTGAGGCGGTCGGGCGTGGCCCGGGTCGAGACGGGGAGCGGCCCGCGGCACGCTGCCTTTGCCGTCGCGCGGGGCAAGACGTACATGTACCTCCTGACGGAGCTGTCGAACCAGATTATCGGATTCAAGGTGCACTATCGCTTCGGCCTCATGAATTTACAAAAGATGTTCACCACTGGCATTCATGGCAAGAGGCCGACGCCCGAGGGGGCCTTTGCCTCGGAGATTGCCGTCACGGTAGGTGCCCTCTCACCCTTGGGTTGCAGTCTTTATTGACCACGCGGGGTCACCAGCCGGACAATAAGTCCGTGATTGTGTCGTCGCGCAACGAAAACAGCGTCGAGATGGCCAGGGCGGACGGCATCAAGGTCCAGGCGGATCCGCTCATCCACTTCTCCATCAACAGCGGCAACGGCCATCTGACGGTTGGGGAAGAGGTGTCTTGCGGCGGCAGCGGCCCGCGGCAGTTTTGCATCAACAAGGCTGGGACGCTGCTGGCCGTGGCGCTGCAAACGGAGGGACGGGTGGCGGTGATGGGGCGGGACCTTGACGCGGCCGGGCTGGCGTTGACGCCGGTGGGGATTGCCGACGTCGGGGGAGAGGTGACGTCGGTCGTCTTTGACGAGTGAGAGGAACGGTGTAGTAACATGGTATATATATTCATTCTGCGGTGCCCAGTATATACTTGCGGGCATACCCAGGCTTTGACCTTGAGTAAACGAATGCCCAGGGGCGAGGCGCCGCCGAGGAGACGGATCAGATGTCTGTCTGCATGTGCCTCCCTGAACCAGGAACATGCAAGGCATATCCGAGGTACTCCAAGGGAAGAACAGGCTTTTGCTGGCCCTCGAGAATTAACTTGGCGGATAGGTATGTATAGAGGTACGTACATGATGGGGCAACAAGGTTCTTCTCTTTTGCTTTCCGCACTCGGGGGTGGCTCCCCGGCGGGAGTTGCGCACATGTTGTCTCTCTTTGACACCTACTGCGAGGTTCTGTACGGCGTATTCCTACAGAGAGAATATATGTACCTGTAGATTTGGGCGAGTACAGTGCACGAGGACTTGCAGGCGAGGGGGAGTGAAGTCATCGTGGAGACGTGTGTGTGTATCCGTACATGCGGCGCGAGTACCGGCCTGGTTGTATTATTCGCGACCCTCGTCACGTCCCCGCCCGTATTGCGTTGATGCCTTGCTTTTGTGGCATTGATGGATACAGGATGAATGCCTTGCGTGGTGCCGGACGAGTGCCGAGCAACGTGCGCGGTCGGCACATGGTATGCATCACTCCCTGGAACTCCACTGCAGAACGTTGTCGTTGATATACCTAGGTAGGTACTGTTGAACTATACATACCTACCTACCTTACCTACCACCTTAGGTAGTTAGTAAGTACCTGGTAGAGGCCGTTGCGCAAAGCTTGTCGGCGCGCCCCGCGAGAAGCATATCTGTATTAGTAGGCCCTGGACGGAGTACTCCGTATAATTACTCCGTACTCCGCAATTACTGGACAGGCAGTTGTTGTGCCGCCGCTGTGTAGCGCTGTGGAGCGCTGTGTAGCGCCAACAAGGGTCCAGTGACTTTTAGCGGGTGGCCCGCCGGCAGTGGCGCCGCGCGGGGCCCTGTGATGAAGAATTGGTGCCTTGCTGGCTGGACCTCGATTTTGCCCGACTTACGGATATTGTGGTACGGATACACCTACATGCAAAGTACCCTGTCTGTAGAAACCTAATCAGTGGACTTGTGTACAGTACGTAGGAAGAGTATTGAAAAGGATGAGAGGAAATATGGAGAGACGTCGGACAGGGCAGGGCATGTCCTCTGTCCCTTCGTGCCCTGGGCTCGGGCAGCGAGCATCTCGTCCCATCGCACCACCTTGTCACCATCCTCACCACCATCACCACCATCACCACCATCACCACCATCACCACCATCCCACGCCCCATCTCACCAGTCAGTCGCCTGCGCTTCTCCCCGCAACATGCCGCCGCCCCCGTTTCTGTGAGACGCCGGTCCCGACTCGCATCGTCATCTCCTCGCCCTGTCCTTGGCCCCCCCCCCCTCTCCCGTCGCAATCGCCCGACCTCGGCTCGCCAGCGCTCCTCGCTCTCCCATGGATCCGCCATGAAGTCCCCCTCAGCTTCCAGAGTCAAGCCCCCCTTGGCCTCCTCCGCCCGAGACCATGCCGCCTCGTCCTCCAAGCCCGCCCTCTTCTCGCAATCGCCAGAGGCCATCGCTTCCGCCGACGCTGGCTTGATGAACCCGCTCAAGAGACGGATCCTCGACGCCAGCGTCGACTACCCTCGCCGAAGAGCCACCATCGCCGTACGCCTCGTCGCATCCCGAGCGCCGCCCCCTCTGCTAACCCGTCGCCAGTGCGAGGTGTGTCGCTCGCGAAAGTCTCGCTGCGATGGCACAAAGCCCAAGTGTAAGCTCTGCGCAGAGCTGGGCGCCGACTGCGTCTACCGCGAGCCCGGCGTCAAGCTCGATGCCGGCGACAAGCTCATTCTCGAGCAGCTCAGCCGCATCGAGAACCTCCTCACCCTCACCATGGCTCATACCTCCCACGCCACTGCTGCCCTCGACGCCAACCATCACAACTCCCCTTCCGCCAGCAACGGCACCAGCCTCGGCACCGATCATGCCCTCTTGCCCGCCTCGTCCTCCGTGCCCTCCCTCGTGCCCAACGGCGCCTTTGCCTCGTGGACTGCTGCTCCCGCCGCCACAAACATCTCCGTCATGCCCAAGAGCCACACAAACGCCACCATGCATCTCCTGCGCTGGCCCCGCATCCGCCAGCTCGTCCCTCGCCCCTACGATCCCCAGGCCTTGCTCCAGCTCGAAATGGCCCGCGAGCCCCTGCACTCGCTGACCAAGACGCCCTGCGTCGACCTCTCAAACACACAGGCCTACATCGAGGCTTACTTTGAGCGCGTCAATGTCTGGTACGCCTGCGTCAACCCCTATACCTGGCGCAGCCAGTATCGCACCGCCCTCTCCAACGGCTTCCGCGAGGGCCCCGAAAGCTGCATCGTCTTGCTCGTCCTGGCCCTTGGCGAGGCCAGCCTACGCGGCAGCATCTCCAGGATCGCCCCTCACGAGGACCCCCCGGGCCTGCAATACTTCACCGCTGCCTGGTCCCTCCTCCCCGGCATGATGACCACCAACAACGTCCTGGCCGCCCAGTGCCACTTGCTCGCCGCCGCATATCTCTTTTACTTGGTCCGCCCCCTCGAGGCGTGGAACCTGCTTTGTACGACGAGCTCCAAGCTGCAGCTGCTGCTCATGGCTCCGAATCGCATCCCGCCCCACCTGAGAGAGCTGGTCGAGCGCATCTACTGGAACGCCCTTCTCTACGAGAGCGACCTCCTCGCCGAGATGGATCTGCCTCACTCTGGCGTCGTCCAACTAGAGGAGCACATCGGCCTTCCGGGAGGGTTCGAGGGCGACGACCAGGACCAGGTCGCCCGCGACGAGCTGTGGTATTTTCTCGCCGAGATTGCCCTGCGCCGCCTGTTGAACCGCGTCAGCCAGCTCATCTATGCCAAGGACTCGACCCTGACCATGAGCACCCTTGAGCCGGTCGTCGCCGAGCTCGACTACCAGCTGACCCAGTGGTATGATAGCCTGCCATTGCCCCTGCAGTTCTCCTTTTC
Organism: Hirsutella rhossiliensis; assembly: GCF_020360975.1. Classification (NCBI taxonomy): domain Eukaryota; kingdom Fungi; phylum Ascomycota; class Sordariomycetes; order Hypocreales; family Ophiocordycipitaceae; genus Hirsutella; species Hirsutella rhossiliensis. The sequence goes on from NW_025408669.1 coordinate 5,454,280, forward strand.
CCGAACCGCGCTGCGGGATCCGGTCCAAGCCGTTCTCCGCCTTCGCTTCTATGCATGCCGAACCATCATCTACCGCCCCTACATCCTCGCGGTCCTCGAAAACGAGCAAGCTGTGCTAGACCCGTCGGTCCGCGAAGCATGCCAGAAATGTTTGGAGGCGTCCGTAAGGCAGTTGGAATACGTGGCGGAGCAGTACGTTGCAGGCCCTTCCATCTGCGTGTCTCGACCCTTTGGCTCGTCCATGGCTGACAGCAGCATAGCCAAGCGGGCCATATGCCCTACATCTGGCAAGGCGCCCTGTCCATGGTGTCGCAAACGCTCCTCGTCATGGGCTCATCCATGTCCCCCTCCTTGCTGAGTATACTCCTGAGTTTCGTCCCCCACCGCGAGGCGCTGGATCGGATGATTGGCGAGGTCATCGTGGAAATCGAGTGCTACGCGCCTTTGGCGCCCAGTCTCAGCCTCGTGGCCGAGATTGTCAGGGAAGCAGAGGGCAGGAGACGAACATTACTGGGCGGCTGAGGTATAAAGGCGCCAGCAAAGCGCGTAAAAGGTGCGCGTCAAAGGTGCATTATAAGGGCCCGGAGCTACGGCAGCCATCACCATTGACTGCTAAACAATGACTCCCGCTACGCCCTACCGGGTGTCCTGGAGTCAAAGGCGCACCGCGGGCGGGGCAGGGCTCAAGGGCCTGATGCTCGAAACTGAACAAGCGCCGATGGAGGTTTCTGGACCCACCGCGCGTCCAACTGCGCGCCTCTCATCGGCTCCTCCAGATTCTCTACGTGGCATTGCAGACATGAGCCCCTGGTTGCTGTGAGAAGACCGACGGTCTAATACAACCAATCGAGAGCGGCATAGGATCGCCAAAGGAGCTTGGGGAAGCGTCGTCGACGCCAAGTCGGCGAGAGGCTCAATAGGCAGCGATGGCAACACCAGCTTGCGCATCTCGCCCGGATGACTCAAGTAGACGCGGTTTAGACGAAGGACGGGAATGGGGTGTCTGCCTTTCTTAGGGTAGGCGGGGAGCAAAGAGGCAAGCGAACGCCAGGTATCCGGCCACTAAGCACAAGTTCACGCCTTGGAATCCTCGCGGAGCCAGGCACCCTCGTCGCCGCCGCGAGGCGCCGAAGACTCCGCAGCCGAGCAAAGATTAAATCTTTGTCTCGAGCTTGGGTCCTAGTCGTGTCCGTTCAGTCGAGTGAGCGCCGCGACGTCGAGTCGTTTTGCAGCCCGGGGGTTGCCGTCGTCAAGCGTCTGGCACTTCCGCAAGCAAATTGTCCCGGGAACATCTCGCGTGGCCAAAGGAGACGGTAGTGGGTCGGGCGACCGGCTGCACGCATTCTCCCCCATGCGATCGGAGCCGCATATTCAGCCTCTGAGGTCGGTGAAAAGCTCAGTCTGGGCGCATCATAACGGCTTTACGGCGCGCTTCACCCACCGCTGCCGCGTCTCGCATTGCCCTAACAGGAGGCAAAGGGCTGCGAGGTCTAGAGAGCAGACCGGCGTGCGCAGTCGCTGCAAAAGTCGGTATGAAGGTGCGAGGTTCCAGCGGTTTTTCTGCAGAACGATGGATAGAGATATCTGGGCTCCATCCTTTTCTGGGACACTCGTGCTAGGACAGCCCGTACTTGAAAGTGCCTCAAGCGGAATGCTTCGCAACAGGCATCGACCGTTGCAGGCCTCGCCGGACAATGCTCGGCCTGTATTACATGGTTCTATGGTGTTCTCTCTAAATGTAGTCGTCTAGCAGGGGGGGAGAATCTACCCATCAACCCCGAGGGCCGTTGCGATGATGCGTCTCGACCCCAGAGCTCCCCCTCGTCAGCACTCCTAAGCCACTTTCTTGCCGCCTTCCCCCCCCTTGGGGCTATCGCCTCGGCCCCTTGCCCCCCTGCCGACAATCTTCTCCGTCCAGCTCCACGACGACGCAGACGACGGCTGCGGACCCGGCTGGCCCTGCTTGTGCTCATTGGCGTCGCCCCCGAAGTCCGTGTCGCTCTCGTTGTCGCTGTCCATCCAGTCCCGCTCGCTCCACGACACCGAGTCGGCTCTCTCGGGCGGGCCAAACGAGCGCGGCGACGCCCCGGGCGCGTCGCCGTTGTGCCGCTTACGCAGATCGGGGACTTCGTCGAGGGCCTCGCGAGCCTCGATCTCGGTGTGCGTGTCCGAAGCAGCAGCCGTGGGGGAAGCCGCCGCCGGCATGCTGAGCTTTGTCTGAGACGGCGCCTCCTTGGTCTCGCCGCCGTGCTCGTCTGGCGGGTGGCCCATGTCGAGGGCTCGCTCGCCGAGGTGCTCGTCGTCGGTCCGCATGCGCGCGACGGCGGAGTCGCTAAAGTGGGCCTCGACCAGGTGGTTGACGACGGGCCAGCCGTAGGCGTTGGCAAACATGCGCCGCACGCAGATGTTGTTGTGGGCATCGGGCTCCAGCTTGACGAGCACCTTGCGCCAAGCCAGGTCCCGGTGATAGCCTCTGGCAATTTTCTCCTCGACGCGAATGTTAGACACGTCAGCCGTCTCGCCGGAGCCTCTTTCGGGACTCGAGTTTGCCGATTTGGCGTGCTTCTTCGCCACGCTGCCCGAGTCCTCGTGGTTCGGAGGCAGGCCGGGCGACGAGCTACCGTTCGCCGACTGCTGCAACTCTGACGACCCTTTAAGTGATGTCTTGCGACGAATCAACGAGGAATGCCGTTTCTTCGGGGGCGGGGGTGGTATGTCGCTTGGGTGGTAGACGCGGTCGTGGAAAATTGTCCGCGGCCGCTTCGTCGGATCAATGAGATACTCGACGTTGGGGACGCCGGGGTTGAGGAGGTCGCCGGCCGATTCGAAAAAGGTCGTCTTCGGCGGAGCCAACACACTCTCGAGCGCCTCACCCAACTCGTTCCCAGAGGTAGCTTTGGCTGGCTTGCTTGAATCGTCCGATGCGCTGGAGCTGGGTGCACTGCAGGGCGCCTGGTCCAGAGGCATCGTCTGGCCTCTGCGGAGTATCCTCTTTTGTTTCTGCGACAGGGGCTGCTCCTTGGGTGGCTCGTTGCTCTTGAAGAGGTTGAAGAAGCCGGCAAGTGGCCCTGCAGAGTTGGGTTCGCTGGCCGTGAACGGAGATCCAGGTTCCTCCTTGTACGGTGTCGGCACCGAGCGAATGCTGGCCTTATCATCCTCGCTCATGGCATTATTCCCCGGCTGAGGAACTTGGCGCATAGACTCCCGCGGTGTGCTGGTTCCCGAATCTATCGTCTGCTCGTCGGTGGCCCACTGTCGGTGCCGAGGGTTCACCATGTTAGCACCCGTCAGCTCTGCCCACCCGAACCCAACGACCGTCTCCACCAGGCCAGCGTCTCTCCGGGCCTTTTCGACGCGCCCCAAGCCTTGCCAGTCGAGGAAGAGCAGGCAGCTTGTGCGGAGCGGGACGATGCCGTCGTTGACGACGTTGGAGTAGACGGTACGGTTTCTGAACTTTTTCAAGGCCGTGTGCGCTGGTCCCGTGGGCAGGATCCGCAGCAACGGCTTCGAATCGGCCTGGTTTTCGCCGTACATCTTCTTGTGCGCCGACTCGCCAAGGTTACTGACTATGGCGCCCCAGCCGCTCCGCGCAATCGTGGGCGCTCTCCACGTCAGCCCCAGATCCTTGCCGGTTCTGCCCACGAGGCCAAAGTCCAGGGCGAACTTGACGTATAGGGGGTTTTCGTTGCTCAGACCCAAGAAGGGAGTCGCCAACGCAATAAAGTTGATGGGCTTGATGAGGTCGAAGAACTGAGGAGAGTGCTTCTGGATGTAGGCGACAGCGTACATCTGGACCAGACCGCCCAGGGAGTGGGCGACGAAGCTGATGCTGGTGACTTTGTATTGCCGCTCCTGCTTTTTCCGATGCTCTCGGTTGGTATCTGTTTGTATGGTACTGTGTTTGTGCGCCTGCCTGAATTCGTGGGCCGTCTGTTGGTGTAGATGGGGGGGGTTTTCTCCTTTGAAGCCCTCGCCAAAGCCTTCGCCGGCGCCTTTGCCAATGGGAAAGAATGGTTGGTCCGGGTACGTTATGGACAGGACGTATCTAGCCAGTCGTTTGCCCAGATATTTTATGCCTCGCTCTGTCTTTGTGGCATTTCCAGAGTACCCTCGCACAATGACTTCTTCGTCGTCTTCGTCGTCACGCTTGTCTTGCTTCTCGTCGGCTGACCGAGATCCGTTGTCGGGAGATTCCTTGGGTTGGCCATCTGAGCCCGTGGGCGACGTGGAGCGATCAGCCTCGGCTTGTCGCTTCGCGGCTCGCCTGGCTTTGGCGTCAATCTTGGCCTGCTTGGCCGCAGCATCAATGCTCTCCTTGAGAAAGAGCATGTCTGCGCCGAGGTTGCTGTGCAGGCCATGGGTGAGAATGACGAGGTGAACCTTTTCCTGCTTGCGGCTCATCTTCTTGTCTGTCGTCTCTGGATCCCCCGTCTTGACCATGCTCTCGACGGGCTTGTCGGCGCCGCGTCGGTTCTCGACTCTCTCGTTGCCGGCATCGTCCCAGCCGGGTAGCCTGGGGGTGTTCCAAAGCGTGGCAGTGTCCTCGACCTTGACATGTATGGCGCGCGAGAAGACGCCCTTTGGCTGGGCCGGGTGGTGACCGTCCTTGGCGCCGATGCTCTGCTGGTGGTCGCTCACCTTGCCCGGTTGGGGTACCTGGCTCTGGTTGCCAACGACAGGCAGCGGCTGGGTGAGGTTGAGCGACTTTGGGTCGCGAGCGACGACGAGTTCGTATCCAACGGCGGCCGAGGTAGAGAAGATGACCTGCGACGTCACCTCGATGACCCATGTGGCGGATTCGCGGTCGTGGTCGGGGCCGTTGCCGAAAGCACCATGGCTGCCGGTGCCGGCGGCTTGGCGAATATCGTCAGGGACGACGAGCTCGCACTGCCAGGAGCCACCGGCCTTGAGCATGGGCTCGAATGCGGGGACGCCATAGCGGCGGGGGTTGTCGAACTTGACGTTTGGACTGAAGCCGGCAGGGTGGGCCGAGACTGAGAGGGTGTAGGGCCCGTGGACAAAGGCGGCGCGCAGGGCAATGGTCGAGGTGTTGCGGATGCGGACGTGGAGCGTCTCGGGCGAGGGCAGGATGCGGTCCTGCGAAGGGGTGTAGGTGACGGTATAGCGGACGACCTCGCCGATCTTGACGCTGCCGACCTGGTGTAGCAGCAGCATGCCGCCGGGTCTGGCGGTGCGCCGAGGCGGGACAAGCGAGGCGGAGGCGGCCCCGGGGAGGGGGGCAGAGGAGCTAATCGAGGCCGAGACGGAAGGTCGTCAACTGCGCATCGGCATGATCTTGAGGTAAGCGATAGAACGGCGGCGCGGGACGAGGCCGCCTTTCTTGCAGCGAGCCGAGGCTCGAGTCGGAGGGCCGAGGCACCGGAGGGAGGGCGAGGCAGCCGGAAAGTGTCGGTCGTGCGCGGCGATGGTTACATAGGTATTGCCGTGGTCGAGGGCGAGGGGGAGTAGGAGAGGCGAGAGCAGGAGAAGCAGAGCAGATGTTGGAGAGAGAGAAGAGAGGTTGGCGAGTGACAAAGAGAGAACAAAGGCACCAACGGAAGGATCCTGGGTGATTGTGTGTTGTGATGGGGGAGAGGTACTGTCTACTTACTGACTAAGACGCCCCGTGAGCGCCTCTTGTTCCTCTACACCCAGCCCACGGTGTGACGCTACTTTGACTGCTCGCGCAACAATAGCCCGCGCAGCCGGGTGACGTAATGTTCAAGTAGACGCTACGCGGACATGAGCTGCTGGAATGCCCAATTCCTTTTCACAGTTCAGTTAAGTCCAATGACGTCTACATTCAGCCTCCTCTGCTCTTCAAGCCAACTCGTTTCGATTCAACTACCTGCCTGGCAGCTGGGGGTTGACTAATGCAGAAACTACTCAATTCCAACAGCACTCGTCGCCATCCACCGCCTCGCCGCCCACCATGTCAGCCCATAACGAAAGCGAAAGCCGACTGGCTCAGCCCTTTCGACTTGTTCCACCCAGGGCCGACATCCAGAGGAGTCGTCGGCGCGTAGACGGGTTACCCTGACTTGACTCAATCCCTAATTCGACAGACGGTCCATAAAACATCCCGTATATACACCTTCGCCATCGTCACAGCCCCAAACCCTCACCGTTGATGGTTCGCAGTCGGCCTGCGAAGCCAGCATCTAAGCCCTCGCTCAGCTGTCGACGACCTTGCGGTTCACGCCACCACATAGCCGTATCACAGCCGGATCGCACCCAGCGCCGCCTCGTAATCACCGTCTGAACTCGCACATGGTCAAACGGCCAGGCTTGACCCTCGCTCAGCTGTGGACGGCCTGGTTCACGCCACCGCATCCCCTCTTGCCCGGTGGCTGGCATGCACCTCTCCAAACTGCTTGCAACATCAGACGGGACGCCGGCAAAAGCATAAACAAGACATTGCGGAGCAAGACGTAATCCAATACACGCCGAGGCAACCAGCCGGGGCCCATCAACCCCCCCTTCAAAGGTATCAAACATCCAGACTGCAAGCAACCGCCTCCGTCCTCGTGCCTAACAGTGAATTATTATACGGCTTCACTGGCTGAAGCCAGGTGCCAAAAAGAAATCGACGCCAAAAGCATATCATGAGCCTCGTGGGAGATCAGTCTCTTTCCACCTCTCTGCCCCTCTCTGTGAATGGAAAATCTTCAAGATTTACGCATGGCCAACAGTCGACTCCCCATCTGGAATGCCGGGCTCGACAAAGCTGCGCCATTGCGAGACGCGGTTCATGCCCTGCCCGCGCCCGTTGAGACCCGCCATGTCCGACGACGTGGGCGGCTTCTCGAACCCGCGCCGACGGCTTCCGGGAGCGTGAATCTCGCTCTCGTCCTCATATGTGCGCGACAGGCGAGCCTCAACCACCCGCCCCGACCGTACCGTGCGCGGCTGCCTGTTGTACAGCTCCTCCTCTAGGCTGTGCTGCCGCAGCGTGCGTCTCTGCGGCGCTGCTGGCGGGCCCGTGTCTGGTCCATGTGGCATGGGCAGCGCCATCGGCCCCATTCTCGCCCGTATCCCCATCCCCGGCCGCGTCTCTGAAAAGCGGTCGGCCAGCCGCCGCTCCATCGAGCCCGCTCGCTTGTTTCGGGTCCGGCGCTCATCGTCAACGTAGTCTGCGCTCCGGTCCAGCGTCACCACCCGGGCCGGCACCCGATAGCGGCCGCTGCCTCTGTAGTCGTCATTCATGAAGTGCCCTGCGGCGTTGCCGATCCCGTGAACATCGCCAACGCCCCCCATGACGTCGCGCTCATTGTGAAAGTCGCTGGGATACTGCAGATGCCGCACCGTGTCCGTGTCCCACTGTCCTTGCCGCCGGCGCATGGGCATTTCCTCGTGATAGCTCCTCCGCCGCGGTCGCGCCGGTGCCGTCATGGTTACCGGATGATGGTTCCGCAGCTCACTAGGCATGGGCGGACCGTCGCCGTCAAAGATGTCCCGCAAGTCCCCCCGAATCTGAGGCACGGACATGTCCGCGTGATCGAGCATGTCTCCCAGGAAGCCGCCGTCGTTGAACCACGGGCAGTCACAGCCCTTCCACTTTACGCCACATATCATACAGAACTCGCCACCGCACCGGCTGTCACAAGTCAGTCAATGTCCGTGACGGTTACGCAACCGCGCCTGTGCAACGGGCCACTCACCACGTCATATGGTTGCAGCCCTCCTTGAGTTCGACAACGGCCTTGCAGCGATAGCATCGTTTCCAGCCCTCTTCTTGTGCCTGGGCCAGCAGTCTCGCCGTCTCCTCGTCCTGGGGGCAGTCCTCGGCGCCGTGCCACTTGGCGTTGCAGTGACCACAGACCTTTGTCTTGCAGCGGCCGCAGAGCGCCACCTTTCGGCCCTTTTCCTTGAAGATGTTGGCCGGCTTGATCCACTCGCCGCACTTCCGCGACGGGCAGTACAGGCGGTTCTTGGTCGAAAACTCGGCAAACTTGCGGTTCCATGTCGACTTGAAGCTGTCGTCAAACAGACGCTCCACATGTTTCACTGGAATGTGATCCTGCGTGCAGCACCGCGGCGGCATGTGCTGCGGGTCTGTGATGGACAGCTTGAAGATGCGCTCTAAACATGAGCGGCACATGGAGTGGCCGCACTTGAGCCTGGCTACCTTGGAGAGCGACACGTCTCCCATGCAGATGACGCACGCGACGCTACACACCAAACATCAGCGCGCGACCCGACGGCTGTGGCACAGCGCTCGTCCTCACCGTTTTGCTGCCTTGGGCTCCTTGGCGCGTTCCTCCGGAGGTGCACGCCGCGGCGACGGAGTGCCGAATATGCTGCCCAAAATGCCCGATGGGCCGCCGGACACGGAACCGGCCCTGCTGCGACTTGATCTCACCCTGCTCGGCTCTCGAGGCCTGTCCTCGTGATGGATCACGTCGGCCGACCGGTTTCTCCTCCTAACCGTGGATCTGATACGAGCGCCGTCGTCAGACCCGAGCACCCGCCACCAAGAGGGACGAGGAAGGTCAACAAACCTCTTGGAGGACACGGGGGGTCTCGAGTCTTCAATCACGTCATTCAGCTGCAAGCGGCGGCCCTGGCGAGAGGATGCGCTCCGGTCCGCCGTCTTGGACGATGCTCGCGCCGGAGAGTTGCTAAACGAGTGGCGGCGTCGCACCACCGTCTCTCCTGGGTCGGCGTGGTGCTGTCTCGTGCGCTGCCTGTGGTACCCTCTGTCGGCCGATGACAGCATGTACTCGTCGCGACTCGATTGCCGGTCCCCTCGGTGCCTTGACGAGCCGTCGTCGTCGTCGTCGTCATCGTCGGCCACCTCGACCACCTCTATGAAGTCGTCGCCGTCGTCGCCGCCGCCGCCGTAAGCGCGCCCACTGGCCGATGAGTAGCCCGAGTACTCGGGCAGCGGGGGTGCACGATGATGGTAAGTGGGGGAGGCATCTCGCCTCGGGCGCCGCCGACCGCCGACGGAATCTCCTCCATCGCCGTAGGCCATCCAATGCCTCGGCCTCCTGTAGGCGTCGGTCGACGACCGGGCCAGATGCGGTGGCGGCGGCATCGTCGAGTCGGCCGCATCCAAGGTCCTCGACGAGGTGCTCTCGGAGCGCCGCGATGCTCTGCGGCCAGAGCTATGTAGTCGGTCGTTCCGAGGGTGAGGCAGCGAATCACGAGGTTGTTCGGCCTGGGACTTCCAATCGAGGGTGCTTCTCTGATAGCGTCTGCGTCGCCTCGAGCGGCCATGGCCATCGTCGGCGTCTCGATATGCTTCCAGCCTCATATCTGCGCAGCCCCAGGCTGGCGGTTGGGCTCTAGACTCGGCTCGGCGACCCAGAGGCGTCTGTGGATCGAGGGGACGCAGCGCCCGACAGGATGCAGCCTCGTGGGCCAGTCACGGCTGTCCACGCCGCACAGGGGCCTGTTTACAGCGCACGCCGATGATTGGACCGGCCGTGGCCTGGCAGCCACCTACCACCGGGCGATGCTGCGTATGGGCGGCAGCAGTTGGGCCGCCACGGGTCACAGGCGACGAGCCCAGGGAGAGAAGAGTGATCGAAGATCAAGGGTCAGGAGACGCGAAGGAGAAGCAGGGGTGGTGGCATCGAATGGCCTGTTGCCTGTCAGCCTAAGAAGCCAGGCTCATGCTTGGACACACACGGCCACACGCCCCCCCCCTCGCGTGATTGGCCGCAGGAGTTTTGTCTAGGCGCCCGGCACGAGCCAAAAACGCTCATTCGACAAGTTCCGTACAGTAGTGCTTGTGGTGAGGGGATTGACGGTGGGGGTTGGCTTTCCTGCGGACCAAGGGGGGAGGCGCTGAACGTGATTAAATTCGGGCGGCAGCGATAGTCACAGTCACGTGCTGCGAGGGCGACGTCACACATCGAAGATGGATGCTTTCTGTTTCTTGGAACGCAGCCAAAGCCAACGACATTCCGAACCCTGTCTGCATCGGCCCACGTCCCCGTCATCGACAGACACTGTTTGCTGCATGACGCTCCAGCCCCCCACTGCCGTGTCTGCATTTTCGTGCGGCGGTTCACCGGCCGTCTTTGCTTGCAGGGCCCGAACGAATCAAGAAGCATGCGTCAATGGCAAGTTGCGGGCTGCGATCGACGGAGCCACAGCTGCCGCCGCTCGTGGACGTGGAGACAGCGGGCCGGGCCTAGGTGGGGCCGGTCCGGCCCTGTCCGGAACCCGTCTCCGCTTCCCCGGGCTCCCCTCCCCCTCGCCGATCAGCAGTTCATAACGCCTCATTTCCTGTGCATTCCGGGTCAAACCAGAGGAGCCAACACCAACAAGACGCTGCGCCCACGACGCCTTAGTGTATCCAAATAAATCTGGTGAGCAAAGTGCGCCGAATCCCGACGGCGGAGTCAGACAGCGCTTGGCGTGGACGTCGAGACAGTGGCGACTCTTCACGACGATTCGGTTCTGCAGGCTCCAAGGCTCTGAGACCTGGTTCATACACTACTTCAAGTTTTCGCGCGCTACAGACTGCTCAGCCACTGTGTCTGTCTTTCACAGGAATACGAGGCCAAAAGGACACGGCAGCAAGCAAAGCCGCCAAGGCAGCAGGGCAGCCGCCATGAAGAGCCATCGACCGAATTGGCGACCAGCAGCGAGTCCACGCCGCCACGCCGCCTCCGCTCAAAGTGCCACTGCGACGACGCCACTTGCTCAGACCTTGACCGCGTCAGGGACAGTTGGCAGCACCCTGGGCCTGTTGGTTCGCAGCGCCGTTTCTCGTGAATCTGTACGTCGTCATGCCCTATCCAATTACAAACTACTGTACTGCTGTTGAACGGCTAAGTAACTGCCCAATCGCAGCGGCTATGTCGCCGTTGATGCTCGCTGCCAAACCCTCCTCCTCCAGATCCGACGGTGCGGCTGATTCAGGTCCCATCGCCACCCTCACTAGCTTGACCCTGCCCTCGCTGGACCTGGCCCAGTCCTCGTTCGGCCACCGCAGCACTCCAGGCGTCGACGATCCCACACCGAGCTCGAGAATGACAACATCTTTGCCGTTGGCTCTCATCCGCTCCTTGAACTCTTTCCACCGCCTCTCCCCGTCCTTGAATGGGGCATCGTTGAATCGATGGTCGGCACGGACGCAGATGCCCATCATGCCATCGCAGCGGCGGCACCGCGGGACTCGGCCCGGGTCCGTCAGCCGCTGTGTCCTCGGGTCCAGTGACTGCTGTGCGGCTTTTAGCCATGGCTCCGACGGCTCCGCCGAGTCGGGGTGGCAGTTTGACAGGCACTGCAGGACCGAATAGGAGCCCTGCGGCGTGGACAGCTTCTCGGGCGCCCATCCGTTGGCCACGAAGAGGCCGTCGGCGTTGGAGGTGCGGACGTGGGCGTCGGGTCCAAGCTTGTCAAGCCACGAGATGAGTCCCTGATACATGGGCGACGGCGGCCAGGACTTGACCAAGCCCAGATGCGTCGCAAAGTATCCCCAGCGGTCCTGCTCCGTGGGCCAGCCGGAATAGCCAAAGACGCTGTAGAGCGTCCGGAACCCGTATTTGAGAAAGCCTGGGAACTCTTTGGTAAAGAGCGCCGTTGATGTGTAGTCGAGGCCGTCGGCGGCAGACAGGCCAGCTCCCGCGCTCACGACGACGGCATCGGCCGAGTTTAGCCACTGGCGTGCGTGGACCATGGACTCGCACTCGACTACGGCGGACGGGTTCGGGCTCGAGGCAGTCGAGCGGCGCCACGTCGGCAGGGCCGAGGACAAGATGTCCTGGTAGATGCCGTGGTCCGTATCGGTAAAGGTGTTGAAGATGACATCCGTCACTGTCGTCTGCAAATGATCGTGAAGCCACGCAGCCACCGTCCGCACCGCAATCTCGGCAGCGTGCCTCGCCGGAAAGGCAAACAGGCCGGTCGAGATGCCGCACAAGGCGACCCGCTTGCGACCGTCCGCTCCGGCCGGTAGCGTCTCGGCGGCCTCGAGCACGGAGCGGTAGCATTGCGCGAGCTGCTCCTCGTGCCGCGGCTCGGGCTTTCCCCCGGGAGCAAGCTGGGGGCCGAGGACGTGCACGACATGGGCCGCGGGAAGGCAGTGTCCCCGCGTGACGATGCACTCGCCGGGGTCGAGGTCGCGGCCTCTCGCCGCCATGAGAGCGTAGCAGTCGTCGCGGAGCCGGGGCCCGGCCCACGTATGGATCGCATTGTCAATGCAGCGATGGGAGGGCTGGAAACAGCCGATGGCGCGGTAGTTGGCGGCGTTGGCGATGACGGTGACGTTGGCCAGGGCGGTCAAGTCGCCTTTCCAGACGGAGACGGTGCCGTCTCGCGCAAAGAACAGTGCTGGCTTGATGGTCTCGGCACGCGTGAGCAGTCTCTGCGACATCCACTTCCGAAGAGCTAGGTCAATGTCGTCCAAAAGGCCTGCCGGCAGCAGAGGATCGGGGTGCCGCAGACACAGCATTTGTTGCAGCAGCTGCCTCTGTCCCGCCTCATCGACGCGGTCTAGACGCTTTTGCAGCTTATGCCGAGGAAGGCGTCTCTCGCAAGGCTCCTCACTGCACTGGGCGTGGTCAAGAACCTGGACAAGGATATCTTGTGTTCTCGGCATGTTGGGTGGAGTATCGGGTGAGCGGTTCGAGGCGATTTGAGACGGAGGAATAATAGAACTGGGGCTCGTCTTATAGTGACCGGTCAGAGAGCTAGAGCCTTCCAAGGCTGGAGATGGGACTTCCGGCCGCCATTTAGGCATCAGGTCCCTTGATTCCGAGCCGAGCGGAATTCCACGAGCCGTATCTTGTCGGGTCAAGTCGAATAAGCAGTGTCTGACTCGGGTCCTTTCTCTACGTCTACGCTACATGACAAACCGATGGCAACAGGCAGGACGGCAAAAGGCTCCCACCGGTGATGTGCAGATTGGCGGCGTTCTATCAGGCCGATGAAAAGACCGTTTCTCGAGGCCTCGTGGCCTCTGGTTTGAAGTCAAACATGCCCATTTCGCCCCTGGTAGGGCGTCGCCTGTCGCTTTTATTCTTGTTGCTTGATGCTGAAACCTTGATCAGAGTCTATCTCGACTTACGAGGGAGTCAACTGACAAAGCCATCCCACAAGACATGCGAGCCTTGGCCACTGGATGGAAACGTTGCGGCTTGCCCCATGGGCGCAGCAACCCTTATTGTTTCGAGTCCAGCCGCCAACTCGCTCAAGTCCGTCGTGTGGTTTAGTCATGGCTGTGGGTTGGCCGAGATGCAAGCACCGGTTAACGAGTATCCCATCGGGTGGCGCCCACATTAGAACCATGCTAGAAGCTCTCGAACTGTGGGACACGGTCAAGAGCCGCGGGGTTAGCCCGGCAGACAGGGCGACCGGCCATTGAGGTCGGCGGCTCGGTGGGTCGCGTAGTCCGGCGAGCCGGGCCTCCCGCCCCCAGCAAACCAGACGGCGCCGGACACGTTAAAACCGCCAGTGTCCGCCGACGCACGACCAGGTCCAGATTCATCGACAGTTTTGCGTTGGTGTTGATGCTGTTTCCTCGTCTTGTTCGTCGAACTTTGTTCCGAAAATAAACACAAAATGTCATCCCCTCCTACCGTGGCCATTGCCGGGGCTTCGGGCAACCTCGGCGCAAGCATGGCCCAGGTCTTTCTCGAGCCTGCCTTTCGTGCGCGGTTCACCGACGTCATCGTCCTGGCGCGGGGCAACTCGGCCAAGATTCAACAGCTGGTCAGCAAGGGAGCCAGGTTACGACAATACTCGGAAGACAAGCTCGAGGAGGCTCTTGAGGGCGTCGACGTCCTTGTAAACACGTACGTGCCCTGGACCGAGGTGCTCATGGGCTCGTCAACGGCTAACAGTTTGCTCCAGCGTTGGGCCGTCGGGACACAAGTTCAAGGAGAGCCTGCTCCGCTGCCTCCCTCGGACTGCAGTGCGGCTCTACTTTCCGTCCGAGTTCGGAGTCAACCACTACCTCCACGACTTTGACCACGAAGAGTGGAATGCCAAAAAACACCACTTCCGCCTCACCAGCCAACTCATCCCCAACATCCGCGTGTGCCGCGTGTATCCCGGCCTCTTTCTCGAGGAATCCATCGGCCCATGGTTTGGGTTCTTCACCAAGCAGGGCAAGTATGAGGCCATAGGCAGCCCGGCACAGCCCGTTACCTACACGAGTATGGACGACACGGGCAAAGCCCTGGCGGTGCTAGCATCATCACCTCCGGCCGCTGTGCCGGCAGAGGTCTACCTGAGCGGCGACAGCAAGTCCTTTGCCGAGATTGCCAAGATTATGGGAGAAGCCGGTGCTGGTCACATTGACGTGTCGCGCATCCCACTGAACGAGTACAAGGCACAGGTCTTGTCGAAACCGTCGCCGACGCCGGAGAGATATCTCAGGTTCCTCATGGCCGAGGGGAAGATTGATCACCGCAGCGAGGGCCTGGGCAATCACAACCATCTCGTGCAAGGAGCAGGGGAAGTCGAAGCCTTTAAATCGATGACGGATTTGGCAAAGGAGACCCAGGGGCGACCATGGGTCGACTCCGACTGAGAATTGCCTGAATAGGTGAGTAGAGTACACATGATATTCACAAGAGGGCGAACATGCCCCACGCACTTCATGACCTAATTAGTGGCACGCTGGGACGAAGCAGGCAAAGTCGTGTACTGTATGTAGTGATGATACCAATATCAAAAAGCAAAAAGAACAGCTCTGGACAAACGGGGAATCGAACCCCGGACCACTCCCATGCTAAGGGAGTATTATACCACTAAACCATTCGCCCATCAAGACGTGTTGACGAGGAGCCGCTGGACGAACAGGGAATCGAACCCTGGACCACTCCCAAGTCTTCGAGACATGCTAAGGGAGTATTATACCACTAAACCATTCGCCCGAGATTGTGTGATGGCAGGCTTCGTTATTTAATTCTGAGAGGGCTATGCGCATGATTGTGGAGGTCCGGTGGGGTGGCTTGTTTGCCTGGTTTTGTGGGTGGGCCGAGCGAGGTTTGATACGTAGTACGTACGTGTAATTATGCCCCGGTCAGTAAGAGACCCACGGTGGGGGCAGGGAGGGGCTCGTGCCGGCTCAGTCAGTTACCTGCAAGTACATACACTCACTTATCGTGGCAGAAGAGACTCATGGCTTGCGGCATTGCTGCGGAAGCTGTAAATGGATACGACTGATGATGGGATGAAGTCCATCAACGGACAAGGAAGAAAGCGGTTCCGCCTGTTACTTGATCCGGGACACGGATAATACCGCTCCCGCTCCCAGTTCCGTGGTTGGCGCTCTTGCCTAGCAGCCTTTCCCGCACTTGGCAAGCGATGGGGCAGGAGCAAGGCATCAGCACGACTTCCCTCCGATATCTGGTCATGTTGTCATCCCATCTGGAGAGATAAAATTGCCAAACGAGACCGAGTCATGGCAGTTTGAGCGCTGTAAACTGACGAGTGATGAGTTTGTTTGTTGGTGTACAGGGTAGGTGTACAGGGTAGGTGTACAGGGTAGGTGTACAGGGTAGGCTGTATGAAATACCTTTTTCGTGCAGGCCTGCTCGGCGTCTTGGTGCAGCAAAAGCCGTGTAAGTTAGTGACATCATTGGTTTGTCCTCCAACATGACTGAGCGAGGCTGTGAAGTGCGCTAGAAACTTTTGCGCCCATCAGCCGAAAGAAAAAAAATAAAAAATTCAGGCTTGCTTCCTCGCCCTTGAGGAGGCCTCTCCAACTGGTCTCACCGACCTTGGCCCGAGTGTCTCTTTCGCATTTCGCCTCTCGCCCCTTGTCCTCCTCCTCTCTTGATGACGACCATGATCAGGTAGGGTAGTAACTGCTCGGCTTATTGCGAGCCCACGCACGCCGCCAGTTGATATTTCACCCTCCCTTCCTCCTTCGCTGCTCGCGTCACGGGGCCTTGGAGACAGGGTGGCGCAAGACGACGTCAAACTGCGCGCCACGTGCCTTCAGCGGTCACACACCAGCAGCAGCGCTCGCTCATCACCTCGGACAGCTACAGCCTCCTTCTCCGGTAGCAGAACCCTCGCGTCCCTCCGACTAGGCCATGCGCCTCTTCCTCCTGCCCGTGTCGACACGGCGCACCCTCTTGTACGCACAGCGTCTCAACGGTGGCGCCGGCGCCACCAAGCCCGAAGCCAGCCTCGTTGACAAAACCACCGCCTGGGCCGCCAAGAAATGGTCCCAGTGGGAGAAGAAGGAGTCGGGCTGGCAGCGCAAGGTGGTCGACTACGGCAACCACGCCTTTCGCCGCATCCCCTACCAGGAATGGGGGCTCAAGTCGGTGCCGGCCCGCCGCCGTGACGACCAGCGCAACGGCACCAACAAGGTCGAGCTCGTTTTCCCCGGCAGGGCCTTTGGCGCGGACCAGGCCCCGGCCGTGGCGCTCAAGCTGGCGACGGAGAGGCTCGGGCTGCACCGCCAGAAGATGATGTGGTGCTTTGTCGGCATGCCGATTACCGCGCCCCTTGCCCTGATTCCCATGTACGGAGTCTCCTCTGCCGTATCCCAAACATGATGCTGACCTCGGCCCGCCTACAGAATCCCCAATATCCCCTTCTTCTACCTCGTATATCGCGCCTGGTCCCACTGGCGCGCCATTGCCGGTGGCCGACACCTCCAATGGCTCGTCGAGAACAAGCTCGTCCTTCCCTCCCCGTCGACGACGTTGGACCAGCTCTACAGCAGAGCCGCGCCGCTGCCCAGTCCAGACACCCCCGCGGGCCGAGAAACGATGCTCCTCACGCAGAAGCAAGTCCGCAGCTTCTCCGAGACTCTCAATGTCCCGGAGCTCGAAATCGAGCTAGAGCGAGCCATCTGGCAGGTCGAGAGGGATCTGGAAGCTGACCGGCCGAGCCCCGAGGCGCACGCCGAGACGAGACAGGAGGGAGAAGGGACCGAGCCACAAGAACCGGCAAGAGGAAAGAAAGCTCTGACTCCCGAGAAGGAGAAGCAATGAGCCACGCCACTCGCGCGAGCATACTTCGATGAATGTTCACCGCGATTCTGCCACAAAAACACGATCAAGTAGAGCCATATACGAAGAGATGGAGGACAGGGCAAGCAGCCTCGAGACCACTGGGGACATGCGCACGCGCATGCGGGTGTTCTATATACTATATCGAGTCTCGGATAGCTGTCTGGAAGAAGGGCCCGACACTCCAATCAATCAAGCCATGCGCAACTCTGCGCGGCGTCTCCCCTCTTCCCTCTCGCGACGCGCCTTTGCACTGCGCAGCACCTCGTGCGGGCTGACAAAGGGCAGCATCTGCTTCACGCCCATGGCGAGCACCACCCGCTGCGGCGTGAAGAAGCCAACCTCTGGCATGCGAAACAGGTAGTCGTAGTGCGGAGGCCGGGGCACCCCCTCGTCTTGCGCGCCGCGCCGCTTTTCCTCGGGCGGCTCTCGCTCATCGCGCGAGTTGTCGAGGGGAGAGACGGCCGACATGTCGCCATCGCCGTCGTCGACCTCTTGGGGATACCGTTCCTGCCTCGGGGGAGCCGCCTTGATCTTGCCCGTGCCCTCTGCTGTCAGCCTACCCTTCCAAGAGAAGGGGCCACATGACGTTATACCTGTCTCGCCCTCGGGGCCTCCCGCCTCAGGACCTGCAGCCGCCAAGCCTGCGCTGCCTTGTGCCTCAGCAGTCTCTGCGCGGGACTCATGCTCGCCGTCGTGGTGCTCCTGCGCGCCATCTTGCTGCTACTGCCGCCGCCGCCGCCGCCGCCGCCGCCGCCGCCGCCTCCGCCGCTGTTTCGCCTCCGCCGCAGCGCCAGTCCCTCTCCCTCACAGCTCCTTGGGTTTAGCGGCGACGGCACGAGCGGCTCGTAGGCCGTGCCTGCATGGGAGGGTGTCGACGCCATTTCGGACGGTGCGGTGGGGACTTTTATGGTGCCGAAGAGCCGTGGCGGGAGGCGGGTTTGCTCGGCGGACCGGTGCCGAGGCCATCTACTACTTGTAGGCGGCGGCGCATCATGGTGCGTTTATTGACGGCGTTGACGCGCACACTTGGAATGCCGCGCGCTGGGGGCCTGTCTCACCACACGCAGACCATCGAGGCGGCATTTCAAGCCTCTCCCGCGCCCGGGCTGTGCCCCTCCAGCGCGAGACATGGTGCCTCCAAGACCCTGCCCTGTAGGTGGTCTTGGTTTGCGTCTCAACACGGACAAATCCGTCTGCCCGCGGAAGCCATCTCGCCACGGAGAGATCCCTCGCCGGCAGCTCATCACGTCACTTGGCTTCAAGGCGTCGTATCAAATAAAACTCCATGTTTATACGGTCAATGCACCGTGCCGAGGACGTCCAAGACGTTTGCTAGGAACAAGAGGGGGATATCAAAGCGAGTGGTTCATGCCGTCTCCAACGCCTGTTCCTGGATGAGAACACACATACCCAATTTGAAACAGCCTTCCCCGAGACAAGGACAAACACAAATAGTTGCATCCAAAAACATCACCCCGAGATGAACGTGGCTTCGGTGAGGAGCTGGCCCTCTTCGGAAACCTCCTCGTTCCCAATCTTGAGCTTCAGGGTGACTTTGGGGGCATACTGGAAGAGAATCAAGCATTAGGGGAAGCCTTGCCCTGCCGGGACGGAGAATCAAAACATACCTGGTAGATGTAAGGCTTCGTTCCCGCTGCACCGGCCACAATCTTCTTGATAAACGCCGGCACCTCGGCCATGACGTCGACCCTGTCGACGCGATCCCCTAGAGGCGTCTCAATTACGGCGTCGACGGACTTGCCGTCCTTGTATTTGCCTTGCCAGGAAAACTTGACATGACTTGGCTCCGGCCATTCATTGTCCGGATCGCCCTTGACGGTGGTATGAGTGGCCTGGTTGTCGCAACCGGCCGTGATGATCTGGCCTTCTTTCAAGATGCCGCCGACGTTGACCACGGTAGAGCCGTACGAGGGAGGAGTGGTAAACTCCATCATGACGGCCGAGTAGTTGGGGCCTTGAAAGGCGACAAAGTTCCACCGGGCGGCAGCGTGGTGAGGCTTCATACCCTGCAGGGCGTAGGCATAGAGCGCGGTGCCAGCGAAGTCAATGGGGCCGTCCTTTGTGGTGATGGTGCCCTCGACGGCGCACCGCGGCCAAAAGGCGTGTCGCATTACACCCCAGGGATTCTCCAGGTCGGTCCCAAACTTGGTGGTGCCGGACTGGCCAGCTTGGAACCCGGGTGCTGTCTTGGTCACCTTGAGATTGACAATGGCCCTCTCGTCGGTCATGCTCTTGATGGTGTACGAGTTTCCGTCCGGGGAAAGCTCGACGGCGCAATCGTTTGCGTAAAAGGACGCCTTGTCCTCGCTGAACTCGACGTTGCTGAGGGGCGTGGAGCACCAGAGATGGGGCTTGGCCGGGTCTCTGGAGAAGACCTTGCAGTTAAACTGGCTCGTCGTTCGGATGCCGCTTTGCGTGAGGGTGTGTCAGCGGCCGCTCGCCGGCAAACACGATGAGTTTAACGTACGCAACGCTGCTATAGATGACCTGGGCAAGAGCGATGTCGCCGCGATTCGAGAAGAGGTAGAAGCTCTCCGTCTCGACGCAAGTCGAGTCCATGGCCCTCCACTTGAGGTCATCCCGGGCGATCTCGGTGTGGGGCGTCGTCTGTGCCTCTTGGGCGACCGACTTGATGGCAGAGGGGCCATAGATGGGCTCTTGGGTGCCGGCGACGTTGGCCAGCCTGGAAACGGGCAGCATTGTCCGTGGTCAGCGGCGGGCACGGCCTGGTCGGCAGTGGACCGAAGGGCACTCACTGTTGCTTTGCCCAATTGAACATGGCGAAGGCGGACGGGATGGAGCGGATCGAAGGATGAAGACAGGAAAAGGGGATGATGGATGAAGGCGAGCAAGGAGGCTGAGGTGTGCAAAGACGGGCCTGTATGCTGGCTGGGTACCTGGAGGGGAGACAGGTGGTGGGTGGGTACCTTGTGCAGCTCGGGGCACTGAACGATGACGAGGGGTCTCTGCGTGATGGGCCCGACAGCCTAAGGTAGGTACTAGTAGGCAGGTACTTGGGTACTCGGCAGCGCTGATCGGGGATTTAAAGAGGCCCTGGGGCAGCATTTGGGCGTCATGCTCTAGTGGGGATCTGCCCAATCATTAGCCGGCTTAGTACAGAGTACCTAGGGGGCAAGTAATCAATGAGTGAAATTTGCCTCGTCAAGTGTAGATAGACCACTTGGCTATTTCACGAAATCAGCAGATAACTCCCGCACGGTTGGGGGACATTGATAAAACAGCTCTTCCATATACTACTGAGGAATTGTACACAGCACCACACATATTCCGTGTCTTTTCCATCGTGGCCCAGGGTCGCTTGCCAGCCCCGCGTCCAGCGTTGCGCCCGGGCGTCCTACGCACAGGTACCTACCCAGTAAGACAACGCAAAAGCGCCGCCCGGTCGGCCAGGCCGGATCCAGCAGCGGCATGATGGATTTGGCAGCAAGGATTCCCTTTGGAGCTTTTGATCATCTCTCAAGTGCCTGCCGATTAGGCCTTGTGCAGAGGAGATTCCGTCCGAACAAAGGCGTTCATAAAAGCTGCAGGGCCAATCCCGAGCCTGGTCGTGGCCAGCGATGCGCCAGCCTGTACTCTGTACTTGTACCTGTACTTCCCTCTCCCCGGGCACCTGTTGCCAGGGGGAGCCAAAGCCAATCTGCATCGCGCGCTCTTCTTTTTTCCCACCTCAGGATTTTTCTCACTCACCAGCGCCGACAGTCTATCTACCCTCCATCGCAACGGTCGCATGTCTTTTGCCCGTCCACTCCTTTTCCGACCGTCGCTTTGATTTCGTCTCTCTCCATTCGACTCGCACGCTCCTTCCATCTCGTGCCTTTTCAGTCTTCGTCCTTGACCGTGATAGTTTCCCGACACGCGCCGATATTCCCTACTGCCAGCCGGGGCCGTTTGCGAATCGCAGCCACAGCGCGCACTCGTCTTGGCCTTTGTCGAAGAAAGCCCTTTCACACCCAGCCGCCCGACGCGAACGAAATACTGTACGAGGATTGAGCTTCACGTCCTGATAACCCGGACCCGCGCCGCCGAACCACGCACTTTGTCGAGCAGCCGACGATGGAAGACGGCCCGCAGATGCTCCCGCCGCAGCCCGCGGATCCGATTTCCCGACCGAGTTCGACGTCGACGTCGGCATCCGCGACACTTCCACAGCTGCCTGGCATCGCAGCCCTGGCCGCCAGCAATGCCATGTTAGAATCCCCACAGCCAAGGTACGCCCGCGTCTTCACCAAGCCGATGAAATGGGGGTCGACAATCGAACGCCCATCAGGGCTTTGTATGGCCGGGCCGCGGACCGTTGGGCCGTTGCTTGGGCTGCGAGCCTTGCCATGGCTTTGTCCCATGCCTCGTGCCCACTTCCCCAGCCGCTCATCGCCAACCGCAGATTGTGGCTCGATGCTAACGCGCATGCTTTTTTCGCAGGGCAACGGCGGCGCCGCAAGCGCCTTCCCATACCGGCCACTCCCCCGCCGCGACCAGCGGGGGCGGGGGCAGCAACCTCGTAAGTCTGGACTGCATTGCCGAGCGACATCTCCTTGCGTGATCCATGGCACTGCAGCGGCGCATCAGCATGTTATCTCTGGACCCCATGAGAGGCAATGGCGAGCTCGCTGGGTTGGATCGTGGTGGAGACTTGCAATCGCTTCGGCGAGTGCCTTCGTCCGCGTTGCCGGTCCTTATCGCGCCAGTGATGCTGTGCATCACGTGCCTTATCGCGAATCGCTGCGAGCTAGTCCCCAACGGGCGACCCTTGCCTGCCAATCAAGGGTCGGCTTATCTCGCCTTATCTTGGCGCTTGCCCAAGTTTTTTTTCTGGCACATCCTTATCGATCACGATATCATCATATCATTTATCTTCCCTATCTTCCGCATCGCCATTTGTACCTCGTCCAACCGGCAACATGATGGCTTCTAACGCTTCCTCACAGCCTACGTGCCAGAACTGCACCACGTCGACAACGCCCTTGTGGCGTCGCGACGAGTTTGGCGCTGTCCTGTGCAACGCCTGCGGCCTGTTTCTCAAGCTGCATGGCCGACCACGCCCAATCTCTCTAAAAACCGACGTCATCAAGAGCCGCAATCGCGTCAAGACAATGCGCCCGGATCTGGCGCCCAAGAAGAAGGTGAGTCGCTTACCTCTGTATCCTCCCCCCGACCGCTGGCGAGCCTCGTTTCTCATTCCCTTTAGCAGCAGCAGCAGCAGCAGCAGCAACAACAACAGGTCCACAACTTCCCTCTCCCAATCGACGCGAACAGTGCTGAGATCTGCGCCCAGAATGCCGCTGCCGCTGCCCAAGCCATACAGAGAGCAGCACAAAAGCCGGCCAACGGAAATCATGAAGGCTCGGACTCCCCCATCTCCCGTACTGGGACCCCTTCCATGTACAATCAAGGGCTACCATCATTCATGGTTGATGACCCGTACCAAACCGGTTTCAACGCAGCCGCCGGGCCGGACGGTAGCGCCGGCTCGCCCATGAACGGCGACCGCACGCTGGACACGCCACAAACGCACGAACAGCTGATTGCACACAACTCGAGCCTCAAGACCAGAGTCAGCGAGTTGGAAGTGATCAACGAACTCTTCCGAGGTCGGCTGAGTCAGTTGGAGCAGCAAGAAGCAGCCGCGCGCCATGGTCAGGAAGTCGCGGGCGTGGAGCAGACGCAGCTGAGGACCGAACTGGAAATCTACAGAGAGAGCGAAGCACAGCTCCGGACGCAACTCGAAGACAGCCATCGACGCGAGAACATTCTGAAACGCCGACTCGACGAGTTGGAGCTGGAGCTGAACGAGGCCAAAGAGGCCTTGGAAGCGCCGCACGACCGGCCAGCCAAGAAGCCCCGGGTGGAAGCAGATGCGACGGCTGCCGGGGAGGAGCTAGAACCGGAGCTCGAAACTTATCAGGAACCGGAGCCGGAGCCGGAGCAGGAGCTTCAGCCTCAGCTTCAGCCCGAGTCTGAGCTTCACCCTGAGCCCGAGCAGGAGCGAGCCAGCACACCGGCCTCGGCGGCTGGAACGGCTAGCCATTGAGAGCATGGGAGACTCGTTGGAGCGGCGGTAGCGAGGCACAGCGATGGCGAACTGCCCCGTGGCTCCTCTGCTGCCGCCGCGGTGGTGGTTTCGTCTATTGTCGTGATTTGGACTCGAAACCTGGCGACATCGTCTTTCCTTATACCCCTGCCAGGACGGGTGTCTTGTCGGCTGCCTCTTAGCAGCGGTGACGGCGGAGTGTGCCGGCGTTGGGGTGTGCTTTGAAATCGACTCATCTATATAATTACAACCCACCTGCTCGTGCAAGAATCGCCACGGCGTGATGGGGCATTGGCTCGGGAGCGTGCGTGGCAGCGATGCAGAGGAATGGAAGATACCTGAAAGTGCCTCGTGGTGGACAACAAGACTTGGGCTTTCACATGATTGGAGTTTTGGGCGCAAAAAGGCTGCTAGTGGCGCCAAGCTTGTGCAGAAAGGGCGGGAGGCATGAACAGAAAAGTCGCTGCTTTACGATAGAAACTTGAAAGGTTCCTTTCCACTGTGTCTTGTATGCGTTTTGCCATGTTTGAGGGGCCGCAGGGCAGAGCGTGTCTCGCGCAGCACCTGCGCAGCTGGTACACCTGGTGACAAGAGTACTGAGGCGAGAAAGATGACCTGCAGAGCCTGCCCATTTGAGAGCAGCAACGAGGATGTTCTTTGCCTCGAGTTAGGAACATAAAATACAAATAGGAAGCCATTAGTATCTCAAGCCGCCT
This sequence comes from Hirsutella rhossiliensis, assembly GCF_020360975.1. Taxonomy (NCBI): domain Eukaryota; kingdom Fungi; phylum Ascomycota; class Sordariomycetes; order Hypocreales; family Ophiocordycipitaceae; genus Hirsutella; species Hirsutella rhossiliensis. The sequence continues at coordinate 5,478,006 of NW_025408669.1, forward strand.
TGGCTGCGATAACAGAGGGCGGGTCACGTGCTCGCACGCGGCTGGTTTTGCTTTGAAGAAACGCCACCCCGTCTGCACCGCGCATGCGTGCATACGTACTTCATCGCACGCAACCAAATCCGCCCCCGCCTCGGCTCGCCAAGTCTTCACCTCTGTGACTGAGCATCCAACTTCACCCACCATGCCGAGCAAGAGTTCCCGAGGAGGTCCCGCGGGCGCGCGAGGGATCGTGGCAAAGGCGCCCGGACAAGGCAAACTGTCGGGCAAAACCATCCTGGGCGGCAGCCGGCGTCATCGGTATGTTGTTCCGTCGTCTCTGGCTGACGCGAGGGCGACCAACTGACTCTGGGCGCAGCAAGATTCTGCGAGACAGCATACAGGGAATCAGTGAGTTGTTGAGAGCCTCACCCCGCGGCCGTCTGCTGCTTATGCTATGCTGAAGAAGCCGTGCACTGACTCGTGTGATTTTAGCCAAGCCTGCCATCCGGTAAGCGCGCAGCCGTTCTGGTGCTGGGCCAATGCTGACCAAGACAGGCGTATGGCCCGACGCGGCGGCGTCAAGCGTATCTCGGCGGGGATATACCCCGAAATTCGCCTGGCCCTGAGAGATCGCCTCGAGACGGTATGTACTCCCTTTCATCTCATTTTCCGATTGGACATTACGGCCACGGCTTTGGATCGCTGACCGCGCGATAGATCTTGCGCACCTGCACCATTTATGTGGAGCACCGCGGCGCAAAGACCATCACAACCACCGACGTATGTGGAATATTGACCTTTCCGCTCGCCATGTCCGTGGCCCGGCTGACGGCTCACTCTAGGTACTTTACAGCTTGCGCAAACTGGGGAGGCCTATCTACGGATTCGACCCGGACACTTACGATGGTCGCAAAAAGGCCCGTCGCGGCACGACAAAGTAGCAGGTTGCATGGCAAGCTGTGCTTGCAGCTCTTGCCTTTTCCCGGTCACGAGAGCTTTCTCTCCAAAATGTTTTCATAAAGATCTGCTAGGCGTCCCGGAGGAAAACGGATGGATGGCCCGTTTGTCATGTTTTGTTGGTTTGTTTTGCCTACGATGACGGAGGGACCGTGGACGTTAATGGGGGAGACAATGCCAGCAACTACCATGCATTGATGAATGAATGAGCTTTCAAGCGCTCATGGCCCAAGTTGGGAATCTACCTTCGGTTCCAGCAACAACGAGTGAGAGCTAGGCAAGGAGAGAAGAACAAAGCGCCAACGATAAAATATGGGGTATCTTGAACGAATGTGAAATGCACATGTCCCGCTCACAAATAAAACCTGCCCTTGGCATCCTCACCACTTCCTCTTCTTGGTCGTCTCCCACTCGGCAGCCGCGCCCTCCAAGGCCCTAGCGGCGCGAAACTCGTCCCTGCGAAAGGGCGCGGCAAAGAAGCTCGGCAAGAGGACGGCGCTGTTGGCGTGCTCCTTGGCGAAGCCGACGCGGGCATCCCTGCCACACCTGTCCTTGGCCATCCTGACGGCGGCGAGTAAGAGGTCCCTGCCGATGCCCTGGCCGCGGTGATGCACGTGCGTGGTCCAGGCGCGAATGACGCCCTTGCCGCCGCGGAGGCTGGCGCTGCGATTGCGGCCCCGGCGCTTGGGGGATGAGCAGGGCGGACATGGGCTGGGCTCGAGGTGGAGGACGAGGGCGCCGACGAGGAGGCCGCCGCGGCGGGCACCTATCATGACGACCTGGTCGCTCTCGGGCCCGAGCCAGGACGAGTCGATGGCCTGGGCGAGGGGCACGTAGCCGAGGGTGGCGAGGCGCACGGCGACGAGGTAGGCGGTGGTGACGGCGGTGCAGAGGGCGAGGGCGAGGCCGGCGCTGCCGCCCCTGGACAGGTAGGCGAAGCGGTAGGCGAGGGTCCAGGCGGCGGTGACGAGGGCGAGACACAGCGGGTGGAAGAGGAGGATGCGGACGGCGCGGTGCTCCATCTGCGTGACCGAGTCGGCGACGAGGCGCAGGCCATGGGCGCGGTCGTCGGGGGTGCTGAGCGTGTCGAGGAGTAAAGGGGGGATGTCGTCAGTGGGCGCCAGGGGCGAGCTGCTGCTGGTGGCGAGAGGAGACGGGGGCTCCGACGGCAGCTGGTGGTGGTGGTAATGAGGGTAGGGATGAGGAGAGCAGGGCTCGAGGTAGGGCGTGTTGCAGTTTGAGGAGATGGCCGAGGGGGTGAGGACGAGGTTTGCTCGTAGAAAGGTGAAGAAGGCTAATCGTGGACGAGCATGTTAGCAGGCGGCCTGAAGGTCTCGATGGTTGATAAAAGGGGCCCGTTATTGCCATGTGGTTGCACCGGCAAGATCCTTGCACAGCGTAGCATCGCATAGGCAGTCGTTGGGAACCAGGGTCCAGATCCAACGACCAACAACGGAGAATGCTGGGATGGAAGGCAGCAGAGCAAAGACGTACCGGCACTTGATCTCAGGCCGGACACGACGCCGACTCTGTCCGACACGAAGCCGGGGCCACACTTGCTGAGGTCGAGCTGACGCACGCCGGGCTCCATGGTTGACGATGATGGGCTGGAGCGAAGCAGAGAGTTGCAAGACGAATGAATGCGCGCGTATCGGACGGTGGTGGAATCAGTACGGCATGAGCCGCGGGAGGCGCGCCGGCGCTGCACAAGCGGGACGGAGGGGGGTTGGGGAGGAGGAGGAAGAGAAGGAGGATGAGGAAGACGAAGAGGAATAAGAAGAAAAAGAAGAAGAAGGAGGAGGATGAGGATGAGGGTGAGGATGAGGATGAGGATGAGGATGAGGTGAAAGTGAGGTGAGGTGAGATGATCGGAGGGACCAGGTTTGAAGAGATGGGTGTGGAGCCGGGAGATATATACGTCCGTAGACCGGAGAGGGAGGGAGAGGTGGATAAAAAGAAAAGAAGAAGGTAAAAAAAAGAAGAGGATTTTTGGGGGATCCTTGTTGGGGAGGGGGGGTCAATGTCTCGACGCCGTGCTGTCTCTCACTGCTCTCTCGACGCAGGCTTGGTCGGTACCGCCGACGTGGGACGTGCTGGCGGACCGTCGTCCATCGGCCAGCCAGCCAGCCTACAGTGTGTCAAGTGCGTATTGTCTGGGAAAAGCTGGGGGAGCAAGCATGTGCGAGTTGTGCGCAGACAGGGCTAGACATGATTGGCCCTCCCGCCGAGCTTACAATCTACAGCGACTAATCCAAGATGGAAGCGAGCAAGAGGAGGAGGGAGGAGGAGGAGGAGGTGGTGGGGAGGGGGGCAGAGGTGGGGGGGGGGTTCGAGACAGTGCTGGTTCAAGATGCGGCTGTCTCTGGGCAATGGGGCCGATACAGCCGTGATGCAGCACAGCCGGCAGCAGCAGCTTGCGGACCGATTCGGCGGTGATGGGCTGCTCTGGCGGGCTGCTCTGGTGGGCAGTTGTGGTGGGCAGTTGTCATGAGGCGCCTGGCAACTGCGTTGACGGGGGGTAATCTAGAAGATACGTAGAAGGCTATTCGACGGGAACTCATCTCAAGACGACCAACGTCTCTGCGTTGATACAGTGTCGGTGGCCAGCCTGTAACTAACCCGCAACTATACAAGTTACGATACGTAGTTAATTACCTTACCTAATAGTGGTCTAGCTGATGTATAGCACGTAAAGTATTATTAATATAGCACCCACGCGCCCAACACACTACACGCCGCGACATGCGTGCCCTATCCAGTAGTCTTGCACTGTGCCGGGCACATGGGCGTCCGTTTTACATGCTCGCATGCACGGGCTGCCATGTGAGTGACTTTTGTCTGGGACCGCGAAACTATCCGGGGGGCGGCCGTGGAGGACGCACGTGCGGGCCGGAGACGTGGAGAAATGGCGAAAGAAGCGTCGAGGATGAGGAGGGCATGGAGGAGCCGAGATGGAGGGAGCTGCATCGGGATAGGGTGACAGATGCAATGCAATGCAATGCAACTCGAGATCAAGCATCATCGATAGACGAGCTGCTATCGCGCGACCTTATCGCGAGATAGGGAGAGCCGATTGACTGTCTAGGTACTCCGTAGGCTGTGCACCCACCACCCAGCGTGTGTGTTCGGGGAAAAAGACGGGCTAAAACATGCCATCTCGACATGGAGCAGCCGAAGAAACGGCCGCCTTCTTGTTAGGGCGCGGGCCTCGGCAAGGAGGGGGGGGGCTGGGGACCTGGTTTGGCCGAGTGGCTGGGCTGGCCTGAACTCTGTACAGTGCCATACAGTGCACGGGCACTGCAAGGGCCTAAAAGTATTCCAAAGCCCGCTACAGCGCCCTCTGGAGGAGCGGCCCTGTGTATTTATTAGGCACAGTACCTACCTCTCTTGCTAAGGTAGCATATGTGTACCGGTACAAACTTGTTCTCTCCTTGTTCGTTGACGAGGCACTTGGCCATGGCAAGTAGTACTAATAATATCATGGCACTTCTACAGCACGTCTGGCCCTGAACGAGAGACACTCGGAGGTTAGTAGTTTAGTAGCCTGAGCGTCCTCGCCGAGGGATGACACGCCGGCGCCAAAAAAAGGTGAAGAAAGTGTCTTGCCTCTGCCACCAAAACACCAGCGAGCATGGCAAGCTGGATGGATCCCCGATCATGTCCACTTTATACAGTCCATCCACAGGGCGCCGAGTCCCGCGGCATTCTTGAAGCAAATTGCTCCGCAGACGACGACTCCATCCATCTGCGTACTGTATACATACATGCTGCCGCTATGCGATGCTGCCCTCTCCCTCCCCCCTACGGCGGCCTGTAGGTGAGTTGCCCCCCCCCCCTCCCCCCCACCGTTTTTTTTGCTCCCCTCAAGCAACACGACGCCATGTCCCTGCCAAACAGAGGGGGGGCAGATAGAAGAACGAAGCACGTCTCCCGATGACGACGACGATTACTATCCCGAGCGACGGACCGGCCAGAGGAAAGAAAACCGAGGGCAGGCAAAGGGAGGATGAAACTCGACGGCTTTGTCCACCCGGCAATGGCGGGCGACGCGCGTCCGTCCGCGCCGCGCAGGGGCCGTTTCGAAAGGGCCACGAGGCTGCCACGAGGCCTGATTCGTCGCAATTCCTCCGACACGTCAGTGTTGAATGCGTAATCGACAGGACAAAGAAAGGCCCGCGGCCTCCGCTCCCGCCTCCGCTTTCCTCCTCCCGCCCTCCCTGAAACCAGGCGTCGAGGAAGGGAAAGGCGGCTGGGGCGGAATCGATCGACTCGCGCGCCCTTTTCTTTCTTACCCATTCTTTTCCGATTCCTTCCTTGTCCCGGGAGGCGAGACTTGTTGGGCTTCGGACTGACTCCCATGGGGTATGTAGCCTTGAGTTATGTACAGTGCTTGTGTGGTAATTACAGTTGGTGATCAAAAGTGTGTACCACGCACAACGGGGGCGTCGGTCGTCCTTTGTTTTGGCCTGCGCAATGCCATCGGGGTTGGGCTTCAGTGCTGTAGGCAGCCAAGGTTCACTGTAGGCAGCCAAGGTTCCGTCGCTGTCAAGGGGCCCGGGCAGTCTCCGGCTTGCCCCGTTTCGGCCAGCCGGCGGCCATGTGCGTCTGATACGAGACATCGTCAGCCGAGCAGAGAGGCATAATTATTGCTCATGTGGTTTTGCCATACCGTAGCTGCAAGCGCCTCATGACGAGTGCCTGCCTGCCTCCCACCGGGCAGCAAAAGGGCTTCGCACCGATGCCGCCGCCGTACCGCACACATCCATGCATCTAAACGTACATCTGCCCCCCGTCTCGCCTCTAATACAAGCTGGTCGTTGGGCTGGTCGTTGGGCTGGACGTTGGCTGTTTCCATCGCACGGGAGTCGCGGCGTGGATGCATGGATGAAAGGTGGCCGACACTGATTGAGCCGCGGCACAAAGGAGATGGCCCCCATGAGCTGTGCGACGTAGAAGAGGCGCTGCATGCCCAATCACGGTACCGTATATCCGTATTCGTACATAAACATGAGGTCATCGTCGGCATACATTGGCTGCTGGTGTCTTGTCTGCTTCTCCCTCGCCTCACCCTCCTTGTGTACTGTATGTACATGATGGTGAATGGAGACACATGCGAGAAGCTCGGCATGCTGCGGCTTTCACCAGCCAGACAAGCCAAGCCAAGCCAAGCCAAGCCATTGACCCGGTCGAATCAAAGGAATCCATCAACCACATGACAGGGGGAGAGCAGGTAGCTATAACCCGTGCCATCCTCCGGCATGTGCTTGTCCCCTCGCCCTTGACCATCACGCCTCTGCTCCGAGGACGGCAACATAGGCCTTCATCTGCTCGTCACTAACTTACCTATCGGGCCAACAGCCATGAGAGTCACCGCCGTGAGACCAACACCGCTCGCGGTGCCGGCAGCAAGTCTCGGCTAACACGCGGTGCCGGCAGATCTACACATATCCCATCAAGGCCCTGCGCGGCATCCGCCTCGACGAGGCCCGCCTCGGCCCCCAGGGCATAGAGCACGACCGCCGCTTCATGCTCTGCCGCGTCGAGCCCGACGGCCAGCTGCGCAACGTGACGCTCGCCGGGAACCCGCAGTGCGCCCTCTTCGCCCAGGACGTCGTCGGCCCCGACATCCACGTCCGCTACCTGGCGCCGCACCCGCCCGTTGTCCCGCCGCACCCGCACCAGGACTCGGTCCTCCGCGTGCCCCTGCGTCCCGACGTCGCCGCCCTGCCCAAGGTCCACGTCAACCTGCACCAGAGCCTGGTCGATGCCCATCGCATGGGCTCGCCCTATGATGACTGGTTCGCCGCCTGTTTTGGCTTCCCCATGGCCCTCATCTTCATCGGCGACGAGCGGCGTCCCATCCTCGGCACCTTTGCTCCCCAGCCGCCCGCAGGCACCCGCCCCGGCCCGCCCCCCTGGCTCGCCTTCTCCGACGTGGCCCCCCTTCTCTTCGCCAGCGAGCAGTCTCTGCGCAACGTCAGCGCCAGGCTGTCCGGCGGCACCATGGACATGGTCAAGTTCCGCCCCAACATTGTCGTCGATGGCGAGGCCGAGTTCGACGAGGACTACTGGGCCGACCTCTCCGTCCACGGCGAGCCGGCCTTTACCCTGACCAAGATGTGCTGCCGCTGCTCGTCCATCAACGTCGACTACGACACCGGCCGCCTGGCCCAGGGCGACGACGGCATCGTCCTCAAGAAGCTCATGGCCGATCGCCGCGTTGATCTTGGCTACAAGTACAGCCCCGTCTTTGGCAAGTACGGATTCCTCGCCCCGGGTCGGGATTGCCTGACGCTCCGCGTGGGCGACCCAGTGGCCGTCGAGAGTCGCTCGCTCGAGCGTCCTGTTTGCGACTGGCCTCTCAAGTCCAAGAGTGACGCGCGTTTCTACCAGTACTCGGCATAGACAACTTGTCTTTCGAGACGGCTGAAACGAGCGGGGCTATAGAAGCTCAAGGAACTTTCTACATCACCCAAGACGCCCACGTTAGTCCCAAGCCTCGCCAGACCACCGAGTAAGCCGACATTCCTTCTCTTACCTCTCAGGACCCCGCCCTGTCCACACCGGCCGTCTCGAATCTGAGGGAAAGCGACCATTAGCAGCCCGCCGCCACCGTGCAAACCCCTGTTCCAACGACGAGCATCAAGGACATATGCCACAAACACGGCATCGCCCGCGTGGATCAAGTCATCCGCTTTCTGAGTCGACGCCTCAGGCCCGACGCATCCGCTTCGTCGGACAAAAGAAATGAAACCATAAAAGCCCCGGTTGACCGCGTCTCGTTGCCCTCGCCCATGTAACAGCAGCAACACCACTTGAACGTTGCACCGGGGCCGCATACTGTACATCTCGTACGACGGGCGCGCCATCCCGGCAACCTTTTTGAGAGAGGGGCCCAAGGGGGGAGAAAAAGAAAATGGGGGTTTCGACCTTGTCCTCACCCCTGTCTTGGGCCACAGCAGCTGTCAAGGCAACAAACTGGGTCATGACATGCGCCACAGTGACACGGCAAATATGAAGACGAAAAGCTCCGTCAACCCCCACTGTGAATCTCTGTGCGACGAACTCTTCGGCACTGCGAGGCCGCCTCGGGGAAAAAAAGCGAGGAGCTCTCCTGTCGTTTTCCGCCCCTCCCCGGTGGGCCCCCTGTGTCGGCGCCTGGCGGGATCGACGGGTCAACAAGACGACAGGCAAACGGATCATGGCTCTTCTAGAAGCTCTCTGCTCCCATGCTGTGACACCTTCCCTTTGTCCGCGTTCCCAAGCCCGAAAAGAGCAACACAGATCTGCGAACGCCTCGGATCTGCGACAATCACCATCAGCCTTGTGGCACTCTGTACGAGCTTCGTTGTCGGCTGGATTCCACATTAGCCGAGTCTCGTCTGGTCTTGTAAGGAGTACACGAGGAGAAGAAGAAACCACCAGGACTGCGACTCGAAACAGCGGGGTCACAGCGGCCGGCATCCAAGCGGGGTTCCGTCAGGCGCAAACTAGAATGCGTCCCAAAGCCCATGGCGGCTCGTAACGATTGTTGATCAGTTATTGGCTCTGAGAATAGAGGTCGTTTGCTTGCGAGAATCCATGTCAATTGAGAAGTCAAGTCGCTTTTCTGTTCCCCGCTGCGTCGGGTGCGCTTCGATGAGTGGTTGGCCCGAGCCAATTCGTCTATGTGTATTTTGTGCCACCAATCGGACCATGCGCCGTCCTGTACATAGGATGTTCCAGATCTTTCTATATACATATGCCGTGGCCGGCGTTTGAACATGACGGAAAACGTAACTCGGCGAAGAAAAAGGGGGAAGGAGAAAAGAAAACAGGAAAGGGGGAAGAAGCAAAAGGAAAGCCCGACTCCAATCTCTCCAGACCAGTGGCTACACAGTAGTCATTGGCTTATCGTCCCGAGCTCGACACAGACGAACACTCTCACCATGAGACAGCGGCCGTGGGACCGCCCACCAACGACGCGCTCCAGAGACCGGGTGAACGGGGAGAAAAAGCAATGACCAAGACCAGGTGATACCGCAGTCCCTGACCGGTGCTATGGCCTGCAGCCAAAAGGCCCGGGGGAGTGCCACTCCTCTTCAAGCCTGCAGTCAGCGAGGCACCGTACCCAATCCGCTGGCTCCTTGGGGATGCAGGTCTGGCAGGGATCGCTAGTGCTGCACAGAGCCGGAAAAGCCCGTGAAATGGGGAATCCCACGTGGAGCATGCAGCGAAGGCTGGCCAAGGTCGCAGGTCGAGGTGCGTGAATAGAAAAACCAGGAGGGTGTCTCAAAGAAGCAAGAAGTGATGATAATCATGACCAGTGGTTTTGGCCCGATGCCACGCTGCAATGTGCGGGCGACGCCCGTTTGGGCCGGCACGGTCCATTGGGGGATGAGGAATTGACTACCGTCCGCCACGGCTTGCAGAGTCTGTCGTCTTGGGTGTCGGCTGTGCTCTCCATGTCGACGCGACTGGCCAGGACGGCCAAGATTGTCCCCGATGGTCCTCGGACGAGCAAGACCTCGTTGGTTTTGCTTTGTGACAATGAGCGAGGAACGCGCCGAGGAAAGCAAGCCCGGCGAGACTTGCTCTGCCGTCACGCTTCCTATGTGCAGGAGCGGCAGAGGTGAAGCTTGCAGTAGATGCATTCGTAGATGACCCAGTGCGGTCCAGAGCGGCAGTGTTGACATATCCATTGCACCAAGGTGCTGTCGGATTTGATCATCTTGAAAGAGTGAGCGCAAGAATTGGCCATTTTGAAGACGACGAGGTCCAGCAGGTGTCTAGGTGGTTGTGGAGAGTTCAAGTTGGCCTCGACTGGACTGGGTTCTTGCGATCTATAGGAGTGGCAGAGAAGCAGCGTCCGGGGGCTTGGATGGACGTACGGGTCGGGTGGCGTGAAATGGGCGAGGAGACGAGAAGTCGAGGAGGTTGAATAACTATGACGTGAATGTGGGTGGCAGACAGTGAAACTTTGGCGAACAGAGGGCCTTGGGGCTTAAGAAAAACCTGCTTGGTAGCCGAGGGGGGCGGTATGAAAAGACGGTCAAGGATGATGGAGTCGATGAAGCTAGACAGCACAGGAGAGTGAATCCAGGAGGAGCCGAATCAGGAGCCTGGAGTCGAGAATCTTTTTATAATAAGCAATAGGCGAGCCTGGCAAGGAGTGAAGGGTAGGGGACGAGGAGAATGGCTCGGGAAGCCTTCCAAACGAGACGTTAGGGCACGGTGGAACAAGCGATCGGGGGCAGAACGAACGAGTGAGACGAGCAAGCAACCCTGCTCCTCTCTTGTGTTGCTCGTCCTGCTCAGTTTCCCCCCCTTCACTTCTCGCTCGCCCGCCGTCCCTACCCCCCAGCCGGGCTATGGCCAAGCAACGAATCGGGGCCCGGCCGTCTGGTTTGACTTGTCGTGCTGGGGACTCGGGTGGGAGAAGGCGTCTTGTTTCGTCGCAGGCCGTGTACGTCGGACGAGGCCGGCTGAAGGATCTGATTCGACGACGACCCGGTAGACGGACGATGGAGCGTGAGGGAACGGGGCCGGCCTTGAATAGCAGTATTTTTCTTTTTTTCCTCCCTCACCCCTCCCAGGCAGGAGTCGACTTGGCGCTCGTTTAGTGGTGACGACGATGGCTGACCCGAGATAATGGTTGAGAATGGGGGGGGGATGATGGAGAGAAAACTCAGTAGCCTGCTTATCGTACGGAGCCGCTACCTAGTGCCTGAATGGCTGTTCCTCGTGGGAAGCTTCCTTCCCGATTTGTCTAGGCATGGACGACGTCTTGGACCCGAGGAAGGTTGTTGGTTAGTTAGCTTGGGCGGCGGGTCTTTCCCGAGTCCCGCCTCTTCTCGTCCACGTCCGCCCGTCCACGTCCACGTCCACCTCGACCTCGCCAATCCACCGCCAGCTCCCGAAACCTCCGTCGCCCACGAGGCCCATCCCAGCCGGCACGCACTCCTCCATCTTCTTTCAGCTTTTCCAGCTCGAGACAGCCCGGTGAACCCCTGCCGCCCTGGCATGCTCCCCCTGCACCCACGCCGCCCTGTCGACGTCGATGAACCAAACGAGAGACGTGGCTGCAGATCTTCTTGGGCGATCCCGGACAAACGCCTGATGCCAGTGCAGGAACTCCCTCTTCTTTCCGTGGCAGGGGTCCCATCTGTCCTCCACGAGGCAGCCCAGGTGCCGGAGCGAGGGAGGCAGAGACAGACGAGTTTGCGCCATGCAACCCGACGCCTGCGATTCAGCTTGGAAAAGCAAAGCGAAACACGCCCACCCGACAGTCTGGTTCTGGATAGAGGTGTGCCCGTTTGAGCAAGCGGCAAACAGAACAAGAAGAGACTAGCAGAATGTCCCCGGTCTCTCTGCCACCGTTTGTCGGGACATCATGGCTGGACAGTCAACACCGTGCATTGCAAGTACCTGCGTCACATCGATGTATCTGCCGACACCAGCGAGACGGCCATGTGACGTCTTGTGCTCTGTGCAGAGCAGCGTTCGTCACCGTGGCGCTGTCCTGCTCAGCAGCTTCTCACTGCCAGTCAGCCTGGCCTTAGGTCGCTCGACTTGAGGCAATATCAATCAACATGGCACCCTGGCCTCACGTCGGGCATAGATGGTCTGGCCCAACCGCTTGCCGTCGCTCCCTTTCCTTTCCCGCCCAAGTCGAACCGGGACCGGGGTTCCCATTCCGGCTTTCAGCTTCATTTGGCAATCGCGGCACTCATGCACACCGCCGGCCGGGCCTGGCGCCAGCTAATATACTCCACCTTCTCCCAGCCGCTTCAGCTTACGCTCCTCGTCGCCATGGTCCAGCGGCTTGCCATCATGCTTCCAACGTCTCTGGAAACTTCGATTCCGCCGCTGTATCCTCGTGCACCTCAAGTCGTCTGCCCCCTCCCCAACCCGTTTGCCTCTCCGGGACGGCTGCAACCTTGCCTTGACCTGCTCGTTGCACCTGGCGGCAAACGGCCTGCCTTCTTTCCGCCTTCGAGATGACCTTCCCCTCCATGGACATCGTCTGCCCAGCCAATAAGGGCTGTTCATATTACAGCGCAGACTTCCTTCTCTGGCATCCCATCCCGCCTGCCACGGCACAAACGCCGCTGTCGCTGCCGCGCTTGGTCAGCTTTTCCCGAAACTGTTGCCAGTCGGCAACCATCCAGATAGCATCAGAGTGACTGCACAGAGCCCGCCGCAGAGACGCAGGCTCTACTGTCACCACTTTTCCTGGTGCCAGGGAGACGTATCATGCTTTCTTTCGGCGCCTGCGTCCGCCAGCGACGCCATGGCCGATAGGCGTCGCTCTATTTCACGCATCTCAGCACCAGCCCGTCAACACTAGCTGACGGCCTTGGCGGAGATCCAGCAACGCAAAGCCTGGGGGTTGAGTAAAGTATGACGCAGTATCGGCGATCATTGAAGCTGGGACACTCATCACTAGGGCAAACCCTTTTCGCCGGAGACGTTCGCTTTGACTCGACATGACCCTGATTTCCGGTGAGTGGAGTAGGCATGGACAGCAAGCAGGGTGATGCTGTCTGTTTCCTCGTACTTACATGACGTTACATCACATGATGCAGGATGTTGGGCAGCACAAGTGGACGAGATTGCCGACTCTCCTACCAACATCCAAAGACGGCGTGCCTTGCATTTCTCAATGACGTGGAGCAAACCGAAGGATCCAAGCTGCGCTACGGGCTCAGCGGTCGCTTTGCGAGCTTGTGCTGGACACACACATCTTCTCTCGTCAAATGTCTTGGTTGAGAAAAGACCGACGCGTGGGTGACCACCACCATTTACGGAAGTGTCAACTCCGGTCCCATCACACCGAGTACCTTGTGTTGCATTTCCTAATCAAAAGACTGGGGTTCTGCCAAGATTCAAGGCCATGGGAATCAAGCCCGCCCGCGTCTCTCGGAGTTTCTCTGCATCTATGTCTCTCCCTTTCGTCTCCCATTTTCTCTTTGTCCTCTCTTCTCTCGCCGTGCTCTCGCTCTCCCTCTCTCGATTTTTTTTTGGGGGCTAGTTTGCTGCCGCCGTCAACCAACTGGTCCCCAGTCAGACGCACGCAGAGGAATGCAACAAGAGACAACGGGGATGCCAATATCGCCGAGGGCTGCAGCGAGTGCTTGATTTAGCGACGTGCAGAGGCGGCACAGGCTCCGTTTGGACCTGTCGGAAGCGTTGCCAGTGTTATTCCGCAAAGTCGAGTGACGATGGTGGGCCTCTGGGCATATGTGGTCTTGTGCTCGGGATGCTTGCCGGTGCGTCAGTTGGAGCAAGGGCCAGGCATTGTCCGGCTGCGGCCCTGCCGACCCGCTGATCTCCAGCTCATGCGACCGGCCTGTGCCCTGTCTAGCCGCGACCGACCCGACTCGGCCATGTTGAATGCGGCTCAGCCATCCATTGCTACCGCTGCCCGCCCGTTGTCCATCAGTCGCGGTGGAACAATGCATCAAACGTGGCCGGAGCCTGGGGTCTTGCGTCTGCTCGGAGACCGGGAGCGAGCCTCAGCGCGTGCGGTCCTGTAGCCTGCTCACCGGAACGCCTCATCTGCCGCTGCGACAGCGGTCGAGCGTTGACCAAGGCCCCGGGACGAGGACCAGAGGCTTCACTGGCCATGTCCCGTTTTGTGCCGGCTCCTCTTTATTTTATCCAAAGGCCTCAGGCGCAACGGGCGGCGCAGCCCCGGTCTGGCCTGATACCCCTGGGGGCTTACCATGAGGATAAACGGTCCCCGGTGCTCGATACGAGTACAGGGCGCCCACGATGCCTGGAGTTTGGGCGGGCCAGATGGACCCATGGCCATCACATTTGCCCTCATGACATTCTGATGATCCCCATCTGACACACCCCGGGGCGCGGCCAATCACCACTCCATCGCTCTCCCTAAGGTTGTCAGGGGCAAGGGGTAACCCCGGACGCCATCCCCATTTGCTACACGACATGGCGAGACAAGCCCCGACGCTAGTCTGGGAGCGGGCGGCGGATAGGTGCGTCCCGTGTCCATGTCGTCGGGCCCGTCGCCGTCTGTTGCCTCTTGCCTCTGCGCCGCGCCGACTTTTGAGTCAAGTCTTTGGCAAAACTGCAGACGCCGCAGGAGAGACGGGTGCGTGCCCGACGATGAGGGATGCGTACGTCTTGCGTGCCGCTGCCCCCGTTGTTGCTTCTCGGCCACGTTTTTATTCCGCCCGGGGCCCTGTCTAGCAGGATTGGGTGTCCGCGTCAGCAGGTACTTTATCATAATTATGCCATGTAGAAGTATGTATGTACAGTGTCGTGTATGTGTGTCTATGGATGCGCCTACGCCCCCCCGTCATGAAGCATACGGTATGTGCATGGTGTGCTGCAGGTTCGCCCGTCTGCACATACATGTCTGCACCGCTCTGGGCTTCCCTCCCGTCCACGCCATGCTGCATGCTTCGCTCTCAGCCCGACCTGATAGCAGCACGCATGCTTTGACACACGCCACATGTCCTGGCATTCCCGCGTCTCTTGTCTAGCCCCGTCTCGGCCTGTCTCTTGCAGCTCTCGCTCCCCGAGTGCCGCGCGTGCTCGTCTGATCTGGGGGTAGAAAGGTCCTCAGACGCCGCGGTCGATGGAGGAAGCCCGCCAACGCCTTTCTGAGCAGTCACATCCGGGCATGTCTCCCCTCTCCCTACGGCAGCAGGCACCCGGCCGCCTTGGATCTAGCATCGGTAGTCCAGCCTATTCCCTCGAGGGTGATTCCGAGCGAACCCACGGGATTCACGGGGCCGGATCCCTGGTCCCCCTTCAGCATCCCACGCCCCCCCCCAGCCCGAATCCTTGCCCATTGGTCAGCCGCGTGCCGATACATCAGCTGGTCAAGGACGAGCTGAGGCTCGCCCGCTACCCATCTGACATGACCCCGAGTGTACGTAAAACGCCCAAGTCCCGGCGCGCACCGCTCTGCTCTCTCTGCCGGGCGCCCCTCAACACCCCAGTTCCGTCAGGCCGGGTCGGTCGTCTCATCCTGTCCCGTGGCTTCGGCGCCCGCCTCAGCTTGGGCATCATTTTGCTTGACCGGCTCCCCCTTCCTCGCCCGGGACAGTATGTCTTTGGGCGGGAGGGCCTTCATCTCGAGCATGTCGTTATCGTTGGCCAGCCGCTCCTGCTCTTCAAAGGTGAAGGCGTCTGACAGGTTGACGGCCAGGAACGTCTTGGGCAGCTTGACCCTGAGTGCCCATCGCGTCAGCATGTTTCGGGCAAATACGGAACTGGTGGCCACCCAAGGCCACGACCAGGTAATCGCAAGAACAAGGAGGGAAGGGTGGGGGCTAGCAAACGCAAGAACGAGCGAGAGAGATGAAAACACGAGAAGAGACGGAGATGGCCGACTTACTGATTAAACTTTGCTCGCAGCGTCTTGATGACCTGCAACCAGTCTATGTGCGGCGTCAAGCTACGTCTCGGCGCACATCCTATGCAATGCCGGCTGTCGAGCTGGACGTGCAGAGGATCGAACACGTGGCATCCCGGGCTGATGGTGACGCGGATGCTATATGTAAAGGTGGGCTCGTCTCCAGAGGATTCGCCCGCCGCAGGCGCCTTCATTTCGGACTCGTATAACTCGAAGCAGATCTGCGAGAGGTAGTCGAGCTCGGGGATCGTGCTCCGCTTGATCTTGGTCTCGATGCCGCCCTCGATGATGCAGTTGAGCAGCGTGTAAATGTGCGATTCCTTTGTAAAGTAGAAGAAGGACTTGGCGTCGTTGGAGGCCTGCATCTCCTCCAGATCGTGGACAATTTCCTTGAGCAGCGGAAGCGACGTCAGAAGCCCGATTTCGAGCTTTTCGCTGTCCGAAATGCCATACTCTTGTGGGCAAATGAAGTCGAACAAGACCTTGGCCAGGCGATACAGCTCCTGCAGCGGCTCGTTCCTTGGATCGGTCTTGGTCGTGGTCTGGTGCGTCCCCTTGTAGAGCCGGAAGTACTGTTCGGGCGGGCCCTCCTCGTGCAGGTGTCTCAGGCTGTTGAGGAATGATCGTCTGCGGAAGAGCTTCTTGACAGTCGCTCCTCGACTGGATGGATCCATCTTGTCAGACCCGTCTGGCGACGGGTTCTGGCCCTTGTCGGCCTTGGGGTCCTCCGAGGCCCTGCCTTCCTCGGGCGATGCGGATTTGCCTTCCTTGACCGTGTACTCTTCGTCCAACATGGTCTTTGGCGGCGTAAACACCCACTCCAGAAACTGGCGGTTGTGCAAGGCGTCAAACTTCATCGTGTCGTAGAGTTCGGAAATCTTGCTCGGGTCCACCTTGTCGCCGTCGCAAAACTCGGCAAAGAGCTTCTCCCATCGCTCGCGGAAGAGCTCGGCGTCCTCACCGCTGCACCACCGCGACTGGATGCCGTTGACGGCATTAGCATGCGACAGTGCCGACGAGATGGACGTGCTGGAGCCTTCTCCAGTCAGCTTCTCGGTGCTTGCATTGGACATGGAGCTGATTGACGCCGAGGAGCCGTTGTGTATTTTGCCGTAGTTGTACTGCATGACACGCCGGTGAAAGTTCATGAGCTGCACCACCCTGGTCTGCACCTCGGAAGGCTCTGGTGTTTTGTCGGGCCAAGCGAACTGGGCGGGGCGTTCGTTGCCCTTACGCAAGAGCCCCTTGAGCTTCTTCTTGACCTTGTCTGTCTCATCCTTGGCAGCGTTGGAGTCGTCGAGGAGGTCTTTGCGGATGGTGATGAAGTCTTCAGGTATGTCCTTTCTTCCCAAGAACGAGGCGGCCCAGATCTGTGCGCTTGCCGTCACGCGCCGCTCCGAGCTGCTGTACACGTGGACTTCCTCCAGAACGTCTCTGTTCAGCAGCAGCAAGTCATTGCGCATGTTCTCGCCCAATTCCTGTGACTGGTATCGCGCAGAATGGGTCGGCTCGCCACTCCACTTGACAATGAGCTGGAGCTTGTCGAGAACCAGGCGTTCCTCGGCTGCCGTGAACTTGGACATGGTCACGCCCGACAGGGAATCGTGTCGCTTCGAGGAAGGCTTGCATTGACCTTCTGGAGCTGGGCTTTCGCTGCTGCGGTCGTGAGAGTTGGCCTCGCCGTCCCCACTTGACACTGGCGCCTCTTGGACAGGAGGCGCCTCATCAATCTTCTTTCGAAACATGGGCTTGATCTGGACCTTGGTGCCAGCCCAGCTCCCCTTCTTCACCAGCACGTTGCGAAGTGCCTTGAGCTTGGCACGATCTTCGATGCCTGCTTCGTACGCCACGTCGACGGCCTGGATGACACTTGCTAGCGCTGCTTCCCCTATGAGAAGGACCTCCTCCTGGTGGCCCTTGAGCAGCGCAATAAAGGGCTCTGTATGAAACGTGAACTTGTATTTCTGCTTCGGCGTACGGTCTGCGTGGCGTATCACAGACACCATGCCTTTTAGTTTCCACGAGTGCTTGGGTGGTGGCGGCGGTGCGGCCACCACCTCCCCTTCTTGTGGCTGAGTCGTGGGGGTGTGAGCGGCCGTGGTCTTGGTTGAGATGGTAGAGACGGGACGGGGCAGGGTCAGATCTGGAGGTGGCGGAGGCAACAGAGGGCTCGTCTCGGCGCTATGGGCGATTGAGTTCAACGCGCTTTCATTCCTGGAAGAAGCCGCTTCGCTAGGGACCCGACTGGACTCGCCGTACTGCGGCTCCGTGCTGGGGGGAGCCGACGCGCTCCCGCTGGCCGCCTTGGGAGTCGCTGCAGAGGCGTTGCTGGCGGCAGTCTGTTGCTCGCGGTCCTTGATGCCTTGCGCAGCGCGGGCGAGTGGATCGACGTCCGACGTGGCAGGAGACGGCATCGGGGGAGTGACACCTCCGCGGCGTAGCCGTTCCTTGACGAATATGTCCTTGAGAATGTTTGCGCAATGGTCATAGTAATCGTCGTTGTCTTTGACAAAGCTCCACCCGTTGACGTCGATGACATAGCTTTTGCCGGATGCTCGCAGTAAATCAAAGCCGCAGACACGCTGACCAAAGGTGTTGGATATCTTGCTTGCCACCTCCTTTTCCTCGGGGCTCAGCGCGGTGACGTAACGCAGCTCCTTGCCATGTGTGTTGCGCCTGACGATGCCATCAACGACGGGGGACTTGCGAGTCTCGGCATGGCAGTAGTGGGGCCCCACGGTGTAGGCCTTGACATCCTCGGCATTGTCGACTTGCATGAAGCTTTCGTAGACGTAGCTGCTGCCGGGCTCTGTGATTGCTCTCGGCACATTCAAGTCAGGAATGTAGTCTGAGCTCTTGTTGCCAATCTTTCGGAAGAGCTTCCTCGCGCCACCACCGGAGCTTCGCGGGAAATAAATGATAATGTTGTGATCTTCGCCGCTCGTGGGCTTCTCAACAAAGGGCTTCTTGAGCAGTGCGCCGTCGACGCTCAGGACGTCGCCATCGTCCATCAGTTCTACATGCCGCGGAGGCAGCACCTGTTCTGCGTCGGTCGGGTTTAGGGAGATGCCGGATATGTCCTTGATGTGCTTTGCCATGTCGGCGGTGAGAACCTGTGGGCCGCCGTCTCGACTGACCTCGAGTCGTTTCGGGGTGCGAACTTGGATGCGGTCGAGGAGGCGAAGGCACACTCGCCTGTCCCAGAGAATCTGCTGCATGGGCACATCGTTGACGCAAAAGGGCTTGCGAGCTTTGACATAGGCGATTGCCTTTTCCAGGGGAAACCCATCAGAGTAGAAGGAGATGAGATAGTCGCTGGGGTGAGAGGGGTTAGCAGACTGTGTGCACAAGCGCGTCTACATGAGACGTGGATAACGGGCGAAAGGCCAAGCGGCTACTCACCAGATGGGCCAATTCTCAACCTCTAAGCAAAGCAAGGTTAGAAGAGTCTAAGCAGAGATGATGCAGTCGAGAGACGAACCTTCATCAAGAATAACCTTGTCGCCAAAGACGACGACGTCGAATTCGCGGTTTGCAATGAGGCGGTTGAGGATGTTCCTACTCGGCTTACTCCTGGCTTTAATGTCCAGAGCACATATCCCAATGACCCCCCAGGCAGCTGGCTTGGCTAGGCAGGTCAGGACTGTGGACGGAACGGGGCTGGCAGAAAGCATGGCTTCTTACACTCTTCCTTGTCGCGGTGATGGGGACCGCGATCGCTGCTGGGACTGTGGCTGCTGGCGGCAGTGCTCCCGCTGAATCTCCTCTTTGCCCTACTGCGGGAGCGATCTGGCTGAGAGCGCATGGCAGATTCGGTTCGCTGGTTGCGGCCCATGAGGTCGAGGGGCTGTGCGTGGGGGTCTATGGGTGCGAGATGGTGCTGTTGGGCAGAGGGTGTCGCCGGGCCAGCAAGGCTTGGCTGGCCCGCGTCCGAGGGTGGGTTCTTGGCCGAGGACATGAAGGCCGGGATGGATCTCGACGAGGCGACAGAGTCGGGGGCAGCATGGGAAGACGACGACGAATTGACGAGGCTGCGGGCCGAGGCTAGAGAGTAGGTAGAGGTTGACGAGAGGCGCCTCGACTGGATTTCGGAGAAGGAGGGTCTCGCCGTCAGAGTGTCGGGCAGCGGGGCGGCAGCAGCAGCGTCAAAGGTGGAAGCTGGGCGGACCCGCGGGGTGTCGGCGTCGGCGGTGGTGGGGGACAAGGGCGGCGGCAGGGAGACATCGTCGCTCCAGGCGTCCGAGTTGCCCGACTGTCTGCGGCTCTGGTGGGCGAGCGAGGCCTTGAGCGAGGCGGGCGGGGAGTGGGGAGCGGCCGAGACGACGCTGGAACGCTCGGCGTGGACCTGCGAGGTGCCCGGCTCGGCATAGCGACTCTTTCTGCTGCTGGCCATGGAGCCGGTCAAGGACGATGACGTCGAGATGCTGCGGGCGTGCGGTTGCTGAGAGCGGCGGCGGGCGAGGGGGTCGTCATGATCGGGGCTTGACGACGGCTGGTCCATTGCGCCGATGATGCTGCCGCCGTCGGCAATTGGTGGTGGAGGCGGATGGTGGGCTCGATTGCTGGAGCGAGGGAGAAAAGAAAAAGTCTGTCGCTCGCCCACCTACGGTACCTGGGACCCAGGTATTATGCAGGTACCCGAGCCCAGGCCCCTTGTACCCTGTGTCTACATGTGTCTACAGTACGGTGAAAGACATGCAATGCCGGCCGGCACGTGGACGACTCTGTGCCTTACAGATTCGCTTCCGGCACGACCGGGTACCGAGTACATGCATGCACACGCTTGCCTCAGTACCTACCCGCTGCTTCTGGCTCTTCTCTTGCGTCGCGAGTGGCCCTGTCAGAACGAGGCTTCTGCGGCTTGCCTAATGGGGCACAGGCACCAGGGTCATGTTGTGAAGATCCAAGGTTGAGAGCTGTAAAGAGAGGTGTCACTGTCGGCAGGACGAAAGACTTATAATACGTGATACCTAATGCTGCCTCTATAGGACTGCCCCTATTTTGCCTGTGTAGCGGTACTTTACCAGTGTGACAAGAGCTACCTAAAGTTAATTACCTCTTCTACGGTTGATTGAGCAAGCTGCTGCTAATGTGTACATTGGGCTCTGCCCAGAGTACACGGGGGCCCTTTTCCCGCCTCTTAGGCCCGAGTTTCTTCTTCGTCCGACCGACTATACTTGTCATATTTCATGATCCTTCTACTGCAGATCTGATAGTGCCCCATTAGGCCCCGTTCCAATATCTAGCAGGCTTGTTACGATATACTCCGCATCTACGATGTACTTTGTACGGCGTACATCCAGTGTAACGTGAGACCGCGGGGCTGCGTGCTAAGCTGAGCATGGTTTCCCTCCTCGACATGACAAGCTTCTGTCAATCCTTGCCTGTCCTTTTCCTCCAGAGCCCTACCGACCTTCTTGCATTCACCGACGCCAAAAGCGCAGCCATGGCCGAAGATGGTGCTTCTCAGCTCACAGCTCCCATCGTAGACATCTCCGGATACTTGGCGGATGACGCACAAGCCGTCCCGCGAATCGCCTCCTCCATCGCATCAGCCGCTCACTCCCCCGGCTTCTTCCAGATAACTGGCCACGGCATTTCAAGCAGCCTGGTCTCACGACTTCTCGAGAACGTCGCCGCATTCTTTGCTTTCCCCTACGAGGTCAGGTACTCTGTCCGCAGTAGCAAGTTGACCGCTTTTCGAGGCTTCGAGGCCATGGGCGACCAGCGCATAGACAAGGAGCTTGTGGACTGCAAGGAAGGCTTCATGATTGGGCGAGAAACATCACCTGAGGATGCTAGGTATCTCCAGGGGCCGAATCAGTGGCCGCTTGGCCCACAAGGTCAAGATTTCAAGCATGTCATGATGGAGTTTCATAACAAGATGCTAGGGCTCAGCAAGGTGATGTTCAGCTTGGTGGCTTTGAGCCTAGGCCTGAAGGAAGACTACTTTGACGCCTTCGTTGACAGTAAGGATTGTAAGTTGTGGTTTACCTTACCATCACAGACACAGACCAGAACTGACGAAATATCGAATCAGCAATATCCATGATGCGAGCGCATCGGTATCCGCCCATGACACCAGAGACGGCCAAGAACTCGCGAGGAATTGGCGAGCATACTGACTTTGGGGCACTTACTCTACTTTTACAAGACCAAGGTAGGCATTTAGTCGCTAAAGCGCTCCGGCTATTGACTGACCAGAACCCAAGTTGGGGGGCTGGAAGTGTTTCATAGGCCATCCAAAACATGGCACGCTGTTGAGCCAGTGGAAGGCGCCTTTGTGGTGAACATCGGAGACATGCTGGGTATCAAGTACCTATACATGGAATGAGATCATCCAGACCTTGAATACTAACATATTCGCTGCAGAGCGTTGGACAAACAGCCATTATACCTCTACTCTCCATAGGGTGATTTCGCCGGCCAGCACCGAGTACCGATATAGCGTGGCTTTTTTCAACGAAGGACTTCTGGATCAAGTAATTGAATGCATTCCAACTTGCCTCGGGCCGGATGAGAAGCCTTCTTATGAGCCTGTACAGGTCGAGGCACTTTTGAGGAACAGATACGGCTGCAGTTATGAGGAATAATAGCGTCTGGTGAGCGGGCTGTTCAGAGATCAACCGTCATTACTAGCGACAACCTCTGCTCTTGACGGTTGAGCGCCTATTCTTAGCACCTTTACATTCGCTGAGAAGATATTCTTGTCGCTTCCGAATTTCGCTCTAGGCTTCCGCGCCTTGTTCACTGGTCAAAGCAGGACCACATCCATGGTCCCCCCATATGGTTCCGAGACTCACTTGCCAGCGGCTTCTTGTAGAATTTTTGATAACACGGTTGACAGCATTAGCTCCGACTTTGGCCCAGCCCCTCAGCAGGACGTAGCGGACGTACGCCGGACTCCGGAGCTGCCCCGCCCCGCCCCGCAAGAGTGGAAGGTGGGGCGGCAGAAAACAGGCGACGATTCTCACCGCCCAAATTTTTCAGGATCGCTTCAGAACGGCAATGAAAGCGCTTGTCCGCAAGCCAGCCCCCATCAGCATCTGCGCGCCTGAACTCCAACATGTCGTCGCTAGACAGCGATGCGCCCCTGGCCAAGCGCCAAAGGGTCTCGACCGCCGTCGGAACTTCTGACGAACGGGCTCAAACCTCCCGCATATTCGCTCCTTTTCGCGTACGTCGCTCTCGCGCATCTTCCTCTTCTGTGGCTCTGACTTCGCTCCTCATAGACCGTTGGCCTCGTGTCACCCACAGGCGTCCCGTTTACGACTGTTCCCATGGGAAAGACCACCTTCCAGATCACCACATCGGTCGGCAGAGCGCTCCAAACCTACGATCTGCGTCGCGGCCTCAATCTCGTCTTCGTTACTCGGCCCCAGACCCCTGCTGACATCACAGCCACGACTGCATGGAGGCAGCAAGTTCTTGCGGCATGGGGCGGATGTGGAAAGGGCGAATCGCAGGGTCTCTGGATCTTTGAACGAGGCGTCAAAGTATCCGAGCTGGAGTTGCCTCTCGACATGGCCGAGCCCATCAGGCAAATCGCCGTCTTTGGAACGTGGATTGTCGCCTCTGGTTCGACTAGAATCGAGGTGTTCAAGACCGCCACCCTGGAGCATTATACCACCATCCACACCATGGCGGCCGCCAACGGCGGCAATGAAATCACCGGTGGCATTACCACGATGCCTACGTTCCTCAACAAGATATTTGTCGGCCGCAGAGACGGCTGGGTGGAGATTTGGAATGTCAGCACGGGCAAGCTGATTTATACCATCCTGCCTCCATCCCCCAGCTGCGGGTCCGTCACCTGTCTTGAGCCAAGCCCTGCTCTGTCTCTCATGGCCATTGCATACTCGGGTGGTTCGTTGACCATAACCAACGTGCTCACCGACAAGCGTGTTCTCCGGATCGAGGCCGCCAGCCCCGAAGCACCCGTCAGTTGCATCTCTTTCCGGACCGATGGCATGGGCGCCGGCAACGACGGCAGAAAGGACGGCGTAATGGCCACGTCGACGGCTGCCACGGGCGATATCACTTTTTGGGACCTCCATGGTGGTGGCCGGGTCATAGGTGTCCTGCGCGGTGCTCATAACCCTCCTTCTGCCGATGGGCTCATCGTTCCCGGGGGAGTGAGCAAGATTGAGTTTCTGGCGGGCCAGGCGGTCATTATCACAAGTGGACGTGACAACTCGCTCAAGTCCTGGATCTTTGACAAAATACCCTTCTCTCCCATTCCACGGCCACTGCATACACGGAGTGGTCACGCCGGCCCTGTCAACTGCCTCCATTTTCTACCCTCAGACTTTGATGGGGCTGAAGCTGGAAACAAGTGGCTTCTCAGCGGAGGTCGGGACAGGAGCCTTTGGGGCTGGAGCTTGCGTCGCGATGGCCAAAGTGCAGAGCTCAGTCAAGGCAACGTTCGCAAAAAGGCCAAAAAGATCGGTATCCTTGCCGCAAGTGCACTGGCCCACGGTACGACGGCTGCACTGGAGGACCTCAAAGCCCCGGAAATCACTTGCATCGCCACTTCGCTGAATCGCGACGGCGGAATCGGTGCAATCCCTGGTAAGCAGGCAGTTTGGCAGAAGGGACCGGCCAAGGCCAAGGCTACCGACGCAGAAACGAGTGGAAAGACGGGCTGGGAGAGTGTCGTCACGGCTCATAAGGGAGACCCTTATGCCCGGACTTGGCTCTGGGGTCGGAAGCGTGCAGGCCGCTGGGCGTTGCCAACAGGCGATGGCGCCGATGTCTCAACCGTGGCCATCAGCCCTTGTGGGACTTTTGCCGTGGTTGGCTCCGACTCTGGAAGCATCGTCATGTACAATCTGCAATCCGGCATCTGCCGACAGCGGTTTCCCTCCAGGTTGACGCCGTCCCAAGCCCGCCAGCTGCGGTTACAGCAGTTGAGACAAGCAGACGATGTTGCCCAGTTGCATGCCGAGACAGGCAAAAGATTCCCTCCCGGTACCGGCAAACACACAAAGGCCGTAACTGGTATTGTCGTCGATTCATTGAACCAGTACATCGTCTCCTGTTCTTTGGATGGAAAGATCAAGTTCTGGGATTTTCTGACTGGTACGCTGCTTCAAGAAATCGACTGGTCACCGATGACCACCCCGGTGGCATGCAGGTACCATGCTGCCAACAACTTGCTTGCCTTTGCCTGCGATGACATGTCAGTTCGTGTGGTTGACTTGGAGACAAAGAAGACGATTCGAGAGTTCTGGGGCCCGCTGGACAGTATTAGCGACCTTTGTTTTTCGAGTGATGGACGGTGGGTCATTGCGGCCTCTCGAGACCGGGTCATTCGCGTTTGGGACTTGCCGACGAGCCACATGATTGACGCAATCCGCCTCGAGAAGCCCTGCACCGCCTTGGCAATGAATTGCACCGGGGAGTACCTGGCAGCCACCATTCAAGATGAACCGGGGGTTACCCTTTGGACGAACAAGGCCATGTTTAAGCACGTGCCGACGCGACAAATATCTGAAAAGGACATTGGCCAAGCCTCTGCACCCACTGTTTCCGGTGAAGGAAATCGAGGCATACTGGAAGGCGCCTTCGAGGATGAGGAGCAACAAGAGGAGAGCTTGGTCGTGGCACCCCCTATTGACCAGCTCAGCTCGGGCATGATGACTTTGAGCTTGGTCCCCAAGAGTCGCTGGCAAACATTGTTGCATCTCGACCTGATCAAAGAACGCAACAAGCCCAAAGAGCCTCCAAAGGCCCCGGAAAAGGCGCCTTTTTTCCTACCTTCCAGGGTCAACTCTACATCAAATGGCCAACAAGACGTGGCGGAGAGCGCGGAAAATGAAGCCAAGTCGCGAATTTCAAAACTCGATCAGGCTCGCTTCGAAGAGTTATTCTCCTCCAAGCTTCGCAGCGCGGCAGCGGCTAATAACTGTAAGCTCGTTTCCCTAACCTGTTTGTATTTCTAGTCCGCTCGTGCTAACCTAATGTCTAGACGATGATTTTATCGAGCATCTCAAATCGCTATCGCCTTCGAGCGCAGACCTCGAGATTCGCTCGCTTTCTGTCGGCTTCAAGGAGGACGATGGCAATGAGCTTTTGTACTTCATCAAGGCTTTGACGGCAAGACTGGAGGCTCGAAAGGATTACGAGCTCACGCAGGCCTGGATGACCGTGTTCCTTCGGCTTCACTTTGATGTCGTGATGGGGAGCGATGTTCTCCTCGCTGCTCTGGCGCAGTGGAAGGTAGAACAGGAGCGGGAATGCAGCCGTTTGGATGATCTTGTTGGGTATTGCGGCGGCGTTGTTGGTTTTCTCAGGAGCCCGCGGACTTAGTTGAGCGTTGGAGACCCGAGGGAGGTGTGCACATTGTCACTTCTAGATGACTGATTAGAATCGTGAATCAAGATGGAAATATGACCCTTTCAGGGCAGTACAAGATGTGAACGTTGGATATGTGGGAAGGGGGCTTGCTCACGGTATTTGGCCGAACAGGGATTTCACGCCAACAGGCTTTCTCGAGCAGACATATTTTGTCATCAGCGGCATTCACACGGGTGGGGCATGTTCTACGATAAGTGACGGAGAGAGTATAGAGAATACATTTATTTTTCTCATATTATCTGACGAGTTCAACGAGGCTAGCATCTGTGTCTCCGTTGTAACAGACTGATAACACGACCCCCCCTTTCCTATTGAAAGAATGTCAGAAAAAGTGGTTCCCCAGCGTAGGAATTAAAAACATTAAACAACGTTCAAGCAGGCGTTTCGTCCTTGCCTCTACGGGAGGTCCACGACCACATCCTTTCCAAAGCACTCTTCGAATGCCCAAACACAAACCGCGCAAATTCGTGATGGGATGTCTGCTCGTGAAATTCAACCTCCATGTCCTCGTCGTTAAAGGCTTTGTGCCCTCTACGCACGATGTGCAGGTAATCGTCTTTCTCGTTGCCTTCACTCCCAAACGCTGTCAGGTGCCCGGCGTATTTGAGCAAGATGACGTTTAGGATAATGCGTGTTAGGCGGCCATTGCCGTCTCCGAAAGGGTGAATCATGACGAACTGGTGGTGATAGCGCGCCGCCAAGGTGTATGGATCAATTTCGGCCGCCGCCTCAGCCATGGCGATATCGTCGTTAAGATGGTCCACCATCTGTCTCATGTAGCCCGGCACGGCCATTGCTCGTATGCACACGCTCTTCTTTTTCTTCTCGCCGGGCTTGCTGTAGCATACGGCCACTTCGTGGTCGCGATAAACGCCCGGCTTGATGTCCCCGTCGAGAGTGAGACCCTCGAATAAAATGCGATGGGTTTCGAGAATCAAATCCTCGGACAGTAGTTCGTTGTCCAGCGCCACTCGATCAATCATGTAGCCAAGTGCTTTGGCATGGTTGATTACCTCCAGGCGAGACCGAATGATATTTGGCATGTCGCCCCTCCGATGCGTCTTAAGCAGGTTTCCGAGATGCCGCTGGTACTCGGGGTCGGACTCGGACTCGGGAATGTTTGGGTTAACTGCTTTGCCGCGAAACACATCTTGGCAAATTCTGGTGGTGATTTGCAGATCTTGCCCAGACAACTCGATCAGGTTGGAGCTGTAGACAAGCGTGATGAGGGCGTTCTCGAGCTCGCTCCACACTTCGTTAAACGCGGCCATACCTCTTCGCTGGCACTCCTTGCGAAACTCGTGAATGATGGTGGCAGGATCCTCTGGGAGGTGAGACTTTGCCGCCTCATCCTTCAGCTGCTCTGCCAAGCGGATTGTGAAGCTTGGATCACCACGAGTGCTGCGCCAAGAAGGCCACCCGGCTGCGAAGGTCTTGCCGAGGCTGGAGGGAAAATTATGCATCTTCGGGGCGGAGGTCGGGAAATTGTTCGGCGAGGGACTTGCGTCGTCGAGGGGATTTGCGTCGTCGAGGGAACTCATGTCGTCGAGGGGATTTTCGTCGTCGAGTCGAGGGGACTCACGTCGTCGAGGGGATTTGCGTCGTCAAGGAGTGGTGACATGTAGCCGACGTTGAAATACCCAAGGTAGTTGGCAAGAGCAGTCCCCAAGCAAGCAGACCACCTACATTTGGGCAGCGGGATGCACTTACTTTCTGAATCGCCCGCCACGCCTACCAAGGTTACGCCTAAAAAGCGTATACCGAAGAGTCACTCACCGTATGTTAGGGTGTTCTTAATTTTCCTCCTGTCTCCCTCTACCCGAGTCGTAAGGCTAAAATACTGGCCAGCTTTACTCTTTACGGCGTTGATAGATCCTATTCGGAAGGGTGAAAATAAATATGCCCAAAGCATACTTAGAGTGCGAAGCAGGCCGTCGGCATGATTAAAGCTGCCGCGGGCTATGTACCAGTCGTTTGCCCATAAGACACTAGAGCCCAGGACGGCATAAAATTGATGATGAAGTCATATCACGCGTGGCAAGAGCTCCGTTGCGTCGGGGAGGCAAGGAGCAGTGGTCTCTGGTTTTCACGTACTTGCACCACAGGTCAACAACGAGCGCGGACCGTGGAAAGGGATTCTGAAATCAGGGAAAACGGGGGCGCCGTATACTGGCCCTCCTCACTTGCGTCTTTCTCCATGAGCTGTCAGGGGCCGAAGGAGACGCGAATGGCGGATGAGAGCCGTGGCCACCGAATCGCGGCGGGCATCGCATCGCGCCTTTGTTTACGCCGCGCAGCAAGGACCGGAGAGCGCCCTGGAAGCCCAAGGCATTCTGGAGCCTACTGTCGGGCTACTCAGCTTGATGTGAACGGAGGCGCCGACGTGGTTTCTGCGTGACGCCAACGGCGGCGTGTGGCAAAAACAATACCAGCAGAGCTTCAGCAGCAGTGCCTGACTCTCTCACCAATCTTCACTTTAAGCAGGCTTCATCTTCTTCATGGCCCCTGCCTAGCAGAGACACACAATGAAAACGAGTGTGTGGCAACCAAAAATTAAGCCTGACACAACTCCGAAGAGTAATGCACCTTGCCCAGCACCGCGGGTGTGCAATGCAGGCTGGACAAGGCAAGACCCCAGTCTCTTGATCTTGAGGGCTCCAGACAAGGTAAGTATGAAGAAGGAAAGAAGGAAAGGAAAGTCAGGAAGTCGAGGGGGACAGGAGGGCTATATATACCCGGGCCTGAGATTCTGCCGAGCGGTGACGATGCGTTACTGATCTGGAGGAATGGGCTTCCATTGGCTGTGTCGAGGTGTGCGTTGCGTCATGAGTTGAATGGGAGCTGTGCTGAATTACGTCGAGGACCCACGGGGGTTTCCGAATCGAGGAGCGGTCAGGCCAGCAGCTGGTCGTGTGACGCACGGGTGGGATCAGCTCGCGTTCTTCGACCGAGGGGGGGAGTCTCGAGGGAACTTGGACTGTGGAACATCATGAGGAAGAAGGGGCTTCAGGGCTCCTTGACCCCGAGGAGGAGAGGAGGTGGCTGGCTGCTCGCGTAGATGCTGTAGACTTTGTAGAGAGAAATAAAGAGAACCTTGTTTGTCTTGAGCTTGACTGTTTGAAATAGACTGCCCAAATTCACGGCATTCCGTCGTGTGGGAAATGTGCCCCGAGAATCTCGAGGACGCGGAGAGGGAGTCGCACCACACCTCCATCGAGAGGGGCTGGTTTTGGCGCGAGGCCACTCGTTGCCAGCTAGAAAAATCACCACAGAAGCTCAACAGGGGGCTCAAAACCTTCACCTGTCATTATCTGTGCAAGTAGTCCTTTCATTGCGGTCACTTCTCTCGTTTGTACGGGCAGCCCCTGAGCCCGCTCCCCAGTACCATCTTCATGTGAAAGGCTGGCCCGGAGTTTATTCAACAAGCAGGTGCCTAGATGTTGTCTATCTAGAGCTAAGGAGGAAAAGAAGCTGAACTCGAGGCGTAGCCTCGAGTGCGAGCTTATATTGCCCTTCTCGGAATGTTCTCGCAGCTTCTGGGCCCGCGGAGCGGGGCGGTGTTGCCACCGGGCACGACCCACCGGACCCGGTACAACCGGGTCCACCAGCCAGGCACAGCCCGTGACATTACCCCCTCCCCTCCGACCAGGTCGGCGTCTGCGGGTTCTTGCGTTCCTGCCAGCGTCTCGTACCTCTCCCTAGGGCCATCATTGGTCTTGATTGGCCCGTACTTGTCCTCGAATGCCTTCATCGCAATTGTTCCTTGCAACCACTCAACTGGCTCCCAAGTCGGCTCTGCGTAGCCCGTCCATCGCACTAGTGCTTGCCTGAATTCCCCTCGTCCGCGCTTCTTCCATCTCGCGCAGAGGATCTCGTCGACATCCCACAGATCCGTGCCGGACTCATCTTGTACCGGTGGTGGCTGTGCGTCATCTACCTTTGGCCAGGAGCCGGATCTTGATGCGCCCGCCGCAAAGGTCAACATGAAATCGCGGGTAAATTGAGCCACGAACATCGAGCTCAACAACGTGCGAACTAATTACCTTCGTGACTGTGTACTTGTGATGCAGCCAGTCGAGCTTCTTGCACGGTCGTGGCGATCTGTAGTTTGCCATCGAGAGCCACACCTTGTCACCAACTTCAAATCGCTCCGCAGGCTGTCGCTTTGCGTTGGCAGCCTCTTCTTGTTGTTGCTGTGAGGAGGCCATCACTGCTTGCATGTACTCATTGACCTCCTGCAGGCGACTGAGTAGGCTATCAGCTCTGCTTTCCTCTCTATGCCTCGGTGGCTCTTCCGATTCCTCGACGCTGATGGGATCGACGTGGTAACCATGCTCAGCGAAAAAGGGGCTGATCTTGGTCGCTGCGGATTCACGATTGTTGAGTGCCAGCTGCGCGGCAGGGAGCAGTTCTCCCAGTCGTCCTGCACGTACGACACGTAGGCTCTCAGGTAGGCCTCGATCTCCTGGTTCATTCTCTCTGGCCCTCCGTCCGTCTGAGGATGATAG
Organism: Hirsutella rhossiliensis; assembly: GCF_020360975.1. Lineage (NCBI taxonomy): Eukaryota > Fungi > Ascomycota > Sordariomycetes > Hypocreales > Ophiocordycipitaceae > Hirsutella > Hirsutella rhossiliensis. The sequence continues at coordinate 5,508,177 of NW_025408669.1, forward strand.
GCCGTGCTCAATTTCTGCGTGACACCTGCAAGACGGCAGAACCTCTTCCAGAACCTACTTAGCCAGTTGCTCCCGCGGTCGCTGACGATGGACCGTGGCATTCCGTGAAATCGGTAATGACACTGGAGAAAACGGTTTGCACACGGCTCAGCTTCCATGTTGTCCATCACCTCGAGGTCACAGCCTTTGTCAGTCTGTCCACAATCACCCACAGGTACCTTGCCTTGCTCGGTCCAGTAGGCGGCAGATCTGTGATGAAGTCCATGGACAAATGGCTTCGGGGTCGATCTGGAATCGGCAGAGGCTTGAGAAATCCCTTTTCGACTGGCGCCAGATGTGTGCTCTGCCGCAGGTGTCGCAATTGGCTACGTACCGGCGAACCAGCTGGGACTGCCCAGGCCAGTAGAATCGCCGAGCCACAATAGCCAGCGTACCTTCCTGCCGGGATGACCGGTCGCAACAGAGTCATGCGACTGCTGCACAATGCGGGTTCTCAACTGGTCTTTCTCAGCTTCCTCCTGGTTACCCTCCTCTCCGGATCCACCCGGCACCCAAATACGGTCTCTGAATGTCAGCCTTTTGCCTGCGTCGATCGCACATTCTGAAATCTGGATCTTCAGGCCCAGCGAGGGCGGGAAGGCACGCTCGCGATCGCGGACTGCCTTATAGGCTGCCCGGAATATCGAGTCCTTCGCCACCGTTTCGTCCCAGAGTTGCTGCAGGTCCGCTACCTCGAAGACCTTCATCTTCGGCAGGGTGGATGCCTCTGAACAGTCAGAACTCATCGCGTTGATACATGCTCTTGTCGATGATGGAATGGCACTATCCGGTATCAACTGTATCATTCTTCCTTGTTCCCGCTCGTCGTCAATGCCCTGTGGCTTGTCTTGTTCACGGCGGGACAACGCATCAGGCACGACAGCCTCGCTTCCCGGTCGATACTCGAGCTTGAAGTCGAACTGGGACAATTCGGCTGCCCAACGGCTCTGCCGTTCCGTGAGCTTCTGGCGTGTCATGAAATACTCCAGGTTGCGGTGATCGGTAAGGATTGTAAATGGGCCGCAGCTCCTAAGTTCGGCGTTCCAGTTGTCGAGACATCTCATGATGGCAAGCATCTCCTTGTCGTGAATGGGATAGTTGTACTCCGCTGGCGAAAGTCGCTTCGAGAAGAAGGCGCATGCGTGTCGACGTCCATCTGGGCCTTCCTGCGACAGGACGCCTCCCAATGCGTAGCCTGAGCAATCCGTCTCCAAAAAGGTCGGGAGGCTCGGGTCCCACTGCTTGAGCACCGGTGACTCGCAAAATCGTCGCTTCAGCTCCTGAAACGCCTCGTTCTCCGCTCGTCCCCAATGAAAGGCAGTTCCTTTCTTAAGCAGGGCATCCAGAGACTGCGTGATCTTGGCATAGTCGGGGATGAAGATCCGGTAATAGTTGGCGAAGCCCAGAAAGCTTCTGACACCCTTCACCGTGGTCGGGGCCTCCCATTCGCGGATGGCGCGCTGCTTTTCGGGGTCGCAGGCGATTCCTTTCTTGCGTTGACGATGAACCCAAGGTATTTGACCTCTTGTACCGAAAACTCGCACTTCGCTGGGTCTAGGTGCAGCCCAGCGTCGGCGAGTGCTTGGAGAACTCGTCGCACCTTAGCCTCATGATCCGCCTTCGAACCGCTCGAGTAGATCAGTACATCATCCAGGTACGCTGTGACAAAGTCGTCCAGCCATTCGCGCAATACACTGTTCATGTATCGTTGGAATGATGCCGGGGCGCCGCTCAGGCCGAAAGGGCACACGAGCCACTCGTAGAGCCCAAACCTCGTGCGAAATGCAGTCTTTCCCTCATGTCCCGGAGCCATGCGGATCTTATGGAAAGCGGCCACCACGTCCAACTTGGTGAACCACTTAGCCTTGGCCAGATTCTGCAGGGTCTCCGCGATGAGGGGCAGTGGGTATCGGTCGCGCTTGGTGATTGCATTCAGCGCTCGGTAGTCGCAACAAAATCGCAGCCCTCCATTCGGCTTCCGCACGAACAGCACCGGCGCGGCAGCCGCTGAGCTACTCGCTCGGATGAATCCTCTGTCCAGCAGGTCTTTCAGGGTCTTTCGCAAGACCAACAGCTCTTCTCGTGACATGTTGTAGAGTGGGCCCCACGGAAGGGGTGGCTCGTTGCCGTTCTTGTCAGGCTGCAGGTTGACTTCATGATCCACACCCGGTCGATGTGGCGGCAGCTTCATTGCTCTCCTGGTGAGAATAGGTCGCGGAATTCTTTCAGCACTTCTGCCGGACCTTCTCGCTCGGATCGACTGGCGGCTTCGGCTGAAGCGCCCTCTATATCCGACAAACTGATTGCATGAATCGAGATCGCGTTGCACTTCTTGCGTCTCTTTGCGCGTCGACACTCCGCCGTGAATACGGCTGCCGACACGAGTCTTGCGCTTCGAATCGCGCGTATCTTGGCGGGCTCTTCCTGCCCAATGAGGCGTATCGTCACACCTGCCCTCCCATGGTACATTCGCTGCTTGGCAGCATCGTACACGACGTGATTTCTCTCCATCCAAGGCCGGCCGAGGAACATGTCCTGGCCCAGGCTTGGGATCACGTATGCAAAGACACGTTCGTCAAATCCAGCTGTCTCGACCACAACAGCCACGACCCTGGGGATATGACACTCTTCGCTGACTCTGAGAATCCCCCAATTTCTCGTGGTTTCGAGTCGACGAAGGGTATCCGCAGCTTCCGAACAAGGGCTTCGTCGATCACGGCATAGCAGTCACATCCACAGTCGACAAGGGCGCGTATTCGATAGCCTCGGTTTACCCGCGCGTTGACTAATACAGTCCGACTATTCATTCGTGGCTTGAACGCTTCCCAGTCCCGGATGTCTGCCTTTGCAGGCCCCGGCGCCCGCTTTCGCCCGGGGCTAGTCTTTCCGCCGACTCGTCCTCACTGGATGCTGCGGTTGATTCCGAATCATCTGCGGCATCGGGCTTCTTCATGCGCGCAGCTTTAGGTCGCTGTTGCTTCCCTTCGCCAGGAAAGACCACCTGGGCTGGGCAGTCCACGATAAGATGATCCGTCCGACCACAGCGATAGCAGCGGCGCTCATCCTTCGGCTTCTTATCGACATGTCGACGACCCTTCGACTCGTGGCCAATACGGTTGATGTCCGTCATCTTAACATCTCCGTCTGGGTCCTCCGGTTCCTCCTTGGGTCGTTGCCTTGGTAGCTGTTGAGGCGTCCGCTCAGTCGACGTCGGCTGCCTACCGGGTTTCAGTCTCTCCAATCTGCCCGCAATTTCCTGAACTCTCGCAAGCCATCCCTGGTAGTCGTCGGTAGGACGGCTGTGACCAAACTCTCTTGGAGGCGTTCATTTATTGCGTTCTCTAGAAATACGATCTTTGCACTGTCCGGCCAGTCTGCTCCCCGGCTTCAGCTAATGCCTGTTCGAATCGGGAAGGAAGGACGCGAGAGGTTGGTCTTCGCGCTGCCGCATAGTTCTCAGCGTGGCAGCAGCGCGGGATTGGATGTTGCTGTCCTGGTAGGTTCGGTCGAGGTATCGCATGAACTCTTGGGGTCGTAGCTACCCCAGGGCCTCCGCGGCGTAAAGGTAGCGACCACTTGCTGTGGTCGCTCGTCCAAACATGAGTTGATGAGGTACCAAAGTTCGCGATTTCCACTGTAGTAGTGTGCATCAAGGTCCAGCTTGTCTCGCATCTGCCTGGCCCAGGAGGAGTAGCTCTTCCGTGAGCCGTCATACTTGGGTGGGTTGGGCAACGGTTTCCGCATTCCAGTACCGCAGGTTTTGGGAGGGCGTGCCCAAGCCAGGCGTGCTCTCGCCAATCCTCGTGCCACTGGCGGCGATTGCAAGTCGGCGCTCTGCGGCTGCGCTCGCCCGAGTTGCTCCATCAGCAAGGAAAGTTGGTCCTGTAGAGGGCTGAGAGTCGCATTGACCGCTTCTTGAATGCGTTGGTCAATCCATTGCTGCTGGAGACTTGGGCTCTCACTCTGCTGGTCCATCCTGACGAGCAGTCTGCAGCTTGCGGTATTTAGAAGGAGCTCTAGATATGTGAAAGGCTGGCCCGAGATTATTCAACAAGCAGGTGCCTAGATGTTGTCTATCTAGAGCTAAGGAGGAAAGAAGCTGAACTCGAGGCGTAGCCTCGAGTGCGAGCTTATATTGCCCTTCTCGGAATGTTCTCGCAGCTTCTGGGTCCGCGGAGCGGGGCCGGTGTTGCCACCGGAGCACGACCCACCGGACCCGGTACAACCGGGTCCACCAGCCGGGCACAGCCCGTGACACTTCACCCCCCAAAGGGCTTGTTTTTCGTCATCCGAGACCCAGCAACGCATGACGAGCTTAAAAGACCTCTCCAGATCACCATGAACGAGAATCAGCGTCAATAGCTAACGAGTGTTTGATTTTCTAGTCGCCCCCTTGGTGCTCTTTTTTCGCTGCCACCTCCCTCGTCGTACGAATCTAGACACGCCTCGAGCAAGCCCCCGATTTTCTGACGCTGGATCTCGACGAGAGGGCAATACAGGCACTGGGGCTCCAAGGCTTCCTCTCACCCTCATAATGCTTTCGTATCTAAAAGATGGGCATTCCCCAAAAACACGGTGAAGGTGGGCGGCTACTCGAGGAGTCGTCCACCCAAAGTGCCTTAAGGAAACGGCGACATCGTGGAAAAATTGGCACGTTGTTATTTCATCAAGCGAATCTCAGCTACTACAGGAACGAATTCACGTAGAACTGGTCAGGCTCGCGATGAATGGCTTGATTGTATGTTTAGGAGGCCACGGATCACCTGGTGGTGAATGTGTGCAGCCAGCGTGCGAGAGATCCGCGTTCTTCCCTGCTGCTACTGCGTGACAGCTAAGATATTGAGGGCAGAGAAGACACGAGATCATGTTGGCGTTCTTTGTACGAACACGTTATGGCCAGTCTTTGATTTCCAGATGCAGAACACGGGTGCAGGGAACAGATTAAGGCCACCAGCCGGGAACGGAGCATTCTCCTCGCTTCGCCGACCGAGATCGTTTGGAAACGACCATACGAGCAATATGCGAGCGAGCATTAACCACAAGTTAGGGCCCGGCGGGGGGACAGAGCTTGGTGGCTTTGCTCGGCAGTCCTTTCTTTCCCTTGTTTTCCCCTCTCCATCACTCCACCCCTCTTTGTGAACCAAATGTGTTTCTTCGGACCGGTCGATTGTCGCGAGGCTTCTCGAGGCTTCTCTTGGGAGACGATGGAGGCGTCCCTGCGCTACTCATCATGTAGGGGAAAACGGTGTCCCTGAGGGAAGCATGGTCAGCCCATGTCAACAAAGACAGCATATCGAAAGCTAGGCAGCAGAGGCCAGACATGGGAACACAAACAAAGAGGACTGTTCGAAAGTCGGCATCCGAGTCTTTGTGAGATACAGGGGTAACCCGCTGGAGTTCAGCAGCTGTGTTGGACAGCATGGGGCGATCTTGTGCGGTGACTTGGCAGGCCTTTCGGTGGTTAAATTCACTTTTAAGACGCTCACCGTTCTGGAGAATTCAATAACAACTCATCTTCCCTGAAAGCCTACCATTGGATGCCAAGGTCACGTTGGCCTGGCCGTAATAGCTGCTTGGCGATCCCATGGACACAAAGAAATGCACCCTGCCTCCTCAGTCCTCGCCAGCATTTTGTTTTTGAATAAGAGAAATGATCAAACCTTCTCATCGCAGTTATTAAGTCCCTGCACATAGAAATGGGCACCCCCCTGTTTTGGGCACCCAAGATGGGTGCCCAACCTAAACGGCTGCGTCAACTTCAACAGCAAATTTCACCGCGGAAACGCATCCAATCTGCTAAAAAATTGACGCATGTGTCTTCAAGCCACTACTGATGAAATATACAGAGTCTGACATTCACAGCGCCCTTGAGGCAATCGCCAATGGCGGATCCGCCAAGAAGGCTGCTCGCGATTGGGGCGTCCGAGGGCAACTCTTTACAATCGCATGCATGGTCACGAATGCAGAAAGGATGCATTTTCTGCTCTTCAGAGGCTTTCTCAGACACAGGAAAAGCAACTTACCGAATGGATTCTCATTCAGGACGCCTTGGGCCTTCCTCCCACTCACTCGCAGATCAGGCAGTTCGCGCAGCGCATGCTCGCCGTCAAAGGAGACCACACACCGCTCGGAAAACACTGGATGCAAGCATTTTTAAGACGAAATCCTGCAGTTCGGACCCAGAAGTGCCATCACAGAGACTCTGCGCGTGTCAACGGCGCTTCTACCGAGGTAATTCGGCCTTGGTTCAACAATTTCTTCCTTCCCGAGATTCTGGCTATTAAGCCGGAGAACAGGTACAACATGGATGAAGCAGGCATCATGGAAGGACTTGGGAGAATGGCCTGGTCGTTGGCAGTGCTGAAAAACGATCTGTACAAAAGAAGACGCCTGGTTCTCGGGTCTGGACGTCGTTCATCGAGTGCGTGTCCGCTGCCGGCACCTTCCTCCCTCCACCCGTCATTTTCAAGGGCAAATCGGTCCAGCAACAGTGGTTCCCAGAAGATCTCAGTACTTTTAGTGACTGGCAATTCCTGCGACAAAGAACGGCTGGACTTCGGACCAAACTGCGGTGGAGTGGCTCGAAAAGGTGTTCATTCCAAGAACCCAGCCACCCGACCCTTCGGAGCGAAGACTGCTAGTATTGGACGGCCACGGAAGTCACGAGACGGTTGACTTCATGTATCTATGCTACCAGCATCAGATTCACCTTCTTTTCTTACCTCCCCATACCTCTCATGTGCTGCAACCGCTCGATTTGTCTGTCTTCTCGCTCTTAAGCACTACTACCGCAAACAGGTCGGATTTCTCAGCCTCCTGACCGATTCAAGCCCAGTCGGCAAGCAAAACTTTCTTTCCTGCTACCAGAAAGCACGCGAGCAAGCGCTCACTGTGTCAAACATCAAGGGTGGCTGGAAAGCGACGGGTTTGTGGCCGGTGTCGATGGCGAAGCCACTTTTGAGCCCTCTTCTGCTGGAGAACAGCAACAGACGCAAAAGAACGCGAAAAATGTGGCCAATGCATTCAATAGCCACTTACCCACCAGTGACTGGCAATCAGACACATCCCAGATTGCGTGGTCGACCCGAGGCGCTCGCAAGATCTGAAGGTTCAGGTAGTTCAATTCAACCAGCTAGACGACGACGTGCCCACGAAGAGATTGCTGTTCAGGAAGATCACAAAAGGGTTTGACGAGAAGGATGGCCTTTAGCAAAAGCTCAATTGCAGATTCAGGCACTGGAAACACAATTGGCGGCCGTCAAGCCGAAAAAAGGAAGAGGGTGGTCACGAGCGAATTCGAGGTTCGCCAATATTGAGGCAATACGACGGGCGCAGGAGGAGGTGAACGCAGCTGAGAATGAAGAATCTGATGAAACCAAGCTGAGGTTTCAGAAATAGGTGACGATTGTATCGTAGTGCACGGTGGTGGGCAGTGAGAAGGGATTGAATTAATGGTGTTGAAAATGGTCGTGATTTTTTGGGGTGCCCAAAACAGGGGGGTGCCCATTTCTATGTGCAGGGACTTATGGAGAAAACGGGAGCCTCAGGCCCCCATCTTATTTTCCTTACATGCCCCCTTTCGCCCAGAGCGTTCACTGGGAATAGAGAGCCAGGATTGGAAAATTAGCGGAATGCTGGACAGAAGGCGTCATCCATACCCTTGACCTGCTAAATCAGGTCTTTGGTGCTCTGAAAGCACAAATGCAATTGTGCAGGACAGTTCACAAAAAGACAAAGACGGCTGGTCAGGTCACGCCGAGGGGAGGAGCGCTCAGACTGGACTCGGGAGGGTTCCTGAGCAACGGGACATTTAGAGGAGACGACTTGGGTGAATCAGGGGATCCCCTGTTCAACGTTTTGCCGGCTGCAGGGGATTCGCGCTATTCTACGCGTGCCCAGTCTGTCCAGTCTCCCTCCTCTCTTCAACATTCCTCTTTGAGTTTCCAGATTCTGTTCTTAACCTCGTTACGATTACAGGTCTCTGGGATAGACTTTTCATTGCCGTGATTTGGCAGTCGGCGAGGCAACTGTCGGGGAATCGTCCCCTTTCGATCTTGCTTTGAACCCTTTCTCGCGACGTTTTGGGCCACGACGAACTTTTACGGGAAATAAGACGCGGTTCTGGACCATTTCTTTGACTCTTTTGTCGTCCTTTTCCTTTATTCCCTGACACGTTTTATCAAGCTTAGCGTACAACCAGAATCAAGCTGATCGTGATGTATTTCTTTAGTCTTCTTGCCTCTCCAAGTCCGTCAACGACTCTGGTCCTCGAAGACGACCGCGATGCTCGTTCTCCTTGCCAAATACGCCCGAATTCTTGCCCAGTCTTCTAATCGTCTCCTCCAATGCGTGGTAGAACGTCTCACTTCATGAAGTTAAATTTCTCTCGCCAGCGATGCCTCCGCCAGCGATGCCAACTCCTTGCCCACGTCACTCTTCTCCTTGAATGAGAGTCTGCAAGTTCGGTACGACGTCTGGCAGAATACAAGGTCTTGATGCACTTCTCATCAAGTGTGGCATGTGGCCATTGCGTTCATGCTTTGACGGAATCCAATGCCACGCTGTCTCGAGGCGGCGGCGGGTACAAACAAACTATTCCGTGTCAGTGTCAAACTTGTCAGGGTTTCCAGGTCAAGGTGTCTCATGGTAGTACTTTGTGCAAGATCGAGGGCTTGTCTTCCCATTCGAGAACTGGCTCGGAAAGGACGTGGGATGCGCACCACGCTCTACTTTTACTCCCTTTCACTTGTCTCCACTTCCTTTGTTTCATTTACGGCGTCTCTATACGTACCTTTTCCTACAGAGCGTTGGTATCCTACAGGGAGGCATATGTTGCCGAGAGCCCCACCGCCATCTCCGTCACCGTTATGGCAGCCCGCCACTCGTTGTATCTGGAAAATACGGCACACGACGGCGGAACGATTAAGGAATAGACATGAGTCTGCCTTGCGTATAACACGAGACTCCTTTTGTCACAGGTGACGTGAATCTCAAGGGATGTCTGTCAAGATGAAAGATGGTCCTCCCCCGACGCCGTTGTCTTTACTCACCCGTAATTCATAGTCACCAAGTAATTGGATAGCAAACAGGACCCATTCTACATGACCAAGCAAGCTCACACTTGGTCCTCAGTCCGGCAAAAATGGAGGTTGTTTAGAACGTCCTTGCCCACGAGTGGACTACTACAAAAGCATACGATTCTCGGTGCTTTGCCATGCCGTCTTTTCTGTCCCAGATATCACTCAATTCCGACGGCCTGGTACGCAGCATTTCGGAGTCGGTGTCTCTCAAACCAGAAACACTGCTTCATTAGGCAAAAGTGGAACGCTCCAACAGATGCCTCTACTATGGTGCGGGTTATAGCTGATTTCCTTGTCGACAGTGTTCAACATGAGCCTTCGCTTGTGAATAACTTTGGCCAAAACGCGTGCAGAGAGACGAGGCATACCAACAGAAGCCCCGTTGAAATAGGTCTCTGATGCCACCAACGGCTTGGTGGCAGCAACATTAGGATCGGGTTTTCAATACTCTGGGTCGGGATAAACCTCGATGGATCGTCTAGAACCAAATTACCCCTGAGCCTTATTGTCATGTTCCAAGGCAAAAGGCAACTCAAATGAATGCTGATACTTGAAGTTTGTGTACGCAGAATGGGGGCAGAGCCATGACACGAGACATGATCAAGACCAATGTCAATCAATATTCACACGCTATTTCAAACACCACTTCTATTTTTACATTGACTTCGCTATATTCTTCGACTGCTTTGCTTTATCTGGGGGGTCAAATGGAAAGGTATAGGGTAGGCCAGCCACTACCAAAAGTAACTGTTCGTCGCTGCGGGGCCCGCGCTTGGCCGATGTGCCCCAGCGGCAAAAAAACATACAGCAGTGGCGGCGCTCGAAAATTTCCATCCGCCTTCACCTCTCTTGCTGCCAAATCCCCCAAGACGACAATGGGCAAGAAGAATTTCAGGGTAAGCAGCGCGCTTCGGTTCTTGGCGAAACAGAGACTGATCATCATCGTCGTCAACAGGGCAAGAACCGACGCGGAGGCGGAGGCGGAGGCGGAGGCAGAGGCGGCGGCCAGCCTGGCGGAGGTTGGCGCGACCGCGGCACCATGGTCAAGGAGAATGAAAAGCTCCAGCGCTTCTACGACACGCTGCTGCAGCTGCCGGACGAGGAGAAGCAGCAGTACTGGGACGCATTGAAGCGCGAGCTGCCCAACAGCTTCCGCTTCTGCGGCTCCAAAGGGTCTGTCCATGTCCTTGCCCTTGTCCTGTCCCTCGAATGCTGGCTAACCCGCCATCACCCAGTCATGCGCTTGCTGTCAAGCGGCTTCTCCAGACCAGATACATTCCCGAAATCGTCAAGATCGAGAACGAGGACGGCAAACCCGTCGACCCGCCCATGGCCGTGCCCTGGTACCCCGACGAGCTCGCCTGGTGGATGACGACGCCCAAGAACGTCGTCCGTAAGTTCCCGCCTTTCGCCGCCTTCCAAAAGTTCCTCGTTTCCGAGACCAGCGTCGGAAACATCAGCCGCCAGGAGGTCGTCAGCATGATCCCCCCCCTCCTCATGGATCTGCGACCTGGCATGACCGTCCTCGACATGTGCGCCGCCCCAGGCAGCAAGTCGGCCCAGCTACTCGAGATGATCCATCGCGGCGAGGAAGCCCGCGTCCGAAAGGTGCTGCGCTCTTTCGCAAAGGACGACGGCCTGCACCTCGGCAAGGAGACGCAGGACGAGCTCGACGCCGACCTGGAAGCCGACCCGTCCGACAACGGCAGGGCCACCGGTCTCTTGATCGCAAACGACTCCGACTTTAAGCGTGGCCACATGCTTGTCCATCAGCTCAAGCGACTGTCCTCTCCCAACCTCATTGTCACCAACCACGACGCCACGCAGTTCCCTTCCCTCAAGCTCCCGTCCCTCGATTCCGCCCCCGACAAACCCGTCTATTTGAAGTTTGACCGAATTCTTGCCGATGTCCCGTGCTCCGGTGACGGAACGCTTCGAAAGAATGCCAACCTCTGGAGAGATTGGCAGCCTGGCAATGCCCTGGGCTTGCATGTTGTTCAGATTCGAATCTTGGTTCGGGCCCTGCAACTGCTCAAGAAAGGGGGACGCGTCGTCTACTCCACTTGCAGCATGAACCCAGTCGAAAACGAATCCGTCGTCGCCTCGGCCATTGAACGATGCGGCGGACCAGCCGATGTTGATATTGTCGACTGCAACAATCAGTTACAGGGCCTTCAACGGCGGCCCGGCCTGAAAGACTGGAAGATCATGGACAAGTCCGCACGGATATGGGATACCTGGGAGCAGGTCGAGAAGTTTACCAAGGACGAGAACGAGGGCATCGTCCCCGGACGCGTCGTGCAGACCATGTTTCCCAGGCTGGAGGGTTCCGAGTGCTTCGATTTGCCCTTGGACCGCTGCACCAGAGTGTATCCCCATCTCCAGGACACAGGCGGCTTTTTCATCGCTGTCCTGGAGAAGAAGACCGATTTCAAGGCGCGAAACGAGAACGAGCCCAGCACAGTGTCTGCCAAATCAGAGGTCACCACGGAGCCTGTCACTAACAACAAGGCCGAGTATGGAACGCCCAAAGCTGAGCCGGCACCTGTCGATGTTGCCCCCGAGAAAGCTGAGGATGAGACGCCCAAAGCAGAGCAGGCACCTGCAGCAGTAGCAGAGAAGACCGAGATAAAGCAACAAGATGTCGCCGAGAATGACGTCTCGACTACGCACGAAGCCTCGTCCAACGTCACGAAGAGAGCCCTGGATGGAACCGAGGATGGGGAGCAGCAGGCCGTGAAAAAGGTCAAGACCGAGGACGCTGGCGCTGCGCGCGCCAAGGCCGTCCAGCCACAGCCAGAGGCAGTGAACAAGCCAAAGAAGAACCCCCCTCCCGAGGAGCCATTCAAGTATCTGGACCCGTCGCATCCCGTCATTCAAAACATAAAGGAGTTCTACAGCATCTCGTCCCGCTTTCCGGACAATCGCTACATGGTACGCAACGAGATGCGCGAGCCTGTCAAGGCCATCTACTACACCACGGCTTTGACTCGAGACATCCTAACCGAGAACGAGGGCCGGGGCGTGAGGTTCGTTCACGGCGGCGTGCGCATGTTCATGAAGCAGGATGCTCCCTCGGCCGAAGTGTGCAGGTGGCGCATTCAAGCCGAGGGCATGCCCATTCTCCAGGGATACGTAGGCGAGCCGCGAGTCATCCACTTGCGCAACAAGGAGACGCTGCGCAAGCTCCTCATTGAGATGTTCCCACGCATCTCCAACGAGGCTTGGAAGAACTTTGACGAGATCGGCGAGCAGGTCCGGGATGTTGGCATGGGCTGCTGCGTCCTGCGTGTCGAGCCGGACGGCGAGGATCCCGACTTCTCCGAACGCATGGCCCTGCCGCTCTGGAAGAGCATCCATTCGCTCAACCTGATGCTGCCCAAGGAGGACCGGTCAGCCATGCTGCTGCGTGTTTACAACGACATGACCCCCCTGATTAACATCAGTCTGCAAAAGCAAAAGCCCAAAGCGCAACAGGCAAACGACGCCGATCATAAGACGGAAGATGCCGAAGCCCCGAAGGCGCCCAAGGAGGAGATGGATGTGGACGTAGAGGACCTACCTACGCCTGAGGAGATGAACGGAGGCTTACCGGCCCCCGAAGACGGGGAGCCGAAGCTGGAAGCAGAGTCGGGGCAGGCGGCCGAGGCTGGAGATGTATGATTTTCCCGGATCTCATCCAATGTACAGGGAAGCGAGAGGAAAGTCACTTTCTTTTTGGGATACAGGATACGATGTGGGCTTTGATAAGAAGAATTCGATGAATACAGGGCGTGAAGTCCAGAGAGATTTGTTGCTACAGTACAGCTTCGTAGGTAGGGTATCTCGGCGGCTCATTCCTCCAATAAGCCGACTGTCCAGTGCACGATGCGATCCACGCCCTGCCCGTTGATGGCACTGACGGGTATGGCGGCGCACTTTGCCGTCCAGGCGCCCTCGACGCCGCTCGGGTGCGGCGCCTTGCCGCTGGTGACGTCGTCGAGGTAGGCCTTGAGTTCGGCAAAGTTTTCCTGCGTGTCGGCAAGGTCGGCCTTTGTGGCCACGACGAACCAGGGCTTGCCCGCGATGTGCAGGACGGGCGAGACGACCTCGTCCGAGGGCGGGCCGGCGAGCTGGGGGTCCATGAGGTTGACGGGCCCGCGCAGGGGGTCCTGATCAAGGCCCCAGTCGACGCGCGACTCGAGCTCGCGGCCGCGGTCCTCATCGTCGCGCATCTGGGCGTACAGGCCGACCTCGCGCCACAGGGCCTCGAGGGCGCGGACAGCGTTGCCGGCGCCGAGGTCGACGACGAAGGCAAGAACACCGGCGCGCTCGACGTGGCGCAGGAAGGCAATGCCGAGGCCGCGGTCGAGGTGGGCACCCTCAATGAGGCCGGGGATGTCGGCGACGGTGAAGCGCGTTCGGGGCTCGGCGTCGAGGGCTTCCTGGCCGGGCAGCTGCTGGGCGAGAGGCCGGCGGGTCTGGACGGCGGGGCGGCCCGAGTACTTGTCAAGGACGACGGTGCCGATGTTGGGCTGCAGCGTGGTAAAGGCCCAAGACCCGACGCGGGTGCGACTGTTTGTCAGGGCGCGCAGTAGGGTGCTCTTGCCCGCGTTGGGCAGGCCGACGAGGCCGACGTCGGCGAGCAGCTTGAGCTCGAGGGAGACGCGCATGGAGACGGCGGCCTCGCCCTTTGTAGCGAAAATGGGGCGCGGGTGCTCCCGCGATGTGAAGTGCGGATTTCCTAGACCGCCGATGCCGCCGGCAGCGAGGAGGATGGGCTGCGGCGTGGGGCGCGACAGGTCCAGGTAGATGGGGGCCGCAGGCTGCTGGAGGTAGCGGGTGCGGCGAGGTAGGCGAGGGAAGGCGGTGTTCTTGATGTCGGACTTGGACATGCCCGGATACAGCAGCCACTTGGGGCGCTCAGGATCCTCCAGCTCCTCTTCGCCCTCCTCCTCTTCCTCCTGCACCTTTTGTCGAGCCACTCTTTTCGGCCGCTTCTCTCGGCCGCCTTGCTCCTCCTCTTCCTTGGCGGCAGCCTCCAGGTCCCTCCGCGCCTCCTCCTCCAGGGCAAGTTCCCGATCCCGCCTCTTCTTTTCCTTCATCCAATCTTTCCAGGCCTTCATGGTCAAGGCCTCGTCGGCGACCGGGTCCTGCCTCTCGAGCTCCCTGACAATGGTGCCAACGGGCACGGTGATGACGATGTCGTCGCCGCGGGCGCCACCACGGGCGCTGCCCTGGCCATGCTTGCCGCGGCCGGCGCGGATGAAGCGGCGGCGGGCGAGCTTGTGGAGGGACGTCTCGCCGTGGGCGGCCTGGACGTAGACGCTGCCGCCGGCGCCGCCGTCTCCGCCGTTGGGGGGGCCGTCGGGAAGGAAGGCCTCGCGCAGGAAGGAGATGCAGCCGTTGCCGCCGTGGCCGGCGTTGAGGGTCAGCTCGGCCTTGTCGGCGAATGTGGGCGCGGCGTAGTCATCTGGCCTGGGGTTGAGGCGTGATTCGGGGAGGTCGTTGACGTGGGAGGCGGACGGGGACGGGGTGGAGGACGAGGAGGAGAAGGAGGACGAGGACGGTCGACGCCGAGTCTGTGCCGCGGGACGGGCGAGGCCGGGACGGCAACGGAGCACTCGGGAGCAGCAGAACGAGGGGCCGAGCGGGGAGCAGGCCGGGGCGCACCGGGAGGCCATGGCTTGCGAGGAGGATTGGTTGGAGTCGGTCGGCGGAGGCCAGCAAAATCTCTCCGACGGGCGATTAGATAAGCGCGGCTTACTTCGTATAAGCGGGGCGGACCGGGCGGATTGCGGCTCTGCCGAGACTTGGAGTATTTGCTCGATGCTCCGGAAAAACACCCGTTCGAGTAGTCCGGCCCGAAGCCGGGCGTATTAGCGGGTCTTTTCTTGGGTCGGATCTCCTCCCATTTCCCCACCGTCAGGATTGTATCCTCTGGAGATTTAATATACTTCATATCGCATTGATGATTGAATGCTACGGAGCATCAGCAGCACTTGGCTCAGTATTCCACTAAAGAATATTAACTCTTGGCCTGGAGCCTTGGCCAGATGCATCTATATATTTGCCTGGTCCCGGACCCTGGGTGCGGTGGACGCCGAACTGGTATCGAGTAATTGGCGATCCTCAAAGTCTTGTTTGGACCCCTTTTTCGCGAACCCACCTACCCACCACCATGCTAGATCGAATCAAGACGAGCATGGGCCTTTCCAAGGCGCCGACGACGAACTCACAGGAGTACGGGCTGCTCAATGAGGACTTTGCCGACCAGCGCCCTTGTCAACAACACCACGCCGATGGTGCGAAGACACAATGGAGGTGGCCGTCCTTGGCTCTTTCGTTTCTCCTCGGAGCCCTCTCGGCCTTTGCCTTGGGCTTAATAGTCAGCAGCTCCATCTTCCATACCCCGGCAGCAACTCGAAGGTTTCCAGAGGTTCGTCTGGGATTCGACAACAAGACCGGTCTTCCGCTGCATTGGTACAACGGCGACTGCGGCAACTCGCCTGCCGAAGCCCGCGCTCTCGGCTGCCACTTTGACAGCGCCATCCACGCATGGCTCCCCAAGGACTGTCTGACGGACGACGACCTCGAGGATGAAGCCCTCATGTACCAGGGCAGGGACTGGCCGTACGAAATCGACGGCAAGAACATGACCCTGGAGCAGGTGCAGGCCGGGGACTACCACAACATTACGACTACCTTTGACATGCACATGACGCATTGCATGTATGTGTTGAAGAGGATGCACAGGGTGATGCTGGACGCGACGCAAAAGATGGACTCCTATACTGTCAACTTTAATCACACGACACACTGCGTTCACCTGCTCAAGCAGTTCTCGGGGGAGACAGAGAGCGAGGGGGGTGGACACAAGCTCTTTGTCAAATACCCAATCTGCCTATAGCTGCAAAGGAGAACGATGGTGAGAATGCTAGTTTGAGACCAATTAAGTAGACTTTAAAAGTAGGCGCCCGTGGCTACCTATAGGCCGCCTGATTTTTTTAGTCTAGTCTATAGGTAGAAATAGGTTTTAAGATAAAACACTATATTTACCTATTGTTACGACCACGGTCAGCGGGCCGCAGGAGAGCCGGCCACGTTCACGTGATAAGGCGGCTCGGAACAATAGTCGGGACGAGAAGTCACTTAGGCTTAGCTCACCTAGAGCGTACGTAAGCTAAGTGAGCCTTATATAGATAGATCACTACTTAGGAGCATAGCTTACGAGTGAGCTATAGTAAGCTACGAAGGGGATCACGGCCAGGACCGTGATCTAAGGACAGTCTCTATAGGTATATATAGCCACCTACTTTTACTCCTTTAGATAGATAGCTCTCTAGCTTTTAATATAGATCTTTATTATAATTCTATCTTTAATTTTAATTACTTAGTTATAGTCTATAGTCTACGACCTCTAACTTATTACTAATATAATATACTTACTATTACTTAGACTACGCCTTATTATATCTATTAATATAAACCCCTCGATAGGTTTATCCCTTAGGAATAATACTAGTCGTTATACGTTAAAAGCTTTTATTTAGTATAATACCGCGTTACTTTAAGTAATATCGTAACTATTAATATACCTATATAGTAAGCTAGATTAACTAACTCTAGAGCTACTATATTGCCTTAGGATATAATACGCGAAATTATCGCCCTTTAATATAAGGTATAGTTACTTAGGAATAAAGGAGGTAATAGATAAGTTAGGGACCTTAGAGAAGTAGTTAAACTAAAATAGCTAGGACTATTTAACGGTACTTATAGCACGCTTTAAGACTTTCTTACCTAACTTAAGGCCTACTACTAGTTTTACCTTACTAAACTCTTAGACTTAGTTAAAAAGGTACTTTATATAGGAAATTATTTATTTAGAATAGCACTTACTTAGTTTAGACTTATTATAAAGGACTTTCTCGATAACTAACTAGCGCAACGAGATAATAAGATAGACGAAGTCTTTATTAGTTTCTAAGGATTTAAAGAAGCTATTATAAAGGTATTTAGAATAACTAATAAGGAATAAGAAGCTAAATAGAAACTTTAAGAACTCTAATAAAGGATCTTAGTATCGGATTATACTATAAAGTTTTATTAAGTTACCTTAAAGCTTAATTAAAATAACGAACCTCTTATATTACGATTCTATAACGGGCTTAAAGAAGAAGTTAAGGACGAGCCCTATAAGGAAAATTAACTTAATAACCTCTTAGACTATATTACTATAGTAGTATAAATTAACGATAGATAGTATATATAACGCTAAGAAAAGAAATAAGGAAGAGGAAACTAAAACCCTTTTTATAGGAATAACTTTAACTAACGCGCTAACTATAAAAAGAAGCGTAAAACTCCTATTACTTACGCTTATATAACTAACTTAGGTAAGATAGATCTAGATATAATATAGAAAAGTAAAGGAAAGTATTTTAACTATAGGAAACTTAGATATTACTTTAAAGAATATAGATAACCTTATAAGGAGAAGAAAACCTACTAGGCACTAGCCTTAAAAGGTAAGAAATACTTAAACGCTACTAATAGATAAGAACTAAAGTATAAACTCCTTAGTTAGACTATATACTACGACGATAAATATATAGTATACCTAAGCGATAAGAATAGTACTAGATAGTTCCTAAAGCTATTAAAGAAAACCCTTATAATAATATAATAAAGGGATCTTAAAATATAGAAATAAGTTAAATTTATAGAACTAAAATACCCTTATCTTAAAAGAGTCTTATAAGACTAGATTAAGAAGAATAATTAACGATTTTTAGAAGATATATAAAGTAAAAATCGATAATAACGATAGGCAGTCTATAAATAATATAATAAAGAAGATATAGATATAGCTCTTATACTTACGAAACTTAGATAATAACCTAAGGAGGAATAATAAAGTATCGATAATATAAGCTCTAAAGAATAAGAAATACTTAGAGAAATAGAAGATAAGAACGAACTTATACTACTACCCTCGCTATTAAGGGAAAATACTATACTTAGAGAATATACTTTATACTTTAAAGAATTTAAAGAAATACTTAAAATTAAAACCTAATAAACGCCTTAAATTCTTATAGAAAACTAATAAGCTATATTAATTCGATATTAACTAGTACTATATAAAAGAGACTATACTATAGCTATTACTATAGTCGATACCTTTATAGCTCTATAATAAAAATAGTAACTATAAGGAGAATTTAAAGATAATCTATAAATACTACTTACTTATAAGCACTATAAGTATATTTTATAGATATTATATATCTACTTAGATTATATAATATACTTTTTAGATAAAGGTATAATACGATGCCTTCTTAGTTAGGTTTAAGGGATAAGTACTTTTAAAACCTTACTTAAGTATAAAACTAAACTACTAGAAAATCGATTAACGTTACTTAAACGACTAAGTTATATTATTAGAACCTAATTATAGTACGCTACTTAAATACCGCGATAATTATAGTTTATTAATAAGATATCTTTTAGAGATATATAAAATCTATAAATACGCTAAAATAAAGGAATAGTATAACGCTACTTACTTTAAGGTATCTAAACCCTTAATCTTTTAAAGACTTATATAATAAACTAAATATAATAAAGAAGATTATAATAAATATATATACTTAAACTATAGAGTTTATAAATATAAAAAAGTATAAGTATAGTATAAATAATATAATAGTATACTAAAAGATTATTAGTAATATATATAAAGGCTATAGGCTATATTTAACTAAGGGAGAATCGATATAAAAATACTACGTATAAAATAGAAAGATATAAAATAAAAACTTAACCTTTAGTACGACAATAAATAAAATTATAAAGTATAGTACGTAATTAATTATAAAGTAATATAATATAAATAATATAGCGTTAAGAAATAAGAAATCTTCGATTAGCTATAAGAAATTAGTCTCTTAAGCCCTAATATAATACTATATAATAAAAATATAAAGAAACGATATTAATAATAAATTAAAGAAGAATATTTAAATAAAACGAATAAGGACTAAGTAAAAAACAAGGTACGCTATCTATAAAAAGGCTATAAACTAGTATAATATAATAAGATCTAAGGACCCTATATATAGTAACGGTAAGCTATAGCGACTAAATAGTATTAAATATCTAAATCGCGGGATATTATATATATATACTTTTAAACTATAGCGTAATAGGTAATTACGTTTTACCTAGAGTTATTAATCGTTACCGACTTATATAGAGATATAAGATAGATCTATATAAACTTACGAATATTAAAGGAGAGGCCTTTAACTATAATAATAGAATTATTAATATAAAGATTAATTACCTCGATATTAATATCTAAGGCTATAATAAATAAGTTAACTTCGATATTATAGATATTAAAGAACACGACCTTATATTAAGGCTTCTATAGCTATAAGAGAGTAACCTACTAATTAACTAGAAAACTAGCTAGCTATATTAAAATAAAGATATAAGTTTCTAAGACTAATAGATTTAAAAGAAAGTAAAATTTTACGATAATTTAGCTATTAAATAAGATAAAAGGGATAACTATTTAAGTAAATTATTATAGGCTTTAGCGATATAAATAAAAATAGTAACTAAACTAACGGATAAAATAAAATTAACTAATAAGACCTATATACTAACTAATACGGCTATATAACCTAGCATCTAATATAAATAAAATAAAGGATATAATATAAAGATTTAAAGAGTTATTACTACTCTAAGAAAAGACCTTAAATAAATTAATAAAGAGCTTAAGTTAAGAGAAACTAGCTCTTAAAAGAAAGAATAAAGCCTATAAGATAGAATAAAGAATATCCCTTAAGAATACCGGAAATATAATAAACTCTTTAAGAAAGAACTTAAGATAGGGTTACCTAAATATAGCTAATAGGACTATAAAATTTATCTTAAGGATAGAATAACGCTAACGCTTTATAAAATCTATAACTTAAACGAAAAGTAACTATAAATATTACGCGACTACCTTAATAAGAATCTATAAAAGGGATATATATAAACGTTAATATCTAAAGTAAGCTACCTAGTTATATTTATTTTAAAGAAAAACGGTAAGCTATAACTAATTATTAACTATAGACGCTTAAATAATATTATAATAAAAGACCGAATACTATTACTACTTATATTAAAACTATAAGATCGACTATATAGTAAAAAATAGTTTATAGCCCTTAACCTTAAAGGCGCTTATAACTTAATATATATAAAAAAGGGATATAAATAGATAATAGCCTTTAGAACGAAATTCAGACTATTTAAATATCTAGTAATACTATTTAGACTTATAAATATACTAGCTACCTTTTAATAGATAATTAATAATATCCTATATAAATACTTAGATATCTTTATAGTAGTATACTTAGATAATATCCTAATCTTCTTAGATACTATAAAAGAATATAAGGAATATATTTATAAGGTACTCCGCGTACTTTAGAATATAAAGTTACTAATTAAACTAAAGAAAAGTAAGTTCTATATATAAGAAGTAGACTTCCTTAGATATATAATCTTACTAAAAGAGATATAAATATAATAAGATAAGATTAACTTAGTTAAAGAATAGCTAACGCTAAAGAACGTTAAGGACGTATAAAGTTTCCTAGGATTTATAAATTACTACTAACGATTTATTAAAGATCTTAGAAAGATTATAGTACTACTATATTATAACTATAGTTAGTAGGCTATAAGAGAGCCGGCTATATTTACGTAATAAGGCGGCTTAGAATAATAGTTAGGACGAGAAGTTACTTAAGCTTAGCTTACCTAAAGCGTATATAAGCTAAGTAAGCCTTATATAGATAGATTACTACTTAGGAGTATAGCTTACGAGTAAGCTATAGTAAGCTACGAAGGGGATTATAGCTAGGACCGTAATCTAAGGACAGTCTCTATAGGTATATATAGCTACTTACTTTTACTCCTTTAGATAGATAGCTCTCTAGCTTTTAATATAGATCTTTATTATAATTCTATCTCTAATTTTAATTACCTAGTTATAGTCTATAGTCTACGACCTCCGACTTATTACTAATATAATATATATATTATTACTTAGACCACGCCCTATTATATCTATTAATATAAACCCCTCGATAGGTTTATCCCTTAAGAATAATACCGGTCGTTATATATTAAAAGCTCTTATTTAGTATAATACCGCGTTACTCTAAGTAATATCGTAACTATTAATATACCTATATAGTAAGCTAGGTTAACTAACTCTAGAACTACTATATCGCCTTAGGATATAATACGCGAGATTATTACCCTTCGATAAGAGGTATAGTTACTTAGGAATAAAGGAGGTAATAAATAAGTTAGAGACCTTAGAGAAGTAGTTAAACTAAAGTAGCTAGGACTATTTAACGGTACTTATAGTACTCTTTAAGACTTTCTTACTTAACTTAAGGCCTACTATTAGTTTTACCTAACGAAACTTTCGAACCTAATTAAAAAGGTACTTTATATAAGAAATTATTTATTTAGAATAGTACTCGCTTAGTTTAGACCTATTATAAGGGACTATCTCGATAACTAACTAGTATAACGAAATAGCGAAATAGATAAAGTCTTTGCTAGTTTCTAAGGATTTAAAGAAGCTATTACTAAGGTATTTAAAATAACTAATAAAGAATAAAAAGCTAAATAAAAACTTTAAGAACTCTAATAAAGGACCTTAGTATTAGACTATACTACTAAATTCTATTAAGTTACCTTAAAACTTAAATAGGACGATAAACCCCTTATATCGCGATTCTATAATAGACTTAAGGAAGAAGTTAAGGACGAACTCTATAAGGAAGATCGACTTAACGGCCTCTTAAACTATATCGCTATAGTAGTATAAATCGATAATAAATAGTATATACGATACTAAGAAAAGAAATAAGGAAGAGGAAACTAAAACCCTTTTTATAAGAATAACTTTAACTAACGCGCTAACTATAAAAAGAAGCGCGAAACTCTTATTACCTATGCTTATATAACTAACCTAGGTAAGATAGATCTAGATATAATATAGAAAAGTAAAGGAAAGTATTTTAACTATAGGAAACCTAGATATTACTTTAAAGAATATAAATAACCTTATAAGGAGAAGAAAACCTATTAAGTACTAGCCTTAAAAGGTAAGAAATACTTAAACGCTATTAATAGATAGGAACTAAAGTATAAACTCCTTAGTTAAACTATATACTATAACGACGAATATATAGTATACTTAAGCAATAAGGATAGTACTAGATAGTTCCTAAAGCTACCGAAGAAGACCCTTATAATAATATAATAAAGGGATCTTAAAATATAGAAATAAGTTAAATTTATAGAACTAAAATACCCCTATCTTAAAGGAGTCTCCTAAGACTAGATTAAGAAAAACGGTAAACGATTTTAAGAGGATATATAAAATAAAAATCGATAATAATAATAGATAGTCTATAAGTAATATAATAAAGAAGATATAGATATAGCCCTTATATTTACGAAACTTAAATAATAACCCAAAAAAGAATAACGAAGTATCGACGATATAAGCTTTAAAGAATAAGAAATACTTAGAGAAATAAAAAATAAGAACGAACTTATACTACTACCCTTACTACTAAGGGAAAATACTATAATTAAAGAATACGCTTTATACTTTAAAGAATTTAAAGAAATACTTAAAATTAAAACCTAATAAATACCTTAAATTCTTATAGAAAACTAATAAGCTATATTAATTCGATATTAACTAGTACTACGCGGAGGAGACTACGCTATAGCTATCGCTATAGTTAATACCTTTATAGCTCTATAATAAGAATAGTAACTATAAGGAGAATTTAAAGATAATCTATAAATACTACTTACTTATAAATACTATAAGTATATTTATAGATATTATACGTTTACCTAGATTATATAATATACTTTTAGATAAAGGCACGATATAACGCCTTCTTAGTTAAGTTTAAGGGATAAGTACTTTCGAAACCCAACTTAAGTATAGAACTAAACTACTAGAAAATCGATTAACGCTACCTAAACGACTAAGTTATATTATTAGAACCCGATTATAGTATACTACTTAAATACCGCGATAATTACGGTTTATTAATAAGATATCTTTTAGAGATATATAAAATCTATAAATACGCTAAAATAAAAGAATAGTATAACGCTACTCGCTTTAAGGTATTTAAACCCTTAATCTTTTAAAGACTTATATAATAAGTTAAATATAACGAGGAAGATTATAATAAATATATATACCTAAACTATAGAGTTTATAAATATAAAAAAGCACGAGTATAGTATAAACGATATAACGGTATACTAAAATATTATTAGTAATACGTATAAAGGCTATAAGCCGTATTTAACTAAGGAAAAATCGATATAGAAATACTATATAAAAAATAAAAAGACGCTAAACGAAAACTTAACCTTTAATATAAAAATAAATAGAATTATAAAGTATAGTACGTAATTAACTATAAAGTAGTATAATATAAACGATATAGCGTTAAGAAATAAGAAATCTTTAATTAGCTATAAGAAATTAGTCTCTTAAGCCCTAATATAATACTACGCGACGAAAATATAAAGAAACGATATTAATAATAAATTAAAGAAGAATACCTAAATAAAATAAATAAAGACTAAGTAAAAAACGAGGTATACTATCTATAAAAGGGCTATAGACTAGCACGATATAATAAGATCTAAGGACCCTATATATAGTAACGGTAAGCTATAGTAACTAAATAGTATTAGATATCTAAATCGCGGGATATTATATATATATACTTTTAGACTATAGCGTAATAGGTAAGTACGTTTTACCTAGAGTTATTAATTATTACCGACTTATATAGAGATATAAAAAAGATCTATATAAACTTATAAATATTAAAGGAGAGGCCTTTAACTATAATAACGGAATTATTAATATAGAGATTAATTACCTCGATATTAATATCTAGGGCTACGATAAATAAGTTAACTTTAATATTATAGATATTAAAGAATATAACCTTATATTAAGGCTTTTATAGCTATAAGAGAGCAACCTACTAATTAACTAGAAAACTAGCTAGCTATATTAGAATAAAGATATAAGTTTCTAAGACTAGTAGATTTAAAAGAAAGTAAAATTTTACGATAATTTAGCTATTAAATAAGATAAAAGGGATAACTATTTAAGTAAATTATTATAGGCTTTAGCGATATAAATAAAAATAGTAACTAAACTAGTAGATATAATAAAATCGACTAATAAGACCTATATACTAACTAATATAGGTATATAACCTAGTATCTAATATAAATAGAATAAAGGATATAATATAAAGATTTAAAGAGTTATTACTACTCTAAGAAAAGACCTTAAATAAATTAATAAAGAGCTTAAGTTAAGAGAAACTAGCTCTTAAAAGAAAGAATAAAGCCTATAAGATAAAATAAAGAATATCCCTTAGGAATACCGGAAATATAATAAACTCTTTAAAGAAGAACTTAAGATAAGGTTACCTAAATATAGCTAATAGGGCTACGAAATTTATCTTAAGGATAGAATAATACTAACGTTCTATAAGATCTATAACTTAAATAAAAAGTAACTATAAACGCTATATAACTACCTTAATAAGAATCTATAAAAGGGATATATATAAACGTTAATATTTAAAGTAGGCTACTTAGTTATATTTATTCTAAAGAAAAATAGTAAGCTATAACTAGTTATTAACTATAGACGCTTAAACGATATTATAATAAAGGACCGAATACTATTACCGCTTATATCGGAACTATAAGATCGACTATATAGTAAAAAATAGTTTATAGCCCTTAACCTTAAAGGCGCCTATAACTTAATATATATAAAAAAGGGATATAAATAGATAATAGCCTTTAGAACGAAATTCGGACTATTTAAATATCTAGTAATACTATTTAGACTTATAAATATACTAGCTACCTTTTAACGGATAATTAATAATATCCTATATAAATACTTAGATATCTTTATAGTAGTATACCTAAATAATATCCTAATCTTCTTAAATACCTTAGAAGAATATAAGGAATATATTTATAAGGTACTCCGTATACTTTAAAATATAAAGTTACTAGTTAAATTAAAGAAAAGTAAGTTCTATATATAGGAAGTAGACTTCCTTAAATATACGATCTTACTAAGAGAGATATAAATATAAGAAGATAAAATTAACTTAGTTAAAGAATAGCTAATACTAAAGAACGTTAAGGATATATAAAGTTTCCTAGGATTTATAAATTACTACTAACGATTTATTAAAGATTTTAGAAAGATTATAGTACTACTATACGACTTAATAAAGAAAGAAAAAGAATTTATATAGGACGATAAAGCTAATAAAGCTTTTAAATATATTAAAACTACGATTACGTAATAACTAGTCTTAACTACCTTCGATCTAAAATAATAAATCGAACTCGAAACTAATATATTAAACTTTACTCTAGGAGTATAAATCGGATAAAAGGATAATAAAAAAAGACTACGACTAATTATATTCTACTCGAAAAAGCTATATAGCGTAGAACTTAATTACCCTATCTACGATAAAGAATTCCTTATAATTATTTAAGCTTTTAAAGAATTTTAATACTACCTTCTTAAAAGTAAGTATAAAGTTAAGGTCTATATAGACTATAAGAATATCTTATATTTTATAATAACGTAATAGTTAAACGGACGATAGATCCGATAGGCCGAATACTTATTAGAATTAGACTACGAAATAATCTATAGAAAAGGAATAGAAAACGGTCGAGCTAATACCCTTAGTCGATAAAGCGACTATAATATAAGGGCACCTATAGTAAAAGGATAGCTCTTAGAAATTAACGAAAATAAGAACTATTAGTAACGATAGCTAAACGTAATATTTAAAGTATAACCTAATAACTTAACTTATTAAAAGATCCTAAAATAGATAAAAGAATATAAAGTACCGAACGGATATAATATAGAATATTTAGAAGTTCTAATATATAAGAATAAAATCTAGATACTACTAGAATTATAAGATAAAGTTATATAAGATATATATAAATATCTAATATATAGATATTAAGGAATCTAAAGAATAATAAAACGGATTAAACGATAATATAACTTCTTATAACTTAAGGAAGTAGTACGAAAAGTTAT
Organism: Hirsutella rhossiliensis; assembly: GCF_020360975.1. Taxonomy (NCBI): domain Eukaryota; kingdom Fungi; phylum Ascomycota; class Sordariomycetes; order Hypocreales; family Ophiocordycipitaceae; genus Hirsutella; species Hirsutella rhossiliensis. The sequence goes on from NW_025408669.1 coordinate 5,534,529, forward strand.
TAAAGAATATAAACTTTATATATAAAGTAAAGCTAAACGATATAAACTATATAGAGAATTATAACCGCTACTAATACTAGAGAAACTATAGGATTTAATAGCTTTCGACTATATTATAAAGCTACTACCGTTAAAAGAACCTATAACTAACGTTAAGTATAATAGTATATTCGTTATTACTAATAAATTATCGAAGTATAGATACTTTTTACTATATAAAGAAGTAAGTAATATAAAAGAGCTAGTATATATATTCCTACGAATAATTATTAGTAATTACAGACTACTAAATAAGATTATCTTTAATAAAGGAAGTATATTTATAGCTAAGTTTTAGTAAGCTCTTATAGTATAATTAGGGACGAAATATAAGCTTAGTATAGCTTATTACTTATAAATAGATAGATAAATAGAACGACTTAACTAAACGCTTAAATAATATTTACGATATTATATTAGCTATAAATAAAACAATTAAGTTAAATAGCTATTAATAGCGTAACTAGCTTATAATAGCTTAGTTACAAAAATAACTAAGCTCTTACTAGTATACGCTAATTATAGATATAACTTAGAAGTATTTAAGGCTACTTAATAAGGACTATAAGCGGAACGAGCGATACTATAAATAGATTAGCTATAAAAATTATATAAATAAATATAATAAGAACTTTAATTTATTAAAGAATAAATATCTATTTACTATAATCGGAAAAGATTATAAGGACTAATCTTTTAAGAGGGAGATATAGTCTACCTTATATAACGAAATATTAAAATAAAACGACTAAGTAATAAATTAGATTTTAAGAAACTTAGACCGTTTAAGGTTAAGAAAACTATTTTAAAAGTTAACTATAAACTTTCGCTACTAATAATAATATAGATATACCTAATATTTTATATCTTATTATTAAAACTAGTACTATAAAACGCTAAACTATAGGAAAAAATTAAAGTTAATAATAATTAAGAATATAAAGTAAAATAAATACTAGATATAAGAAAATAAGGTTAGTAATAAGAATACCTTATTAAGTAGAAGGGATATAGACTAGAGGAAAATACCTAGGAACTACTTAAGTACTTAACCTACTATAGTTCTTTACTTCGATAGTTCTACTAATAAAATCTACCCTAGGTATTATAAAATCGCTTAATAAACTAATAGCATTCTAATTAATTATATTAAATCTACTTATAGACTAAATATTAACTACCGCTTTAGATTCTTAGCGCTTAGCCTCGTTACGGTTATCTAAGGAATAAATGCCCTAATAGACTATCTTAGTACCTTTTATCTTTAGCTAGCGCTTTTAATAGCGAAGCCGCGCTAAACGGGCTAAGGCTTTATTTAGGTCGGCTTAAGCTTTTAATATTCGCTCCTTAGCAATTTCTTCTTCTTTATTTAATCGATCGGACTCTAGATTTATTCGGGATACTAAGAAACACGTTAGCTATAAATAATAAGTAGGATAATAAAGTTACCTATAGGAGCTAATCGCTATGCTTAACGTATCGTAGGAACGACCCCGCTATATATATTTAGTATACTTAGAAGATTTCTTTAGTATTTTATAGCGGAAGCCGCGTAATAAATAAAAAGAATACGGTATAACGTTAAAACTAAGACGATTAATAGACTTAGCTAAATAAATACGCTTAAGGGTCTTATAAGAACGATCCTTTAATACGCGACTAGATATACTATTAGTAGTATATCCTAAGGGATAGAAAGGATAAAACGGGGAATATATATACGCGCGATAAGGGTATATTTATATATAGTAGCTAAGGTAATAGTAGGTCTTATAGATAAGACTAAAAGGAAGGGAGATATCGTATTACGACTATAGTTAGTAAGCCGTAAGAGAGCTAGCTATATTTACGTAATAAGGCAGCTCGGAATAATAGTTAGGATAAGAAGTTACTTAGGCTTAGCTTACCTAGAGCGTATATAAGCTAAGTAAGCCTTATATAGATAGATTACTACTTAGGAGTATAGCTTATAAGTAAGCTATAGTAAGCTACGAAGGGGATTACGGCTAGGACTATAATCTAAGGATAGCCTCTATAGGTATATATAGCTACCTACTTTTACTCCTTTAAATAGATAGCTCTCTAGCTTTTAATATAGATCTTTATTACGATTTTATCTTTAATTTTAATTACTTAGTTATAGTCTATATTCTATAACCTTTAACTTATTACTAACGTAATATACTTACTATTACTTAGACTACGCCTTATTATATCTATTAATATAAACCCCTTAATAGGTTTATCTCTTAAGAATAATACCGGTCGTTATATACTATATAACTTAATAAAGAAGGAAAAAGAATTTATATAGGACGATAAAGCTAACGAAGCTTTTAAATATATTAAGACTATAATTATATAAGAATTAGTCTTAACTACCTTTAACTTAGAACGATAAATCGAACTCGAAACCGATATATTAAACTTTACTTTAAGAGTATAAATTAGATAAAAGGATAATAAAGGAAGACTATAACTAATTATATTCTACTCGAAAAAGCTATATAGCGTAGAACTTAATTACCCTATCTATAATAAAGAATTCCTTATAATTATTTAAGCTTTTAAGGAATTTCGATACTACCTTCTTAAAAGTAAATATAAAGTTAAGGTCTATATAGATTATAAAAATATCTTATATATAATAGTTAAACGGACGATAGATCTAATAGGCCGAATATTTATTAGAATTCGACTATAAAATAATCTATAGAAAAGGAATAGAAAATAGTCGAGCTAATACCCTTAGTTAACGAAGTAACTATAATATAAGGGCACCTATAGCGAAAGGATAGCTCCTAGAAATTAACGAAAACGGGAACTACTAATAATAATAGCTAAATATAATATTTAAAGTATAACTTAATAACTTAATATACTAGGAGATCTTAAAATAGATAAAAGAATATAAAGTACTAAATAAATATAATATAAAATATTTAGAAGTTTTAATATATAAAAATAAAATCTAAATACTACTAGAATTATAAGATAAAGTTATATAAGATATATATAAATATCTAATATATAGATACTAAGGAATCTAAAGAATAATAAAATAGATTAAACGATAATATAACTTTTTATAGCTTAAAGAAGTAGTATAATAAGTTATTAAAAAAAATATAAACTTTATATATAAAGTAAAGCTAAACGATATAAACTATATAAAGAATTATAACCGCTACTAGTACTAGAGAAACTATAGGATTTAATAGCTTTTAACTATATTATAAAGCTATTACTATTAAAAGAACTTATAACTAACGTTAAATATAATAGTATATTTATTATTACTAATAGACTAACGAAGTATAGATACTTTTTACTATATAAAGAAGCAAGTAATATAAAAGAGCTAGTATATATATTCCTATAAATAATTATTAGTAATTATAGACTACTAAATAAGATTATTTTTAATAAAGAAAGTATATTTATAGCTAAGTTTTAGTAAGCTCTTATAGTATAATTAGGGATAAAATATAAGCTTAGTATAGCTTATTACCTATAAATAGATAGATAAATAGAACGACTTAACTAAACGCTTAAATAATATTTATAATACTATATTAGCTATAAATAAAACGATTAAGTTAAATAGCTATAAATAGCGTAACTAGCTTACAATAGCTTAGTTACGGAAATAACTAAGCTCTTACTAGTATACGCTAATTATAAATATAACCTAGAAGTATTTAAGGTTACTTAATAAGGACTATAAGTAAAACGAGCGATACTATAAGTAGATTAGCTATAAAAATTATATAAAGAAATATAATAAGAACTTTAATTTATTAAGGAACGAATATCTACTTACTATAATCGGAAAAGATTATAGGGACTAATCTTTTAAGAGGGAGATATAGTCTACCTTATATAACGAAATATTAAAATAAAACGACTAAGTAATAAATTAGATTTTAAGAAACTTAGACTATTTAAGGTTAAGAAAACTATTTTAAAAGTTAACTATAAACTTTCGCTACTAATAATAATATAGATATACCTAATATTTTATATCTTATTATTAAAACTAGCGCTATAAAACGCTAAACTATAGGAAAAATTTAAAGTTAATAATAATTAAGAATATAAAGCTAAATAAATACTAGATATAAGAAAATAAGGTTAATAATAAGAATACCTTATTAAGTAAAAGGGATATAGACTAAAGGAAAATACCTAGGAACTACTTAAGCACTTAACTTACTATAGTTTTTTACTTTAATAGTTTTATTAGTAAAATCTACCTTAGGTATTATAAAATTGCCTAATAAACTAATAATATTCTAATTAATTATATTAAATCTACTTATAGACTAAATATCGACTACCGCTTTAGATTCTTAGCGCTTAGCCTCGTTAAGGTTATTTAAGGAATAAAGGCCCTAATAGACTATCTTAGTACCCTTTATCTTTAGCTAGCGCTTTTAACGGCGAAGCTACGCTAAATAAGCTAAGGCTTTATTTAGGTCGGCTTAAGCTTTTAATATTCGCTCCTTAGTAATTTCTTCTTCTTTATTTAATCGATTAAACTCTAGATTTATTTAGGATACTAGGAAACACGTTAGCTATAAATAATAAGTAGGATAATAAAGTTACCCTTAGGAGCTAATTACTATACCTAACGTATTATAGGAACGACCCCGCTATATATATTTAGTATACTTAAAAGATTTCTCTAGTATTTTATAGCGGAAGCCGCGTAATAAATAAAAAGAATATAGTATAACGTCGAAACTAAGACGATTAATAGACTTAGCTAAATAAATACGCTTAAGGGTCTTATAAGAACGATCCTTTAATACGTAACTAGATATACTATTAATAGTATATCTTAAGGGATAGAAAGAATAAAACGGGGAATATATATACGCGCGATAAAGGTATATTTATATATAGCGGCTAAGGTAGTAGTAGGTCTTATAGATAAGACTAAAAGGAAGGGAGATATTATATTATAACTACGGTTAGCGGGCTATAGGAGAGCCGGCTACGTTTATATAATAAGGTAGCTTAGAATAATAGTTAGGATAAGAAGTTACTTAAGCTTAGCTTACTTAGAGCGTATATAAGCTAAGTAAGCCTTATATACATAGATTACTACTTAAGAGTATAGCTTACGAGTAAGCTATAGTAAGCTATAAAAGGGATTATAGCTAGGACCGTAATCTAAGGATAGTCTCTATAGGTATATATAGCTACCTACTTTTACTCCTTTAAATAAATAGCTCTCTAGCTTTTAATATAGATCTTTATTATAATTCTATCTTTAATTTTAATTACCTAGTTATAGTCTATAGTCTACGACCTTTAACTTATTACTAATATAATATACTTACTATTACTTAGACTACGCCCTATTATATCTACTAATATAAACCCCTCGATAGGTTTATCCCTTAGGAATAATACCGGTCGTTATACTTATAGGTTATTAATATATACTTTAGGTAAAGCTAGGTACTTAAACTAGTCTAAAATAACTTAGTAGATTCCTATTTAAAGTTACTTTTAGTTAAGCGAATTTATAAAGATTAGAAAACTAAAAGTCTAGTATTAATTAATTATATTAATTATCTCCTTATCTTTAACTTAAAGCTAGGATATTTTTAGCTTATTTTACTCTTAACTTTCTACCTTTATACTTCCCGCTAACTAAGATAAGCTTAAGCTTATCTATAGTTATTATAGGCTCTTTTATACTTAATAATTATAGTAATTCTTTAAATATTTTATCTTTATTAGCCTTATTATTTAAGGGGACTTTATAAGTCTTTTAATTATTTAAGGCTATTTATAGTTAAAATTATCTTTATTTTCGCTCTTTTTACTATTAATCTTTATAATAATTTTTTTTTCTTTTACTATACTTTTAATTATTATTACTTCTTTAACTACTTTTATTTCTTATTAAAATTATCTCTTTAAGCTTAAACTTTATAAGTATATACTTCTTTAATCTTTATTAGTTATATACTTTATAAAGGGTTTTATTTTTTTACTTTTAATAGATTAAAAAGGTTATACTAAGAGGTAGAACTATATATTAAAGGAGGCTTAAAAGGTATATATAAAGTAAGCGACTAAGTTTATAGTTACTTTTATAGCGAAGCATAGCTTAATTTTATAGTTCTTAGAGATATCTCTTAGCACGAGGGACCTAGGAAGCTAAAAAATAGGTTTTAAGGAAGGAGCTAAAAAGAGGTATAGAGAGGAGGGTAAGGGAAAGAGGGGAAGTAAAAGTAGCGATAGCTTCCTATAGAAGTAGTAAGAGATAAAACGGATATACTAGTAATAGCTAGAAAGGAGGGGAAAAACTAGTAAAAAGCTTAGTAGTTAAAAGGATATTAGTAGCTTCTTTAAGTAAGATCTTCTTTATTAATTAAGATACTAGATAGGTATAAAGAAGGGCGTTAGATAAAGGAAAGAAGGAAAATTAAGGTAATATAATAATTACTCCCTTACTATAATTACTACCCCTATAAGAATTAAATAGCTCTACCTTACCTATCTAACCCCTTACTTTTACTTTTACCTTTATATATTTTATATATACTTCTTATATCTCTCTTTATAAGAGTTATAAGCCTAGGAGGAATAGAATTCCTATACCTTTTAGCTACTATAAAAGGCACCTTTCTTATATTACTTATAGCTTCCTTTTACCTCTTTTACTAAAAAAGCTAATTTTTAATAAACTTTTCTACCCCCTCTCTTATAATATCGAAAAATAATTCTACCGCCCCTATAGTTTATAGGACGATTCTTATAGAGCCTTAAAATTATAATAAATAGGTAAAGGAGCTATAGGCTTATATAGATAGAACTATTTATAATTTAGTTTTCTTTAATAAGTAGGACCTTCTTAAGCCTTCTTTTTATCCTAAGGTAACGGAATTTATAAAGGGAGCTTCCCTCTTCTCTAAGCTAACCTTTATATAATAAAGAGCTTTTTCTATTACCTTAGGTAACTATAAGAGTTACTAAAAGGAATACCTCTATAAGATAAAGCTACTAACTATTATACGTATAGTAATAATAAAATCTATTAGTATTATAAAGCTAATCTCTTTTTAAGAAAAAAAGACCCTTAAGTAGTAGCTTTTAAAGCTTAAGACCTTAATAGCTCCCTTAAAGGGCTATATAACTAACTATATTAAGAAGACCTATATAGTATACCTAGGAGCTTTTTTAGCTAGGAACCTACTTATAACGACCGGTATTATTCTTAAGGGATAAACCTATTAAGGGGTTTATATTAATAGATATAAGAAGGCATAGTTTAAGTAATAATAAGTATATTATATTAGTAATAAGTTAGAGGTTATAGACTATAGACTATAACTAGGTAATTAAGTAATTAGAATTAAAGATAAAATTATAATAGAGATTAGAATAATTATAATATTAAAAGCTATTAAGCTATTTACTTAAAGGAGTATTCCGCTCCTTCCTTATATACCTTAAGAGCTTCTTTAGATCGCTAAGAGCACTAAGTAATCCCGTTACTTAAGAGTGCTAGAGCGCTAAAGCGATCCTACGATCCTAGCTATAGAGCGTTAAAGCGCTAGAGTAACTTATTACTTTAAACTTAATTAGCCTATCGGTCCGTTTAATATTCCTTGCTCCCTATATTATATATCTTCGTAATATATACTAGTACCTATAGTTCGCTAGACTATAATTATAATAGGATACCTCCCTTCTTTTTAGTCTTACTTTTAAGACCTACTACCTTAGCCGCTATATATAAATATACCCTTATCGCGTTATATATAAGTATATCGTTCCTTATTCTTTTATCCTTTTAAGATATACTACTAATAGTATATTTAGTTATATTTAAAAATCCTATTCTTATAATTTTAATAAATCGTCTTAACGATTAGAGCTAGTATTTTAAACTAAGATCTATAGTATTAAAATTATACCTTACTCTTATTATTTTTAGTTAGGCCTAACTTGTAAGGTCGGCGAGCGTTTTAATTAGTATTCTAAATATACTTATATAGGCCGTTCTTATAATAGGTATAATATAGCGTCCGCTTATTTATTTTATCCCTTTCCTTCCTTATTATTCTTTTTTACTAATATTCTTTCTTTTTCTAATTTATTATATTATAAATTAATAGTAAAATATTAATTTAAATAGATAGAAAGTAAAAGAAGCGTTAAAGAAAGTAGTAGCTCGCTTAGCTTAGATTAAGAAATAAAAGCGTTTCTTAAAAGACTAAGGTAGTAAGTTATTTTAGTAGGGTATATAAACTATTAATAAAGAAGATAGTATAACGCGTTCTTCTTAAGATAAATTAGTTTAGTTATTAAATAAGGAAACTATTACTATTAGTAAGGTTTAATTATTTAGTACCTTAGATATATTAAACTAAGATACTATTCTTAGTAACCTTATATTTTTAAGTAAGGGTTCGCTTAGTAGAACTATTAAAATAAAGAACTATAGTAAGTTAAGTACTTAAGTAGTTCCTAAGTATTTTCCTTTTATCTATATCCTTTTTATTTAATAAGGTATTCTTACTACTATCTTTATTTTCTTATATTTAGTATTTATTTTACTTTATATTCTTAATTATTATTAACTTTAATTTTTCTTATAGTTTAGCGTTTTATAGCGCTAGTTTTAATAGTAAGATATAAAATATTAAGTATATCTATATTATTATTAGTAGCGAAAGTTTATAGTTAACTTTTAAAATAGTTTTCTTAACTTTAAACGGTCTAAGTTTCTTAAAATCTAATTTATTACTTAGTTATCTTTATAACTAAGCTATTATAAGCTAGTTATATTATTAGTAGCTATTTAACTTAATTATTTTATTTATAGCTAATATAGTATCGTAAGTATTATTTAAGTATTTAGTTAAGTCGTTTTAGTTATCTATCTATTTATAAGTAATAAGCTATACTAAGCTTATATTTTATCCTTAATTATACTATAAGAGCTTATTAAAACTTAGCTATAAATATACTTTATTTATTAAAGATAATCCTATTTAATAGTCTATAGCTACTAATAATTATTTATAGGGATATATATACTAGCTCTTTTATATTACTTACTTCTTTATATAGTAAAAAGTATCTATACTTTATTAATCTATTAGTAATAATAAATATACTATTATACTTAATATTAGTTATAAGTTCTTTTAATAGTAATAGCTTTATAATATAATCGAAAGCTATTAAATCCTATAGTTTCTTTAATACTAATAGCGGTTATAATTCTTTATATAGTTTATATCGTTTAGCTTTACTTTATATATAAAGTTTATATTCTTTAATAACTTATTATACTACTTCTTTAAGCTATAAGAAGTTATATTATTATATAATCTATTTTATTATTCTTTAGATTCTATTTCTAAGAGCTATCCTTTTACTATAAGTACTCTTATATTATAGTTACTTTATCGACTAAAGGTATTAGCTTAACTATTTTCTATTCCTTTTCTATAGATTATTTTATAGTTAAATTCTAGTAAATATTCGGCCTATTAAATCTATCGTCCGTTTAACTATTATATTATTATAAAATATAAGATATTCTTATAATCTATATAGACCTTAACTTTATATTTACTTTTAAGAAAGTAGTATTAAAATTCCTTAAAAGCTTAAATAATTATAAGGAATTCTTTATTATAGATAAGGTAATTAAGTTCTACGCTATATAGCCTCTTTTAATAAAATATAATAGGTTATAGTCTTCTTTTATTATCTTTTTATTTAATTTATACTCTTAGAGTAAAGTCTAATATATTAGTTTTAAGTTCGATTTATTATTTTAGATTAAAGGTAGTTAAAACTAGTTCTTATATAATTATAGTTTTAATATATTCGAAAGCTTTATTAGCTTTATTATCCTATATAAATCCTTTTTCCTTTTTTATTAAGTTATATAGTAGTACTATAATCTTTCTATAATCTTTAATAAATTATTAGTAGTAATTTATAAATCCTAAGAAACTTTATATATCCTTAACGCTCTTTAGCGTTAGCTATTTTTTAACTAAGTTAATCTTATCTTATTATATTTAATCTCTTTTAGTAAGATTATATATCTAAGAAAGTCTACTTTTTATATATAGAACTTACTTTTCTTTAGTTTAACTAATAACTTTATATTTTAAAGTATATAGAGTACCTTATAGATATATTCCTTATATTCTTTTAAGGTATTTAATAAGATTAAGATATTATCTTAGTATACTACTATAAAGATATCTAAGTATTTATATAAGATACTATTAATTATTTATTAAAAGGTAGCTAGTATATTTATAAGTTAAAATAGTATTACTAAATATTTAAATAGTTTAAATTTCGTTTTAAAAGCTATTATTTATTTATATCCCTTTTTTATATATATTAAGTTATAGGCGCCTTTAAGGTTAATGGCTATCTTAAGGTATATATATAAAAGCGGGATTTTAGGAAATCAAGGAATTATATACGGCTATATAATAGAGGGGAAGAAGGAGTATAAGGTAGGAATTTTAATAGAATTTATTAGTAATATATTAGTATATAAAAGAGGAGTTAAAGTTAATAATTCTCTATCTATCTACTAGCGGACATACTATCTTATATAGATAATTATAGCTAAATAGAAGAACCTTTCGGGACTAGATTTAGGCTGCCGTATAGCCTTAAGACTAAGGAATTTAGTAATACCTCGAGTATATTAAGAAGTGTCTTAGTTCTACTAATATTCGTGTTTAAAGGAGGTTGGTCGTGCTAGTATTCTTAAGAGGTCTTAGCTAGTATTCTAAGCTAGCTCTATTTCTTCGATTCCCGATTATACGATAACCGGCAACCCGTTTAATACTTAATAATATATAAAATAACGAGCGATTCTTACTCTATAATATAGGATTTTATCTATAATTGGTATACTACTTATTAGCTTATATAATCGGGAGAGTATATTATAGCTGCTTTATTTATAGTAGGAACACCGTTCCTTATAGCCTCCCTTAAGGAGTAGATTTATATACTCTTTACTAATTTATTTATAATAGTATATATATAGGGTAAAACCCTAATTTAGGAAAACTATTCTTATACCTTAATAGGATATATAAAAACCTATTCTTTCTTAGGAAAAAGAAATCCTTAGGTATATACTAATAGAAAAACCTATAGTAGGAAAAATCTATAGTTATAATAATTATTTATAGGATAACCTTATATAAGGTAAAACCTATTATTGCTAGGAAAATCTTAATAGATAAAAACCTAGTAAATATTTTTCTAGGAAACCTAAAAGGAAAACCTAGTAAGGGAAAGATATAAAAGTATAAGAAATATCTAAAACCCTTTTAATTACTTAGGAACTTATATTAAGGATAGACCGTCTCTAAATTTATAGAGTAATCTAGGTTTTAATTCCTTTATAAAAATATTAGCTATATTATCTTCTAATTTAATATAAAAAACTTAAATTTCCCCTTCTCTTATACTAGTTCTCTCGTAAAGAGAGATATAAGAAGTATATATAAAATATATAAAGGTAAAAGTAAAAGTAAGGGGTTAGATAGGTAGGGCAGAGATATTTAAATCTTATAGGGGCAGTAATAAAGGTAGGGGAGTAATTATTATATTACCTTAATTATCCTTCTTTCCTCTATCTAACGCCCCTTTTTATACCTGTCTAGCATCTTAATTAATAAAGAAGATCCTACTTAAAGAAGCTACTAATTTCCTTTTAACTACTAAGCTTTTTACCGGTTTTTCCCCTCCTTTCTAGCCGTTGCCGGTATATCCGTCTTATCTCTCGCTACCTCTATAAGAAGCTATTGCTACTTTTACTTCCCCTTATGCCCCTACCCTCCTTTCTATACCTCTTTTTAGCTCTTTCTTCCTTCTTCTATACCGGGTGTTTTTTAGCTTCCTAGGTCCCTCTTACTAAGGGATATCTCCGAGAACTACGAAATTAAGCTACGCTTCGCGATATACCCCCTTAGCTATAGCCTGCCCCTTAAGGGCATAGATAATATAGCTTCGGGCTAGTAAGCGTATAGAGGAGGTTCTTAGCTCTATACTTCTCCCTTTACTTAAGGAAAGTAGGGGCCCTTTTAGGTCCCTAGGCTCTTTTAGACCTACTTAAGGAAAAGGGGCCTAAAGAGGGGAAAGTCCTATAAGAAAGGGGGCCTTCTTAGAAGGGAAAAACCTAATTAAATAGGGGGCCCTCTAAAAGGAAAAACCTCTTCCTTTTCTTTAGCTATAGACGTTGCCTTCTTATACGGGCTATTAGCTCCTCTTATAGACTCTTAAGGCGGGCCTCTAAGGATAGCTTTTCTTAAACGTCTTCTAGCCTAATTTACTATAAAAAGATAGCTAGCTTCTACTTTAGTAAGGGCTTTATAAGACCGTCGGCTTTTATTAATACCGTTAGAATACCCTTATAGTATAGTAGTTATATACCTAAGAAGCCTACTAGCTATAACGCTAGAGTTAGTTCGAATCCGGCTAGGGGCACGATTAATTTTTAATTAGACTAGTAGACTACGCTAACCTACTTATTAATTAGCTAATTAGCGCTTCTAGAAGCGCTTATAAATATACTAGTAGTCTAGCCCCGCTATAAGTAGGCCGGCCTAGACCTCGCCTACCCGGACCTAGCAACGAATTCGTTAGGACCTCCCCTTAACCCCGGTCCGGGCCCCCCGACCGGGAAAATAAAAACCTAGGGCCGATACTAGTAACTTAATAAGTACGGCGTAAAGCCGGTGCGATAACCCGACTACCGGCCTAGCTAAAGGCCGGCATTAATAAAAAATAGCCCGCTAAGCCTTACGGCGGAAAAATAAGGTAGAGCCTAGGAAGATATCGTTATAAGATAAGGTTAGAGATAATTATATAATTAACTATTAACCGTTAACTAAAAACGCTCGTACTACCGATTAATACTATACCCCTTATATATATAAAGGAGTTACTTTCTAAGGTTACTTTATAGCGGGGCTAATATAATTCCGACTAACTATAACGATACCTAAGATAGCCGGCGTAAGATTCCTACGTATTATAACCGCGACCTAGTATAAGGGCGGACTAGCTATAAAAGAGGGGAGGGTTTTCCTCTAGGCACTTTAGTTTTTCCCTCCTATTTAACGTCGAAGTTCTAGATACCTCTAGATAAGTTACTAGTATAGTCTTAATAATAATAATACCGTTAGAACCTAATAGATAGAAATTAGTCCCCTTTAGACCTCTTAGTATAACTAATACTAGTAGATATCGATATACTATAGCTAGGTTAATGGCTTACTATTTTCCTCTATAAGAATTCGTATAGTCTATATATTATTATATTCTATAGCTAATAAGGATGGAATTTATAGTCGTAAAGATATTAATAGCCGGCTAAGGAAAATCGCTTCTTTTAACGCTTTTAAAAGAGCTAGTAGCTCTGCCTCTATACTAAAAGTCGTAATAGTAGCTTACTTCGAAGCTCTCTAAGTAATAGCTCCTCTAAAAAGGGATATAATATACCCTTATAAGCTCTTTCTATCTAAGGAATTATCCGTAAAGGACGAATCGCTCGAATAAAGGAAGATTTCGGCAGCTTATTTCCTTCCCTACCCTCCTAGGCGTAGACTATATAATCTTATTAAATAGAGATAAAGGATAGCTCTATCTACTACTTCTTAATGCCTATAGCTAGGATTCTAGTTATACCTAGCTAGCTAGGAGACTATAAAAGAGATATCCGGTCTAGTAGAAATAGCTAAAAAAAGTAAGGAGCCTACCTTCTATTAATATTAGTATTTCTCTTACTCCCTAGCTTAAAAGGACGGATTAAGTAAAAGCTCTTTATCTAATATAAGAATAAAGGGAAGCTTCTTATCGAGGGAATTAGGGAGGAATTTATAAGCGACCTTATCGATATAGGCGTCCTAGGTAAGCTAGATAGTCCGTTAGGACCTATTCTTAAGGATTTATATCCCTAGGAACTACTTTAGCTCCCTTAGCCTAGTTATCTTATACCTTTATTATAGGCCTTATATAGCCTCCTTAGTAGTAGCTTCTTCCTTTTTTAGGTATGCTTAGATAATATCGTCGACGTAGAAGAAGACTATAATTTTACCTTTCTATATTATACACGGTTCTTAAGGGACTTTCTTAAAGCCTAGGGCTTTAAGGGAACCTATTAAATGCTATTACTAAAGAAGGGGTAATCTTCGTAGTCTATATAGAGCTTTCCTAAGCCGTAGAACCTTTCCTAGCTATTAAAAGCTTAGTAGAAGGCGTATATAGATAACTTCTTCTTCCTTAAGTAGGCAGTTAATAAAGGCGTTAACTATATCTATCTAATTAAGCTCGAGGTCGAATTCTACTACTATAGCTATAAGGGTCTAAAAAGACATCCCTACTAAGGTAGTTGCCTTAATAGGAAGATCCCCTTTTTCCTACTAGTTCCTATAGATAACTAGCCGGGCTTTATACTTTTAAAGGAAGCCGTGTTTATTAGTCTTATAAATAAAGACCTACTTATAGCTAAGGACCTATTTTCCTCTTACCTTTTCTTTAAGGACCTCTTCGAAAGACCCTATCTCTTTATATAAGGCTAGGTGGTCTTTCTAGGCCTAGAAAAACTAGTCTCTAAAAGGGTGTCTTTCTAGCTACTTCTAGTTTACTAGTAGGTCTAGGAGGTCTTTTTTATATACCTTCCTTGCTAATAACTATAGCTTAAAGAGCCGGCCTACTATAAATACTTTATAGGAACCGTCTTCTATAGGCATTAAATAGAAGTCGGAAAAACGATCGAAATAGGGGAGAGGTTAGTCTTCTTTTATATCGGGCCCTATACCTTCCTTTGCTTCTCGAAGTAGGGATAAAAAGGCAGCCGGGTAATCCTTTAAGAGAGGTGCCTTTCCTACCCCCTTAAGGGTTAAGACGGGAAGACTAACCGAAAAAGCTACTTTTAGATCTTCTTCTTACGTAGGAGGAGGCATAGGTAGGTAGGCATATTCTAGCTCTACCGCTTTCTTATAGTCTCCTTCTTCGTCTAGATTATCTAATCTAGTAGCTTCCTCTTTTTCTTTAAAGTTAGCGTTATCCTCGATTACTTCGACGTTAGTTTCTTCTTTTATTTCCTTATCTAGGACCTCTTCTTAAGACTATTAGGAAGGGGGGATTTAAATCTTTTAAATTAGCTAACGTTATAAGAGTAAGAGGGGCTATTAATCCCTCTTTCCGTTAAAGAAGCTAGATTCGTTAAAAATTATATCCCTAGTCGAAATAACCTTCTATAGAAGAGGAATCTAAATCTAGAAGATATTTATAGAATTATAACTAACGAGGTAACTAATAAAGGCTCTAAGATTAAGCTTTCTTTTCTTCTTCCTTTTTAGCTATATATCGGTAGTTATAGCGTATACCTTATATCTATAGGCATAAAGGTAGGCTAGCGAGGCCCACTTTTTTATAAAGAGCTTAAGGGGGGATTTCTAGTCTATTCCTTAGGTAGTCCCTCTAAGGGTCCGGTTCTATAAGTAATAGGCGGTCTTAATAACTTCCCTCTAAAGGTTATATAGAAGCTTTATAGTAAGTCTTATTATATAGGCCCTTTCTATTATAGCACCCCTTAATCTTTCTACCCCTCCGTTCTAGGCCTAGGTATTTAGTGCTAATAGGAGGGGTAAAATACCCCTTTTTTAAAGCTAATTTAAGATATCCTTCGTAAATAGCTCTCTATTAGACCGTATCTTCTTTACCTCGTAGCTAAAGTAGGATTTTATCTAGTTAACGACCCTCGTAGTATAGTAGTTATATACCTAGGAAGCTTACTAGCTATAACGCTAAAGTCGGTTCGAATCTAGTTAAGGGCACGATTAACTTTTAGTCGGACTAGTAAACTATACTAACCTACTTATTAATTAGCTAATTAGCGCTTCTAGAAGCGCTTATAAATATACTAGTAGTCTAGCCCCGCTATAAGTAGGCCGGCCTAGACCTCGCCTACCTAGACCTAGCGACGAATTCGTTAGGACCTCCCCCTAACCCTAGTCCGGGCCCCCTAACTAGGAAAATAAAAACCTAGGGCCGATACTAGCAACTCGATAAGTACGGCGCGAAGCCGGTACGATAACCCGACTACCGGCCTAGCTAAAGGCCGGCATTAATAAAAATAGCCCGCTAAGCCTTACGGCGGAAAAAACAAGGCAGAGCCTAGGAAGATATCGCTATAAGATAAAGTTAGAGATAATTATATAATTAACTATTAACCGTTAACTAAAAAACGCTCGTACTACCGATTAACGCTATATACCCCGCGTATATAAAGGAGTTACTTTCTAAGGTTACTTTATAGCGGGGCTAATACGATTCCGACTAACTATAACAATACCTAAGATAGCCGGTATAAGATTCCTACGTATTGCAACCGCGACCTAGTATAAGGGCGGACTAGCTACGAAAGAGGGGAGGGTTTTCCTTTAAGTACTCTAGTTTTTCCCTCCTATTTAACGTTAAAGTTCTAGATACCTTTAGATAGGTTACTAGTATAATCTTAATAATAATATCTAGTTAACGAAGTCCTAGAGAGTAGACTAGTTATATTTACTTAGGTAGGTCTATAAGAAATAAGGGAAAACTATCCCTAAAAAAGCGTCTATAAAAAACATTACCTTAACGAAGCTTTCTTAATCCTTAGAGACGTTAGTCTAGTCGACCTAAATTTCCTTATACGGCTAGTCCGGCCGTAAAGGCATTCGTTTAGAAATTTAGCTCTTAGTGTTTCCTTAGCCGTAGTATTCGCATTTAACGGTCTTTAGGCCCCTTATTCGTACGCCTTATTATTAGCCTAGCTTATATAAAGCTAGGGGGCCCGGGTAACCTAGTTATATGTGCTAAAGAAGACCGTCTCCTTAGGCTGCTAGAAGAGGGTCCTTTATAGTAGACCTATTCCTCCTAGTAGGGAAAGCTAACTTCTTAAGAGGTTCCTTCCTAAGGATAGGTCGGAATTTAAGAATAAATTAACCGAATTTCTCCTCGAAAAGCTTAATAGTCTAATTCTTCTAGACTAGCTTAGTAGGCTTAGACGTTATATCTTAAAAGATCCCTTCCTTTTAAAGAAGGCGGAAGGAAATTAAGCTCGTTAAGAATTAAGGGTAAAAAGCTACCCTTTTTCTTCGAAGAATTTATATAGATCTATTAGGTAATTTTATCGTAAAATTCACCCTTCCGTATCCCTTTATCCGTACGGTTAATTCCCCGGTAATAAGATATTCCCTTTATACCTTCTTAAAGGACCGGAATCGTAAGAGTATATTATAGATATTAAGGGAAGTACTAGAGTTAAGGATAGCTAATTTTTATAAGGGATAATCGGAGGGCTCTAACGGTTAGTCTTAGCTTTATTAATCTATAGGGAAGATAAATACCGGATTTACTATACTAACGATTTTTCCTTGAATTTATAGTAGCGGCGTTAGTTACTATTTCCTAGTAACCCGAATCTCGTCTATCTTCTTCTATAATAAAGGGTCCTCCTTAAGAGACTATTATACTATTTCTTATAGCCTCTTTAAAGGGTTAATACCTTTAGGTCGGTTTTCCTCGAAGACCTACTAGTAGTCTTCTAGCCGATAGGGCTTCTTATATACTTAGTAGGTAGGTCGATTCCTCCTTATACGTTATCTTTTCGAGGAATCCTTATCCCTTTCCGGAAGGTCTGCTTAAAAACCCCCCCTTTTTACCCCTTATTGCTGATTTTAATAAAGAGGTTCGATTTCGACTAGTTCCTTAATTTTTCGACTAACGGACTAAAAGGTCTATTAAGGGACTAGTCGGGCCGGTCTAACTAACGGGACCGGGGCCGGGCCCGGAGTAATAGGCGGAGCCGGGGCCGGGCCTAGGGCAGCCGTTAAAGACGGTGTTAATGCTCTTAAGGGAGGAGGAGCCGAAGGAGCAACAGCCGCAGTAGCAGCAGCGGGAGCCGTAATAATAGGGGCTATAGCAGCTATAGGGGCAGCAGGTCGAGCCGTCTAGGTCGAGTGCTAGCTACGAAGGAATAAGACTACTTACTGCTATACTCTAGTAGCCTCTTCGTTTAGTTCCCGGCTAGCTTCTTAAAAGATAGTCGAGTAACCGTTACTAATAGGCTTTATTAGTAGAGATATATCCTATAGCTACTAGCTAGATAGAGCTTCTATAAGGAAGTATTAGTTAGCTTCCTCGAGGATTTCTTCCTACTTAGCTAGCTACGAAGAAGCTAGTAGGTTCTTAGTAGAGAAGGCTCTTAGGTAGGCTATATAGGTCTTCCTAATACGGTTAGTTATATAGCCCCTCGAGGGAGCTATTAAGGTCTCGAGCTTTAAAAGCTACTACTTAGGAGTCTAATAACTCTTATAGTTACCTAAGGTAGTAGAAAAAGCTCTCTATTATATAGAGGTTAGCTCGGAGAAGAAGGTAGCTCCTTTTATTAAGTCCGTTGCCCTAGGATAAAGAGGGGGTTCGAGAGGGTCCTACTTATTAGAGAAGACTAAATTATAGATAGTTCTATCTATATAAGCCTATAGCTCCTTTACCTACTTATCCTAATCTTAGGGCTCTATAAGAATCGTCTTATAGACCGTAGGGGCGGTAGAGGAGTCGGTTTTTATTATTATTACGGGGAAGGGTAGAAAAGTTAGTTAAAATTAGCTTTTTTAATTAAGAGGGGTAAAAGGAAGCTATAAGGGATATAAGAAAGGTGCCTTTTATAGTAGCTAGAAGGTATAAGAATTCTATTCCTCCTAGGCTTATAACTCTCGCGAAGAGAGATATAAGAAGTATATATAAAATATATAAAGGTAAAAGTAAAAGTAAGGGGTCGGATAGGCAGGGCAGAGATATTTAAATCTTATAGGGGCAGTAATAAAGGTAGGGGAGTAATTATTATATTGCCTTAATTATCCTTCTTTCCTCTATTTAACGCCCCTCTTTATACCCGTCTAGCATCTTAATTAATAAAGAAGATCCTACTTAAAGAAGCTACTAATATCCTTTTACTACCGAGCTTTTTACCGGTTTTTCCCCTCCTTTCTAGCCGTTGCCGGTATATCCGTCTTATCTCTCGCTACCTCTATAGGAAGCTATCGCTACTTCTACTTCCCCTTATACCCCTACCCTCCTTTCTATACCTCTTTTTAGCTCCTTCTTCCTTCTTCTATATTAGGTGTTTTTTAGCTTCCTAGGTCCCTCTTACTAAGGGATATCTCTAAGAACTATAAAATCAGGCCACGCTTCGCGATAAGTTCTAGTATAGTAATAGGCTAATCTTATATACTTAGACCTTTTATAAAGTTCCGGATTTTCTACTAATTTAATAGTAGTAGTATTATCCGTTAAAATAGGAGGTATAGTATTAGGAATCTTAATAGATAGATCCTTAGTAATATTTTTAAAAAGTATATTTAAATAAATAGCTTCTTTATTTACCCCCCTAAGGCTAATATACTCTACTTTATAAGTAGAAAGAGCAACGGCTTTCTACTTAAAGCAAGCCTAACTTATTATATTATTATATATATAAAAGTAGTAACCGGAAAAGGATTTTCTATCTATTAAATCCGACGCCTAGCTAGAGTCGGTAAAACCCTTTATATATAGATAGGTAAAAGGGATATTATAATTATATTTAATCTTTAGGCTAGGGAATTTATTTAAATATTTCTAAATTATATTTAAAGCCTTAAAATACGTTTAGTCGGGCTTAGCCGCGAATCTAGCATAGGAAATTATAGAATATAAGATATCTAGCCTAGTAAATA
The DNA here is from genome assembly GCF_020360975.1 of Hirsutella rhossiliensis. NCBI lineage: Eukaryota > Fungi > Ascomycota > Sordariomycetes > Hypocreales > Ophiocordycipitaceae > Hirsutella > Hirsutella rhossiliensis. Next base: position 5,554,358 of record NW_025408669.1, read on the forward strand.
AGGCTAAGTATAATAGAGATCCTATTTCTTTTTAAAATTATAATATATCTTCTTTAAAAGGTAATTCCTTTACTTTTATAAGCTTAAAGCCTACTATAGCGGGTAAATTCGAAGTTCCTAAACCTTCTTTATTAAATTCCTTTAATTTATTTAAAGTATAATTTTCTTAGGATATATATAGCTCTTTAATTTCTTAGTTTATTATAATATTTAGACCTAAGAAGTCTTTTATATCTCCTAAGATAGTAAAATCTAGGAAATTAGATAATTCTTTAAATAATCTTTCTTTTATTATAGATTTAGAGGGCCCTAGTATAAGAAAGTCGTCGACGTAAATTGCTAAGGCTATACTATAGTCCTTATTTATAAGTACTCCTTTATCTATTAAAAGAGGAAGATATCCGAGTTTATTTAGTATAATTTTTAAATAATTATACTAGAGCTTAGGACTTTATTTTAGGCTATATAATGCTTTCTTTAGCTTTGCTTTAATTTAACCGGTTTTATATAGGTCTAGGAATTTAGTTAATTTAATTCCTTTAGCTCTATAAGCTAATCTATATTTTAAATAATATTCTTTAAGAGCGTATTCTTTATAGCCTATAAGAAGATCGTTATATACTTTACTATCTATATTAGTATATATAAAGGCATTTCTTATATCTATTTATAAAGCTTTAAATTTATAGATAATAGCTAAAATAAGTAGAATTTTAATAGATTTAGGTCTAGCTATAATTAAGAAGGTATCTAGGAAATCTAAGCTATAGATCTACTTAAATCCCTATATTACGAAACGGGCTTTATATTTTATTATATTATTTTAACTATCCTTCTTAATAGTATAGACCTAGCGGCCTCCTATAGCCTACCTATCCCTAGGGAGGTAGGAAAATTCCTAAGTTTTATATTTAATTAGCTAGATAATTTCCTTAATTATAGCTTCTTTCTAAAACACTACTTTAGGGCTATTTATTGCCTATTTATAGGTCTTTAGAATTTTTAGATCCTAATTTTTTATACTAGCTAGAATTAACTTTATAAAATTATAGTATAGAAATAAATTAACGTTAGGGTATTTAATATAATTAGAATCGAACCCTTTTAGCTTCTTAGGTAATTCTACTACTATTTTACTAGTAGTAGGAATAGGATTATTATTTAGAGACTCTTCTTCTATAAAGGGTAAGGGATTTTTATCTCTAGGTTCTTTAGTAGCTTCCTCTATAGGGATATAGCTTTCTAGCTTATCTTTATTTAGAATAGAATTAAAATCAAAGGTATTATTACTACTAGAAATTTCTAGAATTTTTATAAATTTATTTTTTAGTATAGTAATATCTCTAAAGATAGTAATCTTTCTCTTAGTAAAATCCTAGAATTTATATGCATTTTCTAAATAGCCTACTATTATTCCCTTAAAAGCTTTATTATTTAGCTTATCTTTAAGGTCTTTATTCTTATAATATATAAGGCTTCTAAAGGTCTTAATTTTATTTAAGGTCTCGAAGGGTAGTATTATATTATCCCTCTTTTCTATAAGACTTTTAAATCCTATCGTAGAATACGGTAATCTATTATATAAATAGGTAGCTATTAAAACAGCTTCTCCTTATAGATATTTAGGAAGCCTAGTAGTAAATAAAAGAGCTCGTACTTTTTCTAATATAGTACGATTTATTCTTTCTATTCTACTATTAGATTCCGGCGTCCTAAGAGGACTAGAATTAAAGGTAATTCCTTCTTTTTCGTAATAGAGCTTTATTTTATATATAAATTCTTTAGCATTATTAGAAAATGCTTCTCTAATCCTAGTATTTTTAGGGTTATTTTCTACCTTATTTTTAAATTCTAGGAACTTATCTAAAGCTTCCCCTTTTTTTCGAAGAAGGTATATTTCTAGATATTAGGTTCCTACGTTTAGGAAAGAAATATAATAGTAATATTTATTATAAGTAAGCACTTTAATTAGCCCTTAAATATCTAATACTATTTTTTCTAAATAGGTATAAGATTCATACAAAGGTTATTTATTAACCTTATTCGTTGCTCTAGCTTTAATATATATTTCGTATTATCTTATTTTATTTTCCTCTTTTAAAGGCATTTTTATATCCTTATTATATCTTTTTAATATTTCTAAAATAGCCCTACTATTTATATACCGTAAGCGTAAGTGCTAAATATAAAAATCTATATCCTTTACCTTTAAAGACGTAATAAGGATTAATTAGCTTTCTAATAAAGGTTCTATAGGAATATAATATAATTTATTTCTAAGAAATCCTTTAATAAGGACCTTAGCCTTATTAACTAATAAAAGGACTTTATTTCCTCCTATTAAGGCATAGGTATTATTAAAATAAGATTAGGATAGTATATTTACCCTTAATTTAAGTTCATAAAAGCAGTCTTAAAGGATATACCTTTTACTATTATATAGGAACTTAAATACTAAGTCCCCCTTTCCTTTTACTAATATAAAGGAAGCTTTTCCCTAGTAAACTTTAGACTTAATTTCTTTATAGTTAATAAGGAGATTTTTATTCGATACTATATACCTAGTAGCTCCGGTATTATAAATAAAATTAAAGATCCTTTAATTCTTATAACTTAGAAATCCTCCTTCTCTTACCTTTAAAACTAATTCCTTTATTCTAGGAATTAAGGCTTCTAAAGGTATCGCGAAGCGTGGCCTAATTTCGTAGTTCTCGGAGATATCCCTTAGCACGAGGGACCTAGGAAGCTAAAAAACAGGTTTTAAGGAAGGAGCTAAAAGGAGGTGCAGAGAGGAGGGTAGGGGTAAGAGGGGAAGTAGAAGTAGCGATAGCTTCCTATAGAGGTAGCGAGAGATAAGACGGATATGCCGGCAACGGCTAGAAAGGAGGGGAAAAACCGGCAAAAATCTCGGTATTTAAAAGGATATTAGTAGCTTCTTTAAGCAGGATCTTCTTTATTAATTAAGATGCTAGATAGGTATAAAGAGGGGCGTTAGATAGAGGAAAGAAGGATAATTAAGGTAATATAATAATTACTCCCCTACCGTAATTGCTACTCCTATAAGAATTAAATTTCTCTGCCCTACCTATCCGACCCCTTACTTTTAATTTTACCTTTATATATTTTTATATACTTCTTATATCTCTCTTTGCGAGAAAAGGTCCTAAAAGAGAGTCTTTATTAGCTTCTACTATAAGGGTATTTATAAAGGTTAAAATTACCTTTAAATCCTTAGACGTTTATATAAGGGTTAGAGCCTTAGAAAGGTCTATAAGGTCGATATCTAGGTCTATATTTTCTTATAAAGCTATATTTAAGACCTTATTACTATCGTTTAAATCGGACTCTAGCTCTATAATTTAAGCCTTCCTTCTTCTATTAGTAGTAAAACACTACTAAAAGGGATTTCTTCTTAGAAAAAGAAGATAAAGAAGATTTTCTCTTCTTAGAAATTTAAGTCCTATCGTTCTTTTTTCCTTTATTTAAAACCTAATAAGTAGGAGCCTTATTCGGGTATAATTTATAGTAATTTACTATAAAATGCCTTGGTTTTTTATATTCCTTATAAAAAAGAGTATCTATAGAATTTCTATAGGATTTCTAAGGCTTCCTTTATATTAAGAAGGCTTTCTCCGAAGATTTATCTATATCCTTTATTCTTCTAGCTTCGTCTAAAAGACTAGCTATTAGGGATTCGAGGGTAAAGGCCGTAGAATTATACTTAAGGCTCTACGTAATATTTATAATATAGCTTCTAAATTCCTTATTAAGGCAATTAAGAATCTATACTATAAGGATAACTTTTAGAATTTCTATATTATAGGATTTTAAATCCTTATAGATTTCCTTTACCTTATAAAGGTATTTCTTTAAATTAAAGCCTAAGAAACTAAGATTAAAGAGCTGCTTTATAAGTAAATAATTCGTTAAGAAATTCGACGGATTATATAGCTTTATAAGCTTATCCTAAGCAGCTTTAGCATTTATTAAATGCTTAATTTATATTAAAGGGCTATTTTTAACTTAAAGAAAAATCTAGGATAAAGCTTTTATAGTCTTTATATAGTTTTCCTGCTCTAAGGTAGTAATAAGCTTTTCCTTAGTAAGGATAGCTCTTATCCTTATAGTCTAAAGAGTATAATTTAAATTTCCCTTAAGTCTAAAGAATTTGTATTCTTTCTATCTACCTATTTTATATAAATTCGGTATTATTTCGTTTATAGGGATCGAGAAGTCTAGACGGGAGTTTAAGAGCGTAGGAAGGTAGAAGAAGTCGTTAGGGGGATTTTTAAAAGGAATTTTAATCGGGTATTTTAATAAGGAATTTTAAAGGTATAAGTTAATTTCACGGCTTAAAAGGAGTGTTAGGCTTATAACCTCTTAAGGTATATAAGTAAAAGCGGAATTTTAGGAAATTAAGGAATTACGTAAGACTATATAATAAAGGGGAAGAAGGAGTATAAGGTAGGATTTTTAAATAGAATTTATTAGTAATATATTAGTATATAAAAGAGGAGTTAAAGTTAATAATTCTCTATCTATCTACTAGCGGATATACTATCTTATATAGATAATTATAGCTAAACGGAAGAACCTTTTAGGACTAGATTTAGGCTGCTATATAGCCTTAAGACTAAGGAATTTAGTAATACCTTAAGTATATTAAGAAGTATCTTAGTTCTACTAATATTTATATTTAAAGGAGGTTAGTTATACTAGTATTCTTAAGAGGTCTTAGCTAGTATTCTAAGCTAGCTCTATTTCTTCGATTCCCGATTATATAATAACTAGTAACCCGTTTAATATATAGTAATATATAAAACAACGAGCGATTCTTACTCTATAATATAGGATTTTATCTATAATTAATATACTACTTATTAGCTTATATAATTAAGAGAGTATATTATAGCTGCTTTATTTATAGTAAGAACACCGTTCCTTATAGGCTATAAACTATTTCTTACTATATAGTCGATTTTATAGTTTTAATATAAGTAGTAATAGTATTTAATCCTTTATTATAATATCGTTTAAGCGTTTATAGTTAATAACTAGTTATAGCTTATTATTTTTCTTTAAAATAAATATAACTAAGTAGCTTACTTTAGATATTAACGTTTATATATATCTCTTTTATAGATTCTTATTAAGGTAGTTATATAACGTTTATAGTTACTTTTTATTTAAGTTATAAATCTTATAAAACGTCGGCGTTATTTTATCCTTAAGATAAATTTTATAGTCTTATTAACTATATTTAAGTAACCTTATCTTAAGTTCTTCCTTAAAGAGTTTATTATATTTTTAGTATTCTTAAGGGATATTCTTTATTTTATTTTATAAGCTTTATTCTTTCTTTTAAGGGCTAGTTTCTTTTAACTTAAGCTCTTTATTAATTTATTTAAGGTCTTTCCTTAAAGGAATAATAACTCTTTAAATCTTTATATTATATCCTTTATTTTATTTATATTAAATACTAAGTTATATAGCTATATTAGTTAGTATATAGGTATTATTAGTCGATTTTATTATATCTATTAGTCTAGTTATTATTTTCGCTTATATCGCTAAAGCCTATAATAATTTACTTAAATAGTTATTTCTTTTATTTTATTTAGTAGCTAAATTATTATAAAATTTTACTTTCTTTTAAATCTATAAGTCTTAGAAACTTATATCTTTATTTTAATATAGCTAGCTAGTTTTCTAGTTAATTAATAGGTTACTCTCTTATAACTATAAAAGCCTTAATATAAGGTTATATTATTTAATATTTATAATATTATTAAGGGCTAGTATATACTTAGTATAGTAGTATAAGGCTAAATAATTATTTATTTAAAGCTAAGGAGAAAGGAGGAAAACTCTATCTTAGTCGCAATAGTTATTTATCTTCCTTAGTTCTTAGCTTAACTTATATTTAAGTACTATTTAGCCTAAGTTTAGGTTAAGCTCTACTTATATATAGGTCTACTTTAGCCTAACTTTAGTATAGTCGCTATAATATAACCTTAGCCTTCTATAAGTATAGCTTATAATACTACCCCCGCTCTCCTTTTCTTATTAGTAGTACTCTTATTCCTCTCTTACTACCTTTCTATTATTACTATCCCCTTTTTTCTTAGCGCGCGCGGTTACTTTCTTTTACTTTACGCTCGCCTTATCCCTTTATATACCGCCCTTTTATACGCCCGTTCCGCCCTATCCTTCCCTCTTCTATATATATACCCTTATACCTTACTAACTATACGTATACCCCGCTATATATAAATACCCTTCTTTTATCTCTTCTCCCTCTTCTTTTCTTTTTCCTCTTTTAAGCTTTACTCCCTTCGTGCGCGTGCCCTTACTTTACCTAACTTCTATCGCCCCACCGCGCTATATTATAACTACTATAGGCCCTCGTACGCCTACTAGCTTCTTTACTCCGCGTAGCGGTACCCCGCCTCTTAGTACGCTAGGCGACTATACTCTACCGCCTTCGCGCTGGTTAATACGTCTACCTATATCTCTTAGTAAGTATAGCGTAACCTATAGTACTACTATATAGCGGCTACCTTATCTTACCTATATAAGCTAAATAACGTTACTAAGTATTAAGATATAGTATAGTACCTACTAAAATTAAGCGTTACTATATACTCGTAACGACCTTACCTATACTTATATTAAATTACGCTACCTTCCTATTTATTACTCTCCTTTAACTTTATTCGATAAAACGCTAATATAATAATAGTATACTAAGGATATAATTACTACTATTAACGCCCTTTAAGACTATATATTTTAAAGGACGTTTAATAACTATTAAAGCGACCTTTATATATATACTTTATTCCCCCTTTAACTTTATCTTATTATTTATCTTTAACTATCGTTTTAGTATATTAAGCTTACCTATACCGCTATATCTACGCGCTAGGCCTAGATATACCTTAATATCTTAGAGTAATTAAGCGGTAGTTAAAGGGTATCTATAGTTAGTTAAAATTAAGTTAGTATCCTTAGTACGTCTTACTATATCTATATCTTATCTTATTATATCCTACCCTTATCCCTATTTTTATTTATCCTTTATTACTATCTATCTTATATCTATCCTTTATTTATTCTTTATTATTTCCCTTTAGTACTATAGTTTTTCTTTATCCTTTCCTTATTCTTTAATAAGCGTTCTTTATCTCTTACCTTCTTTTCTTTCTCCCTTTTTTATTTTTTATTTCCCCTTTCTTATCTTCCGCCCTCCTTTTTATCCTTTTTTCTCGCCCTTCCTTTATTATTCTCCCTTACGTTTCCCTACTATCTCTTAAATCCCTCTAAGGCTTCTATCTCCTAAAAGTCGTTTAGTAGGTACTATAATAGGTTTATATACCCTTACTATTTTATAAGTATCTATTACTATTTACCCCTTCCCCTTTACTTTTACCGCGCTTACTAAATCTCTTTAATAATATACTTAAGCTTATTATCCTCCTTAATTACTAATAGCGGTTAGTAGTTATCGACTACCTATCTAGGTAATAAGTTCTCTACTACCTAGTAGAGAAATTCTATATAAAGCCTCTTATATACCTTTCTTAGTATATCGAGCTCTATTATATATAAGCTTACTACCTTTATTATAGTATACTTTTAATATAGTTAGTTAAGCTTCTTATATAGCCGGTTAGTTATATATTTAGCTATATTTACTTATACCTTATTACTTATTTTAAACCTCTTTACTAAGGCTCTCTTTTAGTTTACCGTTTCCTTTTATCTTACCTATACCGCGATAATAGTAGTTTATAAGAAGTCGGTTACCTTTTTTATCTTTTAAGCGAGCTCCCTTACCCCCTTTACTTTTAGCGCTAGCGGCCCCTCCGCCCTTACTATTTAAACTAGCTTAATATTATATTTATATATTATGAAGAATAAGCTTATACTTATTATCGACGCTATATAGTTATTTAGTATAGCTTATATATATAGTAGCTATACTCCTTAGTCGTCCTAGCTATAGTAAATATATACCTAAAGGTATACTTATACTTCTTAGTTTACGCGCTTAGTTAACCTATCTATTTATAGGTAGTATACTAAACTTAACTTCCTTTATACTTTTATTTATTTATAAAACTCCCTTTAAAAGCTTCTTATTTAGTTCGTCCTTTTATTTAATATAATCGACCTTAATATCTTATAAAAGTAAAAGTAAGCTTAAAAGAACCTTATTATATATACTACTACTCTTATTATTAGTATTACTTTAAGCGTTATTACCTTTATTAGCTAGTTTATAATTACTTAAAGGTACTTTATACTTTTTATCTTAGTTAGCGGTAGTTTAACTATAAAGTCTATCGATAAGTATATAAATAGTTAAGATAGCGGTAGTAAGGGCTTTAAGAGTCCCTTTTAAAGTTACCTTTATATATACCCCCTCCTATATAGTCTATAGTTAGCGATAAGCCGCCTTACTATCGCCGACTAGCTAGGCTAAAAGAATTCTTAGGCTAGTATTACTAAGGTCCCTTCTCTCCTTAAGTATCCTACCGCCGTTAAGTTATATATCTATTAAGCTATCTATACTTAAAGTATATCTTATTTCTTAGCCCTCTTTCCTTTATTATACTTTAGTTTCCCTAGTACTTATAGCCTCTCTTAAAAGTATAACCGTCTCTTAATATCGATTATATATTTACTTAGCTATACCTTTAGTTACTATTTTAGTACTAGTAATCTCTCCCCTTTATATACTACTTAAAATACCGCTTAGTATTTCTTATCTTTCCTTAGCGCCTTTATTTATTTTTTCTATAGCTCTTAGTCGTTAAATACTAATATAGGGTTAGCTTATTCCTAGGGTATATTTCGGCCTAAGTTTAGGTTAAGTTTTAGTCGGTTATTACCTTTATTTACCTCCTCTTTAAGTTATTTAATAGGCCCCCCTACTCTACTAATATACGCCCTCGCGCTTACCTCTCCTCTACCTACTTATAGCGCCGCTACTACCGCCCTATCTTAGGTTAAGCGTCCTAGTAAGTTAGCGTATTAGCCCCTAATAGGGACTAGGCGGCCCTATAGGTATATAGTCTCTAGAATTATCTAAACTACCCGCCCTATCTCCTTTTTATCTATTTCGCCCGCTAGCCGATCTTACTTATAGTAGGATAGCGCGTTAAGTACCGCTACTAGCCTCTTTAGCTAGAACTTTAGTATAAAGTTATAGGATATAAGCTCTATCGCTTATTAGCTTTATCTCTTATTTAACTTCTTTTTTATTATAAAGTACCTTAGGTTATTATAGTTAGTTAGTACTATAAAGGTAAGTACGTTCTAAAGTTTTACTCTTTAAAAGTCTAAGTACTATATAATTATAAGTATCTCCTTATTATAGATTAAGTAGTTATACTCTACTAAGTTTAGTCTCTTTAAGAAGAATCCTACTAAGTATTATATACTATCTAGCCCTACTTATATTAGCGCCTCCCTTATCGCGTATCTAAAATAGTCTACCTCTAGGTATATTTCTCTTTTTAGGTTATAGAGTTATAGTACTAACGTATTATAAAAGGCGTTCTAAATAAACTTAAACGCTACTTAGTACTTATCTATTTACTTAAAGATCGCGCTCTTTTTATAAAGGCCGTTTAAGTATATTAATATCTCTACGTAAAGTAATATAAAGGCCTAGTAGTAGTTTATAAAGCTAAGGAAGCTCCGGACTCCTCTTATATTCTAAGGTACCTACTATATTTATATTACCTAGATCTTCTCTAAGTTATATTAAACCTTACCCCTTCCTTATATAATAAAGCTTAGGTACTTAACCTCTTTTATTATAAAGTTATACTTCCTTAAGTCTAATATTAAGCCTAACTTTTATAGCTTTTAAAGTACCCTTACTACCTTCTCTTAATAGTCTTAGAGAGACCCTAATAAGTAGATTAAGATATTATTTATATACGCTATAATAAACTTATATAGGTATTCCCTTAGTACCTTATTAATATATCGTTAAAAGGTAGCTAGCGTCCTTATTAAGCTAAATAAGTATACTTACTACTTAAATAATCTAAACTTTATTTAAAAGGCTATCTTAAACTTATAGCCCTTTACTATTTAGATCTTATAAAACGCTACTATATCATTAAGCTTTATAAACTACTTTACCTTTATAAGTATCTATAATATCTTTATAATTAAGGGTAGCGCGTACCTATCCTTTTTTATAATTACGTTTAAGGCTTAGTAGTTATAGTAAAATTATAAGTAACCGTCTAACTTTTAAGTAAAGAGTACTAGGGCCGCGGCTAAGGAGCTACTTAGGTAGATTAAGTTTACCTTTATTAGCTCGCTTAAGGTCTTCCTTAGTACTAAGAGTTCCTCCCTTAATATATTATAAAGGGGTCCTTATAATAAAGGGGGCTTTGCCTTATCTTTATTTAGTATTAATTTAATCTTATAGTTTACCCTTAGCTTATATAAGGGTATCTTTAAAGCCTTCTTTAGTATAAAGAAGTCTAGGTATATATCTAGCGCCTACCTTAGGACGTAGTCCGCTAGGTCTACCGCTATCTTTAGCTAGAGTACTTTCTTTATATCCTTTATTATAATCGCTTAGATATTAACTATCCTTTACTTTCCCTTATTATCCCTTACCGCCCTCTCCCTTTAATATTCCGCTATAAATATTACCGCGCTAACGATCTTTGCCCTTTAGATCTATTCTACCTTCTTTATTACTTCCGATCTTTATAGGCTTATTTAGATCTTAGCTTTACTATACTAAATCCGATCCCCCGCTATATTATATATTACTTAGTTCTTCTTTATTTATAGCCTTCCTAAGAATACGTCGTAGCTTAGCCTAGGGACTATATATATAAAAGTCTACTTTATATAGCCGTTAATATCTATCTTAGATACTATAATTCCTTTTATCTATAAGGCTAGAGTATCTTTTAAGAACGGCCTTAGTTATCTTCTCCTCTTATTAGTAAGAGGTATCTATAGCTTCTTTACTACCCTCTCGCTTACTATAATATAGTAATTATAGCTAGTATCTATAAGTATATTAAGTCCCTTCTTCCTATTAATACTTACCCTTAGTATTACTAGGCCTAGTATAAGATAGTCCCTTATTAACTTCTAAGCTTCTTACTATTTCTCTTTTACCCTTAGCGCTTAACTTTACGCTAAGGTTCCTCTTTTTCTAAGTTATTATTATCCTTAGCGTCCCTCTCTTCCTTTATTACGCCCGCCCTTTAAGGTTCCTATCTCCTTTTATTATAATAGAGCGCGATATATCCTTTAACTCTATAGTTAAAGTACGTTTAATTCTCTAGCTAGCTTTACCCCTCTCTTTATCTATCTAAGGTATTAATACTAATTATTAAGGTATCCTTATCTTTATCTTTCTTTTCCTAGGGGTATATATCTATTAGTCTCCTTTAGTTTAAAGGGGGTTATTTTATTTACTAAACCCTTTCTAGCTTAGCCGCTATTTACGCTACCTAATTAATATAGGCGGCGAAGCTTAATATAAGGAAGTCGACCGTAGCTAACGCCTCGCGGAGCTAGATTCCTAGAGCCCTTTCTAAGAAGACGATCTAAACGTTATATAGCTAGGACCTACCTCTAGCCTTAAAGAGTCTCTACTTAAACTTTAAGAGGAACGCTATAAACGTTTAACTTTCCCCTTATTTTATTATCTAGATCGCCGCTACCGCGCGTAACTAAATATCTACGTTAAGGTAGATTAAGTTAAAGTACTTTAAGAATTCCTTTTAATTATAGCCCCTTTTTACTCTTATTCTATAGTATATAGCGACCGTTTATTATAGTCTAGCGTTTAAGTAGTTATAGATAAGGTAGAAGATTTCCCTTAAGCTTAAGAAGAATTCTTTATTAATCTTATACTTCTCCTATATATATTATACCTATAGGGTATAGTGCTATTATTATCTATTAAATTTTCCTAGGCTTAGGAGAGGCTTCTTATAGCTATTTTAACGGGGGCATCTATACCCTAAGGAATATATAGCCCGCGTAGTAGAGTCTTTAGCAGGGTCCTTAGCAGGATCCTTAGTAGAGTCTCTAGCTAGCCCTCTTCTTAATTAGATGATCCCTTGGCCCCTGTTCGTCTAGGGAAGAAGGAGGGAAAATTCGGTCTATAAAAGAGGTCTCTTTTCCTCCTTAGCTAGCAGACAGCATTAGTATTATTATCTTCTTCTTTTATTATTAGCATCGATATCTTCTTCTATTAGCATTATCTTCTTCTATATCTTTTCTCTGCTAATATACCTTTTTAGCCCTCTTTGCCTTTGCCTTGCCCTGCCTAGTGCTTTCTCGTTTCCTTCGTTCCCCTTAGACCCCCTCGTCCTTCGGTATCTAGCTGCTGCTGTTGCCGTTGGCGTGGGTGTGTCTTTGGGTGTGTGCCGCAGCTACCGTCAAAACTGGTCTCTAGGGCGTGAAGCTTCTATTTCCCTTTCCCTCTGTCTCTCTCTCTCTCTCTCTCTCTCGAAGAGGAAGAAGATACGAGAAGGGCAGAGCTAAACGAACTGCGCCGGTGCTGCCGTACCTTTCCCGTCGAGATAAGCGCTAGGCAGGGAAAGATTTCACCGACTTTTTTTCTTTTCCCCCAGCCGTTGGCCTAGACCATGGCCCCTGCCCCTGCCCCTGTCCCTTGCCCCTGTCCCGGCCGAAGTCCCCTGCCCGGCCGAAGTCCCCTGCCCTAGCCGGAGTCCCTTGCACTATACGGAACTTTCTTTTTTCAATGAACCGAACTTTCCTCCTAGGCAGAGCTTTCTTTTTCGATAGAGCTCTCCGGCAAGCTCTAACTACGGCAGCTGCTTTAGTTGCAGACGGGGACGTCTGGTCTTTGTTGTGGAGGGAAGACACCTGCGCCAGCAGCAGCAGCGGACTTTTCTAATTTTATTTCTCTGCCAATACGACAACTTCTTCTGCAGCCTATACGACTAGCAGCTTCCTCGGGACCAACAGCTCTACGGGACTAGCAGTCTCTATAGTCTCGACAGCTCCTTCGGCCACAGCCCGACAGCTTCCTTGGCTATAGTCTCGACAGCTCCTTCGGCCACAGCCCGACAGCTTCCTTGGCTATAGTCTCGACAGCTCCTTCGGCCACAGCCCGACAGCTTCCTTGGCTACAGTCTCGACAGCTCCTTCGGCCACAGCCCGACAGCTTCCTCGGCCACAGTCTCGACAGCTCCTTCGGCCACAGCCCGACAGCTTCCTTGGCTACAGTCTCGACAGCTCCTTCGGCCACAGTCCCGACAGCTTCCCTAGCTACGGTCTCAACACCCCCTCGGCTACGGTCTTTTGCAAGCTCTTTCTGCGGCAGTCTTCTTTGGCAGTCTTCTTCTTCGGCAATCTTCGATAATTTCCTCGGCAGCGCCTCTAGTACGGCAGTCTTCGTCAGCACGGCAGTCTTCTTCGTCTAGCACGGCAGCTTCCTTTGATTTTATTCCTTCCCGCACGATCAGATGGTCCTAACGGCTCCTTCGGCACCAATAGCCCGGACTAATAGCTCCCTTTAGCACTAACGGCCCGGACCAACGGCTCCCCTTGGCACCTATTCTAACCATCCGATTACGCACCTAGAGACTGCAGGCACCCCTCTTTTGCCTTGTTTCCCCCTTTTAGCAGATTTCCCGGCAGACGTCCCGGCAGACGATTTCTTCCTTGGCAGACAGTGCCGACAGACAACCTTTCCCGTCACGGCAGGCGATTTCCTCTTTAGCAGACGTTCCGTGATAGATAACCTTTTCCGTCCTAGTAGACGATTTCTTCTACGGCAGGCGATTTCCCCGGCAGACTTCTATTAAAATAGACGACTTTTTTAGCAGACGACTTCCGTGATAGACGACCTTTCCGACAGCAATAATAGCATACGCAAGAGATCCTTCCTTCCGCCCTTCCCGGCACGGTCCGTAGCAGCCGACGCGGCAGGCACCTTTAAGTAGTCTTAACGAAAGTGTGAAAAATCCCCCCCTTTTCGAAATACCTAAAATAAATAAGATAAGAACAGCAATCTCCGGTATTCTCCTCCTAGGCATAGGTATTTGCCTAGGTAAAGCTAGCTAGACGCAAAAGTCGCCGGGGGAAAAGAGGGTATAATTTTTAAATTTTAAATGATTTTACTAGGTATTTCTCTAGGGACTTTTTCCCCTTTTCCTTTAAGATTTCTTTCCTCTGCCTTCCTCGTTAGCTTCTTCTTTCCTTTGCCTATAAGGATCTCTTTTTCTTCCCTCTATTGCTATTTCTTACCGTTGGTCTCTGGTTGGCCTATTAGCCCGTTGCTTAGTTTATTCCTTGGTCTCCCGTTAGCCTGTTTCTTGGCTATTAGTCTGTTCCTCTCTGCTTGGCTGCTTGCCTGCTCGGCTGCTTGGCTGCTTGCCTGTTTCATTATTCCTTGGCTGTTGCCTGCCTGCTTGCTTACCTAGCAGACGAGGGCGTCTGTTCTTTGTTATAGAGGAGTTTGACGGGGGCATCTATACCCCAAGGAACATACAGCCCGCGCAGCAGAGTCTTTAGCAGGGTCCTTGGCAGGATCCTTGGCAGAGTCTCTGGCTAGCCCTCTTCTTGATCAGATGATCCCTTGGCCCCTGTTCGTCTAAGGAAGAAGGAGGGAAAATTCGGTCTATAAAAGAGGTCTCTTTTCCTCCTTAGCTAGCAGACAGCATCAGCATTATTATCTTCTTCTTTTATTATTAGCATTAATATCTTCTTCTATTAGCATTATCTTCTTCTATATCTTTTCTCTGCTAATATACCCCTTTAGCCCTCTTTACCTTTGCCTTGCCCTGCCTAGTGCTTTCTCGTTTCCTTCGTTCCCCTTAAACCCCCTCGTCCTTCGGTATCTAGCTGCTGCTGTTGCCGTTAGCGTAGGTATGTCTTTAGGTATATGCCGTAGCCACCGTTAAACTATTCTTCCTTACTACCTCCCCTTTAGTTATAGGCATCGCTGCCCCCCCCGTCGCCCTTAAGGGCGGTATTAAACTACTTACCCCGCCCTTAGCCCCCTCCTATATACCTATATATATTAGTTTATCTATCCTTTAGTATATCCTTTTAATTTAGCTAATTAATTCCTATATCTATAGTTAGCTATATATTACTTAATACCTTATCTCTACCTCTATTACTTATAGCGAGAGTATTGCTTACTTTATTATTAGCTAAGCGTCTAGCTCTCTTATTACTACTCCTTACTATCCTTAGGCCTATTCTCCCTCCTCTAGGTCGTTAGGATATCTATATTATATCCTTTTAGTCCGATCTCTCTTTAGGCTTTATAGCCTTATCTAAAAGGAGCTTTAGATATATTAGGGGCCGGTATATACTTAGTATAGTAGTATAGGGATAAATAATTATTTATCTATAGCTAAGGAAAAAGGAGGAAAACTCTATCTTAGTCGCGATAGTTATTTATTTTCCTTAGTCCCTAGCTCGACCTATATTTAAGTACTATTTAGCCTAAGTTTAGGTCGAGCTCTACCTATATATAGGTTTATTTCGGCCTAACTTTAGTACGGTCGCTATAGTATAACCTTAGCCTTTTATAAGTATAGCCTATAATAAATATTAAAGTTAACTTATTTATTATAGCCTTAGATATTAATATTAAGGTAATTAATCTTTATATTAATAATTTTATTATTATAGTTAAAAGCCTTTCCTTTAATATTTATAAGTTTATATAGATCTTTCTTATATCTTTATATAAGTTAGTAATAATTAATAACTTTAGGTAAAATATAATTACTTACTATACTATAGTTTAAAAGTATATATATATAATATCTTATAATTTAAATATTTAATACTATTTAGTTACTATAGCTTACTATTTATTAAGGGCTAGTATATACTTAGTATAGTAGTATAGGGCCGAAAGATTATTTATTTAAAGCTAAGGAGGAAAGAGGAAAACTTTATCTTAGTTATAATAGTTATTTATCTTCCTTAGTCCCTAGCTTAACCTATATTTAAGTGCTATTCGGCCTAAGTTTAGGTCGAGCTTTACCTATATATAGGTTTACTTTAGCCTAACTTCGGTATAGTCGCTATAGCGTAACCTTAGCCTTTTATAAGTATAGCCTATAATACTACCCTTACTCTCCCCTTTTTATTAGTAGTGCCCTTATTCCTCTCCTACCACCTTTTTATTATCGCTATTCCCCTTTTTCTTAGTACGCGCGGTCGCTTCCTTCTACCTTACGCTCGCCCTATCCCTCTATATACCGCCCTTTTATACGCTATTTCTACCCTATCCTTCCCTCTTCCGCGTATATACCCCTATACCTTACTAACTATATATATACCCCGCCGCGTATAAATACCCCTCTTCTATCCCCTCTCCCTCTTCCTTTCTTTTTCCTCCTTTAAGCTTTACTCCCTCTACGCGCGCGCCCTTACTCTACCTAACTTCTATCGCCGCGCCGCGCTATATTATAACTACTATAGGCACTTATACGCCCGCCGGCTTCTTTACTCCGCGTAGCGGCACCCCGCCTCCTAGCACGCTAGGCGACTATACTCTACCGCCCTCGCGCTAGTTAACGCGTCCGCCTATATCTCTTAGTAAGCGTAGCGCGACCTATAGTACTACTATATAGCGGCTACTCTATCTCGCTTATATAGGCTAAATAATATCGCTAAGCGTTAAGATATAGTATAGTGCTTACTAGAATTAAGCGTTGCTATATACTTATAACTACTTTACCTACGCTTATACTAAATTACGCTACCTTCTTATTTATTACTCTCTTTTAACTTTATTTAATAGGACGCTAATATAATAGTAGTATATTAAGGATATAATCGCCGCTATTAACGCCCTTTAGGACTATATATCCTAAAGGACGTTTAACGACTACTAGAGCGACCTTTATATATATACTCTATTTCCCCTTTAACCTTATCTTACTATTTATTTTTAACTATCGTTTTAGTATACTAAGCTTACCCGCGCCGCTATATCTATACGCTAGGCCTAGATATACCTTAATATCTTAAAGTAATTAGTTAGTAGTTAGGGGGCGTCTATAGTCGGTTAAAATTAAGTTAGTATCCTTAGTACGTCCTACTATATCTATATCTTATCTTATTATATCCTACCCTTATCCTTATCCTTATTTATCTTCTATTACTATCCGTCTTATATCTATCCCTTATTTATCCTTTATTATTTCCCTTTAGTACTATAGTTCTTCTTTATCCTTTCTTTATTTTTTAACGAGCGTCTCCTATCTCTTACCTCCTTCTCTTTCTCCCCCTTCTATCTTTTATTTCCCCTTCCTTATCCTCTACCCTCCTTTTTATCCCTTTCTCTCGCCTCTCTTTTATTATTCTCCCTTACGTTTCCCTATTATCTCTCGAATCCCTCTAAGGCTTATATTTCTTAGAAGTCGTTTAGTAAGTACTACGATAGGTTTATATACCCTTACTATTTTATAAGCACCTATCGCTATCTACCCCTCCCCCTTTACTTCTACCGCGCTTACTAAATCTCTTTAATAATATATTTAAGCTTATTATCCTCTTTAATTACTAATAGCGGTTAATAGTTATCGACTACCTATCTAAGTAGTAAGTTCTCTACCGCTTAGTAGAGAAATTCTACGTAAAGCCTCTTATATACCCTCCTTAGTATATCGAGCTCTACTATATATAAGCTTACTACCTTTATTATAGTATACTTTTAATATAGCTAGTTAAGCTTCTTATATAGCTAGTTAGTTATATATTTAGCTATATCTACTTATACCTTATCGCTTACCTTAAACCTCTTTACTAAGGCTTTCCTTTAATTCGCTATTTCCTCTTATCTTACCTACGCCGCGATAATAGTAGTTTATAAGAAGTCGGTTACCTCTCTTATCCTTTAAGCGAGCTCCCTTACCCCTTTTACTTCTAGCACTAGTAGCCCTTCCTCCCTTATTATTTAGACTAGCTTAATATCGTATCTATATATCGCGAAGAACGGGCTTACGCCCGTTATCGACGCTATATAGTTATTTAGTACGGCTTATATATATAGTAGCTATGCTCCTTAGTCGTCCTAGCTATAATAAACGTACGCCTAAAGGTATACCTATACTTCTTAGTTCGCGCGCTTAGTCGACCTATCTATCTATAGGTAGTATACTAAACTTAACTTCCTCTATACTCCTATTTATTTATAGAACTCCCTTTAAAAGCTTCCTATTTAGTTTATCCCTTTATTTAATATAATCGACCTTAATATCCTATAAAAGTAAAAGTAAGCTTAAATAAACCTCGTTATATATACTACTACCCCTATTATCGGTATCGCTTTAAGCGTTACTACCTTTATTAGCTAGTCTATAATTACTTAAAGGTACCTCGCGCCTTCTATCTTAGTTAGCGGTAGTTCGACTATAAAGTCTATTAATAGGTATATAAATAGTTAGGACAGCGGTAGTAAGGGCTTTAAGAGTCCCTTTTAAAGTTACCTTTATATATACCCCCTCCTATATAGTCCGTAGTTAGCGACGAGCCGCCTTACCGTCGCCGACTAGCTAGGCTAGAAGAATTCTTAGGCTAGTATCGCTAGGGTCCCCTTTCTCCTTAGGTATCCTACCGCCGTTAAGTCGTACGTTTATTAGGCTATCTATACCTAAAGTATATCTTATTCCTTGCCCCCCTCTCCTTTATCGTGCTTTAGTTTCCCTAGTACCTATAGCCTCTCTTAAAAGCGTAATCGTCTCCTAACATTAATTATATATTCGCTTAGCTATACCTTTAGCTACTATTTCGGTACTAGCGATCTCTCCCCTTTATATATTACTTAGAACACCGCTTAGTATTCCTTATCTTTTCCTAGCGCCTCTATCTATTTCTTTTATAGCTCTTAGTCGTCGAATATTAGTATAGGGTTAGCTTATTCCTAGGGTATATTTCGGCCTAAGTTTAGGTCGAGTTTTAGTTATTACCTTTATTTACCTCCTCCTTAGGTCGTTTAACGGGCTCCCTTACTTTACCGATATACGCTATCGCGCCTACCCCTCCTCTATCTACCTATAGCGCTACTACTACCGCCCTATCTCGGGTTAAGCGTCTTAGTAGGTCGGCGTATCGGCTCCTAACGGGGACTAGGCGGCCCTATAAGTATACGGTCTCTAGAATTATCTAAACTACCCGCCCTATCTCCCTTTCGTCCGTTTCGCCCGCCGGCCGATCTTACTTATAGCGGGATAGCGCGTTAAGTACCGCCGCTAGCCTCCCTAGCTAGAACTCTAGTATAAAGTTATAGGATATAAGCTCTATCGCTTATTAGCTTTATCTCTTATTTAACTTCTTCTTTATTATAAAGTACCTTAGGTTATTATAGTTAGTTAATACTATAAAGGTAAGTATATTCTAGAGTTCTACTCCTTAAAAGTCTAAGCACTATATAATTATAAGTATCTCCTTATCGTAGATTAAGTAGTTATACTTTACTAGGTTTAGTTTCTTTAAGAAGAATCCTACTAGGTATTATATACCGTCTAGCCCTACCTATATTAGCGCCTTCTTTATCGCGAATCTAGAGTAGTCCGCCTCTAAGTATATTTCTCTCTCTAGGTTATAGAGTTATAATACTAAGGCGTTATAGAAGGCGTTCTAGATAAACTTAAATACTACTTAGTACTTATCTATCTACTTAAAGATCGCGCCTTTCTTATAAAGGCCGTCTAAGTATACCGATACCTCTATATAGAGTAGTATAAAGGCCTAGTAGTAGTTCGCGAAGCTAAGGAAGCTCTAGACTCCTCTTACGTTCTAAGGTACTTACTATATCTATATTACTTAGATCTTCTTTAAGTTATATTAAACCTTACCCCTTACTTATATAATAAAGCCTAGGTACTTAACCTCCTTTATTATAAAGTTATACTTCCTTAGGTCTAGTATTAAGCTTGCCTTTTATAGCTTCTAAAGTACCCTTACTACCTTCTCTTAATAGTCTTAGAGAGACCCTAATAAGTAGATTAAGACGTTATCTATATACGCTATAACGAACTTATATAGGTATTCCCTTAGTACCTTATTAATATATTATTAGAAAGTAGCTAGCGTCCCTATTTAGCTAAATAAGTATACCTACTACTTAAATAACTTAAACCTTATCCGAAAGGCTATCTTAAACTTATAGCCCTTTACTATCTAGATCTTATAGAACGCTATTACGACGTCGAGCTTCGTAAACTACTTTACCTTCGCGAGTATTTATAGTATCTTTATAATTAAGGGTAGCGTATACCTATCACTCTTTATAATCGCGTTTAGGGCCCGGTAGTTATAGTAAAATCGTAAGTAACTATCTAACTTTTAAGTAAAGAGTACTAGGGCCGCGGCTAAGGAGCTACTTAGGTAGATTAGGTCTACCTCTATTAACTCGCTTAGGGTCTTCCTTAGTACTAAGAGTTCCTCCCTTAATATATTATAGAGGGGTCCCTATAGTAGGGGGGGCTCCGCCCTATCTTTATCTAGTATTAAGTTAATCTTATAGTCTACCCTTAGCTTACGTAGGGGTATCTTTAACGCCTTCTTTAATATAAAGAGGTCTAGGTATACGTTTAGCGCCTACTTTAAGACGTAGTCCGCTAGGTCTACCGCTATCTTTAGCTAAAGTACTCTCTTTATATCCTTTATTATAATCGCTTAGATATCGACTATCCTCTACCTTCCTTTATTATCCCTTACCGCCCTCTCCCTTTAATATTCTACTACGAATACTATTACGCTAACGATCTTTACCCCTTAAATCTATTCTACCCTCCTTAATACTTTTAATCCCTATAGGCCTATTTAGATCTTAGCCTTACTATATTAAATCTAATCCCTTACTATATTATATATTACTTAGTTCTTTTTTATCTATAGCCTTCCTAGGAATATATTATAGCTTAGCTTAGGGACTATATATATAAAGGTCTACTTTATATAGCTATTAATATCTAGCTCGAATACTATAATTCCTTTTATCTATAGGGCTAGAGTATCTTTTAAGAACGGCCTTAGTTATCTTCTCCTCTTATCGGCGAGAGGTATCTATAGCTTCTTTACTACCCTCTTACTTACTATAGTATAGTAATTATAGCCGGTATTTATAAGCGCGTTAAGTCCCTTCTTCCTATTAATACTTACCCTTAGCGTTACTAGGCCTAGTATAAGATAGTCCTTTATTAACTTCTAAGCTTCTTACTATTTTTCTTTTACCCTTAGCGCCTAACTTTATACTAAGGTTCCCCTTTTTCTAAGTCGTTATTATCCTTAGCGTCTCTCTCTTCCTTTATTACGCCCGCCCTCTAGGTTTCCTATCTCCTCTTCTTATAATAAAGCGCGATATATCCTCTAACTCTATAGTTAAAGTATATTTAATTCTCTAGCTAGCTCTACCCCTCCTTTTATCTATCTAAGGCGTTAATACTAATTATTAAAGTATCCCTATCTTTATCCTTCCTTTCTTAAGGGTATATATCTACTAGTCTCCTTTAGTTTAAGGGGGGTTATCTTATTTACTAGACCCTTTCTAGCTTAGCCGCTATTTACGCTACCCGATTAATATAGGCGGCGAAGCTTAATATAGGGAGGTCGACTATAGCTAACGCCTTACGGAGCTAGATTCCTAGAGCCCCTTCTAGGAAGACGATCTAAACGTCGTATAGCTAGGACCCGCCTCTAGCCTTAAAGAGTCTTTACTCGAACTTTAAGAAGAACGCTATAAACGTTTAACCTTCCCTTTATTTTATTATCTAGATCGCCGCCGCCGCGCGTAACTAGATATCTATATTAAGGTAGATTAAGTTAAGGTACTTTAGGAATTCCTTTTAGTTATAGCCCCTCTCCGCCTTTATTCTATAGTATATAGCGACCGTTTATTATAGCCTAGCGTTTAAGTAGTTATAGATAAGGTAGAAGATTTCCCTTAAGCTTAAGAAGAATTCTTTATCGATCTTATACTTCTCCTATATATATTATACCTATAGGGTATAGTGCTATTATTATCTATCGAATTTTCCTAGGCTTAAGAGAGGCTTCTTATAGCTATTCTTCCTTACTACCTCCCCCTTAGTCGTAAGTATCGCTACCTCCCTTATTACCCTTAAGGGCGGTATTATACTACCTACCCTGCCCTTAGCCCCCTCCTATATACCTATCTATATCGGTTTATCTATCTTTTAGTATATCCTCTTAATCTAGCTAATTAGTTCCTATATCTATAGTTAGCTCTATATTACTTAATACCTCGTCTCTACCTCTCTTACCTATAGCGAGAGTATCGCTTACTCTATCGTTAGCCGGGCGTCTAGCCTTCCTATTACTGCTCCCTACCGTCCTTAGGCCTATTCTCTCTCCTCTAGGTCGTTAGGATATCTATATTATATCCTTTCGGTCCGATCTCTCTCCTAGCTTTATAGCCTTATCTAAAAGGAGCTTTAGATATATTAAGGGCCGGCGTATACTTAGTATAGTAGTATAGGGCCGAATAATTATTTATCTAAAGCTAAGGAGGAAAGAGGAAAACTCTATCTTAGTCGCGATAGTTATTTATCTTCCTTAGTCCTTAGCTCGACCTATATTTAGGTGCTATTCGGCCTAAGTTTAGGTCGAGCTCTACCTATATATAGGTTTACTTTAGCCTAACTTTAGTACGGTCGCTATAGCGTAACCTTAGCCTTTTATAGGCGTAGCCTATAATACTATTACTATATAGAAGGTCCTTAGATCTTATTATATTATATTAGTTTTTAGCCCTTTTATAGATAATATACCTTATTTTTTACTTAGTCTTTATTTATATTATTTAGGTATTCTTCTTTAATTTATTATTAATATTATTTCTTTATATATTTATTATATAGTATCTTATTAAGGCTTAAAAGACTAATTTCTTATAGCTAATTAAAGATTTCTTATTTCTTAACGCTATATTATTTATATTATATTACTTTATAGTTAATTATATACTATACTTTATAATTGTATTTATTTTTATACTAAAAGTTAAGTTTTTATATTATATCTTTTTATTTTATATATAGTATTTCTATATTAATTCTTTCTTAGTTAAATATTATTATAAAGCATAGCTTAATTTTATAGTTCTTAGAGATATCTATTAGTAAGAGGGACCTAGGAAGCTAAAAAACACCCGGTATAGAAGAAGAAAGAAGGAGCTAAAAAGAGGTATAGAAAGGAGGGTAAGGGTATAAAGGGAAGTAGAAGTAGCGATAGCTTCCTATAAAGGTAGCGAGAGATAAGACGGATATACCGGCAACGGCTAGAAAGAAGGGGAAAAACCGGTAAAAAGCTTAGTAGTTAAAAGGATATTAGTAGCTTCTTTAAGTAGGATCTTCTTTATTAATTAAGATACTAAACGGGTATAAAGAGGGGCGTTTAATAGAGGAAAGAAGGAGAATTAAGGCAATATAATAATTACTCCCCTACCTTTATTACTACCCGTATAAGAATTAAATCTCTCTACCCTACCTATCTAACCCCTTACTTTTAATTTTACCTTTATATATTTTTATATACTTCTTATATCTCTCTTTATAAGTATTATAAGCCTAGGAGGAATAGAATTCCTATACCTTCCGACTACTATAAAAGGCACCTTTCTTATATCCCTTATAGCTTCCTTTTACCCCTCTTACTAAAAAAGCCGATTTTTACCTAACTTTTCTACCCTTCCCTATAGTAATAACGAAATCCGACTCTACCGCCCCTATAGTCTATAGGACGATTCTTATAGAGCCCTAAGATTAAGATAAGTAGGTAAAGGAGCTACGGGCTCGTATAGATAGAACTATCTATAATTTAGTCTTCTCTAATAAGTAGGACCCTCTTAACCCCCCTCTTTATCTTAGGGCAACGGACTTTATAAAGGGAGCTACCCTCTTTTCTAAGCTAACCTCTATATAATAGAGAGCTTTTTCTACTACCCTAGGCGACTACGAGAGTTATTAAAAGGAATACCTTTATAAGATAAAGCTACTAACTACTGCTCGTATAGTAATAACGGAATCCGTTAGTACCGTAAAACTAATCTCTTTTCGAGAGAAAGAGACTCCTAAGTAGTAGCTTTTAAAGCTCGAGACCTCGATAGCTCCCTCGAGGGGCTATATAACTAACCGTATTAGGAAGACCTATACGGCCTACCTAAGAGCCTTCTTTACTAGGAACCTACTAGCTTCTTTATAGCTAGCTAAGTAGGAAGAAATCCTCGAGGAAGCTAACTAATACTTCTTTATAGAAGCTCTTTCCGGCTAGTAGCTATAGGATATATCTCTGCTAATAAAGCCTATTAGTAACGGTTACTTAACTATCTTTCGAGAAGCTAGCCGGGAACTAAATAAAGAGGCTGCTAGAGTATAATAATAAGCAGTCTTATTCCTTCGTAGCTAGCACTTAACCTAGACGGCTCGACCTGCTGCCCCTATAGCTGCTATAGCCCCTATTATAGCGGCTCCTGCTACTACTACTACGGCTATTGCTCCTTTAGCTCCTCCTTCCTCGAGAGCCTAACGCCGTCGTTAACTATAGCTGCGGCCCTAGGCCCGGCCCTAGCTACGTATCTTACTCTGGGCCCGGTCCCGGTCCTATTAGTTAGACCGGCCTAACTAGTCCCCTAATAGACCTTTTAGTCCGTTAGTCGAAAAATTAAGGAACTAGTCGAAATCGAACCTCTTTATTAAAATTAGTAATAAAGGGTAAAAAGGGGGGGTTTTTAAGTAGACCTTTTAAAAAGGGACGAGGATTCCTTAAAGAGATAACGTACGAGGAGGAATCGACCTACCTACTAAGTATATAAAAAGCCCTATCGGCTAGAAGACTACTAGTAGGTCTTCGAGGAAAACCGACCTAAAGGAGTTAACCCTTTAAAGAGGCTATAAGAAATAGTATAATAGTCTCTTAAGGAGGACCCCTCGTTATAAAAGAAGATAGACGAGATTTAGGTTGCTAAGAAATAGTAACTAACGCCGCTGCCCTTATTTAAGCCGTAAATTTAAGGAAAAATCGTTAGTATAGTAAATCCGACCTTTATCTTCCCTATAGATTAATAAGGCTAAGACTAACCGTTAGAGCCCTCCGACTATCCCCTATAAAAATCAGCTATCCTCGACTCTAGTGCTTCCCTTAATATCTATAATATACTCTTACGATTCCGGTCCTTTAAGAAGGCACGAAAGGAATATCTTATTACCGGGGAATTAATAGTATAGATAGAGGGATATAGAAGGGTAAATTTCACGATAGAATTACCTAATAGGTCTATATAAATTCTTCGACGAAAAAGGGTAGCTTTTTACCCTTAACTTTTAACGAGCCTAATTTCCTTCCGCCTTCTTTAAAAGGAAGGAATCTTCTAAGATATAACGTCTAAGCCTATAAGGCTAGTCTAGAAGAATTAGACTATTAGGCTTATTAAGGAGAAATTTAATTAATTTATTCTTAAATTCCGACCTATCCTTAAGAAGGAATTACTTAAGAAGTTAGCTTTCCCTACTAAGAGGAATAGGTCTACTATAAAAGACTCTCTTCTAGCAGCTTAAGGAGACGGCCTTCTTTAGTATATACGACTTAGTTACCTAGGCCCCCTAGCTTTATATAAGCTAGGCCTATAATAGGGCGTACGAATAAGGGGCCTAAAGACCGTCGAATATAAATACTACGGCTAAGGAAAGACTAAGAGACGAATTTCTAGACGAACCCCTTTATAGCTAGACTAGCTATATAAGGAAATTTAGGTCGACTAGACCGACGTCTTTAAGGACTAGGAAAGCTTCGTTAGGGTAATAATTTTTATAGACGCCTTTTTAGGGATAGTTTTCCTTTATTTCTTACGGACCTACCTAAGTAAGTATAACTAGTTTGCCTTCTAGGACTTCGTTAACTAAATAAAATCCTACTTCGGCTATAAGGTAAAGAAGATACGGTTTAATAGAGAGCTATTTATAAAGGATATCTTAAATTAGCTTCGAAAAAGGGGCATTTTACCCCTTCTATTAACACTAAATACCTAGGCCTAGAATAAAGGGGCAGAAAGATTAGGGGGTGCTATAATAGAAAGGGCCTATATAATAAGACTTACTATAAAGCTTCCCTACGACCTTTAGAGGGAAGTCGTTAAGACCGCTTATTACCTTTAGAACCTATAAGGAACGGTGTTCCTACTATAAATAAAGCAGCTATAATATACTCTCCCGATTATATAAGCCAATAAGTAGTATATTAATTATAGACAAAATCTCATCCTATAGAGCAAGAATCGCTCGTCATTTTACATGTCATTATGCATTAAACGGGTTGCCGGTTATCGTACAATCGGGAATCGAAGGAACAGAGCTAGCTTGGAATGCTAGCTAAGACCTCTTAAGAACACCGGCACGACCAACCTCCTCTAAACACGAATATCAGTAGAACCAAGACACTTCCAGATTCACTCGAGATATCACGGAATTCCTCAGTCTCAGGGCTATACGGCAGCCTAAATCTGGTCCCGAAAGGTTCTTCCGTTCAGCTACAATTGTCTATATAAGACAGCATGTCCGCTGGTAGATAGATAAAAAATCATCAACTTCAACACCTCTTCCACACACCAATACACTACCAATAAATTCCGTTGAAAATCCTACCTTATACTCCTTCTTCCCCTCTATCACGTAGTCTTACGTGATTTCTTGATTTCCCAAAATTCCGCTTTTGCTCATATACCTTAAGAGAACCGGACCTTAAGGGACCCTAGGGGCCTAAGGGACTATAAGAACGTAGAGACCCTTATTAAGACCTAAGGAATAGACTAGAAATCCCTACTCGAGCTCTTTACGAAACAGAGGGCCTCGCTAGCCTACCTTTATACCTATAGCTATAAGGTATACGCTATAACTACCGATATATAGCTAAAAAGGAAGAAGAAAAGAAAGCTTAATCTTAGAGCCTTTATTAGTTACCTCGTCGGCTATAATTCTATAAATATCTTCTAGATCTAGATTCCTCTTTTACGGAAGGTTATTTCGACTAGGGATATAATTTTTGATGAATCTAGCTTCTTTAATAGAAAGAGGGATTAATAGCCCCTCTTAGTATTATAACGTTAGCTAATTTAAAAGATTTAAATCCCCCCTTCCTAATAGTCTAAAGAAGAGGCCCTAGATAAGGAAATAGAAAAAGAAACCGACGTTAAAGTAGTCGAGGATAACGCCGACTTTAAAGAAGAGGAAGCTACTAGATTAGATAATCTAGATAAAGAAGGAAACTATAGGAAAGCGGTAGAGCTAAAATACGCCTACCTCCCTACGCTTCCTCCTACGTAAGAAGAAGATCTAAAAGCAGCTTTCTCTATTAGTCTTCCCGTCTCGACCCCTAAGGGGGTAGGAAAGGCACCTCTCTTAAAGGATTACCCGGCTGCCTTTTTATCCCTACTTCGAGAAGTAAAGGAAGGTATAAGGCCCGATATAAAAGAAGACTAGTTTCTCCCTTATTTTAATCGTTTTTCTAACTTTTATCTAATACTTATAAAAGACGGTTCCTATAGAGTATTTATAGTAGGCTAGCCTTTTAAGCCTCTATTAGTAAGGAAGGTATATAAAAGAGACCTCCCGGACCTACTAGTAAACTAAAAGTAGCTAGAAAGACACCCTTTTAGAGACTAGTTTTTCTAGGCCTAGAAAGACTACTTAGCCTTATACGAAGAGATAGGGTCTTTTAAAGAGGTCCTTAAGGAAAAAGTAAGAGGAAAACAGGTCCTTAGCTATAAGTAGGTCTTTATCTATAAGACTAATAAATATAGCTTCCTTTAAAAGTTTAAAGCCCGGCTAGTTATTTATAGGAACTAGTAAGAAAAAGGGGATCTTCTTACTAAGGCAACTACCTTAGTAGGAATATCTTTTTAGACCCTTATAGCTATAGTAGTAGAATTCGACCTCGAGCTCGATTAGATAGATATAGTTAACGCCTTTATTAACTACTTACTTAAGGAGGAAGAAGTTATCTATATACGCTTTCTACTAGGCTTTTAATAGCTAGGAAAGGTTCTATAGCTTAGGAAAGCTCTATACGGACTACGAAGATTACCCTTTCTTTAGCAATAGTATTTAATAGGTTCCCTTAAAGCCCTAGGCTTTAAGAAAGTCCCTTAGGAACCGTATATAATATAGAAGGGTAAAATCATAGTCTTCTTTTACGTCGACGATATTATTTAGGCCTACCTAAA
Organism: Hirsutella rhossiliensis; assembly: GCF_020360975.1. NCBI lineage: Eukaryota > Fungi > Ascomycota > Sordariomycetes > Hypocreales > Ophiocordycipitaceae > Hirsutella > Hirsutella rhossiliensis. Next base: position 5,582,595 of record NW_025408669.1, read on the forward strand.
AGAGGAAGAAGTAACTACTAGGGAGGCTATAAAAGGCCTATAATAAAGGTATAAGATAACTAAGCTAAGGGAGCTAAAGTAGTTCCTAGGGATACGAATCCTTTAGAATAAATCCTAATAAACTATCTAGCTTACCTAGGACGCCTATATCGATAAGGTCGCTTATAAATTCCTCCTTAATTCCCTCGATAAGAAGCTTCCTTCTACGCCTATATTAAATAAAGAGCTTTTACCTAATCTATCCTTTTAAGCTAGGGAGTAAGAGAAATACTAATATTAATAGAAGGTAGGCTCCCTGCTTTTTTTAACTATTTCTATAAGACCGGATATCTCTTTTACGGTCTCTCGGCTAGCTAGGTATAACTAGAATCCTAGCCCTAGGTATTAAGAAGTAGTAGATAGAGCTATCCTTTATCTCTATTTAACGAGATTATATAGTCTACGCTTAAGAGGGTAGGGAAGGAAACTAGCTACCGAAATCTTCCTTTATTTAAGCGATTCGTCCTTTACGGATAATTTATTAAATAGAAAGAGCTTATAGGGGTATATTATATCCCTTTTTAGAGGAACTATTACTAAGAGAGCTTCGAAGTAAGCTACCGTTATAACTTTAAGTATAGAGGTAGAGCTACTAGCTCTTTTAGAAGCGTTAAAAGAAGCGATTTTCCTTAGCTAGCTACTAATATCTTTATAACTATAAATTCCGTCCCTATTAGCTATAAAATATAATAATATATAGACTATACGAATTCTTATAGAGGAAAATAGTAAGCTATCGACCTAGCTACGATATATTAATATATACTAGTATTAGTTATACTAAGAGGTCTAAAGGGGACTAATTTCTATTTATTAGGTTCTAATAGTATTAATAAAAGCTAACGGTCTTATAAAGCCCTTACTAAAGTAGAAGCTAGCTATCTTTTTATAGTAAATTAAGCTAGAAGATATTTAAGAAAACCTATCCTTTAAGGCCCGCCTTAAGAGTCTACGAGAGGAGCTAATAGCCTATATAAGAAGGTAACGTCTATAGCTAAAGAAAAGGAAGAGGTTTTTCCCTTTAGAGGGCCCCCTATTTAATTAGGTTTTTCCCTTCTAAGAAGGCCCCCTTTCTTATAGGACTTTCCCCTCTTTAGGCCCCTTTTCCTTAAGTAGGTCTAAAAGAGCCTAGGGACCTAAAAGGGCCCCTGCTTTCTTTAAGTAAAGGGAGAAGTATAGAGCTAAGAACCTCTTCTATACGCTTACTAGCCTAAAGCCGTATTAGCTATACCCTTAAGGGGCAGGCTATAGCTAAGGGGATATATCGCGAAGCGTAGCCTAATTTTATAGTTCTCGGAGATATCCCTTAGTAAGAGGGACCTAGGAAGCTAAAAAAACACCCGGTATAGAAGAAGGAAGAAGGAGCTAAAAAGAGGTATAGAAAGGAGGGTAGGGGTATAAGGGGAAGTAGAAGTAGAAATAGCTTCCTATAAAGGTAGCGAGAGATAAAACGGATATACTAGTAACGGCTAGAAAGGAGGGGAAAAACTAGTAAAAAGCTCGGTAGTTAAAAGGATATTAGTAGCTTCTTTAAGTAGGATCTTCTTTATTAATTAAGATGCTAGACGGGTATAAAGAGGGGCGTTAGATAAAGGAAAGAAAGAGAATTAAGGCAATATAATAATTACTCCCTTACCTTTATTACTGCCCCCGTAAGAATTAAATCTTTCTACCCTACCTATCTAACCCCTTACTTTTAATTTTACCTTTATATATTTTTACGTACTTTTTATATCTCTCTTTACGAGAAATATAGCTTATAGCCTTTATATATATTACTAATAAGATTTTAGTATACTATTATATTATTTATACTATACTTATACTTTTTTATATTTATAAACTCTATAGTTTAAGTATATATATTTATTATAATCTTCTTTATTATATTTAACTTATTATATAAGTCTTTAAAAGATTAAGGGTTTAAATACCTTAAAGTAAGTAGTATTATACTATTTCTTTATTTTAGTATATTTATAGATTTTATATATCTTTAAAAGATATCTCGTTAATAAACTATAGTTATTATAGTATTTAAGTAGTATACTATAATTAGGTTCTAATAATATAACTTAGTCGTCTAAGTAGCGTTAATCGATTTTCTAGTAGTTTAGTTTTATACTTAGGTAGGGTTTTAAAAGTACTTATCCTTTAAACTTAACTAAGAAAGCGTTATATTATACTTTTATTTAAAAGTATATTATATAGTCTAAGTAAACGTATAATATCTATTAAATTTATTTATAGTACTTATAAGTAAGTAGTATTTATAAATCGTATTTAAATTCTCCTTATAGTTACTATTCTTATTATAGAGCTATAAAAGTATTAACTATAGTAATAGCTATAGTATAGTCTCCTTTATATAGTACTAGTTAATATTAAATTAATATAGCTTATTAGTTTTATATAAGAATTTAAGATATTTATTAGGTTTTAATTTTAAGTATTTCTTTAAATTCTTTAAAGTATAAAGTATATTCTTTAATTATAGTATTTTCCGTTAATAGTAAGGGTAGTAGTATAAGTTCGTTCTTATCTTTTATTTCTCTAGGTATTTCTTATTCTTTAAAGCTTATATTATTAATACTTTATTATTTCTCCTTAAATTATTATCTAAGTTTTATAAGTATAAGAGCTATATATTTATCTTCTTTATTATATTATTTATAGACTACCTATTACTATTATTAATTTTTATTTTATATATCTTCTTAGAATCGTTTACTATTCTTCTTAATTTAGTCTTAAAAGACTCCTTTAAAATAAGGGTATTTTAGTTCTATAAATTTAACTTATTTCTATATTTTAAGATCCCTTTATTATATTATAATAAAGGTTATTTTAAGTAGCTTTAAGAACTATTTAGTATTATTCTTATTACTTAGGCATACTATATATTTATTATTATAGTATATAGTTTTACTAAGAAGTTTATACTTTAGTTCCTACCTATTAATAGCGTTTAGGTATTTCTTACCTTTTAAGGCTAGTACTTAATAAGTTTTCTTATCCTTATAAGGTTCTTTATATTCCTTAAAGTAATATCTAAGTTTCCTATAATTAAAATACTTTCCTTTACCTTTTTATATTATACTTAAACCTATTAGTCTAGGATTTATTATATATACCTAAGCTATTTATATTTCGCGCTTTTTCTTATAGTTAGTACGTTAGCTAAAGTTATTTTTATAGGAAAGGTTTTAGTTTCCTCTTTCTTATTTCTTTTCTTAGTATCGCGTATACTATCTATTATTAATTTATACTACTATAGTAATATTATTTAAGAGGCCGTTAAGTCTATCTTCCTTATAAAGTTCGTCCTTAACTTCTTCCTTAAGTCTATCGTAGAATTATAATATAAAGGGTTCGTTGTCTTATTTAAGTTTTAAGGTAACTTAATAGAATTTAATAGTATAGTTTAATACTAAGGTCTTTTATTAAAGTTCTTAAAGTTTCTATTTAGCTTCTTATTCTTTATTAGTTATTTTAAATACCTTAGTAATAGCTTCTTTAAATCCTTAGAAACTAGTAAAGACTTTATCTATTTCGCTATTTTATTATACTAGTTAGTTATTAAGATAGTCCCTTATAATAGGTTTAAACTAAGTAAGTATTATTTTAAATAAATAATTTCTTATATAAAGTACCTTTTTAACTAAGTTCGAAAGTTTTATTAAGTAAAACTAATAGTAAGCCTTAAGTTAAGTAAGAAAGTCTTAAAGAGTACTATAAGTACTATTAAATAGTTCTTATAAAGAGAGATATAAGAAGTATATAAAAATATATAAAGGTAAAATTAAAAGTAAGGGGTCGGATAGGTAAGGTAGAGAGATTTAATTCTTATAGGGGCAATAATTATAGTAGGGGATTAATTATTATATTACCTTAATTCTCTTTCTTTCTTCTATCTAACGCCCTTTTTTATACCTATTTAGTATCTTAATTAATAAAGAAGATCCTACTTAAAGAATCTACTAATATCCTCTTAACTACTAAGCTTTTTACCGGTTTTTCCCCTCCTTTCTAGCTATTGCTAGTATATCCGTCTTATCTTTCGCTACCTCTATAAGAAGCTATCGCTACTTTTACTTCCCCTTTTACCCCTACCCTCCTCTCTATACCTCCTTTTAGCTCCTTCCTTAAAACCTATTTTTTAGCTTCCTAGGTCCCTCGTGCTAAGGGATATCTCTAAGAACTACGAAATTAGGCTACGCTTCGCAATACACCCCCTTAGCTATAGCCTGCCCTTATAGAAAGGGTAAAGCTAAATACCTAGGCCGGTAATAGAGGAGGTCTTAGTCTATACTTATCCCCTACTTAAGAAATCCGGGTTTTAGCCCTAGGCTCTTTTAGACCTACTTTAGGAAAAAGGGGCCTTAAGGAAGATATTAAGTCCTATAAGAAAGGGGGGCTTCTCTAAGGATAAGTCCTTAAAAAGGGGGCCTTTAAGAAGAATAAGTCTTAATTAAGCTAAGGGCCCTCCTCTAGGATAAGTCTTAATTCCTATCTTTAGCGATAGACGTCTCCTTCCTCCTATATACCATTAGCTCCTCTTATAGACTCTTAAGGCGGGCTTTTAAGGATAGCTTCTCTTAAACGTCTTCTAGCCTAATTTACTATAAAAAGACAGCTAGCTTCTACTTTAGTAAGGGCTTCGTAAGACTATTAGCTTTTATCGTTGCCGTTAGAACCTAATAAATAGAAATAAGTCCCCTTTAGACCTCTTAGTATAACTAATACTAATAGATATCGATATACTATAGCTAGGTTAATAGCTTTACGTTTTCTATTAGAATTTATATAGTTTATATATTATTATATTCTATAGCTAATAGGGTCGGAATTTATAGTTATAGAGATATTAGTAGCCGGCTAAGGAAAATCGCTTCTTTTAACGCTTTTAAAAGAGCTAGTAGCTCTACCTCCGTGCTTAAAGTTATAATAGTAGCTTACTTTAAAGCTCTCTAAGTAATAGTTCCTCTAAAAAGGGATATAATATACCCCTATAAGCTCTTTCTATCTAATAAATTATTTATAAAGGACGAATCGCTTAAATAAAGGAAGATTTCGGCAGCTTATTTCCTTCCCTACCCTCTTAGGCGTAGACTATATAATCTTATTAAATAGAGATAAAGGATAGCTTTATTTACTACTTCTTAATACCTAGGGCTAGGATTCTAGTTATACCTAGCTAGCTAGGAGACTATAAACGAGATATCTAGTCTAGTAGAAATAGCTAAAAAAAGTAAGGAGTCTACCTTTTATTAATATTAGTATTTCTCTTACTCCCTAGCTTAAAAGGACGGATTAAGTAAAAGCTCTTTATCTAATATAGGTATAGAGGGAAGCTTCTTATTAAGGGAATTAGGGAGGAATTTATAAGCGACCTTATCGATATAAGCGTCCTAGGTAAGCTAGATAGTCCGTTAGTACCTATTTTAAAGGATTCGTATCCCTAGGAACTACTTTAGCTCCCCTAGCCTAGTTATCTTATACCTTTATTATAGGCCTTATATAGCCTCCCTAGTAATAGCCTCTTCCTCTTTTAGGTAGGCCTAGATAATATCGTCGACGTAAAAGAAGACTATAACTTTACCCTTCTATATTATATACGGTTCTTAAGGGACTTTCGTAAAGCCTAGGGCTTTAAGGGAACCTATTAAATACTATTACTAAAGAAGGGGTAATCTTCGTAGTCTATATAGAGCTTTCCTAAGCTATAGAACCTTTCCTAGCTATTAGAAACTAAGAGGAAGTTATATATAGATAACTTCTTCTTCTTTAAGGGGGTAGTTAACGAAGGTATTAACTATATCTATCTAATCGAGCTTAAGGTCGAATTCTACTACTATAGCTATAAGGGTCCGAAAAGATATCCCTACTAAGGTAGTTACCTTAGTAAGAAGATCCCCCTTTTCTTACTAGTTCCTATAGATAACTAGCTAGGCTTTATACTTTTAAAGGAAGCTATATTTATTAGTCTTATAGATAAAGACCTATTTATAGCTAAGGACCTATTTTCCTCTTACTTTTTCCTTAAGGACCTCTTTAAAAGACCCTATTTCTTTATATAAGGCTAGGTAGTCTTTCTAGGCCTAGAAAAACTAGTCTCTTAAAGGGTGTTTTTCTAGCTGCTTTTAGTTTACTAGTAGGTTTAGGAGGTCTCTTTTATATACCTTCCTTACTAATAGCTATAGCTTAAAGAGCCGGCTTACTATAAATACTTTATAGGAACCGTCTTTTATAGGCGTTAGATAAAAGTCGGAAAAATAATTAAAATAAGGGAGAGGTTAGTCTTCTTTTATATCGGGCCCTATACCTTCCTTTACTTCTCGAAGTAGGGATAAAAAGGCAGCCTAGGTAATCCTTTAAGAGAGGTGCCTTTCCGACCCCCTTAGGGGTTAAGATAGGAAGACTAACTAAAAAAGCTACTTCTAGATCTTCTTCTTATTTTATAAGAGGAGGCGTAGGAAGGTAGGCGTATTCTAGCTCTACCGCTTTCCTATAGTCTCCTTCTTTATCTAGATTATTTAATCTAGTAGCTTCCTCTTCTTCTTTAAAGTCGGCGTTATCCTCGACTACTTTAACGTTAGTTTCTTCTTTTATTTCCTTATCTAAGACCTCTTCTTAAGACTATTAGGAAGGGGGGATTTAGATCTTCTAAATTAGCTAACGTTAAGAAAGTAAGAAGGGCTATTAATCCTTCTTTCTATTAAAGAAGCTAGATTCGTCGAAAATTATATCCCTAGTTAAAATAACCTTCTATAAAAGAGTAATCTAGATCTAGAAGATATTTATAGAATTATAACTAATAAGGTAACTAATAAAGGCTCTAAGATTAAGCTTTCTTTTCTTCTTCCTTTTTAGCTATATATTAGTAGTTATAGCGTATACCCTATAGCTATAGGCACGAAGGTAGGCCAGCGAGGCCCTCCTTTTTATAAAGAGCTCGAGGGGAGATTTCTAGTCTATTCCTTAGGTAGTCCCTCTAAGGGTCCGGTTCTATAAGTAATAGGCGGTCTTAACGACCTCCCTTTAAAGGTTATAGGGAAGCCTTATAGTAAGTTATATTATATAGGCCCTTTTTATTATAGCACCCCCTAATCTTTCTATTCCTCCGTTCTAGGCCTAGGTATTCGGTGCTAATAGGAGGGGTAAAATACCCCTTTTTTAAAGCTAATTTAAGATATCTTTTATAAATAGCTCTCTATTAAACCGTATCTTCTTTACCTTATAGCTAAAGTAGGATTTTATTTAGTTAATAAAGTCTTAAAGGGCAAACTAGTTATACTTACTTAGGTAGGTCTATAAGAAATAAGGGAAAACTATCCCTAAAAAAGCGTCTATAAAAAACATTACCTTAATAAAGCTTTCTTAGTTCCTAGAGACGTCGGTTTAATCGACCTAAATTTCCTTATACGGCTAGTCCGGCCGTAAAGGGGTCCGTTTAGAAATTTATCTTTAAGTCTTTCCTTAGCTATAGTATTCGCATTTAACGGTCTTTAGGCCCCTTATTTATACGCCCTATTATTAGCCTAGCTTATATAAAGCTAAGGGGCCCGGGTAACTAAGTCGTACGTACTAAAGAAGACCGTCTCCTTAGGCTACTAAAAGGGGGTCCTTTATAATAGACCTATTCCTCTTAGTAAGGAAAGCTAACTTCTTTAGTAGTTCCTTCCTATAAATAGGTTAGAATTTAAAAATAAATTAACCGAATTTTTCCTCGATAAGCCTAATAGTTTAATTCTTTTAGACTAGCCTTATAGGCTTAGACGTTATATTCTAGAAGATTCCTTCCTCTTAAAGAAGGCGGAAGGAAATTAAGCTTACTAAAAATCGAGGGTAAAAAGCTACCCTTTTTCGTTAAAGAGTTTATATAGTCCCGTTAGGTAATTTTATCGTAAAATTCACCCTTCTATACCCCTCTATCTATATAGTTAATTCCCTAGTAATAAGGTATTCCCTCTATGCCTTCTTAAAGGACCGGAATTATAAGAGTATATTATAGATATTAAGGGAAGTACTAAATTTAAGGATAGCTAATTTTTATAGGGGATAATAGGAGGGTCCTAATAGGTAGTCTTACTAATCTATAGGGAAGATAAATACTAGATTTACTATACTAATAATTCTTCCTTAAATTTACGGCTAAAATAAGGGTAGTAGTATTAGTTACTATTTCTTAGTAACCCGAATCTCGTCTATCTTCTTCTATAACGAGGGGTCCTCCTTAAGAGACTATTATATTATTTCTTATAGCCTCTATAAAGGGTTAAATCTATTAGGTCGGTTTTCCTCGAAGACCTATTACTATTATAATAACTAATAGCCTAGGGATTTATAGGCTAGGCAGCTGTTTCGTCGTCTAGTCTTTTACTTCTTTAAGGAATCCTTGTCCTGATCTAGAAGGTCTGCTTAAAAACCCCCCCTTTTTACCCCTTATTACTAATTTTAACGAGGTTCGATTTTAACTAGTTCCCTGATTTTTTAACTAACGGACTAAAAGGTCTATTAGGGGACTAGTCGGGCCGGACGGACTAATAGGGCCGGGCCCGGAGTAGTAGGCGGAGCTAGGGCCGGGACTAAGGCAGCCGTTAAAGATAGGGTTAAGGTTCTTAAAGGAGGTAGAGCCGGAGGGGCAATAGCTATAGCAGTAGTAGTAGTAGCGGGAACCGTAGTAATAGGGGCTATAGCAGCTATAGAGGTAGTAGGTCGAGCCGTCTAGGTCGAGTGCTATTTACGAAGGAATATAACTACTTACTATTATACTTTAGTAGCCTCTTTATCTAGTTCCTAGCTAGCCTCTTAAAAGATAGTTAAGTAAACGTTACTAATAAGCTTTATTAGTAGAGATATATCCTATAGCTACTAGCTAGAAAGAGCTTTTATTAGGAAGTATTATTTAGCTTCCTTAAGGATTTCTTCTTACTTAGCTAGCTATAACGAAGCTAGTAGGTTCTTAGTAGAAAAGGCTCCTAGGTATACCGTATAGGTCTTCTTAATATAGTTAGTTATATAGCCCCTTAAGGGAGCTATTAAGGTCTCGAGCTTTAAAAGCTACTACCTAGGAGTCTCTTCCTCTTAAAGAGAGATTAGCTTTATAGTACTAATAGATTCTATTATCGCCTTACGTATAGTAGTTAGTAGCTTCGTCTCGTAGAGGTACTCCTTTTAGTTACTCTTATAGTCGCTTAAGGTAGTAGAAAAAGCTCTCTACTATATAGAGGTTAGCTCGGAAAAGAGGCTAGCTCCCTCTATAAAGTCCGTTGCCTTAAGATAAAGAGGGGGCTCGAGAGGGTCCTACTTATTAGAGAAGACTAAATTATAGATAGTTCTATTTATACGAGCCCGTAGCTCCTTTACCTACTTATATCACGAAAAAGATATAGCCGCCTATTAGATACAAGCGACAGCGTTAATTAACGTATATAGTATACGCGATATACCCCCTTAGGGATATCGGGTCAATTCGTCCCGGGATACCTAGATATCCTAGACCGTAGCGGGAATTTTTATATAGGCAGGCCCTATGCTGAAACCGCGCTCAATTGCGCTAGCGGGACTCGAACCACGGGCCTTCGGGTAATGCGCGCCAGGCTAGCTAGAAGTGCGTGCGCAGTCACCGGGAAGTTCCCGGAGGGGTAACCCCTCCGCCCGGGCTTATAACTATCACGAAAAAGATGTGGCCGCCTGTTAGATACAAGCGACAGCGTTAATTAACGCATATAGTATACGCGACAACTTATCTTAATTATAGGGCTTTATAAGAATCGTCTTATAGACCGTAGGGATAGTAAAGGAGTCGTTTTTCGATATCGTTATAGAGAGAGGGGGGGTAGAAAAGTTAGTTAAAAATCGGCTTTTCTAGTAAGAAGGGTAAAAGGGAGCTACGAGGGATATAAGAAAGGTGCTTTTTATAGTAGCTAGAAGGTATAGGAATTCTATTCCTCCTAGGCTTATAACTCTTATAAAGAGAGATATAATAAGTATATAAAATTATATAAAGGTAAAATTAAAAGTAAGGGGTCGGATAGGTAGGGTAGAGAGATTTAATTCTTATAGGGGTAATAACTACTATAAGGGATTAATTATTATATTGCCTTAATTCTCCTTCTTTCCTCTATTTAACGCCTTTCTTTATACCTATTTAGTATCTTAATTAATAAAGAAGATCCTACTTAAAGAAGCTATTAATATCCTCTTAACTACTAAGCTTTTTACTAGTTTTTCCCCTCCTTTCTAGCCGTTGCCGGTATATCCGTCTTATCTTTCGCTACCTTTATAGGAAGCTATCGCTACTTTTACTTCCCCTCTTACCCCTACCCTCCTCTTTATACCTCCTTTTAGCTCCTTCCTTAAAACCTGTTTTTTAGCTTCCTAGGTCCCTTATACTAAGGGATATCTCCGAGAACTACGAAATTAAGCTACGCTTCGCGATAATAGTCCTAGCTACTTTAGTTTAACTACTTTTTTAAGGTCCTTAACTTATTTATTACCTCCTTTATTCCTAAGTACCTATACTTCTTATAAAAGGGTAATAATCTCGCGTATTATATCCTAAGGCGATATAGTAGCTCTAAAGTTAGTTAATCTAGTTTAATATATAGGTATATTAATAGTTATAATATTACTTAAAGTAATATAATATTATACTAAATTAAAGCTTTTAATATATAATAACTAGTATTATTCTTTAGGGATAAACCTATAAAGGGGTTTATATTAATAAATATAATAAGGTATAGTTATTATAGAGTAAGTAGAGGTATAAGCTTAGGTATAGTCTATTAAAAGAAGGTTAATAATCTATAAAAGGGGAAAAAAAGAAGTATAGGCCTAGCCTATATAAGCGTAGAAGCGGCTTATATATAGACTTAGCTTAAACCTTAGTCTAGGCCTATAGAAGGTAAAAGCCCTTATATTATACCCCTACCTAGCTTTTAAAGAAGCATACTTTTAAATAATACTTAATACTATACCTAAGGGGATAGAACCCTTACGTAGACTATATACGCTTAGTCGCGGAAAAAATACTAGTAAATAATATATAATACCCTCTTAAGTAAGCTTCTTAGATAAAATATATTATTAATAAGGGCCGCGCCTTAAGAGTTTAGCTTTAGTACTTATAGCTAAGGAGTAAAAGTATATAAAACGGTATATAGCTAGCTTTAATAAGCTTATAGTATCCTACCCCCCTTATATTAGTATATAGTAGTAGCTCTTAGTACTATAATATAAGGGATAGTACTCTAGTATATAAAGCTCCGCTCCTTTTTATATAGGGCTATATAGGCACTATATTTTACTATAATTATATTATATTAGCGGCCTTCTTATATCTTAGCCGCCCTTTTAGTTACTATAAGTATACGTCCTATTTATATAGTAGCTACTACTATATATAAGGGAACGCCGATAAAGCTTATAAAAGTATTACTAAGATTACTTATTACTAGAGTTACTATCGTTAAACCTAACCTCCTTTCTATCTTAGTATATATACTCCTCTACTACTTAAAGTATATTTACCTATACCTCTTAGCGCGGGCACTTTAAAAACTAATAGGATTTACTACTATAGCCTATATAGCGACCCTCCTATCGCTACTTTTTTCTATCCTTAGTCCTTAAGGTAAAGATAGAGATATCTATAGTATTACTAGCGTTATCCTTTTTTTATACTATAAAAAAAGATAAAAAAAGAAACTTATTACTACTAAGCTCGCGATAAAAGTAGATAAGATTAGTATATATATTTAATAGTATAGACCTTTTACTTAAATAAGTACGCTAATTTATATTTAAGCTTATAATAAGGTAATTATACTTTACTATATTAAGCTAGCTATATATATCTATTTAATAAAGTACCTCTTTAAACTATATAAAGTAAGCTAAAATAGCTTTACTTTACTTTTAATAGAGTATTATAAGCTCTTAGCTTACCGACTTAGCTATATTAGGTTTACTATAATTAGTATAGAGCTTTATAAAGAGGTTAGCTAGTTTATTTATATTAATATATATAAATAGTAAGAGATACCTTTATAAGTATAAGGATAAGCTTATATAAAGATAGTTAAATTAAGCGCGGATATCCCTTATTATAGCGCTATTAATATAAAGCTTTACTTTTATATAAAGTAGCTATAGCTTAAGCTTTATAAAGGAGCTATTAAACTTACTAAGGTATAGTAGTACCGCTCTTAGTTATATAGAGCCCTACTATTATAAGAGGCTCTTAATTACCTAAGTAAACTAAGTATTATATTCGCCTTAATTTTATAACTATAAGAGTATAGATATTTCGCGTATATATATACTAGTATAGGCGGTTTAACTAAACTAAGTAATTAAACGTTAGCTTTAAATATAGCTAAATAATAGCTATTTTATATATAGGGATATAGAGAGGGTAAAATAAAAGGTAGATTATACTATTATAAAGTAAGTAAAAGTATAGGCTTAGGTATAGTCCGTTAAAAGAAGGTTAATAATCTATAAAAGGGAAAAGGAAGAGAAGTATAAGCCTAGCCTATATAAGTATAGAGGCTACTTATATATAGACTTAGCTTAAACCTTAGTCTAAGCCTATATAAAGTAAAAGCCCTTATAATAGTCTAAGTAATAATAAGTATATTACGTTAGTAATAAGTTAAAGGTTATAGATTATAAACTATAACTAAGTATCTAAGTAATTAAAATTAAAAATAAGATTATAATAAAGATCGGAATAATTATAATATTAAAAGCTATTAAGCTATTTATTTAAAAGAGTATTTTATTCCTTCCTTATATACCTTAAGATCTTCTTTAAATCGCCGAAAATACTAAGTAATCCTATTACCTAAGAGCGCTAAAGCGCTAAAGCGATCTTATAATCTTAGCTATAAAGCGTTAAAGGGCTAAAGTAACTTATTACTTTAAACTTAATTAGCCTATTAGTCTATTTAATATTCCTTACTTCTTATATTATATATCCTTATAATATATACTAGTCCCCGCGGCTTACTAAACTATAGTTATAATACTACTAGCTTCTTAAAGGCTAGCTAAGTAAGAAGAAATCCTTAAAAAAGCTAACTAATACTTTCTTATAAAAGCTCTTTCTAGCTAGTAGCTATAGGATATAACTTTATTAATAAAGCCTATTAATAATAGTTACTTAACTATCTTTTAAGAAGCTAGCTAAGAACTAAATAAAAAGGCTATTAAAGTATAATAATAAGTAGTTTTATTCCTTTATAACTAGTACTCGACCTAGATAGTTCGACCTACTACCTTTATAGCTACTATAGCCCTTCTTACTATAGCCCCCGCTACTACTACTACTACTACCTTAGCCCTAGCTCCGCCTCTTACTCTAGGCCTAGCCCTAGTCTTATTAGTAAGACTAGCTTAACTAGTTCCTTAATAGACCTTTTAGTTTATTAGTTAAAAAATTAAAGAACTAGTTAAAATCGAACCTTTTTATTAAAATTAGTAATAAAAGGTAAAAAGGGGTTTTTTTAAGTAAACCTTCTAAATTAAAATAAGGATTCCTTAAAGAAATAAAAGACTAAAAGATAAAATAGCTACCTAGCTTATAAATCCCTAAGCTATTAGTTATTATAATACTAATAGGTCTTTTAAGAAAACTAACCTAAAGGATTTAACCTTTTAAAGAAGCTATAAGAAACGATATAATAGTCTATTAAAGAGGACCCCTTATTATAAAAAAGATAGATAAGATTTAAGTTACTAAGAAATAGTAACTAACGCTACTACCTTTATTTAAGCTATAAATTTAAGGAAGAATTATTAGTATAGTAAATCTAGCCTTTATCTTTCTTATAGATTAATAAGGCTAAGACTAACTATTAGAGCCCTTTAATTATCTCCTATAAAAATTAGCTATTCTTAACTTTAGTACTTCCCTTAATATTTATAATATACTCTTATAATTCCGGTCTTTTAAGAAAGTATAAAGGGAATACCTTATTATAGGGGAATTAACTATATAGATAGAGGGATATAAAAGGGTGAATTTTATAATAAAATTACCTAATAGGTCTATATAAATTCTATAGTAAGAAAGGGTAGCTTTTTACCTTTAATTTTAATAAGCTTAATTTCCTTTTACCTTCTTTAAGAAGAAGGAATTTTCTAGGATATAACTTTTAAGCCTATAAAGCTAGTTTAAAAGAATTAATCGATTAAGCTTATCGAGGAGAAATTCAGCTAATTTATTCTTAAATTCTAACCTATCCTTAAGAAGGAATCTCTTAAAAAGTTAGCTTTCCTTACTTAAAAGAGGAATAAGTTTACTATAAAAGACCCTTTTTTAATAGTCTAAAGAGATAGCCTTCTTTAGTATATATAAATTAGTTACCTAAGCCCCTTAGCTTTATATAAGCTAAGTTAATAATAAGGTATATAAATAAAGGGCCTAAAGACTATTAAATATAAATACTATAGCTAAGGAAAGACTAAGAGATAAGTTTCTAGATAAACCCTTTTATAGCTAAACTAGCTATATAAGGTAATTTAAGTTAATTAAACTAATATTTCTAAGAACTAAGAAAGCTTTATTTAAGTAATATTTTTTATAGATACTTTCTTAAAGATAGTATTTATTATAAAAATAGTAATAGCTACCTATTAAATATACGTAATAGCGTTAGTTAGTATATATAGTATATATAATATACCCCCTTAAAGATACTAAGTTAATTTATCTTAGGATACCTAGATATCTTAGACTATAAAGGGTATTTTTATATAAGAAAGCCCTATACTAAAACCGCGCTTAATTATACTAGCGGGACTTAAACTATAAGCCTTTAAGTAGTATACGCTAGGCTAGCTAAAAGTATATATATAGTTACTAAGAAGTTCTTTAAAGGGTAACCCCTCCGCTTAAGCTTATAACTATTATAAAAAAAGTAATAGCCCCTTATTAAATATAAGTAATAGCGTTAATTAATATATATAGTATACGTAATAGTCTTCCCTTATTTCTTATAGACCTACTTAAGTAAGTATAACTAGTTTACTTTTTAAGACTTCGTTAACTAAATAAAATCCTACTTTAGCTATAAGGTAAAAAAGATATAGTTTAATAAAAAGCTATTTATAAAGGATATCTTAAATTAGCTTTAAAAAAGCGGTATTTTACCCTTTTTATTAGGACTAAATACCTAGGCTTAAAATAAAAGGGTAGAAAGATTAAGGGGTACTATAATAAAAAGGGCCTATATAATAAGACTTATTATAAGGCTTCCTTATAACCTTTAAAAGGAAGTTATTAAGACCGCCTATTACTTTTAGAACTAAACCTTAAGGGACCTTAAGGGCCTAAGGGACCTTAGGGGCCTAAGGGACTATAGGGGCTTAAAGACCCTTTTTAAGACCTAAGGAATAAACTAGAAATCTCCTCTTAAGCTCTTTATAAAGAAGAGGGCCTCGCTAGCTTATATTTATACCTATAGCTATAAGGTATATACTATAACTATTAATATATAGCTAAAAAGGAAGAAGAAAAGAAAGCTTAATCTTAAAGCCTTTATTAGTTATCTTAATAATTATAATTCTATAAATATTTTCTAGATCTAGATTTCTTTTTTATAAAAGGTTATTTTAAATAAGGATATAATTTTTTAATAAATCTAGCTTCTTTAATAAAAATAGGAATTAATAGCCCCTCTTACTTTTTATAAGGGAATATATATTATAGTATAATTAGTTAGGTAGTAAAAGCTAGCTTAGTTAAGTTATATTAGTTTTATTCGGTTTATAATTTAAGTAATAAGGTTTATACTTAGTTTAAGTTTAGTTTAGTTAATATTATAGTCTTATTATTATAAGTCCTCTCCCTTTCCTAAGGTTACTTTAATAAGGGAAGTAGTTAGCTAAGGTAGTCTTAGTTAAGGTCGCTTTATCTTTAGTATAAACCTAGTCTTATTATTTAATCTATTTATATATAGCCTCTAAGCTAAGTTAAACTAACGGAGCTTACTTAAGTAAAAGAACTATTATACTAGCGGCGCCGCTATCTTTTTCCTTTAAAGGCCCGCTCTTATATTACTTATATCCTAGGCCTATATTAAGAGGGACTCCTTTACTTTTACTATTAATAAATAGTCGATTATTATATAGTAAATAGTATCTTATTTCTATTTATAAATATATATTAATAAGACTATACTAAGGACTTATTAGTTAAAGAGGAAGTTATTAAGCTTAATCTTTCCTATATATATCTAAGTAATTACTTTATTAATATACTTAAGGAGGCTCTTATAATAGTTTAGTATTATTACTTTATTAAACTATAGTAAGAAGTTAATAAGGTAAAAGGTAGTTTAGTATTATTTAATTACGTTTTCCTTAATATTTTATTAAGCGGCCTATTCTTTATTTAGCCTTTTAAGTAACTTAGCTTTATCTAAGAGGTCGTTTAATCCTATCTAGCTCTAGACCCCCTTTATCTCCTTTACAAGGGGGGGCCTACTAGATAGTAGTACCGCTAAGGGCCTACTCTCTCTTTAGTATCGTCTCCTTTTAAGTATACCTACGACCGCGTTAAACGCGCGTTAAATTTAGCTTAAGAGCCTTAAGTCCTTTAACCTTTAAAGGGTATCTATCGTTCTTTAGTTTAAGTAAAGGTTAATTAAGGGTACTTATACCTCCGCTTTTACTTAGTAGACTAAGGTCGCGTAGTAAGCGCTTATTACTACTTAAAGGTAAGCTAACTAGTCTTATACTAAGTCCTACTTAATCCTATAAAGTTTTCTTTATATAAGCGTTATCTTATAAAATATAACTATAATATAAGAGATTAAGGACTAGATTACCTTACTATAAACTTCCTTAGTATATAATAAGGTATAGCTTTATATAAACGTTATAAGCTTAGTTAGGGCTATAGTTTAGTACTTTATCTTTACTTAGAGCTATTTTAAGTATGCCTTTTAATATAATTTCTAGTATACTTAAACCCTTAGTAAGCGAGCCTCCTAAACTAGTATTACTATATTAGCCCTAAGGTAAACTAGCGTTATTATTACTTATTTCCTTTATATAAAGTATATTAACTTACTTTTTAATAGTTTAAAGTAACTATAAACTTAGTCGCTTACTCTATATATACCTTTTAAGCCTCTTTTAAGTATACTACTATAATAGCTTTATTAAGTCTAATACTAACTATATTTATATCGTTAGTAAAGCTAATAGTATAAATACTATATATTATACTAAGCCTCTTATATAAGGGGGTTATATAGTATAGAAATAAGATTAAGGATAAAAGGGAGCTTTAAAGGATACTTATTAATACTTAAGTTAGCTTTAAGGTCCTTTTATTAAAGTAAAAGGTTAATTTTCTATTACTTATAAAGCTTTATATTAAGCTTATAAGCTATCTAAGGTATCTTTAAAGCTTTAGTTCCCTTATAAGCTTATTATAGTTAACTATATTAAATACGCCCTTAATATCTAGCTATAAGAATAATATAATACCCTTTTAGGCCTAGGTCGTATATATTAGTTTTATTATTAGTAAGATCGCTACCTTTATAAAGCGTACCTTCTTATTCCTTATTTATTTATTTAATAAGATACTATTTACTTTTACTACTCTTATAATCTTTTAAGCTAATATTTACTTTAGTACTTTCCTTATTATAAGTAAAAGGGAAATTAATCTCTATCCCCTTACTATATAGTAAGCTTCTAGCCTCTTACCTAGCTTTTAAATTACTACTATATTCGCGCTATAAAACTATTTTAAAAAATATAAGAGTTAAGTATAAGCGTTAAAGATCGTAGCTAGTTACTAAACTAATATTAGTTTATACTTCTTAATAAACCTTAAGGGGACGCTATTTAAACCTATTACTTTCTAGCTTACTATCTTACTTAGCGCTACTATAATATTAGCTAGCTAGATCTATTAGTCGACTATAAAGGGCGCCTTAGCTATAAGCTAAGGTAGCCCTTAAGTTATACTAGCTTTTAATAAAAAGAACTTAGCTATTAGTATCTAGGCCTTCCTTTTAAAGGTTTCTATTAATTAGTCCTCGCCCTCTTTAATTAGTAGTAGGATATAGGTTAGTTTTAGTAGTAGCTTACTATAAAGTCTAGCCTACCTTTTTATATTTTAAAGCTTAGTATTATTAGCGATAAATTTCTTTAAAAACTCGCGCTAGTAGGCCCTCCTTACTTTATAGACAGTCTACTTCTAAGCTACTATTATATTATATAAGTCTTCTTAGTTCGCCTTACTTTTTTCCTACTTATACTTCTTCCTTACCCTCTTAGCCTTCTTTATTACCCTTCTTACTTTTAAAGTAAACTATATATTACCCTTAAGTAATACTTACCCTTAGTATAGAACTATAGCTATTGCGATTTATACTAAAGTAGTAAAGATATAGTTTAGGTCTTAGTTAATATCCTTTTACGTCTAAAGTATTAGCTAGTATAGTCCTAGCTAAGATATAGTCTTAGCTTTAACTAGCTTAGTATCTACTTCTTTCTATCTTAGGGCTAGTTTAAGCGCTTAGGCCTAAGTATTAACCTATAGTATAATAGTCTAAGGGATATAGTCTAACCTAGTTAGGTCTAGGTTAGGCTTAGTATATTAAATCTTAGTCTCTAGCGTTACTTAAGCTAGGTTAATAATACTATCCTTTTAGCTATAAAAAAATCTTATATACTTCTTTTTTAAGGTAGTAAGTTTAAGTTATAGTCTTATTACCTCTTATATAAGTTATATTGTACTATCTAAGGTTTTATTATATTTATCTTAGAGCAGGTAATAGATATTAATATCCTTTACTATTACTATAAAGTACTTTAGTTTAATTATACTTAGGTCTTATAATACTCTAGCCCTCGCGGCCTTTAGTAGTAAGTAAATTATTTATAGTTTAGTACTATCCTTAAAAATTACCTTACTTTAGTTTAGTTTAAACTAAGGTAACTAAATCCTTAGCCTAAGCCTTTTATATATATATAGTATATACCTCCCTTCCCTATAAACTAAGCTATAAAGCGCTACTTTAAGGGGTAGAGTCCTACCTCTTAATATAGCTTTTACTTCTTATAGTACTATTAAGTTAAAGCTAGCTTAATAGTAAAGCGCTAACTAAGCTAGCTTATATTTCTTTTATATATTCTAGAATAGTACTTTTAGTTATATATTAGTAAGGTTAAGGTAAAAAGAGTTATTTATATAAAGAGGGAGGCGCTTTATTTCTTAGCGCTTTTTTATTTATTATACCTATAAATATTATTTATACTTAGTTCGGCCTCCCTAGCCTTACTAGCTAGCGGGTATATTAAGCTCGACCTATTATTTTAGCGCGGTTTACTTAGTCCTTACTTTTAAACCGCGGTCGAATTAAGAACGCCCTAAGTTTCGACGGTAGGTAGCACTTATTACTTAGTATAAGTCTAGGTATTTACGAACTATTAAGGTTATCGTAGGTAGTTTTCCCTTACCTTTTCCTAGGATTTATTTACTATAAAGTAAGTTTAGGTTTATAATAAGTAGTCTTCTTAGTATAAGATATAGTTATAAGGGATTTTACCCTTCTTAGCTTTATAATTACCCTTATACTTATTATATACTATGCTTTTATATTAGCTATAAAGTTATATTAATATATACTGCTTAGTAATATAGCTATAATTATAGTAATTATAGTATCTTTATAGTTAGACTAACTTATTATAGGGTTTATATTAAAAGATTTATACTTTAAGAACTAAGCTTAAGTTATAGAGCCTATTAGCTTCCTTTAAGCTACTAACCTTAATAAGTATAGTTATTACTATTAATATCTTAGATTATAAGTATAGCGCCTAAGCTTATAAGACCTTAACTTTATTTACTTTTATAATCTTATAAAGTAATC
Source organism: Hirsutella rhossiliensis (assembly GCF_020360975.1). Classification (NCBI taxonomy): domain Eukaryota; kingdom Fungi; phylum Ascomycota; class Sordariomycetes; order Hypocreales; family Ophiocordycipitaceae; genus Hirsutella; species Hirsutella rhossiliensis. Next base: position 5,602,547 of record NW_025408669.1, read on the forward strand.
GCTCTTTATTTACTATTACTACTATTAAAAGGATATTCTTAGTAACTACTATATATATATAGTAAGTAATTATAGCCTTTAGTTTAAATATAGCCTTAACTTAGCCTTAGTCCCTTTAATAAGCTCTTACTAAGGTATTAAATATAACTATAATATCTTTACTTTAAAGGCGCCTCGCTACTATAGCGCTTATAGCTTTTAAGGCTATATTTACCGCCTTTACTATATCTTTTAGTTTATAGCTTAGGATTTTAAGCGGTGCCTTAGTAAGGACTATAATAATCTTACGTTTATAGCGCGGTAGTACTTATTTTACTATAGCTTTATAATAGGTCGGTCCCTTAGTCTTAGCTATAACTATAGCCTAGGTTTACTTTAGGCCTCTTAGGCCTAAAGCGATACTTAAGTAAAGTTCTTCCTTAACTAACTTCTTAATTACTTCTTAGATTATTATCTTAAAGCTCTCGTCTACGTAAAGTACTATTAATAATATACTATTAGCGTAGAACTTTACCTTAGAAAGCTATTTAACTACTACTTATACCCTACTAAACTATATACTTAGGATAAAGCCTATAAGTTTATCGTATACTACTTTTTCTATAAGGTCGCTTAGCGCTTAAGTAAGTATTATATTACTACTTTAGGTTTATTAACTCGCTTTATTAAGGTATATAAATTTAAGTAGCGTCTCTTTACGCTATACGCTTTAGTCGAGCCCGATATATTAAGGGCTACTACTACGTTTACCTACCCCTTAGCCTTAGTATATTATTACTAAAGGTAATTAATATTACTAAATTAATACCTAGTATTAGTTAGTATTTTAATCGCGATATATACCTATTATAAGTATATATTAGTTTTATAAGAAGGGTTTTTTTTATATTTACCTTAAATAAATTAATAAAGAGATTAAGTTAAGAGAAACTAGCTTATAAAAGAAAGAATAAAGCCTATAAAATAAAATAAAGAATATCCCTTAAGAATATTAAAAATATAATAAACTCTTTAAAAAAGAACTTAAGATAGGGTTACTTAAATATAGCTAATAGGACTATAAATTTTATCTTAAAGATAGAATAACGCCGACGTTTTATAAGATTTATAACTTAAATAAAAAGTAATTATAAACGCTATATAACTACCTTAATAAGAATCTATAAAAGGGATCTATATAAATATTAATATCTAAAGTAAGCTACTTAGTTATATTTATTTTAAAGATAAATAGTAAGCTATAACTAGTTATTAAATATAGATACTTAAATAATATTATAATAAAGGACCGGACGCTATTACTACTTATATTAAAACTATAAGATCGACTATATAGTTAAAAATAGTTTATACCCCTTAACCTTAAAAGTGCTTTTAATTTAATATATATAAGAAAAGAATATAAATAGATAATAGCCTTTAAAATAAAATTTAGACTATTTAAATATCTAGTAATACTATTTATATTACGAAGCGTAGCTTAATTTTATAGTTCTTAGAGATATCCCTTAGTAAGAGGGACTAAGGAAGCTAAAAACACCTAGTATAAAAGAAGGAAAAAGGAGCTAAAAAGAGGTATAGAAAGGAGGGTAGGGGTATAAGGGGAAGTAAAAGCGGCGATAGCTTCCTATAGAGGTAGTAAAAGATAAGACGGATATACTAGTAATAGCTAGAAAGGAGGGGAAAAACTAGTAAATAGCTCGGTAGTCGAGAGGATATTAATAGCTTCTTTAAGTAGGATCTTCTTTATTAATTAAAATACTAGATAGGTATAAAGAGGGGCGTTAGATAAAGGAAAAAAGAATAATTAAGGTAATATAATAATTATTCCCTTACTATAATTACTGCCCCTATAAGAATTAAATCTCTCTACCCTACCTATCCGACCCCTTACTTTTAATTTTACCTTTATATATTTTTATACTCTTCTTATATCTCTCTTTATAAGAGTTATAAGCCTAGAAGGAATAGAATTCCTATACCTTCCGGCTACTATAAAAGGCACCTTTCTTATATCCCTCGTAGCTCCCTTTTACCCTTCTTACTAGAAAAGCCGATTTTTAACTAACTTTTCTACCCCCCCTCTCTCTATAACGATATCGAAAAACGACTCCTCTACCGTCCCTATAGTTTATAGGACGATTCTTATAGAGCCCTAAGACTAGGATAAGTAGGTAAAGGAGCTACGGGCTCGTATAGATAGGACTATTTATAATTTAGTCTTCTCTAATAAGTAGGACCCTCTTAAGCCCCCTCTTTATCTTAGGGCAACGGACTTTATAGAGGGAGCTACCCTCTTCTTTAAGCTAACCTCTATATAGTAGAGAGCTTTTTCTACTACCCTAGGCGACTATAAGAGTTACTAAAAGGAGTACCTCTATAAGATAAAGCTGCTAACTATTATACGCACGGCGATAATAGAATCTATTAGTGCTATAAAGCTAATCTCTCTTTAAGAGAAAGAGACTCTTAGGTAGTAGCTTTTAAAGCTCGAGTCCTTAATAGCTCCCTCGAGGGGCTATAAGTATAGAACTTAATTACCTTATCTATAATAAAGAGTTCCTTATAATTCTTTAAGCTTTTAAGGAATTTTAATACTACTATTTTAAAAGTAAGTATAAAGTTATAGTTTATATAAATTATAAGAATATCTCTTGAGTAAAAAAGAAATATACCCTAGTATATTTATATTTATTATATAAAAATATAGTAATTTACTATACTAGTCTTATTATAAGGTACTTAAAAGTAAAAGCTATTATATTAACGTTATCGTATTAATTTTATTTTATAAATATACTTAGCTATTAATATTATAAACTATAAGTCTTTTTAAAACTTAGTTTATTTCTACTATTTAAAACTTTATATTCCCTTTGCCCTTATACTAATAAATTTAATAGAGATAATCGCTAATAATCTTTAAGAAGTATTAATTAACTATATACCTTTTAAATAGTATCTCTTACTAACTATTAATAGTTAAACTTAAACTAAAAATATTAAAGTAGTCCTTAAAATTATTAGTTACTATATCTATTATAATTAGTACTTATAGCTTCTTTTACTTAGCTTAATAAATATTTTAGATAGCTATTTTAAAGAATTATAGAATAATACTATTTTATAATATATATTAGCTAGGGTATCCTATATATCGGAGGTTTTATAGATAGGCACGCCGTAAGCGTTATTTAGGGCCGGTTTTACTAAGAGTATTATAGCTAGTCTATTATAAGAGGCTAGAATTTAGTTACGGATTACTACTACTAGTACTTATATAGTTATGCCTAGGTTCTAGAATCCGCCTAGGTACGCGTTAGTAAACTTTTAGTCTAATAAGTTAAAATAGGCTATTACGTTAGCTATATAAGGGCGGGCCGCGGCTAGCGTATATAGGGGGCCGACGCCGGCGGCTCTTTAATAAGCCGTAGCGAGCTTAGGCGAGTCGTCTAGGAAGTAGGCGGCGAACGCGAACTAATAGATAAAGCTAGTAGGCACTCCGGTAAAAGCGGCGTACTAGCTAAGTAAGAGGTTAGCGTTAGCCTCCTTATAGATAGCGGCGAATAGATTTACTTAAATTATAGCCGCGTCTAGGGCTCTATAAACTAGCGCTTTTAACCTAGAGTAAATAATACCTATATAGCTATCTATATCGCCTAGGTTATCGTAGTATACTATAAAAGGTATAATAAGGAATAGTCTAGGCTTTTTACGGCTTAGAACCTAAAAGGGGTTAAGCTTTTATTAGACCGGTATTAGGGCCTATTCCTTAGCGAATAAGTTAGCCCGCTTAGAGGGAGTAGAGGGCGGGGCCGCGGCGGCGGCGAGTAAGCGTCTAGTAAATAGGTTCCTTAATAGCTCGTTAAATATAAGGTCTACTATACTAGATCCTCGGGTCTTAGCCGGGGTACGCTTAAGGGTTTCTCTAAACTTATAAGTTCTTAGTATACTAAAGGCCTCGCGCTCCTCTATAGCGGCGGCCTTAAATATCTTTAAATAGTTAAGGAGGCACTTTATACTAGTAATAGTAGCGACGATCTTAAGTATCTCGGCGTTTATAGAGGCTACTTATCTAGATAGGAGCTTATAAACGATATTAGCTAAGATAGTAGCGATCTATATAGTTCCGAGGGCGCTAGTTATTATCTTAGTTTTATTAAGGAAGATAGCTCTATTTAGGTTATATAGTAATAGGGGAAGAAGCTCGTCCTTATTAAATAATAAGGTAAACTACCCGCGGGCGTTTTAAGGGGTACTAGGGGTTTTCCTTATAATGCTTAGAACTAAGGGTAGCGAGTCGCTAGATAAATTACTAGAGCTTAATAGTAATAGGGCATAGTCGTTAAAGCGAATATATAACGGAGTACTAAGAATAAGGCAATAGGAAGCGCCGACCTACTATAGTTAGATTATTAATATTACGTTTCTATTAGTTTAGGTAGTTATAGGAGTTATAGTAGTAATATAATAAGCGGCGATACTATAAAGTATAGAGAAGTATAGCTAGTTACGTTCGCGTAGATTATAAGCTTTAGCTAGGGGAAGAGATAAAGGGGCGTAGTATATACCGTTTTCTACTAAGCCTATATTAAGATCGTACCCTTCTTTAGTAAGGAGGTCGCGGTAGTTAGTATATATACTATAATTATCTTATTTCTACTTAGTAAATATAGCTATATTAGACTTAAAGTTATAAAGGAGCTCTACTTTATTCCTATATAATTAAACTACTTAGTAGAATCCCTTAAGGCTTAAGCGTAGTAGTCGGCGGTAGATTTAGTTAGAGAAATACTAGCGAAATACTAAGTCCTTACTATAATACTTATAGCCTTAGATACCGGGAACCTTAAATATAAGTATAAGAAGGGCGCGGTTTAATATAAAAAAGGGAGCGTAAAAAGATAAGGAAATTAGGTTCTTAAAATAAAAATAAATATAGGTGCTAAAATATAAAATTAGGTTACCGTTCGCCGCGGGCGGCTTATTAATACTTATTAGCTAGTTAACCTATTCTTAGACTTCTAAGAGAACGAATAGTAACGGCGCGTACTATATATTATTATTTCTCTCTTAGCTACGGCGGCTTATACTATTATACGGCGCGCGCGCGGAGCTTCTAAGTATAGTTTATACGACCTTATAATACTCCTTACTATATAGTAAATTCTTCCATAAGGTCTTTAGTAACGATATCCTTAGCGGCTACTTAAGAGTTATAGTTACTTAGTTAGCCTTTCTAGCTAACGAGGTATTCTATATAGGCGGTCCCTTAGCTATATCTATAAGTTCTAAAGTTAAGGATTCTTTTAACTTCTTAGTAGTTAGTATTAAGTTTCGGGCTAGGTTAGGCGTCTAGTTATTTAGCTAGCTATAGCTATATAACGGAAATAACGTCGTAGATATTTAAAGATCTAGCTAGGTCGAGGCGGTAGGCTAAATAGCCGATCTACTTAAGGACTTTAAACGGTCCTATATAGCGTTCCTTTAACTTTACTACCTATCTATTAGCTATACTATATCCTTTGCCTAGCTAGAGCTATATTTAGTCTCTAAGTTTAAACTCTAGTACTTAGTACTTTACGTTATACTACTTTTTTATTCCTACTTAGGCTAGAGCGATTAAGATCCTAGCTTAGTCTTAGAGTATCTCCCTATCTATTTATAGGGGGCCTTCTTTAAGGTATCGCCTACTATCGTCTATTTATATCCCGGTTAATAGCTTACTTAAAAAGGTGCCGATTACTAAGGAGTAAGAGTTATTAAGGGTAAATTAAAGTAGTAGTAACGTATTAACCTATCGATAGGATAGGAAGTCGGTCGTAAAGAACTAAAGCGCGGTTTTAACTACCTAGTTATATCGTTTTAATAAGCCGTTAGTCTAGGGATACTAAGCTATAGATACTAGTAACTTAGACCTATACGCTATCTATAGTCCTTTTTAAAACGCCGAAAGGAACTTAGGGTCTTAGTTAGAGATAATCTAAGTAGGAATCCCTTAGTTATAGCGTATTAACTTAGTAAATAGTGCCTTAGCTTAGTCTTCTATAGTAAACTAGTTATAGCCTAAGATAAAGAGCCCTATTTTCGAGAACTTATTAGTTACTATTAGTAGTATATTATAATAGACCTTAATAGGTAGTATCTATAGAGTTCGGTTCGCGGGGACGTTTAAGAGTCTTATAATAAAATCTATAGCAATTATATAAAAAGGTAAGGCTAGGGATATAATCGGAACTAACTCGCTAAGGGCCTTTAACTAGTTAGTTTAGTTCTTATAATAGGCGTCGTATTTATCGATAAAGCTATTAATAAGTTTCTTAAGGCTAGTAATAGTAAATATAAAAAATAACTTATCCTATATCCTTTACTATCTAAGGTAAAATTTATATATATAGTCGTTAGCGATAATTTCCTTAGCGTAAATAGTAGGGATATAAAGCTAATAACGACCTTTAAACTTAACTAGGTAGAGCAACCTATTCTACTAAATAAATAAGAGACTAACCTAGGACTTATTATTTCTAAGCTACTTTAATATATAGGCCTACTTAGGTTCTTCTATATATACTTCTTAGATCTTTTAAAGTAGGTTAAGTTAGATAAAGGATTCTATAACTATATATATATATTTAACTAGCGCTTTATCTTCTTAGACGCGGTCTAATTCCCTAGGTTTATATTTCCTAGGTATTATAGATATTATTATTATTATTAAGATTATACTAGTAACTTATTTAGAAGTATCTAGAACTTCGACGTTAAATAGGAGGGAAAAACTAAAGTACTTAGAGGAAAACCCTCCCCTCTTTCGTAGCTAGTCCGCCCTTATACCGGGTCGCGGTTATAATATATAAGAATCTTACGCTAGCTATCTTTAGTATTATTATAGTTAGTTAGAATCGTATTAGCCCCGCTATAAAGTAACCTTAGAAAGTAACTCCTTTACGTACGTAGGGTATATAGCGTTAATCGGTAGTACGAGCGTTTTTTTAGTTAACGGTTAATAGTTAATTATATAATTATCTCCGACCTTATCCTATAACGATATCTTCTTAGGCTCTGCCTTATTTTTCCGCTATAAGGCTTAGCGGGCTATTTTTATTAATGCCGGCCTTTAGCCGGGCCGGTAGTCGGGTTATCGCACCGGCTTCGCGCCGTACTTATCGAGTTACTAGTATCGGCCCTAGGTTTTTATTTTCCCGGTCGGGGCCCGGACCGGGGTTAGAGAGGTCTAACAGATTCGTCGCTAGGTCCGAGTAGGCGAGGTCCGGGCCGGCCTACTTATAGCGGGGCTAGACTACTAGTATATTTATAAGCGCTTCTAGAAGCGCTAATTAGCTAATTAATAAGTAGGTTAGCGTAGTCTACTAGTCTAACTAAAAATTAATCGTGCCCCCGGCCGGATTTAAACTAACTCTAGCGTTATAGCTAGTAGGCTTCCTAGGTATATAACTACTATATTACGAGGGTTAGGTATTATAGATAGTAGTTAAGATAGTATATTAATAAGGATATTTATAGTTCTAGGAATATAGTAAACCTTTAAGGGAAACTAGCTAAGGTACTATAAAGTAAGTACGAGCTAATTATTAGTCCTTATACTAGTAGTAAATAGTAATATTTACTTTAAGATTACGCTAGTAGCGGCGTAGTTAGTTAGTACGACGACCTTTAGTAATAAGGTAGAGATAATATATAACCGGAGCTTCTAATATACCTAGGAAAGATAAGCGACTTTAAGTTTAGTAAGCTAATATCTAGGTTCTTCGCTAGTTAGGCGTTTACTAAGGTAAAGGATTAGCTAGATACTTATTTAAGGCGGGGTCTTTCTTAAGTTTTAGTCTACCCTTAGTATAAGGTAGAAGGCTACTACTATAAAGCCTAGCTCGCGGCTAGCGTTAATTTATAGGAATAATAGCTATTATAAGTTAAAATAATATAGCTACGTTAGTTCTATAAGAGCGTTTATAATATCTTAGAAGGCCTATTCTTTTACTAAGGAAGGTTAGTACGTTACCTTAAAGGTATATTTATTTCTTATTAATCCTTTAAGTAACGCTTAACTATCCTATACTTCCTTAAGTATTACTATTTTCTAAACCTAGAGCGCTTTTACCCTTTAAGAGAAGTAAGCTACTAAGTACTATAGCTAGTTAACTAAGCCGAGCTACTTTTCTAGTACTTATAGGGTATTTAGAAACTTTATATCCTATAATACCTATACTCGTTCTTTAGTATTTATTAGGCTAATACTATTAACTTAAAATCTTAATAGTTCTATAGATAGGTAGCTTAGGAATAATTTCGATCTAGCTAGGGCTAGGTTATAGTCTATAAAGAGTTAAAAGATAGCTTAGAGATAACGAATATAGTCGTCTTTTATATCTAAGTATATTATAATATTATTAATATACTTAGAGGAATATTCTATATATTCCTAGAGGATTTAGTCTATAAATCTTTAGATATATATAAGTAAGTTCTTATATCCTATTAGGGCTACCGTTAGTCGTTCTAAGCCTTTATAGCTAATTACTATAAACCTTTCTTAATACTTTTTATAGATAAGGAACTAATAAAAGAAAGACCGAGCGTCTATAGTAGAAATAAAGCGTTTCCCCTATAGCTTCTAGATTATATCTCCTTAAAGCGGTATTAGGTAAGTGTCTAAGATAGCTACGCTATTAAGAGCGCGTAGGTCTACTATTATTCGGCCCTTTTTATTACTATATATAGTTCTTTAAACTATAAATATAAGGTAAGCGAATAAGGTTACCTCTATAGCTTAATTTATACGCCCCTTTTAGTATAGGTCCTTATAGGTTTAGTCGATTAGTGCCTTATCCTTTTAGCTAAGTAGGTAAGCCTTAAACGCTAGTTTATATAGGTATTAATTTTCTATTAGTAGAATATATATATAGTAGTCTAGGTAGACCTTAATAGTACCTTAGTCCTTTTATAGGGTTAGGAAGGAGGCGACTATACGTTAGATCTTTTTTATAAATATAGGGTCTTAATTATAGATTTTAATATCCTTTAAAGTAGTTATTTCTAGGAGGCTATAGTCTCGTAAAATCCCGATCTTATAGTTTAAAGTCTATCTATACGTTTATAGAAGGAGTTCCCTTTTAGCGGACTTAGGGCTCCCTTCCTCTAAGGTTTCTACTAATAGGTTAGTAACTTAGTATAGGTCGCTATATTCTATAGTTTTTTATATAGCTAGCTCTTTAATTAGAGTTACCTTAGCTAGGGTTTCCTTAGGTAGGTCGATCTATAAAAACTATATTTTATCGCTAAGGTCTATTAGTATTCTTAAGTACTATTCTTTCTTAAATCTAATATAGGAAGCGGTAGTATTAACTACTATAACTAGAGTTATACCCTAGATTAGGTTATAGGCTAATAATAGGTCTCTTAGAAAGAATACTAAGTTATAATCCCTTAGTACGTCCTTAATTTACGCTAGTAGGCGTTCTATCCTATATATAGGGATATCGACGTTAGCTTAGTATATAACTTAAAAATAGATCGCATAGCCTTATTAAGTTAAGCGAGCTATAATTATTAGGTTACTATATAAGCTAATAGATATTATTCCCTTAGAATTTAGGATATTAACTTTATTTAGTACCGAGAAATCTTATCTAAGTAATAATCCTATAGATAGGGTCTAAACTACCTAAGCGCCGATAGTAAATTATTTAGCCTTAAATCCTATTCCTTATTTCCCTAGGATATTTATTATTAAGGTCGCTTAACCCTTAGTTTAACTTTTCCTTATACTAGATAGTAGGACCTACTAAGTTATATCGAGGGTTATATCGTTAAAGTAGTTAAGCTAGTCTTCCTTAATTATAAAGTAGGCTATACTAAAGTCTATATATACGTTTAATAGCTAGTCTAGGCCTTTAGTTTTAAAGATAGATATCTAGGCGTACGTAAACTAAGATAGCTTTAATAGATTTAATATTTCGGTTTATAGCGCTACTCTTATAATTAGCTAGTTCCTTAGTATTCTAAGTAAACGGCTCGGTCCTATAAGTTCTACTTTTATTATATCGGGAATAAATAGGATCTTATCTTCTATTTCTTTAGTTTCTTTTCTTATATCGGCGGTAGTATTACTATTTTCTAGCCCTTTATCTTAAGTAAATAGGATCTAGTTTTATATTTCCTAGGAAAGATAGATCCCGCCTTAGTCGTTAGTTAGTACCGCTTAAAGCTAATAAGCGAGGTTAATAACGATTAGGTTTTCCTAAGAGCCCTCCTTTAGTTTCGAATCCTAAGGCTATAGTCTAGCTTAGGGACTAGTTAACTAGTTTAGTACTAGGCCTATATCTACTTAGCGTAGATTATTCTATCTTAACGTAGTCGTTATATTTCCTTTCTATTAAAATTATCCTTATTCCTAGGGTTTCTAGCTAGTTAGTTTAGCTATAAATAAAGCAGAGTTTACTATAGTCTTATTCTTAGTTTTATATAACCCGCCTTATATACGTCCTTTTACTACGTTACTTATCTTTCCCTATAACCTAACTATTAGCTTAGTTTCTAACTATAGGATAAGTTACTTATAGTTATTAATCTAAATATCGAATAATTCTAGACTAGTAGGTTAGCGGAATAATTCTTATAGTAATACGTTTAGTCGTTAATAGACTAATATAGTAAGGTGCTCTTTTAAGTATAGTACTACTTTTGCTTTTTAGTAAAGCTTTAATATCTATCTATAGAAGTTAGCTCTATTTATAATATTTAAGGTAGTAAATCGTTTTATTTATAACGATCTTAAAGCTACTTTTAGCTAGATAGCAAAGCGTTTTTATAGTTTAGTATACTAGGCGGTATATCCTTAGTCTAGGGTATAAAGTATAGCTTAGTCGGATTCGCTAAGATCGCTAGAATACTATTTAATAGTAGTTCCGCGGAGTAAGCTAGGGATTAATATTACTAGTTTATTAGCGTATTCTAGTCCGCGGATAGCTACCTATTTTAAGGAATCGATAAATTAATTAATACTTTTATATATAATTATTTTCCTAGTTTCTTTAAGGACGTTAAACGTTATATTAAAGGGGCTAGCGGGGTTAAACTTCCTTATATCTTTTAGCTTAATATATACTAAGGGTGCTTAAGGAGGGTTTATAGTAGTATTATCCTTAGTTTCTCTTATTATAGCTTTTACTAGTAGTCTTATAAGAGCTTCTTTTATAATTAGACTTACTAGCTAGTTCGCTAGGGTTATTATCGCGAACGTACCGCTAAGAGTAGTATTATTTAAAGGTTCTTCTTTATTTTATTCGTCGTAGTTTAGTAAACTTCTTAGCGAACTTTTAGGGCTTTATCCTTTTAATAAAGGTAGTTAGGGCGGGGCGGGGGAAGCTATACTATACTAATTTCTATATAGCTTTATTACTTATAGCTAATATTACCTTATCGCTAGAATATATTCTAGGTTATTAACTCGTTCTTATAGGCTTTAACGATTAGCTAGGTAGGCTAGTAAGTTATATCGTAGAAGTTCCGCTCTTAATTCCTCCGGGCGTCGTTCCTACCGCTAAGGTAGGCGATCTAGCTATCTTCCGTTTCTATAAGCACTTAACGGGAAATATCCTAGAAATAGGTATCTTTCTAACCGCTAATAAAAGCTCTATAATACTTAAGCTTTAATATATCGAAGTTCTACTTTTATCTAGAGTTCCCTAAGTATTTCTTCTATAAAAAGAGATTAAGAAGCCGGTATTTATTAGTACGCGAGTAGTAGCTTTCTTTCTAAGAAGATATTAGGGTTTATAAGTTAAGGTTATCTTATCCCTTTCCTTATTCTTTATCTTCTATTCTACTAGATATAGACTTTAGGAAAATAGATAGTTAAGGGAATTAGAATTACTACTATTTATTATATACTAGTCCCTTAGTATAGGGCTAGTACGTTAACTTTACCGTTTGCCTAGATCTAGTATAGGTCTAATAGGTAGTTAAACGGACTAGCTACTATACGTAATTAAACGTATTATATAGACTAGCTACTATATATTATTATACGCGTTAAATATAGACTAGCTAACGGTCTTATAAGTTAAAGTAAGAGTAGTAATAACTATCTATATTCTTCTCTACCCGCCTAAGATCTAGTAGGTTCTCTATCTTTTATATATACTATAGCGAGCGTAGGACCTTACTTAGGGCTTTAACTAAGTAATATCTTAACTTTATAATCGTACGACGGTAGTACGGCGTATTAGCGGTATTTCCTAGTATTTTCCTTAGGTAACTATAGGTGTTTCTCTATAATTTCCCCGCTATATTCTCGTAGTAACTTCTTAGGGAAATATTAGTATAATCCCTAAGGAACTATTATTACTTAGGAAATCATAGTATATTCCCTATATAATATATCCCTAAGGGAAATCTCTATAAAATATCTATATAATCCGCTTAGTTATTATTTCTAGGATTTCTAGGTAATTTCCTAGAGTTTACTTAGTAGCTTCTAGGTTCCTTCTTCTATAAGGAGCCTTAAAGAGTTAAGGGTAACTTCCTTAAGGAAGGCCGATATTATTATAGGTACCTAGATTATCGACTATAGGGTATCCTATAATATATAATAAAGGCGTTAGTTCTTTAAGTAAACTTAGCTTAGGGATCTTAGTATAAAAATCACCTATAAAGTAGTTAACCTACTTACTATATAATATAGGCTTGCCCTCGCTATAATACCTTTACTAACGCGGGAGCTATAGCTATTACGGCCTTATAGTAGGCGATTTATATACTAACTTAGGCTGCCTTATATATATACGATCCTTTAATGCCTTTAAGCTAGGTTAACGCTTAAAAAGCATAATATTCTCTTATAATAATAGCTTAAGAAGCTATTAGTAAAGACCCCCCCCCCTTTTTTAGGTAAATTTAATACTAATTACTACTATTAAGACCTTAAGGAGCTATTACTATAAATCCGCGACCCTAACGTTATTACTATTATACGCGGCCGGCCCTATAATAATAAGCTACCTATACTAAGCTCCCTTATAGCGAGGGTATTATAAACAGCGTTATAGACGGTATTATAGACGGTATTATAGTTATAGCCGGCTATAAGGGCATCCTAGCTACTTAATTTAAGTTAGGCTAGCTTAAGGCGGCTTAACGTAAGCGTTTAAAGGCGCTAGGGGCGCGACGAGATTAATAAACTTAGCTATAGCCCGCGGTCTCTTATAGCGTTATAATAAGGATTATTAGCTTAAGGAAATATAAGGGGAAGGGGATTAAGAGGAGGACGCGGTAAGAGGGGCGCGCCGCTAGCTTCGTTAAGGCAGCCGGATTAGTTAGGGCAGCCGGCTTCGTTAGGGCAGCTAGCTTTATTAGGCGTTAAAGGGATTATTAAGTAGGATATAATTAAGGCACCGACGCCGCCGCCTATATAGCCGTAAGGGCTAAGGAGGAGCCGGATTAATTAACGGGCTAATTATTATAACTTCGAGCTTAAGGCCTAGAAATATATTATTTAAGCGAATTAAGAAGTATACGTTATATAGCCTTTATTGCCTCTTATATATATATAAGTTATATATATATATAGGCGGGCGTAGGCGCGGGTATAGGCATTTAAGCGGTATAGGTACTTACTAAGCGCGCGTAGTATAAATAAGCGGGGCGGGCTAGCTTTAGTACGTATCTTAAAAATAGGTCGAGTATATAAATAGTAATACTCTTTCTTTATTAACCTTTATAGCGCCTTAAACTAATAGAGATCCCCTTTCCGCTCTCTTTTACTTAAGGAATACTTAATATAAGTCGGGCTATATATATAGACCTATATCGCGCTAGTATAAAAGTTAGCCTCCTTAATAAATATAGCTAAAAACTACTTAGTATTATTTAGTAAGGAACTAATATTAAACGTTATAGATCGCTTTACTTATATAGTATAGAAACCTTCTTAGTTTAGATCCTACCTTATATATTAACCTAGCCCCGCTTATCTATTATAAAATATACCCTTATATTCTTATTTTACTATTATAAAGAAGTAATAGGTATAAGGAGGCTCTATAAAATAAGCTAGTAAAAAGAGGCTTTATAATATAGTCTAAGAAAATAACCCTTAAAGATAAAGACCTCTACTAGATATCTATACCTTCCCTTAGGAAAAGTAGGTTAAGATAAGCCTATCCTAATAAAATAAAATATATATAAACTATATAAGTTAATTATAAGTAGAACGGATGCCCTATTGCTTATTTTAGCTTAGCCGTTTAAAAGATATCTATAATATAAGAATAGGTAGGGCATAGAATATTCTAGTTAAATCTACTACTTATATTAGAACCTATAGTCTTACGTTAACTATTACGTTATAATTAGACTACCTACTAAGTTAGGAAGACATACTATAGATAGAGCTATTTAAGTACTATAGAATATTATAAAAAGCTAACTAATTAGTCTACTAGTAAGCGAGCAATAGTCTATAAAAAACAAAGGATTTCCCTAGGAGTAGTAGATAGAATAAGTAAGTTTATAAGTATCCTTTATAACGCTATTCTTTTAATATATTATTTAGCCCCTTATATACTTATTATAAATTCCGGACGAAATCCTACTCTATACTCCTTCGACCGATCTTTCCGCTTACGTTATCGATTACCCGATCCTACGCTTATTGCTTATATCTTTTTATATCTATTAAAAGAGCACTTTAAGCTCCCGCTAGTATATCCTAAGTAGGTATTCTTACCTTTAAGAAGACGCTATAGATATATTAAACGATTTACTCGCGATACGCTACTTAATCCTCCTTATAAATATTACTAAGTATCGAGCTAAGATATACGTTCCTATATAGCTAAAGTAACCTAGAAATATAAAGCGCCCCTTATTTATTAGTTTCTATAGCGCTATAGTACTTACTAATACGCTTAAATACTAACTCTTCTTTAACTTTTATATAATAATTAAAGAATAGCTTTATCTTATAGTAAAAGAATATAGCGGAGCTTATAAGACTTAATATAGCTAGCTATACTTACTTATATATATTTCTAAGGCCTTTTAAGAACTCCTTAGCTATATTAAGATCGTATATATAGTATACTACTAGTTATAGCTTTACCGGATTTATAATATTATTTAGGTTAATAGTAAACTAGATAGCTAGTATACTATAGCTAATAATAAGCGACTAGATTTTCCGCTATATATTAAGCTAGACCTCTTTAGATATAGGCTACTAGTAGCCGTATAGCGAGAGGCTTTAAAATAGCTCCTTTACGTTATTATTAGTCGTTTTACCTAAGCTCTTTAACTTAACCTTTACCGCTACTAACCTCTCTATAGTTATTAAATATATAATACGCTTTACCTTATAAAAGTTCTTTCTTATTATACTTAATATACTAGCTTAGCGATTCCTTAACTATACTTTTATATAAAAGATAAATATAAAGATATAGTATAATATAAATCGGCTACTATAGCGCTAGAGTATAATATCGGCTTATATTTAAAGGTCTAAGCTTTAAAAGGATATAAGGTCTCCTATAGCTGCCTTTACCTTAATAACCCTACCTTATACGTTAGTAGTAGTATACCCCGCTTTAAGTATAGTCTCTTTAACTAGTATTAGGCCTTTAATACTAAATAAGATTAAGGTTAGGAATATTCTAGTAAAGAAAGACGTCTTAAAGGAATCGGTAAATTCGGTACCTTATAAGACTTAAATAAATAGCTTATAACTATTATTACCGCGACCTTAAGTCCTCTCCGCTAAGGATCCGATCTATATTTTTAGGCTTATATAGCTATCGTTAGTACCTTTACTAATAGTATCGTAAGTAAACTATAGCTTCTTTATATCCGCGACGTTTAGTAGTTTATTTAAGGGAAATATACTTAAAGAGGTTACCTTATTAATCGCTTAAATATTCCTATTATAGCTAGTATTAATTTTATCTTAGCCTATACCTTTATTAAGCCTATACTTTAATAGGTAAGATTATACCCTTATAGATATTAGCCCGTTAAAGGAATAAGACCCTTAGTACTCCCTATCTAACTTACTTTTAAGTATACTTAAAGGCTTTATAAAGACCTTAATTATCTAATAAGGCATTTTTCTTAATTATAGTTAATTTAAATTTTTATTTTTCCCCTTTAAAGTAAAGGCCGCTAGTTATATAACTTTAATAGAGATAAAAAGGCATAAAGTAAAGAAATCTCTAAGACTTATATTTATAGCTTAAGACCCTTAGAGCTATATATAGGACCGATAATTAAATAATTATATAGTTAATTACTCTACTAATCCTTAGCTATATACTATATATACTTTAGGTATATACCTTTATCCCTATTAAAACTAGTCTTTAAGGCGTAAACTTATTATTCCGTTCTATTTATATAGCTATAAGTAGCTTTATAAAGCTAAGAATATATAAAGGATAATAGTACTATTTAGGAAAAATAAAATCTAAGGATTTAATAATTAAAGTAGTAACTACCTTAATAGCTAGAGTTAGGGACCTAATAAGGTAATAGACTTACTAGGAAATAAATAATTAGATAATACCTTTACTAATAGTAAAGGAAAAGTAATAAGCTAATACTAAAAAACCCTAAGCTCCTATTATTAGCCCTATAACCCTTAATACTAGCGACTTAGTTAAGAAACTATAATCCTTATATAATACTTTAAAAGATATAAATAATAATAATAGTATAATTTAAACGATTCTAAAACCCTACTAAGACCTCTTACTTATATATATACTAATAATATTAATATAGGTACTAACGAGGGATACCTTAATAACCTTAACCTTAGCTTTCCTTTACGCGGTAGCTTATAAAGAACGCTTAGCTCCTACTAATAGATAAGAAAGTAAGTAATAAGATAGTTATAATAAGATATCCTTTAACTCCGAAAACTCTAACTTTAAATTTTATAACCTTATAATCTATAAGTATACTATATTTAAAAACGCTAGCTATTAAAAGGGATTATCTAATCCTACTACTAGTAGTATAAAAAGAATTAAGGTAGATATTAATAAGATTACTAATAAACTTAGAGATATACTTACTAAAAGCTAAGATAACTTTATAAGAAGACTCCGCTAACTATAACTCTTACTTATTAGTAAATTTAACGGTAAAAATATAACTAAATTCCTTAAGAAGTTTAAATAAGAGATACGCGTTAACTATATCTATAATAAGGATAAAATAAACTAGCTTAAAGTCTATATCTCCTTTATAAAAGCCCCTACTATTAAAATTCTTATAGATAGACTTACTTAAGAAGAAGTAAAGAAAAGACTCTTTTAATACTACTATATATATAATATTAAATAACTAGAAACTACTAATAACCGCTTAAACTATTATAATACTAAAAAGCCTAAGATTATTATAAAAGTTATAAAATAGCTTAATCTCTACTTATACCTATAGCGTAAGGTATAACTTAACGGCTAGGAAGAATCTATAGTTTAGTTATATTTTATCTATTATATAATACTAAAGGAACTTATTATTAACGTTATAAAAAGAAATAAGAAGATATCTAAAGTTATCTTAAAACTCTTATATAAAAGCCTTATTTATATAATTAATAACTACTTAGTACCTTACTAAGACCTTAAGTAATAAGATATAGTATTTAAAGTCTATAATTAAAAGCTTAAGAACCTAAAGAAAGACTAGCTCTTTAGGGAGATTAATAAAGTAATAAAAGAAGCTAAATTTAATAAGAGTAAAGAAAAACTTCCTAAAAAGTTAAAGAAAATAAATAAGAAACTTAGATAGCCTATAAAGGAGATCTTAGACCTAATAAAAGCTTTTAAAGATATAAAGATTAACCTTACTTACTAGTAAGAGTAAATATTTAACTAGCTTAATAAGGAATAAAGATATATTAATAGTAAAGGCTACTCTTTAAGTTATAAATAAAGGGGTAGCGTAAATACTATCGGATTTTACTACCTATTTAATTAATATATATAGTTTTAAGTTAATACTTTTAACTAGCCTAAGAAATACTTTTATTATAGTAAAGAAGGATATTACCTTAATAAGTATAAGGTATACTCTTAGGACTATAAGATCGGATTTATAATATATAAAGTAGTAAATAAGACTCTTTACCTTAAAAGACAAGATAATAAAAGCGTAATTCCCTTAGTACCTACTAATAGGTTTTCTTAAATAAGTATATATATTTAAAGGCTTATTATATACTAGGTAGATATATAGCTAGACTCCTTTATATTACTACTTATAAAATAGGTTAAAGCTATAGTTATATTATCTTACTTAAATTAAGCTACTAATAAAAAATAATTTAGTTTCTTAGACTAGTTCTAAAGATATAAAAGCTTATATTAGTAAAAGCTAAGGAATCTAAAAGTAAGTAATATAAAAAAAGAAGTAAGAAGGATATTAGTTATTATAATTATATATAATATATAATAAAGCGATATATATAATTAGATAATCTATATAACTATAATAAGGATTAATACTTATAAAAGGAAAAGATAAAGAGTTAAAAAGGATATAAAAGAAATCGAGATAATAAAAATAATAAAAACTAGCTTAAGGATTATCCTTATATACTATAGATATAAAGTAGATCTAAATAAGAAGTTTAATAGACTTATAAATAAAATCGTCGGAGAAATTATATATAAAAGAATCCTAATTCCTTTAAATTACTTAATTAACTTTATTCCTTAACTAAGTAAGAGACTTAGTATAAGATATATAGATATAGCTTAAGGTATAGAAAATACTAAATTCTAGACCTTAGAAAAAGTAAAGAGTAATATAAAACCTTATAAAGCTATAATAATAGTTATAAAAGTAGCTAAAGATAATATAAAAAGTAGTTTACTCTTTCTTAAATATCTATAAGGAAAACTTATAGTAGCTTTAATATAAGTTAAAGAATGGGATAAAGAATACTAGGTTAAACCGATTAAGCTTACTTACCTTACTTATAAAGAATTAGATTATAAGTACCTTAAAGTCTAATAAGTACTAAAGGAAGTTAGGTTTATAACTAATATAACTAGTATAATATAACTAGCCTAAGGACTATTTAATTAATAAACTTTAAAGGTAATAAGACTAAGGAAAGACGAATTTATTATATAAGAAGTAGTACTCTTAATAAGATACTAAGAGATAACTTTAAAGGACCTTATAGCGATTCCTATAATATATATAAATACGGTCCTTATACCCTTCCGCTCGCTTAAGTATATATAAGACCTACCCTATTTTTAAGTATAGCTTAGTAGCTAGAAAGCTAAAGTTCTAAGCGCCTTAATTAATACTAAGTTTAAAGGAAACCTTATTACTAAAAGATATATAAACGTATATAAGCTTAAAATCCTATTAATAAGAGTATTAATAATAGCGTATACTAAGTCCTTTATAAATATAGTTAGGGAGGTAGAGACTAATCTTTATCTAAGTATAGCTTAAATACTAATCTATCTTTATATTATACTAAATAAAGCCTTAGTCCCTTTTATCCTAGGTATATTATTTATTAAAGCTATATATATATTTTCTAATTATTTCTTAAGGAATAGCGATATATAAGTTAAATATTAGATCGGTACTATCTTAGTAGTTATATTAGTAGTAGGAGCTATTAAATAGGACCTTTTAAACGAGGTTAATATAGTAAAACTCTTTTAGACTATAACCTTAATAGTTAATAAAGATATATATAAAAGACTAAAGCTTAAGGAGACTATATAGGAAATAGCTACCTAGCTCCTAAGAATTTTTTTTAAACTTTAATAATAGAAGTTAAAGAAGATAACCTAGGAGCTACCTAATAATTATAGAGAGAACCCCTTATAAATACCTTAATAGCTAAGATTCTCTTATTAAGAGGTAAGATCCTTAGTTATAAAGGGGGCGCTAGCTAAGTTCTTAACCTAGCTTATACTAGTATAAATAAGCCCTTAATAGTACTAGTATAATAGTAATTAATTATAGATAAAGGAGATAAAGCGATTCTAGCTATTAGATCTAAAATAGTAAAAGAGATTATTAAAGTTATATTTATAAAGGCTATAAGAGAATTTAAGAAAATTTTTATAAAAGCTAGAAAGAAGTTTAGAAAGATCTAAAAGGTTAAAGTTAAGATAGAGAGGAAACGACCTATTAGATTATATAATCTAAGAGTTAATACTCTCTTTAAAAGAAAAGTAAATAAGATTAACCCTATTAATAATACTTTATTAAACGGCTTAACGCTAGAAAGGGACCTTAACTAAAAGAAGACTAAATAGAATACCGTTAAAGATAAGATATAGCTTAGACCCTACTTATATTACGACTACGGTTAGCGGGCCGTAGGAGAGCCGGCCACGTTTACGTAATAAGGCGGCTCGGAATAATAGTCGGGACGAGAAGTTACTTAGGCTTAGCTTACCTAGAGCGTACGTAAGCTAAGTAAGCCTTATATAGATAGATTACTACTTAGGAGCATAGCTTACGAGTAAGCTATAGTAAGCTACGAAGGGGATTACGGCTAGGACCGTGATCTAAGGACAGTCTCTATAGGTATATATAGCCACCTACTTTTACTCCTTTAGATAGATAGCTCTCTAGCTTTTAATATATTATAGATCTTTATTACGATTCTATCTCTAATTTTAATTACCTAGTTATAGTCTATAGTTTATAACCTCTAACTTATTACTAACGTAATATATATATTATTGCTTAGACTACGCCCTATTATATCTAGTAATATAAACCCCTTAATAGGTTTATCCCTTAGGAATAATACCGGTCGTTATAACCTAAAACACTTAATAGGAAAATTCTTAAGTATATAAAAAGGAAAGCGGCTAATATAAGAAAGACTTAAAGTAATTTATAAATAATTTAAAGGCTTTCTTATAAAGGTAGAAATCTAGATCTTCGATAGTATTCTATTTAATAAGGAAGTAGCGTTATCCTAGGACTTTATAAAAAGAGGTAAAGTCGACCTAGCTATAGCCCCCTTATAGGTTATTAAGATAATAGAATATAAGGTATAGTAAGTAGCTTTAATCTTAATATTAAAAGCGATAAAGTAGAAAGTTATTAATATCCTTAAAATTAAACTAAAAATAAAAGTCCTTAAAGAAAAGTATAGGCCTTATAAGAACCCCTTTTTCCTAGTAATAAAGAAAGATAGAGGACTACGCTTAATTAATTCCGCTATATATATAAATACCGTTATAATAAGAGATATAAACCTACTACTAAATATAAATAAGTTTAGCGACTACTTCTTAATATATAAGATCCTTTCCCTCTTAGACCTTTTTTTAGGCTATAATTAGATCCCTCTTAATATTAAAAGCTATAACTTAACGATATTTACGATACTTATTAGCCTCTTATATATATATATACTCCCTTAAAGGGCTATAAACTTAATTAGCTAATTTATAAGGATAATATAAAGAATCCTATAAGACCTTATACTAAATATCTATAGGAATTTCCTTAATAATATAGGTATTAAGGGGCCCGATATAATATATAATAATAAAGAGGTAGCGCTAAGAGTAAGGAGATTTATCTTTAAATACCTTATTAACCTTAATAAAGTCTTAGTTAACGTCGAACTCTTTAATTATACGATTATAAGGGCTAAATCGAAATTCTATTAGTAAGTAACTAAAGTTATTAATTATATCTATAGAATAAATAAAAGGTGCCCTATAAAAGTTAAAGTTATTAAAATTAAGGAATAGATAGGATACTTTAATATAATATATATTAGAGCTTTCCTTAGTATTATAGGATACTATCGAATTTAAATTAGATAGTTCGCTATCTTAGTAAATCCCCTTATAGACCTATTAAAAAAAGAAGTCTATTAAGAATAAGGAGAAAAATAAGTAAAAGTAATAGCTACCCTTAAGGAAGCTATTACTAATCTAGCCTTTTTAGTATCCCTTAATATTAGCCTAGGAAAAGGAGATATTATTTTAATATATAATACTAGCTTACTTAGCTAAGGGGCAGTCTTAATATAAATCGTCGATAGAAAGAGGCGCCTTATAAGGTTTAAAAGTAAAACGTAGTTACTAGTAGAAACTAAATATAATATAATAAAGAGGGAGTATAGAGCTATATTAAGTACGCTTAAGAGACTAAGAATATACTTATATAGCGTATATTTTATCTTAGAAACTAATATATAGGTCTTAGTCGATTAATTAAAAGGTGCCCTTAAAGACGTTCTTAGAGCTATAATAACTTACTAGATAAGCTATATTTTCCTCTTTAACGTTACTATATAATACGTCGAAGGTAAGAAGAATAGTATAGCTAATAGACTCTTAAGAAAGCCTAAAGGACCTTTTAATATATTAGATAGGGAAATAGAAGGCGATATTAAAGAATTTATAGACTTTTACTTAAACGTAGTATAAGGGACTAAGCTATAAAGGGACTACTTAAAGGAATTAAGGATAATTATAGACTTCCTTTAAACGTTAAAACGGCCGGAGGGACTTTTTAAATAAGACTATAGGAAGCTATATTTAAAGAGTTTAAATTTCTATATTAAAGATTAAAAGCTCTAGCAACTCCTTAAGAAGGAAGAAAGAGGACCTATATTAGTTATAGACGACTTAAAAGAATAGAAAAGGATTATCGTAAAGTACTATACGTAAATAGGATATAAAGAATAATAAGTTATATATATATTCGTAAAAAATAAGTATTAGTAAGTTAGCCTTTAAAACGATATTTATAGTATAATCTCTTCTTATAAAGAA
Organism: Hirsutella rhossiliensis; assembly: GCF_020360975.1. Lineage (NCBI taxonomy): Eukaryota > Fungi > Ascomycota > Sordariomycetes > Hypocreales > Ophiocordycipitaceae > Hirsutella > Hirsutella rhossiliensis. Next base: position 5,625,358 of record NW_025408669.1, read on the forward strand.
TACTAATACTTTATAACTAAGAGACCCTAAGAAGTTATAACCGTAACTACGCTTAGCTACCTTATAAGTAAAATTTACTTTAATAGCTAGTATATACTATCTAATTATAGGTATTTATACTTTATAAAAGTATAAGATAACCTTATTAAATAAGTAAAAGTAACCTTAGTTAAGGAAATTACTATAGGAGCTATAACTAAATTTATACTCTTAATTATTTATAGGTATAGTATAATACTATATACTATAATCGATAGAAGGCCCGAAATAAAGAAAGACTTTAAGTATATCCTAAAGGATATAGGCGTTAAAGTTATTTAAACTTTAGTATATAATCTAAAAGTAAACGTAGTAGTAAAATAAGGGTACTAAAGGTTAATAATAGTACTTATAAAAATAGTAAAGAAAAAGGGTAAGTAGATTAAATACCTTAACTAAGTAATCCTTATAAACTAAATAATAGTTAGAGAGTCTTATAGAATATTAGCTTTCTACTTATTATATAGATAGGAACTAGTACTACCTCTTAAAGTAGAATACTTAACTTAGCGACTAGTTAACTAGGATAAAGTAAAGATAAGAGAAGAATTATTTAAAGTATAAGTATAAGTTTTAAAAAGGAAAGAAAAAGATATAAAAGAAGCTAAGAAAAGAGTAATACGATATCGGAATTAATTAATAAAGAGGATAAATAAAGCTAGTAAGTATATAATAAGGAAAGAAAGCTTATAACCTAAAAACCTTATCTTACTATTTAATATAAGACGATTAAATAATCTAAGGAGGTAAGCTAAGTATTAAATAAAGTAAAACGGTCCCTTTTAAGTAATATTGCGCTTAGAGTAGTTTAAGGCGTATAAGATTAAGACTTTAAATAGAATTATACTTAATAAGATAATCCTAAGAGAGTATTTAAAGAAGTTTAAAAAGGATAAAAAAGGATAGTAGTACTTTACTAAGGATAACTAGTTACTTTAAGATAAGATTACTCTTAATAAGAAGAGGAAGGAAGAAATAATAAATAAAGTAAATAATTTACTACTCTTATTAAGTAGAGAAGCCTTAGATTAAATAGTACTATAGTTATAATAACTCTATAATAAACCTTAGAAAGATTAAAGCTAGGAAGAGGAAAAAGAGCGACTATAAATACCTAAGAAAGGCCTAAGGTATATAATCGAGGTTTAGCTACTATAACGTAGTAAAGTAAAAAAGGATCTTTATATAAGAGCCTTAAAGACGCTAATTTAATAAGAAAAGAAAGAGGTAAAAAGGAGCTAGGAAGGAAAAAGCGGTAAAGATAAAAATCTATAACTATTATAAGAAGTATACTAAAACCTAACTAGTAACTAGGGCACCGTCTAACTATTTAATCGAACAACGACTATAGTAGCTAAGATATTTATAAGCGCCCTACCTACTACTTTATTATTTTAAATATTCTACTTAAAGCTCCTTAAGTAAATAAAGATAATATTTCCTACCCCTTCCTTAGTAATAACCTACCCTTTACTACTTTAAAGAAGATAAATAGAAATATAATTAAATAATAAAGTAAGAAAATAAATATTCTTACTACCTACCTCCTTTAAAAATAAGATTTTTTACTTTATAGATAAGGACGTTTATTCTTTATTATAAAAGAGGAAACCTATTATAACGAAAATAGATATACTTATAAAATAAATTTTAATAAATTTTTAACTTACTAGATTAAATATATATAACCTTAAGAGAAAAACTTTTACCGCTAAAAATAGCGAATAAATAAAGCTACCTACTCTTAGTAAACCTACTATAAACTACTATAAAGTAAACTTAAAGACTATTTAATTATTACTTAAAAGAGAGCTTATTAAACTTATATAATCTCTTTTTAAGTAAAATAGGTATAAGGTTAATTTCCTCCCCTTCCTTTAAATCCTTAGTAAGACTAAAGGGATTAAGGATATTATAAAGAAGATAAAGAGCGGTCTCGTTATTAATATACTTATTATAAAATTTATTAGTTTTAAGGTTAGTATAGAAATTATAACTATATATATAGTTAGTAAATCTATTAAGGTTATAAGTAGCCCTATAATATCTAAGGAAGTACCGTTATTTATAAATAAGCGCCTTAGTTAAAGCTTAAATATAGTTAGCGTAAGAGCCGCTAGTAGTACTTAAAAGAGAGATATACTTATAAAAAGGAAATATAACGTACTTATAAGCGGAAGTTATAGTCGTTTAATAAGTTCGAATATACCTTTAATAAAGGTAAGGGTTATAAGTTCTATATAATATAATTAAGACTACTTAAGAGTATTCTTACCGCCTTAAACTAAGCTAAGAAAAGAATTATCTATATAAATAAGCGATTTCTATAAGGATATAGGTTACTAGCTAACGTTAATAATAAAGGGTATAAAAGACGATTTAATTATACCGACCTAGTATACTTTTAAGAAAGTAAGAGAGAGGAGAGCAACCGCGTACTTTAATCCTAATAATATTAAGAGCTTTTAATAGAACCTATAACTAAAAAGCAATTTCTATATAAATTAAAAACCCTTAATAACCGATATTATTTTTATTATAGACCTAGGTCTTAAAGTAACTATAGATCTATAAAAGAAGATAGTTAGAACGAGCTAAGTAAGATTAAATAAGTTAGATAGTCGTTACTTAAAAGTACTCTATATAAAAAGGAAAGACCTTAGTACGATAATTTTAAGTAAAAAGAGTAATAGTAACGAGGGAAGGTTATAAAAGAGTAGTTAAAAAGAGGTTAACGATATTTAGTAGCTCTTTAGTTTTAAGTTTAATAGTCTTATAAGATATAATTCTTTATTATATAATAGCTAGGTAGGGCAGATAGGTCGGCCTAAGTAGGGGGCTCGAGGTAAAAGAAGGAGAGATATAGAGTAAGACGGTACGAGATATAAGGAAAAACGTAGCTAAAGAGCGACTATAGTTAGATAAAAAGGGAGAAAAGAAGAGAATCTCTCCTTCTCTCGGCTAGACGATCTATATAAGGGAAAGATATTACGTAATTTCTATCCTATAATAATATATTACTAAATTTACCTTTCTATACCTCTACCTCTTTTACTGTACTCTTAAGCCCTTACTTAAGAGAGGTGCTAAGTAGCCCTTCTATAGTAGAATTTACTACTATAAGTAAAGTATATAACTTAGGCTAGGTATTATAGTTATATAAGAGGTTTTATATAGTAATAAGCTAAACTAAAGCTTTTATTACGGCCTTTAGATTAATTGCCTTTTATAAAACCTACTCTTCTCTTTTATAAAACTTAATAAGATTAATCTCTCTAGCTTTATTAAAGGCGTCTTTTAAAAGGTTATAATATATTTTCTTAGTTAGGGTTAACTTAAGACTAGTAATGTTTATTATATATATCTTTAGTAGATAGTTACGAAATATAGTAGAGATATAAGTCGAATAGGACGGGTTATTATAATACTTATAGTAGAATACTAAATCCCGTTTTAGCCTATAACGCTTAGGCTCGGATCCCTAAGGATTCTATATATATTACTAAGTAGTATCCGCTATAGTTATTCTTTTACGCTTAGAAGTTATTACGGTACTTAGTTCGAACGATACTAAGCCTTATACGTTTTAGACCCTAAAGGACTCTATAGCTATAGTAGGTACGAAACTACTATTATTAGCTAGCTTATAGAAGATAGGTAGACTTATTATTAGAGTCGCGAATAATATAAAGCCGGATAAAGAATACTATAAAGCCCTAAGTAACGGGAATGCTTAGTACTAACTAGATATCTTAAGGTCTTTAATAGCTCTAATCTATTTCGATCTACTTATATAGGATTTTAGGAGGTAATATCCGATATAACGTTAGTTACCCTAGAACCGCTTAAGCGATATTAATCCGAGATTTTTATTCTTCGGCGAGATTAAAGGCATAATCTATAATCTCGCGCGATCTTTACTTATTTCTACTATAGCGATAAATATATATAAAGCAGTTAGAGTTATATTATATATAAGATATTAGCCTTTAATAGGCTAACCCCTAAGTTAGCTTACCTACTTAAGGGTATACCTACTTAAGGGTATATCTTATATAACTAAGATAGTATATTCTAATAGTAATTAAAGCCGCGTTTTTATATCGCGATACTTAATTATAGTGTTTTCCTACTATTCTAGCTGCTAGCTTCTATATAGAGCTTTAAAATCCGCCTTCTAATTAGCTATTACGATAGTAGACGGCTTAAGGGCGCGTTAAAGCTATTTCCTCGTCTTAATAACTTATTTAATCTATATAAACCGGCTATTTAAATCTTAGGCGATTTTTCGTTGCTTTTAAGGCTATAGATAATATAATTAATACTTAAGCTATTATATATATAGCTATACCGTTATAAGCTATATATTCTAATAATTAAGGCTATAGCTAACTTTACTAAAAAGTATATAGATTATATAGTTAACTTAACCGCGATTTTTAAGCCCCTTAATAAGCCTATAGACTTCCTACGATCGTCTTAGTATTTTAAGGGCATTGCTATTATCTATTAAGCTTAAATTCTTCTTCTTCTTTAATAGTAATAGCGTTAATCGCGCGGGTAAGATAAAGCGGCTTATTAATAGCTTTGCTATATTAACTAGCTAAAGTCCTATCCCTCGCTACCCCCCTTTAATATTTTTCTCGGTTAGGCCGGCCTACCGGGCCTAATAATAGTAGCGAAGGAAAAGTGCCTTACTAATTAGTGCTATATCGTTAAGAGAAGCGATTTTTTAGAGTTAACGTCGGTAGGTAGCTTTAATTAGCGAAAAAATTAAGATATTAAGAGGTTAAAGAACGTATAAGGCGTATAGAGGTAGGAAAAGGAGATATATACTATATAGGAAGCATTTATATATAAAATCGTTAGTCTAATAGCTTTTATAGCTATCTATAATTAAGAGGACGTTGCCTTATAGCTAGCTTCTTATTTATAGGATAAAGACCTACTTAAGCTATTAAATCGCGATAGAGTCGCTTATCTAGCCCTTTAAAGAGGCTATAAAGTCCTAATCTTTTAGAAAGTCAAGTTCTTTAGGGAACTATTAGTATTAAAGGTCCTAACCTTTAAAGATTATAAGAGGAGTTAAGGCCTAGCTAGTAGTAAAGACGCATTCTACTATTATAGTCTAATAACGCGACCTAAGCCGCTTCTTAAGCGTCTCCTTCTTCTCTAAGCTCCCTAGCACGAGGCCGTTATAGCCGAGGCCTTTAAGGATACCTATCTCGTCTATATTAAAGCGTAATTCCGGGGGAATAGCCTATAAAGCTAGGAGCTTAAGTAACTAGAACTACTCCTTAATCTAGGCTATAGAAGCGCCTTTAATATAAGTAGAATTAAGAGCTTTACCTTTAATCGTGCTAACCTCTAGACTTCGGGCTAAAAAGCTTACTACCTAGTGTTTTCTAAGTAGGCGGGTGTCGCTTATAGCCGTGATAATACGGCCGGCGAATTCCCTTAGCTAGAGATACGTTAGGGGGAGCCTAAGGGCGGCTTAGGTAAGAACCTAATCTCGGAGGTATTTCTCTTGCTCTTAGCTAAGCCTTTAATAGCATTCGTATGCCTCTCTCTTCGGTTAGGCACCTTTAAGGCGTTTCTAAAGTATCGTCCTTAGAATACCCTACTTCCGACTAGCCTATACCTAACCTATACCGAATTTAATATTAGCTAGAGCGTTCTAAAGCTAATCTTTGGTATATTTAAAAAGCTAAGATATTGCTAATTCGAATAATGTTTTTTTAATAATAATTAAGTATAAGATGCACGAGAATTCGCGGTTATAATATACGAGTTAGTCGGCGCGTTAGTGTTATAGAGACGTGCCCTTAAGTGGGTGTGCCCCTAAGTGGGTGAGCTGACTTACCATCTATACTACCGGTATATCAAACAGCCACACCAACCATCAACATTATGCACACGTTATAGGCACCTATACTATATAATTAAATACTTCTAGCATCTCCTAGCCACTCCTTTATATCGTCTATAAAGATGTTGCTCCTCTTCCTTCTAGATAGCTAAATTAAGAGTTCTTCCACTTCCTGATCTTCATGCTTGCTGCTGCTCTACGCCTCGTGCGATAAAGTAGAACGCGCGCTCTAATAAGTGGTGCGCAACTGACAGTTATGGCACTTGGTCTGTATGTGACAAGTCACTTTGGTTTTTTTTTTCATCGTGGAATCTTCCCCGAACGAAAGTGGAACAACAGAGGCATGCAACTATAAATCACCGAATGATCTTTTCTTCGCCGAAAATGTAACCTCGGAGGAACTTTCCCCCGTATATAGCCATATATGGTCATACGACTGATCTCGTATGGTATAGGTTTATTGGCAATATATGGGCAACCTGAATCCACCACCGCCACTCGCCGTTCATTCCGGGACGGCTTTCCTTGGAAGCGGGAAACTCACGTCTTTGTCTACGGAGCCTGGAATGAGAAGATATGCACACGTTGACCAGGCATTGGAATGCGATGTGGAACTCGATTTTGGCCCGAGCACGTTCATCTGTACCAGAAACATCGAAACGGCCACAGGCTACCAGGGGCGGCATAGCCGGTGGGCGGACAGGGCTATGGTGAACGCACGTGGACCTGCGCGGTCTGTCGGCTCTTGACTCGCCGTCTGGTGGCGCAGCGGTAGCTACCGGCGTTCCGCAACATGACTTCTCGCTGTCTCGGGCCTGGCGACGTTGTCCTAGGCCGAGATTGGCCCGAGGTGGTTGCTCAAGTTCAGGGCCGAAGTTACGAGCCGGCCTAAAATTGACACCGCATTCGTTGACCTGTACGGTTAAATTGTTTGTTAAAGCAGGTGCTTCCCTACGCGGAGTGTCACAGTTATGTCGGCGCAATGCATGGAGACTCTTCACCTACGTTAAATTGCTCTGCCCCCTGCCTTAAGGAACGAAAGGACTAACCTTAAGCCCCACCCGCCTAGGAGAATGCCAAAGGGCCTCGACCCACAGAGTCGGTCTCGGACCGACATTAGGCCAATCAATGTCAATGAATTTGTCGGATCGACAGAGTCGATTTCCCACGAAGTCGAACCCCGCTACCCATGGGACGTGGCACGGGTAGTCCGCTTAATATCCTAATACTCGGTATCGCCGGTAATGTAGGTCCCCGCTACTAGATTGCATTGGCACCACCCCGCCCGACGCTTGGCCGTGTCGCAAGAGTTAGCCTAGCGTCGGTCCGACACGGTTGCAAACCGATTTCATGGGTCGACTTAGGGCTGCTTCGCATTATGACTCCCTAGCGATGCTCGTATCGTCCCTGCGCATTTTTTCGGCATTTGTGTTTGCTAGCCGGCTAAAGAAGAGATAAGCGACACGCCCCCCCCCGCCGGGCCCAGCATGAGTATGATTCCTAAAGCCTGACCGGGAGCTGATGGAGAAGCAAGCGAGCCCCCTGCACAAGCACGCCTCGAGACCAAAGCAAACTTGATGGTTAGACTTAGCAGACTAAATACCATAGGTGAGGTGATTTGCAAGGGCTCCGCATTATTCGTTCCACTGACTCCTATGACTTATACGCAATACCTGGGATAATTGCGCCTTTAGTCTGCCAATCCAGCTTCCATTAGATTGTCCTGATGTCGGCCCGAGAACCCCTATTTCCTGTCGAACACCAGTGATCCATGCTTAATAAGTTTGACTTGCTTAACGCATACAGTAGGACTACCTAAAGTCGGCAAGCCTCGTGGTAGGGGGACTAGTAGATCGTGACAATGTTTACACATGAGAAGTTAACATCTGTTGGGCGAGGAAGGTTCTGCAGGCTACTCCTAACGGGGCTCTTATCGAGAAGAAAGTCCGAACGAAGTGAAGCCTCCAAGTCCCTCTAGGTAATACAGCCCGAGACTAGGTAAGGAGGGAGGTTTATGGTCCACTGAGGGGTCCGGGGGATCTCCTATTCGAACGGGATCTTCCAAGGAGTCCGGTATATCTTTGACCAGCTCGGGGACCTTAAGATATTAAACTACCAACCTAATAGCTTAGAAAGCTTTTGATCAGGGAGATCGAGCTAAATGTGCTAACGTAGACGACTTTCGTGGCCTTTAGCAAGAGATAGGGAGTGCCCTCTTCCTAAAAGAATGTATATTATTATACCTCAAAAACGGGATATTAACTTAGGGAAGGCATAAAGGGACGCTAGATAGAGCATTCAAAAAATGCTTTTTATATACCATCTGATTATATGACACTCGACCTTTGAAAAGTCCCTTTATCCACTTTTGTGCCCACTTTTTCTCTCTCCGTCGTAAGAGCTCTAGCAGTTGTATAATAGGCGGAATTCGGAGAGCTCGCTGTCCGAACAAAGAGCCCTCGAAGCAATAGCCGTCCTTGCGCTAACTCGACTAGCTCGAATAGTAAATACACTAATATAGGCTCTAGGATCTGCCTACCCCACAACGCCGCGGTTAGAGCGTAGCAGCGCGCAATTCGTGTAAACCGATTTCCTCCAGGTGAGAAGGAATATACATTATGCACTAGTAACATTACGTGATCGTATGGTTTCGTTGCAAAATATCATATGTCCATGTCCTCATTAGTAGGGAATAGCTCTTAACATAAAACAAGGATGTAATTAAGCCTCACTCTCCCTAATAGAGAAGAAGCTAGTAATTTACTCTAGGACCCAACTGCGCTTAGCTCCTTTTTTTGATATTTCATGCTTCTGAAATTAGTTCACTGTCTTTTGGCTAACCTCTTCCCTATAAAAGCAGCAGAACTCTCTAGATAGATAGTTAAGTCTGCATTATATATCGCAAACAAAGTTACACTTAGACCCAATACGCTCTGCAAGAATATTCTTTGTCTACCTATCGTTGCTAAAATAAGGGCTTTTATCATTCTTCCTCTCCTAGTCAGCCTTGTCGCAGCTCGACCACAGGGCGATGCCAATTCCCTGCAGGCTGCCGAAATACCACCACATGCATGGTGCACGGAGGATCCTTGCTGCAACTGCTACCGCAGCTACCAACGGGATGGTGCACCTGATGGAGTTGTAAGTTTAGCGGCTTACTGCAACCAAGGCATTCGTGGGGGGGGTTTTACTCCGTCGATAGGCATCAGCCACGACTTTCCAACCAACAGTCCTTGCCTCAAGGATCCGGGTCAGGGATACCCGACGCTTCAGAAGACCTGCAAATCCGTGAATGCTGGCATTCCCTGGAAGAAGCAACAGAACGACATAACTTCCGGCATGCCTGAAAAGAAATCAACTGCCAATCAAGCGGACCCAGCGGCTATAGGCCAAAGTCTCCTTGGCAAGATCGAGAGCTTTGCGCGCCTGCTCTACTTGCCAGACCCCGATGTGAAGCAGAAGCTAATTGATTCTCTCTCTGGCTGCGAGCCGGAGGGCCTTAGTGCGTTCACATCTACTCAAGCTGTCATAAAGTGTCCGCCCGTTAGCCTTATAAGTTGATACTGAGTCATCCCGAATTCTTCACCACAAAGAAGGAAACAATGACGGCGTTCTGACTAGAAATTTAGAAACACAGTCCTGGTCTATAGGTGACTCTCAGCAAGCTGAGAGCGCGGGCGGAAGGATAAGGGCAGGCACAATTAAGTCCAAACGATGATGCATGTTTTCTCTCTATCTGTGCGACATTGAGGGGGTATTTATACGACTAGATACCTATATGGGACCCGTGGAGGCCCTAAATCAGGGCCAATTCCCGTGTATCCCGATTAGGGCAATGTTCCTCTACTATATCGATACCTGACTCTATCGCACGGAGGATAAGCTGAGCAAGCATGAAGATCGGGGACTAAGTAGCTCTTGATTCTCTATCTAAGTGATAGTAAGAAGTTGGCTTCTTATACTTATGACGTTGGACTAAGTGGCGATATCGCCACTCAGGCAGCCTAGATGACGATGTGATCTAGAAGGTTCGAATCCATCACTAATATGGCATTACGAACTACCACGACCTAAAATATAGGCTAACTGTGCGAATAGGGGAATCAGACTGTTGAAGACTGATATACCCTGTGTGACAGACTCAAGTCCTTGTGTCTGACCTGCCTCTTTCACCGGAGTTTATACGTGTGCGGATTAGACCGTCAGTCTGCTCCCTCTGACAGTATGGAATAAGTTTCCATACGGGGTGCGTTCCATATTCCATATTCCATACAGGCTTATATGGAGTATGGAATATGGATAGAAAGACTGGCGTCAGGCCTTGCGAGAGCAGCGTTCTCGAGAGAAGACAGAGCGTGCTACGGAGCGCGAGGCTAGGCGAGCTCAGAAACGGGAGGCCGCAGCAAAATTAAAGGCAGAGAGGTCTACACGCGAGGCTAAACGCCAGGCTATTCGGGAAGTCAAGTTTAAGGTAGCTACTACGTTAAAGCCTACTATAAGAGGGCATAAAAGACATAGTAGCGGTAAGAAAAACGAGGGGCGTTAGAAGCGGGTTTACGCGACGGGCATTTAACCACGCAACAACTCAGAGGAAGAAAGGGCGAAGATTGGATCTAAAGCTTTAGTAGCTCAAGACCATAGTCCCGGAACTTTAGGGGCAAAAGATATACCTCCCGTTCGACGGAAGCGCAGGGAAGCATAGAGGCCGGTTTCTTAGTCTCTCAGGTCTAGGCGGACTATAAGACCGCTTGCCTATATTTCTTAAGAAAATCATAATATAGATAGACTCTATATAAATTGTTTTATATAATTATAATGTTTAATAATATTTTAAATAGTTGTGTTAGTTATAGGATTAATTTTCGCTCTAGCTTGCCGGTCGTAACCTGGTGCATAACGTGGTGCATTGCACGATGCAGTGAGGTACGTTACTACTTAAAAACCCGCCAATTTACTAGTGGCCGAATTTAAAACCAAGCCTTGCCATTGTACTAAGAAGTACTGTTCTTACAGGGACAGAAACAGACAAGCCGAGAGCGGCGAGGTTTTGGAGGAGGAAACCGACCATCTCGACAACTGCACCTGGGTTAATATGGAAGCAATCGTAAATAACTCCACTTAGGTCGCCGATTATAGCTATTATGCCGTCGTGCTTATAATTAATGCAATTTGTATTAAAATGTGTTGGAGCAATTTGAGAAGGATTTAAGCGATGCTCCTTTATGCCGTGCCCCTTAAACTCCCTTAGGCCTTGATTCTCTGGGTTCTGGTCGATGGGAGGTAAAAGTCCTTTACGCTTATGGTGAAGTTTTGTCATCGTTTTAACGGCTTTCTCTATCCCAGTTTTATCGAAACCCAGGGCGCCGATCATTTCCACTAAGTGGGGAAAGTGGTCTATTTTAGGAGGGAGAAAGACTCCTAGGAGTTCCTATTTCTATGTTAAGCTTAACCCCTAAGTTAATAGGCAGAAATGCTACTATACGTACTGTTGGTTCGCCCTTCAATACATTCCACATCGTCGTAAAGGCATTTCGGTCGCCAATAATAGAGAGAGTGCCGATGGTTACCATAGATACCAAATTAAGGCGGAATTTTCTTGGCCTCCAGCCCTCCTTCCACGGAAGTCTCTCCTCCTCAAATAAAGTTTTTATAACGCAGAGCCTTGCGAAGCCGGGAATATTGTCAGAGAAGGCACTCAAGACAAGACCGTGCTCTGTAAAGCCATTGAACCAAGCTCTTGGATCCCACTGGCTGTCCGGGTTCCGCCGTATTGCATCCTTAGCTCGGACCGACTTGACCCTACCCATTGTAATGAAATTAATATGCGTTCTTTGAGCGGAGCTGGACCCGCCGTATGATCTGCGTAGCTCATCGTACGCGACCTTCCAGAGCTCCGGGTTAAAGTCTCGATTGTTTCCAGTTCCATTTTTCCAATCGTCTCGTGAAAAACTGCAGTCGTGTTCAATGGCCATTCTATGGCTGGCAAGATCCGCAAGGTCAAGTGTAAAGCATAGCGGTTTTTTACTTGACGCATAGCCGAACGTTAGGATAAAAATGCTCACAACAGGGTCAACACCTATTCCCTCAAACAATGCACACACGATTTGCCCTATCCCAAGATTCTTCCCATCATGAGGAAGAAATCCGTGGTTGGCAAGGGCATTCAGAGCAGGACAGGGGCTGCGAGCTGTATAACGTTAGCATCCGTCAGAGTTAGGCGACGCGAGGGCTCATACAGTCGTTTGGTCCCGGCTTTCTGTAGTTAAGAAACCTGGAGTCGTCCGGATTGAATACCTTACAAGTCTTGGAACTCTTAATACAATGCAGACTCTGAGCTAGGCATGGCAGTAAAAGACAACCGAAAAAGATCCATTTTGTCCTCATCGTCTTTCTTTGTTTGCTGTAGGAACCCTAAGCGTGAGTTGAACTTGTTGCTTAAGCTTGTACCAAAGGCTGTAGTGCATGTATCCTGCTCGCCAAGGTGAGAGTAATCCTGATTTATATAACCACCACTTATCACAGTCTCTAGCCTACGGATCGTCACATTCCATGGCAACCGGAACCAGTTAGAAATAGCATTATTCGTCTCTAGGGTTTCTTAGAAACATGTCGCCACCTACCACTCTTGGGGCCAAATGTCTATTTAGGTGGTTATCATATTTCGTAGTGTTAGGTTCGATATGTTAGTTACTGTTGGCTAGTATAGGCACCACTGTCAGTAGGTCACCTAAAGGATCATGGGAGGGCCACCTGAAAGATCATTATAAGGCCATATCAGGGACCTATAGTAACCTCATGTATTAGGCCAATTTAGTACCTATGAAAGTCACCTGAAGGTCCTTCTAACCACGGCATAAATAGGGCCCTATGGCCGCCTCTTTCTAGCTAGATTATGCATCTTTACCCCTTCTTATGGGGCCCCTCGTAAGTACCAGAGTAACAGTCCATCGACAGTTACCTAGAGCAAAGCTAAGGGCATTAGGTAGATGCTCTTTTTACATGTCTTACATTTCATTCCTCTTATGTCTAAGGCAACTGCAACACCGGCATGAATTGCCTTGAGGAACGAGGAACGAGTGACGAGAGGTTCTTAGGGTTCCTCCTCGGGGAGAAAGGGAAAAAAATACGCCGCCATGCCTTGAGGAACGAAAGGCTCTTCTGGACGCGAAAAAAAACCCCAAAACTTCAAAACTCATTCACCCTCGAAAATCTCGGCTTCTAATTGGCCCAAGATGCCTTGAGGAACGAAAGGACTTATGCCTTGAGGAACGAAAGGACTTGCCTTGCCTTTGAGGAACGTTAGTGCCTTGAGGAACGAGGAACGAGTGCCTTGCCTTGAGGAACAGGGCTCCTAATAGTGCAACCAGTGCGTGCAGACTCCCCAAACGGCCCCTTCAGTGCGTGTGACTTAGCCAGACCAAACTACCAGTCCGCTCAGCTTGGTCGCACTAAACTGTCAGTGCAACCCCGACGACCAAACTAAACTATCGGTCCGTTCGTCGGTGCCGAACTGCACTGCAGTGCAAACTGTGGTTTGCACTATTAGTGCGAATATGCGAATACAAAATTTGATCATGTTGTCCAAGGCGAGATGCCGCTTATGCTGGTCATGGTGCCTACAAACCCCTAAGTACCTTAATTTAATCGGGTTCTACACATCACTGTTCATCTCGTTCTTGGATTCTAAGCATCACAGCCGACGCGTGGGACTGAGCTATCGATGTATAGACACTTCAATCAATCTATAAGTAGGTAGTCTCTATTTCGTGGATTGGTTGCTTACCTCGGTTAGAAGTACCAGTGCGCTTTTTATTAAGACATAGACTAAGACATATTTAGGCAGCACCTATAAGTAGTAAGTTACTAGATAGTGGCACGGACGTGCCGCTATATATATATATATATTAAGAGCTATTAGATAGAATAGAATAGAAGTAAGTTTAATCGTAATACTTATAGGCTTTATACCTCTCGAAAATAGCGAAGAAGTTCTATATCGTCGATAACGATCTAATTATAAGGATACCGTAGATTCCGCTTATAACTAAGGAAATTAGGCCTTATAAGAAGAATGCTAGTAAGGAAGAGGTATATTAATACCTCTTAATTATTAGCTTAATCCTGATTGAGGACTCTGTTGCTTCGTAGATAGTTCATTGAAATATTTATATCGTGGAGGGGCTTAGCCCGATCCATTGAGATGGCGGAGTCTGGCGCGGACGAGATTGTGGTGGGGCCGGACAATCCGTCGCCATTGCTGACGCGGTCGATGTGTGTCAGACATTTGGCTCCCCACGGGTCACATAGAAGAGGCGCAAAGTGTTGTCCTATAATTAAAGAATAGTACGGAGGAAGCCTTTAAAAGTTATCGGCCACGCTAAATTAGACCCTATAAGGAAAAAGGAAGTAGCAACTAAATTACTATAGCACCGTTCCTAGCTTATACCTAATCTAGCCTGCCCTCGCGATATTCGTTGCCGCCCTTAAGTTTAATTATTTTCTATATATAACGAGGGATTCGTTTAATCTAAGCCTATATCTTCTCTTACGGTAGCTCCTTCTAAGTAAGATCCTAAGCCGTGATAGCCTTAGCTCGGCTCTTTAGCGCGCCCTTCTTTATAGTCGTTCTTTTTATCTATAGTTAAGCTAGCTTAATAGCGTTAAGGTTAAGCGAGTTACTGCACTAATAAAGCTATTAAATATCGTAAGAATTAAAGAATCGTTGCTAAATATAGTAGTTATAAGTAGGAGCCTTATCTTCTTATATAATCGTCCTAGAAAGCTTAGCCTCGTACTCTTTAATAAAGGGAAAGAGCTTAAGAAGAAAAATCTTCTTTTAGTAGCGGAACTAGTTAATTCCGCTATACTTAGAGCCTTATATAAGCTTACCTAACTTCTAGTTAAATTTCTATCGAGGTTTAGGTCTAGGAAGTTAATAGAGATATAGTCTTTATAAGCTATTATTAAGTTCTTACTCCTCTTTTAATAGGGGCTTAAGTTCTTTATTTATTATTATAATAGCTTTATCTAATACCTTCTTCTTAGTAGTAGTCTCTAGTACCTAGTAGTAGCTTAGGCCCTTCTTATTATATAAAAAGTAGCCCTAGAATATAAATTCTAAGGCGCCTTTCTATCTCTCGCGGATATAGCTTTAAGTAAAGCGCTCGTTAGCTTTCCTCTATATATAATAGCCTCCTTATTAATATAGTAAGATAATAAAAGTCTCGTCTAACTAAAATATCTTCCTTTAGTCTTCGATAGTCTAATCTTAGTATATAAGATACTAGGCTAGTCGTTCTTTTTATATCTTCTTCGTTAAGCCTAGCTTCCTCGTAGGCTTCGTCTTTTAAAAGCCTACTAAGCGGAGGACTCGCTATATAGTCGTTGCTAGGACCGGGTGCCCTACTAAGCTTAGCTCGCTAGTAATATTAGCGTAGTTTTTTTCCCTTTTATATCTATCGCGGCGAACCTTCGTAAGAACCTTATCTTAGATTATAGGCTACTTAGAGAGACGGCTAGAATAAGGGGCATCTTAGAGCTACTTATCTTAAAGGGTTAAGGGCAGCGTATCTAGCTTAAAGCCGCGTTAAAGAGCTCGTATATAGATATATTTAACTATTCTAAGAGGCACGCTAGTTAAGGTAGTAACTTTAGTAGCCGATTTCCCGCCGCCTTAAAGCACTATAATAAGGGCTCGAGTCGCGATATCTATTTTTCGCCTTATTATTATTAGGAATATTAAGAAAGGCGGAGGGGCAGCTGCTATATAAAATCACGTGCGGGGCACTCTATTTACTTTACTACTTCCCTTTTCCTTATAGGTGTCACGGAGTAGGCAGAGGCGTGCGCGTAGGTGCCGCCCATAGGATAATATTAATAAGCTATATAGAGCTCTTCTATGCGCGGCTGGCCCGCCCCTATACTTACGGGATCCGGCCCTCCGCACGTAACTACACGGCTTAGGCCGCGGCCTAAGCCTATTACCTATAATAGTTAAAGACTCTTATACAATGCCCTCCCTCGAGCGCGGCGTAGTACTGCCCTATTAACGGCTCCCGTATAATTAGGCCTATGCCGCGGGCTCTTCCCTGCCCTTTCCCGTTAATAGGGCCGGCCCTACTAGCCCTATTATCCCCGCGCCCGTTAGCCCGGGTAGCCGGGACCCGGCTCTATACTCGTCGGCCGGCTAGCCGTTTAAATAGGGGCGTAACCTATTATATGCGCCCCTAGGTAGCCGGCGGCTAGTCCGGACCTACGTAAGCCTTAGGTTGCCCGTCCCCTCTACCTTAGGCAGCATCCTCTACTAAGGGGTATATAAGGCGGTATCCCCCCTTTCCCCCTTCCCTTTCTTCTCTCCCTTCTTTAACCGTAGTAGTAGCATTAATAGGTAAGTTCCGCTCTACCCGGGGCGTTAGTCCGTTCTTAGCTATACGGGCCGCTCTATTAACGTATACTCGTAGTAGTAGCGGCAGCAGCAATAATAGCCCTAATAATAACAATAACTCTAACTAGTAAGTTCCGCGCCTTATAGAGCGGGAGGCCGCATTCCGTCGTGCTAACTTCCGCGATAGATATATCCGCCTCTCCCTCTCCTACCTCCTCCTTCTCGGAGCGTGCGGAGTCGTTCGTCGACGCCGTGCTAGCCGCGGCCGACGACGACTCCGCCGCTGCCGCCGCTCCTGCCCGCGCCGCTACCACCGCTCCTACCGCCGCCGCCGCCGCCTCTGCTACGCTATTCGCTCTTACGTCGCCCCTTAGGGTAACGACGCCGTCCCCGCCGCTACCCGTGACGCCCGGCCCCTCGGCCCCCGCCTCCGTCTCCGCTACCCCCGTAAGTCCGCAGTTAGGCAAGCGTAATAGACGTTGTCCGCTAACCTCCTATAGCATAAGCGCTAAGTATAGGCCGGCGCCGCCCGCTCGGCCCCCTATATACGTTATGCGTCGCAGGAGCTCGACTACTCCGACTAGGCCGGGCGCCGCCGCGGCGGCAGCTACTACTAGTGCGCGCGAGCCGGCCGCGCCTATAAGGCGGCGCCTCCTATCCTGCTCGCTACGGCGTCGGCTTAGAAGGCCGGCTCGCACGGGCAGGCGTGGGGGGCTGCTAAGAAGCGCCTTACCGCCGCCGCCGCCGCCTACCGCAACCTCCGCGCCCTCGAGCGATGGGGCCTTATGCCTAAGTAAGTCCTACTCCTCCGCTCCCCTATTTCCGCCTCTAACGCACCCAGCGCCAGGGACACTGCCTCCGTCGCCCTATCGGCGGTCCCCTTGGCCGTGCCCGCCTCCGCTACCGCCGCTGCCCCTGCCGCCGCCGCTAGCCGCCGCCCCTCTGCCCCCGGAGCCGCCGCCGCCGCCGACTAGCTTATAGGCTTAGAGGGCCGCCTTAGCGCCCTAGAGACCGCCGCCGCCGCTAATAAGAAGGAGGAGGCCGACGAGGACGACGATAACGAAGATAATAATAATAATAACGATAAAGAATAGGCCTAGGTAGTCTAGGGGCTCCGCCTTATAATAAACGCTATTTTTATCTCCGCCTATACTATTACGCTTATATTGCCTATATTACCGTAACTGCCCCCTCCGCTATGCCTACTTCGTGGTCCTAGCCTAGGCTACTATCGGTAGTCCGCTAGTCCGTCGTTCTCGTCTACTATTCTAAATAAGGCTTTAAACTTATCGAGGGCTATAGTTCCCGTAAACTTACGTGCGGGTTCTTACGTAGGGTCGAGATACCTACGCTACTTAACGAGGACCTCCCGGCGTTTCCCCCTACCGACCTTTTTCTAGCGCGCGGCCTATATCTCTTCGACCTCGAACTCGTCCTCTCCCTTTACCTCGATTACGGGCAATTAAGCGTCCGCTGCTTCTTATCTAGGCAGCGGGTTAGAGGAGGCTCTACGAAGGAGGTCTACGTTAATCTTATTATAGACCCCCGTTAGGAGACTATCGAGCTTTATAACCTATAGGCTAATAACCCTCCGTACTATAAACTTCGCGTATAGCTAGTTAAGCTTCTTCTTTAGTCGTGCCGACCTATAGTTACGGAGGTCTAGCTATACCTTATCTCCTACCGCGAACCTATCTACTAGGGCCCTAGTCTTATTAGCGTGCCGCTCCTAATCTTACGCCGCGGCGGCTATCGCGGATTAGCAATAATCCGTGGTCTCCTATAGCTTTTATACGAACGCGGAGGCGCGGCCCTCTAGTAACGTATTACTATACTACTCCGCTACTATATCTACGGTAAAGGGAACTAATAAGGGTAGTTCGAAGCTATATATTATAAAGAAAGGGGCTATCCTAATAGAGGTATATAGTCTACTATTTAACGTAAGTTAGGCCGCGGGGAGCTACCGGTCCTAGTCTACTTAGTTACGGGCTACGATAGCCTATAGGTAAGCCTACGCCTCTTAGTTAACCCTCTTAGGCCCTCCGTCGGTCTATAGGTAATATGCCGTGCTAAGTAGCTACGTAATCTAAAGTAGCTAGCATAGGTGCTGCTAAAAGCGGCTAGTCTAATTCGATCCCCTATCGCTTATAATAGAGGCTAGCTAGCTATATAAGCGGGCCTAGTACTATAAGAAGCGCTCTACGTAGGACTCTATATCTATAGACGGTATCGGCTCTAATACTATAGACTTACTAAGACGGTCCTTAATTACCTATATATAGCGGTTGCCGCCCTCTATAAGTAGGAGGTCCGTTATAAAGTCTATCTATATATACGTATAAAACCGGTCGGGCACCGGAAGCTACTTAAGCAGCCCCTTAAGCTACGCCCTCTAGATCTTTATACGGCCGTAGATATCGTAGTTACGGAGGAAGCGATAAACGTAGTACTATAGGAGGGGCTAGTAAAAGTCCTTTATAAGGCCTACTACTATGCCCTATCTACCTAGGTAACCTACGACGCTAGAGTTATAGATAAGTTAGACTAGCCTCCCTCGGAGCTCGTTCTATTCGTCTAGCTCCGGCGGTCCCTCCTTCTCCTTAGCTTCTATAATATACGGTGCGCCCGGTACCTATAGTCTCCCCCGCTAGCGTAGATGCCCCCGTAGGTCGATATAATAGTCGGCTACCTATACCTTTAGCTTTAGCTTCGGATCTAGGCGTCGAGCGCCGGACTTAACGGCGCGGCGCACGCCCTCGTAGGTGCGGTCTAGAGCCGCTATCCTATCCTATAAGCGTTATAGGGCCTTATCTTAGAATACTCTCGCCGCGCGCGCCCCCGGGCCGGTCTATCCCTCCTCGCCGGACTAAGGTAAGGGCGCAGGGGGAAGCTTATTCGCTAGCACCGCGTCTTCCTCTACTAGGGAAGCTCCTATATAAGTCCGTAGTACTTCCTATAGGATAAGCTATAGATCCCGGGCCTCGATATCCGCTCCCGTCGGCCGGTCCTAATCCCTCTAGGAAAGCGCGTCTAGGACCGCGGAGTCCTACCTAGGGCGGTACTTAATCGAGAAGTTAAAGCGTAAGAGATACTCCGCCTAGCGGGCTTACCGCTCTAAGAGGTGCTAGCGAGTTATAAAGTACTCGAGGTTCCTATAGTCTATAAGAACCTCGAAGCTCTTATAGCTCTAGAGCTCCGCTTACTATTGCTTAAGGTAGCTAATAATCGCTAGTATCTCCTTATCGTAAATAGCGTAATTCCGCTCTACTAGGGTTAGCTTACGGGAGTAGAACGCTACCGGTTGCTTCCGCCTATTTACCTCCTAGGAGAGCGTTCCTCTAAGTGCCTAGCCGCTATAGTCCGCTTTAACTAACGTAGACCGGTTAAAGTCCTACTAGAGCAGCACCGGGGCTTAAGAGAATAGGTCCTTAAGCGTGCGGAACGCTCCTTCCTATACGGGCCCCTAGCGAAAGGCGGTCCGCTTCCCGGTAATCTCGTTTAAGGGCATTATAATATAGGAGAAGCCCCTAATAAATATCCTATAATAGTTCGCGAACCTAAGGAAGCTCTATACGCTTATCTACGTAGTTAGGGCAGCCTAGTCCCGAATCGCTTAGATCTTTACGGGGTCCGCCTATATGCCTACGCCTACGTAGATAATAAAGCCTAGGTACTTAACCCTCTTAACCCTAAATTCGTACTTATCCGGGTTAAGGTAGAGCCTATAAAGTTAGAGGCGCTCTAGGACCCTCCGTACTTTCTATATATAGTCCTCGTAGGAGCCGCTCGTATAGATAAGGATATTATCTATATATATAGAGGCGAACTCGTCGAGAAAGTCCTAAAGCACGTTATTAATATAACGCTAGAAGGTAGCGGGCGCTCCTAAGAGGCCGAAGGGCGTTATAAGCTACTCGAATAAGCTATAGCGTATGCGGAACGCTATCTTCTACTCGTTACCCTCCGAGATCCGTACCTTATAGAACGCCTATTTTATATCTAGCTTTATAAACTACTTCGCCTTCGAAAGGTTACGGAGCGTATCTAAGATTAAGGGCAAGGGGTAGCGGTCTAGCCTCGTAATTGCGTTTAGGGCCCTATAGTCGTAATAGAACTATATCCCGCCCCTTAGTTTACGTACGAATAGGACCGGCGCTCCTACTTTAGAGCTGCTTACTTAAATAAAACCCTTATCTAGGAGGTCCCTTAGCGTCTTCTTTAGCACTAGCAGCTCCGCGTATAATATACTATATAGCGGTCCGAACGGTGTAGGCAGTTCCTACCCCTTCTTATCGGTATAGAGTACGATCCTATAGTCTACCCCCGGCTTATATAGGTTAAGCTTATCCGCTTCCTAGGACTTAAATAGCGGTAGGAGGTCGTAAAAGCGCTCTAGTATCTATTGCCGTAGCTTAGAGGGCGACTTCGGCTTCTTCGTCTAGAGGGCCTTATCGATGTCCGCTAGGCTAACTACGTAGACCGCTACGTTAGCCGCTGCCCGGCCTTGCCCCCGCTCTACCTATCGCACGGTTCCTATAAAGATAGAGGCAAGGACTTCTTATGCCGAGCATAAAGCTCGCACGCCTAGTCCTACGCCTACGGAACCGTTGTCGTAGCGGACCTACCGTTGCGTAGGCCTAAACTATAGCTTCCTCTAATATAGAACTAAGTATAACTCTACATATAATAACCAGGGTTTCCCGAGGATTAAGGGAAACTCTAGTTAAGGGATTATATAGGCTACGATAAGCTTATAGCAAC
The DNA here is from genome assembly GCF_020360975.1 of Hirsutella rhossiliensis. NCBI lineage: Eukaryota > Fungi > Ascomycota > Sordariomycetes > Hypocreales > Ophiocordycipitaceae > Hirsutella > Hirsutella rhossiliensis. The sequence continues at coordinate 5,646,414 of NW_025408669.1, forward strand.
CGTCGACCTCTATAGCTAGCTACGTAATACCCTTAATTACCGTACCCTCTATCGCGCCTAAGGCGCCCTTTACTCGCCTTAGGGCGATCTTTTCTACCGGCACTTATATCTCTTATATAAGCGCCTCGTTAACTACGGCGTAGCACTAGCAGCCCTTATCTATAAAGGCGGCAACGGGCAAGGAGTTATTAATTATAACCTATATTAAAGTAGGCTCCTCTTTTATACGGGCGGATAATTCTTCCTTCTCCTTTACTAGTACTAGCAATTAGGGCTCCGGAGCCCGTCTTTGCTCCGGAGCTACTCTTTTTCCTCTAGGCCTAGGGGGGCGGAGTCCTCCTTATCGTCTAAGGCGAGGAGCGGTTTTATCTTCGCTACTCGAACCGCTACGGGCCGCTTAGCTAAAAGGAAGGGGCATTTTAATATAAAATACGTAGATGCTCCGTAACGTAGGCAGCGGCCGTTAGCCTTCCTCTTCCCGATTTCCTCGCTCGTTACCTACTTCGCCCGCTACTTAGAGTGCGGGGCGGTGTAGGGGGTGGTCGACGGCGTCTTCTTGCCGCGTCTAGCCCGGTCCGTGCGGGTAGCCGATATTAGGGTGTCCCCGTCTATATCGATAGCCGGTTATTTATCTTACGGAGGGGCGGTAATCCCGTCGCCGCTATACGGCGTGCGCTTACGGAGCTTCTAGAAACGCGGCGTCTACTCGTAGCCCTAAGCTACCTTTATTAACCGGCTTACGTACTCGCTATAGTTAGTAGGCATAATTACGGGGATAAGCAGCTCCCGTAGGGCCGGCGTAATCGAATTCCGTAGCTATATAAGCTTCGCGCTATCTTCCTATACCGTAGTCCCCGCTGCCCGTAAGAGCGTCTCTTTAAAATCGGGAAGGAATTCGCTAAAGGTTTATCCGTCTCTTTACTTAAGGGTCCATAGCCTATCTTACGCCTTCTCCCGCTCCTATACGTTGCCGAACGCATATATAAGGTATTAGAAGAAGTCTTATAGGTCGCGTCTGCCCCTAGGGCCGCCCTTATCCTAGAATCCGGAGATCCGCCGCATCTAGGGCTCCGGCAGCGTATAGAGGAGCGAATACCACGCTATATCGCGATAGCTATTTAGGCCCTATTTCTCGTCGGTTATAAACTTCGTCTATAGCCGGCTAAGGAAGAAGTAAAAGGACTCCGGCTTGCCGTCCTAAGTCGGCTAAGGGAGCGGCTTCCTCGTCGGTGGTGTCGCCGCCGCAACCGGCGTTGCGGAGGCCGTAGGGGTTAAAGCCGGTCTCGTAGACGGCTCCCCTAGTATAGCGAGAACCTCGTCCTTCTCGCTAGCCGTCGCGCTTTTAATCGCTTCTAGGATAGCTGCGATACTTCCTATCCGTCCGGGGAGGGGCGGAGTGCTTCCTTAAGGGGGAGGCGCCCTCTCCGGAGAGATATCTATTAGATCTATTAATTAATAGCTTATACTATCACGGAGTAGGCAGAGGCGTGCGCGTAGGTGCCGCCCGTAGGATAATATTAATAAGCTATATAGAGCTCTTCTATGCGCGGCTGGCCCGCCCCTATACTTACGGGGTCCGGCCCTCCGCACGTGACTACACGGCTTAGGCCGCGGCCTAAGCCTATTACCTATAATAGTCAAAGACTCTTATAATAGGGTCTAATTTAGCGTAGCCGATAACTTTTAAAGGCTGCCTCTATAGCAGCCTATAAATAGCGGCGCCGTAGTAGCGCCGTAGGAAATTTTTAGTAGATATTGCTAACTAACTATATAGACCCCGTAGGGAGCTAATAACGTAATCTACCCCCTTCCTAGCCGGACCCCCTACTCGGTTAGAAAAACTCCCTACCGCCGCGACCTATACTTATAGTAAGATAAGCCGAGCACGATAACGGCGATGGGAGACTAATCGGTTCTACGCAAAGAACGGGTCCTGCTCGCCGTCAGGGCCTATTAGCAGGGCTAATTCGAAAGTACCCGTAAGGCTACGGCCGTATACGATGTCCCTTAATCGATAGTATCTAATCGACTACGCGGTGTTATTCGCCGACGCGATACTTAGATAAATAACCTAAAGTTAACGGAGACGGAAGAGACTGCCCTAGTATAATAGATCTTATTAATAGACGAGCGAGGGATGCCGCCGATAGTAGCTTATACTCGTCGGATAGCTAACTTATTACTTTCCGAACGAGGTAAAGATCCTATCTAGGAAAACTAGGTGCGGGAGTTTATTAGCCGCTATAGCGATATTAAGGCAAAAGTCTTTAATCCGAATATACGGCGCCGTATAGTTAGTACGCATTAACTTCTTAATCTCGACGGGCACGGTAGCTACGTTAGGCCGGAATTTAATAAGTACTATACGGCTAATTCTATCGTAGTACTATAAATACCTATATATTCCTCGTATCTCTTATAGCCTCTTAATATTAGGTGCTTTTCACTGTTAAAAATAATATATAGCCGGAAGGTTTAAGAGAAAATGCTCGCTAAGATCTATTATATTAATAAATAGGACTTCCTTCCTATATACTTAGAGGCTCGTAGATAAGCACTTTCGCTATTAAATATCTAAAGCGGATTTATAGTAATAGGCCTCTTTCTATTTAACCTAAACGGGGTATTATCGCGGTTATAAGTTTAGGTTAATAAAGTTAGTAACGATTACGGCGATAAGAATACTCTAAGCCTTAATAAGAGCCTAGAAGCAGCTAAGACTCCGTATAACGTTAACTAGCTTAGGGCTCTTAATAGTATAAACCGTTTATACTATTAGTCTAGACTACTTATCTTAAGTCTAGTTCGATCGTATTAAAAGCAAATAATAAGAAATCTTATTAGTAGGACGCAATATTATTTACTTTTAGCTCGATCGAACTAGATATAAGACGAGCAGTCCGGACTAATAGTGTAAACGGTTTACACTATTAAGAGCCCTAAACTAGCTTACCACTCACGCCGACAGGCTTCTTTAACGTCGGCCACAAAATACAGACTCGCCAGTCTCATAAGCTGTCAACCAGCTTATCAAAGGATGTTAAATAGCTATGCATAGCGCCGCCCTCCTTGCCGACGAAAACCGGCAACTTAGGTCAGAAAACCAGCGAAGAAAAGCAGAGAAAAGAACAGCGCCGTAAATACATTAGCGACGGCGGTACTCTACCGGTTGCAGAGGACACGTGTAAGAGGCTGGCCCGGAGTTTATTTAACAAGCAGGTGCCTAGGTGTTGTCTGTCGAGCTAAGGAGGAAAGGAAGCTGAACTCGAGGCTACGCCTCGAGTGCGAGCTTATATTACCCTTCATAGAATATTCTCGCAGCTTCCGGGTCCGCGGAGCGGGGCCGGTGCTGCCACCCGAACACGACCCACCGGACCCGGTATAACCGGGTCCACCAAGCCGGGCACAGCCCGTGATAGCACGGTTAGGATAAAGCGACGGAGAGCAGACTTGCAAATAGATAAATCATAATCAAATCAAATCAAATTAAATCAAATTAATCCAAATCAAATCAAATCAAATTGCCCCTGCGCTGAATCAAATCAAATCAAATCGCAACACCCAAATTTATTTGGATATCTGATTATTTGGATACGCCCCACAATGGCGACCTGGGCCAATAGTTTTGGGAGCCAGCCCTGCCTGGCCTAGAGTGGTCGCTAATTACGGGCAGTTGCTTTTCCAGGCCGTGTCACCAAGCTTTCTTTTGTGTTTTACCTGACACGTTTGATCGTGAAATATATCTTTGGGTGCATCTGCCATATTACGGGGAGATATTTGTAGCCGATGGCCAAATGGGACAGCTCTGCACTTGACTGCTGCAATGGCGCATATGGGAGGAGTACCGAACCCTCGCGGTCGAGCAAGATACGATACCCGAGGAGCCCACAGCTGCAAGGAAGACAACGGACCTAGATGACTTCATGACCTCAATTAGGAAACTTGGCGCCCAACCTGCGCCCTCACCGTCCTCCATGCGTGACGAGTACGCAGAATGGGTGGGCAGTACCGATCCGGGCGATTGTCTTGTGGACAATCCCATCCAGTACTGGCTTCTCCGCAGACGCCAATATCCACGCCTGTCGCGAATGGCAATCGACCTCTTTCCATTCCGGCGATGTCTTCAGAGCCGGAGAGAATATTTAGCCTTGCCGGACAGATGGCCGCAGCTCAGAGAGGCCGCCTCAAAGCGGACCTTATCAAAGCGGACCTTAAGGTATAGGAGCGGCTCAATGTATTTTGTCGTGGGAAAAAAGTGGGGCTATCCAGATATCCAAATGAGATCCAAATCGATTCAAATCAAATCAAATCAAATCAGATCCATGATTTTGCTATCCAAATCAAATCAAATTGGACCCCGGATTTGATTTGATTTATCTATTTGCAAGTCTGACGGAGAGAAGAAGAAGAAGAGCGGGTTAAGCGACAGAGAGTAGAGGAAGGGGAGAGGACTAAGCGCCGGCGAGAGAAGGACGAGGAGCGGCCCAAGCTACGGCGAGAAAAGGAAGAGGAGCGGGTCAAGCGACGGCGGGAAGAAGAGGAGCGGGTCCAACGACAGATAGAAGAGGAGCTAAGTGTCCCAAGACAGCGTGCACCACCGCGGTCGGTGTAGTAAATATAGGTCTTTTAAACACATTGCCCGTACGTGTAATAGATAGTCCTAAATCGAGTCACTAGTCTCTTAGAGTAAATATGTCGTGGTATTGCGCTCAGTTTGTCTCGCCGTAAGGTGCGGGCCTTGTCGGTGGAGAGTTTTTGACTGAGTAGGGGGTCTGACCGGAAAGGGGTTGGATTACGTTAGAGCGTTGGTCTCATAAATTTATATGATTAAGCTATAAAGCTTAAGTAATCCAAAGGTCGTGAGTTCGAGCCTCCCCGGGAGCATTCCTATTTTTGCCCTGTTTCTCTCGTACCTTCTCGTGCTAGGGCCCCTAGTTGGCTTACGAAGGAACATGCCAACGGGTACTAATCCATAGGCGCCCATCTCTCCGCGTCAGCGTGCCACCTCCCAGTTTCATCCTGTCTCGTCCCTACACCTTCAGCTAGCTATCAGGCTTCAGGACTAAGTCTTAGACCCTTCTTCTCGACAGCATAAGGGGGGTGTGAGCGAAAGGGGGGTGTCAGATGGTATATGTAATGACTTCATAGCTCCAGCGTTCAGCTTTCAGATTAACATTCAATAGTTTAGCCAAATGCCTATATAACTGCATGCCAATATCTCGCATCATATATGTGTTCGGGTGAAGTGATAACCCAACTAATAGCACGCTGGGTTTGATTAACCTTTGCTCCGCCGCCTGTGCGAGGAACACTACTTGCGGCTCGTCTTCCTCGTCTACCGCAACGAAGGACATCGCCCTACAAACGTAGCGGGTCCACAGTTAGTCGACTTGCGCTACTCCTAGCTTCCCGCATATTCTGCAGCTGGGGATCTAGTAGAATTGCCTTCGTAGCGATGTCCCTGGTAATAGCGAGGGTGCTCTCGGAACACCCACTAAAGAGTCCCTATAAAGGTAGAGAGCTCGGCTGCCGAATTGCCGTGGAATTGTTAGATCTATACTTAATTCTTGTTTTTAGGCTTATAGACGGGAGACCGTTCGCGAATACTTTCCCGTATACGCGATCTAAATTTAGGCGACCTAGATCGCCGGCGTGACCTTAAGCCTAGGTTTCCTAATATAGCTAAGATAACATTAAGAAGCTGCTATATCTATTTCTCTTACCGCTATATCCGGTTAATCTACTACCGTAGCTATTGCCGGATTTCGCTAAGATCTTACTGCGTTCCCCGAGCTCTATATATAGTCGCCTCGGAGGTTTGCCTAGCCTCTTATTCGGCTTATAACTCGGTCGTAGAGCCGATACGGGCGGCGTCGCGGGAGTTAGATAAGGTAACTATCTCGGTACCGATCTGCCTCGCTCGTTGCGATTCCTTCTATAATTCTTATAGCTCTTTTCTTTTCTTTACTACTCTAGCCGTAGTAAGCTAGTTAAGCCGTTTCTACGTTATAATCTTCTACTTATTAGCCCTTAGTAGAGGTTCTACTTTAACCTCTTTATTTTCTAAGGAGAATTCTATATCGCTAGGTTCCTTAATAGGAATAATCTATATAGAGGGTAGAGGCGCCGTCTATATAGAGGAAGAACCGCTCGCCTAGACTTAATCTAAGCGCTAGCTAACTATACTAGCTAGGTCGAGGGGGAGTTACGATAGGTCTATTTTTTTTCGGTCCCGTTTAACGGTCTCTATACCTTAAAGGGAAGAGAGATTAAACTATAAAGCGTATAATTACGATAAAATAGAAAGTAAAGAACGGGGGCTAGTAATATAATTATTAATCTCTTAAGAGTAACCTCGTAGTATAGTAGTTATATACCTAGGAAGTCTGCTAGCTATAACGCTAGAGTCGGTTCGAATCTAGCCGGGGGCACGATTAATTTTTAATCGGACTAGTAGACTACGCTAACCTACTTATTAATTAGTTAATTAGCGCTTTTAGAAGCGCTTATAAATATACTAGCAGTCTAGCCCCGCTATAAGTAGGCCGGGCCGGACCTCGCCTACCTAGACCTAGCGACGAATTTATTAGGACCTCCCCCTAACCCTAGTCCGGGACCCCCGACTAGGAAAATTAAAACCTAAGGCCGATATTAGTAACTTAATAAGTATAGCGCGAAGCCGGTACGATAACCTAACTACCGGCCTAGCTAAAGGCCGGTATTAATAAAAATTAGCCCGCTAAGCCTTATAGCGGAAAAATAAAGTAGAGCTTAGGAAGATATCGTTATAGGATAAGGTTAGGGATAATTATATAATTAACTATTAACTAAAAACGCTTATACTACTAATTAACGCTATATACCCTATATATATAAAGGAGTTACTTTCTAAGGTTACTTTATAGCGGGGCTAATATAATTCCGACTAACTAAAACGATACCTATAATAGCCGGCGTAAGATTCCTATATATTATAACCGCGACTTAGTATAAGGGCGGACTAGCTACGAAAGAGGGGAGGGTTTTCCTCTAAGTACTCTAGTTTTTCCCTCCTATTTAACGCCGAAGTTCTAGATACCTCTAGATAGGTTACTAGTATAATCTTAATTAATTAATCTCTTAAGAGCCTATTTAACGCTTAAAAAGTAGGATCCTTTTAATATAATAGCATCCTCCTATTTCTAACGCTTACCTCCGAAATATCTTAGAGGTCTACTTTAGCTAGTATATAATAGGGTCGTCTACGCTACCTAGATCTAGGTACTATATCTCCGTATTTAATAATATTATTAGTAGTATCCTCCGGTTCGTTGTGTTTCGGGCTTTAATAGAAGGGGGTTAGAATAGGCTCTTCCTATTTAATCGTTTTAACGTGTATCTCCTGCCTAGCCTAGCTCGTCGCCGCGGTGTCCTTTTCTTCCTTTACCTACGCCTCTTACTTAATACGCTTTTTGCGCCCTAAGGATAAGCTAGTGCCCTCTTACTTAACCTTCCGCTTCTTATCTTCCTTAACTAGCGTCGATTATTTATCTAGCCTTAGTAGCGCGATCGGCTCCTGCTTATTAACTACCTCGCTTAATATTAGGACGACTAGCACCTTTAACTGCCCTACTTAGTTATTCGAAAAATGCCTAGATGCGAGCATGCTCGACGGCGTCGTATACTTACTAGTATTAGAAACGGTAATAATCTTTTTACTAGAGAAGGCCGAAGCGTAAGAAAGAGTCTAGAGGTCTTTATTAGTAGGGTCGATCGTAGGCGGAAGCGGACGGAGGTGATTAAACAAAGTTTCAGTAAATAAGGACTAAGTAAGCAGATCTGCCGGGGAAAACTTGATCTACTATATCCTTTAGCGGTAGCACCGTCTTAGAGACCTCGACTAAGAGTCCGTTAAAGCACCTAGCCTATTAAGATCGGAACGCTTATTTACTGTGCTGCCTAATAGGCAGCAAGCAGTTCGTAATACTATATTAGTAATAAATCCGAACCTTCTAGGTAACATCGTCGTCTATGCTACCTAGGTGGCAACATCGCCACTTAGCCTAAGATTATAAGTATAAGAAGCTAACTTTTTACTATTACTTAAATAGAGAATTAAGAGTCTTTCGTTGCCCGATTTATAGGGGATCTTCTTCCCGATCGTTACTTACTTATTAATACTGTCCGTGCCTCTTATTATGTGACAAAGTCTTAGACCCTTCTTCTCGACACATTCCTAGATACTAGCGAACATAAATATCTTAGCAATAGAGGAAAATTTCTCTACTAGAAATATAATCTTAGAACTGCTATTCCTAGATAGTAGCGAACATAAGTATCTTAGTAACGGAGGAAAATTTCTCTACTAGAAACACATTCCTAGAACTGCTATTCCGAGATAGTAGAGGGTTATTATAGTTCCTTAGGCATCTAAGAAAGATTACTCTATTCTGCTATAATTATCTAGGTATATAAGGTAAGGAGACGTTCGCTCCTATAGAACGTTAAGTTACTTACTGCCTTATTTTCTTTACCGATAATAGATATCTCTACTAAGGCTCTAAAGCTATTATAAACTATATTTCCTTCCTCTAAGGATAGTAAAGAACCCTTAGGAATCGGACTAATCGACTCGAGACGCAATAAATATAACTAGCTATTTAGTTAGCTTCTTTTTAGCCTAAACTAGCGACTATAGACTGGAAAGGATTCTCTGGCGATCTGCCGGATCCTATGATCTGCCGCCTAACTCGGTCTTTCGGAAAAACGAGCCTAAGATTACCCATCTCGTCCCGTTTTTTATTATTATTTAAAAAGGAACAACGACCCACGATTTAAAGCAACAACCCACGATCTAGATAAGCACGACTAAAGAGCGCTACCCTAGTAATCTCAGTGGCAAGGCAGCGCACTATCATGATTTTGAGTACACTTACAGTAGTAGTAGTTTTAATTGGAAGCGTTACCCCCTATGGGGGCGGTTGTGTTGCTGGCCGTCCTTGCCTCGGCATATGGCGACCGGCCGGGGGCACTGTTCGGACCAAGTGTAGGACGGGCAGTGGCACTGGTGGCAAAGTGAAGGTGACTGTCAAACACACACGGGAGTGGTGGCAGTGGTTGAGGGGGCCAGGGACCCACGTGCCGTGCGGCCGGCGCGGCCGGCATAAAACGTGCGTGGAGCGCGCGAAAGTGAGCTTTCTTAACGTCCATTGTTGTGACCGCAAGGGTGGTAACAATTGCCTACCGTGCTGTCCATCTAACCCGGGGCCGCATGGACAAACCTAGCCGCGCGCTAGGGCCGGCGCGGGCTGGTTCGAGAGTCAGTACCCTGCATACGGGCAAGCTATGCCAAGTGGCAACGTTTGGCGCGGTAAAGATAGACAGTGTAGCTAACAATCAAGCTCGAACTTAATAAGTCTTAATTAAGTTTAACTTCCTATTAAGTTAAGTTCTTAAGTTAAGTTTAATAGCTATCGTTAATTAATTAAGTTATAAGAGTATTAAGTTATTAAGTACTTAATATTAATAATTAAGAGGAGATAACTACCTTAGACCGGTGCGAAATTAGCTAATTATATTGCTTAGAATCGACGTACTTTGCCTATTATAGGGCCGTTATATAGTTATAGAACGTAAAATAACTTACCGCATTGCCCCCTACTAGGATCTTTACCTAAGCGAAGTAGAACCTTACTCTTACTCTACTAAGCCGCTATCTATAACGCGTTAAATTAACGCGTTATAATATTGCTATACGCGTTTTAGGGCCTAAGCCGGTCGTTAAGTACGCGAAGCTTATCTATAACGTCTTCCTCGTAGTAATATACTAATCTAAACGAGCTAATACCGTCGACCGAGTAAATATTAGGCGTAGAGCAACCTCTCTATCGGTCTACTTACCCTTTATATTCTCTTTCGTTCCTAATTAACTAAGGCGTGCTTCGGCGGTACGATAGCACGATTCTTAAGGGTATATATAGTATTATATATAAGATAAGAGGAATATAGGTAGACGAGTAAAGGTCTTATAGATCTATTTATATAGAGTAGAGCTAGAGTATAGTAATAATAAGTACTTCTTATATACTAATTACTATACTAAGAAGCGGTATACTAAATAGTTATTTATAGTAGAATCGACGATAGCTATAATCTAGTATCTTTTAGAGTTCTATAAGATTAAACGGCGTTTAAATTTAACTACTAATAATAATAATATTAACGCTACTAACGCTATAAAAGTTTTCTAGCTTATTATACTATGTAATAAGGATAAGTATAAGTAAAAGCTTATTAACTAAGCTATTAAGCTATACTTTAGCTACTAAGAAGTTATAGATAAGTCGACTACTAATTTACTTATATATAGTAAGCCTCCGCTCGCGCGCTTATTACTAATATATTACTTAACGCTCTTACGGTAGGTAAAGGATTTAATAATAGTACGCTTACTATCTATTATCGAATTTATATAGTCTATACTTAGTACTATTAGCCTCTCGATCGATAGATAGCGGGCTTATAATTATAGAAAGTATATTGCTATTTATAGATACTTCGTCGATTACTAAGGCTATCCTCGAACACTCCTCCTTAGCTTCTTATAACGTTATAGCGGTTATACTAGCGACGACCTTATAGTACTAGTAAAGCTAGTAATTTTATAATATAGTATTAGTAAGAAGCTTAGCTCCTTAATTATAGATAACGCTAATAATAATAATAAATCCCTCGAGGTATTATAGCGTTCCTTATCCTCGATTAATCTTAAAGTAGACCGTATTTACTATATTAGCTATATTATTACTCTCGTTATTAAGGCTCTTTTATTTAGTAAAGGTATTAGCGTATAAGAAAAGAATCTTATTAAGGCTTTAAAGGAGTAGGGTATAGTTCTCTAGTCCCTTAAAGGTATTATTAGTAAGCTATATAACCTTATTATCTATATTAATAAAACGACGTACGCTATACGTAGTTAATAGCTTATATATATATTATTAAGATAAGCGATAGTATACTATTCGTTAGTATACTCCTTAGTAACGGTAGTATTTAATAGAACGGAACGTTCTATATAATTAAGCGTGGTCTTAAGTATTAGCCTACTATTAATTTTTATTAAGCATAGTAAAAGCCTTTAAATAAAAATAATAAGTATAAGATAGCCGGACCGGGGGCGGACTCGCCCGACGCGCCCTTGCCCTTAGCGGCGGGGGCCTTCTAACTAGCGCGAACACGAGTTTCTAGAGCAGCACGATAAAGGCGCTCTTATACCGAACCCTTAATAAGGGAAGGGCTATCGACCTCGGACTATGCTTAGTAGAGGGCACTAGCGGCCTCCTCGCCTTCGGAGGTAATCTAGAACTTAGATTAGCACCGAACTCGGATAGCACTATAGCAGGAAGGGGTCACTTACTCGGTAATAAGACTAGTTAGAGTCGGCGTAAGCGATATACGCTTTAGCCTTTACGGCTATTAAAGTTAGCAAAAATACTAAAGGTAGGACCGACCTAGGATAAAGCTAGGATTAATACGTATAAGACTAGTTTTAATAGCCGGCGAAGGACTTATAGGTAAGCTTACTAGTAAGACGCCCGATATACGTAAAATATAGGATAGAGCGCTCCGATCCCGCTACTATAGCGACTTTCTTACGAGGAGGGGGTTTTAGAGGAGGCAAGCCGCTACTACCTAAGTCGGCTTCCTAGTTAGATATTACGACGCGACGACGAGCGAACTAGATACGGTGTTAAGGAGACCCGGAGTTATAGAAACGAGGCGGGCGAGGTAGTAGTTAGGCCTACGAAAGAGATAGATAATAGAGGGATAGGAGGAGGTACGTACGGAACCGGGGGGGGAGGGCAGGTATATATAGGCGCGAGCCGGGCGCGCGCAATTAGTAACCACGAGATAGAGGGTAAATATAGGCCGCCGCGCCCCCGATCGGGAAGTCGCGTGGCCGGACGGGAACCGATTTACGATTAGCGGAGCCGGCCGACCGAATTTCGATTAGCCGGCCCTACCTAGGAGCGACCTATACCAGCGCCCGGCCCGGCAACCGGACATTACCTACCCTACTAACTAACGGACCGATAAGCCGACGTAACCGCGGCTACGCGGCCGCGACGCGGGAGCTAGGGTAAATAGAGGCGCCCGCGAGTCGGGCCCCCGGAGAGAGACTACTACCTATAACCCTAGGCCCGGGCTAGCGAGCCCGGGCCGCGGCCGCTCGGGATAGTAGCGGCCACGGCCCGAGAGGGCCCGCGCTAAGACGCGATTTCGCGGGAGGAGCCCGCGGTAGCCGGCGTAAATTTCCTATATACTACTACCACGACCTCGTTCGAGGCGGACCCGTATTAAAAGAGGGGAGGGTTTTCCCCTAGGCACTCTAGTTTTTCCCTCCTATTTAATATTAAAGTTCTAGATACCTCTAGCTAGGTCCCTAGCGTAATCTTAATAATAATAATAATAAGTATAAGAATAACTTCCTTACTATAAGAAGGTATAAGTAATAAGCGTAGGATTAGGTAATTAATAACGTAAGCGAAAAGAGCGGTTAAAGGAGTATAGGGTAGGATTTCGTCCGGAATTTATAGCGAGTATATAAGGGGCTAAATAATATATTAAAAGAATAGCGTTATAAAAGATACTTATAAACTTACTTATACTATCTATTACTCTTAGGGAAATCCTTTATCTTTTATAGACTATTTCTCGATTACTAGTAGACTAATTAATTAGCTTTTTAGTATATTCTATAGTGCTTAAAAGGCTCTATCTATAGTATGTCTTCCAGACTTAGTAGGTGGTCTAATTATAGCGTGGTAGCTAACGTAAGACTATAGGTTCTAGTATAAGTAGTAGGTTTAACTAGAATATTCTATGCCCTACCTATTCTCGTATCGCGGATATCTTTAGAACCGCTAGGCTAGAATAGGTAATAAGGTATTAGTTCTACTTATAATTAACTTATATATTTTATATATATTCTTATTTATTAGGATAAGCTTATCTTAACCCGCGTTTCTTAAAGGAAGCTATAGATATCTAGTAGAGGTCTTTTATCTTTAAAGGTTATTCCCTTAGACTATATTATAGAGCCTCTTTTTACTAGTTTATTTTATAGAGCCTCCCTATACTTATAATTTCTTTATAAGAGTAAAATAAGAATATAAAGGTATATTCTTATAGCCTCCCTTAAAGAGTACTAGGTAAATAGTACTCTTTACTAGTAATTTCTTTTATAGTAGAATTATCCTTATTAAGAATAAGGTATATAATTCTCGCGAAGAGAGATACGAGAAGTATATAAAAAATGCACGAAGGTGAAATTAGAAGTAAGGGGTCGGACAGGCAGGGCAGAGGGATTTAATTCTTATAGGAGCAGCAAGAAAGGTAGGGGAGTAATTATTATATTGCCTTAATTATCCTTCTTTCCTCTATCTAACGCCCCTATTTATACCCGTCTAGCATCTTAATTAATAAAGAAGATCCTACTTAAAGAAGCCACTAATATCCTTTTAACTACCGAGCTTTTTGCCGGTTTTTTCCTTCCTTTGCAGCCGTTTCCGGCATATCTATCTTATCTCTCGCTACTTTATGCTTTCCCTTATGCCCCCACCCTCCTTTCTATACCTCTTCTCGGCTCCTTCTTCTATACCGGGTGTTTTAGCTTCCTTGGTCCCTCTTACTAAGGGATATCTTCGAGAACTACGAAATTAGGCCACGCTTCGCGACACACCCCCTTAGCTATAGCCTGCCCTTATAGTAAGGGCATAGCTAATACGGCTTCGGGCTAGTAAGCGTATAGAGGAGGTTCTTAGCTCTGCACTTCTCCCTTTACTTAAGGAAAGCAGGGGCCCTTTCGGGTCCCTAGGCTCTTTTAGACCTACTTAAGGAAAAGGGGCCTAAAGAGGGGAAAGTCCTATAAGAAAGGGGGCCTTCTTAGAAGGGAAAAACCTAATTAAAATAGGGGGCCCTTTAAAGGGAAAAACCTCTTCCTTTTCTTCGGCTATAGACGTTACCTTCTCGTACGGGCCATTAGCTCCTCTTATAGACTCTTAAGGCGGGCCTCTAAGGACAGCTTCTCTCGAACGTCTTCTAGCCTAATTTGCTATAAGAAGACAGCTAGCTTCTACTTCGGCAGGGGCTTCGTAAGACCGTCGGCTTTTATTAATGCCGTTAGAACCTAACGGACGGAAATAAGTCCCCTTTAGACCTCTTAGCGTAACTAATGCTAGTAGATATCGATATACCGTAGCCGGGTCGATAACTTACTATTTTCCGTAAGAATTTATATAGTCTACGTATTATCGTATTCTATAGCTAATAAGGTCGGAATTTATAGTCGTAGAGATATTAATAGCCGGCTAAGGAAAATCGCTTCTTTTAACGCTTCTAAAAGAGCTAGTAGCTCTGCCTCCGTACTAGAAGTCGTAACGGTGGCCTGCTTCGAAGCTCTCTAAGCAATGGTTCCTCTAAAAAGGGATATAATATACCCCTATAAGCTCTTTCTATCTAAGGAATTGTCTATAAAGGACGAATCGCTCGAATAAAGGAAGATTTCGGCAGCTAATTTCTTCCTTTCCTGCCCTCCTAGGCGCAGACTATATAATCTCGTTAAATAGAGATAAAGGATAGCTCTATCTACTACTTCTTAATGCCTAGGGCTAGGATTCTAGTTATGCCTAGCTAGCCGGGAGACCGTAAAAGAGATATCCGGTCTAGTAGAAATAGCTAAAAAAAGCAGGGGGCCTACCTTCTATTAATATTAGTGTTTCTCTTGCTCCCTAGCTTAAAAGGACGGATTAGGTAAAAGCTCTTCGTTTAATATAGGCGTAGAGGGAAGCTTCTTATCGAGGGAATTAAGAAGGAATTTATAAGCGACCTTATCGATATAGGCGTCCTAGGTAAGCTAGATAGTCCGTTAGGACCTATTCCGAAGGATTCGTATCCCTAGGAACCACTTTAGCTCCCCTAGCCTAGTTATCTTATACCTTTATTATAGGCCTTTTATAGCCTCCCTAGCAGTTGCTTCTTCCTCTTTCGGGTAAGCCTAGATAATATCGTCGACGTAGAAGAAGACTATGATTTTACCCTTCTATATTATACACGGTTCCTAAGGGACTTTCTTAAAGCCTAGGGCTTCGAGGGAACCTATTAAATGCTATTACTAAAGAAAGGGTGATCTTCGTAGTCCGTATAGAGCTTTCCTAAGCCGTAGAACCTTTCCTAGCTATTAGAAGCCTAGTAGAAGGCGTATATAGATAACTTCTTCTTCCTCGAGTAAGTAGTTAATAAAGGCGTTAACTATATCTATCTAATTAAGTTCGAGGTCGAATTCTACTACTATAGCTATAAGGGTCCGAAAAGACATCCCTGCTAAGGTAGTTGCCTTAGTAGGAAGATCCCCTTTTTCCTACTAGTTCCCATATATAACTAGCCGGGCTTTGCACTTTTAAAGGAAGCCGTGTTTATTAGTCTTATAGATAAAGACCTACTTATAGCTAAGGACCTGTTTTCCTCTTGCTTTTTCCTTAAGGATTTCTTCGAAAGACCCTATCTCTTCGTATAAGGCTAGGTAGTCTTTCTAGGCCTAGAAAAACTAGTCTCTAAAAGGGTGTCTTTCTAGCTGCTTCTGGTTTGCTAGTAGGTCCGGGAGGTCTCTTTTATATACCTTCCTTGCTAATAGAGGCTTAAAAAGCCGGCCTGCTATGAATGCTCCGTGGGAACCGTCTTCTATAGGCATTAGATAGAAGTCGGAAAAACGATCGAAATAGGGGAGAGGTTAGTCTTCTTTATTAACCGTATCGGGCCCTATACCTTCCTTTGCTTCTCGAAGCAGGGATAAAAAGGCAGCCGGGTAATCCTTCGAGAGAGGTGCCTTTCCTACCCCCTTAGGGGTCGAGACGGGAAGACTAACTAAAAAAGCTGCTTCTAGATCTTCTTCTTACGTAGGAGGAGGCGTAGGTAGGCAGGCGTATTCTACCTCTACCGCTTTCCTATAGTCTCCTTCTTCGTCTAGATTATCTAATCTAGCAGCTTCCTCTTCTTCTTCGAAGTCGGCGTTATCCTCGACTACTTCGACGTCGGTTTCTTCTTCCGTTTCCTCGTCTAGGACCTCTTCTTAAGACTATTAGGAAGGGGGGATTTAGATCTTCTAAATTAGCTAACGTTATATAAGTAAGAGGGGCTGTTAATCTTTCTTTCCGTCGAAGAAGCTAGATTCGTCGAAAATTATATCCTTAGTCGAAATAACCTTCTATAAAAGAGGAATCTAGATCTAGAAGATATTCATAGAATTATACCTAATAAGGTAACTAATAAAGGCTCTAGGATTAAGCTTTCTTTTCTTCTTCCTTTTTAGCTATATATCGGTAGTTATTGCGTATGCCTTATAGCTATAGGCACGAAGGTAGGCTAGCGAGGCCCTCTTCTTCGTAAAGAGCTCGAGGGGGGATTTCTAGTCTATTCCTTAGGTCTTAAAAAGGGTCTCTAGGTCCCTATAGTCCCTTAGTCCCCTAAGGTCCCTTAGGGTCCGGTTCTAAAGGTAATAGGCGGTCTTAACGACTTCCCTTTAAAGGTCGTGTAGAAGCTTTATAGTAAGTCTTATTATACGGGCCCTTTCTATTATAGCACCCCCTAATCTTTCTGCCCCTCCGTTCTAGGCCTAAGTATTTAGTGCTAATAGGAGGGGTAAAATGCCCCCTTTTCGAAGCTAATTTAAGATATCCTTCGTAAATAGCTCTCCGTTAGACCGTATCTTTTTTACCTTATGGCTAAAGTAGGATTTTATCTAGTTAACGAAGTCCAGGAGGGCAGACTAGTTATACTTACTTAGGTAGGTCCGTAAGAAATAGGGGAAAACCATCCCTAAATAAGCATCTATAAAAAACATTACCTTAACGAAGCTTTCCTAGTCCCTATAGACGTCGGTCTAGTCGACCTAAATTTCCTTATACGGCTAGTCCGGCCGTATTAGGGTCCGTCTAGAAATTCGTCTCCTAGTCTTCCCTTAGCCGCAATATTCGTATTCGACGGTCTTTAGGCCCCTTATTTATACGCCCTATTATTGACCTAGCTTATATAAAGCTAGGGGGCCCGGGTAACTAAGTCGTGCGTGCTAAAGAATGCCGTCTCCTTAGGCTACTAGAAGAGGGTCCTTTATACCTACCCTCCTTCGAGCAGGGAAAGCTGATTTCTCGAGTAGTTCCTTCCTAAGGATAGGTTGGAATTCGAGAATAAATTAACCGAATTTCTCCTCGATAAGACTAATAGTCTAATTCTTCTAGACTAGCCTCGTAGGTTTAGACGTCGTATCCTAGAAGATTCCTTCCTCTTAAAGAAGGCGGAAGGAAATTAGGCTCGTTAAAAATCGAGGGCAAAAAGCTACCCTTTTTCGTCGAAGAATTCGTATAGACCTATTAGGTAATTTCATCGTAAAATTCACCCTTCCGTATCCCTCTATCCGTACGGTTAATTCCCCGGCAATAAGATATTCCTTTCGTGCCTTCTTAAAGGACCGGAATTATAAGAGTATATTATAGATATCGAGGGAAGCACTAGAGTTAAGGATAGCTGATTTTCGTAGGGGATAATTAGAGGGCTCTAACGGTTGGTTTTAGCCCTATTAATCCGTAGGGAAGATAAAGGCCGGATTTACTATACTAACGATTTTTCCTCGAATTTACGGTAGCGGCGTTAGTTACTATTTCTTAGCAACCTAAATCTCGTCTATCTTCTTTTATAACGAGGGGTCCTCCTTAAGAGACTATTATACTATTTCTCGTAGCCTCTTTAAAGGGTTAATTCCTTTAGGTCGGTTTTCCTCAAAGACCTACTAGTAGTCTTTTAGCCGATAGGGCTTTTTATATGCTTAGTAGGTAGGTCGATTCCTTCTTATACGTTGTCTCTTCGAGGAATCCTCGTCCCGATCTAGAAGGTCTGCTTAAAAACCTCCCCTTTTTACCCCTTATTGCTAATTTTAACGAAGAGGTTCGATTTCGACTAGTTCCCTAATTTTTCGACTAACGGACTAAAAGGTCTATTAGGGGACTAGTCGGGCCGGTCTAACTAACGGGACCGGGGCCGGGCCCGGAGCAAAAGGCGGAGCCGGGGCCGGGCCTATAGCAGCCGTTAAAGATAGTATTAATGCTCTCGAGGGAGGAGGAGCCGAAGGAGTAATAGCCGTAATAGCAGCAGCGGGGGCCGTAGTAATAGGGGCTGCAGCAGCTATAGGTCGAGCCGTCTAGGTCGAGTGCTAGCCACGAAGGAATAAGACTGCTTACTATTATACTCTAGCAGCCTCTTCGTCTAGTTCTCGGCTAGCTTCTTAAAAGATAGTCGAGTAACCGTTACTAATAGGCTTTATTAGCAAAGATATATCCTATAGCTACTAGCCGGAAAGAGCTTCTATAAGGAAGTATTAGTTAGCTTCCTTAAGGATTTCTTCCTACTTAGCTAGCCACGAAGAAGCTAGTAGGTTCCTAGCAGAAAAAGCTCCTAGGTAGGCCGTATAGGTCTTCCTAATACGGTTAGTTATATAACCTCTCGAGGGAGCTATTAAGGTCTCGAGCTTTAAAAGCTACTACCTAGGAGTCTCTTCCTCTCGAAGAGAGATTAGCTTTATAGCACTAACGGATTCTATTATCGCCGTATAAGCAGCCGTTAGTAGCTTCGTTTCGTAGAGGTATTCCTTTCGGTGACTCTTATAGTCGCCTAAGGTAGTAGAAAAAGCTCTCTATTATATAGAGGTTAGCTTAGAGAAGAGGGAAGCTCCCTCTATAAAGTCCGTTGCCCTAGGATAAAGAGGGGGCTCGAGAGGGTCCTGCTTATTAGAGAAGACTAAATTATAGATAGTTCTATCTACACGAGCCCGTAGCTCTTTTACCTACTTATCCTAATCTTAGGGCTCTATAAGAATCGTCCTACGGACCGTAGGGACGGTAGAGGAGTCGTTTTTCGATATTATTGCGGAAGAAGAGGGGGGGGGCAGAAAAGTCGGTTAAAAATCGGCTTTTCTAGTAAGAGGGGTAAAAGGGAGCTACGAGGGATATAAGAAGGGTGCCTTTTATAGCAGCCGGAAGGTATAGGAATACTATTCCTCCCGGGCTTATAACTCTCGCGAAGAGAGATACGAGAAGTATATAAAAAATACATAAAGGTAAAATTAAAAGTAAGGGGTCGGACAGGCAGGGCAGAGGGATTTGATTCTTATAGGAGCAGCAATAAAGGTAGGGGAGTAATTATTATATTGCCTTAATTATCCTTTTTTCCTCTATCTAACGCCCCTATTTATACCCGTTTAGTATCTTAATTAATAAAGAAGATCCTGCTTAAAGAAGCTACTAATATCCTTTTAACTACCGAGCTTTTTGCCGGTTTTTTCCTTCCTTTATAGCCGTTTCTAGTATATCCGTCTTATCTCTCGCTACTTTATGCTTTCCCTTATGCCCCTACCCTCCTTTCTATACCTCTTCTCGGCTCCTTTTTCTATACCGGGTGTTTTTAGCTTCCTTAGTCCCTCTTACTAAGGGATATCTTTAAGAACTACGAAATTAGGCCACGCTTCGCGATAATAATAAGAATATAAAGGAAAATTTTAAAACCCTTTCTAGGAAAATCCTTAGTAGGAAAAATCCTAGTTATAGTTATAATACTTCTCTTCTTTTTAGATAAACCTTTATAAGGAAAAGGCCTTATAGAGTTATTATAAGAAACATTTAATAAGGAAAAAGCCCTATTTTTATAAGTTATTTTTTATTAATAGGAAACCTTTTTAAAGGAGAAAACCTATTAGTTATATATAAAGGAAAAGCAAAGAAAGTAAAAGACAGCTAAAAAAAAACCTCTATTAATATCGCGAAGCGTGGCTTAATTTCGTAGTTCTTAGAGATATCTCTTAGTAAGAGGGACTAAGGAAGCTAAAAACACCTAGTATAAAAAAAGGAAGAATAAGCTAAAAAGAGGTATAGAAAGGAGGGTAGGGGTATAAGGGAAAGTAAAAGTAGCGATAGCTTCTTATAAAGGTAGCAAGAGATAAAGGAGGGGAAAAACCGGTAAAAAGCTTAGTAGTTAAGAGGATATTAATAGCTTCTTTAAGTAGGATCTTCTTTATTAATTAAGATACTAAATAAGTATAAAAAAGGGCGTTAGATAAAGGAAAGAAGGAGAATAAAGGTAATATAATAATTACTCCCTTACTATAATTACTCCCTTACTATAATTACTACCCCTATAAGAATTAAATATCTCTGCCTTACCTATCCTACCCCTTACTTATAATTTTACCTTTATATAGTTTTATATACTTCTTATATCTTTCTTTATAAAAGTTATAAGCCTAGGAAGAATAAAATTCTTATACCTTCTAGCTACTATAAAAGGCACCTTTCTTATATCCCTTATAGCTTCCTTTTACCCCTCTTACTAGAAAATCTAATTTTTAACTAACTTTTCTACCTTTCCCTTATAATAATATTAAAAAACGACTTTACTGCCCCTATAGTCTATAAGACGATTCTTATAAAGCCCTAAGATTAAGATAAGTAGGTAAAGGAGCTATAGGCTTATATAAATAGAACTATTTATAATTTAGTTTTCTTTAATAAGTAGGACCCTCTTAAGCCCCCTCTTTATCCTAAGGCAACGGAATTTATAGAGGGAGCTTTCCTCTTCTCTAAGCTAACCTCTATATAGTAAAGAGCTTTTTCTACTACCTTAGGTAACTATAAGAGTTATCGTAAGGAATACCTTTATAAGATAAAGCTACTAACTACTACTTATATAGTAATAATAAAACCGGTTAGTACTATAAAGCTAATCTCTCTTTAATAGGAAGAGACTCTTAGGTAGTAGCTTTTAAAGCTTAAGACCTTAATAGCTCCCTTAAGGGGCTATATAACTAACTATATTAAGAAGACTTATACGGTATACCTAGGAGCCTTTTCTACTAGGAACCTACTAGCTTCTTCGTAGCTAGCTAAGTAAGGAGAAATCCTTAAGGAAGCTAACTAATACTTCCTAATAAAAGCTCTTTCCGGCTAGTAGCTATAGGATATATCTCGACTAATAAAGCTTATTAATAATAGTTACTTAACTATCTTTTAAGAAGCTAGCTAGGAACTAAATAAAGAGGCTACTAAAGTATAATAGTTAGTAGTCTTATTTTTTTATAGCTAGTACTTAACTTAGACGGTTTAACCTACTACCCTTATAGTTACTATAGCCCTTATTACTACGGCCCCCGCTATAGTAACTATAGCTACTAACCCGGCCCTAGCTCCGCCTCTTACTCTAAGCCTAGCCTTAGTCCTATTAGTTAGACCGGCCTAACTAGTCCCTTAATAAACCTTTTAGTCTATTAGTCGGAAAATTAAGGAACTAGTCGAAATCGAACCTCTTTATTAAAATTAATAATAAGGGGTAAAAAGAAAGGGTTTTTAAGTAGACCTTCTAAACTAAAATAAGAATTCCTAGAAGAAACGACTAAGGAGGAATCGACCTACCTACTAAGTATAAGAGTCTTTAACTATTATAGGTTATAGGCTTAGGCTATAGCCTAAGCCGTATAGTTACGTATAGAGGGCCGGATCCCGTATATATATATACGGGCTAGCCGCGTATAGGAGAGCTCTATATAGCTTATTAATATTATCCTACGGACGGCACCTACGTATACGCCTCTACCTACTCCGTGATAGTATAAGCTATTAATTAATAGATCTAATAGATATCTCTCTAGAGAGGGCGCCTCCCCCTTAAGGAAGTACTCCGCCCCTCCTTAGACGGATAGGAAGTATCGTAGCTATCCTAGAAGCGATTAAAAGCGCGACGGCTAGTAAGAAGGATAAGGTTCTCGCTATACTAAGGGAGCCGTCTACGAGACCGGCTTTAACCCCTACGACCTCTATAACGCTAGTTACGGCGGCGATACTACCGATAAGGAAGCCGCTCCCTTAGCCGACTTAGGATAGTAAGCTAGAGTCCTTTTACTTCTTCCTTAGCCGGCTATAGATAAAGTTTATAACCGACGAGAAATAGGGCTTAAATAGCTATTGCAATATAGCGTGGTATTCGCTCCTCTATACGCTACCGGAGCCCTAGATATAGCGGATCTCTAGATTCTAAGATAAGGGCGGCCCTAGGGGTAGACGCGACCTATAAGACTTCTTTTAATACCTTATATATACGTTCGGTAATATATAGGAGCGGGAGAAGGTATAAGATAGGCTATAGACCCTTAAGTAAAGAGATAGATAAACCTTTAGCGAATTCCTTCCCGATTTCGAAGAGACGCTCTTATAGGTAGCGGGGACTATAGTATAAGAAGATAGCGCGAAGCTTATATAGCTATAGAATTCGATTACGCTAGCCCTATAGGAGCTACTTATCCCTATAATTATACCTACTAACTATAGCGAGTATATAAGCCGGTTAATAAAGGTAGCTTAGGGCTATAAGTAGATACCGCGTTTCTAGAAGCTCTATAAGCGCACGCTATATAGCGGCGATAGGATTACCGCCCCTCCGTAAGATAAATAACCGGCTATCGATATAGATAGGGATACCTTAATATCGGCTACCCGTATAGACCGGGCTAAACGCGGTAAGAAGACGCCGTCGACTACCCCCTATACCGCCCCGTACTCTAAGTAGCAGGCAAAGTAGGTAACGAGCAAGGAAATCGGGAAGAGAAAGGCTAACGGCCGCTGCCTACGTTATAAAGTATCTATATACTTTATATTAAAATGCCCCTTCCTTTTAGCTAAGCGGCCTATAGCGGTTTAAGTAGCGAAGATAGAACCGCTCCTTACCTTAGACGATAAGGAGGACTCCGCCCCCCTAAGCCTAAAGGAAAAAGAGTAGCTCTAGTATAAAGATAGGCTCTAGAGCCTTAATTACTAATACTAGTAAAGGAGAAGGAAGAATTATCCGCCTATATAGAAGAAGAGCCTACTTTAATATAGGTTATAATTAATAACTCTTTGCCTATTACTGCCTTTATAGATAAGGGCTACTAGTGCTACGCCGTAGTTAATAAGGCACTTACGCGAGAGATATAAGTATTAGTAGAAAAGATCGCCTTAAGGCGAGTAAAGGGCGCCTTAAGCGCGATAGAGGGTACGGTAATTAAGGGCATTACATAGCTAGCTATAGAGGTCGACGGTTACTATAAGCTTATCGTAGCCTATATAATCCCCTAACTAAAGTTTCCCTTAATCCTTAGGAAACCCTAGTTATTATATATAGAGTTATACTTAGTTCTATACTAAAGGAAGCTATAGTTTAGGCCTATATAACGGTAGGTCTACTATAACGACGGTTCTATAAGTATAGGACTAAGCGTATAAGCTTTATACTTAGTATAAGAAGTCCTTGCCTTTATCTTTATAGGAATAGTACGATAGGTAAAGCGGGGGCAAGGCCGGGCAGCGGCTAACGTAGCGGTCTACGTAGTTAGCCTAGCGGATATTAATAAGGCCCTTTAAATAAAGAAGCTAAAGTCGCCCTCTAAGCTATAGTAATAGAGACCGGAGCGCTTTTATAACCTCCTACCGCTATTTAAGTCCTAGGAAGCGGATAAGCTTAACCTATATAAGCTAGGGGTAGACTATAGGATCGTACTCCGTACTAATAAGAAGGGGTAGGAACTACCTATACCGTTTAGACCGCTATATAGTATATTATACGTAGAGCTATTAGTACTAAAGAAGATACTAAGGGACCTCTTAAATAAAGGTTTTATTTAAGTAAGTAGCTCTAAAGTAAGAGCGCCGGTCCTATTTATACGTAAACTAAGGGGCGGGATATAGTTCTATTACGACTATAGGGCTCTAAACGTAATTATAAAGCTAGACCGCTACCTCTTACCCTTAATCTTAGATATTCTCTATAACCTTTTAAAGGCGAAGTAGTTTATAAAGCTAGATATAAAATAGGCGTTTTATAAGGTATAGATCTCGGAGGGTAATAAGTAAAAGACAGCGTTCTATATACGCTATAGCTTATTTAAATAGCTTATAACGCCCTTTAGCTTCTTAGGAGCGCCCGCTACCTTTTAGCGTTATATTAATAATATACTTTAGGACTTCCTCGATAAGTTTGCCTCTATATATATAGATAATATCCTTATCTATATAAGCGGCTCTTATAAGGACTATATATAAAAAGTATAGAGGGTCTTAGAGCGCCTCTAACTTTATAGGCTTTACCTCGACCTAGATAAGTACGAATTTAGGGTTAAGAGGGTTAAGTACCTAGGCTTTATTATCTACGTAAGCGTAGGTATATAGGCAGACCCCGTAAAGATCTAAGCGATTTAGGACTAAGCTACCCTAACTATATAGATAAGCGTACGGAGCTTCCTTAGGTTCGCGAACTATTATAGGATATTTATTAAGGGCTTCTCCTATATTATAATACCCCTAAACGAGATTACTAGGAAGTAGACCGCCTTTTACTAGGGGCCTATATAAGAAGGAGCGTTCCGTACGCTTAAGGACTTATTCTCTTAAGCCCTAGTACTACTTTAGTAGGACTTTAACCGGTCTACGTTAGTTAAAGTAGACTATAGCGGCTAGGCACTTAGAGGAACGCTCTCTTAGGAGGTAGATAGGCGAAAGTAACTAGTAGCGTTCTACTCCCGTAAGCTAACCCTAGTAGAGCGGAATTACGCTATTTATAATAAGGAGATACTAGCGATTATTAGCTACCTTAAGTAATAGTAAGTAGAGCTCTAGAGCTATAAGAGCTTCGAGGTTCTTATAGACTATAGGAACCTCGAGTACTTTATAACTCGCTAGTACCTCTTAGAGCGGTAAGCCTACTAAGCGGAGTATCTCTTATACTTTAACTTCTAGATTAAGTACCGCCCTAAGCGGGACTCCGCGGTCTTAGACGCGCTTTCCTAGAGGGATTAGGACCGGCTAACGGGAGCGGATATCGAGGCCCGGGATCTATAGCTTATCCTATAGGAAGCACTACGGACTTATATAGGAGCTTCCCTAGTAAAGGAAGACGTAGTACTAGTAAATAAGCTTCCCTCTACGCCCTTACCTCGGTCTAGCGAGGAGGGATAGACCGGCCTAAGGGCGCGCGCGGTAAAAGTATTCTAAGATAAGGCCCTTTAACGCTTATAAGATAAGATAGTAGCTCTAGACCGCACCTATAAGGGCGTGCGCCGCGCTATTAAGTCCGGCGCTCGACGCTTAGATCTAAAGCTAAAGCTAAAGGTATAAGTAGCCGACTACTATATTAACCTATAAGGGCATTTACGCTAGCGGGGGAGACTATAGGTACCGGGCGCACTATATACTATAAAAGCTAAGGAGAAAGAGGGACCGCTAAAGCTAGATAAATAGAACGAGCTCTAAGGGAGGCTAGTTTAACTTATCTATAACTCTAGCGTCGTAGGTTACTTAGGTAGATAGGGTATAGTAGTAGGCCTTATAAGGGACTTTTACTAGCCCCTCCTATAGTACTACGTTCGTTGCTTCCTCTATAACTACGATATTTATAGCCGTATAAAGATCTAAAGGGCGTAGCTTAAGGGGCTACTTAAGTAGCTTCTAGTACCCGACTAGTTCTATACGTATATATAAATAGACTTTATAATAGACCTCCTACTTATAAAGGGCGGCAACCGCTATATATAGGTAATTAAGGACCGACTTAGTAAGTTTATAATATTAAAGCTAATACTATCTATAAATATAGAGTCTTACGTAGAGCGCTTCCTATAGTACTAGGCCCGCTTATATAGCTAGCTAGCCTTTATTATAAGCGATAGGGGATCGAATTAGACTAGCCGCTTTTAGTAGCACCTATACTAACTACTTTAGATTATATAACTACTTAGTATAGTATATTACCTATAGACTAATAAAGGGCCCGAAAGGGTTAACTAAGAGGCGTAGGCTTACCTATAGGCTATCGTAGCTTATAACTAAGTAGACTAAGACCGGTAGCTCCCTACGGCCTAACTTACGTTAAATAGTAAACTATATACCTTTATTAAGATAGCCCCTTTCTTTATAATATATAGCTTTAAACTACCCTTACTAGTTCCCTTTACTATAGATATAGTAGCGGAGTAGTATAGTAATTTATTATTAAAGGGCCGCGCCTCTATATTCGTATAAAAGCTATAGGAGACTATAAATTATTACTAATCCGCGATAGCCGCCGCGGCGTAAGATTAAGAGCGGCACGCTAATAAGACTAAGGCCCTAGTAAATAGGTTCGCGGTAGGAGATAAGGTATAGCTAGACCTCTATAACTATAGGTCGGTATAACTAAAGAAGAAGCTTAACTAGCTATATATAAAGTTTATAGTATAAAGGGTTATTAGCCTATAGGTTATAAAGCTCGATAGTCTCTTAATAGGGGTCTATAATAAGATTAATATAGACCTCTTTTATAGAGCCTCCTTTAACCCGCTACCTAGATAAGAAGTAGTAGACGCCTAACCGCCTATAATCGAGGTAGAGGGAGAGGACGAGTTTAAGGTTAAAGAGATATAAGCTATACGCTAGAAAAAGGTCGGTAAGGGGAAACGCTAAGAGGTCCTCGTTAAGTAGCGCGGGTATCTTAACCTTACGTAGGAACCTATATATAAGTTTATAAGAACTATAGCCCTTAATAAGTTTAAAGCCTTATTTAAAATAGTAAATAAGAATAATAGACTAGCGGACTATTAATAGTAGCCCGGGCTAAGACTATAAAGTAGGTAAAGTAGAGTAGGTAGTTATAATAATATAAGCGTAATTATATAAGCAGAGATAAAAATAGCGTTTATTTTAGGGTAGAGCCCTTAGACTACTTTATCCTTATCGTTATCCTTATCCTTATCCTTATTATCTTCCTCTACCTTATTAGTAGCGGCGGCGCTCTCTAAGGCGCTTAGGCGGCCCTCTAGGCCCGCGAGCTAGTTAGCGGTAGCGGCGGCTCTAAAGGCTCTAAGGGCGGGGGGGGCCTAGCTAGTAGTAGCGGCGGGGGCGGCGGCGGGCACGGCTAAGGGGACCGCCGATAAAGCGACGAAGGTAGTATCCCTAGTACTAAGAGAGTTAGTAGTAGAAGTAAAAGAGCTAGATAAGAGGAACTTACTTAAGGACGAGGCCCTAGCGCTCGAGGGTATAGAGATTATAGTAGGCGGCGGCGGCGGCGGTAAGGCGCTTCTTAGTAGCCCCCCGTGCCTACCTATACGCGCTAGCCTTTTAAGCTAACGCCGTAGCGAGTAGGATAGGAGGCGCCGCCTTATAGGCGCGGCCGGCACGCGCGTACTAGTAATAACTACCGCTACGGCGGCGCCTAACTTAGTTAGTATAGGGGAGCTCCTACGACGCGTAACGTATATAGGGGGCCGCGCGGGCGGCTCCGGCCTATACTTAGCGTTTATACTTTAAGAAGTTAGCGGAAAATAGCTACTACGCTCGCTAAGTAGCGGACTTATAAGGGTAGTAGTAGCAGAGGCGGGGGTAGAGGGGCCGGGCGTTACGGCCGGCGGCGGGGATAGCGTCGTTACCTAAAAGGGCAACGTAAGGGCGGCTAGCGTAGTAGAGGTAGAGGCGGCGGCGGTAGGCGCGGTCGCGGGGGCGCGGGTAGGAGTAGCGGTAGCGGCGGAGCTATCGTCGGCCGTGCTTAGTATAGCGTCGACGAATAACTCTATACGCTCTAAGAAGGAGGAAGCGGGGGAGGGGGAGGTAAATATATCTATCGCGGAAGTTAGTATTATAGATTACGGCCTCTTACTTTATAGGGCAGAGAACTTATTAGTTAAAGTTATTATTATTAGGGCTATTATTACTACTATAGCTATTACTATAAGTATATATTAATAAAGCGGCCTATATAGCTAAGAATAAACTAACGCTTTAAGTAAAGCGGAACTTACCTATTACTACTACTATTATAGTTAAAAAAGGAGAAGAAGGAAAAGAAAAAGGAAGGGAGGGATACCGCCTTATATACCCTTAGGTAGAGGAGGCTGCTTAAGGCTAAAGGGACGGGTAACCTAAGGCTTATATAGGTCTAGGCCGGCCGCTAGCTACCTAGGGGCGTATATAATAAGTTACGCCCTTATTTAAATAGCTAGCTAGCCGATAAGTATAGAGCCTAGTTCTAGCTGCCTAAGCTAATAAGCGCGGGGATAATAGGGCTAGTAGGGCTAGTATAATTAACGGAAAAGGGTAGGGTAGAGCTAGCGGTATAGGCCCTATAGTATAAAAGCCGTTAATAGGGTAACGCCGCGCCGCGCTTAAGGGAGGGCATTATATAAGAGTCTTTAACTATTATAAGTTATAGGCTTAGGCTATAGCCTAAGCTATATAGTTACGTATAAAGGGCCGGATCTTATATATATATATATAGGCTAGCCGCGTATAAGAGAGCTCTATATAGCTTATTAATATTATCCTATAGACGGCACCTATATATACGCCTCTACTTACTCTATAATAGCCTCCCTTTTAAGGAAGTACTCCGCCCCTCCTTAAATAGATAAGAAGTATTATAGCTATCTTAAAAGCAATTAAAAGCGCGATAGCTAGCAAAAAGGATAAGGTTCTCGCTATACTAAGGGAGCTATTTATAAGACTAGCTTTAACCCCTATAACCTCTATAACGCTAGTTATAGCGGCGATACTACTAACGTAAAAGCCGCTCCCTTAGCCGACTTAGGATAGTAAGCTAGAGTCCTTTTACTTCTTCCTTAGCCGGCTATAGATAAAGTTTATAACTAACGAGAAATAGGGCTTAAATAGCTATCGCGATATAGCGTAGTATTTACTTCTCTATACGCTACTAAAGCCTTAGATATAGCGGATCTCTAGATTCTAGGATAAGGGCGGCCTTAAGGGTAAACGCGACTTATAAGACTTCTTCTAATACCTTATATATACGTTCGGCAACGTATAGGAGCGGGAGAAGGCGTAAGATAGGCTATAGACCCTTAAGTAAAAAGACGGATAAACCTTTAGCGAATTCCTTCCTAATTTTAAAGAGACGCTCTTATAAGTAGTAGGGACTATAGTATAGGAAGATAGCGCGAAGCTTATATAGCTATAGAATTTAATTACGCTAGCCTTATAGGAGCTACTTATCCTTATAATTATACCTACTAACTATAGTAAGTATATAAGCTAGTTAATAAAGGTAGCTTAGGGCTATAAATAAACGCTGCGTTTTTAGAAGCTCTATAAACGCACGCCGTATAGCGGCGATAGGATTACCGCCCCCCTATAAGATAAATAACCGGCTATCGATATAGATAGGGATACCTTAATATCGGCTACCTATATAGACCGGGCTAGACACGGTAAGAAGACGCTATCGACTACCCCCTATACCGCCCCGCCCTCTAAGTAGCGGGCGAAGTAAGTAATAAGCAAGGAAATTAAAAAGAGGAAGGCTAACGGCCGCTACCTATATTATAAAGTATCTATATACTTTATATTAAAATACCCCTTTCTTTTAGCTAAGCGGCATATAGTAGTTTAAGTAGCGAAGATAAAACCGCTCCTTACTTTAAACGATAAGGAGGACTCCGCCCCCTTAGGCCTAGAAGAAAAAGAGTAGCTTTAAAGTAAAGATAGGCTCTAAAGCCCTAATTACTAGTACTAATAAAGGAGAAAGAGGAATTATCCGCTTATATAAAAGAGGAGCCTACTTTAATATAAGTTATAATTAATAACTCCTTACCCGTTACTACCCTTATAAACGAGGGCTATTAGTACTATACTATAGTTAACGAGGCGCTTATATAAAAGATATAAGTACTAGTAGAAAAGATTGCCTTAAGGCGAGTAAAAGGCGCCTTAAGCGCGATAGAGGGTATAGTAATTAAGGGTATTACGTAGCTAGCTATAAAGGACGACGGTTATTATAAGCTTATTATAGCCTATATAATCCCTTAACTAGAATTTCCTTTAATCTTTAGGAAACCTTAGTTATTATATATAGAGTTATACTTAGTTTTATATTAAAGGAAGCTATAGTTTAGGCCTACGTAATAATAGGTCTACTATAACGATAGTTCTATAAGCATAGAACTAAGCGTATAAGCTTTATACTTAGTATAAGAAGTCCTTACCTTTATCTTTATAGGAACTATATAATAGGTAAAGTAAGGGCAAGGCTAAGCAGCGGCTAATATAGCGGTCTATATAGTTAGCTTAGTAGATATCGATAAGGCCCTCTAAATAAAGAAGCTAAAGTCGCCCTTTAAGCTATAGTAGTAAATACTAAAGCGCTTTTACGACCTCTTACTATTATTTAAGTCCTAGGAAGTAAATAAGCTTAACCTATATAAGCTAAGGGTAAACTATAAGATCGTACTCTATATTAATAAGAAGGGGTAGGAACTACCTATATTATTTAGACCGCTATATAGTATATTATACGCGGAGCTACTAGTACTAAAGAAAACGCTAAGGGACCTCTTAAATAAGGGTTTTATTTAAGTAAGTAGCTTTAAAGTAAGAGCGCTAGTCTTATTTATACGTAAACTAAGGGGCGGGATATAGTTCTATTATAACTATAAGGCTCTAAATATAATTATAAGGCTAGACCGCTACCCCTTACCCTTAATCTTAGATACGCTCTATAACCTTTCGAAATTAAAGTAGTTTACGAAGCTAGATATAAAATAGGCGTTCTATAAGGTATAGATCTTAGAGGGTAACGAGTAAAAGACAGCGTTCTATATATACTATAGCTTATTTAAGTAGCTTATAACGCCTTTCGGCCTCTTAGGAGCGCTTACTACCTTCTAGTATTATATTAATAATATACTTTAAGACTTCCTCGATAAGTTCGCGTTTATATATATAGATAATATCCTTATTTATATAAGCGGCTCTTATAAAGACTATATATAGAAAGTATAAAGGGTCTTAAAGCGCCTTTAACTTTATAAGCTCTACCTTAACCTAGATAAGTACGAATTTAGGGTTAAGAGGGTTAAGTACCTAGGCTTTATTATCTATATAAGCGTAGGTATATAAGCGGATCCTATAAAGATCTAGGCGATCTAAGACTAAGCGGCCCTAACTATATAGATAAGCGTATAGAGCTTCCTTAGGTTCGCGAACTATTATAAGATATTTATTAAGGGCTTCTTTTATATTATAAGTCCCTTAAATAAGATTACTAAGAAATAGACCGCTTTTTATTAAGGGCCTATATAAGAAGGAGTGTTCTATACGCTTAAGGACCTATTCTTATAGGCCCTAGTATTACTCTAGTAAGATTTCGACCGGTCTATATTAGTTAAAGCGGACTATAGTAGCTAGGTACTTAAAGGAACGCTCTCTTAAGAGGTAAATAAGTAGAAGTAACTAATAGCGTTCTACTCTTATAAGCTAACCTTAGTAGAGCGGAATTATACTATTTACGATAAAGAGATACTAGCGATTATTAGCTACCTTAAGTAATAGTAAGTAGAGCTCTAGAGCTATAAGAGCTTTAAGGTTCTTATAGACTATAGGAATTATAAGTACTTTATAACTTACTAGTACCTCTTAGAACGGTAAGCCCGCTAAATAGAGTATCTCTTACGCTTTAACTTCTTAATTAAGTACCGGCTAGGGCGGGACTTTATAGTCTTAGATATACTTTCCTAGAGGGATTAAGGCCGGCTAATAGGAGTAGATATCGAGGCCCGGGATCTATAGCTTATCCTATAAGAAGCGCTACGGACTTATATAAGAGCTTCCTTAGTAGAGGAAGGCACGGCGCTAATAGATAAGCCTTTCCTTATACCTTTACCTTAGCCCGGTAAGAAGGGATAGACCGGCCTAGGGGCGTATACGGCGTGGGTGTTTTAAGATAAGGTCCTCTAGCGCTTATAGGATAGGATATCGTTTTTAGACTATACTTATAAGAGTATACGCCGCGCCGTTAAGTCTAGCGCTTAATACCTCGATTTAAAGCTAAAGCTAAAGGTATAAGTAGCTAACTATTATATCGACTTATAGGGGCATCTATATTAGCGGGGGAGATTATAGGTACCGGGCGCGCTATATACTATAGAAGCTAGGGAGAAGGATAGACCGCCGGAGCTAAACAAACGGAATAAGCTCTAAGGGAAGCTAGTCTAGCTTATTTATAACTTTAGTATCGTAGGCTACCTAGGTAGGTAGGGCATAGTAGTAGGCCTTACGAGGGATTTTTACTAGCCCCTCTTATAGTACTATATTCGCCGCTTCCTTTATAACTATAATATTTACGGCCGTATTAAGATTTAAAGGGCGTAGCTTAAGGGGCTACTTAAGTAGCTTTTAGTGCCTAACCGGTTCTATATATATATATAGATAGACTTTATAATAGACCTCCTACTTATAAAAGGCAGCAACCGCTATATATAGGTAATTAAGGACCGACTTAGTAAGTCTATAGTATTAAAGCTAATACTATTTATAGATATAGAGTCTTACGTAGAGCGCTTCTTATAGTACTAGGCTTACTTATATAGCTAGCTAGCCTCTATTATAAGCGATAAGGGATTAAATTAAACTAGCTACTTTTAGTAATACCTATACTAGCTACTTTAAATTATATAGCTACTTAGTACGGTATATTACTTATAGACTAATAGAGGGCCTAAGAGGGTTAACTAAGAAGTATAGGCTTACTTATAGGCTATCGTAGCTTATAACTAAGTAAACTAAGACTATTAGCTCCCCGCGGCCTAACTTATACTAAATAATAGACTATATACCTTTATTAAGATAGCCCCTTTCTTTATAATATATAGCTTTAAACTACCCTTATTAGTTCCTTTTACTATAGATATAGTAGTAGAGTAGTATAGTAATTTATTACTAGAGGGCTACGCCTCTATATTTATATAAAAGCTATAAGAGACTATAGATTATTATTAATCCGCGATAGCTACTATAGTATAAGATTAAAAGCGGCACGCTAATAAGACTAAGGCCTTAGTAGATAGGTTTATAGTAAGAGATAAGGTATAGCTAGACCTCTATAACTATAGGTCGGTATAGCTAAAAAAAAAGCTTAACTAGCTATACGCGAAGTTTATAATATAGAGGGTTATTAGCCTATAGGTTATAGAGCTTAATAGTCTCTTAATAAGGGTTTATAATAAGATTAATATAGACCTTTTTTATAGAGCCTCTTCTAACCCGCTACCTAGATAAGAAGTAGCGGACGCTTAACCGCTTATAATTAAGGTAGAGGGAGAGGATAAGTTTAAGGTTAAAAAGATATAAGCCGCGCGCTAGAAAAAGGTTAGTAAGAGGAAACGCTAGGAGGTCCTTATTAAGTAGCGCGGGTATCTCGACCTTATATAGGAACCTATATATAAGTTTATAGGAACTATAGCCTTCGATAAGTTTAAAGCTTTATTTAAAATAGTAAATAAGAATAATAAACTAATAGACTATTAATAATAGCCTAGGCTAGGACTATAAAGTAAGTAAAGTAAAGTAAGTAGTTACGATAATATAAGCGTAATAATATAAGTAGAGATAAAAATAGCGTTTATTTTAAAGCGGAGCTCTTAGACTACTTAAACCTACTTCTTATTCTTATTATTATCCTTATCCTTATCTTTATCGTCCTCCTCTACCTTATTAGCGGCGGCGGCGCTCTTTAAGGCGCTTAGGCGGCCTTCTAAGCCCGCGAGCTAGTCGGCGGTAGCGGCGGCTCTAAGGGCTCCGGGAGCGGGGGGGGCCTAGCTAGTAGTAGTAGCGGGGGCGGCGGCGGTTATAGCTAAGGGGACCGCCGATAAGGCAACGGAGGCAGTATTCCTAGTACTAGGAGAGTTAGTAGCGGAAGTAGAAGAGCTAGAGGAGAGGAACTTACTTAAGGACGAGGCCCTAGCGCTTAAGGGCGCGGAGATTATAGTAAGCGGCGGCGGCGGCGGTAAGGCGCTTCTTAGTAGCCCCCTATACCTACCTATACGCGCTAGCCTTCTAAGCTAACGCTATAGTAAGTAAGATAAGAGGCGCCGCCTTATAAGCGCGGCTAGTATACGCGTACTAGTAATAACTACCGCTATAGCGGCGCCTAACTTAGTTAGCGTAAGGGAGCTCTTATAATATATACTATATATAGGGGGCCGCGTAGGCGGCTTTAGCCTATACTTAGCGTTTATACTTTAAGAAGTTAGCGGAAAATAGCCACTACGCTCGCTAAGTAGCGGACTTATAGGGGTAGTAAAGGTAGAGGTAGGGGTAGAGGGGCCGGGCGTTATAGCCGGCGGTAGAGACGGCGTCGTTATATAGAAAGGCAATATAAGGGCGGCTAGCGTAGTAAAGGTAGAGGCGGCGGCGGTAGGCGCGGTCGCGGGGGCGCGGGTAGGAGTAGCGGTAGTAGCGGAGCTATCGTTAGCTATACTTAGTATAGCGTCGACGAACGACTCTATACGCTCTAAGAAGGAGGAAGTAAGGGAGGGGGAGGTAAATATATCTATCGCGGAAGTTAGTATTATAGATTATAGCCTCTTACTTTATAAGGCGGAGAACTTACTAGTTAAAGTTATTATTATTAAGGCTATTATTACTATTATAGCTACTATTATAAGTATACGTTAATAAAGCGGCCTATATAGCTAGGAATAAACTAACGCTTTAGATAAAGCGGAACTTACTTATTATAGCTATTACTATAGTTAAAGAAAAAGGAGAAGGAAAGGAAGGAGGAAGGGGGGGATACTGCCTTTTATACCCTTAGGTAGAAGAGGCTACCTAAGGCTAAGAGGACGGGCAACCTAAGGCTTACGTAGGTCTAGGCCGGCCGCTAGCTACTTAGGGGCGTATATAATATATCGCGCCCTTATTTAAACGGCTAGCCGGCCGATAAGTATAAAGCTTAGTTCTAGCTACCTAAGCTAATAAGCGTAGGGATAATAGGGCTAGTAAGGCTAGTATAATTAATAAGAAAGGGTAGGGTAAAGCTAGCGGTATAGGCCTAATAGTATAGAAGCCGTTAATTAAGTAACGCCGCGCTACGCTTAAGGGAGGGTATTATATAAGAGTCTTTAACTATTATAGGTTATAAGCTTAAGCTATAGCTTAAGCTATATAGTTACGTATAAAGGGCCGGATCCTATATATATATATATAAGCTAGTCGCGTATAAGAGAGCTTTATATAGCTTATTAATATTATCCTATAAATAGCACCTATACTTACGCCTCTACCTACTTTATAATAAGGGAGTATAAAGCTAAACCTTACTAAAAGGGCAGCGTTTTAGGCTTTTAAGGATGCTTTTTAAGGAGCCTTACTCCTTTAATATTACGATCTAAAAAGACGTATTTATATTAAAATAGATATATTATAATTCGCGATAGTAAGGATTATCTCTTAACCTAATAATAAAGAGCGTTACTATTTAATTATATTTTAGTTAAGGAAGTTTACTAAAGCTAAACTTAATTATAGTATTTTAGACTAAGAACTCTTTACTATTATTAAGTTATTTAAATACTAGCGATATTATATCGAAGGGGTAGTATATAAAGTAGAGGTATTATTAAACTACTATAACCTTTAAACGTTTATATACTAGACCTCCTTAAATAGGAGGTAAGTAAGATAGTATATATATTTAGTACTATTTAACTTTATAATTAAGTATTATATAGGTAAATCTAACTTAGCGGACGCGCTATCGAGAATGCTTAGATATAAGGGCGAGAAGCCCCTATCTATAGAACTATTACTAAATCTATAAGCGAAACTAACTACTATTAATACTATATCTATATAAAGAAATAATAAGGCGTTTTTATAAGTAAAGAGATACTTAACCTTAAGTTAATATAAGCGTAGTAAAGTGCCTTTATATAAGGAAAATATATAAGCTTATCTATAGCGAAACTATAATAATTTAGGCGTAAGACCTAAACGATTAGCTAATTAGGCTAAAGAGAGAGCTAGTTATAAATAGTTACTCTTAAGGAAGACTGCTAAAGAAGCGGCCTACTATATAAAGGTTTATATAGTAAAAGTTCTAGAACCGTTACTAGAGTTACTAAAATATACTTAATCGGTTAATATAGCGATTAGTAGGCTAAAGGAGACTAAAGACTTCTTAAAAGGGAAGGGTTTTTAGTTAATACGCTTAGATAGACTACTACTATAGAAGGGTTATATTATAGTGCTTTTAGAGGCAGCCTTATAGTAAGAGCTAATATAGCTTTTTTATAATAATCTATTAGTAAGATACTTTAGCTCTTAATATACTAGCGAACTACTAGTAAGGAACTTCTATTAAGATAGAATAATAAAAGATATAAATAAATATATTTAGTTATACTTAGTATATTAAGGTATAGTATCTAAGAGGCATCGCCCTTATAGTACTATATAATTATTATTATATCCTATATAACTATAGGAAGAATTATTAATAGACTTTACTATAGGTCTACCTAAAGTATAGTATAATAAATAAGATATTAATACGATCTTAGTAATTATAGACCGATATACTAAGTATTGCCTTTTCTTTTCTATCTCTAAGATAATAATAGCTCTAGAGCTAGTAGAATTATTCTATTACTAAGTTAAATTAGTATATAGACCTTTAAAAGGTATTATCTTAGATAGAGGGTCCTTATTTATAAGTAAGTTTTAGTTAAATCTTTATTTTATCTTATAAGTAAAACGTAGGCTATTAATAGTATTTTCCCTATAAACTAATAAGTAAACGGAATAAATAAACTAAGCTATATAGTACTACTTAAGATACTTTACTAACTTAGAATAAACTAACTAAGCGTTACTCTTATATATTACTTAATTTATATATAATAATATAAAGAACGCGATAACTAGGTTATTACTTAATAAAGTATTAATAGGTTACTAACTAAACTTCTATATTAATATTAAGGACGATATTATTTAAAGGGGGGTACTTAAAGTAAGAGTAAGAGTTACTAGGCTATAAGAGCTATAAAAGAGGCTTAAGGAATACTAAAGAAAGGCTATTAAATTATAAGCGAAATACTACGATTTAAGGCACTAACCGCTTATACTAAAAGTAAGAGACCTTATAGTATTATCGATAAAGAATTTACGCCTTAAGGATAAAAAAAGAAAACTCTTACCTAAGTATATTAGACCGTTTTAGGTCTTATAAGCTATTAGAAAGTAAGTATATTATCTTATACTCCCTAAGAAGTACTTACGCCTCTATAACGGTTTTTATATTAGTCTCTTAGAGCTATAAAAAGAGCGAAAAGGCACTTATAAAGATAGCGAAACCCTATTAATACTAAACTTAAAGGATAATAAAGGCGAATAGGAAGTCTAAGAGATTAAAGACTAAAAGAGATCTAAGGGCGATACCTTTTTCCTTATTAAATAAAAAGGATAGCTAGCTAAGTATAACTAATAGGTTAATACTAAAGATATAGCGAATAGCTAAGACCTTATTAAAGAATATACTGCTCGCTTAACTAAGAAAAAGAGGTATAAGACTAAGTAAGGTAAGGAAACCTACTAGTATAAGGAGACGCTATTAAATCGGTAATAAATCCCTACTAAATTACTACTAACTTATTAATATATTAGTACGCTTAAATATCTTATAACTATATATAATATAGTAAAATAAGAGAATAAGGGAAAACTATCTATATTACTTATTAAATATTATTAAGGAAAATAAAACTAAACTATAACTCTATTAAGAACCTAATAATAAAGGAGAGAAGGATAGTTATAGCTAAATAAAAGAAAGATAAGACCTATCTATTACTTCCGACTACCTCTCTTTTTTACTAAGGTAGCAGGAACTAACTAAGGCGCCCCCTCCGCTATACTAAATACCTCCGGAAATACTAAAACTACCCTGTCCTTTACTCCTTCCTTATCCTCTACGTCGAGACCTATCTCTATTAGTATAGTACTTACCTTAGCCTTAGTAAATAGTAAGGTATATTACTATAAAGTATAGCTTATATTACTATCGATAAAGCAAAGTTTTAACTAAGATTCCTAGGCTTAGTACTCTAGGCTTATATAAGCGATATCGAATAAAGGCGCGGGGTTAAGGCGAATAATAAGCTCGCGGCGCTTATTAATTAACGTATAGTAGTCGGCACGCTCGACTTAGTATATCGTTAGGCGGTCGCTAATAAAAAGGTTAGATAAAACTTATAATAGTAAACTTTTATATACCTATAGTCTTAAAGGACTTATAATAGGCTATCTTAGTAGCGTCGAAAGCCTTAGCTAAATACTATACTATAATAGCGAGATAGCGCTAATTAGCCTCCTTAAAAATAAGTACGCTTACGTCTAAGCTATCGTCCTCGGTATCCTTATTATTAGTCTTTAGCTTATTAAGCTCGTATAGGTGCTTAACGATAGCGACTATATTAGCTTAGTTACTAGATATAAGAGTAGCGGCCTTAAGAAAGATTAGCTTATTAATTATAATATTTAAAGTTAAGGGGAAACTTACCTAATTATAGGTCGCGGTATATCTATAGTACTACTTATAATACGTTAAGGAAACCCCTAAGAAAATATAGCTAATTAAGAGTACCTTAATAGGTTTAAGCTCGGTCGTACTATACTCCTTAACGACCGTCTTAAAATAATATATATACTAGAGCTTACGAGGGATAACCTTATAGGCCTTAACCGGGCGGGCTTTAGCCTTAGATTAGGTGCGCTTCTTTATAGGAGCGCGACCGCCTTATACCGCCGCCTAGGTGCCCTTATCTCTAGCGCCGCCGTTCTTAGGTTTATTAGTAGGAGGAGTTAGATCACGGCCGTCTTTATTATTACTATTATTATTATCTTAGCCCTTATTTAGCTAGGTATTAGGATCGTTTTAGCCCTTATTCGGCTAGGCCTTATTATTAATATTAGCTTACTTATTTTAAGGAGCGGCCTAGGCGACGATCTCTTATTAGCTAAAGCCGCCCTATTAAGATAAAGTAGCTAGGTTATTAGCACTTACCTAAGAGCGCCTAGGTACGATCTCCTCGCTAGTATTAATATCGCTAATAAGGGTAATAAACTTATAAGTTTCCTAGCCTATAAAGGTAGGCTTATTAGTAGTTAGAGTTAAGGTATTTAGCGGGGTAATAAGGGTATAACCCTCGCTAATATTAGGTCTTAAACTAAAAGTCTCCTAAGACTAAGATTCCCCTATACCTTTCTTAGCTTTCTTTACTAAGGGGGAACTAATATCGCTATAAGACTTCTAAGCTAATCGCTTATACTTTAAGGGTAAACCCGCTACTACTTACTCTTATATATAGCGTAGGAAATCGGCATTATAGTTCTTTATCTTCTTTAGCGTAAAAGGTATTATCGTTAATAAATTTTCGATAAAAAGTAATATAAAAAGGTATAAGGGATTAATAAAAAAAGGTATAAAACTCTATAGTAATCGTAAGCGGAAGAGTTAAAGAAGAAAAGAAAATAAAAAAAGTAGGAGATATATATATACGCTCTTTATATTATAGTTACGCGGCTAATATATAAGCGATACTATAATAGTTACTTAGCGGTAACCGCTAGTATAATAACTATTAACGTTATAGAGTATAAACTAATATATACTTATATAGGTATATACGAGCGATATATAATTAAAACTACCTCTCTTTTTAACTAAATATATATAATATAGCGAAAGTAATATATATTAAAGATATAGCTAAGATATTTATATAGGAGGGGAGATAATTATAAAAGCGCTACTAAGAGGTATAAGCTAATAAGGTACTTAGGTATATAGTACTAATATATTAGTAGGGTATTAGTAGGGAATTATACCTACCCTACTTATATATTATAGACCTCTTACTACTCCGACTAAAGAGAAAGAATCCCTTTTTTAGTAAGCTTTAGTCTTAAGATAAGGAGAATATAATATATATAGTATAGTACCTCTAGCTATCTTTACTACCTAACTAATCGTACCGTAATATATATTCCCTTATAAGTATTCTAAGGATAATACTTTAAATATACCTTAAAGGTACCTAACTAAAGAGAGAGGTATATAAATACTATTAAAAGCTTAGCTAAGAGTAAGAGAAATACCTCTAAGAATAGGTTCTTACTAAAGCCGCCCTTAGGCTCCCCTTAATATATCTCTAGCTAAGGGAATTCGCCGGCTATATTATTATAGCTATAGGCGATACCCGCCTACTTAGAAAATACTAGGTAGTAGGCTTTTTAGCCCGAAATCTAAAGGTTAGTACGATTAAAAGTAAAGCTCTCGATTCTACTTATATTAATAGCGCTTCTATAGCCTAGATTAAGGAGTAGTTTTAGTTACTTAAGCTCTTAGCTTTATAGGCTATTCCCTTAAAATCACGCTTTAATATAAATAAGATAGGTATCCTTAAAGGCCTTAGCTATAACGGCCTTATACTAAGGAGCTTAAAGAAGAAGGAGACGCTTAAGAAGCGGCTTAGGTTACGTTATTAAACTATAATAGTAAAATACGTCTCTACTACTAGCCGGGCCTTAACCCTTCTTATAATCTTTAAAGGTTAGGACCTTTAATACTAATAGTTCCTTAAAAAACTTAACTTTCTAAAAGATTAGGACTTTATAGCCTCTTTAAAGGGCTAGATAAGTAGCTTTATTGCGATTTAATAGCTTAAGTAGGTCTTTATCCTATAAATAAAAAGCTAGCTATAAAGCAACGTCCTCTTAATTATAGATAGCTATAGAAGCTATTAGACTAATAATTTTATATATAAATACTTCCTATATAGTATATATTTCCTTTTCCTACCTTTATATACCTTATACGTTCTTTAACCTCTTAACATCTTAACCTTTTCGCGGATTAAAGCTACCTATTAATATTAACTCTAAAAAATCGCTTCTCTTAATAATATAGTACTAATTAGTAAGGCACTTTTCCTTCGCTATTATTATTAGGCCTAGTAGGCCGGCCTAACTAAGAAAAATATTAAAGGAGGGTAGTAATATTACGACTATAGTTAGCGGGCCGTAAGAGAGCTAGCTACGTTTATATAATAAGGCGGCTCGGAATAATAGTTAGGATAAGAAGTTACTTAGGCTTAGCTTACCTAGAGCGTACGTAAGCTAAATAAGCCTTATATAGATAGATTACTACTTAAGAGTATAGCTTATAAGTAAGCTATAGTAAGCTATAAAGGGGATTACGGCTAGGACCGTAATATAAGGACAGTCTCTATAGGTATATATAGCTACCTACTTTTACTCCTTTAGATAGATAGCTCTCTAGCTTTTAATATAGATCTTTATTACGATTCTATCTTTAATTCTAATTACTTAGTTATAGTTTACGGTCTACGACCTCTAACTTATTACTAACGTAATATACTTATTATTACTTAGACCACGCCCTATTATATCTACTAATATAAACCCCTTAATAGGTTTATCCCTTAGGAATAATACCGGTCGTTATATATTAAAAGCTCTTATTTAGTATAATACCGCGTTACTTTAAGTAATATCGTAACTATTAATATACCTATATAGTAAGCTAGATTAACTAACTCTAGAGCTACTATATTGCCTTAGGATATAATACGCGAGATTATTACCCTTTAATATAAGGTATAGTTACTTAGGAATAAAGGAGGTAATAGATAAGTTAAGGACCTTAGAAAAGTAGTTAAACTAAAATAGCTAGGACTATTTAATAGTACTTATAGTACGCTTTAAGACTTTCTTACCTAACTTAAGGCCTACTACTAGTTTTACCCTACTAAACTCTTAGACCTAGTTAAAAAGGTACTCTACGTAGGAAATTATTTATTTAGAACGGTACTCGCTTAGTTTAGACCTATTATAAGGGATTTTCTTAATAACTAACTAGCGCGATAAGATAATAAGATAGATAAAGTCTTTACTAGTTTCTAAGGATTTAAAGAAGCTATTATAAAGGTATTCGGAATAACTAATAAGGAACGAGAAGCTAAATAAAAACTTTAAGAACTCTAATAAAAGATCTTAGTATTAGATTATACTATAAAGTTCTATTAAGTTACCTTAAAACTTAACTAAGATAACGAACCTCTTATATTACGATTTTACGATAGGCTTAAAGAAGAAGTTAAGGATAAGCTCTATAAGGAAAATCGACTTAATAAGCTCTCGGACTATATTACTATAGTAGTATAAATTAACGATAGATAGTATACGCGACGCTAAGAAAAGAAATAAGGAAGAGGAAAGTAAAACCCTTCCTATAAAAATAACTTTAGCTAATACGCTAACTATAAGAAAAAGCGCGAAATATAAATAGCTTAGGTATATATAATAAATCCTAGACTAATAGATTTAAGTATAATATAAAAAGATAAAGGAAAGTATTTTAACTATAGGAAACTTAGATATTACTTTAAGGAATATAGATAACCTTATAAGGAGAAGAAAACCTACTAAGTACTAGCCTTAAAAGGTAAGAAATACCTAAACGCTATTATTAGATAGGAACTAAAGTATAAACTCCTTAGTTAAACTATATACTATAACGATAAATATATAGTATACTTAAGCGATAAGAATAGTACTAAATAGTTCCTAAAGCTATTAAAGAAAACCCTTATAATAATATAATAAAGGGATCTTAAAATATAGAAATAAGTTAAATTTATAGAACTAAAATACTCCTATCTTAAAGGAGTCTCCTAAGACTAGATTAAGAAGAACGGTAAACGATTCTAAGAAGATATACGAAATAAAAATCGATAATAACGATAGGTAGTTTATAAGTAATATAATAAAAAAGATATAGATATAGCCCTTATACTTACGAAACTTAGATAACGACCTAAAGAGGAATAATAAAGTATCGACGATATAAGCTTTAAAGAATAAGAAATACTTATAGAAACGGAAGATAAGAACGAACTTATACTACTACCTTTATTATTAAGGGAAAATACTATAATTAGAAAATACGCTTTATACTTTAAAGACTTTAAAGAAATACTTAAAATTAAAACCTAATAAATACCTTAAATTCTTATAGAAAACTAATAAGCTATATTAATTTAATATTAACTAGCACTATATAAATAAGACTACGCTATAGCTATCGCTATATTCGATACCTTTATAGCTCTATAACGAGAATAGTAACTATAAAAAGAATTTAAAGACGATCTATAAATACTACTTACTTATAAATACTATAAGTATATTTTATAGATATTATACGTTTACTTAGATTATATAATATACTTTTAGATAAAGGTATAATACGACGCCTTCTTAGTTAGGTTTAAGGGATAAGTACTTTCGAAACCCTACTTAAGTATAGAACTAGACTACTAGAAAATCGATTAACGCTACTTAAACGACTAAGTTATATTATTAGAACCTAATTATAGCACGCTACTTAAATACCGCGATAATTACGGTTTATTAATAAGATATCTTTTAAAGATATATAAAATCTATAAATATACTAAAATAAAGGAATAGTATAACGCTACTCGCTTTAAGGTATCCCAACCCTTAATCTTTTAAAGACTTACGTAAGAAATTAAATATAATAAAGAAGATTATAATAAATATATATACTTAAACTATAGAGTTTATAAATATAAAAAAGCACGAGTATAGTATAAACGATATAACGGTATACTAAAGGATTATTAGTAATACGTATAAATACTATAAGCTATATTCGACTAAGGGAGAATCGATATAAAAATACTATATATAAAATAAAAAGATATAAAATAAAAACTTAACCTTTAGTATAAAAACAAATAGAATTATAAAGTATAGTATATAATTAACTATAAAGTAGTATAATATAAACGATATAGCGTTAAGAAATAAGAAATCTTTAATTAGCTATAAGAAATTAGTCTCTTAAGCCTTAATATAATACTATATAATAAAAATATAAAGAAACGATATTAATAATAAATTAAAGAAGAATACCTAAATAAAATAAATAAGGACTAAGTAAAAAATAAGGTACGCTATCTATAAAAGGGCTATAGACTAGCACGATATAATAAGATCTAAGGACCCTATATATAGTAACGGTAAGCTATAGTAACTAAATAGTATTAGATATTTAAATCGCGGGATATTACGCGCGTATACTTTTAGACTATAGCGCGATAAGTAATTACGTTTTACTTAAAGTCGTTAATCGTTACTAACTTATATAGAGATATAAGAAGGATCTATATAAACTTACGAATATCGAAGGAGAGGCCTTTAACTATAATAATAGAATTATTAATATAGAGATTAATTACCTTAATATTAATATCTAGGGCTATAATAAATAAGTTAACTTTAATATTATAGATATTAAAGAGTATAACCTTATATTAGGGCTTTTATAGCTATAGGAGAGCAACCTACTAATTAATTAGAAAACTAGCTAGCTATATTAAAATAAGGATATAAGTTTTTAGGACTAGTAGATTTAAGAGAAAGTAAAATTTTATAATAATTTAGCTATTAAATAAGATAAAAGGGATAACTATTTAAGTAAATTATTATAGGCTTTAGTAATATAAACGAAAATAGTAACTAAACTAGTAGATATAATAAAATCGACTAATAAGACCT
This sequence comes from Hirsutella rhossiliensis, assembly GCF_020360975.1. Taxonomy (NCBI): domain Eukaryota; kingdom Fungi; phylum Ascomycota; class Sordariomycetes; order Hypocreales; family Ophiocordycipitaceae; genus Hirsutella; species Hirsutella rhossiliensis. The sequence goes on from NW_025408669.1 coordinate 5,690,942, forward strand.
ATATATTAACTAATATAGCTATATAACCTAGCATCTAATATAAATAGAATAAAGGATATAATATAAAGATCTAAAGAGTTATTACTACTTTAAGGAAAGACCTTAAATAAATTAATAAAGAGCTTAAGTTAAGAGAAACTAGCTCTTAAAAGAAAGAATAAAGCCTATAAGATAGAATAAAGAATATCCCCTAGGAATACCAGAAATATAATAAACTCTTTAAAGAAGAACTTAAGATAAGGTTACCTAAATATAGCTAATAAGACCACGAAATTTATCTTAAGGATAGAATAACGCTAACGTTCTATAAAATCTATAACTTAAACGAAAAGCAACTATAAACGCTACGCGACTACCTTAATAGGAATCTATAAAAGGGATATATATAAACGTTAATATCTAAAGTAGGCTACCTAGTTATATTTATTCTAAAGAAAAACGGTAAGCTATAACTAGTTATCGACTATAGACGCTTAAACGATATTATAATAAAAGACCGAATACTATTACTACTTATATCGGAACTATAAGATCGACTATATAGTAAAAAATAGTTTATAGCCCTTAATCTTAAAGGCGCCTATAACTTAATATATATAAAAAAGGGATATAAATAGATAATAGCCTTTAAAACGAAATTCGGACTATTCGAATATCTAGTAATACTATTTAGACTTATAAATATACTAACTACCTTTTAATAAATAATTAATAATATCCTACGTAAATACTTAAATATCTTTATAGTAGTATACTTAGATAATATCCTAATCTTCTTAGATACCTTAGAAGAATATAAAGAATATATCTATATATAAGAAGGTATAAGTAATAAGCGTAGAATTAGGTAATCGATAATGTAAGCGGAAAGATCGGTCGAAGGAGTATAGGGTAGGATTTTATCCGGAATTTATAACGAGTATATAAGGGGCCGAATAATATATTAAAAGAATAGCGTTGTAAAAGATACTTATAAACTTACTTATTATATCTACTACTCCTAGGGAAATCCTTTGTCTTTTATAGACTATTGCTCGCCTACTAGTAGATTAATTAGTTAGCTTTCTAGCCTATTCTATAGTACTTAAAAAGCTCTATCTATAGTATATCTTCCTAACTTAGTAGGTAGTCTAATTATAGCGTGATAGTTAACGTAAGACTATAGGTTCTAGTATAAGTAGTGGATTTAACTAGAATGTTCTATGCCCTACCTATTCTCGTATCGCGGATATCTTCGGAACCGCTAGGCTAAAATAGGCAATAGGGTATCTGTTCTGCTCGTAATTAACTTACGTATTTTATGCATATTTTTGTTTATAGGGATAGGCTTATCCTAACCCGCTTTTCCTAGAGGAAGATATAGATATCTAGTAGAGGTCTTTGTCTTTTAAGGGTTATTCCCTTAGACTGTATTATAGAGCCTCTTTTTACTAGCTTATTCTATAAAGCCTCCCTATGCCTATTATTTCTTTATAATAGTAAAATAAGAATATAAGGGTATATTCTTATAGCCTCCCTTAAAGAGTACTAGGTAAATAGTGCTCTTTACTAGTTATTTCTTTTATAGTAGAATTATCCTTATTAAGAATAAGGTGTATAATAGGAATATAAGGGAAAAATTTTAAAACCCTTTCTAGGAAAAAGCTTAGTAGGAAAAATCCTAGTTATAGTTATAATTATTTCTCCTCTTTTTAGGCAAACCTTTATAAGGAAAAAGCCTTATAGAGTTATTATTATAGGATAATTATAGGAAACCTAGGAAACCTTTTTAAAGGAAAAAACCTATTAGTTATATATAGAGGAAAAGCTAAGAAAGTAAAAGACAGCTAAAAAACCTCTATTAAGGGGATATAAGCTTTTCTTTTTAAGGCTCTTTTAATTCCCTAAGGGAAAGAAGCTCTTAGAACTTAAAGAATTTTTCTCTTCCTAGTTCCTTAGTAAATATATCGGCAATATTATCTTTAGATTTAATATAGAAAATCCGAATCTTCTTTTCCCTAATATTTTCTCGGGTATAGAAGTAAGTAATATCTATATACTTTGTCTTTTTATAAAATTCCGGATTTTCAGCTAATTTAATAGCTGCCTCGTTATCCGTTAAGATAGGAGGTATAGTATTAGGAATTCTAATAGACAAGCTATTATTTATCGTATAAAATAGCCGATTTAGATATAAAGCTTCTTTATTAGCCTCCTTAAGGGTAATAAATTTAGCTTCGTAGGTTAATAGGGCTATAGATTTTTACTTCTAGCAGGCCTAACTTATAATATTTTTATAAATATAGAAATAGTATCCGGAAACGGATTTTCTATCTATAAGGTTAGACGCCTAGCTAGCGTCGGAATAACCTTTATAAAATTATAAGTATAAGGGATATTATAATAATAAATTATCCCTAGGTTAGGATATTTATTTAAATATTTCTAGATAGTATTTAACGCTTTAAAATACGTATTATCTAGTTTAGAAGTAAATCTAGCGTAGGAAATAACAGTATATAAAATGTCTAGCCTACTTATTATAGCTAGATATAATAGAGCCCTAATTTCCCTTTAGTAAATAAGGATTTCTTTTTACGAAGGCGTTATAGTAGCCTTTTTAAGCTTTACTCCTACTATAGTAGGCGTATTAGAAGTCCCTAAGTCTTCTTTATTATATTCTCGTATTTTATTACAAGTATATTTTTCCTAGGATATAAATATCTCCTTTCTACTCTAGTTTATAATTATATATATTCCTAAGAAGTCTTTTAGTTCGCCTAGAGGCTAAACCTTTATATAATCTACTACTTTTTTAAGCAGACTATTTATTATACCTCTATTAGGCCCTATTATTAGGAGGTTATCTACGTAGATTGCTATCGCAATTTTATATTACGTATTTATAAATACCCCTTTATCTATAAGAAGGGCCGAAAATCCTATCTTAGCTAACATAGAGCTAAGATAGTTATACTAGAGCTTTAGGCTTTATTTAAGGCCGTATAATTCTTTCTTTAATTTTGCTACTAGCCTTTTCTTTTTATATAGCTCTAGAAACTATAAATAGCTAATATTATACTTATACTAGTTTTTATTAAACTAGTCTTTAAGTATTAGCTCTTCGTAGCCTATAGGGATCTTTATATAAATATCTATATCTATTTCGGTATATATAAAGGCATTTTTTATATCGTATTATAGTAGAGTATAATTATTAGAAATTGTCGCGAAGCGTGGCCTGATTTCGCAGTTCTCGGAGATATCCCTTAGCACGAGGGACCTAGGAAGCTGAAAAACAGGTTTTGAGGAAGGAGCTAAAAGGAGGTGCAGAGAGGAGGGTGGGGGCAAGAGGGGAAGCAGAAGTGGCGATGGCTTCCTATAGAGGTGGCGAGAGATAAGACAGATGTGCCGGCAACGGCTGGAAAAGAGGGGAAAAACCGGCAAAAAGCTCGGTAGTCGAAAGGACATTAGTAGCTTCTTTAAGCAGGATCTTCTTTATTAATTAAGATGCTAGAAGGGTATAAAGAGGGGCGTTAGATAGAGGAAAGAAGGACAATTAAGGCAATATAACAATCACTCCCCTACCGCAATTGCTGCTCCCGTAAGAATCAAATCTCTCTGCTCTGCCTATCTAACCCCTTACTTCCAATTTCACCTTTATGCATTTTCATGCACTTCTCGCATCTCTCTTCGCGAGAGAAATAGCTATTATAAGTAGCATTCTAATAGATTCGGGTCTTACTATCGTAGAAAAGGTTTCTAAATAATCCCCTATCGCTAGGAAGAGGCTTTAATTCCTAGGTATTTTAGTTTAAGAGCTCTTCTATTTCTAGAAATATAGCTCTTTTCTATTCTATAGCTTCTAAGCTATTTATAGCCTATTTAAATGTTTTAGGCTCTATAAGATCCTTATTTTCTAGTAAAGATAGAATAATCTCTTTACTTTTACTATTTAATATAGTATTTATTTCGGGGTATATAATATAGTCTTTATAAAATCCGTTTAGCTTCTTAGGTATATTAATACGGATTTTTAGATCCTTATTTAATCCCTTTTCTAAAAGAGGATTATTTCCCTTTTTTATAAAAGGGTTATCTTCCTTCTCTATAGGAGGGTTATCTTCCTCTATAGAGGGTTATCTTCCTTCTATAGGAGGGTTATTTTCCTCTTCTTCTAAAGAAGACTTATTGCCTTCTTTATATATAGGTTCCCTTATAAATAATTATCCGGGACCTTATTTATAGAAGGTAAGTATTAAAGTCGAAGTCCTTAAGGTCTTCTTCCTTTTAATTTTCTATAAATTTATTTTCTAGGATAGTAATATCTCTAGAAATTATTACCTTTCTTTTCGAAAAGTTATATATTTTATAAGTATTTTTAGTATAGCCTATAATAATACCCTTATAAGCTCTTATCTATAGCTTATCTAAGGGGTCTTTATTTTTATAATAAATAGTACTTCCGAAGGTCTTAATTTTCTAAGTCTTTAAGGCTAGAGATTTATTTTCCTTCTTCTATAGAGTTTAGAAGCCTATTCGTAAGTAAGGGGTCCTATTATATAAATAGGCTGCTATTAGAACAGCTTCTCCCTATAGATATTTAGGCAGTTTTGCTATAAATAAAATAGCTCGGACTTTATTTAAAATAGTCCTATTAATCCTCTCTATTACTCCGTTTAATTTAGGAGTCCTAGGAGGGCTAGTATAATATTTTATTCCCTTTCTTAAGTAGTAGGGTTTTATTTTATATAGGAATTCTTTTACGTTATCCGAAAAGACTTCCTTTATAGTAATATTATCCCGGTTATTTTTAACTAAGGCTTTATATTCTAAGAATTAATCTAGGGCTTCTGCCTTAGATTTTATTAAAGATATTTCTAAATATCTTATCCCTATATCTAAAAAGGATATAAAGGAGGTATATTTATTATAAGTAAGGGTCTTTATAGGTCCCTAAATATTAATAGTAACTCTATTAAGGTAATTATATACCTTATTAGATAGGGATTTATTCCTCTTATTAGTTGCCTTTGCTTTAATATAAGCCTCGTATTCTTTAATTTTTATAATATCCTTCTTAGGGATAGTTATATCTTTATTATATCTTTTAAAGGTTTCTAGTAAGGCTTTAAGACTTATATATCCTAGCCTTAAATACTATAAATAAAAGTTAAGGTCCTTTATATTATTCCTTATATTATTAATATTATATAGGAATGTCTTCTTCTTTAAGAAAGGAATTTCTAAAAGAAGATATAAAGGTTATCTTACTATTTTCCTTTAGATATAATATTAGCCTAGTTATCTAGCAGGAAAATTTCCTTACTATTAATAAAGGCATAAGTATTTTTAAAATACGATTGACTTATAATATTTACCCCTAATTCGGGTATAAAAAGGCAGTTTCTTAAGATAAATAGCTTTTTATTTTTCGGAAATCTAAAAAGAAGATCTCCGTAGCCTTTAATAATTATATAGGATGCCTTTCCCTAATTAACCTTAGTAGAGATAGTTCGAAAATTAATAAGGAATTTCTTTTCTCTTTTACCTTATATATAAGGTCTTTAATTCGAGAGGAATTTAAAGGTCCTATTTGCCTATTATTAAATACGGCTTTTTTAAGGATATTCGAAGAGATATATACCTCTGCTTCTTCTTTAAAGCTTTTATAGCCTCTAGGGGTAGGAGGAGGAATAGAAAAATCGATTTCCGGTTCTTTATTAGTTTAATTATCGATTTCTATTTTTTCTGCTTCCGATATATATAGAGAAGAGGGTTTTTTCGTCTTCTTATCGACGTAAGAGTCTAATTCGATAGGATTTCCTTCTATAGAAGGTTTTCTAGGCCTCTTAGAAGGTATTCCTTTCTTTTAATTTTTTAAATTTTTAGAAAAGCCTTTAGGGGCCTTTTCCGGGTAAATATAGTAGCAATCTTTAACTAGATGCCCTTTCTTCTTACAGTAAGTGCATTATAATGCAATTTTTATCTTTTTCTAGGGCTTCTTAGTAAAGAAAGCCTACTTAGGAGGATTTTCTAGAGACTTAGTCCTCTTAAATTCGTCTATAAGACTACTAGAGAGAGACTCTAGATTAAAAGCTTCTAAGTTATTTCGAAGAGCTTACGTTATATTAGTTATATAGCTAGAAAACGAGCCCGAAAGGCTATTTAAAATCTAAGCTATAATAACTACTTCCGGAATTATAATATTCCGTGCTTTTAGCTCTTCGAATACCTCTTTTACCTTATTTAGGTAGTCTTCTAGGGATTCGAAATCCCTTACCGAAGTATTAAAAAGCTCCTTTATAAGTAGGTAATTCGAGGTAAAGGAAATAGGGTTATATAGGTTTTTTAACCTATCCTACGCCTCTTTAGTATTTGTTATATACTTTATTTAGGTTAAAGGACTATCTTTAATACGAAGAAAAATCAAAGTAAGTGCTTCTTCTATTTTCGAGTAATTTTCTTACTCTATAGTAGTAGAAAGCTTCTCTTTAACTAGAAGAGCCTATATTCGAATAGCTTAGAAGGTGTAGTTAGAACTACCCTTAAGTTTAGCAAATTCGAACTTATCCCTAGAGCCTATATTAGAGAATTCGAGGTCGTATTAGAATTTCGAAGATTTTTCGAAGTTATTACCTAACTTATAGAGAAGCCGGGCTTATAACCTATAAGAAGGTATAAGCAATAAGCGCAGAATCGGGTAATCGATAACATAAGCGGAAAGATCGGTCGAAGGAGTATAGGGTAGGATTCTGTCCGGAATTTATAACGAGTATATAAGGGGCCGAATAATATATTAAAAGAATAGCGTTGTAAAAGATACTTATAAACTTACTTATTATATCTACTACTCCTAGGGAAATCCTTCGTCTTTTATAGACCATTGCTCGCCTACTAGTAGACTAATTAGTTAGCTTTCTAGCATATTCTATAGTGCTTGAAAAGCTCTATCTATAGTATATCTTCCTAACTTAGTAGGTGGTCTGATTATGGCGTGATGGTTGACGTAAGACTATGGGTTCTGGCATAAGTAGTGGATTTAACTAGAATGTTCTATGCCCTACCTATTCTCGTATCGCGGATATCTTCGGAACCGCTAGGCCAAAATAGGCAATAGGGTATCCGTTCTACTCGTAATTAACTTATGTATTTTATGCATATTTTTGTTTGTAGGGATAGGCTTATCCTAACCCGCTTTTCCTAGAGGAAGATATAGATATCTAGTAGAGGTCTTTATCTTTTAAGGGTTATTCCCTTAGACTATATTATAGAGCCTCTTTTTACTAGCTTATTCTATAAAGCCTCCCTATGCCTATTATTTCTTTATAATAGTAAAATAGGAATATAAGGTATATTCTTATACTATAAGGTACTCCATGTACTTTAAAATATAAAGTTACTAGTTAAACTAAAGAAAAGTAAGTTCTATATATAGGAAGTAGACTTCTTAGATATACGATCTTATTAAGAGAGATATAAATATAATAAGATAAGATTAACTTAGTTAAAAATAGCTAACGCTAAAGAACGTTAAGGATATATAAAGTCTCCTAGGATTTATAAATTACTACTAACGGTTTATTAAAGATTTCGGAAAGATTATAGTACTACTATATAACTTAACGAAGAAGGAAAAAGAATTTATATAGGACGATAAAGCTAATAAAGCTTTCGAATATATTAAAACTACGATTATATAAGAACTAGTCTTAACTACCTTCGATTTAAAATAATAAATCGAACTTAAAACCAATATATTAAACTTTACTCTAAGAGTATAAATCGGATAAAAAGATAATAAAGGAAGACTATAACTAATTATATTTTACTTAAAAAAGCTATATAGTATAGAACTTAATTACCCTATCTATAATAAAGAATTTCTTATAATTATTTAAGCTTTTAAGGAATTTCGATACTACCTTCTTAGAAGTAAATATAAAGTTAAGGTCTATATAAATTATAAGAATATCTTATACTTTATAATAATATAATAGTTAAACGGATAATAGATCTAATAGGCCGAATACTTATTAGAATTTAACTACGAAATAATCTATAAAAAAAGAATAGAAAACGGTCGAGCTAATACCCTTAGTTAACGAAGTAACTACGATATAAGGGCACTTATAGCGAAAGGATAGCTCTTAGAAATTAACAAAAACGGAAACTATTAATAATAATAGCTAAATATAATATTTAAGGTATAACCTAACGACTTAATATACTAAAAGATCCTAAAATAGATAAAAGAATATAAAGTATTAAACGGATATAATATAGAATATTTAGAAGTTTTAATATATAAAAATAAAATCTAGATACTACTAGAATTACGAGATAAAGTTATATAAGATATATATAAATATCTAATATATAGATACTAAGGAATCTAAAGAATAATAAAACGAATTAAACGATAATATAACTTCTTATAGCTTAAAGAAGTAGTACGATAAGTTATTAAAGAATATAAACTTTATATATAAAGTAAAGCTAAACGATATAAACTATATAGAGAATTATAACCGCTACTAGTACTAAAGAAACTATAGGATTTAATAGCTTTTAACTATATTATAAAGCTACTACTATTAAAAGAACCTATAACTAATGTTAAATATAATAGTATATTTATTATTACCGATAGACTAATAAAGTATAGATACTTTTTACTATATAAAGAAGTAAGTAATATAAAAGAGCTAGTATATATATTCTTATAAATAATTATTAGTAATTACGGACTATTAAACGAGATTATCTTTAATAAAGGAAGTATATTTATAGCTAAGTTTTAGTAAGCTCTTATAGTATAATTAAGGACAAAATATAAGCTTAGTATAGCTTATTACCTATAAATAAATAAATAAATAGAACGACTTAACTAAACGCTTAAATAATATTTACGATACTATATTAGTTATAAATAAAACGATTAAGCTAAATAGCTACTAATAGCGTAACTAGCTTATAATAGCTTAGTTATAGAAATAACTAAGCTCTTACTAGTATACGCTAATTACGGATATAACTTAGAAGTATTTAAGGTTACTTAATAAGGGCTATAAGTAGAACGGGCGATACTATAAGTAGATTAGCTATAAAAATTATATAAAGAAATATAATAAGAACTTTAATTTATTAGAGAACGAATATCTACTTACTATAACCGGAAATAATTATAAGGACTAATCTTTCGAGAGGGAGACATAGTCTACCTTATATAACGAAATATTAAAATAAAATAACTAAGTAATAAATTAGATTTTAAGAAACTTAGACCGTTTAAGGTTAAGAAAACTATTTTAAAAGTTAACTATAAACTTTCGCTACTAACGATAATATAGATATACCTAATATTTTATATCTTATTATTAGAACTAGTACTATAAAACGCTAAACTATAGGAAAAATTTAAAGTCGATAACGATTAAGAATATAAAGTAAAATAAATACTAAATATAAGAAAATAAGGTTAGTAATAAGAATACCTTATTAAGTAAAAGGGATATAGACTAAAAGAAAATACCTAAGAACTATTTAAGTACTTAACTTACTATAGTTCTCTACTTTAATAGTTCTACTAGTAAAATCCCCCCTAGGTATTATAAAATTACCTAACGAACTAATAGTATTCTAATTAATTATATTAAATCTACCTATAGACTAAATATCGACTACTACTTTAGATTCTTAGCGCTTAGCCTTATTAAGGTTATTTAAGGAACGAAGGCCTTAATAGACTATCTTAGTACCCTTTATCTTTAGCTAGCGCTTTTAATAGTAAAGCCGCGCTAAATAAGCTAAGGCTTTATTTAGGTCGGCTTAAGCTTTTAATATTCGCTCCTTAGTAATTTCTTCTTCTTTATTTAATCGATCGGACTCTAGATTTATTTAGGATACTAGGAAACACGTTAGCTATAAATAATAAGTAGGATAACGAAGTTACCTATAAGAACTAATCGCTACGCCCGATATATCGTAGGAATAACCCCGCTATATATATTTAGTATACTTAGAAGATTTCTCTAGTATTTTATAGCGGAAGCCGCGCAACGAATAAAAAGAATATAGTATAACGTCGAAACTAAGATAATTAATAGACTTAGCTAAATAAATACGCTTAAGGGTCTTATAAGAACGATCCTTTAGCACGCGACTAGATATACTATTAGTAGTATATCCTAAGGGATAGAAAGGACGAAATAGGGAATATATATACGTATAATAAGGGTATATTTATATACGGCGGCTAAGGCAGTAGTAGGTCTTACGGATAAGACTAAAAGGAGGGGAGACATCGTATTACGACTATAGTTAGCGGGCTATAGGAGAGCCGGCTACGTTTACGTAATAAGGCGGCTTAGAATAATAGTTAGGACGAGAAGTTACTTAGGCTTAGCTTACCTAGAGCGTACGTAAGCTAAGTAAGCCTTATATAAATAGATTACTACTTAGGAGCATAGCTTATAAGTAAGCTATAGTAAGCTATAAAGGGGATTACGGCTAGGACCGTAATCTAGGGATAGTCTCTATAGGTATATATAGCTACCTACTTTTACTCCTTTAAATAGATAGCTCTTTAGCTTTTAATATAGATCTTTATTACGATTCTATCTTTAATTTTAATTACCTAGTTATAGTCTATAGTCTATAACCTCTAACTTATTACTAACGTAATATACTTATTATTACTTAGACCACGCTCTATTATATATACTAATATAAACCCCTTAATAGGTTTATCCCTTAGGAATAACACCGGTTATTATAAGTAAGGGATAGGACTTTAGCTAGTTAATATAATAAAGCTATTAATAAGCCGCTTTATTTTACTTATGCCGTTAACGCTATTACTATTAAAGAAGAAGAAGAATTTAAGCTTAATAGATAATAGCAATACCTTTAAAATACTAAAACGATTATAGGAAGTCTATAAGCTTATTAAAGAGCTTAAAAATCGTGGTTAAGTTAACTATATAATCTATATACTTTTTAGTAAAGTTAGCTATAGCCTTAATCGTTAGAATATATAGCTTATAACGGTATAGCTATATATATAATAGCTTAAGTATTAATTATATTATCTATAGCCTTAAAAGTAATAGAAAATCGCCTAAGATTTAAATAGCTAGTTTATATAGATTAAATAAGTTATTAAGATAAGGAAATAGCTTTAACGCGCTTTTAAGCTATCTACTATCGCAATAGCTAATTAAAAGGCGGATTTTAAAGCTCTATATAAAAGCTAGTAGCTAGAATAGTAAGAAAACACTATAATTAAGTATCGCGATATAAAAACATAGCTTTAATTACTATTAGAATATACTATCTTAGTTATATAAGATATACCCTTAAGTAAGTATACTACTAAGTAATTAAGCTAACTTATTTAACGCCTCTTTTTATACCTATCTAGTATCTTAATTAATAAAGAAGATCCTACTTAAAGAAGCTACTAATATCCTTTTAACTACTAAGCTTTTTACTAGTTTTTCCCTTCCTTTTTAGCCGTTACTAGTATATCTATCTTATCTCTCGCTACTTATACTTCCCCTTATACTCCTACCCTTCTTTTTATACCTCTTTTTAGCTCCTTCTTCCTTCTTTTATACTAGGTATTTTTAGCTTCCTTAGTCCCTCTTACTAAGGGATATCTCTAAGAACTATAAAATTAAGCTACGCTTTATAATAAAAGTAATAAGGTTCTTATAATTAAAGGACTTAATAAACTACTTTAATTAAACCTATTAGTAGTATTATAATATAAGTTATAAAAGATAGTAAGGTATTTTAACCTTAAAGTTTTACTAATCCTTTTAATCTACTATATAATTATTTAGTAAGAAAGAAGCTTATCTTAAGATAGCTTATAACTAATAAATATCTTAATAGCCTATTAAAATATATATATATCTTTAAGGTCGTCTTTTAATAGTAAAAGTAGCTCTTACTCCTTAAGGTAGATATTAAGATTAGCTAGCTATATAAGTAAATTAAAGCTTATTACTTAGAACTTATAATAGTAGAAAAGAACGCTTAGTAGGAAGATATAAAGATTAAGTAGTAAGGAAGGGTTAGCTAAAGTCTCTAAGAAAGGGAAGGTTTTCCTAGATTTATATTAACGCTATATTTATAAAGTAAAAGAAATACTAAGTAGCGTCTATATATATTTATAATATATAAGGAACAGTGTTCCTACTATAAATAAAGCAGCTATAATATACTCTCCCGATTATATAAGCTAATAAGTAGTATATTAATTATAGACAAAATCTTATCCTATAGAGTAAGAATCGCTTATTATTTTGCATGTTATTATATATTAAACGGGTTGCCGGTTATCGTATAATCGGGAATCGAAGGAATAGAGCTAGCTTAGAATGCTAGCTAAGACCTCTTAAGAACACCGGCACGACCAACCTCCTTTAAACACGAATATTAGTAGAACTAAGACACTTCTAGATTTACTCGAGGTATCACGGAATTTCCTAGTCTTAGGGCTATACGGCAGCCTAAATCTAGTCCCGAAAGGTTCTTCCGTTCAGCTATAATTGTCTATATAAGATAGCATGTCCGCTAGTAGATAGAAAGAGAATTATTAACTTTAATACCTCTTCTATATACTAATATACTACTAATAAATTCCGTTGAAAATCCTACCTTATACTCCTTCTTCCCCTCTATTACGTAGTCTTACGTGATTCCTTAATTTCCTAAAATTCCGCTTTTGCTTATATACCTTAAGATAATACTAAGGTATATCTTTATAAAGGCTAAGATAAAGCGAATTAAAATATTTTATAGCTTACCTTCTAAGTCTTTTACTAAGGCGAGCTAGATATCTTTAAACTAAAGGTATAGGATAGATATAGAACGAGCCTTAGTAGGTATAAAAAGAAGGAGAAATAAAATAGTAAGGATTTAAAGTTTCTTAAGCTTAAACGATTTTTTTATTATACTAATTATTATTTCGATTTACTCCTTAGGATCTTTAATTATTATATATCGATTCGCTTACTTTTAGTCGCTTAGCTTATATCTTTTAAAGAGGTCTTAGAGAACCTATTTTAACGGTAGCTACGGTATATACTTAAAGATATACTTATATTAACGGTAATAGTAGTAGCTAGATACCGAAGGACGAGGGAGTCTAAGGGGAACGAAGGAAAAGAGAAAGTACTAAGTAAGGTAAGGTAAAGGTAAAGAGGGCTAAAAAAAGATATATTAGTAAAAGAGGATATAAAAGAAGATAATAATATATAATGCTATTTACTAGCTAAGGAGGAAAAAAGACCTCTTTTATAGACCGAATTTTCCCTCCTTCTTCCTTAGATAAATAAGGGCTAAGGGAATATCTAATTAAGAAGAGGGCTAGCTAGAGACTTTACTAAGGATCCTATTAAGGACCCTACTAAGGACATTACTAAAGACTCTACTACGCGGGCTATATATATTCCTTAGGGTATAAATGCCCCCGTTAAACTATATAGTTACCTTTTTAACTTAATATTTAAAGGATTAGGCTATACCTTATATATATACTAATTTAGTTTTAAATTAAGCTTATATTTTATAGCTCTCTTAAAGATATTATTATTATTATTATTATTATTAAGATTATACTAGTAACCTATCTAGAGGTATCTAGAACTTCGACGTTAAATAAGAGGGAAAAACTAAAGTACTTAAAGGAAAACCCTCCCCTCTTTTATAGCTAGTCCGCCCTTATACTAGGTCGCGGTTATAATATATAGGAATCTTACGCTAGCTATCTTAGGTATCGTTATAGTTAGTCGGAATTATATTAGCCCCGCTATAAAGTAACCTTAGAAAGTAACTCCTTTACGTACGCGGGGGGTATAGCGTTAATTAGTAGTACGAGCGTTTTTAGTTAACGGTTAATAGTTAATTATATAATTATCTCTAACCTTATCTTATAACGATATCTTCCTAGGCTCTACCTTATTTTTCCGCTATAAGGCTTAGCGGGCTATTTTTTATTAATGCCGGCCTTTAGCTAGGCCGGTAGTTAGGTTATCGTACCGGCTTCGCGCTATACTTATCGAGTTACTAGTATCGGCCCTAGGTTTTTATTTTCCCGGTTAGGGGGCCCGGACCGGGGTTAGGGGGAGGTCCTAACGAATTCGTTGCTAGGTCTAGGTAGGCGAGGTCTAGGCCGGCCTACTTATAGCGGGGCTAGACTGCTAGTATATTTATAAGCGCTTCTAGAAGCGCTAATTAGCTAATTAATAAGTAGGTTAGCGTAGTCTACTAGTCCGACTAAAAATTAATCGTGCCCCTAGCCGGATTCGAACTAACTCTAGCGTTATAGTTAGTAGGCTTCCTAGGTATATAACTACTATACTACGAGGGTTCTCTTAAAGATAAGTTAAAATACTTTTTAGTATATACTTAAAGAGCTACTTTTCTTTATTCCTTACCTTTTCCTACTATCCTTACTAACCTTTTAGTTAAGGGTCTAGTTAAAAAAGTTATATAAGAGCTATAAGGAGCTAGACTTAGAGAGAGACTTTAACCGTTTTTAAGAGTTATAGCTTCGTACCTTATAGTATCTAAGGGTTAAAATATTATATATTAAAAGCTAAGGTTATAAGGGGTATAATATAGTTAGTAATATACTAGCGCTATTATACTTTATAAGTATTAAGGAGTAATAAATTACTATTACTATAGTTTTAATATTTATAAATAGTCTTATTAAATTTCTTAATAGCTTTTTAATAGTACTTAAGTAGATAAATATTACCTTTAAAAAGCTAGACTTAGTCTTTAATATTAGCGTCGATAAATCTATTTATATTATTAAAGTTTAAGTCTTTTATATCTATTACTTTTATATATATATTTATATAAAGTAGCTTAACTTTATTAAATAGACTATTATTATCGAATTCGTTCTTAAGGAAGTAAGATATATTAAGGTCGTAAGCGATAGCGGAATAGTATACTTAGCGTATTATAGTTAATAATAGATTATAAGTTAATAAGGATACTTACTATAAGCTAGTAAGAGGTTAAACGTTTTTATAATAAGTTATAGTTATAAAAGAGGTAAGATATTAATAAAACGTTAAGGTAAAGTAAGCGCTTTTAAAGTATAACCTATATAACGCTAATAATTTAAGCGGTTTATAGCTCTTTTATTATAAGGCTAGAAAGAGGTACTAGAAAAGTATATAGCTTAAGCGAGCTATAAAGGCGTCTTAAGGTCCCTTTATAAGCTAGATTAATTAAGTAGGGAGGAATATAGGCTATATAGTAAGTATATTTAAGATACTTAAAGGGAAGAGCTTAGTAATATATTTATTTATCTATATACTAGATTTCTAGTAAATTAGCTATTACCTTTAGTAGCTAAAGCTACTTAAATAGGTAGTAAGTCTACTATCTTATTATTTAAGGTAGTAATTAATAATATAAAGAAAAAGCTTATTAAGTATATTAACTACCTTTAAAAGAAAAAGAAAGTATATATAATTACTACTATACTTATACCTTTATTAAGTATTAGTAAGCTTAATATTTATTAAGTAAGATTACTTATTTTACTAAAAAAAAGACTAAAGCTAGTTTACTTAGTTTTAAGTAAGTATAAAAAACTTATAAAGGTATATTTATTTCCTATTACTAATAATAATTCTTATAGTTATTAGTATAATCTTTTAATACTAATATTACTCTTAACTCTTATAAAGACTAGCTTCGCTTACTTAGTTTCTTAATTTAATAAAGGTAAATAGTATAATAATTTATAGTAATTATCTATACTAATTATATATTAAAGGGTTTATAAGGTAATAAAAGTATTTTAGTTTATAAAGCTTTTTTAAAGAAAGTAAGTTTTTATTTAATTATATTAATATATTATAATATACTAATCTTAGCTAAGGAGGTTACTATTTAAGGATATATATAGCTTTTAGCGCTATATATCTTAGTATAAAAGGTATAAGAATATTTATATTATAATATAAGAGTTTCTAGTAGTATAACTAAGTAGCGTATTACTTAAGCGCGCTTAAAGTACTTACTAGTAGATTAATATATACTAGTAATCTAAGATAAAACTCTTAAACTTAAAGGCGAGATTTATATTATTAATTTTATAGTCTTAATTTAATATATAAGATAGTATCCTTCTTTAAAATATAAATATTAAGAATAAGGTTATATACCTAAGAAGTCTACTAGCTAAAACGCTAGAGTTAGTTTAAATCTAGTAAAGAGTATAAATAATTTTTAGTCGGACTAGTAAACTACGTTAACTTACTTATTAATTAGCTAATTAGCGCTTTTAAAAGCGCTTATAAATATACTAGTAGTTTAGCCCCGCTATAAGTAGGCTAGCCCGGACCTCGCTTACTTAGACCTAGCGATAAATTTATTAGGACCTCCCTTTAACCTTAGTCTAGGCCCCCTAACTAAGAAAATAAAAACCTAAGGCTAATACTAGTAACTTAATAAGTACGGCGTAAAGCTGTCGCGAAGCGTGGCCTGATTTCGCAGTTCTCGGAGATATCCCTTAGTATAAGGGACCTAGGAAGCTGAAAAATAGGTTTTAAGGAAGGAGCTAAAAGGAGGTGCAGAGAGGAGGGTGGGGGCAAGAGGGGAAGCAGAAGTGGCGATGGCTTCCTATGGAGGTGGCGAGAGATAAGACGGATGTGCCGGCAACGGCTGGAAAGGAGGGGAAAAACCGGCAAAAAGCTCGGTAGTCAAAAGGACATTAGTAGCTTCTTTAAGCAGCATCTTCTTTGTTAATCGAGATGCTAGACGGGTATAAAGAGGGACGTTGGATAGAGGAAAGAAGGACAATCAAGGCAATACAACAATCACTCCCCTACCTTTATTACTGCTTCCGTAAGAATCAAAACTCTCTGCCCTGCCTGTCCGACCCCTTACTTCTAATTTTACCTTCGTGCATTTTATATGCACTTCTCGCATCTCTCTTCGCGAGAAAAGCTAGTATAATAACCTAACTACTAGCCTAGCTAAAAGCCGGTATTAATAAAAGTTAGCTTACTAAGCCTTATAGTAAAAAGAAATAAGGTAGAGCCTAAGAAGATATTATTATAAAATAAGGTTAAGGATAATTATATAATTAACTATTAACTAAAAACGTTCGTACTACTAATTAACGCTATATACCTTATATATATAAAGGAGTTACTTTCTAAGGTTACTTTATAATATAGTTAATACGATTCTAACTAACTAAAATAATACTTATAATAGCTAGCGTATTATAACCGTAATTTAGTATAAGGGCGGACTAGCTATAAAAGAAGGGAGGGTTCTCCTCTAAGTACTTTAGTTTTTCCTTTTTATTTAACGCTAAAGTTTTAAATACCTTTAAATAAGTTACTAGTATAATCTTAATTAATTAATTAGTTAATATTAATAATAGTATTAACCTTATAAAAGAGTATAAAGATTAGCTATATAAGCTTAAAGTAGCTTTAAAGATATTTTATATTCTTAGAAATAAAAATTCTTTTAATAAAATTTATCTTTATAAAAAGGCTATAATACTATATAAAAAAGATTAAGATTAAAGTAAGAGATTTTATACTTACTTATAGCCTATAATTATCTTAAGGTATATAAGTAAAAGCGGAATTTTAGGAATTTAAGGAATTATATAGGACTACGTAATAAAGGGGAAGAGGGAGTATAAGGTAGGATTTTTAATAGAATTTATTAGTAATATATTAGTATATAGAAGAGGAGTTAAAGTTAATAATTCTCTCTTTATCTACTAGCGGATATACTATCTTATATAGATAATTATAGCTAAATAAAAGAACCTTTTAAGACTAGATTTAGGCTGCCGTATAGCCCTAAGACTAAGAAATTTAGTAATACCTCGAGTATATTAAGAAGTGTCTTAGTTCTACTAATATTTATGTTTAAAGGAGGTTGGTCGTGCCGGTGTTTTTAAGAGGTCTTAGCTAGTATTCTAAGCTAGCTCTATTTCTTCGCTTCCCGATTATATAATAACCGGCAACCCGTTTAATATATAATAATATATATAATAACGAGTGATTCTTACTCTATAATATAGAATTTTATCTATAATTAATATACTACTTATTAGCTTATATAATCCGGAGAGTATATTATAGCTGCTTTATTTATAGTAAGAACACCGTTCCTTATAGCCTCCCTTAAAGAGTAGATTTATATACTCTTTACTAATTTATTTATAGTAGTATATATATAGGGTAAAACCCTAATTTAGGAAAACTATTCTTATACCTTAATAGGATATATAAAAACCTATTCTTTCTTAGGAAAAAATCCTTAGGTATATACTAATAGAAAAACCTATAGTAGGAAAAATCTATAGTTATAATAATTATTTATAGGATAACCTTATATAAGGTAAAACTTATTATTGCTAAGAAAATCTTAATAGATAAAAACCTAGTAAATATTTTACTAGGAAACCTAAAAAGAAAAAACTTAGTAGGGGAAAGATATAAAAAGTATAAGAAATATCTAAAAACCCCTTTTAATTACTTAGGAACTTATATTAAGGATAGACCGTCTCTAAATTTATAGAGTAATCTAGGTCTTAACTCCTTTATAAAAATATTAGCTATATTATCTTCTAATTTAATATAAAAAACTCTAATTTCCCCTTCTCTTATACTAGTTCTAGTATAGTAATAGGCTAATCTTATATACTTAGACCTTTTATAAAATTCCGGATTTTCTACTAATTTAATAGTAGTAGTATTATCCGTTAAAATAGGAGGTATAGTATTAGGAATCTTAATAGATAGATCCTTAGTAATATTTTTAAAAAGTATATTTAAATAAATAGCTTCTTTATTTACCTCCCTAAGGCTAATATACTCTACTTTATATATAGAAAGGGCAATGGCTTTCTACTTAGAGCAAGCTTAGCTTATTATATTATTATATATATAAAAATAGTAACCGGAAGAGGATTTTCCGTCCGTTAAATCTAACGCCTAGCTAGAGTTAGTAAAACCTTTTATATATAGATAGGTAAAAGGGATATTATAATTATATTTAATCTTTAGGCTAGGGAATATATTTAAATATTTCTAAATTATGTTTAAAGCCTTAAAATATATTTAGTCGGGCTTAGCCGCGAATCTAGCGTAGGAAATTATAGAATATAAGATATCTAGCCTAGTAAATAAGGCTAAGTATAATAGAGATCCTATTTCTTTCTAAAATTATAATATATCTTCCTTAGAAGGCAATTCCTTTGCTTTTATAAGCTTAAAGCCTACTATAGTAAGTAAATTTAAAGTTCCTAAACCTTCTTTATTAAATTCCTTTAATTTATTTAAGGTATAATTTTCTTAGGATATATATAGCTCTTTATTTTCTCGGTTTATTATTATATTTAGACCTAAGAAGTCTTTTATATCTCCTAAGATAGTAAAATCTAGGAATTTAGATAATTCTTTAAATAATCTTTCTTCTATTATAGATTTAAAGGGCCCTACTATAAGAAAGTCGTCGATATAAATTGCTAAGGCTATACTATAGTCCTTATTTATAAATACTCCTTTATCTATTAAAAGAGAAAGAAATCCGAGTTTATTTAGTATAATTTTTAAATAATTATACTAGAGCTTAGGACTTTATTTTAGGCTATATAATGCTTTCTTTAGCTTTGCTTTAATTTAACCGGTTTTATATAGGTCTAGGAATTTAGTTAATTTAATTCCTTTAGCTCTATAAGCTAATCTATATTTTAACTAATATTCTTTAAGAGTATATTCTTCGTAGCCTATAAGAAGATCGATATATACTTTACTATCTATATCGGTATATATAAAGGCATTTATTATATCTATTTATAAAGCTTTGAATTTATAGATAATAGCTAAAATAAGTAGAATTCTAATTGATTTAGGTCTAGCCGTAGTCGAGAAGGTATCTAGGAAATCTAAGCTATAGATCTACTTAAATCCTTATATTATAAAACGGGCTTTATATTTTATTATATTATTTTAACTATCCTTCTTAATAGTATAGACCTAGTAGCCTCCTATAGCCTCCCTATCCTTAGGGAGGTAGGAAAATTCCTAAGTTTTATATTTAATTAGCTAGATAATTACCTTAATTATAGCTTCTTTTTAAAATGCTACTTTAGGGCTATTTATTACCTATTTATAGGTTTTTAGAATTTTTAGATCCTAATTTTCTATACTACCTAGAGTTAACTCTATAAAATCGTAGTTTAGAAATAAATTAACGTTAGGGTATTTAATATAGTTAGAATCGAACCCTTCCGGCTTCTTAGGTAATTCTACTACTATTTTACTAGTAGTAGGAATAGGATCGTTATTTAAAGACTCTTCTTCTATAAAGGGCGAGGGACTTTTATCTCTAGGTTCTTTAGTAGCTTCCTTTATAGGGATATAGCTTTCTAGCTTATCTTTATTTAGAATATAATTAAAATTAAAGGTATTATTACTACTAGAAATTTCTAGATTTTTTATAAATTTATTTTCTAGTATAGTAATATCTTTAGAGATAGTAATCTTTCTCTTAGTAGAATCCTAGATTTTATATATATTTTCTAAATAGCCTACTATTATTTACTTAAAAGCTCTATTATCTAGCTTATCTATAAGGTCTTTATTCTTATAATATATAAAGCTTCCGAAGGTCTTAATTTTATTTAAGGTCTTAAAGGGTAGTATTATATTATCCTTCTTTTCTATAAGACTTTTAAATCCTATCGTAGAATGCGGTAATCTATTATATAAATAGGTAGCTATTAAAACAGCTTCTCCCTATAGATATTTAGGAAGCCTAGTAGTAAATAAAAGAGCTCGTACTTTTTCTAATATAGTACGATTTATTCTTTCTATTCTACTATTAGATTCCGGCCTCCTAAGAAGACTAGAATTAAAGGTAATTCCTTCTTTTTCGTAGTAGAGCTTTATTTTATATATAAATTCTTTAGCATTATTAGAAAATGCTTCTCTAATCCTAGTATTTTTAGGGTTATTTTCTACCTTATCTTTAAATTCTAGGAACCTATCTAGAGCTTCCCCCTTTTTTCGAAGAAGGTATATTTCTAGATATTAGGTTCCTACGTCTAGGAAAGAAATATAATAGTAATATTTATTATAAGTAGGCACTTTAATTAGCCCTTAAATATCTAATACTATTTTTTCTAAATAGGTATAAGACTTATATAAAGGTTATTTATTAACCTTATTTATTACTTTAGCTTTAATATATATTTCGTATTATCTTATTTTATTTTCCTCTTTTAAAGGCATTTTTATATTCTTATTATATCTTTTTAATATTTCTAAAATAGCCCTACTATTTATATACCCTAAGCGTAAGTACTAAGTATAAAAATCTATATCCTTTGCCTTTAAAGATATAGACCTTAGCCTTATTATCTAATAAAAGGACTTTATTTCCTCCTATTAAGGCATAGGTATTATTAAAATAGGATTAGGATAGTATATTTACCCCTAATTTAGGTATATAAAAGCAGTCTTAAAGGATATACCTTTTAGGATTATATAGGAACTTAAATACTAAGTCCCCCTTTCCTTTTACTAATATAAAGGAAGCTTTTCCCTAGTAAACTTTAGACTTAATTTCTTTATAGTTAACAAGGAAATTCTTATTCGATACTATATACCTAGTAGCTCCGGTATTATAAATAAAATTAAAGATCCTTTTATTCTTATAACTAGGAAATCCTTCTTCTCTTACCTTTAAAACTAATTCCTTTATTCTAGGAATCAAGGCTTTTAGAGGTCCTAAAAGAGAGTCTTTATTAGATTCTACTATAGGGGTATTTATAGAAGTTAAAATTACCTCTAAATCCTTAGACGTTTATATAGGGGTCGGAGCCCTAGAAAGGTCTATAAGGTCGATATCTAGGTCTATATTTTCTTATAAAGCTATATTTAAGACCTTATTACTATTATCCGAATCGGACTCTAGCTTTATAATTCGAGCCTTCCTTCTTTTATTAGTAGTAGAAATACTACTAGAAGGGGATTTCTTCTTAAAAGAAGAAGGAAAAGAAGAAGAAGATTTTCTCTTCTTAGAAATTCGAGTCCTATCGTCCTTTTTTCCTTTATTTAAAACCTAATAAGTAGGAGCCTTATTCGGGTGTAATTTATAGTAATTTACTATAAAATGCCCTAGTTTTTTATATTCCTTATAATAAGGAGTATCTATAGAATTTCTATAGGATTTCTAAGGCTTCCTTTATATTAAGAAGGCTTTCTCTAAAGATTCGTCTATATCCTTAATTCTTCTTCGTCTAAAAAACTAGCTGTTAGGGTTTCGAGGGTAAACGCCGTAGAATTATGCCTAAGGCTCTACGTAATACTTATAATATAGCTTCTAAATTCCTTATTAAGGCAATTAAGAATCCATGCTATAAGAATAACTTCCGGAATTTTTATATTATATGATTTTAAATCCTTATAAATTTCCTTTACCTTATAAAGGTATTTCTCTAAATTAGAGTCTAAGGGACTAAGATTAATAAGCTGCTTAATAAGCAGATAATTCGACGAAAGATTCGACGGATTATATAACTTTTTAAGCTTATCCTACGCTTTTTTAGCATTTTTTAGATACCGAATTTATATTAAGGGACTATCTTTAACTTAAAGGAATATTATAGATAAAGCCTCCGTAGTCTATATATAATTTGCTTGCTCTAGAGTAGTAATAAGCTTTTCTTTTATAAGGATAGCTTCTATCCTTATAGTCTATAAGGTATAATTTAAATTTCCCTTAAGTCTAGTAAATTTATATTCTTTCTATCTACCTATTTTATATAAATTCGGTATTATTTCGTTTATAGGGATCGAGAAGTCTAGACGGGAGTTTAAGAGCGTAGGAAGGTAAAAGAAGTTAGAGGGAATTTCGAAAGGAATTTTAATCGGGTATTTCGACGAGGAATTTTAAAGTTATAAGTTAATTTCCCGGCTTAAAAGGAGTAAGCCGGGCTTATAACCTCTTAAGGTATATAAGTAAAAGCGGAATTTTAGGAAATTAAAGAATTATATAAGACTACTTAATAGAGGGGAAGACGGAGTATAAGGTAGGATTTTTAATAGAATTTATTAGTAATATATTAGTATATAAAAGAGGTGTTAAAGTTAATAATTCTCTCTCTATCTACTAGCGGATATACTGTCTTATATAGACAATTATAGCTAAACGGAAGAACCTTTCGGGACTAGATTTAGGCTGCCGTATAGCCCTAAGACTAAGGAATTTAGTGATACCTCGAGTGTATTAGGAAGTGTCTTAGTTCTACTAATATTCGTGTTTAAAGGAGGTTAGTCGTGCTAGTGTTCTTAAGAGGTCTTAGCTAGTATTCTAAGCTAGCTCTATTTCTTCGATTCCCGATTATACGATAACCGGCAACCCGTTTAATATATAATAATATATAAGATAACGAGCGATTCTTACTCTATAATATAGGATTTTATCTATAATTAATATACTACTTATTAGCTTATATAATCGGGAGAGTATATTATAGCTGCTTTATTTATAGTAGGAACACCGTTCCTTATAAATTATTACTTAATATAAGCTTTTTTAAGACTCTCTTTAAATATAAATATAAAGCTAAACCCTTATAGTATAGTAGTTATATACCTAAGAAGCCTACTAGCTATAATACTAAAGTTAGTTTAAATCTAGCTAAGGGTATAATTAATTTTTAGTTAGACTAATAAACTATACTAACTTACTTATTAATTAGCTAATTATAGCTTCTAAAAGCGCTTATAAATATATTAGTAGTCTAGCCCTACTATAAGTAAGCTAGCTTAGACCTCGCTTACTTAGACCTAGTAACGAATTTATTAGGACCTCCTTTTAACCTTAGTCTAGGCCCCTATTACGACCACGGCTACTAGGCCGCTAACGGTCGACCGCGTTAAGCACGTAACACGGTCTAACGGATAAATAGTTAGCACGACTATCTAATAAATATAGGATCGAGGAGATCGTAAAGATCTAAGCGATCTAGGATTAATAAGATTACTACGCTCTATATAATCTAACGTTAGGGATTATAGCTAGGCCTATAATCTAAGGATAGTCTCTATAGGTATATATAGCTACCTACTTTTACTCCTTTAGATAGATAGCTCGATAGCTTTTAATATATTATAGATCTTTATTACGATTCTATCTCTAATTCTAATTACCTAGTTATAGTTTACGGTCTATAACCTCTAACTTATTACTAACGTAATATACTTATTATTACTTAGACTACGCCCTATTATATCTACTAATATAAACCCCTCGATAGGTTTATCCCTTAAGAATAACGCTAGTCGTTATACGTTAAAAGCTCTTATTTAGTATAATACCGCGTTACTTTAAGTAATATCGTAACTATTAATATACCTATATAGTAAGCTAGATTAACTAACTCTAGAGCTACTATATCGCCTTAGGATATAATACGCGAGATTATTACCCTTCGATATAAGGTATAGTTACTTAGAAATAGAGGAGGCAACGGATAAGTTAAAGACCTTAGAGAAGTAGTTAAACTAAAATAGCTAAGACTATTCGACGGTACTTATAGCACTCTTCGAGACTTTCTTACCTAACTTAAGGCCTACTACCGGTTTTACCTTACTAAACTCTTAGACTTAGTCGAAAAGGTACTCTACGTAGGAAATTATTTATTTAAAACGGCACTTACTTAGTTTAAACCTATTATAAGGGATTTTCTTAATAACTAACTAGCGCGATAAGATAATAAGATAAATAAAGTCTTTATTAGTTTCTAAGGATTTAAAGAAGCTATTATAAAGGTATTTAGAATAACCGATAAAGAATAAGAAGCTAAATAGAAACTTTAAGAACTCCGATAAAGGATCTTAGTATCGGATTATACTACGAAGTTCTATTAAGTTACCTTAAAACTTAATTAAGACGACGAACCTCTTATATTACGATTCTACGACGGGCTTAAAGAAGAAGTTAAGGACGAGCTTTATAAGGAAAATCGACCTAATAACCTCTCGGACTATATTACTATAGTAGTACGAATTAATAATAGATAATATACGCGACGCTAAGAAAAGAAATAAGGAAGAGGAAACTAAAACCCTTCCTATAAAAATAACTTTAACCGACGCGCTAACTATAAAAAGAAGCGCGAAACTCCTATTACCTACGCCTATATAACTAACCTAGGTAGGATAGATCTAGATATAATATAGAAAAGTAAAGGAAAGTGTTTTAACTACGGGAAACTTAGATATTACTTTAAAGAATATAGATAACCTTATAAAGAGAAGAAAACCTACTAGGCACTAGCCCTAGAAGGTAAGAAATACTTAAACGCTATTAATAGATAGGAACTAAAGTATAAACTCCTTAGTTAAACTATATACTACGATAACGAATATATAGTATACCTAAGCGATAAGAATAGTACTAAATAGTTCTTAAAGCTATTAAGGAAAACCCTTATAATAATATAACGAAGGGATCTTAAAATATAGAAATAAGTTAAATTTATAGAACCGGAATACCCCTATCTTAAAGGAGTCTCCTAAGACTAAATTAAGAAGAACGGTAAATAATTCTAGGAAGATATATAAAATAAAAATTAATAATAACGATAGGCAGCCTATAAATAATATAATAAAGAAGATATAGATATAGCCCTTATACTTACGAAACTTAGATAATAACCTAAAGAGGGATAACGAAGTATTAACGATATAAGCTTTAAAGAATAAGAAATACCTAGAGAAATAAAAGATAAGAACGAACTTATACTACTACCCTTATTACTAAGAGAAAATACTATAATTAAAGAATACGCTCTATACTTCGAAGAATTTAAAGAAATACTTAAAATTAGAACCTAATAAACACCTTAAATTCTTATAGAAAACTAATAAGCTATATTAATTTAATATTAACCGGTACTACGTAGAGGAGACTACGCTATAGCTATTGCCGTAGTTAATACCTTTATAGCTCTATAACGAGAATAGTAACTATAAGGAGAATTTGAAGACAATCTATAAATACTACTTACTTATAAGCACTATAAGTATATTTTATAGATATTATATATCTACCTAGATTATATAATATACTTCTAAATAAAGGCGTAATACGACGCCTTCTTAGTTAGGTTTAAAGGATAAGTACTTTCGAAACCCTACCTAAGTATAGAACTAGACTACTAGAAAATCGATTAACGCTACCTAAACGACTAAGTTATATTAATAGAACCCGATTATAGCACGCTACTTAAATACCGCGATAATTACGGTTTACTAATAAGATACCTTTCGGAGATATATAAAATCTATAAATACGCTAAAATAGAGGAATAGTATAGCGCTACTCGCTCTAAGGTATCCGAACCCTTAATCTTCTAAAGACTTATATAACGAGTTAAATATAATAAAGAAGATTATAACGAATATATATACCTAAACTATAGAGTTTATAAATATAAAAAGGTATAAGTATAGTATAAACGATATTACGGTATACTAAAAGATTATTAGTAATATATATAAAGGCTATAAGCTATATTCGACTAAGGAAGAATTAATATAGAAATACTACGCGAAAAATAAAAAGACGCTAAACGAAAACTTAACCTTTAGTACGAAAATAAATAAAATTACGAAGTATAGTATATAATTAACTATAAAGTAGTATAATATAAACGATATAGCGTTAAGAAATAAGAAATCTTCGATTAGCTATAAGAAATTAGTCTCTTAAGCCTTAATACGATACTACGTAATAAAAATATAAAGAAACGATATTAATAATAAATCGAAGAAGAATACCTAAATAAAATAAATAAGGACTAAGTAAAAAACGAGGTATACTATCTATAAAAGGGCTATAGACTAGCACGATATAATAAGATCTAAGGACCCTATATATAGTAATATTAAGCTATAGCGACTAAATAGTATTAGATATTTAAATCGCGGGATATTATATATATATACTTTTAGACTATAGCGCGATAAGTAATTACGTTTTACCTAAAGTCGTTAATCGTTACCGACTTATATAGAGATATAAGAAGGATCTATATAAACTTATAAATATCGAAGGAGAGGCCTTTAACTATAATAACGGAATTATTAATTTAGAGATTAATTACCTTAATATTAATATCTAGGGCTATAATAAATAAGTTAACTTCGATATTATAGATATTAGAGAATATAACCTTATATTAGGGCTTCTATAGCTATAGGAGAGCAACCTATTAATTAACTA
Organism: Hirsutella rhossiliensis; assembly: GCF_020360975.1. Taxonomy (NCBI): domain Eukaryota; kingdom Fungi; phylum Ascomycota; class Sordariomycetes; order Hypocreales; family Ophiocordycipitaceae; genus Hirsutella; species Hirsutella rhossiliensis. The sequence continues at coordinate 5,718,233 of NW_025408669.1, forward strand.
GAAAACTAGCTAGCTATATTAAAACGAAGATATAAGTTTCTAGGACTAGTAGATTTAAAAGAAAGTAAAATTTTACGATAATTTAGCTACTAAATAAGATAAAAGGGATAACCGTTTAAGTAAATTATTATAGGCTTTAGCGATATAAATAAAGATAGTAACCGAACTAGCGGATATAATAAAATCGACTAATAAGACCTACGTACTAACTAATATAGCTATATAGCCTAGTATCCGATATAAATAAAATAAAGGATATAATATAAAGATCTAAAGAGTTATTACTACTTTAAGGAAAGACCTTAAATAAATTAATAAAGAGCTTAAGTTAAGAGAAACTAGCTTTAAAAAGAAAGAATAAAGCCTATAAGATAGAATAAAGAATATCCCCTAGGAATACCGGAAATATAATAAACTCTTTAAGGAAGAACTTAAAATAGGGTTACCTAAATATAGTTAATAGGACTACGAAATTTATCTTAAGGATAGAATAACGCTAACGTTCTATAAGATCTATAACTTAAACGAAAAGCAACTATAAATACTATACGACTACCTCGACGAAAATCTACGAAAGGGATATATATAAATATTAATATCTAAAGTAGGCTATCTAGTTATATTTATTTTAAAGAAAAACGGTAAGCTTCGACTAGTTATCGACTATAGACGCCTAAATAATATTATAATAAAGGACTAAATACTATTACCGCTTATATCGGAACTATAAGATCGACTATATAGTAAAAAATAGTTTATAGCCCTTAACCTTAAAGGCGCCTATAATTTAATACGTATAAAAAAGGGACGCGAATAGATAATAGCCTTTAAAACGAAATTCAGATTATTTAAATATCTAGTAATACTATTTAGACTTATAAATATACTAGCTACCTTTTAATAGATAATTAATAATATCCTATATAAATACTTAGATATCTTTATAGTAGTATACTTAGATAATATCCTAATCTTCTCGGATACCTTAAAAGAATATAAGGAATACGTCTATAAGGTACTCCGCGTACTTTAGAATACGAAGTTACTAGTTAAACTAAAGAAAAGTAAGTTCTATATATAAAAAGTAGACTTCCTTAGATATACGATCTTACTAAGAGAGATATAAATATAATAAGATAAAATTAACTTAGTTAAAGAATAGCTAACGCTAAAGAACGTTAAGGATATATAAAGTTTCCTAGGATTTATAAATTACTACCGACGATTTATTAAAGATTTCGGAAAGATTATAGTACTACTATACGACTTAATAAAAAAGGAAAAAGAATTTATATAGGACGATAAAGCTAATAAAGCTTTCGAATATATTAAAACTACGATTATATAAGAACTAGTCTTAACTACCTTCGATCTAAAATAATAAATCGAACTTAAAACCGATATATTAGACTTTACTCTAAGAGTATAAATCGGATAAAAAGATAAGGAAGGAAGACTATAACTAATTATATTCTACTCGAAGAAGCTATATAGCGTAGAACTTAATTACCCTATCTATAATAAAGAATTCCTTATAATTATTTAAGCTTTTAAGGAATTTCGATACTACCTTCTTAAAAGTAAATATAAAGTTAAGGTCTATATAGACTATAAGAATATCTTATATTTTATAACGACGTAATAGTTAAATAGATAATAGATCCGATAGGCCGAATACTTATTAGAATTTAACTATAAAATAATCTATAGAAAAGGAATAGAAAACGGTCGAGCTAATACCCTTAGTCGACGAAGTAACTATAATATAAGGGCACTTATAGTAGAAGGACAGCTCCTAGAAATCAACGAAAATAGGAACTACTAATAACGATAGCTAAATATAATATTTAAAGTATAACCTAATAACTCGACTTACTAGAAGATCCTAAAATAGATAAAAGAATATAAAGCACTAAATAGATATAATATAGGATATTTAGAAGTTCTAATATATAAAAATAAAATCTAGATACTACTAGAATTACGAGATAAAGTTATATAAGATATATATAAATATCTAATATATAGATACTAAGGAATCTAAAGAATAATAGAATAGATTAAACGGTAATATAACTTCCTATAGCTTAAGGAAGTAGTATAATAAGTTATTAAAAAATATAAACTTTACGTATAAAGTAAAGCTAAACGATATAAGCTATATAGAGAATTATAACCGCTACTAGTACTAGAGAAGCTATAAGATTTAATAGCTTTTAATTATATTATAAAGCTACTACCGTTAAAAGAACCTATAACTAACGTTAAGTATAATAGTATATTCGTTATTACTAACCGATTAACGAAATACGGATACTTCTTACTATATAAAGAAGTAAGCAATATAGAAGAGCTAGTATATATATTCCTATAAATAATTATTAGTAATTATAGACTACTAAACGAGATTATCTTTAATAGAGGAAGTATATTTATAGCTAAGTTTTAGTAAGCCCTTATAGTATAATTAAGGACGAAATATAAGCTTAGTATAGCTTATTACCTATAAATAGATAGATAAATAGAACGACTTAACTAAACGCTTAAATAATATTTACGATACTATATTAGCTACGAATAAAACGATTAAGCTAAATAGCTACTAATAGCGTAACTAGCTTATAATAGCTTAGTTATAGAAATAACTAAGCTCTTACTAATATACGCTAATTACGGATATAACCTAGAAGTATTTAAGGTTACTCGATAAGGACTATAAGCGGAACGAGCAATACTATAAATAGATTAACTACGAAAATTATATAAAGAAATATAATAAGAACTTTAATTTATTAGAGAACGAATATCTACTTACTATAATAGGAAAAGATTATAGGGACTAATATTTTAAGAGGGAGATATAGTCTACCTTATACGACGAAATATTAAAACGAAACGACTAAGTAATAAATTAGATTTTAAGAAACTTAGACCGTTTAAGGTTAAGAAAACTATTTTAAAAGTTAACTACGAACTTTCGCTACTAATAATAATACGGATATACCCGATATTTTATATCTTATTATTAGAACTAGCGCTATAAAACGCTAAACTATAAGAAAAAATTAAAGTCAACGATAATTAAGAATATAAAGTAGAATAAATACTAGATATAAGAAAAGGTTAGTAATAAGAATACCTTATTAAGTAGAAGGGATATAGACTAAAGGAAAATACCTAGGAACTACTTAAGCACTTAACTTACTACGGCTCTCTACTTCGATAATTTTACTAAAAGGTTTAGGAGGGATTAAAGGACTAAGATCTATAAACTCCTCGCTAATACTAAACAAGGACTAATTTACCTCGTTAGGAACGCCTAACGATTATAAGTTATTTACTACCTAATACTTATATATATCGAGCGTAGGTAAAACGCTATCCTCGGTATCTACTTCTTAGATACTACGACGAAATAACTTAGAACTCTTTTCCTTTATATAATTCCGAATTTTCCGGATATAAGCTAAACGATTAACGGTAATAGATATTTACGACTAAAGGTTCGTAAGCTATACCTAAAGCTCTAATAAGGCTTCCCTAGCTTCCTCCTCTTCGGAATATAGCCTACGCTACTCCGCTAATAATTTAGTTACTAAAAGAAATACGTTAGCTACTACGCGTAGAAAGAATTAGAAGATACCTATAAGAAGAGGCTACTAAAATACTATTATAATAGGGACGACTACTAGTAATATAATTATTATAGCGCGAAGAATTTTCGGCTATCTAATAATTCGTCTTCTTCGCCTTAAAGTATCGAGTATACGGTATATCGGTAGGATCTCTACTTAAGTTAATATATTCGGTAAGAGTAGCGCGCTTAGAGGCTTTTTAGGAACGATTTTTTAGTATACGACTAGATATACTATTAGTAGTATATCCTAAAAGGATAAAGAAATAAGGAACGATATACTTACGCATAACGCGATAAGGGTATATTTATATACGGCGGCTAAGGCAGCTATAGTAGGTCTTACGGATAAGACTAAAAGGAGGGGAGATATTATATTACGACCACGGCTACTAGGCCGCTAACGGTCGACCGCGTTAAGCACGTAATACGGTCTAATAGATAAATAGTCGGCACGACTATCTAATAGATATAGGATCGAGGAGATCGTAGAGATCTAAGCGATCTAGGATTAACGAGATTACTACGCTCTATACGATCTAACGTTAGGGATTATAGCTAGGCCTATAATCTAAGGATAGTCTCTATAGGTATATATAGCTACCTACTTTTACTCCTTTAAATAGATAGCTCGATAGCTTTTAATATATTATAGATCTTTATTACGATTCTATCTCTAATTCTAATTACCTAGTTATAGTCTACGGTCTATAACCTCCGACTTATTACTAACGTAATATACTTATTATTGCTTAGACCACGCCCTATTATATCTACTAATATAAACCCCTCGATAGGTTTATCCCTTAGGAATAACGCCGGTCGTTATAGCCCCTTAACTAGAAAAATAAAAACCTAGGGCTAATACTAGTAACTTAATAAGTATAGCGTAAAGCTAGTATAATAACTTAATTACTAGCCTAGCTAAAGGCCGGTATTAATAAAAATAGCCTACTAAGCCTTATAATAGAAAAATAAAGTAAAGCCTAAGAAGATATTATTATAAGATAAGGTTAAAGATAATTATATAATTAACTATTAACTAAAAACGCTTATACTATTAATTAACGCTATATACCCCGCGTATATAAAGGAGTTACTTTCTAAGGTTACTTTATTATAAGGCTAATATAATTCCGACTAACTATAACGATACCTAAGATAGCTAGCGTAAGATTCCTATATATTATAACCGCGACTTAGTATAAGGGTAAACTAGCTATAAAAGAGGGGAGGGTTTTCCTTTAAGTACTTTAGTTTTTCCTTCTTATTTAACGCTAAAGTTCTAGATACCTTTAGATAGGTTACTAGTATAATCTTAATAATAATATAAAGCTAATAAGGGAGAGATAAGTATTATAATATAATTAATATTACTTTACTAAGTAATAAGGAGTTAAAAGAAGTAAAGGAGATAAAGGAAGTAAAGGAGATAAAGGAAAGTAACTCTTATTAAGAAGAATAAGTTTAAAGCTATAAGAAAAAGTAAAAAGGCTATATAGTAATAAAAGTAATAGTCGCTTCCTTTATAAAGAGAACTAGATATAAAGAGAATATTTACCGCGATAATAGGACTTTAAATATTAAAAGGATAGTTAAGGTAAAAGATAAATAATATCTATAAGATCTTATCCTTTAATTTAATATTACTTTTAGCTATATAGCCTATATATATTTTATAGGTGCCTTATATTAAGATAAGTATAAACGATTAATATAATAAAACTAAATAGGTAATACCTATATATAGCCCGAATATACCTATATATATTTTTAGGTACCTATTTTAAATTTACCTACCTACTAAGTATTTATAGTAGCCCTAAAATAGCCCGTGGGTAGGTATAGGTAGCCTATAAGCAAATACCTATAGGTATTTTTAAGTCTATAATCAAGGCTGCTTTATAAGCGACGTGGCGTGAAGTGGAAGGATTCAGTTGCGAAGGAACGCCAGCCCAGGGCTGCGCAAGCTCACATTAACCACAACCTCCCGCTGGGGCTTAGAGGACCATGGACATGGTTGCCCTCACGAGGCATCAACTTCGACTAGTAACGGACGGGATTATCATACAATTGAAAGTGTTTGCTTTAAGCTTCCAAGCTAGTTCAGATTATTGTCTTGGCAGACGATCATGGGGTCTTGGAGTATTGTGAATAAACTTTTGGGAGTTCGTAAGGCTGATGGAGGGTCGCCAACACTCAAAGATACACTATGTACCAGCAAAAATCGGCATCATGGAGAAATTTCTTCACGAGAGTGAATAGCAAGAGGGCGCGGTGGGGATTGATTTCCTCCAGCTGGGCAAGGGGCTATCAAAATGAGTCTTGTTCTTTGTCCCGTAGCAAATCTCTATTCGGCCCAGATTCTCTAGAAATCTCCTCTTTTAATTGGGTGTTATGCGTCTCGTCTTATACATTGCGCTCACCTCGCGCGGGGGATAATCCCCCACAGTAGGGCCCCTCCCTAATGGGGGGACTACAAGCTCAAAATATTAATTTATTTTTAAATTCTCCGCATGAATATAAAGATTTAAAACTAAGGGAACCCTTCACCGACTGGCTTGGACGCTCGAGTACGTTTTTCTGCAGTTAAAGCTTTCCAGAAAATTTCGAAAGATTTACTGTCAAGGGATAGCCCTGTGTATAGTAGTAGCTAGTGACCTTATGTACGTTTGCTTTGGCGGGTTGGGCCGAATAGAGGTTTGCTAAGGGACAAATAGTAATACTCTTGAAAATCTCGCCCTGACTAGGTAACCAGCAAAATTGCCACGACAGTCATCCGTAGGTAGCATATATGATTATATTGGTGAGTGTCTGCTGAACGATGCCTTTGGCACGAGTGGCATTCCCACCAAAAAAATGCTGACAATGATGCTTATGCCGTGCCATTGTGCGTGCCTCTCAAGTCTTTCCCTTTTGCAGCAGTTAGGCAGGTGTTAAAGCGCCATGTGGGCAGTCTAATCCATACAGAGAATTCTTGTGCAGTCTTAGCCATATCTGCTGCCGGTATGAAACGTCGGGCCCGGTTTGCTGGAACCGTTAGATTGGGACGCACGCTCTGTGAAATGGTTCTCGTGCTTGACGGTCATGTCCTCGGATTGCTCGATGGGCACGTTGATAGATGGCTCGACTGCCGAGCCGGACTCAATCTTAGTGGCGGCGCGTTGTTGTTCAAGCCTGGAGGAATCGCGCAAAGTGCGATCGTGGACGGTGGGGAGCGCGAGAGCCTGGGCGGTCAGCGAGAGGGCCAAGAGCGAGAAGAAAGAAGACTTCATGATGAAAAGAGTCTGCTGTGTTTTCCAAAGGGGGATATGGCATTCAACCGGTAGCTAGTGGTGGGCGTTGAGCGGCTGTTTTAAACTAGAGAAGGTGGAGATATCTTTGACAATGTCGCCGACGGTGGAGTAGACAATGAGGCGTGAGTGGCCCTCCCGACCGCCGACATGGTAATATTTCGTTTTCCAACCACATTATTAGCCAAGGTCGAGACGCAAAGGAGTCATGCCCCAATACATGCATAGACCGTTTGGTGGCGGAGCGAGTTAATATAGTTAACCCTTGGCTATAACGATAAAATTTGCATAGCATTCCTATTATTATAGCTAGACATCTATTTATTATACCTAGAGAAATAGGACTTGGGTCTTTTTTACTTGTTTATTAAGGGATCGCTATTAAGACTTATTACTAGATACCTCTTAATATATTGTTATGCCACTGCTGCGTCTTGTGACTCTTCCCAAAGGAGATGCGGCAAGTGCGTGAAAATTGCAGAGGAGAATGTAAGGGTATTTCGTCAGACAACGGAGGCAAAAGTCGTTTGATTCTTTCAAGAGCAGAAGTAGGTGCAGCGTGTTAATTATTAATACACTGTGTTTTCTTCTTTTCCTCTACCTCAAGCCCCTCTTTCTCTGGCTTCCAAATGTATTTGGGAAATCCCTTATAACTGTAATTTTAATGTCTCCTCTTTGACCCCTCTTTTTCAGCTGTTGCCAGCTTTTCCGTCTAATCTTTCGCTGCTGCTCGGCGTACATTCGTTTCGTGCTATCCGTGGGCTCGCAGGCGGAGATTAGCTTCCACCGGCCTACTCTACGCGCTTTAGGGGCACGAAAATTCCTACGATATTCGCACCTCGAAACAGAAAGCATAAGGAATGACTATTCTGACGCCCCATCGTCTGTGTCGCCATCTTCTACATCCCTTTCATCATTACTAATTCTTTCGCCAATATTCTCTTCTTCGTTGCCGAAGCTCCCCATCCTCAAGCTTAATGCGCTGAACCTGAGTTACTCGATCAAGGAGCTCTTGCTAGATGCAGTTAGGAAGTTTGAATACACAGATAATAGACAAAAGGCGAGATTGCGGAGCCACCTGCAGTTGAGGCACCACTTCAATACGGCTAAGAAGTAGTGCTATATGCTGAACGCCCGTTTATGTAACCGTCTAGAGATGACATTTGTGTCCCCCGGCAATGGTATTCCGATCCATATGGCGCCAACACGAGCGGTACCAGCCCAGGCCTTACATCAACACGAGAGTGCAGTCATGGCCAAAAATTCCCGCCGCCTCAACGCCCCGTGATAAGGCGAGACGCCAGAAACCCGGCTTGCTGGGCAAACTTGTACCCGGAACAACACGAGCTGCTGAGTCTGACCAGTTGCAACTCGAGCATTTCATAGCTCTATATAGATTTCTGCCTGCCCTGTGAAAGCGTATCCTTAAGTCACATCAATAGCCCGTGAGATTTAAGCCGCCGACTTCATAGAACGAAGACTGTGCAGCTTTCTCTCATGTACTTAGAATCACACCGGGCATTTGAGTCTCCCGTAAGTGAGCATCTCGCCGGGCGCTTCGATTTGCACAATGCTCCCTCGATCAAGCACGACCAACTTATTGAAACCGTGAATAGTGTTCAGCCGATGGACGACAGAGACGACGGTATGCCCCGAAAACTCAGTGCTGAGGGCCTCAAGCATCACCTTTTCCGTCTCGTAGTCGACGCCGCTCATGGCCTCGTCCATGATAAGCACGCTGCTCTCATGCTTACGCAGAATCGCGCGTGCGAGACAGAGCAGCTGCATCTGGCCATGAGAGAGGGCGAGATGCTCTACTTCGGTATCTAGGGAACCACTTTGGCGGATTGCGGTCCAGACCTGCAGTCTTTGCAGCAAGGCAATCATGTTGTCGTCTGTGATTATCTGCTCGGACGGGAAGTGAGTGCGAGGAAGCAAGTTGGAACGCAACGAGCCAGGGAACAGAACGGGATTCTGCGGAATGACGATCAAGCCTTGTCGAAGAGCTTGGTTCGGGATACGTGAAATATCCACTCCGTCGATCAAGATGGTGCCCTCGTAGTTTATCAAGCCGAACAGGGTAGAAATAAGGGACGATTTCCCGCTGCCAGTGCGTCCACAGATGGCAATCTTTTGGCCGGGCCGGATGTCAAGCGATAGGCCGTGGAGAACCGCCTCTTTGCCTTTTGGCGTTGCATAGCCTGCCTCGATGTTTTGCCACTGTAGGTGTCCCAAGCGTGGCCAGGACGCGGGGAGCTCCACCGTCGCATGTATACCCAGTGACGGCTCGGCCTCCTGTGACGTGGCCTTGGTAAACTCTTTGAGGCGCGAGATGGCGCCAAGCGAGGTCTCGAGTGACGTCCAAGATGACAAGAGATTGGCAAGTGACTCGCTGAATCCCAGGGCGCTGTACATAGCGATGGCCATGTTTCCGGGTATGGACGAGCCGGCAAGGACCCCAAAGAACATCAGGAGCACCGCTGCCGCATCAACCAATAGGTCAAGGACCAATGTAAGCCAGCGCTGTATCGAGTAGAGAAGATAGTGTGGGCGTTGAGATTGGTCTGGTCAAGGAGTGCGAGAGACGCCTCCGTCATAACTGGCTGCCACCCAAACGCTCTTATAGTCGCCAAACCCTCAATCATCTCAAGGAGCTGCGTGTAAAGAGGAGCCTTGGCCTGCAGATCGAGGACGCGGAGTTGGCGGGATGTACAAAGGTAAAACCTTTGAAGTAAATAGAGAAGAAGGATTGCCAATGGAAGAGTCGCGGCAAGGTACTTAGAGCCCAGGATGATCAATATGGCCTCGCCCACGCAAGAGAGAAGGCCTTGTTGCAACGTCGGGTCAGTTGGTGAAACTACATACTCGCAATAGGGAAACAAACCTGCGAGACTCATATAAGCTGCTGTGGGAAGCTCACGGTCGACGAGGGACATGTCTTGGCTGAATCTGCATCGTGAAGTTAAGCTCGAGCCGGTAAAGCATCCACAAAATGCTGCCTACCTGTTAACAAGGTCGCCCGTGTCGACGTAGCTGAAGAAGGCCATAGGTGCCCTGGACAGGCGGTCAGCATCTTGCTAGCACGCCTACCCTGGCGTCGTCTTGTTCCACTTACTTCATCGTGGTCTCGAGCAGCTTCCAGTGAAGCCACTCGGCAGACTTTGGTATAACAACAACGAACATGAACCTGCCTCATAGAGCGTGGTCAGACGTAAGCTGCCAACAGGATGCCCGAGGCAGCTGAAAGACCAAGGCTCACCAGCAGTTTATGCCGACAAAGGCTACCCAGACGCAGAGAAGCGTCACATAGACGCCGTAGTACGCCCATGCGCTGGCCTCGGCGTGGCCATCGTTGGCTTCCGTCCACCACTTGAGCCATATTTCTGCCTTGGGCGTCAGCGGGAGGTGAAAGGTGCTGCTGCCGCTACTGATGGGAGCCTTGACTGACGAGAGAATTGGGCGAGGAACGCATCGATGACTCAGAGGGACAGCGCGGTCAGCCCAAGCTTCCATCCTATTGAACGAAAGTAGTAGAGGTAGAGAGACAAGTCTCCAGTGCGCCGGCTCAAGTCCTCGACGTCCTCGGCCTCGGCCTTGGCGGCGGGCTTAACCGACGTCCCCAGTTTGATCTCTGACGAGGACGACGATGTCACGGATGACGAGGGTTTCTGGTTGGTTTCCTGATGTATAAGCTGAGATAGGGAGTCGCCAAGCTCGTCGATGGATCCTTGACTCGAGATGCGGCCGTTATCGAGGATGATGATGTGCTGTGCATCTTGAAGGAAATCCACTGTTTCTCAAGAGTAGCCCAGTCAGTCTCGCGCTAAACGGAACATAGCCGAGGTGAGCGCATCGGGTCCCGCTTACATGTGTGAGTCGCGAGAAGGACGGTCGTCTGATGGCGGCGCAGTAAGCCTGATGGCCCAAATACATGAGTCCAGACGTGGCTCTTTGTCTGCGCATCGAGACCGGCGAAGACATCGTCGGCCACCAAGATGGACCTTTTGGCGTAAATTGCTCGTGCGAGTGCCTAGTCATTCATCTTGAGCATGACCAATCCATGGCCAAGGGAGAGCTTTTGTTGACATACCACGCGGTGTCTTTGACCACCACTCAGCGTCAGTCCTTTGCTGCCAATCAAGGACCCATCGCCGTCCTGCAGCTGCTGAAAATCATGATCGAGCGCGCAGGCCCGGACAACGGCCGAGTACCAAGCCTGGTCAATGTCCTCGTCTGCGGGACCTACAATGTTCTGTTGGATCGAAGCGTTGACGAGCCACGGCACTTGGGAACAATAGGCAGTCCCTTTTGTTGTTCGGTTCAGCCTGCCATCGGTATGGAGCTCGCCCAAGATGGCGAGCAGAAGCATGCTCTTGCCGGAACCCACCTTGCCAGTGACGACGGTCAGGGTCGAGGGCGCAATGGTAAAAGACAGATTGCGGAGAAGCGGCTCTTGGCCATCCTTGACGCTGCACGTCACGTTGTCAGCCTCGACCACTGGCGTCTGCCCGCTTCTCCAGGTCGAGAGCTGGATGGCCCCGTCATCTGGCTCTGCAGCGTCCTCTTGAGAGGCTTCAGGACGATACTCGCCCTCGTCGACAAACAGCTCGATTCTCTCGAAGCTGCCAAGACAGCTGAAGAAGGATGGCACCGACGCAATGAGATGCGCGAGCGGAGCGGAGATCAGGGAGATGATGGAGAGCGAGGTAAAGGAAGTAGCAAGGGAAAGCTTCTGCCGGGCCGCGTTGCCACTCATGGCAATGGCAACGCCAAAGGTCAGAATCGGCGCCAGTGCCGAAGGCGTGTTTCCTGGACGGACTTTGGTCAGCAACGGACTCGAAGTCGAAGCCGTTTGTGAGAAAGCAGCAACCAGAGTATGCTTACCCAGAACATTCATATAGGCGATAAAGGTGCGGAAGGTCTTTGAGCGCTGCAGTTCGGCAACCCTCAGAGCCTGGACGCCCCTCGTCCACGAGTCGACCAAGCCCAGCATCTTGACTTCTCTGATAGATCCAATGACGCTCGAAGTGGCCTAGATGCGCCGCTGGATCGACTCGTTCCAAGCCTTCATGGCCGGTCCCATGTGAGTGGAGAGTCTCGACATGATGATGGTGCACACTTTGAGCGCACGATGAGCACTGAATATGTATCAAGCAGTCAGGGGATGAGTTGGGCTCACCAATGACTGCCACGGCGGGTCCGATGCATCCCGCGCCAAGTTCTCTGGCCAGGAGCCATATGGCCAGAGCAATCTCGATGGGGTTGGCCCAGATCTCGTGCAAGGTCTCGAAGGATCTCGTAATTGCCATGACGTCGGGACCGACGAGTGTGAGGGCTGCCGTGTCTGGGTCTCGGGACAAGGCAGCACCGGCACTTAAGGTCTCGACGTATATGAGCGAGACCAGGGATCCTCGAATCATGGTCAAGGAGCGGAATAGGTTCTGCTGGTAGAAGCTACGCAAGATCTTGAGTGCCCGACGTCAGCACTGACTTGGGGATTCAGGCGACGGAATCAGCCAAGTATGGTGGCAACAAGACTTACGGCGGTACCGAGATGGACGAGGCCCGTTGCCCCTACGAGGGCGAATCCCACGTTCCTCGACGCGTCGCCTTGTTGGCGCTCTTGCTGAATGTAAAGGATGACGCGCTTGATGAGGAATGGCTGAGCAAATTTGAAGCCAATCAAGCAAGCACAGTCGGGGAAACGCCGTCACGGCCAGGGGCCCCCTGAGAGAATGTCCCAGTGCGAGCGGCAGACGGTGTCGACCGAGTGTTGTCGACTTGGCCCACCTCTGGCGTGCTCGGACCAGTTTGCCGAGTAACGGCCTTGACTTGAGGCCATGATCGAGCGGGTAGAGCTCATCTGCCGACAAGGTCGCGCGGAAGCCACGGAGTAGCAGGCCATTGAGCCACCAAAAGACACCCCTGTTGATGACGCTACTTGTCGTCTCGGGCGCGAGAGCCGCCCAAGGAGGCAGCAGCATGTGACGCTTCTCGACGAGCTCGAGGGCGGGAACAAGGAGCTTGCAGGCCAATGTGGCGGAGAACAGGGGCGCCACCAGTTGCCGGCCGAGAAGCCATAGAGTGCGGCACTGCAGGGCGTCAAAGGCGCAGGAGAAGACGAGGTAGACGAGGATGACGCTGGAGGGACGGACAGATCGGCGATGCTCCAGGTAACTCAGGCAGCTCAGAGCCAGAGCATTGACAAAGCCGAGCGTGGCGGCAACGAGAGGGACTGGGGTGTCGCCTCGGTGCTGGCGCGACCAGGTAACGAGAAGAGCCAGGTACAACAAGACGACAGTAGCATGTGCAATCTGCTCGGGGACATGAGCATTGTTTCAAACGACAAGAACGGCGAAGCGTAGTGGACTGACTATCTTGACAACACCAATGGGGTGCCGCAGGACCTTGGGCTTGACACGAGACAGGTAGGCGGCTCGCGGCAACAGGATGAGTAGGAGCAGGACGCATGGGCCGACGGTGAGGACCGACTGCTCGAAGAAGAGCGTCAGGTCGAAGCGCGGAGGTTGACAGCCACTCGCGGCCGGCCCAGACGATTCATCACAGCGGCCTGCCGACGAGTTGTCGACGGCGATCATGCCCGGCTCCATGATGGCTCGACGTTCAGGCGTTCAAAGATGTGTATGCTCTCACGTCCGTGCTACCGGGGCTCCCGGGCGAGGACAGCGAGTATGAAGAGGCGGAGGGAAGCGGGAGGCTCCGCCGCCGAGCAGTCACGCATGCGGGGATGACCGATGAAGCACACCCCAGCTGCTAAGCTTGGGTCGAGACCGGTCTGAAGAATCATGCTGTTGGCTGCACGGCGCTGTGGATCTCGTTTAGATGACAGAAGTCGGTGCTGCAGGTCTTTTTCCAGGGCATCTGACTTACAGCACCGCCAAGACCAACACCGCCGAGGGCAGCACTGCCTCTCACATTGTTCCCAGCTCTGAATCCTGGGAGCAGCCGGCGGGCTTGGTCTTCTAGCTGCAGTGTAGCCCTGGACACTGCGGCAGCAACCGCATTTGCTTCGTAGGCAGATCGTGACCGCGGATCATGACCGAAAAGCTTCCCATGTCTCGGCGACCTGCCCAAATGGGCAAGGCATTGCACCGTTTCTTATCACTGAGGGCTGGGTCCTGACAGTTGAGACGAGACTGGTCAGTAGAGTTCACAGACAAACAGGCCCGAGATTCATCAAAACGATGGCTGCATGTCCTGTTGTTTTCTTGACCCCTGATTGGTGCTGGCCGTTTTGCACATGCAAACCAGATGCTTTTGTGCGGGTTTACTTAGGCAATTCCCGAGTAGTTATGAGGCGCCTTGTGTATAAGCGTCCAGTGCAAAGCATCTTCCCAGCTCCGGCATGGAGGACAATACCCGAACCATCTACAGTTTTCCTGTGCTTCTGAGCTGGAGAAGCCCATTCCAACGTCATGTCGCCGCAGCAAATGATTGCTTGTTGCAGATAATCGAAGCAGTGCTCAACGTGCCCTGCGGGGGCCTTGTTTTGCTGGTGCTTTCTGAGCGCGGCCTCTCCCTACATCGTACATATCTGGCTTTCGATGCTGTGTAGCTGCGTGGTAGCTTTCCCGCACCAATCTCTAATGACATGATTGAAATCAGTACTTTCACTATCCTGCGAAGCTGGCAGATGCGCTGTGCTATGTTCCGGAAGGCAGCGTAAATCTCCAAAGAAGGAGTATACAGTAAAGGGGGAAATGTAGTACCCCAAGGGACTTGGACTGACCAGGCAGTATACTTGGTAAAACATGAAAACGCTATATCGATCCAGTCCGATGTCTGTGAGCATCCCAAGTCTGAGGCCATATTGCTCGGGAGACTCTACCAAGACGAAGCCTCGCCCGCCCAGCCACTTTAAGCAAGAAGTAGCCCTTAGGTATCTGATGAGGATGCGGAAACGACCCACTGGGGAGTAGACTGTCCCAAGCCACATTGCTACGTGGAGATGGTTCGGAGCCAAAGATGGGACCACTCTCGAAGGTGGCCGAGGACTGGCCAACCTTTTTTCTTTTGGAATTTCCCCTATCATAAAGCCTGCTCCATCTGGAAAGTTCATGATTGGTCTCGTATGGTGCGTTGGTAAAGCCGGGCTTTCTTCCTTGTTGCGATCCAAGATAATGAGGACGGCCGCCGCAAGCATGGTCGCCAGGAAAGCAATGAGGATCGTCACAACAAGCCGTGACCATGCAGAGGAGCTTGTCCTGGACCAAAGGAAGGGGCCCTTCGTGACCGTTTGGCGCTCGTCATCCTGTGAGTTGCATGTAATGGATACTGGGATATCCCCCCATGACTGACTTCAAATGATGAAAACGAACGGAAAAGACTGAAAAGCGCCGTTTTGAAAGGACGAAGGACGCCAGGGAGTATTGAGAAGAGCACTTATACGAGAGGGGAGAGGACCGTGTGGTGGGTGGGACAGATGCTTACCACTACCTCTTGAACATGGCGACGTCTGCTGGACTGGTAGGGTCTTTCCGGGTCGGGGTACTCGGCAGATGCCAACGGTTCTTCGTGCAGGACCGGTTAATGGCTTTATTACGCCCGTGGACTAAACAGAGACAATCTGCATCGACTTTTCTCTCCAGGCACACAAATACCACTGCCTTGTTTGTTGTTCAGTGGCAAGACACAGCTACATGCCGAGAGCCAGATATAAGGAGCGTTTCGAATCGTCTTTAATAACCGCCTTTTCCCGCTTGTTTCCACCAAAGTATTGAAGAGTTCCGGTTCCCGAAGCAATTCAGGCATCCCACAGCAATTTCCAGTCTTTACACCGACGCTCTATCATTCCATCAGCCACCATGGCCCTTTGTATTGACCCTTGGAGGCTCAATGGTTTGTCTGCTTGGCAAAGGATCGTCTTCCCTCCGGTCATAGCCAGACAGTGTAGCTAGTAGAACATGGAGATGCCGTATAGATGAGTGACATGATCCTGATCTTCTTGCTTGATGAAGCCACCGTTGGGCGACAATAGCTCGTGCCAAAAGTGGTCGAAGGTGTGACATGCATGAAAGATGATTAATTCTAATTAATTATAAGAAGTTTTAAACAGACCGATCAGAGGGCAGGATTTAACGTCCTAGCGATTTTATAACGCGGTGCATAATAATTAATAGGACCTTTTCGTCACATCGTCCCTCAACGTCCCTCAAGGCATTGTCACTCACACCTGCAGACACCCCCTTGTACGGAGGACAGCGCAACCTACACACTCCCTCCACGAAAGGACTTTAGAATTAATGATACTTCCGGCTTCAAGAGGCCAAGCACTCGTCAATATACCGGCGGAAGATGCCGTTGCAGCAACGTGTGACCCAGCGTTGACGCCCTCGAGGGTCTAGAGTTAGCGGCGAAATCGTGGCCAATCGGAGGCCGTCCGGGTGACGGGCTCGAAGGGGGCCGGTGTGGGCCCGTCCCGCCGGGGGCGGAATACGAAGGGCGGCGATTAACAGCCATGTGCCGAGTACCAGGTGCCGATGCGATGGACCGATCCGAGAAGAAGTCTCATGATGAAGCTGATGGCATTATTGGCAATTTTGAGGATACGAATAAGGGGTTTCTTGGCGGTAGCCGGTACTTTGGCCCGTTGCCTCCCGGGCAGAGCATCTTCGGCTTGGCCCCTTTTCCTGCGGCGGCTCCCACGTGGATTTTGGAGAATGGAAGATGACGAGGAGACATGGCGCCAGAAAGAGCAGATATTTCTTTTTCATTGCACTCACTGTTTGCTTGGTTTCTCGTGAATCTGTGAATTTCTGGTCCGAACTTTGCTTCCTGTATCTGTAGAGCCACGTTGGGAACCGGTACTTCGGTACTGGGTACTTGGTGTCGGCGGCTCACTGGGACGCCGGCGATTGAGACGGGCCGGTGCCTGCGCATGTACCAAGTACTTTACCCTAACCTCCTGCTCCTCCTCACCGGACCCCTTTCCCCGTCTCCGACTCGGCCTCTCTTTTTCTTCTTCCTCTTCTTCATCTCCTCTTCGTCTTACCCCCTTGTCGCCAGCTGCTGGGTCCACTCACCCACAATCACATACACACATATCGTGGGATCGGCCACCACATCTCAACCTCCCCTCCCCCCTCCCTCTTTGGGCCCCATCCATTGGCGCCGGATCCGCTTCGATTGGGCCATCCTGCATACGCTCCCCCCCCGCGCATTCGAGCCACGACATCGCACCGCCGGCGTGGCACCACACTCCAGTCTCTTTCCCTCGCCTCCCTTCTCCGACGGTTTGTTTCTTGGCTCGTGGCGTCGTCGTTCCGGCCTCGGTTCACCGACCTCGCTACCGCGACGACAACTTGACAAGATATCTCCGGTCCGAGCTCTGCAAGAGGAGCCCGCGGTTGGACGGACACAGACAAGCGAAGGCATAGAGAGAGAGGCACTGCATCGCCTCGCGTCCACCAAGGCGCCCGCTCTAATATCCGCCCCTCACGCTCGTCTGTACCGTGCTGGCTGTAACTTCCTCTCCCGCCTGTATACCTACCCATCACGACCAGGTCAGTTGCTCTCTCTCTCCAACACCATCCCATTCCTCATCCTCGTCTCCCATGAGTCCCTCTCCCGGCCTTGTTGAGCGGGCCATCCCCTACACTCTTGCTGGTCGACCCTTTCCGCCATGTTTTGATGCTCCTCTCTTGCCTCTGCCTTTTTTTCCTTGTATCATAGCACCGCCAGCTTCTCCAACTGGCCCAACCTGATCCGGGGCCACCCGGTCCTCTGATCCGTCCCCCATCCCCGACCCGCTCGACTCGGCTCACACCATGCACAGTAGAGACTCCAAGTCACGCAAGTCCGTCATCAGGATGGACCCCAACTGCGCAATATGTAGTGGCCCGGCCACGCTCGCCTGCGACTGCGAGGCGAAGGGTCTCGAGGTGGCCGTCCGCCAGGCCGAGGAGCGCATGATGCGCTCCATCTACTCCGACATACGGTCAGCAAGCGCCCTCACCAGAGCCCAAGTCTCTTGCTGATACCCTGCAGCTCCTGGGTGCGAGCTCACGCCCAAGACTACGTCCTCGAGTATTTCCGCCTCCTCGCTGAGCGGCGCAAGAACGCCCACACGACCCATCTCGACCAAATTTCGGCCCACGCCTTCTACCACTACAATGCCCCGCCCCATCCGAATCAGATTGCCGACGCCCAGGCCATACTCAAGCGCGGCATAGACGAGGACTGGCAGGCCAGCGTCCAGCGATATCCCGAAGTCCTCGAATACTACTTTGGCCTCGTCGAGCTCACCCTCCCTGCCGACGACGAGCCTGCCGTCAAGGATCCGCCCCTGAGTGCCCTCAACGGCCACCGCAAGGCCACCCGCCGCGGGCCAGCCGGCGATGGGAGCAGCAGCAACAACAGTGGGCCCTTTGCCGCCGTTGCCGCTCCTCCCAGCTTCACAGATCGAGAGATGCCCATCGAGCGCCGAACGCCCGCACGCCGGGAACGAAGGCCGCTCTCGTCCCGCATGCCTCCGCCGCCATCGTCATCCTACTATGCTCCCTACACGTGAACGACGGAAGCGTGATAACGCATACTACAAGATGGAGAGAGCGTAGCAAGCAGCTTCTCGGCTGCGTGCCGAATATTCTCCCTCACGAATCACGATGAACACTACGACATTTACAGACCTTACGACGCATTCGCGTATCAAGCATTTCGGCGTGGCGTTTCCCATCTCTTGCAGGCGTGCACGGAAATATTAGGGTGTTGATTTTGGATTTTGCCGGGCCCATGTTTTTCAATCCTGTTCGAGACTGTTGTCGGGAGCCGTCTTACTTGACGAAGCTACGGTATAGAAATGCTTGTTTACAGGTTGAGACGGGGCCAGGGGATCGTCAATGGGACAAGACGTTTCGGAATACTCGCCCGATGAAAGGACGAAGCCGGGAGAAAATGTCCGCGCTGAACACGGGCAGAGAGAAGAGGCGTGCAACCCGTGGCGTCTGACGGCGACATGGGGAGGTATCGACATGGCCTAAGACGAACAAAACAAATGAAAATACAGTAAAAAGTCCACGGGACAGACCGTGGAAGCCCAATCCGGGGCCGTTGGACTCTGTTGGGGAATGATGGATTGCTCGTGCAAGCGAATTCAGTGCTCGATTTCAGGACGCACAGGTGCCCGACGAGTGCCCAAGCCCTGTTGCATTGCGGCCTTGAATCAAAGGCGACCGGCAAAGCCGGTAGCATCCCATCACCGCCAGCAGAGACCGAATGCATGCTGCACGCGGCTTACAAGACACGACAGGGGGGGGGGGAGAAAGGGAAAATGTAAATTCGTCCACTCCATGCACAAGAATCGGCGCCTATGTACATACATTCAATCATCACTCACGTAGGGGAGGAAACAACAAAATGGGCAACGAGGGCAAACAAAGATTCCCTCGCCCTGCTCTGCGTAGGTTCAAACCCGGGATATAACAAGGCCAATCTCGATTTCCTTTTTGTGTCCCCGCGATGCTTTTCCCGCTTCTTGAAATGTTTTTTTATTATTTTTGGTTTGTTGGATGGAGGGGGGGAGTTTGCTCGACACCCGGTTCTCGATGGCGACGAGGAGACGGTGGCCCCACCTACCCCTTGACGAGCGAGGCGAACCTGGTGCCAGAGCTGCAAGAGAATAAACCTGGGCGGTAGAGGAGCAGGGTGACAGTGCGGGCGGGAGATGGGGGACGGCAAAACGGGGGCGTCTCCGCGTCGAGACGGCACGCCGCGTCTACGCCTCCTGCTTGTCGGCAAGGGAGGCGTCCTTGACGCCGGCTGTGACCTCGTCCACCTTGTCGCTGCCGTTG
The DNA here is from genome assembly GCF_020360975.1 of Hirsutella rhossiliensis. Taxonomy (NCBI): domain Eukaryota; kingdom Fungi; phylum Ascomycota; class Sordariomycetes; order Hypocreales; family Ophiocordycipitaceae; genus Hirsutella; species Hirsutella rhossiliensis. The sequence goes on from NW_025408669.1 coordinate 5,737,969, forward strand.
CCGTTGACGCCGTTGGCCTCTTCCTTTTCCAGCCTCTCAATCTCCAGCTTGGCCTTTTCGATGTTCTGCCGGGGGGAAAAGGGTCAGTGAAACTCTGTTGCTTGGCCAACCCCGGCGGTGTGTCATTTGCGGAGCAACTTACTCGCTGAGTCTGGGCCGTCTGGTCCGACTGCCAGTGGTCCAGCTTGGCCCTGACCTTTTCGATGACGCCGGGGACGTCGTCGCCGCTCATGGGCGGGTCGACGCCTATGAAGCCGCAGTCCTCCACGACGGACGGCGGGCAGCTGAAGAACTTTGACGGCGCCGCGGCGGCGGCGCCGGCGGCAGCGCCCCCCTTCTTGCCCTTCTTGCCCTTCTTAGCGGCGGGCAGGTACTCGTCCTCGCGCTCCTCCTTGCGGACGAGGCGGGTGCCCTTGAGGCCGGAGCCGTCGACGGTGCGCTGGGCCTGGGCGCCGAGGCCGCTGTCGGCCATGAGCGGGCCCTTTTCCGTCTTGTGGCTGGGGTCGAGGAAGCGGAGCAGGCTGTGGGCGCGGCGGATCTCCTCGAGGTAGGCCGGGTCGCTGGCCTCTGCGAGGACACGCTCGGCGACGGCCTTTTTGCGGTCGCGCTGGTACTGCTCCTGCTCGGCCTTGCGGCGCTCGCGCTGCTTGTCGCGGGCCTCGCGCTCGTAGGCCTGGAAGGCCTTTTTCTGGGCATAGTAGTCGTCCTTGATCTTGCGGATGGCGGCGTACTTTTCCTGCTGGTCGGCCTGCAGCTTGGAGCGCTCGTCGCGGAGGCCGTTGATGCCCTTGTAGGCCTCGTCCTGCTCGGCCTTGATGGCGTCGAGCTCGGCCTGGATGGTCGAGTACTGCTCCGACATTGCCTTTTGCTCCGGGTCGTCCATGGAGTCCTTGATGTCCTTGATCTTGGCGCGCAGGTCGTCGATTTGCTTCTGCGAGTCGTCAAACTGGCCAAAGTTCTTGCGCATCTTGCGCAGGTTGGACATGTCGCTGAGCGCCTTTTTCTCGTCGACGAGCTTCATGGTGCCCGAGTTGACCTGCTTCTCGAGGCTGGCGATCTGGTCGTCAATGTCGTCGGCGCTCTTGAAGGGCACCTTTGCCTTGGCCGTCTTTTGCTCGGCGACGCGGCTGCGGACCTGCTCGTCGAGACGCTTGATCTGGTCGAGCTTGGAGGTGCGGGCGTTCTTGCCACCGGCCTGCTTCTGGCGGATCTCGTTGGCCTGGGCAATGAGCTCCTGGCGGCGCTTCTGGGTGGGATTGGGCTGGTCCTTGTTCTTGTTGGGCATGGCGATTTCGATCTTGGCCTTGACGGCGTTCTGCAAGCAAAGGCATCAGCAGGGAGCCCTCGACTCGGCCACCATTCCGGACACAGGGGCCGCGCAGGCGCCGGTGGTCAGGGGGAGCAAAGGCTGACTGACCAATCGGTCCATGGAAGCCTTGTGCGCCTTTTCAGCGCCGGCGACAGCCTCCTTGAAGGCATTCTCGTCGGGGCGGGTCGGGCGCGAAGACTGGGCGTCGGCGGCCGCAGGGGCCTTTGCGGGAGCAGACTCGGCCATGGTAAACGATTCCTGAAGCCACGAGCCAATCTGAAGCCGACGAGGACGATCGGGGAGGGGGCTCGCAAGCGCGGTCGGGGCGAGCGAGCAGGGGCTTCAGCTGAAGTTGATGAAGAGATGGTTTGTGCGTGTGGGAAAAAATGCACGGCAGAGAGAATTCTCCCACGGGTGCGACAGAGCGGAGCCCCAATGCCCCCCCCCAATTTGCAAAGCCACTGGGGAATTGGACCCCTACAAGCGGTTACAGCAGACGTGCTAGTGCACACATTCCAGCAGGTCACTCACTGACTCTCGCCCGTGTCCGACTCGTTGGGCCCTTTGGTGTAGATGGATTAAAGGCTGAAAAGCCACGAGCAGCAAAGCACACACAAGTCTCACACCTCTTCATCAATGCCGCCCGCTCACCAGACTGCGGTTCGGCAATCCTCAACCTGTCCCGTGCATCTGCGTGAAATACTTGAGTTACTGGAGTAGCTGCCCTGGTTCCTCGGCACCATCCGCAGGCCAGCTTGTCATGAGCTACTTTGGTACTTGCTGCTGGCGTGGGGCCGCGACCGGCAGCCTCTCCAGCCCCCGTTGGCCGAGTCACATGACCCGGCGCCCGTCTGCCCCAGGGAAAAAAACCCGGCGGATCGGCGCTGCCTTTGCTCCCCGTCGGCAAGGCTGAATCAGAGCGCGCCAACAAGCTTTTTTCCCCTCTTCCCTGAAAGCCTTTCTTCTTTCTCTCGACGACTTCACGCTGCCGCCTCCATCTGCTGCAGCGCCCCATCGCCCGCCCGCCCGACCGACCGATCGAAGCACGCCCTCTTCGCCCCAGTCGCCGCGATGGACGACAACCTTGCCCACGATGCCAAGGCCAAGGAGATGGTGAGGCTGTGGCGAGCCTGGAGGACGGTGCACGAGATGGTGGCCGACCGGGTATGACGCCCTCGACGACACACGCAAACACACGTACGAGGCTCCTTCTGACTGGCGCTGTGCAACTTGCAGGAATACGAGCTTGCCGAGGAGGAAGTCAACATTTCTCTCGACCGCTTCCGCGACGAATACTGCACCTCCGACGGCTCCGTCATGTACGTCCATCGTCGCCCCCGTCGCCCTTTGCAGCGGCAACACCCCACAGTCTAGAAACCAACTAATCAACCTCCCACACAGCCGCGGCAAGTTGCAATTCTCAGCCCGCCCCAGCGACGCCATGGTGCGCAAAAACACCCCCCCCGCCACCGACGCAAACCCGGACCCCTCGACCGACTGCGGCCCCATCTGGGTCGAGTTCCTCACCGACAAGCAGTTTGGCGTCGGCCAGATCCGCCAGTTTGCAAAGTACACAATCTCAAACAACTACAAGACGGGCATCATGGTCACCCACGTGCCGCTGTCCCCCGCCGCCCGCAAGTCCCTCGCCAGCGTCGAGAACCTGGCCAAGATTGAGTGCTTCCTCGAGGACGACTTGCTCGTCAACATCACCCACCACGAGCTCGTGCCCCGCCACGTCCTGCTCTCGCGCGACGAGAAGTCGGCCCTGCTCAAGCGCTATCGCCTCAAGGAGACCCAGCTGCCCCGTATCCTGCAAAAGGACCCCGTCGCCAGGTATCTCGGCCTCAAGCGCGGCCAGGTCGTCAAGATTATCCGCGTCAGCGAGACGGCCGGTCGCTACGCCAGCTACCGTCTGTGCGTCTAGACCGTCACGGTGCTTATTCGACGGGCTGGGGATGTCTTGACAAGGCGGAGCGGTCAGGCGCCAGGCAAGGCCGGACGATTCGACCCCTCATGCAAGAATCAGGGGAGCGGCGGACCTAGAATCACGGAGAGGAAGTTGGCGTTTGCGGAGTATCGGCTTACATACCATGTTTACGGCATTTATTATCCACTGTATCTTTAGATGGCCCCCATCATGTCCAGTCCATCGTCCATTACCGCGTGTTCATCCATTATCAGTAGCCTCCGTTGCTGCCTTGCCTCCAGCCCCCTCTCACCTGGACACGCCGTTTGCCGATAAGTCGCGTCATATGTCATCAGAAAGCCGCTTTCCACGGGGTATATGCATCCCACCCACACGCATGCACACAGACACAAAGCCCGACGCCTTCCGCTTCACCGTCCCGCCAACGTCATTACCACGGCACACAGGCGTCTCGGCGCCCGCCGCAGAAAGACGAGACGGAACGGGAGCGGCCATAAACCAATCCATGCCCGCTCCATGGTCGCCCATGAACGAGACAGCCAGAAACACCAGCCGAGAAAGATGCAACGCCACGTTCTCAAACGCCCAGGCAATAGTAACCAGTGTCAGAAGGGTTAGGCAAAAAGCCAGGACCAAGGAAACCAGCCTTGAGATCCCGGGGCAAGAGTCGTGAGAAGTAAGGAAAAACAAGTCATGGTATACATAAGCCATCGAGGTTCGCCGACGATGGGCAAGGAGAACGGTTATTACAAGGCTCAAGGGCGGCCGTTTGGTGTCCCGAGACCTCACTTGAGGAGACCGCCGGGATCCATGAGCTGCGGGCCGGAATCTCTCCGGCCGTCGTACCGCTGCACCGGTCGGGATTGCGGAATCGACTGTAGCTGGGTTCCGGTTCCGGGCTTCGGCTTGGGCACGTTGCCGTTGCGCGGCCCGGGATTGCCAGCGAGATCTTGCAGGAGCGCCGTGGAGCCTCGCTGCACACCTGCCGTGCCCGCCTGCACCGAGGCCGGAGGGGGATTGGTGGCTCGCGAGGGGCCGGAATCGGTAGCGGTCCGCGCGGCCTCGGGGTCGTCGAGCAGGCCGCCCACGTCCAGGAACGAGAGTCTCCTCGGCCCCGCGGGTGGCGGTGGCTGTTGGTGCGTACCCGGTCCGTGATGCTCCAGCCAGGCTGCACCTCCCTCGTTGCCCAGCCGGAGGGCCATGGGATTGGGAGAACGGGGGGACATGGGCGATAGAGGCTCCGACCCCGGGCTACCGGGCGGGTCCCGTAGGCTGGGGTCGGCGCCGAGGCCGACGTCCCGGACGAGGTCTTCGTCGCTTCCCCACTGGCGGCGGAGGGTGGGAAGTCTGGTACTGGCGGCGGGGTCAAAGGACTCGGCCACGGAGGGGCGGTGAAACTTTTGCTTCTTGATGCCGCGGTCCCGGACAAAGGAGCCGAGGACGAGGGCGTTGGCCGAGGCGGTGGCGAAGATGATCTCGACCGAGGCCAGGAGGGATCGGGCCTGCTGGCGGCCGTGCTCGCGCAGGATGTGCGGCAATCGGTAGATGGTGAGGGCGACGACGGAGAGGCTAAGGGAGAAGAGCAGGATCAACTGGGCCTTTCTCCGGAAGCGCATGCGGCTGCGGACGATGAGAGGGACGGGGAAGACGACGAGGAGGATGTCGGTGGCGACGTTGCACGTGGCCATTGTGATGAGCTGGGCGTAGCCCTGGCGACACTGGCCACCCGGGTCGGGCAGGACCTGCCAGTGGAGGTGAAAGGGGCGGCACTCGGCGAGGTTGGTGATGAGGGTGGCGACAAAGGTGATGACGAGGGTCCAGCGGATGGCGAAGAGGGTCGAGCGGTGCGAGCGCTCCCAGGTGAGGTCTGTGAGTCGGGTGAGGAACTCGAGGATGGCGTACTTGTAGATCCACAGCCTGGTTCAAGGTTGGAGTCAGCGCACCTGGTGCGAGAGAGGGGAAGAGCAAGGTTTACATACGTCGACGTGTAAAAGAAGCGACTGGCTATGGTGAGGCCGCTGGCAATCGACTTTTGGCGCAGCTGGGCCGGGGTGAGGTCGACGCCGGTAAAGTCGGCATTGCTGGTGCCCCAGACGAGGATGAAGTGGACGCAGGCCATGCGCAGGACGAGGGGCACGAGGGCACAGGCGGCAATCTTGTCCTCGCGGAAGAGCCTCTCGGTGCGGATGAAGCGGCCGGTGATGCGGATGAGGATCATGAGGGCGCAAAAGGACGTGGCCCACCAGCAGACGAGCAGGGTGGGTTTGTCGTGGCGAAAGGGCAAGAGGGCGGGAGGGTCGGTGTAGAGGCTCATGCTGTGAGAGAGTTGGGTGATGGCTCGCCCGTCGACCTCGCGAGACGTCTCGACGGGGCGGGGGGATCGGAGGGCCGGACGGACGAGGGAGCGGACGAGGGAGCGGATGAGGGAGCGGATGAGGGAGCGGATGAGTGTTATTGGCGGTTGCGGAGCTGTGGGCGTCGCATGCGAGGACGCGAGCCTCGGCGGGGGATCTCAAGACTGCATGTGAGCGCAGACGATTGCGACGACAGGGCCGAGGCGGCAATGCTTGTGGCGGTGGCGGCGTCGGCGTCGGCGGTGGAACGAGGGGATCGATCCATGGAACGACGAGGGGTCCGGATGTCGGCTGGCGAGGAGGAGCGGCGGCGGCGGCGGCGGCGGATGGCGAGCAAGAGGGAGAGAAGAGCTAGGAAGCCATGCGGCGAGGATGGGGCGGGGGAGCCGTGAAGAAGTAACGCGTAGGCGGAGGGAGACGAGAAGGGCGGAGAGCAAGCGAGGTGAGGAGAGGAGGAGAGAGAATAAACAGGCAGTTAGTTGGTGGTGTTTTTTTCCCTGCTTCTTGGCACACATACAGGCGGTCTACCGACGGGAGCTCCAGTCGTCGCACGCAGGGAACAGCCCTGAAGCGAGAGGCGGCCGGGGTCTGAGCGCACCTGCAAAAGTGGCGGGTCGCGGGGAAGCCTGGGGCATGACGATGGCTGATGGGCGTCAGGGGGCTTAATCTTGTGATGTTTACTTTTTGCCCTCTTTAGCAGTCTTCACCGCTGCCCTTTTTGCTTTCTGTAGCTGTTTCTTTCGCAGTCAACATGATTTTTTTTTCCATTCAAGACAAAGGGGCCATGGATCAGCCTGCATGCACTCACGGCAGGCCGCTGTATGGAGCGGGGATGCGAAATTAGCCGTCGCATTCCGGGGGGGAGGGGGGGGTGAAGCGGTCCCCTCCAGTCACTCAGCGCATGCACTGGGGAAAGATGCGGTGATGGAGCGAGGTCGAGACAAAGCCAGGGTGGTCAAAGCTGCCGGAAGACGGCGCAACGGGCCTGGCAAAAAAAGAAAACCTTGTGCGAGATAACGGCCGGCGCACGCGTGGCAGACATAGGCTGACGCCACCGGAGTAATAAAGATAGCCCCATGCACGCGCCTGGCTGCAAGAGGGGCTGCAAGAGGGGCTGCAAGAGGCGGGACCAATAATAAATGCATCAATCAATCCATCAGGGCTGATGTGATGAAGATGGGCGTCGATGAAGATCCTCCCTGCCTCGCCGCGGATCCCCATCGTGCAGTACCGTACAGTACTGTACGGTGCTGTACTCCGTACCTACCTACAGTTGTACAGTGAAGAGGGACAGAGACGAGAGAGAGAGAGAGAGACGACGAGAGCCGGTCGGTGGGGGTCCGTCCCTCGGCGATGACAGGCGCTCCTTCCCTCCCTCCTCTTTCTCAGACCCTCCCCCCCCCCCCAGCCCTGCGCGTGGAGCGGTGCCGCAGCGCTGGGATGTGGGGAGGCCACGTACCGAGTACGACGCTCTCCGCACAGACACCCACGGAGATCTCGGTCCTCGATACATGGCCCGGTGGCAAAAGTAGAGTTTTGGTCGCCGGGCCTGATTGGCCGCCCAGCACCCGACGGCAGCACCATCGAGGCGAGGCGGGCCGGCCGCAGGAAGCCTTGCTTGATATCTGGTACTTGCATAATTCATACCTGAGGTATCTTGTACAGTACACTGCACTCTAAGACTACACTACACAAAGTCGTCTACAAAAAGTCGTCTCACCGCATCCCCCAGCCAGAGACGAACACTGTAATTAACTTCTTATTAAGTTATACCTAATTATAATACAGTGCTCTGCTCACAGCCACCCGTCCTCTTCTCCTTCTCCTGCGCAATCTCACCCACCCACCACTTGCCCCCACCACTTGCCCCCGCCAGCCAGTCTCTTTCTTCCCCAATGGCCCGGCACGAATGCCCGTCTCGGCATCTGCCTGCGCTGCCAAATGCAGCCCGCTCAATCGACAGCCCTGCGAGCGCACCGGCACCTTCGCTCAACTCCCTACGTACTGACTGATGACGACAGCAGCGGTTCGGACCAACGCAAAACACCAACCGAACCTCGTCTCAACGTCCAATCGCATCGCCTCGCTGCACCGGCCACCTGACGGCGACACGTCCATGTCCCTTTGCCACCTTGGCCGTGGCCTGTCGCACCAACCAAAAAGCCTGTAATTACCTTGCAGTACTAATGTCCTGTAGGTACTGAAATACTAGCTGCTACTACTACTCCACACGTGTTCCCCAAGGCACATGGCCCTGCCTGCCCAACGCCTCCGTCAACGGCGCCTCCATCCCATCTAGCTTTATCTCATGTTCTACCCAAAATGCCTCTCCCACTTGCCGCAATACCTTACTTACAGCTGGCTTGCCGGCCCCGCTGGCCCGCTCCCCCGCCTTTCCCCGCCGACCCGAGGCCCCGACTCCGCTGAGCCGGCACCTTGGAATATCCATGCTGACGCCGCCGCCTCGGGCTCAGCTCCAGATTAGGCCCGCCGCATCCGTATTTGACTGTCACATAAATTTTAACTAATTTAAGTTACATGCTCTCCCTGCTTGCTGACTACCGTCCTCGAATTTGTGCCAAGACCCTATACAGTTATACAGTTATACCGTTATACTACATCCATCCACCGCCGCTGGCCCCCCCGTCATCCGAAGCCCTGCATGACACCCTTATTCTCCTGCTCATCTTACCAATCCAAGAGTATAATTTAATTGGCCTCTCCTCGCCGCATCCTTTCATCTCCGCGTCCCCCTCATCATCCTTCACCAGCCCGCACGTGCAACCACGCGCACCTATGAAAAGGGACATGCCTTGAAGGCCCACGTAAATTAGACTCCCATGTGTACACTTCCATGCGTGCCTCCAAAGTTAGTGCCCCTATCCAGGGACACCCCTATCCAGGGACCAATCGACACAAGACCATGCCGACAAGCTTGCGAGCTTCACCCAGCGCCCATCAAGATCCCGGGCCCAGCTCCTCGACCACTCCCCGAATCGTCTGCTTATCCGCCTTGGCCCAGTCCACGCCGAGGAGCCTCGCTCGCCCCCGGCCGCCCGCTGCTGTCGTCCCGTCGTCCTCATCGCCCAGCACGCCCCACAGCTCGTCCACCACGGCGCTGCGCACCCGCGGCCACGGATGAAACAAGAGCGCCCCCAATCTCCTCCGCGCCTCCTGCACCCCGCCGTCTTGCCCGTCATCGTCCGCCGCCCCACGCCGCACTGTGCATGCCACCCCCCCATACACCTTGACGCACGCCAAGAGCTTGCGCACGTTGCCCGACCGATAGCCCGCCCTCTGCGTCTGCCGACACAGCTCGCGCAGGCTCGCCCCGTCGTCCCGCCCAAACAGCCCGCAGTGGAAGAGAAAGGCGGATATCTCCAGCGTCGGCACCACCACCCGCTCCTCGCCCTGCCGTTCCCGGAGGTTCCGCAGCAGGCCGCGGCAGACGAGCCCGCCATTGGCCCGCGACGCCTCGCAAAATTCCGTCAGCGCCGCGCGACTGGCCATGACGAGGTCGTCGTTGCCCGTGTCGGCCGACGTGACGAAACCCGCTAGGAGCTCGGCCATGCACGCCTCCGCGTCGGGCTGCGGGAGCCAGGGGTGCAGCCGTTGCGTCGAAACAATGTCAAGCAGTGTTTCGAAGTAGCCCTTGGACGAGAAGCCAAGGGTCCCGAAGCGGCTCGCGTGGCTTTGAGACGGGTTCGGTTAGCGAGACGCCACCCGGGCCTAGCATCTAAGACAAAGAGGGCGGGCGAACATGATCGGAAAGGAGGAGCGACAGCGTGGCACGGAGAAACAAAGGTAAAAGAAACACCCCTGCCGACGTGCTTACCTCTCTTGAAGCGCCAAGGCCACGGCAGCCTGAGCCTCTGGCCGCACGCGATCCAGCTTCTCGGCGGAGAGGCGCAGGACGCGGTGCAACAACGTCTTGACCGACGTTGCCACCCACTCGTCCTCTCCCAGACGCCCATCGCCCAGACGCCCATCGCCCAGCCGCTCCCACAGGCACCTGGTCGCCCGCAAGGCCTCGACCCTCACGTGCGAGCCCACGTCTCCCCGCGCGTCCGTTGTGTAGTCGCCGAGCCCGTCGCGCAACAGCTCCAGAAACCTCGCCGGCTCGGCCTGGATGACCCGGCCGCGTGTCAGGCTGACCAGGAGGGCAACCCTAGTGGCCACTTCTCCGTCCTCGTGCCAGCGCTCAATCAACGCCCCACAGGCCACGTCGATCCCGCGTGAGCCGCGGCCGTAGAGATCGGCAAGGGGCCGCGCTAGGGCCAAGGCATGAAAGTAGCCGTGGCCCGTAGCGGCCGCCCGGCTGGTCGGTTTATGCCGCACCACCTCGGCCCACCCTCGCAGTAGCCTTTCCCGTTCCCCGGACTCAGACAAGACGAGGAGCATGAGTGCGGCTGCCGACGCCGGCTCAACCGTTTCTGTCTCATTTCTGTCGAGCCAAGCCGGAATCACGTCGCGCAGTTTGGAAAGCAATGCTTCAACCTCGGCCTTTCTCGACGGATTCACGTCAAAGGCCGAGACCAACTCGATGAGTCTCCCGCTCCGCGACGGCGACAAGAGGTCCTTGCCCGTCTGCGAGAGTGCATGAGAGACGTTGGGCAGTGCTGTTGCTTGGACAAACGGTAGCAGGGAGATGACAAGCCTGCTAGCGCCTTCGGCAACCATCTCTGGCTTTCGACACGACACCGAGTGGCAGTCGGCGAGAATCTCCGTTGTATTGCTCAAGACGTTGCGCATCAAAGCAGCGTCCATCGACACCAGCTCCCAGTTGTGTGTGTCGTCGTTGCGGAAGACAAGGGTCAGGTGATCCATCATGGACGCAAAGCAAGACAGCAGACCGTGTCTCTCCTCGACCTGCCGCTTCGCAAGTGACTGCATCTGCTGCATCAGCCGCCGGACGGACCATTCGAACCGCGCAACCGGGCCTGCCGGATTGGTGCGCGACAACTCGGCCGTCAAGGCGCCAAAGGCTCTCCCCACAACTCGCCGCGAAGGGGCGTCGGCGTCTCCGATGCCCCTCCAGCCGAGTATGCCGTCCATCAATGCCTCGGCGTACTGGGGTGAAAGCCGGGCGACGCCGACTGCCACCTCGTCAACGGCGCGCGATCGTCTCGCGACGGCGTGGTAGTCGACCGTCTGAACAACGGCGATGCCCTGCTCCACGGTATCGGGATGCCGGCCGACGAGCTCCTGCAGGGCCGCCGAGGCACCACGTCGGATGTTTCCCGCAGGGTCCAAGGCCGCCGTCACGACGAGCTCGGTCGCGAGCACCTGCAAAATGGAGGCGGATGCGGGGTGCGCCTTGGCCGCAAAGACAGACTCGGAGGACACGGCAAGGAGCTCCTGGCTCGTGTATCGACGAGCAGTAGCCCAGATTCCGAAGCACGCAGCGTCGCGGACGTTGGCTCCGACGCTGACGCCCGAGGTGCTCCGCTGCTCAAAGGAGAGGCCGACGAGGAGGGCGTGCAGAATGTCCGACAGCTGTCCCGCGGGAGGGGATCGGCGGTAGAGCAGGTGGGACAGGGTCAGCATCAGGCCATGCCATTCGAGGTGGCTGACGGCGGACAGGTCGCGGACGGCCTTGGCCGCGGGCCCGCCGGTAGGGCGGGTCCATAGGATGTTGCGGTTGAGCGCTTCCAGGACAGCCTCTACGACCTGGGAAGCCATGCCTGGGTCCAGCTTGAGGGTGATGATGCTGAGGGATTTGCTGGCTGACAGCCTGACTGGAGTGTCATTGTCCGACAGGCTCTCGAGGAGGTAGCCGATGGCGGTCTCGGTGAGCTCCGTGCTCGCCATGTCTCGGCGCGACTTGCGCAAGAGCGAGACGACGACGGAGCGAATGACCTTGAGGATCATCTTGCGCACCAGAGCCAGCGTGACGAGCGCCTTGGACAGCCGGCTCTCCCCCAGCGTGATGTCGTAGACGGTGTGGAAGATCAGGGGCAGGTACTCGTCCAAGTCGGACGTCTCGGCCGCCGAGCGCAGCAGACCGGCGAGAAACGAGAGGACGCCGAGGTAGAAGAAGGTCGTCTGCAAAGCGGTGTCCGGGGGCGGCTTTAGAGACGCGAGCGCCCACCGAACAAGGCAGTCGAGCACGCCGAGCTGCTGCATGTCCCTCCGCATGGCTATGCGCACGAGCAGCGCCTTGGCGGCATCCTTCTCCTTGCCCGGCGAGGAGAGGTACCCGACAGCCAGTGGCATCAGACGGAGCGTGATGCCGGGGAGATTCTCCGGCCACGCAAGCCCCGGGATGACGGGGAGGCCGGCGTGGTCCAGGTCGACGGACGAAATAGTGGACAGGTCAAAGGGGGCGAGCAGGAGGTGCGACAGCCAGAGCAGCACCACGTAGCGCTGCTCCCACTCCCAGCCGGGCCCCCGCGACTGCTCCCCTTGTGCCTCCTCGACGGCAGCAAGCAAGAGCTCGAGGAAGCGCGTCTCATTGCTGAGGAAGCGCACCACCACCTTTTCCCCGCGCACCTTGGAAATGGCGTACAGCACCCGGCAAATGGCCTGGTCGAGCGGCACCACCGCGCGGCTTGACGTCGGCGCCGCGCCATGCTTGCCGCCGCGCCGCGTCTGCCGATACTCCAGGTACGCGTCTGCGAGGAGCGGGATCCAGCGGGGGAGATGAGGGTCCAGAAGCTGCGGAAGCTCCTGGAACAAATCGAGGACCTGGACGACGAGGTCAGTCGATGCCCAGTAAGCTCCAACAGGTCAACAGTCATCCCCCACCGTCGTAGTCGCCTGCAGAGTCTCCTTGGCCCGCACAAAAGAGCGCACGCGCGGCTTCCCCTGAGCGTCGGGCTTGCGCACGAAGCCTCGTAGGGCGCGGTCGAGGTCGGCGATGAGCTCGGCCGACGCCTTTTGCAGCTTGACGTCCGAGTCAGCGTCAGGAGCGTCCATGGCTCGGCTGTCGGCGCGCAGCAGGCCTTCTGTATTTGTGACTTTCCGTTTCTCCTTTGGCTTCAGTCAGGCCCTGGGATGTGTCGTGAGGCAAGGTGAACGTCGAGGTCGAGTGTGGGGCAGCGGCCCGCCAAAGAGGGGCAAAAATGTCGTCGGTTCCAGGGTAGGCCCTCCATTGTTCGCCGATTCACGCCCGCACTATGTCGACTGCCCGCCGTGCGAGCCGCTGAATAGGATTCGAATAACATGACATGTCACACATTCAACCACTTGCGAATCAGGTACAGTAGAGTGGTGTTATGCGCAGCTTGAAAGGGCCGGCAGCGATTCACAATGCTGTCGGCCATGATTGGGGGTCAACATCGCCTTCTAACAACATGTCACATCATCTTGGGGCTCCGGTCATGGATTATACTTTTATTGATTGGGAATCTTTGACAAGTATATGCAACCGACTGCGGAGTACATACATGCGTTCCATCCATGCCAGCCCGCTCTGGCCGGGGGTGACTTTCTATCTACCTGGCACCACCGTGCTCTATGCCATCCAAGTGGTCGTGAATCAAGACATTATCAACGAGTTATTCAAAAATGTCTCTCTTTGGCCAAGCAAAGTGCAGCTTGCACCCCTGCGCTTTGCGCTCGCGGCTGTGTCGTGTCCTTTGCGGAAATATACCACGCAGCAGTAGTCTGCTGCTTCAAAGTAGATTATCAAAGATATGACAGAGATGACTCAGATGAGGAAGAGAAAGGACGAAAACTATGGGAGAAAATGTTCAAAGCCCCTCGTGCAGGCACAAATCATGCAACTGCAATGGCCGCCACGATGGCGTCGAGGGCACTGCTTTGCGTCGGTCCCGTGGCAGGCAGGTAAGGCCCGGCCCAGGAGACGCCCAGGCGGTCCTCGTTGTCGTGGTCACGCTCCCAGATGGAATCGGCGTTCCTTATGATGAAGTCGCGGAATTCTTTGTGGGGCGCGACGTCGTTGAGGTAGCGCAGGTTGCGCACAAAGATGCCCTTGAACTGCTGGCCGTCCTTGCCGCAGTTGCCGGGCTTGAGCTCGCACTTGTCCGTCTCGACAAGGATGCCGTCGGGGGCGAGAGCCTTGATGGCGGCCTTTGCAATGGCCGTGGCGCGCTCGAGGTATCGGACGTCGCCGGTGGCCCTGTTGAGCTCGGCGAGGCCGCCGAGGACGACGCCCTGGTTGTAAGACCAGGTCTGGAGGCCGTTATTCTTGCACTTTGCGTCGAGGCCGTCATTGACGAGGTTCTGGGCGTTGATCATGCCGCTCTTGTCGAACCACTCCCATTGGGCCTTTGCGATGCCCAGGTAAAAGTCCTTTTGGCCGGGGACGCGGGTGGCGAGGGAGGCGGCGACGGAGAGGTAGAGCTCGTTGGTGATTGCGTTGACGTACTTGCGCTCCTTGTTCCAGAAGATGCCGCCGCCGCAGGGGGTGCCGGTGCCGGTCTGCATGTCCTTGAAGATGTCGACGGCGGCGTCGAGGTAGTCCCTGTCGCCCGAGACGTCGTGGGCGCGGATCCAGGCAAGAGCCCACCAGCCCTCGTCGTCGTAGAACTCGTTGATGAAGTCGTCGAAGCCGCGCTTGCCGAGGAACTCGCGCTTGGACATGCAGCCGTTGCTGTGGTCGAGGCAGTAGGTCGAGGTGACGACGCCGTTCTTCATGGCTTTGACGGTCTGGACGTTTGTCTTTTGGGCCTGGATGAAGGTGTTGCGTATGTAGCCGCCGAGGTTGAGCTCGTTGGCCTTGTCGACGCGGAGGAGGGCAAAGTCGGACAGGGTGGTGATGGCGTTTCCCGAGTTCCACCAGGCATCGTCATAGATGCCCGTCGCGATGCTGTACCAGTCCCTGTTGAGCGTCGTGATGGCTCGGGCGGCCCGGTTGGTGTTTGTGCGGGCATCGGCAGCTTGGACGCTGCAAGGCGTGGATATCAGGACGGCCAAGGTGGTGAGAACCACTTGCCAGGCGCTTTGCCTGGGTCGCAACATGGTTGAGATGAGATTTTGTCCAGGAGGGTTGAGTTGGGGTCGTCGTCGAGTGGGAGTAAGAACGGTAAGAGATGGAGGCTTCGGGGGGGGGGGGTATAAATGGGTATAAGTGAGTGAGAGAAGCGAGCAGCGAGAGCGGGTGAAGAGGAGAGGGAGCGAGTGACGGGGCAAGCTGAACGAAGGACAGAGGTGAGAAGAGGAGGAGGAGGAGGAGGAGAAGGAGGGAGGGTCGGACGAAGCAGACGAGAAGAGATGGACGGGCAGCTGACGAGCAAGAGAGAGGAGCTCGGAAGGATATATCAAGAGAGACGAGCAGGTGAGAGACGGGGGAAATCAGGTGGAGTCTCCAATGGGTTGGCTGGAGAAGAAAAGGGCATGGAGACAAGGGCAAGGGTGTTTGAGGGTATGATTTGGAGTCTGGGACAATGCGGAAGGGGGGGCATATTGTAGCTATCGAGAGTCAGGCAGGTCTAGGGATTGATGGGCGGCGTCAAGCCTGATTGGACGAGAGGGAACAATAGGCACAAAGACAGCAGGCCAAAAGGGTAAAGGCAATGAATGACTCGGGTGGCAGTTGCGAGGCTCGCACGGCGGTGTGTGTGTGTGTGTGCCCCGGCGAGGGCGAGAGAGGCAGATAGAGGCAGACAGAGGCAGCCGGGGGTGGCCCGGGACGAGGGGACGGGCAGAGGGAGAGCATGACCATGGCGACAGGAGCTCGCCCAAAGGGGAAAGAAGATGAAGACGGGCGAAGAAGGGTGGAGCACAAGCAGGCCCAGGAGCTGGGAGGGCGGGTTTCGCGTCGACGGAAGCGAGCATGGGTGGCGCCGTCATGCGAAGTAGCAAAGGCAGAAAAGTGGACGAGAGATGGAGGGAGCCACGTCAAACAAGGGAGTTGGCGCGCGCGAAGGGGTAAGGAGGAGCAGCGCGGTGCGAGGTTGGTTGGTGTTGGCCCCTTTGCGAGCGAGGCCTCGCAGAGGGTGCAGGCAGTTGGAAGACAAAAGGAAGAAAGGAAGAAAGGAGAGAGAGAGGATGTGCGCAGCCAAGGGCGGACAAAGGACGCGAGCCCGAGGAGGCGTGAAGACGACCAACTGAGTGAGTCGATGAGAGAGGCGAGTTGTGGTTTGTTTCAGAGGGGAGATTTGGATTTACAGCAGCGGCTCCCCAGGACGGCTCCCCAGGACGGCTCCTGCTGGTTCCTGCTGGTTCCTGCTGGTTCCTGCTGGTTCCTGCTGGTTCCTGCTGGTTAAGCGCCGCCGCCGCCCTTGGCCGTGCCTGCCTGCAGAAGCCGCCAAGCAAAGTACCCTCGCGGTGCCCTCTGACCGCGCCACGGCGGGAAGGGGCGCTGGCTGGGCTTGGCGATGCCTACAGAGTAGTTAGTACCTACCTAAGTTATCCGTACCGAGTAAGGTACTTGTCAACATAGTACCTACCTAGGGAGGTACTAGGCAGACAGCACCATCAACTGCCGGTGCTGACTCTCGGCTCTTTGCCGCGCCGTGCCCTCATATACTAATTACTGTACTTAGTAGCTAAGTTAATTACAGCAGACAACTCTGTCATGGATGAAGCCCGCTGACCACTCGACACGTGTTCTGTGTCTGTGCCTGTGCAATCCTTTTTGCCCTGCATCTCGCGGACCTGCGTGCATACAGGCGCCTCCCGCCCTCTTACGTGCCTCTTGGCAGAAACATGCCCAAGGGCAGGTGACATCTCCAAGCAAACAAGCCAAAGACAAGGACAACGAGAAATTAAAACACCACCATGGATGATGAATAAGGGAGACAAAATGAAGCCCGAGGAAAAAGGGCGGAGGCGTTGGGGGGTGCCCTGGCTGCTTGCTCCCACCCAACAGCGCGAGCCTTGCTGTTGGTGCGAGTAAGTCAAGCACCTGGGCTGGGCAGCCGGTGAAGAAGAGATTGTTGACAAGCTGATGCACAAGCTGATGCAAGCCAATGCAGCAGTCATGAACTCATGATGCACATAATCAAGTCTGTGCTTTCTTGTGCCGACAGGAACTCTCTCCTCTTTCCCTTTACCCCCTCCCCGTCACCCGGCCGAAGCAGGCCTTCGGTTTGCATGCATTGCCAACTCTCCTCTGATGGCCGTCTCCGTCAACAGATGACAACTCGGAGACGGAAACGCCATTATAGCCTCCATGAACCATATACGATTATGCTCCTATTATTATAGCACCTGTTCATTATACCCGCAGTGGGGACGGTGGGGTCCGCTTGAAGGAATCCCTCCGTCCTGACTCCTCAGAGTCCTCACCCATCCTCTCATTTCTCCCTCTTCAGCCGTTTCCTGCGCCTCCGTCCTTCTCTTCCTTGGTTCCCCGTTTTCCTTTCCCTTGTCTGGAGACTTGAATATCTATCTCATCCTCTGTACATGCAACAACGTCAGTGCTGAAAACAGCCGCCATCACCTCATCCATCCACCGGCCACCTGTCCATCCGTACGACTCGCCACCCAAGTCCGGCCTACCGCCGAGTTACCCATTCTCAAAAAGCCGGAGCAGGCATCCCCCCGCGTCTCACCAACCAGTCGAAACCCAACGGGGCCCTGTCTCAGGTCTTTCCGATCCAGCCCGTGGTTTGCCCTGCCCTAGTCCCCGTATCATGGCGGCGTAGCACACACTAAACTTTATTAATATTCCAGCTGCACTTCCCTCTCCCTCTGCCTCGCGCCACGTCTCTTTGCCTGTCCCTGCAAAATTGCAGTACTGTAGCTAAGCCAGGCCAATCAGGCGTGCATGGGCTTTGTTCAACGGCATACTCCGTACAGAGGCTGCAACTACCCAAACAGGTAACCAGATCGAAGACAGTTCCAACAAGTTTGGCCGGTCCGTCCATGATGCGATGCCTTCTTTGCCCATCATGGTTGTCCTCCCCTTCCACTCATCACAAACACACCATGGACCGTGCCTCACTCTCTTCCTCCGAGCGCCTGGCCATGGGCCCGTCGTGCCCCAAGGCCAGGGAAGCGACACAAACACACACATATGCCTCCCATCCTCCGACAAATCGCGGTTCTCGTGCAGCAGCCGCCCTCGCAATCGTCGCCCAAACCTTGGCCCACGACGGCACGGCCTTGGACAAGCTGTCTTGCCCCGTCACGCCCTCGTACTCATCCCCAAACGTGCGCGCACATGGCCATCCGATACAGACCTCTATCCCCTGATCCCCTCCGTGTCGCAGCTTCATGACCACCTGTTGCCAGACTCTCCAGCTGCGCATGGCCATTGTCGTCCTACCCCAGCACGTCGTTGCCCATCACACACCGCCGCTCACGTGGCATCCCACCAACGACCACGTCCCCGTCATCGGCATCGTCCTCTGCCGTCCTTGTGTCCGGCCGCTCACACCCGCCACCGCCTCGTCGACAAAAGCTGCCGTGCCATCACACATCGTCACGGTCGCAGTCGTCTTCGCTGCTCTCTGACCACTTCCTCAGCTCACCACCCCTCAGCTCACCACCCCTCGCCCGCCTCGTACGCCTTGTCACATGATGCCTTCTCGTGCCTTCAGTTCCGACCGAGAACAGGCAGCGAGAATCAGGCTCGCGCGTGTGCGTCGTCGCTCCAGCACGCTGACCGGCAGACCATTGTGTCGTACCCGTGGCGTGTCTCTGTCACCGAATTCCATCATCATACCCTTGCCCAGCTCCTCCGATCGCGTGTTGTACAACTGGCCTCGTGGACCGTGTTCTCATGAGACATGTGGCCCGCGCGACATAATTTTCTTGTTTTGCAGTCAGTAAAGGCCACGGCGGCTACCGGCTGCATGCCTTCGGTTTTTCGCCTCTCCCCTTCCGCATCAAAAAAATTGAAAGATGAGACACGGGCGAGTAAAACGAAGAAAAAAGAGAAAAGGAATAGGTGATGAACAAGAAGAGAGAAAAATAGGGTATATCCCACAAGTCAGAATCCGTACGCTCGGCGCCAGCCTGTCCAACCAAGTAGAGTCTGGGTCATGCGCGTCAATGCCTCAAGCCACAATACATACACCCGTCAGATGCTCCGCTCACCCGCCCCGGGCGCGTCGACGGTGCCTCTTCTGGACCGCGAAGGCAGGCGGAGGCCCGGGCGCGCCGTCTCCCGACTGCTCGTCGACTCGGCCAGGCTGGACGGCCTGCCCGACTTGCGCACCGACAGCTTCGACAGCACCGATGACGTCTTGCTCTTTTCGGTGGACGTGCTGCTCATCCGGTCCAAGAGGTCCGGCGAGAGCTCCTGCACCGTGCTTATGTCAATAAACGCCCGGGGGAAGATGCCCCATTTGCCCTTGGTGTTCTTCCCGGACCAGCACCAGTGCTCGGGGTACGGCCCTGCTCGCGGCGTCAGTAAGACCGTGGACTCGCTGTGGAGCAGAGGGCGACCGGTACTCACAGCTAATGTTGGTGATGGTATCGTTCTTGTTAAACTTGAGCCAGTTCCCCGCGTCCTTTTCCTTGAGCGCAGATTTCCACCTCGCCTTGGCGCACACATGGCTCGTCCCGTCCATCTTGATCTCAGCCGCAGGCGGAGGATCCAACTTGATCAAGTCCGTGGGCACCGATGCGCAGACGCCATCGTGCCATGCGATCATCCACTCCCCACTGTGCTTTGGCGGCCACTTGATCCCCGTTATCCTCGCCCCCTTGTCAAGCTCCAGCGGGGCGGACCGGTCGTAGGGCAGCCTCTGCCCGTAAATGCGCCGAGCCTCCTTCTTGGCGACCCCCGTCGGACGGTCGATAATGTCGTCCTGGTTCTCGTGCGCCGGATGCGCCACGGGCGGGTTCGGCAAGTGGATATCGTAGTTGTTGCGCAAGTGCTCCGGTACCTCGGCCTCCTCGACCACGGTAACGCCAGAGACCTTTGGCAGCGGACGCGGGTGGCGCGCCAGGTGGCTGAAGAGGGCTTTCTTTGTGAAGAAGACCGTCGCATCGCTCTTGTCTAGCGTGTGTCCCTGGTGGACGCAAAAGACGCAGCCGTACGGGATGTCGTCGACTCTTTTGGCCGGAAGGTGGCTTTTCTGCAGGAAACGGATGCGATACTTAACGCCGCACTGGGCAAGGTTGCCTTCTCCTGCCAGGGAGAATCGATTTTAGCCAAGTGACCTAGAATCCGCGTCCGCCCCGGGTCCTACTCACCTTGCATGCTCACATCCTCCTCAACGTCATTGAGGTTGAGCTCGTAGAGACAGCCGGAGCACCTCGCGACGACTTTGCTCAGCGTTCGATGCACCGGCTTCTGCACCTTCTTGACCCCAATCTCGCCTCTGATGACCTCCTGGGCGCCCGGGCAGAACCCTTTATGTTGGTAAAAGGAATCGGAAGCGTTGAGCATCGGCCCCCTCAAGGAAGCGTAGCTTTGCGATTTCTTGTCCGAGACCTCGGGTTCTACCAGAATCAAGCCGGAATCGATTTCAAACGGCGGTTTTATCGGAAGCTCCGGTTGGCCTTGCGACTGAGGGATGGGAGGCGGCGGGCTCGTCGGCGGACCGCCCAGAGAGTCGATTTTGGACAAGGACTCGAAGCCGGCGCCAATTCTGAGGGAGAAGTTTGCTGAACGGTCACTGTCGTCTCCCGAGCTGGCTGCCGACTCGCCAGATGGCCTGCGCGGCCTGCCGAAGTGGAGTCTTTTGGGGGAGTTGGATGCCGGGGAAGAATGAGCCTGCGGTAGCAGGGGAAGTGGCATGGCGATATCCGCCGAGTCATCTTCGGGCACCGGCGTGCTCTGTCTTGAATGCGGCTGGGCAGGGATATATTCAGACGCAAGGTTGGAGGCCAGGCGACGTCGCTGGGCGGCGTCGCAGTCAGGGCCCCGGCCGCATCGTGCCGCGGGCCTGCGGGCAAGAGACGAGACTTGCCAACGAGGGTCGGGGCTCACCTGCGGAATGTACGGGTCGATTGGCGATTCAGCCCTCATCGGCGCTTCATCGACGGGGCTGAGGTCCGTGGTATGCCCGTCGCCTGCCCCGGGGGGTTCCCACGGATTCGCCGATGGCAGCCGCGGGGACCGTTCCGATGGCGGCTCCAACGTTAGGGCAGAAGCTCCCCGCCGCGCTCCCGGAGCTTCGTCAAAGAGACGACTCTGGATCAGCCTCTTGAGCTGCTCGGTGGCATCCACGGTGCTCATGTCCCGCGGGGATTCGGGGGCGGAAATGACTGGTGGAGGCGCGCGGAAAGGATGCGGGAAGGTGAGGGATGCGTGCGAAGGAGAGTGCTGAAAAGGAGACCCGGGTCGGGAAAGCGGCGATGAGGGCGGAGAAAGCTGGGCATGGTCCTTGGGAGGCGCCTCGAGCCCCATTTCGATGAGGGCATCGTAGATCTTTGGTACGACGTCGCGAGTCAGAGCTTGGAGTCGGGCGTACTGGTCGGCATCAAAGGCGTCGGCAGCGACATAGTCGTCAAACTCGTAGACTATTTTGTTGAGGTCGCGGCGATGCTTTCTGATCTCATCTGAGATGGTTATTGTCAGCAGGCAGGTCGTGGTCGCGAGGGATTGGATGGATGCGGCCGGTGATTTATACAAACCATTTTTCCTCAGGGCGTCGATAAAGTCGGATCCGTAGGCTTCGTAATATCTCCAGCAAATGGGCTCGAGGCGGTTCAAAGCGCGCTCGCCCTCCTTGACGAGGTCCCTGGCAGCCTTGAGCATGGTTCGTGAGCGGGCGGCATTCCCCACAGCGGTGCGGCCCTTGTCGATGATGTCGCGGAACGGCGCGACGACGAGGTTGGCGACGACATGATCCATGTCTGCGCGAGCCCCGAGACGGGTACGCTGTGGAAATGGGCGACAAGTGGTGACGAGGAAGAGGCGGGAAGTGGGCAATGGATGGATCGGTTGCGCCAAAGGGCGGCGATCATGTGCGGCTGGACCGCCGGCTTGTTGGGCGTGAGGGATTAAGAATAGAACAAGCCGCCGGCGCAGAGTTCAGACACCGGCGAGGTCGAGGCGGCGGTGGCCCAAGCGACAGAAGAGGGAGTCGACAGGACAAAGGAGGACGGAATCTGACTGCGGCTCGAAGAGTGCGAAGAGTGCGGGAGGAGAAGCGGACCAGCCAGAGCCACCCTTGGCTGTCGAGGCGAGTAACGTTGGCATCCAACCGCCCGCTCCCCGGTCATTGCAGAATGAGGCTGGCAGGCAGACGTCGGGGCGACACAAGGGGAGCATGCTGTTGTGGCTGGCCTCGATCCTCCCGGGGTCCCACTGAGGCGGCGGCTGATGGCTGCTGCCCAGCACCACGACGTCCTCGAAAGGCGTCTCGAAAGGAGTCTGTTGGCCCCTCTCGGGCTCGGGAACGGCTCGTCGACGGCCATGCATACACGGAGTCGACTCGGCGGCACAGCCCTTGATGGTCACTGGCTCGCCGGCGGGCTTTATCTGAGGGAGGGGAGGGGCCGATGAGTGATACCTCGAGGAGGATCCGACTGGTCCTCTCGCCGACCTCGTGTGCAGCAGAGGCACGTACAGTACCGTAGTACCTACTGTGCAGATCGAGGTTGCTGCGCATCGTCGAAGGGAAGACAAGTTTGGCCTCTCGGGGTACCCACTAACTATCTAGGTAGGTACTAGACCTACCTAGGTACCTAGGTACCTATATACCTATTTGGCACGCACGAAGTACCGTGCCTCGACATGTACATGGATACCTTACCTAACTTTCCATCGTACTAGGTACCTAGGTACCTAGCTTATGTGCATCGCCCTCCAAGGCTCCTGCCACCAACGCACGAACGTCCCTTCTCCGGCCAACACGGTCCTCGACTCGAGTAATAAGTTATTCTCTCCAAAATAGCCGCCGCCCTGAAATGGTTGGTCGGACCCAGATTCTGGAGGAAGAACAGGCAGGCTCTCGGTAGGATCAAAGCCGGCAGCCGAGGGACCTTTGGCCGGCGCACTGCTGCTGCCGTTGGGGGCTGTGCTTATACCTGCGCCAGGGCCCAGGCTGCCCATCTTGGCGACGGCAGGCAGCCATTGTCTACAGGGCGTTGGAATTCTTTCCCTTGGCCGTCCAATATCCCATACACAGTACTGCTGCTCGGAGCGCTTTCCCCCGCGCTTTCCTCCGCGCGCCTTCAACATTGTAGCAGCTGCCTATGCCTCCCTATGCCTCCCACGGTAGAGTACAATCAGTACCTACTAAGATGTACAGTGCCCCAAGCATCCACTATAGCCGGCACCAGAGCCCCGCGTTTCCCCCCGGCTCATTCTCCGTCCCTCCAAATCCACGTCTTAAGTTATGTATTAATATTAAACGCGCCAACACGGCTCCTCCCGTCGTTATCTCTGCCTTGTATTTTGTACTTTGACCTTTCACCTCCCTTCAACTCAATGACACCACCATCACCCATCACCCATCACCCACCACCCCCCTCCGTCAAGCTTGCCATCTCTCCCAGCGCCTCATCAGCATCCCTCGCTGTCCAGGCACTGACTGGTGCATTGTGCTCTGCTCTACGCTGATTATTCCGGCTGCCGCCTACCGACGCGTACAGAGTACAGATCCCACGCGTCAACCATGTGCAAGCGACTTTTCCTCTCCCCTCGACAAGCATGACCGCGTCCTCCAACGGATAGTTGCACCATCATCTCTCATTGGTCCTTTCTTATCTATGTACACCCGTCGCTAACATGCATGCAACCCGTGGGTTAATATACGCGCCAGCCCCCTTCGCCCCAAAGGCTCTTTGAAAAATAAAGACGAGAAAAGTCTTCGTCCAGAGTCGCATCGCCATCAGCCCACGCGTCCCCATGTGTATGCGTTCCCGACCGGGACAAGAACCCCTGGGGTATTGCATCCATCCGAGCGGCATCCATCCGCCCAAGGCTGATCAAGGCGTCGTGTGTACTTGACACGGCAAGTGTGGCCCGCTTCTTCAGTCCACCTTGCCGCACCGCTGGTTTCCTGCGGCACTCGTCTCATGCCCTGGGACTCGGCGACGGCTTGCCCCAATTCGTCTTGTCGTCGGCGGCACCCTGTTTTGCATCAAAGTCTCAGCCCAATTCTGCAAGCCACCTGGATATGGGCGGCTCGGCAGCAAGCGACGAGATCCGCATGAGCGGCTTACCTGCTCAATCAGCTTTCGCCCAATAAGTATTGTGTCATCCATGCCCCGTTGGCGCTGCCAAAACCTGTCCAATCGTGTCCAATCGTCAGCGCTGCCACAGCTTGTCAGGCCGTTCGTCCCGTGTCGGGGACTTACATCTCCTCCGGCGTTCCCTGTCGTCGGATCGAGGACTGACGCGCTTCCTCCTCGAGCGTCTCTCTCGTAATCTTGTCCGTAGTCTCGACCCCAGGCGCCCAAGAACGCTCCAGTCCGTATTTGCCCAGGTTTTCCTGTAGCAGCCTCTTCTTCATTAAGTATCGCTCCTTGCGCTCCTGCTGCAGGCCCGGGCTCTCCAGCTTCTTCATGACATACCGCACCGCCAGCTGGACGAGCAGATAAAAGTGCTCGGCCAGGAGGACGCTGAGGAGACCTCCCCACGCTGTGAGCCGAGACGCCGCCCCGCCGGAGCCGTTTCGGGTGTTGCTGCAAAGGTATACAATGGCGCTGCTGGTGATGCTGCCGAGCCACGAGAGAAAACCGAGCGCCGTGAGCCAGGTCCCGATGGAGTCCGATCGCCACGGGATGGGACGCTTGCAGCTGATGGCAATCTTCAAGGCGTCGGAGCGCAGCTCGACCCAGTTGTTGATGAAAAAGCAGCTGGCCGCCAACGGCCATGCCACGGAGAAGAGCGAAAGATAACCTAGTCACGTCGCGTCAGCGGCCCGTGCCCCTCATCCCGCGCGGCCGTCGTCGAAACGTACCGTACTGCATGACCATCTCTCGGTAGTCCCCGGTCACGTCGTAGGCCTCAAGCTCGCACTCGTTTCGGACTCGCTCCAAGAACTCGGCTTCCTCGGCGTGGTCCTGCGCATGGGCGGTCCCCTTGGAGTGAAACTGCTTGGCCTTGACAACCGCCTTATGGGTCACATATGGCACAATGACCTCGGTGGCAAAATTGACAATCTGGGCGGTAACGGTGAAGTAAAACATCTGGCTGCTGATGCGCTGGGGGTTGATCTGGAAGTGCTGTGTCGGGAGGGACTTGTCGCTGAATGTCACCGCCTGGGCCGTCTTCTTCCAAAACTCGAGCAGCGGAACGAGCATCTCGCCAAAGGGGATGTAGACAAATGCCGTAAACAGGAGAGCCATGTAAGAGGTCATGAAGTTGAGGACAAACTGCTTCTGGATGAGAGCAGCGTTGTGGGCTAAGGTTGAAATTGGCCAATTAGTATGGTTGCAAAATGCTATTTGGGGATTAGCAGCTCACCGTCGGTAGTCTCATAGTTTTCTCTCTCGGTCAATACGTTGGCCGCGCCCATTAGGACGCTGGAAAATGCGGGCGTAAAGATGACCAACAGAACGGTGGGCAAGAATGCCTGTTCTTGTCAACGGACCGAGTCAGGTGGCCTTTGAGCGCCGTTGACTCACCAAATACTGCTTAAAGGGGCCGTCGTATACCTCGTTGATGAATATCTCGAGAGAGTTGCATAGAACGACGAGCCCCCCTAGGACCAGGACGCAGGCAAAAGCAAAAGGAATCTGGAGCAGCTGCGTCTGTAACCTTTTGGCGAAGGGGTATATCTTCCTGGGCTCTCCCGTCACCGCATCTTCCGCCTCAAATTCCCATTTAAATTCTGGGCGCTGATGTTCGATGGAAGAGACGCCGCGGACGCCCCACTGAATAGCCAAGTCGACCTCTCTCTGCTTCCAGTACTCGAAGAAGACGACGGACCAGAGACCGCAGCCGAGGGCGTAGAAGTAGGAGAACTGGCCGAGGAGCAGCCAAGCAGCGAACCCCAAGGCAGAGGGAAAGATGAGGAAGCGCAGGTAACTGCGTAGAAAGGCAAAGTAGAAGGCGACCTTTTCCCCAAACTTGTTGCGGATCTCATCGATGTCTGCTTGCTCGAGGATATACTTTTTGCTCCACTTTTGTATCCAAGCCTTGTTGAAGGGCTGGTCATGGAGCGGGAAGACGGACGCGACATACTTGCTCCCTTGGCTTGCCTCGCCGACGCCCGCGCCACCCTCGTTGATGGGCCGGGTGATGAGGTCGTGGACAAGGCGCAGGCGCTCGGCCTCGGTGACGGGCTCGTCTTTGAAGGCGCGAGAGGCCTCCGTCTCGGGGCCTGAGATGCGAACGCCGTGGAGCCAGTCCTGCAGACGGGCTCGGTAGATTTGCTGGCTGAGGAGGTCCTGGGAGGCGATTTTGACAAAGATGAGCAGTGAGTCGTTGTCGCCGTTGCGGACTTCGGTGGTAAGGCCGACGTTGGTCAGGGCCTGGACGAGCCGGACGAAGCCGGCCTCGGCCTCGGCTCTCTCTGTAGCAGGAGTTGA
Source organism: Hirsutella rhossiliensis (assembly GCF_020360975.1). NCBI lineage: Eukaryota > Fungi > Ascomycota > Sordariomycetes > Hypocreales > Ophiocordycipitaceae > Hirsutella > Hirsutella rhossiliensis. The sequence goes on from NW_025408669.1 coordinate 5,763,854, forward strand.
GCAGGTGAGTCGAAGGGGAGCAGGCGGCCCGACGACATACCCTTTGGCGGCACCTTGAAGTGGATGACATAATCGACGCTGGAGGAGCAAGATACGCGTCAGCCTCTTCCAATGAGCGTGATGCAGTGCGGCCTACCCCAGGTTGCGCTGGTCACGGCCATCGCCGGAGCGGCCGCTCAGGCTCGTCATTGTGAAGCCACGAGCAGCGAGGTGACGGGCAGCGAGGTGACGGAGTGGGCGAAATCACGAGCAGCGACGTGAGCGGGAGGTGGCTGGTCGTCTCGAAACTGGTTGAAGCCGCAGTGACGGACGCAGATGCAGCTGCCAGAGTTTTTGCTCGCCGGGAGAGAAGGAATTGACGCTCAAAAAGGCTGCTGGAAGAGAGGAAGAGAGAAAGTTGAGCGGACCAAGCGAGCTCTCCAGAGGACAGGAGGGGCAAGACGTCATCCAAGGTCTCGATTCGGCGGAGCTTCAGCTGGACCGGGGTAATGCACAGTGCTGTACAGTGCAGTGCGGCAGTGGTCCCTGCATGCTGACCGATTGGGTTGGGGGGGGTTCGATGCGGGACCCCCCAGTCCCCCCTTACCAGGCGTTCCGAGCTACAGGGTAAGCTCCCAAAGTACCCATCAAGGTACCTTGTCCCGCAGCTCTCCCCTGTCATGACGTCGATGCCTTGGCGTTCAGCTGCAACACCTGCCAGCTCTCAATTCCACCACCACCACAGCACCGCGCCACCGCAAGGCGCCAACGCAACGCTCCGACTCGCCTCGCCCAACGACAAAACGCCTCGGCGCCATTCTGACGCCTGGGCAGGTGTGGACTGGAAAAAAGGAAGAGAAGAAAAGAAAAGGAAGAGAGAGAGAGGGCGGAAAAAGGGGCCGCCATGGGCTTGCTCGCCTGCCTCGGCCTCCGCCGCCGCGATGCCTTCGACAACCTCACTCTTATCGACCACCTTCTCTCGCCCCTCACCCTCCTCGTCTCACTCTTCTACCGTCTTGTCCTCCTCCTCCGCGGCGCCCCCTTCCACCCGCCCCGCAACAAGCCCCCCGTCCGCGTCGTCTGCATCTCCGACACGCACGACCACATCGTCGACGTGCCCGCCGGCGACATCCTCATCCACGCCGGCGACCTCACCATCGACGGCTCCGCCCACTCCATTCAGAAGCAGCTCGACTGGCTCAAGAGCTTGTCGCACCAGGTCAAGGTAGTCGTCGCCGGCAACCACGATGGTTTCTTCGATGCGAACACGCACTCAGACGGCCAAGTCCGCCCACGCGACGTCCTCGACCTCGCCGGCCTGCTCTATCTCCAGGGCGACCTGACGGTGCAGGAAGTCAAGGGCCGGCGTCTGGCCATTTTTGGCGCCCCCGACATTCCAGAGTGCGGCCCCAGCAGCTTCGCGTGAGTCGCCGTGGTTTCCAGAGTGCGGCATCTCATACATACACAGAGACCAGCCTCCCCATCTTCCTTCCCTATCGAGTAATCCCACTTTGCTGTCAATGCTGACACGACTGGCCTCTTCTAGGTTTCAGTACACGCCCGCCAGGCAACCCTGGTTCAGTAGAATTCCTCCCCAGACGGACATTCTCGTCACCCACAGCCCTCCCGTACGAACAAGATGCCATCCTCTCCTACCGTAGTGTAGACTTGCTGAACACGCAGGCTTCACATAGAAATACCACCTTGACCTCGGCAACGGCTGCCCTCACCTGCTACGCGAGGTCTGGCGCGTCAAGCCCCGCCTCCACGTCTTCGGCCACGTCCACTGCGCCTACGGCTCCGAGCCCGCCTACTTTGACCACCTGCAGCTCGCCTACGAGCGCCTGCTCTCGCGCCCCCGCCGCGGCCCCATCTGCGACCTAGTTACCACCGAGGCCTGGCTCGATGTGCTCCGCGTGCTCTTCCACGGCGTCCACAGCGTGCTCTGGAAGTGGTTCATGGGTGGGCCCGGCAGTAACCACGGTGGCCTGATGGTCAACGCGGCGCAAATGTACAAGAACTCGGGCCGGGTCAAGAGCCGCGCCGTTGTCGTCGATATCTAGGTTTCCTCTGCTTCGTTGGATGTCCCGATGACTCTTTCATCCATCGCCTCTTTGCCCTTGAGTTGTAGTGGACCACGTCAGCGTCCCCAACGACGCTGGATGTCACGGCGAGGCAAGAAGCATGCCCGATGAAAATGGACGAGAGTCATGAAAATGATAAAAGTACCTGATCATGCCTGATGCTTCTTCATTGTGAAGACCTATACCTATCTATGTAGACGAAGAGTGCTATCCCTTCGCACATAAAACACGCTATCAAGGCCATCCAGACGCAGACAGGGAGCAAGTATAGGAGATGGTATATAACTCGTAAATTAGTCGTCGTCGTCGTCGTCGTCGTCATCGGCATTATGTGATATCTGTTTCCCAATCTGATACAGAACTGATGCGCCGTCGCCTGTCCGCTTCATCAGTAAAAAGAAAATCCACATAATCTCAAAGCCTGGTTGCTTTTCCTCCCTCGTTGTGCCAGTGTTCTTATAGCACAATCGCCACGGCCAACGCGGCCGCACAGAGCGTCGCCGCGAGCCTCACTGTGCCCCGCATTCCCGGCGCTGCTGCCACCAACATTGGCGAGCCGATGCGTACGTCCTCCTCTGGTGCTAAAGCCTTCTCCGGGCTTTGTGAGTATGGATGTCCCTCTGAAGCCTTGGAGTTGCGGGTGCGGTCGTCCGGCTTTCCAGACCCTTCCGAAGATCCTGTGCTTGGCGCGTTTCCAGGGCCCTGCGAGTGATTCGAGCCTCCAGATTTCCCGGAGTCTTCCGAATTTCCAGAGCCCTCTGAGCTACCAGGGCCCCCTGAAGATCCCGGGCTCTCCAAGTTAATAGACCCCCCCGAGACGTGAGGGCTCGCCGAGTTCTGAGGAATAGCCAAATTTCCAGGGCGCTGCGAGTTTCCAGAGCCTTGCAAGGTTCCAGGATCCTCTAGGTTTCCGCGGCCCCGAGGGTTTCCAGACCCTTTCGAGTTTTCAGGGTCCCGCGAGTTATTCAAGCTCCCAGATTTTCTGGGGCCATCCGAATTTCTAGACCCCTGTAAGCTACCAGGACCCCCCAAAGATCCCGAGCTCTCCAAGTTACTAGAGCCCCCCGATACGTCAGGACTCGCTGAGCTTCGAGGAACACCCAACCTTCCAGGGCGCTGCGAGCTTCTAGAGCCTTGCAGGGTTCCAGGACTATCCAGGTTTCCGCGGCCTTGATGTTTTCCAGATCCTTGCGAAGTTCCAGGACCCTCCAAGTTTCTGCTGCTCTGAGAGTCTCCAGAGACCGGCAGGTCCCGAGGGCTCTCCGAATATCCAGATCTCTCCAAATTGCTAAGAGCCTCGGGATTTCTAGGGCTTCCCGAGTCGCCAGGACCCGCCCACTCCCCAGAGCCCCCCGAGAAACCAGGGCTACCCTGGCTTCGGGAATTCCGAGATCCCTGTGAAACTTGCCCAGAAACTAAACGCGCCGTCTCCGAGTCGTCGTTCACAGTCATGGGCTTCGAGACGCGGTTGCCAGCAACCATCTGCTGAGGCACCTGAGGAGGAACCGTGAAAGTCGTCGGCGAGGGCTCAGCTATGGCCCCGCTCCCCTTCCCTTGTTTCAAGTCACATTCCTTGACGTACACTGTGGTGATGCCGGGCGTTTGCTGCGCAGCGGCAGCGGCCGACCTTGACGCTGCTGGATTTTTCGCCGCCAAGCTCAATGGTCTTTGGTAGTTAGCCGCCGAGCTTGATATCTCTGGGTTATTCGCCGCGGCGCGTGACGCCTCTGGGCGATTCGTCGTCGTCTTAGACATATCCTGATACGTAAACTTGGGCCTGGCCCCATACTTCATCGGCTTATCCGACGTCAAGGCCCCGCCCGTTACATAGGATCCCCTACCCGCCGCCGACCCAGTCGCCGACTGCAACGGGTAGGCAGTCCTGTACGCCGTCGCCGTGACGAGCAGAACCAGGCGCGTCCCGGTCCCCCGAGATGCCATTGGCGGAGGCGGAGGCGCCAGCACGGCCGGAGGGACAGGCTCTGTCACGTCGCCGTACACGGAGAGGAGGTACGTGCTGGGAAGATTTCGTCGCCGAGCACGCCCTGCCGGAGCGCGCACGTAGTTCATGCGCGTCACGTTTGTGAAGCGCTGCTGTTCCGGCATCATGGTCGAGTTGTTCCCCATGCCCGCAGGTCTGTCGCGAAGACCGCCGCAGTATTCATCGTCATTGCCCGGGCACGAGTGATCGCACACAGCGCCCTCCTCGACACCCATGGCACGCGTGTCCGCGTCCAGCGCCTCCGCGCACAGGCACATGCCCTCGAAGACACCGGCGAAAGTTTTTCCGTCACACGACTCGACGCACATCTCGAGCGACATGTCCTCGCTCTCCTTGGCGTTTCTGAAGGTCTGGAAGCCGCTGCGCGAGCCAAAGCAACCTAGATATGCGTACTTGCCGATTTTGGTCGGGTTGGCGGGCGCCTGAGTTGCCGAGGATATGTTAAAGGATGCGGCGATGCCGGAGCTGAGGCCGCCGGTGCCCGTCGCTGTCTTGTTCGACGCTGTGGTGCTGGTGTTGGTTGCAAGCGTCGTGTTTGCTGCAAGTGTCATATTGGTTGGATGGGTTATATAGGCCGCAAAAGCCGCGTTGCTTGCACTGATTGTCGGCTTGACACGCGTGGTATCGTTCGAAAACTGATACGTGTCGATATATCGGACGTCCCAGTACGCATTTGCAAAGGCCTCCGGGGACTTGGCGACATAGTCGGAGCATGTGGACGCGAATGCATTGCACTGATCCGTCCGGCCCCAGACGGCATCGCCCCAATCGCCACAGAAGTTCTGTATTCGTTGTCAGATCCAGTTCTCCCGAACACGATGCATCGACGGCGAGAGCTGCCCTACCGTGTTGATGACTAGCCTCATGTTCTTGAAGAAGGAGTCAACATCACAGCTAGAACCCCCAAAGATGGCAACCGGAGCCGCCCACTGGGTGGGGTCTGGCTTCTTGGCCTCGATATCCTTGGGGATCTTGTCGCGCTCAAAGTGCCAGACCTTGATATGCTTGTGGTTCCAGTCCACAACGTACACGCCTCCGTTGATGGCGTTGAACCCATCACCGTAAGCCGACGTGGCGTTGGCGGGCGAGCCGAACCCGCAGCCGATATTCTCGCTTCCAGTGGTGCAGTCCGTTCGTTGCCTCTCGCCCGAAAAGACCTCTTCGGACGAAGAGGCCAAAGTGCAGCCGCTGCTGGTGTGTGCCGCAATGGAATTTTGATGGGCGGTGTTTATGCCCTCGATGATATCGACTTCGCCCCCATTGGGCCAGTCGTCGCCATACAGCCAGACTAGGTACTTTGTCAATCATCGCTGTTCCAGTAGAAGGGGGATGCCAGAGCGTACATGCTGGCCACATGCCGCATTGTGAGGGTGGCATGTGAAGAAAGTCGGCAATGAAGAGGCCATGATTAAACGATTCTTTGCTCTCGAGCCGTATGCTCGGCCGCCCTTCGTTTACACCATATGTGTTTGTGTGATCAACCCCTAGCCTTACCACGCCCGTGTTCTCATCGACAGAGAAGAGCCCCTTTGCCTCGGCGTTGGCCCTGTTTTGGTAGGACACGAAGCCGTGAGTTGGGTCGCTGCCGTCGAACCAGTTGAAGCCCGACAGCAACGACTCTCCCGCGAAAGAGGTGGCCAGAGAGTAAGCCATTGCCGCCGATCGACGAGACAAGTGGAGGGCAAGACTGGTCTGAAGTCTCTAGGCGCAAATGATATGTGTCATGGAGGAGACTGGCAAGAAAGGGCGAAGCAGGAGAAAAAAAGAGGCGCCACGATAGTCGATGCCATATATACAGCCCTATGTAAACCGAGTGGCAGGTGTCCTTGGAATGGGCCCCTCAGCCGAGCACATGGCGTTGGTCCTGAATGAAGATGGCGGTGATGAGCACAAGGGTGGCCATCAAGCGAGCATTCCAGTTCTCGAAGCCTCACCAGGAGACATCCACGACGCAAGGCCCCTGTTGTGAACCTTGTCACCCGAACCTCGGCCGACAATAGTCTTTGTCTCCCCCCTCCGCGAGGCACAAGGTGGCCGGGCGTGGCAAAGAGGTAATGGGCAAGAGGGGCTGTCCGGAAGCGCGAGTCTATCCAAGACATACTAAAGGAAAGTCGGGCTATGCCGGATTGCTGTGGCTTGAGGATTGCCCCTCGCCGTCTGAGACACGGCGGCACAAGCCTCCATTCCAGCTGCTGTCGTTGCCGTTGTCCGTGACCCTGTTTCACATGCCTCCCAGGGGCCGGCAAAGCCCTCCAGCCTCTGGTACTCGGTGCCGCCAGTCATAGACAGGAACCTCAGATCGGCAGTAGCGTGCGGGGGGCGCCCCATGACATGCTCGCTTACACCATGATGCGCCGCAGACCTTGGGTCCCGCCAAGAACGCGCTTACCGGTGACGGCGCACCGACCCTGGCCACTCTCCCATTGCGCGGCACGGCTCTCCATGAAGCTCTCTTGTCGGGGGTGAGACCCCTCGAGCCACTTGTGAATGCAAGAGTAACAGAAGACGACGCCAGTCTGGCAGGCCGTCGGCGTGACTATTTCGCCTTGACATATCGGGCAGGCCGAGGCGTCCTGCGGCGCGCGGACGACGAAGATGGGAAGCATCGAGGGCGTCGCGGTCGGGGCGTCTTGGGCAGTGAGGTCGGCATCGTGCGCCTCGTCGGACTTGAGTGCATTTGTCTCACCGACGCCCTTTTCAAAGGTGCATCTGCTCCTAGGGCTAGACAGGACCGGAGGTGGTAAGTCGATGTGTTCAGTAGCCTTTCGCGAGAGCTGCTTGGCAAAGTCGGACTGATGCCACCACTCGAGGAACTTGAGCGCAAATATGCTCATGGGAAGGAGCATGGACAAGCTCGACAGAGCCCTGGACACGAGTGCGCTGGGGGAAAATATTGATCGCGGGCCGGCGCGTGCAGTGGCCTTTGACTGGTCAGTTAGAGATTCGATGGCCTGATAGTCGGCCCTTGTCATCCTGCGCAGTCTGGTGCCAATGAGCCACATAAAGGGGTTGTGGTACTTTGTGCGGTCAAAGAGATAGGCCAGGTTGAAGGCCAGCATGGCGAAGTAGTAGGCGGCATTGACGCCGGGGTAGAGGTTGCGCAGGAACCAACGATAGTAGTGTAGGAATCGGTCGCCAACGGTTGGGTTGTCGGGCATGCGTGTGTAGGCGGCGCCTAGCAGGGCCCTGGGCGCATTGACCTCGTAGGCCTCGTCCAGCCTCCTCTTGCAGTAAGGGAGTGCGACGAGGACGGCGAGGTTCTTCCAGACATCTGCCGTCGTCAACTTGAGCGTGTCGCGCACCAGGTGCGGCGCGGCGAGGCTGGCGCGCGGAATCTCGCCCCTCAGGGCCTTTTCACGCTTGAGGCCGTAAAAGTTTTCGGTAAAGGAGCCGCCGCGGGTGGACAGGTAGTGGCGCTCGACAAGCAGCATGGACAGTGCGTAGAGCTCGTCGAAGGAGTTGAGGATGCGCAGCAGGTATCGCGGATGGCGCTGGGTGGCGATGGTGAGGAGATAGCGGAGGGTCGGCGGCAGGAGGTTGTTGAGCTGCTGCTCGGAGAGGACTTCGAAGAGGGACGGCTTGCCGTCGTCCAAGGTGCCCCGGAGGGCGGTGATGAACTCCATGCTGTTCGGATCGACGTCGGCAACCCGCGTCACCGTCACCGCACGAGGGAGCAGTTGGCGACGGAATGTTTCAATCAGAGCTTTTTGTGTGCGCCGCGAGAGCCTCGGTGCGCATGGTCCAGGGCTGAAGTCGAGAGTTGAGAGGCACGGAGGAGGTGACTGCAAGTGACGCAGCCGGGACAAGGAAAATGCGGGCCATGTTCCAGTACCTTGCATGGACGTGCCTCGGCATCTCGGAACTTCGGAACGCGGCAGCCGAGGATCCCAAGCTGGGCCTTGTGCTTCAATTCCTAAGTGCTAGGCAGACCGTCGTCGCAGTCTCGAACGAGGCCGCTATTACGAAGTAGCTAATACTCTTTACTTATTTAGTGTCCATTTTATAATCGAGGAAGTAGTTAATAAGTACTCTTAATTTAGATATTACTAATTAAGCTAGCTTATCTCTTTAACTAAGTCAACCCACCTAAAGTCCGGCGCACCCTAACACCGGCACTCTCTATAATACTATCGCGTCGTTAAATATATTATATTATAACCGCGTTTTCTCGTATATCTCTTGCCCTATAATTATAAAATAAATACTATTTATATTAGTAATACCTCGGCTTTCTAAGTATACCGAAAACTAGCTCTAAGAAGCACTTAAAGCTATTAAAAACGGGATACCTTAGCTTTATACTAGTCGAAAGTAAGGTATTTTAAGAGGGACCCTCTATATATGTCTTAAAGGGGCTCTGCCTATTAAGGAGGTAAAAGAGGTATATTAGAGGCTTAGCCGAGAGTAGGAAAAATACCTTACCGACTAGGTTCTTGCCTAGGCCGCCCTTAGGCTACCTATAACGTATTATTAGGTTAAGGAATTTACTAGCTATATCGTTAAGGCCGGCGGCGATACCCGTCCGCTTAAGAAGTAGTAGATTTCGGGCTTTTTAGCCTAGAACCTAGAGATTAGTACTATTAAAGGTAGATCTCTTAATTCTACTCGCGTTAACGGCGCCTCTATAGCCTATATCGAGGAATAGTTCTAATTACTTAAGCTACTAGCTATATAGGTAATCTTACTAAAGTTCTGCTTTAATATAAATAAAACGGGTATCTTTAAGGGCCTTAGCTTTAATAGTCTAGTACTAAGGAGCTTAGAGAAGTAAGAGACTCTTAAAAAGTAGCTAATATTATATTATTAGACTATAATAGTTAAATACGTCTTTACTATAGGCTAGGCCTTAACTCCCTTTATAATTTTAAGGGTTAAGACCTTTAATATTAATAGTTCTTTAACGAACTTAATTTTCTATAAGATTAGGACTTTATTACCTCCTTAAAGGGCTAGATAAGTAATACTATCGCTATTTAATAGCTAAAGTAGGTTTTTATCTCTTAAATAAGGCACTATAAGTAAGGTAATACTCTTATTATTATTAATAGCTATAAGAGTTATTAGACTAGTAATTTTATATATAAATACTTTTAGAATAGTATATATCTCCTTTTCCTACTATTATACTCCTTATATATCCTTTAACTACTTAATATCTCGGTTTTCTTACTTATTAAGGCCGTATACTAACATTAACTTAAGAAAATTATATCTTTCGATAATATAGCGCTAATTAATAAGGCTACCTTTTTTTATATCTACTATAAAGCTTAGTAGGCTAGCCTAACTAAAAAGAATATTAAGGGAGGTTAGCGTAGGTTTAGTTTATAGCTAATTAATATAGTAAAGCCCTTATTAAGCCGCTTTATCTTACTATAGCTATTAACGCTATTAACGCTATTAAAAAGGAAGAATATTAGCTCCTTAGCTAATAATAATACCCTTAAAATGCCTAAACGATTATAAGAAGTTCGCCGCCTCGTTATAGGGCTAGAAAATCGCGGTTAAGTTAACCGTATAATCTAACTACTCTTTAGTAAAGTTAGCCGCGCCCTTAATAATTAAAATTAGTAGCTTATAGCTGCCTAGCTTTAAATATAATAGCTTAAGTATTAATTATATTATCTATAGCCTTGAAAATAGAAAAAGGTTTTATAGGATCTTAATAGCCGGTTTATATAGATTAATTAAGTTATTAAGACGAGGTAGCGGCTTAAGTATATCCTTAAGCTAGCTATTATTACCGTAGCTAATTAGGACGTAGATTTTAAAGCTCTATATAGTAGCTAGTAGCTTAAATAGCTAGAAAACACTATAATTAACTATCGTAACGTTAAAATACAGCTTTAATTACTATTAAAATATACTTACCTTAGTATTATAGAGAGTGCCGGTATTAAAGTATACCGGACTTTAAGTAAGCTAACTTATAGTAAGATAAACTATTATAATACTAAAAAGCTTAGGATTATTATAAAAGTTATAAAATAGCTTAGCTTTTACTTATACTTATAATATAAGGTATAGCTTATTAAGTAAAAAGAATCTATAATTTAGTTATACTTTAATTACTATATAATATTATTACGAGAAAGATATAGCCGCCTATTAGATATAAGCGATAGCGTTAATTAACGTATATAGTATACGCAATAAATATAAGTATTATAAGATACTTTAAGACTAGTAATTTAGTTACTTATAATAACTTAAATTACTTATAGAAATTACTATAAACTTTTAAAGACTACTTATAAAAAAAGGAAACTAAATATTATTATATAAACCTTAAAAAGCTATATAAAAATCCTAAAATAATAACTAAATATATTATATAAAGGTTTTATAAAGAATTCTTATAAATTATAAGAAATATACTAAGATTTCTTAATAAATAAAAGTTTTTTAAAGATTATATTAATAATTCCTTAAAAGTTATTATAATTTTAAAGTAAGGAAATCTTAATAAAATACTTATACCTTCTTAAGTATAAAGGTATTTTAAAGTAAATAAAAGTATATATATAAGTACTATTTATAAGATAATATTAATAAGCTATATAAAGCTTTTTATATATAGCTAGCCTATATATATATATATATAAGGTCTAGCCCTTAATATATAACTAGATAGCTTAAGCTATAGCTTAAGCTTATAGCCTATAATAGTTAAAGACTTTTATATAATACCTTTCTTTTAGCTTAGTATAATAGCTACCTTACTAATAGCTTTTATATACCTTTATAGTTCTCGCGTAAAGAGATATAAGAAGTATATAAAATATATAAAGGTAAAAGTAAAAGTAAGGGGACGGATAAGTAGGGCTAAGCTATTTAATTCTTATAAGGGTAGTAATTAAGGTAGGGGAGTAATTATTATATTACTTTAATTATCCTTCTTTCTTTTATCTAACGCTCCTTTTTATACTTATCTAGTATCTTAATTAATAAAGAAGATCCTATTTAAAGAAGCTACTAATATCCTTTTAACTATCGAGCTTTTTACTAGTTTTTCCCTTCCTTTTTAGCCGTTGCCGGTATATCTATCTTATCTCTCGCTACTTATACTTCCCCTTATACTCCTACCCTCCTTTCTATACCTCTTTTTAGCTCCTTCTTCCTTCTTTTATACTAGGTGTTTTTAGCTTCCTTAGTCCCTCTTACTAAGGGATATCTCTAAGAACTACGAAATTAAGCTACGCTTCGCGATATACCCCCTTAGCTATAGCCTGCCCCTTAAGGGTATAGCTAATATAGCTTTAGGCTAGTAAACGTATAAAGGAGGTTCTTAGCTCTATACTTCTCCCTTTACTTAAGGAAAGTAAGGGCCCTTTTAGGTCCCTAGGCTCTTTTAGACCTACTTAAGGAATAGGGGCCTAAAGAGGAGAAAGTCCTATAAGAAAGAGGGCCTTCTTAAAAGGGAAAAACCTAATTAAATAGGGGGCCCTCTAAAGGGAAAAACCTCTTTATTCTTCTTTAGCTATAAACGTTACCTTCTTATACGGGCTATTAGCTCCTCTTATAGACTCTTAAGGCGGGCCTCTAAGGATAGCTTTTCTTAAATATCTTCTAGCTTAATTTACTATAAAAAAATAGCTAGCTTTTACTTTAATAGGGGCTTTATAAGACCGTTAGCTTTTATTAATACTATTAGAACCTAACGGACGGAAATAAGTCCCCTTTAGACCTCTTAGTATAACTAATACTAGTAGATATCGATATACTATAGCTAGGTAAATAGCTTACTATTTTCCTTTATAAGAATTTATATAGTCTATATATTATTATATTCTATAGCTAATAGAGATAGAACTTATAGTTATAAAGATATTAGTAGCTAGCTAAGGAAAATCGCTTCTTTTAATACTTCTAAAAGAGCTAGTAGTTCTACCTTTATACTTAAAGTTATAATAGTAGCTTGCTTTAAAGCTCTTTAAGTAATAGTTCCTCTAAAAAGGGATATAATATACCCTTATAAGCTCTTTCTATTTAATAAATTATCTATAAAGGATAAATCGCTTAAATAAAAGAAGATTTTAGTAGCTAATTTCTTTCTTTTCTACCCTCCTAAGCGTGAACTATATAATCTTATTAAATAAAGATAAAGGATAGCTCTATCTACTACTTCTTAATGCCTAGGGCTAGGATTCTAGTTATACCTAGCTAGCTAGGAGACCGTAAAAGAGATATCTAGTTTAGTAGAAATAGCTAAAAAAAGCAAGGAGCCTACCTTTTATTAATATTAGTATTTCTCTTACTCCCTAGCTTAAAAGGACGGATTAGGTAAAAGCTCTTTATTTAATATAAGTATAAAGGAAAGCTTCTTATTAAGGGAATTAAGAAGGAATTTATAAGCCACCTTATTAATATAGGCGTCCTAGGTAAGCTAGATAGTCCGTTAGGACCTATTTTAAAGGATTCGTATCCCTAGGAACTACTTTATCTCCCTTAGCTTAGTTATCTTATACCTTTATTATAGGCCTTTTATAGCCTCCTTAGTATTTACTTTTTCCTCTTTTAAGTAGGCCTAAATAATATCGTCGATATAAAAAAAGACTATAATTTTACCCTTTTATATTATATACGGTTCCTAAGGGACTTTCTTAAAGCCTAGGGCTTTAAGGGAACTTATTAAATACTATTACTAAAGAAAAGGTAATCTTTATAGTCCGTATAGAGCTTTCCTAAGCTATAGAACCTTTCCTAGCTATTAAAAGCCTAGTAAAAGGTATATATAGATAACCTTTTCTTCCTTAAGTAGGTAGTTATAAGAATATACCCTTATATTCCTATTTTACTATTATAAAGAAATAATAGGCATAGGGAGGCTCTATAAAAAAAGCTAGTAAAAAGAAGCTCTATAATATAGTTTAAGGGAATAACCCTTAAAGATAAAGACCTCTACCAGACATCTATACCTTCCTTTAGGAAAAGCGGGTTAAGATAAGCCTATCCTAATAAAATAAAATATATATAAAATGCATAAGTCGATTACGAGCAGAACGGATACCCTATTGCCTATTTTAGCTTAGCGGTTCCGAAGATATCCGCGATACGAGAATAGGTAGGGCATAGAATATTCTAGTTAAATCTACTACTTATACTAGAACCTATAGTCTTACGTTAACTATCACGTAATAATTAGACCACCTACTAAGTTAAGAAGACATACTATAGATAGAGCTTTTTAAGTACTATAGAAAGTGCTAGAAAGCTAACTATTTAGTCTACTAGTAGGCGAGCAATAGTCTATAAAAGATAAAGGATTTCCCTAGGAGTAGTCGATAGAATAAGTAAGTTTATAAGTATCCTTTATAACGCTATTCTTTTAATATATTATTTAGCCCCTTATATGCTCGTTATAAATTCCGGACGAAATCCTACCCTATACTCCTTTAACTAATCTTTCCGTTTACGTTATTAATTACCTAATTCTATGCTTATTACTTATACCTTTTTATAGTAGTTAATAAAGGCGTTAACTATATCTATTTAATCGAGCTCGAGGTCGAACTCTACTACTATAGTTATAAGGGTCCGAAAAAACATCCCTACTAAGGTAGTTACCTTAGTAAGAAGATCCCCTTTTTCTTATTAGTTCTTATAAATAACTAGCCGGGCCTTATACTTTTAAAGGAAGCTATATTTATTAGTTTTATAGATTAAGACTTACTTATAGCTAAGGACCTATTTTCCTCTTACTTTCTCCTTAAGGACCTCTTTAAAAGACCCTATCTTTTTATATGAGGCTAGGTAATCTTTCTAGGCCTAGAAAAACTAGTCTCTAAAAGGGTATCTTTCTAGCTACTTTTAGTTTACTAGTAGGTCTATCTAAGGTATATAAGCAAAAGCGGAATTTTAGGAAATTAAGGAATCACGTAAAACTACGTAATAGAGGGGAAGAAGGAGTATAAGGTAGGATTTTCAACGGAATTTATTAGTAGTATATTAGTATATAGAAGAGGTATTAAAGTTAATAATTCTCTATCTATCTACTAGCGGACATGCTGTCTTATATAGACAATTATAGCTGAACGGAAGAACCTTTCGGGACTAGATTTAGGCTGCCGTATAGCCCTAAGACTAGGGAATTCCGTGATATCTCGAGTAAATCTAGAGGTGTCTTAGTTCCACTAATATTCGTGTTTAGAGGAGGTTGGTCGTGCCGGTGTTCTTAAGAGGTCTTAGCTAGCATTCTAAGCTAGCTCTGTTCCTTCGATTCCCGATTATACGATAACCGGCAACCCGTTTAATGTATAATAACATGCAAAATAACGAGCGATTCTTGCTCTATAGGATAAGATTTTGTCTATAATTAATATACTACTTATTAGCTTATATAATCGGGAGAGTATATTATAGCTACTTTATTTATAGTAGGAACACCGTTCCTTATAGTCTAGGAGGTCTCTTTTATATACCTTCCTTACTAATAGCTATAGCTTAAAGAGTCGGCCTACTATAAATACTTTATAGGAACCGTCTTTTATAAGCGTTAGATAGAAGTTAGAAAAACGATCGAAATAAAAGAGAGGTTAGTCTTCTTTAGTAACTATATCGGGCCCTATACCTTCCTTTACTTCTTAAAGTAAGGATAAAAAGGCAGCTAGGTAATCCTTTAAGAGAGGTGCTTTTCCTACCCCCTTAAGGGTTAAGATAGGAAGACTAACGGAGAAAGCTACTTTTAGATCTTCTTTTTACGTAAGAGGAGGCGTAGGGAGGTAAGCGTATTCTAGCTCTACTACTTTCCTATAGTCTCCTTCTTTATCTAGATTATTTAATCTAGTAGCTTCCTTTTCTTTAAAGTTAGCGTTATCCTTAACTACTTTAACGTTAGTTTCTTCTTTTATTTTCTTATCTAGGGCCTCTTTTTAAGACTATTAAGAAGGGGGGATTTAAATCTTTTAAATTAGCTAACGTTATAAGAGTAAGAGGGGCTATTAATCCCTCTTTTTATCGAAGAAGCTAGATTCGTTAAATATTATATCCTTAGTTAAAATAACCTTTTATAAAAGAGGAATCTAAATCTAAAAGATATTTATAAAATTATAGCTAATAAGGTAACTAATAAAAGCTTTAAGATTAAGCTTTCTTTTCTTCTTCCCTTTTAGCTATATATCGGTAGTTATTATATATACCTTATAGCTATAGGTATAAAGGTAAGCTAGCGAGGCCCTCTTTTTTATAAAGAGCTTAAAGGGGGATTTCTAGTCTATTCCTTAGGTCTTAATAAGGGTCTCTAGGTCCCTATAATCCCTTAGGCCCCTAAGGTCCTTTAAGGTCTAGTTTTAAAGGTAATAAGCAGTCTTAATAACTTCCCTTTAAAGGTTATATAGAAGCCTTATAGTAAGTCTTATTATATAGGCCCTTTCTATTATAGTACCCTTTAATCTTTCTACCTTTTTATTTTAGGCCTAAGTATCTAGTACTAATAAGAGGGGTAAAATACCTCTTTTTTAAAGCTAATTTAAAATATCCTTTATAAATAGCTCTCTATTAAACTATATCTTCTTTACCTTATAGCTAAAGTAGGATTTTATCTAGGTAATAAAGTCTTAGAGGGTAAACTAGTTATACTTACTTAGGTATATCTATAAGAAATAAGGGAAAACTATCCTTAAAAAGGCGTCTATAAAAAACATTACTTTAATAAAGCTTTCCTAGTCCTTAGAGATATTAGTTTAGTCGACCTGAATTTCCTTATATAGCTAGTCTAGCTATAAAGGGGTTCGCTTAGAAATTTATCTCTTAGTCTTTCCTTAGCTATAGTATTTATATTTAACGGTCTTTAGGCCCCTTATTTATACGCCCTATTATAGGCCTAGCTTATATAAAGCTAAGGGGCCTAAGTAACTAAGTTATATATATTAAAGAAGGCCGTCTCTTTAAGCTACTAAAAGAGGGTCCTTTAAACCTACCCTTTTTTAAGTAAGGAAAGCTAACTTTTTAAGAGATTCCTTCTTATAAATAAGTTAGAATTTAAGAATAAATTAACCGAATTTTTCCTTAGTAAGCTTAATAGTCTAATTCTTTTAGACTAGCCTTATAAGCTTAAACGTTATATCTTAAAAGATTCCTTTTATTATAAAGTAAGTAGAGGTATATATATAAGTACTATTTATAAGATAATATTAATAAGCTATATAAAGCTTTTTTATATATAGCTAGCCTATATATATATATATAGGATCTAGCCCTCTATATATAATTATATCGCTTAGGCTATAGCCTAAGCTTATAACCTATAATAGTTAAAGACTCTTATATAATACCCTCCCTTAAGCGTAGCGCGGCGCTACTTTATTAATAGCTTCTATACTATTAAGCCTATACCGCTAGCTCTACTTAGCCCTTTCCCTATTAATCGTACTAGCCTTACTAGCCTTATTATCCTTATACTTATTAGCCTAGGTAGCTATAACCTAGCTCTATACTTATTAGCTAGCTAGCTATTTAAATAAGGGCGTAACTAATTATATATACCCTTAAGTAGCTAGCGGCTAGCCTAGACCTATATAAGCCTTAGATTACTTATCCCCTTAGCCTTAAGTAGCCTCTTCTACTAAGGGGTATATAAAGCGGTAACCCTTTTTCTTCTTTTTTTTTCTTTTTTTTTCTTTAACTATAATAGTAATAATAATAAGTAAGTTTTATTTTACTTAAGGCGTTAGTTTATTCCTAGCTATATAAGCCGCTCTATTAATATATATTTATAGTAATAGCTATAATAGTAATAATAGCCTTAATAATAGTAATAACTTTAACTAATAAGTTCCTTACCTTATAAAGTAAGAGGCTATAATCTATAATACTAACTTCCGCGATAAATATATTTACCTCCCCTTCTCCTACCTCCTCTTTCTTAGAGCGTATAAAGTTATTTATTAACGCTATACTAAGCGCGGCCGATAATAGCTCTACTACTACCGCTACTCCTACTTACGCTATTACTACCGCGCCTACCGCCGCTACTAATACCTCCGCTCCGCTAGCCGCTCTTATATTGCCTTTTAAGGTAACGACGCCGTCCTTACTACTACCTATAATACCTAGCCCCTTAGCCCCCGCCTCTATCTCCGCTACCCCTATAAGTCTATAGTTAAGTAAGTATAATAAATATCTTTTACTAACCTCTTAAAGTATAAGCGCTAGGTCTAGGCCGGAGCCGCTTACGCGGCCCCTTATATATAGTATACGTTATAAGAGCTCCCTTACGCCGACTAAGTTAAGCGCCGCCGCGGTAGTAGTTATTACTAGTATACGCGTACTAGCCGCGCCTATAAAGCGGCGCTTCCTATCTTACTTACTATAGCGTTAGCTTAAAAGGCCGGTGCGTATAGGTAGGTATAGGGGGCTATTAAGAAGCGCCTTATCGCCGCCGTAGCTACCTACTATAACCTCCGCGCCTTAGAGCGCTAAGGGCTTATCCTTAAGTAGGTTCTTTCTTTTTTACTCTTTTACCTTTATTACTAACTCTTTTAGTACTAGGGATACCGCCTTTATCGCCTTATTAGTAGTCCTTTTAGCCGTGCCCGCCGCCGCTGCTACTACCGCTCTTACTACCGCTACCGGAGCTAGCCGCTGCCTTTTTACCCTTAGAGCCGCCGCCGCCGCCGACTAGCTTATAGGCCTAGAGGGCTAACTTAGCGCGCTAAAGAGCGCCGCCGCCGCTACTAATAAGTAAAAGGAGGCTAATAAAGATAATAATAATAATAATAATAATAATAATAATAATAATAATAATAATAAAGGTAATAATAATAATAAAGAATAAGCCTAGGTAGTTTAAGGGCTTTACTTTATAATAAATACTATTTTTATCTCTATTTATACTATTATACTTATATTATTATAACTACCCTTTTTATTTTACTTACTCTATAGTCTTAGCCTAAGCTATTATTAGTAGTTTATTAGTTTATTATTCTTATTTATTAGTTTATATAAGGCCTTAAACTTATTAAGGGCTATAGCTCTTATAAACTTATATATAGGTTCTTATATTAAGTTAAGGTACCCGCGCTACTTTATAAGGACCTCTTAGGGATTCCCTTAGCTAACTTTCTTTTAGCGTATAACTTATATCTCCTTAACCTTAAATTTAGTATCCCTCTTTACTTTAATAGTAGGTAGTTAAGCGTCTATTACTTCTTATCTAAGTAGTAGTTTAAAGGAGGCTTAGTAAAAGAAGTTAATATTAATCTTATTATAAACCCTTATTAAAAGACTATTAAGCTTAACTACTTATAGGCTAATAACCCTTTATACTATAAACTTTATATATAGCTAGTCTAGCTTCTTTTTTAGCCGCGCTAACCTATAGTTATAGAGGTTAAGCTATACCTTATCTCTTACTATAAACCTATCTACTAAGGCCTTAGTCTTATTAGCGTGCTACTCTTAATCTTATACTAAGGCGGCTATCGCGGATTAGTAGTATTCTATAGTTTCCTATAGCTTTTATATAAATATAAAAGCGCGGCTTTTTAGTAACGAACTACTATATTACTCCGCTACTATATCTATAGTAAATAAGATTAGTAAGGGTAGCTTAAAGCTATATATAGCGAAGAAGGGGGCTATCTTAATAAAGGTCTAAGGTTTATTATTTAACGCGAGCTAGGCTATAGGGAGCTAGCGGTCTTAGTCCGCTTAGTTATAGGCTACTACTACCTATAAGTATACTTATACTTCTTAGTTAACCCTCTTAGGTCCCTTATTAATCTATAAGTAATAGGCTATACTAAGTAGCTATATAATCTAAAGTAGCTAGTATAGGTACTATTAAAAGTAGCTAGTTTAGTTTAATCTTTTATTACTTATAATAAAGGTCGGCTAGCTATATAAGTAGGCCTAGTATTAAAGGAAGCGCTTTATATAAGCTTTTATATTTATAAATAGTATTAGCTTTAATACTATTAATTTACTAAGCTAGTCCTTAATTACTTATATATAGCGGTTATATCTTTTTATAAGTAGAAGGTCTATTATAAAGTCTATTTATATATATATATAAAACTAGTTAGGTACTAAAAGCTACTTAAGTAGCCTCTTAAGCTATACCCTTTAAATCTTAGTATAGCTATAAATATTATAGTTATAAAGAAAGTAGCGACCGTAGTATTATAGGAGGGGCTAGTAAAAATCCCTTATAAGGCCTACTATTATACCCTACTAACTTAAGTAGCCTATAATACTAAAGTTATAAACGAGCTAAACTAGCTTCCCTTAAAGCTCGTTTTATTTATCTAGCTCTAGTAGTCTATCCTTCTCTTTAGCTTCTATAGTATATAGTACGCTTAGTACTTATAGTCTCCCCTATTAATATAGATGCCTTTATAAGTTAATATAGTAGTTAGCTACCTATACTTTTAGCTTTAACTTTAGATCTAAGTATTAAGTACTAGACTTTATAGCACGGCGTATACCTTTATAAGTATAGTTTAAAGCCGCTATCCTATCTTATAAGCGTTAAAGGGCCTTATCTTAAAATACTCTTACTACGCGCGCTCCTAGGCCGGTTTATCCCTCCTAGCTAAGCTAAGGTAAAGGCGCGGGGGAAAGCTTATTTAGTAGTAAAGGTATAAAGGAAAGCTTATCTATTAGTACTATACCTTCCTTTACTAAGGAAGCTCCTATATAAGTCTATAGCGCCTTTTATAAGATAAGCTATAGATCCTAGGCCTTAATATCCGCTCTTATTCTTATAAAGAGAGATATAAGAAGTATATAAAAATATATAAAGGTAAAATTAAAAGTAAGGGGTTAGATAGGTAGGGTAAAGAGATTTAATTCTTATAGGAGTAGTAATAAAGGTAGGGGAGTAGTTATTATATTGCCTTAATTCTCTTTCTTTCCTTTATCTAATGCCCTTTTTTATACTTATTTAGTATCTTAATTAATAAAGAAGATCCTACTTAAAAAAGCTATTAATATTCTTTTAACTACTAAGCTTTTACTAGTTTTTCCCCTTCCTTTTTAGCTGTTGCCGGTATATCCGTCTTATCTTTTACTACCTCTATAAGAAGCTATCGCCACTTTATTACGACCACGGCCACTAGGCCGCTAACGGTCGACCGCGTTAAGCACGTAACACGGTCTAACGGATAAATAGTCGGCACGACCATCTAATAGATATAGGATCGAGGGGATCGCAGAGATCTAAGTAATCTAGGATTAATAGGATTACTGCGCTCTATGCAATCTAACGTTAGGGATTATAGCTAGGCCTATAATCTAAGGACAGTCTCTACGGGTATATATAGCTACCTACTTTCACTCCTTTAGACAGATAGCTCTCTAGCTTTTAATATAGATCTTTATTATAATTCTATCTCTAATTTTAATTACCTAGTTATAGTCTACGGTCTACGACCTCCGACTTATTACTAACGTAATATACTTATTATTGCTTAGACCACGCCCTATTATATCTACTAATATAAACCCCTCGATAGGTTTATCCCTTAGGAATAACACCGGTCGTTATACGTTAAAAGCTCTTATTTAGTGCAATACCGCGTTACTCTAAGCAATATCGCAACTATTAACATGCCTATATAGCAAACTAGATTAACTAACTCTAGAGCCACCATATCGCCTTAGGATATAATTCGCGAAATCATCGCCCTTCGATATAAGGTATAGTTACTTAGGAACGGAGGAGGCAACGGATAAGTTAGGGACCTTAGAGAAGCAGTTAAACTAAAATAGCTAAGACTATTCGACGGTACTCACGGCACGCTTCGAGACTTTCTTACCTAACTTAAGGCCTACTACCGGTTTTATCCTACTAAACTCTTAGACCTAGTCGAAAAGGTACTCTATATAGGAAATTATTTATCTAGAACGGCACTCGCTTAGTTTAGACCTATTATAAGGGATTTTCTCGATAACTAACTAGCGCGACGAGATAACGAGATAGATAAAGTCTTTACTAGTTTCTAAGGATTCGAAGAAGCTATTACGAAGGTATTCGGAACAACCGATAAGGAACGAGAAGCCGAATAGAAACTTCGAGAACTCCGATAAAGGATTTTAGCATTAGATTATATTGCAAAGTTCCGTTAAATCACCTTAAAACTTAATTAGGACGACGAACCTCTTATATTACGATTCTACGACGGGCTTAAAGAAGAAGTTAAGGACGAGCTCTATAAGGAAAATCGACCTAATAACCTCTCGGACTACGTTACTATAGTAGTATAAATCGACGATAGACAGTATACGCGACGCTAAGAAAAGAAATAAGGAAGAGGAAACTAGAACCCTTCCTATAGGAATAACTTTAACTAACGCGCTAACTATAAAAAGAAGCGCGAAACTCCTATTGCCTACGCCTATATAACTAACCTAGGCAGGATAGATCTAGATATAATATAGAAAAGCAAAAGAAAGTGTTTTAACTATAGGAAACTTAGATATTACTCTAAAGAATATAGATAACCTCGTAAGGAGAAGAAAACCTACTAAGCACTAGCCCTAGAAGGTAAGAAATACCTAAACGCTACTAATAGATAGGAACTAAAGTATAAACTCCTTAGTTAGACTATATACTACGACGACGAATATACGGTATACTTAAGCGATAAGAACGGTACCGGATAGTTCCTAAAGCTACTAAAGAAGACCCTTATAATAATGTAATAAAGGGATCCTAAAATATAGAAATAAGTTAAATTCGTAGAACCGGAACACCCCTATCTTAAAGGAGTCTCCTAAGACTAGATTAGGAAGAACGGCAAACGATTCTAGGAAGATATACGAAATAAAAATCGACAACAACGACGGGCAGTCTATAAACAACACAATAAAGAAGATATAGACGTAGCCCTTATACTTACGAAACTCGGATAATAACCTAAAGAGGAACAACGAAGTATCGACGATATAAGCTCTAAAGAATAAGAAACACCTAGAGAAATAGAAGACGAGAACGAACTCGTACTACTACCCTCGCTACTAAGGGAAAATGCTACGATTAGAGAATACGCTCTATACTTCGAAGAATTCAAAGAAATGCTTAAAATTAAAACCTAATAAATACCTTAAATTCTCACGGAAAACCAATAAGCTATATTAATTCGATATTAACCGGCACTACGCGGAGGAGACTACGCTATAGCTATTACCGTAGTCGATACCTTTATAGCTCTATAACGAGAATAGTAACTACGAGGAGAATTTAGAGACGATCTATAAACACTACTTACTTATAAGCACTATAAGTATATTTTATAGATATTATACGTCTACCTAGATTGCATAATATACTTCTAGATAAAGGCACGATACGACGCCTTCCCGGTTAGGTTTAAAGGATAAGTACTTTCGAAACCCTACTTAAGCATAGAACTAGACTACTAGAAAATCGATTAACGCTACCCGAACGACTAAGTTATATTATTAGAACCCGATTACGGCACGCTACTTAAATACCGCGATAATTACGGCTTATTAACGAGATATCTTTCGGAGATATACAAAATCTATAAACACGCTAAAATAAAAGAATAGTATAGCGCTACTCGCTTTAAGGCATCCGAACTATTAATCTTTTAAAGACTTACGCAACGAATTAAATGCGATAAAGAAGATTATAACGAATGCGTATACCCGAACTATAGAGTTTATAAGTACGAAAAAGCACGAGCATAGTATAAACAATACAACGGTATACTAAAAGATTATTAGTAATATATACGAAGGCTATAAGCCGTATTCGACTAAGGAAAAATCGATATGGAAACACTACGCAAAAAACAGAAAGACGCTAAACGAAAACTTAACCTCTAGTATAAAAACGAATAGAATTGCGAAGCATAGTACGCAATTAACTACGAAGTAGCATAATGCAAACGACATAGCGTTAAGAAATAAGAAATCTTCGATTAGCTATAAGAAATTAGTCTCTTAAGCCCCGATATAATACTACGCGATAAAAACATAAAGAAACGATATTAATAATAAATCGAAGAAGAATACCTAAATAAAACGAATAAGGACTAAGCAAAAAACGAGGTACGCTATCTATAAAAGGGCTATAGACTAGCACGACACGATAAGATCTAAGGACCCTATATATAGCAACGGTAAGCTATAGCGACTAAATAGTATTAGATATCTAAATCGCGGATATTACGTACGTATACTTTTAGACTATAGCGCAATAGGCAATTACGTTTTACCTAGAGTCGTTAATCGTTACCGACTTATATAGAGATATAAGAAAGATCTATATAAACTTACGAATATCGAAGGAGAGGCCTTTAACTATAATAATAGAATTATTAATATAGAGATTAATTACCTCGATATTAATATCTAAGGCCACGATAAATAAGTTAACTTCGATATTATAGATATTAGAGAACACGACCTTATATTAGGGCTTCTATAGCTATAAGAGAGCAACCTACTAATTAACTAGAAAACTAGCTAGCTACGTTAGGACGAAGACGTAAGTTTCTAGGACTAGCAGATTTAGGAGAAAGTAAAATTTTGCGATGATTTAGCTACTAAATAGGATAAAAGGGATAACCGTTTAAGTAAATTATTACGGGCTTTAGCGATATAAACGAAAATAGCAACCGAACCGGTAGATACGATAAAATCGACTAATAAGACCCACGTACTAACTAACACGGCTATATAACCTAGCATCCGATATAAATAGAATAAAGGATATAATAAGAAGATCTAAAGAGTTATTGCTATTCTAAGGAAAGACCTTAAATAAATTAATAAAGAGCTCGAGTTAAGAGAAACCAGCTCTTAAAAGAAAGAATAAGGCCTATAAGATAGAATAAAGAATATCCTATAGGAATACCGGAAATACGATAAACTCTTTAAGAAAGAACTCGAGATAGGGTTACCCGAATATAGCTAATAGGACCACGAAATTTATCTTAAGGATAGAACAACGCCGACGTTCTATAAGATCTATAACCTAAACGAAAAGCAACTATAAACGCTACGCGACTACCTCGACGAGAACCTACGAAAGGGATATATACGAACGTTAATATCCGAAGTAAGCTACCTAGTTATATTTATTCTAAAGAAAAACGGTAAGCTACGACTAGTTATCGACTATAGACGCTTAAATAATATTATAATAAAGGACCGAATACTATTACCGCTTATATCGGAACTACGAGATCGACTATACGGCAAAAAATAGTTTATAGCCCTCGACCTTAAAGGCGCCTATAACTTAATACGCATAAAAAAGAGACACGAATAGATAACAGCCTTTAGAACGAAATTCGGACTATTCGAATATCTAGTAATGCTATTTAGACTTATAAATACACTAGCTACCTTCTAACGGATAATTAATAATATCCTACGCGAATACTTAGATATCTTTATAGTAGTATACCTAGTTAATATCCTAATCTTCTTAGATACCTTAGAAGAATATAAGGAACACGTCTATAAGGTACTCCGCGCACTTTAGAATGCGAAGTTACTAGTTAAACTAGAGAAAAGCAAGTTCTATATATAGGAAGTAGACTTCCTCGAATACACGATCTTACTAGGAGAGATATAAATATAATAAGATAAAATCAACTTAGTTAAAAAATAGCTAACGCTAAAGAACGTTAAGGACGTATAAAGTTTCCTTAGATTTATAAATTACTACCGACGATTTATTAAAGATTTCGGAAAGATCGTAGCACTATTATACGACTTAACGAAGAAGGAAAAAGAATTTATATAGGACGATAAAGCTAACGAAGCTTTCGATTGCATTAAGACTACGATTACGTAAGAACTAGTCCTGACTACCTTCGATCTAGAACGATAAATCGAACTCGAAACCGATATATTAGACTTTGCTCTAGGAGCATAAATCGGATAAAAAGACAATAAAGGAAGACTACGACTAATTACATTTTACTCGAAAAAGCTATAGGGCGCAGAACTTAATTACCCTATCTACGACAAAGAATTCCTCGTAATTATTTAAGCTTTTAAGGAATTTCGATACTACCTTCTTAGAAGTAAATATAAAGTTAAGGTCTATATAGATTATAAGAATATCTTATATTTTATAACGACGTAATAGTTAAACGGACGATAGATCTAATAGGCCGAATATTTATTAGAATTCGACTACGAAATAATCTATAGAAAAGGAATAGAAAACGGTCGAGCTAATGCCCTTAGTCGACGAAGTAACTACGATATAGGGGCACCTATAGCGAAAGGATAGCTCCTAGAAATCAACGAAAACGGGAACTACTAGCAACGATAGCTAAACATAATATTTAAAGTATAACCTAACGACTCGATATACTAAAAGATCCTAAAATAGATAAAAGAATATAAAGCACTAAACGGATGCGATATAGAATATTTAGAAGTTCTAATATATAAAAACAAAATCTAGATACTACTAGAATTACGAGATAAAGTTATATAAGATATATACGAATATCTAATATATAGATATTAAGGAATCCGAAGAATAATAAAACGGATTAAACGATAATATAACTTCCTATAGCTTAAAGAAGTAGTATGATAAGTTATTAAAGAATATAAACTTTGCGCACGAAGTAAAGCTAAACGATATAAACTATACGGAGAATTATAACCGCTACTAGTACTAGAGAAACTATAGGATTCGATAGCTTTTAATTACATTATAAAGCTACTACCGTTAAAAGAACCTATAACTAACGCTAAGTACGATAGTATATTCGTTATTACCGATAGACTAACGAAGTATAGGTACTTCTTACTATATAAAGAAGCAAGCAATATAGAAGAGCTAGTATATATATTCCTACGAACTATTATTAGCAATCACGGACTACCGAACGAGATTATCTCTAATAAAGGAAGCACGTTTATAGCTAAATTTTAGCAAGCTCTTATAGCATAATTAGGGACGAAACATAAGCTTAGCATAGCTTATTACCTATAAATAGATAGATAAATAGAACGACTTAACTAAACGCTTAAATAATATTTATAATGCTATATTAGCTACGAATAAAACGATTAGGTTAAATAGCTACTAATAGCGTAACTAGCTTATAATAGCTTAGTCACGGAAATAACTAAGCTCTTACTAGTATACGCTAATTACGGATATAACCTAGAAGCATTTAAGGTTACTCGATAAGGACTATAAGCGGAACGAGCGATACTATAAGTAGATTAGCTACGAAAATTATATAAAGAAATGCAATAAGAACTTTAATTTGTTAGAGAACGAATGTCTACTTACTATAATCGGAAAAGATTATAGGGACTAATCTTTCGAGAGGGAGATATAGTCTACCTCGTACAACGAAATATTAAAATAAAACGACTAAGCAATAAATTAGATTTTGAGAAACTTAGACCGTTTAAGGTTAAGAAAACCATTTTAAAAGTTAACTACGAACTTTCGCTACTAACGATAATACGGATATACCCGATATTTTATATCTTACTATTAGAACTAGCACCACGAAACGCTAAACTATAGGAAAAAATCGAAGTCGACGACGATTAAGAATATAAAGCAGAATAAATACTAGATATAAGAAAACAAGGTTAGCAATAAGAATACCTTATTAAGTAGAAGGGATACGGACTAGAGGAAAATACCTAGGAACTACTTAAGTACTTAACCTACTACGGCTCTCTGCTTTAACAATTTTACTAGAAGGTTTAGGAGGGATTAAAGGACTAAGATCCGTAAACTCCTCGCTAACACTGAACGAGGACTAATTCGCCTCGTTAGGAACACCTAACGATTGCAAATTATTTGCTACCTAATGCTTATATGCATCGAGCGCAGGCAAAACGCTATCCTCGGCATCTACTTCTTAGATACTACGACGAAATAACTTAGAACTCTTTTCCTTCGTACGATTCCGAATCTTCCGGATACGAGCTAAACGATTAACGGCGATAGATATTTGCGACTAAAGGTTCGCAAGCTATGCCTAAAGCTCTAATAAGGCTTCTCTAGCTTCCTCCTCTTCGGAATATAGCCTACGCTACTCCGCTAATAATTTAGTTACTAGAAGAAATACGTTAGCTACTATACGTAGAAAGAATTAGAAAACACCTATAAGAAGAGGCAACTAAAACACTATTATAATAGGGACGACTACTAGCAATATAATTATTATAGCGCGAAGAATTTTCGGCTATCCGATAATTCGTCTTCTTCGCCTTAAAGCATCGAGTGCACGGTATATCGGTAGGATCTCTACTTAAGTCGATATATTCGGTAAGAGCAGCGCGCTCGGAGGCTTTTTAGGAACGATTTTTTAGTATACGACTAGACATACTATTAGTAGCATATCCTAAAAGGATAAAGAAACAAGGAACGACACACTTACGCACGACGCGATAAGGGTATATTTATACACGGCGGCTAAGGCAGCTATAGCAGGTCTTACGGACAAGACTAAAAGGAGGGGAGATATCGTATTACGACCACGGCCACTAGGCCGCTAACGGTCGACCGCGTTAAGCACGTAACACGGTCTAACGGATAAATAGTCGGCACGACCATCTAATAGATATAGGATCGAGGGGATCGCAGAGATCTAAGTAATCTAAGATTAATAGGATTACTACGCTCTATGCGATCTAACGTTAGGGATTATAGCTAGGCCCATAATCTAAGGACAGTCTCTACGGGTATATATAGCCACCTACTTTCACTCCTTTAGATAAATAGCTCTCTAGCTTTTAATATAGATCTTTATCACGATTCTATCTCTAATTCTAATCACCTAGTTATAGTCTACGGTCTACGACCTCCGACTTATTACTAACGTAATATACTTATTATTGCTTAGACTACGCCCTATTATATCTGCTAACATAAACCCCTCGATAGGTTTATCCCTTAGGAATAACACCGGTCGTTATATACTTCTACTTCCCCTTATACCCTTACCCTCCTTTTTATACCTCTTTTTAGCTCCTTCTTCCTTCTTTTATACTAGGTATTTTTAGCTTCCATAGTTTATCTTACTAAGGGATATTTCTAAGAACTATAAAATTAAGCTACGCTTTATAATATACCCCCTTAGCTATAGCCTGCCCTTATAGTAAGAGTATAGCTAATATAGCTTTAAGCTAGTAAGCGTATAAAGGAGGTTCTTAGCTTTATACTTCTCCCTTTACTTAAGGAAAGTAAGGGCCCTTTTAGGTTCCTAAGCTCTTTTAGACCTACTTAAGGAATAGGGGCCTAAAGAGGGGAAAGTCTTATAAGAAAGGGGGCCTTCTTTAAAGGGAAAAACCTAATTAAAATAGGGGGCCCTTTAAAGGGAAAACCCTCTTCCTTTTTTTTTAGCTATAGACGTTACCTTCTTATATATACTATTAGCTCCTCTTATAGACTTTTAAGGCGGGCTTCTAAGGATAGCTTTTCTTAAACGTCTTTTAGCTTAATTTACTATAAAAAGATAGCTAGCTTCTACTTTAGTAAGGGCTTTATAAGACCGTTAGCTTTTATCGATACTATTAAAACCTAATAGACGGAAATAAGTCCCCTTTAGACTTCTTAGCATAACTAATACTAATAGATATTAATATACTATAGCTAGGTCGATAGCTTACTATTTTCCTTTATAAGAATCTATATAGTTTATATATTATTATATTCTATAGCTAATAGGGATAGAATTTATAGTTATAAAAAATAAGTAGCCGGCTAAGGAAAATCGCTTCTTTTAACGCTTCTAAAAAAGCTAGTAGCTTTGCCTCCGTGCTTAATATAGTAATAGTAGCTTACTTTAAAGCTCTTTAAGTAATAGTTCCTTTAAAAAGGGATATAATGTACCCTTAGAAGCTCTTTCTATCTTAGGAATTATCTATAAAGGATAAATCGCTTAAATAAAGGAAGATTTTAGTAGCTTATTTCCTTCCCTACCCTCTTAAGCTTAAACTATATAATCTCGTTAAATAGAGATAAAAGATAGCTCTATCTACTATATCTTAATGCCTAGGGCTAGGATTCTAGTTATACCTAGCTAGCTAAGAGACTATAAAAGAGATATCTAGTTTAGTAGAAATAGCTAAAAAAAGTAAGGAGCTTACCTTCTATTAATATTAGTATTTCTCTTACTCCCTAGCTTAAAAGGACGGATTAAGTAAAAGCTCTTTATTTAATATAGGTATAGAGGGAAGCTTCTTATTAAGGGATTTAGGGAGGAATTTATAAGCGACCTTATTAATATAGGCGTCCTAGGTAAGCTAGATAGTCCGTTAGGACCTATTCTAAAGGATTTATATCCCTAGGAACTACTTTAGCTCCCTTAGCTTAGTTATCTTATACCTTTATTATAGGCCTTATATAGCCTCCTTAGTAGTAGCTTCTTCTTCTTTTATATAGGCTTAGATAATATTATTAACGTAAAAGAAGACCGTAATTTTACCTTTTTATATTATATATAGTTCCTAAGGGACTTTTATAAAGTCTAGGGCTTTAAGGGAACCTATTAAATACTATTACTAAAGAAGGGGTAATCTTTATAGTCTATATAGAGCTTTCCTAAGCTATAGAACCTTTCCTAGCTATTAAAAGCTAAGTAAAAGGTATATATAGATAACTTCTTCTTCCTTAAGTAGGTAGTTAATAAAGGCGTTAACTATATCTATCTATTTAAGCTTAAGGTCGAATTCTACTACTATAGCTATAAGGGTCTAAAAAGATATCCTTATTAAGGTAGTTACCTTAGTAGGTAAATCCCCTTTTTCCTACTAGTTCCTATAAATAACTAGCTAGGCTTTATATTTTTAAAGGAAGCTATATTTATTAGTCTTATAAATAAAGACCTACTTATAGCTAAGGACTTATTTTCCTCTTACCCTTTCCTTAAGGACCTCTTTAAAAGACCCTATTTCTTTATATAAGGCTAGGTAGTCTTTCTAGGCCTAGAAAAACTAGTCTTTTAAAGGGTGTTTTTCTAGCCGCTTTTAGTTTACTAATAGGTCCGGGAGGTCTCTTTTATATACCTTCCTTATTAATAATAGCTTAAAAAGCCGGCTTACTATAAACGCTCTATAAGAACCGTCTTTTATTAGTATTAAATAGAAGTTAGAAAAACGATTAAAATAAAGGAGAAATTAGTTTTCTTTTATATTAGGCCCTATACCTTCCTTTACTTTTCGAAGTAAGGATAAAAATATAGCTAGGTAATCCTTTAAGAGAGGTGCCTTTCCTACCCCTTTAAGGGTCGAGACGGAAAGACTAATAGAGAAAGCTACTTTTAGATCTTCTTCTTATATAGGAGGAGGCGTAGGGAGGTAGGCGTATTCTAGCTCTACCGCTTTCCTATAGTCTCCTTCTTCGTTTAGATTATTTAATCTAGTAGCTTCCTCTTCTTTTTCTTCCTTAAAGTTAGCGTTATCTTTAACTACTTCGACGTCGGTTTCTTCTTTTATTTCCTTATCTAGGACCTCTTCTTAAGACTATTAAGAAGGGGGGATTTAAATCTTTTAAATTAGCTAACGTTATAAGAGTAAGAGGGGCTATTAATTCCTCTTTCTATCGAAGAAGCTAGATTTATCGAAAATTATATCCTTAGTTAAGATAACCTTCTATAAAAAAGGAATCTAGATCTAAAAGATATTTATAGAATTATAACTAATAAGGTAACTAATAAAAGCTCTAGGATTTAGCTTTCTTTTCTTCTTCCTTTTTAGCTATATATCGGTAGTTATTATATATACCTTATAGCTATAAGCACGAAGGTAAGCTAGTAAGGCCCTCTTTTTTATAAAGAGCTTAAAGGGGGATTTCTAGTTTATTCCTTAGTTTAGTTCCCTATAGTCCTTAGGGTCCCTAGGGGTTTAGTTCTAAAGGTAATAGGCGGTCTTAATAACTTCCCTCTAAAGGTCGTATAGAAGCTTTATAATAAGTCTTATTATATAGGCCCTTTTTATTATAGCACCCCTTAATCTTTCTACCCCTCCGTTTTAGGCCTAGGTATTTAGTGCTAATAGGAGGGGTAAAATACCTATTTTTCGAAGCTAATTTAAGATATCCTTTATAAATAGCTCTCTATTAGACTATATCTTCTTTACCTTATAGCTAAAGTAGGATTTTATCTAGTTAACGAAGTCTTAGAGGGTAGACTAGTTATACTTACTTAGGTAGGTCTATAAGAAATAGGGGAAAACTATCCCTAAAAAAGCGTCTATAAAAAACATTACCTTAATAAAGCTTTCCTAGTCCTTAGAGACGTTGGTCTAATCGACCTAAATTTCCTTATATACTTAGTCTAGCTATAAAGGCGTTCGTTTAGAAATTCGTCTCTTAGTCTTTCCTTAGCTATAGTATTTATATTTAATAATCTTTAAGCCTCTTATTTATATACCTTATTATTAGCCTAGCTTATATAAAGCTAGGGGGCCTAGGTAACTAAGTTATATATACTAAAGAAGACCGTGTCCTTAAGCTACTAAAAGAGGGTCCTTAAAACCTACCTTCTTAGTAAGGAAAGCTAACTTCTTAAGTAGTTCCTTCTTAAGGATAAGTCGGAATTCGAGAATAAATTAATAGAATTTTTCCTTAATAAGC
This sequence comes from Hirsutella rhossiliensis, assembly GCF_020360975.1. Classification (NCBI taxonomy): domain Eukaryota; kingdom Fungi; phylum Ascomycota; class Sordariomycetes; order Hypocreales; family Ophiocordycipitaceae; genus Hirsutella; species Hirsutella rhossiliensis. Next base: position 5,795,466 of record NW_025408669.1, read on the forward strand.
CCGATAGTCTAATTCTTCTAAACTAGCCTTATAAGCTTAAACGTTATATCCTAAAAGATTCCTTCCTTTTAAAGAAAGCGGAAGGAAATTAAGCTTATTAAAAATTAAGGGTAAAAAGCTACCCTTTTTCGTCGAAGAATTTATATAGATCTATTAGGTAATTTTATCGTAAAATTCACCCTTCTATATCCCTCTATCTATATAGTTAATTCCCTAGTAATAAGATATTCCCTTTATACCTTCTTAAAGGACCGGAATAGTAAGAGTATATTATAGATATTAAGGGAAGTACTAGAGTTAAGGATAGCTAATTTTCGTAGGGGATAATCGGAGGGCTCTAATAGTTAGTCTTAGCCTTATTAATTTATAGGGAAGATAAAGGCCGGATTTACTATACTAATAATTTTTCCTTAAATTTACGGCTTAAATAAGGGTAGTAGCGTTATTAGTTACTATTTCTTAGTAACCTAAATCTCGTTTATTTTCTTTTATAATAAGGGGTCCTCCTTAAGAGACTAATATACTATTTCTTATAGTCTCTTTAATAGGTTAATTCCTTTAAGTCGGTTTTCCTTAAAGACCTACTAATAGTCTTCTAGCTAATAGGTATAACGACTAGTATTATTCCTAAGGGATAAACCTATCGAGGGGTTTATATTAGCAGATATAATAGGGCGTAGTCTAAGCAATAATAAGTATATTATATTAGTAATAAGTTAGAGGTCGTAGACTATAGACTATAACTAGGTAATTAAAATTAGAGATAGAATCGTAATAAAGATCTATAATATATTAAAAGCTATCGAGCTATCTATCTAAAGGAGTAAAAGTAGGTAGCTATATATACCTATAGAGACTATCCTTAGATTATAGTCCTAGCTATAATCCCCTTCGTAGCTTACTATAGCTTACTCGTAAGCTATGCTCCTAAGTAGTAATCTATCTATATAAGGCTTACTTAGCTTATATACGCTCTAGGTAAGCTAAGCCTAAGTAACTTCTCGTCCTAACTATTATTCCGAGCCGCCTTATTACGTAAACGTGGCCGGCTCTCCTATGGCCCGCTAACCGTGGTCGTAATACGATATCTCCCCTCCTTTTAGTCTTATCTATAAGACCTACTACTGCCTTAGCCGCCGTATATAAATATACCCTTATCGCGCGTATATATATTCCCTATTTCGTCCTTTCTATCCCTTAGGATATACTACTAATAGTATATCTAGTTACGTATTAAAGGATCGTTCTCGTAAGACCCTTAAGCGTATTCGTTTAGCTAAGTCTATTAATCGTCTTAGTTTCGACGTTATACTATATTCTTTTTATTCGTCGCGCGGCTTCCGCTATAAAATACTAGAGAAATCTTCTAAGTATGCTAAATATATATAGCGGGGTCGTTCCTACGATATATTAGGCGTAGCGATTAGCTCTTATAGGTAACTTCGTTGTCCTACCTATTATTTATAGCTAACGTGTTTCCTAGTATCCCGAATAAATCTAGAGTCCGATCGATTAGATAAAGAAGAAGAAATTACTAAGGAGCGAATATTAAAAGCTTAAGCCGACCTAAATAAAGCCTTAGCTCGTTTAGCGCGGCTTTGCTATTAAAAGCGCTAGCTAAAGATAAAGGGTACCGAGATAGTCCGTTAGGGCCTTCGTTCCTTAGATAACCTTAACGAGGCTAAGCGCTAAGAATCTAAAGCGGTAGTCGATGTTTAGTCTATAGGTAGATTTAACGTAATTAATTAGAATACTATTAGTTCGTTAGGCGATTTTACGATACCTAAGGTAGATTTTACTAGTAGAACTATTAAAGTAAAGAACTATAGTAAGTTAAGTGCTTAAGTAGTTCCTAGGTATTTTCTTTTAGTCCGTATCCTTTTTACTTAATAAGGTATTTTTATTACTAACCTTCTTTTCTTATATCTAGTATTTATTCTACTTTATATTCTTAATTATTATTAACTTTAATTTTTTCCTATAGTTTAGCGTTTCGTAGTACTAGTTCTAATAATAAGATATAAAATATCGGGTATATCTATATTATTATTAGTAGTAAAAGTTCGTAGTTAACTTTTAAAATAGTTTTCTTAACCTTAAACGGTCTAAGTTTCTTAAAATCTAATTTATTACTTAGTCGTTTTATTTTAATATTTCGTCGTATAAGGTAGACTATATCTCCCTCTCGAAAGATTAGTCCTTATAATCTTTTCCGATTATAGTAAGTAGATATTCGTTCTTTAACGAATTAAAGTTCTTATTATATTTCTTTATATAATTTTTATAGCTAATCTACTTATAGTATCGCTTATTCCGCTTATAGTCCTTATCGAGTAACCTTAAATACTTCTAGGTTATATCTATAATTAGCGTATACTAGTAAGAGCTTAGTTATTTCCGTAACTAAGCTATTATAAGCTAGTTACGCTATTAATAGCTATTTAACTTAATCGTTTTATTCGTAGCTAATATAGTATCGTAAATATTATTTAAGCGTTTAGTTAAGTCGTTCTATTTATCTATCTATTTATAGGTAATAAGCTATACTAAGCTTATATTTCGTCCCTAATTATACTATAAGAGCTTACTAAAACTTAGCTATAAATATACTTCTTTTATTAGAGATAATCTTATTCGGTAGTCCGTAATTACTAATAATTATTTATAGGAATATATATACTAGCTCTTTTATATTACTTATTTCTTTATATAGTAAGAAGTATTTATACTTCGTTAATCTATCGGTAATAACGAATATACTATCGTACTTAACGTTAGTTATAGGTTCTTTTAACGGTAGTAGCTTTATAATATAGTCGAAAGCTATTAAATCCTATAGTTTCTCTAGTACTAGTAGCGGTTATAATTCTCTATATAGTTTATATTATTTAGCTTTACTTTATACGTAAAGTTTATATTCTTTAATAACTTATTATACTACTTCTTTAAGCTATAGGAAGTTATATTATCGTTTAATCCGTTTTATTATTCTTTAGATTCCTTAGTATCTATATATTAAATATTTATATATATCTTATATAACTTTATCTTATAATTCTAGTAGTATCTAAATTTTATTTTTATATATTAGAACTTCTAAATATCCTATATTATATCCGTTTAATACTTTATATTTTTTTATCTATTTTAGGATCTTTTAGTAAGTTAAGTCGTCGGGTTATACTTTAAATATTATATTTAGCTATCGTTGCTAGTAGTTCCCGTTTTCGTTGATTTCTAGGAGCTGCCCTTTCGCTATAGGTGCCCCTATATTATAGTTACTTTATCGACTAAGGGTATTAGCTCGACCGTTTTCTATTCCTTTTCTATAGATTATTTCGTAGTCGAATTCTAATAAGTATTCGGCCTATTAGATCTATCGTCCGTTTAACTATTACGTCGTTATAAAATATAAGATATTCTTATAGTTTATATAGACCTTAACTTTATATTTACTTCTAAGAAGGTAGTATCGAAATTCCTTAAAAGCTTAAATAATTATAAGGAATTCTTTATCGTAGATAGGGTAATTAAGTTCTACGCTATATAGCTTTTTCGAGTAAAATATAATTAGTTATAGTCTTTCTTTATTATCTTTTTATCCGATTTATACTTTTAAAGCAAAGTCTAATATATCGGTTTTAAGTTCGATTTATCGTTTTAGATCGAAGGTAGTTAAGACTAGTTCTTATATAATTATAGTTTTAATATATTCGAAAGCTTCGTTAGCTTTATCGTCCTATATAAATTCTTTTTCCTTCTTCGTTAAGTTATATAGTAGTGCTATAATTTTTCTAAAATCTTTAATAAATCGTCGGTAGTAATTTATAAATCCTAGGAAACTTTATATATCCTTAACGTTCTTTAGCGTTAGCTATTCTTTAACTAAGTTAATCTTATCTTATTATATATATATCTCTCTTAATAAGATCGTATATCTAAGGAAGTCTACTTCCTATATATAGAACTTACTTTTCTTTAGTTTAACTAATAACTTTATATTCTAAAGTACGCGGAGTACCTTATAGACGTATTCCTTATATTCTTCTAGGGTATCTAAGAAGATTAGGATATTATCTAGGTATACTACTATAAAGATATCTAAGTATTCGCGTAGGATATTATTAATTATCTATTAAAAGGTAGCTAGTATATTTATAAGTTTAAATAGTATTACTAGATATTTAAATAGTTTAAATTTCGTTTTAAAGGCTATTATCTATTCGTATCCCTTTTTTATATATATTAAGTTATAGGCGCCTTTAAGGTCGAGGGCTATAAACTATTTTTTACTATATAGTCGATCTTATAGTTCCGATATAAGCGGTAATAGTATTCGGTCCTTTATTATAATATCGTTTAAGCGTCTATAATCGATAACTAATCGTAGCTTACCGTTTTTCTTTAAAATAAATATAACTAGATAGCTTACTTTAGATATTAATATTCGTATATATCCTTTTTATAGATTCTTATCGAGGTAGTCGTATAGCGTTTATAGTTACTTTTTATTTAGGTTATAGATTTTATAGAACGTCGGCGTTATTCTATCCTTAAGATAAATTTCGTGGTCCTATTAGCTATATTTAGGTAACCCTATCTTAAGTTCTTCCTTAAAGAGTTTACTATATTTTTAGTATTCTTAGGGGATGTTCTTTATTCTATCTTATAGGCTTTATTCTTTCTTTTAAGAGCTAGTTTCTCTTAACTTAAGCTCTTTATTAATTTATTTAAGGTCTTTCCTTAAAGTAGCAATAACTCTTTAGATCTTTATATTATATCCTTTATGATGGTAGGCACCTATGTGCCTACAGATACGCATGCGCACAAGCTGTAGGCTGAGTCACAGTCACGACAGGTAGGGTAACCGGTGATGACTTCAATTGTAACTAACTAGGGAAGAGGAAGCTATTCACAAGAAACGGAATGTGCACCTGGTAATGGGGCATGCAGCCGGGGCTGCGTGCCCTGATCGCGGGGTAGGTGTCACGTGGGAGTCGTGCATGAACCGTGATGGTATCCCGATTGCACGGGTTACTCAGCAGGTTAGTATTCCAACACAGGCAGTCTTTTCTTTTCGTGATGGAATCCGAAGACTGCCGTGCCTGCCCTTCATTCCGGTCTCAATGAAGGGAGGCTCGTCATCATGGAGTCGTTTGTCGTTAGGTGGTGTCTGCGGTCACGGGTCGTTGTACATATCCTTCCACTCGAATCGTCAGCCTGTTCGTCTCAATCAACCGTTCCAAAGCACGGTTGGGTGCTGCTTTGGTCATCGCATCAGCCGGGTTGTCATCCCCATTGATCCAACGGATCTCTGCCATCTCGCGCTGCTCGTAGGACTGCCTTAGCGCCATGATATCAATCATGAGTCGCTTCTCTTTCGTGGTCCCGAGCTTTACGAGGCATTCGTATAGCGAGTATGAGTCGGTGCAGACAATGAGGGGAGTCGGGGGTAGGTCCAGCTGCTTGACAATAGCCTGCAGGGTGGTCGCGATGACAATGGCCATATCGAATCCGTTGACCATGCCGTAGATCTCCGAGGCTAGCACGCTCCGGGTCACTCGCTTGCTCTTCGTAGATGACCAGTGCAGGACATTGCCTCTGATCGTGAAATCAGCAGGGCTCTGTTCCTCGTTGGCGAGCACAATAACAAAGCCCAGTTGTGAGCTTAGGTCTTTGTTGTTCGCGAACGAACCGTCCGTGAATACCATTAGCTTCGCAGTCGAAAAGGCCAAGGGAACATAGCGGAGTCCTCGTTGCAGGTTGTCGGTCTGCCATTGTATCCGCTTGTTCAGGGTCTTGTAGTCCGGGGCTTCCGGCTGCTGCACTTGTGCTGCGACTGAGTAGTCGAACGTGGCCTCGGGCTGGCAGATTGATGCGATATATGCTCCGCGCGCGCGCTGTTGGGCGTATTGCTGCGCGCGATCCGTGGAGGAGAGAAAGATGGTGGCTAACTTCTGGCCTTGGCCCTTCTGCTGGATGATAAGGTCGTCTTTTTCGGCTAGAAGTGTGCAACCATTAAACTCGAGGGGAGTCGCGGCCGATAGCTGGCTCCTTGGTTTCGAGCGGAGCTTAGCCTTCTGGATCTCTCTTTCTTCTGCGGCCGCGAACTCAGGGGAGGCGAGGAGGAGGGTGTCATCCGTCTGCATAGCGACCATGCCGAAGCCGGCGGCTTGATCATTGGAGATCAACAAGCAGGGGTCAAAGGTGGAATGTGTCATACCGAGGCGCTCACGATGATGCCTATAATATGTCACGAACCAATGGAGACCTGACTCTGCTATGCCATACAGGAAGGATGACATGGATGATGGTGTCTGGGGATAGCGGGCACTAATTCCGCTGGGAGGCGTGCGAGTATCGTACGATTCAGGGGTTTTGGACTGAATATATGCTTGTGTGATATCACGCAGGAAGACGGAGGCTTCACCTGCGAGGAGGGGCAATTGAGAGGAGTAGCCGCTGTGCTGCCGTTGCACGGTCGGCGACTGGGTAAGGATATTCCCTTTATCACGATCGTTATAGCCTTGAATGACGAGACGGGATTTCTCGTAGGGCCTTGTGGTTGGTCCGAGTCCTTTAACTTCGCGGACCATGCGTGCTTTAAAGAGTCTTTGGCCTTGTGGGCCACGGGGTCGAAACGAATGAACTCAAACACACCCTGTGCGATTAGGTTGTTAATCTCTTGGGTATCGGACTGTTCAAAGGGGCACCTGGTGTGGTGATGTGGCCTTCGCGGCGCAATTGAACAGCGTGATCATAGTGATTAACTTCCTTCTTTGACAGGTTGGCTACGCCGGTCTTGGGCTTGTTCTTGGAGCCTTTGGGGCGTCCTCGTCGGCGTTGTTCAGGTAGGAGCACAGGGCAGGGCATCATCTTGATCGGGGTTAGGGGTGCATTGGGGTCGACTCGTCGGGGACGGCTGCGAGTCGTCGTGGGGTTGTGATGAGGGCCTGAGGATCACGGTGGTATTTCTTGACCGCTGTGATCCTGAAGTTGCGGGGCCATTGACATGATTGATTGTTATTTCGTGGCCGTTATTGCCGATAACGATCCACGGGCCGGTCCAGCCGTCAGCCTCTCTCCACACGAGGACCTCGCTCTGCAGGGAAGCTCTGCAGCGCGCTCTACATTTGGTCCATTCCTCGTGTTGAGGGCATCTCTAACCTGACGGGCAGCGGCAGCACGGTGCAGGGCTGCCATGGCTTTCCGAATAGCCTCTGCGCGCTTGATCATAGGGGGAGAGGGCGGTGAATCGTGGTTGATTCGTGGGTATGCGCCGAAGACGAGGAGGGTAGGGACAAGGCCATCCGGGCCGGCTGTGTCATTGACTGCCTTTACAGCCATTTGGAGGAGGGCATCTGGGCTTCTCGACTCACCCAACTCTGCTTGGAGGATATCGTAGGCGCGGCGGAGGGGGCCGTGTGCCTTTCTACCTTTCCAATCGAGTTGTGGGCTTCGATAGGCACCTGCCTGCAAGTGATACCCATCAGCGATGCCTCTTTTGGAACTCCTCTGCTGCAAAGTTAGTGCCGGCATCGTGGCGCATAAAGTCCGGGGCCTTGGTAGGTGTCTATCCACAGCATCCGTAGCGTTTCCCAGGTGTCTCGGGCGGTCATCGAGGGAGGAACCTGGCGCCTTGGAACGCTGTGGCTTCGTCGATCACGTGTAGCACAGGCTTTCCGCCTATTTGGACTACATCCGCGGTTATCTCGAAATTGAACTCGCGGTCGTCTCTAAGGGTAAACCTGAAGCGTTGGGGAGGTGCCGTTGATTTGACAGTGGTGGCACATCCTCGTGATCTCACGGATTGACTGCTCATCAATATCATCATGCCCGGCACATCTAAGCAGTCGGTGGAGTCTAGCTGTGGCCGGGTGACCGAATCGTCGGTGAAGTCGTCGCAATTCGCGTTCGGTCAGGAATACTCTCAGCAGTCTTCACCTAGATGGAACCATGCGTGGCCCCATTTACGTACTGCGGGAACGCGAATGTCATCGCGGACGACTTCGTTGGTCTGATTGTTGAAAAACAAGCCTAGCCGGTCCATATCGGCTAGGGAGAGGAGGAACGGGGTCTTAGTGGGAAGAACGTGGAAATCAACGGGCCCGAATGCCGTGCGAATCGCGGTCGCACCGACAGACACAATCCGGGGTCCATCTCCAAAGGAGATGCCTGCCTGGCCTGCGCGGGTGGTATCGAGGGTAGCGCAGTGGTCTTCGCGCTGCCAGGCATGGAATTGGTCTAGGCCAGCGGTTGAAACGTCGGAAGCACCTGTGTCGAGCATGATGCCCTGATAACGCGTTGTGTAACGGTCATCGACAAGGAATTGTTGTGCCGGGGCCTTTGAGGAGCGCTATAGGCATCTTCCTTAGTCAGACGGTGTAAAACAGCGTAATCTGCGAGGAATGATTGCGTGAAGAACAGCGAGCCAATCGCTGGGTCTTCATCGTCAATTTCATTGGCAGTATCATAGTCAGGGACAGGGTCTCGTCAAGTTCATGACCTTCGAATTCGGCGAGGAACATGGCGAAGTCCGGGGTCGTGTCGGAGGCATTGTGGGCATTAAGGAAATACATCCGTGATTGTTTCCGTTCTTCTATGGTATGCTTGGTAGACCAACAGCCAGCTTTGCCGCAGATGAAGCACGCCTTCTTTCTCTGCGGCTGTCGTTTGGGGTTCGCGCTGTTATTGTTGCGGAAGGGGGGTCTATTCTGTTGATACTTGCGGTCGGTATACCATTGGGTGCTACCGTTGTCCGTGATCGCAAGTTCAATAGAGGCGCGGAGGTCGGCAAAGAGTTGTTCGCAATGGGCGGGGCTTTGTACAAGGCTTGCTTGAGCTCAGGCGTTCCACGGCAAGCGCGGATGACTGCGTTGCGGAGGTTGCTTTCGCCAGCTATTTCCGGCCCAATCGCTCGTTGACACAATTGGAGCTTGTCAAGCATTATATCAAGCACAGCGTGGAGGTCCTTGTCACTGTGCTTGCTACGGACACTGTTGAAGGTGATAGTTGACCAGTCCGTATGGTAATGCTCCAGATTCACGTTGGTATCGAAATGTTGCTTAAGTTGTCGGTAAGCGGCGGCGAACGTGAGGTCTGGGTCAAGATAAAGGTCATAGTAGGTCTTTGCTCGACCTGTAAGGGCGCGGGGGAGAAAGGCGTGTAGCTGACTCTCGGGGACTTCAACCGAACGGCAGGTGGTTAGGAAGTTCCTGATCTTATCGTCAAGGAGATCGTAAGGTTGACCTGAGTAGGTATCTTCCTTATTCCAAATCTTGACGAAGAGGGCGAGAGTCTGGGCATTGGTCGGGTGTTCGGCACGTCTCGTGGTGGCAATGTGCGGTATGGGGTGTATTGTGGCGGATCTGACTTGGCTCTTGGGAATCGCCACTGAATTGGGGTAGGTAATAGGGGGAGCTGGTGTTACCTGGGGAGCTATCCTTGTGCGGTGAGGGAAGGTGTAGCTCGTCGGAGCGTTTGTAAAAGCGGTTGGGGTGACGGATTGAGTGGCCTGCTGGACAGGTTGTACAGGCGGTTGAATAGGTGGTGAGAGGGGCAAAGGGATCGCTGCGGGCACGGGTTGTGCTCCTTCGTCGATGGAGGTGACCGGGGTATCCTGGGTTTCCAATATTCTTCGGTGACGAGGAAGCGAGAAGATAGTCATGTCGGCATCTTCTCAAGGGGCCAGTGATCACTTCCTTCGTACGAAGATAGTTGACGAATGCAGCTCGAATCGTTGGCTCAATCCTTCCGAAGAGTGCACTATTCCATCCTTCGAAGTGCTCTTGGAACATAATAAGAGTGTCGATTCTTCCTACATTGGCTCTCTCATAGTCGGTCCACGCACGGGCGAGTTGTGTGATCAGGTGGCGTGGCGTTGGCTCTTCCTCTGGGTTCACAGGGGTATGCCAGAGGGATAGGTCAATGTCTGACAGGTCGATCGGTATGCCAGTATATTTGTCCAGCCATCCTTGCACTCTCTCCTGGCTTGGGGGATCGCGAGCAATATAGATAGTAGGGACGGGGGTATTACTACTGCCTCCCGGGGCACTGCTGCTAGGTCCTGCAGACATAGTGTCGGAGGTGAATGGTAGTAATCAATTGTACTGATTAAAGCACAATCGCGAGGAGTCGGAATGCGTTGCTGACGCAGCTAAGCTATGTCTTTCCTTTCCTTCGAACGGTCGGTGAGTTGCTCGGCGGAACGGCAGTTAGGAATAGCAATAGGTTAGCCGTAGGTTCTGCTTCTTTCTTCCGAACGGCACAGTGAGTTGAAGGCGGATCGGAATAAGGAGTGTCTCCTGCTCTTAGCACAAACTTGTCGTCTTCGAACGGTCGGTGAGTTGCTCGGCGGAACGAATCACGGAGTTTGTCTCTTCTACCCGTAGAGGAAAGTATCACTTTCTCCGAACGGCACGGTGAATTGCAGGCGGATCAGATCGGTGACTCTTCGTCTACCTTGCTGCTCTGTGGCTCCTTCGGGACCTGGAACCACTGATCAGTGATGGTAGGCACCTATGTGCCTACAGATACGCATGCGCACAAGCTGTAGGCTGAGTCACAGTCACGACAGGTAGGGTAACCGGTGATGACTTCAATTGTAACTAACTAGGAAGAGGAAGCTATTCACAAGAAACGGAATGTGCACCCGGTAATGGGGGCATGCAGCCGGGGCTGCGTGCCCTGATCGCGGGGTAGGGTGTCACGTGGGAGTCGTGCATGAACCGTGATGGTATCCCGATTGCACGGGTTACTCAGCAGGTTAGTATTCCAACACTTTATTCTATTTATATCGGATGCTAGGTTATATAGCTATATTAGTTAGTACGTAGGTCTTATTAGTTAATTTTATTATATCCGCTAGTTCGGTTACTATTTTCGTTTATATCGCTAAAGCCTATAATAATTTACTTAAATAGTTATCCCTTTTATCTTATTTAGTAGCTAAATTATTATAAAATTTTACTTTCTCCTAAATCTACTAGTCTTAGAAACTTACGTCTTTATCCTAACGTAGCTAGCTAGTTTTCTAGTTAATTAGTAGGTTGCTCTCCTATAGCTATAAAAGCCCTAATATAAGGTTATGTTCTTTAACGTTTATAATATCGAAGTTAACTTATTTATTATAGCCTTAGATATTAATATCGAGGTAATTAATCTCTTTATTAATAATTCCGTTATTATAGTTAAAGGCCTCTCCTTTAATATTCGTAAGTTTATATAGATCTTTCTTATATCTCTATATAAGTCGGTAACGATTAACGACTCTAGGTAAAATATAATTGCCTATTGCGCCGTAGTCTAAAAGTATACGTACGTAATATCCCGCGATTTAGATATTTAATACTATTTAGTTATTATAGCTTGCTATTACTATATATAGGGTCCTTAAATCTTATCGTATTATGCTAGTCTATAGCCCTTTTATAGATAGCGTACCTCGTTTTTTACTTAGTCCTTATTTATTTTATTTAGGTATTCTTCTTCGATTTATTATTAATATCGTTTCTTTATATTTTTATCGCGTAGTATTATATCGGGGCTTAAGAGACTAATTTCTTATAGTAAATTAAAGATTTCTTATTTCTCGACGCTATATTATTTATATTATACTACTTTATAGTTAATTACGTACTATACTTTATAATTCTATTCGTTTTCGTACTAAAGGTTAAGTTTTCGTTCTATATCTTTCTATTTCGTACGTAGTATTTCTATATCGATTCTTCCTTAGTTAAATACGGCTTATAGCCTTTATATATATTACTAATAATCTTTTAGTATACCGTTATATTATTTATACTATACTTATACTTTTTTATATTTATAAACTTTATAGTTTAGGTATATATATTCGTAGTAATCTTCTTTATTATATTTAATTCGTTATATAAGTCTTTAAAAGATTAATAGTTTAAATGCCTTAGAGTAAGTAGCGTTATACTATTCCTTTATTTTAGCGTATTTATAGATTTTATATATCTCCGAAAGATATCTCGTTAATAAACTATAATTATTATAGTATTTAAGTAGCGTGCTATAATTAGGTTCTAATAATATAACTTAGTCGTTCGGGTAGCGTTAATCGATTTTCTAGTAGTCTAGTTCTATGCTTAGGTAGGGTTTCGAAAGTACTTATCCTTTAAACCTAACTAGGAAGGCATTATATCGTGCCTTTATCTAGAAGTATATTATATAATCTAGGTAAACGTATAATATCTATAAAATATACTTATAGTGCTTATAAGTAAGTAGTATTTATAGATCGTCTCTAAATTCTCCTTATAGTTACTATTCTCGTTATAAAGCTATAAAGGTATTAACTATAGCGATAGCTATAGTATAGTCTCCTCTATATAGTACTAGTTAATATCGAATTAATATAGCTTATTAGTTTTCTATAAGAATTTAAGGTATTTATTAGGTTCTAATTTTAAGTATTTCTTTAAATTCTTTAAAGTATAGAGCGTATTCTCTAATTATAGTATTTTCCCTTAGTAGCGAGGGTAGTAGTATAAGTTCGTTCTCGTCTTCCGTTTCTCTAGGTATTTCTTATTCTTTAGAGCTTATATTATCGATACTTTATTATTCTTCCTTAGGTTATTATCCGAGTTTTATAAGTATAAGGGCTATATCTATATCTTCTTTATTATATTATTTATAGACTACCTATCGTTATTATCGATTTTTATTTCGTATATCTTCCTAGAATCGTTTGCCGTTCTTCCTAATTTAGTCTTAGGAGACTCCTTTAAGGTAGGGGTATTCTAGTTCTACGAATTTAACTTATTTTTATATTTTAGGATCCCTTCGTTATATTATTATAAGGGTTTTCCTTAGTAGCTTTAGGAACTATCCGGTATTATTCTTATCGCTTAGGTATACTATATATTTATCGTCGTAGTATATAGTCTAACTAAGGAGTTTATACTTTAGTTCCTATCTATTAATAGCGTTTAGGTATTTCTTACCTTTTAGGGCTAGTACCTAGTAGGTTTTCTTCTCCTTATAAGGTTATCTATATTCTTTAGAGTAATATCTAAGTTTTCCGTAGTTAAAATACTTTCCTTTATTTTTCTATATTACGTTTAGATCTATCCTACCTAGGTTAGTTATATAGGCGTAGGTAATAGGGGTTTCGCGCTTCTTTTTATAGTTAGCGCGTTAGTTAAAGTTATTCCTATAGGAAGGGTTCTAGTTTCCTCTTCCTTATTTCTTTTCTTAGCGTCGCGTATACTATCTATTATCGATTCGTACTGCTATAGCGATATAGTTTAAGAGGCCGTCAGGTTAATCTTCCTTATAGAGTTCGTCCTTAACTTCTTCCCTAAGTCCGTCGTAGAATCGCGATATAAAGGGTTCGTCGTTCTATTTAAGTTTTAAGGTAACTTAACGGAATTTAGTAGTATAGTCCGATACTAAGGTCCTTTATCGGACTTCTTAAAGTTTTTATTTAGCTTCTCGTTCTTTATCGGTTATTCTAAATACCTTAGTAATAGCTTCTTTAAATCCTTAGAAACTAGCAAAGACTTCGTCCGTTTCGCTATTTCGTTATACTAGTTAGTTATCGAGATAGTCCCTTATAATAGGTCTAAACTAAGCGAGTGCCGTTCTAAATAAATAATTTCCTACGTAGAGTACCTTTTCGACCGGGTTCGAAAGTTTTATTAGGTAGAACTAGTAGTAGGCCTTAAGTTAGGTAAGAAAGTCTTAAAGAGTGCTATAAGTACCGTCGAATAGTCCTAGCTGCTTTAGTTTAACTGCTTCTCCGAGGTCCCTAACTTATCCGTTGCCTCCTCCGTTCCTAAGTAACTATACCTTATATCGAACGGCGATAATTTCGCGTATTATATCCTAAGGCGATATAGTAGCTCTAGAGTTAGTTAATCTAGCTTATTATATAGGTATATTAATAGTTACGATATTACTTAGAGTAACGCGGTATTGCACTAAATAAGAGCTTTTAACGTATAATAACCGGTGTTATTCCTAAGGGATAAACCTATTAAGGGGTTTATATTAGTAGATATAATAGGGCGTGGTCTAAGCAATAATAAGTATATTACGTTAGTAATAAGTCGGAGGTTATAAACTATAGACTATAACTAGGTAATTAGAATTAGAGATAGAATTATAATAAAGATCTATAATATATTAAAAGCTATCGAGCTATCTATTTAAAGGAGTAAAAGTAGGTAGCTATATATACCCGTAGAGACTATCCTTAGATTATAGTCCTAGCCGTGATCCCCTTCGTAGCTTACTATAGCTTACTCGTAAGCTATGCTCCTAAGTAGTAATCTATCTATATAAGGCTTACTTAGCTTACGTACGCTCTAGGTAAGCTAAGCTTAAGTGACTTCTTATCCTAACTATTATTCCGAGCCGCCTTATTACGTAAACGTAGCTAGCTCTCCTATAGCCCGCTAACTATAGTCGTAATAATAGGGCTTTTTATATACTTAGTAAGTAGGTCGATTCCTCCTTATATATTATTTCTTTAAGGAATCCTTATCTTAGTTTAAAAGGTTTACTTAAAAACCCTTTCTTTTTACCTCTTATTATTAATTTTAATAAAGAGGTTCGATTTTAACTAGATCCTTAATTTTTCGACTAATAGACTAAAAGGTTTATTAAGGGACTAGTCGGGCCGGTCTAACTAACGGGACCGGGGCCGGGGTAGAAAGCGGAGCTAAGGCTAGGCCTAGGGCAGCCGTTAAAGATAGTATTAATACTCTTAAGGGAGGAGGAGCCGGAGGGGCAATAGCTATAGTAGTAGTAGTAGGAACCGTAGTAATAAGGGCTATAGTAGCTATAAGGGTAGTAGGTCGAGCCGTCTAGGTCGAGTACTAGCTATAAAGGAATAAGACTACTTACTATTATACTTAAGTAGCTTCTTTATTTAGTTCCTAGCTAGCTTCTTAAAAGATAGTTAAGTAACTATTACTAATAGGCTTTTTTAGTAGAGATATATCCTATAGCTATTAGCTAGAAAGAGCTTTTATAAGGAAGTATTAGTTAGCTTCCTTAAGGATTTCTTCCTACTTAGCTAGCTATAAAGAAGCTAGTAGGTTCTTAGTAAAAAAAGCTCCTAAGTATACCGTATAAGTCTTCTTAATATAGTTAGTTATATAGCCCCTTAAGGGAGCTATTAAGGTCTTAAGCTTTAAAAGCTACTACTTAGGAGTCTCTTTCTCTTAAAGAGAGATTAGCTTTATAGTACTAATAGATTCTATTATTACTATATAAGTAGTAGTTAGTAGCTTTATCTTATAAAGGTATTCTTTTCAGTAACTCTTATAGTCGCCTAAGGTAGTAGAAAAAGCTCTCTACTATATAGAGGTTAGCTTAAAGAAAAGGGTAGCTCCCTTTATAAAGTCTATTACCCTAGGATAAAGAGGGGGCTTAAGATGGTCCTACTTATTAAAGAAGATTAAATTATAGATAGTTCTATTTATACGAGCCCGTAGCTCCTTTACCTACTTATCTTAATCTTAGGGTTTTATAAGAATCGTCCTATAGACTATAAGGGCGGTAAAGGAGTCGTTTTTCGATATCGTTATAAAGAGAGAAAGGGTAGAAAAGTTAGTTAAAATCGGCTTTTTTAGTAAGAGGGGTAAAAGGGAGCTATAAGGGATATAAGAAAGGTGCCTTTTATAGTAGCTAGAAGGTATAGGAATTTTATTCCTCCTAGGCTTATAACTCTCGCGAAGAGAGATATAAGAAGTATATAAAAATATATAAAGGTAAAACTAAAAGTAAGGGGTCGGATAGGTAGGGTAGAGAGATTTAATTCTTATAAGAGTAGTAATAAAGGTAAGTAAGTAGTTATTATATTACCTTAATTCTCCTTCTTTCTTCTATTTAACGCCCCTCTTTATACCTATTTAGTATCTTAATTAATAAAGAAGATCCTACTTAAAGAAGCTATTAATATCCTTTTAACTACTAAGCTTTTACTAGTTTCCCCCCCCCTTTTTCTTTAGCTATTACTAGTATATCCGTTTTATCTTTCGCTACCTCTATAAGAAGCTATTACTACTTTTACTTCCCTTTATACCCTTACCCTCCTTTCTATACCTTTTTTTAGCTCCTTCTTCCTTCTTCTATACTAAGTGTTTTTAGCTTCCTTAGTCTATCTTATTAAGGGATATCTCTAAGAACTATAAAATTAGGCTATACTTCGTAATACTTATTAGCTAGTCTTAATCTTTTTAGGAAAGCGCGTTTAAGACTATAGAGTCCCGCTTAAGGCGGTACTTAATTAAGAAGTTAAAGTATAAGAGATACTCCGCTTAGTAAGCTTACCGCTCTAAGAGGTACTAGCGGGTTATAAAGTACTTAAGGTTCTTATAGTCTATAAGAACCTTAAAGCTCTTATAGCTTTAGAGCTCCGCTTACTATTACTTAAGGTATTATTATAAAGTAAGTAAAAGTATATATATAGGTACTATTTATAGGATAATATTAATAAGCTATATAAAGCTCTTTTATACGCGGCTAGCTTATATATATAAGTATAAGATCTAGCCTTTTATATATAACTTATATAGCTTAGGCTATAGCCTAAGCTTATAACTTATAATAGTTAAAGACTCTTATATAATACCCTTCCTTAAGTATAGCGCGGCGCTACCTTATTAATAGCTTTTATACTATTAAGCCTATACCGCTAGCTCTACCTTACCTTTTTCCTATTAATTATACTAGCCTTACTAGCCTTATTATCCTTATACTTATTAGCTAGCTAGATATTTAAATAAGAGTATAACTTATTATATACGCCCCTAGGTAGCTAGCGGCCGGCCTAGACCTATATAAGCCCTAAGTTACCCGTCCCCTTAGCTTTAAGTAGCTTTCTTTACTAAGGGGTATATAAAGCTACCTTTTTCCTTTCTCCTTCCTTTTTAATTCTTCCTTTTTTAACTATAGTAGTAGTAGTAATAAGTAAGTTCCGCTTTACTTAAGGTATTAGTTTATTCTTAGCTATATAAGCTACTCTATTAATATATACTTATAGTAATAGCTATAGTAGTAATAATAGCCTTAATAATAATAATAACTTTAACTAATAAGTTCCTTACTTTATAAAGTAGGAGGCTATAATTTATAATACTAACTTTTATGCTAAATATATCTACCTCTTCCTCCTCTACCTCTTCTTTCTTAGAGCGTATAAAGTCGTTCGTTAACGCTATACTAAGTATAGCTAACGATAGCTCTACCGCTACCGCTACTCTTACCCGCGCCCTTACTACCGCGCCTACCGCCGCCGCTACTACCTCTACTACGCTAGCTACCCTTATATTGCCCTTTAAGGTAATAACGCTATCCCCGCCGCTACCTATAACGCCTAGCCCTTTAACCCCCGCTTTTATCTCCGCTACCCCTATAAGTCTATAGTTAAGTACGCGTAATAAGCGTTTTCCGCTAACCTCTTATAGTATAAGCGCTAAGTATAGGCTAGCGCCGCCCGCTTAGCCCCCTATATATATTATACGTCGTAGGAGCTTAAATACTCTAACTAAGTTAGGCGCCGCCGCGGCGGTAGCTACTATTAATATACGCGCGCCGGCCGCGCTTATAAGGCGGCGCCTCCTATCTTACTTACTATAGTATTAGCTTAAAAGGCTAGCTTATATAAGTAAGTATAGGGGGCTACTAAGAAGCGCCTTACCGCCGCCGCTATTATATACTATAACCTTTATGCCCTTAAGTAATAGGGCCTTATACTTAAGTAAGTCCTTACTTTTTTACTCCCTTACTTTTACCTTTAACGTACCTAGCGCTAGGGATACCGCTTCCGTCGCCCTATCGGCGGTCCCCTTAGCCGTGCCCGCCTCCGCTACCGCTACCGCCCCTACCGCCGCTGCTAACGCTAGCCGCCGCCCCTTTACCTTTAAAGCCGCCGCCGCTACTAACTAGCTTATAAGCTTAAAGGGCCGCCTTAGCGCCTTAAAAAGCGCCGCCGCTATTAATAAAAAAAAGGAGGCTAATAAAGATAAGGGCAAAGATAATAATAATAAGGGTAATAATAATAATAAGGAATAAGCTTAGGTAGTTTAAGGGCTTTACTTTATAATAAACGCTATTTTTATCTTTACTTATACTATTACGCTTATATTATTATAACTACCCCCTTTACTTTACTTACTTTATAGTCCTAGCTTAAGCTACTATTAATAGTTTACTAGTCTATTATTCTTATCTACTAGTTTATATAAGGCCTTAAACTTATTAAGGGCTATAGCTCTTATAAACTTATATATAGGTTCCTACGTTAGGTTAAGGTACCCGCGTTACTTTATAAGAACCTCTTAGCGTTTTCCTTAGCTAACCTTCTTTTAGTATATAGCCTATATCTCCTTAACCTCGAATTCGTTATCCCTCTCTACCTTAATAGTAAGCGGTTAAGCGTTTACTACTTCCTATCTAAGTAGTAGGTTAAAGGAGGCTTAGTAAAAAGGTTAATATTAATCTTATTATAGACCCTTATTAAAAGATTATTAAGCTTTATTACTTATAAGCTAATAACCCTTTATACTATAAACTTTATATATAGCTAATCTAGCTTTTTCTTTAACTACGCTAACCTATAGTTATAAAGGCTAAGCTATACCTTATCTCTTACTATAAACCTATCCGCTAGCGCCTTAGTCTTATTAGCGTGCCGCTCTTAATCCTATACTAAGGCGGCTATCGCGGATTAATAGTATTTTATAGTTTCCTATAGCTTCTTTATAAATATAAAGGCATAGCTCTCTAAGAATAAACTACTATATTACTCCGCTACTATATCTATAATAAATAAGATTAAGGAGGGCGGCTTAAAGCTATATATAGTAAAGAAGAGGGCTATTTTAATAGAAGCTTATAGTTTACTATTTAATATAAGCTAGGCTATAAGGAGCTAGCGGTCTTAGTCTACTTAGTTATAGGCTACTATTACTTATAAATATACCTATACTTCCTAGTTAACCTTCTTAGGTCCCTTATTAGTCTATAGGTAATAGGCTATACTAAGTAGCTATATAATCTAAAGTAGCTAGTATAAGTACTATTAAAAGCGGCTAGTTTAGTTCGAATTTTTATTACTTATAATAAAGGTTAGCTAGCTATATAAGTAAGCTTAGTACTATAAGAAGCGCTTTATATAAGCTTTTATATTTATAGATAGTATTAGCTTTAGTACTATTAATTTACTAAGCTAGTCCTTAATTACCTATATATAGCGGTTACCGCTTTTTATAAGCGGAAGGTCTATTATAAAGTCTATTTATATATATATATAGAACCGGTTAGGTACTAAAAGCTACTTAAGTAGCCCCTTAAGCTATGCCCTTTAAATCTTAGTATAGCTATAAATATTATAGTTATAAAGGAAGCAGCGAACGTAGTACTATAAGAGGGGCTAGTAAAATTCCCTTATAAGGCCTACTACTATACCCTGCCGGCCTAAGTATAACGGCCGGTATTATTCCTAAGGGATAAACCTATCGAGGGGTTTATATTAGTAGATATAATAAGGCGTAGTCTAAGTAATAATAAGTATATTACGTTAGTAATAAGTCGGAGGTCGTAGACCGTAGACTATAACTAGGTAATTA
Organism: Hirsutella rhossiliensis; assembly: GCF_020360975.1. Classification (NCBI taxonomy): domain Eukaryota; kingdom Fungi; phylum Ascomycota; class Sordariomycetes; order Hypocreales; family Ophiocordycipitaceae; genus Hirsutella; species Hirsutella rhossiliensis. Next base: position 5,815,076 of record NW_025408669.1, read on the forward strand.
GAATTAAAGATAGAATCGTAATAAAGATCTATATTAAAAGCTAGAGAGCTATCTATCTAAAAGAGTAAAAATAGGTAGCTATATATACCTATAGAGACTATCCTTAGATTACGGTCTTAGCTATAATCCCCTTCGTAGCTTACTATAGCTTACTCGTAAGCTATGCTCTTAAGTAGTAATCTATCTATATAAGGCTTACTTAGCTTACGTATACTCTAGGTAAGCTAAGCTTAAGTAACTTCTTATCCTAACTATTATTCCGAGCCGCCTTATTACGTAAACGTAGCCGGCTCTCCTATAGCCCGCTAACTATAGTTATAATACGATGTCTCCCCTCCTTTTAGTCTTATCTATAAGACCTACTACTACCTTAGCCGCCGTATATAAATATACCCTTATCGCGCGTATATATATTCCCCGTTTATTCTTTCTATCCCTTAGGATATACTACTAATAGTATATCTAGTCGCGTATTAAAGGATCGTTCTTATAAGACCCTTAAGCGTATTTATTTAGCTAAGTCTATTAATCGTCTTAGTTTCGACGTTATACTATATTCTTTTTATTCGTTATATAGCTTCCGCTATAAAATACTAAAGAAATCTTCTAAGTATACTAAATATATATAGCGGGGTCGTTCCTATAATACGTTAAGCGTAGCGATTAGCTCCTATAAGTAACTTCGTTATCCTACTTATTATTTATAGCTAACGTATATCTTAGTATCCTAAATAAATCTAAAGTCCGATTAATTAAATAAAGAAGAAGAAATTGCTAAGGAGCGAATATTAAAAGCTTAAGCCAACCTAAACGAAGCCTTAGCTTATTTAGCGCGGCTTCGCTATTAAAAGCGCTAGCTAAAGATAAAGGGTACTAAGATAGTCTATCGGGGCCTTCGTTCCTTAGATAACCTTAACGAGGCTAAGCGCTAAGAATCTAAAGCGGTGGTTAATATTTAGTCTATAGGTAGATTTAATATAATTAATTAAAATACTATTAGTTCGTTAAGCGATTTTACGATACCTAGGGTTATCGCGAAGCGTAGCTTAATTTCGTAGTTCTCGAAGATATCCCTTAGTAAGAGGGACTAAGGAAGCTAGAAACACCCGGTATAGAAGAAGGAGCCGAGAAGAGGTATAGAAAGGAGGGTAGGGGTATAAGGGAAAGTATAAAGTAGCGAGAGATAAGACGGATATGCCGGAAACGGCTATAAAGGAAGGAAAAAACCGGTAAAAAGCTCGGTAGTTAAAAGGATATTAGTAGCTTCTTTAAGCAGGATCTTCTTTATTAATTAAGATGCTAGACGGGTATAAATAGGGGCGTTAGATAGAGGAAAGAAGGACAATTAAGGCAATATAATAATTACTCCCCTACTATAATTACTGCCCCCGTAAGATTTAAATATCTCTGCCCTGCCTATCCGACCCCTTACTTTTAATTTTACCTTTATGTATTTTATATATACTTCTCGTATCTCTCTTCGCGAGAGTTATAAGCCTAGGAGGAATAGTATTCCTATACCTTCCGGCTGCTATAAAAGGCACCCTTCTTATATCCCTCGTAGCTCCCTTTTACCCCTCTTACTAGAAAAGCCGATTTTTAACCGACTTTTCTACCCCCTCTTTCTATAACGATAATAAAAATCGACTCCTCTACCGTCCCTACGGTCTATAGGACGATTCTTATAGAGCCCTAAGATTAGGATAAATAGGTAAAGGAGCTACGGGCTCGTATAGATAGAACCATCTATAATTTAGTCTTCTCTAATAAGCAGGACCCTCTTAAGCCCCCTCTTCGTCCTAGGGCAACGGACTTTATAAAGGGAGCTACCCTCTTCTCTAAGCTAACCTCTATATAATAGAGAGCTTTTTCTGCTGCCTTAGGCGACTATAAGAGTCACTAAAAGGAATACCTTTACGAGACGAAGTTACTAACGGCTGCTCGTACGGCGATAACGGAATCCGTTAGTGCCGTAAAGCTAATCTCTCTTCGAGAGGAAGAGACTCCTAGGCAGTGGCGTTTAAAGCTCGAGACCTTAATAGCTCCCTTAAGAGGTTATATAACTAACCGTATTAGGAAGACCTATACGGCCTACCTAGGAGCCTTTTTTGCTAGGAACCTACTAGCTTCTTCGTAGCTAGCTAAGTAGGAAGAAATCCTCGAGGAAGCTAACTAATACTTCCTTATAGAAGCTCTTTCTAGCTAGTAGCTACGGGATATATCTCTACTAATAAAGCCTATTAGTGACGGTTACTCGACTATCTTTCGAGAAGCTAGCCGGGAACTAGACAAAGAGGCTACTAGAGTATAATAGCAAGCAGTCTTATTCCTTCGTGGCTAGCACTTAACCTAGACGGCTCGACCTATAGCTGCTATAGCCCTTGCTGCTACGGCTCCCGCTGCTGCTATTGCGGCTGTTGCTCCTTCGGCTCTACCTCCCTCGAGAGCATTAATACTATCTTTAACGGCTGCCGTAGGCCCGGCCCCGGCTCTACCTCTTGCTCCGGGCCCGGCCCCGGTCCCGTTAGTTAGACCGGCCCGACTAGTCCCCTAATAGACCTTTCAGTCCGTTAGTCGAAAAATCAGGGAACTAGTCGAAATCGAACCTCTTCGTTAAAATTAGCAATAAGGGGTAAAAAGGGGGGGTTTTTAAGCAGACCTTCCGGACCGGGACGAGGATTCCTCGAAGAAACGAACGAGAAGGAATCGACCTACCTACTAAGCATGCAAAAAGCCCTATCGGCTAGAAGACTGCTAGTAGGTCTTCGAGGAAAACCGACCTAAAGGAGTTAACCCTTTAAAGAGGCTACGAGAAATAGTATAATAATCTCTTAAGGAGGACCCCTTATTATAGAAGAAGATAGACGAGATTCGGGTTACTAAGAAATAGCAACTAATAACGCCGCTGCCCTTATTCGAGCCGCAAATTCGAGGAAAAATCGTTGGTATAGTAAATCCGGCATTCGTCTTCCCTACGGATTAGCAAGACCAACCGTTAGGACCCTCCGACTATCCCCTACGAAAATCAGCTATCCTTAACTCTAGTACGTCCCTCGATATCTATAATACACTCTTACGATTCCGGTCCTTTAAGAAGGCACGAAAGGAATATCTTATTGCCGGGGAATTAACCGTATAGATAGAGGGATACGGAAGGGTAAATTTTACGATAAAATTACCTAACGGATCTATACGAATTCTTCGAAGAAAAAGGGTAGCTTTTTACCCTCGATTTTTAACGAGCCTAATTTCCTTCCGCCTTCTTCGAGAGGAAGGAATCTTCTAGGATATAACGTCTAAGCCTACGAGGCTAGTCTAGAAGAATTAGACTATTAGGCTTATCGAGGAAAAATTCGGTTAATTTATTCTCGAATTCCGACCTATCCTTAGGAAGGAACCTCTCGAGAAGATAGCTTTCCCTACTAGGAATAGGTCTACTATAAAGGACCCTCTACCAGCAGCCTAAGGAGACAGCATTCTTTAGCACGTATAACTTAGTTACCCGGGCCCCCTAGCTTTATATAAACTAGGTTAATAATAAGGCGTACGAATAAGGGGCCTAAAGACCGTCGAATGCGAATATTGCGGCTAAGGGAAGACTAGGAGACGAATTTCTAGACGAACGCCTATACGGCCGGACTAGCCGTATAAGGAAATTTAGGTCGACTAGACCGACGTCTCTAGGGATTAGGAAAGCTTCGTTAGGGTAATGTTTTTTATAGACGCCTTTTTAGGGATGGTTTTCCCCTATTTCTTACGGACCTACCTAAGTAAGCATAACTAGTCTGCCCTCCGGGACTTCGTTAACTAAATAAATCCTACTTTAGCTACGAGGTAAAGAAGATACGGTCTAACGGAGAGCTATTTACGAAGGATATCTTAAATTAGCTTCGAAAAAGGGGCATTTTACCCCTCCCGTTAGCACTAAATACCTAGGCCTAGAATAAAGGGGTAGAAAGATTAGGGGGTGCTATAATAGAAAGGGCCCGTACGATAAGACTTACTATAAGGCTTCTATACGACCTTTAGAGGGAAGTCGTTAAGACCCCCTATTACCTTCGGAACCGGACCCTAAGGGACCCTAGGGGACTAAGGGACTATAGGGACTAAGAGACCCTTTTTAAGACCTAAGGAATAGACTAGAAATCCCCCCTCGAGCTCTTTACGAAGAAGAGGGCCTCGCTAGCCTACCTTCGTGCCTACGGCTATAAGGTATACGCAATAACTGCCGATATATAGCTAAAAAGGAAGAAGAAAAGAAAGCTTAATCCTAGAGCCTTTATTAGTTACCTCGTTAGGTATAATTCTACGAATATCTTCCGGATCTAGATTCCTCTTCTACGGAAGGTTATTTCGACTAGGGATATAATTTTCGATAAATCTAGCTTCTTCGACGGAAAGAAGGATTAATAACCCCTCTTACTTATATAACGTTAGCTAATTTAGAAGATCTAAATCCCCCCTTCCTAATAGTCTTAAGAAGAGGTCCTAGATAAGGAAACGGAAGAAGAAACCGACGTCGAAGTAGTCGAGGATAACGCCGACTTCGAAGAAGAGGAAGCTACTAGATTAGATAATCTAGACGAAGAAGGAGACTATAGGAAAGCAGTAGAGCTAGAATACGCCTACCTCCCTACGCCTCCTCTTATAGAATAAGAAGAAGATCTAGAAGTAGCTTTTTTAGTTAGTCTTCCCGTCTTGACCCCTAAGGGGGTAGGAAAGGCACCTCTCTCGAAGGATTACCCGGCTGCCTTTTTATCCCTACTTCGAGAAGCAAAGGAAGGTATAGGGCCCGATACGAAAGAAGACTAGTTTCTCCCTTATTTCGATCGTTTTTCCGACTTCTATCTAATGCCTATAGAAGACGGTTCCCACGGAGCATTTATAGTAGGCCGGCTTTTTAAGCCTCTATTAGCAAGGAAGGTATATAAAAGAGACCTCCCGGACCTACTAGCAAACTAGAAGTAGCTAGAAAGACACCCGTTTAAAGACTAGTTTTTCTAGGCCTAGAAAGACCACCTAGCCTTACACGAAGAGATAGGGTCTTTTAAAGAAGTCCTTAAGGAAAAGGCAAGAGGAAAACAGGTCCTTAGCTATAAGTAGGTCTTTATCTATAAGACTAATAAACACGGCTTCCTTTAAAAGTGCAAAGCACGGCTAGTTATATACGGGAACTAGTAGGAAAAAGGGGATCTTCTTACTAGGGTAACTACCCTAGCAGGGATATCTTTTCGGACCCTTATAGCTATAGTAGCAGAATTCGACCTCGAACTCGATTAGATAAATACAGTTAACGCCTTTATTAACTACCTACTTAAGGAAGAAGAAGTTATCTATATACGCCCTCCGCTAGGCTTCTAATAGCTAGGAAAGGTTCTACGGCTTAGGAAAGCTCTATACGGACTATAAAGATCACCCCTTCTTTAGCAACAGCATTTAATAGGTTCCCTTAAAGCCCTAGGCTTTAAGAAAGTCCCTTAGGAACCGTGTATAATATAGAAGGGTAAAATCACGGTCTTCTTCTACGTCGATAATATTATCTAGGCCTACCTAAAAGAGGAAGAAGCTACTACTAGGGAGGCTATACGAGGCCTATAATAAAGGTATAAGATAACTAGGCTAGGGGAGCTAAAGTAGTTCCTAGGGATACGAATCCTTTAGAATAGGTCTTAACGGACTATCTAGCTTACCTAGGACGCCTATATCGATAAGGTCGCTTATAAATTCCTCCCTAATTCCCTCGATAAGAAGCTTCCCTCTACGCCTATATTAGACAAACAGCTTTTACCTAATCCGTCCTTTTAAGCTAGGGAGTAAGAGAAACACTAATATTAATAGAAGGTAGGCTCCCTGCTTTTTTTAGCTATTTCTACGAGACCGGATATCTCTTTTACGGTCTCCCGGCTAGCTAGGCATAACTAGAATCCTAGCCCTAGGCATTAAGAAGCAGCAGATAGAGCTATCCTTTATCTCTATTTAACGAGATTATATGGTCTACGCCTAAGAGGGCAGGGAAGGAAATAAGCTGCCGAAATCTTCCTCTATTCGAGCGATTCGTCCTTTATAGACAATTCCTTAGATAGAAAGAGCTTATAGGGGTATATTATATCCCTTTTTAGAGGAACCATTGTATAGAAAGCTTCGAAGCAGGCTACCGTTACGACTTTTAGTACGGAGGTAGAGCTATTAGCTCTTTTAGAAGCGTTAAAAGAAGCGATTTTCCTTAGCCGGCTGCTAATATCGTTATAACTATAAATTCCGACCCTATTAGCTATAGAATGCGATAATACGCAGACTATACGAATTCTTACGGAAAACAGTAAGTTATCGACCTAGCTACGGCATATCGATATCTACTAGCATTAGTTACGCTAAGAGGTCTAAAGGGGACTTATTTCCGTCCGTTAGGTTCTAACGGCATTAATAAAAGCCGACGGTCTTACGAAGCCCCTACCGAAGCAGAAGCTAGCTATCTTTTTATAGCAAATTAGGCTAGAAGACGTTCGAGAGAAGCTATCCTTAGAAGCCCGCCTTAAGAGTCTACGAGAGGAGCTAATAGCCCGTATAAGAAGGTAACGTCTATAGCCGAAGAAAAGGAAGAGGTTTTTCCCTTTAGAGGGCCCCCTATTTTAATTAGGTTTTTCCCTTCTAAGAAGGCCCCTTTCTTATAGGACTTTCCCTCTTTAGGCCCCTTTCCTTAAGTAGGTCTAAAGAGCCTAGGGACCCGAAAGGGCCCCTGCTTTCCTCGAGTAAAGGAGAAGTATAGAGCTAAGAACCTCCTCTATACGCTTACTAGCCTGAAGCCGATTAGCTATGCCCTTACTATAAGGGCAGGCTATAGCTAAGGGGGTATATCGCGAAGCGTGGCCTAATTTCGTAGTTCTCGAAGATATCCCTTAGTAAGAGGGACTAAGGAAGCTAGAAACACCCGGTATAGAAGAAGGAGCCAAGAAGAGGTATAGAAAGGAGGGTAGGGGCATAAGGGAAAGCATAAAGTAGTAAGAGATAAGACGGATATACCGGAAACGGCTATAAAGGAAGGAAAAAACCGGTAAAAAGCTCGGTAGTTAAAAGGATATTAGTAGCTTCTTTAAGTAGGATCTTCTTTATTAATTAAGATGCTAGACGGGTATAAATAGGGGCGTTAGATAGAGGAAAGAAGGACAATTAAGGCAATATAATAATCACTCCCCTACTATAATTGCTGCCCCCGTAAGATTTAAACATCTCTGCCCTGCCTGTCCGACCCCTTACTTCTAATTTTACCTTTATATATTTTATATACACTTCTTATATCTCTCTTCGCGAGAAGGGTAGATTTTACTAGTAAAACTATTAAAGTAAAGAACTATAGTAGGTTAAGTACTTAAGTAGTTCCTAGGTATTTTCTTTTAGTCTATATCCCTTCTACCTAATAAGGTATTCTTATTACTAACCTTATTTTCTTATATCTAGTATTTATTTTACTTTATATTCTTAATCGTCGTCGACTTTAATTTTTTCCTATAGTTTAGCGTTTCGTAGTACTAGTTCTAATAATAAGATATAAAATATTAAGTATATCTATATTATCGTTAGTAGCGAAAGTTCGTAGTTAACTTTTAAAATAGTTTTCTTAACCTTAAACGGTCTAAGTTTCTTAAAATCTAATTTATTACTTAGTCGTTTTATTTTAATATTTCGTTATATAAGGTAGACTATATCTCCCTCTTAAAAGATTAGTCCCTATAATCTTTTCTAATTATAGTAAGTAGATATTCGTTCTTTAATAAATTAAAGTTCTTATTATATTTCTTTATATAATTTTCGTAACTAATCTACTTATAGTATCGCTCGTTCTACTTATAGTCCTTATCGAGTAACCTTAAATGCTTTTAGGTTATATCCGTAATTAGCGTATACTAGTAAGAGCTTAGTTATTTCTATAACTAAGCTATTATAAGCTAGTTACGCTATTAATAGCTATTTAACTTAATCGTTTTATTTATAGCTAATATAGTATTATAAATATTATTTAAGCGTTTAGTTAAGTCGTTCTATTTATCTATCTATTTATAGGTAATAAGCTATACTAAGCTTATATTTCGTCCTTAATTATACTATAAGAGCTTACTAAAATTTAGCTATAAATATACTTCCTCTATTAGAGATAATCTTATTTAGTAGTCTATAATTATTAATAATTATGTATAGGAATATATATACTAGCTCTTTTATATTACTTACTTCTTTATATAGTAAAAAGTATCTATACTTTATTAATCTATTAGTAATAACGAATATACTATTATACTTAATATTAATTATGGGTTCTTTTAATAGTAGTAGCTTTATAATATAGTCGAAAGCTATTAAATCCTATAGTTTCTCTAGTACTAGTAGCGGTTATAATTCTCTATATAGTTTATATTATTTAGCTTTACTTTATATATAAAGTTTATATTCCTTAATAACTTATTACACTACTTTTTTAAGCTATATAAAGTTATATTATCGTTTAATCTATTTTATTATTCTTTAGATTCCTTAGTATCTATATATTAAATATTTATATATATCTTATATAACTTTATCTCGTATTTTTAGTAGTATTTAGATTTTATTTTTATATATTAGAACTTTTAAATATCCTATATTATATTTATTTAGTACTTTATATTCCTTTATCTATTTTAGGATCTTTTAGTATATTAAGTTATTAGGTTATACTTTAAATATTATATTTAGCTATTATTACTAGTAGTTCCCGTTTTCGTTGATTTCTAGGAGCTATCCTTTTACTATAGGTGCTCCTATATTATAGTTACTTCGTCGACTAAGGGTATTAGCTCGACCGTTTTCTATTCCTTTTTTATAGATTATTTTATAGTCGAATTCTAATAAATATTCGGCCTATTAGATCTATTATCTATTTAACTATTATATAGTTATAAAGTATAAGATATTTTTATAATCTATATAGACCTTAACTTTATACTTATTTCTAAGAAGGTAGTATCGAAATTCCTTAAAAGCTTAAATAATTATAAGGAATTCTTTATCGTAGATAGGGCAATTAAGTTCTACGCTATATAGCTTTTTCGAGTAAAATATAATTAGTCGTAGTCTTCCTTTATTATCCTTTTATCTAATTTATACTCCTAGAGTAAAGTCTAATATATTAGTTTTGAGTTCGATTTATTATTTTAAATCGAAGGTAGTTAAGACTAGTTCTTATATAATCGTAGTCTTAATATATTCGAAAGCTTCGTTAGCTTTATCGTCCTATATAAATTCTTTTTCCTTCTTTATTAAGTTATATAGTAGTACTACGATCTTTCTAAAATCTTTAATAAATTATTAGTAGTAATTTATAAATCCTAGGAAACTTTATACGTCCTTAACGTTCTTTAGCGTTAGCTATTCTTTAACTAAGTTAATTTTATCTTATTATATTTATATCTCTCTTAGTAAGATCGTATATCTAAGGAAGTCTACTTCCTATATATAGAACTTACTATTCTTTAGTTTAACTAATAACTTTATATTCTAAAGTACGCGGAGTACCTTATAGATATATTCCTTATATTCTTCTAAGGTATCTAAGAAGATTAAGATATTATCTAAGTATACTACTATAAAGATATCTAAGTATTTACGTAGGATATTATTAATTATCTATTAAAAGGTAGCTAGTATATTTATAAGTTTAAATAGTATTACTAGATATTCGAATAGTCTAAATATCGTTCTAAAGGCTATTATTTATTTATATCCCTTTTTTATACGTATTAAGTTATAAGCGCTTTTAAGGTTAAGGGCTATAAACTATTTTTTACTATATAGTCGATCTTATAGTTTTAATATAAGCGGTAATAGTATTTAGTCCTTTATTATAATATCGTTTAAGCGTCTATAGTCGATAACTAGTTATAGTTTACTATTTTTCTTTAAAACGAATATAACTAGGTAGCTTACTTTAGATATTAATATTTATATATATCCCTTTTATATATTCTCGTTAAGGTAGTCGCATAGCGTTTATAGTTACTTTTCGTTTAAGTTATAGATCTTATAGAACGTTAGCGTTATTCTATCCTTAAGATAAATTTCGTAGTCTTATTAGCTATATTTAGGTAACCCTATCTTAAGTTCTTCCTTAAAGAGTTTATTATATTTCCGGTATTCCTAGGGGATATTCTTTATTCTATCTTATAGGCTTTATTCTTTTTCTTAAGAGCTAGTTTCTCTTAACTTAAGCTCTTTATTAATTTATTTAAGGTCTTTTCTTAAAGTAGTAATAACTCTTTAGATCTTTATATTATATCCTTTATTCTATTTATATCGGATACTAGGTTATATAGCTATATTAGTTAGTATATAGGTCTTATTAGTCGATTTTATTATATCTACTAGTTCGGTTACTATTTTCGTTTATATTACTAAAGCCTATAATAATTTACTTAAACGGTTATCCCTTTTATCTTATTTAGTAGCTAAATTATCGTAAAATTTTACTTTCTCCTAAATCTACTTATCGCGAAGCGTGGCCTGATTTCGTAGTTCTCGGAGATATCCCTTAGCACGAGGGACCTAGGAAGCTAAAAAACAGGTTTTAAGGAAGGAGCTAAAAGGAGGTATAAAGAGGAGGGTAGGGGTAAGAGGGGAAGTAGAAGTAGCGATAGCTTCCTATAGAGGTAGCGAGAGATAAGACGGATATGCCGGCAACGGCTAGAAAAGAGGGGAAAAACCGGCAAAAAGCTCAGTAGTCGAAAGGACATTAGTAGCTTCTTTAAGTAGGATCTTCTATATTAATTAAGATGCTAGACGGGTATAAAGAAGGGCGTTAGATAGAGGAAAGAAGGAGAATTAAGGCAATATAAAAATCACTCCCCTACCGCAATTACTACTCCCGTAAGAATTAAATCTCTCTGCCCTGCCTATCTAACCCCTTACTTCTAATTTTACCTTTATATATTTTTATATACTTCTCGTATCTCTCTTCGCGAGAGTTATAAGCCCGGGAGGAATAGTATTCCTATACCTTCCGGCTACTATAAAAAGCACTTTACTTATATCCCTCGTAGCTTCCTTTTACCCCTCTTACTAAAAAGGCCGATTTTTAACTAACTTTTCTACCTTTCCCCGCAATAATAACGAAAATCGACTCCTCTACCGTCCCTACGGTCCGTAGGACGATTCTAGTAGAGCCCTAAGATTAGGATAAGTAGGTAAAGGAGCTACGGGCTCGGGTAGATAGAACTATCTATAATTTAGTCTTCTCTAATAAGTAGGACCCTCTCGAGCCCCCTCTTCGTCCTAGGGCAACGGAATTTATAGAGGGAGCTTCCTTCTTCTCCGAGCTAACCTCTATATAATAGAGAGCTTTTTCTGCTACCTTAGGTAACTACGAGAGTCACCGTAAGGAATACCTTTACGAGACGAAGTTACTAACTACTATACGTACGGCGATAACGGATTCCGTTAGTGCCGTAAAGCTAATTACTCTTCGAGAAGAAGAGACTCCTAGGCAGTGGCCTTTAAAGCTCGAGACCTTAATAGCTCCCTCGAGGGGCTATATAACTAACTATATTAGGAAGACCTATACGGCCTACCTAGGAGCCTTTTCTACTAGGAACCTACTAGCTTCTTTATAGCTAGCTAAGTAGGAAGAAATCCTTAAGGAAGCTAACTAATACTTCCTTATAGAAGCTCTTTCCGGCTAGTAGCTACGGGATATATCTCTGCTAATAAAGCCTATTAGTAACGGTTACTCGACTATCTTTCGAGAGGCTAGCCGGGAACTAGACGAAGAGGCTGCTAGAGTATAATAGCAAGCAGTCTTATTCCTTCGTGGCTAGCACTCGACCTAGACGGCTCGACCTGCTGCCCCTATAGCTGCTGCAGCCCCTGTTACTGCGGCTCCCGCTGCTGCTGCTGCGGCTATTGCTCCTTCGGCTCCTCCTCCCTCGAGATCCTTAACGTCGTCGTTAACTATAGCTGCGGCCCTAGGCCCGGCCCCGGCTCCGCCTCTTACTCCGGGCCCGGCCCCGGTCCCGTTAGTTAGATAGGCCCGACTAGTCCCCTAATAGACCTTTTAGTCCGTTAGTCGAAAAATCAGGGAACTAGTCGAAATCGAACCTCTTCGTTAAAATCAGCAATAAGGGGTAAAAAGGGGAGGTTTTTAAGCAGACCTTCTAGATCGGGACGAGGATTCCTCGAAGAAACGAAAGACTAGACGAAACGGCTGCCTAGCCTGCAAATCCCTAGGCCATCGATTATTATAATACTAGCAGGTCTTCGAGGAAAACCGACCTAAAGGATTTAACCCTTTAAAGAGGCTATAAGAAACGATATAATAGTCTCTTAAGGAGGACCCCTCGTTATAGAAGAAGATAGACGAGATTCGGGTTACTAAGAAATAGCAACTAACGCCGCTACCCTTATTCGAGCCGTAAATTCGAGGAAAAATCGTTAGTATAGCAAATCCGGCCTTTATCTTCCCTACGGATTAATAAGGCCAAGACCAACCGTTAGAGCCCTCCGATTATCCCCTATAAAAATCAGCTATCCTTAACTCTAGTACTTCCCTCGATATCTATAATACACTCTTACGATTCCGGTCCTTTAAGAAGGCACGGAGGGAATACCTTATTGCCGGGGAATTAACCGTATAGATAGAGGGGTATAGAAGGGTGAATTTCACGATAAAATTACCTAATAGGTCTATACGAATTCTTCGACGAAAAAGGGTAGCTTTTTGCCCTCGATTTTTAACGAGCCTAATTTCCTTCCGCCTTCTTCGAAAGGAAGGAATCTTCTAGGATACGACGTCTAAGCCTACGAGGCTAGTCTAGAAGAATTAGACTATTAGGCTTATCGAGGAGAAATTCGGTTAATTTATTCTCGAATTCTAACCTATCCTTAGGAAGGAATCTTTCGAGAAGTTAGCTTTCCCTGCTCGAAGGAGGGTAGGTTTAAAGGACCCTCTTCCGGCAGCCTAAGGAGACGGTCTTCTTTAGCACGCACGACTTAGTTACCCGGGCCCCCTAGCTTTGCATAAGCTAGGCCAATAATAAGGCGTACGAATAAGGGGCCTAAAGACCGTCGAATGCGAATACTGCGGCCAAGGAAAGACTAGGAGACGAATTTCTAGACGAACGCCTTTACGGCCGGACCAGCCGTATAAGGAAATTTAGGTCGACTAGACCGACGTCTCTAGGGATTAGGAAAGCTTCGTTAGGGTAATGTTTTTTATAGACGCCTTTTTAGGGATGGTTTTCCCCTATTTCTTACGGACCTACCTAAGTAAGTATAACTAGTTTACCCTCCGGGACTTCGTTAACTAGATAAAATCCTACTTTAGCTATAAGGTAAAGAAGATACGGTCTAACGGAGAGCTATTTACGAAGGATATCTTAAATTAGCTTCGAAAAAGGGGCATTTTACCCCTCCTATTAGCACCGAATACCTAGGCCTAGATAGAAAGGGCCCGTACGATAAGACTTACTATAAGGCTTCTATACGACCTTTAGAGGGAAGTCGTTAAGACCGCCTATTACCTTCGGAACCGGACCTTAAGGGACCCTAGGGGACTAAGGGACTATAGGGACCTAGAGACCCTTTTTAAGACCTAAGGAATAGACTAGAAATCCCCCCTCGAGCTCTTTACGAAGAAGAGGGCCTCGCTAGCCTACCTTCGTGCCTACGGCTATAAGGTATACGTAATAACTACCGATATATAGCTAAAAAGGAAGAAGAAAAGAAAGCTTAATCCTAGAGCCTTTATTAGTTACCTCGTTAGTTATAATTCTACGAATGTCTTCCGGATCTAGATTCCTCTTCTATAGAAGGTTATTTCGACTAGGGATATAATTTTCAACGAATCTAGCTTCTTCGACGGAAAGAGGGATTAATAGCCCCTCTTACTCTCTTAACGTTAGCTAATTTAAAAGATTTAAATCCCCCCTTCCTAATAGTCTTAAGAAGAAGTCCTAGACGAGGAAACGGAAGAAGAAACCGACGTCGAAGTAGTCGAGGATAACGCCGACTTTAAAGAGGAAGCTATTAGATTAGATAATCTAGACGAAGAAGGAGACTATAGGAAAGCGGTAGAGCTAGAATACGCCTACCTACCTACGCCTCCTCCTACGTAAGAAGAAGATCTAGAAGCAGCTTTTTTAGTTAGTCTTCCTATCTTAGCCCCTAAGGGGGTAGGAAAGGCACCTCTCTTAAAGGATTACCCGGCTGCCTTTTTATCCCTACTTCGAGAAGCAAAGGAAGGTATAGGGCCCGATACGGATACTAAAGAAGACTAACCTCTCCCTTATTTCGATCGTTTTTCCGACTTCTATCTAACGCCTATAGAAGACGGTTCCTACGGAGCATTTATAGCAGGCCGGCTCTTTAAGCTATAGCTATTAGCAAGGAAGGCATATAAAAGAGACCTCCCGGACCTACTAGCAAACCAGAAGTAGCTAGAAAGACACCCTTTTAGAGACTAGTTTTTCTAGGCCTAGAAAGACTACCTAGCCTTATACGAAGAGATAGGGTCTTTTAAAGAGGTCCTTAAGGAAAAGGCAAGAGGAAAACAGGTCCTTAGCTATAAGTAGGTCTTTATCTATAAGACTAATAAACACGGCTTCCTTTAGAAGTGCAAAGCCCGGCTAGTTATCTATAGGAATTAATAGGAAAAAGGGGATCTACCTACTAAGGCAACCACCTTAGTAGGGATGTCTTTTTAGACCCTTATAGCTATAGTAGTAGAATTTAACCTCGAACTCGATTAGATAGATATAGTTAACGCCTTTATTAACTGCCTACTTAAGGAAGAAGAAGTTATCTATATGCGACTTCCTCTTAGTTTCTAATAACTAGGAAAGGTTCTATAGCTTAAGAAAGCTCTATACGGACTACGAAGATTACCCCTTCTTTAGCAATAGCATTTAATAGGTTCCCTCGAAGCCCTAGGCTTTAAGAAAGTCCCTTAGGAACCGTGTATAATATAGAAGGGTAAAATCACGGTCTTCTTCTACGTCGACGATATTATCTAGGCCTACCTAAAAGAGGAAGAAGCTACTGCTAGGGAGGCTATACGAGGCCTATAATAAAGGTATAAGATAACTAGGCTAGGGGAGCTAAAGTAGTTCCTAGGGATACGAATCCTTAGGAATAGGTCCTAACGGACTATCTAGCTTACCTAAGACGCCTATATCGATAAGGTCGCTTATAAATTCCTCCCTAATTCCCTTAATAAGAAGCTTCCCTCTACGCCTATATTAGACGAAGAGCTTTTACTTAATCCGTCCTTTTAAGCTAGGGAGTAAGAGAAACACTAATATTAATAGAAGGTAGGCTCCCTGCTTTTTTTAGCTATTTCTACTGGACCGGATATCTCTTTTACGGTCTCCCGGCTAGCTAGGCATAACTAGAATCCTAGCCCTAGGCATTAAGAAGTAGTAGATAGAGCTATCCTTTATCTCTATTTAACGAGATTATACGGTCTACGCCTAGGAGGGCAGGGAAGGAAACTAGCTGCCGAAATCTTCCTTTATTTAAGCGATTTATCCTTTACGGATAATTCCTTAGATAGAAAGAGCTTATAGGGGTATATTATATCCCTTTTTAGAGGAACCATTGCTTAGAGAGCTTCGAAACAAGCTACCGTTACTATATTAAGTACGGAGGCAGAGCTACTAGCTCTTTTAGAAGCGTTAAAAGAAGCGATTTTCCTTAGCCGGCTACTAATATCGTTACGACTATAAATTCCGTCCCCGTTAGCTATAGAATGCGATAATACATAGACTATATAAATTCTTACGGAGGAAAATAGTAAGCTATCGACCTAGCTACGGTATATCGATATCTACTAGTATTAGTTACGCTAAGAGGTCTAAAGGGGACTTATTTCCGTCCGTTAGGTTCTAACGGTATCGATAAAAGCCGACGGTCTTACGAAGCCCCTACTAAAGTAGAAGCTAGCTGTCTTTTTATAGTAAATTAGGCTAGAAGACGTTCGAGAGAAGCTATCCTTAGAAGCCCGCCTTAAGAGTCTACGAGAGGAGCTAATAGCACGTAGGAGGAAGGAGACGTCTATAGCCGAAGAGAGGAATTAGGACTTATCCTAGAGGAGGGCCCCTAGCTTAATTAGGACTTATTCTTCTTAAAGGCCCCCTTTTTAGGGACTTGTCCTTAGAGAAGCCCCCCTTTCTTATAGGACTTAATTTCCTCCTTAAGGCCCCTTTTCCTAAAGTAGGTCTAAAAGAGCCTAGGGCTAAAACCCGGATTTCTCGAGTAGGGGATAAGTATAGACTAAGACCTCCTCTATACGCTCACCGGCCTAGGTATTTAGCTTTACCCTTTCTATAAGGGCAGGCTATAGCTAAGGGGGTGTGTCGCGAAGCGTGGCCTAATTTCGTAGTTCTCGGAGATATCCCTTAGCACGAGGGACCTAGGAAGCTAAAAAATAGGTTTTAAGGAAGGAGCTAAAAGGAGGTGTAGAGAGGAGGGTAGGGGTAAGAGGGGAAGCAGAAGTAGCGATAGCTTCCTATAAAGGTAGCGAGAGATAAGACGGATATACCGGCAACGGCTAGAAAAGAGGGGAAAAACCGGCAAAAAGCTCGGTAGTCGAAAGGATATTAGTAGCTTCTTTAAGCAGGATCTTCTATATTAATTAAGATGCTAGACGGGTATAAAGAAGGGCGTTAGATAGAGGAAAGAAGGAGAATTAAGGCAATATAACAATTACTCCCCTACTATAATTACTGCTCCCGTAAGAATCAAATCTCTCTGCCCTGCCTATCTAACCCCTTACTTTTAATTTTACCTTCGTGCATTTTTATATACTTCTCGTATCTCTCTTCGCGAGACTACTAGTCTTAGAAACTTACGTCTTTATTTTAATATAGGTAGCTAGTTTTCTAGTTAATTAGTAGGTTACTCTCCTATAGCTATAGAAGCCCTAATATAAGGTTATATTCTTTAATATCTATAATATTAAAGTTAACTTATTTATTATAGCCCTAGATATTAATATCGAGGTAATTAATCTCTATATTAATAATTCCGTTATTATAGTTAAAGGCCTCTCTTTTAATATTTATAAGTTTATATAGATCTATCTTATATCTTTATATAAGTTAGTAACGATTAATAACTCTAGGTAAAACGTAATTGCCTATTGCGCTATAGTCTAAAAGTATATACGCGTAATATCCCGCGATTTAAATATCTAATACTATTTAGTTACTATAGCTTACCGTTATTATATATAGGGTCCTTAGATTTTATTATATCGTGCTAGTCTATAGCCCTTTTATAGATAGCGTACCTCGTTTTTTACTTAGTCCTTATTCTTTTTATTTAGGTATTCTTCTTTAATTTATTATTAATACCGTTTCTTTATATTTTCGTCGCGTAGTATTATATTAAGGCTTAAGAGACTAATTTTTTATAGCTAATTAAAGATTTCTTATTTCTTAATACTATATCGTTTATATTATACTACTTTATAGTTAATTATATACTATACTTTATAATTTTATTTATTTTTATACTAAAGGTTAAGTTTTCGTTTAGTATCTTTCTATTTTTTATATAGTATTTCTATATCGATTTTTCCTTAGTCGAATACGGCTTATAGCCTTTATATATATTACTAATAATCTTTTAGTATACTATTATATTATTTATACTATACTTATACTTTTTTATATTTATAAACTCTATAGTTTAAGTATATATATTCGTTATAATCTTCTTTATTATATTTAATTCGTTATATAAGTCTTTAAAAGATTAATAGTTTAAATACCTTAGAGCGAGTAGCGTTATACTATTCCTTTATTTTAGCGAGTTTATAGATTTTATATATCTCTAAAAGATATCTTATTAGTAAACCGTAATTATCGCGGTATTTAAGTACCGTACTATAATCGGGTTCTAATAATATAACTTAGTCGTTTAGGTAGCGTTAATTAATTTTCTAGTAGTCTAGTTTTATACTTAGGTAGGGTTTTAAAAGTACTTATCCTTTAAACCTAACTAAGAAGGCGTTATATTATACCTTTATTTAGAAGTATATTATATAATCTAGGTAGACGTATAATATCTATAAAATATACTTATAGTACTTATAAGTAAGTAGTATTTATAGATCGTCTCTAAATTCTCTTTATAGTTACTATTCTTATTATAAAGCTATAAAGGTATTAACTACGGTAATAGCTATAGCGTAGTCTTCTCCGCGTAGTACCGGTTAATATCGAATTAATATAGCTTATTAGGTTTCTATAAGAATTTAAGGTATTTATTAGGTTTTAATTTTAAGTATTTCTTTAAATTCTTTAAAGTATAAAGCGTATTTTTTAATCGTAGTATTTTCCCTTAGTAGTAAAGGTAGTAGTATAAGTTTATTCTTATCTTCTATTTCTCTAAGTATTTCTTATTTTTTAGAGCTTATATCGTCGATACTTCGCTATTCCTCTTTAAGTTATTATCTAAGTTTTATAAGTATAAAGGCTATATTTATATCTTCTTTATTATATTACTTATAGACTACCTATTGCTATTATCGATTTTTATTTTATATATCCTCTTAAAATCGTTTACCGTTCTTCTTAATCTAGTCTTAGGAGACTCCTTTAAGATAGGGGTATTTTAGTTCTACGAATTTAACTTATTTCTATATTTTAAGATCCCTTTATTATATTATTATAAAGGTCTTCTTTAGTAGCTTTAAGAACTATTTAATACCGTTCTTATCGCTTAAGTATACTATATATTTATCGTTATAATATATAGTCTAACTAAGGAGTTTATACTTTAGTTCCTATTTATTAATAGCGTTTAAGTATTTCTTACCTTCTAGGGCTAGTACTTAATAGGTTTTCTTTTCCTTATAGGGTTATCTATATTCCTTAAAGTAATATCTAAGTTTCCTATAGTTAAAATACTTTCCTTTACTTTTCTATATTATATCTAGATCTATCCTACCTAGGTTAGTTATATAGGCGTAGGTAATAGGAGTTTCGCGCTTCTTTTTATAGTTAGCGCGTTAGTTAAAGTTATTTTTATAGGAAGGGTTCTAGTTTCCTTTTCCTTATTTCTTTTCTTAGCGTCGCGCATACTATCTATCGTCGATTTATACTACTATAGTAATATAGTCTAAGAGGTTATTAGGTCGATTTTCCTTATAAAGCTCGTCTTTAACTTCTTCTTTAAGCCTATTATAGAATCGTAATATAAGAGGTTCGTTATCTTAATTAAGCTTTAAGGTAACTTAATAGAACTTTATAATATAATCTAATACTAAGATCCTTTATTAAAGTTCTTAAAGTTTTTATTTAGCTTCTTATTCCTTATTAGTTATTCTAAATACCTTTATAATAGCTTCTTTAAATCCTTAGAAACTAATAAAGACTTCGTTTATCTTATTATCTCGTTGCGCTAGTTAGTTATCGAGAAAGTCCCTTATAATAGGTCTAAACTAAGCGAGTGCTATTCTAAATAAATAATTTCCTATATAGAGTACCTTTTCGACTAGGTCTAAGAGTTTAGTAAGGTAAAACTAGTAGTAGGCCTTAAGTTAGGTAAGAAAGTCTTAAAGCGTGCTATAAGTACTATTAAATAGTCCTAGCTATTTTAGTTTAACTACTTCTTTAAGGTCCTTAACTTATCTATTGCCTTTTTTATTCTTAAGTAACTATACCTTATATCGAAGGGTAATAATCTCGCGTATTATATCCTAAGGCAATATAGTAGCTCTAAAGTTAGTTAATCTAGCTTACTATATAGGTATATTAATAGTTATAATATTGCTTAAAGTAACGTAGTATTATACTAAATAAGAGCTTTTAATATATAATAGCTAGTATTATTCCTAAGGGATAAACCTATCGAGGGGTTTATATTAGTAGATATAATAGGGCGTGGTCTAAGTAATAATAAGTATATTACGTTAATAATAAGTTAGAGGTTATAGACCGTAGACTATAACTAAGTAATTAAAATTAGAGATAGAATTATAATAAAGATCTATATTAAAAGTTAGAGAGCTATCTATTTAAAGGAGTAAAAGTAGGTAGCTATATATACTTATAGAGACTATCCTTAGATTACGGTCCTAGCCGTAATCCCCTTTATAGCTTACTATAGCTTACTTATAAGCTATACTCCTAAGTAGTAATCTATCTATATAAGGCTTACTTAGCTTATATACGCTCTAGGTAAGCTAAGCCTAAGTAACTTCTTATCCTAACTATTATTCCGAGCCGCCTTATTACGTAAACGTAGCCGGCTCTCTTATGGCCCGCTAACTATAGTCGTAATACTAGGTAGCCTATAATACTAAAGTTATAAACGAGCTAGACTAGCTTCCCTTAAAGCTTATTTTATTTATCTAGCTTTAGTAGTTTATCTTTCTTCTTAGCTTTTATAGTATATAGCGCGCCCGGTACTTATAGTCTCCCCTACTAATATAAATACCCTTATAGGTTAATATAATAGTTAGCTACCTATACCTTTAGCTTTAGCTTTAGATCGAGGTATTAAGCGCTAGACTTAATAGCGCGGCGTACGCTCTTATAAGTATAGTCTAGAAACGATATCTTATCTTATAAGTATTAAAGGACCTTATCTTAAAATATCTACGCTATATATACCCTTAGGCCGGTCTATCCCTTCTTACTAAGCTAAGGTAAAGGTATAAGGGAAAGCTTATTTATTAGTACCGCGCCTCCTTTTACTAAGGAAGCTCCTATATAAGTCTATAGCGCCTCTTATAAGATAAGCTATAGATCCTAGGCCTTAATATCTACTCTTATTAGCCGGTCTTAGTCCTTTTAAGAAAGCGCGTTTAGGACTATAAAGTCCTACCTTAGCTAGTACTTAATTAAGAAGTTAAAGTATAAGAGATACTTTACTTAATAGGCTTATCGCTTTAAGAGGTATTAGTAAGTTATAAAGTACTTAAGGTTCTTATAGTCTATAAAAACTTTAAAGCTCTTATAGCTTTAAAGCTCCGCTTTCTATTACTTAAGGTAGCTAATAATCGCTAGTATCTCTTTATTATAAATAGTATAATTTTACTTTACTAAGGTTAGCTTATAAGAGTAGAATGCTATTAGTTACTTATACCTATTTACCTCTTAAAAGAGCGTTCCTTTAAGCGCCTAGCCGCTATAATCTACTTCGACTAATATAGACCGGTTAAAGTCCTACTAAAGTAGTACTAGGGCTTATAAGAATAGGTCCTTAAGCGTATAGAACGCTCCTTCTTATATAAGCCTTTAATAAAAAGCGGTCTACTTCCTAGTAATCTTATTTAAAGGTATTATAATATAAGAGAAGCCCTTAATAAATATCCTATAGTAGTTCGCGAACCTAAGAAAGCTTTATATACTTATTTATATAGTTAGGGCCGCTTAGTCTTAAATCGCTTAAATCTTTATAGGATCCGCCTATATATCTATACCTATATAAATAATAAAGCCTAGGTACTTAACCCTCTTAACCTTAAATTTATACTTATCTAGGTTAAGGTAGAGCTTATAAAGTTAGAAGCGCTTTAAGACCTTTTATACTTTCCTTATATAGTCCTTATAAGAGCTACTTATATAGATAAGGATATTATCTATATATATAAAAGCAAACTTATTAAGGAAGTCTTAAAGTATATTATTAATATAACGCTAAAAGGTAGCGAGCGCTCTTAAACGGCTAAAAGGTATTATAAGCTACTTAAATAAGCTATAGTATATATAGAACGCTATCTTTTACTTATTACCCTTTAAGATCTATACCTTATAAAACGCTTATTTTATATCTAGCTTTATAAACTACTTTACTTTTAAGAGGTTATAAAGTATATCTAAGATTAAAGGTAAGGGGTAGCAGTCTAGCTTTATAATTACGTTTAAAGCCCTATAGTTATAATAGAACTATATCTTACCCCTTAGTTTATATATAAATAAGACCGGCGCTCTTACCTTAAAGCTACTTACTAAAATAAAACCCTTATTTAAGAGGTCCCTTAGCGTCTTCTTTAGTACTAGTAGCTCTATATATAATATTCTATATAGCGGTCTAAATAGTATAAGTATATAAGGGAATATATATTATAGTACGATTAGTTAGGTAGAAGAGATAGCTAAAGGTACTATACTATATATATTATATTCTCTTTATTATAAGACTAAAGCTTATAAAAAGAAGGATTCTTTTCTCTTTTATTTAAATAGTAAGTAGTCTATAATATATAAGCGGGGTAAGTATAATTCCTTACTAATACCCTACTAATATATTAGTACTATATACCTAGGTGCTTTATTAGCTTATACCTCTTAGTAGCGCTCTTATAATTATCTCCCTTTTTATATAGATATCTTAGCTATATCTTAAATATATATTACTTTTACTATACTATATATATTTAGTTAAGAAAAGAGGTAGTTTTAGTTATATATCGCGCGTATATACTTATATAAGTATATATTAGTCTATACTTTATAATATTAATAGTTATTATACTAGCGGTTACTACTAAGTAACTATTATAGTATCGCCTATATAACGGCCGCGTAACTATAATATAAAGAGTATATATATATATCTCTTACTTCTTTTATTTTATTTTCTTCTTTAACTCTTCCTCTTATAATTACTATAGAGTTTTATACCTTTTTTTATTAATCCCTTATACCTTACTTATTAAGGTGCTCTTAATTAGCTATATTTTCTTAGGGGTTTCCTTAACGCGCTATAAGTAGTACTATAGATATACCGCGACCTATAACTAAGTAAGTTTCCCTTTAACTTTAAATATTATAATTAATAAGCTAATCTTTCTTAAGGCCGCTACTCTTATATTTAGTAACCGGGCTAATATAGTTACTATCGTTAAGTACCTACGCGAGCTTAATAAGCTAAAGACTAGTAATAAGGATACTAAGGACGATAGCTTAAACGCGGGCGTGCTTATTTTTAAGGAGGCTAATTAGCGCTATCTTATTATTATAGTATAGTATTTAGCTAAGGCTTTTAACGCCGCTAAGATAGCCTATCGTAAGTCCTTTAAGACTATAGGTATATAAAAGTCTATTATTATAAGTTTTATCTAACTATTTTATTAGCGACCGCTTAACGATATACTAAGTTAAGCGTACTAACTACTATATACTAATTAATAAGCGCCGCGAGCTTATTATTCGCCTTAACCCCGCGCCTTTATTTAATATCGCTTATATAAGCCTAGAGTACTAGGCCTAGGAATCCTAGTTAAAACTCTACCTTATTAATAGTAATATAAGCTATACTTCGTAGTAATACGCCTTACTATTTACTAAGGCTAAGGTAAGTTCTATATTAATAAAGATAGGTCTCGACGTAAAAGATAAGGAAGGAGTAAAGGATAAGGTAGTTCTAGTATTTCTAGAGGTATTTAGTATAGTAAAGGGGGCGCTTTAGTTAGTTCCTACTATACTAGTAAAGAAGAGGGGTGGTTAAAAGTAATAAATAAGTCTTATCTTTCTTTTATTTAGTTATAACTATCTTTCTCTCCTTTATTATTAAGGTCTTAATAAAGTTATAGTTTAGTTTTATTTTCCTTAATAATATTTAATAGGTAGTATAGATAGTTTTCCCTTATTCTCCTATCTTACTATTTTATATATAGTTATAAGATATTTAGGCGTCCTAATATATTAATAAGTTAGTAGTAATTTAATAAGGATTCGTTACTAATTTAGTAATATCTCCCTATACTAATAGGTTTCCTTACTTTACTTAGTCTTATACTTCTTTTTCTTAGTTAAGTAAGTAGTATATTCTTTAATAAGGTCTTAGCTATTTACTATATCTTTAGTATTAACTTATTAGTTATACTTAGCTAGCTATCTTTTTTATTTAATAAGGAAAAAGGTATTACCTTTAAATCTCTTTTAGTCTTTAATCTCTTAGACTTCCTATTTACCTTTATTATCCTTTAAGTCTAGTATTAATAGGGTTTCGCTATCTTTATAGGTGCCTTTTCTCTCTTTTTATAGCTCTAAGAAACTAATATAGAAAACGTTATAAAGGCGTAAGTACTTTTTAAGGAGTATAAGATAATATACTTACTTTTTAATAGCTTATAAGACCTAAAACGGTCTAATATACTTAAGTAAGAGTTTTCTTTTTTTATCCTTAAAGTATAAGTTCTTTATCGATAGTACTATAAGGTCTCTTACTTTTAGTATAAGCGGTTAGTACCTTAAATTATAGTATTTTACTTACGATTTAATAGCCTTTCCTTAGTATTCCTTAAGCTTCTTTTATAGCTCCTATAGCTTAGTAACTCTTACTCTTACTTTAGGTACCCCCCTTTAAATAATATCGTCCTTAGTATTAATATAGAAGTTTAGTTAGTAACCTATTAACGCTCTATTAAGTAATAACCTAGTTATTATATTCTTTATATTATTATATATAAATTAAGTAATATATAAAAGTAACGCTTAGTTAGTTTATTCTAAGTTAGTAAAGTATCTTAAGTAGTACTATATAGCTTAGTTTATTTATTTTATTTACTTATTAGTTTATAGATAAAATACTATTAATAGCCTATGTTTTACTTATAAAATAAAATAGAGATCTAACTAAAACTTACTTATAAATAAGAACCCTTTATCTAAGATAATACCTTTTAGAGGTCTATATACTAATTTAACTTAGTAATAGAATAATTCTACTAGCTCTAGAGCTATTAATATCTTAGAGATAGGAAAGAAGAGGTAATACTTAGTATATTAGTCTATAATTACTAAGATCGTATTAGCGTCTTATTTATTATACTATACTTTAAGTAGACCTATAGTAAAGTCTATTAATAATTCTTCTTATAGTAATATAAGATATAGTAACGATTATATAGTACTATAAGGGCGATGCCTCTTAGATACTATACCTTAATATACTAAGTATAACTAAATATATTTATTTATATCTTTTATTATTTTATCTTAATAAAAGTTCCTTACTAGTAGTTCGCTAGTACGTTAAGAGCTAAAGTATCCTATTAATAGATTATTATAGAAGAGCTATATTAGCTCTTACTATAAAGCTACTTCTAAAAGTACTATAATATAACCCTTTTATAGTAGTAGTCTATCTAAGTATACTAACTAAAAACCCTTCCTTTTTAAGAAGTTTTTAGTCTCCTTTAGCCTATTAATCGCTATATTAACCGACTAAGTACGTTTTAGTAACTTTAGTAATAGTTCTAGAACTTTTACTATATAAACCTTTATATAGTAAGCCGCTTCTTTAGCGGTCTTCCTTAAAAGTAACTATTTATAACTAGCTCTCTCTTTAGCTTAATTAGCTAATTATTTAGGTCTCGCGCCCGAATTATTATAGTTTCGCTATAAATAAGCTTATATATTTTCCTTATATAAAGTCGCTTTACTATACTTATATTAACTTAAGGTTAAGTATCTCTTTACTTATAAAAACGCTTTATTATTTCTTTATATAAATATAGTATTAATAGTAGCTAGCTTTACTTATAGCTTTAGTAATAGTTTTATAGATAAGGGCTTTTCGCCCTTATATCTAGGCATTCTTAATAGCGCGTCTACTAAGTTTAATTTACTTATATAATACTTAATTATAAAGTTAAATAGTACTAAATATATATACTATCTTACTTACTTCCTATTTAAGGAGGTCTAGTATATAAACGTTTAAAGGTTATAATAGTCTAATAATACCTTTACTTTATATACTACCCTTTTAACGTAAATCGCTAGTATTTAAATAACTTAATAATAGCGAATAGTTCTTAGTTTAAACTACTATAATTAAGTTTAGCTCTAGTAAACTTCCTTAACTAAAATACGATTAAATTATAACGCCCTTTATTATTAGGTTAAGAGATAATTCTTACTATTACGAATTACGATATATTTATTTTAATATAAATATATCTTTTTAAATTATAATATTAAAGGAGTAAGGCTCTTTAAAAGGTATTCTTAAGAGCTTAAAACGCTACTTATTTAGTAGGGTTTAGCTCTATACTCCCTAGCTTCTTCTTATTCTTACTCCTTTTTAGTAATATAGTTAAGGGCGCTATAACTCTAAAGTACCTATATATAAATTATTAGTAAATATTATAGAACCTAAGGAAAACTTAAATATTATAGTAGGTTATAGGTTTAAGCTATTAAGCTATTACCTCTACTTATTAAGGGTCTATTAATACCCTATTAATAGATAAAATAAACCTAAGGAACTTAACTAACTATTAATAAAAAGTATACTTTAGTAGTTTTATATAGAGCTTTATAGCCCTTAGCCTTTCTATTACTTATCCTAAGTATTTAGTATATTCTTTTCTTATCTTAGAGTATATAAGGATATTATTAAGGTAAACTATATAGATTATATTTATAAGCCCTTTAAGCGCTTAATAGATATAGCTCTAAAATATAGCTAGTATATTAGTAAGTCTAAAGGGTATTACTAGGTATTTAAAATATCTATAATACGTTTAAAAAGCGGTCTTTTATTTATCTCCTTCTTAAATTTAAATATATTAATATATATTCTATATATTAAACTTAGAAAAATACTTAGCTCCTTAATAGCGGTTAATAATCTTTAAAATAAGGGGTAAAGGGTATTAATTCTTTTATATAACTTAGTTAAGTCCTTAGTAGTCTATATATAGCCGTAAAGTACTATCTATTTTTAAAATAAAAAGAATAAGCGCCCTAGCTAGGCTCTTTAACTCCTAGATTATTTTCCTTTTTATTACGTCTTAGATCTAGTCGCGTAATACTTAGAGTTCCCTTTATAATAAAGGGTAAATCGGTTTATAAGGGGGTTCTATATTAAGAATTAAATTAATTAAGTAATCTATTCCTTTTCTAGCTAGTAGTAAGTCGGATTTATTAGCTAAGAAAGTATCTTTAAACTAATAGAAAGTCGGTAGGATCTTAGCCTATTCTTTTTATAAAATCTCTTTATCTTTATCTTTATTTAGTAGTAGGATTAGCTTAGGGTTAAGCGCTATTATATATACCCTTACTTTATTCTTATATTCTTAAAGGAATCTATAAGGGGTTTATAGGGTTTTACTACCTAGTTAATACTTAAACTATTACTATTATTTTTATAGGATAATATAGATATATTTATCTTCTAAGGTAGTAACTAATAAAAGAATTAGTACTTAATTATTTAGCGTTAACTTATCGGTATTAATATAGAAATAAGTAATTATCTTTTTAGTGCCTCTTATATTTATTATTTAAAGTAGTACTAACTATACTCTATACTCCCTTACCTTATTATTATTAAGCCTTAATAACTTAGGGTATAATAGCGCTACTTATAGTAATCCTTACTATTAAGTAAAGTTTACGTTTATAAGGTTAATAGTACTATAAGTATCTAAGTATATAGGGACTTTAATAGGGTTTCGCCTTAATATCGTTATAAGAGTTTTAAGTAACTATCCTATAAGTATTAAGTTTACTAAGGGAGAAGTATTTACCTTAATATCTTACCTTTTTCTTATTTTATAATATTAAGTTTAAGAGTCTTTACTAAGGTTTTTACTTTTAAAGAATTAATATATTTTATAGATAGGTATCTTAGCTTATTATATTAGAAATATATAATTCTTAATTAAGTAAAAGATCCTCTTCCTTAATAACGTCTCTTAGTTTAACCCTTAGTAAGTATATCGCTAGCTTACTAGTTATTAGTCGAATTAATAGTATTTCCTTAATAATTTAGCCTAGCTTATTATCCTTTTAATTCCTTTCCTTATATATACTACCTTAAGGTATAGTACTATTTTTATTCCTAGTTCCTTTAAGGGTAAATATAGTATTAGTACGTTAATTCTTATTAGTAATAATATCCTAATATTATTAAGCGACTTATATAAGCTCTTCCTATTAATAGGTATAAATAAGTATTAAGTAGAGGTTAATTTAGTCTTAAAGTTATAGCTCTAACTTAGCGAAAAATATAAGAGTACGCGCCTTTTTTAATAAGCGTTTAAAATACCTATCTAAGGAATTAAGGTATAAGCTAAACTCTAAAAGGGACTAGCCTTCTTATTAGTAAGCCTCCTTTAATTATATCGCTAATAGTATCTCCTTATTTATAGTATCCTTAATTAAGATAAGTATCTATTCCTTAAAGTATACCTAATCTATACTATATTTAGTTTAGTCGATTAGCGTTTATTCTTTAAGGTATTAATGCTATCTCGCTTTATAGTCGCTATATATATAATTTACAATATAAAAGATCTTTATTTTATCGCGACGAAAACGTCTAGGCGCTACCTTAAAGGCGTCCTTTAAATCGTAAGTCTAGTTTAGACGTTTCTATATATTAGTAAGTTAAGATAATTAAGCGATAATTTTAAACTTAACCTCGCCCGCGCGACTACTATTTAATTTAAGGGAGTAGGACTATTAACGCTTCCTTAAATAGATAGCGATAGTACTAGTACGTATAGTAATTTCCTCCTTTAATTATATAACGCGATCTTATAAGCGTTTTATCTCCTTTAGCTCCTTAACCTATACTTATAAAGCTATAAGCTTTTCCTTATAAGACGGTTATCTTACGCTTATAGGTAGCGATATCTTTAATATAGTTATAACGCTATTTATAGTAAGGGTCTATTCTAAGGATATATCTTTTTATTCTTTATCTCTTAAGTAAATACTTAATATATATAATAAAGAGGCCTTAACTAGTTAACTATTACGTCGCGCTATAAGAGTATTATATAGTTTTCTTTAAGTAGCTATCTTTACTAAGTAACTAAAAAAGGAAGCTTTAAAAATTATAAGGGAATATATATTATAGTACGATTAGTTAGGTAGTAGAGATAGCTAGAGGTACTATACTATATATATTATATTCTCCTTATTATAAGACTAAAGCTTATAAGAAGATAGAATTTTTCTATTTTATTAAAATAATAAGTAGTCTATAATATATAAGCGGGGTAGGTACGATTCCCTACTAATACCCTACTAATATATTAGTACTATATACCTAAGTACTTTATTAGCTTATACCTCTTAGTAGCGCTCTTATAAAGTAGTTTTTACCCTTTCTTATTAGTATAAAGTATAATCCTATAGTTTACCTTTAGCTTATATAGGTTAAGCTTATCTACTTCCTAGGACTTAAATAGCGGTAGGAGGTTATAAAAGCGCTCTAGTATTTATTATTATAGCTTAAAGGGCGACTTTAGCTTCTTTATCTAAAAGGCCTTATTAATATCCGCTAAGCTAACTATATAAACCGCTATATTAGCCGCTACCTAGCCTTCCTTTTACTTTACCTATTATATAGTTCCTATAAAGATAGAAGTAAGGACTTCTTAGGCTAAGTATAAAGCTTATATACTTAGTCTAACGCCTATAAAACTATTATTATAGTAGACTTACTATTATATAGGCTTAAACTATAGCTTTATTTAGTATAAAACTAAGTATAACTTTATATATAATAACTAGGGTTTCTTAAGGATTAAGGGAAACTCTAGTTAAGGGATTATATAGGCTACGATAAGCTTATAGTAACTATCGACCTCTATAGCTAGCTATATAATGCCCTTAATTACTATACCTTCTATCGCGCTTAAGGCGCCCTTTACTTACCTTAGGGCGATCTTTTTTACTAGTACTTATATCTCTTACGTAAGCGCCTCGTTAACTATAGCGTAGTACTAACGTTAGCTACCTAGCTTATAGTATACCCCCCTTTTAATATATCCTTACCACCCTCGCGCCGATATTAATATTATATCCTAACCGCGTTTTCTTATATACCTTCTATTTAATAATTATAAATAATATACTATTTAAATTACGATGCCTCGAGCTTCTAAATATACTAAAGATTAGCTCTAAGAAGCACTTTTCGATATTAGAAATAGGATACCGTAGATATATACTAGTCGTAAGTAGGGTATTCTAAGAGGCACGCTTTAAACGCGTCTTAAAGGCGCCCTACTAATAAGAGAGGCATAAGAGTTATATTAGCGGCTTAGTTAAGAGTAAGAGAAATACCTTAAGGACTAGATTCTTACCTAAGCCGCCCTTAGGCTGCCCCCTATATACTTTTAGCTTAAGGAATTCGCTAGCTATATTATTAGAGCTAGCAGCGACCTTTGCTTACTTAGGAAAAATTAGGTATTAAGCTTTTTAGCCTATAACTAAGAAGTTAGTACGATTAAAGGTAAAGCTCTCGATTCTACTTATATTAACGGCGCCTCTATAGCTTAGATTATAAAGTAGTTTTAGTTACTTAACCTACTAGCTTTATAGGTAATTCTACTAGAATTAGGCTTTAATATAGACGAGATAGGTATCCTTAAGGGCCTTAGCTATAACGGCCTTATACTAGGGAGCTTAGAGAAGAAGGAGACCCTTAAAAGGCGGCTTAGATCGCGTTATTAAACTATAATAGTTAAATACGTCTCTACTATAGGTTAAGCCCTAACCCCCCTTATAATCTTTAAAGGTTAAGACCTTTAATACTAAATGTTCCTTAACGAACTTAATTTTCTAAAGGATTAGAACTTCGTAGCCTCCCTAAGAAGCTAGATAAGCGTTAAGATCGCGATTTAGTAGCTTAAAGATATCTTTATCTTATAAATAAGAAAGCAGCTATAAAGCAACGTTCTTCTTATATTAAATAGCTATAGAAGCTATTAGACTAAAGATTTTATATATAAATACTTCTAGTATAGTATATATCTCCTTTTCTTACTACTATACGCTTCTTACGTCCTTTAACCTCTCGATATCTTAGTTTTTACCCTAATTAAGGGCGCTTACTAATACGAGCTTAAAAAAATCGTAACTTTTAATAATATAACGCCTCTTAATAAAGCTCTCTTCCTTCGCTACTATTATTAAACGCGGTAGACTAGTCTAATAGAAAGAAGTATTAAAGGAGGGTAGTAAGGGGCCGGTCTTTAGCTAGTTAATATAGTAAAGCCCTTAACGAGCCCCCTTATCTTATAATAGCTAAAGATACTATTAACGCCGCTAAAGAAAAAGAACCTTAGCTCTTAGATAAATAACGATGCCTTTAAAATACTAAGACGATTATAAGAAGTCCGTAGCTTTATTATTAGCCTAGTAAAGCGCGGGAGAGCTAACTATATAACCTAAGTACTTTTTAATAAAATTAGCCGCTCCCTCGACTATTAGAATTTATAGCTTATAATAGTATAGCTATATATATAATAACTTAAGTACTACGTATATTATCTATAGCCTTATAAGTAGAAAAAGATATTATAAGACCTTAATAGCCGCTTTATATATATTAAATAAGTCCTTAAGATAAGAAAACGGCTTAAACGTATCCTTAAGCCGTCTACTATTATAATAGCTAATTAGAACATAGATTTTAAAGCTCTATATAGTAGCTAGCAGCTTAAATAGCTAGAAAACACTAAATTAATCTATTATAATATTAAAATACAGCTTTAATTGCTATTAAAAGGTGCTTTCTTTACTATAAGAAAGGCACTAAAAGGGTAGTATACTATAAGTAAGGTAGCTAACGCTAGTAGCCCTTATTTATAAAGGTAGTAATAGGTAAAGAGTTATTAATTATAACCTATATTAAAGTAGGCTCCTCTTTTATATAGGCGGATAATTCTTCTTTCTTTTTTACTAGTACTAGTAATTAAGGCTCTAGAGCCTATCTTTATTTTAGAGCTACTCTTTTTCCTTTAAGCTTAGGGGCGCGAAGGCCTTTTTATTATCTAAGGTAAGGAGCGGTTTTATCTTTACCGCTTAAACTACTATAGGCTATTTAGCTAAAAGAAAGGGGCATTTTAATATAAAGTATATAAACGCACTATAATATAAGTAGTAGCCGTTAGCCTTTCTTTTCTTAATTTCCTCGCTTATTACTTACTTCGCTTACTACTTAAAATATAAGGTAGTATAAAGGATATTTAATAATAACTTCCTACTATATTTAGCTTAGTCTATATAAGTAGCTAATATTAAGGTATCCTTATTAGTATTAATAGTTAGCTATTCCTCTTATAAAGAAGCGGTAATCTTATTACCGCTATATAGTATATACTTATAAAGCTTTTAAAAACGCAGCGTTTACTTATAGCCTTATACTACCTTTATTAACTAGCTTATATACTTATTATAGGTAGTAAGTATAATTATAGGGATAGGTAGCTCTTATAAAGCTAGCGTAATTAAGTTCTATAGCTATATAAGCTTTACGCTATCTTCTTATACTATAGTTTCCGCCGCCTATAAGAGTATCTCTTTAAAGTTAAGGAGGAATTCGCTAAAGGTCTACCTATCTCTTTACCTAAGGGTCTATAGCTTATCTTATACCTTCTCTTACTCCTATATATTACCGAACGTATATTTAAGGTATTAAAAGACGTCCTATAGGTCGCTTTTACCCTTAAGGCCGCCCTTATCTTAGAATCTAGAGATCCGCTATATTTAAGGCTTTAATAGCGTATAAAGGAGTAAATACTACGCTATATCGCGATAGCTATTTAGGCCCTATTTCTCGTTTATTATAAACTTTATTTATAGCTAGCTAAGGAAGAAGTAAAAGGACTTAGGCTTACTATCTTAAGTTAGCTAAGGAAGCGGCTTTTATATTAGTAGTACCGCCGCCGTAACTAGTACTATAAAGGTTATAAGGGTTAACGCTAGTCTTATAGACGGCTTCCTTAGTATAGTAAGAACCTTATTCTTCTTACTAGCTATCGCGCTTTTAATTACTTCTAGGATAGCTATAATACTTTTTATCCGCTTAAGGGGTAGTAAGGTACTCCTTTAAGGAAGCGGTACCCTTTCTAAGGAGATATCTATTAAATCTATTAGTTAATAGCTTATACTATTATAAAGTAAGTAAAGATATATATATAGGTACCGTTTATAAAATAATATTAATAAGCTATATAAAGCTCTTTTATATATAGCTAGCTTATATATATAAGTATAAGATCCGGCCCTTTATATATAACTTATATAGCTTAGGCTATATCTTAAGCCTATAACCTATAATTCTTATAAAGAGAGATATAAGAAGTATATATAAAATATATAAAGGTAAAAGTAAAAGTAAGGGGTTAGATAGGTAGGGCAGAGATATTTAAATCTTATAGGGGTAGTAATAAAGGTAAGGGAGTAATTATTCTATTTCCTTTATTCTTTTTATTTCCTCTATCTAACGCCCCTCTTTATACCTATCTAGTATCTTAATTTATAAAGAAGATCCTACTTAAAGAAGCTACTAATATCCTTTTAACTACTAAGCTTTTTACCGGTTTTTCCCCTCCTTTCTAGCCGTTGCTAGTATATCCGTCTTATCTCTCGCTACCTCTATAGGAAGCTATCGCTACTTTTGCTTCCCCTTATACCCCTACCCTCCTTTCTATACCTCTTTTTAGCTCCTTCTTTAAAACCTATTTTTTTAGCTTCCTTAGTCCCTCGTACTAAGGGATATCTCTAAAAACTACGAAATTAAGCTACGCTTCGCGATATACCCTCTTAGCTATAGCCTGCCCCTTAAGAGTATAGCTAATATAGCTTTAGGCTAGTAAGTATATAGAGGAGGTTCTTAGCTTTATACTTCTCCCTTTACTTAAGGAAAGTAAGGGCCCTTTTAGGTCCCTAGGCTCTTTTAGACCTACTTAAGGAATAGGGGCTTAAAGAAGGGAAAGTCTTATAAGAAAGGGGGCCTTTTTAAAAGGGAAAAACCTAATTAAATAGGGGGCCCTTTAAAGGGAAAAACCTCTTCCTTTTCTTTAGCTATAGACGTTACCTTCTCGTACGTGCTATTAGCTCCTCTTATAGACTCTTAAGGTAGGCTTCTAAAGACAGCTTTTTTTAAACGTCTTCTAGCCTAATTTACTATAAAAAGATAGCTAGCTTCTACTTTAGTAAGGGCTTCGTAAGACCGTCGGCTTTTATTAATACCGTTAGAACCTAATAGACGGAAATAAGTCCCTTTTAGACTTCTTAGCGTAACTAATACTAGTAGATATCGATATACTATAGCTAGGTCGATAGCTTACTATTTTCCTTTATAAGAATTCGTATAGTCTATATATTATTATACTCTATAGCTAACGGGGTCGGAATTTATAGTTATAAAGAAATAAGTAGCTAGCTAAGGAAATTCGCTTCCTTTAACGCTTCTAAAAAAGCTAGTAGCTCTACCTCCGTGCTTAATATAGTAATAGTAGCTTGCTTCGAAGCTCTCTAAGTAATAGTTCCTCTAAAAAGGGATATAATATACCCTTATAACCTCTTTCTATCTAAGGAATTATCCGTAAAGGACGAATCGCTTAAATAAAGGAAGATTTTAGTAGCTAATTTCCTTCCCTACCCTCCTAGGTATAGACTATATAATCTTATTAAATAAAGATAAAGGATTACTTAGTCTATTACTTCTTAGTACCTAGGGCTAGGATTCTAGTTATGCCTAGCTAGCTAGGAGACTATAAAAGAGATATCCGGTCTAGTAAAAATAGCTAAAAAAAGTAGGGAGCCTACCTTCTATTAATATTAGTATTTCTCTTACTCCCTAGCTTAAAAGGACGGATTAGGTAAAAGCTCTGTATTTAATATAGGCGTAGAGGGAAGCTTCTTATTAAGGGAAGTAAGGAGGAATTTATAAGCGACCTTATCGATATAGGCGTCCTAGGTAAGCTAGATAGTCCGTTAGGACCTATTCCTAAGGATTTATATCCCTAGGAACTACTTTAGCTCCCCTAGCTTAGTTATCTTATACCTTTTTTATAGGCCTTATATAGCCTCCCTAGTAGTAGCCTCTTCCTCTTTTAGGTAGGCTTAGATAATATCGTCGACGTAGAAGAAGACTATAATTTTACCCTTCTATATTATATATAGTTCCTAAGGGACTTTCTTAAAGCCTAGGGCTTTAAGGGAACCTATTAAATACTATTACTAAAGAAGGGGTAATCTTTATAGTCTATATAGAGCTTTCCTAAGCTATAGAACCTTTCCTAGCTATTAAAAGCTTAGTAGAAGGCGTATATAGATAACTTCTTCTTCTTCCTTAAGTAGGCAGTTAATAAAGGCGTTAACTATATCTATCTAATCGAGCTTAAGGTCGAATTCTACTACTATAGCTATAAGGGTCTAAAAAGATATCCCTACTAAGGTAGTTGCCTTAGTAAGAAGATCCCCCTTTTCTTACTAGTTCCTATAGATAACTAGCTAGGCCTTATACTTTTAAAAGAAGCTATATTTATTAGTCTTATAGATAAAGACCTATTTATAGCTAAGGACCTATTTTCTTCTTGCCTTTTCCTTAAGGACCTCTTTAAAAGACCCTATCTCTTTATATAAGGCTAGGTAGTCTTTCTAGGCCTAGAAAAACTAGTTTCTTAAAGGGTGTCTTTCTAGCTACTTTTAGTTTACTAGTAGGTCTAAGAGGTCTCTTTTATATACCTTCCTTACTAATAACTATAGCTTAAAGAGCTAGCCTACTATAAATACTCCGTAGGAACCGTCTTCTATAGGCGTTAGATAGAAGTCGGAAAAACGATCGAAATAAGGGAGAAACTAATCTTCTTTTATATCGGGCCCTATACCTTCCTTTACTTCTCGAAGCAGGGATAAAAAGGCAGCTAGATAATCCTTTAAGAGGGGTGCCCTTCCTACCCCCTTAGGTATTAAGACGGGAAGACTAACTAAAAAAGCTGCTTCTAGATCTTCTTCTTATTCCGTAAGAGGAGGCGTAGGAAGGTAGGCGTATTCTAGCTCTACCGCTTTCCTATAGTCTCCTTCTTCGTCTAGATTATCTAATCTAGCAGCTTCCTCTTCGAAGTTAGTATTATCCTCGACTACTTCGACGTTAGTTTCTTCTTCCGTTTCCTTATCTAGGACCTCTTCTTAAGACTATTAGGAAGGGGGGATTTAAATTTTCTAAATTAGCTAACGTTAAGAGAGTAAGAGGGGCTATTAATCCCTCTTTCTATCGAAGAAGCTAAATTCGTTAAAAAATATATCTCTAGTCGAAATAACCTTCTATAAAAGAGGAATCTAGATCCGGAAGATATTTATAGAATTATAACTAATAAGGTAACTAATAAAGGCTCTAGGATTAAGCTTTCTTTTCTTCTTCCTTTTTAGCTATATATCGGTAGTTATTACGTATGCCTTATAGCTATAGGTACGAAGGTAGGCTAACGAGGCCCTCTTTTTTATAAAGAGCTCGAGGGGGGATTTCTAGTTTATTCCTTAGGTCCTTAGGGTCCGGTTTTATAGGTAATAGGCGGTCTTAACGACTTCCCTCTAAAGGTCGTATAGAAGCCTTATAGTAAGTCTTATTATATAGGCCCTTTCTATTAGAGCACCCCTTAATCTTTCTGCCCCTCCGTTCTAGGCCTAGGTATTTAGTGCTAATAGGAGGGGTAAAATACCCTTTTTTCGAAGCTAATTTAAGATATCCTTCGTAAATAGCTCTCCGTTAGACCGTATCTTCTTTACCTTATAGCTAAAGTAGGATTTTATCTAGTTAACGAAGTCCTAGAAAGTAAACTAGTTATACTTACTTAGGTAGGTCCGTAAGAAATAAGGGAAAACCATCCTTAAAAAGGCGTTTATAAAAAACATTACCCTAACGAAGCTTTCTTAGTCCTTAGAAACGTCGGTCTAGTCGACCTAAATTTCCTTATACGGCTAGTCTAGCCGTAAAGGGGTTCGTCTAGAAATTCGTCTCCTAGTCTTTCCTTAGCCGTAGTATTTATATTCGATAGTCTTTAGGCCCCTTATTTATACGCCCTATTATAGGCCTAGCTTATATAAAGCTAGGGGGCCTAGGTAACTAAGTTATACGTATTAAAGAAGGCCGTCTCCTTAGGCTACTAAAAGAGGGTCCTTTATATTAAACCTATTCCTCCTAGTAAGGAAAGCTAACTTCTTAAGTAATTCCTTCCTAAGGATAGGTCGGAATTCGAGAATAAATTAATCGAAATTTTCCTCGATAAGCCTAATAGTTTAATTCTTTTAGATTAGCCTTATAGGCTTAGACGTTATATCCTAGAAGATTCCTTCCTTATAAAGAAAGTAGAAGGAAATTAGGCTCGTTAAAAATCGAGGGTAAAAAGCTACCCTTTTTCTTTAAAGAATTCGTATAGATCCGTTAGGTAATTTTATCGTAAAATTCACCCTTCTATATCCCTCTATCTATATAGTTAATTCCCCGGTAATAAGATATTCCTTCCGTGCCTTCTTAAAGGACCGGAATCGTAAGAGTATATTATAGATATCGAGGGAAGTACTAGAGTTAAAGATAGCTGATTTTCGAAGGGGATAATCGGAGGGTCCTAACGGTTAGTCTTACTAATCTATAGGGAAGATAAATACCGGATTTATTATACTAACGATTTTCCCTTAAATTTACGGCTTAAATAAGGGCAGCGGCGTTAGTTACTATTTCTTAGTAACTTAAATCTCGTTTATCTTCTTTTATAACGAGGGGTCCTCCTTAAGAGACTATTATACTATTTCTCGTAGCCTCTTTAAAAGGTTAATTCCTTTAGGTCGGTTTTCCTCGAAGACCTACTAGCAGTCTTCTAGCCGATAGGGCTTCTTATATACTTAGTAGGTAGGTCGATTCCTCCTCGTATATTATCTTTTTAAGGAATCCTCGTCTCTTTCTAGAAGGTCTACTTAAACCCCCCCCCTTTTTACCCCTTATTGCTAATTTTAACGAAGCGGTTCGATTTCGACTAGTTCCTTAATTTTTCGACTAACGGACTAAAAGGTCTATTAAGGGACTAGTCGGGCCGGTCTAACTAACGGGACCGGGACCGGGCCCGGAGTAAGATATATAGCCGGGGCCGGGCCTAGGGCCGTAGCTATAGTTAACGACGGCGTTAAGGCTCTTAAGGGAGGAGGAGCTAAAGGAGCAATAGCCGTAGTAGTAGTAGCGGGAGCCGTAGCAATAAGGGCTATAGTAGCTATAGGTCGAACTATCTAGGTCGAGTACTAGCTACGAAGGAATAAGACTACTTACTATTATACTTTAGTAGCCTCTTTATCTAGTTCTTAGCTAGCTTCTTAAAAGATAGTTAAGTAACTATTACTAATAGGCTTTATTAGCAGAGATATATCCTATAGATACTAGCTAGAAAGAGCTTCTATAAGGAAGTATTAGTTAGCTTCCTCGAGGATTTCTTCCTACTTAACTAGCTATAAAGAAGCTAGTAGGTTCCTAGTAAAAAAAGCTCTTAAGTAGGCCGTATAGGTCTTCTTAATACGGTTAGTTATATAGCCCCTCGAGGGAGCTATCGAGGTCTCGAGCTTTAAAAGCTACTACCTAAGAGTCTCTTTCTCTTATAGAGAGATTAGCTTTATAGTATTAACGGATTCCGTTATTGCTATACGAGTAGTAGTTAGTAGCTTTGTCTCGTAAAGGTATTCCTTTCGGTGTCTCTTATAGTCGCCTAGGGTAATAGAAAAAGCTCTCTATTATATAGAGGTTAGCTCGGAGAAGAGGGTAGCTCCTTTTATAAAGTCCGTTGCCCTAGGACGAAGAGGGGGCTTAAGGGGGTCCTACTTATTAAAGAAGACTAAATTATAGATAGTTCTATCTATATAAGCCTATAGCTCCTTTACCTACTTATCCTAATCTTAGGGCTCTATAAGAATCGTCCTATAGACCTTAGGGATAGTAAAGGAGTTATTTTTCGATATTATTATAGGGAAGGGTAGAAAAGTTAGGTAAAAATCGGCTTTTCTAGTAAGAAGGGTAAAAGAGAGCTACGAGGGATATAAGAAAGGTGCCTTTTATAGTAGCCGGAAGGTATAGGAATTCTATTCCTCCTAGGCTTATAACTCTCGCGAAGAGAAATATAAGAAGTATATATAAAATAAATAAAGGTAAAAGTAAAAGTAAGGGGTCGGATAGGTAGGGCAGAGATATTTAAATCTTATAGGGGTAGTAATAAAGGTAAGGGAGTAATTATTTTATTTCCTTTATTCTCCTTATTTCCTCTATCTAACGCCCCTCCTTATACCTATCTAGTATCTTAATTAATAAAGAAGATCCTACTTAAAGAAGCTATTAATATCCTTTTAACTACCGAGCTTTTTACTAGTTTTTCCCCTCCTTTCTAGCCGTTACTAGTATATCTATCTTATCTCTCGCTACCTTTATAGGAAGCTATCGCTACTTTTACTTCCCTTTATACCCCTACCCTTCTTTCTATACCTCTTTTTAGCTCCTTCTTTAAAACCTATTTTTTAGCTTCCTTAGTCCCTCGTACTAAGGGATATCTCTAAGAACTATAAAATTAAGCTACGCTTCGCGATAATAATAGTTAAATACTCTTATAAGTAGCTAATAATTACTAGTATCTTCTTATTATAAATAGCGTAATTCCGCTTTACTAAGGTTAGCTTATAAGAGTAAAACGCTATTAATTACTTCTACTTATCTACCTCTTAAAAGAGTATTCTTTTAAGTACCTAGCCGCTATAGTTTACTTTAACTAATATAGACTAGTTAAAGTCTTACTAAAGTAGTACTAAGGCTTATAAGAAGAGGTCCTTAAGTATATAAAACGCTCCTTCCTATATAAGCCCTTAATAAAAAGCGGTCTATTTCTTAGTAATCTTATTTAAAAGCATTATAATATAAGAGAAGCCCTTAATAAATATCTTATAATAGTTTATAAACCTAAGGAAGTTTTATACGCCTATTTATATAGTTAAGGCCGCTTAGTCTTAGATCGCTTAGATATTTATAGGATCCGCTTATATACCTATACTTATATAGATAATAAA
This sequence comes from Hirsutella rhossiliensis, assembly GCF_020360975.1. Classification (NCBI taxonomy): domain Eukaryota; kingdom Fungi; phylum Ascomycota; class Sordariomycetes; order Hypocreales; family Ophiocordycipitaceae; genus Hirsutella; species Hirsutella rhossiliensis. The sequence goes on from NW_025408669.1 coordinate 5,854,900, forward strand.
GCCTAGGTACTTAACCCTCTTAATCTTAAATTTATACTTATTTAGGTTAAGGTAAAGCCTATAAAGTTAGAGGCGCTCTAGGACCTTTTATACTTTCTATATATAGTCCTTATAAGAGCTACTTATATAAATAAGGATATTATCTATATATATAAAAGCGAACTTATTAAGGAAGTCCTAAAGTATATTATTAATATAATACTAAAAGGTAATAGGCGCTCCTAAGAGGCTAAAGGGCGTTATAAGCTACTTAAATAAGCTATAGCGTATATAGAACGCTGTCTTTTACTTATTACCCTTTAAGATCTATACTTTATAGAACGCTTATTTTATATCTAGCTTTATAAACTACTTTACCTTTAAAAGGTTATAAAGTATATTTAAGATTAAAGGTAAGAGGTAGTAGTCTAGCCTTATAATTACGTTTAAAGCCTTATAGTTATAATAGAACTATATCCCGCCTCTTAGTTTATATAAGAATAAGACTAGCGCTCTTACTTTAAAGCTACTTACTTAAATAAAACCCTTATTTAAGAGGTCCCTTAGTATCTTCTTTAATACTAGTAGCTCTATATATAATATACTATATAGCGGTCTAAATAGTATAAGTAGTTCCTATACCTTCTTATTAGTATAAAGTATAATCCTATAGTTTACCCTTAGCTTATATAGGTTAAGCTTATTTACTTCCTAGGACTTAAATAGCGGTAGGAGGTTATAAAAGCGCTTTAGTATTAACTACTATAGCTTAGAAGGCGACTTTAGCTTTTTTATTTAAAGGGCCTTATTAATATCCGCTAAGCTAACTATATAGACCGCTATATTAGCTACTACCTAGCCTTACCCTTACTTTACCTATTATATAGTTCTTATAAAAATAAAGGTAAGGACTTCTTATACTAAGTATAAAGCTTATATACCTAGTTTTATACTTATAAAACTATTATTATAGTAAACCTACTATTATATAGGCCTAAACTATAGCTTCTTTTAATATAAAACTAAGTATAACTCTATATATAATAACTAGAGTTTCTTAAGGATTAAGGGAAACTCTAGTTAAAGGATTATATAGGCTATAATAAGCTTATAATAACTATTAACCTTTATAGCTAGCTATATAATACCCTTAATTACTATACCTTCTATTACGCTTAAGGCGCCCTTTACTTACTTTAGGGCAATCTTTTCTACTAGTACTTATATCTCTTATATAAGCGCCTTATTAACTATAGCGTAGTATTAGTAGCCCTTATTTATAAGGGCGTTAATAAGTAAGGAGTTATTAATTATAACTTATATTAAAGTAAGCTCCTTTTTTATATAGGCGGATAATTCCTTCTTTTCTTTTACTAGTACTAGGAATTAAGGCTCTAGAGCTTATCTTTACTTTAGAGCTACTCTTTTTCCTCTAGGCCTAGGAGGGCGGAGTCCTCCTTATCGTTTAAGGCAAGGAGTAGTTCTATCTTCGCTACTTAAACTACTATAGGCCGCTTAGCTAAAAGGAAGGGGCATTTTAATATAAAGTATATAAACGCGCTATAATATAGGTAGCGGCTATTAGCTTTCCTCTTCTCGATTTCCTTACTTATTACTTACTTCGCCCGCTACTTAAAGTATAGGGCGGTATAAAAGGTAGTTAATAGTATCTTCTTACTACGTTTAGCCCGGTCTATATAGGTAGCTAATATTAAGGTATCCCTATCTATATTAATAGCTAGTTATTTATCTTATAAAGGGGCGGTAATCTTATTACCGCTATATAGTATACGCCTATAAAGCTTTTAAAAACGCAGCGTTTACTTATAGCCCTATACTACTTTTATTAACTAGCTTATATACTTACTATAGTTAGTAAGTATAATTATAAGGATAAGTAGCTCTTATAGGGCTAGCGTAATTAAATTCTATAGCTATATAAGCTTCGCGCTATCTTTTTATACTATAGTCCTTACTACTTATAAGAACGTCCCTTTAAAATTAAGAAGGAATTCGCTAAAGGTTTATCTATCTCTTTACTTAAGGGTTTATAGCTTATCTTATACCTTCTCCCGCTCCTATATATTACTAAATATATATATAAGGTATTAAAAGAAGTCTTATAGGTTATATTTACCCTTAAGGCTACTCTTATCTTAAAATCTATAGATCTACTATATCTAAGGCTTTAGTAGCGTATAAAGGAGTAAATACTATACTATATCGCGATAGCTATTTAAGCCTTATTTCTTATTAGTTATAAACTTTATTTATAGCTAGCTAAGAAAGAAGTAAAAGGACTTTAGCTTACTATCTTAAGTCGGCTAAGGGAGTAGCTTCTACGTTAATAGTATTACTACTATAACTAGCGTTATAAAGGTTATAGGGGTTAAAGCTAGTCTTATAGATAGCTCCCTTAGTATAGTAAGAACCTCGTCCTTCTTACTAGCTATTACGCTTTTAATCGCTTTTAGGATAGCTATAATACTTCTTATCTATTTAAGGAGGGGTAAACTACTTCCTTAAAAAAGAGGCACCCTTTTTAAAGAAATATCTATTAGATCTATTAGTTAATAGCTTATACTATTATAGAGTAAGTAAAAGCGTATATATAAGTACTATTTATAAGATAATATTAATAAGCTATATAGAGCTCTTTTATATATAGCTAGCCTATATATATATATAGAGGATCTAGCCTTTTATATATAACTATATAGCTTAGGCTATAGCTTAAGCCTATAACCTATAATAGTTAAAGACTTTTATACCTTTCTTTTAAAGAAAGTAAAAGGAAATTAAGCTTATTAAAAATTAAAGGTAAAAAGCTACCCTTTTTTATTAAAGAATTTATATAGACTTATTAAGTAATTTTATTATAAAATTTACCCTTTTATATCCCTCTATCTATATAGTTAATTCTCTAGTAATAAGGTATTCCCTTTATACTTTCTTAAAAGACTAGAATTATAAGAGTATATTATAAATATTAAGGGAAGTACTAAAGTTAAGGATAGCTAATCTTTATAGGGGATAGTTAGAGGCCTTTAATAGGTAGTCTTACTAATTTATAGGGAAGATAAAGGCTAGATTTACTATACTAATATTTTTTCCTTAAATTTATAGCTTAAATAAGGGCAGCGTTATTATTAGTTACTATTTTTAATAACTTAAACCTCGTTTATCTTCTTTTATAATAAGGGGTCCTCCTTAAGAGACTATTATACTATTTCTTATAGCCTCTTTAAAGGGTTAACTCCTTTAGGTCGGTTTTCCTTAAAGATATACTAGTAGTCTTCTAGCTAATAAGGCCTTTTATATACTTAGTAGGTAGGTCGATTCCTCCTTATTTATTTCTTTAAGGAATCCTTATCTTATTTTAAAAGGTCTACTTAAAAACCCTGCCTTTTTACCCCTTATTACTAATTTTAATAAAGAGGTTCGATTTTAACTAGTTCCTTAATTTTACGATTAATAGACTAAAAGGTCTATTAAAGGACTAGTTAGGCCGGTCTAACTAATAGGACTAGGGCCGGACCTAGAATAAGATATATAGCTAGGGCTAGGGTAGTAGCTATAGTTAATAACGGCGTTAAGGCTCTTAATGGAGGAGGAGCTAAAGGGGTAGTAGCTATAGTAGTAGTAGTAAGGGCTATAGTAATAAGGGCTATAATAGCTATAAGGGTAGTAGGTCGAACTATTTAAGTTAAGTACTAGCTATAAAAGAATAAAACTACTTATTATTATACTTTAATAGCTTCTTTATTTAGTTCCTAGCTAGCTTCTTAAAAGATAGTTAAGTAACTATTACTAATAGGCTTTTTTAGTAAAGATATATCCTATAGCTACTAGCTAAAAAGAGCTTTTATTAAGAAGTATTAGTTAGCTTCCTTAAGGATTTCTTCTTACTTAGCTAGCTATAAAGAAGCTAATAAGTTCCTAGTAAAAAAGGCTCCTAGATATACTCTATAAGTCTTCCTAATATAGTTAGTTATATAGCCTCTTAAGGGAGCTATTAAGGTCTCGAGCTTTAAAAGCTATTACTTAAGAGTCTCTTCCTCTTAAAAAGAGATTAGCTTTATAGTACTAACGGATTTTATTATCGCTATATAAGTAGTAGTTAATAGCTTTATCTTATAAAGGTATTTCTTTTAATAACTTTTATAGTTACCTAAGGTAGTAGAAAAAGCTCTTTACTATATAAAGGTTAGCTTAGAGAAGAAGGTAGCTCCCTTTATAAAGTCCGTTACTTTAAGATAAAGAGGGGGCTTAAGAGGGTCCTACTTATTAAAAAAGACTAAATTATAAATATTTATATCTATATAAGCCTATAGCGCCTTTACCTACTTATCTTAATCTTAAGGCTTTACTAAAATCGTTTTATAGACTATAGGGATAGTAAAGGAGTCGGTTTTCGTTATTATTATAAGGAAGGGTAGAAAAGTTAAGTAAAAATTAGCTTTTTTAATAAGTAGGGTAAAAGGAAGCTATAAATGATATAAAAAAGGTGCCTTTTATAGTAGTTAGAAGGTATAAGAATACTATTCCTCCTAAGCTTATAACTCTTATATAAAAAGATATAAGAAGTATATAAAAATATATAAAAGTAAAAGTAAAAGTAAGGGGATAAATAGGTAGGGCTAAGCTATTTAATTCTTATAGGGGTAGTAATTAAGGTAAGGGAGTAATTATTATATTACTTTAATTATCTTTCTTTTTTTTATTTAACGCCCCTTTTTATACCTATTTTATATCTTAATTAATAAAGAAGATCCTACTTATAAAAGCTATTAATATCCTTTTAACTACCGAGCTTTTTACTAGTTTTTCCCTTCTTTTTAGCCGTTACTAGTATATCTATCTTATTTCTTACTACTTATACTTCCCCTTATACTCCTACCCTTCTTTTTATACCTTTTTTTAGCTCCTTCTTTCTTTTTTTATACTAAGTATTTTTAGCTTTCTTAGTCCCTCTTACTAAGGGATATCTCTAAGAACTATAAAATTAAGCTATACTTTACTATAATAGTATAGTAGTTATATACCTAGGAAGCTTACTAGCTATAACGCTAGAGTTAGTTTAAATTTAGCTAAGGGTATAATTAAATTTTAATTAAACTAATAGACTATACTAAGTTACTTATTAATTAGCTAATTAGCGCTTTTAAAAGCGCTTATAAATATACTAGTAGTCTAGCCCCGCTATAAGTAAGCTAGCTTAGACCTTACTTACCTAAACCTAGTAATAAATTTACTAAGACCTCCCTTTAACCTTAGTCTAGGCCCTTTAACTAGGAAAATAAAAACCTAGGGCCGATACTAGTAACTTAATAAGTATAGCGCGAAGCTAGTATAATAACCTAACTACTAGCCTAGCTAAAGGCCGGTATTAATAAAAAATAGCCTACTAAGCCTTATAGTAGAAAAATAAAGTAGAGCTTAAGAAGATATTATTATAAGATAAAGTTAAGGATAATTATATAATTAACTATTAACTATTAACTAAAAACGCTTATACTACTAATTAACGCTATATACTTTATATATATAAAGGAGTTACTTTCTAAGGTTACTTTATAGTAGGGCTAATATAATTCTAACTAACTATAATAATACCTAAGATAGCTAGCGTAAGATTCTTATATATTATAACCGCGACTTAGTATAAAGGCGGAATAGCTATAAAAGAAGGAAGGGGTTTCCTTTAAGTACTTTAGCTTTTCCCTTTTATTTAATACTAAAGTTTTAAATACCTTTAAATAGGTTACTAGTATAATCTTAATAATAATAATAGCTTTTATATAACTATACCTTAAGCTTACTATACTACTAGCTATATACTTATTAGCTAGTAAGCTATATAAATAAGGGCGTACTTTATTATAAGCCTACTTAAGTAGCTAGTAGCTAGCTTAGATAAGTATAAGCCTTAAGTTATATTATATATTAATCTTTTAATATAAAGCTAGTACTTAACCTTACTATTTATAATAAAGTAAGTAAAGGTATATATATAAGTACTATTTATAGAATAATATTAATAAGCTATATAGAGCTTATATATATATAGGACCTAGCCCTTTATATATAATTATATAGCTTAGGCTATAGCTTAAGCTTATAACCTATAATAGTTAAAGATATTATAAAGTAAGTAAAAGTATATATATAAGTACTATTTATAAGATAATATTAATAAGCTATATAAAGCTCTTTTATATATAGCTAGCCTATATATATATATATAAGATCCGGCCCTTTATATATAACTATATAGCTTAGGCTATAGCTTAAGCCTATAACCTATAATATTTAAAGACTCTTATATAATACCTTCCTTTAAGCGCGGCGCGGCGCTACCTTATTAATAGCTTCTATACTATTAGGCCTATACCGCTAGCTCTACTTAGCCCTTTCCCTATTAATTATACTAGCCCTACTAGCCTTATTATCCTTATACTTATTAGCTTAGGTAGCTATAACCTAGCTCTATACTTATTAGCTAGCTAGCTATTTAAATAAGAGTATAACCTATTATATACGCCCTTAGGTAGCTAGCGGCCGGTCTAGACCTATATAAGCCTTAGGTTACCTATCCCCTTAGCCTTAAGTAGCCTCCTCTATTAAAGGGTATATAAAGTAGTAACCTCTTTTCTTCTTCCTTTTTTTTCTTTATTTTTTAACTATAATAGTAATAGTAATAAGTAAGTTTTACTTTACTTAAGGTATTAGTTTATTCTTAGCTATATAAGCTACTTTATTAATATATATTTATAGTAATAGCTATAGTAGTAATAATAGCCTTAATAATAATAATAACTTTAACTAGTAAGTTCCTTACCTTATAAAGCGAAAGGCTATAATCTATAATACTAACTTCTATAATATATATATCTACCTCCTTCTCTTTTACCTCCTTTTTCTTAGAGTATATAAAGTCGTTTATCGACGCTATACTAAGCGCGGCCGATAATAGCTCCGCCGCTACCGCTACTCTCGCCCGCGCTACTACTACCGCGCCTACCGCTACTATTAATACCTCCGCTACGCTAGCCGCTCTTACGTCGCCCTTTAAGGTAATAACGCTATCCCCGCTACTACCTATAACGCCTAGCCCCTTAGCCCCCGCCTCTATCTCCGCTACCCCTATAAGTCTATAGTTAGGTAAGCGTAATAGATATCTTCCGCTAACCTCTTAAAGTATAAGCGCTAGGTCTAGGCTAGAGCCGCTTATATAGCCCCCTATATATAGTATATATTATAGGAGCTCCCTTATACTAACTAAGTTAAGCGCTGCCGCGGCGGTAGTTATTACTAGTATACGCGTACTAGCTATACTTATAAGGCAGCGCTTCCTATCTTACTTACTACGGCGTTAGCTTAAAAGGCTAGCGCGTATAGGTAGGTATAAAGGGCTACTAAGAAGCGCCTTACTACCGCTATAGCTGCCTACTATAACCTCTATACCTTAGAGCGCTAAGGGCTTATCTTTAAGTAGGTTCTTCCCCCTTTACTTTCTTACCTTTACTACTAACTCTCTTAGTACTAAGGATACTACCTATATTGCTTTATTAGCGGTCCCCTTAGCCGTGCCCGCCGCTGCCGCTACTACCGCCGCTACTACCGCTACTAGAGCTAGCCGCCGCCCCTTTACCCTTAGAGCCACCGCCGCCGCTAACTAGCTTATAGGCTTAAAGGGCCGACTTAGCGTGCTAAAGAGCGCTACCGCTACTATTAATAAGTAAAAAGAGGCTAATAAGGATAATAATAATAATAAAAGTAATAATAATAATAAGGAATAAGCTTAGGTAGTTTAAGGGCTCTACTATATAATAAATACTATTTTTATCTCTACTTATACTACTACGCTTATATTACTATAACTACCCTTTTTATTTTACTTACTTTATAGTCTTAGCCTAAGCTACTACTAGTAGTTTATTAGTTTATTATTCTTATCTATTAGTTTATATAGGGCCTTAAACTTATTAAGGGCTATAGCTCTTTTAAACTTACGTATAAGTTCCTACGTTAAGTTAAGGTACTTATATTACTTTATAAGAACCTCTTAGCGATTCCCTTAGCTAACCTTTTTTTAGCGTATAGCCTATATCTCCTTAACCTTAAATTTATTATCTCCTTCTACCTTAATAGTAAGCGGTTAAGCGTCTATTACTTTTTATCTAGGTAGCGGGTTAAAGGAGGCTTAGCGAAGAAGGTTAATATTAATCTTATTATAAACCCCTATTAAAAGACTATTAAGCTTAACTACTTATAAGCTAATAACCTTTTATACTATAAACTTTATATATAGCTAGTTTAGTATCCTTTTTAGCCGCGCTAACCTATAGTTATAGAGGTTAAGCTATACCTTATCTCTTATTATAAACCTATTTACTAGGGCCTTAGTCTTATTAATATACCGCTCTTAATCTTATACTAAAGCAGCTATCGTAGATTAATAGTATTCTATAGTTTCCTATAGCTTTTATATAAACGTAGAGGCGCGGCTCTTTAATAATAAACTATTATATTACTTCGCTACTATATTTATAGCGAATAGGATTAAGGAGGGCGGCTTAAAGCTATATATAGCGAAGAAGGGGGCTATCTTAATAAAGGTTTAGAGTCTACTATTTAACGTAAGCTAGGCTATATAGAGCTAGCGGTCTTAGTCCGCTTAGTTATAAGCTACTACTACCTATAAGTATACCTACGCTTCTTAGTTAACCCTCTTAAGTCCCTTATTAGTCTATAGGTAATAGGCTATACTAAGTAGCTATATAATCTAAAGTAGCTAGTATAAGTACTATTAAAAGCAGCTAGTTTAGTTTAATCCTTTATTACTTATAATAAAGGTTAGCTAGCTATATAAGTAGGCTTAGTACTAAAGGAAGCGCTTTATATAAGCTTTTATATCTATAAATAGTATTAGCTTTAATATAACTAATTTACTAAGCTAGTCTTTAATTACTTATATATAGTAGTTACCTCCTTTTATAAGTAAAAGGTCTATTATAAAGTCTATTTATATATATAGATAAAACTAGTTAGGTACTAAAAGCTACTTAAGTAGCCTCTTAAGCTATACCCTTTAAATCTTAGTATAGCTATAAATATTATAGTTATAAAGGAAGTAGTAAATATAGTATTATAAGAGGGGCTAGTAAAAATCCCTTATAAGGCCTACTACTATACCTTACCGACTTAGGTAGCCTATAATACTAAAGTTATAGATAAGCTAAACTAGCTTCCCTTAAAGCTCGTTTTATTTATCTAGCTCTAGTAGTTTATCCTTCTCCTTAGCTTCTATAATATATAGTACGCTTAGTACTTTTAGTCTCCCTTACTAGCGTAGATACCCTAATAAGTTAATATAGTAGTTAGCTACCTATACCTTTAACTTTAGCTTTAGATCTAAGTATTAAGCGCTAGACTTTATAGCGCGGCGTATGCCCTTATAGATATAGTTTAGAGCTACTATCTTATCTTATAAGCGTTAAAGGGCCTTATCTTAGAATACTCTCGCCGCGCGCGTTCTTAGGCTAGTCTATCCCTCCTCGCTAAGCTAAGGTAAAGGTATAAGGGAAAGCTTATTTAGTAGTAAAGGTATAAAGGAAAGGTCGTTTACTAGTACTATACCTTCCTTTACTAAGGAAGCTCCTATATAAGTCCGTAGCGCTCCTTATAGGATAAGCTATAGGTCCTAGGCCTCGATATCCGCTCTTATTAGCTAGTCTTAATCCCTTTAAGAAAGCGCGTTTAAGACTATAGAGTCCCGCTTAAGGCGGTACTTAATTAAGAAGTTAAAGTATAAGAGATACTCCGCTTAATAGGCTTACCGCTCTAAGAGGTACTAGTAAGTTATAAAGTACTTAAGGTTCCTATAGTCTATAAAAACCTTAAAGCTCTTATAGCTTTAAAGCTTTACTTACTATTACTTAAGGTAGCTAATAATCGCTAGCCTCTTTTTATTATAAATAATATAATTCCGCTCTACTAAGGTTAGCTTATAAGAGTAAAACGCTATTAGTTACTTCCGCCTATCTACCTCTTAAAAGAGCGTTCCTTTAAGTACCTAGCCGCTATAGTCTACTTTAATTAATATAAACTAGTTAAAGTCCTATTAAAATAATACTAAGGCTTATAAGAATAAGTTCTTAAGTATATAGAACGCTCCTTCTTATATAAGACCTTAATAAAAAGCGGTCTATTTCCTAATAATCTTATTTAAGGGTATTATAATATAGGAAAAGCCCTTAATAAATATCTTATAATAGTTTACGAACCTAAGGAAGCTTTATATACCTATCTACGTAATTAAGGCCGCTTAGTCTTAGATCGCTTAGATCTTTATAGGATCCGCTTATATACCTATACCTATATAAATAATAAAGCTTAGGTACTTAACCCTTTTAACCTTAAATTTATACTTATCTAAGTTAAAGTAGAGCTTATAAAGTTAAAGGCGCTCTAAGACCCTTTATACTTTCTATATATAGTCCTTATAAGAGCCGCTTATATAAATAAGGATATTATTTATATATATAAAGGCAAACTTATTAAGAAAGTCTTAAAGTATATTATTAATATAGTACTAAAAGGTAGCGGGCGCTCTTAAGAGGCCGAAGGGCATTATAAGCTACTTAAATAAGCTATAGTATATATAAAACGCCGTCTTCTACTTATTACCCTTTAAGATCTATACCTTATAAAACGCTTATTTTATATTTAGCTTTATAAACTACTTTACCTTTAAGAGGTTATAGAGCGTATTTAAGATAATAAAATAGCTGCTTAGCCTATAAATCCCTAGGCTATTAGTTATTATAATACTAGTAGGTCGTTAAGGAAAACCGACCTAAAGGATTTAACCCTTTAAAGAGGCTATAAGAAACGATATAATAGTCTCTTAAAGAGGACCCCTTATTATAAAAGAAGATAGATAAGATCTAAGTTACTAAGAAATAGTAACTAACGCCGCTACCGGAAATTTAAGGAAAAATCGTTAGTATAGTAAATCTAGCCTTTATCTTTCTTATAGATTAATAAAGCTAAGACTAACCGTTAGAGCCCTTTACTATCCCTTACGAAAATTAGCTATCCTTAACTTTAGTACTTTCCTTAATATCTATAAGATACTCTTATAATTCCGGTCCTTTAAGAAGGTATAAAAGGAATACCTTATTACTAAGGAATTAACTATATAGATAAAGGGATATAAATGTCGCGAAGCGTAGCTTGATTTTATAGTTCTCGAAGATATCCCTTAGTAAGAGGGACTAAGGAAGCTAAAAACACCCGGTATAGAAGAAGGAGCTAAAAAGAAGGTATAGAAAGGAGAGTAGGGGTATAAGGGGAAGTATAAGTAGCGAGAGATAAGACGGATATGCCGGAAACGGCTATAAAGGAAGGAAAAAACCGGTAAAAAGCTTAGTAGTTAAAAGGATATTAGTAGCTTCTTTAAGTAGGATCTTCTTTATTAATTAAGATGCTAGACGGGTATAAATAGGGGCGTTAGATAGAGGAAAGAAGGATAATTAAGGCAATAAAACAATTACTCCCCTACCTTTATTACTGCTCCCGTAAGAATTAAATCTCTCTGCCCTACCTATCCGACCCCTTACTTTTAATTTTACCTTTATATATTTTATATATACTTCTTATATCTCTCTTCGCGAGAGTTATAAGCCTAGGAGGAATAGTATTCCTATACCTTCCGGCTGCTATAAAAGGCACCTTTCTTATATCCCTCGTAGCTTCCTTTTACCTATCTTACTAAAAAAGCCGATTTTTAACCGACTTTTCTACCTTTCCCCGTAATAATAACGAAAATCGACTCCTCTACTATCCCTACGGTCTATAGGACGATTCTTATAAAGCCCTAAGATTAAGATAAGTAGGTAAAGGAGCTACGGGCTTATATAAATAGAACTATCTATAATTTAGTCTTCTCTAATAAGTAGGACCCTCTCGAGCCCCCTCTTTATCCTAGGGTAACGGACTTTATAGAGGGAGCTACCCTCTTCTCTAAGCTAACCTCTATATAATAGAGAGCTTTTTCTACTATCTTAAGCGACTACGAGAGTTACCGAAAGGAATACCTCTATAAAACGAAGCTACTAACGGCTGCTTATATAGCGATAACGGAATCCGTTAGTATCGTAAAGCTAATCTCTCTTTAAGAGGAAGAGACTCCTAGGTAGTAGCTTTTAAAGCTCGAGACCTCGATAGCTCCCTTAAGAGGTTATATAACTAACCATATTAGGAAGACCTATACGGCCTACCTAGGAGCCTTTTCTGCTAGGAACCTACTAGCTTCTTCGTAGCTAGCTAAGTAGGAAGAAATCCTCGAGGAAGCTAACTAATACTTCCTTATAGAAGCTCTTTCCGGCTAGTAGCTACGGGATATATCTCTACTAATAAAGCCTATTAGTAACGGTTACTCGACTATCTTTCGAGAGGCTAGCCGGGAACTAAATAAAGAGGCTGCTAGAGTATAATAGTAAGCAGTCTTATTCCTTCGTAGCTAGCACTCGACCTAGACGGCTCGTCCTATAGCTGCTGCGGCCCCCGCTACTACTGTTGCGGCTGTTGCTCCTTTAGCTCCTCCTCCCTCGAGAGCCTTAACCTAGTCTTTAACGGCTGCCCTAGTCCCGGCCCCGGCTCCGCCTTTTGCTCTAGGTCCGGTCCCGTTAGTTAGACCGGCTTAACTAGTCCCCTAATAGACCTTTTAGTCCGTTAGTCGAAAAATCAGGGAACTAGTCGAAATCGAACCTCTTCGTTAAAATTAGCAATAAGGGGTAAAAAGGGGGGGTTTTTAAGCAGACCTTCTAAACTAGGACGAGGATTCCTTAAAGAAATAAATAAGAAGGAATCGACCTACCTACTAAGTATATAAAAAGCCCTATTAGCTAGAAGACTGCTAGTAGGTCTTCGAGGAAAACCGACCTAAAGAAGTTAACCCTTTAAAGAGGCTACGAGAAATAGTATAATAGTCTCTTAAGGAGGACCCCTCGTTATAGAAAAAGATAGACGAGATTCGGGTTACTAAAAAATAGTAACTAACGCCGATGCCCTTATTCGAGCCGTAAATTCGAGGAAAAATCGTTTAGTAAATCCGGTATTCGTCTTCCCTACGGATTAGTAAAACTAACTATTAGAGCCCTTTAATTATCCCCTACGAAAATCAGCTATCCTTAACTCTAGTGCTTCCCTTAATATCTATAATATACTCTTACGATTCCGGTCCTTTAAGAAGGTATAGAGGGAATACCTTATTACCGGGGAATTAACTATACGAATAAAGGGATATAGAAGGGTGAATTTTACGATGAAATTACCTAACGGGTCTTTATAAATTCTTCGACGAAAAAGGGTAGCTTTTTGCCCTCGATTTTTAATAAGCCTAATTTCCTTCCGCCTTCTTTAAGAGGAAGGAATCTTTTAGGATACGACGTCTAAGCCTACGAGGCTAGTCTAGAAGAATTAAACTATTAGGCTTATCGAGGAGAAATTCGGTTAATTTATTCTCGAATTCCGACCTATCCTTAGGAAGGAATCTCTTAAGAAGTTAGCTTTCCCTACTAGGAGGAATAGGTCTACTATAAAGGACCCTCTTCTAGTAGCCTAAGGAGACGGTATTTTTTAGCACGCACGACTTAGTTACCCGGGCCCCCTAGCTTTATATAAGCTAGGCTAATAATAGGGCGTACGAATATGGGGCCTAAAGACTATCGAATGCGAATACTATAGCTAAGGAAAGACTAAGAGACGAATTTCTAGACGAACGCCTTTACGGCCGGACCAGCCGTATAAGGAAATTTAGATCGACTAGACCGACGTCTCTAGGGATTAGGAAAGATTCGTTAGGGTAATGTTTTTTATAGACGCTTTTTTAAGGATAGTTTTCCCCTATTTCTTACGGACCTACCTAAGTAAGTATAACTAGTCTACCTTCCGGGACTTCGTTAACTAGATAAAATCCTACTTTAGCTATAAGGTAAAAAAGATATAGTTTAACGGAGAGCTATTTACGAAGGATATCTTAAATTAGCTTCGAAAAAGGGGTATTTTACCCCTCCTATTAGCACCGAATACCTAGGCCTAGAACGGAGGGGCAGAAAGATTAAGGGGTGCTATAATAAAAAGGGCCTATATAATAAGACTTACTATAAAGCTTCTATATAACCTTTAAAGGGAAGTCGTTAAGACCTCCTATTACCTTTAGAACCGGACCCTAAGGGACCCTAGGGGACTAAGGGACTATAGGGACCTAGAGACCCTTTTTAAGACCTAAGGAATTAACTAGAAATCCCCCCTTAAGCTCTTTACGAAGAAGAGGGCCTCGCTAGCCTACCTTCGTGCCTATAGCTATAAGGTATACGCAATAACTACCGATATATAGCTAAAAAGGAAGAAGAAAAGAAAGCTTAATCTTAGAGCCTTTATTAGTTACCTCGTTAGGTATAATTCTATAAATATCTTCCGGATCTAGATTCCTCTTCTACGTAAGGTTATTTTAACTAGGGATATAATTTTCGACGAATCTAGCTTCTTTAACGGAAAGAAGGATTAATAGCCCCTCTTACTTATATAACGTTAGCTAATTTAGAAGATCTAAATCCCCCCTTTCTAATAGTCTTAAAAAGAGGTCTTAGACGAGGAAACGGAAGAAGAAACCGACGTCGAAGTAGTCGAGGATAACGCTAACTTAGAAGAAGAGGAAGCTACTAGATTAGATAATCTAGACGAAGAAGGAGACTATAGGAAAGTAGTAGACCTAGAATACGCCTACCTCCCTACGCCTCCTCTTATAGAATAAGAAGAAGATCTAAAAGCAGCTTTTTTAGTTAGTCTTCCCGTCTTAACCCTTAAGGGGGTAGGAAAGGCACCTCTCTCGAAGGATTACCTAGCTGCCTTTTTATCCCTACTTTAAGAAGTAAAGGAAGGTATAGGGCCCGATATAAAAGAAGACTAGTTTCTTCCTTATTTCGACCGATTTTCCGACTTCTACTTAACGCTAATAAAAGACGGTTCCTACGGAGCGTTTATAGTAGGCCGGCTATTTAAGCTAATATTAGTAAGGAAGGTATATAAAAGAGACCTCCTAGACCTACTAGTAAACTAAAAGCAGCTAGAAAGACACCCTTTTAGAGACTAGTTTTTCTAGGCCTAGAAAGACTACCTAGCCTTATACGAAGAGATAGGGTCTTTCGAAGAAGTCCTTAAGGAAAAGGCAAGAGGAAAATAGGTCCTTAGCTATAAGTAGGTCTTTATCTATAAAACTAATAAACACGGCTTCCTTTAAAAGTATAAAGCCCGGCTAGTTATCTATAGGAAGTAGTAGGAAAAAGGGGATCTTCCTACTAAGGCAACTACTTTAGTAGGGATATCTTTTCGGACCCTTATAGCTATAGTAGTAGAATTCGACCTCGAACTTAATTAAATAGATATAGTTAACGCCTTTATTAACTACCTACTTAAGGAAGAAGAAGTTATTTATATACGCCTTCTACTAGGCTTCTAATAGCTAGGAAAGGTTCTATAGCTTAGGAAAGCTCTATATAGATTACGAAGATTACCCCTTCTTTAGTAATAGTATTTAATAGGTTCCCTTAAAGCCCTAGGCTTTAAGAAAGTCCCTTAGGAACCGTATATAATATAAAAGGGTAAAATCACGGTCTTCTTTTACGTCGACGATATTATCTAAGCGTACCTAAAAGAGGAAGAAGTTACTACTAAGGAGGCTATACGAGGCTTATAATAAAGGTATAAGATAACTAGGCTAGGGGAGCTAAAGTAGTTCCTAGGGATATAAATCCTTTAGAATAGGTCCTAACGGACTATCTAGCTTACCTAGGACGCCTATATCGATAAGGTTACTTATAAATTCCTCCTTAATTCCCTTAATAAGAAGCTTCCCTCTACGCCTATATTAAACGAAGAGCTTTTACCTAATCCGTCCTTTTAAGCTAGGGAGTAAGAGAAATACTAATATTAATAGAAGGTAGGCTCCCTGCCTTTTTTAGCTATTTTTACTAGACCGGATATCTCTTTTACGGTCTCCCGGCTAGCTAGGCATAACTAGAATCCTAGCCCTAGGCATTAAGAAGTAGTAGATAGAGCTATCCTTTATCTCTATTTAATAAGATTATATAGTCTGCGCCTAGGAGGGTAGGGAAGGAAATAAGCTACCGAAATCTTCCTTTATTCGAGCGATTCGTCCTTTACGAATAATTCATTAGATAGAAAGAGCTTATAAGGGTATATTATATCCCTTTTTAGAGGAACTATTGCTTAGAGAGCTTCGAAATAAGCTACCGTTATAACTTCGAGTACGGAGGTAGAGCTACTAGCTCTTTTAGAAGCGTTAAAAGAAGCGATTTTCCTTAGCCGGCTACTAATATCGTTACGACTATAAATTCTATCCCCGTTAGCTATAGAATACCATAATATATAGACTATATAAATTCTTATAGAGGAAAATAGTAAGCTATTAACCCGGCTACGGTATATCGATATCTACTAGCATTAGTTACGCTAAGAGGTCTAAAGGGGACTTATTTCCGTCTATTAGGTTCTAACGGTATTAATAAAAGCCGACGGTCTTACGAAGCCCCTATCGAAGTAGAAGCTAGCTGTCTTCTTATAGTAAATTAGGCTAGAAGACGTTTAAGAGAAGCTATCCTTAGAGGCCCGCCTTAAGAGTCTACGAGAGGAGCTAATAGCCCGTACGAGAAGGTAACGTCTATAGCCGAAGAAAAGGAAGAGGCTTTTCCCTTTAGAGGGCCCCCTATTTTAATTAGGTTTTTCCCCCTTTCTTATAGGACTTTCCCCTCTTTAGTCCCCTTTTCCTTAAGTAGGTTTAAAAGAGCCTAGGGACCTAAAAGGGCCCCTGCTTTCCTCGAGTAAAGGGAGAAGTGCAGAGCTAAGAACCTCCTCTATACGCTTAGTAGCCTAAAGCCGTACTAGCTATGCCCTTACTATAAGGGCAGGCTATAGCTAAGGGGGTATATCGCGAAGCGTAGCCTAATTTCGTAGTTCTCGAAGATATCCCTTAGTAAGAGGGACTAAGGAAGCTAAAAACACCTAGTATAAAAGAAGGAGCTAAAAAGAAGGTATAGAAAGGAGAGTAGGGGCATAAGGGGAAGTATAAGTAGCGAGAGATAAGACGGATATGCCGGAAACGGCTATAAAGGAAGGAAAAAACCGGTAAAAAGCTTAGTAGTTAAAAGGATATTAGTAGCTTCTTTAAGTAGGATCTTCTTTATTAATTAAGATGCTAGACGGGTATAAATAGGGGCGTTAGATAGAGGAAAGAAGGACAATTAAGGCAATAAAACAATCACTCCCCTACCTTTATTACTGCTCCCGTAAGAATTAAATCTCTCTGCCCTACCTATCCGACCCCTTACTTTTAATTTTACCTTTATATATTTTATATATACTTCTCGTATCTCTCTTTACGAGAATAAAAAGGTGAGTTTTATAATATAATTACTTAACGGGACTATATAAATTCTTTAATAAAAAAGGGTAGCTTTTTACCCTTAATTTTTAACGAGCTTAATTTCCTTCCGCTTTCTTTAAGAGGAAGGAATCTTTTAAGATATAACGTTTAAGCCTATAAGGCTAGTCTAAAAGAATTAAACGATTAAGCTTATTAAGGAAAAACTTAGTTAATTTATTCTTAAATTATAACCTATTTATAGGAAGGAAATACTTAAGAAGTTAGCTTTCCTTACTAAGAGGAATAGGTCTACTATAAAGGACCCTCTTTTAGTAGCTTAAGGAGACGGTCTTTATTAGTACGTATAACTTAGTTACCTAGGCCCTATAGCTTTATATAAGCTAGGTAAATAATAAGGCGTATAAATAAAGGGCCTAAAAACTATTAAATATAAATACTATAGCTAAGGAAAGACTAAGAGACGAATTTCTAAACGAACCCTTCTATAGCTAGACTAGCTATATAAGGAAATTTAGGTCGATTAAACTAACGTCTCTAAGGATTAAGAAAGCTTTATTATAGTAATATTTTTATAAATACCTTTTTAAGGATAGTTTTCCCTTATTTCTTATAGACCTACCTAAGTAAGTATAATTAGTTTACCCTTTAAGACTTTATTAACTAAATAAATCCCTACTTTAGCTATAAGGTAAAGAAGATATAGTTTAATAGAGAGCTATTTATAAAGGATATCTTAAATTAGCTTCGAAAAAAGTATTTTACCCCTCTTATTAATACTAAATACCTAGGCTTAGAATAGAGGGGTAGAAAGATTAAGGGGTACTATAATAAAAAGGGCCTATATAATAAAACTTACTTTTATTTTATTTTATATTATTACTTATATATAGCTTCTAGGGCTATAGTAAGGCTAGTAAGGGCCTAGGCTCCTATTAATAGTCCTAGCTAGCTATAAAGCCTTAGGGCTTATAACTAATTAAGGAAGGGGTAGCTATAAAGGTAAATAATAAAGGAAAGGCTAGTTTAGTTCCTTTT
The DNA here is from genome assembly GCF_020360975.1 of Hirsutella rhossiliensis. Taxonomy (NCBI): domain Eukaryota; kingdom Fungi; phylum Ascomycota; class Sordariomycetes; order Hypocreales; family Ophiocordycipitaceae; genus Hirsutella; species Hirsutella rhossiliensis. Next base: position 5,873,387 of record NW_025408669.1, read on the forward strand.
ATATAGTAAATTTCCCTTTTAAGGGCCCTAGGGCCCTTAAGTTACTCCTTTTTAAGCTGCTTAGCTATCCCTATCTTTATTATAGCTAAGAAGGTTAAAAGGGCTTCCCTTCCTTCCTTAGAGCTATAGAAAATAAGTAGGCTAAGGGCCCCCTTTTATCTCTTAGAGGTCTAGTAAAGGACCTTTCTTTCCCTCCTATAGTTCGGGCACCTTAAAATAAGGTACTTTAACGGGGATAAGGGTATATACCTAAAGTATACGTAGTATATAGCTAAGGATTAGTAGAGCAATTAACTATATAATTATCTAATTATCGGTCTTATATATAGCTCTAAGGGCCTTAGGTTATAAATATAAGTCTTAGAGATTTTCTTTACTCTATACTTCTTTATCTTTACTAAAGTCGCGTAACTAGCGGTATCTACTTTAAAGGAGAAAAACAAAATTTAAATTAACTATAATTAAGGAGGATACCTAATTAAATAATCGAGGTCTTTATAATGCCTTTAAGTATACTTAAAAGTAAGTTAAAAGGGGAGTACTAAGGGTCTTATCCCTTTAATAGGCTAATATCTATAGGGGTGCGATCTTACCTATTAAAGTACTTAGCTATTTACCTTCCTTAGCTATAGTAGTAGTTATCTTAGTCTACTTTATTAGTCCTTTTTAAAAAGGAAAATAAGAACCTAGCCTTAAAAAGGAGCTAGTAAAAGGTTAAGAGGGTCGGCCTAGGCCTCTTTATAAGGTCCTTTTCTAAGCTAAGGGCTAAGCGGGGGGTCTTTTAAATAGATATATAGTACTTACCTAGGCTCTTAGCCCTAAGGCCTTTAGCTACCTTAGTAGCCTAGAGTCCCTTTTAATAGTCCTTAGTAGCTTACTAGACCTTTCTTTATAAGTAGCTAATAAAGACTAAGGGGGTCCCTTAAGTAAGGGCCCTTAAGCTTCTTTTAGCTAGCTAGTTAGCTAGCTTATTATTAAAGATCCTTAGGTAGCTAAGGTACTAATATAGCTATATATTATAAAAGGCTTCTAAGCTAAATAAGAGCCTTTTAATATATATAGCTAGGTCTAAGAAACCTATAACCTTCTTTATAGCGGCTTAGCTATTTATAAAGATATAAGTATCTATAAGATAGTTAAGAAGGCTAAGCTTTAAAGGCTAAGGCCTCTTAGCTAGGTCCTTTAAGACCCTTAGTATCGCGAATAGCTTTACGTTAGCTACTTTAATTAAGGGCCCTAGGTCCTTATAGTATACTTTAATAGGCTTATTTTCTAGGCTTATTTTATAAAAGGAGTAAGTATTAGTCTTTATAAGGGACCCTTTAAAGCACCCCTTAAAGCTATTAGTATAAAAGGCTAGGGGCTATAACTTAAAGACTTTTAGGCTAGCTAGGCTAGCTAAGAGGCGTTAGTATTACTTCCTAGCTAAGGGCTCCTAGCTAGCTTTCCTTCTTTCTAAGTTATAATTAGGTCTTATAAGGGCTACTAAGCCTTATAAGAGGTAAAAGAGCTATATATATTACTTAATATAGCTTAAGGCCCTTAGGTTAAAGCTTAAGTTAATAAGGTTATCTTATATAGCTAGGTTATAAGCTTACTTTATAAGGTAACTAGGTAAGAAGTATAGGGTTTAAAGGGTATAAGAGAGGTATACCCTTTTAAATTATATATTTAGTAGTAGTAGGGCCGCTTTAGCTTTTAAACCCTTAATTAAGGATCCTTTAAAGTATAATAACTAGTATTATTCTTAAGGGATAAACCTATTAAGGGGTTTATATTAATAGATATAATAGGGTATAGTCTAAGTAATAATAAGTATATTATATTAGTAATAAGTTAAAGGTTATAGACTATAGACTATAACTAAGTAATTAAGTAATTAGAATTAAAGATAAGATTATAATAAAGATTATAATAATTATAATATTAAAAGCTATCGAGCTATTTATTTAAAGGAGCGTTTTATTCCTTCCTTATATACCTTAAGAGCTTCCTTAGATCGCTAAGAGTACTAAGTAATCCTATAGCCTAGGAGCGCTAAAGCGCTAAAGCGATCTTATAATCCTAGCTATAGATTATTAAAGCGTTAAAGTAACCTATTACTCTAAACTTAATTAGCTTATTATTCCGTTTAATATTCCTTACTCTTTATATTACGTGCCCTTATAATATATACTAGTCCCCGCGGTTTACTAGACTATAGTCGTAATATAAAGGCCCTTAAAACCTTTAAAAGAGCTTAGTTTTATAGCCTTTAAAAAGGCTTTATAAGGCTCTTAGGGGTCTTAGGCCCCCTATACTAAAGTTAGGCCTTATAGTTTACTATAAAGGTTATATAGGCCTAGTACAGCTATTTAAAGGCACTAAATAATAGGCCTTTTTATATAAAGGTTAAGTAAGATAGTCCTTTAAAGGCAGCTTATATATAGGCTACTTTCTTCTTAATATATTATTTAAATAAGAGCTTAGAATTAAAGAAGACCCTTAGCTACTATATTAAGGGCTTTACCTTAAAAAATAAGCCTCTTACTATTATACCCTTTAAAATAAGCTACTATTACCTACTAAAGTAAATAAGTTTTATCTTTAAGGGGTTAAAGTAAACCCCTTAGTTTTTAGCTTAATTAAATAGGTTAGTAGCTATTACTTCTAGCTACTAAACGTTCTTCTTAGCTAAGGTTAATATTATAGAGATACTTAAGTTATTTATATAAGATAGCTAGTATCTCTTAGCCGCTAATATCCCCTTTATATATAAGAGGAATAAAATAAAGCTAATAATAGACCCTTAAAGTACTCTTATTACTAAGTTTATAAGAAGCTAGACTTACCCTTTAAAGGCTAACTAGATCTTTCTTTTAGTAAGGAAGTAGTTTACTTAGCTTATAAGGGCCTTAGAAAGGTTTAATTCCCTTAGGACCCTTATAAGCTATTCCTTTAATATAAATTTAAAGGCGCCCTTTATATCTAATAAAAGGGTATTAGTAATAGCCTTCTTATTAAACTCCCGCTTTTTTTAGATATAGTATAAAAGGAGGAAGGCTATATTTATAGCTAACTACTATTTTCGTCCCCTTAGCTATATAGGGTTTAAAAGCCTAGCTATATTAGCTAAATAGCTTAGCTAGGTAGTATATAGCCTTTTAAGGACCTTTCCTAAGTAGTTAAGTAAACTTATAACTTTATAGGCTTTAAGGATAGTATAGTCTAGGTTATTTTACTTAGGAAATATAATTCTTATAGCTTCCTTTTATACCTTAAGGTAGTATCCTTAGTTAAATAAAGCTTTATAGGCCCTATTAAAGACTATAAGGATAGCCTTATATATATATTAGATAGGGAGGAAGCTAAGGAAGTCTAAGCTAAGGGCTTTCTTATTAAAAGAGCTAAAAATAGCCCTTTTACTCTTAGGGTCCTTTAGCTCTAGCTAGTCTTACTTAACTATACCCTTACTACCTATATAGCCTAGGGGCTCTTCTTTTTCTAGGCTTTAAGGGGGGCTAAAAGAAGGGCTAAAGCTAGGGTCTAGGGTTAGAAAAAGGGTTATTAAGAAGGCCTTATATTTTTCTATAAAGGTATTAGCTTTTACCTTTATCCCTTCTTTTATATATAAGATACTAAGAAGGGTAGGGTTAGCTCTAGCCTTAGTATAAGAAAAGGCTATAAAGATATCCTTTCTTATTACTTTTATTAAGAAGCTCTTTTAGTATTACTTTTTAATAGCTATAAGAATATACCCTTATATTCCTATTTTACTATTATAAAGAAATAATAAGTATAGGGAGGCTTTATAAAATAAGCTAGTAAAAAGAGGCTCTATAATATAGTTTAAGGGAATAACCCTTAAAAGATAAAGACCTCTACTAGATATCTATACCTTTCTCTAGGAAAAGTAGGTTAGGATAAGCCTATCCTTATAAATAAAAATATATATAAAATGCATAAGTTAATTACGAGTAGAACGAATACCCTATTGCCTATCTTAGCCTAGCGGTTCTAAAGATATCCGCGATATAAGAATAGGTAGGGTATAGAACATTCTAGTTAAATCTACTACTTATACTAGAACCTATAGTCTTACGTTAACTATCACGCTATAATTAGACCACCTACTAAGTTAGGAAGATATACTATAGATTAAGCTTTTTAGGCTCTATAGAATATACTAGAAAGCTAACTAATTAGTCTACTAATAGATAAGCAATAGTCTATAAAAGACAAAGGATTTCCCTAGGAGTAGTAGATAGAATAAGTAAGTTTATAAGTATCCTTTATAACGCTATTCTTTTAATATATTATTTAGCCCCTTATATACTCGTTATAAATTCCGGACGAAATCCTACCCTATACTCCTTCGACCTATCTTTCCGCTTATACTATTAAATACCTAATTCTACGCTTATTATTTATACCTTCTTATATTACTTATAGACTAATAAGGGACCTAAGGTAAACTAAATAGTATAGGTATACTTATAAGTAATTATAGCCTATAACTAAGTAAACTAAACCCGCTAGCTCCTTACTACCTAGCTCGCGCTAAATAGTAAACTATAAACCTTTATTAAGATAGCCCCTTTCTTTATAATATATAGCTTTAAGCTACCGTCCTTAATCTTATTTACTATAAATATAATAGTAGAGTAGTATAGTAGTATATTACTAAAGAGCTATACTTCTATATTTATATAAAAGCTATAAGAAACTATAAAATACTATTAATTCGCGATAGCTATAGTAGCGTAAGATTAAAAGTAATATATTAATAAGACTAAGGCGCTAATAGATAGGTTTATAGTAAGAAATAAAGTATAGCTTAACCTTTATAACTATAAGTTAGTATAACTAAAGAAAAAGTTAAATTAGCTATATATAAAGTTTATAGTATAAAGGGTCGTTAGCTTATAAGTAGTTCCTATAGGTAGTTAAGCTTAATAGTCTCTTAATAAGGGTCTATAATAAGATTAATATTAACCTCTTTTACTAAGCCTCCTTTAACTAGCTACTTAAATAAGAAATAATAGACGCTTAACTACTTATAATTAAAGTAAAAAGGGATAATAAATTTAAGGTTAAGGAGATATAAGCTATATATTAAAAGAGAGTAAGCTAAGGGAAATACTAAGAGGTTCTCGTTAAGTAGCGCGGGTACCTTAACCTTATATAAGAACCTATATATAAGCTTATAAGAGCTATAGCCCTTAATAAGTTTAAGGCCTTATATAAGCTAGTAAAAAAAAATTTAAACTAATAAACTACTTATAATAGATTAAGCTAAGACTATAAAGTAAGTAAAGTAAAGTAAGTAGTTATAGTAATATAAGTATAATAATATAAGTAAAGATAAAAATAGCGTTTATTTTAAGGTAAAGCCCTTAAACTTCTACTATAAGTATATATTAATAAAGTAGCTTATATAGCTAGGAATAAACTAATACTTAAAGTAAAATAGAACTTACTTATTATTACTATTACTATAGTTAAAAAAAGGGAAAAAGGAAAGGAAAAAAGAAAAGAAAAATACTACTTTATATACCCTTTAGTAAAAGAGGCTACTTAAGGCTAAGGGGATAGGTAACTTAAAGCTTATATAGGTCTAAGCTTACCGCTAGCCGCTTAAACGTATATATAATAAGTTATACTTTTATTTAAATAGCTAGCTAGCTAATAAGTATAAAGCTAGGTTCTAGCTACTTAGGCTAATAAGTATAAGGATAATAAGGCTAGTAAGGCTAGTATAATTAATAGGAAAGGGTAAGGTAAAGCTAGCGGTATAAAGAGCTTAAGGCTTAATTATATAAAAGCTATTAATAAAGTAGTACCGCGCTATACTTAAGGGAAGGCATTATATAAAAGTCTTTAACTATTATAAGTTATAAGCTTAGGCTATAGCTTAAGCTATATAGTTATATATAAAGGGCTAGATCCTATATATATATATATATAGGCTAGCTATATATAAAAGAGCTTTATATAGCTTATTAATATTATCTTATAAATAGCGCTTATATATATACCTTTACTTATTTTATAATAATAAGACCTCCCTATAAATATAGAGAGGGCTATAAAAAGAAATAAGTTAAAAAAGATAGCTTCCCTTTTAATAAGAACCTTTATAAAGGCCTTAAATATAGCGATACCGAAAAAGAGGCCTTATAAGGGATCTAAGCCTTAGTAAACTAATAAGTTAACCTTCCTTAAAAAAGCCCTAAGCTTAGCTTAATAAGCTTATAGGCTAGATTAAGATAAGGAGAGCTAAAAGAGCTTTATAAAAGCCTAAAATAGCTTTAAGTATACTATTAAGGCTATTAAAAAGTAATACTAAGAGAGCTTTTTAATAAAAGTAGTAAGAAAGGATATCTTTATAGCCTTTTCTTATACCTAGGCTAAAGCTAACTTTACCTTTCTTAGTATCTTATATATAAAGGAAGGGATAAATATAAAAGCTAATACCTTTATAGAAAAATATAAGGCCTTTCTAATAACCTTTTTTCTAACCTTAGACCCTAGTATAAGCCTTCCCTTTAGCCCCCCTTAAAGCTTAGAAAAGGAAGAGCCTCTAAGCTATATAAGTAATAAGGGCGCGGCTAAGTAAAACTAGCTAGAGCTAAAGGACCTTAAGATTAAGAGGGCTATTTTTAGCTCTTTTAATAAGAAAGCCCTTAGCCTAGACTCTTTTAGCTTCCTCCTTATTTAATATATATATAAGGCTATCTATATAGTCTTTAATAAGGCCTATAAAGCTTTATTTAACTAAGGATACTACTTTAAAGTATAAAAGGAAGCTATAGGAATTATACTTTTAAAGTAAAATAGGCTAGACTATATTATCCTTAAGGCTTATAGGGTTATAGGTTTACTTAACTACTTAGGAAAGGTCCTTAAAAAGCTATATACTACCTAGATAAGCTATTTAGCTAATATAGCTAGGCTTTTAAACCTTATATAGCTAAGGGGATAAAAATAATAGTTAGCTATAAATATAGCCTTCCTCCTTTTATACTATATTTAAAAGAAGTAAGGGTTTACTAAAAAGGCTATTACTAGTACCCTCTTATTAAATATAAAGGGCGCCTTTAATTTTATATTAAAGAAATAGCTTATAAGGGTCCTAAGGAACTTAAACCCTCTTAAGGCCCTTATAAGCTAAGTAGCTTACTTCCTTACTAAAAGAAAGATCTAGCTAGCCTTTAAAGGGTAGGTCTAGCCCTTAATAGACCTAGTAATAAGGGTACTTTAAAGGTCCCTTATTAGCTTTATTTTATTCCTCTTATATATAAGGGGGATACTAATAGCTAAGGGGTACTAGCTATCTTATATAAATAACTTTAGTATCTCTATAATATTAACCTTAGCTAAGAAGAACGTTTAGTAGCTAAAAGTAATATCTACTAACTTATTTAAATAAGCTAAGGACTAAAGGGGTTAGTTTAACCCCTTAAAAATAGAACTTATTTACTTTAGTAAGTAAAGGTAGCTTATTTTAAAGGGTATAATAATAGGAGGCTTATCTTTTAAAGTAAAGCCCTTAATATAGTAGCTAAGGGTCTTTTTTAATTCTAAGCTCTTATTTAAATAATATATTAAGAAGAAAGTAGCCTTTATATAAGCTACTTTTAAAGGACTATCTTACTTAACCTTTATATAAAAAGGCCTATTATATAAAGCTTTTAAGTAGCTTTACTAAGCTTATATAACCTCTATAATAGACTATAAGGCCTAAATTTAATATAAGGGGCCTAAGACCCCTAAGAGCCTTATAAAGCTTTTTTAAAGGCTTTAAAACTAAGCTCTTTTAAAGGTCTTAAGGGCCTTTAAAAGATCCGTTATTAAGGCTTTAAAAGCTAAAGCGGCCTTACTACTACTAAAGGTATAATTTAAAAGGGTATACCTTTCTTATATACTTTAAACCCTATACTTCTTACTTAGTTACTTAATAAAGTAAGCCTATAACCTAGCTATATAAGATAACCTTATTAACTTAAGCTTTAACTTAAGGGCCTTAAGTTATATTAAGCTTTATATATAGCTCTTTTACCTCCTTAAAAGCTTAGTAGCTATTATAGGACTTAATTATAACTTAGAAAGAAGGAAAGCTAGCTTAGAGCCCTTATAAACTTTAGAGCCTAAGGCCTTTATTATAATAATAAAGGCTCTTAAGCCCTTAGCTAAGAAGTAATACTAATGCTTCTTAGCTAGCCTAGCTAGCTTAAAAGACTTTAGGTTATAGCCCTTAGCCTTTTATATTAATAGCTTTAAGGGGTGCTTTAAAGGGTCCCTTATAAAGATTAATACTTACTCCTCTTATAAAATAAGCTTAGAAACTAAGCCTATTAAGGTATATTATAAGAACTTAGGGCCCTTAATTAAAGTAGTTAATATATAGCTATTTACGATACTAAGGGTTTTAAAAGGCCTAGCTAAGAGGCCTTAGCCCTTAAAGCTTAGCCCCTTTAACCCCCTTATAAAAGCTTATATCTTTATAAATAGCTTAGCCGCTATAAGGAAGGTTATAGGTTTCTTAGACTTAGCTATATATATTAAAAAGCTCTTATTTAGCTTAAAAGCCTTTTATAATATATAGCTATATTAGTACCCTAGCTACCTAGGGATCTTTAGTAATAAGCTAGCTAACTAGCTAGCTAAAAGAAGCTTAAGGGCCCTTATTTAAGGGACCCCTTTAGTCTTTATTTACTACTTATAAAGAAAGGTCTAGTAAGCTACTAAGGACTATTAAAAGGGCCTTTAAGCTACTAAGGCGGCTAAAGGCCCTAAGGCTAATAGCTTAAGTAAGTACTATATATTTATTTAAAAGACTCCTTACTTAGCCCTTATAGGAATATACCCTTATATTCTAATTTTACTATTATAAAGAAATAATAGGCATAGGGAGGCTTTATAGAATAAGCTAGAAAAAAGAGGCTTTATAATATAGTCTAAGGGAATAACCCTTAAAAGATAAAGACCTCTACTAGATATCTATACCTTCCTCTAGGAAAACCGGGTTAGGATAAGCTTATCCTTATAAATAAAAATATGCATTTTATATATAAGTTAATCACGAGTAGAACGGATACCCTATTGCCTATTTTAGCTTAGCGGTTCCGAAGATATCCGCGATACGAGAATAGGTAGGGCATAGAACATTCTAGTTAAATCCACTACTTATACTAGAACCTATAGTCTTACGTTAACCATCACGCTATAATTAGACCACCTACTAAGTTAGGAAGATATACTATAGATAGAGCTTTTTAAGCACTATAGAATATACTAGAAAGCTAACTAATTAGTCTACTAATAGGCGAGTAATAGTCTATAAAAGACGAAGGATTTCCCTAGGAGTAGTAGATAGAATAAGTAAGTTTATAAGTATCTTTTATAACGCTATTCTTTTAATATATTATTTAGCCCCTTATATACTCGATATAAATTCCGGACGAAATCCTACCCTATACTCCTTTAACTGATCTTTCCGCTTATATTATCGATTACCCGATTCTACGCTTATTGCTTATACCTTCTTATAGCCCTTAGCCTAGAAAAGGACTTTATAAGGAGGCCTAGGCCGACCTTCTTAGCCTTTTACTAGCTTTTCTTTTAAGGCTAGCTTTTTCTTTTCTTTTTTAAAAAGGACTAATAAGGTAGACTAAGATAACTACTACTATAGCTAAGAAAGGTATATAGCTAGGCACCTTATCCTAAGGTACCCGAACTATAGGAGGGAAAGAGAGGTCCTTTATTAAACCTCTAAGAAATAAAAGTAGGCCCTTAGCTTACTTATTCTTTATAGCTTTAAGGAAGGAAGGGAAGCCCTTTTAACCTTCTTAGCTAAAATAAAGATAAGGATAACTAAGTAGCTTAAAAAGGAGTAACCTAAGGGCCTAAGGGCCCTTAAGAAGGGAAAATACTATATAAAAGGAACTAAACTAACCTTTTTTTTATTATTGCTTTTATAGCTACCCTTTCCTTAATTAGTTATAAGCCCCTAGGCTCTATAGCTAGCTAGGACTACTAATAAAGGCCGAGGCCCTTACTAGCCTTACTATAGCCCTAAAGGCTATATATAAGTAATAATATAAAATAAAAATTTTAATATATATATAAAACTACCTTTCCTTTTAACTAAATATATATAGTATAGTAATAGTAATATATATTATAAATATAGTTAAAACGCCTATATAAAAAAAGGGATAGTTATAAAAGTACTATTAAAAAGTATAAGCTAATAAAGTACTTAGGTATATAAGACTAATATATTAGTAAGTATTATAAGCTATACCTATAAAAGGCTAAGGTTATACTATAGTAACTATATTAAAGTTAAGCTAAAGTAAACCTATATATAAGTAGAGCTTAACCTAAACTTAGGCTAAATAGCACTTAAATATAGGTCGAGCTAAGGATTAAGGAAGATAGATAACTATTATAACTAAGATAGAGTTTTCCTTCTTTCTCTTTAGCTTTAAATAAATAATTATTCGGCCCTATATTACTATACTAAGTATACGCTAGCCCTTAATATATCTAAAGCTCTTTTTAAATAAGGCTATAAAGCCTAGAGAGAGATTAAACTAAAAGGATATAATATAGATATCCCGACGACTTAGAGGAGGGAGAATAAGCTTAAGGATAGTAAGAAGTAGCGATAGGAGGGCTAGACGCTTAGCTAACGATAAAGTAAGTAATACTCTTACTATAGGTAAAAGAGGTAGAGATAAGGTATTAAGTAATATAAAGCTAACTATAGATATAGGAACTAATTAGCTAGATTAAGAGGATATATTAAAGGATAGATAAACCGATATAGATAGGTATATAAGAGGGAGCTAAGGGTAAGGTAAGTAGTTTAATACCGCCCTTAAGGGCAACGAGGGGGGGCAGCGACGCTTATAACTAAAGGGGAGGTAGTAAGGAAGAATAGTTATAAGAAGCCTCTCTTAAGCCTAGGAAAATTTAATAGATAATAATAGTACTATACCCTATAAGTATAATATATATAAGAGAAGTATAAGATTAATAAAGAATCTTTCTTAAGCTTAAGGGAAATCTTTTACTTTATTTATAACTACCTAGATACTAGGCTATAATAAATAGTCGCTATATACTATAAAATAAGAGTAAAGAGGGGCTATAATTAAAAGAAATTCTTAAAATACTTTAATAAGGATAAAGGTATATACCTAAAGTACGTATAGTATATAGCTAAGGATTAGTAGAGTAGTTAACTATATAATTATCTAATTATTTAGCCTATATATAGCTTTAAGGGCCTTAGGTTATAAATATAAGTCTTAGAGATTTCTTTACTCTATGCCTCTTTATCTTTACTAGAGTCGCGTAACTAGCGGTATCTACTTTAAAGGGGAAAAATAAAAATTTAAATTAACTATAATTAAGGAAGATACTTAATTAGATAATTAAGGTCTTTATAACGCCCTTAAGTATACTTAGAAGTAAGTTAGAAGGGGAGTGCTAGGGGTCTTATCCCCCCTTAACGGGCTAATATCTATAAGGGTACGATCTTACCTATTAAACTCCTCCCTAGCGACTTTCTAACCTAGGATACTAATAAAAAGGGCGCGATAATAATAAGTAAGGTTCTCTTCTTAAGTATATAAGTAAGTAAATAAACTATCGATAGAACTTTTCTCCTTTACTATAATCCTTTTCCTTTATATCTTTTATTCCTTCCTTTACTTATAAGCTACTTATTTAGCTCTTTCCTATTTTTACTTATATACTTCCTTCTTTAGATAATTATCTACTACCCCTTATATACGCTCCTAAGTATTCGCGCTTATTATTCTTAAGGGCGTTAAAGAAATAAAGTAGTTAGCGTCTTTACTAGTTTATAGCTTTAGGTATAGCTAGATTAAATAAGCTATAAAGTCTTATAGGCTAATCGTTATCGCGTTACTAGTAGTCCTATATAAATATATAGAATTATAGTCGTTAATATCTTAGTAGTAGTTCTAATATATTCCTAGGTTTTTAACTCCTTTAACCTAAGAGGGTTTAAAACCTAGTATAAACCTTATAAGGACTATAGCTAAAGAGGCTATTACTATACTTTATTTCTAGGGAGTAATAAGGCGTGCTATAGGCGTTACTAGAGTCTTTAGCCTTAGGGTAATTAACCGAGCGCCTAGTAATTTTAGAGTCCTAGGGCGAGTTAGTAGTCGGGCTATTTACCTTTTTTCCTTACTAGCTCCTTATTAGGTTATTAGCGGGGGTATAGTTATAAGTCTTTTACTCCTCTATACGTTTAAAGGAGTCGTTAATAGCGGGCGAGGAGTAGGCCTAATTAGCTATATATTAAAGGGGGAGAATAAAGGCGTCGTTTCTATATAGATAAAGGGACTAGTAAGGGCGCTTAGCTCTTTTATTTATAGGCTCTAAGGTAGGGATCCTATCTTAAGGTTACTTAAGGAAAGGCTACTTAGTTTAGATAAAGAGCTTAATTTAGTTAACGCTTAAGGTAATAAAGGACTAGGTCTATTCTTAATTCCTATTAGCGTAATTAGATAGTTAGGGGTCTTTTTAAGGAGGAGTTTTATAAAGAAACCGCGTATAGCTTAAGCGATTAGGTTAGGTTGCTCTATAAGGGCAGCTAGTATAGATAGCTCCTTTCTCGCTTTCCTTACTATATAAGCTAGTTCTATATCTCTTTAAAGTAGTAGTCTCTATTTAGTAAGCCTATCTAGGAGGTTAACTACCTCTAGGACTTCTTAGAGGTCTTATTCTTCTTAGTCTCCTAAGATAATATAGTTATATTAGTAAATCCGCTCGCTCCTAAGAATCCTTATAAGAAAGACTCCGCTAAAGGTTATTAGACCTTAATTAAATAGTATCCTTTATAGTTATTTAACCCCGCTATTAAACTACTAGGAAACTCTACCGCCCTATAATATCGCTTATATATAATTAAGCTTATTCGCTATAATAGCTTAGATTCTATATATTAGCCTATCGACGTAGCTTTTTATACTTATCCTCTTATTTAGCTTAAAGAAATACTAGTCTTAGTATAAGATCTTATCTATCTATAGGGCTTCTTACGTTACCCTATACCTTTACTTTAGAATTACTTTAACTTTTAAGTATCGCTATTTAATTATCTTAAAGTATAGCTTAACTATACCTTTAACTTAGTATTAGATTATTATTAAGGCTAAGTAGCTATATTCCTACCCTTCTTACTAAGCGGTATAAGGGACTAGCGTATAAGTAAAGTTATAAGGAACTTAAAGGATATAAAGAAACTACTACTATACTTATAAGAACGTATAGAGTCTAGTATATTATCCCTCTTTCTAAGTATTAAAAACGACTAGGTTTCCTTCTTTATAGTCTTAGAGGAACGCCCCTTAGTAAAGTCCCCCTTTATTTATACTTACCGAAAAGTTAATAACTTTAGTCGTATACCTTTATTTATATATAAAGCGACTAAAGTTAAAGGTAGGAGCGGTAAACTTAATTAAATGCTCCTTATTATTTAAGTATTTATAGTACTTTTTATATCTATCTTCTATATCTTTAATAGGTTCCCCTTAATAGTTAGTATAAACTAATAGCGGGTAAGGTAAGGGGTATACTATATTCTTAATACCTCTTATTAAGATTTTAATTATCGCGCTAAGGCTAAAGCTTATAGCTTATTATTTATCGATAGCTCTATAAAGAAAGTTATATATATCGACGATATACTCTTCTTAGTAGGCCTTATTTCTAGTAAATCTATTTATCTTTTTAACGCTCTTATATATTATCTAAGCGTCTTTAAGGGTAATATCCTACCGCTTAATAGGGCCTATTAGTATTAAGTACTAATAATCTTTATAGATATACTAGGGAGGTTACTTTTACCTATAAACGTCTTATTAGTCTTAGTCTATAAACTTTTCCTTATCTTTAGCGTAGAAGCGCCCTTTACTACCTTTTACTTTAACTTCGCCGTAGTAAGTAGGTAAAATAGAGCTCTTACTCTTAAATAGTAGTGCGCTAAAGAAGATAGCGGTATTCTTAGGGAGGTTTATAGCTAGGCCTAGGATACTATTTAGGTTCGCTACTATATCTTAGGAAAAGGTAGAGTAAGCGAAAGAGAGGGAGAAGATAATATTAAATAGTTAGGGTAAGTAGTTCTAAGTTATAATACTAAGAGGCTAAGTATTATATATATATATAAGAGTTATATTAATAGAGGGGATCGTTATAAGTAGGGAAGTATATAGAGTATATATATATATATATATAGAAGGAAGAAGAAAGAAGGAAGAAAGAAGGAAGGTATAGTAAGAGGAATAAATAGTTATTAAAGCGCGCGGTTATTAGTTACTTTAGCTAGCCCTTATAGCGGTAAGGTCTTAGGCGTATTTAAGGGTTACGCTTAAATAGCTTCTTTTACTAGTTATCGATTAGTAAGCTATTTAATCTCCGCCCTTTTCTTTTTTTCTTTACTCTTTTTATTTCTCTTCCTCCTCTTCTCTCTTTTATCTTCTTTATTTCTTTAGACCGCTACCTTTTATCTTCTCCTTTTATAACTACCTCTTCTTCCTTATTATATCTCGTAAGACCGCTAAACTTAAAACTAAAGAGCTACTAGATATCGTTAACTTCTCTTTAACTACTCTTCTATAACCTTCCCTTATTACTACTACTCTTTTTACTTAGAATTATCGTACTAAGGTCTTTCCTCTTTATATAGAGTACTTTTAAGTAACGACTATCTAACTTATTTAATCTCGCTTAGCTCGTTTTAACTATCTTCTTCTATAGATCTATAGTTACTTTAAGACCTAGGTCTATAGTAGAAATAATATCGGTTACTAAGGGTTTCTAATTTATATAGAAATTGCTTTTTAGTTATAGGTTCTATTAAAAGCTCTTAATATCGTTAGGATTAAAGTACGCGGTTACTCTCCTCTCTCTTACTTTCTTAAAAGCACGCTAAGTTAGTATAATTAAATCGTCTTCTATGCCCTTTATTATAAACGTTAGCTAGTAACCTATATCCTTATAGAAATCGCTTATCTACGCGGATACTTTTTTTCTTAGCTTAGTTTAAAGCGGTAAAAATACTCTTAAGTAGTCCTAATTACTTTATATAGAACTTATAATCCTTACCTTTATTAAGGGTATATTTAAACTTATTAAATTACTATAACTTCCGCTTATAAGTACGTTATATTTCCTTTTTATAAGTATATCTCTCTTTTAGGTACTACTAATAGTTCTTACGCTAACTATATTTAGGATTCGATTAAGGCGCTTATTTATAAATAGCGGTACTTCCTTAAATACTATAAGGCTACTTATAACCTTAATAGATTCGCTAACTATATATATAGTTATAATTTCTATACTAACCTTAAGACTAATAAATTTTATAATAAGTATATTAGTAATAAGACCGCCCCTTATCTTCTTTATAATATCCTTAATCCCTTTAGTCTTACTAAGGATTTAAAGGAAGGGGAGGAAATTAACCTTATGCCTATTTTACCTAAAAAGAGATTATATAAGTTTAACGAGCTCTCTCTTAAGTAATAATTAAATAGTCTTTAAGTTCGCTTTATAGTAGTCTATAATAGGTTTACTAAGAGTAAGTAGACTCGTTTAATCGCTATCTTTAGCGGTAAAAGTTTTTCTCTTAAGGTTATATATATTTAATCTAGTAAGTTAAAAATATATTAAAATTTATCTTATAAGCGCGTTTATTTTCGCTATAGCGGGTCTCCCCTTTTGTAATAAAGAATAAACGTCCCTATTTATAAAGTAAAAACTCTTATTCTTAAGGGAGGTAAGTAGTAAGAATATTCGTTTTCTTACTTTATTATTTAATTATATCTTTATTCGTCTTCTTTAAGGTAGTAAAGGGTAAGTTATTATTAAGGAAGGGTAGGAAATATTATCTTTATTTACTTCGGGAGCCTTAGGTAGAAAATTTAAAATAATAAGGTAGTAAGTAAAGCGCTTATAAATATCTTAGCTACTATAGTTATCTTTTAATTAAATAGTTAAACGGTGCCTTAGTTATTAGTTAGGTTCTAGCGTGCTTCTTATAATAGTTATAGATTTTTATCTTTACTGCCTTTTCCTTCCTAGCTCCTTTTTACCTCTTCCTTTTCTTATTAAATTAGTATCTTTAAGGCTCCTATATAAAGATCCTTTTTTACTTTACTAAGTTATAGTAGCTAAACCTTAATCGTATACCTTAAGCCTTTCTTAAGTATCTATAGTCGCTCTTCTTCCTCTTCTTAGCTTTAATCCTTCTAAGGTTTATTAAGGAGTTATTATAACTATAGTACTATTTAATCTAAGGCTTCTCTACTTAGTAAGAGTAGTAAATTATCTACTTTATCTATTATTTCTTCCTTCCTCCTCTTATTAATAGTAATCTTATCCTAGAGTAACTAGTCGTCCTTAGTAGAGTACTACTAACCTTCCTTATCCTTTTTAAACTTCTTTAAATACTCTCTTAGGATTATCTTATTAAGTATAATTTTATTTAAAGTCTTAATCTTATACGCCCTAGACTACTCTAAGCGTAATACTACTTAAAAGGGACCGTTCTACCTTATCTAATACTTAGCTTACCTCCTTATATTATTTAATCGTTTTATATTAAATAATAAGATAAGGTCTCTAGGTTATATACTTTCTTTCCTTATTATATACTTATTAGCTTTATCCGTTCTCTTTATTAATCGATTTTAATATCTTATTACTCTTTTCTTAGCTTCTTCTATATCTTTTTCTTTCCTTTTTAAAACTTATACTTATACTTTAAATAATTCTTCTCTTATCTTTACTTTATCTTAGTCGATTAGTCGCTAAGTTAGGTATTTTACTTTAAGAAGAAGTACCGGTTCTTATCTATATAGTAGGTAGAAAGCTAATATTCTATAAGACTCTTTAACTACTATTCGGTCTATAAGGATTACTTAGTTAAGGTATTTAATCTACTTACCCTTTTTCTCTACTATTTTTATAAGTACTATTATTAACCTTTAGTACCTTTATTCTACTACTATATTCGCCTTTAAATTATATACTAAAGTTTAAATAACTTTAACGCCTATATCCTTTAAAATATACTTAAAGTCTTTCTTTATTTCGGGCCCTTTATTAATTATAGTATATAGTATTACGCTATACCTATAAATAATAAAGAGTATAAATTTAGTTATAGCTCCCGCGGTAATTTCTTTAACTAAGGTTACTTTTACTTATCTAATAAGGTCGTCTTATACTTTTATAAGGTATAAATACCTATAATTAGATAGTATATACTAGCTATCGAAGTAAATCTTACTTATAGGGTAGCTAGGCGCGGTCGCGGTTATAACTTCCTAGGGTCTCTTAGTTATAAAGTATTAGCATTCTTTATAGAAAGAGATTACGCTATAAATATCGTTTTAAAAGCTAGCCTACTAATACCTATCCTTTATAAACGTATATATAACTTATTATCCTTTATATCTTATTTATATATAGTATTCTACGATAATCTATTTCTATTCTTTTAGGTCGTCTATAACTAGTATAGGTCCCCTTTCTTCCTTCCTAGGGAGTCGCTAAAGCTTTTAATCTTTAATATAGAAATTTAAACTCTTTAAACGTAACTTCCTATAGTCTTATTTAAAAAGGCCCTCCGGCCGTTTTAATATTTAAAGGAAGTCTATAATTATCCTTAATTCCTTTAAGTAGTCCCCTTATAGCTTAGTCCCTTATACTACGTTTAAGTAAAAGTTTATAAACTCTTTAATATTACTTTCTATTTCCCTATTTAATATATTAAAAGGTCCTTTAGGCTTTCTTAAGAGTCTATCGGCTATACTACTCTTCTTACTTTTAACGTATTATATAGTAAAGTTAAAGAGGAAAATATAGCTTATCTAGTAAGTTACTATAGCTCTAAGGACGTCTTTAAGGGTACTTTTTAGTTAATTAACTAAGACCTATACGTTAGTTTCTAGGATAAAATATACGCTATATAGGTATATTCTTAGTCTCCTAAGCGCACTTAATATAGCCCTATACTCCCTCTTTATTATATTATATTTAGTTTCTACTAGTAACTATATTTAACTTTTAAACTTTATAGGGCGCCTCTTTCTATTAACGATTTATATTAAGACTGCCCCCTAGCCGAGTAGACTAGTATTATATATTAAAATAATATCTCCTCTTCCTAAGCTAACGTCGAGGGATACTAGAAAGACTAGATTAGTAATAGCTTCCTTAAGGGCAGCTATTACTTTTATTTATTCGTCTCCTTATTCTTAATAAACTTCTTTCTTTAATAGGTCTATAAGGGGTTTTACTAAGATAGTAAACTATTTAATCTAGATTCGATAGTATCCTAAGATACTAAGGAAAGCTTTAATATATATTATATTAAGGTATCTTATCTATTCCTTAATTTTAATAACTTTAGCTTTTATAAGGCACCTTTTATTTATTCTATAAATATAACTAATAACTTTAGTTACTTACTAATAGAATTTCGATTTAGCCCCTATAATCGTATAACTAGAGAGTTTAACGTTAACTAGGACTTTATTAAGGTTAATAAGGTATTTAAAGATAAATCTCCTTACTCTTAGCGCTACCTCTTTATTATTATATATTATATCGGGCCCCTTAATACCTATATTATTAAGGAAATTCCTATAAATATTTAGTATAAGGTCTTATAAGATTCTTTATATTATCCTTATAAATTAGCCGACTAAGTTTATAGCCCCTTAAGGGAGTATATATATATATAAGAGGCTAATAAGTATCATGAATATTATTAAGTTATAGCTTTTAATATTAAGAGGGATCTAATTATAGCCTAAAAAAAGGTCTAGGAGGGAAAGGATCTTATATATTGAGAAGTAGTCGCTAAACTTATCTATATTTAGCGGTAGGTTTATATCTCTTATTATAACGGTATTTATACGTATAGCGGAATTAATTAAGTATAGTCCTCTATCTTTCTTTACTACTAGGAAAAAAGGGTTCTTATAAGGCCTATACCCTTCTTTAAGGACTCCTATTTCTAGTTTAAATTTAAGGATATTAATAACTTTCTACTTTATTACTTTTAAGATTAAGATTAAAGCTACTTACTATACTTTATATTCTATTATCTTAATAACCTATAGTAGGGCTATAGCTAGGTCGACTTTACTTCTTTTTATAAAGTCTTAGGATAACGCTACTTCCTTATTAAATAAAATACTATCGAAGATCCGGATTTCTACCTTTATAAGAAAGCCCTTAAATTATTTATAGATTACTTTAAGTCTTTCTTACGTTAGCCGCTTTCCTTTCTATATACTTAAGAATTTTCTTATTAAGTATTCTAGGTAGGGTCTAGGCTATATCTTATCTTTAACGGTATTCTATTTAGTCTTTTTCTAGTTAGGGTCCCCTTCTAGCGTTAAGCTATTTAATAGAGTATCGTTAATAAGGTTAATCTTATTTACTTTTCTTTTAAAGAGAGTATTAACTCTTAGATTATATAATCTAATAGGTCGTTTCCTCCCTATCTTAACTTTAACCTTCTAGATCTTTTAGAACTTCTTTCTAGCTTTAATAATGTTTTTCTTAAATTCTCCTATAGCCTCTATAACTATAACTTTAATAATCTCTTCTACTATCTTAGATCTAATAGCTAGAATCGCCTTATCTCCTTTACCTATAATTAATTACTATCGTACTAGTACTATTAAGGGCTTATTTACGCTAGCGTAGGCTAGGTTAAGGACTTAGTTAGCACCCCCTTTATAACTAAGGATCTTACCTCTTAGTAAGAGAATCTCGGCTATTAAGGTATCCGTAAGGGTTTCTCTCTATAATTATTAAGTAGCTCCTAGGTTATCTTCTTTAACTTCTATTACTAAAGCTTAAAAATAATTTCTTAGGAGCTAGGTAGCTATTTCCTATATAGCCTCCTCGAGCTTTAGTCTTTTATATACGTCTTTATTAACTATTAAGGTTATAGCCTAAAAGGATTTTACTATATTGACCTCGTCTAGAAGCTCCTATTTAATAGCTCCTACCGCTAGCGTAACTACCTAAATAGTACCGATTTAATATTTAACCTATATATCCCTATTCCTTAGGGAATAATTAAATAATATACGTATAGCTCTAATAAATAGTATGCCTAGGATAAAGGGGACTAAGACTTTATTTAGCGTAATATAAAGATAAATTAGTATCTAGGCCGTGCTTAGATAGAGATTAGTCTCTACCTTCCTAACTATATCTATAAGGGTCCCGGTATACGCTATTATTAATACTCTTATTAGTAGGATTTTAAGCTTATATACGTTTATATATCTTTTAGTAATAAGGTTTCCTTTAAACCTAGTATTAATTAAGGCGCTTAGAACTTTAGCTTTCTAGCTACTAAGTTATACTTAAATATAGGGTAGGTCTTATATATACTTAAGCGAGCGGAAAGGTATAAGGACTATATTTATATATATTATAGGAATCGCTATAAGGTCCTTTAAAGTTATCTCCTAGTATCTTATTAAGAGTACTACTTCTTATATAATAAATTCGTCTTTCTTTAGTCTTATTACCTTTAAAGTTTATTAATTAAATAGTCCTTAAGCTAGTTATATTACGCTAATCGTATTAGTTATAAACCTAACTTTCTTTAATACTTATTAGACTTTAAGGCACTTATAATCCGATTCTTTATAAGTAAGGTAAGTAAGCTTAATTAGTTCGACCTAGTATTCTTTATCCTATTTTTTAACTTATACTAAAGCTACCGCGAGTTTTCTTTATAAATATTTAAGGAGGAGTAAACTACTCTCTATATTATCTTTAGCTACTTTTATAACCGTTATTATAGCTCTATAGGGTCTTATATTACTCTTTACTTTCTTTAAGGTCTAGAATTTAGTATTTTCTATACCTTAGGCTATATCTATATATCTTATACTAAGTCTCTTACTTAGTTAGGGAATAAAGTTAATTAAGTAATTTAAAGGGATTAGGATTCTTTTATATATAATTTCTCTAACGATTTTATTTATAAGTCTATCGAACTTCTTATTTAGATCTACTCTATATCTATAGTATATAGGGATAATCTTTAAGCTAGTTTTTACTATTCTTATTATCTTAATTTCCTTTATATCCTCTTTAACTCTTTATCTTTTCCCCTTATAAGTATTAATCCTTATTATAGTTATATAGATTATTTAATTATATATATCGCTTTATTATATATTATCTATAATTATAATAACTAATATCCTTCTTACTTCTTTTCTTATATCGCTTACTTTTAGATTCCTTAGCTTCTACTTATATAGGTTTCTATATCTTTAGAACTAGTCTAAGAAACCGGATTCTCTTTTACTAGTAGCTTAATTTAAGTAAGATAGTATAACTATAGCTTTAACCTATTTTATAAGTAGTAATATAAAGGAGTCTAGCTATATATCTACCTAGTATATAATAAGCCTTTAAATATATATACTTATTTAAGAAAACCTATTAATAAGTACTAAGAGAATTACGCTTTTATTATCTTTTCTTTTAAAGTAAAGAGTCTTATTTACTACTTTATATATTATAAATCCGATCTTATAGTCCTAAGAGTATACCTTATACTTATTAAGGTATTATCCTTTTTTACTATAATAGAAGTATCTCTTAGGCTAGTTAAAAGCATTAACCTAAAACTATATATATTAATTAGATAGGTAGTAAAATCCGATAGTATTTATACTACCTCCTTATTTATAACTTAAAAAGTAGCTTTTACTACTAATACGTCTTTATTCCCTATTAAGCTAGTTAAATATCTACTCTTACTAGCGAGTAAGGTTAATCTTTATATCTTTAAAGGCTTTTATTAGGTCTAAGATCTCCTTTATAGGCTATCTAGGTTTCTTATTTATTTTCTTTAGCTCTTTAGGAAGTTTTTCTTCGCCCTTATTAAATTCGGCTTCTTCTATTACTTTATTAATTTCCTAGAAGAGCTAGTCTTTCTTTAGGTTCTTAAGCTTTTAATTATAAACTTTAGATACTATATCTTATTACTTAACGTCTTAGTAAGGTACTAAGTAGTTATTAATTATATAGATAAGGCTTTTATATAGGAGTTTTAAGATAACTTTAGATATCTTCCTATTTCTTTCTATAACGTTAATAATAAGCTCCTTTAGTATTATATAGTAAATAAAGTATAACTAGATTATAGATTCTTCCTAGCTATTAGGTTATGCCTTATACTATAGGTATAAGTAGAGACTAAGCTATTCTATAACTTTTATAATAGTCTTAGGCTTTTTAGTATTATAATAGTTTAAGCGGTTATTAGTAGTTTCTAGTTATTTAATATTATATATATAGTAGTATTAAAGGAGTCTCTTCTTTACTTCTTCCTAAGTAAGTCTATCTATAAGAATTTTAATAGTAAGGGCTTATATAAAGGAGATATAGACTTCGAGCTAGTCTATTTTATCCTCGTTATAGATATAGTTAATACGTATTTCTTATTCGAACTTCTTAAGGAATTTAGTTATATTTTTACTATTAAATTTATTAATAGGTAGGAGTTATAGTTAGCGGAGTCTTCCTATAAAGTTATCTTAGCTTTTAGCGAGTATATCTCTAAGTCTATTAATAATCTTATTAATATCTACCTTAATTTTCTTTATATCGCTAGTAGTAGGATTAAATAATCCCTCTTAATAGCTAGCGTTTCTAGATATAGTATACCTATAGGTTACGAGGTTATAAAATTTAGAGTTAGAGTTTTCGGAGTTAAAGGATATCTTATTATAACTATCTTATTACTTACTTTCTTATCTATTAGCGGGAGGTAGGCGTTCTTTATAAGCTACCGTATAAAGGAGAGCTAAGGTTAAGGTTATTAGGGTATCCCTTATTAGTACCTATATTAGTATTATTAGTATATATATAAGTAAGAGGTCTTAGTAGGGTTCTAGAACGGTTTAGATTATACTATCGTAGTTATTTATATCTTTTAAAGTATTATATAAGGATTATAGTTTCTTAACTAAGTCGCTAGTATTAAGGGTCGTAGGGCTAATAATAAGAGCTTAGGGTTTTTTAGTATTAGCTTATTGCTTTTCCTTTACTACTAGTAAAGGTGTTATTTAATTATTTATTTCTTAGTAAGTCTATTACTTTATTAGGTCCCTAACTCTAGCTATTAAGGTAGTTGCTACTTTAATTATTAAATCCCTAGATTTTATTTTTTCTAAATAGTACTATCGTCCTCTAGGTATTCTCGGCTTCGTAAAGCTACTCGTCGCCGTATAAATAGAACGGAATAATACGTTTACGCTCTAGAGACTAGTTTTAATAGGGATAAGGGTATATACCTAAAGCACGTATAGTATATAGCTAAGGATTAGTAAAGCAATTAACTATATAATTCTTTAATTATTTAGCCTATATATAGCTCTAAGGGCCTTAGGTTATAAATATAAGTCTTAGAGATTTCTTTACTCTATGCCTCTTTATCTTTACTAGAGTCGCGTAACTAGCGGTATTTACTTTAAAGGGGAAAAACAAAAATTTAAATTAACTATAATTAAGGAAGATACCTAATTAAATAATCGAGGTCTTTATAACGCCTTTAAGTATACTTAGAAGTAAGTTAGAAGGGGAGTACTAAGGGTCTTATCCCCCCTTAACGGGCTAATATCTATAGGGGTGCGATCTTACCTATTAAATTACCTTAACTTAATCTACTTTAATATAGATATCTAGTTACGCGCGGTAGCGGCGATCTAAATAATAAAATAAGGGGAAAGTTAAACGTTTATAGCGTTCCTCTTAAAGTTTAAGTAGAGACTCTTTAAGGCTAGAAGCGGGTCCTAGCTATATAACGTTTAGATCGTTTACTTAAAGGGGGCTCTAGGAATCTAGCTCTATAAGGTATTAGCTATAGTCGACCTCTTTATATTAAGCTTCGCCGCCTATATTAATTAGGTAGCGTTAATAGTAGCTAAGCTAGAGAGGGTTTAGTAAATAAGATAACCCCTTTTAAACTAAAAGAGACTAATAGATATATACCCTTAAGAAAGGAAGGATAAAAATAAGGATACCTTAATAACTAGTATTAACGCCTTAAATAGATAAAGGGAGGGGTAAAGCTAGCTAGAGAATTAGATATACTTTAACTATAATATTAAAGGATATATCGCGCTTTATTATAAGAAAAGGAAATAGGAACCTTAGAAGGCGGGCGTAATAAAGGAAGAGAGGGACGCTAAGGATAATAATAACTTAGAAAAAAAGGAACCTTAGTATAAAGTTAAGCGCTAAGGGTAAAAAAGAAATAGTAAGAAGCTTAAAAGTTAATAAGGGACTATCTTATACTAAGCTTAGTAATACTAAGGGTAAGTATTAATAAGAAGAAAGGACTTAACGCGCTTATAAATACCGGCTATAATTACTATACTATAATAAGTAAGAGGGTAGTAAAGAAGCTATAGATACCTCTCGCTAATAAAAAGAAAAAATAACTAAGGCTATTCTTAAAATATACTCTAGCCCTATAAATAAAAGGAATTATAGTATTTAAGATAGATATTAATAGCTATATAAAGTAGACCTTAATATATATAGTCCTTAAGCTAAGCTATAATATATTTCTAGGAAGGCTATAAATAAAAAAGAACTAAGTAATATATAATATAGTAAGGGATTAGATTTAGTATAGTAAGGCTAAGATCTAGATAAGCCTATAGGGTTTAAAAGTAGTAAGGAGGGTAAAATAGATCTAAGGGGTAAAGATTATTAGCGCGGTAGTATTTATAGCGGAATATTAAAGGGAGAGGGTAGTAAGGGATAATAAAGGAAGGTAGAGGATAGTTAATATCTAAGCAATTATAATAAAGATCGTAAAGAAAGCACTCTAGCTAAAGATAGCGGTAGACCTAGTAGACTATATCCTAAAGTAAGCGCTAGATATATACCTAGACCTCTTTATACTAAAGAGGGCTTTAAAGATACCCTTATATAAGCTAGGGATAAACTATAAGATTAACTTAATACTAAATAAAGATAAGGTAGAGCCCCCCTTACTATAAGGACCCTTTTATAATATATTAAAGGAGGAACTCTTAGTACTAAGAAAGACCCTAAGCGAGCTAATAGAGGTAAACCTAATCCGCCTAAGTAGCTCCTTAGCTATAGCCTTAATACTCTTTACTTAAAAGTTAAACGGTCGCTTACGATTTTACTATAACTACTAAGCCCTAAATATAATTATAAAGAAAGATAGGTACGCGATACCCTTAATTATAAAGATACTATAAATACTTATAAAGGTAAAGTAGTTTACGAAGCTTAATATTATAGCGGTATTCTATAAGATTTAGATAGTCAAGGGCTATAAGTTTAAGATAGCCTTTTAAATAAAGTTTAGATTATTTAAGTAATAAGTATACTTATTTAGCTTAATAAGGACGCTAGCTACCTTCTAATAATATATTTATAAGGTACTAATAAAATACTTATATAAGTTTATTATAGCGGATATAGATAACGTCTTAATCTACTTATTAAGGTCTCTTTAAGACTACTAAAAGAAGGTAGCGAGGGTACTTTAAAAGCTATAAAAGGTAGGCCTAATATTAGACCTAAGGAAGTATAACTTTATAATAAAGGAGGTTAACTACCTAGGCTTTATTAAATAAGTAAGGGGTAAGGTTCGATATAACTTAAAGAAGATTTAAGTAATATAGATATAGCGGGTACCCTAAAATATAAGAGGAGTCTAGAGCTTCCTTAGCTTTATAAACTACTACTAAGCCTTTATATTACTTTATATAAAGGTATTAGTATACTTAAATAACCTTTATAGGAAAGGCGCGATCTTTAAGTAAATAGATAAGCACTAAGTAGCGTTTAAGTTTATTTAAAACGCCTTTTATAACGCCCTAGTACTATAACTCTATAACCTAAAGTGAGATATATACCTAGTGGCAGACTATTCTAAATATATAATAAGGGGGGCGCTAATATAGGTAGGGCTAAACGGTATATAATACTTAGTAGGATTCTTCTTAAAGAGACTAAACTTAATAGAATATAACTACTTAATCTATAATAAGGAGATACTTATAATTATATAGTACTTAGACTTCTAAGAAGTAAAACTTTAGAACGTACCTACCTTTATAATACTAACTAACTATAATAACCTAAGGTACTTTATAATAAAAAAGAAGTTAAATAAGAAATAAAGCTAATAAGTAATAGAGCTTATATCTTATAACTTTATATTAAAGTTCTAGCTAAGGAGGCTAATAGCGGTGCCCGACGCGCTATCTTACTATAAGTAAGATTAGCCGGCGGGCGAAATAGATAAGAGGGAGATAGGGCGGGTAGTCTAGATAATTCTAGAGACTATAAACCCGCGGGGCCGCTTAGTCCCTACTAAGGGCCGATACGCCGACTTACCGGAACGCTTAACCTAAGATAGGGCGGTAGTAGTAGCGCTATAAGTAGGTAGAGGAGGGGTATACGCGATAGTATACGTTAATAGAGCGGGGGGGCCTATTAAATAACGTAAGGAGGAGGCAAATAAAGGTAATAACTAACTTAAATTCGACTTAAACTTAGGCTAAAATATACCCTAGGAATAAGCTAACCCTATACTAGTATTTAATAACTAAGAGCTATAAAAGAAATAGATAAAGGCGCTAGGGAAAGATAAGGAATACTAAGTAGTATTTTAAGTAGTATATAAAAGGGAAAGATTATTAATACTAAAATAGTAACTAAAGGTATAGCTAAGTAAATATATAATTAATATTAGGAAATAGTTATACTTTTAAGAGGGGCTATAAGTATTAAGGAAACTAAAGTATAATAAAAGAGAAGGGGCTAAGGAATAAGATATACTTTAGGTATAGATAGCTTAACGGACGTATAACTTAATAGCGGTAGAATACCTAGGGAGAGAAGGGACCCTAGTAATACTAGCCTAAGAATTCTTTTAGCTTAGCTAGTTAATAATAGTAAGGCGGCTTATTACTAACTACGGACTATATAAAAAGGGGTATATATAAAGGTAACTTTAAAAGGGACTCTTAAAGCCCTTACTACTACCGTCTTAACTATTTATATACCTATCGATAGACTTTATAGTTAAACTACCGTTAACTAAAATAAAAGGCATAAAGTACCTATAAGAAGGTATAAGTAATAAGTATAGAATCGGGTAATCGATAACGTAAGCGGAAGGATTAGTTAAAGGAGTATAAGGTAGGATTTCGTCCGGAATTTATAATAAGTATATAAGGGGCTAAATAATATATTAAAAGAATAGCGCTATAAAGGATACTTATAAACTTACTTATTCTATCTACTACTCCTAGGGAAATCCTTTATCTTTTATAGACTATTGCTCGCCTACTAATAGACTAATTAGTTAGCTTTCTAGTATATTCTATAGTACTTAAAAAGCTCTATCTATAGTATGTCTTCTTAACTTAGTAGGTGGTCTAATTATAACGTAATAGTGAACGTAAGACTATAGGTTCTAGTATAAGTAGTAGATTTAACTAGAATATTCTATGCCCTACCTATTCTCGTACTATAGATATCTTCGGAACCGCTAGGCTAAAATAGGCAATAGGGTATCCGTTCTGCTCGTAATTAATTTATGCATTTTATATATATTTTATTTTATTAAGATAGGCTTATCTTAACCTGCTTTTCCTAAAGGAAGGTATAGATATCTAGTAAAGGTCTTTATTTTTAAGGGTTATTCCCTTAAACTATATTATAGAGCCTCTTTTTACTAGCTTATTTTATAGAGCCTGCCTATGCCTATTATTTCTTTATAATAGTAAAATAGGAATATAAGGGTATATTCTTATAATACCTTTAAGTAATTATAGACCGGCTAATAAAGGTAGTAATACTTAAAGCGATATTAATAATAGGGGTAGTAGTATATATAACGAGGTTCCTCTAAGCTTACTTTTACTTTTATAGGATACTAAGGTCGATTATATTAAATAAAGGGACGAACTAAATAAGAAGCTTTTAAAAGGAGTTCTATAAATAAATAGGAGTATAAAGGAAGTTAAGTTTAGTATACTACTTATAAATAGATAGGTCGACTAAGTACGCGAACTAAGAAGTATAGGCGTACCTTTAAGTATACGTTTACTATAGCTAGGATAACTAAGGAGTATCGCTACTATATATATAAGCTATACTAAATAACCGCGTAGCGTTAATAATAAGTATAAGCCCGTTCTTCGCGATATATAGATATAATATTAAGCTAGTTTAAATAGTAAGAGTAGAGGGGCCGCTAGCGCTAGAATTAAGGGGGGCGAGGGAGCTCGCTTAAAAGATAAGAGAGGTAACCGACTTCTTATAAACCGCTATTATTATAGTATAGGTAAGATAAAAGGAAATAATAAACTAAAGGAGAGCTTTAATAAAGAGGTATAAAGTAAGCGATAAGGTATAAGTAGATATAGCTAAATATATAACTAACTAGCTATATAAGAAGCTTAACTAGCTATACTAAAAGTATATTATAATAAAGGTAGTAAGCCTATTTATAGTAAAGCTCGATATACTAAGGAGGGTATATAAAAGGCTCTATATAGAATTTCTCTACTAAGTAGTAGAGGACCTATTACTTAAATAAGTAGTCGATAACTACTAACTACTACTAGTAATTAAAGAGGATAATAAGCCTAAGTATATCGTTAAAGAGATTTAGTAATCGTAGTAAACGTAAAAGGGGAGGGGTAAATAGTAATAGGTACTCGTAAAATAGTAAGGGTATATAAACCTATTATAGTACTTACTAGACGACTTCTAGGAAACGGAAGCCTTAAAGGGATTTAAGAGATAATAGGGAAATATAAGGGAGAACGATAAAAAAAGGGTAAGAGAAAAGGACTAAAAGGAGGGCGGAAGATAAGGAAGGGAAAATAAAAAATAGAAAGGGGAGAAAGAAAAGGAGGTAAGAGATAAAGGATACTTATTAAGGAATAAAGAAAGGATAAAAAAAACTATAGTATTAAAGGGAAATAATAAAGGATAAATAAAAGATACATATAAGATAGATAGTAATAAAGGATAAATAAAAATAAGGATAAAAGTAAGATATAATAAAATAAGATATAGATATAGTAAGATATACTAAGGATACTAACTTAATTTTAACTAACTATAGACGCCCTTTAACTACCGCCCGATTATTATAAGATATTAAAGTATATCTAAGCTTAGTATATAAATATAGTAGCGCGGGTAAGCCTAATATACTAGAACGATAGTTAGAGATAAATAATAAGATAATATTAAAAAGGGAATAAAGTATATATATAAGGGTCCCTTTAGTAGTCGTTAAATATCTTTTAGGATATATAGTCCTTAAAAGTATTAATAGCGGCGATTATATCCTTAGTATATTATTATTATATTAGCGTCCTATTAAATAAAGTTAAGGGAGAGTAATAAATAAGAAGGTAGTATAATCTAGTATAGGTATAAGTAAAGTAATTATAAGTATATAGCGACGCTTAATTTTAGTAGGTACTATACTATATCTTAACGCTTAGCGATATTATTCGGCCTATATAAGCGAGATAGGGTAGCCGCTATATAGTAGTACTATAGGTTACGCTACGCTTACTAAGAGATATAAGCGGACGCGTTAACTAGCGCGAAGGCGGTAGAGTATAGTCGCCTAGCGTACTAGGAGGCGGGGTGCCGCTACGTAGAGTAGAGAAGCCGGCGGGCGTATAAGGGCCTATAGTAGTTATAATATAGCGCGGCGCGGCGATAGAAGTTAGGTAGAGTAGGGGCGCGTATATAGAGGGAGTAAAGCTTAAAGGAGGAAAAAGAAAGGAAGAAGGAGAGGGGATAGAAGAGAGGTATTTATACGTAGTAGGGTATACGTATAGTTAGTAAGGTATAAGGGTATATATATAAAGGAAGGAAGAATAAGGCGGAATAGGTATATAAAAGGGCAGTATATAGAGGGATAGGGCGAGTATAAGGTAGAAAAAAGTAACTACGCGCGCTAAGAAAAAAAAGGATAGTAATAATAAAAAGGTAGTAAGAGAGGAATAAGAGCACTACTAATAAGAGGGGAAGAGTAAGGGTAGTATTATAGGCTATGCCTATAAAAGGCTAAGGTTATACTATAGCGATTATACCGAAGTCGGGCTAAAGTAAACCTATATATAGGTAGAGCTCGACCTAAACTTAGGCTAAATAGCACTTAAATATAGGTCGAGCTAGGGATTAAGGAAGATAGATAACTATTATAACTAAGATAGAGTTTTCCTCTTTTCTCCTTACCTTTAAATAAATAATTATTTAGCCCTATACTACTATACTAAGTATATACCGGCCCTTAATAATAAGGTATTAATAGGGAATTATATATACTTTAATTATAAGTTATAAGTAACTTACTATACTAACTAAAAAAAGAAAAATCTCTCTTTTAATTAGCTTTAGTTTTATAATAAGAGAATATAATATATATAGCGTAGTACCTCTAGCTATCTCTACTACCTAACTAATTATACTATAATATATATTCCCTTATAGTATTTTTATAGTTAAGCTTAGTAAAGAGCTTTACTTTACTAAGTTAGTTTAAGATTCTTAAGATTAAAAGTAAGGCTATTTAGTTCTTTTTTATTACCTTATTTAGACTATAGTAGTCTATATATAACTATAGTTTCCTTTTATTCTTAGGAATAAAAAGGATTAAGGAGCCTATAAGACTAATTAATTACTAGACCTATCCCTTTTCTTAAGCTAAAGTAATATATTCGCGTATAATAAATAGTTTATACTTTAAAAGATTATAAATAGGTCCTAAAGGAAGTATTCGCCCTCCCTTTAAATTAATTAAGTATAAATACCTTAAAAGAGGAGGTAATTTAAAAGCCTCTTTCTTAGAAAGGACGTCTACCTAGTTTTAGTATACTAAGGGAACTTTTAGTAGAGCTATATATTTTAAAGGAGCAGCTGCTTCTTTATTATTTTTATAGTTTAAGGGTATAGGAAAGTAAGCCTTCGCGAGACGTTTAATCTACTTTATACTATAAACGAATTATACCTTTTATAGGGTCACTAAGAACGCTTAAGTTAAGTAATCTACTCTCTTTAATAAAAGACTAATATATTTAAGTTAAGGCTTACCTAGCTAAAGCCCTTCCTTATTAGTAATAAATAAGACTAGGTAAGAGACTTAAAGGATATTCTTAGATCCCTAGCTATCCTTTACCTTAAGTAGAATATAAATAGTTCTTTATATTTTAATCTTATTATAGTCTACTACTTTAGGTCGCTTTAAAGTCGGTTCTACTTATTACTAATCGCTTTATATAAGTAACTTTAAAGAGATTAAGTTATAGTAGCTACCTTAATCTAGTAAGGCAAAGCTTACTTTAGACTACTAGCCGTCCTATCGTAACTAGTAAGGTATTTAGTTTTTACCGCTTTTAGATAGGAGCTAGTACGGTCCCTAATCCTCGTTCTACTAATCTCGCTAATCCTATTAGACCCTACGTACCCTATTTATACCTATAGCTAGGTTATTATAATAGGCCGTAGTATACCTACTCTTACTATATCGTTTATAATCTAGTTTAGTATAATTTAGTCGTATATAACTTAGCCTATTATATTTAAAGTATATAAGGGGTTTCTCCTTTCCTATTAGCGTATTATCCCTACTAGAAGTATCTATTAGTCTTAATTTTCTAACGGTCTAGTCGGTATAGTATTCCCTTTTATAGAAATCGTTATTATACTTATAACCCTTTTCTACTAAGTCGTTCTACGACTTAGGGCAGTTCTAAGACCGGAAAAGATCCTTAATATCCTTATTATAATAAAATAAGAATATCTCGATACGTAGCTAGTCTAGCACGCTATAAGGGAACTCGCTGTCGATCGCTCGGTACTATCGGAAGAAATTCTATAACGACTAATTAGGCTTTTACTTAAGCTTCGTTAGACTTATATACGTAGTCCGGGTACGACCTTAGGGATTGTTAATATTACTCTAGAGTAAGTCCTCTATATCCCCCTAGGTTATATTCTCTTCGCTCCCGCGATTATTAATAATAGATTGTCCGTCGAAGACTAGTTAGTAATTGCGGAGTACCTAGCAATAGCCACTAAGCGATTAGAGGGCCGTCCTAAGGAAGGAAAATTCGGTGCAATTTAGGAGGTCCTACTTATAATAGAGTGGCTCCTTAAACACCTAGAAGACTCGAAACTTCGACACGAGCATAATAAAGAACCATATCTACGCATTAGCTGCAATCTTAGATAGATAAAACTAGGTCAGTATTACTCTCTCACCGAGGATAGCCCAGCGTACCTGGCAGCCCTTGTCCTTCATCCGGCGGTTCGATGGTCCACTGTCGAGTCGCAGTAGGCAGAGCATCTAGATTGGCTAGACAGAGGCAAGGCGGCTGTTTAAGAGCTATAGGAGGAATATCGTGCACTCGCCGTAGAGCAAGATATAATACCGGAGCAACCTATAGTCTCGCGGCAAATAACGGATTTAGACGACTACATAGCTTTAATTAGGAAGTTAAGTGCGAAGCCGGCTCCATTAGCTTCTATGACGCGAAATAAGTATGCAGAGTAGATGGCTGCGTCCGACCCTGGCGATTGCCTAGTGGATGATCCTATCTAATACTAGCTTCGTCGCAGACGTCAGTACCCGCGCCTGTCGCGGATGGCCATCGATCTTTTCTCCGTTCTAGCTATGTCGTCCGAGCCAGAGCGTATCTTCAGTCTAACAGGACAAATAGTCACTTCTCAAAGAGGAAGGCTAAAAGCCGATCTCATAGGAGCCGCGTAGTATATTGCGTCGTGCGAAACAAGCGGAGTTATTCAGATAGCTAAATAGATCCAGATCGAGCAGTGCTAAGTTAAATCAAATTAGATCGAGTCGAGATTTCTAGGACTTAAATAGATCAAATTAGATTGCCCTAGAGCAAATCTCTATTCGGCCCAACCCGCTAAAGTAAAAGTACCTAGATATTACTAGCTCGTACTTTATATTGGCTATCTCTTAATAGAAAATCCTTAGAAATTTCTATAGAGCTCTAACTTCGGAAAAGCGTACTCGAGCGCCCGAGCTAGTAGGGGAGGGGTCCCCCTTAGGGAGGGGCCCTACTATAGGGGTTTATCCCCCGCGCGAGGTGAGCGCGACGTATAAGACGAGACTTAAAGATACTTAAGATATCGTAATAATAACTAAGATATATATTATCTAATTAAAAAAGAGGATTTCTAGAGAATCCGGGCCGAATAGAGATTTGCTCCGGGGCAAATAGTAATACTCTTAAATTTCCTTAAATAAAATCAGATTTAGGGCCAATCTGATTTGATCTATCTATTTGCAAGCCTGACGCGACGCGAGCCAAACTGGCTTTGGCGCCGTACACACACGCACTTTTCGTCGCGGGCGTTCCTCGCAGGATTGCCCAAGCCACTGCTACTTCGCGAACCCACACAGGGAACTGAACAGCGCTGCCAATTGATGGTGATTAAAAGGCTTTCACGATGAAAGGGATCTTTAGGATAATGTAACGGTCTCAACTGAGTGTGTTGACAACTAGCTGAGCGACTGCGACGAGTATCCTAAAGCTAAGGAGAAAAGGAAGAACAAAAGAAAAGAGAAAGATCTAGAAAGCGAAGAGGGTTCTTAAGCGAAGCTCAAGAACGCCTGTGGGGCTTGGTCGAGAGTGGAGCCGAGACCCCCACGGGCTCAGCCCGTTACAATTCACTCCTTCACAGTCCGCCTGTGCGGACAACACGCTCCTTTTTTGGTTCTGAACTGTCCTAGAATCCGGTCACACCTGGCATACTGGCATACACGCTCAAGCATCGTTAACGTCTATTTGAACTCCACTCATCTATCAGTCCACCCCACGTGCAGGCCCGCATTTGCGCTAATATCCTCTAGTTCTTTTTTTATTTCGTTAGTCATTTTGCCATAGGGAAGCGGGACTGGTAAAATAATGCGACGCAGTCTAGTCGGAAATGACAGAGTTAGGTTTGCAAGCTTAGATCCTATCGCAGATATAACGGAGTCGTCTTCCCATTCCCATTCGTCATAATCGTCTAAATTAGCTATTAGGGTAAGAAGCTTAAGACTTAGAGAGAGCGAATCCCATAGTCTTATTAACGAGGATTCTGAGTATCCTATAAGGAAGACCCACGGGACACATAGTCTTCTTAGCTTGCCTAAGGAAGCCATAGCTTTTAAAGATCCCCGAATTTCTAGCAAAGGGGGTTTATAATCCCCGACTAATAAGTTAGGCCGGGTTTCCGCCTTAATAGTCAAGTCCGTAAGTATATCACGAACTCGATTTAGTGCTTTAGCCATTATATTAAGTTTAACAATAGCCGTACTAACGGTATCGTCAAGGCCCGGCTAATAAAACTAGTGCCAATGTAGCGTCTGGAGTCTCTTAAGAACCGAGAGGAGTAAATCAGCCCGCGCTTCACGTAGTCTATAAATTTCTAACGATTTTAGCAATAACGGGTTTAGCGTATGCGTAGGCCAGGCGAATTTAGTTAGATTATCAATTAAGAGCGAGAGGCGCTGAATTTTCGGGAGGTAGAACAATGGGAGGACATCGGCCGCGTTGTTAACGTCAGGGTGGCGGTATTCTTGTGCCCTAGGGGATAAGGTGACATGGCGGAGGTGTCGGAACGTAGGCAGCTTATATTCTTCCAATAGCTCGCACAAGGCATACGTAAGCAGTTTTCCCATAAGTTGAGTCTTAATAGTAAAATTAGGACCTAGATGTAGCGATACCAAATTAGGCAGTATTATTAAGAGGACTGCCACGACGGCGTCGACTATGCCAGATTGTAGCTCGTTTATCTAAAGCCTGGCATATGGTACCCCGGTAGATAGTATGAGTTTAGATGCCTTGCTTATCGAGAGTGTGGGAAGAGGGAATGCGGGTGGCTCCTTGATTTTAGGATTCTCTTTGAATCCTCGACCCATAAGACGTAGAGTGCGAATGAGGCTACACAGCTCGGGCCTATCGAGAATGCTTCGCAGTAGCAGCGTAACCGGCGGCGTTTGATACAACGCCTAGGCCGTCTCGACAGCTAAGTAGAGATGAGGCTTAGTGAGAGCGCGGATACGTTTGTTGACCATGCTCATAGAGCGTAAGTCGGCGAATGGGACTAAATCTAGAGCAGAGAGGAATAAGTCACTTGGCAAGTCTGTAAGGGACTTTGCTGCCATCTTTTCTGCTATCTTTTCTCGTCCTTTAGAGCGAATTAGTGACCTTCCCTCCCGTGCTCGGCCATAAAGCGGCTCATAGGTTAGGAGGAAGAAGGAAAGTTGAGAGAGGTGGCTTGTCGATATGCGGCGATTCGTGCTGGATAGGAAGGTCAAATAGGTACTAGCACGGATTGACTGAGTGAGGATGTAGAGGGTAGTGATCGAGGTCGCCCTTTGAGCCCTTTATTTATGCACACGCCGGAATGACGCCAGTAGCATTATGACACCTTTGCCTAATACGGTTAGATAGGGAAAATTCAATCGTGCGCTGCTCCGGATATACCGAGAGAAAGGCCGAAAGGGCAAGTGATCCACCAGATCTGCTGATTCGCCGAATTTTGGTCTCATTGCATTCCACAACAAGGCAGGCGCGGGGGTCAACGGAGCCAATGAGGAGGCCGACCGCTACTCCACCAACTGCTCCCAAAACGGAAAAGACGGAAGGGGCCAAACGGACCTGCCGGGCTCAAGGAAAGAGCGAGCAAAGGCTGGGGGCCGGCGGTCACGTTGATAGGAGAGGCAACCCAACGGGGGTTGCGCAAAGAGTCTTTTAGAACGAAAGTTAGAGGATTGAGTTAATATAAAATAACGTTAGATAAGATAACGTTAGAGAGGGAGTTATCTATTTAAAGGTTTTTATAGTAGTTATAGCACTAGGTAACCGGCAATTCCTTCCCGTAGTAGCTTGCATTGCGCGACGGCCGGTTAGGGGCGAAATATAGAGGCCTTAGGAACGCGCGCTAACGTTTTATATAGCATAACGTATTAAGAAAAGCAAGGCGAAGGTAAGAAGGGATAGGTAGAAGAGCCGATATAATAGATCGGATAAGTAGAATCCGATCCTAAGCTATAGGCTTTTCCCCTTCCTTTTTATTATATATACCTACCTATATATTATTACTTATAGTATTTAAATTATAGCTAAGTTAGTTATAGTAATATCTATAGTTCGATTTAAATTTATATACTAAATTAGTGCTAAGTAATTTATATATAGCTATAGTATTACTTAGAGCTTAATTACCTAAGTAAACTATACTAAGGAGGGTGCTAAATATAAGGAATAATTTATATAGGCTATAATACCTCTTATAAAGGAGTATAAATAAGTATATTATTATTGCGAAGCGTAGCTTAATTTTATAGTTCTTAGATATCCCTTAGTAAGAGGGACTTAGGAAGCTAAAAAACCGGTTTAAAAGAAGGAGCTAAAAAGAGGTATAGAAAGAAAGGTAGGGGTATAAAGGGAAGTAAAAGTAGCGATAGCTTCTTATAGAGGTAGCGAGAGATAAGATAGATATACTAGCAATAGCTAAAAAAGAGGGGGAAAATAAGTAAAAAGCTTAGTAGTTAAGAGGATATTAGTAGCTTCTTTAAGTAGGATCTTCTTTATTAATTAAGATGCTAGATAGGTATAAAGAGGGGCGTTAAATAAAGGAAAGAAGGATAATTAAAGTAATATAATAATTACTCCCTTACTATAATTACGGCCCTTATAGGAATTAAATATCTTTACCTTACTTATTTAACCTCTTACTTCCCTTTTTACCTTTATATATTTTTATATACTTTTTATATCTCTCTTTACGAGAGTTATAAGCCTAAGAAGAATAGAATTCTTATACCTTCTAGCTACTATTAAAAGCCCCTTCCTACTACTTACTTCCTTTTACTTCTCTTACTAAAAAAGCCGATTTTTAACTAACTTTTCTACCCTCTTTTATAATAATATTAAAAAATAACTCTACTACCCCTATAGTCTATAAAATAATTCTCATAGAGCCTTAAGATTAATATAAGTAGGTAAAGGAGCTATAGGCTTATATAGATAGAACTATTTATAATTTAGTCTTCTTTAATAAATAGGACCCTCTTAAGCCCCTTCTTTATATTAAGGTAATAGAATTTATAGAGGGAGCTTTCCTCTTCTCTAAGCTAACCTCTATATAGTAAAGAGCTTTTTCTACTACCTTAGGTAACTATAAGAGTTACTATAAGGAATACCTTTATAAGATAAAGCTACTAACTACTATATATATAGCGATAACGGAATCCGTTAGTACTATAAAGCTAATCTCTCTTTAAGAGGAAGAGACCCTTAAGTAATAGCTTTTAAATCTTAAGACCTTAATAGCTCCCTTAAAGGGCTATATAACTAACCGTATTAGGAAGACTTATACGGCGTACCTAGGAGCCTTTTTTACTAAGAACCTTCTAGCTTTTTTATAGCTAGCTAAGTAGGAAGAAATCCTTAAGGAAGCTAACTAATAATTCTTAATAAAAGCTCTTTTTAGCTAGTAGTTATAGGATATATCTCTATTAATAAAGCCTATTAGTAACGGTTACTTAATTATCTTTTAAGATACTAGCTAGGAACTAAATAAAGAAGCTATTAAAGTATAATAATAAGTAGTTTTATTCCTTTATAGCTAGCACTTAACTTAGACAGCTTAACCTACTACCCCTATAGCTACTATAGCCCCTCTTACTATATCCCCCGCTACTACTACCGCTACTATAGCTGCCTTCCTAGCTCCTCCTCCCTTAAGAGCCTTAACGCTATCTTTAACTATAGCTA
Source organism: Hirsutella rhossiliensis (assembly GCF_020360975.1). Classification (NCBI taxonomy): domain Eukaryota; kingdom Fungi; phylum Ascomycota; class Sordariomycetes; order Hypocreales; family Ophiocordycipitaceae; genus Hirsutella; species Hirsutella rhossiliensis. Next base: position 5,911,297 of record NW_025408669.1, read on the forward strand.
CTACCTTAGCCCTAGCTACGCTTATTGCTCTAGGCCCGCCCCTAGCCCCGTTAGTCCGTCCGGCCTAACTAGTCCCTTAATAGACCTTTTAGTCTATTAATCGAAAAATTAAGGAACTAGTTAAAATCGAACCTCTTTATTAAAATTAATAATAAGGTATAAAAAGGGAGGGTTTTTAAGTAGACTATTTAAATAAGGATAGGATTCCTTAAAGAGGTAATAAATAAAAAGGAAACGACCTACCTACTAAGCGTATAAGAGGCCCTATTAGCTAAAAGACTATAAATAAGTCTTTAAGGAAGGTCGACCTTTTAAAATTATACTTCTTAAAGGACTAAAAGACGTTATTATAAAGTCTTTTAAGGAGGACCCCTTATTATAGAAAAAGATAAATAAGATTTAGGTTACTAAGAAATAGTAACTAATAACGCCGCTACTCTTATTCGAGCTATAAGTTTAAAGAAAAATCATTAGTATAGTAAATCTAGCCTTTATCTTCCCCTTAGATTAGTAAGAATACTTATAAGGACCCTCTAACTATCCCTTATAAAAATTAGCTATTCTTAACTTTAGTACTTCCTTTAATATTTATAATATACTCTTATAATTCTAGGCCTTTAAGAAGGTATAAAGGGAATACCTTATTACTAAGGAATTAACTATATAAATAAAAGGATATAGAAGGGTAAATTTTATAATAAAATTACTTAATAGGTCTATATAAATTCTATAGCGAAAAGGGGTAGTATTTTACCTCGATTTTTAATAAGCTTAATTTCCTTCTACTTTCTTTAAGAGGAAGGAATCTTCTAGGATATAACTTCTAAGCCTATAAGGCTAGTTTAAAAGAATTAAACGATTAAGCTTATTAAAGAGAAATTCGGTTAATTTATTCTTAAATTCTAACCTATCTTTAAGAAGGAACCTCTTAAAAAGTTAGCTTTTCCTACTAAGAGGAATAGGTTTATTATAAAGGGCCCTCTTTTAATAGCTTAAGGAAACAGTCTTTTTTAATACGTATAACTTAGTTACCTAGGCCCCTTAGATTTATATAAGCTAAGCTAATAATAGGGTATATAAATAAGGGGCCTAAAGACTATTAAATACTAAACCTATAGCTAAGAAAAGACTAAGAGATAAATTTTTAAACGAACTATTTTATAGCTAAACTAGCTATATAAGGAAATTTAGGTCGACTAAATAAATATCTTTAAAGACTAAGAAAGCTTTATTAAGGTAATGTTTTTTATAAATACTTTTTTAAGGATAGTTTTCTATTATTTCTTATAGACTTACTTAAATAAGTATAATTAGTTTACCTTCTAAGACTTTATTAACTAAATAATATCCTACTTTAGCTATAAGGTAAAAAAGATATAGTTTAATAAAGAGCTATTTATAAAGGATATCTTAAATTAGCTTTAAAAATAGTATTTTACCCTTCTTATTAGCAATAAATACTTAGGCCTAAAATAATAAGGTAGAAAGATTAAGGGGTACTATTATAAAAAGGGCTTATATAATAAAACTTATTATAAAGCTTCCCTATAACCTTTAAAGGGAAGTCGTTAAGACCGCTTATTACTTATATAACTAAACCCTTAAAGAGACTACTTAAGGAATAAACTATAAATCCCTCCTTAAGCTCTTTATATAAAGGAGGGCCTTACTAGCCTACCTTTATACCTATAGTTATAAGGTATATATTATAACTACTAAAAGATAGCTAAAAAGGAAGAAGAAAAGAAAGCTTAATATTAAAGCCTTTATTAGTTACCTTATTAGCTATACTTCTATAAATATCTTTTAGATTTAAATTCCTTTTTTATAAAAGGTTATTTTAACTAAGAATATAATTTTCGATAAATCTAGCTTCTTTAATAAAAAGAGAGATTAATAGCCCCTCTTACTTTCTTAACGTAAGCTAATTTAAAAGATCTAAATCCCCCCCTTTTAATAGTCTTTAGAAAAGGTCTTAAATAAGGAAATAAAAAAGGAAACTAATATTAAAGTAGTTAAGGATAACGCTAACTTTAAAAAAGAGGAAGCTATTAAATTAAATAATCTAGATAAAAAAGGAAACTATAGGAAAGTAATAAAGCTAGAATATACTTACTTTCCTATACCTCCTCTTATATAATAAGAAGATCTAAAAGTAGCTTTTTCTATTAGTCTTTTTATCTTAATCTTTAAAGGGGTAGGAAAGGTACTTCTTTTAAAGGATTACTTAGCTGCCTTTTTATCCTTACTTTAAAAAGTAAAGGAAGGTATAAGGCCTAATATAGTTATTAAAGATAACTAACTTTTTTTTTATTTTAATTGTTTTTCTAACTTCTATCTAATATATATAAAAGACGGTTCTTATAAAGTATTTATAATAGGCTAGCTTTTTAAGCTAATATTAGTAAGGAAGGTATATAAAAGAGACCTCCTAGACCTATTAGTAAACTAAAAGTAGCTAGAAAAACACCCCTTTAAAGACTAGTTTTTCTAAGCCTAGAAAAACTACTTAGCCTTATATAAAAAGATAAGGTCTTTTAAAGAGGTCCTTAAAGAAAAGGTAAAAGGAAAATAGGTCCTTAGCTATAAGTAGGTTTATATTTATAAGACTAATATATATAGCTTCCTTTAAAAGTATAAGGCCTAGCTAGTTATTTATAGGAATTAATAAGAAAAAGGGGATTTACCTACTAAAGTAACTACCTTAGTAAAGATATCTTTTTAGACCCTTATTGCTATAGTAGTAAAATTCGACCTAAAGCTTAATTAAATAGATACTATTAATGCTTTTATTAACTACCCTTTTAAGGAAGAAAAAGGTATTTATATATACCTTTTACTAAGCTTTTAATAGCTAAGAAAGGCTTTAAAGTTTAGGAAAGCTCTATATAGACTATAAAGGTTACCCCTTCTTTAGTAATAGTATTTAATAGGTCCCTTTTAAGCCCTAAGCTTTACGAAAGTCCCTTTAAAACTATATATAATATAAAAAGGTAAATTTATAGTCTTCTTTTATAATAATAATATTATCTAGGCCTACTTAAAAGATAAAGAAGTACTTACTAAGGAAGCTATATAAGGCTTATAATAAAAGTATAAGATAACTAAGCTAAGGGAGCTAAAGTAGATCCTAAGGATTCGAATCTTTTAAAGTAAGTCCTAATAAATAATCTAGCTTACCTAAGATATATATATTAATAAGGTCGCTTATAAATTCCTTATTAATTCCCTTAATAAAAAGTTTCCCTTTATACTTATATTAAATTAAGAACTTTTACTTAATTAGTCCTTTTAAGCTAAGGAGTTAAAGAAATACCTATACTAATAAAAGGTAAGCTCCTTACCTTTTTTTTTATAGCTATTTCTATTAAACTAAATATCTCTTTTATAGTCTCTTAGCTAGCTAAGTATAATTAAAATCCTAGCCCTAAGTACTAAGGAGTAGTAAACTAAGCTATCCTTTATCTTTATATAATAAGATTATATAGTTTATACTTAAAAGGGTAAGGAAGGAAACTAGCTATTAAAATCTTTTTTTATTTAAGTAATTCGTCCTTTATAAATAATTTCTTCGATAGAAAGAGCTTATAAAGGTATATTATATCCCTTTTTAAAGGAACTATTACTTAAAGAGCTTTAAAGTAAGCTACTATTAAAACTTTAAATATAGAGGTAAAGGTATTAGCTCTTTTAAAAGCTTTAAAGAAAGCTATTTTCCTTAGCTAGCTATTAATATCCCTATAACTATAGATTCCGACCTTATTATCTATAAAGTATAATAGTATATAAACTATATAAATTCTAATAGAAAATATAAAGCTATTAACCTAGCTATAGTAAATCGATATTTATTAGTATTAATTACGCTAAGAGGCTTAAAAGGGACTTATTTCTATTTATTAGGTTTTAATACTATTAATAAAAGTAAATAGTCTTATAAAGCCCTTATTAAAGTAAAAGCTAGCTATCTTTTTATAGTAAATAAGGCTAAAGGATATCTATAAGAAGCTATTCTTAGAGGCCTACTTTAAGAGTTTATAAAAGGAGCTAATAGCTTATAAAAAAAAGTAACGTTTATAGCTAAAGAAAAGGAAGAGGTCTTTCTTTTAAAGGGCCCCTTATTTTAATTAGGTTTCTCCCTTTTATAAAGGCCTCTTTTCTTATAGGACTTTCCCCTTTTTAGGCCCCTATTTCTTAAGTAGGTCTAAAAGAGCTTAAGGACTTAAAAGGGCCCTTACTTTCTTAGAGTAAAAAGATAAGTATAAAGCTAAGAACCTCCTTTATACGCTTACTAGCCTAAAGCTATATTAGCTATACCCTTACTATAAGGGTAGGCTATAGCTATAGGGGTATATCGTTAAGTATAGCTTAATTTTATAGTTCTTAGAGATATCCCTTAGTAAGAGGGACTAAGAAAGCTAAAAAACCGGTTTAAAAAAAGGAGCTAAAAAAAAGTATAAAGAAAAGGATAAGGGTATAAAGAGAAGTAAAAGTAGCGATAGCTTCCTATAAAGGTAGTAAGAGATACGATAGATATACTAGTAATAGCTAGAAAAGTAAGGAAAAACTAGTAAAAAGCTTAGTAGTTAAAAGGATATTAATAGCTTCTTTAAGTAGGATCTTTTTTATTAATTAAGATATTAAATAAGTATAAAGAAGGTTATTAAATAAATAAAAAAAAGATAATTAATAAAATAAAATAATTACTTTCTTATTATAATTACTACCTTTAAAAGAATTAAATATCTCTACCTTCTATATATAACCCCTTACTTTTAATTTTACCTTTATATATTTTATATATAATTTTTATATCTCTCTTTATAAAAGGGTTATATTATAATACCTTTAAAGGTAGCCTTATAGTAAGAGCTAATACTATTATAAAGCGTAGCTTAATTTTATAGTTCTTAGAGATATCCCTTAATAAGAGGGACTAAGGAAGCTAAAAATACTTAGTATAAAAGAAGGAAGAAAAAGCTAAAAGGAGGTATAAAAAGGAGGGTAAAGGTATAAAGAGAAGTAAAAGTAATAATAGCTTCTTATAAAGGTAGTAAGAGATAAAATAAATATATTAGTAATAGCTAAAAGGGAAGGGAAAACCTAGTAAAAAGCTTAGTACTTAAAAAGATATTAGTTACTTCTTTAAGTAAGATCTTCTTTATTAATTAAGATACTAAATAAGTATAAAAAAGGGTATTAAATAAAAGAAAGAAGGATAATTAAGGTAATATAATAATTACTCCCTTACTATAATTACTACCTTTATAAGAATTAAATATCTTTACCTTACTTATTTAGCCTATTACTTTTACTTTTACCTTTATATACTCTATATACTTTTTATATCTCTCTTTATAAGAGTTATAAGCCTAGGGGGAATAGAATTCTTATACCTTTAGCTATTATAAAAAGCACTTTTCTTATAACCCTTATAGCTTCCTTTTACCCCTCTTACTAAAAAAGCTAATTTTTAACTTACTTTTCTACCCTTCCCTTATAATAATATTAAAAAACGATTCCTTTACCGCCCTTATAATTTATAAAATGATTCTTATAAAGCCCTAAGAGTAGGATAAGTAGGTAAAGGAGCTATAGGCTTATATAAATAAAACCATTTATAATTTAGTCTTCTTTAATAAGTAGGACCCTCTTAAACCCCTTTTTTCTTTTAAGGTAATAGAATTTATAAAGGGAGCTTCCCTCTTCTTTAAGCTAACCTCTATATAGTAAAGAGCTTTTTCTACTACCTTCGGTAACTATAAGAGTTACTATAAGGAATACCTTTCGCCTACCTAGACCTAGTAACGAATTTATTAAGACCTCCCCTTAACCTTAGTCCGGGCCCCTTAACCGGGAAAATAAAAACCTAGGGCCGATACTAGTAACTTAATAAGTATAGCGTAAAGCTAGTACGATAACCTAACTACTAGCCCGGCTAAAAGCCGGTATTAATAAAAAATAGCCCGCTAAGCCTTATAGTAGAAAAATAAAGTAGAGCCTAGGAAGATATCGTTATAGGATAAGGTTAAAGATAATTATATAATTAACTATTAACTATTAACTAAAAACCCTTATACTACCGATTAACGCTATATACCCCGCGTATATAAAGGAGTTACTTTCTAAGGTTACTTTATAATAGGGCTAATACGATTCCGACTAACTATAATAATACCTAAGATAGCTAGTATAAGATTCTTATATATTATAACCGCGACTTAGTATAAGGGCAAACTAGCTATAAAAGAGGGGAGGGCTTTCTTCTAGGCACTTTAGTTTTTCCCTCTTATTTAACGCTAAAGTTTTAGATACCTCTAAATAGGTTACTAGTATAATCTTAATAATAAGGAATACCTTTATAAAATAAAGCTATTAACTACTATATATATAGCGATAATAGAATATATTAGTATTATAAAGCTAATCTCTTCTTAAAAGGAAGAGACCTTTAAGTAATAGCTTTTAAAGCTTAAGACCTTAATAGCTTCCTTAAAGGGCTATATAACTAAATATATTAAAAAGATCTATATAATATACCTAGGACCCTTTTCTACTAAGAACTTACTAGCTTCTTTATAGCTAGCTAAGTAAGAAGAAATCCTTAAGGAAGCTAACTAATACTTCTTAATAAAAGCTCTTTCTAGCTAGTAGCTATAGGATATATCTCTATTAATAAAGCTTATTAATAATAGTTACTTAACTATCTTATAAGAAGCTAGTTTAATAAGTAAGATTTTACCCTTATAAATATTAGCTTATTAACGGGATAAGACCCTTAGTACTTTTTATCTAACTTCCTTTTAAGTATACTTAAAGGCTTTATAAAAGTTTAAATTATTTATTTAAGTATCTTCCTTAATAATAATTAATTCGAATTTTTATTTTTCTCTTTTAAAGTAAAGGCCGCTAATTATATAACTCTAGTAAAGATAAAGAGGTATAGAGTAAAGATAAAGAGGTATAAAGTAAAGAAATCTCTAAGACTTATATTAATAACTTAAGTTCCTTAGAGCTATATATAAGACGAATAATTAGATAATTATATAGTTAATCGCTTTATTAATCCTTAGCTATATATAATATATACTTTAAGTATATACCTTTATCTTAGTTAAAACTAGTCTTTAAAGCGTAAACTTATTATTCCGTTTTATTTATATAGCGATAAGTCGCTTTATAAAGCTAAGAATACTTAGAGGATAATAGTACTATTTAGAAAAAATAAAATCTAGGGATTTAATAATTAAAGTAGTAACTATCTTAATAGCTAGAGTTAAGAGCCTAATAAGGCGATAAGCTTACTAGGAAATAAATAATTAAATAATACCTTTACTAGTAGTAAAGGAAAAGTAATAAGTTAATATTAAAAAACCTTAAGCTCTTATTATTAGCCCTATAACCCTTAATACTAGTAACTTAGTTAAGAAACTATAATCCTTATATAATACTTTAAAAGATATAAATAATAATAATAGCGTAATCTAAACTATTTTAAAACCTTACTAAGACCTTTTACTTATATATATACTAATAATACTAATATAGGTACTAATAAGGGATACCTTAATAACCTTAACCTTAGCTCTTATTTATATAATAGCTTATAAAGAACGCTTACTTCCTTTTAATAAATAAGAAAGTAAGTAATAAGATCGTTATAATAAGATATCTTTTAACTTTAAAAGCTCTAACTTTAAATTTTATAACCTTATATTTTATAAGTATACTATATCTAGAAACGCTAGCTATTAAAAGGGATTATTTAATCCTATTACTAGCGATATTAAAAAAATTAAGGTAGATATTAATAAGATTACTAATAAACTTAAAAATATACTTATTAAAAGCTAAGATAACCTTATAAGAAGACTCCGCTAGCTATAACTCTTACTTACTAGTAAATTTAATAGTAAATATATAACTAAATTCCTTATAAAGTTTAAATAAGAGATATATATTAACTATATTTATAATAAGGATAAAATAAACTAGCTTAAAGTCTATATCTCCTTTAATATAAGCCCTTACTATTAAAGTTTTTATAGATAAACTTACTTAAAAAAAGAAAAAAAGAGACTCTTTTAATACTATTATATATATAATATTAAATAACTAGAAACTACTAATAACTACTTAGACTATTATAATACTAAAAAGCCTAAGATTATTATAGAAGTTATAAAATAGCTTAGTTTTTACTTATACTTATAGTATAAAGTATAACTTAATAGCTAAAAAGAATCTATAGTTTAGTTATACTTTATTTACTATATAATACTAAAGGAACTTATTATTAATATTATAAAGAGAAATAAGAAGATATTTAAAGTTATTTTAAAACTCTTATATAAAAGCCTTATCTATATAATTAATAACTACTTAGTACCTTACTAGGATATTAAGTTATAAGATATAGTATCTAAAGTTTATAATTAAAAGCTTAAGAACCTAAAGAAAGACTAGCTTTTTAAGGAAATTAATAAAGTAATAAAGGAAGCTAAATTTAATAAGGGTAAAGAAAAACTTCTTAAAAAGTTAAAGAAAATAAATAAGAAACCTAGATAACTTATAAAGGAGATCTTAGACTTAATAAAAGCTTTTTACTTACTAATAAGAGTAGATATTTAATTAACTTAATAAGGAATAAAGATATATTAATAGTAAAGGCTACTCTTTAAGATATAAATAAGGAGGTAGTATAAATACTATTAGATTTTACTACCTATTTAATTAATATATATAGTTTTAGGTTAATAATTTTAACTAGCTTAAGAAATACTTTTAATATAGTAAAGAAAGATACTACCTTAATAAGTATAAGGTATACTTTTAAGACTATAAGATTAGATTTATAATATATAAAGTAGTAAACGGGACTCTTTACTTTAAACGAAAAGATAATAAAAGTATAATTCCCTTAATACTTATTAATAGGTTCTCTTAAATAGGTATATATATTTAAAGGCTTATTATATACTAAGTAGATATATAGCTAGACTCCTTTATATTACTACTTATAAAATAAGTTAAAGCTATAGCTATATTATCTTACTTAAATTAAGCTATTAGTAAAAGTAAATCTAGCTTCTTAGACTAGTTTTAAAGATATAAAAGCTTATATAAGTAAAAGCTAAGGAATTTAAAAGTAAGTAATATAAGAAAAGAAGTAAAAAGGATATTAGTTATTATAATTATAAATAATCTATAATAAAGCGATATATATAGTTAAATAATCTATATAACTATAATAAGGATTAATACTTATTAGGAGAAAAGATAAAGAGTTAAAAAGGATATAAAGGAAATTAAGATAATAAGAATAGTAAAAACTAGCTTAAAGATTATTCTTATATACTATAGATATAAATTAGATCTAAATAAGTAGTTTAATAGACTTATAGATAAAATTATTAAAGAAATTATATATAAAAGAATCTTAATCCCTTTAAATTACTTAATTAACCTTATTCCTTAACTAAGTAAGAAACTTAGTATATGTAAGGAACGGTGTTCCTACTATAAATAAAGCAGCTATAATATACTCTCCCGATTATATAAGCCAATAAGTAGTATATTAATTATAGACAAAATCTCATCTTATAGAGCAAGAATCGCTCGTCATTTTGCATGTCATTATGCATTAAACGGGTTGCCGGTTATCGTACAATCGGGAATCGAAGGAACAGAGCTAGCTTGGAATGCTAGCTAAGACCTCTTAAGAACACCGGCACGACCAACCTCCTTTAAACACGAATATCAGTGGAACCAAGACACTTCCAGATTCACTCGAGGTATCACGGAATTCCTCAGTCTCAGGGCTATACGGCAGCCTAAATCTGGTCCCGAAAGGTTCTTCCGTTCAGCTACAATTGTCTATATAAGACAGCATGTCCGCTGGTAGATAGATAGAGAATCATAAAAACTTTAACACCTCTTCCACACACCAATACACTACCAATAAATTCCGTTGAAAATCCTACCTTATACTCCTTCTTCCCCTCTATCACGTAGTCTTACGTGATTCCTTGATTTCCCAAAATTCCGCTTTTGCTCATATACCTTAAGAGTATAAGATATATAAATATAGCTTAAGCTATAGAAAATACTAAATTCTAGACCTTAAAGAAAGTAAAGAGTAATATAAGACCTTATAAAGCTATAATAATAGTTATAAAAGTAGCTAAAGATAATATAGAAAGTAGTTTACTCCTCCTTAAATATTTATAAGGCAAACTTATAGTAGCTTTAATATAAGTTAAAGAATAAGATAAATAATACTAAGTTAAACTAATTAAGCTTACTTACCTTACTTATAAAGAATTAGATTATAAGTACCTTAAAGTTTAATAAGTACTAAAAGAAGTTAGGTTTATAACTAATATAATTAGCGTAATATAACTAGCTTAAAGACTATTTAATTAATAAACTCTAAAAGTAATAAGACTAAGGAAAGATAAATTTATTATATAAAAAGTAATACTCTTAATAAGATACTAAGAGATAACTTTAAAGGACCTTATAGCGATTCCTATAATATATATAAATATAGTCCTTATACTCTTCTACTTACTTAAGTATATATAAGACCTACCTTATATTTAAGTATAGCTTAGTAGCTAAAAAGCTAAAGTTCTAAGCGCCTTAATTAATACTAGGTTTAAGAGAAACCTTATTACTAAAAGATATATAAATATATATAGGCTTAAAGTCCTATTAATAAAAGTATTAATAACGGTATATACTAGGTCCCTTATAAATATAGTTAGGGAAGTAAAGACTAATCTTTATCTAAGTATAGCCTAGATATTAATCTATCTTTATATTATACTAAATAAAGTCTTAGTCCCCTTTATCTTAAGTATACTATTTATTAGAGCTATATATATATTATTTAATTATTCTTTAAAGAACGGCGATATATAGGTTAAATATTAAATCGGTACTATCTAAGTAGTTACGCTAATAGTAAGAGCTATTAAATAAGAGCTCTTAAATAAAGTTAATATAGTAAGATCCTTTTAAACTATAACCTTAATAGTTAATAAAGATATATATAAAAGACTAAAGCTTAAGAAGACTATATAAGAAATAGCTACCTAGCTCCTAAGAAAATATTTTAAGCTTTAGTAATAAAGGTTAAAGAAGATAACTTAGGAGCTACTTAATAATTATAAAGAAACCCCCTTTTAAATACCCTAATAGCTAAGATTCTCTTACTAAGAGGTAAGATCCTTAGTTATAGATAAGGCGCTAACTAAGTCCTTAACTTAGCTTATACTAGCGTAAATAAGCCCTTAATAGTACTACTATAATAGTAATTAATTATAAATAAAGGAGATAAAGCGATTCTAGCTATTAAATCTAAAATAATAAAAGAGATTATTAAAGTTATAGTTATAAAAGCTATAAGAGAATTTAAGAAAAAATATTATTAAAGCTAGAAAGAAGTTTAGAAAGATCTAAAAGGTTAAAGTTAAGATAAGAAGGAAACGACCTATTAAATTATATAATCTAAGAGTTAGTACTCTTTTTAAAAGAAAAGTAAATAAGATTAACTCTATTAATAATACTCTATTAAATAGCTCGACGCTAAAAGAGGACCCTAACTAAAGGAAAACTAAATAAAATACTATTAAAGATAAGATATAGCCTAAACCTTACTTAGAATACTTAATATAAAAATTCTTAAGTATATAGAAAGGAAAGCGGCTAATATATAAGAGACTTAAAGTAATTTATAAATAATTTAAGGGCTTTTTTATAAAGGTAGAAATCCGGATCTTTAATAGTATTCTATTTAATAAAGAATTAGTAATATCCTAGGACCTTATAAAAAAAGGTAAAGTTAACCTAGCTATAGCCCCCTTATAGGTTATTAAGATAATAAAATATAAGGTATAGTAAGTAGCCTTAATTTTAATCTTAAAAGTAATAAAGTAGAAAGTTATTAATATCCTTAAAATTAAACTAGAAATAAGAGTCCTTAAAATAGGGTATAGGCCTTATAAAAACCCCTTTTTCCTTATAGTAAAGAAAGATAAAGGACTACGCTTAATTAATTCTACTATATATATAAATACTATTATAATAAGAGATATAAACCTACTACTAAATATAAATAAGTTTAGCGACTACTTCTTAATATATAAGATCCTTTCCCTCCTAGACCTTTTTTAAGCTATAATTAAATCCCTCTTAATATTAAAACCTATAACTTAATAATATTCGCGATACTTATTAGCTTCTTATATATATATATACTCCCTTAAAGGGCTATAAACTTAGTTAGTTAATTTATAAGGATAATATAAAGAATCTTATAAGACTTTATATTAAATATCTATAGGAATTCTCTTAATAATATAGGCATTAAGGGGCCTAATATAATATATAATAATAAAGAGGTAGTACTAAGAGTAAAGAGATCTATCTTTAAATACCTTATTAATATAATAATTAGTATTATTCTTAAGGATAAACCTATTTAAGGGTTTATATTAATAGATATAATAGGGCGTAGTCTAAGTAATAATAAGTATATTATATTAGTAGTAAGTTAAAGGTTATAGACTATAAACTATAACTAAGTAATTAAGTAATTAGAATTAAAGATAAGATTATAATAAAGATCGTAATAATTATATTAAAAGCTATCGAGCTATTTATTTAAAGGAGTAAAGGTAGGTAGCTATATATACTTATAAAGACTATCCTTAAATTATAGGCCTAGCTATAATCCCTAATATTAAATCGTATAAAGTATAGTAATCTTATTAATCTTAGATTACTTAGATCTCTATATACCTTTTAATCCTATATCTATTAAATAGTTATATTAACTATTTATCTATTAAACTATATTATATACTTAACGCGGTTAACTACTAGCGGCTTAGTAGCTATAGTTATAATATAATATCTCCCTTCCTTTTAGTCTTATTTATAAGACTTACTATAGCTACCTTAGCCGCTATATATAAATATACCTTTATTACGTTATATATAAGTATATCGTTCCTTATTTCTTTATCCTTTTAAGATATACTACTAATAGTATATTTAGTTATGGACTAAAATATCGTTCTTAAAAAGCCTTTAAGCGCGCTACTCTTATTAAATATATTAACTTAAGTAAAGATCCTACTAATATACTATATACTTAATACTTTAAAGTAAAAAAGATAAATTATTAAATAGCTAAAAATTCTTCGCGCTATAATAATTATACTACTAGTAGTTATCCCTATTATAATAGTATTTTAATAGCCTCTTCTTATAAGTATCTCTTAATTCTTTTTATATATAGTAGCTAATATATTTCTTTTAATAACTAAGTTATTAGTAGAGTAATATAGGCTATATTTTAAAAAGAAGGAAGCTAGGGAAGCCTTATTAAAGCTTTAAGTATAGCTTAGAAACCTTTAATTATAAATATCTATCTCTATTAATTATTTAGCTTATATCTAAAAGATTTAGAATTATATAAAGGAAAAGAGTTTTAAGTTATTTTATCGTAGTATCTAAAAAGTAAATACTAAGGATAACGTTTTACCTATATATAATATATATAAGTATTAAGTAGTAAATAACTTATAATTATTAAGCGTTCTTAATAAAGTAAATTAGTCCTTATTTAATATTAGTAAGGAGTTTATAGATCTTAGTCCTTTAATCCCTTTTAAACCTTTTAGTAAAATTATTAAAGTAAAGAGCTATAATAAGTTTATTACGACTATAGTCTAGCGAACCGCGGGAACTAATATATATTATAAGGATATATAACGTAGGGAGTAAGGAATATTAAACGGACTAACGAGCTAATTAAGTTTAGAGCAACGGGTTACTTTAGCGCTTTAATGCTCTATAGCTAGATCGTAAGATCGCTTTAGCGCTTTAGCGCTCCTAAGCAATAGGATTACCTAGTACTCTTAGCGATCTAAGGAAGCTCTTAAGATATATAAGGAAGGAATAGAATACTCCTTTAAATAGATAGCTCGATAGCTTTTAATATATTATAATTATTATAATCTTTATTATAATCTTATTTTTTATTTTAATTACTTAATTACTTAGTTATAGTTTATAGTTTATAACCTCTAACTTATTACTAACGTAATATACTTATTATTACTTAGACTATACCTTATTATATCTATTAATATAAACCCTTTAATAGGTTTATCCCTTAAAAATAATACTAGTTATTATAGGTTAAAAGCTCTTATTTAGTATAATACTATATTACTCTAAGTAATATTATAACTATTAATATACTTATATAGTAAGTTAGATTAACTAACTCTAAAGCTATTATATCGCCTTAAGATATAATACGTAAGATTATTACCCTTTAATATAAGGTATAGTTACTTAGGAATAAAGGAGGTAATAGATAAGTTAAGGACCTTAGAGAAGTAGTTAAACTAAAATAGCTAGGACTATTCGATAGTACTTATAGTATACTTTAAGACTTTCTTACCTAACTTAAGGCCTACTATTAGTTTTACCTTACTAAACTATTAGACCCCGTTAAAAAGGTACTTTATATAGGAAATTATTTATCTAAAATAGTACTTACTTAGTTTAGACTTATTATAAGGGATTTTCTCGATAACTAACTAGCGCGATAAGATAATAAGATAGACGAAGTCTTTACTAGTTTCTAAGGATTTAAAGAAGCTATTATAAAGGTATTTAAAATAACTAATAAGGAATAAGAAGCTAAATAAAAACTTTAAGAACTCTAATAAAGGATCTTAGTATTAGATTATACTACGAAGTTCTATTAAGTTACCTTAAAACTTAATTAAGATAATAAACCTCTAATATTATAATTCTATAATAGGCTTAAAGAAAAAGAACGAGCTTTATAAAGAAAATCGACTTAATAACCTCTTAGACTATATTACTATAGTAGTATAAATCGATAATAGATAGTATACGTAACGCTAAGAAAAGAAATAAGGAAGAGGAAACTAAAACCCTTCTTATAAGAATAACTTTAACTAACGCGCTAACTATAAAAAGAAGCGCGAAACTCCTATTACTTATACTTATATAACTAACCTAGGTAAGATAGATCTAAATATAATATAGAAAAGTAAAGGAAAGTATTTTAACTATAGGAAACTTAGATATTACTTTAAAGAATATAGATAACCTTATAAGGAGAAGAAAACCTACTAAGTACTAGCTTTAAAAGGTAAGAAATACCTAAACGCTATTAATAGATAGGAACTAAAGTATAAACTCCTTAGTTAAACTATATATTATAACGATAAATATATAGTATACTTAAGCGATAAGAACGGTACTAAATAGTTCTTAAAGCAACTAAAGAAAACCCTTATAATAATATAATAAAGGGATCTTAAATTATAAAAATAAGTTAAATTTATAGAACCGGAATACCCTTATCTTAAAAGAGTCTCTTAAAACTAAATTAAGAAGAATAGTAAACGATTCTAAGAAGATATATAAAATAAAAATCGTTAATAATAATAGGTAGTCTATAAATAATATAATAAAAAAGATATAAATATAGCTCTTATACTTATAAAACTTAGATAGTAACTTAAAGAGGAATAATAAAGTATCGACGATATAAGCTTTAAAGAATAAGAAATACTTAGAGAAATAAAAGACGAGAACGAACTTATACTACTACCTTTACTATTAAGGGAAAATACTATAATTAGAGAATATACTTTATACTTTACAGAATTTAAAGAAATACTTAAAATTAAACCTTAATAAATACCTTAAATTCTTATAGAAAACTAATAAGCTATATTAATTCGATATTAACTAGTATTATATAGAGGAGATTATACTATAGCTATTACTATAGTCGATACCTTTATAGCTCTATAATAAGAATAGTAGTTATAAGGAGAATTTAAAGATAATCTATAAATACTACTTACTTATAAGTACTATAAGTATATTTTATAAATATTATATATCTACCTAGATTATATAATATACTTTTAGATAAAGGTATAATATAACGCCTTCTTAGTTAGGTTTAAAAGATAAGTACTTTTAAAACCCTACCTAAGTATAAAAATAAACCATTAAAAAATTAATTAACGATACCTAAATAACTAAGTTATATTATTAGAACCTAATTATAATACGCTACTTAAATACTATAATAATTACGGTTTATTAATAAGATATCTTTTAAAAATATATAAAATCTATAAATATACTAAAATAAAGGAATAATATAACGTTACTTACTTTAAGGTATCTAAACTATTAATCTTTTAAAAACTTATATAATAAATTAAATATAATAAAGAAGATTATAATAAATATATATACTTAAACTATAAAGTTTATAAATACGAAAAATTTTAAGTATAGTATAAACGATATAATAGTATATTAAAAGATTATTAATAATATATATAAAGGCTATAAGCTATATTTAATTAAGGAAAAATCGATATAGAAATACTACGCGAAAAATAGAAAGATATAAAATAAAAACTTAACCTTTAGTATAAAAATAAATAGAATTATAAAGTATAGTATATAATTAACTATAAAGTAGTATAATATAAATAATATAGCGTTAAGAAATAAGAAATCTTCGATTAGCTATAAGAAATTAGTCTCTTAAGCCCTAATATAATACTATACGATAAAAATATAAAGAAACAATATTAATAATAAATTAAAGAAGAATACCTAAATAAAATAAATAAAGACTAAGTAAAAAATAAGGTTCGCTATCTAAAAAAGGGCTATAGACTAGCACGATATAATAAGATCTAAGGACCTTATATATAGTAATAGTAAGCTATAGCGACTAAATAGTATTAGATATTTAAATCGCGGGATATTATATATATATACTTTTAGACTATAGCGTAATAGGTAATTACGTTTTACTTAAAGTCGTTAATCGTTATTAACTTATATAAAGATATAAGATAGATCTATATAAACTTATAAATATTAAAGGAGAGGCCTTTAACTATAATAATAGAATTATTAATATAAAGATTAATTACCTCGATATTAATATTTAAGGCTATAATAAATAAGTTAACTTTAATATTATAGATATTAAAGAATATAACCTTATATTAAGACTTCTATAGCTATAAGAAAGCAACCTACTAATTAACTAGAAAACTAGCTAGCTATATTAAAACGAGGATATAAGCTTCTAGGACTAATAGATTTAAGAGAAAGTAAAATTTTATAATAATTTAGCTATTAAATAAGATAAAAGGGATAACTATTTAAGTAGATTATTATAAGCTTTAGTAATATAAACGAAAATAGTAACTAAACTAGTAGTTATAATAAGAACGACTAATAAGACCTATATACTAACTAATATAGCTATATAACCTAGTATCTAATATAAATAAAATAAAGGATATAATATAAAGATTTAAAAAGTTATTACTACTTTAAGGAAAGACCTTAAATAAATTAATAAAGAGCTTAAGTTAAGAGAAACTAGCTCTTAAAAAAAGAATAAAGCTTATAAGATAAAATAAAAAATATCCCCTAAGAATACTAAAAATATAATAAACTCTTTAAGGAAGAACTTAAGATAGGGTTACTTAAATATAGCTAATAAGACTATAAAATTTATCTTAAAGATAGAATAACGCTAATATTTTATAAGATTTATAACTTAAACGAAAAGTAACTATAAACGCTATATAACTACCTTAATAAGAATCTATAAAAGGGATATATATAAACGTTAATATCTAAAGTAAGCTACCTAGTTATATTTATTTTAAAGAAATATAGTAAGCTATAACTAGTTATTAATTATAGACGCTTAAACGATATTATAATAAAGGACTAAATACTATTACTACTTATATCGGAACTATAAGATCGACTATATAGTAAAGAATAGTTTATAGCCCTTAACCTTAAAGGCGCTTATAACTTAATATATATAAAAAAGGGATATAAATAGATAATAGCCTTTAAAAGTAAATTCGGACTATTTAAATATCTATTAATACTATTTAGACTTATAAATATACTAGCTACCTTTTAATAGATAATTAATAATATCCTATATAAATACTTAGGTATCTTTATAATAGTATACTTAGATAATATCTTAATCTTCTTAGATACCTTAGAAGAATATAAAGAATACGTTTATAAGGTACTCCGCGTACTTTAAAATATAAAGTTATTAGTTAAACTAAAGAAAAGTAAGTTTTATATATAGGAAGTAGACTTCCTTAAATATATAATCTTCCTAAGAGAGATATAAATATAGTAAGATAAGATTAACTTAGTTAAAGAATAGCTAACGCTAAAGAATATTAAGGATATATAAAGTTTCCTAGGATTTATAAATACTATTAACGATTTATTAAAGATTTTAAAAAGATTATAGTACTACTATACGACTTAATAAAAAAGGAAAAAGAATCTATATAAGATAATAAAGCTAATAAAGCTTTCGAATATATTAAAACTACGATTATATAAGAACTAGTCTTAACTACCTTTAATTTAAAATAATAAATCGAACTTAAAACTAATATATTAAACTTTACTTTAAGAGTATAAATTAAATAAAAAGATAATAAAGGAAGACTATAACTAATTATATTTTATTTAAAGAAGCTATATAGTATAGAACTTAATTACCTTATCTATAATAAAGAATTCCTTATAATTATTTAAGCTTTTAAGGAATTTTAATACTACCTTCTTAAAAGTAAGTATAAAGTTAAGGTTTATATAGATTATAAAAATATCTTATACTTTATAATAATATAATAGTTAAACGGACGATAGATTTAATAGGCCGAATATTTATTAGAATTTAACTATAAAATAATCTATAAAAAAGGAATAGAAAATAGTTAAGCTAATACCGTTAGTTGATAAAGTAACTATAATATAGGAGCACTTATAGTAAAAGGATAGCTCTTAGAAATTAACGAAAATAAGAACTATTAATAACAATAGCTAAATATAATATTTAAAGTATAACCTAACGACTTAATATACTAAAAGATCCTAAAATAGATAAAAGAATATAAAGTATTAAACGGATATAATATAAGATATTTAAAAGTTTTAATATATAAAAATAAAATCTAAATACTACTAGAATTATAAGATAAAGTTATATAAGATATATATAAAAATCTAATATATAGATACTAAGGAATCTAAAGAATAATAAAATAGATTAAATAATAATATAACTTCCTATAGCTTAAAGAAGTAGTATAATAAGTTATTAAAGGATATAAACTTTATATATAAAGTAAAGCTAAATAATATAAACTATATAAAGAATTATAACCGCTATTAGTATTAAAGAAACTATAGGATTTAATAGCTTTTAATTATATTATAAAGCTACTACCGTTAAAAGAACTTATAACTAATATTAAGTATAATAGTATATTCGTTATTACTAATAAACTAATAAAGTATAGATACTTCTTACTATATAAAGAAGTAAGTAATATAAAAGAGCTAGTATATATATTCCTATAAATAATTATTAGTAATTATAAACTATTAAATAAGATTATCTTTAATAAAGGAAGTATATTTATAGCTAAGTTTTAGTAAGCTCTTATAGTATAATTAGGAACGAAATATAAGCTTAGTATAGCTTATTACTTATAAATAGATAGATAAATAAAACGATTTAACTAAACGCTTAAATAATATTTACGATATTATATTAGCTACGAATAAAATAATTAAGTTAAATAGCTACTAATAATATAACTAGCTTATAATAGCTTAGTTATAGAAATAACTAAGTTCTTACTAGTATATACTAATTATAGATATAACCTAGAAGTATTTAAGGTTACTTAATAAGGACTATAAGTAAAATAAGTAATATTATAAGTAGATTAGCTATAAAAATTATATAAAGAAATAGAATAAGAACTTTAATTTATTAAAGAATAAATATCTACTTACTATAATTAGAAAAGATTATAAGGACTAAACTTTTAAGAAGGAAATATAGTCTACCTTATATAACGAAATATTAAAATAAAATAACTAAGTAATAAATTAGATTTTAAGAAACTTAGACTATTTAAGGTTAAGAAAACTATTTTAAACGTTAACTATAAACTTTCGCTACTAATAATAATATAGATATACCCGATATTTTATATCTTATTATTAAAACTAGTACTATAAGACGCTAAACTATAAAATAAAATTAAAGTTAATAATAATTAAGAATATAAAGCTAAATAAATACTAAATATAAGAAAATAAAGTTAGTAATAAGAATACCTTATTAAGTAGAAGGGATATAAACTAAAAGAAAATACCTAGGAACTATTTAAGTACTTAACCTACTATAGTTCTCTACTTTAATAGTTCTATTAAGCGAACCCTTACTTAGAAATATAAGGTTACTAAGAATAATATCCTAGTCTAATATATCTAAGGCACTAAACGATTAAACCTCGCTAATAATAATAGTTTCCTTATTTAATAAACGAACTAATTTATCTTAAGAAGAACGCATTATACTATCTTCTTTATTAATAGCTTATATACCCCGCTAAAATAACTTACTACCTTAGTCCTTTAAGAAATGCTTTTATTTCTTAATCTAAGCTAAGCGAGCTATCGCTTTCTTTAACGCTTCTTTTACTTTCTATTTATCTAAATTAATCTTCTACTATTAATTTAAAATATAATAAACTAGAAAAGAAGGAATATTAGCGAAAAGAATAATAAGGAAGGAAAAGGATAAAATAAACGGGCGGACGCTATATTATAACTATTATAAGAACGACTTATAGAGGTATATTTAAAATACTAATTAGAACGCTCGCCGACCTTATAAGTTAGGCCTAACCGAAAATAATAAGAGTAAGGTATAATTTTAATACTATAGATCTCGGTCTAAGATACTAGCTCTAATTATTATCGCGATTTATTAGAATTACGAGAATAGGATTTTTAAATATAACTAAATATACTATTAGTAGTATATCCTAAAAAGATAAAGGAATAAGGAATAATATACTTATATATAACGCAATAAGGGTATATTTATATATAGCGGCTAAGGTAGTAGGTCTTAAAGGTAAGACTAAAAGGAGAGGAGGCATCCTATTACGACTATAGTTTAGTAAACCGTAGGGACTAGTATATATTATAAGGATATATAATATAGGGAGTAAGGAATATTAAACGGACTAATAGACTAATTAAGTTTAAAGCGATAAGTTACTTTAGCGCTTTAACGCTTTATAGCTAGATCGTAGGATCGCTTTAGTACTTTAGCGCTCTTAGGCGATAGGATTACCTAGTACTCTCGGCGATTTAAAAAAGCTCTTAAGATATATAAAGAAGGAACGGAATACTCCTTTAAATAGATAGCTCGATAGCTTTTAATATATTATAATTATTACGATCTTTATTATAATCTTATCTTTAATTCTAATTACTTAATTACCTAGTTATAGTCTATAGTCTATAACCTCTAACCTATTACTAATATAATATACTTATTACTACTTAGACTACGCTATAAGAGCGCTACTAAGAGGTATAGGCTAATAAAGTACTTAGGTATATAGTACTAATATATCGGTAGGGTATTAGTAGGGAATTATACCTACCTTACTTATATATTATAGACCTCTTACTACTTAGACTAAAAAGGAGAAATCCCTTCTTTAGTAAGCTTTAGTCTTATAATAAGGAGAATATAATATATATAACGTAGTACCTCTAGCTATCTCTACTACCTAACTAATTATATCGTAATATATATTCCCTTATAATTTCTAAAGCTTCCTTTTTTAGTTACCTAGTAGAGATAGCTACTTAAAGAAGACTATATAACGCTCCTATAGCGCGACGTAGTAGTTAACTAGTTAAGGCCTCTTTATTATATATATTAGGTATCTATTTATCTCGCGAAGAGAGATATAAGAAGTATATAAAAATGTATAAAGGTGAAATTAAAAGTAAGAGGTCGGATAGGCAGGGTAGAGAGATTTAATTCTTACGGGAGTAGTAATTGCGGTAAGGGAGTAATTATTATATTGCCTTAATTATCCTTCTTTCCTCTATCTAACGCCCCTCTTTATACCTATCTAGTATCTTAATTAATAAAGAAGATCCTACTTAAAGAAGCTACTAATATCCTTTCGACTACTAAGCTTTTTACCGGTTTTTCCCCTCTTTTCTAGCTATTACCGGTATATCCGTCTTATCTTTCGCTACCTCTATAGGAAGCTATCGCTACTTCTACTTCCCCTTATACCCCTACCCTCCTTTCTATACCTCTTTTTAGCTCCTTCTTCCTTCTTCTATACCGGGTGTTTTTAGCTTCCTTAGTCCCTCGTGCTAAGGGATATCTCCGAGAACTACGAAATCAGGCCACGCTTCGCGACACACCCCCTTAGCTATAGCCTGCCCCTTAAGGGCATAGCTAATATAGCTTCGGGCTAGTAAGCGTATAGAGGAGTTTTTAGTCTATACTTATCCCCTACTTAAGAAATCCGGGTTTTAGCCCCGGGCTCTTTTAGACCTACTTTAGGAAAAGGGGCCTAAGGAGGAAATTAAGTCCTATAAGAAAGGGGGGCTTCTCTAAGGACAAGTCCCTAAAAAGGGGGCCTTTAAGAAAAATAAGTCCTAATTAAGCTAGGGGCCCTCCTTTAGGATAAGTCCTAATTCCTCTCTTTAGCTATAGACGTCTCCTTCCTCCTACGTACTATTAGCTCCTCTCGTAGACTCTTAAGGCGGGCTTCTAAGGATAGCTTTTCTTAAACGTCTTCTAGCCTAATTTACTATAAAAAGATAGCTAGCTTCTACTTCGGTAAGGGCTTCGTAAGACCGTTGGCTTTTATCGATGCTATTAAAACCTAACGGACGGAAATAAGTCCCCTTTAGACCTCTTAGCGTAACTAATGCTAGTAGATATCGATATACTATAGCTAGGTCGATAGCTTACTATTTTCCTCTATAAGAATTCGTATAGTCTACGTGTTATCGTATTCTATAGCTAACGGGGACGGAATTTATAGTCGTAACGATATTAGTAGCCGGCTAAGGAAAATCGCTTCTTTTAACGCTTTTAAAAGAGCTAGTAGCTCTGCCTCCATACTTAATATAGTAACGGTAGCTTACTTCGACGCTCTCTAAGTAATAGTTCCTCTAAAAAGAGATATAATATACCCCTATAAGCTCTTTCTGTCTAATAAATTGTTTGCAAAGGACGAATCGCTCGAATAGAGGAAGATTTCGGTAGCTAATTTCCTTCCCTGCCCTCCTAGGCGTAGACTATATAATCTCGTTAAATAGAGATAAAGGATAGCTCTATCTACTACTTCTTAATACCTAGGGCTAGGATTCTAGTTATGCCTAGCTAGCCGGGAGACCGTAAAAGAGATATCCGGTCTAGTAGAAATAGCTAAAAAAAGCAAGGAGCCTACCTTTTATTAATATTAGTATTTCTCTTACTCCCTAGCTTAAAAGGATAGATTAGGTAAAAGCTCTTCGTCTAATATAGGCGTAGAGGGAAGCTTCTTATCGAGGGAAGTAAGGAGGAATTTATAAGCGACCTTATCGATATAGGCGTCTTAGGTAAGCTAGATAGTCCGTTAGGACTTATTCCTAAGGATTCGTATCCCTAGGAACTACTTTAGCTCCCTTAGCTTAGTTATCTTATACCTTTATTATAGGCCTTATATAGCCTCCCTAGTAGTAGCCTCTTCCTCTTTTAGGTAGGCCTAGATAATATTATCGACGTAGAAGAAGACCGTGATTTTACCCTTCTATATTATACACGGTTCCTAAGGGGCTTTCTTAAAGCCTAGGGCTTCGAGGGAACCTATTAAATGCTATTGCTAAAGAAGGGGTAATCTTCGTAATCCGTATAGAGCTTTCCTAAGCCATAGAACCTTTCCTAGCTATTAGAAGCCTAGTAGAAGGCGTATATAGATAACTTCTTCTTCCTTAAGTAGGCAGTTAATAAAGGCGTTAACTATATCTATCTAATCGAGTTCGAGGTCGAATTCTGCTACTATAGCTATAAGGGTCCGAAAAGACATCCCTACTAAGGTGGTTGCCCTAGTAGGTAGATCCCCTTTTTCCTATTAATTCCTATAGATAACTAGCCGGGCTTTATACTTTTAAAGGAAGCTATATTTATTAGTCTTATAGATAAAGACCTACTTATAGCTAAGGACCTATTTTCCTCTTGCCTTTTCCTTAAGGACCTCTTCGATAGACCCTATCTCTTTATATAAGGCTAGGTAGTCTTTCTAAGCCTAGAAAAACTAGTCTCTTAAAGGGTGTTTTTCTAGCTACTTTTAGTTTACTAGTAGGTCTAGGAGGTCTCTTTTATATACCTTCCTTGCTAATAGAGGCTTAAAAAGCCGGCCTACTATAAATGCTCCGTAGGAACCGTCTTTTATAGGCGTTAGATAGAAGTCGGAAAAACGATCGAAATAAAGGAGAGGTTAGTCTTCTTTAGTATCCGTATCGGGCCTTATACCTTCCTTTGCTTCTCGAAGTAGGGATAAAAAGGCAGCTAGGTAATCCTTTAAGAGAGGTGCCTTTCCTACCCCCTTAGGGGTCGAGATAGGAAGACTAACTAAAAAAGCTGCTTCTAGATCTTCTTCTTACGTAGGAGGAGGCATAGGTAGGTAGGCGTATTCTAGCTCTACTACTTTCCTATAGTCTCCTTCTTCGTTTAGATTATCTAATCTAGCAGCTTCCTCTTCTTTAAAGTCGGCGTTATCCTCGACTACTTTAACGTCGGTTTCTTCTTCCGTTTCCTTATCTAGGACCTCTTCTTAAGACTATTAAGAAGGGGGGATTTAAATCTTTTAAATTAGCTAACGTTAAGAGAGTAAGAGGGGCTATTAATCCCTCTTTCTATTAAAGAAGCTAGATTCATCGAAAATTATATCCCTAGTCGAAATAACCTTCCGTAAAAGAGGAATCTAGATCCGGAAGATATTCGTAGAATTATAACTAACGAGGTAACTAATAAAGGCTCTAGGATTAAGCTTTCTTTTCTTCTTCCTTTTTAGCTATATATCGGTAGTTATTACGTATACCTTATAGCTATAGGCACGAAGGTAGGCTAGCGAGGCCCTCTTCTTCGTAAAGAGCTTAAGGGGGGATTTCTAGTCTATTCCTTAGGTAGTCCCTCTAGGGGTCTAGTTCCGAAGGTAATAGGCGGTCTTAACGACTTCCCTCTAAAGGTCGTATAGAAGCCTTATAGTAAGTCTTATCGTACGGGCCCTTTCTATTATAGCACCCCCTAATCTTTCTACCCCTCCGTTCTAGGCCTAGGTATTCGGTGCTAACGGGAGGGGTAAAATGCCCCTTTTTCGAAGCTAATTTAAGATATCCTTTATAAATAGCTCTCCGTTAGATCGTATCTTCTTTACCTCGTAGCCGAAGTAGGATTTTATCTAGTTAACGAAGTCCCGGAAGGTAGACTAGTTATACTTGCTTAGGTAGGTTTATAAGAAATAGGGGAAAACTATCCCTAAAAAAGCGTCTATAAAAAACATTACCCTAACGAAGCTTTCCTAATCCCTAGAGACGTCGGTCTAGTCGACCTAAATTTCCTTATACGGCTAGTCCGGCCGTAAAGGCGTTCGTCTAGAAATTCGTCTCTTAGTCTTTCCTTAGCCGTAGTGTTCGCATTCGACGGTCTTTAGGCCCCTTATTCGTACGCCCTATTATTAGCCTAGCTTATATAAAGCTAGGGGGCCCGGGTAACCGAGTCGTACGTGCTAAAGAATGCCGTCTCCTTAGGCTGCTAGAAGAGGGTCTTTTATAGTAGACCTATTCCTCCTAGTAGGGAAAGCTAACTTCTCGAGAGGTTCCTTCTTAAAAATAGGTTAGAATTCGAGAATAAATTAACCGAATTTTTCCTCGATAAGCCTAATAGTCTGATTCTTCTAGACTAGCCTTATAGGCTTAGACGTCGTATCCTAGAAGATTCCTTCCTCTCGAAGAAGGCGGAAGGAAATCAGGCTCGTTAAAAATCGAGGGCAAAAAGCTACCCTTTTTCTTCGAAGAATTCGCATAGATCTATTAGGTAATTTTATTATAAAATTCACCCTTCTATATCCCTCTATCTATACGGTTAATTCCCTAGTAATAAGGTATTCCCTTTATGCCTTCTTAAAGGACCGGAATCGTAAGAGTATATTATAGATATTAAGGGAAGCACTAGAGTTAAGGATAGCTAATTTTCGTAGGGGATAGTTAGAGGGTCCTAACGGTTAGTCTTGCTAATCCGTAGGGAAGACGAATACCGGATTTACTATACTAACGATTTTTCCTCGAATTTATAGCTCGAATAAAGGCAGCGGCGTTAGTTACTATTTCTTAGCAACCTAAATCTCGTCTATCTTCTTCTATAGCGAGGGGTCCTCCTTAAGAGACTATTATATCGTTTCTTATAGCCTCTTTAAAGGGTTAAATCCTTTAGGTCGGTTTTCCTTAAAGACCTACTAGTATTATAATAATCGATGGCCTAGGGATTTATAGGCTAAGCAGCCGTTTCGCCTAGTCTTTTATTTCTTCGAGGAATCCTTATCCTAATCTAAAAGGTCTACTTAAAAACCTCCCCTTTTTACCCCTTATTGCTAATTTTAATAAAGAGGTTCGATTTCGACTAGTTCCCTGATTTTTCGACTAACGGACTAAAAGGTCTATTAGGGGACTAGTCGGGCCGGTCTAACTAACGGGGCCGGGGCCGGGCCCGGAGCAAGATACGAAGCTAGGGCCGGGACCAGGGCAGCCGTTAAAGACGGCGTTAAGGCTCTCGAGGGAGGTAGAGCCGGAGGGGCAACAGCCGCAGCAGCAGCAGCGGGAACCGCAGCAATAAGGGCTGTAGCAGCTATAGGGGCAGTAGGTCGAGCCGTCTAGGTCGAGTGCTAGCTACGAAGGAATAAGACTGCTTGCTATTATACTCTAGCAGCTTCTTCGTCTAGTTCTCGGCTAGCTTCTCGAAAGATAGTCGAGTAACCGTTACTAATAGGCTTTATTAGTAGAGATATATCCTATAGCTACTAGCCGGAAAGAGCTTCTATAAGGAAGTATTAGTTAGCTTCCTCGAGGATCTCTTCCTACTTAGCTAGCTATAAAGAAGCTAGTAGGTTCCTAGTAGAAAAGGCTCCTAGGTATACTATATAGGTCTTCTTAATACGGTTAGTTATATACCCTCTTAAGGGAGCTGTCGAGGTCTCGAGCTTTAAAAGCCACTGCCTAGGAGTCTCTTCTTCTCGAAGAGAGATTAGCTTTACGGCACTAACGGATTCCGTTATCGCTATATAAGCAGCCGTTAGTAGCTTCGTTTCGTAGAGGTATTCCTTCTAGTAACTCTCGTAGTCGCCTAAGGCAGTAGTAAAAGCTCTCTATTATATAGAGGTTAGCTCGGAGAAGAGGGTAGCTCCCTTTATAAAGTCCGTCGCCTTAGGACAAAGAGGGGGCTTAAGAGGGTCCTGCTTATTAGAGAAGACTAAATTATAGATAGTTCTATCTATATAAGCCCGTAGCTCCTTTACCTATTTATCTTAATCTTAGGGCTCTATAAGAATCGTCCTACGGACTATAGGGACGGCCGAGGAGTCGGTTTTCGTTATTATTGCGAAAGAGGGGGGGTAAAAAAGTCGGTTAAAAATCGGCTTTTCTAGTAAGAGGGGTAAATAAAAGCTACGAGGAATATAAGAAAGGTGCCTTTTATAGTAGCCGGAAGGTATAGGAATACTATTCCTCCTAGGCTTATAACTCTTGCGAAGAGAGATACGAGAAGTATATAAAAATATACGAAGGTAAAATTAGAAGTAAGGGGTCGGATAGGCAGGGCAGAGAGATTTAATTCTTATAGGAGTAGTAATTACGGTAGGGGAGTAATTATTATATTACTTTAATTATCCTTCTTTCCTCTATCTAACGCCCCTCTTTATACTTATTTAGTATCTTAATTAATAAAGAAGATCCTACTTAAAGAAGCTATTAATATCCTTTTAACTACCGAGCTTTTTGCCGGTTTTTCCCCTCTTTTCTAGCCGTTACCGGTATATCCGTCTTATCTTTTACTACCTCTATAAGAAGCTATCGCTACTTCTACTTCCCTTTATACCCCTACCCTCCTTTCTATACCTCTTTTTAGCTCCTTCTTCCTTTTTCTATACCGGGTGTTTTTAGCTTCCTTAGTCCCTCGTGCTAAGGGATATCTCCGAGAACTACGAAATTAAGCTACGCTTCGTAATAATTTAAGAGATAAAGAACCGGAAGATATATCCTTAGAATAGACCCTTATTATAAACGATATTTTAACTATATTAAAGATATCGCTACCTATAGGCATAAGACCGTTAACTTATAAAGAAAGGCTTATAGCCTTATAAGCGCGTATTAAAGAGCTAAAGGAGACGAAACGCTTATAAGACCGCGTTATATAATTAAAGGAGGAAATTACTAAACGTACTAGCGCTATCGCTATTTATTCGGGAAAGTATTAATAGTCCTACTCCCTTAAATCGGACGATAGTCGCGGTAGCGAGGCTAAGATTAAAAATATCGCTTAATTATCTTAACCTATTAATATATAGAAACGTCTAGACTAGACTTACGATCTAAAAGACGCTTTTAGGGCTACGCCTAGACGCTTTTATCGCGATAAAATAAAGATCCTTTATATAGTAGATTATATATATAGCGACTATAAAGCGAGATAGCGCTAATACTTTAAAGAATAAACACCGATTAACTAAACTAAATATAATATAGATTAAGTATACTTTAAGGAATAGATACTTATCTTAATTAAGGATACTATAAATAAGGAGATATTATTAGCAATATAATTAAAGGAGGCTTACTAATAAGAAAGCTAGTCCCTTTTAAAGTTTAGCTTATACCTTAACTTCTTAGAAAAGTATTTTAAACGCTTATCGGAAAAGGCGCGTACTCTTATATTTTTCGCTAAGCTAGAGCTATAACTTCGAGACTAAATTAACCTCTATTTAATACCTATTTATACCTATTAATAGGAAGAGCTTATATAAGTCGCTTAATAATATTAAGATACTACTATTAATAAGAGGCGATATACTAATACTACTTCTACCCTTAAAGGAACCGGGAATAAAAGTAATACTATACCTTAAGGCGGTATATATAAGGGAAGGAATTAAAGAGGCCGATAAGCTAGGCTAAATCGTTAAGGAAATACTACTAATTCGACTAATAACTAGTAAGCTAGCAATATACCTATTAAGGGCTAAACTAAGAGATATTATTAAGGAAGAGGATCTTTTACTTAATTAGGAATTATATATTTTTAATATAATAAGCTAGGACACCTATCTATAGAATATATTAATTCTTTAAAGGTAGAAACCTTAGTAAAGACTCTTAAACTTAATACTATAAAATAAGGAAAAGGTAAGATATTAAGGTAAACGCCTTTCTCTTAGTAAACTTAATACTTATAGGATAGTTACTTAAAACTCCTATAATAATATTAGGGCGAAACCCTACTAAAGTCCCTATATACTTAGATACTTATAATACCGTTAACCTTATAAATATATACTTTACTTAATAATAGGGATTACTATAAGTAGCGCTATTATACCCTAAGTTATTAGGGCTTAGTAATAGTAAGATAAGGGAGTATAAAGTATAGTTAATACCGCTCTAAATAATAAATATAAGAGGTACTAAAAAGATAATTACTTATTTCTATATCGGTACTAATAAGTTAATACTAAATAATTAAGTATTAATCCTTTTATTAGTTACTACCTTAAAGAATAAATATATTTATATTATCCTATAAAAACGATAGTAGTAGTTTAAGTATTAATTAGGTAGCGAAACCTTATAAAATCCTTATAGATTCTTTTAAGAATATAAAAATAAGGTAAAGGTATATATAATAGCGCTTAATCCTAAGCTAATCCTACTATTAAATAAAGATAAGGATAAAGGGATTTTATAGGAAGAATAAGCCGAAATCCTACTAACTTTTTATTAGTTTAAAGATACTTTCTCGGCTAATAAATCTAATTTATTACTAGCTAAAAAGAGAACGGATTACTTAATTAATTTAATCCTTAATATAGAACCTCTTTATAAACTAATTTACCCTTTATCGTAAAGGGAACTCTAAGTATTATACGACTAGATCTAAGACGCGATAAAAAGGAAAATAATCTAGGAGTTAAAGAGCCTAGCTAAGGCGCTTATCCTTTTCGTTCTAAAAAAGAATAGTACTTTATAGCTATATATAAACTACTAAGGACTTAACTAGGTTACGTAAAAGAATTAGTACCCTTTACCTTTTATTTTAGAGATTATTAACTACTATTAAGGAGCTAAGTATTTTTCTAAGATTAATATATAAAATATATATTAATATATTTAAATTTAAGAAGGAAATAAATAAAAGACTGCTTTTTAAACGCGTTATTAATATTTCGAATACCTAGTAATACCCTTTAGACTTACTAACGTACTAGCTATATTTTAAAGCTATATCTATTAAGCGCTTAAAGGGCTTATAGATATAATCTATATAGTCTACCTTAATAATATCCTTATATACTTTAAGATAAGAGAAGAATATACTAAATACTTAGGATAAGTAATAGAAAGGCTAAGGGCTATAAAGCTCTATATAAAACTATTAAAGTATATCTTTTATTAATAGTTAGTTAAGTTCCTTAGGTTTATATTATCTATTAATAGGGTATTAATAGACCTTAAATAAGTAGAGGTAATTCTCGTAAAGAGAGATATAAGAAGTATATAAAAATATATAAAGGTAAAATTAAAAGTAAGGGGTCGGATAGGTAGGGCAGAGAGATTTAATTCTTATAGGAGCAGTAATTATAGTAGGGGAGTAATTATTATATTACCTTAATTATCCTTCTTTCCTTTATCTAACGCCCCTCTTTATACCCGTCTAGTATCTTAATTAATAAAGAAGATCCTACTTAAAGAAGCTACTAATATCCTTTTAACTACTAAGCTTTTTACCGGTTTTTCCCCTCCTTTCTAGCCGTTACCGGTATATCCGTCTTATCTCTCGCTACCTCTATAAGAAGCTATCGCTACTTCTACTTCCCCTCTTACCCCTACCCTCCTCTCTATACCTCCTTTTAGCTCCTTCCTTAAAACCTATTTTTTAGCTTCTTAGGTCCCTCGTACTAAGGGATATCTCTAAGAACTATAAAATCAAGCTACGCTTCGCGATAGTAATAGCTTAATAGCCTAAACTTATAACCTACTATAATATTTAGGTTTTCCTTAGGTTCTATAATTTTTACTAACGATTTATATATAGGTACTTAAGAGTTATAGCGCCCTTAACTATATTACTAAAGGGGAGTAAGAATAAAAAAAGCTAGGGAGTATAAAGCTAAACCTTATTAAAAGGGCAGCGTTTTAAGCTCTTAAGGATACTTTTTAAGGAGCCCTACTCCTTTAATATTATAATCTAGAAAAACGTATTTATATTAAAATAGATATATCGTAATTCGCAATAGTAAGGATTATCTTTTAACCTAATAATAAAGAGCGTTATTATCCGATTATATTTTAGTTAAGGAAGTTTACTAGAGCTAAACTTAATTATAGTATTTTAGACTAAGAACTCTTTACTATCGTTAAGTTATTTAAATACTAGCGATATTATATTAAAGGGGTAGCGTATAAAGTAAAGGTATTATCGGACTACTATAACCTTTAGACGTTTATATACTAGACCTCCTTAAATAAGAGGTAAGTAAGATAGTATATATATTTAATACTATTTAACTTTATAATTAAGTATTATATAAGTAAATCTAACCTAGTAGACGCGCTATCGAAAATACTTAGATATAAAGGTAAGAAGCCCCTATTTATAGAACTATTATTAAAGCTATAAGCGAAACTAGCTACTATTAATACTATATCTATATAAAGAAATAATAAGGCGTTTTTTATAGGTAAAGAGATACTTAATTTTAAGTTAATATAAGCGTAGTAAAGTGCCTTTATATAAGGAAAATATATAAGCTTATCTATAGTAAAACTTTAAAAATTTAAGCGCGAGACCTAAATAATTAGCCGATTAAGCTAAAGAGAAAGCTAGTTATAAATAGTTACTTTTAAGGAAAACCGCTAAAGAAGTAGCCTATTATATAAAGGTTTATATAGTAGAAGTTCTAGAACTATTACTAGAGTTATTAAAACGTACTTAGTTAGTTAATATAGCGATTAGTAAGCTAAAAGAAACTAAAGACTTCTTAAAAAAGAAGGGTTTTTAGTTAGTGCGCTTAGATAGACTACTACTATAAAAGGGTTATATTATAGTACCTTTAAAGGTAGCCTTATAGTAAGAGCTAATATAGCTCTTTTATAACGATCTATTAATAGGATACTTTAGCTCTTAATATACTAGCGAACTACTAGTAAGGAACTTTTACTAAGATAAAATAATAAAAGATATAAATAAATACGTTTAGTTATACTTAGTATATTAAGGTATAGTATCTAAGAGGTATCGCCCTTATAGTACTATATAATCGTTACTATATCCTATATAATTATAGGAAGAATTATTAATAGACTTTACTATATATCTACTTAAAGTATAGTATAATAAATAAGATATTAATATAATCTTAGTAATTATAGACCGATATACTAAGTATTACCTTTTCTTTCTTATTTCTAAGATAATAATAGCTTTAGAGCTAGTAGAATTATTCTATTACTAAGTTAAATTAATATATAGACCTCTAAAAGGTATTATCTTAAATAAAGGGTCCTTATTTATAAGTTAGTTTTAGTTAAATCTCTATATTATCTTATAAGTAAAATATAGGCTATTAATAGTATTTTACTTATAAACTAATAAGTAAATAAAACGAATAAACTAAGCTATATAGTACTACTTAAGATACTTTACTAACTTAAAATAAACTAACTAAGCGTTACTTTTATATATTACTTAATTTATATATAATAATATAAAGAACGCGATAACTAGGTTATTACTTAATAAAGCGTTAATAGGTTATTAACTAAACTTCTATATTAATATCGAGGACGATATTATTTAAAGGAGGGTACTTAAAGTAAGAGTAAGAGTTACTAGGCTATAAGAGCTATAAAAGAGGCTTAAGGAATACTAAAGAAAAGCTATTAAATTATAAGCGAAATACTATGATTTAAGGTACTAACCGCTTATACTAAAAGTAAGAGACCTTATAGTATTATCGATAAAGAATCTATACCTTAAGGATAAAAAAAGAAAACTCTTACCTAAGTATATTAAACCGTTTTAGGTCTTATAAGCTATTAAAAAGTAAGTATATTATCTTATACTCCTTAAGAAGTACTTATATCTTTATAACGTTTTCTATATTAGTCTCTTAGAGCTATAAAAGGAGCGAAAAAGCACCTATAAAGATAATAAAACCCTATTAATACTAAACTTAAAGGACAATAAAGGTAAATAAGAAGTCTAAGAGATTAAAGACTAAAAGAGATCTAAGGGTAATACCTTTTTCCTTATTAAATAAAAAGGATAGCTAGCTAAGTATAACTAATAGGTCGATACTAAAGATATAGTAAATAGCTAAGACCTTATTAAAGAATATACTACTCGCTTAACTAGGAAAAAGAAGTATAAGACTAAGTAAGGTAAGGAAACCTATTAATATAAAGAGACGCTATTAAATTAGTAATAAATCCCTACTAAATCGCTACTAACTTATTAACGTATTAGTATACTTAAACGTTTTATAACTATATATAAAATAATAAAATAGGAGAATAAGGGAAAACTATCTATACTACTTATTAAATATTATTAAGGAAAATAAAACTAAACTATAACTTTATTAAGACCTTAATAATAAAGGAGAGAAGGATAGTTATAGCTAAATAAAAGAAAGATAAGACCTATTTATTACTTTTAACTACCCCTCCTTTTTACCGGCGTAGCGGGAACTAATTAAGGCGCCCCCTTTACTATACTAAATACCTCTAGAAATACTAAAACTACCTTATCCTTTACTTCTTCCTTATCCTCTATATTAAGACCTATCTTTATTTATAAGGGAATATATATTATAGTATAATTAGTTAGGTAGTAAAGATAGCTAGAGGTACTACGCTATATATATTATATTCTCCTTATTATAAGACTAAAGCTTATAAGAAGAGGGATTTTTCCTCTTTAGTTAAGGTAGTAAGAGGTCTATAATATATAAGCGGGGTAAGCACGATTCCTTACTAATACCCTACTAATATATTAATACTATATACCTAAGTACTTTATTAGCCTATACTTCTTAGTAGCGCTCTTATAATTATCTCCCCTCTTATATAAACGTCTTAACTATATCTTTAATATATATTACTTTTACTATACTATATATATTTAGTTAAAAAGAGAGGTAGTTTTAGTTATATATCGCGCGTATACGCTTATATAAGTATATATTAGTCTACGCTCTATAACGTTAATAGTTATTATACTAGCGGTAGCCGCTAAGTAACTATTATAGTATCGCCTATATATCGGCCGCGTAACTATAATATAAAGAGCGTATATATATATCTCCTACTTCTTTTATTTTCTTTTCTTCTTTAACTCTTCCGCCTATAATTACTATAGAGTTTTATACCTTTTTTTATTAATCCCTTATACCTTTTTATATTACTTTTTATCGATAATTTATTAAAGATAATACCTAATTTATTAAAGATAATACCTTTTACGCTAAAGAAGATAAAGAACTATAACGCTAATTTCTTACGCTATATATAGGAGTAGGTAGCGGCGGGTTCGCTCTTAAAGCGTAAGCGATTAGCCTAAAAGTCTTATAGCGATATTAGTTCCCCCTTAGCGAAGAAAGCTAAGAAAGGTATAGGGGAATCTTAGTCCTAGGAGACTTTTAGTTTAAGACCTAACGTTAGCGAGGGTTATGCCCCTATTACCCTACTAAATACCTTAGCTCTAGCTATCGATAAGCCTACCTCTATATACTAGGAAACTTATAAGTCTATTACCCTTATTAGCGATATTAATACTAGCGAGGAGATTATACTTAGGCGCTCTTAAGTAAGTACTAATAACCTAGCTACTTTATCTTAATAGGGCGGCTCTAGCTAATAGGAGATCGTCGCCTAGGCCGCTCCTTAAAATAAGTAGGCCGATATTAACGACGAGGCTTAGCTAAATAAGGGCTAAGACTATCTTAATGCCTAGCTAAACAAGGGCTAAGATAACGATAACGGTAATAATAGAAACGGCCGCGATCTAACTCTTCCTACCGATAAACCTAAGAACGGCGGCGCTAGAGATAAGGGCACCTAAGCGGCGGTATAAGGCGGTCGCGCTCTTATAAAAAAGCGCACTTAATCTAAGCCTAAAGCCCGCTTAGTTAGGGCTTATAAGGTTATCCCTTATAAGCTCTAGTATATATATTATTTTAGGACGGTCGTTAAGGAGTATAATATAACTAAGTATAAGCCTATTAAGGTACTCTCGATTAGCTATATTTTCTTAAGGGTTTCCTCGACGCGCTATAAGTAGTATTATAGATATACCGCGACCTATAACTAGGTAAGTTTCCCCTTAACTTTAAATATTACGATTAATAAGCTAATCTTTCTTAAGGCCGCTACTTTTATATCTAGTAACCGGGCTAATATAGTTGCTATTATTAAGCACCTATATAAGCTTAATAATCTAAAGACTAATAATAAGGATACTAAGGACGATAGCTTAAACGCAGGCGTGCTTATTTTTAAGGAGGCTAATTAGCGCCGTCTTACTATTATAGTATAGTATTTAGCCGAGGCTTTCGACGCCGCTAAGATAGCTTATTATAAGTCCTTTAGGACTATAGGTATATAAAAGTCTACTATTATAAGTTTTATCTAACCCTTTTATTAGCGACCGCCTAACGATATACTAGGTCGAGCGTACCGACTACTATACGCTAATTAATAAGTACCGTAAGCTTATTATTTACCTTAACCCTACGCCCTTATTTAATATCGCCTATATAAGCCTAGAGTACTAAGCTTAGGAATCCCGGTTAAAACTCTACTTTATTAACGGCGATATAGGCTATACTTTATAGTAATACGCCTTACTATTTACTAAGGCTAAGGTAAGTACTATACTAATAAAGATAGGTCTTAACGCGGAGGATAAGGAAAGAGTAAAGTATAGGGTAGTTTTAGTATTTCTAGAGGTATTTAGTATAGTAAAGGGGGCGCTTTAGTTAGTTCCTACTATGCTAGCGAAGAAGAAGGGTAGTTAGAAGTAATAGATAGGTCTTATCTTTCTTTTATTTAGCTACGATTATCCTTCTTTCTTTTATTATTAGGGCCTTAGTAGAGTTATAGTTTAGTTTTATTTTCCTTAATAATATTTAATAGATAGTATAGATAGTTTTCCTTTATTCTCTTATTTTACTATTTTATATATAGTTATAGGACGTTTAAGCGTACTAATATATTAATAAGTTAGTAGCGATTTAGTAAGGATTCGTTACTAATTTAGTAGCGTCTCCCTATATTAATAGGTTTCCTTACCTTACTTAGTCTTACGCTTCTTTTTCTTAGTTAAGTAAGTAGTATATTCTTTAATAAGGTCTTAGCTATTTACTATATCCTTAGTATCGACCTATTAGTTATACTTAGCTAGCTATCCTTTTTATTTAATAAGGAAAAAGGTATCTCCCTTAGATCTCTTTTAGTTTTTAATCTCTTAGACTTCTTATTCGCCTTTATCGTCCTCTAAGTCTAGTATTAATAGGGTTTCGCTATCTTTATAGGTGCCTTTATACTCCTTTTATAGCTCTAAGAGACTAATATAGAAAACGTTATAGAGGCGTAAGTACTTCTTAAGGAGTATAAAATAATATACTTACTTTCTAATAGCTTATAGGACCTAAAACGGTCTAATATACTTAAGTAAGAGTTTTCTTTTTTTATCCTTAAGGCGTAAGTTTTTTATTAATAATACTATAAGGTCTCTTACTTTTAATATAAGCGGTTAGTGCCTTAAATTATAGTATTTTACTTACGATTTAATAGCTTTTCCCTAGTATTCCTTAAG
Organism: Hirsutella rhossiliensis; assembly: GCF_020360975.1. Classification (NCBI taxonomy): domain Eukaryota; kingdom Fungi; phylum Ascomycota; class Sordariomycetes; order Hypocreales; family Ophiocordycipitaceae; genus Hirsutella; species Hirsutella rhossiliensis. Next base: position 5,948,423 of record NW_025408669.1, read on the forward strand.
CCTCTTTTATAGCTCTTATAGCCTAATAACTCTTACTCTTACTTTAGGTACCCCTCTCTAAATAATATCGTCCTTAGTATTAATATAGAAGTTTAGTTAATAACCTATTAACGCTTTGTTAAGTAATAACCTAGTTATCGCGTTCTTTATATTATTATATATAAATTAAGTAATATATAGGAGTAACGCTTAGTTAGTTTATTCTAAGTTAGTAAAGTATCTTAAGTAGTACTATATAGCTTAGTTTATTTATTTTATTTACTTATCGGTTTATAGGTAAAATACTATCGATAGCTTACGTTTTACTTATAAGATAAAATAAAGATCTAACTAAAACTTACTTATAAATAGGGACCCTTTATTTAAGATAATACCTTTTAAAGGTCTATATACTAATTTAACTTAGTAATAGAATAATTCTACTAGGTCTAGGGCTATTATTATCTTAGAGATAGGAAAGAAGAGGTAATACTTAGTATATCGGTCTACGATTACTAAGATCGTATTAACGTCTTATTTATTATACTATACTTTAGGTAGACCTATAGTAAAGTCTATTAATAATTCTTCTTATAGTTATATAGGATATAGTAACGATTATATAATACTATAGGGGCGATACTTCTTAGATACTATACCTTAATATACTAGGTATAACTAAACGTATTTATTTATATCTTTTATTATTCTATCTTAGTAAAAGTTCCTTACTAGTAGTTCGCTAGTACGTTAAGAGCTAAAGTATCTTACTAATAGATCGTTATAAAAGAGCTATATTAGCTCTTATTATAAGGCTGCCTTTAAAGGCACTACGATATAACCCTTCTATAATAGTAGTTTATTTAAGCGTACTAACTAGAAACCCTTTCCTTTTAAAAAGTCTTTAGTCTCCTTTAGCCTATTAATCGCTATATTAACCGACTAAGTACGTTTTAGTAACTCTAGTAACGGTTCTAAAACTTCTACTATATAAACCTTTATATAGTAAGCCGCTTCTTTAGCGGTCTTCCTTAAAAGTAACTATTTATAACTAGCTCTCTCTTTAGCTTAATCGGCTAATCGTTTAGGTCTTACGCCTAAATTATTATAGTTTCGCTATAAATAAGCTTATATATTTTCCTTATATAAAGGCACTTTACTATACTTATATTAACTTAAGGTTAAGCGTCTCTTTACCTATAAAAACGCCTTATTATTTCTTTATATAGATATAGTATTAATAGTAGCTAGTTTTACTTATAGCTTTAATAATAGTTCTATAAATAAGGGCTTCTCGCCCTTATATCTAAGTATTCTTAATAGCGCGTTTACTAGGTTAGATTTACTTATATAATACTTAATTATAAAGTCGAATAGTACTAAATATATATACTATCTTACTTACCTCTTATTTAAGGAGGTCTAGTATATAAACGTCTAAAGGTTATAGTAGTCTAATAATACCTTTACTTTATACGCTGCCCCTTTAATATAATATCGCTAGTATTTAAATAACTTAACGATAGTAAAGAGTTCTTAGTTTAGAATACTATAATTAAGTTTAGCTCTAGTAAACTTCCTTAACTAAAATACGATTAGATAGTAACGCCTTTTATTATTAAGTTAAGAGATAATCCTTACTATCGCGAATTACGATATATCTATTTTAATACGAATATATCTTTCTAGATTATAATATTAAAGGAGTAAGGCTCCTTAAAAAGTATCCTTAAGAGCCTAAAACGCTACCTTTTTAGTAAGGTTTAGCTCTATACTTCCTAGCTTTTTCTTATTCTTACTCCCTTTTAGTAATATAGTTAAAGGCGCTATAACTCCTAAGTACCTATATATAAATCGTCGGTAAAAATTATAGAACTTAAGGAAAACCTAAATATTATAGTAGGTTATAGGTTTAGGCTATTAAGCTATTACCTTTACCCGTTAAGGGTCTATCGATACCCTATTAATAGATAATATAAACCTAAGGAACTTAACTAACTATTAATAGAAGATATACTTTAATAGTTTTATATAGAGCTCTATAGCCCTTAGCCTTTCTATTACTTATCCTAAGTATTTAGTATATTCTTCTTTTATTTTAGAGTATATAAAGATATCGTAAAGGTAGACTACGTAGATTATATCTATAAGCCCCTTAAGCGCTTAATAGATATAGCTCTAAAACGTAGCTAGTGCGTTAGTAAGTCTAAAGGGTATTACTAGGTATTTAAAATATTTATAACGTATTTAGAAAGCGGTCTTTTATTTATCTCCTTCCTAAATTCGAATATATTAATACGTATAAGAGTCTTTAACTATTATAGGTTATAGGCTTAGGCTATAGCCTAAGCCGTATAGTTATATACGGAGGGCCGGATCCTATACGTATATATATAGGCCAGCCGCGTATAGGAGAGCTCTATATAGCTTATTAATATTATCCTACGGACGGCACCTACGCGTACGCCTCTGCCTACTCCGTAATAGTATAAGCTATTAATTAATAGATCTAATAGATATCTCTCTAGGGAGGGCGCCTCCCCCTCAAGGAAGCACTCCGCCCCTCCCTAGACGGATAGGAAGTATCGCAGCTATCCTAGAAGCGATTAGAAGCGCGACGGCTAGCGAGAAGGACGAGGTTCTCGCTGCACTAGGGGAGCCGTCTACGAGACCGGCTTTAACCCCTACGACCTCCGTAACGCCGGTTACGGCGGTCTAAAGGTATATAAGCAAAAGCGGAATTTTAGGAAATCAAGGAATCACGTAAGACTAAGTGATAGAGGGGAAGAAGGAGTATAAGGTAGGATTTTCAACGGAATTTATTAGTAGTGTATTAGTGTATAGAAGAGGTGTTAAAGTTAATAATCCTATCTCTATCTACTAGCGGACATGCTGTCTTATATAGACAATTGTAGCTAAACGGAAGAACCTTTCGGGACTAGATTTAGGCTGCCGTATAGCCCTAAGACTAGGGAATTCCGTGATACCTCGAGTAAGTCTAGAAGTGTCTTAGTTCTACTAATATTCGTGTTTAAAGGAGGTTGGTCGTGTCGGTGTTCTTAAGAGGTCTTAGCTAGTATTCTAAGCTAGCTCTGTTCCTTCGATTCCCGATTATATAATAACCGGCAACCCGTTTAATGCATAATAACATGCAAAATAACGAGCGATTCTTGCTCTATAGGATGAGATTTTATCTATAATTAATATACTACTTATTAGCTTATATAATTAGGAGAGTATATTATAGCTGCTTTATTTATAGTAGGAACACCGTTCCTTATATTAACCGTTAATAAACCTAGCTAGCGGGATTCCTTAGCCTTACCGGCTCTATTAGATACTATACTAAGGCATTCTAGCCTATTTATTAACCCCCTAACTTATAGGTAATAAGGTATATAAGAACTTACCTATACTATTAGGGCTACTAGTCTATACTTTAGCTATAAATATAACGACGGCGTTAGTTAACGGAAGTATATTAAGAAACCGCGAGTTATCTATATCCTAACTATTATAACTATCGCCCTTACCCCTAACTTAGTTATCTATATTATTAGCCTTAGATTCTATATTAGATAGAATCGTTATTAGCGTATTTAAATATCGCCTATAAACGGCGGGTATATAGTTTAAGCCTACTTCTACCCTAGGAGATAAAGCTTATCGCGAGGTTATAAAAGTAAATAAATACTACTACTACGTTAATAGCCGCGGTAGCCTTAGCTATAGCTACTTCGTCTACCTACCGCCCCTTAAGGGAGGAACCTAAAAGGCTTAGCTATCGAGAGTAATAGTAAAAGTTATTATTAAGGTAGGCGAATCTTTTATAAGAGTAAGTAACGCTATTTACCTACGAATAGTTAGAGAACTTTACTAAGAAGTATTATTAAGAGCACGAGTGCTAGATGCCTTAAATATATAAGTAAGCCGCGCTTACTACTCTAGCTAACGCTCCCCTTACCTCGGCTTAAATATACTCCCTAAGCTTTAGGTGCTCTTAGGCTTTCGTATTATTCTATCTAGCTATCCGTCTGAAATAACGTATAGGGCTAGACCCGCGTAAGCTAGCCTCTTATTTCTCCTATTACTCTCTACTAATTATATAGCTATCGGACTATACTAGACGCGGCTAGAAGGATACTATAGAATCCTCCTCGTAACCTTACTATAGACCGGCTTATACTATTAGCGGCCCGTTATACTTAGTAGCTCCGAGTTAGCCTTAAGCTCCGTACGTTAGTCCTTAATTAGTATTAGTGCTCCCGTCTTATTATTATATTCTACGGCCTAGATTAAAGGATAAGGCTCGGCACCTAGTTATAGGTGTCCTTAGAGCGCCTTTTCTTAGCTTACGTTTAGCGTAGTAATATATACCGCGTCGCCTTTACGCGACCCTCTATTAACGGCTAAAATTAATAAAAAAGGGCTTAGTTATGCCTTATATAGTATATCGGTAAGAGTCCGGCCGAGGGAACGCCGGGCTATGTCCCTCGTATTAATAGACTATACGCTAGCCTTTCCTCCTTATATTATACTAGTCTATAGCGCGAAAGGGTAATTTAGCTCGTTAGGGATAGCGCCGGTCTAGCTATATTAGTTAATAGACCTACCCCTTATATTATGCGTTAGCGCTATTAGTAACCGCGTATTTTTATAACTAACTAAGGGGCTTATAGGCTTCCTTTACCTACTAAATAGGGGCTAGCGTCCGGAGGGGCAGCTATAACGGTAAGAGATAAGATAGTCCGAGGTTAGGTTAGGGATAGAACGTATAGCTAGACGGATAATAATACCTAGATATAATAGCTTAATTTAAGTTAAAGAAAGCGTACTATATAACGATAAAGATATATATACTTAGTAGTAGTAGTAGCGGCGGCGGTATTTCTAGAAGAAAAAGGCGTAAACGCGTTTAGCGGGTGAGGGCGAAGCGAAGAGGTCTATATAGAGGTCGGCGGTAGACTAGCGGTATAGGCGAGATAAAGACGGCGTGTATAAGGAAGGCGGGCGGAGGCGGAGGATAGGGTGCGGCAGTAAGGGCCGAGCGTATTATAGAAGGAGAGAGAAGTTAAGAGTATATATCGACGAGCGAGGGCAGGTATTAAGATATTTATATTCCTACTATATCGAGCGTTATAACTAGGATCACGGGCGGGGTTAGGGCGGCGGCGGCGCGATACCCGATCGGGGAGGGGCTATTTCTAGAGGCGGAAGCAGCGTATTAGAGATTACTTTTTAATAGCCTTAATAGTATACTTAAAGCTATTTTAGGCCTTTATAAAGCTTTAAAATCACGTCTCTTTAAAGCTAGGTAAGGGTATAATATAAGGGCTTTTACCTTATATAGACCTAGACTAGAGTCTAGGCTAAGCCTATATATAAGCGGCCTCTACGCCTATATAAGCTAAGCTTATACTTCTCTTTCTTTTCCCTTTTATAGATTATTAACCTTCTTTTAACGGACTATACCTAAGCCTATACTTTTACTTACTCTATAATAGCTTAGTACTTAAAGAAGCTCGCTATAGGCTATAATTATTAATAAAAAAGAGTCGTATTATAATAAAGACCCTATTAATATCTTACTTATATATACTTAACCGCTTAATAACCGCGGCGCTATTCTCGCGGAGGAAGCCTTAGATAAAGTTATATACCTCGTCGTAGGTTTCGAAGCTTAAAAAAGGTAGTAGGGGCGGGATCGTATCTTTATATTCTTAGTAAGTCTCGCGGGTATTATAGGCATTATTTAAGAGGGAGAGAAAGGGGTCTATCGCAGCGCTAGTAGTAATAGCTTTAAATTTAGTATATATATATAGGTTGTATATATACGGGTTATATATATATATATGCGGGCGGGCATTTAGGCGGTACGGGTACTTGCTAGGCGCGCGCGGTATAAATAGGCGGGGCGGGCTGGCTTTAGTACGTATCTTAAAAATGGGTCGAGTGTGCAAATAGCAATATGCTATTGTGTAAATAGCAACACTCCTGTTGATCCCCGCACATCATACATATATACAGCCACACCCGCGGACTCTCTCCTTCATAAAGGACAGCGCAATCTACAAACACTCTCTCTCAATGCAAGGACCCGATAACCAGAGATACCTACAGGCCGCCGTACCCGGCTAAGCTGCGAGGGACACGAACGACCAACGCCGACGGAAGAATCGTGCCCGCGCGACCTGACCCGGACAGCTTGTACGTTCAACTATCGCGCTGCTGGATGCTTGACGGCATCGTGCTAGTGTCCAAGATGCGGGAGAGAGACGTGGTGGGGACCGGTTTCCCGAGGAAGTGACCGCCGCACAAGTCAGGCTGGAGGAACTGAGCAAGCGAACTGTCAAAGAGGCGGTGCAGTAGTTGGACGACGACTCTGAAGAGTCAAGGCGGCCGCCATTGGGTGTGACACAATAAAGGGGGAGAAAGCGCATGGAGAGTTGGAAGAAGGGCACACTACCCGCACAAGAGCAGTACCCCTGTTTGGACGAATTGGTGACGCGGGTTGTAACGGGCGAATCGGAAGGGCCCGTTCACAGCTCTTTCCTCTCTTCGCTCCCCAAGGCAAGGCATAGAGGGCAGAGAGGCGGTGCCCGTCTGCTGCGGCTGGCGTGTGCAAGCGTCATCGGCGCGAGCGGCTTCGGCTCTCATTCAATAGATGCCGCACCGTATTGCCGACTTGTCATATCCAGATCCGTCTCGAGAAGCAGAAATGCGCTCCAACTGCATTGCAGACTGCGCAGGAGAAGTGAATTTTATTTTTGACTGCAGTCCGGCGACTACAAACGCCTGAACATCTTGAATTGTTGCTCACTATGCCAACCATCTTGAAACACGGTGCCAGGTTGGGAGTAAGCTTCGGTTACCGGTGTACTTCACATGACGTTCTCCTGGAGAAAGGCACCATGACCTCGGCTATAAAACACGTTGCTAGAGCACGTGACTAGTCTCGTGATCCTCCAGCATCTGACAAGCCTCTGGACCACGTACGTAACTGTGAAGCTAACATCCATCTACTCTACCTAAATACGCGCGTGTTCCAGTGCAAGGCAGCTTTTATCCTAAACCGCGCCCTTTAAAATTTGTATACTTTCAAACACTAGAGCGAGCACGAAAAGCCGACGGCTTCGCCATCACTCTTGGGCCAACTGTACCGAGGGACACGGAAGGGCACAGCGCGCCTCGGAAGCCGAAAGCCCGTCTCCGGCACGGCCCCAGGACTCCCCCGGACCATCCTGACCCGACGCCCCCTTTCCCGCCAGCAGCCATGAGCGACGGCTCTGATCCCTTTGCCGGCGGCAGTCCTGACGACAAGATCAACGCCTGGCTCGAGCTGACCAAGAACGATGGCGGCCACCTCAAAGCCGGCGTAAGCAACTGTCCCCTCCCCCCCCAACCTTTCAAGTCCGTCCTTTCTCTAACAACCTCCCCTTCTTTCATCTTGCACCCCCCCCCCTCAGGATTGGATGGCCGCCCTTGCCCCCTACCTCCGCGTCCAATCCACCTCCCCCTCCATGCCCCATCCCTCCGTCACCTTCACCTACACCGTCCAGTCAGACCACTGCAACCGGCTGCAGAGCCTCCACGGCGGCGCCGCCGCCACCCTCTTCGACTTTTGCACCACCATGCCCTTAGCCCTCGTCAACCGCCCGGGCTTCTGGCAGTTTCTCGGCGTCACCCGCACCCTCAACGTTACCTACTTTCGCCCGGCCCGCGCCGGCGAAGAGGTCCTCATAGAGTGCCAGATCCTTCAGATTGGCAAGAGGCTCACTTCCCTGCGTGGCGTCATGACGAGGAAGTCCGACGGCCAGATTCTGTCCATTTGCGAACATGGCAAGGTGAATATCGATCCCGAGCCTAACTTATAGATCAAGACGGCCAGGACCCCGAGGGGGCGGTACAAGCAAAGCCAACATGTATAATTCTTCTGGACGCTACAACGAGGTAGAGGCGGCTCGAGTATAATAAACCGCCACGGGTGCGACGCGCTCAAGCTTGCCCAGGTCAGGTATACTAGCCCTGTCCAGCCTGCTGCATAATGTCCGCCACCTCGAGCTGCGCGTCCAGCAACAGCCCCGGGAGCTCGTTCGAGACGGGCTCGCCGTCAAAGTCCTCGTCCATGTCGTCGTCCTCTTCCTCGTCTTCATAGTCCATTTCCGCCTCCGGGTCCGAGTCGTCCATGTAGGCCATGGTGGTGTACGCCAACAAAAAGTCGTTTGTCAGCAGGCTTTGGATCGTGTCGTTTGTTGCCGAGGATTCGCTCGCCTTCCAGAAAGCCGTCGGTCCCACCGGTCCTTGGGCATCGTAGTCCCTGCAGGCAGAAACGTAGCGTCAGCAAGAGCCCAGCAAGTGCACCATGGCCGGCCCACGTACTTGTCAAACCAGTGCCCGACGACTCCGCGCGCCGATCTGAGGCCGCCAATCTGAATCCCTTCGCTGCGCCAGCGCTCTTCGCCTTGAAAGACGGAAATGGTCGTCCACCTGACTTCGCCTTCTTTTGTGAGGCGTACGGTGCCTTTGGACACGAGCGCTTTGGAATCAGCTCAGTTTGCAGGCCGGCATTGGGCCTTGGGGGCGCCCACTCACCTCGGAGATCCGAGTTGGCGTTATCATCCCACGAACCGTCAAGCGGGCGGGACACGCCCGTAAAGTGCACCACGGGCAGTTCTTGCCCATCGTCGGGCCCGGGGGATTGGATAGCCGTGACGCGAGCCCTCATGATTATCAGGCGCATTTCCTCGCCGACACTCAGGGGAGGCCGAGGAGCGTCATCGGGTATGTCGACGCCGACGGGGAAGTTATACTTGAAAAAGTCGTTGTAGTCGAGATAGCAAATGGCCTAGAACCCTGTCAGCTGTCAGGCTCGTGCAGGGCATCGTCGATGGAGGTTTACGAACCCGGTACCAAGTTCCAGTCACGCCGTATGGGTCACTCGCCTCCAGCGGCGAGAGCTCGACCGTCGGGGAGGGTATGTAGCTCTTCGGCCAGGACCCGGAAAAGGGACAGTCCCAAACGTCACCGAAGAGCTTTGTCACGCGTCTCTGGTTGAGATTTTGGCCTAGGACGACGAGAATGGCCTCCACCTTTTCCCAGTCGACACGACCCGTCGCATCGTTCATGAAGGGCCCCCATCTGGTAAGAACAGTGTACTGACGTAGGTCGTACACCTTGGACACGGCATAGGGATACGTCCTCGTCGACCTCAGCCGACCCAGGTTGGTGATGGGCCTGCCGTATAGGCAATGCAACTTGGCGCTCTGCTGGTGCTCCTGCTTTACAGAATCTGCCCAGCGCATTGGGCGATGGCATTCGTTTCGGACCCTCTCGAAGAGAAAAGAACGCTGGAGAAAGGCCTCGCGAGTCGAAGGCTCCTTGAAGAGCTCGGCGAGGAACTCTGCATTGCGAGACGCGGCATGCGTATGGGAGATTTCAGTAGTGTGCCTCAGCGAAGAGGCATGCTTGAGCAGTCGGTTCAGGGTCTGGGAGACAAAGTCCAGTTCATGTTCCTTTTCAAAATCAGTCTCAGTGCCATGGCGGGCGCAGTGGCAATCGAGCTCACCTTGTCCGCGACCGTCTTTCGTCGGCAGATGACTTGGAGGCGCACCACATCTCGCAATTCCGTTTCCCAGTCCAGTTTTGTGTCTTCGGGTGTGTCCTATAGCGATTCAGTGCACCCTTGCCCGAGGGCGGTGGGGCTTGGATCAGAGAAACCAGGAAGAGGAAACCCACGAGTACGTTTAGGTAGACGTCACGGCACAGCCGTCGGTTCTTGTAGGCGAAGGCCCGGAAAATGCGACAAACACGGGGGAGCAGAAGGAGGTCGTGCGGGCGGAGCCACTGGAAGATGTTGTGAAGAATCTCCGGGGGGAGCGACACGAGATGCGCCATGTTGTGAGGCGGCGTTGTCCACAGGCCGCCCACGCGATGATGGAGTAATACTTTGCTTTTGCCGGCCAGGCCGCCGACAGGTTTGAATCGATGAGCTCTATGGATGAAGAGCCGCGGGGACGGATGGTAATTGATGAGTGGTGAAGCCAAATAAACGGTAGCGTCGGACTTTATGCCTTCGGTTTCTCCAGCTCCGACGGCACTAATAACATTCACGCCTCGCGCGTGGGACGTGCGGGAGTATCTTACTCACACAGTGCAGAGGGCGGAGTACCCGGTTTCAGTGGAGATCAAAACTCGACGCTCTCTCTCTCTATACAAGATGAAACCGAATGCAAATTCACCGCTTCAGTCTTTGTCATTCAATCATAAATCCAAGAGGAAACAGCGACGCGCCAAGCCAAAGACCTTGCTTCTCTCGTCACGTCCTCATCATTTGTCTCATGGATCCAGAATCTCCCGAGTCTAGAGTTCCAACCGTCAACGGCATCAACGCCCCCAAGCCTGTCTCAAGACGTCGCAGCTGCATGCACTCAAGTATTGGCCACCGTCAATGCAATCCCGCCAGATCCAGAGCGGTGCCCGTCATGCTGCTTCGGCACATGTAACAAAGGAAAATGGCCCATCCCTTTCAATGCTTGTCCAAATCGATATTCCCACTTCTTGCCTTGCCCTTTGCACGAGATCCCATCTCCCTCGCTCATATGACCGTGCCGCCCGCATTGAGCTTGATGCAATTGCTCATAAGATTTGCCGCCTCGTGAAGCAGTTCCCACTGGGTATTTTCAAACGAGTCCTTGAGCGTCATCAGCAGCGCCGTGTTCTGGTTGATGCCCCTCATGGACTGCAGCTCGCTCGGGTCCGCGATGCTGCCGAACCGCAGCAAATAACTTCGCATCTCTTGCTGGACTTGATGAGGCGACGTCGCGTGCCTGGCATCTGTGCCCGGCCCCTCCAGAGCGAACCCGTAGCACCAAACGATGAGCGCTGCAAAGTAGAGCACCCAAGGCCGGTTCATCAACACGTCGTATCGCGCCTCGTAGGGCCTGTCTGGATACTGCCTCCCCACGGGCAATCCGCCATCCGCCCCAGGCAACAGCACCGAGCTTAGGAACTTGAGGGCATAGAACGTCGAGTCTCTGGCCCCGGCCGATGGCGCCCAGGTGTCCCTGGTCCGGCGCTGGGCCGCACTGAGCTCTTGCGGAGCGATGGTGCGCCCGAGGAGTCGCTTGGCGCGAGCGAATATCTGGCAGTTCACAACATCGGCGTGCATGGCCATGTGCGCAAGGTGATGCAAGACTGTGCGGCTCGCGAAAACAATGTTGAATTCGTGCTTGACCGCATCGTGCCGGTACGGGTCGCTCGATGGCTCGCCTTGCTCAAGCGCCCGGTCAAAGTTGGCTTTCCACGAGTCGTACGCCTCGGTCAGCGTGGCTCGCCACTTGTCGCGGCCGCACAAGGCGTGAGTGACTCCCCCACCGAGGATGTTGACCTGTAGATCTCTTTGGTGCATGTGATATGTCACACTGAGCAGCCCGGCCATGAGGACCGTCCGCCCAAATGACGTCGTCCGCACCTCCTGGTGGCTCAAGGTGCGTTTCAGGCCCTCCAGAAAGGACATCGGCTTGAAGCCCTGGGAGAGAAGATTGGACTCGATCCGGGCCACCTGGGCGCTGCTCTTGGCTCGCCACAGTGACTCGTCGCACGGCAGTGCCAGTCGCAGCTCGTGAGCAGCCATGACCCCGGAATGGCCAAACATGGTAGCGTGAGTCGTGTCGACAACAAACGCCGCAAACGCCGCCCGACGGGTCGCTTCGCCCACGATCCAGTGACTCCACCATTCCTCGGCTGTCTGCGCTGGACCGCCAGCAAAGGGGTGCTTCGATCCAGATTGGCCGTCTTGAGGGTTCGGAGGCGAGTCCAGGGTCGACTTTCCGATGAGAGACCGGCCGCGCCGCATCAATGTGATTGTGGTCGCATGGTGAATGTGGGCTCGCTCATGTAGCTCTCGTGTCGAGTACATCTTTTCGTACAGCTCGAGAAGGATGAGGGCTTGAAAGACCCACAGCTTCGCCGGGGGCCGAAAGCTCCAGTCCATGAAGATTTCCCATCGTAGATGCCGTGCGAGAAAGTCGGAGATGTTGATGCCGGTTGTTGTCACCTGCTGCTCATGTGTTCTGTCAAGGCCGGCAGCTCCCAAGGCCATCATGGCCAGAATAAGTAGATTAGGGGTCTGGTCCGAAGAGAAGGTGGGCTTGTGCAATATGGGCAACTGGTCGCTGAAGTGGTACCAGTAGGAACAGATGTACGTTTGCATCATTCTGCGGCTCAAAGGGTGATGGCCTTGGCTGCGGTCTCCTCCGATGATGCTCTCCCTCCGGCGGTCGATCGGGGGCACGTCATTTTCATGAAAGCGATCCTTTATGAGGTCGAAGAGTTCCTCGCTCTTATCCTCTGAGAGGCTGCCTTGGGGCGCGTTCTGATCGAGCAGATTGTGAACTGCCATGACCTGCTGAGGTTCGGGAGGAAAGTACCCTACGGATGCGCTTTCGTCGACGAGACATGGCATAGAGTACTGGTGCCTTTGTAGATCGCCATAACTACATCCAAGGTCAGTCGAGACTTGGCATAAGGACGGGCCATTACGTACTTAGGCGCCGCAGCCGGCACCACGGGCCCAGCAGGACAGGCACTGCTGGGCAAGGCATTAAAAAGGTATGCCATGAAATCCTCGGGCATGCCGACGTAGGGTGACTTGTTCAAAGCCTCGTCGTCTCCAAACACCGGCCCTGCTCTCGGCATAGCCATCTGGTCGAGGGCCATCATCTCCGAGGGCGCGCCACGGATCGATCTCGGGTATTCGTGTAGCGTAGCCGCGACGTACGGGTGGCTCGGGTCGCGTGACGGAGTATTGCCCTGGTTATTGTGATATGGGCCAGGCGTCAAATGCATCGACGACTCGTTTTGCTGGGGGATTGGGGGCGCCGAGGGGTGTGACGTGACGTTGGTATGGTAGATGGCAGGGCCGGTCTCACGTTGGCCGAAGGCATCGTAGGGCTCCAGGTCGGACTGGACGGAGAGACAGGATTGTGCCGTCGATGAGTCTTGCGATATGCTGTGTGGGGGGATACGCTCATTTGCGGCATCGGGCCCGTAGCCCTCGGCGACACTGGCAGACGGAGTCCCGCCATGATGTCCTGCTGGTGGCGTGTTGCTCACAGGCGTGTACGGGCTGTACTCCGACTGTTCCTGGGGCGACTGGTCTCGCTGGGGAGGTCGATGTGCGAGGCCGCCTCCGGCGTCAAATTGTCTGCCCTCGGGGGAAGTGGTCGAGGCAGAAGCAGAAGTCGCATGCACAGGATGGTTTGTTGTTGAATCTCTTTGGCCGAGCTGGGGGCCTCGTGCGGCGTGACGGTCCATGTGCCGCCTCAGCAGGTCCCCGCGAACAAAAGAACGAGGGCAATCAGGGTACTCGCAGCGGAAAGTCTGGTTCGAGTTGTGATTCAGCTGGTGACGATGTCTGCGCCATGTCAGTCGCGCCAAGGGATGCAGGGTACGCAGGAACGCGGCGTAGCGGGTGAAGCTTGGCCGCTTACAGGTGCTCTGCCCTTGAATAGCTCTTTCCACAATCTTCCATTGGGCATTCAAACCTCTTGCCGAGTCCCTTCCGGCTGCGCTTCCTCTTGGCCACGGGCACATCTAAGCTTGACGGGGCATCTGTCTTGTGCGCGCGGGGATCACCCACTGTATCCCCATGTGGTGGAGAAATGCCTTGCTCAGGGGAGAGGATTTGTTGCCGTTGGGGAGTAAAGGCTTGGCCGGCGCTCGAGGCTGAAGAGTGGTTGTATCCGTCGAGGACATGGCCCATGTTGGCAACCGATGTTGCGGAAGAAAAGGTAAAGGCAGGCTGGTCGTCACCAAGATGAGTGTGCGCCACAGAAGACATGGTGCAGAGCAAGGCGGGGCAGAGACCAAGGGCCGCCCATGCCTTGGCCCGTAGAGTCGCGAGATGGGAACCCGGTCACCCCGGAGTAGCAGGCAGTGGCCACTAGCAGAGAGCTCAAGGCCTTGCAGACAACGTCATGCCCGTCACGGCAGGCGTTTGCGGGCGTTTGCGGGCGTGTTGCGGGCAATGCGCAAGAGGGAGCCTCGGCGGCTCTGATCAAGGGGTCGTCAATTCGCCAGCCGCTGTGGACGAATCGGCACGCATGCCTCAAGAACCATGCCGGAAAAGACTATCGCCTCTGACTTGCAGGGTTTCCGGGGGCCCGAGGCGGGCATCCGAGGCGGCCGCTCGGCAGAGTGAAGATGACGGGCTGTCGAGTGGTCAGCTGGACTTGGGACAGAGCAGACAGCAGCAGTTCGGGTGTCTGGGGGACGGGGAGGCGGATGAGGCTGTATCCACAGGGCCCAAGCGCGGGAAGCCTTGTCGAGACCTGGCGGACAGGTGACGAGTGATGCGAGTGACGGGAGCGACCAACGAGGGCAAAGAGGTGCTGGCGTGTGGGCAGACATTCCGGACAAGCCCAGGCTCGAGCGTCGTCAAGCTTGCCGGTGCGCGCAGTGCAGGCCGAGGGCGAGGCGAGGCGAGACGAGGCGAGGCGATGCGGCTCGAGGCTCCGTTGCGGCGTCGTCGGTTCCGACGGCAGCGACAGGGTCCTCGCAGCGGGCTGGGTGGTGGCGACTGGCGGCCGGGACGGCGTGGGTGAGGCAAAAGCAAGTCGATGCTTGCGAGTCGCGTGGAGCAGAGACAGGCAGACGCGTGGGTATGCATGTACCTACCGAAAAGGCTGGCTCCTGCTACCTGGACAGGCGCGTCATGAAGCATGCAGCCGATATAGTGTGCGTGATGCCGCGGGTTGAGGTCCAGACGAGGAGGGGTGAGGTGACGATGGGATCTTTTGGTTGGTGGCTGAGCTCCTACTTATTACCTACCCGATTAATTACCCACCTACCTTAGAGGTATGGTGGGGTCTACCAAAGTGCGTTCGCATTGAATTATCTCCAGGGCATCATCCATCAGACAGCCAAAGTGGGGTAACAAAAAACACGACACACGCTGAATGAAAGCTCATAGGAAAACACAAACTCGCTAACAACTAAGCGTTAGAAAAACATGTAGTGCTAGTAGTAATGCATTTGTGACATTTCTTTTCAGAAATTTTACATTATCTTTACGTTATATCTTATAAATGACGTATTCTCACCCCTGATTCCTGTAGGATATCATCGTCGACGATTGGTACCGGGCCGATTTGGGCTCGTCTATGCCGCTATGTGGTACGTCCTGCTTCGTTGGACTGAGCTGGCCTGGACCTGGCCAAGACTGATGCCAAGTCGAGTCAAGAGGCCGCATCAGAGCTTATGCATGTCGGACATCACTGAAGGCGAAGTGGGGATCCATAAAGCACTTGCTGGTGGCACTGGTCCTTTGGCTTCCATGAGCTCCTCGGCCTCTCTCTCGAATATATGCTGCTGTATTTCACTCATGTCTCGATGCCGTGGCTGGGCCGAAAAGCTGCAAACAGCAAGGACAAGAACGACTTTGACCGAGGAGATGAAGATGAACCTGTCGACGAAGACACTGTGAGGGCCTACCTGAGTACACCACTCTCGAGCGGAGGAAATAGGGGCTTGAGAGCACAGTACTCCGTAGGTGAAAACAGGGATGCATGTCTTGGTCTATCTATCGGGACGAGCGAGGGCCTTATATAGGTAGTCATCTAGGCCCACATGGGGTATCTATACCTAGCCAAAGGAGGCATTGTGATGTTCCTATACATAAGTCATGCCCCTCATACGTTTTGCTGCTAGGAGAGTTATTCAGGGGTTAGTTTTTTTTGGGTCTGACAACCACATACCGTACCTCGCCTATGTTCGGTACCTTGTCTGTCCGCCATTCGTCTGCGGAAATGATGGCATCCTGACAACGACCGGGTCTCTCTGCGGGAAGTGGCTGCGACGCAAGTCAAGTGCAAGGCCACCACTGCGCTGCCGCTAGCACATGACGTTGAATACAAGCCCCCAGCAACCTGCAGTTGAGAACTTGGGACGTCGCTCTGTCATTGCCTCGAACACTTTAGCACAGCTTCTCTCCCCGGGCATGGCTGGGGATCTTGGTGAAGCCAACTATGCTTCGGCCAATTCTTTCCTGTATTCTTTTGTTTAGTATCGCTACAGCCTTGGGCGGCCCCGTTTGCTTATTTATCTCGGGGGCATAGACGTTGGTTTCCTGAGGACCAGGCCGGTCAAATCGAATCAGAATCGGTCCTTTGGCATGTATGTTCTGCGAGAGCAGCAGCTAATGTATGCAGTCAATCTCGCCATACGGCGCTCCTTGCTGGCTGATGGTGTTGGCGCAATTCGGCCGCACGACAGATGCCCAAACTCGAGCCAGCTCATCCATTGTCGGTTTAAACTCGGCAATCGTACTATCAGATTCCACAAGTCACGCCTCGTTATGTACAACAACATTGCTTCGAGGAATAAGACAGCTACCCGGCCGAGGGATAGTGTGTTTCGCCCGTTTCTCGGCGATTTGAAGCCAATCAAGGGCTCCTCCTAAGTCGAAGAGATCCTCCGTGCGGGAACTTGGCCAGGTACGATATCAAAGGGATATGGCTCTTATGGGTCGCGACAATGAATGGATGAAACTCAGTCGTTCAAGTTCTGGTGTAAAAGCCAGACACTCTTTTCTAGCCGTCTTGGTGCGGTACGGAGCGCGAGTGGGATACACCACGTTCGATTCGATGTGCACAACGTCGAAGACTGACTTTATTCATATCCCTCTATCGACTGGCTTCAAAATGTTATTAACTAAATAGAACACTTAACATAGCAAAAGACCAACTCCGGCGCCATGCCAAATAAATGTAGCACAAATGCATGGTGTCTGTGGAGAGAGCCACAAACCATCCACTTACGCCATATCAACTCCTCACGGCGCCCTTTTTCGTCGGTATGACATCAACGCCAACGGTTAGTAAAGCTATCAATACATAAGTTGATTATTAACGACTGAAAGATCACGGTCTATCGACAAGGGCTCGAAAGCACGGCAGGGTAGAGGGAGAGCCTAGCTCACTCACTAAGAAAACGTTGTGAGCATTTGTCTTGTCTGTGAATCCACATCCCTTGGAGCAGTCGTTGTTGTTGATGCAGCTGCCCGCGAGGCCACAGTCGCTCGCAGCGATCACGGTCGTCGGGTAAAAGCCCTAGGGGCCGTTTTGCGCATCCACTCTGCAGTTATAGCCGGGATCTGCGGTGCGAGGCCGTAAAGGGTCGACGTTATAATAGCCGCAGGTTGACAACTGATCATTTGTTGCGCGCTTTTGCTTTTGCTCTCGAGTGTTGTTGCGGTGTGGATGTGCCGCCGTCGTCGCCAAGACGCTCCCGGGGATGAGGAAGCTCAGCAGGGGGCTGAAGGAGTAACGACACGACCGTTGCCAAGGCCATCGTGACTCCCCTGGGCTGTACGAAACAAGTCTCACTCTCACTTTCGTAGCATTCGGCAAGTTTAACACAGCTGGATGAGAGATGATCCCATCAATCAATCCTGGCCAACAATCTGGGCTGTCTGCCCTTTTACTTTTACTACAGGCCGCCATACATAAGCGCCCAGCGTCCTGCGTTCGAAACTGGGTGCAACCAACACTATGCAGGAATACATACATGATGCACCTGCGATTGCCTAACGGACACCTGAATACTCCTAGCTCTCGGCCAGAACCGTGGACCGCAATACCCATTCATGCCCTGTCTTGTCAGCAACTGGCCAATAGACTCCAAATGCAGCCGTAGGTAGGATCATGTTGGACGCAAGGTCGGTGCCAACTGCAGCGGCCCTGTAACCATTATGGTCCCGTCTGTCGTCGGCCCCTGTCTGTATGGGCAGAGCTCTTCCTCCTTCATCGCTGCCAGGACTCGCCCGTGATGGCTCCGGCGCTCCGCAAGCATCAGCTGGCCATGTATCAATCGCTGTGGTCAGGTCCATGCATGCGTCGGAAACGGCCTTTGTTGGTGGTGCTTCTCCTTTTCGCTTTCTTTGTAGCCTTGAGCCGTGGGGAACTGTTGACCGAAGTCGTCGACGAAGTGGTTCTTAACTTCTTTATACACAAGCAGGGGACTCACAGGAGGCCATCATGGTGGGGCCGTGAAGGGCATCATGGTGCCACGTGACCGCCGCTGGGAGCAAATCAAAAACGGACGCGCCGACTGCAGTGCAACCGCTGGAGCTTCATTCTGCTTTTCCCAACCTCCGAGCTCTGGCAGGAAAGAGACGATCTAGGACCTGGGCAATTATTCGGCTACTGCCCGTTGATTCCAGCCTTCAGCTAGTTTGGGTCTGATATATCCGACACCCGTTTCGATTGGAGCCAAAATGCAGCTCAGGTCCATCCAACGGCTTGAGCTCCCGCCCACGGCAGACATGCACGTCCACCTGCGGCAGGCCGAGCTCATGGACTTGGTGGCTCCCACTGTTCTCAGGGGCGGAGTCGACACGGTATTCGTCATGCCCAATCTTGTGCCCCCCCTTACGACTGTCAAGCAGGTGCTCGAATACCAATCTCAGCTGCGCGCCGTAATTCCAGACGTCCACTGCCTCATGTCTCTTTTCCTTCATCCCTCCGTCACCCCCGAGGTCATCGCCGAGGCCGCAGCAGTCGGCATCACAGGCGTCAAACTGTACCCGCAAGGGGTAACCACCAACTCCGAGTCGGGCGTCTCCGATCTTGAGTCCTTCTACGCCACCTTTGCTGCCATGGAGCGGCATGGCCTGGTCCTGAACCTCCACGGAGAGGTCCTCGAGTCGCTTGCACCGGCCGACACGACACTGGAGGAAGCCTTTCTACCTACTCTTCAAAGGCTCCACGAGCGGTTCCCCCAGCTGCGCATCGTGCTCGAGCACTGCACGACGGCAGCGGCCGTGGAAGCTGTGCGGGCTTGCGGGCCTACCGTTGGTGCCACAATCACTGCCCACCATCTCTATCTCACCTCCCACGAAGCCTGCTGCGATCCCCTTGCCTTTTGCAAGCCCATCCCCAAGAAGCCCACGGACCGGGACGCGCTAGTCAGGGCCGTCACCAGCGGTGACGCCAAATTCTTCTTTGGAAGCGACAGTGCGCCCCATCCCCTGCAGTCCAAGACTTCCGCTGCGCCGGGCAAGGCGCCCGCGGGTGTCTTTACGCAGCCATTCGCGACGCAACTCGTCCTGCTGGCTCTTGAAGAGGCGATTGAGCGTGGAGTCGTCACTGAAGCAGACGTGACCCAGGAGAAGCTCGAGGGTTTCCTTAGCCGCTTTGCGCGGCGCTTCTACAAGCTGCCCGAGCCTGAGGGGTCGGGAAAGAGGATCGTGTTGGAGAGGAACGGGGACAAGATACCGACGAGCGTGCGAAGTCAAGATGGGAATCTCGAGGTAGGCATCTCGAGGCCGGAGGCTGAAGTGTTTAGCTTGAGGTGGGCAGATGCTGCGTAATTCATTCGTCTACAATGAAAGTATGAAAACAAAGTACAGCAATTACCCCCAATCTCTTCACGCCGACTGACGAGGCTGAATATGGATGTCCTTATCTTATCTCTGCGGGGCCCGTGTGGGTCCGGCCTCGACCGCCCTGTCTTGAACCTCGCTCGCCGATGATCTAGAACACGGTTCCGCCTCTCCATCTTTAAAACACGACTTCACCTCTTGTCTGCTCCAGAGCAGAGGTGGCCAGACCTAGCCGTCGTTAGGAAACCATGGCTGCAAACGATTCCGGCGAGGACCAAGACGCGCTCAACGCGCTCGAGTTGGAGGCCAAAGAGTTCAACAAGGTGCGACTTGCGCCGCCCATTCCTTCATGCGTTGCTCGTTACTGATGCTTGTTTCCGGTTAGGATGCCGAGATTGATCGAATTCTGAAAGCTTTCCGCCTCGATGCGTAATGCCCCCAACCCACGAGCATCCCTGACCAATGACTTGGCTGACGATGCAGCAAAGCTATGCCGTGCTCGACCTCCAGCCCGGCGTTACCGAATCCGACATCAAAATCACCTATCGCAAAAAGTCTCTGATGATCCATCCCGACAAGACCAGGAACACGCAAGCCCCCGAGGCCTTTGACCGTCTCAACAAGGCCCAGATTGAGCTCATGGACGAGAAGAAGCGCGCCTTGCTGGACGAGGCCATTGCCGACGCCCGCATGCTCCTCATCCGCGAGAACAAGTGGACCGTCGACAGTGAGGAGCTCAAGACGGACGAGTTTGCAAAGATGTGGCGTGAGAAGACAAAGTACGTCCTCATCGACAACGAGCACCGTCGCCGCCGCCAGGTCAAGGGTCAGATGCAGGAGGAGGGCAGAGAGCAGCGCAAGGTCGATGCCGAGCTCGAGGAGCGCAAGCGCAAGAGGCAGCACGACCAGGACTGGGAGGCCACGCGAGATCAGCGCATCAACAGCTGGAGGTCGTTCACGCAGGGCAAATCCAGCGGCGACTCGGAGAAGAAGACCAAGAAGAAGAAGCTCAAGCCCATTGGCTGAAGACGCGGCTTGGGAAACGGCGGTGAGAGGCAATCAGAACTGAGGAGGGAGAGAGATGTCGTTGCTATGCATGCGATTGCAGAAGTCGCCGGCTTGTGAGTTGAAATTTTCCGCGCAGTGTCCGGAGTCTGACCAAGGCAGCTGTTGGGGATATGAGCTGTTAGATACCCCCCCGACCGGCATTGAAGCACAAAGTCTGGCTATCCTACATTTCGGCGAATCTGTTACAATCGTATGAATATCAACATATGACACAAAGTTCAAAAGGTCGCAGCGTAATGTGAGGAGATTCGCCCCTATGGAAGCCTTTCCATACCCCAGAGCCTCTCTATTCGCACACGTATGCCAAGTACATGGCTTGCACAAAACAGCATGAGTTGCTGTCAAACCCATATAAACGCCATGAACGGAATGCCAGCCCCTTTTAAACACCATCAAATGCGCTTCCTTCTACAAGCATTGTCCAAGCCAAAAATCGCAATCCCCATCCCACAGCTTTGTGTACAGTTGAATCGTCGCAGGCTGGACCGGTCCCTCAGCCGGAGCCGGATTCAGACGACTTTTTAGCCTCGTCATCCGGTTTCTTCTGCTTGGTGTCCTCCTTGCTCGCGGCGGGCTGTTCTTTGGCGTCTTTTTGATGGGCTGGGTGGTTCGTCAGTGTATGCCACATTTGCTTCAAGAAGCCTTCGTTTCTGTGCGATTCGGGATCGGATGGGTCGGGTTTCGAGCTGTCCCACCAAGGACTTGTTAGCGCAAGACCAGGTCTTCTTCGTATTACGCCCAAGAGCTCAGGCTCACCTGGAAACATTCATGACCCTCCTGGCACTCTTGTCGTCCATTTCATCCGCAAGCATCTCTACAAGCACCCGCTGGTTCGCGCTGAGATACTTGGGCATGTTGACGCGGAACTCGACCTTGAGGTCGCCCAGGCCGCCTCTCCTCGAGCCGAGGCGCTTCATCCCCATGCCTGACAAGGTAATCTTTTCGCCCGAGTTGGTGCCGGTCGCGACCTTGACATTGACCGATCCGTCGAGTGTCGGGATCGAGACTTGCCCGCCGAGCAGGGCGGTGGTGAGCGGGATGGTGGCCGTGTAGAGAATGTTGGAGCCTTCTCTGCTAAACCTCGGGTCCTTTGCAACGCGGACAAAGACGTAGAGATCGCCGTTCTGGGCTCTGGCGTTGGGGTCTGCGTTTCGACCCGTGACAGGCGCGTCGCCGGCCCCGTCGACTCGGAGGCGCATGCCGTCCTCAATACCGGCGGGGATGTCCAGCGTTATTATCTTCCTCTCCCTGATGACACCTTTGCCCGCGCACGTCCGGCATTCAGCGCCCTTGGGGATGGTCGAGCCCGTTCCGTCGCAGGTCCCGCAGCTTGACGCCATCTGGAAGCCACCCTGCACAAAGTGCAGACGCGTGCCCGTGCCGTTGCAGGATTTGCACGAAGACCTTTGCGTCCCGGGCTTCAAGCCGCCTCCGGAACACGTCTCGCAGGACACCAAGGGGGTGACGCTGACGGTCTTGTTGGCTCCCTTGGCCGCCTCCATGAAGGAAACGCTGGTCTGCACCTCGATGTTGTCGCCAACGAGTATCTCTTGCTGAAACGGGTTCGACCGACCACCGCGGCGGCCGCCAAAGGGGCCTTGCTGGCCGGTAAAGGCAGAAAAGATGTCCTCAAAGTTGAAGCCCCCTCCAAATCCCCCCTGCCCGCCGAATCCCGAGAAGGGGTTTCCGGCCCCAGCGAATGGATCGCCTCCGGCTGGGCCTCCTCCGCTGGGATCGAAGCCTGCGGCCCCGAACTGATCGTATTGCTCCCGTTTCTTGGGGTCGGACAGGATCTCGTAGGCGGACTGGATGTCGGCGAAGTGATCCTTGGCATTCGCGTCCTTGTTCGTATCGGGATGGTATTTCTTGGCCAGGCCATAGTATGCCTTTTTGATGTCGGCGGCCGATGCGCCCTTGCTCACCCCAAGGGCCTTGTACGGGTCCTTTTGAGCAAGAGCCGTGGTTGCGTGGAAGCACTGTGGCCACGGTTGGTAAGTCGTCGCAGATGCTGCTTCAAGAAAGTCGTGCTTACTCGTCTTGGGCCGGACAGGGTTATCCGCCTCGACTTGTCTTTGGAGACGACGCGAATCGCAGCTGTGTGGATGCGTGCACCTTTGCCAATGCATTCCCGAATCTTTGGCCGGCCGACAAATTGGCTTTGCGCCAGGACCCGCGCAGGCGCCACGGCCTTTGTGAGAAGGCTGCTGTTCATTGTGAGAAAATACAGCACATCTGAAGGGACTGGGGCCCAGGAGATGAAGAGCTGGTCTGCAGTACGAAGTATTTTGAGCGCTCCGTGGATGCTGGGCGACGTCGAAGATTCGCGACCTTTCTCCCCGAGTTTTTTTTCTGCCGGGCTTAAGCCGGGGCTCGTGGCTGTCTGCGAAATGCCGTCATAACCCGGCACATGCCGGTCCGCGAAACCAAGCCAATCAACGTTACAGCAGATATGCCGGCCCGTCTTTATACCGATGTCCGAAACATCAAGCACAGCGTGCCCAGAAGTGCCCCTTGAGGTTGGGAAGCATGCTAACGTACAGTACAGATGCCGGATGCGTCGTGAGTCCCCACTGTGACCGGACGTGCTGGCCGTGGTTTACCATTGATCTTGCCCAATCTGACAAAAGCAGTCGTCTCTCGTCACCTGTCGAGGCGGTGCTGGGAATTGCTCTCTTACTATACCCGCGCGGCGATACAAAATAACTCTCCCTTGGTTCCTACAGATTTCCCTTCACAGATGAGCCTGTCCTGATGTACTCGTCCAGCTCCTTCTCGGTCCAGTCCCACAACTTCTTAGCCAGGTCGTCATCTTTGCCGAGCGCAATGCACTTGTCGGCGATTCCAACAGGCTCATAGTACTCTCCACTCTGAACATCCTTGGACACCGAGGCCCAGAGTTGATTCTTTGCACCGTTGCTGACAGAAGTGAAGAATACATAACTTGCCAGCGGGCCTAGCATTCGCAACACTGCCGGTACGCCCGAGGCGCCCGACATCAGATTCGTCTGTACCACCCCGGGATGGATGGCGGAGACAGTGAAGTGCGGATACTGCTTGGCGAGCTGCCTGGCGAAGAGGATGTTTGCGAGCTTGCTCTGGCCATATCGCCCAAGTGGGCCCAGGCTGCTGGCCTCGGTCTTGAGGGACTCGAACACTATGCCTCCCGTTGGTGCCATGTTGTTCGCTGCCGATGATAATGAGACGACGCGCACGTCGGCATCGGCGCTCCCTTTGGCTGTCTTTTCCAGTATTGGTGTCAGGAGCTTGGTCAAAAGCGCATGGCCCATGTGGTTGGTTCCAAACTGCGCTTCGTAGCCTTCCCTGGTCAGGCCCGGTGCCGACGCCATGATTCCCGCGTTGAGCATGAGGATATCCAGGCGATCCGACTCTGCTGCAAAGACGTCGGCTGCCTTCTTGACCGAGTCAAGCGACGACAGGTCCATCTGCAGAAGCTTGATTGGCGCATCTTGTACCTGTTCCCGGATCTCGTCCGCCGCTGCCGTGGCCTTTTCGAGGTTTCGAGCTGCGAGCCATATCTGGCGCGGATTGTGCCGTGCGAATTCGAGAATGGCTTGCTTCCCCAGACCGATGTTTCCGCCAGTTACGAGAATCACCTTGCCCTCGAGCGATGGGATGTCTCTCTCCGGGTCGAACGGCTTGCTGCTATTGAAGAAGAACATGTCGACGGTATCCAGAAGGGTGCTCGTAAGAACAGTACGACAGCACGACAACGGTTACGAGGACCTGGGACTACAGATGATATTTAAACCCTTCCGGGTTCCATGGCTTGTCATTCGGCTGTTTGCGCGTCCGGACCCTCCGAAATCCAAAGTCCGCTCCGTAGCGGAGCAAGTGGGCCCCGCTCGTTATGAAGAGAGCATGAGCCCCCTTTCCGCTGGCTACGCGACGACTGTTGCCTGAGTCCAAGCGTTGAATGAAACGCGAGTCTAATTTCTGGGTCCGAGCATGCGGCATACATAAATCGCACGCAGCGGCGACGCACTAAGGAAGCGGAGTGATTCGTCATCCCGGCAGCGCGACGCAGTTTGTTCTCGATGAATCGAAATTGAGCCGAAAACGCAATGCAGGGGCACTGTACTGAGGTTTGTTGAGATTAGTTCATACCGCACGGCCATCGCTTGTCGTTCAGGCTTTGGCTCTCAATAGTAATATCGGACTTGTCAAGGAGAAGTTTCCTCAACGTGAGGGCCAAGGGAGATGTGTATTTCAGTCGTACGATGCCTCTAACTCCAGCCCTGTCAATATCTGAATCTCTTCTCATGCGCTCTCTATCCTGTTATATCAAGGAACGCCGCTGACGATCAGCAATCGGACATTGGGAAACCAAGTGACCGAGTAATATGTAACCGACCCGTGCAACCAAGGACTTGGGCGCGCCGTCAAGTGATGAGCGCGACTTCGTTGAGCGTCTCGAGAACAGCCCTGATCAGCTGCGGGTTCTTCTCGAGTGCGGCGAGGATGTCAGAGTTGATCTGAGCCGGAGCCTCGGCACGCTCGGCGACGTACTTGCGGTATGCGGCGAACTCGTCTAGAAGCCGAGACGAGGCAGTCGCGATGGTAACCAGGCTCTCTGTAACGTTGAGGGCAAGTACATTCTCGTCAGGGGTTGGGGTGAGGATCGCAGGACCGGGACGGGACTTGGAACGCTCTCTCCTTGAGTTGGTTCTAAGCGAG
Organism: Hirsutella rhossiliensis; assembly: GCF_020360975.1. Lineage (NCBI taxonomy): Eukaryota > Fungi > Ascomycota > Sordariomycetes > Hypocreales > Ophiocordycipitaceae > Hirsutella > Hirsutella rhossiliensis. The sequence goes on from NW_025408669.1 coordinate 5,973,546, forward strand.
AGAGTCAGCGCGAGAGCAGTGCGGTGTGGGCTTGGGAGTGGCTCGCCTTGGCGCCTCTTGAGGTGGCATCTTGGTCACGGTGATGGACGAGCACTGCGTGTATGGCCCGAGCAGACTGGACAGAGTCGGACCCAAGCTTGAGGCCATTGACAGACTGCTAACGGATCAGGGAAAAGCGGGATGCTCACCAGGAAACAAGATTTGATTTTGGTCAGCGCAAGTGCAACAGGACTTTTAACGGAAAGCTATGATGAGTTCCCTTGGCAACGGAGCAGCAGCCCGAGTCCACCATGTTGTTGACTCACAGGTCAATTTCTAGCAGCCCTCAAAGGCGTTCGGGTCCTCGCACACGCGAAAGACGTACGCGAAGCATAAGGCGCCGCGCTCGGACCCACGAACCGTCTTTGCATTTCTGGCCTTTTTCTTGGAAATGCCCGTGTGCTTGGGGAATATGGCATCGGCCATGACTGGGCTGGAACACGGAGACGGGGGAAGTCGAACTTGACCATTTGTCAGGACTGAGTCAGGAAATGCACAACGAGCGGGAGAGGTCCTTGGAGGCGTGGAAGACGAGCACCTGTGACGGCAGTCAGCTACGTCACCAGGGCGGCCCAAGGACCCAAAAGCGCATCCTGCGCAGAGAGCAGGCGGCGAAAACAGATCACTCCACCTAAGAATTACAGCCTGCAGGGCTACGTTATGCCTCGAGTCTTTAGTTGACGCGTTGGTCCCTGATATTCAGGGGGGAAGCAGCCGAACGTATTACACCTGCCGGGCTCCTATTCCGGCCACTTGGGTCAAGTGCGTAGTCCATGTTGTTTTCGCCGAGGTAACCCCAACGCCGTTGAATTCAAGTCGGCCAAGTTCCATGCCACGCCGGCCGGTGCCGAGCAGAAACGCCGCCGCAATGATGCAGCCGTAAAGGTGCCGTTAATTGGCAACGAGAAAGCCCTGCTTATTGGGGCCGGTGGCCTTTGCGGCCTTGTCGCTGCGGACTTTATAGATGAAGTCGACAATGACGTCATTCTCCTGGATGCCCATGCCGTTGAAGTGCTTGCGAACGGCCATGGCCAGCTGCTCCTTGCCCTGCCGCCGGTGTTTCCGCTTGCATACCATGGTGGGAGAGTAGAGGCCGATGCCGCCGGGCTGCGACAGCACCCACTGGTGGTAGGAGGTGGAGAAGGAGGTCGGCGTGTTGAGCTGGTGTTGGCGGCGGTAGGCGTGGAGGGTGTCGCGCTCGAGCGAGGACCAGTTGAGCTAGGCACGTCAGCGATAAGCATAGACTGAAGGGAGAGCGCGCACCGTCGGGGCCGCGTCGGCGGTGCCCTGGGCTGGAGCAGAGGTTGGCGCCTCTCGAAGCTGGGAAGCGCTCATCTGGCTGGCGCCGCGGCGCATCTTGGCCGGCGCATGGTGGCCGGCGCCCTTTTCCTTGGGGCCGGGGGCGTCTATCTTGAGGTCTTCGGCGTTGCGCGATGCTTTGGAGGGGGCCATGGCGCTGGAGATTTCATTCGGGATGACGATGAAGATGGGAAGGAATGGGAGAAAAGGCGGCGGAGGCGGAGACGCTTTGAGTGGCTTTGGTGGGGCGTTAAGAATTACAAGGCACTTTTCAGGGGTCTTGCCGCACAATTACCTACTACCTAGGGCGCCCTGGCTTGTAGTCTTTGTGTACCTCACATATTATTCTTAGTCCGTGATCTGTTTCCTCTCTGCGGCCTCGCTCTCCCCTATAAGCCGCTGTAATACATCGGTCCTTCTTTCTTCTTCTTTTTATCCGGAACCCTGGGGTTTACCCGGAAGCCTTACTTCCGGCTAGGGTTTTGGCATGATTGGCTTTTTATCATGATGCGAATCATGACTTGATATAAACTATAGAATCAACAACCGCCTTCGACTCGCACTTGGAGGAAGGACGGTGAGATACCATCATACGCAAACCCATCCTGGGATGGTACAAGCTCCTCTCAACACTGTTGACTGATTATACATACGCTAGGGCGGGGATTGGACCGTGCCTGGCCTATACCGTCCGTTTTAGATGCCAACGACTCAGTCCCCGACGTAATGGGCCATCACGATACTACGAGGCGCTATGTAGTTGGCATAAGTTGCATCGTTTTTTATTGTCTGCAGCACCCATCGTAGTTAGCTGCTATCCCTCTATGGCAGTGTTGAACTGCGAAATCTAAACCCCATGGTTGTTGAAACACAAAGCTCCTGCGCATCCAAGACTCAGCGTGTACGGGACCCCTACTCGGCGGTCGACTGCTCGGCGGCTGGCGGCCTGGCAGCTAACTGCTCGTTGGAGGCTTTGATGCTTTCGCAAGCTGCTGTGATGGTCTCCTGTTCAAGGCAAACACTCTCTATGTCCGATGCTAATGATACGGATCCGCCTTCACGGGCGCAGTATCTGTTGATTTCGCTTCCATCCACCAGAACATCTGTTATCTTCGTTTTTGCATTCCGCCACCTGCTTTTCGGGCCCATTTTCGGCTTTGAGACTATCGCAAGCCAACTGACGAGTCTCCCAGGAACCGCACTCCTTTGAAACAGCCATGAATACCAAATATTCCCACAGGACTCGGTGATGACACGGGCATACTGAATCCTTTTTGTCATAAACTCTGCAAAGAACCTGCTCGGTCATTTTTGCAACGGCCAAAGGGACAGCGATGTCCGGTATAGCGCATTTTCATCCCTGTCCGTCAGCTGTGCTGCTTAGTTTAGTATATTGCCCCGTTGCGATTTGCCACGGAACAAGCGCAGCTGCCACCTCCTCGCAATGCTTTCGGCCATAACAAGCCTCAAGTGACGACACAAGAGTACGAGCAGGCATGTCGCTCGAGTACCGGCCGTTGCGAGCCGACGAGACACGGCTTCTGACCCTGTCGAGATGTCATGCGACGAGCCTCTGTGACGCTGGCCCCGGTCTCGACGACGTGAGCCTCGCCTTCACGACCGTCTCCATTACAGCCGTCTCCATCCCGCCCTTTACTGCCCTCTCCTATGTCTGGGGAGATCCATCAGACACCGTGCAGCTCGAATACTCAGGTGGCTCACTATGTGTGACGCGCAACCTCCATGCCATCTTGGGCTGCCTCGCATCCTCGCTGGCCCTCGACCATGAGCCCGCTCACCTCTGGATCGATGCCATTTGCATCGACCAAGCCAGACTAGACGAGCGCGCGGCCCAGGTCCCTCACATGCGACAAATCTACTCGCGCGCCCGCTCTGTTCTCGTCTTCCTCGCCACCACATCGGCCCCATATGAGCTTGGCTTGAGCTTTCTCGGCCAGGCCGCCCAGCACCCGACGTGGCATTACGAGCCGTCACTGGAGCCGCGCATCACGGTGCAGTCGGGGCTGGATGCTCATTCAGAGGCTCTTCGCGATTCCGTCATTGCCATCTTCGCCGCGCCCTGGTGGACCAGGGTCTGGACTGTGCAGGAGTTTGTGCTCGCGGGGCGCGTCACTTTTCGCTGTGGGCGTGCCGGAATTGACGGAGAGAGCATGCTAGCTGCGTCTGAGAACCTGAAAGACCACGAGAGTGGGTGCTGTTGGGCGGCCAGGCATGAGGCAGACGGAAGCTCGAGAGGGTATATCCACATCCCTAGCACCCCAAACGCCGGCATGTCACTGTTCCAGGCGATAATAAGGCTGGACCAGTTGCAAGTCATGTGCAATGCCGAAGCCTACGACGCGAGAAGCCTGCTGGGGGCACTCTCCATGTTTCGCACGCGCGAGTGCACCGATCCTCGCGACCACATCTTTGGCATGCTTGGGCTGGATCTGGGAGACCAAGATCAAAGCCTGCGGTCCCGGGTGCGAGTCGATTACACTGCTCCCGCGACCGAACTGTTTCAAGACGTGGCCACTGCCATGATTCAAACGTCGGGAAACTTGGACGTGCTGAGCCATGTCTGCCAATACTCCAGTCTACGAGGCCGACTCGAAGGACTGCCGAGTTGGGCTCCGGACTGGACCGCGACTGTCGACGAAACCTTCCATCACCGGTACTCGGAGCGCACCCGGCGCACCGTCCTGGCGAAGGCATCAGGGGACTCGAAATCAGCGTGGAATGTCGTCAGCCCGGGTAGAGTTGCGACGAAGGCCCTTTTCCTTGGACAGATATCGATGACTGCTTCTGGATATCCATCCTCAAACTCATCTTTACCCGGCCAGCACGTCCTAGACAATTGGCGAGAGGTCTTTGAATGTCAACGGGAAGAGGGCTCGAAAGAGGAGCGCGCCAATCACACGGACTTTGATTTTGGGCTGGTGATATCAGGGGGTCTCGCCCGTGCCGATTGGCACCAAGAGTCCGGCAGGCATGAAGAAGCGTTCCAAGGCTGGCGCGCATGGTTCACCGACGAAGACGCGCAGAATCTGCGAGAAGGCATTAGACAAGATGTCCGAGGGTTTGACGATCTCGCAAGGTCGATGACTCTCGAGAGGCGCATGTTTAGGACAGGTAATGGACGAGTCGGCTTCGGGCCAGAGTCTGCAGAGGGGGGAGATGTCGTGGTGTTGATGCCCGGCGGCAGAGTGCCGTACGTTCTAAGAAACGCTCATGGGTCAGGGGAGGGCCTAGACGGCGAGAAGAAAGTATTTAGTCTACTAGGCGACGCTTTTGTGCACGGGGCGATGCTAGGCGAAGCAGTTGCAGCACTCGACGGCAGGGACCGGGTTGATGTCGGATGGGAAGACATCTCACTTGTCTAAGTAAAAGCCGGCAGCTCTTCCGGATAGCAATCTTGAGTCTGGGCCCGGCAGATTAATATTTTAGCGCTTTCCTTTCGCTAAGAAGTCACGTCAGGCAATTTCGCTGATATAGCCTTGTCGAGTGCCCGACTTCATGCAATCAAAAAGGGGTTCGGGGCACAGCACTCTGTTGGAGGGCGAGAGACTAGGATAGGATTAGGACTTGTAAAGCAGTTAATCAAGGCACGCTGAGGTTCTCACGGCAAAGTCGCCCAACATAGCCCCCGACTTTGGTGACCCAGTATTTGACTCTGACAACGGGACTCGTTGTCCGGTTCTCCCCCAATGACTTTACCGCAAGAGCTAACCCGCACCCGACTCAGGGTACTGCATCCCCCTTGCTCTCATACCAAGGCCTCAGCCCGCGCCCTCCAGGTCGTTATTGTGCGCCTGAGTCATGACGTCGCGGAACAACGCCGGAAATCGGCAAAGAAGGATCTGACATTGATCTTGAATCAGGGGCTAGGAAAGAGTCCGGGCTAATAAAAAACCACCAGCCTGATAGCAAAAACGGTTCGATCCCTATTAAACCGAGTAGCAAGTGCTCAAATCAGAGCTGGTATTCGGCCTCAGACAGCAACTTGATTAGCTATGTGCTTCTACATCTTGAAACCCTCCCATCTGTTCCGGCAATCCTGCATTAGATCTTGACCTGATATGGACTAGGCGCAGCTTTGTATTACAATTTGTATTACAGGAGCAAAAAAGATCTTGGAATGGCAGACAGTGTGGGAATATCTAAAGTACAAAGAGGGTGCTGGCAAGCACAATGCCGGCAAACAGGGCAAGAGACGTCTTTTGCTGGGCAGCGGCGCCCCGGACGGAATCGACGTTGGGGGGGTTGGAGCTGGCAACAGTCGTGCTCGAGTCAAATCCGGACCCAGACTGGGCCGGGCAGCTCAGGTCAAAGAGGGGCTTCTGCAGGTTGTCTTTCTCGGTGATGGCAAACTTCATCTTGTTTTCCGGGTTGGAGTCGCGCAGGATGTACCAGAACGTAGGCATCTTGTTGAACAGCTTCCCGCAGCCGATCGTGTCCCAGAAGTACTTGGCGTTCTTGATGCTGGGAATGCCGTTGTTCCACTTGGGGCCGCTCGAGGGCCAGCCGATCTCGGTGAGCCAAATGGGCTTGCCGTCGGCAACGCTTTGGGTGCTGTTGAGCGAGTTGTCGAACAGCTCGACAATGTTGGTGATGTCGTTGTTCTGGTCACTCATGTAGTAGGAGTAGGCGTCAAGACCAATCCAGTCCACAGCGTCGATGAGAGGCTTCATCTCCTTGTTGGGCCAGACGTCCCAGGTGTCGACATGGCCAACGGGGACATTCCGGAGAGCGGTATTGTTGAAAGCATCCCGCCACTGCTTGATGAACTCGACGAGGGCGTCGGGAGTGTTTCCAACGCCAGCCTTGTTCTTCTTTCCAAGATCGGAGTTGCGGTAAACATCCTCGCTGCCGATGGAGCAGCCGACAATGAGGTCCGTCAGACTCTTGCCATGCTCCTCAATGGCCTTATTCATCGCGCTGATCTCATCGCTGATGTTCTTGGTGCCCGAAGCCCAAACGCCCAGCAAGATGGACGTGTTCGTCTGGACCGCGGCCGAGAAGGCGGCGATGGGGTCGTCTTTGGTGTTGGCCTGGCGGGTGGTGAAGAGCCGGACGGTCGTGAACTTGCCGTCTGTCCCGGGCAGTTGCTTGGCAGCCTTAAACTCGGCCAAAAAATCACTCTCCTGCTTGGCTTTGTAGTCGTCAAGGGTGGCACCGGAGTTGAAGCCAATGAAGTTCTGCGCGGCTTGCGCAACTGCGCCTCCGACGAGGGAGCCCGTCACGAGAGCAGAGTCGATGCGCATTTTCAACGGTTAAAGACTAAAGGCGATGTAAAGAAGGTATTCGCAGCGGCAGTGTCGGATATGAATCCGTCCCCGTCGAATGCTATGTAAGTGAATTCGGTAACGAGCGTGAATCTGAACAAGCAGATCTAGTAGCAAAAGGGACAAAACGAGGGCACCGCGAGAAAGGAGAGAAAACTCGGATGCACAGTGGCCCTTGGGAAATACATATTACAAAACAATAGGACAAGGCCAGACAAGGTTTCAAGGCAGGACTTGGCTCAAACCGGCCATTAGTACGCGTCTCTATATCTGAGGCCTTAATCCATTTTACGAAGCATATGCCTGCAATAGCAGAGTCTCGTCCTGGCCTGAGCCAATCAGCTTGAGCAGATATTTGCCGGCGCCATCTTGGCACTACTAGGTTCCAGCATCTCATGGGTGCGGTCGAGTCAGTCCAAATTATGCATACACACATTCTCCTTCTTTGTTTCTTCCACCCAGGGTACTGATCAGGAAAAGCCTCGTCCCATTATTCATAAGTACAGGAGCCGATACAGCAGGCACAGGAATGAGTTGGGAGTAATAGCGCAGCGACTCATACTGGCGTAGCATGCACGACATGGAGACACCTGTTTCTCGGATATCCCTCAAACATGCACGTGCCTGGCACCTGAGCCAAGGCCGTTACTCAGGTGGCCTTGTTTTTGCCTTACGCGGTTCTCACACGTTACAGAACTCCCTATGTATCCAGTCCGACGACATGTCATTCATGCTACGCGTCACATCCAATCTTGGCTCCTTGTAGGCTCCATGAGGCAGAGTGTTGCTCGGCCTTGCGAGACTACGCGTAATATCCATCATTCATGCCATGGCTAGAGGCCCTAATAAAGGCTTTGGCCATGCACTTTTCCGCCGAAGCTCCCTACATAACATTGAAGCTGGGCGAGAGCTTGGCTTGAGTGAATCCACATACTGTACATGAACTACTTGTGCAGACGATGGCGATCTAGCTTATCAGATGTAATGTTGCGCGCTTGAGGAATTGGTGTCACTTTGATCTTCTCCAAGTCTCGGCATCGGAGAGATCGAGTGCGTCTCGCAAGACCTGGTTGACGCCCTCGCCCGCCCACAACATTATGAAATGCGCGGTGGTGTTACCATGGGCGCGACACCGGGCTTGCTCCCCCGTCTGTGCCCGGTGGATAGCATACCGGTACATGGGCTTCAACGGCGGCGGCTCCGTGGTACCGGATACAGCAGGCTCCTCATCACAGGCCTCGAAATGAGATATCTGATTTTGCTTCCCCATGTACCGAAACATGCAGGGTCTCGGACCGGTATTTCCTTCAACGGCCCCATTGCCTGGCTCGGCGTGGCATCACTCAATGGCTCTTCCCGCTTGGAGCTCACCCTCACATATAGACGGATGCATCCCTGAACCGCATGCCGGCTGAAGACGTCATTTCTATTTCCCAGTGCATAACACGTCCCAAGACTGACTAACTCAACCAGAGTAGGAAATCGTGATGTGGCATCGAGGATGTGCAGAGTGGCGTATTGAGCGCCTCCATGTTGAGGCTTGGTATCCGTAAGACGCGGCCGACGCTATCACGGCCGTCGGTCTCGATACGGCCAAAGGGCTCTATGCGGCTTCTGTGACTATTACAAGGTCATCGGCCTGCCTTGGTGCGTCGAGTCTGATCCTGTCAAGCTCGCGGTGAGACTACCGTGACTAGGTGCCATGTGCCCTGCCCGCAGTGGGATGCCGGCACCGGACTCTTATCACGGTCCCGAGCGGCGTGGAAAAAAGCCGAACGGGGAGTCTCGTTCAAGTTGTTTATGGACTTCTGTAACATCCCCGCTTAATCCTCAACCTATAAGCGTTAACTGCCCCTTACTGTCAAGAGTACCAAGAGAGCCACAAAGTTTGTAGCCCTCACAGCGTCTTCGAGGCTTGGACATGTAAACTCACTCCAATTTTCTGTTGATACAATCTATAGATTTAAATGTTATGTTTCTGCTGCTTCAATATGAAACAAAGGTCGAAATAAAGCAAAAAACGCTTAGGAAGGGCGATTGGAGCCAGAATTGCCTGTGGCTGCTTGACCGTGCTCTTGGCCAACGAATCCGGACAAGAAACATCTCGTTCTATGAAATTCCTTTTCGCTGTTCCCTTCCCCCTTCCTATGTTTTCCTACGTGCCAGCCCCTGCCTGGTATCTTCCACTACCGAGCTGGACGAACTTCCGATTGGAAACAGAAGAAAACGATCGAATCGTCGTGGCTGGAGCGGGATGCCGAATGGACCCTTTAGCAAGCCTTGGCCGCCGGTTTGGCCGCCGTGGGGGTGGCAGCGGGACGCGAGCATTCCGAGCATCCCTGCTCGGACTGGCCCGATGAGCCCGTATACAAGGCAGCGCCGACACCAGCAGACTGCTTCTGGGGCGTAGTAGCAGCAGCTTTGGTGCCACTCTCGCCAGTCACCCCCTGATCCAGACCGGTCCAACTGCCAGATCACCGACCCCGTGACGTCGATGGTGATTTCGTTCCTCAGGACATCATCAGCAGGGCTATCCTGACAGCTGACCACCTCCATGGCGGCTTTACCAGCCTCGCCGACGGGCTCGGACTTGATGCGGACATTTCGCGCGAAATCTTCTGGGCTTGGCACTGGCAGTCGGGGGCCCGGTACATATTGGCGGCCTCATCTGCGGCAATGGCACGGCGCTCACCCTCGGCGGGAACAGCGCTCGACTTGAGTGCGACATATTGAAAGGAGCAAACGAGATCGCCGAAACCGCCGACGGTAATGTCGTTGTCGGAGAAGACGTGCCGGACCTGGCGGTGCCAGGTCTGGAGTTCCAGCCCGTCGCCTTTGGCAAGAGCCGTGGGAGTGGAGGCCGCGGCGGTGTCCGCAGTCTCCGACAGCTTCGTGGCGAGGCGTTGTCCTGGCTTCGCGGCAGAGGGCACGGCGAGAAGAGTCGTAGGCATGGCGGCCGCCGTCGAGGAAGCCGCTGACTTCCCCTTCACGCACTCCACGTCGTCGCCGATGGATTTTGCCGCTGAACGGCTTCCTGCTTGAGGTTGTTGAGCTCTCCCGAAGCCGCCGACGCCGGGTAGGTAGTGTTGTTGATGGTAAAGCGGGCGAGCCCCTGTGTCTCGGGTCTGTCGGGATAGTGCTCCTCGACGGTGAAATTCTTGAGCGGCTTCCGGTCTGCGAAGGCCACGCCTGTAAAATTGCTCCAGGAATTGCCGACGTCTCCCTGGAATTAGCCCCAGGCGAGGGCTTTGGGCGGGTCGTCCTTTTCAAACTTGTTGAAGGCGTTGATCCAGTGGCCGCTCATCTAGTCGTAACGCTCCTGAGACAGCAGCTCGCAGGCCAGGCAGCCCATGACATCCTTCTTATAGGACGCGCCCTCGCCGAACAAGCACTGTTTGTAAACAGCAAAATCCCGCTTCTGGTCCGTCGCCTCCTTATCGGAGAGGCGGCTGACAGACCCGCACATGCTCGAGATGTACTGCTCGGCGATGCAGGGCGGCACCGCGTTTTTGATGCCGAGCTGGTAGTTCTTACCACGGAGTGGCACTGATCATTAATTGTCGTCTTGTTCTCGAGCCTCTGCAGGACATGGTTGGTGTCGATTTCCTGAGCCATGGCGACGCCTTAAAGAGCGGCGAGGGCGACGACGCCCGCCGAGACAGGGCTTTTGTTCAACATTGTAGGCAGAGAAGAACAGCTAAAGGCCGGGAGGCAGAGAATGTGATGAAATACGACGTAAAGACTGGATTCTGGTTGGCAACCAGGTAGCAATAGAAATATCAAAGACAGACAGAGAGTGATGAGATGCGATGGTGGTTCGAGATGCAGAGGCCGGCGCCAACAGGCTATTATACACCAGATATCATCCACGGGTGTAGGTCCACAATCCGTCCAGCACCTGGCTGGCCATCATCTGAAAAGCGGCCTGTGCTGGCCGTGGGGATGGCCTCCAGTCGTGTATTCGGGATAGATCCTTAACAGGAAAGAGTGGTAACCGAGGGCTGCGCCATTCACGTTGATCGCGGGCGAATTGTAGTCAGTCTTGCTCGACTTGGACCTGAGGACAAGGCTCCTTTGAGACGTGACGCACGTTGTCATTCTATAACAGCGAAGTGGAAGCATATGCACAAGTCATTGACTCACACCTTCGTCACCACTCCCATCATTAGTTTAAACTGGATCCATAATCTTGTAGACAGCATGACTTTGTACGTATGCCTACTATCCAGTGTTGACAAGCGTCGGGGGTCGTGTCTTGACGCGCAATGACCTGTCTACAGTTGCGGAATAACTTGGTATATTTGGTCAGATATGTACCTACTCCATAATTCGTCCTGGGCCGTGAAGATACAGTGAGTCGAGCGCACAGCCATGGCACGGAGGTGTCATGTTCACGGATCATCGGGAAGCAGTTTAGTGTTTGGGGTTGACAATGAGCTGGGGCAGTGCTGGGTGGCTGGCCTTCCCTTGGTCCCCCGAACCGGTCTAATTCTGAACTATATGACCAAATGCTTTCACAACTGGGAGAGCACCTTGTCGAAGAACAATGGGAACAGTTTTCGTTTTGGGCTACGTGACCTGGTCTTCAATTATGTCTACACACGGCTTGCAATCCTAGGGTCTGTTTGATAACGGTACATGTCCATCATTGGATTTGCAGTTGTCGGTCTTTTATTTATATTTCTTCAATTATGGATAACTGGAAAGGGCCGAGACTACGTTGTCACTCAATGCGGTGCTATCAGTCCGGCCCGTTCGAGTATATGGCTCATTGTCTACGGTTTATCACATCTACCCATATTGAATCCCTTTATTTATAGAAGCGCATCTCTTTATGATACCGAACTTATCGATCGAACTGACTGAGCATCTTGCTGCGACTGGCTTTCTCTTGGAGAAATGTAGTAGTAATTATATTTGGTAACTTTGTCTCTCAGGACGAGTCATCTTTCCTGCTACTACCAGGGCAACTAAGAAGGTAATTATCTGTATTACGAAGCAAGATTCGTTTTGTTCCGACTTGTTCTTGTCTAGGCCAAACGCCTTATTCTCATTACCTTTGACGATGTAGATTCGACGAGTGCCGGCGAATCTATTGTCGGCCTCTGCGCATACGTCAATGACTCAATTAAACATTAATCGTATGTCAAGGAAGCCACGGACTGGCGATGACGTGAAGCCGCTTTGGGACGGTGGCATTGGTGTCTCGCCGCCGCCTCGATGCCACTATAGGGGGAGCTAAGCCGGGGTCTTTTTCCAATCAACCCCATTTAAGAAATCTGTAATAGAACACTGACTGTGTTCTTTCTACCACTTATTCAACCAGACCAAGCTGATACTGTCCATCTTGCTGGATGCGATGGTGACTGCGCACGGACTAAGCACGGGGGTGTGGGTGGGTGTGTTGCAAGTCTTGCCACAGTGTTGTGGATTACAGGCCTTTCCAGGGATGGAAACTAGCTCGCATACCGCCTATTGTTGTCTCATGAACCATCGGAAAATCAAACAGAGCAGAGTCAAGCAAGTCCTGTCCGGGCCTGCTGTCGAAAGCCGGTCGACCCCTTAAAGTAAATTCTGAGTCGTGACAGCATCCCACGCCATGCAGATCCTGTCGTCATACTTCTCTCTCGTCTGCGGACTCCCACTGTCGCAGCCTATGCATATATTGATCTGACGAAGCCCGCGGTCGCTCGACCCGCCCTTGTTCCCTTCAATATGGTCATGAAGCTATCAGGGCCCAGTCATCCGATTCTGTTCACCATCTCGGCGGCCCAGTTCGGACTTTGCTGGCCATTGTCCATTATCGTCATTTATTCCGCGCCCGAGGCGGGAGGAAAACCCGGCCATCCTTCGATACAATCAGTCTGCCGAGTGCGTGTCAGGAACACGCGCCACCGCATCTTCAGGAAGCCGGCCAGCAATTCTTTCTCACACGATGCCCCTTGTTGCTGCCTCCAACCTATGGGACCAGGCAGTCGTCCTCCTGATCACGGCCCTGGCCGCCTTCGTCCTGGGCTTCGTGGTGGGTGTCTTCAACGTGCGCGGTCACGTCATCTCGCCAAAACGGCACAACAAGCGCCGCCAAAAGCTGTCCGACGCCTTTGATAGCGACGAGACCGATGTCGAGGATGATCTGATACTAGATCACGCTCCCAACTGGGCGAATAGCGAGGAGACCGATCGGCAGCAAGGCCTGAGGGTATAAACGGCCGGTATCACAGAGTACGGACCGGGCTGGAAGAATGCATGATGATATCTTTGGCAGATGTTTCAGCAAGACCAGAGTAGTTTAGGCGGATAGGCTCTGAGACAGCAAAAGTCCGATCAAAGCTGCGGCGAACATCTAACAGGAGTCTTGGGCACCTCTATCCCAAGGCCGGCAGCCGCTGCCTTAAAAAAAAACGCTATTCATAGATGCAAAGAGTGTGCCGGACCTTCTTCGCCCACTAGTCAGGCATCTCAAAGGGCGCTGTATGAGTAGAGGTTGACATTTTTAGTGGCCTTCAGGGGAGAGCGCCTGAAGTGGCTGGCTTGACTCAGAGGCACAGTCTATGCGCAATGCGGGATCACCGACGCCCTAAGGTTCCTCGGAGTCCGAGGTTGGATGCATTTGGAGCCCTTATATCAACTCGGGAACCCGCGTCTCCGCTGAAAGTGAGCCTCGTGGCTTATTCGCCGCAAGTTGGACCGCGCAAGCAACAGTCGCATTGATAGGCAGAAGAAGAGTCACTGGTCAGGAATCAAGACATGGCAATTCGGCAAACGGATTAAGAAGAATCAGGGACCGCGAACTCGGCCGCCCATCTAGGACTGGACACCGCGTGCCTTCTCAGTTGCGACTTGAGGCTGCTCTTCTGGTTCGAGTCGTAAAAGCAGACTGCATGTAGTATTGCTGATAACATGTGGAACAGAAACGATAAAAATCAGGCTGGTAGCTCCTTTCCCTTGCGGTGACTGACTGGAGGAGCAGGCCCGCGCCAAATAGAGCGAATACAGGCACGGAAACGCTCCCACGCTCATGTACCAAGACTTGAGGACGCGTGGCACAGCGCCCTTCTATTTGTTTTTGGGCCAGAGGGAATTTCCCTTAGACGGCTCAGACGCAAAGTGATAGCTAGCGCCGTGGCTGTCGCCATTGATCTGGGTTCCGCCGTTACAGTTCGGCTGGCTCCCTGTGCCGCCGTGGTAGAGCTGAGTTCCAGAGCCGCTGTTGTACAGCCTAACACCTTCTCTAGAGTCCGGCTTCAAAGACGGTGGCAACTTCTTGACCTCGTTGAGCATCTCCTGCACCTTGTTGACATGCTCTCGGCTGACAAAGGGCTCTCTGATGACATCGCCGAGGCGGCTGAGCACGCTGCTCATGACCTGCTCGGGTCTTTGGGCGCCTCCCTCCACAGCCTCGCGGTACCTTTCGAGTCTCAGGGTAGCGTCTCCAATTGTGACGACTGCGACAAGGGCCTTCTCGAGGTCTTCAGCCTGGCGACGGCAGTAGTTAGCCACCTGCTGGATCTCGACGAGTTTCTTCTCGTCTTCTTGCCCGGCCGACTCGACACGCTCCGTCAAGCAGTCGAAGAGCCTAGAGACTTCGGGGACACGCCGGGCGACGACGTAGAAGGCCGGGGGCAGGCCGGATGTGCCCTCAAGTTTGCTGGCCAACCCTGCGTTGACGTTGAACGCATTGCGAGTGTTGTTGAGAGACATCTCAGTGTACAGCTTGGTCATACTGTTGTCCGACATGTTTGATGATGGGTCGTCTCGTCAGAAACAGAAGAAAACAAAGACGGTTGAAGCTGGCGATGGTGTAGCATTATATACCTGCTCGGGCCCGACGATCAACGTTTTGTTGCAGAAATTCCGCGCAACAAGCCTTGGCAAGGCGGCAGAGCTCTGTAGTCTGCCTTGAGGTGCAGGCTGTTTCTATGCGTTCAGCTCTTTCAGCCATTTGCCTTTTTCTGCTCCTCATTGGCTGCCCAGTACGTGAACGCCTCCCTCTCTTTGCCTCGCTGCAGCATCCGCCTACAAGTATGCTGACATTGGCCGCCTCGATGCTTGACTACCAAGCCGAGGCCGGTTGCATCTTGAGCACTGTTCTTTTGCCTTCTCGCGAGAATTGTGCTGAGAAGCTTTGTGGTGTTGAGGCGACACAGCGCTCGGTTTGTGCTCCATCTATCCGTTGTTACATGAGCCCTCCCTCTCGGGCTGAGGCCACTGGCAGTCCCTGGCCCCCTCGGCCAGCTGCGAGTCGCATGTTAGTGTATGCAGTTTGTAAGTTGGTGTAGCACTGCATATGTGCTGACCAGGTGCCGCTCATCGCCACCCCTACATGACTTGTACTGTACTGCAAGCTGCGAAATGGGACATCCCGCCGCAATAATTTCTCTCGCTCTCTCTTCTTTTCTTCCCGCTGGACACCATCTTGTACACACGTGGGCTTGACAAGCCTGGCACGACGTAGTCAGACCGCCCAGGGCACTTGCGTACAAGTCGTCCTATATATGCATTAACATATCTTGGACGCCTTGTAATGTTGAAAGTTGCCGCACCCTGTACTGGCCACATCGTTGAGCCCGCTCTCCTGTGCAAGTACGAGTACTCTGTCACGAATAGTAGGGCCAAATAGGCATAAAGTTAGTATTTCAGAATCGTCCGGTGCTGCTCCATTTTCCCTTCTGTTCTCTGTGTCTGTTCCTTCCTTCCTCGCCCTTTTATTCCTGGCCACAATCTCGATCTTCTCCGTCTGCCTCACACCTCCGTCAATCGTCGGGGTGGCTGCGCCCACTTTTCCTAGGACACCGTCCCTGACGGCCGGGCTGACTGTCTCAGCCGACGCATCAGAAAGCAGGCCTGACGTCCTGGCTGACTGTCTCAGCAGGAGCATCAGCAAGCAGGGAACCTCTAGAGGTCCTACGAGCGGCTTCGCAACACACCCCCTTAGTGACGGCCAACCAGGACGTTGCTAGAGATGCGGGAATGTCGTGCACGACTCATCTCTCGCCCTGGGCCTCTTTATGGCTATCACGGGATGTATCACATCTCGTAATTCTTCAAGCTTGGCCTCTCTACTCAATCGTTCCTTTATCTCCTCAAGCCCAACCATTCGTTGGAACTCGAGGAGCTTCTGCCTCGGCAATGCCTTCGTCAAGCCATCTGCTCGCATATGTGTCGTAGGCACCCAATTGACCAATTCGAGCATCTTGAACCTCTTGTCGTAGCCAATGCTGATGAATGTCTACGTGCCTCAGTCTCGTCGAGAGCTTCGTACTCTCCTCTTTGAGAAGTCTGATCGTCTGGGCATTGTCGCATTCCACTACCAACGGAGAGGAATTCGGATGTCCAGGGAATTCAACAGACGGCTCAGGAAGATCGCCTCCTTTGACGCCTCTGAGAGAGCAAGCAACTCAGCCTCCGTGCTTGACGTCGTGACTGTCGCTTGCTTTGACGCTCTCCACGCCACTGATCCTCCAAATAGGGTCATGACGTAGCCTTGTGAGCTCTTCCTGTCGACTGAATTGTCTGCGAACGATGCGTCACTCGAACAGAGGAACAGCTCCGCTTCCTTCGATCCTCCTCCGAGACGTAACGCGTACGATCTCGTTGCAAAGAGGAAGAGGATAACTCTGTCTGCTGCTTTCTGGTGCTTCTCATCGGGATTGTGGTTATGTCTTGCCAGTCGGGATACGGCAAACGCAATATCTGGTCGCGTTGAAATTGCTGAGAAGAGCACGGAACCAACCTTCTGGAGATACTGATGTTTTTCCTTTCATTTGCTTGGCTTGTAGCTGGCAGGAGCTCTTCGTCAGAGATCATTGGCGTGTCTGGGAGCTTGAGAGACTCAGGGCGTTGTCGTTGTTTAACAGGAACTTATACGCGATCTTGTCGATATAGGCGTCTTGCGTCAGCCAAAGCGTCTTCCTTTGACGATCGCGGAGGATACGAATCCCCAAGAACCAGCGAGGTTCTCCAAGCCGAGTTAGGTTGATCTTTTTCTGTAGTCCCCGAGTAGCTTCTTCGACGACCCTTCGTCCTCCTTCCGGAATGCCCAGATGATGTCATCAACGTAGAAGAAGACGGTCACCGCTCCCTTCACCATGACACACGGCTCCTGGGAACTTTTCTGAATCCCAGTTCCTCTAGAGACGACGTAAGCATCTGTTGCCAGAGGAGCGGCGAGCGGCGTAGTCCGTAGAGAGCTTTTCTCAGGCGTAGGACTTTCCCCCTCTTCTGGAACCCCGGTGGCATCCTCATGAAGATAACTTCTTCGTCGTCGAGGGGGGCATGAACAAAAGCATTGACTGCATCCATCTGTTCCAATTCGAGGTCGTGTTCCGCGGCAATGGCCATTAGCGTACGAAACGACATTCCTGCGAGGGTAGTCGCTCGAGTAGGCAGGTCCCCCTTTTCTTGCTGATTGCCACAGACAACGAGGCGAGCTTTGCACTTTTGGAGATTGCCGTGCTTATCAGTCTTATAGATGAATACCCACTTGCAACCGAGGACCTGCTTTCCAGCAGCCTTCGTCCAGAAGACCTCGTCAAACGAGCCCATTTCCGCATGTGAGGCCAGGTGGTCTCTCTGAGCCTGGGTGAATTCCTCTCTATACGGGTGTTTTTCTAGTTGCTTCTGCGTCTGTGGAGGCTCGGGTAGGTCTCTCTTGTGGACTTTTGCGCTTTTCGGTCTGAACAACCTTCCTGCTGTGAAGGCTCCGTGCACCCCGTCCTCAATTGGCACCGGGACGAAGTCGGCAAAACGGTCGATGTATGACTGATCCAGCTCTGGTTGATCAAATGGTTCCAGAGCTTTCAAACGCGATTCTTTCATCAGGCCTTCAAGGTCGGCTTGAAATGCCGCTCCTCCAAGAGAGCAACCCACCCCTCAGGGTGAGCCTCCTCTTCAGGATCATCCTGAACCCGGACTCTCTTCTGAGCTTGCAACGGCTCCAGATCGACTTGGAAAGGGCTTTACCACCACCCCTTAGGGTCAGCGTATGGAAAGTGAACCGAAAAGACTCCATGTGGTTCTTCTTCCTCCGGGTCAGAAGCTGGTGGCGTTAGGTATGCATCTTCCAGCTCCCGCGCTCTCCCGTAGTCTTCTTTTCCTGCTCTTCGCTTTGTTGTTGTCCCTGCTCCTCGTCTTCGTTATCTTCAGCCATTCTGATGTCATCATCCTCGAAGTCCTCGATATCAGTGTCTTCATCGGTCTCTTCGTCAAGGATGGCCTGATTCGCCGTCTGGCCTTCCGGGATTTCAATCTGTTGGATCATCTCTCCGATGCTCGCAGGCAGCGGCATCCGCTCGCCTCCTCCTTCGAAGAACGTATACTCGTCAAAGACAACATCTCTCGTTGCAATGACCTTCTTCAAGAGAGGGACCCAAATTAGGAAGATATTTGTAGACTTATAACCGATGAGGTATCCGATGTGAGCTCTCGGGTCGAGCTTCCACCTCTTCCTCAATCCAAGCTGTGCATTTGCTGTCATTGCGTAGGCTCGGCAGCCGTACGCACGAAGATGTGAGCTGATTTTTCTTCCTGTGAACAAGTCAATGGGAGACTTCCAGTCGGCTTCTCCTTCGTTAGCGTTTTCAGCGGCGAATCGAGGCTCTCTTGGCGTTCGGTTTCGAGGTAGCAGGCTGCTTCGATGATCTCTTTCCATAGTGAATGCGGTAGTCGAGAGGCAATCCTCATGACTCTCGCTCTCTCGGTAGAGATCCTCCTGACCTCTCGGCTCCACCATTCTGGTCCTGAGTGTTGGAAGCTGACATCGCCTTTGTCATCCCTTTCTTCCTCATCCAGGCTGAGATTTTCTTCGTGAAGAGCTCGCCGTCAGAGCGCACGACATTCGTCTTAAATCCAAAGCGAGCGAGCATAAAGGAGGAAAAGTCTTTCAAGACAGCTCCGTGTTCCTTTGCCTTGTAGGTCTTCATGAAGTAGGAAAGACCATTCCAGAGAAGGCGTCTGTGATAAACATCACACGGACGTAGTTCTCGTGGTCTCTCGCAAGGTCGGTCCAGTCTATCCAGATCTCGTAGCACGGCTTGTCTCTTTCCTCGTCAGGTGGACGGCGGGAGACTTGCCTTCTGACCTTCCCCTGAGCACAGTACTCGCATTCGACGGTTTTCGGCCCTTAATCCGGACCCCCCTTTGTAGGCCTAGCTTGTGCAAAGCCATTGGACCAGGGTGACCAAGACGGGCGTGCCAAAGCTTGCCGTCTCCTTGAGAGGCAGGTCGAGGATCTCTTGAGCCGGCTCTTCGAGCTTTCCTTGTCTCCTTCTTCGATGCCTGGAACGCACTGTTGAAATCCGGGAATTCGGTTTCCACGGGCTGGTATTCAACAACAAACTGCTGATATTTCCTCTCGGTGATCCCGATAGTCTGGCCCTTTCGGACTAGCCTCATAGGCTCAGACAGCGTATCCCAAAAGATCTGATCGTCGTCGATAAGAGTCTGCAAAGAAACCAGGCTCGATGAGAAACCGGGACAGTAGGCAACCTTCTTTAATCGGGTGTTCGGTGGGAGCCGTCAGGCATCGTCGTTGCGACATTGACTCGCCCGAATCCTTCGATTCGAACGAGAGAGTCACCGGCGACGATAAAGTCATTCTTGGCCTTTTTAAACGATCGGAACCGACTGAGCTTGTTGTTGATATGAAGAGATGCGCCGCAATCAAGGAGGGTTGAATTCTTAAGCGGATATTCCGATCCCCTTAGGCCAGGGGACTCAGCTGAGAACACGAAAGCTGGGTTTGCTGAGCCCACAAGCCTTCCCCTCATCCTTGGTTGCTATTTCTGCATTTTCTTTCGAATATCTTCAATTCTCCTTTTCAGGACAGGATCGTCAGCGACTCTCTCGTGTCATCTTGAGATACCTTTCAGGGGCGGATTATAGCCCTCTGGTCTGGCTTCTTCGATAACCTGCCAGCAACCCTCGAGCTCGTGTCCCTTGCGTCTGCAGGCAAGGCAGGGATCTCTTTTGGAATATGGCTCCTTTCAAGGGCTCTCTGTCCAGCTTCTTCTTCTTCGCTGGCGGTACTTCGTCCGCATCGTCTGCGTCTGCTGCTGCTTTGTCCGCATGAAATGCGCCTCCTCTTTGATAGCACCTCGGGTTTTTCTGCTTCTCTGCTTTCGGCCAGATGCTTCACATCTCGCACGACTCTCTCAACAGTCCATTGACTCTCCGTCGGAGCTTGGGCTGCAAGAACGGCGGCGACTGCGGCCGTTGCTGCAGCGGCCATCGCGGCTACTGCAGCTGCTGCCGGATTGTGAACAACGGGGTTAACAGGAGCAGCAGCAGGAGGACCATATCGGTCGAAGTCGAACAGTTTCCCTGGGTAGCCTCTGATTTTGCGTCGAGTATCCTGCTTCCTTGTTCGTACTGGTAGCCTAGGGAGTTATCCAGAGGCCTAATCAATGTGGCAACGTCTCTAAGCCACTGGCCCGTTTGGGCCTCCATTAGCTTATACTTATCGGCGTCAGACATTATGTCTTCCCATTTGTCGATCCAGGAGTCTAGATCCTTTGCGTTAAATCTCTTTAGGTGGGTCGAATACTTGGTCCTTGTGAGATTCATCATATATCCCGCTTCAGGGGCCGTCGACGCTTCTAGACGTTTAAACCACTGACGAATTGGAAGGTCTTCGTCGAAGGCGTTCTGCTTCGAGGATACCACTGATTCCTGCATCGCTATGCGAGCGTTGGTAACCAGTTTAGTCTCATCTTTATACTCTTTCCTCCTGATATCATAGTCCCGCATCGCGTCGTTATAATCTCTCTTCTGAACGGCAGAGAGGTCAGCGAGTCTAACAGCATCAGGGCGTAGTGGCGGAATTCAGGTCGCTCAGGAGGTTCGAGGGGGTCCTCGTTGGTAAAGATCAGGCTATGGATCGTCTTGTCAGTTCGATTCCTGAGCTCCCTTCTCCATTTGTCCCAGTTGCTTGGTCCTGAGAGGATCGCTCGTGCAGGGGCGGCAGAAGACTTCGACATCTCGTTGATTTGAGAGTGGTTTTCGGTCGGAATGGAAGTTACAGGAACGTAGTTCCTCCCGGCTCATGACTGTCACGAATAGTAGGGCCAAATAGGCATAAAGTTAGTATTTCAGAATCGTCCGGTGCTGCTCCATTTTCCCTTCTGTTCTCTGTGTCTGTTCCTTCCTTCCTCGCCCTTTATTCCTGGCCACAATCTCGATCTTCTCCGTCTGCCTCACACCTCCGTCAATCGTCGGGGTGGCTGCGCCCTTTTTCCTAGGACACCGTCCCTGACGGCCGGGCTGACTGTCTCAGCCGACGCATCAGAAAGCAGGCCTGACGTCCTGGCTGACTGTCTCAGCAGGAGCATCAGCAAGCAGGGAACCTCTAGAGGTCCTACGAGCGGCTTCGCAACATACTCCGTTCAGGAATGTACGTGCGTAGCTTTGGATGCTTTGATAGGCTCGCCGTATGGTGAAGGAGGAGACAACTTCAACATCCTCTTTCTTGTTTCTCCAACCCAGCCCCCCCTTCTCCGTTGCCGCCTAAAAACGCCACAAAAACCTCACCATGTCAGGAGCTGAAGTGATAGGCATCATCTCGGGAATCATCGCTATACTCGACGTCTCTCACAAAGTCTACAGAGCCGTCGAGGACGCCTCGGGCCTGCCGCCGTCCTTTCGTGACGTGGGCTCGCGGCTCCCGCTCGTCCAGGATAGCCTCCGGGCGGCATACAGGGGCCTGGCCGAGGACCACGTTGCGCCCGAATGCTCCGGCGCCCTCAAGACGGTCCTCGAAGGCTGCAAACTCAAGGCCGCCGGGCTCGAGAGAATATTCCGGGCTACCATCCCGCCCGTCGGGGCGTCGAGGACGACCAAATATCTCAAAGCCCTCAGGACAATCCCCAACGCCACAAAGGTCGAGGGCCTGATGGATGGCATCATGAGCGATCTGCATGTCCTGACGGCGAATCATGCCGTCAAGACGGCGACGAGAGCGCAGATAATGAAGCTCATGGCGGCGGTTGACATGGATAACGGTGGCGGCTTCTATGAGGACAAGTCGTCGGTAGTCTTGCATAATCTAGGATCGGGATCACAGTTTGTTCACAGGGGGGTTGGGAACCAGAACATGACGAGCGGAACGGGATTGCAGTTCAACGGCGCCATGACCGGCGACTTTTATCTTGCTCGAGGCTAGTGTAGAATGGAAATATCGACCTGTTTATTGAGAGACATTTGGGCAGCCTGGGCTTGATAGACTAGAGACGAAGCTTGTTGCGAAGGAAGCTCTGAATGCCAGCATGACCCCCCGCGTAGTCCTCTGCTGTCCATCCACTCGCGTTTTGTGTATTGACATTGGCTCCTTCAGCCACCAGTTGGCGCACCGCAACCTCCTTCCCCAGCTGCGCAGCCAGCATCAACGGGGTCCGCCCATCGCGGTCCCGGGCCTAGAGATTGGCGCCCTCCATGCCTAGGACATGGACTGTGTCGGCCTGGGCGACGGAACTTGCTACGGCGTGGTGGAGAGCCGTAAAGCCTCGATCGTCTGCCGAGCTCAAGTTCACTCTCCTGCTCTTCGACAGTAGCTGTATCTCGCCGTTGAAGCCTCGACGAGCGGCGAGGTGCAGGGCCCTCAGGTAGTTTCGGTCATGCCCGTCATCCGGTACGCAATGCTCAAGCAGCACCCGCATCATCGACTGACGCTGCATCTGTGTTGCCAATGCGAGAGCACCTCTCCCCTCGGGGTCCTGGACACTGAGACTAGCTCCCCGTGATGCGAGTAGGGCGGCTATCTCGTCACAGCCGCCCAGCACGGCATGATACAAAGGAGTCAGCCCGGCCTTATCCCTCACATCAACGTCAACTCCCCGGTCGACAAGAAAGCGCACTGCCGCGAGGCTTCCCCTGTTGGAAGCCCGGTGCAGCGCCGTTGTGCCCCGGTCGTCAGCGGCGCCCGGACTGGCTCCGTGCTCGCACAGGAGCCAGGCCACGGAAAGATCGCGGCATTTCAAGGCCAGCTCAAGGGCATTTGGAATGTTCTTGCCCTCAAAAGTCAGGTCCGCCGTATTGGTGACCAAGAGCCAAACTATGGCCCTATCTCCGTTCTTGATGGCGTAGAAGAGAGCCGGCCAGCCTTTGTCATTTCGCTCATCCGGCCGGGCTCCTCTGTTCAGCAGCGCCCAGACAAGTTTCTGGTTTCTGAACTTTACCGCCTCGATCAGCGGGGTCGAACCATCCTTCGTCCTTATGTTAACTTCTGCCCCGTGTTCGGCGAGCAGCTGCACCGTGTCAACGTCTTGTCTCTCGACTGCGTCCATCAGGGGAGTCCATTCATCCTTGGCCGAGGGACGATTCAGGTCCACCCCTCTCCACAACAGGCGCTTCATCAGATAACGAGCATGGCTCTCGACGGCTTGTCTAAGCAATCCGTCTGGGGTTCCTGAACGAGCCGTCTTCCCCACGCCTCCCCCGACCACGTCAGGCCCACTGCAAAACACATGTCTCAACGAAGTGCAGTCCTCGTAGCTCTCGGCGTTCACATCGACCTGATTCTTGACAAATATGTCAGCAATGGACGTAGGACCATACTTGATGGCCGACGTCAAGGGACTCAGTCCCTCGTTGCCCGGAATGTCGAATCTCGCGCCGCTCTTAACCAAGTCTTGCACGATATCAGCACCGTGGCTAGTCGACCCCATGAGAGCTTTGTGTAGTGGTGTATCGCCAGCTCTATCCTGCATATTCAAATCTGCAGAGTTTCGAATGAGTAGTTTCAGGAGTTTCCGCCGGCCGTACCTCACGGCCCAGTGTACAGCAGTTTGGCCGTCACGACACTTTGCGTTCACGTCGACGCCGATTTTGATGAGACGATTCGCCCAGGATGGGATGTTGTAATGCATGGCGGCGTGTAGGCCGGTCATGCCATCCAGACCACGGTCCTTGGTCTCATCGATATGACGAAATGCCCTCGTTAGCTTGGAGCTGTCTTTCAGGAACTTGAGAACCAAGGCGTCGGTCCCGGGGTCAATTTTCTGGCCAAGGCAGCCGAGATGGGTGCACCAATTACGGGCTGCATATCGCAGCAGCGAAGTCTCCACGTCTTGGTCGTCGACTAATAGAGAAGTCAGGCACGTACTGGTCACTTCCAATTCGGCATCCTGCGAAATGATGCCGTGTTGTTCCAGATGTTCCTGCACGGACTCGTGGACAAGGCGCAGGCTATCGTTGCTCGTGTCCCTGATGACCAAACCAGCGCAGACGGACAACACCGAGTCTGTGGATGGCCGATGGTCTTGGAAACGTATTCCCTTGCTCCTTTGGATGGCAAAGCTATCCCGAATCTGTTCCGCGTTCAAGTCGGATTTTACATGTGCCACCCAAGTAAGAACGTGTCTTGCTAGACTGCTCTGAAACTCGGGTTTCTTGGTTATTTGCTGAATCGACGCCTCGAATGCATTGTGTGAGCTGTCGGGCAGCTGACGCAATGCGGCCATGATGTCGGCAAGAGTCCCCTGCTTGCTCAAGTTGTCCATGTGCAGCCTGGCCAACAGAAAGCTGTACAGAAATGTCAGGCCAGCTATTGTACATGAAAGGGGGCTGGACTGACATCTTGCTCGTCAATGTCACTCTGGTGACTTCTTCGATGACCTCCTGCCGATGGATAGCCGTTGCTCTCTCGCCGTTGAGGACCGCATTGCTCTGGACTCTACTTCTGACATAGGTCTCTATGTCGCTTTTCTTTGGTTCAATGCGCAGCTGTTGATACGGTCCGGCCTGCTTGGATGTGAAAAGGACTCTGACGTTGTACGGCATGCCTTTGAGGTCATTCATGATCATCTGGCGCGAGCTTCGGCCGGGGACATCGGGAAAGCTGTCCAAGTCATCAATGACCAGGTAGACTGTCTTGAGCGTGGCCACTTGGGCGTTGAATAGATGGAGATACTGTGATGAATGGAGTGTAGTCGATCCCTGAAGTGACATGTTGAACTCGTCCATGACTTCCTGCGCCAGGGTTTCATACCCATGATTTTGAAGGAGCTGTGCCAACAGAGTGGCCCAAATATACTCAGGTGGTTTGTGGTCTTCTCCTTGGGAATAGAAGTAAATGCAAGCAACGTCATTTCGCCCTCTTATTTCTTCCAATATGGTGTCAACGATGAGGGATCTGGGACAAAGAACGATCAGCAAGGCCTGTTACATTCCAGGGTAGGAAAGATTAAATGCCAACACGAGAATGGTTTTGCCGGATCCCACTGTTTGGAAGGTCATAGTCAGCTCGAGGGAGCAAAAACGTGCGGCATGATCCCCTGAGCGGTACCTACGATTTCCGTGTAGCTGCAGAAACCTCGAAGTTGTGGATGGGCTCTTCCAACTCTGAAATACCTTGCTGCTCAGGACCCATCCGCCTGTACCTGGTTCTCGTTGGCTGCAGTACTCGGAGTGGTGGCGGCGGAAGTTCAAGGCCGACAGGTCCCACTGACCCATCAGCCAGCTGATGACGGGCGTGACTTGAGTTCAGGTTAACTGATACGTTCTTTCCATCTAGTTGAACTCGGGATGAGGCGGGAAAACACACGCCTTGACTTGTCAGGCCCATGTCCCACATGGTCGAGGTGCCATAGCGAAGGCATGCCTTGGCCCGTCAGCAACGAAGAACAAGCCGATGGCAGGGCGGCGAGAGGCTCACAGTTGTAGTAGTAGGCATGCAGGTTGTACTGCACGCCGTTCCCGTAGGCCACGTTTTGGTCTCCATGTCCTTCAGTGACGTACTGACTGCCAGACCCTCTGTTGTCCGCCGCAATGTGCGGTCCTTGGGTATTTGAATCGGGCCACGCCATCCTCGAGGTGTTGCTTGACTCACATGTCCATCTGTCGCTCCACCTTTCAGCGACGGGTCCCCCAAGGCTTAAGAACTGTTGCATCGTTGGTCAGACTTGTTCGCATGGTCGGTCAGCAGCCGCGTCCAGAAATGGCAAGGAAGGGGGGATAGGCGTGGCAAGGCGTCCAAGGCCGCCACGATGTTGCAGGATGCAGTCCTTCAGCTAACCAGGATCTTCCACCAATGAATAAGTAAAAGCAAGTCTAGTCGCTGATTAGCCGCGATACGGCGAGGCACGAACAGCTACAGTCAGTTAGAGGCGCGGTTGGATCCAAGGCCAGGTGCTACCCCCAAGGCAGACTGCGGTATCTCCCAAAGCTCAATGCTCTGCTCTCCTCTGTCAAACTCCATTCAAGTGCTCCAGTGATGAGGGGGACGCATTGTCTCTACTCAGGAGCCTTCCCATGACCTTCCGGTTCAATCAGATTGCCTTCGACGCCTGTAACACGGCGAGGCGCGATGAGCAGTTCGCCGCCCGGACCCGCAAGCTATGTATCCCTGGATGAGGCCCAGGGGGAGCATGACGGGGACTATACCTATACAGTTCATGAGTCGACCACACGGCGTGGTGATGGGTGGGTATAGGTCGTCCTCCAGAGCCTCTGAGTTCATCTAATGCCAGCAGGCTTAAGCGGCGAGGCCAAAGCTGGGGGTCCTCGAATCGCCCTCGCCCGAGGCCCCCTGGCAGATACGGCGTCCCCGGCAGCGACACAGCGAGCAGCTTTACTGCAAGCTCGGTATTTCGCGGGCGAGGCTACGAGCCTCGCTCCTACCGAGGAGGGCGGCCAAGTGTCCCCTCCGCTGGCCAACCCATGGGTCGACGTCACAGGCGTGTACCTGGAGGAAGATCCCGGGATGATAAGCAGCCGTCTGAGACGCTGGCAGCAGCCGTTGTGCCGCCTCCAGGCAGCAATTTTTCTTACCCTCCGCCTCCCCCAAAGCAGCACAGGAAGCCTCTCAAAGTGCCAAAGGGCGGCAACTCATCTGCCCACTCGCTGCCGTTGGTAGAAACGCCCGGACTGAATCATCATTACCAGCCGCATATCCCACCCTGGTATTGTAGCCCGCCGTACGGTCAACACCCTGGTCCGTCCGTGTCCTTTTACCATAACAAGAAGCCGATTGATGTCAAGCAAGACTCAACTCGGCCGAAACATGTCGAAAACAGCAAAGTGGAGGCGCAGTTGAAGGCACAGCAAGAGCAGCAAGAGCAGCAAGAGCAGCCAAAAGCCAAGGAGGAGAGCAATGAAGTGGTCGCAAAAGCAAGGAAGGAGGGCGAGATTGCCGCGAGAATTCAACTCCGTGGTGAGCTGGAGGCAGAGCGGCTGGTGGTGGAGCAGAAACAAAAGATGGAAAGAGAAATTAGGGCGAAATTGGAAATCGAATCATGGGAAAAGGCGGCGGAGAAGGAAGCCAAGGCAAGACAGGAGGACGAGTTGGATAAGCGGGCCAGGGACAGGATACTGCGAAGCATGGACGAAATGATGGAGCTGGCCAGGCAAAAAGCTTTGCACGACATGGAAAAGGAGAAGCTCGTGGTCCAGAGGAAGCAGGTAGAGCTGGAACAGCTACGAGCCGAGGTTCGAGCCGAGATTCGAGCCGGGATACGGGCCGGGATACGGGCCGGGATACGGGCCGAGATTCGAGCCGGGATACGGGCCGAGATGGCGGGTCAACAAGGTCTGAGACGAGACGACGACGGAAAGAAGCACGAGGAAGCCGCGACGCCCAGACCGGCATCAAGGCCGGCATCCCAGAATAGCCTTCCCGTCCGCTCTTTCAGCACCACCGGCCGACACCTGTCTTCAGAGCAAGGGAGCTGGCTACCATCCCAAGGCCGTAGCACTTTGTTACAACGACCGCCCAGCCCACACGACGCCCCCAGAGACCCTGCCGACGGCAAAGAAGAGGAAAGCCTGAGTCAACCGCCATCCGAGCCAGCTACTTCTGACGACTTGGGTTCCGAATCCGGTAGCCAGAAAGCTTTCTGGAGGATGAGGGAAATGGGCATGCGCATGAACCTGCGGCTCGTCAAGCAAGAGCTGATTGATCCGGTTGTGAATCTGGTGATGCAAGGGCTGGTCGAACCGCCGGACTGGAGCATGCCAACAGGAGTGCACCAAGACGATATGCGGCATCAGCATGCGTCTGAGTGGGATGGACGCGACCCACTGTCCCACTGTCTCGAGGGGGAACCAGAGCCATTTCGCTCGGAACCGTTGGAGTCGGAACCAAGAGAATCTGGCTTCGCATCGAACCGACGTTCCCATTCACGGGCGGAGCCGCGCGGGTCTGGCGAGAGTCCTTGCCATCAGGCTCATGAGAAGAGCCGTCGGCGAAGTGACGGACGGCGGGACGCGGTTTCTTTTCATCCAGTGAAGATATCGGGTGAAGAAGAGCTACCGCGTGCCGAGGTGGAAGAAGTTGATGCTGAAGCCGAGACGCTTGACGTGGAGTCTGCCACTCGAGGACCTCTCGGCGAGCAGCAAAGTTACAATAAGGCAGGAAGGGACGGGGTGCTGTCAAGGGCCAGCGGCAAGGCTCCGGAGGGCAAAGTTGACAAGGCGGCATCGGTCGTCCATGAAGAGAGGGCTGCAGACCAGGCGGGCCTAGATGCAACGGCGCAGTCGACGAAGCTGAAAAAGCGACAGAACGAGGCCCCGGGGAGCACGACCGAGATTCCTCGCAGACGAGACGGATTGCCCGCCAGTATGGTGAATTCGCAGGGGCCAGACCGTCGCCAATGGCACGGGCTGGCTGGCAGCAGGGACATCTCAATTGTGAGGTCGGCGATTGAGCGACTGATGATGTCTCGTTCGTATGCGCAAGACTCGATCGATTAGAATAGGCTGTTCCTACGACCCTTGAGCTGGGTCTTGTCGAGATCAACCTTGTGTTTGTATTGTATCAAGCAGATGGAGGCAAAACGGGACTCTGAAAACTCCGGACTCCAATGTTTTTTTAGAGGCGTCGTTGGACGGCACGTGGGCGCCCCACTTATCCGGTCGTCAAGAACTCTCTATCGATAAGCGAGTTGGGACAAAAAAATCGGCCCTTCAAACTCCATGAAGCAGGTCGTCGTCACTCATTCCAGGTCATCAAAGCAACCAAAATGCCTCGCCGTGCAACCTCGCCGGCCCAATCGGAACCGGAGCTTGACATCCTAGGCTCTTTGTATCCCGGCGACGAAGAACCGACCAAGACGGCCACTGGCGAGCTAGACATTGACGCCATCCTGCATGCGCCCGACGCAGCAAATGATGACGATGACGAGGCTTTCATCGGCCTGCAGCAGGCGGCCTCGTACCGCAAGGCCTCCAACTTGAAGGGTCGCACGGTGAAAAAGGGCGGAGGCTTCCAGGCCATGGGTAAGGGAGAGCTGCTCCCCTGTCTCGACCGAGCCAGGCTGATGTCAAGTCACAGGTCTCAATTCCAACCTGCTCAAGGCCATCACGCGCAAGGGCTTCTCGGTTCCGACGCCGATCCAGAGGAAAACGATACCACTCGTTCTCCAGAGAAAAGATGTCGTCGGCATGGCCAGGACGGGTTCCGGAAAGACGGCTGCGTTCGTGATCCCAATGGTCGAGAGACTCCGCGCCCATAGCGCCCGGTTCGGCTGTCGGGCGCTCATCCTCTCCCCTTCGCGCGAACTGGCTATCCAGACCCTCAAGGTTGTCAAGGAGCTGGCCAAGGGCACAGATCTCAAGGCTGTGCTCCTCGTGGGCGGTGATAGTCTGGAGGAGCAGTTTGGCTTCATGACTGCAAACCCAGACATTGTCATTGCCACTCCTGGTCGTTTCCTGCATCTCAAAGTCGAGATGGGGTTGAATCTCTCCTCGATTCAATACGCCGTATTTGACGAAGCCGATCGCCTATTCGAGATGGGTTTTGCCGCCCAACTAACCGAGATTCTCCACGCCCTGCCTCCTTCGAGGCAAACCTTGTTGTTCTCCGCCACCTTGCCCGCCTCTTTGGTCGAATTCGCCCGTGCAGGCCTGCAGGACCCGAGTCTTGTTCGCCTTGACGCCGAGACTAAGGTGTCTCCTGATTTGGAGAGCGCCTTCTTCTCGGTTAAGGGCGAGGAAAAGGAGGGCTCCCTGCTACATATTCTCCACGATGTTATCAAGGTCCCTGTTGGCCTTCCCGAGGGAGCGCAAAATGACGACGAGAAGCCATCCAAGAAACGGAAACGAGGACCAGGCTCGGCGAGCGGCAAGCCGACGGAGCGTTCGACCATCATCTTTACGGCCACAAAGCACCACGTCGAGTACTTGGCCAATGTATTGCAGCACGCAGGCTTCGCCACTTCTCATGTCTACGGCTCTCTTGATCAAACTGCTCGACGAATTCAGGTCGAAGACTTCCGGAAAGGGCAGACAAACATCTTAGTGGTCACTGACGTCGCCGCCAGAGGTATAGATATCCCTATTCTAGCCAATGTCATCAACTACGACTTCCCCCCTCAGCCCAAAATCTTTGTCCACCGCGTGGGCCGAACAGCCAGAGCGGGCCAAAGGGGCTGGAGCTACAGCCTCGTCCGGGACATAGATGCACCCTACCTTCTCGATCTGCAACTGTTTCTTGGCAAGAGGCTAGTCGTCGGCCAGGATGACGGCTCCGCTTCGTATTCCAGCGATGTGGTTGTCGGGGCCTTGAAGCGAGATTCCGTAGAGTCTCACGTCGAGTGGATGAACAAAACCCTCGACGAGGTCGAGGACCTCAACGCCCTACGTCGAGTCGCGGGCAAGGCCGAAAAGTTGTACATGAAGACGCGCAACTCAGCATCAAGCCAGAGTGCCAAGCGGGCGCGCGAGGTCGTGGCATCAAATGGCTGGATGCAGCTGCACCAACTGTTTGGCGAAGACGTAGACGGCACAGAGCAGGCACGGGCGGCGATGCTCGCGAAAATCAGTGGCTACAAGCCCCAAGAGACAATCTTCGAGGTTGGCCACGCAGACAAAAGCACTTCCGAGGCGGCCGAAGTTATGAAACAGTTACGGAAGAGAATCACGCCGAGGAATAGGCAGGCCGTGAAGACGGAAGAGGTGAGGGGTGACGACGAGCTCGAGAATGACGATGGCGGGCTTCAGATGGACATCGACATGGCCGATGAGTCGGGCGAGGAAGAGATGGCAGAAGAAACGATGCTCAGCAATGACGAAGACGACCTAGAGGTGACCATCTCGGACGCGACGAGCAAGAAAAAGGGCAATCAGGACTGGCGCGACTCGCAAATGTTCATGTCGTATACGCCGCGGACGACCAACGCAGCCGAGGAGCGCGGCTACGGCGTGCACTCTGGCGGGCGGGGCTCGAGCTTCGTCGAGGCGGCGCGTGATGCCACCATGGACCTCGGTGACGACGAGACGGCCAAGGCCTTTGGGCAGCCGACGCGGGCCAAGATGCGGTGGGATGCTAAGGGCAAAAAGTACGTGTCGCGCGAGAACGACGAGGACGGGTCGCGCGGCGCGCGCATGATTGTCGGCGAGAGCGGCGTCAAGATTGCCGCCAGTTTCCAGAGCGGCCGCTTCGACAAGTGGCGCCGCGCCCAGCGCGTCGGCCGCCTGCCGCACGTCGGCGAGGCGGAGCGGCCCGGCGCGCAAGGCGGCGGCGGCGGCGGACTTCCCTCGGGCCGGCGCTTCAAGCACACGCAGGAAAAGGCGCCCAAGGAGGCAGACAAGTACCGCGACGACTTTCGCGTGCGCAAAAAACGCGTCGACGAGGCGCGCGAGAAGCGCGTGGGCAGGTTCAAGGACGGCATGGGCAGCAAG
The DNA here is from genome assembly GCF_020360975.1 of Hirsutella rhossiliensis. NCBI lineage: Eukaryota > Fungi > Ascomycota > Sordariomycetes > Hypocreales > Ophiocordycipitaceae > Hirsutella > Hirsutella rhossiliensis. The sequence goes on from NW_025408669.1 coordinate 6,004,778, forward strand.
AAGGAGCTCAAGGGCATCCACGACATCAGAAAGGCGAGGCAGGAAAAGGAGCGGCGCCAGGCCCAGAACGCCAGGCCGCCCAAGAGGAAGTAGGCCAGGGAGGCATGGTACTGAACAAGACTGGAGAGAGAAAGCTGGCAATGAATATAAACGGGCTGCCGTTGCACCACCCGACTGCTGCAAATTATCTCGTGTGCTACTACTACTCTATACCGTATCGTCGCCAGATATCTATTGCCGTGTGCAACGTCCCCAATCCAGCCAAAGCATCTTCACCGAGGGACGGGCCAACAGCCCCGCAAAACAAGCTATCCACCAGAACCAGACGCTGTAAATCGAGCGAGGGGGGGGAGAAGGAGAAAAGAGAAGGGGCTTGCGATGTGCAGGAATGTCTTGTCCGGCGCATCAACAAGCTCGCCGCTTGGATAACAAGGGCCGCGCTTGTGGGGTATCGTGCTTCTTCGCAAGTAAAACAATGGCCGCACACTCATGGCACGTCTCTGTCTATGGATAATTATATCTGCTCGAGAACTTGGGAAATCGTGAGTGGTCATAACGCGGTCCCGATAAGACGCGCCGCTTCATTCCACGGCCTCTAGGTTCGTCGCCCACTGCCTGACGGCCTCGCGCAGGATATTTTGGCTCGGCCGCAGGTGTTTGTAACTGCCGCCGCGGCCCTCACCATTCAAATCGCGGTTGTCAACGGCGTCGCGGACCATGTCCTCCAGCGTCGACAGAATGACTGTCTTGCACTGCACTCGGGGAATGTCGAGCGGTGTGTCGGCCATCTGGGTGGTTTCTGAAACGGCATCTGGCATGGTCCTCCCGCTGTCCGTGCTCCGTCGCGAGTCACTAGGCGTTTGCGATGAGTTTGTCGAACTGCCTTTGCTGGTGTCTGGCGTAAAATGGATCACTCTCTCTATAGCCTCCCTCAGAGCAGTGTCAGATGTCGAAATATCTTCCTCGATCCAGTCCTCTTCAAAATGACACTCATAAGTTAGAATAAAGGGCGTCAGCGGTATCAGCCCGTTCGCATTGGACTGGCCTGGTCTTTCAGCCGGGATCTTTGGCTTTACCAGCCGACGGTATACGTGGCGAGTAATCGAGTTCGACGTCGTATCGGCAATAATGACGGAGCTAACATCCACCCATCGTTCACAAGTCTCGTTTCCAGAGGCACAATCATGAATCGGCGTCGGTTCCGCTCGCAGGGATGCCTTGATATTCTCCAGCAAATTGTCTTGGGGCGGCAGGGCCTGGAGAGCAAAGTCTGGATGGAACCGATTGAGCCATCCGGCGGCGTTCAGGGGCAAGTCCCCGTCGATCGAAAATCGTGCAGACTGCTCGAAAAACTCCAGGCCGCCTGGGAAGCCAGGTGTGGATAGGTAGCCGCTGCTGGACGGTGAGCTGATGGCAGACTCAAAGGACGCGATGTAGTCGGGGAACGGGACGTCAACGTCAATGACGCCGTCTTCGGCGTTGATCGATGTCTTGACGGGAGATTCAAAGGCACCAGAGGGGTCCGGGGTGCGGTCCGCCTGCGCAAACGACGCCTGGCTGGGAGTAGCGTCGTCCTGAGGCACGCCAAAGTTCCGGGCGCCGCTCCCAGGGCCTTTGCGGCTGGGCATGGATGCATCAGTCTCTTCCACGAGCGCCACCTCCTGGGCCATCTCAAATAGTTTATCGGAACGGCCAAAGCTGGATTTGACCGGTGATCGATACTCTGTGCCGGGACTGGCAGTGTCATCATCGAGGGAGTCCCTGCGACGCGGACTCCAAAGCCCGCTGACGAGGTTTCCCCACCGGAGCCCTTGACTCGGAGGTCGCGTACTGGTAGCGGCGGCTGGACCTCCGCTGCTCTCGCCACGCTTCAAAGATCGTTTGAGGTCGTCTGCCGCCACGCTCCCGCTGCTACCCGGACGGCGTCTCCTATGACCGTCGCGTTGTTGCTGGGCGCTAGAGAAGTGGGGTGTGGTCGTCTCTGCCATGACCGTAGTCGTCGTCGCAGCGCTGCTCTTACGAACCAGGATGTCTTGACCGGGCATAGGAAGGTTTGTGGTGCGAACGGACGCCGCATCAGAAGCTCGCCGTTGGTGCTGGTTTCGCTCCAGGCTCAGCTGCGCAAGTTGGCTTGGGACTGTCGAACCCCTGGCGCTTTGGCTGGCTGTTCTCGAGTGCGAGGCGCGCCGAAGACCACTGCGGCGATTGATCTTGCGGCGGAGGGATTCTTCCCGGAGAATCGGAACGACAAAGGTCGGTGGCGAGTGGGAATAACCGCCTACTGAAGTCGACGTGCTCGGCCGATGTGTGCGGGCGGTGGCCACCTGCTGATTCGCGGGAAGAAATCCTGAGAGGAGAAAAATGAGGCGTCGGGCGGCCATTTTATCATCGGATACAATGATTGTCCGAGCAGGCAGGGACAGATCCTCTTCGTTCCGGCCTTGTCGAACAGTGGCGGCACGCTTGCGATAGGTAGGACCGCAAAGGGCCTGCAGCCAGTCGGTGTGGATCGCCAGGAAGCCGGTGAGAAGGTTATAAAAGAATTGTCCATGGTCCATAGTCAAGGCCCACCTAGACATCCAGATGGCCTCGTCGCGCCAGATGCCCCAGCGTCCCTGACCGGTGATGACTCTGGCCGCACTGAGGCCCATGACGACTCTGCTTCTGGCGAGGCCGACCTCGGAGGCGATGTTGATGTCGTCTACCAAGCAGTTTGGTAACAATGAAACGAGTTTGGTGGTGCCCTTAGAGGGCTTCGCCCGAGACATGTCATGGCCTCGTCTGTCTGACATAGACGGCGTCCGAGACACAACGTTGGAGGCAGCGGGAGACGCACAGGGGCCGGGCGACGCAAGGTCGGCTTGCTTGAGCATCGTATGAAGCGTCGTGGCTACCATGGACTGGAGATGGGTCAAAGTCCTCATTATGATGTCCCAATGTTGGGTCAAGGAGTCAATGCGGTCCTCCATGTCGATCGAATATGAAGAGTCCGTGGCATCCCCGCAGATGCCGGATCCCATGCTCCAGCCGGCCTTGGTCGAGTTGTAGGATGAGGAGAAGAGGTCTTGATCGTTGTAGGAGCCGCATTCGCGGAAAATGGACTTGAGGGGTGCGGCGGAAGACATTCGAGACGAGGAGCGAGGCAATTGCACCACCAAGACCACAGCGTACATGGGTGTGCGGCGCTGCTTTGGTTGGGACTTCTTCTTTGGCGAGGGTTCCTCGCCGGGCCCGGGGAAGGGAAAAGCGCCATTGTCGTCGGAAAAGCGGCTCTGGGGCAAAACGTTGTTGTCGGCATCATCGACGGGGAGATTAACTGGGAACAGGCGCGTTATGAGAACCTTTTTCTTGTCCATCTGGCGCGCAGCGGTGCCGGTTGGCGGAACGGGGGGCCCAATGATCGGGGAGACGGCCTGTGACGACAGCGACTGGGACAGCTTGCTCGAGCGCCCGCTTGAACGGCCAATTGAGCTCCGGCCGTCTCCGAAAACGGATGAAGAGTGGTCTGCCGGGCGCGAATCGCTCGGCACGACGTGAACCTTTGTCGAGGTGCCCTTGTACGCCATCAACTCGGAATTGCCAAAGATGCAGCTCGAGAAGGTGGCCAGCTCCTCCCGATACTCGCGGGCTGCCCGCTGTGCGTCCGTCTCGGCATAACTTTGACTCCTGCTGTGGACGGAAGCCCGGCGATCGAAAGCACCCTGGCGATGCTGAGGGCTCTCGGACTGACTGGCGAAGGGTCGCGAGGCGTGGCTCTGACTTGCCATGTCACCACGCGGCGACATGGGTGGCTTTCTGGCATCCTTGCGCGCCGGGGAGCGCTCGGCGGATGCTTCCGGAAAAGGGTGGCTGTCGAAGAGCAAGGAGGCGTTGGCGGGGCCCAGGGCATCCTGTAGGACGATGACACGGACGTCGCGGACGTCGAGCTCGATGTCTTCGCTGTAGTCGAAAGCGTTGGCGGCGGAAGCTGATGGCGTGGCCGGGGCCGTGGACAGGGGAAAGACTTGATCGTTGCGGTGCAGGTGAAGGGCGTGAGCATCCGGAAAGAGCAGGTTTCGCGTGTGAATGTCTTCCTGAACGGACTCGAGGGAGAGGATGGGGCGTGAGGCGCCGCTGCTGCCGGCTTGGGCCTGAGGAGTGGCGGAGCCTCCGGAGCCGAGGTGGAGAAGGCGACCGAGCATGGTCGGGGACGTGTCCGACAGGCGCGACGGCGGTAGGAAGTGGATGAAGACTTGCCGTGCCGAGGCAAGGGACCAGGTCTGGTGGGTTCTGAGGTCAAAGCCAGCTCAGGCGAGCCGAGCCGCCATCATCAGCGGCTGTGGGAGAAAGGTATCTCGCGCTTCACGCATAGTCAAGCGGTGCCGGGAGACGTCGAGACGACCGGCGGCATGCAGGGGAAGCAGAGAGCGGCGTCGACGAAGACGGCGGGGAGGCGAGTGGCAGGCGGGGAGGCGAATGGCAGGCAGTAGAGCTGGTGGCGGAGAGGAGCAGATGGCGCGGGTTTTGATGCGCAGATGGTCGAGCTGGTAGGGAGAGAAGAGTCGCTAAATCGGCGGTGGTGTCGTTTTGCAGTTGAACAGCGGACGACGAATGGATGACGACCAGACCGCGCTCAACTGTCGCATGCAAGAAAAGGGGTGGAGAGAGCAAAGAGGGCGCACAGAGCCGAGCGGTGAAAGTGTGGGGATTTGGGGCAAAGAATGGGCCTCGACCGCTTTTGGGGAGGAGGCGAGAAGCTCGCGTTATGAGACGGCGGCCACGAACGAGGTCGAGAGGAGCGCTGTAGGTGATGAGCTTGCCGTCTGCGTCTCCTGGAGCTGATATTGTTGTAGTCGTCGTCGCTATTAATGCTGCTGTTGCTGCTGTTCGCAGGCGGGGAGACCAGAGGGCGGGGAGATGCTGCTTTCCAAACGAGGGGAGGCGGAACGGGGAGAGAGAGGCGGAACGGAGGAGATGGCGGTGATGAGATGAGACAGATGTGAGTAATAACAGGAGGGGGGGTGCGGCGTTGAGAGTGCGAGAATCGAGTGCGAGATGGATGGACCAAGATGGTTGGACCAGCACAAGCGACCGCCTAGGTAACTAGTTACTGTACAGAAGCAGCAGCAGAACCAGAAAGCCGGGTCAACCAGGCCAGGCCGGTACGTACCCGGCGAATGAACCTGGCCTGGGAAGGTGGGGCCGGCGTCTGTGTGCTGCCCGGAGGACCTCCCAGGCAAGGTACCTATTACCTACCTAAGGCCTAAGGTAGATAGATACTCATGTATCAGACACCCTCAGCTTGTACCTGAAGAATGGATAATTATCACGTAGAAACTTGTATAGTACAGGCAAGGGCCGTGTTGATGCGCAATGCCGGGCGGCGGCATGCCAATCACACACATACCTACCACGCGTCGATGCGCTGCAGAGACAGATCTCGCTCTACAAAGGAGGGGGCTGTTGAACGCCCGAACCTCGCGATGCGGGAACATGGCGGCCCCTCCAGGAGACATTAGCGGAGAGTTGTACCGGTACCCGGTAGAATCAGGTAGAGAATAATAAGGTGGGATTGTTGAATGCGCAGGGTCAGAGGACACCAGCAAAGGCGGTGGTCGATTTATCATAATGATGACCTAAGTTACTGGCCCGTTGTGCTACCGGCTGGAGGGCCAGGGTCTCGGGAGCATCATCAGCTCGACCAGGTCCGGAAGAGCACAGCACAGTAATACTGTCACTTACATCCTGCCGAGGTTAAGATGCTACAGGTCATCGAGGCACGGACCGTCGGTCCTGATTGCCCGAGGTACTGTGCGGTACATCCGGTCTACCGGAATAAGCAGACGAGGGGCGAGCCGGGGAGCCGGGCAACGCCGCCAACCAGCTGCCGCGACGGACATGCGGCTACAAATGACGCCTTCGCAAGTGGCCGTGGCCCGTCCCGGGATTGTCATCCAGCAGCAAGTGCGCACGAGGCGATTCGACCTGGCTTCATGCCCTACGAGGCTGTTCGACGGCAGTATTCAATGTCTCGTGCTCCGCATCCGCACCGTCCAGTACGGTACCTGGGTGAGGGACTCGCTTACACAGGCTTCGTTGCGGCCAACCAACCAACCAACCAGCCAACAAACGCAGACGTGGGCGCATGTGCATCATCAGCTCCCCCTCCGCATCCAAAATGCGGTGAGGGCCCGTCGTGGGAAACCAATGGCAGCACCCGCCTCGCCTTGTCTCGCCTGCCTGCGCCGACGTCATGTGCGTCCAGTTGCCGTGTCTGTGTAGAAGCGCCGGCTGCAGCCTTGCCTTGTGGGACACCGCTCTGCTTCTGGCGACATTCTTTGGCGACTCGCAAGCCAACAAGGCCAGAGCGAGGCGATGGCGACGGGGCTCGGGGCTCGGGGCTCGGGTCGGGTCGGATCGGTCTGGGACCACAGTTGAAGGCCAAGTTATCAAGGAAGGTCCCTTCCCCGAGGCACTACTGTGCACAGGACCATGAGTTGCTGCCCGGTAATAAGTCGTCGACTTCGAGAGGTACAGTACGTATTAGGCATGCACCGAATTGACCGGTGAGCGTCATGTGGGGGGGGGGAGAGGGCCCGGTCAGGGTTTCTACAGGTGCACAGCCCCGCTAAAATCGCTTAGGTGGACAAGGGTCCCGAATTCCATCCGCCTTCTGCTTCCAGCGTCGCATCCTTCAAACGTCGGACAGTGCACCCCCAAAACCATGTACAGATCATCACCATCCCAGCATCCTGACCGACAAATCAGTCGCAAGCCAGACGTCACAGGGACAGCCAGCCGAGCGGCGGCCGCACCCGACCATGGGCCTAGGCCCGATGGCAATTTTGCATCCCCCAGCAAAGACCCAGCAAAGACCCAGCAAAGACCCAGCAAAGACCCAGCAAAGACTCAGCAACGGCCCAGCCAGCGACGTCGAATCGACGACGCCGTGCTCCAACAAGCAAAAGGCGGCCGTTCCTGGCGACGGACGGATAGCCTACATACAGACCTAGCGTCGACGTCGCGGGGAACCCTGCCGACACCAATAGCCGTCCGTTGCAGAGCATCGTTTCCCGGTCTCCCCCTCGGCGTGTCATGCACGTGCAAACGCCCTCGAGAAGCTGAATGGCTCTTGGGGGACTGACAAACGAAGAATGTCATGGTCTCGGGCGAGAGGGTTGAATATGAGGCGGCGACAACAGCCGCTTCGGCACGTGGGCGCACCTGCGTCTCTGCTCGTCTCTCGGACTGGCCGTGCCGTGTCACGAGGGCCCCTGGCCGCGGATGCCAAGGCAAACCAACGTCGCACAAGAGCTTTCCGATTCCACAGCCAGCTCTCCGGCCCGTGAGCGTCCTGTCCGGCGTACGGGGAACATGCATATACAGGCATGTCTTCGCACAGCTCGACAGGCATCTCAGCCGACGCAGATCGAACTTCACATCCCGGCCGTCGCCGCAGCGTGGACTGCAGGCACCTCGGCAGCGATCGTCTCGCCGTCTATAATTAGCTTATTTGTACTGTAATATCTGGCACCGTCTAGGCAATGCGACGCAACATCATAAAAACCGCCGCCTGCTCGCGCTCCTCTTACTCGGGGACGCGCAAGCCAATACCCCAACAGGCAACCCACCCAGTGCCACCCTACTGCGGCGACTCATCAGCCGTGCGCGGCGTCTTGGCAAATGCCGACGGCATTCAGCCCAGCCTTTCGCTGTGACGTGACGGAGCTTAATAATTCTCTGAGACTTGTCGCGGCGCCAAGTTCGGGGGCGGGCCGCGGGAGAATTCAACGCCACGCTTCCAGAAGCCCACTCGATTCAAGCATGCCTGCCCGGTCCTCCACCCTGGCTGGCCTGGCCCCCCTGCAACTGCCTACATACATACGAGCTGAGCCACCGCCGTCCGGGTCGCAAAAAGGGGGTTCCGCCCGCTGCCGACGAATTGCGGTTTTGTTGGACTGGTCCGTGTGTGTTCCGTCATCTCGGTACCGGCGGCCAACGCGACTGCCGACATAGATTAGGTATTTGATTGCCATCAAGACGAGGCGGTCAAGTCATCAACCAACGACGCACGGAAAGAGATGGTTACAGACAGGATATTGGAACTGAGTCCACGCCTATTGAGCACATTCACACCACAGGCTCTGCGCCTTGAAAGCCACTGTCGTACCCCTGGAACCGTCGAGGGCCAGCCCAGGTAGAAGCAGAGCCTTGGTCTATCATGCCATGCCTTGCTGGCCAACCTCGCAGTTAAGTCCTTTCATTTGGCCCGCGCCAGTGTGCTCGCCGCACAGCTCTCCACAGACGAGCCGGCAACAAGCCCGTTCCCGTTGACCAAGACGGGAAAAGGGAGGAGACGAACCCTTTCCCATGTCGTGCCTGATGTCTTCCAGGTCGATTCCCCTCGGGGCTATCTGCAAGAGGAGGCGTCCACGTCTCTTTGTCATGGGAATCGCCGTCGCGACCATGAGAGCGCTCCAAACGCTGACGGCCGGTTCAATGCAGTATCTCGCTTCATCTTTGATTTCCCATACCACAAGAGCTGACATTATGACGCCAATGCTGTTCATGGCCACCCGATATGATGGATGAGCACGCCGAGCATCCCCAAGTCTCGGCCAGGGGGTGGAGGACTGATGGTATTGTACTTGTGCCCATGGTGGCACTAGATGCAGCATGGGAATGGGAATATTGGCAGATGGTCTGGGTAAGGCGCTCCTCTCATTGACTCACTGCTTTGGCGTGGGACCCGAACTCAGAACCATCGACTAACTCTTCAGAGATATCTTCAGCACGTCACTCAAGAGACGGCAGGCTCGCCGTGTACAAATGTCAGGGCCAAGATGCCCAGGCCCAGACCAACACACGCCACAATCAAGACAATCTTTGGATATCCGGCGGCTACAGTGTGGAGTTTTTAGACGGACTAGCCCACGTATCAGGCATTCAAGCCCCGACTCTGGCTGGAACTTGGACGAGCTCGCCACCCAAGCGTGGAGAGAACGCGCACCGGCTTCTCCCTTTCTTTGCTACTCTTCGTGTGCCGCGTCGTGTGACGAAAGAGGCTTAAATCCTGGTTGCGCTAGCCGCCTTCGAAGGCGTTGCAAGTTCAATTATGTCCATATATCAGGCTGTCAGCCCTTGCCTCTGGGCTATGATCGTCAGCCCAGTGGCGGGGAAGCGTTGCTGGGTAGGCAAAGGCAAGGCGAGAGCTTGCACACACCGAGAACACGTATAGCTTGTCAGTCAGGTATCGCTTGATGGAGCTAAGTCCTTTTTATCGTGCACGGATAACGTGGTTCGGAGTCTGGGACGAGAAAACTCGAGCGTTTGGCACAATCCAGCTTTGGGCTCCTGGTATTTGATCAGCCAACCAGATGGGCTTTCGGGAATACCGAAAAATTCCCGGGACCATAATATGTCCAGCAAAGTGAGTCTGAGGTTAGCAAAGCATCTCCGCACATGCCTCTGCCTTCGCGGCGCAGCACCAAAGGGGCAGGCGGTGGGGCTGAATCTGCCGCGACGTCAACTGACAACCCGCCCTCCTCGCAGCTTTCAACAACGCGCCCGCAATCACCACCAACCGGAGCCCCAGTCCGCTCTCCACACGGCTCTGTCACTGCCATGAGACACTGCCAGGCCTCATGTCTCGACATGGCGGCGCGACATCATCCGGTCCGCGCAAGGGGCCGCGATGGTCCCATCTCCGTCTGCCGAGCGGCTCCGTCTACGATCGCGCACTAGCCGCCGAATCTCCAGGCTCCCCGGGGAGCTCCTCGACGCACTCGACGGTCAAGGAGCACAAGCTGCGCCGGCTCGAGCGGTATTGCCATGTCGTCGTCAACGAGGGCTATGCAAAAGACGAGGTCCTGCTCAACCTCGACCTCGTCGGCTCCGACATCAAGCCTGGCTCGCTCGTGTCCATTACGCCGCTGCGGGGCGACTCTTCGAGGGCCTCCTCGGCGGCGTATGGCAGCTTGAACAAGCAGCCAGTCGCTGACCATGGCGATGGCTCCAAACCGACGCTTGGCGGCCATAGCGAGCACGACTGCGCCCACAGCAGGTTCATTTTTATCGCGAAGGACATGCCCAAAGAGCTAAAGGCCCGCCAGCCCGACGTCGAGGTTTACGTCGTCAAGCACATCGCCGACGCCTTTGGAATCAAGAAGGGCACCCAAGTGTTGCTAACCCCTGTAAGCGCTTGCCCTGACCCGTCCGCTGCCCCTAGCTAACCATCTCCAAAGGTAGACAAGGACCGCCCCGCGACAGAGGCGACGCACGTCGAGCTGACATTCAAAGACCAATATATTTCAAGGGCAGACATGTGGAGGCTTACGGCGGGCGAGCTCACGCAGCGAACCGTCTACAAGGGGCAGTCGATCCTATTCTTAGGCACCATCAAGGCGCAGGTCACCGCAGTCTTCGTTGAGGGCAAAAAAGTTCACTCGGCCTTCTTTGTGCGCGATACCCGTCCCATCTTCCGCAGTGAGTCCGCGAGATATGTCTTGTTCATCCAGATGGCAAGGGAAATGTGGGACTTTGACTCGGAGAGCTCGGGTGAAATCATGTTCGACAAGGTGGTCAATGGGTTTCTGCCCGCCATGTTCAAGCGATGGGTATTTCTCAAAGTCAAGCACCTCGTCAGCATCGTCCTCTTTGCCCGCGTCGAGTACGACACAGGCCTCAGCAATGAGCTCGCCAGCAGCGCCTTGCGCTGCGACTATTACACGGGTATCCAACCGTCGGGCAACCGCCGGCCTTACAAGGACTTTTACCGCGTCGTTGTCAGCCAAATGGCCAGCGGGGAATGGACAAAGATCCTTTACCAGCTGAAGCGCGAGTTCAACTTTTTCCGGCGCGACATCAGCCTGCACCATCAAATGTCCGGCGTTACCTTTGGCCCATGCTTTGAAGAGAAGGGGGCCAGGGATGGCGCCTTGAACAGGGTCAAGGCCGAGTCCTCCTTATCCATCCACGGAAATGTGCTCGAGGCGATTAACCTTGCTGCTTCGCAGTTTGCTCATGACTACATCGACAGAGACCTCAAGCGCACCGGCATCTCAATCGCCGTCATCACCCCGGGACCGGGCGTTTTTGAAGTCGATTACGAGACTTTACGAAGGACGACGGAGGCGCTGGTTGGCAACGGCATCGGCATCGACCTGATCTGCATGCCCCGGATGCCCCTCCACTCTACGCCCCTTTTCAAGTATCGAAACCCCCAATATTCTGAAGATGGACCCTCGGGTCCCGGGGCTACCTTGTCTCGATCATTCCACAGCCACGACAGTACTCCGAATCAGCCGACTCCTATTGTCGGAAGCTACCAGTCCATGGCGTCCTCGTTCTCGCCCACGAAAGCCTCAACCGTCGTCCGCCGCATTGAATCGTTGGCTCTCACCGCAGCGAGCGAGGAGTGGTGCTATGCATTGCCGCAATGGCTTCACGTGTCGTTCTGGACAGGCGCATCCGACGAGGCCTTGTCTTACGCAGGCATCGCGCTGACTGTTTCGAACCAGGTTGAGCAAGACGATGAGGATGAGTTCAAGATTCGCTGTCGCATGTACGACTTGCAAATGAGGAGCGTCCTGGATGTCAACGAGATCGAAGCAGCCCCACTGCAGGCAGACGCCCACTACCCGGCCCAGGCGATCGATGCCAGCCCCGCCTCGAGACGTCGCCAGGACCGGCTGGGCGATGTCCTGTATACGCCGAACTGCCGTGTTCCGGAGTCCCTTGTGGATAGTGTCTTGGGGATTCAGAAATTCGTGCCCGACAGGCTGGTCCGGCCGGGGGAAAAGTCTGTGTGGAAGCAGCTCCACGAGTTTGACGATTCGCGGAGCCGCCTATCAGCTAATAGGCAATTTCATCAGTCAGCAAGGCACAGGACTGAGTTGGATGATGTGGCTCGTAGGCCGCAGGTGGAGGATTCCAGCATCTTGGGATCATCCCTCCCCGAACGGAAAGCAGTGTCTCATGCGCCAGTTTCTAGGAAGTTCTCTCTGACCCCTGCTGAAGCGGAGACGCCTGTTGTGGCAGCCGGAAAGAAGCCTCTCGACCCGCCCGTCAGCGTAGCAAAAGCAGTCGCTCCGCCCAAGTCGCTCAAGCCGCCCAAGTTCATGAGACACATCAGCCTGGGACAGCGTGGCTTTGGCATTGCCGCCCCCAAAGTGGCAATTGCAGAGGTAAAGGCAGAGACGGTCAGCGCCTCCGTCGTTGGCACAGGAGACCTGCGGCCGCCCTCTACTCCGCGATCCGTCTCTGAACTCCGACCGTCGACCCCGCAGACAATTGTCAGCCAGTCGTCTCCTTTGTCTGCGCAGCGGCCCAGATCAGAGACTTGTGAGTCCGTGACCGACGGTTTCTTTGCGACGCCGAGCATACCCATCACGAAACGGGACGGGCATGCCCAGGTCACCCTGACGGCCAGCCAACTCATGCCGCCTTCACTGGCTTGGCAGTCATCCGGCGTTCGACGAGACCGGCATCACGACAGCGAAATTGGTTACTCGAATGCGTTGCGGGCGGAAGATGCGCAGAAGGTATATACTAGTAAGCTGCGCGCCGGCGTAGTCCCCGAGCTGCCATCGACGCTCTCCTCCACAACCACCATCACCCCATGGCTGAGCCTGCTGAATCCATCCAATCCTGAGCGCCATCGCATAGACGACACGGTACTGTACAGCCGATGGCAGCACGTGTTTCCCAGGACGTCGGACATGAAGGTGCAAAGGTGGAAGACGTTCTGCTGCCCTGCGGCCGTGCCTTTAACGACGGAATACTTTCCTTCAAAGGCTCAGTTCGATGCCGAGTATCAGCGCCATCCGTACAATGTCGATCAGAACCTCGACGACGAAATGGCTGATGAAACGCGGACTCGCAAAGAGTTTATAAGGGAACTCATCAGCATGCGCTTCTCGCAAGGCTTTCAGGTCGTCGTCGGGCCATCCGTCGCGCGGGCTTTTGGCCAGAAACTCATCAAAGTGGCCGACGTCTTTTCCCGCGACCAGCCTCTCGACGACGGGACCAGCTTGTTTATGTCCGTCGGAAATACCATACACCAACTTTCCTGCATAAACGGAACTGAGGTCGAGGTCACCATTTACGTGCGCAAGCCAACGCAGCCCTCCGTGTCGTCACTGGGGTTTTCTCCAATATACAAGCCGGCAATCCGGACTCTGCTCGACTCCCAGTACGAGACCAGGCACATTGATATTCTAGCGCCCAATCCGGAACGAAACTGGAATACTATTGACTCCTACCTCGCTGGTCATCATGAGGAGATGATGGAAAGCTTGAGGTTCTGGCGTGCGAGGTTTGTGCTCATCCCCCTCAGCCCAAAGCACCCGTCGATTCAGAAAACGCAAACGGGCGACAACCCCGAAGAACTCCGAATCGAAGGGATCAAGCGGCTGGCTCAGCTGTGGCAGAAAAATCGCTTTTTCCCGCCGTCGGAGAAACGGTTTCAGACCCGGGACAACCGACAAAACCCTCTGGACATTGTTTATAAGACAGAAGATCCATCTGTGGTTATTGCCGCCGAACTCGAGACACTGCCGCTTCTGGAAGGCCTAGAAGGAGTCCATCGCAAGGGCAAGCTCGTGACGAGAAAGGAGCGTTTTCAAAAATCCCACATCAACCTCGCCGCCCTGGCCGAGGCAATGCAGCAGCCGGTGGAGAATGGCGGCGTGCCTCTGCGAAATCGACGTTGGCATCTTCGTCTGCACAACGCCGCCTTTATCGGATCCGACATGACCACCTGGCTGCTGGACAACTTTGAAGACCTTGCGGATCGCGAAGAGGCGGAGCAGCTGGGCAATGCTCTGATGGCTCCGGACGATGTCAAGGGCAAGGACAGGGACAAGGACGGCTCGGAGACCCGAAGCGATAAGGACAAGGGCTTGTTCGTTCACGTGGAGAAGCGGCACAAATTCCGAGATGGCAATTACTTCTACCAAATCGCCCATGACTTTGCGCGGCAGCAACCCGGCTGGTTCAGCTCGAGGCGGCGAGACGCGTCTGTGCCGGCGACGCCCATGTCAGAATCCGGAGCCCGGGACTCGCCCCATGGCGGCTTTCCCCGCCCGCCCGGCTCTGCCAACGAGGGACAGTCACCGGCCTCGACTTCGGCCACGCCCACCTTTGGCACGGTGCACGGAGCCAATAACCGTCCTCGGGTCGTGCTGAGCAAGATGATCAAGTACGACACTGATCCTCGCAAGCGGTCGTACCGTCCCGAACGGATAGACCTGCACTATGACCGCCTCCATAACCCGGACAACTGCTTCCACATACGCATCGACTGGATGAACGCGACGTCCAAGCTCGTCCAGGACGTGATTGAAAGCTGGGAGAGGGAGGCCAGTCAGTACGGTCTGCGCCTGGTCGAGGTTCCCATCCACGAGGCAAGCAGGATCACCGAATCGAATCCGTTCCGGAAGCCCTACCCCATCAAGCTCGCCGCCCGACCCCCGGACGAGAAACCGGAGGCTTACTACGACCCGAACTCACTGGGACCGCAGATTGCGCCGAGCAAGCACTTCTACCAGACGGCCATACTCCGGAGCTTTGACTTTGTCCTCGACCTGGAGGCGGCATCTAACTTCCCGAGCAACGTGGATGTGCGATACTCCTGGGGCAAGCCCGACTACCAGTATACGCAGTTCATCCACCGCTCTGGCGTCCTCCTGGCCCAGATCACCCACGAAGGCAACTTCCTCGTCCTGGCGAACCGGCTGTATAATAAGAGAGTTGTGGGCGCCGTGCGGGACAAGGAGGTGCGTGTCGTGGGCACGGCCGACCAGCCGCACCTTGACCGGGGCGGCGGGCGTTCCATGGGCATCGCGGGCTTCAGCACCTACAACCTGCCCGAGCCCACAACCATGGCGTCGCCCCTGGTGCGCCCGACGTTCCACCGCTTCTCCCCCGTCGCGCCCTCGGCCGAGGCTGCCCAATCGCCCAAGCCGCCCGCCGTGCGCGCCCACCCAGAGGGCCTCAAGGACGAGCTCGAGATGTTTTGCGACGACCGGGCGGCTCTCGACGCGTTTTACAGGGAGACGCTTGAGAAGGGCAAGCGCGCCGGCGGCACGCCCTCGTCGGCGGCGGCGGCGTCCGCCCTCGAGCCCGTCCCGGAGGCTAGCATCCCCTCGCTGGGCCTCCCGCCCGGCGTGCTCGGCGGTGTGAACTCGGGCGCGGGCGGAGCCGCAGCCGGCAGTGGCGCCGGGGAGGCGGGAGAAGGAGCAGCGGCAGCCGGCGGGAGCAGTCCCGCGGCGGGCAGCGTGCGGATCGGCAGTCCCACGGTGTTGCTGCGGAGGGGGAGCTTGCAGTTTGACGGCTTGGGGCTCGGGTCCAGGGGTAACAAGTAAGTCGTCGACGCATTGAGATTCTGGCTAGCTGGTTGGAGCCTCTTGACTTCTCCTTATGCTCCTTCTATTTTCACTATTTTGCTTCTTGCCCCCTATCTATCTGACACTAGTCTCGAGCAAGCGGGGGCGAATAGTCCATGCCTCGCGCGGAAATCAAAAGTCATCCGAGGCGTATTAAAATCCTGATATCGTGACGGCATCGTGCAGGGTGTGAGCGAGGAAGCAGAAACAAAACTCGGACAGGCACGTGCAGAAGACTGCAATTGAAGACGGCCGTGCTACTTTGCAGGGCAACAACTTCTTCATCTTGATTTTCATATCTTGCATTCATTTCTCTCTTCTTCTTTACACCCCAAACACTCTCCGCACCGCCGCGACAACCCAACACCGGGCCCCTGCCGCGCGAGCACATTTGCTGCTCCCCCTCTCCACATCCAGCGTATGCTATTAAATTGACAAGAAGCGAAGACGGCGACGAAAGGCGACGAAAAGAAAGTCATGGATAGGGGCAAAGGGAAAGAGGGGGTCAAAGACCGAGGCGTGACAAGAAGACGAGGGCGAAAGAAGATGGAACAAAGCACGGGTCGAGTCGGAAAGAATGACCGCAAATAGCGCGAGCGGCGTCGATTTGCGCGTCGTGAAAGGTAGAATGAATCCAAGACAGGAAGCGCAGAGGACCGAGGGAAGCAATCACCAGAGCCCCTCCCTCTACCGCAATGGAGCGCGACGTGCTGACATGACTATGTGCAGGCGAAGATGGCGTGGGATGGGACAATTACAGTCGCCTCTCCAAATCGGCACGGCCCTGGATGCTGGAATCGAAAAGGGAAAAGGCGCGGGTATTAGAAGGTAGATATTCAACGCAACCGCGCAAGAGCACGTAGGCCTCGTCACGCCCAGGTCCAAATGTCGGCATTACCCGGCATTACCCAGAGCTGCTCTGTTGCTCGTTGGTGGCTGAGTCGGGATAATCTAGACGCAGTGTCAGCAAGCCAGCAAATTCCATCGTCGTTCGAGAACAAAGCCCCCGTTTCCACACAGCAAGGAAGCGACGAGACATACAGAAGGAGCAGACGGCAATAATGGCGTACAAGCAGATGAGGAGGAAGCCCTCGAGCCAATGGCTCTTGCCATCGCCAATGAGGTAGTTGGTCAAGAGGACGGCGACAAACATGACGGCGACCTGGAAGAAGTCGAAGCTGAGGTTCATTTGGTCGTTGCCCTTGCCCCATCCGATGACGACGAGCAGGGGAATCAGAAACAGCGCGACCTGCATGCTAGAGCCGACGGCGACGCCAATAGCAAGGTCCATCTTGTCCTTGATGGCAACGGTGACGGCCGTCGCGTGCTCGGCGGCGTTGCCCACAATGGGCAGGAGAATGAGGCCGACGAACTCGACCGAGAGCGGGCCGTCGTGGGTGACGGAGTCGATGGAGTCGACCATGTACTCGGCGCAGAGGGCGATGATGGCGGTGGAGCCGGCGAGGGTGGCGAGGGCGACGATAAAGTGCAGCTGCGGCTCCTCTTCGTCATCGTCGTCATCGCCGTCCTTGTTTAGACGCGGCGGGTTCATGAGCATCCTCGACAGCCGCTCGTTCTCGGACTGATGGGGCATGCCGTGGCCCATGAGGGAGCCGGGCATGGCGAAGCCCTGGCGGATGGCGCCAGAGCCGAGGCTGGCGCGGCTCCAAGGTTTGGCGGGCACCTTCTGGCCCTGCTCGCTGAAGACGGTCTGGTGCGTCTTGAGCTGGAAGAGCAGGTAGGCGGCGTAGACGAGCAGGAGGATGACGGCGGTGCCGCGGGAGAGGGCGGCGACCTTATCGGGGCCCGTGTCCTGGGCGGCATCAAAGACGGAGGGAACGATAACGGAGGCGGCGGCGAGGGCGAGGAGCGAGGCGGCCGTCTGGGCGACGGTAGTGTTGAAGAACTGCTCTTGGCGGCGGAGGCCGCCAAAGAAGAAGCAGCAGCCCATGACGAGCAGCAAGTTGGAGAGGATGGAGCCGATGAGGGACGTCTTGACAATGGCGACCTTGTTGTCGTTGAGGGCGATGACGGCAACGATGAGCTCGACGGCGTTTCCAAACGTGGCGTTGAGCAGGCCGCCTAGGGTCTCGCCGGTGCGCAGGGCAATCTCCTCGGTGGCAAAGCTCAGCATGGCGGCGAGGGGCACGATGGCGACGAAGTTGACGACGAAGACGACGACGCGGCCGACCGAGGGGACGTAGTTGAGGGCGATGCCGACGGGGGCGGCAATGATGAGGACGTTGATCCACGAGCTGAGAAAGGTCCTCTGGAGCTGGTTAGCGACGGTAAAGGGCGTCTTGGGCTGGACATGGCGGATCAAGCCGTTGTTGTCGCTCGCGCCCGACTTTCTCTCCTCGGTGTCGTCGGGGGCGGAGTCGTGGGCCTGGGCGGGCAAGCCGTTGACGGCCGTGGTGCTCTCGTCCTCGGGCCTTCTGTTGCGAAGGCCTGCGGCGTTGAGGGAGCGGTGCGAGGGCGACTTGGCCTCGCTGCCGGCCCTGCTGCCGGACCTGGCATACTCGCCGGGCTGTTTGGACGCGTCGGGCATGAGGTTTGTGGATTCGAGGCCGCTGGGCATGGCGATTCTGGGCGGGGACGGGTCGGTAGCGGCGTGGGCCAAAGGCTCGACGGGCTGATGCTCGAGGTTACGAGCGCTCCAGGTCTCTGCGCGCGCCGCCCTGTCGCCGCCCCAAGTGACGTGCCGGAAGGGGTTCCAGGTCTGGTCGGAGCTGGAGCGGCTGACGGTGTGCGCCTGGCGCTTGTTTCTGAAGTGATTGACTGCCATGGCGGGCGGCGCATCGGGATGATTAGCGGCTGATGGGCGTTAAGCGGAAGAGGGGGGAGACGGGGAAAGGAGGAAAAGAGACGAGCGTCATGGCAAGGCAAAAGAAGAGCGGAGTGGGACGAATGAGGTGTGAACTGTGCGCTGTCCATGGATAACGCGGCACCGGCTGCGGCGACCAAGGAACAGGCCGAGCCACAGCTTGACGACGCGCCAATCCAATTTCATTTTTCCTCCTTGTTTCTCGCCCGCTCTCTGGCCGTGGATGACGGGGAAATGAAGAGTAGACACTCACACGTCGACATGGCGAGAAGCGTCGTCGACAGTTTGTTTCGTTTCGTGGCCGCTCGCCTGGCAGGGTATCCGAAAACGGAAAGGAAGATGACGTCGAGCTCGACGCCCCCCATGCGCCCGCTGTTCAGACTCGGCTCTTGGTGCACGGCGTCGCCCACCAGCAGAGCACCCCCTGTCCCCGGGTGCCTCGCAGCTCCCGTCCGTCTGTGTTTGTATTCGCCCGCTCGTCAGTGGCTTGCCGATTGGGGGCTGGAGAGGCGCCGCAGGGGGTGCGAGATCTTGGGCGGCGATCGGGCTGCAGGGCCACGGCGCGGCAGACGATGGACGCTTCGGTTCGTGGTCGAGCAAAGAAAGATGGCTGATGGGGGGGGTGGGAGGCCAAGAGATGGCCAAGAGGTGGCCAAGAAGTGGTGGCCAAGATTTGTAGGTATGGGAAATGAGCTCTGCAACCAATTCCAGCCCCTCTCCAAACAAACAAAACACCAACTACCTGGCCGCGTCTATTCTTTCCCCCTTTCCTCTCTGCTTCCTTCTCACTCTCTTTTCTTTTCCCCTTTATTATCCCATTTTCCCTCCCCAGCAGGCAGAAGAGAAAATCAGGCAACGGAAACAAAGGTAAAATCAGCCTCTCTCCCCGGTCTTGGCTTCCCCATGGGCCCGCCCCCCCCCTCCCCCCACCAAGATCCGTCCCTTGGCTCTCCCGACCCCTGCAGGTACCAAGACAGATCAGATCAGATAAACGACACCTCCATCTTCTCCACCACTCCCTCCTCCACCCTTCAACGCCCTCTTCTTGATCCCATGGAGCACTCAGCGTCTACGGCACATGCACACGCTCCTCCTTGTCCCGAAAATCTCCCATCAATTGGCCTCGCCTATCCCCAGGGGCGCCAAGGTATCATTTGAAAGCACCCAAAAGACTCCCCCCAAATCATCAACCTGAAGCAAGATGGCAGCAAGCAAAGGCCAAGCCAGAAGCCCTTCCCAAGTGAAAATGAGCAACGCCCTCCCCAATGTCCTCGTCCTCCCAGACGCCTCTAAATCCAGTCCCCGTCCAGTTCTGCCTCCTCGCTCGGCGCCACGCTCTGCTTGCGCGGCCGTCCTCGTTTCCGCGGCTGTGAGCTGGATCGCGCCCGTTTCTTGCGTCCGCCCGGCGTCGCCCCTCCTTTGCGCTTCCTGCCCCGATCTGGTCCTTCTCCCTCGTCCCCGGCCTCGCTCGGTGTCGCCGGCCCGTCCACGCCCATTCCCTCGTCTTCGTCCGCCACCTTGAACTCCTTGTCCACGCTCATCAGCTCCACAAACTCTCTGCACTTGCGCGCCATTTCCTCTTCACTCTGCAGTCCCTTCACGTGCGCCGCCACTTCTTCCCAGATCTTGTCCCCGTGAACGCCTTGCACCTTTGTCGGCGTCTTGTTCAGGTCCTTTGCCAGCGCCTTGGCCTTGCTGTCATGCCGGCTCGTTCCCATGCCGTACAGCTTTCGGATATGCGTCCGCGCCTCCCAGACCAATAGCAAAACCATCGATGCCGCCGCCAGTTGGCGCAGTCGTCGGGGCTCCACCGCGAACTCTAGCCCGGCGCCCTTGCATTCCACGGTCTGCCCTTCGGCCGGGGGTCCCTCCGCCCATGTTGCTCCTCCCGCCGTCCCGGCTGTAGTGTCGCTTGCGGCCGGCACCTCACTCGGAGGCAGTTCGTCAATGTCCATCCGCACGTTGAAGACTTCCGACTCGATGGCCTGCGCAACCGTCGCCCCCGTGCTGGCCACAATCTTCTCCATCGTGTTCACTGCGCTTTGCACCTCGCCCACCGTTTGGTAGTCGAAAAAGGCTACGTTCTCAACAATGAACCTAGTGAAGCCAACGTGATGTGGCACCTCGCCTGCCACATCCAGCTTGCTCAGGTCAAAGTCCACTTGCCCGCACAGCTTTTCCAGGAAGCGTTGTCTGCTCTTCATCTTGCTAATCTTGAGCACTTCCATCAGCAGATGCAGCTTCGATTGGAACGGGTCCACGGTGGCGCCGTGTTCATCCTTGACCACGTCTCGCTGGTACGCATATGCCGACTGCACCGCCTTGACGTACTCTCTCTCCAGGACTGTCTCGTGCTTTTCGTGAAGCGCGCGGTGCTCCATGTAGGCGAGCTCTGCAATCTTTCGGTTGGCCGACGTCTCCAGCGTGATCAGGGTCACGCCCGTCTCCTTGGGATGGGTCAGGCCTTGGCGGTTGATGCTGCCCAGAACCTCCATGGCCAAAAACGCATGTTCGTCCTGGCTCCCCAGCGCAATCCGTGTAAAGTCCTTCATGAACCGCTGGGTCGTGGCGCTTGCAACGTCGTCAAAGTTGGTCCCGCCCATAACCGTCAGCTCCTTTTTCTTGTCTCCAGACCCAGCCTCGACTCCAGCCTCGGACCGCTTCTCTTCCGTCACAAGGAATTCCTTGAACGACCGGAGGATCAGCGTCTCCAGGATCGGCACCCGGTCCTGAAACACCTGCTGAAAGGCCGTGTAGACCTTGGCCAGGACGTAGTTGCGTGGCCACGACTGGCAGACCAGTCCTATTGCTTCGATGGCTGCCTTTCGAGCCTCCAGGGACTGGGGTGCAGAGGAGAACGGCGAAAGGGTGTCAACTATCAAACGAGGAACCGAGTCTCCCTGCCAACGAGGAAACTTGTCCCTGAAGATTTGCAGCTGCTGATCTAGGTCACAGTGCTTGCCGACACTTCCCACAATGATCGCGTAGGCGCAGAGATGGTTGAGTCTTTTGTTGTCCAGCGGCCCCTTGCCCAGCTTTTGAATGCCCATCAGACTCGACGCGACGAGATTTGCCAGAGGGGCGAAGTCTTTGAGCAACTCGCAAACGGCTTGCGCGCAGGCAATCAAGTCGTCCAAGGCGCCGCGCGACGAGATTTTCCCGATCCCTTTGAGAAGTTGGAGGCGAACCTCGGCGAGGAACTCTGAGTGGATCGTCGGCAACTGTGGCAGCACCCTTTTGTATATGACAGTCACTGCCCGAAACGCAGCCAGTTCATCGCGGCCAGTGAAGCTCGCCAGCTGTGGCTTGAGAAGACGAATTTGTTCCAAGTTGAACAGTTTCGGGTCGGCCTTGGCGAAGATGGTGAGGACTTGCAAGGCATCGCGTCCGGAGGGAACAGTCGTATCCTCGGAGTCGGGGTTATCAATGGACCCAAACATGGTCCCGACCAGCCGTGAGCAAACGGAAAACGGTCCTTCTAGAGATCTGTTCTGCGGCCTGAGTATCGTCTGAAACACCTTGTCGAGAACCTCGGTGACAGTCCCCGTCTTGACCGTTTGGATGATGAGCGCCACGTGTTCCGTGAGCGAAGTCTCGAACGCTGCCGTGTTTTCGTTGGAGTAGAAGGGCGCGAACCAAACTTCCTCAATCATTTGCCTCGAGAGGTCGCGCACTCCTTCGTCTGGGTCCTGAACGCGGCGAAGCAGCCCATTTGCTATGGCACTCCGCAGCGCCTTGCTTCGGTTGCGGAGGTAGATGTCACGAGCAAGCTTCATGGCTCGTTTCCTCACCCCGACACCGGCGTCCTGGAACCTCTCGATGATTTTAGGCGTCAGGGACGACTCAAGGCCGGGTCGCATCCCGATGCAGTTGCCCAGTAAGCCGAGCGCCGAGTCCCTCACCTGCGTTGAGGAGTCGCTCGAGCAGTCCAGAATCAGTTGAATGACGGTCGAATCGCCATCCAAGATCGAGGGATCCGTCTCCAGAACCTGGTTAATGCTCTTCAGGCTTTTGCTTCGAACAGTTGCCTGGTCGCTAGCCATAGACCCCAGCAGAATGTTGACAATCTTGGTGAATGCTTCGCACAAAGGGGATCGCAGCAGGATGATTGAGTAGGCAAACTTGGCTTGGCTTGCCGTGACTGCTTTGAATGTGTACTCGTTGGATAGCCATTGGCGGTCATCAATCATCATCCTCAGGCGATAAGCCAATCGCCCGAGCTCCATGTCGCGTTCGCCGTCGTCCTCTTGAAGAGAGTCGTAGCCGGCATGAATCTTGCTCCCCCAGTCTGTGATGAGATGCGAGACCACACTGGCTAGATGGGCGTCCTCGGAGCAACGCCTCTGCAAGTATTCCAACGCAACCCGGTAGGGTCCTGACCAGGCAAGGACGTGCTCGACCTGGCTCTTCTGTTCGAGGACGTGGGTCGCCAGGTCGGAAAGATACTGCGACAATTCGCCCGCGTCACTGCCTTCAAAAGAACTCGCGGTCCTCTTGACGTGCGATCGGAGGCGTGAAATCGCGGCGCTCATAGCTCCCAGCAATTCCAGCGCCATGTTCTTCGCCGGCGCAGCAGTCTTGCCCGCCTCGAACAGCTGTACCATCATGAACATCAGGAGCCGCAGCAGAAGCTCGGCCGACGGCCAGTCGGGTGAGTCGAGGCACGTGGTGAAGTCATCGACGAAGAGGTCCAAGAGATTTCTGTACGGCGTGTCTCCAGACTTTGTAGAGCCTATGGCCCGCTTAACGATGAAGTTAATCACATAGGATGCGTTGCGACTCGCCGCCTCGTTCAATGGCGCTGCACTTGCTTCCAATTCCTGGACAGCCACGGCATGCTGCTGAGCGCCCTGCTCTTCTGTTGTGATGGTCGATGACGCCTGATTTCTTTTCAAAGGCTGTGGTTCCTCTGCCTCTCCCGTTTCGCCGTCGTCCAGGCTTCGGAGGATGGCAGCCCGCCCGCTTT
Organism: Hirsutella rhossiliensis; assembly: GCF_020360975.1. Lineage (NCBI taxonomy): Eukaryota > Fungi > Ascomycota > Sordariomycetes > Hypocreales > Ophiocordycipitaceae > Hirsutella > Hirsutella rhossiliensis. Next base: position 6,027,933 of record NW_025408669.1, read on the forward strand.
CGTCGTCAATGTTGACTCTCCCAGAGCTTGCCTGAACCAAGCGCATGATGAGCGCCGAAACTGGCTGAATGCTGCCACTATCGGAGAGCTTGAACTGTCTGGAGCTCTGCTTCCCCACAGGAAGTTTCTCAAGCGAGGTCAGGATGTCGTCGATAATACCTTGCCTCTGTTCCGGCTTGATGAGGAAAATCTGGCACAGCATGTCCATGGCGACAGATCGAATGCCATCAAACTTCTGCACACCAATCGCCGAGTCCCTCTCGAAGTAGGCGTTTTCCACGAAGATGAGTTTCGACGCAGTGTACTCGAGTGTGTTGATCACAGACTCCGAGAGCTCGATTTTGGTGACCAGCTCGGCAAGCAAAGCAAACAGCTTCTGGCAGCAGACGAAAGCAGACAAAACGACCTTTTTGTGTTTCTGGACCATCTTGAAGAGGCTCGCGGTCGGCCCTGAGTTTCGGAGCTCCACCAGCGGAATGACCAGATCTCCCGTCACAGCCTTGAAGAGATCAACGCATCGTTGGATAGTCGCCTCAGAGTAGATCTGCTTGTCCTCACGGCCGCCTGAAAGTATTCGCAAGCATGTGCGTGCAGCTTTGAGCGCCGTCTCAAGTTCGGATAGTTGTCGTATCCAGGACTCCAGGGCGCCCTCGTCCCAGCTTTCGTCGACACGCATCTCCAGGTCATCCACTTGCTTCAGGCTCGAGTCACTCAGCTTCATGATGCTAATTAGATTCTCCAGAGGGACGCTGTTGAAGCATTTCAGGCCAATCACTTTCTGAATCGCGCCATGCATCTTCTGTTGGGTTGCGGATGTCATGGCAGGTTCCTGGTCAGTCGTAAGAGCCACAATGTGCTCAGCTCCAGGCTCCATCGCCAAGGCGTTTCCCACAGCCGTAAAAACGGTCCGAAGCAACGTTTCGAGTGCTTCCAACGCAGCCTCGCTCCTCTGGCGCTGGTCGAGGCTCGTGACGGTGACGCCCTGGCCGTGGGCGAAGTCTTGGTTCTCGTTTCGCCGGACTGAGAGATTATGCGGAGCATCTAGCGACTCGGTAACTTCGATATACTCCTCCCTTTTGATGTTTGCCGCAGGTAGCTCAATACTGAATGCGGGAATCTTGCCGCTCGTGGGCGATTGGTCTGCGGGCGTCGCCGTGCGGCTTGTCGAGGTCGGGACCTTGGCTTCAATCGTGGCCTGAGCTTCGACCGACACTTTGGTTTCGGGCAGGGCTTCAGCCTCGACCGGGACCTTGGCCTCGATCGTGAGCTCTTGCTGAGCGGGTGCCGTCTTTAGCTCCTGCGGCTGGTCCAGGCCCACGTCGACATATGATGCCGGGTCCAAGGTCCTTCTAGAGGGGATGGCCACCTCTATCCTAACCGATGGAGACCTATACGTCTCGCGCTGTTCTGGACGAGCCCCGTGTGCCTGTGACGAGGTAGTGGAGCCGTGTGACGGGGATTCCTTGCTCGGTCTGGGAGGTTGGTACGTCTCGCCGTTGACAAGCTTGGGGCTCACGGTGTTGGCTTTTGTCGATTTGAAGAAGCTCCCGACTTTATCGTAAACGCTCTTCGTGATCGGGGACAGGCCTTGCGACAAGCTGCTGCCGGGGGGTGCGTGGGACAGGCCCGCAGGCACCGCTGGAAATTTGCTGCGAACAGTCAGTAGATGCCGAGACGCATACGCGCGCGTGCCAATACGAACTAGTGGGTTCTCTGCGACGGCTTAAGATCATGCAGCACGTAGTCGGCAGTCTGCTTCAGGCTCCTCGACCCTTGCGGATGAGTCGTGGCTTCGCTATTCACTTTGTCATATTCATCTCGCGGGAAGAGATCGGAGATGCGCAAGGCAGGCGAGCCTGATCCGAGGCTGGGGTCTGGAATAATATCTGAACACCGGGGTCAGGCCATGTGCTTTCCCCGGCCGGACTCTGGCGGAGGCGTGCAGTTACTGACCGGGAAGAAAAGGGACAGTCGAGGTCTGCGGGGAAAACGACAAGGACTCTTGCAGCGTGAACGGTCGCGATATGGAAGAATGGGGTTGCGCCGAGCCCTGGTAGGCATCGACCCCATTTGTCGGACCATTTGCGTTTTCTTGCTGCATATCTGCCATATTGTCGGTCGTCACAATAGCAGCTCCCACGATTTAGGCATGGCCGATGGGTTTTCGTGGCCGAACAGGTCGCATCGGGGACTCGGCACGGCACAGCAAGTGAATCGGCTGGGGCTCCGTGGAAGAGACGGGTGGGACATGAACAGCGTCCTCTGGGCGTGTGACCCCGAAGGCTCTTGAGGACAGAGATGTGCCGTCAGGGAAATGCGGTTGCTCGGCGCATCGTTGGTCCGGCGTCGTGCTTGATTCACGGAAGGTGACTTCACGAAGCAGCAGCCTCGCGCATGCCTTCCTCGAGGTGGACAATCGATAGTTGGAGTGGGTCCCTGCATAAAGCTCCCGACCACTGAGCAGCGACGCCGCCTTGCCTCATGAGGCACAGCCCCACTGTACCTTGTTGCCGCCACATGCAGCTGTCCGCTGCAACGTATTCCGGTGAAGCAGCGGAAGCATGCCCTGGGGGTTTGCAGCAGCTGCAAATCACTTCCACCCACTCAAAGGGAACAGACGAGAGATCCCAAGGCCAAGCGCGGCGCTTGGCTCTGCACAAGAAGCTCGAAGATGGCTCACGCTTACCAGGCAATCCAGCCATGACCCAGCCGCGAATCGACGAAGATGAAGCCAAACCCCTCCGATTTCTCCTCGAGACGAAGGCGCAATCAAACGGGCTATATACAGCGTGAGTTCTCGGCTCTAGAGCATCGCCCGCAGCCGGTGTCCCAGTTGGGGCTGAACCTGCAAATCACCAGCACAGGCTCGGCGACGACATACACCTCGATGCAACACGAGCACATGTCTCATTGTGGAAATCGTCCTCTCTCCCCATGCTCGCATACTGCTTGTGAGCACGAGAGCGACTGAGAGGTTGCTTTCTTGGTATTGGGTCTTCTCGGATCGTGTCCCTAGGCAGTAGCACCTGCAACTTCCGGGATCAGTGCGTACTCGGCGTCTGCGCTCTTCTCGTACTCGGCCATGTCCAACGCCACAATGACACTCTCGCGGACTACCTTCTCCTTGTCCTGCAAAAAGCTTTTCAGGGTCTCTTCAACACCCTCCTCCTCGCCCAGGCTGCCGAGGGCCTCGGCAGCCTCGTGCCGGACCATGCTCGCCTCGTTTACATCGCTCAATGCCTCGGTGAGAGCGGGGATGGAAGCCGGGTGTGACAGCTGCCCGAACACAAAGGCGATCTCATGCCGGAACAAGGCCGACTCGTCCTTGAAGCCCTTGGCCAGTGCATGGACTGCAGGGACCGCCGTGGGCGCATCGGGGGGCGAGGCAAAGTCTCGGAGAGCAAACATTGCACGGTATCGCAGGAACAGCGGCAGGTTGACATCCACAAGCTGCTTCGCGAGGTCGTCGACGGTTTTCTCTGACTCGGGCATGGGAGGCGCGGGATCGATGGAGGCGAAGTCGCTAACTCGAGTAAGCCAACGTGCACGTAGAGCGCCAGGGTAAGACGGCCAACCTTTGTCGCAGCTTCTCCTGCAACCTCTCCTCGGAATTCTCCCAGTGTATTCTGTCGATGGCGATCTCGCAAGTCTCCTTGACGACAACGTCCTCGCCCTCGCGATCCCGGAAGTGCTCCAGCAGATCCAGGTCGTCGGCCCTTCCAAGGGCGCCCAGAGCCTCGGCGGCCTCGTGCCGGCACATGGGGTCCTCCTGCAGATCGGAGAGGACACGGCGCAGCGGATCCACGGCGGCGCCGTTTCCGGTTTGCCCCAAGCAGTAGGCTAGCTCGTGCTTGAGCAGCGCGGATGGCGACGCAAAAGCAGCCGCGATGGCATCGATGGCGGCGATGGCAAATTCGCCTTCGGACGTCTTGGCCAGGTGCTTGAGCGAGAAGAGGGATCGGAACCGAACCGGCAGGGGCGTGGATTCGGAGCAGAGGCTGTCTCGGAGGCTCTTGATCGTAGCGTCAGCCATGATGTTGAATGGGGCGTGTCGCAGCTGCAAGTACCGAGTCGGGCGAGTCCAGCTCTGCTCACTTTCCGCGCGCATGTCCGAAGGTCGGGGCGCAAGAAAATTTAGGAGGGGCACTCAACCCCGCTACGACCACCCTTGCTCCACCCAGCTTACTTCATAATTGCCATTAGACTCCCCACCGTCAGATCCCATGGGAAGCGGAAAACCACTTCATTTGGTTCCATGGTCTAACGGTTATGACTGCGGATTCTGATTCCGCCAGCGAGGGTTCGACTCCCCCTGGAACCTATCTTTTTACTGATCCTGCCGCGTTTCGGTGTTGAGCGGTCCCCCTTTTTGCTTCTTCCTCGTCTCTGATCCGCTTACGACGGTGCCGAGGCGTGTCTTTGTTGGTTTTGCTATTCCAGCCAGCCCTTCCATCACTCTCGCAAAGCCTTCCCGGAGGAATAGACTTGGCGCTCGGTCCAGTTGAGAACGGCTACCCTAGAGCCCGTTGCGATTCAGAGATGAACCATTTTGATGTGGCGTTCCCGGATGATCATTTACTTGGGTTGGTCCAATAGAGAACAAGTGTCAGAATGGGGACTAGATGGTTAAGAGGGCCGTTTCAGCTTTTTCTCCAGCAAAAGCCGAAGATGGCGTGGGTGCTGGGAGGGTCAGCCATGACCTCGACGGCCATTATTAATCGTGCACTCCGAGTCGTCATCGCAAACACCAACATCGCCACCGTAAAACACAGGCTCACACAACAAGCACAAAAGCCAGACACCAAGCTCCGACAATGGCCCCCTCACTCGAGGAGCCGGAGCCGATCGCAGACGTTCTCGCGGACCCCGTCAAGCAAAAACCCCAGCTCGTGGCCCCGGAGCCGGAGCACTGCCCCGGGCCCGAGTCCCAGCAGGCCGGCAAGGCCGACTCGTGCGCCGGGTGCCCGAACCAGGCCATCTGCGCGGCGGCGCCCAAGGGCCCGGACCCGGACATTCCGCTCATCTCGGCGCGCCTGGAGAACGTGAGGCACAAAATCCTCGTGCTTAGCGGCAAGGGCGGCGTGGGCAAGAGCACATTCACGTCGCTGCTGGCGCACGCCTTTGCAACCAACCCGGACAGCGCCGTCGGCATCATGGACACGGACATTTGCGGGCCTAGCATCCCCAAGATGATGGGCGTCGAGGACGAGACGATCCACGTGAGTGGGTCGGGTTGGTCGCCCGTCTGGGTCATGGACAACCTAGGGGTCATGAGCATCCAATTTATGCTGCCTAACCGCGACGACGCCGTCATCTGGCGCGGGCCCAAGAAGAACGGGCTCATCAAGCAGTTCCTCAAGGATGTCGAATGGGGCGATCTCGACTTCTTGCTCGTCGACACGCCACCGGGCACGAGCGACGAGCACCTGAGCGTCAACTCGTTCCTCAAGGAGAGCGGCATCGACGGCGCCGTCGTCGTCACCACGCCGCAGGAGGTATCCCTGCTCGACGTCCGCAAGGAAATCGACTTTTGCCGCAAGGCGGGCATCAGGGTCCTGGGCCTGGCCGAGAACATGAGCGGCTTCGTGTGTCCCAAGTGCAAGGGCGAGAGCCAGATCTTCCGCCCCAGCACCGGCGGCGGCCGGGCCCTGGCTGCGGAAATGGGCATTCCCTTTCTCGGAGCCGTGCCGCTGGACCCGCGCATCAGGATGGCCTGTGACTACGGAGAGAGCTTCTTCGACTCGTTCCCGGACAGCCCGGCCTGTGTGGCATTCAAGGGGGTGGTCAAGGGGGTCGCGGCCCAGCTGGGACTTGACGCCCAGAGCGTGTTGCCAGACGACTGAATACAATGGAAATGACGGATCTCCTCCCTCGAACAGTCTAGTTGGCGACCTCCGCGTGCACAGCCTGTCCGGCATGGTCTCCTGGGAGAGGCTGCATGGCCAGCACGTCTTTCGCCTCGCAGCACAATCTCTTCCTCGACTGCTGCTCATGGCCGCCTCACTTGTCACCCTGGCCCAGATGCCAGCTTGCCGGGTATCTCTTCCAGATCTTCGGCCGATTCTATATCAAAGACCCTGCCCACCTCGCTCGTATTCCGCATCAGCTCCTTGGCGCCGGCATATATCATCCTCATATCGGCATTGCAAGTCGACGGAAGATAGTAGAGCAGCACGTACGGCACCGAAATTCGACCATCGGGCTGTATTACACCGCAGAGTTAGCCGCGAGCGCCCAGAGGCTCGGCTCGGCTCGGAACGGAACGCACCAGGGTGAGCGGGTAGCTTAGGAGAACATAGCGAGGCGAGTGGTCCGGGAGATCTTCGCCGATTTCTTCCAGAGACTTGTATACCGTCTTGTCGTCGTCTTGGCGGATCTCGTACGTCTTCTTGTCGATCATGTCTGGGTAGGATGGCGTGCCGCAGTGAGGGTCAGCTAGGTCAGGCTGGCCGGTAGATGGAGCATCCATTGAGATGAAACGCACATATGACTGCCTGGGGATCATTGGCCCTCGAAGTCGTCAGGCGGAATTTGCGCAAGTGGTCCTTGGTCTCCTGAGAGAATTTGTAGAGCCTCGCCTCGGACGCCTTGCAAGCTCTCCGTCAGTTGCGTGCCGGCCGCAGGGGAGGCGGACATGGTACCATCATGTGCAGTCTGGAGTCTCCGAGGCTGAGGTTTGCGCGGGCTGCCTTGCAGGAAGAGGCCGTATCGGACCGTGGTCTTGGGCAGCGTCGTCGCGGATGCTCAGCGGAGGAATAGACTGAAGTGTTTCGGGATTGAGCAACCCGCCGGCCCCGCCAAGCGCCTGCGCAACGGGTATGTACCTGCGGCCATGCACTGTACGAGCGACCCCGCGCTCTGAGTCTGCTAACAGATACCTGTATGGCCAACTACGGCTGCAGGCCCAGCCTGTACCCTCCATCCCAAAGTCATTTTGGCAGTCTCTAGCTTTGATTGCGTCATGAAAACACCCTGGGCAGCCCCCAAACTGGACCCGCATCAAAACGCACCTCGTCCCGATCCGACTTCCTCTTCTACACCGTGTCGGGATCCATGTTTTCTAGGCTATCCCAGGCAGCGAGGCACTTGTCAGGTCCCTCTCCCTCCTCAATTGCCCGGCGGCCGTTGGCCCTTGCGAGGATGGCGCCGGCGAATGAGCGCGGCTCGCGCACCGTCCACACCGCGGCCTGCTTGATCATCGGCGATGAGGTCCTGGGCGGAAAGGTATATGCCCCTGAAAAGCCAAGAACTGAGCGACGCGCGCGCTGACGCTCCCCGAGACAGTTGACGTGGGTTATCCTCGCGCGGACCCGTCCCGATGTTGAGGGCCTCGAGCATTGACAATGGTAGACCAACTCGGCGCACATGGCAAAATGGTGCTTCGCTCTGGGAGTTGTAAGTCACAAATGGCCCATGGCTCGGACGCGTGCTCACCCCGGCCAGAGCCTGAAGCGAATCGAGGTGATCGAGGACGATGAGAGCGAGATTATGGAGGCGGTTCGTCGGATGAGCGATCGTTACGACTTTGTTGTCACCAGGTACTAAGAGCCAGCAGACCTGGGAGCCGCCAGAAACTGACGAGATTCTCCAGCGGCGGAATTGGGCCAACGTGAGCATGCAGCCGCTTCCCCTTGCAAGCAATGGCTTTCCTGACCCAATCGCGGTGCAGGCACGACGACATCACCTATCAGTCCATTGCCAAGGCGTTTAGTCTGCCCCTCAAGCTACACAAGGAGGCGTTTGACAAGATGAAGAAGCTGTCCAAGCCTCATCCTTCCCAGCCCAATTTCAGCTGGGACACCGACTCACCCGCTCTCAAGGCTAAGCTGCGCATGGTTGAGCTGCCGACGGACGAGTCTCGGGACTTGGGCGAGCAATTCATCTTTCCCCACGACGATCTTTGGGTTCCCGTCGCCGTCGTCAACGGAAACATTCATATTCTTCCGGGTGTCCCGAGGCTGTGTAAGTGTCTGTCCATGAGGAACGCGTCTGGCTGTTCTGACGGGACCGCAGTCGTGAAGCTACTTGACGGACTGAAGCCGCACATTCTTCCGAGGCTTGTCGACCCGGAGGGCAAGGGAACCACGAGGGTGTTGATATCAACGCCCCTTGCCGAGAGCGAGATTGCCGCCTATCTCACGGAGCTGGCGGCCAAGGTTGAGCCCAAGGGCGTCAAGGTCGGGAGCTACCCGCGGTGGGGCAAATCACGAAACACGGTTACACTCGTCGGGAGGTGAGCCACAGCCTTGTCTCCCTCTTCCTGGAGCCCTTGCCCTCGCTCTCTTTCTGGCGCAGAGCTGACCGGGTGCCACGGACAGAGACCACGCGTTCCTGGACAGCATAGTAGCCGAGGTGGCGGAGAATGTCCGGGGCAAGCGGGTCACGACCGAGAGCGACGATGACGAAGCCGGCACCGGGACGGACAAGAATGCCTGAGATTTCCGGACCTGGCAGGAGACGGACCCGACGTGGGGCGGCGATGGCAGACTTGCCGCATCCATGGCGTTGACAAATCCTACTGTACCCGTCCTGACTGCTGACGCACCACGCAACGCAAGGTTGCAGTCGACCGGTCAGCCTTGCCAAATCAGCTGATTCGTGAGACCGTTTACAGTACATACATGGGCTTGGAGCTCGATAAGAAAGTCGTCAGGTCGGATTTGCCGATCGTTTATGCATTGAAAGTGTGATGGGACGATGGAGACGAGGCCAAGGATCCCCTGTCAGGCAATTTCGCCGTGGGCCCCCATTGCTTGGCCAGCTTCTCCCACCTTTATCACCGTGCCATACGCAAGCGCCGAGGAGCGAGCGACGACGTGACGTATGCAAATGTCAGCACGCTGCCATGGAGCGTCTCTACAGAGCCTCTAGACAGCCCAATGAGGACACGGCCGGTTTACGGTAGACGACGGGGTAATTTACCAAGCATTGTACGGAGCACGGAGTCTGGCCACAGCGTGCATGTTGCCAAGACGAGTACGGCATCCACGGACCTGATTTGCCGAGTTGATAAGGCGGCGACGAGCCAACAAGGGGCGTCGGGGCGAATGGCCCGGCAAGCGCGCCGAGAGCTTGTTTGGATGGGCGGTGGAACCTGGGCGCGGCAGCTGCAGCTCGGGGCGGTGCCTTGAGAGTGTGGAGGAGGAGGGCATTCATTCTAGAAGGACGATGTGCGCCCCTGGCCGGGGTTGCTAGGCCAGCGCCCCATTCTTGGCTGGATGCAGTACAATAATTTGGGAGTCGAACGACATGCTCCCCGGCCGGTGTGGTGTAGACGAGCCTTGTCCCTTGCCGAGTGCCTTTGCTCTGCAGTGTGATGGACGATGGCGTTGAGTCTCTCGGGAGCACGAAGGTCTGCGAGTATGGTGGCAGGTCCGCGATGCTCTTGCAGCCGCACCAATGGAAGTACCTTTTGCTTGCAGTTCCTGGAGCAAGCATCTTGTCATCTCTCATAGGCACTGTGATAATGTGGCTTGCATAAGATATGCACGTGCTCAGACCGGCGGCTGGGATTCAAAGCCCGTGTAACCGTGTAAGTCGGTACTATGTACGGATACGCACAATCACACGCGAGAGATGCTGAGACACAACCACAGGAGCCCATCTCGTTTCTTCGTCTTTGCTCCGAGGCCACGCCGCGGGCGACTCAGTAGCCAGCAGCGTGCCTCGATGGCCGGTTGACATTGGCCATGTCGACGAAAACAATGCGAGGATCCGGGAGTGATTTGATGTCTATGACTTGACACTCGTGGTGGAAGACAAGAAATTTCTTCTCGCCCCGGTACGGATTACTTGAGTGTACTGTACAGTACTTTTGATCCGCAGACTGGGGAACAGCGGCCCTTTTTTCTTCTTCGTCGGGCCTGTCTCTGCCTGGCCAGCACAGTAAGTTACTTGGTAGTCGGCATGAGGCGGCACGCCAAGCAGGGGGCTTAAAGGAAGGGGACCGGGGGATGCAAAGCATGTCCAGGGGTTGCTTATTGCAGAGGGAAAAAGGTCATTGAGGAGATGGATCCCGATTGTTATATCGTACAGTACAGTACGTGATGGCTTCCCCCTACTTGGGCACGTTTTATTTTTTTATGCGGATGTCCTCTGGCAGCCTGTGGGAGATAACCGTGCCATGCACCACCACATGCACATGTACTGTGGGCACATGCGAGGCACGAGGCATCTTCCCGGACCGGCGCGTTGTTATTGTTGTTGTCTTTCCCCGATGATCAAGGCCTGGCATGCACTACGGAGTACCTTGGTTCGACGACCATCACATCAAGCACAGTACAGGGCTAGCCGCAGCTGGCCGGGGTTTGGGGTTTGGGGTTTGGGTCCGCTAGGCCGTCGAGCCGAGAGATGCCATGAACTGCATTTGCGTTGAAATAGCGCCGAAGAGACGAAGAAGAAACATTGGTCGTGGCGGCCCTTCCACCCCCCTCCCCCTTGTCCAGGCCGTCGCACGAACCGCCTCTTCCCGTTTGTTCCGTTGTCGAGGCGGTAGCACGAAACCTCTTTTGCACAATGATTGGGCCGTCTTTTTCTGTTTGGCCTCGTTGACGTCGCGTCGAGGCCCCACCATCTATCTGCCTGCGCTTCTGTATGTACGGCTTGGGTCATGATGGAAAAGACTGCTGTGACGGGATGTGATGGTGACGATGCCCAAGCCTCCCGACCCGACCCTTGTTCGGCACACGAGGATACCTTACTATACCTTGTTGGCAGCATCACCCGATTGCAACTTTGCGATTCCGCCGTCTCCTCCTTCAAGGCATGAGGGGAATGCGTGCTGCCAAGAGAGGGAGAGAGCCGGAGTGTGTGAGAGAGGGGGAGAAGAAACGTGCCCTGGGCTGGGGCCCCTTGTCTCTTTTTCCTAGCGCCCTTGGGCTGGGGCCTCCGCACCCACCTCTTTTGGGGCCTCTGTGGCCGTACATTAGCGCCTCTGCCTGTACGGCACTCTCCCTGGAAGTCTGCACAGAGTCTGGGGAGGTCCTGGGGAGAGTCTCCGTCGAGGACTTGTCGTCGCTTCTCGCCGTACATGGTTGATACTTTTTTTTCGTCCGGTCTCGACCAGCCTCCCCTTTCTAACCACACGAACAAGTGTATTCGTACATGCATGTGAAACTTTTTTGTTTCCTTTTTTTATCCTTTCTCAGGTAGTTTCTATTCGCGGGAGGGGGGAGGGGGACCCTTTTCACAGACGTGTGGCATGCGGATAGATGCACCGCGCAGAGACTGGTCGTTCGTCGCCTGCTGTTGGACGATCCGAGCACTACGAGCACGGCTGACCCAAAGAGGCGGGCTCGACTGACCCGTCCAGTCGTTGTCTGGAGGCTCGACTGCATGTGCCCCAACGGAGTGAGGTCCCTGCAGCACAAGGCATCTTCTCCACAAAGCTCTGCCAGAGGCTTCACCTACCCTGTTGCCTGACCTCCAGGGTGAAGTCGGCGTCGGCTTCGGCCTGCCTCAAGTCTACGGGGAACATGGCTGCTGCCTCTGATGCGGCCACAGCGCCCCCTCTCGGCCCCCCCCTTCCATCCGAAGCACCAACACCACCTAATGGACCACCTGCCGGCAACGCACGAGGCACCCCAGGGTACGCTACCCGGTACAAGAGGTACTTGGACGCGTCGCCGACTTCCACGCCTGCCGCACCTCTGCGACGCTTGTACCCGCCTACTGCCCCAGGCCTCGCGGACCAAGCGCGCGCCATCGCATTCGTACCTCCCGCTGCACGGCTTTGTTAGTGCGCGACCTGGCTCTCGGCCCCTCCCCGGAGCCCAAGGTACGACATGGCCAGGTACTCCTGCTGCTACTGGACTAGGTAGCTCCCCAGCCCGGCCACAGACGAGCTAAGAAGCTCAGGCAAGCTAACAGGCCCAAGGTAATGCCTAGAGTGCAAGGTAACCACCTCAATCTAGTAGCCGCCAGCGCTAGGACCGGCGCCCACTCTTCTTCTCCATCCCCATATCCTCCTCTCCATCCATCATCGTCCTCCGCTCTCCATTCTCCGTTTCTGCATTGTCCGGCTTCGCATTCGACGCTGCCCCGTTGCCATCGTCGTCATCCTCCCCTCCCCCCATACGACCTCGTCGCGCCGCCGCAATCGTCCCTTTCGAGCCCTCCTTTTCTCGCCTGCCGCCGCCCTTGGGCCGTATTGTTCGCCCCTGCGATCCGAGACACGCTTTGATTCCGCACTCGACCCGTCCTGCGCGAGCCAAATTTTGATTTTGACTTGTGGCCCCCTCCTCCTGCTCCGTCCTGCCATTTCTCTCTCCCCCCAGGCAGCGTCGGCCATCACCCGGTGCCTAGATACCCGCAATGGCCTCATCAACAAAGGTATGGCGAAGAATATTTCCCTGTCCGCCGCCGCGCTCCTTGCTCCCAGCGTGTCCCGTGTCTAGCTCTCTCGCTGCTCTTCCCTGTCGCCCGCATCACATTCTCATGCCCGACGCTAACCCTGTCGGCTGCTGTTTCTAGTTTCTGCGAGAGTATAAACTCGTCGTCGTCGGCGGAGGCGGCGTCGGTAAATCTTGCCTGACGATTCAATTGATCCAAAGCCACTTTGTCGATGAATATGATCCCACGATTGAAGGTTCGCCTCGTCCAGCCCGATGCCCTCCTGCCTCGTCATCTGCACCCCCTCTCCGCTCGCCAGTCGCTGACGTGTCCGTCCTCCGCCCGTGACAGACTCGTACCGAAAGCAGTGCCTCATCGACGACGAGGTCGCTCTGCTCGATGTCTTGGATACCGCCGGCCAGGAAGAGTACAGCGCCATGCGCGAACAGTACATGAGGACCGGAGAGGGCTTTCTGCTCGTCTACTCCATCTCGTCGCGCCAAAGCTTCGAGGAAATCACCACATTTCAGCAGCAGATCTTGCGGGTCAAGGACAAGGACTACTTCCCCATGGTGGTGGTAGGAAACAAGTGCGATTTGGATGAGCGCGAGCGCGAGGTCTCATGGCAGGGTAGGAATCCCACGCATGCACACACAACCCGCGAATCCATCCCCACTGCGTCTGACTCTGGATCCTAACTCGCAACTGCAGAGGGCGACGCGCTGGCCAAGTCGTTTGGCTGCAAGTTCCTCGAGACGTCAGCCAAATCTCGCATCAACGTCGACAAGGCCTTTTACGATATCGTGCGCGAAATCCGGAGATACAACCGCGAGATGCAGGGCTACTCCACCGGCAGCGGCGGTAACTCTGGCATGAACGGCCCCCCCAAACCGATGGATATGGACGATGGTGAGAAGGAGCCCGGCTGCTGCGCAAAGTGCGTCATCATGTGAGGCGTTGCGCGATGGCACGAGGTGTCGTCAAGCGTCGGGATGGGCGGGTAAAGGAGAAAAAGAAAAACAACTGGTCTCAAGACCAGAGGGGCTGCACGGTTGGATGGACCGTCCTACGAACCACGGTCGAAACACATGAGCCGCGAGAGGGGATGGGGATGGAGCATGAGTGGCCGCTTTTGACGGCAATCTACGAGACAAGGGCGACCAAGGTTGAGGGAACAGTAATATCACCAGCCCTTGTTTCACTGCATCGGACGACGAGCCGAGCTCCTACAGTACTTGGCCGCACGACCGCTTGGACCTGGCACGGAGGAGCCAACCCGTTGGTGAAGGCGAGAGCGACCAGAACGAAGAACAAACAAACAGCACGGGTTACGAGCAAGCGCCCGGCACGACTGGCCAGTCAGCCGTACACGCGCTTTCTTTCCTTTTTCTTGGCTTTTATTTTACTTTGCCCGACATCATGGATCAGGGCTTGTCTTGCCCGCACCTGGAGAGGACCGAGGGGCCTACAGGGCTGAGGGGTAGCTATGTACAGACGAGGGCTTGTCGTGTGCACGTGGACCGTCTGAGCGAACCCTCTTGGTGGAAAGGGGCTTGACCCGGACGGATAGTGACAGGTGAGGGGAGGGCATCTTGGCTGCAGATATCTTGTACGCAGATCTCGTTGGCTCCGCCACAGCTTTCCCCCTCCCAAGACAGACAGCTGGGTAGGGTCAACGTTGTTTCCGGTCGACGTCTTTTCCAGATGCCAATCTTGGACCGCTGCGCTGTTTCCTATCTAACTACCTACCTTAGATGCCCTTATTTCATAACTGTAATTTCAGTCCTGGTCTTCAGGAACCGGATGCGAAGCCCCATGGCCCTTTACAGTATGCAGTTTCGTTCGATTCGCGGGTCTTGGCTGATCCAGCTCCCCGACGGGTGCTGTCCCTTCGCGGCAATCCGCTCACGTGACGGGCGTCAACGACATGTCGCCAAAACACCACGGAAGGCGGCAGGTGCGACAGTTGGCCAGTGCTAACACGATTGATCATCTATTCCCTATGAGAAAAAAACAAAAAACAGAAACATTTCGATTCGCAATCTATCGCCCAGGGGCTCACCGACTGACGTGGATTAAGTTGACGAGCCCCAGGCTCCTCGATCTCTCCACGTCTCCCACACTTGTCGCCCCGCCTATGCCGCCACTACACTTGCCAAGACGACGGGCTCGATACCCCCCCTCTGACCATCGATCTGCCGTCCTCTAACCCTCCATGGGCTCAGGGTCTCCCGGCGCCTTGTTGGTCACGGCCGCCCAGCCCTGCGGGGCCTGCGAGAACCACGACTCCCATCCCGGAACCAGCCCGGGGCCCGTCTGGTTGACAACGGCGTCGTTGCACTGCATGCAGATCCACGCCACGGGCTGGCCGTAAGCGCTGGGATGGCCGTTGCCGACGTTTGCCTCACCCGGCGACATGGTAAGGAGGCATCCGGCGCACCGCTCGCCGCCCAGGTTCTCGTCGCGCCAATTGCGCACCGTGGTCACGCTGGCAAGGGCCTTTTCGATGTAGAAGCAGCGGTGCTCGCGGCAGAGGCGCTGCTGGAACATCTTGGTCGCGCACGCGCAACCCGTGGCCGGTCGCGCGTCTCTGTGGAAGTGGACGGGGTTGCCATTGACCGTCAGCGTGCCCTGGACCTCGAGGCCGTCGGTGAAGTCGCTTCCCCAGATGGTGCGCGCGCCGTGGCGCAAAAGGCGGCGCAAGGACCCCATGTTTCTGCTATATGACACGGCACAGCCGTTGCAGAAGTAGGCCCGCATCTTCAGGAGCTCTTCCGGCTCGACGCGCCTCCACCCGGGCCTGACGCCGACGACGACGTCGGCACTGTCTTGCGCGCAGGGGTCGCAGACGCCCCATCCTCGCCCCGACGGGCCGGGGTGGTCCAGCGATGCGCAAACCTGGTGGTTGGCGATGGGGCGGTCGCATTTGCCGTTGCCTTCGAGGTTCGGCTCGTCGCACCGTCTGGTGCCGTCCGGCTTATTGCCAGCTGAGTTGGCTGGTTGAATCATCAGGGGGACCTTTTCCATGTGGTTGCGAATCAAGACTTGGTTCCTCCGCCTGACCGACGAGTGGCTCTCCTCGAAGAGCGTGACCCTGGCCTGGTTGCTGGAGCCGGCTGTGGACCGTCTGTGGACGTCGTTCAACGTGCCCAAGTTCTCTGGTGTTATATATCTGTTCCACCTGCCGAACCGCACGAGAGAGCCTTGGACTGAAGGCTCTGTGACGAGAGCTTGCGGAGCAGAAGACTGTCCTGCGAGAGACTGCGTGGGAGGAAACTGTGAAGAAGTAGACGACGACGACGGACCGGGTGCGGCAGAAGGAGCAGGAAGCTGCCGAGGAAGCAGGGGTCCAGCCTCATAGGCTTGCCCACGACGTTGGCGGTTCCTACGACCGGGTCGGTAGAACAGGCAAACGAAGCGCGAAGAGGCGTTGGCCGGACGCTGGGCCGGACCCGCTGAGGTCTCTGCATCATCCTGCAAACGCGATGCCTGGCTGTCGTCCTGCGACTGCCGAGCGACATGGGGCTGCGAGCCGGGGCCGCGGCCGCTGCTTTGCGCCTGCTGAGTGGCAATGGACGAGGCGGGGGCGCTGCTGGTGTTCTGCAGCCCTGGAGTGGCATCGGGCGCCTCGTCGGCCCTGCTGCCTGGCCTGTCTCGCACCGCGCTGACTTGTCGTTGCTCTGGGGGCTCGACGAGCCGGCCGGCGTTGTCTTGTCCGGAATGGCCCATTGTCGGCCCTGGGTGCAGAGGGTCGCCTGGTCTTGCGCTGCCTGGTTCAGAGCTGCTTGCTGGTCTTTCGGGGGTGCTGGAAGAGCCTTCTTTTTCGCTTGTTCGTTGAGTTTTTAATGATTCCGGCGAGAGATTCACAAACTCGGAGATGTCGAAATCGCTCCCCTGGTTTGCGCCGTCGTCGGTCCGGTTTGGCTCCCTTTCTGGCCGGTTTACGACCCCATGCGCCGGGTTTGCATCGCTGGCGGGAGCCTGCTGCTCTTGGTCACCCTGCGGTCGGTTACGAATCGCATTCCACAGGACTTCAGGGGCGATTCCCGAGTCGATCAAGGCGTTTATCCTAGCGGCAACGTCGTTTACCTCGTCGATAGGGACGTCTACCAGGTCATCAGGGGCGTTTAGCGGATCGTCCAATCCAGCTGCGTCGTCTCTGCTCTCTGGTCTCTCTTGACCATCGTTGCCGCTGTTGCCGGGGTCAAGTCCATCGTCGCCGCCTTGGCTGCCGTCTCGTCTGTCTCGTCCGCCGCCGTCGTCTGCGTCGTCTCTCCCTTCGGGGCTTTCCCGGCCATCATTGCCGCTGTGGCGATCATCTCTGTCGTTCTCGTCGCCTCGCCTGCCACCACCCCTGTCTCCTCCGCTGCCGTCGTTTGCATTGTCGTCATTGTCGTCATTGTCGTCGTCGTCGTCGTGGCCGCCGCCGCCTGCGGCGTTGGGGTCGATCTCTGTCTCATCGCTATCGTTTGCTTCGTCTTCTTTAGAACGCCCGTCTCCCGGCTGGCCCGCGTCTCCTGGGGGCCCTTCATCGTTTGTGTGCCCGGGAGTTACTTGGTTGGAGTTGGCATCGTTTCCTCCGGCATCGGCATCAGCACCGGCACCGGCACCGGCACCGGCATCAGCACCGGCACCGGCACCGGCACCGGCATCAGCACCGGCATCAGCACCGGCACCGGCATCAGCACTGGCACCGACACTAGCACTGGAACTAGCTCTGGCACCAGCACCAGCACCAGCAGCGGCGGCGGCGGCGGCAGCAGCAGCACCAGGACCAGGAGTACGAGTAGTCCCGCGCCGTCTCGGGGCCCTGCCGTCAGCGTAGCTGACCCTCTTTGCCATAGCGGCGGCCACTGCATCGGTGTACTTCTCGTAATGGCTAGGAATATTCGCCTCCGGCCAGTTGTTTCTCAGCATTTGGACAAGGTCTTGAACCGAGATCTGGCTCGTGCGCGTGTCCTCGAGAGCGCCACCACGGTGGCCATGGGGAGGAGCCCCTTGCGGTCGCATAGCCCTCGCCATCTCTTCTGCGGTCGCCACGACGCCCATCCGGTTGTTGTCATCTCCTCCTTGCATCGAATATACGGGGAAGCCAGGGCCGATCCAGTGCTCGAGCTTCTTTCCGTCCTTGGGGTCGTTGACGCCTCCCGCGCCGTACCCGAGAGCCAGGTAGTAGATGGGCCCGGGTGGAGGGTCGAGCCGCCCGTTGTGGCAGTTCAAGTTGGCGCTGTCACCAATCTTGAAGGTGTCGCACAGGTGAGCCTCTCCGTTTTGCACGCACGAGTCGCAGGGTCGCTGGCGGTCGCAGTTGCGTCCCGTGGCGATGCAGCGGCTGCAAGCCCTGAAGGGCATGAAGTTCCCAAAGCCGACGCGGCTCAGATCAGGGAGAGGATAACTGTTTCCCGCGTCGTCGACGCAGTCGAGGCCCATCTGCAAGCACCGGTTGCAGGCGTTCGTGGCCGCGTCGGCCATGGCTCGACAGTGGTTGCGGTTGATGGCGCAGTTGGTGCAGTTTTTCCGCCACGGCGAGCCGCCCCGGAGCTCGGCCCAGCCGCCGTTGAGCATGTGCGTGACGGTCCAGGCTGTCGGGATATTGGGCTCGGGCGGGTGTGCGACGAGGTAGCCGCCATTCCAGCAGGTCATTTTGTTATTCTCGCAGCGTGTGCATCGTCTCGTCCAGGACTTGCGGTCCCCAAGCCAGCTGCAGCCCGGCTCGCCCTTTTTGGCAATTCGATTGTCGCAGGTGTCGCAGGCATGGCGGAACCATCGCTCGAAGCCCTGGCGAAGGTTGGGGCGCTTTTCCATCAACTGCCCGTTGACGCGGCAGTCCGTCTTGAGGCATTTGCCGCACGAGTATCCGAGGGTGGTGTCGACGTCGCAAGCACCCTCCTTGCCGTTGGCGACGCAGTGGTCACAGGCGGACGGAGCATAGTCGTCTCGGTCCTCGGTGGCGTATCGCCGCCAGACCTGCTTCCTCCTCAAGATCTTGCACTGGTGGTCTGAGTCGGGGTTGGCGAGCCGGTGGTCGGCGCAGTTGGTGCACTCGATCGTGTGCTTGCCGACCATGTACCAGTCACACGGCCTTGCTGCTGCCATGCGCTGTCCTTCGGGATCGTTTGTGCAAAAGTTGCACGCCTTGAGCTTGGGCTCGTTGCCGCCATCCTTGTCGCCCGCATCCTGCTGGACCTTCTTGCCCCTGGGCTTCCTGGGCTTCCTGGGCCTCTTGGGCGGTGGCGTATCCCCTTTCTCACTCTCTTCATCGTCATCGTCATCGTCACCGTCGTCGTCGTCGTCGTCGTCGTCAAGCTCGGCATCAGCGTCTTTGTTTCCGTCATTGCCCCTTTTCTTGGTGGCTCGGGGCCCGTCGCCGTCATCCTTTCCGCGCTTCCGTTTGGCCGCTGCGGACGCGGCCCTTTTCTTCGTGGTACCTTGCGTCTCGTCGTCGTTGTTCTCCCCACGCTTTCGTTTAGGAGGTTGCGCCGAGGTGTCTTCGTCCTGCGAATCTTGAGACTCGTTACTATCTGGCACGCGCTTGCGCTTGGACGGCGCGGATCCAGCCCCTTTCTTGGTGTTTTGCGTCTCAGCGTCGTTATTTTGTCCGCGCTTTCGCTTCGGAGGCGGCGCGGGTGCGTCCTCATTTTCCTGGGACTCTTGAGATCCGCCGTCAGCTGTTCCGCGCTGGGGCTCGGGTGGCGCGGAGGCAGCTGGCTCTTGCATGGAGGCTTCGATGGCCCTCTCCTGCTGGGGCTCGGGATCATAACGGGGAGAATAGGGGGTACTGGCCCGGGACAGTGAACTTGAGCGAGCCTCAGGGTTGATTGGTTGGCTCGTGGCAGACTCAACCTCCTGACCCTGCCGGGGCTCATCAGAGGTATCGGGTTGAGGTGCAGTGGGCCTAGAGGACATGGACCTTGTCACCGGGCGGGCTTCCCGGTCCGGATCCGATTCAGCCATTGCGTCTGGAGGTTGGGGTTTGGGGAAAGGGGCCAAGGTCAGGGGGCACAGGCTTGCGTTTCCTTGTCGAGGTCGACTTGAGGGGGAGGGGAGTGAGGGTTGTCGACTGGAGCTTGCTTGTGTCTGTCAGTTGATGGCAGTATTTGATCATTGATTGAGGCAGAGAGGATGGGCTGTCGAGCGTTGTTGATGGTAGACTCGGGTTGTCCGGCAAGGCAAAGGATTGTCGTGACCGTTCTGAGCTGGCTGGAGCTATGGGGTGAGTTGTCAAGGGGCAGAAATGAAGGACAAAGGTCGTATTGCCCTCTCTGTAGAGCCGGCACGCGACCTCTGAGTCTTGGATGCTCAACGACCAGGCTGCGAATGCCCTCGCTTGCCCTTGGTCTTCCCGGCTCTTATACATGGCGGCGCAGAGTTCGTCGAGCTATTCCTGTAGCCCCGGGAACGTGCTCTCTCCCGCCTCCATGGTCCCTCCCTCCCCATCCCGTCCACCTCGTCTTGGGAGAGGGTGAGCGGGAGGGCAGAGCGACCACGGCAGAGACAAAAACGTCTTTGTCCCGGGGGGCCATGACTCGAATCGTCTGCGTCCTGCGAGGGCAATGGGGAGAGTTCCTGGACATCAAAGTCGAATAAGCGAGAGCAGAGTACTTTTTCTTCAGTGCGGGCGGGAGGAAAAAGAAGTGAATCTTTGTGTGTGCGCGCGTGGTGCGGTGAACAAAGGCCGGTTCCGGGACACACAGTTCACGACTTCGCGGCCGTCACTGGAGTCTACAAAGCGGGAGTGAGGGCGGCAAGTCAAGTGGGAAAGAAAAGAGAGGTTCGTGCAAGTTGCTCTCTTTGCTCTGATGTCCTGCCCTCTTGCCACTGTTTACATACATGCCAATTGCCAAGTAAAGACCATCGACAGGTACAGCAAGATGCTCGCCCCCTGTGGGATAAAAGGGCCCGTTCCTCTCCCGCGTCGTCGCGCTTTGTCAGTCTTTTGTCACCGCGGCCTGTCTTTTGTCGTCCTCACCCCCCCCGCGGCGGGCCCCGTCCTTTCCCTTTCCCGCGCGGCTAGAGCAAAGGCTTCTTCATAAAGACGGCCGGCCCGCCGATAAAGGTCCTCCCGGTGGCCCATGACCAGCCCCCCCCCCTGGCGCAAAAAGCAAGCCTCGTCGTTGGTGCGCGTCTCAGGCGGGTCGGCCCGTCGCGGGAGGGCGTGGCCATGGTCGTCCTTGTTCTCCAGCTGCCGCCGACTCTGTTCGTGGTGGCGGCGGTGCGCTCGAGCTCTGCCATGGCTCTGCGTCCGCGGCCGGAGAGCATTGGCGGTGCTCCGAGCCACGGGGCGGAAGACGCGGTGAATCCCGCTTTGTGAGCTCGCCGATGGAGCAGCAGCAGCAGCGGCAGCAGCGGCGGCGGCAAGAAAAGACAGCACACAGACGGCTGTACAGAAGGTGAAAGAGAGAGAGGCTCGATAAATAGAGAGGGAAGCCATAAATACCGTCAAAGGTAGAGAGAGAGCCTTGGCCCAGCCGACCGAAGCGAGCGTCGCGGCCAGGAAACGTCTCGAGCGCCGCGTGCCCGACGGGGAGAAAGGAGGCCTCGCCCGGGGCCCCGTGCTCGCGGCCGTCGCTTATCGCCGTGTCGACGAGGGGCTCTTGCTCCCTTTTGCGTCTGGATATGAGCACGAGGGCCTGTGAGAACAAAAGCGACGCCATGGATGGCTGGTACGTGTCTGGCAACAATGAACATTGGGAACCCCCCTGTTGCTCTTTCTCACCTCGAGAAACCTGTCGCCGTGGGCTTCTAGCATCTCCATTCGCCCGGGCGTCTTCTCTGCCAATGTCTAGGTTTTCTAGAGTGAATCCGTTCATCTTGACGCGCATTCTGCCCTGGACGAAGCATCACAGCCTCCGGCTCAAACGACGGCAGACATGAAAGCCAGCCAAGACGAACACTGTCAAGATGCAGAAAGGGCGTAGATGGCAAGCCAGACGAGACAAGAAAGAAAGAAAGAAAGACCTGCAATCCCATACACCACCCTGTCCCTGCTCAGAGCCGGCGCTTCAGGCTTCCTTGATGGGGTTGCGTTGAGCATCACAGGCCATATCCGGGCTTGAAGCAGTGGTTGTGCCTGTTCTCTCTGGCATAGTGTCATGGTGTCGAGAGGCTCCTGTGTCAAGGCCTTTTCGTTGACTCATGTCTGCCACCAACCACGACGACACAATGTGACGATACACTCACTCATGCACGACATCGATCTAACTGCCCTCTCGTTCATATCCGCAAACGTCACCACGCACAAATGGCTGCATCAGACATTCTTGCCGTCATTCTTCACACACAGCCCGACTTTTGCTTCGAGTTCTCCCTTGTCCTTCACGGACCGCTGTCCGTCACAGGCCTCATTCATCGCTCACTTCGGCTACGCCAGTCAATGAGCTACTCGCTACTAATCATTTCTGCACCTCCACCATCCGCTACTTTCAGGCCCATCGGCCCGGCCCGTGTTCTGCTTTCGTCCTGGGCTGCCCGTGCCCGGCAATCTAGCACGTCCCTCCATTTTGGCAACCTGTGCTGCCCTTTGTTCGCCTCAACACCCTGCCATGTTTTGCTTCCCATCTCCCCTCCCCGAAAGCGTACCTTTTCATTGCGCTCTTTCTTGCCCATCACGGGGCCTCTAGTACCCCCTTCAGCCTTTTCAGCCCGAAAACTGGAATCGCGTCGCCTCGAGCTGGCCAAGTCCGTCTCGCGGCGCCACGTTCCTGCGGCGGTACGTGTTGGTAAAGTCCTGCAGCAGCCCTCGCACGTGCCGCATGCCTCCCGCATCGCCCGACTGCAGCTTCTCCTTGATCTTGGAGATCAGCCGCTGCGCCTCGGCGGCCGACACCGTTCCCTGGGGGAGGAGCTGTATCGTCTGCGACACCCATTCCGTTGTCTCGGCCGGGAGCAGCTCGAACAGCGCCAGGAGAACCCCGCTGCCGTCCGCAAAGCAGTCTCGCGGAAACGTAATCATCATGCCGGCCATGACCTGCTTCACCAGGCTCACGCCGTGGCTCATCAGCAGGTTCTTCACGATGCCCCGTATGTTGGCGGCCGCTTCGTCTGGCAGGCCCTCGCTGGTGGCCGGATTGTTGCCGCCGTACGACAACAAATCTCGCAAAAAGTGCAACGTCGACGAGAGGGGGTCGCGCTGCTCCAGTGTGAGCGCGTAGATGGACGCCTCGAAGATGGGCACCAGCAGGTGCGACGGCACGAGCCTCTGCGGGTAGTACAGCAGCGCGTCAATCAGGAGCCGGAAGAAGTCGTCGATGACGTCGGGCAGTTCCTGCGGTTGCAGCTCCGTCATGACGCGCAGAAACGTCGTTGTCTGGGCCTCGAAAAATGTGTAAATGTTTTCCGTCGTCGCCTGGTCCACGTGCTCGCGATCCTCGGAAAACTCACGCAGAATTGCCGACGTGACCCAGAGGAAGCAGCCCTCCCTCGCCCGGTTGAAGCTGCTGGCGAGCTTGTTGGCCATTTCCGGCAGCAGCGGCGACATGGCCGTACGGTACGATATGACCATGTTGCGCCAGCACCGGCAGATCCTCTCGCAAATGGGGCTAAAGTCTAGGAAGTTGTCTAGAACCGTGGACAGGATGGGAAACACCTCTTGCCAATACTTGACCGCAGGATTCTCCTCTCCCGGCCCGACGAGCGGCACTACGTTTTGCACGAATATCGTCACGAGTTGAAGGTGGTCTGCCAAGCCTTGGTTAGCAACATATCCACACCAATGGTGGGGAAAAGGGGGCCCTTGCCTGCCAGCGCCAGCTTGCCCTCGTCGTCGGTGGCGCTGTTGGCCTTGCTCATCAACCTTTGTACCAGGGGGTCACAGTAGAGCTTGAGGAGCCGGTACGTCTCCGCCACGGGCTGGACGGCCACCACGTTGGCGACGCCCTCGGTGATCTCCTCCCGGCTCAGTTCCGGCAGCTTGTCGAGGATCTCGTCGTAGAACGTCTGCAGCTGCAAGACTTGTCCGCTGAGGAGGTGCTTGCAGTCGGTACAGAAGAACTTGACGGACAGCGCGGCGGCCCTCATGATTTCCCGGGAGTCGGACTGAAACGAGTTGACAATGTAGTTGAACTGGGGCTCGAGATAGTCCGGGTGCGCCGCCGTCCATTCCGTGTACCGCCCGAGCACCATGATTGTCGCGAAGCGCAGCTTTTCGTGGCTGGGGATTTGCACCAAGAGCGGCATCAGCTGAGGCAACACGATGTTCTCATCCTTGTCCACCATGCGTCCGAGTGCACGCATGGCGAACAGGGGGGCCTCGAGCTCCTGCCAATGCGGCACGTTGGTGCCCGATACCTGGCCGGCATACTTTTGCGTCCAGATCTGGATGGCGTTGAGCACCTTGGTCAGGCAGTCCGTCACTCCCATGATGTCGCAGGAATCCTTGAGCGTGTCCCCCATCTGGTGGCGAAACTCGCGGAACTTTTCCTCCTGCTCACGGTCCCCGTCGAATAGTTCGGATTCGTTGCCAGAATCTGGCTTGGGGTATTCCAGGTGCTTGAGGAGTATGTCGACGAGCTTCGAGTAGACGTCCACCATCTCCAGGCGGCCCTGGATGTACCTCTCGAGCACGAGGTACTGCTTGAGCTCATACCAGAAGCTAAAGGTATGTTCAATGACGTCTCGATCCGCGTCTCGCGCCGCGCACTCGAGGACCGCATCCACCAGAGGCTTGAATAGCGCGGGCTGGCGCGCGATGCCGACGACCCAGCTCTCGGCGGCGGTGGCAAAGACCTTGGTCAGCGACTTGAGCTTGTCGGCGTCTTCCTCTCCAACCACCCTTTGGATGTGGGGCTGGATACCGATGATACGGGGGAACAGCGCCTGGACCTCGTCTTGGCACTCGTCGACGTCGCTCGTTTCCCTCAGCATCACGCATAGGCACTCGGAGGACTCTTGGCTGCATTCGTCGCTCGTGACGCCGCCAAAGATGACGTCGAGAAGCGGGGAGTTGATAACGTTGGCAACCGGGACCTCCCTCAGCCAGGATGTGATGCATTCCATTAGCTGGGGGTTTCGAGAAGCGGCGGCTAATGTCTTGAGATTAGCCTCGAGCTTAGCAGGACCCGCCACGTTCCCATGAAGGGACTTACCTGAGGACTGAGCATAGTTGATGAGGAGGTGGACGACCTGTTTCGTGTTACTTCCCAGCAAGGCCTGTGTGCGGGCGGCGAGATCATCTTCCTGTGTCCAATGGTTAGACTGTCATGCCTCTGAGGATGCCGGACGGCCAGAACGCCAAAGTCGCTAAGGATAACGCGCGCCCAGGTCGATGGGTATGTTGTTGGGTCCACGTACAGACAAGGTGATTTTGCGACCCTCGGTCACCTCCTCGGGGAGCACTCGGAGGAAATCCAGGATGCACGCATGGCTCTCGGGGCTGTCGGCGAGCGACTGGACGACTGATGGAAGCACGTCGTCCCAATCCTTCATCTGTATGGCCAGGATGGCCAGACACACACAGAGTTGGGTTCTGATTGGTTTCGGGCCAGCTGCGAAGTGCTTCAACAGCAGGAGGATCTGGTTTCGAAGCTCCGGGAGCTCACCGGGAGAGACTTGGGTCGAGAGATCGTATGTCAACTTGGGCACTGGTCAGCTACCGAGGCGGCGCCAGGGGGGGTATCCGAAGGGACCCACCTTGCCGCGAAGAGTGATGGCGGCGAAGAGTGTTGCTTCGGGCTCGCTTTCGGTTTTGAGTATGCCCAAGACGGTCGCCCACGAATCTTGCTGCGGGCGTGTTAGCAGGAGCAGAAAAGCGGCGGGGGGGCGACGGTGTCGGGGGCGCATACGGATTTTTGGAACCTCTCGAGATAGTGATGGGCCTTTGTCTTGTCGTCTTGCTGGCCGCTCCTCATGGTCATGACGGCGGCCAGGACATCTGAGGGAGTAAAGGCCGTGTGCGCGCCGTTTGAAGCCATTGCGTGTGATTTAAGGGGCCGGTGATGGGTCTCGGGCGCAAAAACTCGAGCGCATGTGCCTCAAGAGGCTCGGCAGCGGCCAGGAGAGGGTGCTTGGCGATGGCGGCCTGATGATGTAATCAAGGGCGCGCGGCCGAGGCCAGCTGAAGCAGCTGTGGCGGATGACGTCTGATGGGGGAACGTAAGCGCCGGTGAGGCAGCTGTCGAGAGGGAACAGGAACGAAAGGCCGCCTGGAGGATGTTTTGCTGGATTTATTAATGATGGCATGGATCGCCGGCCGCATTCTTTGGCGGGGCAAAGAAGGAGACTTGTCTGGCGACCCGGGTCTTTTCTCACACTGTGTAGCCGCTGGTTTTTCCGCTCCGGGCTGCCCGAGGTCCCCTGAAACAGTACGAATTCGGTCCGTCATTCACCTCACCTGCTCCGTTCAGCAGGCGAGGACGGAACTTGCAAGCCCAGACTCTGCACAGGCTTGTGCTGTAGGGCCTCTGCGCGCCAGCCTTTGAAGCCCAGTCGCATTACAAAAGGACGCCCGCCCGGCTCTTTATGGAGCCAACCAAGTTACAGACGCCGGCTCTTTCAACATCTAGGCAACTGTTTGAGTGATGCAAACCTTTGTATGTGCTGTGATAATCGGATTCATGAAAACATTTGCCCCGGCCGGTCACGGTTCCTCAAGCCATGACGGTGCTCTGCGTGCCGCTGCTCGACGACGCCTCTCGGAGCTGGCCGCTGCCCAGAATCAGACCGTGCAGGTTTCGGTCGTGCAGATCGACAGGCACCTGCTCGCCCGGCGAGGCAGACAAGAGCTGCTCGGTGAGCGCCAGGCCGTAGAGCAGCAGCGGCGGGTGGCCGTCGGCGGCGGCCAAGTACCTGTTGAGGAAAAAGTCATAAAAGCCCTTGCCGTGCCCCAGCCTGCGAATGCGGCCGGCGCCGTCCAAGTCAAACGCGACTCCGGGCATGAGCATCAGGTCCAGTTCCGCAGAGCCGCCGAGGACGCGGCGACGGCGGTCGAGCGTGGCCGGGTCTACCGAGGGGATGCCCCAGCGGTCGGGCCTGAGGCTCTCGTAGTCGTGGATGCCGGTGAGGCTGACCATGTCCATGACGCGCGCAGGGCCGTCGGCGGCGTCGGGCTTGTGCAGGTAGGGGACGAAGACTTGCTTGCCGCAGCCGAGGGCATGGCGCACGATGGCGTCGGTCTGCACCTCGCCGGTGGGCATGGAGAGGAAGATGCTGATGCGGGTGGCATCGCGGTAGGGCTTGAAGTCTTGGAGTGCCTCGTATATCCTGCGGCCTGTGGTGACGGTGGTGGTCAGTGGCTGTGAACGTTGTGAGGGGATAGATGGGAGGCAACGGGTATACTTTGGGCGAGGACGGCATCTTGAGACAGGCTCGACAGCCGCTGCCTCATGAGAGACCTCAGTTGCTGCTTTGCGGCGACCAAGGGCACGGTCATGTCGGGCGCCGTGATGGGTTCATCAATGACACTTTGCAGATGACGGCGATGGCGATGGCACGCGGTGGGCCTTTTTTCTGTCGCCGATGTCGCTCATCGCTGTTCGTACCTTGAGCCCAGTCAGCGGCCCCGCAGCCAGGCGCAGCAGGCCACTGTAGATATGTATTAGTGCTGGCCTTCCACCCGCGCCAAGTGCATGAATGCCGCCGGCAAGGCATGACTACTAATAGAGGAATAACGCGGCCGCAATATGGCCGGAGATGAGCGGTGAAAAAAAGCCGCTATGATCCAAGGACCAAAAAAGAAGATGAAATGGACGACATGTTGGTGCGAGGAACTAATATGTCAGGGTCTCGTGAAGAGGGTGTCACTGGGTGAGCGAAGCACGTAGGCGCGCCTTGTTTGAACGGTATAACAAGTCTTACAAGGGAGTTTACGAGGGAGTTGAGTGCGAATACATGCAAACAGAACCCACCAATTGGAGTGTGTTCTGGCCGGAGAATATATCCATCGCATCTCGTATTCCACCATCTCCGGTCGCGTCGCGTCGCATCGATGGCAATTTATATTCCATCCCCGGGAATCCCTCCCCTCCCCCACGTCGGCTCCGCCCCGCCGGCGCAATGCTTGGTATTGATGAATCAACCCCTGTAGGCAAGTTGGGGATGCACGTCCGCGGCGGTCTGTAGTACGTACATACATACCTATCGAGTGCCGTGTCGCGTTGGCCTGGACACACAGGCTCCGCGCCCGCCGCCGAGCCCAAGGGGGGTGCCTGAGAGGCCGGACGCCCGAAGCGGCCGCCGGCAACGGGTCTTTTTAGGGTTGCAGAAGCCCTGGGTGCTCCACCCCCTCTCCCTCGGCTTGTGCTGCGCTGGCGGGGCCCCTGTTCCCTGACGGATCGCATCGCCGCAGCGCGCAACCATCCCCATCCACCATTTACAGTAACTTCTACATACATGCTCTGCACCACCCTGCGCTTTGTCCGCACAGCAGATTACCCTCATGCATCTGAGCACGCATCGCAGTAGCCCCAGGAGGGACTGCCAGCCATGGGCAACAAGGCCGAAGCCCCATTGACCGGGTCCTCGCTGCCGCTGCACACCCTGGCCCCCGCCGTCTCAGACGCTGAACCAGGACGTCGCGTCTACCCGAGTCATCTCACTCGTCCTCGCGCGTCTTCAGCTACACCCGCGGCGCCTTCCGGGGCCTCTGCCGCTATCGCTGCCGCTACCGCTACCGCTACCGCTACTAGGGCTCCTATTACTACTACAGCCACCGCCGCCGCCGCCGCCGCCGCCTCTGCCGTCACCTCGTCTCCGACCACCGCCTCTCTCCCCCCACCGCGCCATGTCCGCGACGACTCCTCGGCCGCCAGCGAGCCAATAGCGCAGCCCGCCCCCGATGCCGCCGCTCTCGACGACGGCACCATGACGGCCTCCAGGAAATCGCCCTACCTCCTCCCCGGCGACGGCGCCGGCCCTCCCAATGCCTCCTTCTCGCCCTACGGCTCCGTCGCCCCGGCCCGCCGCGCCGCCGCCCATCGCCCCGACAGCGACTCGGAGCTCGACGACGACGTCCACCAGCTCCGCCACGTCCACGACAGCATCCGCAGCCGCAGGAGCCTGAGCTCCAGGCGCTCCTTCTTGTCCCGCCAGTCGTCGCGCCGCTCCGACGATCTCGACGGCGCCGCCCTCGTCTCGGGCCTCGAGGGCCGCTTCGGCCTGGCAGAGGCCCCCCTGCCCGGCGACATCATCCTCGACCACGACGCCGGCGCCTCCTCCGACGGCTCCCAGCACGGCCTGCAGCTCGACCACGACCAGTCCTCCACCCGCTCCGACGACGACCTCGACGACAACTCCCCCCATGAAGCCGTCCGCGCCTCGGTCCCCCCCACCGACAACACCACCCTCTCCATCAACACCCCTCGCATGTGGTGCCTCTCGGTCCTCTTCTCCATCCTCGGCTCCTCGACGAACCTCTTCTTCTCCCTCCGATACCCCAGCGTCGCCATCACCCCCGTCATCGCCCTGCTCCTCGTCCACCCGCTCGGCCACCTGTGGGACATGCTCCTCAAGCGCCCCTACGACCCGGACGACGAGTTTGTCGACGGCGTCAGGACCCGGCCCCGCGACGACCCTGCCGCCCACCGCCGCAAGAAGCTCAACTCGTGGCGCCTGTGGCTCGCCCAGGGCCGCTGGAACCAAAAGGAGCACACGTGCGTCTACGTCAGCAGCAATGTCGCCTTTGGCTTCGCCTTTGCCACGGACGTCATCGTCGAGCAGACGCGCTTCTACAACCAGGAGGCCCCCGTCGTCTACCAGCTCCTCCTCACCATCTCCACCCAGATCCTCGGCTACGGCTTCGCCGGCATGGCTCGCCGCTTCCTCGTCCGCCCCAGCGGCATGATCTGGCCCGGCACCCTCATGTCGGCCGCCATGTTCTCCACTATGCACAACCAGGACAACAAGCCCGCCAACGGCTGGACCATCAGCCGCTGGAACTTCTTCTACGTCGTCTGGGCCGTCTCGTTTGCCTTTTACTTCCTCCCGGGCCTGCTGTTCCCCGCCCTCAGCTACTTCAACGTCATCACCTGGTTCGCCCCCAAGAACGTCGTCGTCGCCAACCTCTTTGGCGTCGCCTCGGGCCTCGGCCTCTTCCCCATCACCTTTGACTGGGCCCAGATCACCTACGTCGGCTCCCCGCTGCTCGTCCCCTTCTGGGCCGCCATGAACGTCATCGGCGGCCTCGTCGTCGTCATGTGGATCATCGCGCCCATCCTCTACTACTGCAACGTCCTCTACTCGTCCTACATGCCCATCCTGTCGGCCGGCGTCTTCGACAACACCGGCCACATCTACAACGTCACCCAGATCCTGACGCCCGAGTTTCTCTTTGATCGCGACGCCTACGCCAGCTACAGCCGCGTATTTCTGCCCATCACCTACGTGCTCAGCTACGGCGTGCAGTTTGCCGGCCTCGCCGCCCTCCTGACCCACACCCTGTGCTGGCACGGCCAGGACATCTGGCGCACCATAAAGAGGAGCCTGCACGAGGCCCGCCAGAACGACAAGCCCGTCTACCAGCCCGTCAACGAGTCGCGCGCCGCCTCGAGCACCTCGCTCGGCAGTGGCGACCGCAGCTGCATGGACGGCTCCACCATGTCCAACGGCGACGGCCTGCTGAGCCGCGAAGACGTCCACTGCCGCCTCATGAACCGCTACAAGGACGCGCCCCTGAGCTGGTACCTGCTGACCTTTGCTTCCATGGCCGCCATGGGCATGTTTGTCGTCGAATAGTGAGTTCCCCCCGGTGATTCCGAGGCCAGGCCGTGGCTGACCTCCCCTCGGCTACCCCGTCCACCTCCCCTGGTACGGCCTGCTGCTGGCGCTCGGCATCGGCGCCATCTTCTTCATCCCCAACGGCATCGTCATGGCCATCACCAACCAGCACAGCAGCATCTATCTCATCTGCCAGCTCATCTGCGGCGTCGTCTTCCCCGGCCGCCCCATCGCCAACATGGTCTTTGTCAGCTACGGCTACATCTCGTCGGCCCAGGGCATCAAGTTCGCCTCGGACCTCAAGCTCGGCCACTACATGAAGATTCCCCCGCGCATCATGTTCCTCGTCCAGGTCGTCGCCACGCTCGTCTCGTCGCTGACCCAGATCGGCGTCCTCAACTGGATGTTTGCAAATGTCCGCGGCATCTGCACCGCAGAGGCCGTCAACGGCTTCACCTGCCCCATTGCCCGCGTCCACTTCAACGGCTCCATCCTCTGGGGTGTCGTCGGCCCCGGCGAGTTCTTCGGCCCCATGGCCATCTACCGCACCCTCGTCTGGTGCTTCCCTCTCGGCGCCTTCCTCCCCATCCCGCTCTGGCTCTACGCCCGCCGCCGCCGCCACAGCCTCTTCCGCAAGGTCAACCTCCCCGTCATCTTCGGCGCCATGTCGTGGATCCCCCCGGCCACCGGCCTCAACTTCTCCGTCTGGGCCCTCGTCTGCTACCTCTTCAACTTCCTCATCAAGCGCCGCGCAAACGCTTGGTGGGGCAAGTACACCATGACACTCAGCGCCGCCCTCGACTCGGGCCTCGCCTTTGGCATCGTCGTCGTCTTCTTCGGCTTCATCTACCCGGGCTGGGTCAGCGGCTTCAGCTGGTGGGGCACAGAGGTCTACAAGCAGGGCTGCGACTGGCAGGCTTGCTCTTACAAGAATGTCCCCGAAGGCCAGACCTTTGGCCCCCACACGTGGTAATGTCCGTCCGTCCCATCACGGCCGCTGCGGCGCGTCAAAAACTAGACCAAAATAGAACCCGGCGTTGGTTTATCATTTCCGGATATGCAATGGAATATAACTAGAGCTTGTCGAGCGTCTTCTTCACTTTTGTTGGGTATCAATCTCACAGCACCCGCGCTGCGTGCGAATCGAATTCCACTGTCTATCCTTGCATCTTTGTGTATTACAGCATAGCACTATCTAGCCACTCATGGGTCCTCCGGGGCATCTTGTGATATATGACATCGCTATCTCCGCTCACGTCCGACTCACTGTCCGGCCTCCCAATCTGGGTTCTGTTCAACATGTGTTAGCATTCGCGGCATCAGCGACCGCACTTCGGAGTAAGACTTGCCTTTCGCAGAATGACCCGGCCCTCGAGCGTGCTGCTCAAGCTTATGTACTCATCATCTTCCAGCTCCGCGCGTTCGCCGTGGCCGAGCAGCACGGGTGTGCTCTGCGTCTGCCATCCCGTAATCGTCTTGGGCCGGCCGGCTTGACCGACGACGTCCACGGCCTGGCCCACGCGAACATTGACCTTGAGCGGCTCAAGTTTCTCGTCCAGAGTGACCAGGAAGCGAGGTTGCATGGCAGGCACGAGGAAGTAGACGAGGTAATGCGAGGTCGAGGCGATAAACTCCTTGGGGTCGATCATGGCCACCATGGTGGCCAGCAAGCCCGCGGCCGCAACGTGCGAGAGCACCTGGCGATCTGTGTGGAACGGGTTGATGGACAACGTCCCCTTGCCCATGTGCAGCAGACCCTGGGCGATGCGGACCATGAACAGGGCGTCCTGGTCGCGATGGTAGTAGCTGGCGAGCTGTCTCAGCAGCTGCGCCAGCCTGGCATTGTTGGTGCCGGCGCCAAGCATTCCCATGGCGAAGATGGCATTGATGGCCACCTCGGGGTCGTTGTCGTGGCTGTATCTCGAGAGCGTGTCGTACACCTTCATCTGCGGGTTACTCGGGCTTATCAGGCCCATGGCCAGAGGCACGGCCTTGCGGATGTTGGCCTCGCCATAGTGCATGAGATGCCCAAACTGCCGCAGCACCATTTCCTGGCCCACGTCTTCGCCCATGGCCACCAGGGCAATGCCAATGACGGCATATGCTTGCAGCAGCTCGTCTCCCTTCTTGTCCTCGGTCTCCTCCTTGTGCTCGTTACAGATGTGCAAGAGCTCCTGGATCTTCAAAACAGCGCCTGTGCCAGCCCAAGCGCAAATCTCCGCTAGGACAGCCGTGGGCTTGGCCATCGGGTGGTCCACAGCCTTGAGCGTCTCCAGAATGACGTCAACCTCTTCTTGCCGGCCAAAAAAGAGCAGGCCAAGGCCAAGGGCCAAGAACCGCGTCCACTTGTCCGTCAACTGGCTCTTGCGGTCTTCGTCCATGAGGGTCGTGACAATGGCTTCGGAGACTTCGGGATGCGACGACCCAACAAAGATGAAGCCGCAGGCGAGTGCAGCCATTGCCGAGATCTGCATCTCTTGGGAGGAGTCGCTGATGATGGGCAGCAGGAGTTCCAGTAGCTCTTCCTTATTAGAGCCGGCGTATGATAAGCCCAATCCCATGAGGCAGGCTGTCCTGATCAGGGGGTTTGAGTGATGCAGCTTCTCCGCGTCGCCGAGGAGGGCCAGGGCCGGCTCCGAGTCTACACAGATGCCCGAGTTCATGATGCCAATGGCGAGCATGGCTCCGGCACAGATCTCGGGGTCCGACGAGTAAGTGTACTTATCGATCTTATCGAGGCCATTCTCGACGTCCCACAGCATGAGGGTGCCCATGGATGCGACGGTGGACATCATACCGTCCGCCTTGGTCTTCCACACCCACGTCTCCTTCTCGCCATCGACCAGCATCATCTTATCCTTGCCAAAGCCAGCATTGACAAACGCGTTGACAAAGGCGGCTGCGAGGTTGTGTCTGGCGGAATCGAGGTTCGTCATGCCGGCGACCCGGCTGCTTTCCAGGTGGCTCTTGTATATGTCCTCGGTGGTCTTGGGGTCCAGGATGTTCAGCTCTTTGCCGAGAGCCTTGAAATGGTCCGACAGCTTGAGGTTGGACAAGCAATCCGAAAGATCCGGGTCATCCCTGGTGTCCTCAGGGAACTCTAGGACTATCCTTTGGCGGGCAATCAAGTAGGAAAGCTGCTTCTTCAACGCAGGGTTCTTTGCTTTGCCAAAATCGGCTCTGATCAAGTTGACGTCGTGCAGTCGGATGGCGAGCACCATTGCCTGAGTAAACTGCTTGTACTCAATGTAGATTTTGTGTGCAGTTCGGAGAAACGTTTCGTTGTCGGGGTAGGTGAGCAAGTTGACCATGCTGACCATGTAGAGGCATACTCTGGCGTAGGTGTCGTCGTCGACAAACCTGGGAATTTCCTCGATGATCTCCAGCTCGCTCATGAGGTCGACAGCATCGGCCTCGGCATTGCTCTTGATGTACAGCGGCACCAGGACCAGAGCCAGGTCGACCAGGTCCTTCGTGGGCTCATCCGCAGTGATGCGCTTGGCATACACCTCGCCGATCTCCAGTGCCAAATGTCTGACGTACTCGTGGCCCCAAGACCCGATGTCGGTCGTGGGCGCCAACAATCTGTACTTGAGAGTGTCTTGTCGGTCTTCGTCCGAGTACGTCATGCCAATCACCGAGAGGACATCCGCAAGGGACGTCTTGTTCTCGCCATCGGGCCAGTCGTCGTACAGTTTTGTCAACGTCTCATAGTGAGGCCGCAGAAACTTCAACGGCTTTGGCACCGCTGTCATTGATGATGTCGAAGTCTTGATTGACGATTTCATGGCCTCCAGGGCGGCTTTGTACAGCTCCGTATTGGACTCCTGCATATCGGACGTCAACCCCGCTTGCCATGGCTCAGAGTGTCTTGGGCGTCTGTGCTACTCACCGTCAATCGCTCCACCATCATGTCCAGCTCATTCTTGAGTTGCTGGTCCTCTTCGCTGAGTTCCTCCTCTGCCGCTGGCGTCTAGTCAGCGAACCAACCGCGGCGCCGGAAGGGGACTGGGGAGCTTGAGGGAGCCTACCCTCTTTCTTGCCGTCTTCCTTCTTGCCGTTCAGCACGGGCTTCTCATCCTTGGGCTCGTCGACGGCCTTTCCCTTGCCCTTGTCCGCAGCCGTGGGCGCGCCGACGTCTTTTGCCATGGTGACGTCGGGGTAACGAGCTCTGGTGGAGCTCCGGCAAGAGAGGCTGTTGAAGGCTGCAGGGGGGATGGGCGGGCGACCGGATTGGAAATAAGTCGATAGAGGAGTGAGAAGAAAAATGTCTGGCTTTCGGGATCAAATGTTGCCGACGCGGCGTTGAAGGGTTCTGCAGAGTGCACTGCTGGTCTTCGTCAGAGAGGTGCGGGCAAGGGAGGCAAATGGCGAGAAAGCTGTTGCTCGAGGTGCGCCGCGCCGGCGTAGCTCCGGTTACGACAGGTCGCTGGCGCCTTCCACAGCTTGGGAGCCCCAGATTTCGAGTCACGTGCGCTGCCTGCCAAGTGTCATTCTTTTCTGGGGATCGGAAAAGTTAATCCGCGACAGCCAGTGTCCGCCTTATCGATTAAAAAACACCCAACTCCACTCTATCGAATCCGTCGAAACCCAAGGCCTCACGACCATGGAATAGAAGGCCCCGACAAGCACAAGGACTTTTGCCGAGATAGCCGTGTGACGTGGAGAGTCCAAGTTCAACATCATGAAGCTGGACACGCGGGCCATGCGCCATTTGGCGTCGGAAGACTGGCGAGTCTTGACAGCGGTATGCCGCATGCGCCTCTGGCCCATTCCCAGACTAACGCCAATGTCGCAGGTTGAAATGGGCAGCAAAAACCACGAAATCGTCCCAACGCCGTTGATTGAGAAAATAGCCCGGCTTCGCGGCGGCGCCAGCGGCGTGCACAGGAGCATATCTGCCCTCGCAAAGGTCGGCCTCATCGCTCGAGTCAAAGAAGCCAAATATGACGGCTACCGCTTGACGTACGGCGGCCTCGATTACCTCGCTCTGCACACTCATGCCACCCGCAAGCATGTGTACAGCGTCGGCAGCCGCATTGGAGTCGGTAAGGAAAGCGACATCATGGTTGTCGCCGACGACAAGGGGGCGCAGCAGGTCTTGAAGATTCACCGACTCGGCAGGATATCGTTTCGGTCCGTCAAGTCGAACCGGGACTACCTCAAGAACCGTGCTTCTGGCTCCTGGATGTACCTGTCGAGGCTGGCCGCCATGAAGGAGTTTGCCTTCATGCAAGCATTGCACGAGGAGGGCTTCCCCGTTCCGCAGCCGCTCGCGCAGTCCCGCCACACCATCGTCATGACCCTGATAGATGCGTTCCCCCTCCGGCAGATTGCTGCAATACCAGATCCGGCATCGTTGTATGCCGACCTCATTGCTCTCATCCTGCGGCTCGCCAGCCACGGCCTGATCCATGGTGACTTCAACGAATTTAACATACTGATCAAGGAGAACAAAACAACATCCGAGGACGGCCAGGAGCTGATCAAGCTCGAGCCTGTCGTCATTGACTTTCCCCAAATGGTTTCCATGGAGCACCAGAATGCCGACATGTATTTCGACCGAGACGTCAACTGCATCAAGCGCTTCTTTCAGCGCCGGTTCCACTTCACTAGCACCCAGCCTGGGCCTTTCTTCGCAGACGCCAAGAAGTCCATGGGGAAGAGCGGAGCCAAACGACTCGACGCCACTGCTCAAGCTTCTGGTTTCACCAAGAAGATGTTGAAAGATCTGGAGGCTGCCATTCAGCAACAAGCCGCGAAAGAGCAAACAGCAGTCGACAGTATCGACGAAGACGAGGAAGGAGAGGAAGAGGAAGAAGAGGAGCAGGGCGATGCTGAAGAGGAACAAGCATTCGTAGTGCTGTCATCAGACAAGGGCGGAGAAAGCCTTAACGACGCAGGAGGACCATCAGACAACGGCCAACCCAGCCACTCGTCCAACGTGATGCAGCCAGACATATCGAAGCTAGCAATCTGAATCAACAACAAGTGATACCCGTGGCTCGAAGGCCATTCGCTTCGCAACGCGAGGCTCAAAAAGAATTTGATTGTCATTATGGTGCAGGCCGTGCCGCCTTGTTAGTCTCTCACAGTTGCCGTTCCCTAGTAACTAGAGTACAAAGTGTGTAAAATGGAACTTTTCTTCTCCCTTTTGCCCTGTCACAGCCCATCAATAGTATCATCTATCTCCGACCATAACATGCTTCGCAAAGGCGTAAGAGTGCCACGACGTCTTGAGTGTGCAGCTCCAAGAAAGAACGGTGATGAAAGAAGCAAAGAAGAACAAGGAGACAATGTGCGTGATGCATAATACACGAGAGATGATGCAGCAGAACTGGCCATTCCATGGAGGCCTCATTGGGTCTCCTTCTTGCCTGCCACGTGCACTCGTGGCGACGTCTGGACACTCTCGTCAGCGGCGGCGACGACGGTCGGATCAGCGTGAATCGTAACGCCCTCGTCACACTCCGAGGAGTTGGGGGTAGAAACAGCCGCATCCGTACTCGCGTTCGTGACCGCCCTGATCAAGAGGTCAGTACGTGCTGAAGATGCTAAGGCGTGAAGCATACTCGGACAATCCACGTCGGGTTCCCGAGTGTCTCGTCGCGTTGCCATCGTCATTCGAAGAAGTCGAAACGCTGCTGAAGATGGTATCAATTAGGACGAGTTTCTGCAGCCAAGATATCCTGCCCGACTTACCTTCGCGAGGCCGGGAGAGTGCGTCGCCACTGGGACTGCTGGCCATACAAGGTCGGGCTCATGCCAACGAGGGGGGTACCGTAGGCGCCAATGTTATACTCGTTGGTGCGAAACTGACGGCGCTCAGCGGTGACGCGCTTGAGCTCCTTCTGGGCCGGAGTGTCGGCGTAGCGAATGTTAATGAGGAGGCCCTCCTCCCCAATGCCGACGCCATTGAATTTGTGGATGACTTCGTCGCAGACATCGCGGGACTCGAAGCTGCATTGCTGTTAGTCCAATCCCTCCCGACAGCGACATGGCGTGCGACGCTTACCGAGCAAAGCCGACACCGCGGCTGTTCCCCATGCTATCACGGAGAATCTTGCTGGACAAAATGGTGTACCCGAGAAAGATAGTGGCCAGTTCCTGCACAATGTTAGCCTTGTATAAACACAATGAACCGAAAGGACTTATAGACTCACCACCTCAGTCAAGCTCTTAGGCAAGTTGGAGATGTAAAGATTAGTGGAAGCTTCATCGCCTTCGGCCTTGAGTCTCGAGTTGAAGGATTCCTGGACACCGGTTAGCACTCTCGACTGGAATACCATATGGGCAAACTCACCCGCGCAAATCCAACCTCATATCCCAGGCGATGAAAGCCACGGATGCACAGCTCGGAGTCATGCGATTCACAAAACTTGGCAAAGCCAAAGCTGCAGTGCGTCAGTCAAATGCTTCTCATCAAATCCTCACCAGGCAGACGTACCCCTTGCATGCTCCGGTATTGGTGTCGATTATGGCCTTGGAGGTCTCGACGGGCCCGAATCGTGAGGCGAACTCGTAAAGCAGTCTGTCATCCGTCGTCGGGTGCAGTCCGCGGATGTAGACGTTGCGGTTGCCGGGAATGCGATTCTCCAGGCTCTGCTCCAGGCTCTTCATCTGTCCCGGAGGGGTGAAGACAGCCGGGACAGCCCGGGGAACGGCCGGTTCCTTCTTCAGGATTTCATCAATGGTGCGGTCAGAGACAGTGGAAACAGCCGACTTTGCAGGTTCGGCGTGAAGGGTGGCGAGGCCCATCTGCTGGGGAGACGGGGTCGTGTAGGCCGAGCGATCGAGACTGGCAACGCGAGGGCCACCATCACGCTGGGACACGGTGCCGTAGAATGGGGTCGCCGGGGTGGACTCCGTGGTAGAGTAAGAGCCGCGGCGGTTCTCGAGTCCTGGAACCTCGGAGTTGCCACGCTCAATGCGGGCGTGGTTGGCATTGGCGCGGCCCGGCGTGAAGGGCATGATAGGCATGGGCAGGCCGACGTAGGGGGGGCCGTAGCCACCTGCGGGAAGCGCAAAGTTGTGGTAAGGATTCTCCTGGGAGTGGCCCATGCCCATGGTCTGGGCAGCGGGCATGGGGGCGAGAACAAACTGTCCATCGGACCCGACCATGAAATGGCCTGGTCCCAGAGGAAGCGGGCCCGAGTTGTTGGGCATTCCCATGCCTCCAATCGTGAGGCCCGTGAAGTGACCCATCATCGAGGTCGGGTCGGCAACCGCATGAGGAGGACCGTGGCCGTGAACATTGCGACCCGTTGGGTTGGGGAGGTAGTGGGTGGCGACACCAGTGCTCGCGTCCATGTTGGATTCGGTCAGAGTCGGTTGTTGATAGACTTGCGGGTTGCCTGCAAACACCATCGTTAGCCTTGATCAGGTCTCGCGGAGCACACCATGGCCAGAAGGGAGACTGACGCACGGGGCTGTGAGGAAACTTACTCCTGGAGCCACAAATTCACTTCGAAGGATTGTTCGAGATGGCGGCTGGACCGAGATCTGCGATTGTTGGTGAGCCAAGTGAACCGGAGACTTTGGAGCAGCAAGCGGGGTATTCGAAAGAGCGAATGGGTCGCTGCGGGAAAGACTGATAAAGCAACGGGCAGCTTTTATTGAAGAGGGTTGTGTGCTGTGGGAAGACGAATTCCCTGCGGTAGGACAGGAGAAGGAGACGGGGCAGGGAAGCAGGCAGAGGAGGAGAGCAATGCAAAGAAGAGGCGGAGATGGCACCACTCACCTCGTCCTGTCTTCCGACTAGCTGAAGTGATGGTGCAAACGGGCTCGTGGCCAAGACAAATGTTGCTACCAAGAGGCTGAGATGAAGCGAGAGTAAGTGAGATAGAACGAGCTATCGAGCAAGATGGGGATTCGAAAAGAGATTGACCAAGCTGCGTGACCAAAGGATCGCCGAGAGCGATTGTTGAAGCTTGGTTGA
The DNA here is from genome assembly GCF_020360975.1 of Hirsutella rhossiliensis. Classification (NCBI taxonomy): domain Eukaryota; kingdom Fungi; phylum Ascomycota; class Sordariomycetes; order Hypocreales; family Ophiocordycipitaceae; genus Hirsutella; species Hirsutella rhossiliensis. The sequence goes on from NW_025408669.1 coordinate 6,066,847, forward strand.
TGCTGTGTGAAGAGGGAGGAAAAGGAGAGAGCTGGGAATGGCGCCGAGAAGAAGAAGAGGCAGCGAAGCGAGCCGAGAGACGTACCTAATGCTTAAGAGCTGCTGATGCGAAGGTAACTGCGATGCTTGGTCCAAAAGCAGAAGGAGAGAAGTTGCAAATGATGATGGGTAAGCTATTGGGCACGACGGTCGAGGTTCGCGTGCCAGCAAGAGAAGAGCTGGTGGGGAGAAAAAAGAGAGACGAGCCGAGCGATGACGAAAGCCCAAGTGGAAAGACGGAGGGGAGGCTTGGCCGTTCCGTCCACTGCACTCCTGTTCAGTCCGGTTCAGGCAACGCAGGGCAGTCGAGCGCTGAGAAGAGCACCTGCGCAGTGTGGGTGACCGCCTCAGGGCAGGGCACAAGGCCTCGGGCAGGAGGCAGGTACCTGACCTGGATCAATCTCGAAGCCCGCCCAGCTATGTCCTTGGGGTCTCTGCTGCTGGTTGAGGCAGGTAGACAAGGCGAGGTGAGGAGCCGAGGTAAGTGTGACGACCGACGAAAGGTAGGCGAGTTGACGAATACAGCGATTCCTGGGCACCGAGCCTGGATGGAAGACAAGGCAAGAGGCGCTTTCAAGCTTCACAGTCTCGACCAGCACTCCGTCTCCTGCAGCGCCTGCTCAGTCGTTCGCGTTTCGTTCGCTTTGCGCCGTCCTTGTTGTTGCTCCACCAAGTCCGTTGTTGCCGCTGACGACGATGCTCGACGGGCCTTGACGGGTTTCCACCGGGCTCTTGTGCCTGCCGTGAGCAAAGCAACAGTCCTCCTCTCGACGAAGACTCCTCCTCCTCCTCCGATATCGGCTCTCCCGCTCCGGAAAGCAGCAGTCGCAAACAGCCCAGGGCGACAAGGTGCTCTTCGACGGATCCGAGGCGAGTATCCGTGGTCGATAACGCGGAGGGAAGATCTGATATCCAGTCACAATGAGATGTCGACCTATACCCCAGCGTCGCGGCCTGACAAGAATCGGCGGAGTAGATGACCCGAAGATGGCCTGCTCGACAGTCGTGCTGCCAGAATCGTCCGGGGTGTTCTCTTCTCTGTCACCAGACCAGATGGGCTAATAATGCCTAGGTATCCTGGTTCCCTTCTGAACGCCGCTTCACGCCTGTCCTGCCGATTCCTGGCTTGCGTTGGATGTATCGATGCTTCCAGCTGATATCAAGTCGATGGACGAATTCGAACGCAACGGCGTACGCAGCAACCAGACTAAAGAATACTGAGCAAAGGATGACTATGGGACAGGAGGATGGCCGACTACACGACGGACTTTGCTCGAGCAGAGGAGAGCTGGGCCTTAAGAATGGCGCGCAGCCTGTGAGACGAGCAGGTCCAAGTGAGGAGCAGAGCATGTCCGACACGGCCTATCAGCTCCGACACTCGCCGTCTTTCCTTTTTTTTGTCTCTCAGACAGAACCACCCGATGATTCACTTGAGTGGTGCGTTCTAGGGGCCACGAGTGTTAGTTCTCGCCGGCGCTCGCAGGTGAAGGATCGCTTCGCGGCGCCTTTGGAAGACTGACGTGAAGCTCAGTGTCAATAAGAAGCGCTTGCCGGTATACAGCCGTGTGACGGTTCACATGTTCACGACGGGCCACAGACGCACAAGGCGACAGGCTGGATGCCAGTGTGTGCCAACGGCCCTCCCGTATGGGGAGAGACGGTGGCCCGAGGGGTATCATTGCTGGCGGACGATGAGGCGATTTGGCCGGGGCCGAGACGGGAGCAAAGACGCAGGGACAGATGGCGCTAGACATTCCTCTCGACGAGACATGGTCCTGGAGCAGGTAGTGTATTTGTCGGAGCGGGACTTGCCCTTTTGAGCGTCTCAGAAGACAATTCACATTCCCAGTTCCGGAAGGTCGAAGATTGGCCAGGGCCAGACTGGACGGGCAAAATGCCTCCCTCGGGTTCCCCGCTTATAGACGCCATCCGCGAGACCAGAACACGGGCCGAGCACTCGACGCAAGGGAGGGACTTAATGACAAGAAGAGACACGGTCGCCACCGCACCGAATTGCATTGAAACAAGGTTCAATGGACATCGGCCTTTGCGCATCATCTTGCCAACAACAGAGGCCTCCCTTTGGAGCCTCCTCGCCTGCGGCCGTGAGAGCAGGGGGCGGCGCCAGGAAACGAGTCGGTTGCCCGGCCCACCGCCCATCGGATGCGAAGCAAAAAACGAAGGGGTCAAGAGGGAGAGAGTGACAAGGGAGAGAGGATGACGGGGCTTGGGAGGTTGGCTGGCTGAAGTGACTTGGCTGCCTCAGCACGGCCCCGGTCCATGTCAGCTGTGGTGGTGATACCAGGAGTCCAACATGGCGGTATCAAACGTACACGGACCGCTGTCAGATCATGTACGTCTATTGAAGAGTTGGCCACGGCAGCATCTGGATGGTTTCACATGTCCTTGGTAGATGTTCATACCCTACCTACCCTGGAGACCTGGCCCACCTACATGCGGGCAGTTCAACAGCTCACATCCAGCACCAGGGCCTCCTCGTCTTCTACTTTTGTCTGTGATAAATCAAGACGTCAAAAAATCCAGAATGAGAGGGGAAGACAAAAGCAGCCAGCTGTACCCATCCGTGTCCCAACGACCACCCTCAGTCGGCGCAGATACCCAAAACGGCCTGTCCGGCCTGCCCTTCAAGTCCTGTATTCAGACAGCATCTATATCTACCTACCTCAGTGCATGCTTGGTCCTACTCGGGAACCAACAAAGAGAGGGCCGGCTCCTTTATAGCAGAAACGCCGGGCCGGCAGAAAACAAGGCCATGCATACACAAACCACGCTGACCATGCACCGACAATACGCCCGCCACGCCTCATCTCCCTTCAGGACCAAACGTCCTCCTACGAGGCTTGTTAGCTACTGGCTGCGCGCATGCGGGGAGCCCACGTACCTGGTATTGGTTTGCCGATCTCATGTGCTTGACAACCTCCTCTCCTTTCTGCTCCGACACGCCCCGCCCCTCGGCGATGATTTGGGCCAGCACCGTGTTCACCTCGCGAGCCATGTTTGCCGCGTCGCCGCAGACGTAGAAGAAGGCCTTTTGCGTCAGAAGCTCGTTGACCTCCTTGGCCCGCTCCTTGAGCCGATGTTGAACGTAGACTTTCTTGCCGCCTTCACGCGAGAAGGCCGTGACCATCTCGAACTTGTCGCCGAGAGCTTTCTTGCAATCCTGCACATGCCATTAGCGACGAGGCAGACCAAAAAAAAATTGGTCCACATGTCCACGTACCTCCCACTCCGACTCGTACATGAAGTCCTCGGCGCGCTTGCGGCAACCAAAGAACAAGAGCGTGCGGCCCACGTCGACACCATCCCGCGCCTGCTTGGCCCGCTCCTGAACGAAGCCTCGAAAAGGCGCAACGCCGGTTCCGGGGCCAATCATGATGATGGGTTTCGCGGGATCCGAGGGAAGCTTGAAGTTGGAGTGCCGGACGTGGACAGGGACATGGATGCCATCGTACTTGTTGCGTGGGCCGTCCAGCTCGTAGCTTCCGCCGAATGGTTCAGGGTTCGGATCGCCGTTTTGCTTCTGCTTCAACGCCATCAGGTAGTTGGTGGCGACGCCGCGGAACGGCTCATCGCGCGCGGGGATCATCTGCGACTCGACGACGGCCGTGATGGAAATCTTCTTTGGCTGGACCAGCGAGGATGAGGAGATGGAGTAGTAGCGGGGCTGCAGCTTGGTCAAGCCCTCGATAAAGGCGGAGAAGGGAATGTTGGTCCACTTCTCGCCCTTGCCAACAGCGGCCAAGAGCCGGGCAATGTTGTAGAAGTGAGGGCTTGTCTTCTGCTGGAAGTAGTCCTTGTCATTGCCCAGTCTGCTCATCTCGGCCTTGATATCATCCGTGGGCGCGAAGGCGGCAAGAGTCGAGACGAACTGACGCGACACGGGGGCGCAGATTTCCAAGTGGTACCTGACGATGGCATCAAACGTCGTCGGGGTCGGGAAGGGGACCTTGGCGGTGGGCTCGAGGGCCTTGACGCTGATGACATTGTCCCTCTTCGCAGTCAGGCCAATGACGTCGAGGAACCGGTCGACCTCTTCGCCGGGGTTGGTGGGCCAGATGGCAATGTGGTCGCCGGTTTGGTAGGCAAGATTGGAGCCGCTGACGTCAATGTCCATGTGGATGCAGTTCCGATCCTTGGCCGCGAACAGCTCGCGCGAGTCGACAATGGGCGCGATGTAGGGGTTGTGGGCGTTGAAGGGGCCCTTGGCCGTGCCATCCAGGTGCATCTTGTTGGGCTCCCCGAGGTAGACCTCGGGAGAGTCGCGGGTCAGGTTGTCGCGGTCCACAATATCAAAGGTGGGCTCGTAGACAGCCTCGCGTTCCTCGAGGCCCATTTTGGTGACGAGGGCAGCCCACATGGGATCCTTCCAAGCCAAGAAGTCCTCTTCCATGGTGCCGGCGCCGTCGTCACCCTCGCCGGCATCGCCGATGCGGTGGGCGCCGAGCTTCTGAAGGGCCTTGTCAACATTGCGGACCATGGAGTTGTAGTGTTCGTAGGTGTTGTTGCCGAGGCCAAAGGCGACGTAGTTGAGGTTGCCTAGGGCAGGATCGCCGCCCTCGGACAGGGCGACGTCGTCGGCGGTGATGAACTCGTAAAACTCGACGGCATTGTCCGTGGGCTCGCCCTCGCCATAGGTGGCCAGGACAAACATGACGACCTTGTCGGCGGGCAAGGTGTCGAGGTTGTCAAAGTCGTACTCTTCCAGGTCGGCCACCATCGTCTCGAGACCGAAGCGGCCTTTGCCCTCCTTGGCAAGACGGGAGGCGTAGTCCTCGGCGGTGCCGGTCTGGGAACCGTAGAAGATGACGCAGTTCTTGCTCGACTCGTCCATCTTCTCGACAATGTTCCTGGTACGGCCGGCCTTTGCGCCGTTTGCGTTGGCAAAGGCATTTGCGTAGGGGTCCTTGACGACGCCCCAGTAGGTGCCCTTTGTGAAGTAGGCGAGGGTGCCGAGCAGGATGGCCGCGAGGACGACGAGGTCGAGGGTGTCGAGTTCGGCCATGGTGGATGATTTTGGATTCGAGCAGGCGCAGACAGAGGGTATGGAGGCGCGTGGCCAGAGTCGCAGCAGAGGCCAGAGGATAAAAGGAGGCACAGAAGGGGTCGGATGCCGCGGACGGGAAAGGGTCCGAGGAACGGATCGCCGTAAGACTCGCAAGAGGCTTTGCGCACGTGTTCTTTTCCGTCCCGTCGGCAAGATGCGTGGACGGTGCGTGGGCGGGCTGTGGCTGAAGCAGGTGAGCGAGTCTTCTGGGTTAGCGCCTGTTCTCGGGACACAACCGTGCCAGAGGCCTATGGTTCGAGGGGGAAATTGATTCGGGCTGACGTGGAGTCCGAATCTGGCGACTACAAGACTAGGTAGGTAGTAAGCTCCGTCCCGAATCTTGGCGTAGGTACCTGTCAGGCTATTACTAAGAGATGCTCGCTGAAACCGACATGTACCTGGACCTTGTCTTCTTCATGAAAGCTCACACTATGGATACGTACGGACACTGCTAGACGAGATATCGGGTCCCCTGCCGATCCCAAGTAGATGCGAGTATCCATTGAGGAGCAGGCGTATATATGCATTAACTATGCCTTGGGGCGTCGTCACAGTCCGGGGCCATCGATCCAGCGCCTCTATATAGCATTCTCACCATGTTGTGGAGCCTCCGACAGGATGCGGATGTGCGATTCCGCACTTCCGAAGCTACCTTTTCTGCCGGCCAAGGTTGCTGCTCGGGCCCGGAACTCGGCCTCGGGACCTTCCGCCCATGTGTTTGAAGTTTGCTTTTTTTAGACTTGCACGTTCAGTTCTTCAGTGGCTGGAACACGCAGCTTTGCCGGGTCGCGAATGTCTGTCGAGGATACAGCGGTCGGCGCCCGCTTCTGCTGCCGAGAACACATTGACAGATGAAGGGGAGAGCAAACCACATACAAGATGAGTACAGTGATCTCTTATCTTTTGCATGCAAGTCATGTGTGCGCGAAACACCAGTACTTTCGCCTGTGACGCCCCGCGGCTAAGTGGGCCGTTGTACAGTAGGTACAGTCCAGACAGTACGGCGGAGCGGAGGCGCCGGGGCGACGGGCTCCACTACCCGTAAATCGCGGAAGCCGGCTGACTACTCCTATGTCACGTGCCTTTCCGGCAGCCCTTCCTCGGTGGCTGCCGTCTGCTACACCTCAGTTTTATCAACACACTGGTTTGCCCACGAGTTTCTCAATTCATTGCCCCTACTCGCTTGTTGCCGGCTCTCATGCCCATTATTTCCTGTAGCAAAAGGCCAGGGTTGGGCTTGTGTACGTACATGCATCGCCGGACCCCAAGTTCCACAAGTACGCGCGATGCATATCAGACAAAATAAGCCCTGTTCTCGCAGCAACATGCTCGTCCTGTCAATGTAACTATGACATAATAGGCGAAGAAAGGGGAGGAGGGATACTCCCGGAATAATAATACCTGTACAGTACAAAGTGCTTGTTAGATCTCCGAGACGCTTCCCCATAAGCGGAACCTTGTACAGCCCACACAGTATAGTACGGCACTGTACAGCATCCAATTGACCGGGTAGAGCATTGACTGGGCACTTGTCCAAAGGCCAGTCAAAAGTATCAACAAGCATCCCGAAAAAGAGGCATGTGCCCAACATTCACTATGACTCCGTACCTGGTAGAGGCCGGCATGCGTACACGCGCCTCTAGTCAAGCCGCGCCGTGCTTGCAAGCATGGCATGGCACTGTACGACACTGTACGTGTACGACACGAACAAGCGCCCAATGGCCCAGACCCACTGCATTGGCGGTATTATTATGCTTTGGACGAGAGACATCTTGAATACATCCGCCTGTTGAACAGTTTGTCGCTCTCCGTCGCGGCCGCTGCTGTTGTTGACTGTATGCAGCGTTTTGCCACGCATGCACAGACTCGGGTCCGGTCCGGCTCGAGATGGGTGAGTGCCACTGAAACGCTGTCCCCAACCCCCCTCGAGCAGCATGACAGCTCCAGAGCCGCCAAACATGCGACACCTCCCTTTTCCATTGACGTTTTGTCTCATGACACCATGCCCTGACTGACCCTGCCTGCCCACAGCCCCGTCTCAACCGCCGCCGGACAACCCTCAGGAGCCGCTCAAGTTTGCTGCCGCAAGGTCCGTGTCGAGGCTTGACGACGAAGCAGAGCCCGACGCCACCTGGGATCGGACGATCCGCCCTCACGCCTACAGCCCGAACCTCTCGCGACATCCTACCCACTCCCGCGACTCCTCGGCCGACAAGTTCCCCTCGACCTTGACCTCGCCGCGAGCCCACGCCCCACCGTCGCGCCAGCCCGTCGGAGGAGGGGCCGCAGAGCGACCCGTGGACCCCAACAAGGCTGCCATCTACGGCCATCATCGTCAGACGTCCATTGTGCACGGGATCCAGCACTCGCGAAATGGCAGTCTCGCAAGCTCCACTGGCCCCCTCAGCCCCCAGATGATAGCCGCTGCCGGCGTCGGGCTGGACCGTCCAGAGATGCAGTCGGTCGCTGCTCGATTGGACGCTGACCCGGCCACGCCCTCGCGCCCTACAACAGCCTTGTCCGGCCCCATGGCCAACCCAAACGGCTTCCCCATGGAGAGGTCCGCCTCGGCTGCCGACATGTCCCCCCCCGGCCTCGGCCAGCGCAAGCACGAGAGAGTGCAGAGCAAGTCGCGTCGCGACCAGGCAAACCATCAGCCACATCCGTCGCGCCATCACAGGGATGACCAAAAGACCGTCGGCGAATATGCTTTGCACGTGCTCTTCACCTCGGTATGTCGCCTCCATGACACAAGCTCTGGCCGTGTGGCTTACCATCTCGTCTCAGTTCATTGCTCAAGCCGAGGAGAAGCTTACCGAGTGCATCACCGTTCCCTTCGATCCCGAGCCCCAGATCGAGCGCGTCTGCGGACCCGGCGTCGACGCCGCCTTCGACCAGCTCATCGTAGCCCTCGGCCATATCGCCAGCCCCAAGCCGAAGGCCCTGATCGACTCCATGATGCTGTGGAGAAAGAGCAAGAGCGACGCCGCAAACGAAGCCCGCAGCCAGCTCCAGCAGTCGCGTAGCAACCACCCCGGAGGCCCGCTGCTGCGCAGAAACACGGAGCCGTTACAGGGCGGCTTTGGGGGCCCGGACAGCGGATCGCCAAGCAACGCCACCATGTCTTCCAAGCAGGAGCACGTTGCCCAGCAGGAGCGTCGATCGACCGTCTCCATATATATCCTATGCCGAGTCCTTCTCGAGGTCATCAGCCAGAGTAACCTGGCTTCCATCACCTTTGAGATGGAAGACAAACTTGAGAGCATCATTTTCGGCCAGCTCAAAATCGCAGACGCTGAGCAGCTGATGGTTTCCCCCTTGAAACTTGCCAATTGGAATCTTTTTGCGCAGCTGCTGGGGTACATGAGCGACATCAACTTTGCCGGCGTCACCAAACGCTTCATCGAAGACCTCGACAACACTCTGCACGAGCGGGGCAAGGGCCCGACGGCCTTCACAGGGCGTGACCTGGAGGGCAAGATGGACCTTGTGCTGGGTGGAATGAAGCATCTGCGGATCAAGATCTCTCCTGAAGGCGCCTGGGAGGAGTCGTGCGAGTTCCTCGCTCGCCTGGGCCGCTTGTTCAGCAGATCGCACGGCCCCAGGGTCAAGATGGCCTTTTGCCAGGTCATTGACATGCTGCTCCTGCCCATTGCCGCCAAGGCCAGCAACAGCCATCTCATGCATCCCAAATGGGCCGAGGTCCTCGCCGCCATGGGCCCGCGCCTGGCGCAGTTGTTCATAAAGGTGCGATATTGGGCCGTCGCTTTTTCCCTGACGGCGACCATGCTTTGCGTCTCGCCACCCGAGACCTTTGGCTCGCAGTGGCTTCAGCTGGTCCTCTCCCTACAGACCAAAGCCAAGGACCGCTTCACTCGCCCGCTCTGCCTTCAAGTCATCTCTCGGCTGATCTGGACGTACCTGTATCGCACAAACGACAACTTCCAGAGCATCATACGAAAGCTAGATGATGTGATGAAGCTGGTCCTGCCATCTTCTAAGCGCAGCGTGGTATCCTTTGACCCGGCCGTCACGGAACCGCTCATCCAGATCATTCGCATCATCGGGTTCAAATACCCGGAATATTGTTTTAAAACAGTCATTTTCCCGCTCATCAATGCCGAATTGTTCGTGTCCAACAAGGAGTTGAAAGTTGAGCAACTGGACCCGGACAGAGTGGTCGTAGGAATCCGAGCGTTTCTCTGCATCATGTCCGACCTGGAGAAGGGCGAGCAGGGCCAGCCCCCTTTCCCACAGTTCTATGATGCCTCCTGGTCGGCCGACAAGCTGCCAACGTCGCCGATCCTGGCGTCACCGCGAAACGGGCCCCTGTCGAATCTCGCAAACATCCCCAGAGAGAAGAATATATCACGTCCTGTCCTCACACACGTCCTGGGCGACGGGGTTCGCGAGTATTACCTGCAATTCTGCAAGATTCTTGGCAAGATAACCATTGTCTGTGACAACACGTTTGGTGGCCAGGCGGCCTTGGACGAAAAGTTCAACAGCCCTGGTTCCAAAACGCCAATTACAGAGACTTTCAACTTCTCTCGGCGCGACGAACATCAGAACGCCTCAGATCAGAAGCAAGCTTTCTATGAGCTGCTCCACGTGGCCGTGCAGGCGCTCCCAAGGTGCCTATCCGTTGACATTCCGTTCAACTCGCTCATCAACCTCTTGTGCACGGGCACAGCCCATGTTCAGTACAACATTGCAGAGTCTTCTGCAAATTCCCTCAAGGCCATCGCGAGGCATTCCCATGCACAGCAGGTGACAATGGGCTTTGCTCGCTTCATATTCAACTTTGATGACCGTTACTCGACCATGTCTGACGGTGGCATGCTGGGCCCGGGCCACATCGAAAACACCCTCCGGCTCTACGTCGAGCTCGTCCAGATATGGATTGAGGAAATCCGGCAAAAGACGCGGGATGCGGCCGCTACGCAGGCTGATTCTAGTGCATCGGACAAGAGAGCCTTGAAGCTGGACCTGTCGAGCATGTGGGCAGAGGTGGACCAGGCCGAGGCTCACGGCCTCTTCTTTCTCTGCTCTCAGTCGCGTCGAGTACGTCACTTCGCCATTACGGTTCTGCGTCTCATCACCGAGTTTGACAAGGCCCTCGGGAAAGACGCAGCGGAAGAAAAGGAATCCCTGAGACTGATCAACATCCTGGAGAACGACTCGAGCCAAGTCATGGACTTCAACGATGAGCACTTGTCCGTGGCTGAACGCAGTAGGCTGCAACGCGGGCTGCAGACAACCAACACCAAGAGCGTGGTGGTTGAGCTCTGCACCAGCGACGTTACCTACGATACAACCTTATGGTTCAAGATCTTTCCAAACCTGATCCGCATTGCCTTTGACAAATGTCCCTTTGCCGTTGCCATATGCCGAGACCTGATTTGCAATCGCATACTCCAGCTGTACAAGCCGATTGTTGTCTTATCCGAACCGACTCGCGGCCTCTACTATGGAGGCGACCAAGCCAATAGCCGCATACCGGCCCGGTCGCCGGCTACGCAGCCCGAGGTCTTGATTGAGCAGTGGAAGCTCTATCTCATTTTCGCTTGCACGACCCTCGCGGACCCTGGAAATCAGACGCCCAACCCGGCCAAGGAAGTGCAACACATTCGAAAGACGTCGAAGCCTGGATCGACCGACAGGATTGTTACGGCGAGGACCCTGTTCAAATATCTCATCCCTCTACTCTCCTCGTCCTCGGCCTCGGTCCGAGACGCCGTCGTGGTCGCCATGGGATCCATCAACGTTCACATTTATCGAACGCTGTTGGAGGAGCTCCAAGGCCAGGCATCCCGATGCAACGACGACGCGCGCGCTCGCATCCATCAGCGGACCAATAGCGCCCCGAGAAGGAACCGGAAAATGGACTTGCTTCGAACCGAGATCACACACGTGTTCAAGTTGACGTCCCACTTTCTCAGGGATTCGCAAGTGTACCAATCCGAGTTTTTCCTCGGCACTTTGACGTCATATGCCAAGGACCTGAAGCTTTTCCTGATGGACGGAGAAGTCCAGATGGACTGGGAATTCCAAAAGCTCAGACGGCACTACTGCGGGCTGATGGAGGCACTGTTCGAAGGAATCAACAGGACAAAGGACCCTTCCCGCTGGATGACATTTGAATCCCGAAAGTCTGCGTTCTCCTTGATGGAGGATTGGTGTGGATTTTCTCCGAACCAGACTCAGATACGAGCCCGGGAAGACACGATGCGCCAGTCGCTCATTGACCAGCAGGGCCTGGGGGAACGCGGGACGGTCACAGCCGCCATGGAGATTGAGAAGCGCAACTTGCGGACGGCGGCTCTCAGTGCCATGGCCGCTCTGTGTGGCGGTCCCATCAGAGTAACAACCGAGAGCGGCGTCACCCTGCAGTTTGACATTCGCCGAATGCTTGCCTGGATCGAGGCGATCTTCAACTCGGGCAGCGACAAGATGAACGTCACAGGGCGGAGAGCCCTGAAAAATCTCGTTGTTCACAACCAAGAGTACACATATCTCCTCGAGCATTGCATTGCCCGCTGCTACCTGTCCGACCTGCCGAAGATGCTGGGGAGCTACTTTTCAGTCGCCATCGAAGTGTTGCAGGAACACAGCAACTACCCCTGTCCGTTTTGGAAACTCCTTGGCCTTTGTCTGTTCAATCTTGGCAACGATCAGAGCGAAATCAGGTCCAAGTCATCGTCGATGCTTCGGACCCTGGAGACGCGCCAGCAGCGGAACTCCAAGATCCAAGATTTCGACATCAGCATATCCGACAAAACGCAAGCCGTCTACAAGCTCGCACAATTTGAGATATCCAAGCGCCTCGCCAACCAACACACGGAGCTGGCGTTCCATATCGTGTCTGAATTTACCTACTACTTCAAAGATCTTCAACCAGTTGCGCAGAGAAATGTCATTGCCGTCATTTTACCTTGGATCCAGACTATAGAGCTCAAACTGGATCCGAATGGCGGCCCCACGGCGCAGTCATACGTTCTGCTGGCCAACTTACTGGAGCTCACAATCAAGTCCAGCGGGGCGCTGCACAACGAGGTTCAAGCCTTGTGGCAGGCGCTTGCCACGGGACCGTATCCCGGAAACGTCCGCCTTGTGCTGGACTTCATCATGCAGCTGTGTCTGGAAAGACGGGAGCAAAACTTTGTCGAATACGCCAAGCAAATTGTCGTCTTTCTTTCTACGACAAACAGTACGCCTGGTATCAAGGTCGTCGAATTCTTGCTCATGCAAATAACTCCCAAAGCAATGGTTCCCAACGAGAAGAGGGAGGCAGTGCCGCCGCCGTCAGACATCAACAATCTCCCTTACTGTGCCGACTTGAGCGAGGTTCTCCCCGTCGGGACAAAGCAGGCCGGCTTTTCGCTGGGTCAACTGTCACTGATTCTACTGGTCGACTTGATGGTATCTCCCGTGCACCTGACCTCTGAGAACTTACCGCTTCTTCTCCAAGTCGTCACTGTTCTTTGGGACCATTACACTCCGCTGGTACAGGAGCAGGCACGCGAGATGCTTGTCCATCTCATTCACGAGCTGGTCATTTCACGGATGGACGATGAGTCGCAAGGAAAACTCAAGGAACCAATTGAGGATCTGGTCGACTTGATCCGACGTCACGATCGCTCAGTGGTCTGGGGCTACGAGGACAGCAACGGCAAGGTCGAGAACCACGACAACAAGGTTCCGCCAAGCATGGAACACTTGACCGCCGAAGTTGTCAAGACTTTCGAGACGACGTTCCCTGGGATCAAGGAACAATGGGGCCGCTTGTCTCTGACATGGGCCACTTCCTGTCCGGTCCGACACTTGGCCTGCCGGTCCTTCCAGATCTTTAGGTGTGTTCTCACCTCACTGGACCAGTACATGCTTGGCGACATGCTTGCGCGGCTGTCCAACACCATCGCCGATGAGGATCCGGAGATTCAGTCCTTCTCCATGGAGATCCTGACAACGTTGAAGACGTTGATCGTCAAGCTGGACTCCGACAAGCTTCTCACGTTTCCCCAGCTGTTCTGGACTACCTGCGCATGCCTGGAGTCGATTAACGAGCGCGAGTTCCTCGAAGCCGTAGAGATGCTTAACGAGCTGCTCCGAAAAGTCGATCTCCGGCTGCCCAACGTACGGAGGATAATCGCGGAAGGACAACCGGACCGATGGGAGGGCCAGTTTGAGGGGATGCAGCCGCTGCTGTACAAGGGCTTGAGATCTTCAGCTTGCTGGCAGCCATCGCTCGATACTTTGGACAGGCTGGTGAGACTTCCCGGAGATGGGCTCGTTGGCGACGAGCACCGAATCTTTTATTCCCTCCTGGCCAATTTCCCTCGCTTCCTCAACGACCTTGAACGTGGAACCCTGAGCGAGCAATCCATCAAGGCCGCGAGGATTCTTTTGACAGAGACGGACAAGCACGGCTTGGATGCCGTCAGCGTCGTCCTCGACGACTTTGTTGCTGGAAAGCACCAAGACAGCCGGGATCTCCTCAGTCCACTGTTTAGCGGCCTCAAAGAGTGTTATTTGCCTCGACTCGAGTTCAACATGATCACCTTTCTGATGGGCTTACTCACCAACTCATTGTCCTGGGTCAAGGTCCAGACCATGCGCATCCTCTGCGTCGTCATCCCGGCAATTGATATGCGCAATCCCGAGCTGGCAGGGCATGGATCGGATCTCATCTCGCCGCTGCTACGTCTGCTGCAAACCGAATTCTGCATGGGTGCCCTGGAGGTGCTGGACAATATCATGACCATGTCCGGTAGCCACATGGACAAGCATCACCTACGGATGAGCATGACGCGATCAACGTCCCGGGCCGTTCGCAAGGAGTATGAACGCACTCAGAGTCTGTTTGGCATCCCGGAAGCGTCAGGCTGGTCGATCCCCGTTCCTGCAAAGAAGACGGAAGCCACCCGGGCCAACATTCACGCTGCCTTTTACATGTGCCAAAGCACCGAAGGGTCCATCACGGAGGTGACGCCGACTCCCGAAGTCGAGTTCCATACAGACGACTTTCCCTACGGCTACTACGACGTGCCGGATCGGACCGAGACCATGCTCTCGGACGAGGGACGCGTGGAAGCTTCGGCAGGCGATTTGGTCACCAAGCTGGACAGCCTTGACGACTTTTTCGACGAACCTTCTAGCCCGCACACGGATGATGACGGCCGGTCGTCAAGGACGATTACAGAGTTTACGCCCGAGTCGTACGAATCTGGCACCGAGCTGTACGACGAGCAGATTCTGCCCATACTGCACGAGGCATCCAACAACACGTCATTCCAAAACGGCTTTGCTGATCGGCCCATTATGACGCCGCGCGACGTTGCGTCCAACACCATGAACCCGGGTGCCTTCACTGTGGCCATGCCTGCTCGGCCAGGGTTGCATTCGCGATCCGTCACCTCACCATCTACGCCTGCCTCGTATCAGTTGCACATGATGGGGGACGTGGCATCTGACGAGGAGTATTTGTCCGGGGGGTTTTCGGACCTGGAGGACGAACGAGCAGATGCTCGTCATGTGGACGGGGCCTTTTTTCTGGAAAGCAAGATCAAGGAGGCTCGACAGAGTCCGTACTCGGGCGCTCGGCGCTTCATGGGCAGGTCTCGGGACGAGGCGCAGCGCGACAAGACTGATGCGCCAGGCACGCCCAGGATGCCGAATAAGGTGTTTCCGACCAAGCTTTCGGGCCCCAAAGAAGGTGTCTGAGGATGAGCACATATTTTAAGTGAATCTCGATGAGACGTGCGAGGCATAGTTGCATAGTCGAACGGAACTTTCAGGTATTGGATATCTAAAGCCCAGAGAGCTCAACTGGGGAGATTTTGAATTGCATTTACATGAGAAGGTTGGCGCTTGGAGAAATGGCATCAATGGGATGAAATTTGGTGTACGCAGCTAGGGACTCAGGATGGCGGCCGCTGGAAGGGGAGATAAGTAGGGTTGGCGTGCAAAGTCGGAGCGTATAGGCATACCTGGAACACACAAAGGTGGCGTCACACTTTTCGACACGGGATTAGCAACAAATAATGTTGGCAACGGTGATTGATTTGCGGAAACTGACGTTTGTCTCTACTATCCACTGGAGCGTTCCCCGAGTCTGTCATTGCCCATTGCGGGAGGCCTGTACAGGTGAATGTCGGACGTCAGGATTCGGCCCAAAAAATAGTGTAGGTCAAATTGGGCATGGGGCTCGGAGCTCAACCTAGCGAAGTCGGCCGGGAGAATAATCTAGTATCGGTGCCGCGTGGAGTAGTCTGTTGGGAAGAGGAGAGGAGTCAGTCGAGACGTAGGCGGGACGATGGGATGGGAGGAACGTACCCTTGGGGCTAACAACCAGACCACGTCCCTTTTTGGCACCTCGATAGATGGTCTCGATGATATCGATGAGCTCTTGCTTGTCCTCCAAAACCCAGTTGAGCTTGTTGTTGTTGCCGGTGCCGAAGTCGCACATGATGTGCTTGTTGCGGTAAAAATACATGATGGTGCACGGGTCGTAGAGTTCTGCGCACGGCGTCAGCATCTCGACTTGGCCCATGGAGAGGCAGGCTTGATCAGTGAACGTACCGTACATCTGGCTGAAGTCGGGAACCTGGTCGATGTCGCAAACGTAGATGACGGCAAAGCTCTTGACTCTGTCGGCAATCTTGTAGAGGACCTCGTCCTGGCGCATGCAGTCTGGATCCCAGTCGCGGCCGAAGCGGATGAGGACCAGGCGCTCTTCCTCGCTGAGGATGGCCTGGTCGACGTGCCAGCCGGAGGTGAGATGGGGAATGACGACAGAGCCCATGGCTGCTGGTGAGCGAGAGTGGCGGGGTTGTGCTTGGTGATGCGCGCTGTGGAAATCAGCCCCCTGCGACGAGGGATGACGATGAGATCAAAACATTGAGAGAAGAAGGCGTCTAGGCGTCTACCACTATTCGCGGCTTTCGTTTGGGGGATGATGTAATTAATGGGTGCGGCAGGACTGGATGTCCCGTGACAGAGGCGGGGCCCGCTTTAGTGCATACCCAAGTAACGAGGCGCTTTCAACTTCATCAACCAAACAAGGGGAAAGAAAGACATTGAGGTTGAAAGCCAGCAGCAGAGCAACCCTCGTGCGTGGCTTCGGACAATGAACCGCCAGTGGATGTCAAATCGACGCTACGCTCATCGGCGACTCAAAACATTCATCTGAAGGCGCATGTCTGGGAGATAAAATGCTGAAGCAGAGCTGTTTCCAGCCATGGCGGCAGGCCAGGCTCCGAATCTCTCCCGCCCGCTGCTTCGTCCTCAGCCCTGGGAGACGGCAATGCCCAGCTCATGACAAGCCGCCCGGGGAACAAGAGCCTCTTGAGAACCAACTGCAGTTTCCCGATGCGCCAACAACACGGCACTCGGATCTGGCCTCCTTTCTGGACCATACGCGGCGCACCGGTCTCGACGAGAAATCAACCGTCTATGTCGGCACCCACTACGAGTACACCGTCGCCGACGCCCTGTCGAGGCACGGCTTCTTCCTCAAGCGCATCGGCGGAGCGTCAGACTACGGCACCGACCTCATTGGCACCTGGACGCTCCCCTCCCTCGACCATCCCATGAGGGTGCTCCTCCAGTGCAAGGCCGGCGTGCAGCGCGTCGGCCCTCAGCATGTGCGGGAGCTCGAGGGCGCTTTCATCGGGGCTCCCGTCGGCTGGCGAGGCGACGGCGTGCTGGGCGTGCTGGTGAGTGAGCGGGCCGCGACAAAAGGCGTCAGGGACTCGCTCTGTAGGAGTAGGTGGCCCATGGCGTTTGCGTGTTGCTCCAGGACCGGCGCCCTAACCCAGATGCTGTGGAACCGGCGCGCTGAGGAGCAGGGCCTTGAGGGATTTGGCGTCACCGTCAAGCATGCCCAGGATCAAGCTCCGGAATTGGTCTTAACGCGTGACGGCAAGGTTGTGGCATGAGGCTAGGGCCTTGTGCCTCCATTACCGCTGCGCTGCAGCTCTAGAGTATGCTGAGTGCGTCGCCATGATCTGAGAGGCGCAAAGTGATGAAGCAATCTCCAGTCGACTTGAAGGAGTGGGTTCCAGTGGAGAGTGCACACCTTTGACTGCCACCAAAATGCCTCTGCTCTGACGCTGGCATCAAGTCTACACAGCTGGGACGGAGGAGCCCAGCGTCCTACGCATACAGAACAGCCAGATGATAATCAGATGATGCCTCTTGCGGACAGTCTTGACACATCCGTCCTGCTGCCAGGAAGCAGTACTGCTCGCCTTCCGGCTCATTGCGGATTTTACCTGAGTCGGCTTTTCATGATCAATGCGAACAGCTGTTTCGAATGGAAATCCAAAGCTTCACAAAACCAAGATTCTTCTGTCTCGACTTGGCTAATAAACTGACGTGGTATCAATGGCCACAACCTTGCCACCTCTGGCTTTCTGCCCGCCCTTGGCTTCGGCATTCCCCGTCACAACATACAGCGTCTTGCCATCTCGTCGGGTCCTACCGAAAGCGCATGACGTATCTCTAGCAACAATCGGGCTGTCCTTGGACCCGGCAACTGTGGAACTTTTCCCGTTTGTTGCGACGTGGAATACGGTGTTGAGCTGGTTGGTTGTTGCCCAGAACCCGCGTTCATCGTGAGCAAAGTCGTCGACGAACAAATTGTATCCCGTCTCACGATACACCAGCTCCGGCCGGGCCTTGGGCTCGGGGTTGCCCAGCTGGTCGATGCGAATGCGGTATATTTTGCCTGCAAACGTGTTGGACCAGTACAGGTAGCCGTCGAGCACCTTGATGCCGTTGACGCCAATCTGGAGCGGCGAGCCGGGAACAGGAGCCATCTCGGGAAGCTTGACGGCAACCTTGGCCTTGCCCGACTGGATGCAAAGCCGCCAGACCAGCCCGAGAGCCGAGTCGCTAATGAGGACTGCGTGGTCCACGTATGGCAGTGCCGCCACGCCGTTGGGGAATGCCATGTCAGGGTGCTTGGCGATATGCTTGACCAACGGTCCGCGGTCGTAGTCGTTGGACCGGAAGTCGACAAGCCAGGTCTCGGCCGTACCATTGACCTGGGCGCCCGAGCCGGAGAAATTGGAACCCACAACAACGAAGACGTCTGACGAAGGCTCCGCGATGCCGAGGAGGCCGTTGACGGAGGGGAATTTGTGAAGCAGCTTGACGGGGGGGTTCTGGGACCAGGGACGCGAAAGCGACAAGAGGGCGGCCTCGGGGCGGAGCTGGGTCAAGAGGACATGTCCGTTTTTGCGGACGGCCAGGTTTTCGATCCAGGTAGGCGGAGGGAACTGGTGGAGCACCTTGGTCGGGAGGGAAGACGGAGAGTCATGATGGTCGGCGTCTTGATAGTGCTTTGAGATTGCAGCCGAGGCGACTCCAAGCAGTAGCGCCGTGAGGAGGGCGGATGCTCGGATCATTCTGTATTTCACCGTTGTCATCCCAAGGGCGATGCCAAAGCGCGCTGGCTTGAGAGCTCAGAGTTGCCGGGGTGGGCAGGGGGAAGTTTCCACTGGGATAAAGGCAGCGAAATGGCAACGGGACTGGGCTTGAGGTTTGGGTGGACGCGGCTAAGCCTTCGTATCAGTCGCCGGCCTGAGACTTCTGAAGGATGGTTTCTCCGACTGAAACTGAGGAAGCTGCCTGCTCGACGGCGTCATGAGAGGACCAGCACACTGCCTCCATCGATTGCGGCAAGCTCATCCCGCCCTCACTCTGTCGTTGTCGTCGTCGTCGTCGTCGTCGTCGTCACGCTGAGTGTAAGCTTCTCCTTTCTTTGGAGAGGGCGATGCGTGAAGAAGACTTGCTGCAGCAGTGGGTACGAGGGCATGCATGGAGGGAGCCTGGCCGATGCGGAATGCTGTCAGATTCCTTGGCTGCGCCAAAGGGCCACGGCGACTCTGAGGCGTGAGACATGCGAGCTTTGGCTGGACAGAAGGGTGAGGAGAATGAGCGCGTTGGTGGGTATTAATTTGTGCTTTCTCTCCGGCAGACGGGGAGCTTTCTGAGGGGCCTGAGCAGAATGCAATGGGCACTCTACAAACACACACACATATGTATTGTATATATATTGCATGTATATATATATATATATATATATACGTATATTCACTATTATCATGCATCACCGTGGACATGTGTTGTCCGGTCTCGCAGCCGGCCTCGTGTATCCCGTCGAGGTGGCTCAAACATCGCTCATTCTCTCTCTCCTCCGCAGTCAGTGGACGACGTCATGACGCCCTTGGCCCCTCGCTGCCATGTGCAAGTGATGGATCGGTGCTGCCGCATATCAGTCGGTCTACAGCACAGTATATCCAAGGGGCCGCGTCCACCATGATGGAACCCACAAGCGGCGATTCGTCGTGCCGAGCGACGCAGGCGGTCCGCAGCCCCGTGCAGTAGCGCTGCGACGCTGGCCATTTCGTGTGCGTCAAGCAAAAAGCATGTGAAGATGGGCTTTGTTGTTCGTATCGCCAAATTGACTCCCAGGAATGACATCACGGTCAAGCAGGTGGTTCGAGGCAGCAGCTTCCAGTCGTTGACATGACGCCGGCATGACGACAAACGGCCGAGGACCTTTTGTTTCTGTTGGCCACATGCGTGCAATGAGCAATGAGCGGTAATAAACAACAACCGCGGCCCGCGTCTCGAGATTTACTTTTGTCCGACTCCCTTTCTGGCCTCCCTTTCTGGCCTTTTGCGCCCTCGCCTGTGCTGAAGTCTCCCCATCCGTCTTGACATTTCACCCGGCAGCAGCCCTTGTCCCGCCCGCATCATGGGGTCTACAAAGGACGGCGTCAAGAGCGGCAGGCGCAAGGAGCACTCGGAGGCCAAGGACGGCGATGGCGTCAAGAGCGGCGGACACAAGAAGAAGCGCGCCGAGAGCAAGGCCAGCCATGGCGTCACGGCTGACGGACAAGACGCGGAGCATCCGGGCAAGGCCAACGACAGCGACCAGGCCGGCGGACCCAAGGAGCACCCGGAAATGGCCAACGACGGCGAGGCACACGCAGAGACCAACAAGGCCCCCGGTGGCGGCGTGAAAGCGGACGGACCCAAGGATCCCCCGGATAGCAAGGCCAACCCGGAGAGCAAGGCCAACGACAGCGTCAAGCGCGACGGACTCGCTGGGCGCGCCGAGACCAAGGCCGATAATGGCAACAAGCCCGGCGTGGTCACCTCGATACCCGAGGTGCCCATCACGGTACAGCGCAAGCCGTTTGTGCAGCCCGACGACAAAGTGCGGCTCCCCCATGCCGGTACGTCGTCGTTGAACCTACCCCGAGTCTGGGTTGGAGTCGCGGCTGATCCCGTGCCGTTTGCAGGAACAGCAAGGGCCAGCCTAGCTGCCACGTACGAACGCCCCGACGGAACGGCCCAGGGTGGCTGGGCCGAGCGTCATCAGAACCAGACTGTGAGTGGTTTTCCCGAACCGTTGATGAAGTGGTGAACAAGTAGCTGATGGTGATGCTTTTGCCCCAGGTTCTTCAGCAGCATGTCGAGTTCTTTGACCAGGCAAGTCGTTGGCGGACGGAGACAGACCTACGCAGGCGACTCTAGGGCTAACAAACCCCCAGGACCGTGACGGCGTCATCTGGCCTGTCGACACGTTCAAGGGCTTCTACGCCCTGGGCTACGGCATCGCCTTCTCGCTCCTGGCCGCCGCCATCATCAACGGCGCCTTCTCGTACCCGACGCTCTCTGGCTACCTCCCGGACCCTTTGTTCCGCATCTACATCAGAAACATCCACAAGGACAAGCATGGCAGCGACAGCGGCACGTACGACGCCGAGGGCCGCTTCGTGCCGCAAAAGTTCGAGGAAATCTTCTCCAAGTACGCCGAGGGGAGGGACTACGTGACGGTCCCGGACGTGCTCAAGTTCCTCAGGGGACAGCGACTGCTTGCCGATCCGTTTGGATGGCTTGGGGCCCTCTTTGAGTGTAAGTCACGCCCGCCTCGGACGAGAGTACAAGGACTGACGTGTTTGTTGAGCTGTAGGGCTCGCAACCTACCTTTTGCTCTGGCCTGCAAACGGGCGCATGGCCAAGGAGGACATCCGCGGGGTGTACGACGGCAGCATCTTCTACACCATTGCCGCAAGGCGCGAGAAGTTGAAGAATCGAGGCTGATGCGTGGACGACAACCGGCCGGGATGGACCGTATGGGAGGAAAGAGTTTGGGAAGCCCACTTGGTACGAGGCCAATTCAAAGGGCCAGCCGAACCTTGTTGGAGCTGCTTCCAACCATCGATGATTGATTTGCGGATCAGACGTGAACTGAGGCGGAGGAGTTTGTGGCGCCGTCGAGTTCGCCCCCCGTCATGTGGAATCACCGTTGTTTTGTTCCTCCCTTCCATATGCTCACTTATGTTCTTGTTGAGTTAGGTTAGCAACTTAGTCATCTGCCGCGCGCTTCGTCTGATGGACGCTTGGCTGGTCTGGCCTGATCATCCAAGCGTCAGACTACCAAACACGCGACTTACAAATCAAGGACCAGACACAGACAACGGCCGTCCGTCTCTGGAGCCCTCGCCTGTGTCCACACACACCCCGTCCACACACCCCGATCAAGCTCCGTGTGTCGGCCCTGTCGGGGAAGCTGTGCTGCTTGATAATCACCCCTCGCGTTGAAACCGAAGCCGTCCTCCATGGCCCGTCATCATCAGCACTAGCATGGCGCTCCATGGCGCTCCATGGCTCCCCCTTTCCTTGCCATCTGCCGTCCTTTGCTGTTCTTGTCGCAGAACCGACCAGAGGGGGACCGTGATGGCAAGCTAAATGTGCGCGTGTTTGCTAAGCACCCGCCAGACTCGGGCACATGTGGAGATGGCCTATTTCTAAGCCAGAGCTCTAGAGTTTTAGACGGGGCAGCTCGACGGATGCGTTCTGGTATATAAGTACGACTTGGTGTGTCTGGTAGCTGTGGCACATTAGGCTCTGGGCAGATATCTTCCACGTCTTGAACACTGTCCATCACCACTATACTCGTAAACACGCTCCATTCTACCAGCCCTTCTCCCCGTTTCACTTACTCGACGATGGCCGGTCTTAAGCCCATTACCGTTTGGGTCCATGGTATGCCGGCTCTTTTCCCACTCTCCGCCGCCGAAGAAGCGGGTCTAACGAGTGATGCTCCCAGTTGGCGGCCCCAACCCTTACAAAGTCCTCATCGCGCTCGAGGAGCTCGGCATTGCCTACGAAAAGGTAAGATGGCGGCGCCAAATACCCAAGACCGTCGCTAACCACGTCCGTTAGATCGTCGTTGAGAACCCCAAGGACGAGTCTTTCCTGGCCATCAATCCCAACGGGCGTCTGCCGGCCATCAAGGACCCCAACCACGGCGACCTCATCCTGTGGGAGTCGGGCGCCATCCTCGAGTACCTTGTCGACACGTACGACAAGGAGGGCAAGTTGACCTTGACGTCCCACGCCGACAAGTGGCACCTGAAGCAGTACCTGCACTTCCAGATGTCCGGCCAGGTGAGTCTGAGCCGCAACCAGCCGCCCTCTTCCGAGAGCTGACATGCGTTCAAGGGCCCCTATTACGGCCAGTCAATCTGGTTCAACAAATACCACCCGGAAGACGTGCCGAGCGCGAAGAAGCGCTACGAGGATCAGACGGTGCGCGTCTTTGGCGTCTTGGACAAGATCCTCGAGGGCAAAAAGTATCTTGTCGGAGAGAAATTGTAAGTTGTCGACCCCCCACTTTCCGTTGTCTCCATGTAAGGGGCACATTTCATGACAAGAGCTCGACTGACCCCCTTGCCTCTCCAGCACCTACGCCGACCTAGCCTTTATCCCTTGGGATAACGCCATGAAGAACTTCCTGCCCGAGGTCTGGGACAGGAACCAAGTCAAGAGCAAGTATCCCAACTACGCTGCTTGGCACGCCCGCCTCGTTGAGCGTCCGGCCGTGAAGAAGGTGTACGGCTTATAGACGCACTCGGTTGCTGGGTTGGGGCAGTTCGTGCTCAGGCTTACATTGGATCTTGAATGTCGCAGCTCTCTCCCTCCCACAGCTCATGTGAGCTAGAATGTATCGACGTCTAGAATAATAAGTCATCTCTGAAGGCGCCCCCCAACCCCCAATCTGTGATGCATCCTCGTACTCGTGTCATCTCGACGGATGATCATCATGGCTGGTCCCGCATCCACATACGGCGCTATCAAGACCAAAGTACACTCATCAATCATCCCAAATGGCCGCCCTGGCCTTGTCGGCGTCGTCGCGTCGCCTCTGCTCTTCAGCCTTTTCCTGCTCCTTGCGCCTCTTCTCCTGCTCCCGGACGGATTTCTGATAGGCCCTCTGCTCCTCCGTCTGCTTTGGCGCCTTGAGCCCCAGCCCGGCGGCAATCATGCGCCGAGCCACGGCATCCGTCTTTTCCGGCCGTCGGGTCTGCGGGCCACCATCCCCACCACCGGGCGATGCGCTTACAGCCGGCTCCGCGTCCGGGTTCCAGCCATGCGGAGAGCTAAACTGCGGCGATTTGGGCGCGGGCGGGGCTGGCGATGACGCCTCGGCTCTGGGAAGAGGTGTTTTCACCTCGTCTTCGGACGACAGCTCATCTTGGTCCTCCCACGAGTCTAGAACTTCCTTGTTCTTCTTGGCCTTGGGCGGTTTTGGAGCTCCTTTGGAGCCTTCCAGCTTCAGGTCTGGTAGTGAAGATGCGGCGTCGTCTTTGTCCCGCGCCGACGAAGCCATGGATGGAGAACCGCGGCCGAGGCAGCGCAAAGCAGCCTCGACCTTGACGACAGGCCGGCGGGGGGCAGAGATAGTGGGAGTACGCAGATGAAAGATGGCTTGAATGGCTTGTTCCAATGGTCTCCGAGAAAAGAGATATATGCGTAATTTGTTCTTCGATGCCGAGGCGCAGGATGGACTCAATAAAGCCTGTGTCGAGGGAGATCGAGAGCTCATCCGTGACACAGGGCGTTGTTCAGCCCCCCGTTAGAGGGGAGCGCCTCGCTAGATACCTATGTGCACGTGCGTGGAATCTTGGAGTGCCTGGGCAGCGGCTCGGATACTCCCTATCATTTGCATTAAAGAAAGAAAGAGATGACCGGAACATTTCTGACCCGAATCGAGCTATGCGCAAAGATTTCAAGTGCCTCCAATGTTGCACGTCCTTGCCAGTTGTGATGGCGAGGATAACGTCGAGTGAATTGTCGCCGCCTCGCTAATGCTCTCTTACGGATAACGACCAATGGAGCTGCTGCAGTGAGAAGATAGTATGCCCAAAATCAGAATATGAGCCACTCGGGGGCTTGCTCCAGACAGCCGAGGATCAGCCGGTGGAAGATCCTAGCTCATAATTACCGTAGCTCACCCCCATGGCCGCCCGTCTTTTTCCTCGCCTGATGATGTCGCGGTGCTCCAATTAGTCCGCATTTTGCCCTGCTAGACGCCCGGCCGCCCAGACCTCCTCCGCAGCGGCGATGCTGCCCATTCTCGCCTCCACGACGCGCACATCCCCATTGCAGTAGAGCTGCACGCCTCCTGTCCCGGTTGCTCTGCCTGCCGATTCCAGGCGCGTCCCGTCGCCCTCTTCGGCCGAATCTCGCCTTTCACTCTCGCCAGCTCTGGCTCAGCGGCCTGGCTCACACATCATACCATGATGCCGCGATGCCGCGTCTCCGGACGCTTCGCGCTCGAGCGCCCCCATCTCCCAGCGACCAGAGCTCTCTCCAGGCCCCTGTCCCGGACCCGGGCCGCGACGCCGCCCTGCCTCTCGAGTCACTACGCCTGCGCTCGCCCCTTGCCCGCCCTCCGCTCGCGACTAAACCTGGCATGCTTCTCGACGACTGCCATGGCCAGCAAGGAAAAGGATAACAAGGACAAGGGCGGCAACTTCTTCGACTCCGCCGTTGAACCACCCACCGAACCGCTTTCGGAAGAGGAGGTAAAGGCCAATCTCGACAACAACAAGAAGGAGCTCGACGACAAGGCTGTCCCAGAACCCAAAGCCAGCGACGCCGACTTTACCGTCTCTGCCAAGACCGAAGGAAGCGGCTCCCCGGCGTCGGATGGCAAGGCCCCCGGCAGCTCGACAGGCGCGGGCTCCGGCTCGGCAGACGGCGGCTCCAGTGGCGATGGGGGAAAACGGGGTCGCAAATCGACCGAGAAAGCGCTCCAGAAGCCTGTCGTGCCCGAAGTATACCCTCAGGTGCTCGCCATCCCAATCGCTCGGCGGCCGCTCTTCCCCGGTTTCTACAAAGCTATAACCATCAAGGATCCAGACGTCGCCACCGCCATCACCGAATCCATCAAGCGTGGCCAGCCATACGTTGGCGCCTTTCTCTTCAAGGACGAAAACGAAGACGAGGACATCATTAGGGATGCCAATGACGTGTATGACGTCGGCGTCTTCGCACAGATTACGAGCGCCTTTCCCATACACGGCCAAGAGGGCGCCTTGACCGCCATCCTATACCCCCACCGCCGCATCCGACTCTCCAGCCTCTTGCCACCGGGCGGCCATGATGCCAAAAAGGCCGATACAAAGGCCGACACCAAAGCCGAAGCAAAGGTCGAGCCCGAGGTGCCGCAGCCCATCCCCTCCAAGCCTGCCGAGGACGATGCCAGTCAAGATAAAAAGGGAGACGTGGTGGCAAGCTTCGAAGAGGCGGCCGTGGAGAAGAAGCCAGACCAAGTGGCGGAGCGATACGAACCCACCTCGTTCCTCAAGCGATATCCCGTCAGCCTCGTCAACGTGGAGAACCTGGCAGACGAGCCCGTCGATCCCAAGAGCCCGGTCATTCGGGCTGTCACCAACGAGATTGTCAACGTCTTCAAGGAGGTTGCCACCATGAACAACCTCTTCCGCGACCAGATATCAACCTTTTCAATGAGTCAGTCTACCGGTAACGTGACCTCAGAGCCCGGGAAGCTCGCCGATTTCGCCGCCGCCGTGTCCTCGGGGGAGCAGAATGAGCTGCAGGAAGTGCTTGCATGCATGAACGTGGAGGAAAGGATGCAAAAGGCTTTGATCGTGCTGAAAAAAGAGCTCATGAACGCCCAACTGCAATCCAAGATTACCAAGGACGTGGAGAGTAAGATTAGCAAGCGGCAGCGCGAGTACTGGCTCATGGAGCAGATGAAGGGCATCCGTCGCGAGCTCGGCCTCGAATCCGATGGCAAGGACAAGCTGGTCGAGAAGTTCAAGGAAAAAGCCGGTAAGCTGGCCATGCCCGAGGCGGTCCGCAAAGTCTTCGAAGAGGAGCTTAACAAGCTCGCTCACCTGGAAACGGCTGCCTCTGAGTTTAATGTGACTCGGAACTACCTGGACTGGCTCACTCAGATTCCGTGGGGGCAGAGGAGTCCCGAGAATTTCGGCATTCCCAACGCCGTCAAGGTACTGGACGAAGACCACTATGGCCTGCAGGACGTCAAGGACCGCATCTTGGAGTTTATCGCCGTGGGCAAGCTGCGCGGCACCGTCGAGGGAAAGATACTCTGCTTCGTCGGCCCCCCCGGTGTCGGCAAGACAAGCATTGGCAAATCCATCGCTAGGGCCTTGAACCGACAGTACTACAGGTTCAGTGTCGGAGGCCTGACCGATGTGGCGGAAATCAAGGGCCACCGCAGGACATATGTGGGCGCGCTGCCGGGCCGGATTGTTCAGGCATTGAAGAAGTGTCAGACCGAGAACCCGCTCATCTTGATCGACGAGGTCGACAAGATCGGCCGGGGATACCAGGGAGATCCCTCTTCGGCACTGCTCGAGCTCCTGGACCCGGAGCAAAATAACTCCTTCCTGGACCACTACATGGATGTGCCGGTCGACCTGTCCAAAGTCCTCTTCGTGTGCACTGCCAACATGACAGACACGATTCCGAGGCCGCTTTTGGATCGCATGGAATTAATCACGCTCTCGGGTTACGTCGCGGACGAGAAGAAGGCCATTGCCAACAGGTACCTTGCTCCGGCGGCAAAGGAAGCAGCCGGCCTCAAGGAGGCACATGTCGAGCTCACCGGCGAGGCGATCGAGGAGCTCATCAAGTCGTACTGTCGGGAGTCGGGTGTTCGCAACTTGAAGAAACAGATCGAAAAGGTCTATCGAAAGTCTGCCTTGAAGATTGTTCAAGACCTCGGAGAGGAGGTCATCCCTGAGGACGAAGCCCTGACAGAGGATGGCAAATCAGCATTGCAAGCAGAGGAGCGAAAGTCGGAAGACGCGAGCGAAGGCGCAGCGGCCGAGGGAGGGGACAAGAGTGTTGCGGAATCAGACGAGGTGGAGACGACGGAAAAGCCGCGGAAGCCACTGAGTGTGCCGGACTCGGTCCACATCGAGATCGGAAAGGACAACCTCACCGATTACATCGGACCGCCCGTGTTCACATCGGACCGCCTCTACGACGTGAGTCCACCCGGCGTGTCCATGGGCCTGGCTTGGACCCAGATGGGCGGCGCGGCCATGTACATCGAGTCTATCCTGCAGGCGCCACTGAGGCCCAGCACCCGGCCGCAACTGGAGATCACGGGCAACCTCAAGTCGGTGATGAAGGAGTCGACGACGATCGCCTACTCGTTCGCCAAGTCCTTCATGGTCAAGCAGTTTGCGGACAATCACTTCTTCGACAAGGCCAAGCTGCACCTGCACGTGCCCGATGGGGCCGTCTCCAAGGACGGGCCGTCGGCTGGCATCACCATGGCGACCTCGCTCTTGTCCCTTGCCTTGGACGCCCCTGTCAACCCGACGGTGGCCATGACGGGCGAGCTCACCCTGACGGGCAAGGTGCTGAGGATCGGCGGCCTGAGGGAGAAGACGGTGGCGGCGAGAAGAGCGGGCTGCAAGACCATCATCTTCCCCAGCGACAACACGTCGGACTGGCTGGAGCTGCCTGAGGTATGTGGCTGTCCTTGGCGACAAGTAACCCCTTTCGACGCGTGCATGACTTGCTGACCGTCAAATTACTGCAGAACATCAAAGAGGGTATCGAGGGTCACGCGGTCGGGTGGTATGGCGAGGTATTTGACCTCGTGTTTCCCGACCTCGATCGCAAGCAGGCGAACGAATGTAAGATTTGCGAGTGGAAAAGCCAGCAGAAGGAGGAGCCTGAGCGACCCCAAGAGGACGAATAGACGACGTATTTAGACCAGGCCATGTAAGGATGTGCATGAGGGCGGGCGCTGCCGGGCCAGTGGCACTCGCACTCTCCCCCCCGCCCCTGTTTGTTGATCGGGGCTGGTTGCGGGGAGCGGCATGACTTGGCGTTTTGACATTTGTTTGGGCACGATCAAGAGGAAGCGAGAGATGATATATTTCATGGAGGCGGATTGGAGGAGGGACGGGCGGGGGAGAAGCCGAGTTGCTGACTCGAATGACTTGTAAAAACACACACTCCTATCATACTCTTCGGCGACGTCAGCAGCGGTGGTGAGGGTGGAGGAGGCGGACTTGCTGCTACTCATTGTTGTAGGAGCGAACAAACGGCTGGAGGTCGATTGATGCATGCCGTGGGAGAGGCGCCGCCGTATGCACTGCTCTTGTAAGCGGACGTCATTTCCTTGACGCCTCCTGTCATGGGGCGACAGGCGCTTGACTCGGACGGCTGCTGACGCTGCTGCGAAGCATTCCTGTTTGTTGAGAGGAAATAAAGGTAGCGCAGACTGATGCACGCAGCGGTACGGCGCATGAGCGTGCCTTGGCTGGAAGCGGCTGCAAGAGCTAAAGTCTCGCAGGAGCAGGCAGTGCAATGCACCTAGTTCTTGGCATGCTCAAGTTGCCTTCCCGCTGTCCAGGACGGACAGACGGGCTCTGGGTAACACCAAGAGGGAGGCAATGCACTTCTGCAACCGGTAACCAGTGTCCGAATCCAGACCATGCCATGGGCGCGTGGTCCGGACAAGAACCCGTGTCACCGTTCAGCTTTTGCCCGCGAGCCGGGGAAACGGAAAAAGAGAGACAGTTCCACCGTCATGGGGCCCGGAGGTCCTTCGACCGGGACGAAAGTGGAACCAACGCCCGGGACGGGCCTCGTTGCCCTAAGGTAGCCTGGATTGTTAGCGGCTCGGCTGTGGGGACGGACGGCGAACGTGCCCGTCGAGTGGGCGGTGTCAAACGCGGTCGAGCTTTGCCGTTAACGGCAACGACGTCGGTGGTTGGATGCCTGGATGGGATGGGATGATGGCACGAATGCGAGCATGTACGACGCAGAGTGATGCACGGGGTAGGTGAAGGACAAGAATGCGTGATGGCGGCTGACGGCCGGGCGATGATGGAATACGCAGACGACTCCCTGCGAGCCCAACGGGGTCAGAACGATGCCCAAGGAAATCGAGAAGCGCCGCTGCTGGCGCAGTGGTGCGTGGCCGAGAGGCAGCCGTCGCGCGCGACAGCCTCACTGCTGACTGACTGCCCCCATCAACTACCTACCTATTCCACCACCACGTTCAGTCCATGTTCGTTAGCCTCCCGCCGCCTCGTCCGTGGGCTGCACTCATGCCTGATCAGAGGCTAGTGACGTGTGAGAGCGAGAGTGAACGGTATGCAGGGTTCGAGGCGGGGTGATGCCGGCCGCTTTGCCTTTCATTTTCTTGAAGGGGGTGCGGTCGAAACGGCTCCCGAGATTGGATTGGGCGGCGGGGGAGAGCGAGGCGATGCGCTGGCGCGATTGGGCTCGCAGCGTCCCCCATCCCACGTTGCCCAATGGATGCTTCTGCTGCTGCGGTCGGCGGGATGCATCATCCACGGGTACAGCCAAAATGGACTCGGGCTGAAGGGAGCGAGAGCCACGACCGACGACCAGACGGCAACGCTTGTTAGAGGACCCGGGAGGAGACGGGACCGAGAGAGCAGGACGTCATTGCCTGGCTGGCATCGAGGACTCGCATCGAGGACTCGCAGCATGCGCTCGTGGGCGGGTTTTTTCTAAGCAGTTACTTCATACATGACATGACATGGCATGGCATGGCATGGCATGACATGACAGGAGCCGGATCGTCGTGAGCAACGGCCGGGGCAATGGCGCCTTCATCGTCATGGTCCCGCTGGGGCCTGGTCGCTAGCCTCGACGCTTCTTGCGCTCGCTCACTCATGCTTGACCAGGAGAGGGTTATTGACGCCCGATATGTTAGCAGAGGCTGTCGTTGGACGGTGAAGGAGGGAGACGGTTGGATGGGCCCGGCGAGTTGGATGCTGGGGTGGGGAGCAGCCCGGGGTGCGCGGAGACGATCGTTGTGGAGCTTGCGGAGCGGGTCGACGCGTCGCTGTCCATTTCACCTTTTCCTGGTTCAAGGATTGGTAGAGCAAAGTGATGTAATTAGGCGCGTTGCTAGATGGATCATGGTCTGAGCCGGAGCAGAGGGCCAGGCTAGGGCTGTGCTTGGGATGGCCTCAGTGACTTGCGAGGTCCTACCGCCGAATGGTGGGTCAGTATTGTTGTAATCTGATGGACACTGCACGGTACTGACCGCGGAGACGGCTCGGGTGCCCCTCGACTCCAATTGGAGAGTCCAAGCACAAAACGGCCATGATCACCAGGGCGCCTTGGTGCCTTGCCGATGGCCAAAGTTTGCTCGTCTCAGCTGCGCTGCAGCATGATGACTCTTCGGAGCTGCGTCGGGCCGCCCGCCAGACGAGCGAGCATCGCTGCAGGAGTACTCCGTCCTTGGGAGCATGCTACATGCGTCGGCGTGCAATCTTGGTCTGTGCCTCGGGTACTCACACCCCGTTGGTCACGTACACCTGCTCGAGGTTCGGCACATCACCGCTACGGTTCTTCCCGCATCAACCAGCCACCCCCCCCAAGGGGGATCTGAGACGGGCGCTAACAGCGCTGTGCCGTCCAGTAACTTACTCGCGGAGACGAGTCGAACCACGGGCAGCCTTAAGGGCACCTCGACACATCAACAATAGGGACTGCATTGTCCTCGTCACGATCCTCCTCCTCCTCCTCCCCTGCTGCTGCCTGCTCTTCTTCACCAGCCTGTCTCTCGTCCACATCCCATCTTCATCCGCCTCTTTTTGTATCAGTGCCCAGTGCACCAGAAAATTCCCTCTTTTATTCATCCCTCCCTGCCTTCCTCCATCCATTGCCCCCACCTCGCCTCCCTTTCTCCCCGCCGCCGCCCTACACCGAATTCTCGTCCAGCGCCGCCGCTCTGTGTCCATCATCGTCGATAAAAAGGCCCCTCGTCCATCAGATGCTGCCGCCCTTGTCGCTCCCGCGCCGGTCTCGCACCTGTCGGCCCCGTTGCACCACTCAGACGAGACAGCCAGCCGCCGCCGCCTAATCCCGAACACGAAGACAGCCTCACCTCACCTCACCCACGCTCACCCCACCATCACCCCTGGTTCCCTTTTCTTCCACGCTCTCCGCCATAGCCATCCCTTTCCCCCTCTCTTCGCCTGTCTTTCTCTCACGCTGTGTTTCCGGGTACGTGTGTCACTCCTGCGATAAAGAAGAAGAAGAAGACGACGACGACTGCACGCTGGCCTAAAAGGGGACCTCGATACTGCTCATGGCCGCTGTATGCCGGCACCCATCCCCTCTGCTTCGTCCCCCATCCCTCAAATCCTCTTCTTCTCCCTCGTCTGCCTGCACTTCTGACCTTCCACCCTGCGTACCCAGTTTGTACAAGTGACATTGCCATTGCTGCAGAGGCTGTATGCGCTCACGTACCTACACCATACATGAACCCCCCGAGACACGTTCCCAGCCACGCTTCCTACGCCGTGATCGGGTCCTCCATCAGAATCGAGCGCTGAGTGCACTCTGCGAGCATCTGGTCAGCTTTGGAATTGCCATTGGCTGCTTCAGGTGTTCGCCTTGCCGCCAGAGCTCCGTTTTGCCCTCCAACATGGCTCTTCCAGAGGGGACCGAGCCTGAGCCGCCGTCCGCGAGGCCTGCCATTTGGCGCAGGATCCTGGGCAAGCCAAGCCTTCCGCCGCCATCTGTTCCTACACAGCTGCCGCGGAGCTATCGTCTTGAGCCCGAGGAGCCGGTGCCGCCTCCCTCCGCGGCGCACGTGGCTAGAAAGGTCGTTACCGGCCTTCCTCGGTCTCAGACATTCAAGAGGCAACAGTCTGAGCAGAGGATGCACTTGGCGCCCGTCACGCCCTCGGCAGACGAGCGAAGAGCCTGTTCGGTCGACAGGCGTGCAAGCAGTCTACATAAGCAAGCAGGATCCCAATCAAACGCCGATCCTCGTGCCAGCGCCCCCGTCGTCCTCGGCTCTGCCCACGACCAGACCGATTCTCAATCGCTGCGCTCCGTGCCTGCCAGTCAGGTCTATGAAGGACCGGACGACCAGTCGCTAGACCAAATGTCTGATCACCTGTCAAGCCTAGGGGAGCAGAATTCAGGTCTGGACCTGGAGGCAGTGGCAGAGACGCAGTCCATGACGACCTCGCAGCATGAAGCCATAATCAATGACGAGCTAGAGAGGACGTGGATCCTAAACCTCAGCATGCACTTTCGAGACCGTTCAAAACGAGAAAAATTCTTCGTCACGTATCGCGAAAAGGATCAATTCTGGCGCCGAGTCACCATTTCTCTCGACTACCGCTTTGCCCCGCCCAATTCTCTTGAGATGGACCTTATGCACACCCAGTATCAGCGGGAAAAGAGCGCCAGGATCTACGAAGCCATCCGCGAAAGCCTCCCTGACATCAAGTTTTACGACACTGTCACCAACCTGAAGCTCGAGACTACGGATGGTCGACTCCATGTTCACGTCGTCGAAGACGGCAATGTGAGTCGAGGACTAATCTCTCACCTCTAGTCTACTTTCCTCTTTCCCCTTACCCTTGTGTCTTGGGACCTCGCACTTCATAGACTTAGAGTCGCGCTTGATTGCTGACGCAGGTCCAGGAAATCATCAACTATCCTCGTGTCAGTCAGGTTCGGCACTTGGGCTGTAGACGGATCCGGGAACGCGATATTGTCTTTGACTCACACATGTCGGGTTTCGTGTACAAAGTTTGCGTTAACGGCCACGGGCTTATCAAGAAGGAGATTCCAAGCCAGGACACGATTGACGAATTCTTATACGAAGTCAACGCCCTCAACAACCTGCGGTATTCCCGCGACGTCGTCAACTTCTATGGCGTCGTGGTTGACGACTGCGACGAGTACATCAAAGGCTTGCTCATAAGTTACGCGTCTCAAGGTGCCGTGATTGACATCATTTATGAGCATTGCAAAGAAAACAAGCGTGGCCTCCCGTGGGCTAGCAAGGCAAAGTGGGCACGACAAATCGTCCAGGGATTGGCGGATATCCACGACTCTGGTTTCGTTCAAGGCGACTTCACCCTCTCCAACATTGTCATTGACGACGCCGGCGACGCAAAGATTATAGACATCAACAGGCGGGGCTGCCCTGTGGGCTGGGAGCCTCCCGAGGCGACGGCCCTGCTTGAGGCGGGCCACCGCATCACCATGTACATTGGCGTCAAGTCCGATCTCTATCAACTGGGCATGGTGCTTTGGGGCCTTGCGGTGGAGGAGGACGAGCCGGAAATCCACGGACGACCGCTCATGCTCGGCCCCGAAGTCAACGTGCCCGACTGGTATCGGCAAATAACGGAAATCTGCCTCAGCCCTGACCCGAGAATGCGCCTGCAGGCATCCTCGCTTCTTCAATTCTTCCCCCCCGACGCTGCTGATGACGGGGGAGTGTACGCCAAGGCTCATGCTATCTCGGTCGATGACGGGCACTCGCTCAACCAGTATTTCATCGACGGTTATCGCACAGACGGCCGGCCACTGATTCGAACGGTCGAGCCTCTCAGTGACTGGCCTTACTCGGGCAGGACCTACGTCGACACGAGCCCGGTGCCGTACGAGCTATACTTGCCGAGCCGTGGGCGATCGCCCCCAAGCCCGCTGCCAAGCGATCTGGACCTGTGCGAGTCGTCACGAGACCCGCTAAGCAAAACATCGTGGGCTGCTAACAGGAGCGTGAGGCCGTCGTATACTGACATAGTGGAAGATGAGACCATGTCGGACAGCATATCCCAGCGCGAGGGCGAGCACAATCACCAAACGCTAACGCCGACAATGGATGACAGGACCTCTGAGGCGCAGGAAAACACTGGTGGTCGAAACACGTCGGAGACACCGGCTGCAGGTCGCGCAGATCAACCACCCTCGGCCGCCGCGTTGTTCGATCAACATGAGACGGGCGATGGAGACACAAGATCCCTGGAAGAGCCCGCGGTTGTGCAGAACGAGGAAAGCCGCCAAGCGGCGGCACCCAGAGCGACAATGCCAAGGCTTACCAGGGAGCAAACTGCCTTCATCGTGGAGCTGCCCAGGCCAAGGCTCAGCCCCGAGGCGGCCGATGTCATGCGGGAAGAGACCGAGGGTCGACAAAGGACAGCAGACAGTTGCACAGCAGATCCTGTGCGAGGTAATATTTTCCGAGAAGCGGGGGCAGAAAGCCGTTTGGCTAAACTCGTTGGTGACGCGCCCGACATGACGCAGGAGAGGTCAGGCGACGATGAAGCCCCATGGGCAGAGGCGGCGACGGGCGCCGATAGGCCGCCATGGAAGCCACAATCGCAGCTGGCCGCTGTCGAGGACGGCGATGTCGCAACAGGAGGTCTGGGGTACGAGCCAGAGTACGTGGCTGCACAGGCGCCCAGGAGCACAGATGTGGGCGTCGAGTCATATGATGATGGCAGAAAGGAAGAGCCATGGTCGATTGATCGTGCGGCCCCCCGGTCGGGGAACGCACCGTACGCAGCCACGGATCGCTCGGCCTTGATGGGCAATGGCTTCTCAGAGTACCCCCGGCAGATGGCGCTGCCCGTGTCGTTGACGGGGGTGGGGGCGGCGCACATGGGCATCGACGACGAGCTAATGCGAGAGAAGGGCATTATTGACGACGACTTTGGAGCGATGGTGCGGCCGACGTTGGCAGGGCGTTTGATGACGACAGAATCATCGCCGTGAGGGGCAGATGGGAGAACAGACGACAGATTTCCTGCCCTCGGCTGCGGCCCGTGTATTTGTAGAGAGACTTGGCAAGCGATGGCGATTGGGCCTCGGCCATGTTTTCGTAGCAGCTTTGGATTTGGACGACTCTGGCATACGGATTTGATGACGGTTGGATGATTTGATTCATGACTTTGACGTATAGTGGACAGGACGAATTGACGTACAATATGAATACGGTGCTGCTGTAACTTCTTGTAGGTCTGAGTGTGATGGCCGCTTTTGCCAGTCATGGCTGGACACGAGCAATACTGCACAGAACAGGGACAGAGACACTCGGGCCAATGGCGCTGGTTGCCGCCAAAAGAAAGAAAAAGGGGGTTCTAGAAGGACGCTTCTGGAGCCGAAGATGGTGTGGGGCTCCTTCCGCGCCCTTTGGGTGTGGCAAATGCCAAGGTTTTCTGTTGGGGCGGTCCAAGTGGGGTTTCCCTTGCCCGGGCGGTGGTGACTGTACATGTACTGTACGAATACGGATACAGATGGGTATATACCGCCCTTTTATCAGGCGGCGAGGATGGGGCGGAGTTTTCTGGTCAGTCGGAACTTGCATTGCAACGGTGGCATGTTTACGGGGCATGAAGTGGCATGACGACAGGGCCATTGTTGGTGTCATGATTGGTGGAGACTGCAATGTTGAAGCAGTTAAAGAAGAAGGGGTGGATGGAGAGAGATCTGGCATTGTCTGGATCAGTCAGTATCGAGTGTGTATGTACAGTACTTTGACCGCAAGCTGCCCATCACGTCTCCGGTGCCGCAACGGGTTGCCGTCGCTTGTCTGACGTATTCGTAGTTGCGCCATGGAGAAGCGTTGATCAACGGTCGACCACGGATGTAAGTGGAGCAAGAGGACAGCGGAAGAGTGGTTTTCCTCTTCTCCAAAGCTAGCTAATACTGTACACTTACTCGGTCAATGGACGGTGAGGCCTGTGCAGAAAGACTGTCCAGCCTCCAATCACGGAACGCAGATTGCGCAAAGCCATGACGGCAGCGGATAGACCGGCGACGCCCCGGGCGTTCGGGACAGTGGGTCCCGCCGGCATAAGGGAGTGATGGCGCCTTTTGTGCGAAGTAGCGGCCCAAGGGAAAAAAAAAGTTGTTGGGGAAGGATGGCGACTAGAAGGGATGAAAAAAAAAAGGTTGAGCCACGCCAACGTCCGAGTTAGGCAGGCCTCTAGTGTGCATGTAACCCCCCGCTGCACACTCGCGTATCGCCGTAGCTCCGTTTAAGAGACGACCGTATACTGTGTATACTGTGCTGGTGCCTTGTTGCGTACATACAGTAATTACGCGTCTTCTCGAAGCTGTGAATCATGTGAAGAATGGACCAGGTGCTTCATCACACTGACTATCATGTGCGTTTTGCCCAAAGCCGAGGCCGTGCCTGGGTGCCTGCTTGAATGCTTGGGTACGCGTCATGAAGCTGTGTTTTGATTTTGTTGAAAGACACGGCCATTGTGTGCATTGCACAAGTCCCGAGCATAGGCGGAGGTTCTGCAAGGTACAGCGTCACCTCGTGGGGGGGAGCTCTGGTTCAAGCTGCATGATGTACTCTGAGCAAGTAGGTAGGTAGGTACTGTACCTACCTCGTACCGTCAACCGCTCGGGATCGAGCCTCGACAGCGGACAACAGCTTCCAAATAACAAAGAGGCCATTCTCGTCAAGGGTGAGAGTCAAATTCATCACGATACATCGGGGGCAAAAAGGAAAAATTGAAAACGGACCCGGGAATCCACAGGCCCCTTCCGCCGCAATCGTGGAGAAGTCACTCCTGCAGGGCCCGGCAGGGTAGGCAGGCAAGTACCGACTCACTCTCTGCGCGCGCTTCAACTCTTTGGCCCGCCTCCGCCCCAACCAACAGCATTCCCCATACTTTTTCTCTCTCGTCCCCCTTCCACTTGCACGCCTCTCATTACTCTCCCTCCCTTCCTGTTTTCTCTTTATTATTCGCTCTTCCTCTTCTCCTTCTCTTGTCCCCCCCCCCCTCTCTCTTCATCTCCTCCTCATCCTCCTCATCCTCCTCATCCTCCTCCCAACACCCTGCCGCCCCGGTCCGAATCGCCATCGCTCGTCCAACTTCCAACACAGAGAGAGAGGCAGGCTTCCTCCCGTCACCGCCTCAACATGTCGGGAGCCCCGTCCTCGGCCGTCAAGGCCCAGGCCAAAGCCCAAGACCACAAGCCTCTTCGCTCGGCCAAGCATGACGTCGCCAAGGTCCATATCGCAGACACCCCCATAACCTGGTCCAGCTGGCACAAGCACGTCAACTGGCTCAACACGACGCTCATCGTCTTCATCCCCATCCTGGGCTTCATCTCGGCATACTGGGTTCCCCTCCACCTTTACACCGCCATCTTCGCCGTCATCTACTACTTCCACACCGGCCTCGGCATCACTGCCGGTGAGTGCTTTCCCCTGGCCTCAACGTTAGCCCAATCCACGCAGAGCTGCTCCCTGGCAAGCTGGGTTTGCCCGTGATGAACCAACCGGTTACCCCGATCATGACAACTGATTCGCTTACTCCAGGCTACCATCGCCTATGGGCTCACACCTCCTTCAAGGCCACACTTCCCCTAAAGATTTACCTGGCCGCGGTCGGCGCTGGCGCCGTCGAAGGTTCCATCCGCTGGTGGTCCCGGGAGCACCGCGCCCACCACCGCTACACCGACACCGAGAAGGACCCCTACTCGGTCCGCAAGGGTCTGCTCTACTCCCATCTCGGCTGGATGGTCTTCAAGCAGAACCCCAAGCGCGCCGGTCGCACCGACATCACCGACCTCAACGAGGACCCCGTCGTCGTCTGGCAGCACCGCAACTATCTCAAGTCGGTCATGTTCATGGCCCTCGCCTTTCCCACCCTCGTCTGCGGTCTGTGCTGGGGCGATTGGCTCGGCGGCTTCGTCTACGCCGGCATTCTTCGCATCTGCTTTGTCCAGCAGGCCACGTTTTGCGTCAACTCGCTGGCCCACTGGCTCGGTGATCAGCCCTTTGACGACCGCAACTCGCCTCGCGACCACGTCATCACGGCTCTTGTCACCCTCGGTGAGGGCTACCACAACTTCCACCACGAGTTCCCCTCGGACTACCGAAATGCCATCGAGTGGTATCAGTACGACCCGACCAAGTGGTCCATCTGCCTGTGGAAGTGGCTCGGCCTCGCCTACGACCTCAAGCAGTTCCGCGCCAACGAGATCGAGAAGGGCCGCGTGCAGCAGATGCAGAAGAAGCTCGACCAGAAGCGCTCCACCCTCGACTGGGGTACCCCCCTGGAACAGCTCCCCGTCATCAGCTGGGACGACTTTGTCGACGGTGCAAAGAATGGCAAGGCCCTCGTCGCCATTGCCGGTGTCATTCATGACGTGACCGACTTCATCAAGGATCACCCCGGTGGCAAGGCTCTCATCTCCTCTGCCGTCGGAAAGGACGCCACGGCCATCTTCAACGGCGGCGTGTACAACCACTCAAACGCCGCTCACAACCTCTTGTCCACGATGCGTGTCGGCGTTCTCCGCGGCGGTTGCGAGGTGGAGATTTGGAAGCGCGCTCAGTTCGAGAACAAGGATGTCACATACATGAACGACTCGGCCGGCCAGCGGATCGTCCGCGCTGGTGCCCAAGTCACCAAGATGATGCAGCCCGTGGCCAGCGCGGACGCCGCTTGATGGACAGTGTTATGCTTCGTTATGAATGAGCACGTCTTTTTTGTTTGATTTGGTAGTCTTGCGGGCTGCTCACGGGTGAAGGTGTAATGACGAAGGGGGCTAGCAGGACTGGCGCTGCGGGGGTTTGACGGTCCATCTCCGCACCCCAGACAGTCCAGCCTGAACAGAGCCTTACCCCTCGAACGCGCGGCTGGATGAGCTCACCAACCGCGAAAATGACACGGACGGCGTTGCAGGCGGAGTTTGGCTCTTTACTCAACATCAATGTCGAGAGGGTACATTGGGGATTCAGAAAAGTATAACCTAGCGCAGGACTCGAAAGGGGCAAGTAAATAACACGATAAATAACACGATACACGTGGCATACATGATGGCACCTTGAATTCCGCGCACCAAATGACTTGTGCAGTCACGAACAACATATTTAATTACGTTGGTACAAATACGTATGACTCGGACGTGTCCACTGAGTGAATGACGTCTTGTGCTGTCGGCCGATGGTGCGCCTCGCAGAAGGCACGCCGTCTTTCGATGTGGTGATGTTCACCACGCCTGGCTCTCTTAGAGCTGTGAACTCGGTGAGGAGATGAGCCACGTTGCCGTGTAATCTGGAGATAGCGACAATGTTGCGTAGCTCTCTGCGTTCTAACCTGACCCCAGCATGTCTCTCTTGGCTTGCTTGTTTCCTGCAGCGGGAGGCATTCTCGGGCGAACGGTGTGGTGGTATAGAGCAGCAGGGCAGTGACGGGACCTTGCAGCTGGGCCGGCATGCCAGTCAAATGCTCCTCAGCTGTCTGCAGTCTTCGCTCTCCCCAAGCGCCGCGATGGAGAGTCTCCTCGGCCTCGCTGGTCCTTGCTTTACCCATTTGCCTCCCAAGCATCTGCGGCCCGGCTGCCCCGGGGTCGCAAAGGGGAGAGAAGGAGAGTGGAATGCTCCTTCAAGGCACAGCCATCCTGGCCTTCATCATGACCAGCTCGGAACTCTTGGCCCAGGCACCGTCGGGCATCGGGCGATAGCACAGCAGGCGGCCGTCGTCGCCGGTGCTGCCGAGGATCTGGCCGTCGTCGTCGAAGCCGATGCGCCAGACGGGCGTCCGGTGACTGTCGAGGCGCGACACCTCGCGGAAGGTGTGCTTGACCTGACCGGGCTGGCCGGACCAATGGCGTTCGCCCTGGGCGCCCGACTTTGCCAGGCTGGCGCTCAGCGTGGACGGGTGTGAGGGGTGCTGGTGGGCGTCGGCCTCGTCCTTGGTGAGCGACTCCTTGGGGCCGTGGCCGGCGGGCTTGAGGAGGTCGGCCGAGGACCACGACTTGCCGTCGGCGTCGGAATAGGGCGTCTCGAGGCGGAAGACGCGGGCGTAGCCGTCCTGGCAGGCGGTGGCGATGACGTCGTAGCCGCGTATGTTGCCGGGCGCCCAGGCGACGTCGCGGACCAGGCCACGGTGGCCGGGGATCTCGGCGGCGAGGTAAAACTCCTTTTGCGTCTGCGAGACGCCGTACGAGGTGGTGATGACGTCGCGCGAGCGGTAAATCCTGACGGCGTCCATGGCGGCGACGACGAAGCCGAGGGCGTCCGAGGGCACGCCGGCGCGCAGGGCGGTGTAGCACGGCTCCGGGTTGGGGTCGAAGCGGACCTTGAAGGAGACCTCCTCGCCGCGGCTGGGGCGGGGGCAGACGGCAAAGTCGTCGATGGACGTGTACTCGGACAGGTTCTCGGGCTGGTCGTTTTCAAAGACGGTGAGGCGGCCATCGGTGGCGAGCAGGGCCAGATAGGTGTGGCGCGTCTCCTCGTTGTGCTTCATGGAGAAGGAGCGGTAGGGAGCGCGGGTGGAGCGGGTGTCGAAGGCCGG
Source organism: Hirsutella rhossiliensis (assembly GCF_020360975.1). Taxonomy (NCBI): domain Eukaryota; kingdom Fungi; phylum Ascomycota; class Sordariomycetes; order Hypocreales; family Ophiocordycipitaceae; genus Hirsutella; species Hirsutella rhossiliensis. The sequence continues at coordinate 6,107,395 of NW_025408669.1, forward strand.
GCGGCCGCTGACGGAGCGGCCGGCGCAGAAGCGGCGGCCGGGGGCGGCGGAGGGGTCTTCGGCCCACAGGCGGAACCAGCCCTCCATGCCAAGCGAGGCGACGAGGTTGGGGTAGATGGTGGCGGGCAGCCATTGCAGCTATGTGTATGAATCGGCGTCAGCGGCGACTTCGGATGGATGACGAGGGCCGCCCGGGGCTACCTCGAGCACCTCGCCGCCGTGGGCGGTCCAGGTGTCGCACATGCGCCACGTGGCATCCTTGTGCCGGTTGAAGACTCGAATCTTGCCGTCGACGGTGCCCGTGGCGCAGCGGTCGCCGTAGGTGTTGAAGGCGACGGCCTGGACGAGGTCCTTGTGGCCGTGCTGCAGGTTGAGGTCGAAGGACTGCTTGTCGGCGCCGAGGGAGTAGTGCGCAGCGAATGCCGCGCTGGCGGGGGGGGCGGCCATTGTGGTTCCTATCGCGACGAGGGTTGAGCTTTGGGGGGGAGAGGGGGAGAGAGAGAGAGAGAGGCTGAGCTCGGGTGACGATGGACGTTGAAAGTGGGGAGCTCCGTTGCCCGACCAAGGTAGGGGACACGGACCAGCTGTGTGTATACATACAGTAAGTGTACTGTACATGGAAATACATAAAAGTACATAAAAACACAGCTACGCCAGGCAAAATAGGGGCACCCCCGTGAGGGGCCTTCTTATCGCATTACAGGATACGCTTTTCTCTGCTCTGACTGTAGGGACAACCCGTGGGCTTAACACACCCGGGTGCTGTCGGAACGGTTGTTCTGCATTCAGTGCCTCCTGCGGCATGCCTGTCGCCCTCGGATGCTTCCATCAACATTATCTTCCTCTCCGTAGGCGTACCCTGCAGCGTCAAGCCCAAACGTTACTCCCTAATACATGTACGCTGGTCCGTAACAATACCAGCGCCATTGAGCTCGACGAAGAGACAGTCAGGAGCTGTTCATACGTATCCTAGGGCGTAGTCTATAAGGTCGGCTCCCGAGGATTTCAGGACATGGTGCGAATCGGCAAGACGCAGGTGCCGCTCTTGCTCCCCCGGACTTGTCATGTGAAGACCAATCTCGTCAACATTTGCCGAAACATCGACGACACGATTCGGGAGAGGGCTTCGCTTCGGGATATCGCAGCAAGAGGCAGGGTCCTCGTTACAGGTTCTCACCCATTCTCTAGCCCCGAGCAAGCTTGTCTTGGGTCCAGGAGAGGAATTAGGCGGCTGTGACAGAAGATGTTTTGAGGCCGGATTGTCTAGCTGTGGCAAAGGAAAACACGTCTTAGATACTCAGTTCGACATGGCAGGAACATATCTTACCAGCTTCGAATCAGAGGCACGGGGGTCATGATGTCTACGTATATCCACGGCGGACTGTTCAGCTGGGCGTGGGTATCTGCAGATACGATCTGGACGTTAAGCGTCTCATCCTATCCAGTTAGGTCCCTCTAGAATCGTGGGAAATTGCGGATAAAGCAGACACCGCCCCTAGATTTTCTTTTTTACAGGTTAATGATGGAAAGCGCTGTCGGGCCCACCGAATCGGGCGGGAACGTGCCGTCGCCTTCGGTGGGCTCAACAGTGAGGGACAGGCACTGCCCACTAAGTATAGTGTACTTGCCTGGAGCGCGTCTGCATGCCTATCCAACTAAGACGCAACTGGCCAGGGTTCATCCACATGACAGCCCGTTGCCTTAGCCCACCCTCTAGACTCACCCCGTCTGCCTTCGACTCCCTATCTTGTAAGTGGAAGACAGGAGTCCGTTTTCTACCACTACTAAAATAGACGTCAACGGAGCTAATATACGCAATAGGCTAGCATTAAAAGCCAGCCGCTCCGCTCGCCCTCTCCTAGCCTCTAACTAATTTCTTTCCTTATATTACTCCCACTACCAGTCACCACCACGTTCCACGCTTTGCTAAAGCCTCGTCGGAGCCGACTATGGCCCGTATAGTCGGTGCTAAGCAACGAAATAGTAGGCATACTATATATTATGCCGACTTCCTTTAAAAATTTGCTTAATACGAGAAAGAAATATAAACGATTATAAAGCTATCTTCTCTTAACGCTAGATAGCGTGCCGCCCTTTATAAGTAACTCTAAGATATATACTTTCTTAAGCTAGATTACGCTAATAGGACTAAGATTAATATTATATAGATATTAAGGAAGTAGAAAATATATAGACCCCTTAGCGATAAAAAAGTTTTTATCTATTAATATATACTTAGATACTATAAAGCTATTAAAAGCGGCCCTTAGAGGTAATTAAAAGACTTAATCGACTAATAGCGATAGATTTCCTTAACAATCTTTATAAAAGATAGAAGATTATATCTAAAGGTACTTTATAAGAGTATTAGCGTTAGTATAAGTAGCTCTATAGTAGCGTAATAGGTCGATATTTTAATAGAAATTATAATAAGGAGGTTTAAAAGGTATATTTAGCTTATATTCTTATAGCTATTAGCGGAGTTTTAATAAAAGCGACGTTTCTATAGTAGCACGATACCGTTTTAGTTCCTAAGTAAAAGCTTCGACCTCTTAATATCGATAGGAAGCTAGTCCTTAGGACCGATAACCTCTTAGTACTATAGACCTTTAATATCGCGTACGATAAAAGCGTCTTCCCTTCTAAGTAATACCGTATCTAACTCTTAGGCTAATACCTACTCCTAGCGTTTACTAGCGACCGACCTACTAAGATTATAGATAATAAGAAAAGGAGGCCGAAAGATAGAATATATAAGGATCTCTATAGTCTAAAGAGTATTAGAATTAAAGACTTAGCCTATAATTTAAATTAGCCTATTAATAATAACTCTCGCTTACTTAAGAATATATTATACTAAGAGACTATAGCTCGCGGACGACTAAAAGCTCTTTACTATAAATATATATACTTATTAGTAGTATACTATCCGTAAACGGGTATAGACGTTCTAACTATAGCGGTTAAGTTTATTTATTATAAAGGAGTTAATCGTAAGCCTAAGCTATCTATTACTCTTTATATCTCTTAAGGCCTAGCTCTATCCGCTAATACTATATAGGACTATCTTCTTCTTTACTAGTATAAGAAGACTTATATTTTATATTATTACTATTATTATTAGCCTTAATATTAGCGATTAGGCTTTTAATACGCTAAGCCTAATTACTAGAGCGAGTGTTTTTTAGCTCTAAAACCGCGGATTAAGTATATACACGCTTCTTATTAGAAAAAAGAGTAGTAAAAATAACATATATTTTATAGGTTTAATAGCTTAGCTATTTTAAAAGAGAAGCCTTTATTATATTATAAGCTAAATAATAATATAAAGCGATAGACTCTTAACGCTAGGTTTTAAAAAGCGCTAAAGCTAAAGGCATTTTATAGAGGAGCCGCTAACGCGGCAGATAGTACGTTTTCTATTACGGGACACCCTATAGTCGATAATATAAGTACCTATAACGATATTAGCTTCTCTTAAGGAAGTTACCCTTAACTCCTTAAGGCTCCTTATAGAAGAAGGAACCTAGAAGCTACTAAGTAAACTCTAGGAAATTACCTAGAAATCCTAGAAACGATAACTAAGCGGATTATATAGATATTTTATAGAGATTTCCCTTAGGGATATATTATATAGGGAATATACTACGATTTCCTAAGTAATAATAGCTCCTTAAGAATTATACTAATATTTCCCTAAGAAGTTACTATAAGAATATAGTAGGGAAATTATAAAGAAATACTTATGCCTACCTAAGGAAAATACTAGGAAATACTATTAATATACTATACTACTATTATATAATTATAAGGTTAAGATATTACTTAGTTAAAGCCCTAAGTAAGGTCTTATACTTATTATAGTATATATAAAAGATAGAGAACCTACTAGATCTTAAGCGGGTAAAGAAGAATATAGATAGTTATTACTACTCTTACTTTAACTTATAAGACTAGTAGCTAGTCTATATTTAACGTATATAATAATATATAATAGCTAGTCTATATAATATATTTTATTATATATAGTAGCTAGTCTATTTAATTACTTATTAGACTTATACCGGATCTAGGTAAGCGGCTAAGTTAAAGTACTAGCCCTATACTAAGGGACTAGTACTTAATAAATAGTAGTAATTTTAATTCCCTTAACTATCTATTCTCCTAAGGTCTATATTTAGTAGAATAAAAGATAAAGAATAAGAAAAGGGATAAGTTAACCTTAACCTATAAACCTTAATATATTCTTATAAAGAAAGCTCTTACTTATATACTAATAAATACTAGCTTCTTAATCTCTTTTTATAGAAGAAATACTTAGGGAACTCTAGATAAAGGTAGAACTTTAATATATTAAAGCTTAAGTAATATAGAGCTTTTATTAGCGGTTAGAAAGATACCTATTTCTAGGATATTTCCTATTAAGTTCTTATAAAAATAAAAGATAGCTAGATCGCTTACCTAAGTAATAGGAATAACGCTTAAAGGAATTAAGAGCGGAACTTCTATAATACGACTTACTAGCTTACTTAGCTAATCGTTAAGGCCTATAAGAACGAATTAATAACTTAAAATATATTCTAGTAATAAGGTAATATTAGCTATAAATAATAGAGCTATATAGAAATCGGTATAGTATAGCCTCCCTTACCTTACCCTAACTACCTTTATTAGAAGGATAAAGCCCTAGAAGTTTGCTAAACCCTAATAACTAAAATAAAAAAGAACCTTTAAATAATACTACCTTTTATAGCACGTTCGCGATAATAACCCTAGTAAACTAGCTAGTAAGCCTAATTATAGAAGAAGCTCTTATAAGACTACTAGTAAAAGCTATAGTAAGAGAAACTAAGGATAATACTACTATAAACCCTTTTTAAGCACCCTTAGTATATATTAAACTAAAAGATATAAGGAAGTTTAACCTTACTAGCCCCTTTAATATAATATTTAATATTCTTAAAGAAACTAAGAAAATAATTATATATAGAAGTATCGATTAATTTATCGATTCCTTAAAGTAGGTAGCTATTTATAGACTAAAATATACTAATAAACTAGCGATATTAATCCTTAGCTTATTCTATAGAACTACTATTAAATAGTATTCTAGCGATCTAAGCGAATCCGACTAAGCTATACTTTATACCCTAGACTAAGGATATACCGCTTAGTATACTAAACTATAAAAACGCTTTACTATTTAGCTAAAAGTAGCGTTAAGATCTTTATAAATAAAACGATTTACTACCTTAGATATTATAAACGGAGCTAACTTCTATAAATAAATATTAAAGCTCTACTAAAAAGTAAAAGTAGTACTATACTTAAAAGAGCACCTTATTATATTAGTCTATTAACGACTAGATATACTATTATAAGAATTATTCCGCTAACTTATTAGTTTAAAATTATTCGATACCTAGATTAATAACTATAAGTAACTTATCTTATAGTTAGAAACTAAGCTAATAGTTAGGTTATAAAGGAAGATAAGTAATATAGTAAAAGAACGCGTATAAGGTAGATTACGCGAAACTAAGAATAAGACTATAGTAAACTCTACCCTATCTATAGCTAAACTAACTAGTTAGAAACCCTAGGAATAAGGATAATTTTAATAGAAAGGAAATATAACGACCGCGTTAAGATAAAATAATCTATACTAGGTAGATATAGGCCTAGTACTAAACTAGTTAACTAGTCCTTAAACTAGACTATAGCCTTAGGATTTAAAACTAAAGGAGGGCTCTTAGGAAAACCTAATTATTATTAACCTTACCTATTAGCTTTAAGCGGTACTAACTAATAACTAAGGTAAAATATATCTTTCCTAGGAAATATAAAACTAGATCCTATTTACTTAGAATAAAGGGCTAGAAGATAAGGATACTACCGCTAATATAAGAGAAGAAACTAAAGAAATAAAAGATAAGATCCTATTTATTCCTAATATAATAAAAGTAGAACCTATAGGACTAAGTAGTTCGCTTAGAATACTAAGGAACTAGCTAACTATAAGAGCGGCGCTATAAACCGAAATATTAAATCTAATAAAGCCGTCTTAGTTTATATACGCTTAAATATCTATCTTTAAAACTAAAGGCCTAAACTAACTATTAAATATATATATAGACTTTAGTATAGCCTACTCTATAATTAAAGAAGACTAGCTTAACTACTTTAATAATATAACCCTTAATATAACTTAATAGGTCTTATTATTTAGTATAAGGAAAAGCTAAACTAAAGGTTAAGCGACCTTAATAATTAATATCTTAAGAAAGTAAGGAATAGGATTTAAGGTTAAGTAATTTACTATCGGCGCTTAGGTAGTCTAGACCCTATCTATAGGATTATTACTTAAATAAGATTTCTTAGTACTAAATAAAGTTAATATCTTAAACTTTAAGGGAATAATATTTATTAGCGTATATAGTAACTTAATAGTTATAGCTCGCTTAACTTAATAAGGCTATATAATTTATTATTAAGTTATATACTAAGCTAACGTTAATATCCCTATATATAAGATAGAACGCCTATTAGTATAGATTAAGGACGTACTAAGGGATTATAACCTAGTATTTTTTCCGAGAGACCTATTATTAGCTTATAACTTAATCTAAGGTATAACTTTAGTTATAGCGGTTAATACTATTACTTACCGCGTCCGATTTAAAAAAGGATAGTACTTAGAAATACTAATAGACCTTAGCGATAAAATATAGTTTTTATAGATCGACCTACTTAAGGAAACCCTAGCTAAGGTAACTTTAATTAAAGAGCTAGCTAAATAAAAGACTATAAAATATAGCGAACTATACTAAGATACTAACTTATTAGTAGAAATCTTAAAGGAAGGGAGCCCTAAGTCCGCTAAAAGGGAACTCCCTTTATTATTACGAAAAAGATATAGCCGCCTATTAGATATAAGCGATAGCGTTAATTAACGTATATAGTATACGCGATACACCCCCTTAGGGATATTAGGTTAATTCGTCCTAGGATACCTAGATATCCTAGACTATAGCGGGAATTTTTATATAGGCAGGCCCTATACTAAAACCGCGCTTAATTACGCTAGCGGGACTCGAACTACGGGCCTTCGGGTAATACGCGCTAGGCTAGCTAGAAGTACATACGCAGTTACCGGGAAGTTCCTAGAGGGGTAACCCCTCCGCCCGGGCTTATAACTATTACGAAAAAGATATAGCCGCCTATTAGATATAAGCGATAGCGTTAATTAACGTATATAGTATACGCGATATTTATAGATATATAAATAGACTTTAAACTATAAGATTAGGATTTTATAAGACTATAGCCCCTTAGAAATAATTACTTTAAAGGACGTTAAAATCTATAATTAAGACCCTATATTTATAAAAAAGATTTAATATACGGTCGCTTTCTTCCTAACCCTATAAAAGAACTAAGGTACTATTAAGGTCTACTTAAACTACTATATATATATTCCGTTAGTAGAAAATTAGTACTTATAAAAACTAGCTTTTAAGGCTTACCCGCTTAGCTAAAAGGATAAGGCGCTAATCGACTAAACCTATAAGGACCTATACTAAAAGGGGTATATAAAATAAGCTATAAAGGTAACCTTATTCGCTTACCTTATATTTATAGTTTAAAGAACTATATATAGTAATAAAAAGGGCTAAATAGTAGTAAACCTATACGCTCTTAAAAGTATAGCTATCTTAGACGCTTACTTAATACTACGTTAGGGAGATATTCTCGCGAAGAGAGATGCGAGAAGTGCATGAAAATGCACGAAGGTGAAATTAGAAGTAAGGGGTCGGACAGGCAGGGCAGAGGGATTTGATTCTTGCGGGGGCAGCAATAAAGGTAGGGGAGTAATTGTTGTATTGCCTTAATTGTCCTTCTTTCCTCTATCCAACGCCCCTCTTTATACCCTTCTAGCATCTCAATTAACAAAGAAGATCCTGCTTAAAGAAGCTACTAATGTCCTTTCGACTACCGAGCTTTTTGCCGGTTTTTCCCCTCCTTTCCAGCCGTTGCCGGCATATCCGTCTTATCTCTCGCCACCTCTATAGGAAGCCATCGCCACTTCTGCTTCCCCTTATGCCCCTACCCTCCTTTCTGCACCTCTTTTCAGCTCCTTCGTCCTTCTTCCACACCGGGTGTTTTTTAGCTTCCTAGGTCCCTCGTGCCAAGGGATATCTCCGAGAACTACGAAATTAGGCCACGCTTCGCGACATACCCCCTTAGCTATGGCCTGCCCCTTAAGGGCATAGCTAATACGGCTTCGGGCTAGTAAGCGTATAGAGGAGGTTCTTAGCTCTGCACTTCTCCCTTTACTCGAGGAAAGCAGGGGCCCTTTTAGGTCCCTAGGCTCTTTTAGACCTACTTAAGGAAAAGGGGCCTAAAGAGGGGAAAGTCCTATAAGAAAGGGGGAAAAACCCAATTAAAATAGGGGGCCCTTTAAAGGGAAAAACCTCTTCCTTTTCTTCGGCTATAGACGTTACCTTCTCGTACGGGCCATTAGCTCCTCTCGTAGATTCTTAAGGCGGGCTTCTAAGGATAGCTTCTCTCGAACGTCTTCTAGCCTAATTTGCTATAAAAAGACAGCTAGCTTCTGCTTCGGCAGGGGCTTCGTAAGACCGTCGGCTTTTATTGATGCCGTTAGAACCTAACGGACGGAAATAAGTCCCCTTTAGACCTCTTAGCGTAACCAATGCTAGTAGATATCGATATGCCGCAGCCGGGTCGATAACTTACTGTTTTCCGTAAGAATTCGTATAGTCTGCGTGTTATCGCATTCTATAGCTAATAGGGTCGGAATTTGCAGTCGTAGAGATATTAATAGCCGGCTAAGGAAAATCGCTTCTTTTAACGCTTCTAAAAGAGCTAGTAGCTCTGCCTCCGTACTAGAAGTCGTAACGGTGGCCTGCTTCGAAGCTCTCTAAGCAATAGTTCCTCTAAAAAGGGATATAATATACCCTTATAAGCTCTTTCTGTCTAAGGAATTGTCCGCAAAGGACGAATCGCTCGAACAAAGGAAGATTTCGGCAGCTTGTTTCCTTCCCTGCCCTCCTAGGCGCAGACCATGTGATCTCGTTGAATAGAGATAAAGGATAGCTCTGTCTGCTGCTTCTTAATACCTAGGGCTAGGATTCTAGTTATGCCTAGCTAGCCGGGAGACCGTAAAAGAGATATCCGGTCTAGTAGAAATAGCTAAAAAAAGCAGGGAGCCCACCTTCTGTTGATATTAGTGTTTCTCTTGCTCCCTAGCTTAAAAGGACGGATTAGGTAAAAGCTCTTCGTCTAATATAGGCGTAGAGGGAAGCTTCTTATCGAGGGAATTAGGGAGGAATTTATAAGCGACCTTGTCGATATAGGCGTCTTAGGTAAGCTAGATTGTCCGTTGGGACCTATTCCTAAGGATTCGTATCCCTAGGAACCACTTTAGCTCCCCTAGCCTAGTTATCTTATACCTTTGTTATAGGCCTCGTATAGCCTCCCTAGCAGTAGCTTCTTCCTCTTTCGGGTAGGCCTAGATAATATCGTCGACGTAGAAGAAGACCGTGATTTTACCCTTCTATATTATATACGGTTCCTAAGGGACTTTCGTGAAACCTAGGGCTTCGAGGGAACCTATTAAATGCTGTTGCTAAAGAAGGGGTAATCTTCGTAGTCCGTATAGAGCTTTCCTAAGCCGTAGAACCTTTCCTAGCTATTAGAAGCCTAGTAGAAGGCGCATATAGACAACTTCTTCTTCCTCGAGTAGGCAGTTAATAAAGGCGTTAACTGCATCTATCTAATCGAGCTCGAGGTCGAATTCTGCTGCTATAGCCATAAGGGTCCGAAAAGACATCCTAGCTAGGGTGGTTGCCCTAGTAGGTAAATCCCCTTTTTCCTATTAATTCCCATAGACAACTAGCCGGGCCTTGCACTTTTAAAGGAAGCCGTGTTTATCAGTCTTATAGATAAAGACCCACTTACAGCTAAGGACCTGTTTTCCTCTTGCTTTTTCCTTAAGGACCTCTTCGAAAGACCCCATCTCTTCGTGTGAGGCTAGGTGGTCTTTCTAGGCCTGGAAAAACTGGTCTCTAAAGGGGTGTCTTTCTAGCTGCTTCTGGTTTGCTGGTGGGTCCGGGAGGTCTCTTTTATGTACCTTCCTTGCTGATACTGGCTTAAAAAGCCGGCCTGCTATAAACGCTCCGTGGGAACCGTCTTCTATTAGCGTTAGGTAGAAGTCGGAAAAACGATCGAAATAGGGGAGAAACTAGTCTTCTTTCGTATCGGGCCCTATACCTTCCTTTGCTTCTCGAAGTAGGGATAAAAAGGCAGCCGGGTAATCCTTCGAGAGAGGTGCCTTTCCCACCCCCTTAGGGGTCGAGACGGGAAGACTAACTAAAAAAGCTGCTTCTAGATCTTCTTCTTACGTAGGAGGAGGCGTAGGTAGGTAGGCGTATTCTAGCTCTACCGCTTTCCTATAGTCTCCTTCTTCGTCTTAATCATCTAATCTAGCAGCTTCCTCTTCTTCTTCTTCCTCGAAGTCGGCGTTATCCTCTACTACTTCGACGTCGGTTTCTTCTTCCGTTTCCTCGTCTAGGGCCTCTTCTTAAGACTGTTAGGAAGGGGGAATTTAGATCTTCTGAATTAGCTGACGTTGTGAGAGTAAGAGGGGCTATTGATCCCTCTTTCCGTCGAAGAAGCTAGATTCGTCGAAAATCATATCCCTAGTCGAAATAACCTTCCGTAGAAGAGGAATCTAGATCCGGAAGATATTCGTAGAATTATACCTAACGAGGTAACCAACAAAGGCTCTAGGATCAAGCTTTCTTTTCTTCTTCCTTTTTAGCTATGCATCGGCAGTTATAGCGTATGCCTTGCAGCCGTAGGCACGAAGGTAGGCTAGCGAGGCCCTCTTCTTCGTAAAGAGCTCGAGGGGGGATTTCTAGTCTATTCCTTAGTTTAGTTCCCTAGGGTCCTTAGGGTCCCTCGGGGTCCGGTTCCGAAGGTAATAGGCGGTCTCAACGACTTCCCTCTAAAGGTCGTGGGGAAGCCTCGCAGTAAGTCTTATCGTACGGGCCCTTTCTATCATAGCACCCCCTAATCTTTCTGCCCCTCCGTTCTAGGCCTAGGTATTCGGTGCTAACGGGAGGGGTAAAATGCCCCTTTTTCGAAGCCACTTTAAGATATTTTTCGTAAATAGCTCTCCGTTAGACCGTATCTTCTTTACCTTATAGCTAAAGTAGGAATTCATCTAGTTAACGAAGTCCCGGAGGGCAGACTAGTTGTGCTTGCTTAGGTAGGTCCGTAAGAAATAGGGGAAAACCATCCCTAAAAAAGCGTCTGTGAAAAACATCACCCTAACGAAGCTTTCCTGATCCCTAGAGACGTCGGTCTAATCGACCTAAATTTCCTTACACGGCTAGTCCGGCCGTAAAGGCGTTCGTCTGGAAATTCGTCTCCTGGTCTTTCCTTGGCCGCAGTATTCGCATTCGACGGTCTTTGGGCCCCTTATTCGTACGCCCTATTGTTGGCCTAGCTTATGCAAAGCTAGGGGGCCCGGGTGACCAAGTCGTGCGTGCCAAAGAAGACCGTCTCCTTGGGCTGCCGGAAGAGGGTCCTTTGACCCTACCCTCCTTCGAGCAGGGAAAGCTGACTTCTCGAGAGATTCCTTCCTAAGGATAGGTCGGAATTCGAGAACAAATTAACCGAATTTTTCCTCGATAAGCCTAATAGTCTGATTCTTCTAGACTAGCCTCGTAGGCTTAGACGTCGTATCCTAGAAGATTCCTTCCTTTCGAAGAAGGCGGAAGGAAATCAGGCTCGTTAAAAATCGAGGGCAAAAAGCTACCCTTTTTCGTCGAAGAATTCATATAGACCCGTTAGGTAATTTTATCGTGAAATTTACCCTTCTATACCCTTCTATCCGTACGGTTGATTCCCCGGCAATAAGGTATTCCCTCCGTGCCTTCTTAAAGGACCGGAATCGTGAGAGTGTATTGCAGATATCGAGGGAAGCACTAGAGTCGAGGATAGCTGATTTTCGTAGGGGATAGTCGGAGGGTCCTAACGGGTGGTCTTGCTAATCCGTGGGGAAGACGAATGCCGGATTTACTATACCAACGATTTTTCCTCGAATTTGCGGCTCGAATAAGGGCAGCGGCGTTAGTTGCTATTTCTTAGCAACCCGAATCTCGTCTATCTTCTTCTGCAACGAGGGGTCCTCCTTAAGAGACTGTTGTACTGTTTCTCGTAGCCTCTTTAAAGGGTTGATTCCTTTGGGTCGGTTTTCCTCGAAGACCTGCCAGCAGTCCTCTAGCCGATGGGGCTTTTTGCACGCTTAGCAGGTAGGTCGATTCCTCCTCGTACGTTGTTTCTTCGAGGAATCCTCGTCCCGGTCCGGAAGGTCTGCTTGAAAACCCCCCCTTTTTACCCCTTATTGCTGATTTTGACGAAGAGGTTCGATTTCGACTAGTTCCCTGATTTTTCGACTAACGGACTAAAAGGTCTATTGGGGACTAGTCGGGCCGGTCTGATAGACGGGACCGAGCCCGGTGCAAAGGCGAAGCCGGGGCCGGGACTGGGGCAGCTGTTGAAGACGGGGTTGAGGCTCTCGAGGGAGGAGGAGCCGAAGGAGCAACAGCCGCAGCAGCAGCAGCGGGGGCCGCAGCAACAGGGGCTGCAGCAGCTGCAGGTCGTGCTGTCTATGTCGAGTGCTAGCCTCGAAGGAATAAGACTGCTTGCTGTTGTACTCTAGCAGCCTCTTCGTCTAGTTCCCGGCTAGCCTCTCGAAAGATAGTCGAGTAACCGTCACTAATAGGCTTTATTAGCAGAGATATATCCCGTAGCTACTAGCCGGAAAGAGCTTCTAATAGGAAGTATTAGTTAGCTTCCTCGAGGATTTCTTCCTACTTAGCTAGCCACGAAGAAGCTAGTAGGTTCCTAGCAGAAAAGGCTCCTAGGTGGGCCGTATAGGTCTTCCTAATACGGTTAGTTATATACCCTCTCGAGGGAGCTATTGAGGTCTCGAGCTTTAAAAGCTACTGCCTAGGAGTCTCTTCTTCTCGAAGAGAGATTAGCTTTGCGGCACTAACGGATTCCGTTATCGCCGTACGAGCAGCCGTTAGTAGCTTCGTTTCGTAGAGGTATTCCTTCCGGTGACTCTCGTAGTCGCCTAAGGCAGCAGAAAAAGCTCTCTATTATGTAGAGGTTAGCTCGGAGAAGAGGGTAGCTCCCTCTGCAAAGTCTGTCGCCCTAGAACGAAGAGGGGGCTTAAGAGGGTCCTGCTTGTTAGAGAAGACCAAATTATAGATGGTTCTGTCTACACGAGCCCGTAGCTCCTTTACCTATTTATCCTAATCTTAGGGCTCTATAAGAATCGTCCTATGGACCGTAGGGACGGCAGAGGAGTCGATTTTTATTATCGTTGCGGAAAGAGGGGGCAGAAAAGTCGGTTAAAAATCGGCTTTTCTAGTAAGAGGGGTAAAAGGGAGCTACGAGGGATAGAAGAAGGGTGCCTTTTACAGCAGCCGGAAGGTATAGGAATACTATTCCTCCCGGGCTTATAACTCTCGCGAAGAGAGATGCGAGAAGTGCATGAAAATGCACGAAGGTAAAATTGGAAGTAAGGGGTCGGATAGGCAGGGCAGAGGGATTTGATTCTTACGGGGGCAGCAATAAAGGTAGGGGAGTGATTGTTGTATTGCCTTAATTGTCCTTCTTTCCTCTATCCAACGCCCCTCTTTATACCCTTCTAGCATCTTAATTAACAAAGAAGATCCTGCTTAAAGAAGCCACTAATGTCCTTTCGACTACCGAGCTTTTTGCCGGTTTTTCCCCTCCTTTCTAGCCGTTGCCGGCATATCCGTCTTATCTCTCGCCACCTCTATAGGAAGCCATCGCCACTTCTGCTTCCCCTTATGCCCCCACCCTCCTTTCTATACCTCTTTTCAGCTCCTTCGTCCTTCTTCCACACCGGGTGTTTTTCAGCTTCCTAGGTCCCTCGTGCCAAGGGATATCTCCGAGAACTGCGAAATCAGGCCACGCTTCGCGACAGATATAATCTAAAAGCTATAAGGGAAACGCTTTATTTCTATAATAGATGCTCGGTCTTTCTTTTATTAGTTCCTTATCTATAAAGAGTATTAAGAAAGGTTTATAGTAATTAGCTATAGAGGCTTAGAATAACTAATAGTAGCCTTAATAAGATATAAGAACTTACCTATATTCGTCTAATAATTTATAGACTAAACCCTCTAGGAATATATAAAATATTCTTCTATATATATTAATAATATTATAATATACTTAGATATAAAAGATAACTATATTTATTACCTTTAAGCTATCTTTTAACTCTTTATAGACTATAACCTAGCCTTAGCTAGATCGAAATTATTCCTAGGCTACCTATCTATAAAACTATTAGGATTTTAAGTTAATAGTATTAGCTTAATAAATACTAAAGAATAAGTATAGGTATTATAAGACATAGAGTTTTTAAATACCTTATAGATACTAGAAAAGTAGCTTAGCTTAGTTAACTAGCTATAGCACTTAGTAGCTTACTTCTCTTAAAAGGTAGAAGCGCTTTAAGTTTAGAAAATAGTAATACTTAAGGAAGCGCGAGATAGTTAAGCGCTACTTCTTAAGGTATATAAGTAAAAACGGAATTTTAGGAAATTAAGGAATTACGTAAGACTATATAATAGAAAGGAAGAAGGAGTATAAGGTAGGATTTTTAATAGAATTTATTAGTAGTATATTAGTATATAAAAGAGGTATTAAAGTTAATAATTCTTTTTCTATCTACCAGCGGACATACTATCTTATATAGATAATTATAGCTAAACGGAAGAACATTTTAGGACTAGATTTAGGCTGCCGTATATCCCTAAAACTAAGGAATTCTATAATACCTCGAGTATATCTAAAAGTATCTTAGTTCTACTAATATTTATATTTAAAGGAGGCTAGTTATGCCGGTATTCTTAAGAGGTCTTAAGAGGTCTTAGCTAGTATTCTAAGCTAGCTCTATTCCTTCGATTCCCGATTATATAATAACCGGCAACCTATTTAATATATAATAATATATATAATAACGAGCGATTCTTACTCTATAGGATAGGATTTTATCTATAATTAATATATTACTTATTAGCTTATATAATTAGGAGAGTATATTATAGCTGCTTTATTTATAGTAAGAATACCGTTCCTTATAGCCTCCCTTAAAAAGTAGATTTATATACTCTTTACTAATTTATTTATAGTAGTATATATATAGGGTAAAAATCTAATTTAGGAAAACTATTCTTATACCTTAATAAGATATATAAAAACCTATTCTTTCTTAGGAAAAAAAATCCTTAGGTATATACTAATAGAAAAACCTTTAGTAGGAAAAGGCTATAGTTATAATAATTATTTATAGGATAACCTTATATAAGATAAAACCTATTATTACTAGGAAAGTCTTAATAGATAAAAACCTAGTAAATATTTCTCTAGGAAACCTAAAAGGAAAAACCTAGTAAGGAAAGATATAGAAAGTATAAGAATAAAAACCCCTTTTAATTACTTAGGAACTTATATTAAGGATAGACCGTCTTTAAATTTATAGAGTAATCTAGGTCTTAATTCCTTCGTAAAAATATTAGCTATATTATCTTTTAATTTAATATAAAAAACTCTAATTTCCCTTTCTCTTATACTAGTTCTAGTATAGTAATAGGATAATCTTATATACTTAGACCTTTTATAAAATTCCGAATTTTCTACTAATTTAATAGTAGTAGTATTATCCGTTAAAATAAGAGGTATAGTATTAAGAATCTTAATAGATAGATCCTTAGTAATATTTTTAAAAAGTATATTTAAATAAATAGCTTCTTTATTTACCTCCCTAAGGCTAATATACTCTACTTTATAAGTAGAAAGGGCAACGGCTTTTTACTTAGAGCAAGCCTAGCTTATTATATTATTATATATATAAAAATAGTAACTAGAAAAGGATTTTCCGTTTATTAAATCCGACGCCTAGCTAGAGTTAGTAAAACCCTTTATATATAGATAGGTAAAAGGGATATTATAATTATATCTAATCTTTAGGCTAGGGAATTTATTTAAATATTTCTAAATTATATTTAAAGCCTTAAAATACGATTAGTTAGGCTTAGCCGCGAATCTAATATAGGAAATTATAGAATATAAGATATCTAGCCTAGTAGATAAGGCTAAGTATAATAGAGATCTTATTTCTTTCTAAAATTATAATATATCTTCCTTAAAAGGTAATTCCTTTACTTTTATAAGCTTAAAGCCTACTATAGCGGGTAAATTTAAAGTTACTAAACCTTCTTTATTAAATTCCTTTAATTTATTTAAGGTATAATTTTCTTAGGATATATATAGCTCTTTATTTTCTCGGTTTATTATAATATTTAAACCTAAGAAGTCTTTTATATCTCTTAAGATAGTAAAATCTAGGAATTTAGATAATTCTTTAAATAATCTTTCTTTTATTATAGATTTAGAGGGCCCTACTATAAGAAAGTCGTTAACGTAAATTGCTAAGGCTATACTATAGTCCTTATTTATAAATACTTCTTTATCTATTAAAAGAGGAAGAAATCCGAGTTTATTTAGTATAATTTTTAAATAATTATACTAAAGCTTAGGACTTTATTTTAGGCTATATAATACTTTCTTTAGCTTTACTTTAATTTAACTGGTTTTATATAGGTCTAGGAATTTAATTAATTTAATTCCTTTAGCTTTATAAGCTAATCTATATTTTAAATAATATTCGTTAAGAGTGTATTCTTTATAGCTTATAGGAAGATCGATATATACTTTACTATCTATATTAGTATATATAAAGGCATTTATTATTTCTATTTATAAAGCTTTAAATTCGTAAATAATAGCTAAAATAAGTAGAATTCTAATAGATTTAGGTCTAGCTATAGTCGAGAAGGTATCTAGGAAATCTAAGCTATATATCTACTTAAATCCCTATATTATAAAACGGGCTTTATATTTTATTATATTATTTTAACTATCCTTCTTAATAGTATAGACCTAGCGGCCTCCTATAGCCTCCCTATCCTTAAGGAGGTAGGAAAATTCCTAAGTTTTATATTTAATTAGCTAGATAATTTACTTAATTATAGCTTCTTTCTAAAATACTACTTTAGGGCTATTTATTGCTTATTTATAGGTCTTTAAAATTTTTAGATCTTAATTTTATATACTAGTTAAAATTAACTCTATAAAATCATAGTTTAAAAATAAATTAACGTTAGGGTATTCGATATAGTTAAAATCGAACCCTTCTAGCTTCTTAGGTAACTCTACTACTATTTTACTAGTAGTAGGAATAGGATTATTATTTAAAGACTCTTCTTTTATAGAGGGCAAGGGACTTTTATCTCTAGGTTCTTTAGTAGCTTCCTCTATAAGGATATAGCTTTCTAGCTAATCTTTATTTAGAATAAAATTAAAATCAAAGGTATTATTACTACTAGAAATTTCTAGATTTTTTATAAATTTATTTTCTAGTATAGTAATATCTCTAAAGATAGTAATCTTTCTCTTAGTAAATCCTAGATTTTATATATATCTTTTAAATAGCCTACTATTAATCCCTTAAAAGCTCTATTATCTAGCTTATCTTTAAGATCTTTATTCTTATAATATATAAGGCTTTTAAAGGTCTTAAATTTATTTAAGGTCTCGAAGGGTAGTATTATATTATCCTTCTTTTCTATAGGACTTTTAAATCCTATCGTAGAATACGGTAATCTATTATATAAATAGGTAGCTATTAAAATAGCTTCTCCCTATAGATATATTAGAAGCCTAGTAGTAAATAAAAGAGCTCGTACTTTTTTTAATATAGTACGATTTATTCTTTTTATTCTACTATTAGATTCTAGCGTCCTAGGAGGACTAGAATTAAAGGTAATTCCTTCTTTTTTATAGTAGAGCTTTATTTTATATATAAATTCTTTAGTATTATTAGAAAATGCTTCTTTAATCCTAGTATTCTTAGGGTTATTTTCTACCTTATTTTTAAATTCTAGGAACCTATCTAAAGCTTCCCCCTTTTTTCTAAGAAGGTATATTTCTAGATATTAGGTTTCTACGTCTAGAAAAGAAATATAGTAGTAATATTTATTATAGGTAGGCACTTTAATTAGCCCTTAAATATCTAATACTATTTTTTTTTAAATAAGTATAAAACTTATATAAAGGTTATTTATTAACCTTATTTATTACTTTAGCTTTAATATATATTTTATATTATCTTATTTTATTTTCCTCTTTTAGAGGTATTTTTATATCCTTATTATATCTTTTTAATATTTCTAAAATAGCCCTATTATTTATATACCCTAAGCGTAAGTACTAAGTATAAAAATCTATATCCTTTGCCTTTAAAGACGTAATAAGGATTAATTAGCTTTTTAATAAAGGTTCTATAAGAATATAATATAATTTATTTCTAAGAAATCCTTTAGTAAGGACCTTAGCTTTATTATCTAATAAAAGGACTTTATTTCCTCCTATTAAGGCATAGGTATTATTAAAATAAGATTAGGATAGTATATTTACCCTTAATTTAAGTATATAAAAGCAGTCTTAAAGGATATACCTTTTACTACTATATAGGAACTTAAATACTAAGTCCCCCTTTCCTTTTACTAATATAAAGGAAGCTTTTCCCTAGTAAACTTTAGACTTAATTTCTTTATAGTTAAAAAGGAAATTCTTATTCGATACTATATACTTAGTAGCTCTAGTATTATAAATAAAATTAAAGATCCTTTTATTCTTATAACTAGGAAATCCTCTTTCTCTTACCTTTAATACTAATTCCTTTATTCTAGGAATTAAGGCTTTTAAAGGTCCTAAAAAAGAGTCTTTATTAGCTTCTACTATAGGGGTATTTATAGAGGTTAAAATTACCTCTAAATCCTTAGACGTTTATATAGGGGTCGGAGCCTTAGAAAGGTCTATAAGGTCGATATCTAGGTCTATATTTTCTTACGAAGCTATATTTAAGACCCTATTACTATCGTCCGAATTAGACTCTAGCTTTATAATTCGAGCCTTCCTTCTTTTATTAGTAGTAGAAATACTACTAGAAGGGGATTTCTTTATAGAAGAAGAAAATAATAAAGAAGATTTTCTCTTCTTAGAAATTTAAGTCCTATTATCCTTCTTTCCTTTATTTAAAACTATAAGAATATACCCTTATATTCCTATTTTACTATTATAAAAAAATAACAGGCATAGGAAGGCTTTATAGAATAAGCTAGTAAAAAGAGGCTTTATAATATAGTCTAAGGGAATAACCCTTAAAAGACAAAGACCTCTACTAGACATCTATACCTTCCTCTAGGAAAAGCGGGTTAGGATAAGCCTATCCTAATAAAATAAAATATGCATAAAATGCATAAGTTAATTACGAGCAGAACGAATACCCTATTGCCTATTTTGGCCTAGCGGTTCCGAAGATATCCGCGATACGAGAATAGGTAGGGCATAGAACATTCTAGTTAAATCTACTACTTATACTAGAACCTATAGTCTTACGTTAACTATTACGCTATAATTAGACCACCTACTAAGTTAGGAAGATATACTATAGATAGAGCTTTTTAAGCACTATAGAATATACTAAAAAGCTAACTAATTAGTCTACTAGTAGGCGAGCAATAGTCTATAAAAGACAAAGGATTTCCCTAGGAGTAGTAGATAGAATAAGTAAGTTTATAAGTATCTTTTATAACGCTATTCTTTTAATATATTATTTAGCCCCTTATATACTCGTTATAAATTCCGGACGAGATCTTACCCTATACTCCTTTAACCGATCTTTCCGCTTATATTATCGATTACCTAATCCTACGCTTATTGCTTATACCTTCTTATAAAAACCTAATAAGAAGGAGCCTTATTTAGGTATAATTTATAGTAATTTACTATAAAATGTCTTAGTTTCTTATATTCCTTATAATAAAGAGTATCTATAGAATTTCTATAGGATTTCTAAGGCTTCCTTTATTTTAAGAAGGCTTTCTCTAAAGATTTATCTATATCCTTTATTCTTTTAGCTTCGTTTAAATAACTAGCTATTAAGGATTTAAGGGTAAACGCTATAGAATTATACTTAAGGCTCTACGTAATATTTATAATATAGCTTCTAAATTCCTTATTAAGGCAATTAAGAATCTATACTATAAGAATAACTTTTAGAATTTCTATATTATAGGATTTTAAATCCTTATAAATTTCCTTTACCTTATAAAGGTATTTCTTTAAATTAAAGTCTAAGGGACTAAGATTAAAGAGCTGCTTAATAAGCAAATAATTTAATAAAAAGTTCGATAGATTATATAGCTTTTTAAGCTTATCCTACGCTTCTTTAGTATTTTTTAGATACCGAATTTATATTAAGGGACTATCTTTAACTTAAAGGAATATTATAGATAAAGCCTCTATAGTCTATATATAATTTACTTACTTTAGAGTAGTAATAAGCTTTTCTTTTATAAGGATAGCTTCTATCCTTATAGTCTATAAGGTATAATTTAAATTTCCCTTAAGTCTAGTAAATTTATATTCTTTCTATCTACCTATTTTATATAAATTCGGTATTATTTTATTTATAGGGATCGAGAAGTCTAAACGGGAGTTTAAGAGTATAAGAAGGTAAAAGAAGTTAAGAGGAATTTCGAAAGGAATTTTAATTAAATATTTCGACGAGGAATTTTAAAGGTATAAGTTAATTTCCTAGCTTAAAAGGAGTAAGCCGGGCTTATAACCTCTTAAGGTATATAAGCAAAAGCAGAATTTTAGGAAATTAAGGAATTACGTAAGACTATATAATAAAGGGGAAGAACGAGTATAAGGTAGGATTTTTAATAGAATTTATTAGTAGTATATTAGTATATAAAAGAGGTATTAAAGTTAATAATTCTTTTTCTATCTACCAGCGGACATACTATCTTATATAGATAATTATAGCTAAACGGAAGAACCTTTTAGGACTAGATTTAGGCTGCCGTATAGCCTTAAGACTAAGTAATTCCGTAATACCTCGAGTATATCTAAGAGTATCTTAGTTCTATTAATATATATATTTAAAGGCGGTTAGTCGTGCCGGTATTCTTAAGAGGTCTTAAAAGGTCTTAGCTAGTATTTTAAGCTAGCTCTATTCCTTCGATTCCCGATTATATAATGACCGGCAACCCGTTTAATATATAATAATATATAAAATAACGAGCGATTCTTACTTTATAAGATAGGATTTTATCTATAATTAATATACTACTTATTAGCTTATATAATCGGGAGAGTATATTATAGCTAGTTTATTTATAGTAGGAACACCGTTCCTTATACTACTTAAAGGATCGGTAAGGAATAAATATACCTTTAAGGTAATATACTAACCGTCCTTAGTAAAGAAATAGGCCTTCTAAGATATTATAAACGCTTTTATAAAACTAATATAGCTATACTATTTTAACCTATAACGGCTATTATTCTTATAAATCGACGCTAGCTATAAGCTAGGCTTTATAGTAGTAGCCTTTTACTTAGTACTAAGGGTAGACTAGAACCTAAGAAGAACCTTACCTTAAACGAGTATCTAGCTAATCTTTTACCTTAGTAAACGCTTAACTAGTAAAGAGCTTAGATACTAGCCTACTAAACCTAAAGTTCTCGCGTAGAGAGATATAAGAAGTATATAAAATATATAAAGGTAAAATTAAAAGTAAGGGGTTAGATAAGTAAGGTAAAGAGATTTAATTCTTATAAGAGTAGTAATAAAGGTAAGGGAGTAATTATTATATTGCCTTAATTATCCTTCTTTCCTCTATCTAACGCCCCCTTTTATACCTATCTAGCACTTTAATTAATAAAGAAGATCCTACTTAAAGAAGCTACTAATATCCTTTTAACTACTAAGCTTTTTACTAGTTTTTCCCCTCCTTTTTAGCCGTTGCCGGTATATCTATCTTATCGCTCGCTACTTATACTTCCCCTTATATACCTCTTTTTAGCTCCTTCTTCGTTCTTTTATACTAGGTGTTTTTAGCTTCCTTAGTCCCTTATACTAAGGGATATCTCTAAGAACTACGAAATTAAGCTATGCTTCGCGATATACCCCCTTAGCTATAGCCTGCCCCTTAAGAGCATAGCTAATACGGCCTCGGGCTAGTAAGTATATAGAGGAGGTTCTTAGCTCTATACTTCTCCCTTTACTTAAGGAAAGTAAGGGCCCTTTTAGGTCCCTAGGCTCTTTTAGACCTACTTAAGGAATAGGGGCCTAAAGAAGGGAAAGTCTTATAAGAAAGGGGGCCTTCTTAAAAGGGAAAAACCTAATTAAATAAGGGGCCCTTTAAAGGGAAAAACCTCTTCCTTTTCTTTAGCTATATACGCTACTTTCTTATATAGGCTATTAGCTCCTCTTATAGACTCTTAAGGCGGGCCTCTAAGAATAGCTTTTCTCGAACGTCTTCTAGCTTAATTTACTATAAAAAGACAGCTAGCTTCTACTTTAGTAAGGGCTTTATAAGACCGTTAGCTTTTATTAATACTATTAGAACCTAATAGATAGAAATTAGTCTCCTTTAGACCTCTTAGCGTAACTAATACTAAAAGATATTAATATACTATAGCTAGGTCGATAACTTACTATTTTCTATAAGAATTCGTATAGTCTATATATTATTATATTTTATAGCTAATAGGGTCGGAATTTATAGTTATAGAGATATTAGTAGCCGGCTAAGGAAAATTGCTTCTTTTAACGCTTTTAAAAGAGCTAGTAGCTCTACCTCTATACTTAAAGTTATAATAGTAGCTTACTTCGAAGCTCTCTAAGCAATAGTTCCTCTAAAAAGGGATATAATATACCCTTATAAGCTCTTTCTATCTAAGGAATTATCTATAAAAGATAAATCGCTCGAATAAAGGAAGATTTTAGTAGCTAATTTCTTCCTTTCCTACCCTCCTAAGTATAGACTATATAATCTCGTTAAATAGAGATAAAGGATAGCTCTATCTACTACTTCTTAATACCTAGGGCTAGGATTCTAGTTATACCTAGCTAGCTAAGAGACTATAAAAGAGATATCTAGTCTAGTAGAAATAGCTAAAAAAAGTAAGGAGCCTACCTTCTATTAATATTAGTATTTCTTTTACTCCTTAGCTTAAAAGGACGGATTAGGTAAAAGCTCTTCGTTTAATATAGGTATAAAGGGAAGCTTCTTATTATTATAACTATAGCTATTAAGCCGCTAACGGTTAACCGCGTTAAGTATATAACACGGTCTAACGGATAAATAGTTAGTATAACTATTTAATAGATATAAGATTAAGGGGATCGTAGAGATCTAAGTAATCTAGGATTAATAGGATTACTATACTCTATACGATCTAACGTTAAGGATTATAGCTAGGCCTATAATCTAAGGATAGTCTCTATAAGTATATATAGCTACTTACTTTTACTCCTTTAAATAGATAGCTCTCTAGCTTTTAATATAGATCTTTATTATAATTCTATCTTTAATTCTAATTACCTAGTTATAGTCTATAGTCTACGACCTCTAACTTATTACTAACGTAATATACTTATTATTACTTAGACCACGCCCTATTATATCTACTAATATAAACCCCTCGATAGGTTTATCCCTTAAGAATAACGCCGGTTATTATATATTAAAAGCTCTTATTTAGTATAATACCGCGTTACTCTAAGTAATATTATAACTATTAATATACCTATATAGTAAACTAGATTAACTAACTCTAGAGCTACTATATCGCCTTAAGATATAATACGCGAGATTATTATAACGACCGGTGTTATTCCTAAGGGATAAACCTATCGAGGGGTTTATATTAGCAGATATAATAGGGCGTGGTCTAAGCAATAATAAGTATATTACGTTAGTAATAAGTCGGAGGTCGTAGACCGTAGACTATAACTAAGTAATTAGAATTGAGATAGAATCGTAATAAAGATCTATATTAAAAGCTGAAAGCTATCTATCTAAAGAAGTAAAGTGGTAGCTATATACTTATAGAGACTGTCCTTAGATTATAGGCCTAGCTATAATCCCTAACGTTAGATCGTATAGAGCGTAGTAATCTCGTTGATCCTAGATTACTTAGATCTCTGCGATCCCCTCGATCTTATATCTATTAGATAGTCGTGCCGACCATTTATCCGTTAGACCGTGTTACGTGCTTAACGCGGTCGACCGTTAGCGGCCTAGTAGCCGTAGTCGTAACACGATATCTCCCCTCCTTTTAGTCTTATCCGTAAGACCTGCTATAGCTGCCTTAGCCGCCGTGTATAAATATACCCTTATCGCGTTATGCGTAAGTATATTATTCCTTATCTCTTTATCCTTTTAGGATATGCTGCTAATAGTATATCTAGTCGTGTACTAAAAAATCGTTCCCGAAAAGCCTCTAAGCGCGCTGCTCTTGCCGAATACATCGACTTAAGTAGAGATCCTGCCGATATACCGTGCACTCGATGCTTTAAGGCGAAGAAGACGAATTGTCGGATAGCCGAAAATTCTTCGCGCTATAATAATTATATTGCTAATAGTCGTCCCTATTATAATAGTGTTTTAGTGGCCTCTTCTTATAGGTATCTTCTAATTCTTTCTACGCGTAGTGGCTAACGTATTTCTTTTAGTGACTAAATTATTAGCGGAGCAGCGTAGGCTGCATTCCGAAGAGGAGGAAGCTAGGGAAGCCTTATTAGAGCTTTAGGCATAGCTTGCGAATCTTTAGTCGCAAATGTCTATCGCCGTTAATCGTTTAGCTCGCATCCGGAAGATTCGGAATCGTACGAAGGAAAAGAGTTCCGAGTTATTTCGTTATAGTATCTAAGAAGTAGATACCGAGGATAGCGTTTTGCCTACGCTCGATGCGTATAAGCATTAGGTAGCAAATAACTTATAATCGTTAGGCGTTCCTAACGAGGCGAATTAGTCCTCGTTTGGTGTTAGTAAGGAGTTTACGGATCTTAGTCCTTTAATCCCTCCTAAACCTTCTAGTAAAATTATCGAAGTAGAGAGCCGTAGTAGGTTAAGTGCTTAAGTAGTTCCTAGGTATTTTCCTTTAGTCCGTATCCCTTCTACTTAATAAGGTATTCTTATTGCTAACCTTATTTTCTTATATCTAGTATTTATTCTGCTTTATATTCTTAATCGTTATTAACTTCGATTTTTTCCTATAGTTTAGCGTTTTATAGCGCTAGTTCTAATAATAAGATATAAAATATCGGGTATATCCGTATTATTGTTAGTAGCGAAAGTTCGTAGTTGACTTTTAAAATGGTTTCCTTAACCTTAAACGGTCTAAGTTTCTTAAAATCCAATTTATTGCTTAGTCGTTTTATTTTAATATTTCGTCGTACGAGGTAGACTATATCTCCCTCTTAAAAGATTAGTCCCTATAATCTTTTCCGATTATAGTAAGTAGATATTCGTTCTCTAACGAATTAAAGTTCTTATTATATTTCTTTATATAATTTTCGTAGCTAATCTACTTATAGTATCGCTCGTTCCGCTTATAGTCCTTATCGAGTAACCTTAAATGCTTCTAGGTTATATCCGTAATTGGCGTATGCTGGTAAGAGCTTAGTTATTTCCGTGACTAAGCTATTATAAGCTAGTTGCGCTATTAGTAGCTATTTAACCTAATCGTTTTATTCGTAGCTAATATAGCATCGTAAATATTATTTAAGCGTTTAGTTAAGTTATTTTGTTTGTCTATCTATTTATAGGTAATAAGCTATGCTAAGCTTATATTTCGTCCCTAATTATACTATAAGAGCTTGCTAAAATTTAGCTATAAACGTGCTTCCTCTATTAGAGATAATCTCGTTCGGTAGTCCGTGATTGCTAATAATTATTCGTAGGAATATATATACTAGCTCTTCCGTATTACTTGCTTCTTTATACGGTAAAAAGTATCCGTACTTCGTTAATCTATCGGTAATAACGAATATGCTATCGTACTTAACGTTAGTTATAGGTTCTTTTAACGGTAGTAGCTTTATAATATGGTCGAAAGCTATTAAATCCTATGGTTTCTCTAGTACTAGTAGCGGTTGCAATTCTCCGTATAGTTTATATCGTTTAGCTTTGCTTTATACGCAAAGTTCGCATTCTTTAATAACTTATCGTACTACTTCCTTAAGCTATAGGAAGTTATATTATCGTTTAATCCGTTCTATTATTCTTCGGATTCCTTAGTATCTATATATTAGATATTTATATATATCTTATATAACTTTATCTCGTAATTCTAGTAGTATCTAGATTTTGTTTTTATATATTAGAACTTCTAAATATTCTATATCGTATCCGTTTAGTGCTTTATGTTCTTTTATCTATTTTAGGATCTTCTAGTAAGTCGAGTTATCGGGTTATACTTTGAATATTATATTTAGCTATCGTTGCTAGTAGTTCCCGTTTTCGTTGATTTCTAGGAGCTATCCTTTCGCTATAGGTGCCCCTATATCGTAGTCACTTCGTCGACTAAGGGCATTAGCTCGACCGTTTTCTATTCCTTTTCTATAGACTATTTCGTAGTCGAATTCTAATAAGTATTCGGCCTATCGGATCTATCGTCCGTTTAACTATTGTATTATTATAAAGTATAAGATATTCTTATAATCTATATAGACCTTAACTTTATATTTACTTCTAAGAAGGTAGTATTAAAATTCCTTAAAAGCTTAAATAATTGCGAGGAATTCTTTATCGTAGATAGGGTAATTAAGTTCTACGCTATATAGCTTTTTCGAGTAGAATGCAATTAGTTATAGTCTTCCTTTATTGTCTTTTTATCCGATTTATACTCCTAGAGCAAAGTCTAATATATCGGTTTCGAGTTCGATTTATCGTTCTAGATCGAAGGTAGTTAAGACTAGTTCTTGCGTAATCGTAGTTTTAATATATTCGAAAGCTTCGTTAGCTTTATCGTCCTATATAAATTCTTTTTCCTTCTTCGTTAAGTCGTATAGTAGTGCTATAATTTTTCCGAAATCTTTAATAAATCGTCGGTAGCAATTTATAAATCCTAAGAAACTTTATACGTCCTTAACGTTCTTTAGCGTTAGCTATTCTTTAACTAAGTTAATCTTATCTTATTATATACGTATCTCTCCTAATAAGATCGTATATCCGAGGAAGTCTACTTCCTATATATAGAACTTGCTTTTCTCTAGTTTAACTAGTAACTTTGCATTCTAAAGTGCGCAGAGTACCTTATAGACGTGTTCCTTATATTCTTCTAGGGTATCCGAGAAGATTAGGATATTATCTAGGTATACTACTATAAAGATATCTAAGTGTTCGCGTAGGATATTATTAATTATCCGTTAGAAGGTAGCTAGTGTATTTATAAGTCTAAATAGTATTACTAGATATTCGAATAGTCCGAATTTCGTTCTAAAGGCTATTATCTATTCGTATCCCTTTTTTATACGTATTAAGTTATAAGCGCCTTTAAGATCGAGGGCTATAAACTATTTTTTGCCGTGTAATCGATCTTATAGTTCCGATATAAGCGGTAATAGTATTCGGTCCTTTATTATAATATCGTTTAAGCGTCTATAGTCGATAACTAGTTATAGCTTGCCGTTTTTCTTTAGAATAAATATAACTAGATAGCCTACTTTAGATATTAATATTCGTATATATCCCTTTCGTAGATTCTCGTCGAGGTAGTCGCGTAGCGTTTATAGTTACTTTTCGTTTAGGTTATAGATTTTATAGAACGTCGGCGTTGTTCTATCCTTAAGATAAATTTCGTGGTCCTATTAGCTATATTCGGGTAACCCTATCTCGAGTTCTTCCTTAAAGAGTTTATCGTATTTCCGGTATTCCTAGGGGATATTCTTTATTCTATCTTATAGGCTTTATTCTTTCTTTTAAGAGCTAGTTTCTCTTAACTCGAGCTCTTTATTAATTTATTTAAGGTCTTTCCTTAGAGTAGCAATAACTCTTCGGATCTTTATATTATATCCTTTATTCTATTTATATCGGATGCTAGGTTATATAGCCGTGTTAGTTAGTACGTAGGTCTTATTAGTCGATTTTATTATATCCGCCGGTTCGGTTACTGTTTTCGTTTATATCGCTAAAGCCCGTAATAATTTACTTAAACGGTTATCCCTTTTATCCTATTTAGTAGCTAAATCATCGCAAAACTTTACTTTCTTCTAAATCTACTAGTCCTAGAAACTTACGTCTTCGTTCTAACGTAGCTAGCTAGTTTTCTAGTTAATTAGTAGGTTGCTCTCCTATAGCTATAGAAGCCTTAATATAAGGTCGTGTTCTCTAATATCTATAATATCGAAGTTAACTTATTCGTCGTGGCCCTAGATATTAATATCGAGGTAATTAATCTCTATATTAATAATTCCGTTATTATAGTTAAAGGCCTCTCCTTCGATGTTCGTGAGTTTATATAGATCTATCTTATATCTCTATATAAGTCGGTAACGATTAACGACTCTAGGTAAAACGTAATTGCCTATCGCGCCGTAGTCTAAAAGTATACGTACGTAATATCCCGCGATTTAGATATCTAATACTATTTAGTCGCTATAGCTTGCCGTTACTATATATAGGGTCCTTAGATCTTATCGTGTCGTGCTAGTCTATAGCCCTTTTATAGATAGCGTACCTCGTTTTTTGCCTAGTCCTTATTCGTTTTATTTAGGTATTCTTCTTTGATTTATTATTAATATCGTTTCTTTATGTTTTTATCGCGTAGTGTCGTGTCGGGGCTTAAGAGACTGATTTCTTATAGCTAATCGAAGATTTCTTATTTCTCGACGCTATATTATTTACATTATACTACTTCGTAGTTAATTGCGTACTATGCTTTGTAATTCTATTCGTTTTCGTACTAAAGGTTAAGTTTTCGTTCTATGTCTTTCTATTTCGCACGTAGTATTTTTATATCGATTCTTCCTTAGTCGAATACGGCTTATAGCCTTTATACGTATTACTAATAATCTTTTAGTATACCGTTATATCGTTTATACTATGCTTATACTTTTTCGTGTTTATAAACTCTATAGTTCGGGTATATATATTCGTTATAATCTTCTTCGTCGTATTTAACTCGTTGCGTAAGTCTTTAGAAGATTAATAGTTCGGATGCCTTAGAGCGAGTAGCGTTATACTATTCCTCTATTTTAGCGTGTTTATAGATTTTATATGTCTCCGAAAGACATCTCGTTAATAAACCGTAATTATCGCGGTATTCGAGTAGCGTACCGTAATCGGGTTCTAATAATATAACTTAGTCGTTTGGGTAGCGTTAATCGATTTTCTAGTAATCTAGTTCTATGCTTAGGTAGGGTTTCGAAAGTACTTGTCCTTCGAACCTAACCGGGAAGGCGTTATATCGTGCCTTTATCTAGAAGTATATTATATAATCTAGGTAGACGTATAATATCTATAAAATATACTTATAGTGCTTATAAGTAAGTAGTGTTTATAGATCGTCTCTAAATTCTCCTTATAGTTACTATTCTCGTTATAGAGCTATAAAGGTATCGACTACGGCGATAGCTATAGCGTAGTCTCCTTTACGTAGTGCCGGTTAATATCGAATTAATATAGCTTATTAGTTTTCCGTGAGAATTTAAGGTGTTTATTAGGTTCTAATTTTAAGTATTTCTTTGAATTCTTCGAAGTATAGAGCGTGTTCTCTAATCGTGGCATTTTCCCTTAGTAGCGAGGGTAGTGGTATAAGTTTATTCTCGTCTTCCGTTTCTCTGGGTATTTCTTATTCTTTAGAGCTTATATCGTCGATACTTCGTTGTTCCTCTTTAGGTTATTATCCGAGTTTCGTGAGTATAAGGGCTACGTCTATATCTTCTTTATTATATTGTTTATAGACTACCCGTTGTTATTATCGATTTTTATTTCGTATGTCTTCTTAGAATCGTTTACCGTTCTTCTTAATCTAGTCTTAGGAGACTCCTTTAGGATAGGGGTATTCCGGTTCTACGAATTTAACTTATTTCTATGTTTTAGGATCCCTTCGTTGTATTATTGCAAGGGTCTTCTTTAAGGGCTTTAGGAACTATCTAGTACCGTTCTTATCGCTTAAGTATACCGTATACTCGTCGTCGTAGTATATAGTCTAACTAAGGAGTTTATGCTTTAGTTCCTATCTATTAGTAGCGTTTAGGTGTTTCTTACCTTCTAGGGCTAGTGCCTAGTAGGTTTTCTTCTCCTTACGAGGTTGTCTATATTCTTTAGAGTAATATCTAAGTTTCCCGTAGTTAAAATACTTTCCTTTGCTTTTCTATATTATATCTAGATCTATCCTGCCTAGGTTAGTTATATAGGCGTAGGCAATAGGAGTTTCGCGCTTCTTTTTATAGTTAGCGCGTCGGTTAAAGTTATTCCTATAGGAAGGGTTCTAGTTTCCTCTTCCTTACTTCTTTTCTTAGCGTCGCGCGTATTATCTATCGTCGATTCGTACTACTATAATAATATAGTCCGAGAGGTTATTAGGTCGATTTTCCTTATAGAGCTCGTCCTTAACTTCTTTTTTAAGCCTATCGTAGAATCGTAATATAAGAGGTTCGTCGTCCTAATTAAGCTTTAAGGTAACTTATCGGAACTTCGTAGTATAATCCGATACTAAGATCCTTTATCGGAGTTCTTAAAGTTTCTATTTAGCTTCTCGTTCCTCGTCGGTTATTCCGAATAGCTTCGTAATAGCTTCCTTAAATCCTTAGAAACTAGTAAAGACTTCGTCTATCTCGTTGTCTCGTCGCGCTAGTTAGTTGTCGAGAAAGTCCCTTATAATAGGTCTAAACTAAGCGAGTGCCGTTCTAGATAAATAATTTCCTACGTAGAGTACCTTTTCGACTAGGTCCGAGAGTTTAGTAGGGTAAAACCGGTAGTAGGCCTTAAGTTAGGTGAGAAAGTCTCGAAGTATACTATAAGTACCGTCGAATAGTCCTAGCTGTTTTAGTTTAACTACTTCTCCGAGGTCCCTAACTTATCCGTTGCCTCCTCCGTTCCTAAGTAACTATACCTTATATCGAAGGGTAATAATCTCGCGCATTATATCCTAAGGCGATATAGTAGCTCTAGAGTTAGTTAATCTAGCTTACTATATAGGCATATTAATAGTTACGATATTGCTTAAAGTAACGCGGTATTATACTAAATAAGAGCTTTTAACGTATAACGACCGGTGTTATTCCTAAGGGATAAACCTATCGAGGGGTTTATGTTAGTAGATATAATAGGGCGTGGTCTAAGCAATAATAAGTGTATTACGTTAGTAATAAGTCGGAGGTCGTAGACCGTAGACTATAACTAGGTAATTAGAATTAGAGATAGAATCGTAATAAAGATCTATATTAAAAGCTAGAGAGCTATCTATCTAAAGAAGTAAAAGTAGGTGGCTATATATACCCATAGAGACTATCCTTAGATTATAGGCCTAGCTATAATCCCTAACGTTAGATCGTATAGAGCGTAGTGATCTCGTTAATCCTAGATCACTTAGATCTCTACGATCCCCTCGATCCTATATCTATTAGATAGTCGTGCCGACTATTTATCCGTTAGACCGTGTCACGTGCTTAACGCGGTCGACCGTTAGCGGCCTAGTAGCCGTGGTCGTAATAATTATTACCCTTCGATATAAGGTATAGTTACTTAGGAATAGAGGAGGTAATAGATAAGTTAAGGACCTTAGAGAAGTAATTAAACTAAAATAGCTAGGACTATTCGATAGTACTTATAGTACGCTTTAAGACTTTCTTACTTAACTTAAAGCCTACTATTAGTTTTACCTTACTAAACTCTTAGACCTAGTCGAAAAGGTACTCTATATAGGAAATTATTTATTTAAAATAGTACTTACTTAGTTTAGACCTATTATAAGGGACTTTCTTAATAACTAACTAGCGTAACGAGATAATAAGATAGATAAAGTCTTTATTAGTTTCTAAGGATTTAAAGAAGCTATTATAAAAGTATTTAGAATAACTAATAAAGAATAAGAAGCTAAATAAAAACTTTAAGAACTCTAATAAAGGATCTTAGTATTAAATTATACTACGAAGTTCCGTTAAGTTACCTTAAAGCTTAATTAGGACAATAAACCCCTTATATTACGATTCTACGATAAGCTTAAAAAAGAAGTTAAAGACGAGCTTTATAAGGAAAATCGACCTAATAACCTCTTAGACTATATTACTATAGTAGTATAAATCGATAATAGATAGTATACGTAACGCTAAGAAAAGAAATAAGGAAGAGGAAACTAAAACCCTTTTTATAGGAATAACTTTAACTAACGCGCTAACTATAAAAAGAAGCGCGAAACTCTTATTACCTATACCTATATAACTAACCTAGGTAGGATAGATCTAAATATAATATAGAAAAGTAAAGGAAAGTATTTTAACTATAGGAAACTTAGATATTACTTTAAAGAATATAGATAACCTTATAAAGAGAAGAAAACCTACTAAGTACTAGCCTTAAAAGGTAAGAAATACTTAAACGCTATTAATAAATAAGGACTAAAGTATAAACTCCTTAGTTAGACTATATACTATAACGATAAATATATAGTATACTTAAGCAATAAGAACGGTATTAAATAGTTCTTAAAGCTACTAAAGAAGACCCTTATAATAATATAATAAAGGGATCCTAAAATATAAAAATAAGTTAAATTTATAAAACTAAAATACCCTTATCTTAAAGGAGTCTCCTAAGACTAGATTAAGAAGAATAGTAAATAATTCTAGGAGGATATATAAAATAAAAATCGATAATAATAATAGGTAGTCTATAAGTAATATAATAAAGAAGATATAGATATAGCCCTTATACTTATAAAACTTAGATAATAACCTAAAAAGGAATAATAAAGTATTAATAATATAAGCTCTAAAAAATAAGAAATACCTAGAGAAACGGAAGATAAAAATAAACTTATACTACTACCCTCGCTATTAAGGGAAAATACTACGATTAAAGAATACGCTCTATACTTTAAAGAATTTAAAGAAATACTTAAAACTAGAACCTAATAAATACCTTAAATTCTTATAGAAAACTAATAAGCTATATTAATTTAATATTAACTAGTACTATATAAAGGAAACTATACTATAGCTATTACTATAGTTAATACCTTTATAGCTCTATAATAAGAATAGTAACTATAAGGAGAATTTAAAGACGATCTATAAATACTACTTACTTATAAGCACTATAAGTATATTTTATAGATATTATATATCTACTTAGATTATATAATATACTTTTAAATAAAGGTATAATACGACGCCTTCCTAGTTAGGTTTAAAGGATAAGTACTTTTAAAACCCTACTTAAGTATAGAACTAAACTACTAGAAAATCGATTAACGCTACTTAAACGACTAAGTTATATTATTAGAACCTAATTATAGTATACTACTTAAATACCGCGATAATTATAGTTTATTAATAAGATATCTTTTAAAGATATATAAAATCTATAAATACGCTAAAATAAAGGAATAGTATAACGCTACTTACTTTAAAGTATCTAAACTATTAATCTTTTAAAGACTTATATAACGAATTAAATATAACGAAGAAGATTATAATAAATATATATACCTAAACTATAAAGTTTATAAATATAAAAAAGTATAAGTATAGTATAAATAGTATAACGGTATATTAAAATATTATTAGTAATACGTATAAAGGCTATAAGCTATATTTAACTAAGGAAAAATTAATATAGAAATACTACGTAAAAAATAAAAAGACGCTAAATAAAAACTTAACCTTTAGTATAAAAATAAATAGAATTATAAAGTATAGTATATAATTAACTATAAAGTAGTATAATATAAATAATATAGCGTTAAGAAATAAGAAATCTTTAATTAGCTATAAGAAATTAGTCTCTTAAGCCTTAATATAATACTATATAACGAAAATATAAAGAAACGATATTAATAATAAATTAAAGAAGAATACTTAAATAAAATAAATAAAGACTAAGTAAAAAATAAGGTACGCTATTTATAAAAGGGCTATAGACTAGCACGATATAATAAGATCTAAGGACCCTATATATAGTAATCGTAAGCTATAGTAACTAAATAGTATTAGATATTTAAATCGCGGTATATTACGCGCGTATACTTTTAAACTATAGCGCGATAGGTAATTATATTTTACTTAGAGTCGTTAATCGTTACCGACTTATATAGAGATATAAGAAAGATCTATATAAACTTATAAATATCGAAGTAGAGGCCTTTAACTATAATAACGGAATTATTAATATAAAGATTAATTACCTCGATATTAATATCTAGGGCTACGACGAATAAGTCGACTTTAATATTATAGATATTAAAGAATATAACCTTATATTAGGACTTCTATAGCTATAAGAGAGCAACCTACTAATTAACTAGAAAACTAGCTAGCTATATTAGAACGAAGATATAAGTTTCTAGGACTAGTAGATTTAAAAGAAAGTAAAATTTTATAATAATTTAGCTACTAAATAGGATAAAAAGGATAACCGTTTAAGTAAATTATTATAGGCTTTAGCGATATAAATAAAAATAATAACTAAACTAGCGGATATAATAAAATTAACTAATAAGACCTACGTATTAATTAATATAGCTATATAACTTAGTATCTAATATAAATAAAATAAAGGATATAATATAAAGATCTAAAAAGTTATTACTACTTTAAGGAAAGACCTTAAATAAATTAATAAAGAGCTTATGTTAAGAGAAACTAGCTCTTAAAAAAAAGAATAAAGCTTATAAGAAAGAATAAAGAATATCCCTTAGAAATACCGGAAATATAATAAACTCTTTAAGGAAGAACTTAAGATAGGGTTACCTAAATATAGCTAATAGGACTATAAAATTTATCTTAAGGATAGAATAACGCCGACGTTTTATAAGATCTATAACCTTAATAAAAAGTAACTATAAACGCTACGCG
The DNA here is from genome assembly GCF_020360975.1 of Hirsutella rhossiliensis. Taxonomy (NCBI): domain Eukaryota; kingdom Fungi; phylum Ascomycota; class Sordariomycetes; order Hypocreales; family Ophiocordycipitaceae; genus Hirsutella; species Hirsutella rhossiliensis. The sequence continues at coordinate 6,142,472 of NW_025408669.1, forward strand.
ACTACCTTAATAAGAATCTATAAAAGGGATATATATAAATATTAATATCTAAAGTAAGCTACCTAGTTATATTTATTTTAAAGAAAAACGGTAAGCTATAACTAGTTATCGATTATAGATACTTAAACGATATTATAATAAAGGACCGAATACTATTACCGCTTATATTAAAACTATAAGATCGACTATATAGTAAAAAATAGTTTATAGCCCTTAACCTTAAAGGCGCCTATAACTTAATACGTATAAAAAAGAGATATAAATAAATAATAGCCTTTAAAATAAAATTCGGACTATTCGAATATCTAGTAATACTATTTAGACTTATAAATATACTAGCTACCTTTTAATAGATAATTAATAATATCCTATGCGAATACTTAGATATCTTTATAGTAGTATACCTAGATAATATCCTAATCTTCTTAGATACCCTAGAAGAATATAAGGAATACGTTTATAAGGTACTCTATATACTTTAAAATATAAAGTTACTAGTTAAACTAAAGAAAAGTAAGTTCTATATATAGAAAGTAGACTTCCTTAGATATACGATCTTATTAAGAGAGATATAAATATAATAAGATAAGATTAACTTAGTTAAAGAATAGCTAACGCTAAAGAACGTTAAGGATATATAAAGTTTCCTAGGATTTATAAATTACTACTAACGATTTATTAAAGATTCCGGAAAGATTATAGTACTATTATATAACTTAATAAAGAAGGAAAAAGAATTTATATAGGATAATAAAGCTAACGAAGCTTTTAAATATATTAAGACTACGATTATATAAGAACTAGTTTTAACTACCTTTAATTTAAAACGATAAATCGAACTTAAAACTAATATATTAGACTTTACTTTAGGAGTATAAATCGGATAAAAGGACGATAAAAAAAGACTATAACTAATTATATTCTACTTAAAAAAGCTATATAGCGTAGAACTTAATTACCCTATCTACGATAAAGAATTCCTTATAATTATTTAAGCTTTTAAGGAATTTTAATACTACTTTCTTAAAAGTAAGTATAAAGTTAAGGTCTATATAGATTATAAGAATATCTTATACTTTATAATAATATAATAGTTAAACGGACGATAGATCTAATAAGCTAAATACTTATTAGAATTCGACTATAAAATAATCTATAGAAAAGGAATAGAAAACGGTCGAGCTAATACCCTTAGTCGACGAAGCGATTACGATATAGGAGCACCTATAGTAAAAGGATAGCTCCTAGAAATTAACGAAAATAGGAACTACTAATAACGATAGCTAAATATAATATTTAAAGTATAACCTAACGACTTAATATACTAAAAGATCCTAAAATAGATAAAAGAATATAAAGTACTAAACGAATATAATATAGAATATTTAAAAGTTTTAATATATAAAAATAAAATCTAGATATTACTAGAATTATAAGATAAAGTTATATAAGATATATATAAATATTTAATATATAGATACTAAGGAATCTAAAGAATAATAAAATAGATTAAACGATAATATAACTTCCTATAGCTTAAAGAAGTAGTACGATAAGTTATTAAAGAATATAAACTTTATATATAAAGTAAAGCTAAATAATATAAACTATATAAAGAATTATAACTACTACTAGTACTAGAGAAACTATAGGATTTAATAGCTTTTAACTATATTATAAAGCTACTACTATTAAAAGAACCTATAACTAACGTTAAGTATAATAGTATATTCGTTATTACTAATAGATTAACGAAGTATAAATACTTTTTACTATATAAAGAAGTAAGTAATATAAAAGAGCTAGTATATATATTCCTACGAATAATTATTAGTAATTATAGACTACTAAACGAGATTATCTTTAATAAAAGAAGCACGTTTATAGCTAAGTTTTAGTAAGCTCTTATAGTATAATTAAGGATAAAATATAAGCTTAGTATAGCTTATTACCTATAAATAGATAAATAAATAGAACGACTTAACTAAACGCTTAAATAATATTTATAATACTATATTAGCTATAAATAAAACAATTAAGTTAAATAACTACTAATAGCGTAACTAGCTTATAATAGCTTAGTTATAGAAATAACTAAGCTCTTACTAGTATACGCTAATTATAGATATAACCTAGAAGTATTTAAGGTTACTCGATAAGGACTATAAGCGGAACGAGCGATACTATAAGTAGATTAGCTATAAGAATTATATAAAGAAATATAATAAGAACTTTAATTTATTAGAGAACGAATATCTACTTACTATAATCGGAAAAGATTATAGGGACTAATCTTTTAAGAGGGAGATATAGTCTACCTTATATAACGAAATATTAAAATAAAACGACTAAGTAATAAATTAGATTTTAAGAAACTTAGACTATTTAAGGTTAAGAAAACTATTTTAAAAGTTAACTATAAACTTTCGCTATTAATAATAATATAGATATACCTAATATTTTATATCTTATTATTAGAACTAGCGCTATAAAATACTAAACTATAGGAAAAAATTAAAGTTAACGACGATTAAGAATATAAAGTAAAATAAATACTAGATATAAGAAAATAAGGTTAGTAATAAGAATACCTTATTAAGTAGAAGGGATATAGACTTAAAGGAAATACCTAGGAACTACTTAAGTACTTAACCTACTATAGTTCTCTACTTTAATAATTTTACTAAAAGGTTTAAAAGGGATTAAAGGACTAAGATCTATAAACTCCTTACTAATACTAAATAAGGACTAATTTACCTTATTAAGAACGCCTAACGATTATAAGTTATTTACTACCTAATACTTATATATATTAAGTATAAGTAAAACGCTATCCTCGGTATCTACTTCTTAGATACTATAACGAAATAACTTAGAACTCTTTTCCTTTATATAATTCCGAATCTTTTAGATATAAGCTAAACGATTAATAGCGATAGATATTTATAACTAAAGGTTCGTAAGCTATGCCTAAAGCTCTAATAAAGCTTCCCTAGCTTCCTCCTCTTTAGAATATAGCCTACGCTACTCCGCTAATAATTTAGTTACTAAAAGAAATATATTAGCTACTACGTATAGAAAGAATTAAAAGATACCTATAAAAAGAGGCTACTAAAACACTATTATAATAAGGATAACTACTAGTAATATAATTATTATAGCGCAAAGAATTTTCGGCTATCTAATAATTTATCTTCTTCGCTTTAAAGTATTAAGTGCACGGTATATTAGTAGGATCTCCGCTTAAGTCGATATATTTAGTAAGAGTAGCGCGCTTAAAGGCTTTTTAGGAACGAATTTTTAGTATATAACTAGATATACTATTAGCAGTATATCCTAAAAGGATAAAGAAATAAAGAACGATATACTTACGCACGATATAATAAGGGTATATTTATATATAGCGGCTAAGGTAGCTATAGTAGGTTTTATAGATAAGATTAAAAGGAGGAGAGATATCGTATTACGACTATAGCTACTAGGCCGCTAACGGTCGACCGCGTTAAGCACGTAATATAGTCTAACGGATAAATAGTCGGCACGACTATCTAATAGATATAGGATCGAGGGGATTATAGAGATCTAAGTAATCTAGGATTAATAGGATTACTACGCTCTATACGATCTAACGTTAAGGATTATAGCTAGGCCTATAATCTAAGGATAGTCTTTATAGGTATATATAGCTACCTACTTTTACTCTTTTAGATAGATAGCTCTCTAGCTTTTAATATAGATCTTTATTACGATTCTATCTTTAATTTTAATTACCTAGTTATAGTTTATAGTCTATAACCTCCGACTTATTACTAATATAATATACTTATTATTGCTTAGACCACGCCTTATTATATCTACTAATATAAACCCCTCGATAGGTTTATCCCTTAGGAATAACGCCGGTCGTTATACTTATTAAGGGAATTAAGGAGGAATTTATAAGCGACCTTATTAATATAAGCATCCTAAGTAAGCTAGATAGTTTATTAGGACCTATTTTAAAGGATTCGTATCCCTAAGAACTACTTTAGCTCTCTTAGCTTAGTTATCTTATACCTTTATTATAGGCCTTTTATAGCCTCCTTAGTATTTACTTCTTCCTTTTTTAAGTAGGCCTAGATAATATCGTTAACGTAAAGAAGACCGTAATTTTAACCTTCTATACTATATATAGTTCTTAAGGGACTTTCTTAAAGCCTAGGGCTTTAAGGGAACCTATTAAATGCTATTACTAAAGAAGGGGTAATCTTTATAGTCTATATAAAGCTTTCCTAAGCTATAGAACCTTTCCTAGCTATTAGAAGCTTAGTAAAAGGCGTATATAAATAACTTCTTCTTCCTTAAGTAGGCAGTTAACAAAGGCGTTAACTATATCTATTTAATTAAGCTCGAGGTCGAATTCTATTACTATAGCTATAAGGGTCTAAAAAGATATCCCTACTAAGGTAGTTGCCTTAGTAGGTAAATCCCTCTTTTTCTATTAATTCCTATAAATAACTAGACGGGCTTTATACTTTTAAAGGAAGCTATATTAATTAGTCTTATAGATAAAGACCTACTTATAACTAAGGACCTATTTTCCTCTTACCTTTTCCTTAAGGACCTCTTTAAAAGACCTTATCTCTTTATATAAGGCTAGGTAATCTTTCTAGGCCTAGAAAAACTAGTCTCTAAAAGGGTATCTTTCTAGCTGCTTTTAGTTTACTAGTAGGTCTAGGAGGTCTCTTTTATATACCTTCCTTACTAATAGTAGCTTAAAAAGCCGGCCTACTATAAATACTCTATAGGAACTATCTTTTATAAGTATTAGATAGAAGTCTAAAAAACGATCGAAATAAGGGAGAGGTTAGTCTTCTTTAGTAACTATATTAGACCCTATACCTTCCTTTACTTTTCGAAGTAGGGATAAAAAAGCAGCTAGGTAATCTTTTAAGAGAGGTACCTTTCCTACCCCCTTAGGGGTCGAGATAGGAAGACTAATAGAGAAAGCTACTTTTAGATCTTTTTTTTATTCTATAAAAAGAGGCGTAGGAAGGTAAGCGTATTCTAGCTTTACCGCTTTCTTATAGTCTCCTTCTTCGTTTAGATTATCTAATTTAGTAGCTTCCTCTTCTTTTTCTTCCTCGAAGTTAGTATTATCCTCGACTACTTTAACGTTAGTTTCTTCTTTTATTTCCTTATCTAGGACCTCTTCTTAAGACTATTAGGAAGGGGGGATTTAAATCTTTTAAATTAGCTAACGTTATAAGAGTAAGAGGGGCTATTAATCCCTCTTTCTATCGAAGAAGCTAGATTTATCGAAAATTATATCCCTAGTCGAAATAACCTTTTATAAAAGAGGAATCTAGATCTAAAAGATATTCGTAGAATTATAACTAACGAGGTAACTAATAAAGGCTCTTAGATTAAGCTTTCTTTTCTTCTTCCTTTTTAGCTATATATCGGTAGTTATAGCGTATAACTTATAGCTATAGGTATAAAGGTAGGCTAGTAAGGCCCTCTTTTTTATAAAGAGCTCGAGGGGTAATTTCTAGTCTATTCCTTAGGTCTTAATAAGGGTTTCTAGGTCCTTATAGTCCCTTAGGCCCCTAGGGTCCCTTAGGGTCTAGTTCTAAAAGTAATAGGCTATCTTAACGACTTCCTTTTAAAGGTTATATAGAAGCCTTATAGTAAGTCTTATTATATAGGCCCTTTCTATTATAGCACCCCTTATCTTTTTGCCCCTTTATTTTAGGCCTAGGTATTTAGTACTAATAGGAGGGGTAAAATACCCCCTTTTTAAAGCTAATTTAAGATATCCTTTATAAATAGCTCTCTATTAAACTATATCTTCTTTACCTCGTAGCTAAAGTAGGATTTTATCTAGTTTATAAAGTCTTAAAGGGTAGACTAGTTATACTTACTTAGGTAGGTCTATAAGAAATAAGGGAAAACTATCCTTAAAAAGGCGTCTATAAAAAACATTACCTTAATAAAGCTTTCTTAATCCCTAGAGACATCGGTCTAGTCGACCTAAATTTCCTTATATAGCTAGTCTAGCTATAAAGGGGTTCGTCTAGAAATTCGTCTCTTAGTCTTTCCTTAGCCGTAGTATTTATATTCGACGGTCTTTAGGCCCCTTATTTATACGCCCTATTATTATCCTAGCTTATATAAAGCTAGGGGGCCTAGGTAACTAAGCTATATATACTAAAGAAGACCGTCTCCTTAAGCTATTAAAAGAGGGTCTTTTATAGTAGACCTATTCCTCTTAGTAGGGAAAGCTAACTTCTTAAGTAATTCCTTCCTAAGGATAGGTCGGAATTCGAGAATAAATTAACCGAATTTTTCCTCGATAAGCCTAATAGTCTAATTCTTCTAGACTAGCTTTATAGGCTTAGATATTATATCTTAAAAGATTCTATCCTTTCGAAGAAAGTAAAAGGAAATTAAGCTCGTTAAAAATAAAAGGTAAAAAGCTACCCTTTTTCGTCGAAGAATTTATATAGACCTATTAGGTAATTTTATCGTGAAATTTACCCTTCTATATCCCTTTATTTATACGGTTAATTCCCCGGTAATAAGATATTCCCTTTATACCTTCTTAAAGGACTAGAATCGTAAGAGTATATTATAGATATCGAAGGAAGCTCTAAAGTTAAGGATAGCTAATTTTTATAGGGGATAGTTAGAGGGTCCTAACGGTTAGTCTTACTAATCTATAGGGAAGATAAATACCGGATTTACTATACTAACGATTTTTCCTTAAATTTATAGTAGTAGCGTTAGTTACTATTTCCTAGTAACCTAAATCTCGTCTATCTTCTTTTATAACGAGGGGTCCTCCTTAAAAGACTATTATACTATTTCTTATAGCCTCTTTAAAGGGTTAATTCCTTTAAGTCGGTTTTCCTTAAAGACCTACTAATAGTCTTCTAGCTAATAGGGCTTTTTATATACTTAGTAGGTAGGTCGATTTCTCCTTATATATTATCTCTTCGAGGAATCCTTATCCCTTTTTAAAAGGTTTACTTAAAACCCTTTTCTTTTTACCCCTTATTACTAATTTTAATAAAGAGGTTCGATTTCGACTAGTTCCTTAATTTTTTAATTAACGGACTTAAAGGTCTATTAAGGGACTAGTTAGGCCGGTCTAACTAACGGGACCGGGGCCGGACCTAGAATAAGATATATAGCTAGGGCAGGGCCTAGGGCAGCCGTTAAAGATAGTATTAATACTCTTAAGGGAAGTAAAGCTAAAGGAGTAATAGCTATAGTAGTAGTTATAAGGGCCGTAGTAATAAGGGCTATAGTAGCTATAGGTTAAGCTATCTAAGTTAAGTACTAGCTATAAAGGAATAAGACTACTTACTATTATACTTTAGTAGCCTCTTTATTTAGTTCTTAGCTAGCCTCTTAAAAAATAGTTAAGTAACTATTACTAATAGGCTTTATTAATAGAGATATATCCTATAGCTACTAGCCGGAAAGAGCTTTTATAAGGAAGTATTAGTTAGCTTCCTTAAGGATTTCTTCTTACTTAGCTAGCTATAAAGAAGCTAGTAAGTTCCTAGTAGAAAAGGCTCTTAGGTATACTATATAGGTTTTCCTAATATAGTTAGTTATATAGCCCTTTAACGGAGCTATTAAGGTCTCGAGCTTTAAAAGCTACTACTTAAGAGTCTCTTCCTCTTAAAGAGAGATTAGCTTTATAGTACTAATAGATTCTATTATTACTATATAAGCAATAGTTAATAGCTTTATCTTATAAAGGTATTCTTTTTAATAACTCTTATAGTCGCCTAAGGTAGTAGAAAAAGCTCTCTACTATATAGAGGTTAGCTTAGAAAGAGGTTAGCTCCCTCTATAAAGTCCGTTGCCCTAAGATAAAGAGGGGGCTTAAGAGGGTTCTACTTATTAAAGAAGACTAAATTATAGATAGTCCTATTTATATAAGCCCGTAGCTCCTTTAACTACTTATCTTAATCTTAGGGCTTTACTAGAATCGTCCTATAGACTATAGGGATAGTAAAGGAGTCGGTTTTTATTATTATTATAAGGAAGGGTAAAAATATTAGGTAAAAATCGGCTTTCTAATAAGAGGGGTAAATAAAAGCTATAAGGGATATAAGAAAAGTGCCTTTTATAGTAGCTAGAAGGTATAGGAATTCTATTCCTCCTAGGCTTATAACTCTTACGTAAAGAGATATAAGAAGTATATAAAAATATATAAAGGTAAAATTAAAAGTAAGGGGTTAGATAGGTAAGGCAGAGAGATTTAATTCTTATAGGAGTAGTAATAAAGGTAAGGGAGTAATTATTATACTGCTTTAATTATCCTTCTTTCTTTTATCTAACGCCCCCTTTTATACCTATCTAGTACCTTAATTAATAAAGAAGATCTTACTTAAAGAAGCTATTAATATCCTTTTAACTACTAAGCTTTTTACTAGTTTTTCCCCTCCTTTTTAGCCGTTACTAGTATATCTATCTTATCTCTCGCTACTTATACTTCCCTTTATATACTTCTTTTTAGCTCCTTCTTCCTTTTTCTATATAAAGTGTTTTTAGCTTCCTTAGTCCCTTATACTAAGGGATATCTCTAAGAACTATAAAATTAAGCTATGCTTCGCGATAAAAGCTACTTATCTTTCCTAGGTATATTAAAAGCTCTAGGTATATATTATCTTTACCTTATTACTAAAAGTTATTATACTAACTAACTACGCCGTTATAAGCGTAATCCTAAAGTAAATATTGCTATATACTACTAGTATAAAGATAAATAATTAGCTTATACTTACTTTATAGTACCTTAGCTAGTTTCCTTTAAAGGTCTACTATATTCCTAGAACTATAAATATCCTTACTAATATACTATCTTAACTACTATTTATTATACCTAGGAAATATAAACCTAGGGAATTAGACCGCGTTTAAGAAGATAAAGCGCTAGTTAAGTATATATATATAGTTATAGAATCCTTTATTTAACTTAACCTATACTAGAAAATCTAAGAAGTATATATAGAAGAACTTAGGTAGGCTAGAATACTAAAGAAACTTAAAAGTAATAAGTCTTAGGTTAGTCTCTTATTTATTTAGTAGAATAGGTTGCTTTACTTAGTTAAGCTTAAAGGTTATTATTAGCTCTATATCCCTACTACCTATACTAAGGAAATTATTACTAATAACTATATATATAAATTTTACTTTAGATAGTAAAGGATATAAAAGGAGTTATCTATTATATTCGCTATTACTAGCCTTAAGAAACTTATCGATAGCTTTATTAATAAGTATAACGCTTACTATAAAAACTAAACTAACTAGTTAAAGGCTATTAATAAGTTAGTTCTAATTACTTTCTTAGCCTTACCTTTTTATATAATTGCTATAGATTTTATTATAGGGCTCTTAAACGTCCTTATAAACTAATCTCTATAAATACTACTTATTAAGGTCTACTATAATATACTACTAATAGTAACTAATAAGTTCTTAAAAATAAAGCTCCTTATCTTAAGCTATAATTAGTTTACTATAAAGGACTAAGCTAAGGTACTATTTACTAAGTTAATATACTATAATTAAAAGATTCTTACTTAGATTATCTTTAACTAAGACCTTAAGTTCCTTTTAGCGTTCTAAAAAGAACTATAAATAGTATATAAGTCTACGTTATTAGTATTTATAGCTTAGTATCCCTAAACTAATAGCTTATTAAAATAATATAACTAGGTAGTTAAAACTATACTTTAGTTCTTTATAACTAACTTCCTATCTTATTAATAAGTTAATACGTTACTATTACTTTAATTTACCCTTAATAATACTTACTCCTTAATAATTAGTACCTCTTTAAGTAAGCTACTAACTAAGTGTTAAGGTATATAAGTAAAAGCGGAATTTTAGGGAATTAAGGAATTACGTAAGACTACCTAATAGAGGGGAAGAAGGAGTATAAGGTAGGATTTTCAACGGAATTTATTAGTAGTATATTAGTATATAGAAGAGGTATTAAAGTTAATAATCCTCTATCTATCTACTAGCAGACATGCTGTCTTATATAGATAATTATAGCTAAACGGAAGAACCTTTCGGGACTGGATTTAGGCTGCCGTATAGCCCTAAGACTAGGGAATTCCGTGATACCTCGAGTAAATCTAGAAGTGTCTTAGTTCTACTAATATTCGTGTTTAAAGGAGGTTAGTCGTGCCGGTATTCTTAAAAGGTCTTAGCTAGTATTCTAAGCTAGCTCTATTCCTTCGATTCCCGATTATATAATAACCGGCAACCCGTTTAATATATAACGATAAGTAAAATAACGAGCAATTCTTACTCTATAGGATAAGATTTTATCTATAATTAATATACTACTTATTAGCTTATATAATCGGGAGAGTATATTATAGCTGCTTTATTTATAGTAGGAACACCGTTCCTTATAGCCTCCCTTAAAGAGTAGATTTATATACCCTTTACTAATTTATTTATAGTAGTATATATATAGGGTAAAAACCTAATTTAGGAAAACTATTCTTATAAGGGTTTAGATATCTTAGAGTAAGTAGCGTTATACTATTCTTTTATTTTAGCGTATTTATAGATTTTATATATCTTTAAAAGATATCTCGTTAATAAACTATAATTATCGCGGTATTTAAGTAGCGTGCCGTAATTAGGTTCTAATAATATAACTTAGTTATTTAGGTAGCGTTAATCGATTTTCTAGTAGTCTAGTTCTATACTTAAGTAGGGTTTCGAAAGTACTTATCCTTTAAACCTAACTAGGAAGGCGTTATATTATACCTTTATCTAGAAGTATATTATATAATCTAAGTAGATATATAAGATCTATAAAATATACTTATGCTCTTTATAACTAAGTATTATTCTTAGGTTATCTAAAAATTCTCTTTATAGTTACTATTCTCGTTATAAAGCTATAAAAGTATTAACCGCGGCAATAGCTATAGTATAGTTTCCTCTATATAGTACCGGTTAATACCGAATTAATATAGCTTATTAGTTTTCTATAAGAATTTAAGGTATTTATTAGGTTTTAATTTTAAGTATTTCTTTAAATTCTTTAAAGTATAAAGCGTATTCTTTAATTATAGTATTTTCCCTTAGTAGTAAGGGTAGTAATATATATTCGTTCTTATCTTCCGTTTCTCTAAGTATTTCTTATTCTTTAAAGCTTATATTATTAATACTTTATTATTCCTCCTTAGGTTATTATCTAAGTTTTATAAGTATAAGGGCTATATCTATATCTTCCTTATTATATTATTATTATTATTATTATTAAGACTACGCTAGGGACCTAGCTAGAGGTATCTAGAACTTTAATATTAAATAAGAGGGAAAAACTAAAGTACCTAGGGGAAAACCCTCCCCTCTTTTAGTGCGGGTCCGCCTCGAACGAGGTCGTGGTAGTAATATATAGGAAATTTACGCTAGCTACCGCGGGCTCCTCCCGCGAAATCGCGTCTCGGCGCGGGCCCTCTTAGGCCGTGGCCGCTACTATCCCGTGCGGCCGCGGCCCGGGCTCGCTAGCCCGGGCCTAGGGTTATAGGCAGTAGTCTCTCTCTAGGGGCCCGACTCGCGGGCGCCTCTATTTACCCTAGCTCCCGCGTCGCAGCCGCGTGGTCGCGGTCGCGTCGGCTTATCGGTCCGTTGGTTAGTAGGGCAGGTAATGTCCGGTTGCCGGGCCGGGCGCTGGTGTGGGTCGCTCCTAGGTAGGGCCGGCTAATCGAAATTCGGTCGGCCGGCTCCGCTAATCGTAAATCGGTTCCCGTCCGGCTACGCGACTTCCCGATTAGGGGCGCGGCGGCCTATATTTACCCTCCTTATTATATTATTTATAGACTACCTATTATTATTATTAATTTTTATTTTATATATCTTCCTAAAATCGTTTACCGTTCTTTTTAATTTAGTTTTAAGAGACTCTTTTAAGATAGGGGTATTCTAGTTCTATAAATTTAACTTATTTCTATATTTTAAGATCCCTTTATTATATTATTATAAGGGTCTTCTTTAATAGCTTTAAGAACTATCTAGTACTATCCTTATCGCTTAAGTATACTATATATTCGTCGTTATAATATATAGTTTAACTAAGAAGTTTATACTTTAGTTTCTATCTATTAGTAGCGTTTAAGTATTTCTTACCTTTTAAGGCTAGTACCTAGTAGGTTTTCTTCTCCTTATAAGTTTATTTATATTCTTTAAAGTAATATTTAAGTTTCCTATAGTTAAAATACTTTCTTTTACTTTTCTATATTATATTTAGATCTATCTTACTTAAGTTAGTTATATAGGCATAAGTAATAAGAGTTTTATACTTTTTTTTATAGTTAGCGCGTTAGTTAAAGTTATTCTTCTAAGAAGGGTTTTAGTTTCCTCTTCCTTATTTCTTTTCTTAGTATCGCGTATACTATCTATCGTCGATTTATACTACTATAGTAATATAGTCTAAGAGGTTATTAAGTCGATTTTCCTTATAAAGCTCGTCCTTAACTTCTTTTTTAAGCTTATCGTAGAATCGTAATATAAGAGGTTCGTTATCCTAATTAAGCTTTAAGGTAACTTAATAGAACTTTATAATATAATTTAATACTAAGATCCTTTATTAAAGTTCTTAAAGTTTTTATTCGGCTTTTTATTCCTTATTAGTTATTCTAAATACCTTTATAATAGCTTCTTTAAATCCTTAGAAACTAGTAAAGACTTTATTTATTTTATTATCTTATCGCGCTAGTTAGTTATCGAGAAAGTCCCTTATAATAAGTTTAAACTAAGTAAGTACCGTTCTAAATAAATAATTTCCTATATAGAGTACCTTTTTAACTAGGTCCGAAAGTTTAATAGGGTAAAACCGGTAATAGGCCTTAAGTTAAGTAAGAAAGTCTTAAAGCGTGCTATAAGTACCGTTAAATAGTCCTAGCTATTTTAGTTTAACTACTTCTTTAAGGTCCCTAACTTATTTATTACCTCCTTTATTCCTAAGTAACTATACCTTATATTAAAGGGTAATAATCTCGCGTATTATATCCTAAGGCGATATAATAGCTCTAGAGTTAGTTAATCTAGCTTACTATATAGGTATATTAATAGTTATAATATTACTTAAAGTAACGCGGTATTATACTAAATAAAAGCTTTTAACGTATAATAACTAGTATTATTCCTAAGGGATAAACCTATTAAGGGGTTTATATTAATAGATATAATAGGGCGTAGTCTAAGTAATAATAAGTATATTACGTTAGTAATAAGTTAGAGGCTATAGACTATAGACTATAACTAGGTAATTAGAATTAAAGATAAAATTATTATAAAGATCTATATTAAAAGCTATCGAGCTATCTATTTAAAGAAGTAAAAGTAAGTAGCTATATATACCTATAGAGACTGTCCTTAGATTATAGTCTTAGCCGTAATCCCCTTTATAGCTTACTATGGCTTACTTATAAGCTATGCTCTTAAGTAGTAATCTATCTATATAAGGCTTACTTAGCTTACGTATACTCTAGGTAAGCTAAGCTTAAGTAACTTCTCGTCCTAACTATTATTCCGAGCCGCCTTATTACGTAAATATAGCCGGCTCTCTTATAGCCCGCTAACTATAGTCGTAATATAAGAAGCCCTAAAAAAAGATAAAAATTATATTATAATATACTTACTATAAGAAGAAAGGGTATTTAGTTAAAGATTACTACTATCTTTACCTAGAAAAGGCCCTTAAAGGCTTTTCTAAAAATTTAAAAAATTAAAATAAAGGAATACATTTTAAGAGGCCTAGAAAACCTTCTATAGAAGGAAATCCTATTAAATTAGACTCTTACGTTGATAAGAAGACGAAAAAACCCTCTTCTCTATATATATCGGAAGTAGAAAAAATAGAAATCGATAATTAAACGGACGAAGAACTAGAAATCGATTTTTCTATTCCTCCTCCTACCCCTAGAGGTTATAAAAGCTCCGAAGAAGAAGCAGAGGTATATATCTCTTCGAATATCCTTAAAAAAGCCGTATTTAATAATAGGTAAATAGGACCTTTAAATTCCTCTCGAATTAAAGACCTTATATATAAGGTAAAAGAGAAGGAAATCCCTTATAAAACCTTAGAAAATAGAGATTTCTATAATTTAATATATAATACCGGTGCTACTAAGTATATAGTATCGGAAAAGAAATTCCTTATTAATTTTCGAACTATCTCTACTAAGGTTAATTAGGGAAAGGCATCTTATATAGTTATTAAAGGCTATAGAGATCTTCTTTTTAGATTTCTAAATAATAAAAGGCTATTTATCTTAAGAAACTGCCTTTTTATACTTAAATTAAGGGTAAATATTATAAGCTAATCGTATTTTAGAAATACTTATACCTTTATTAATAGTAAGGAGATTTTCCTACTAGATAACTAAGCTAATATTATATTTAAAGGAAAATAGTAAGATAACCTTTATATCTTCTCTTTAGAAATTCCTTTCTTAAAAAAGAAGACATTCCTATATAATATTAATAATATAAGGAATAATATAAAGGACCTGAACTTTTATTTATAGCATTTAAGGCTAGGATATATAAGTCTTAAAGCCTTACTAGAAACCTTTAAAAGGTATAATAAAGATATAACTATCCCTAAGAAGGATATTATAAAAATAAAAGAATATAAGGCTTATATTAAAGTAAAGGCAACTAATAAAAGGAATAAATCCCTATTTAATAAGGTATATAATTACCTTAATAGAGTTACTATTAATATTTAGGGCCTTATAAGGACCCCTACTTATAATAAATACACCTCCTTTATATCCTTTTTAGATATAGGGATAAGATATTTAGAAATATCTTTAATAAAGTCTAAGGCAGAAGCCCTATATAAATTCTTAGAATATAAAGCCTTAGTTAAAAATAACTAGGATAATATTACTATAAAGGAAGTCTTTTTAGATAACGTAAAAGAATTCCTATATAAAATAAAGCCCTACTACTTAAGAAAGGGAATTAAATATTATACTAGCCCTCCTAAGACTCCTAAATTAAACGGAGCAATAAAGAAGATTAATAGGACTATTTTAAATAAAGTCCGAGCTATTTTATATATAGTAAAACTGCCTAAATATCTATAGGGAGAAGCTATTCTAATAGCAGCCTATTTATATAATAGGACCCCTTCCTTACGAATAGGCTTCTAAACTCTTATAGAGAAGAAGGAAAATAAATCTCTAGCTTTAAAAGACTTAGAGAAAATTAAGACCTTCGGAAGTACTATTTATTATAAAAATAAAGACCCCTTAAATAAGCTAGAAATAAGAGCTTATAAGGGTATTATTATAGGCTATACTAAAAATACTTATAAAATATATAACTTTTCGAAAAGAAAGGTAATAATTTCTAGAGGTATTATTATCCTAGAAAATAAATTTATAGAAAATTAAAAAGAAGAAGACCTTAAGGACTTTAATTTTAATACCTTACCTTCTATAAATAAGGTCCCGGATAATTATTTATAAAGGGAACCTATATATAAAGAAGGTAATAACTCTTCTTTAAATAAAGAGGAAAATAACCCTCTTATAGAGAAGGAAGATAACCCTTTCATAGAGTAAGAAAATAACCCTCCTATAGAGAAGGAAGATAACCCTCCTATAGAGAAGGAAGATAACCCTTTTATAAAAACGGGAAATAATCCTCTTTTAGAAAAGGGATTAAATAAGGATCTAAAAATCCGTATTAATATACCTAAGAAGCTAAACGGATTTTATAAAGACTATATCGTATACCCCGAAATAAATACTATATTATATAGTAAAAGTAAAGAGATTATTTTATTTCTACTAGAAAATAAGGATCCTATAAAGCCTAAAATATTTAAATAGGCTATAAATAGCTTAGAAGCTATAGAATAGAAAAGAGCTATATTTCTAGAAATAAAAGAGCTCTTAAACTAAAATACCTAGGAATTAAAGCCTCTTCCTAGCAATAGGGAGGCCCTAGGCGGCCGTTAGGTCTATAAAATAAAGGGATAATAATAATATTATTCTTAAATATAAAGCCCGCTACGTAGTATAAGGATTTAATTAGGTCTACGGCCTAGATTATTTAGAAACCTTTTCTATAATAGTAAGACCTAAATCTATTAGAATACTACTTATAATAGCTATTTCTAATAATTATACTTTACTATAATACGATATAAAAAATGCCTTTATATATACTAAAATAGATATAGATATTTATATAAAAATCCCTATAAGCTATAAAGAGCTAATACTTAAAGACTAGTTTAATAAAAACTAGTATAAGTATAATATTAGCTATTTATAGTTTCTAGAGCTATATAAAAAGAAAAGGCTAGTAGTAAAATTAAAGAAAGTATTATACGGCCTTAAATAAAGCCTAAAGCTCTAGTATTATCACGAAAAAGATATAGCCGCCTATTAGATATAAGCGATAGCGTTAATTAACGTATATAGTATACGCGATATACCCCCTTAGGGATATCGGGTTAATTCGTCCTAGGATACCTAGATATCCTAGACTATAGCGGGAATTTTTATATAGGCAGGCCCTATACTGAAACCGCGCTTAATTGCGCTAGCGGGACTCGAACCACGGGCCTTTCGGGTAGTGCGCGCTAGGCTAGCTAGAAGAAGTGCGTGCGTAGTTACCGGGAAGTTCCCGGAGGGGTAACCCCTCCGCCCGGGCTTATAACTATCACGAAAAAGATATAGCCGCCTATTAGATATAAGCGACAGCGTTAATTAACGTATATAGTATACGCGATAAGTATAACTATCTTAGCTCTATATTAGCTAAGATAGGATTTTCGGCCCTTCTTATAGATAAAAGGGTATTTATAAATACGTAATATAAAATTATAATAGTAATCTACGTAGATAACCTCCTAATAATAGGGCTTAATAGAGGTATAATAAATAGTCTACTTAGAAAAGTAGTAGATTATATAAAGGTTTAGCTTCTAGGCGAACTAAAAGACTTCTTAGGAATATATATAATTATAAACTAAAGTAGAAAGGAGATATTTATATCCTAGGAAAAATATACTTATAATAAAATATAAGAATATAATAAAGAAGACTTAGGGACTTTTAATACGCCTACTATAGTAGGAGTAAAGCTTAAAAAGGCTACTATAATACCTTCGTAAAAAGAAATCCTTATTTACTAAAGGGAAATAGGGGCTCTATTATATCTAGCTATAATAAGTAGGCTAGACATTTTATATACTATTATTTCCTATGCTAGATTTACTTTTAAACTAAATAATATATATTTTAAAGCGTTAAATACTATCTAAAAATATTTAAATAAATACCCTAACCTAGGAATAGTTTATTACTATAATATCCCTTATACTTATAATTTTATAAAAGGTTATTCCGACGCTAGCTAGGCGTCTAACCTTATAGATAGAAAATCCGTTTCTAGATACTATTTCTATATTTATAAAAATATTATAAGTTAGGCTAGCTAGAAGCAAAAATCTATAGCCCTATTAACCTACGAAGCTAAGTTTATTGCCCTTAGGGAGGCTAATAAAGAAGCTTTATATCTAAATCGGCTATTTTATTTAATAAATAATAGCTTGTCTATTAGAATTCCTAATACTATACCTCCTATCCTAATAGATAACGAGGCAGCTATTAAATTAGCTAAAAATCCGGAATTTTATAAAAAGACAAAGTATATAGATATTACTTACTTCTATACCTAAGAAAATATTAAGGAAAAGAAGATCCGGATTTTCTATATTAAATCTAAAGATAATATTACCGATATATTTACTAAGGAACTAAGAAGAGAAAAGTTCTTTAAGTTCTAAGAGCTTCTTTCCCTTAAGGAATTAAAAGAGCCTTAAAAAGAAAAGCTTATATCCCTTTAAAAGAGGTTTTTTTTAGCTATCTTTCGCTTTCTTAGCTTTTCCTCTATATATAACTAATAGGTATTTTCCTTTAAAAAGGTTTCTTATTAGTAAAAAATAACTTATAAAAATAAGGGTTTTCCTTATTAAAGGTTTCCTATAATAACTCTATAAGGCTTTTTCCTTATAAAGGTTTACTTAAAAAGAGGAGAAAAATTATAATTATACCTAGGATTTTTCCTACTAAGGCTTTTTCCTAGAAAGGGTTTTAAAATTTTCCCTTATATTCCTATTATATACCTTATTCTTAATAAGGATAATTCTACTATAAAAGAAATAACTAGTAAAGAGCACTATTTACTTAGTACTTTTTAAAGGAGGCTATAAGAATATACCCTTATATTCCTATTTTACTATTATAAAGAAATAATAGGTATAGGGAGGCTCTATAAAATGCTAGTAAAAAGAGGCTCTATAATATAGTCTAAGGGAATAACCCTTAAAGATAAAGACCTCTACTAGATATCTATACCTTTCTTTAGGAAAGGCGGGTTAAGATAAGCCTATCCTAATAAAATAAAATATATATAAAATATATAAGTTAATTACGAGTAGAACGGATACCCTATTGCCTATTTTAGCCTAGCGGTTCTAAAGATATCCGCGATACGAGAATAAGTAAGGCATAGAATATTCTAGTTAAATCTACTACTTATACTAAAACCTATAGTCTTACGTTAACTATTACGTTATAATTAGACCACCTACTAAGTTAGGAAGACCTACTATAAATAGAGATTTTTAAGTACTATAGAATATACTAGAAAGCTAACTAATTAGTCTACTAGTAAGCGAGCAATAGTCTATAAAAGATAAAGGTTTTCCCTAAGAGTAGTAGATAGATAAAGTAAGTTTATAAGTATCCTTTATAACGCTATTCTTTTAATATATTATTTAGCCCCTTATATACTTATTATAAATTCCGGACGAAATCCTACCCTATACTCCTTCGACCGATCTTTCCGCTTACGTTATGGATTACCCGATTCTACGCTTATTACTTATACCTTTCTATAGGTCGATAGTACTATCCCTTTAGCTATAGAAAAATCTTATATACTTCCCTCTTAAGGTAGTAAGTTTAAGTTATAATCTTATTACTTCCTATATAAGTTATATCGCGGTATCTAAGGTTCTATTATATTTAACTTAGAGTAGGTAATAGATATTAAAGTCCCTTACTATTACTATAGGGTGCTTTAGTTTAATTACGCTTAGGTTATATAATATACTAGCCCTCGCGGCCCTTAGTAATAAGTAAATCGCTTATAGTTTAATACTATCCTTAAAAGTTACCTTACTTTAGTTTAGTTTAAACTAGGGCGACTAAGTCCCTAGCCTAAGCCTTTTATATATATATAGCGCGTACCTCCCCTCCCTATAAACTAAGCTATAGGGCGCCGCTCTAAGGGGAGGGGGGCCGCCTCTTAGTATAGCTTTTACTTCTTATAGTACTATTAAGTTAAAGCTAGCTTAGTAGTAAAGCGCTAACTAAGCTAACTTATACCTCTTTTATATATTCTAGAATAGTACTTTTAGTTATATATAGGTAGGGTTAAGGTAAAAAGGGTCGTTTATATAAAGAGAGAGGCGCTTTATTTCCTAGCGCTTCTCTATCTATTATACCTATAAATATTATTTATAATTAGTTCGGCCTCCTTAGCCTTACTAGCTAGCGGGTATCTTAAGCTCGACCTTTTATCTTAGCGTAGTTTACCTAGTCCTTACTTTT
This sequence comes from Hirsutella rhossiliensis, assembly GCF_020360975.1. Lineage (NCBI taxonomy): Eukaryota > Fungi > Ascomycota > Sordariomycetes > Hypocreales > Ophiocordycipitaceae > Hirsutella > Hirsutella rhossiliensis. The sequence goes on from NW_025408669.1 coordinate 6,162,148, forward strand.
AGACCGCGGTCGATTTAAGAACGCCCTAGGTTTTAATAGTAGGGAGTACCTATTACTTAGCGTACGTTTAAGTATTCGCGAACTATTAAAGTTATTATAAGTAGTTTTCCCTTACCTTTTCCTAGGCTTTATTTACTATAAGGTAAGTCTAGGTCTATAATAAGTAGTCCCCTTAGTATAAGATATAGTTATAAGGGATTTCGCCCTTCTTAGCCTTATATTTATCCTTACTTTTATTATATACTATACTCTTATATCGGCTATAGAGTTATATCGATATATACTATTTAGCTATATAGCTATACTTATAGTAATTATAGTACCTCTATAGTTAAACTAACTTATTATAGGGTTTATATTAAAAGATTTATACTTTAAAGACTAGGCCTAGGTTATAAAGCCTATTAGCCTCCTTTAAGCTACTAACCTTAATAAGTATAGTTATCGCTATCGATATCTTAGATTAAGGGTATAGCGCCTAGGCTTAAAAGACCTTAACTTTATTTACCTCTATAATCTTATAGAGTAATCGCTCCTTATTTACTATTACTACCTTTAAGGGGATATTCTTAGCGACTACTATATACGCGAGGTAAGCGATCGTAGCCTTTAGTTTAAACACGGCCTTAACCTAGCCTTAGTCCCTTTAGTAAGCTCTCGCCGCGGTATTAAATATAACCGCGATATCTTCGCTTTAAAAGCGCCTTACTATTATAGCGCTTATAGCTTTTAGGGCTATATTTACTACCTTTACTATATCCTTTAGTTTACGGCTTAGGATTTTAGGCGGCGCCTTAGTAAGGACAATAATAATCTTACGTTTATAGTATAGTAGGACCTATTTTACTATAGCTTTATATTAAGTCGGTCTTTTAGTCTTAGCTACGACCGCGGCCTAAGTTCGCTTAGGGCCCCCTAGGCCTAAAGCGATGCTTAAGTAGAGTTCTTCCTTAACTACCTCCTTAATTACTTCCTAGATTATTATCTTAAAGCTCTTATCTATATAGAGCACCGCTAATAACGCGCTACTAGTATAGCTTTTTACCTTAAAGAGCTATTCGACTACTACCTATACCTTACCGAACTATATACTTAAGACAAAGCCTATAAGTTTATTATATACCGCTTTTTCTATAAGGTTACTTAGCGCTTAGGCCGGTATTATATCGCTGCTTTAGGTTTATTAACTCGCCCTATTAAGGTATATAAATTTAGGTAGCGTCTCTTTATACTATATACTTTAATTAAGCTTAGTATATCGATAGCTACTACTATATTTACTTACCCCTTAGCCTTAGTATAGTATTATTACTAAGGGTAATTAATACTACTAAATTAATTCTTAGTATTAGTTAGTATTTTAGTTGCGATATATACCTACCGCGGGCGTATATTAGTTTTATAAGAAGTTTTTAAAGTAATAACTATAACTCTATTAAAACCTTAATAATAAAGAAGAGAAAGATAGTTATAACTAAATAAAAGAAAGATAAGACTTATTTATTACTTTTAACTACCTTTCTTTTTTACTAGTATAGTAGGAACTAATTAAGGCGCCCCCTTTACTATACTAAATACCTTTAGAAATACTAGAACTACCTTATCCTTTACTCCTTCCTTATCCTTTACGTTAAGACCTATCTCTATTAATATAGTACTTACCTTAGCCTTAGTAAATAGTAAGGCGTATTACTAAGAAGTATAGCTTATATTACTATTAATAAGGTAGAGTTTTAACTAAGATTCCTAGGCTTAGTACTCTAAGCTTATATAAGTAATATTAAATAAGGGTATAGGGTTAAGGTAAATAATAAGCTCGCGGCGCTTATTAATTAATATATAGTAGTTAGTACGCTTAACTAGTATATTAGTAGGCGGTCGCTAATAAAAGGGTTAAATAAAACTTATAATAGTAAACTTCTATATACCTATAGTCTTAAAAGACTTATAATAGGCTATCTTAGTAGCGTTAAAAGCCTTAGCTAAATACTATACTATAATAATAAGATAGCGCTAATTAGCTTCCTTAAAAATAAGTATACTTATATTTAAGCTATTATCCTTAGTATCCTTATTATTAATCTTTAGCTTATTAAGCTTATATAAGTACTTAATAATAGTAACTATATTAGCTTAGTTATTAAATATAAAAGTAGTAGCCTTAAGAAAGATTAGCTTATTAATTATAATATTTAAAGTTAAAGGGAAATTTACTTAGTTATAGGTCGCGGTATATTTATAGTACTACTTATAATATATTAAGGAAACCCTTAAGAAAATATAGCTTATTAAGAGCACCTTAATAAGCTTAGGCTTAGTTATACTATACTCTTTAACGACTATCTTAAAATAATATATATACTAAAGCTTATAATAGATAACCTCTTAGGCCTTAACTAAGCGGGCTTTAGCCTTAGATTAAGTACGCTTCTTTATAAGAGCGCGACCGCTTTATACCGCTACTTAGGTACCCTTATCTCTAGCGCCGCTATTCTTAGATTCGTTAGTAGGAGGAGTTAAATCGCGGCTATTTCTATTATTACTATTATCGTTATCTTAGCCCTTATTTAGCTAAATATTAAGATATTCTTAGCCTTTATTTAGCTAGGCCTTATTATTAATATCGGCCTACTTATTTTAAGGAGCGGCCTAGGCGATAATCTCTTACTAGCTAAAGCCGCCCTATTAAGATAGAGTAGCTAAGTTATCGGTACTTACCTAAGAGCGCCTAGGTATAATCTCCTTATTAGTATTAATATCGCTAATAAGGGTAATAAACTTATAAGTTTCCTAGCCTATAAAAGTAAGCTTATTAGTAGTCGGAGTTAAGGTATTTAGTAGGGTAATAAGGGCACGACCCTCGCTAATATTAGGTCCTAGACTAAAAGTCTCTTAAGACTAAGATTCCCTTATACCTTTCTTAGCTTTCTTCGCTAAAAGGGAACTAGTATTACTATAAGACTTTTAAGCTAATCGCTAATACTTTAAGGGTAAACCTACTACTACCTACTCTTATATATAGTATAGGAAATCGGCGTTACGGTCCTTTATCTTCTTTAGTATAAAAGGTATTATTATTAATAAATCGTTAATAAAAAGTAATATAAAAAGGTATAAGAGATTAATAAAAAAAAGCGTAAAACTCTATAGTAATTATAAGTAAAAGAGTTAAAGAAGAAAAGAAAATAGAAAAAGTAAGAGATATATATATATACTCTTTATATTATAGTTACGCGGCTAATATATAAGCGATACTATAATAGTTACTTAGCGGTAACCGCTAGTATAATAATAATTAATATTATAAAGCGTTCTTAAGGTATATAAGTAAAAGCGGAATTTTAGGAAATTAAGGAATTACGTAAGACTACCTAATAGAGGGGAAGAAGGAGTATAAGGTAGGATTTTTAACGGAATTTATTAGTAGTATATTAGTATATAGAAGAGGTATTAAAGTTAATAATTCTCTCTCTATCTACTAGCGGACATACTGTCTTATATAGATAATTATAGCTGAACGGAAGAACCTTTCGGGACTAGATTTAGGCTGCTATATAGCCCTAAGACTAAGGAATTCCGGAATACCTCGAGTGAATCTAGAAGTGTCTTAGTTCTACTAATATTTATGTTTAAAGGAGGTTGGTCGTGCCGGTATTCTTAAAAGGTCTTAGCTAGTATTCTAAGCTAGCTCTATTCCTTCGATTCCCGATTATACGATAACCGGCAACCCGTTTAATATATAATAACATGCAAAATAACGAGCGATTCTTGCTCTATAAGATAGGATTTTATCTATAATTAATATACTACTTATTAGCTTATATAATCGGGAGAGTATATTATAGCTGCTTTATTTATAGTAGGAACACCGTTCCTTATAAGCGTAGACTAATATATACTTATATAGGCGTATATATATAATATATAACTAAAACTACTTCTTTTCTTAACTAAATATATATAGTATAGTAAAAGTAATATATATTAAAGATATAGCTAAGACGTTTATATAAAAGGGGCGATAATTATAAGAGCGCTATTAAAAGGTATATATTAATAAAGTACTTAGGTATATAGTATTAATATATTAGTAGGGTATTAATAGGGAATTATACCTACCTTACTTATATATTATAAACTACTTACTACTTTAATAAAAGAAGAGAAATCCTTCTTCTTATAAGCTTTAGTCTTATAATAAGAAGAATATAATATATATAGCGTAGTACCTCTAGCTATCTCTACTACCTAACTAATCGTACTATAATATATATTCCTTTATATACTTACTTACTACTACCGCGGCCTTACTTTTTACTCCCTTTAAGTAAGCTAACCTATTCGCTAAGGAATAAGCCTTAATATTAGTTTAATAGAAGCTTAACTCCTTCTAAGTTCTAAGCTATAGAAAACCTAGACTATTCCCTATTATACCTTTTATAGTATACTATAATAACCTAGCTAATATAGATAGCTATATAGGTATTGTTTACTTTAGGTTAGAAGCGTTAGTTTATAGAGCCTTAAACGCGGCTATAATTTAAGTAAATTTATTCGCCGCTATTTATAAGGAGGCCGACGCTAACCTCTTACTTAGCTAGTATACTGCCCTCGCTAAAGTACCCGCTAGCTTTATTTATTAGTTTGCTTTCGCCGCCTACCTCCTAAATAACTCGCTTAAGCTCGCCGTAGTACGTTAAAGAGCGGCCTATATTAGCCCCCTATATACGCTAGTAGCGGCCCGCCCTTATACGGCTAATATAATAGCTTATTTTAACTTATTAAACTAAAAGTTTACTAATATATACCTAGGTAGGTTCTAGAACCTAGGCCTAACTATATAAGTACTAGTAATAGTAATTTATAACTAAATTCTAGCCTCTTATAATAAACTAGCTATAATACTCTTAATAGAACTAGCCTTAAATAATACCTATAGTATGCCTATTTATAAAGCCTTTAATATATAAGATACCTTAGACGACGTACTAATAAGCCCTAAGGAACTAATAAAGAAAGAAGCTAAGGAGGAGATTCCTTACTTTACCCTTACCCTTATAGCGTAAAATAGTTAGTTACCGGTTTAGCCTTATTATATCCTTAGTCCTATTTATTTTTTTACTAGCTTAGCTATAAAGCGCCTTTAGTTATAATTAGTTTTCCCTAGCTTAGCTATACTACGCCCCTAGCCCTACTTATTTATTACCCTAGTTTAGCTACCTAGCGCCCTTAGTTTTAATAGTATTTTACTCCTAGCTTAGCCGCCTCGCGCCTTTAGTATTAATTATACTAGGTTACGTCTTAGATAAGATATAAGTTATCCCTTATACTAACCTTAGAAATCTATATAACTTTACTATAATTCCCTATTAGCGCGACTCCCGCTTAAATACTATAAAAGACTAATAAGGACGTCGGTTAATTCTTTCGCCCTAGGTATTTATTACGGGATACCCTATAGTTAATAATCTAAGTACCTATAACGATATTAGCTTCCCTTAAAGAAGTTACCCCTAACTCTTTAAAGCTCTCTACGGAAGAAGGAACCTAGAAGCTACTAAGTAAACTCTAGGAAATTACCTAGAAATCCTAGAAATAATAACTAAGCGGATTATATAGATATTTTATAGAGATTTCCCTTAAGGATATATTATATAGGGAATATACTATAATTTCCTAAGTAATAATGCTCCTTAGGGATTATACTAATATTTCCTTAAGAAGTTACTATAAGAATATAGTAGGGAAATTATAAAGAAATACCTATACTTACCTAGGGAAAATACTAGGAAATACCGCTAATACGCTATACTACTATTATACGATTATAAGGTTAAGATATTACTTAGTTAAAGCCCTAAGTAAGGTCTTATACTTACTATAGTATATATAGAAGATAGAGAACCTATTAGATTTTAAGCGGGTAAAAAGGAATATAGATAGTTATTACTACTCTTACTTTAACTTATAAGACTAATAGCTAGTTTATATTTAACGCGCGTAATAATATATAGTAGCTAGTCTATATAATATATTTTATTATATATAGTAGCTAGTCCGTTTAATTACCTATTAAACCTATACTAGATCTAGGTAAGCGGCTAAGTTAAAGTACTAGTACTATATCGAGGGACTAGTACTTAATATTTTCTATTATAGTTAACCTAGGCTATAATAATTATATACTATAGCGATAGTCTAGCTTTAGCGATAAGATATATATATATAAGTAATAATTAGCTATAAAATTCCTTATCTCTTAATACTAGCAATATCGCTTTATATTTACTAATAAATACGTTTATCTTATATATATATCGTTATAAGTATATACCTATTATATTTTAGCTAGCTACCTTATAATAATAATTTCTAAATCCTTACCTTAATATTTTATTTTATAATTAATTCTATTTATATTATATATATTAGAAAAATAGGAAAGGTAATATTAATATATTAGTAAGGTATTTCCTAAGCTTAAAGAAAAGGAATATATTAAAAGGCGCGAGAAAACGCGATATAAAGGTATTTAGATATTATTATATAAGTAAACTATTAGTAAGGACGAAAATTTACTTAATCTACGATCTTAGAAACCCTTAGCGCTAAATTCGCCTACGTTAACGACTTATATATACCCTATATACTTAAAAGACGGGCTATAGACTAGCCGCTACTTAAAGCCGCCCTTTATAAGCTCCTTTAGCGATTTAATAATACCGGGCACCCTATTAATAGCAATATTATTATCTCGCTAGCCTAGAAGCTATAGAATACGATGCCCGACTTCTATAGGTAGCCTATACTAAGCTTCTTAAAGGGCTAGCTTAATAGCTTTAGGAAAAAGTATAATCTTAAGCGCTATTAATAGCACGGCGAAGTAAAGACTATAGAGTAATATAACTTTAATAATGCCCTTACCGAGACCTAAAAGCGCTACGCTATATATAACTTAAATAATATCTATAACGCCGACGAGACTAGGCTCTTTTAAAAGGCAACGCTTACCTATATAATAGCCTTATATTTATAAAAAGGCATAAAGATTAAGAAAGACTATATTACGCTTCTCTATTACTCTAACGCTATAGGTATATATCGTCTATAGCTTTAGGTAATTAGTATAGTAGCTAACCCTTATACCTTTAGCCGCCTTAACTATAAGATCGTAGTAATACCGCTTTATTATTGCTTTAATAAGACTACTTAAATAACCTTAACTATCTTCTCTAAGTAGCTAAAGTAGTTTAATACCTAAATAGCTAGTTATAAGGTATTATTATTACTTAATAACTTTAATGCTTATAAGTATACCGCTCGCGATATTAAATCCGACCTTAAAAATATATAAATATACTTCCTACCGCTAAATTCGACTACGCTATTCTAGCCGATAGACTAAGGGATTATTAATAACCTTAAAGTCTACTATAAAAAGCTATAGCTCGAGTTCTTTAGTTATCTTATATTTTAGTAACGCGATCCGCTATAAAATATAACGCTATTTAAGGTAGTCTTATAGGCTATTAAGGTATAGGCCTCTATAAAAAATAATACTATCGCTAACTATTAAATAATATTATAGCTTTTTAGTACACGGTTTAGGCTATACTAGCGCCTAAAGGATTAGGATAAGTCCTATTAAGCTCTCCTTAAAGCTATATAGCGCGTGCGTATATAATAGGTAATAGGCATCGACAATCTTATTAATATTAATTTAGCCGAATTTAATGCCTTTATAAACCTAGAATTCGAATGCCTCGAGGAAATAGAAGACGAGCTTCTTAAATTTATCGCGAAGACCTTTATAGAGCTTAGTATCTCTCCCGACGAGGATTACGGCGATAATAACGACCGACCTAAGCCTACGCTAATTAAGTATAAGCGTTAGAGGCTATCAAGCAATTAATAGCCTTCGAGGAACAATAAAGCCTAGTTAACTAGGAATGCCTATACTTTCTATGCTAGCGGCAGAGGGCAATTTAGGCGGATTAGTAGGCGGCACGCAATACGGTAAAATTATAATAATCTATTAAGAAGTATATTTTAGCTAATTTAGCGGGGGAATATATATAAAGGTACTTCTAGCGCGTTTCTTTAAATATAATAATATTCTAACTATAACGATTAAAATAATATACTAGAGAGTATCGTTATAGCCTAGGTTAACTATACTACTATAATATAGGATAGGTTTTAACGCAGGAATTATTATCTATAGGCAACGTATCTAACGCTATACGCGACTAGATAATACGCTATAACCCGAGATAGGCTACTTTTAACGGCGCTTATATTAACGAAAAAGTTAAATTTTACCTTAAGAGAGTTATTGCCAGCGAGCTAATAGATAATTATTTAATTGATTTATTTATATATATAAGCTTAACGCGTAACCTAGAAGCAAGGTAAAATATAGTGCTTAACGAGATCTAGTAAAGTCTAGAACCCGATCCTAAGATCTTAGAACTAGAGGCTTAGAGGGATAAGTTAAAGAATAGGCGTTATAGAATTCGAGGCACTAAATATAAAGATAAGGTATAGGAACTTACGAAGACGATCCGAACGAAGAAGGCGTAGCGCGAAAAGAGTATTCGAGAATACTATCGGCGGTCCTACTTCTATTATTATCCTACGTAGGAGACTAAGCAGCAGCTTACCGAGGATAACTATTAAGTCGACGAAGTATATTTAGCGCTAGCGATCGACCTTTATATACCGGAGTGCGCGCGGCTAGCAAAACTGCTATGCTAATAAGCATATAATTTAGACTTCGGTAGCTTCTTATAGCTACGTATCGAGGTTGCTAAGCTTATAGTTTCTCTTATTAGGAAGCGAGAAATAGCTAAACGAAGGCGCATCGTTAATAAGATATAGAATAGCGTCCCCTGCCCCTTATAGGATAAATCACCGGAGTCCGACCGTTTTCCGCTGCTTATAGGGAAGGCATAATGTCCCCGTTGCATCGGCGATAAAGCAATATCTGTGGAGGAGAGAACATTTGCCTATTGTCGGCCGGCTATAATGAATGATTATTTTAGTCGCGAATATCTTATTACGATGGAATAGATGGAACGCGATGGCTTTATAGGCTGCATGCACCCGAAGTGCAGAGAGGCGGACATTAAGCTGCATAGTCTTGATAATTTTCGGAATCACGTTGCTAAGGTTTATGGTGTTGCACTTCGGCCCTCCCGACGGTAAGACCGAGCTATTAGAGTAATAGAGAGCTCGGCTTTTTTGGCGTGCCCAACTGCAATACACCGCTATAGCATGTGCTACTCAAATGTAGAAGGTCAGCCAACCCTGGGGTGAGCATGCTTAGCCCCCCGAGTGGGTGCATGCGCGACGGATGGGTGATCGAGTCACGCCTAGGTCGGTAGAGGAATATACCATCGCAGTTCCATACGCATCGCAGTATGCTCGAACTCTGCTGGCGCGTTGCGTACCTTGAACATCGCAATACCCTATCCACCGCGTAGCCTCAGCCATCGTGCGCTGACAGTTTTTCCATTAGGGCATACCTCTGCGGTTCCTCCTCATCCGAGATGTATTCATGGCGATGCCGTCTTGTCTCTATTTTACCTCCCCGCTTTCCCCGCACGGAATCGGGAATCCTTCTATAACTAACGTTGCGGGGAGCTGCATTCTAGATCCTATATTGGGCATTCGATTTAGCCCCACAATTCCTTCTCATCTAGGCGAGAGACGGGTTATCGCACCGACGTAGCAATAACGCGACCTAAGTGGTAGCATATCGTCTCTGCCCCTAAACCCTTAACCTACAACAAACCTTCGTCGGCCATACGTCGTTTGAGAGTGCGTCATAGATCATAGCGTCGGGGATTACTTGTGCAGAAAACATCGCTTTGCTCTATCTTCTCTACCCGGTTCCCGCCCCGCCATCTTTAAATCTAGTCACTAGCCCGACCGGTCATCTATCCGGACATTACTCTCTTTCATTCGAGAGAGATCGGAATCTGTGCAGCACGCTAGCATTTCTGTCCAGCTTTAAAGACGACCTAAATCACATACCGGCATTATGCATACAGGAATGTCCGAAGGATGAGACATTAAACGTATTGCTTGCTGTGAACGAGGCCAAGTGCGGGGACGGGTATCAAGCTTTGCGAAAAATTAAGAAAGGCCTTGAGAGTATATTCTTATTGCTCTTAAATGCGTTATAGCGTAAGAAATATCTTTAAGGCCGTTGCGTAATTTTATTGATAAAGTTAAAGATCGTAATGTGGAGGATGGGGTGTTTATGGCTATTATCTCAATATGCTTCGAGCGGATTCGTCAGCGCCTCCGCTTTACTCGTAAGACGGAAACCAGGCAACCCATCAAAAAGCTTTTGCTAGATGCTATCCGAGCGCTTCCTGCAGCTAACGTCTTTCTAGCCAGATCAAAGGAATTGATCACCAAGGTAGATTCCTGGCTCCAGTATCAAACGTTGGCTCGATTGCGGAACATGGTCGATGGTATTCATCACTTATTGCGGCTAGACCACCTACGCGAAATGCTTGACTTAATCCCAAATCAACAAATGAACCTAGAGTCAAGAAAAAGTTTATTAAATATGCTTAGGAAGGTTGCACGATATCGGGACGCTGCCAAATATTTATGCCACACTCGCCGTGGTCAGGCGTATTAGGGTCGTCCTTATCAGCTGGCCTCGACACGCCTTTACCACAATCAGGGAAACGCCCATTCTAGCATTATCATCGAAACTCGCAAAGCTTTACTTAACAAAGAAGCAGTACAATAGATTGTGGAGCTTGATAGGCATCAATGAGATGCAAGCTGGTCATTAGGTCGCCAAACAAAGATCTAAGACAATATCCGAAGCGAAGATCCACGCTGAAGTATAGCTTATTTTCTACTGCGAAATAATGGGCACCTAGTTGTTTCCTCGAGTTATTTATTCTAGCAAAGGTGCTTGCTTCCTTTGCAACGCTTTTATCGTCATGCATGGAAAATTCTACACACCGCGATCTTATAGCAGACTATATCCAGCGTGGCGATTACCACTTTTTCCTTAGCCGAGCGATCTAGAGGAACGGTTCGTTCAGATACTAGAAAACTATATATAAGAAAGCATTAAGACAATACTCTCGAGGCAGAAAAAGACACGTTATCCGTACCCAAATGAGAGTATAATACTAACAGTACCGGTGTCCTCGACAAGTGCTGGCAGCTTAAACGATGGCAATATCGTTGTGCAGCTTAAGAATGACATAGACCCAATAATCAAATTGCCATTCTCAATGTTAGGGAGAACGGTTTCTACCCCGGAAGAACGGACGTTAAGAATAGCCACTACTGTCCTAGAAGAGAAGACGATAGAAAGAGCTATCACTACCACAGAAGACTTAACATCGGAGAAGTTAGATCCTAAAAGCTCTAGCGAATCTCTAAGAGAGACCATGCGGCTATTCCCTGCTGCACCTCACAACGTAAACATCTAATTCCACTCGCTCGTGGTTAAACAGTGGCTGTGGCTGTGGAGGCCAAGGAGACATCTGCGCTATACGAAGCGTGGCCGATTAGATTCGAAGTCGAAAACTCGGTTTAACCGGTTTTAACTATCTAGCGCGACGGGCAAAAAACGCTTGTGTGCTCCCTCGAATGGCTCAACGTTAAGGAAGCGGAGAGTGTATCGCGAATTGGAAATGCTAGGTTTTTCGATGCCGAGCTTCTTGAAGGCTGCGTTCCAGTAGACCCAGGTGATCAAGACAGGTTCTACATCTGCGCCCGCGGGACTTTGCTCCAAGTTTATATTTCATGGTCCTGGAGGCCACCTTTGCCACCAGCCTGAGCTCCAACGGATGCATAAGTAGGTTAACGAGAAGCCAATAAGCCTTATGCGGGATTGGTATCTATAGGGACATCAATGCATTTCGTTTACCTTGACTGGAGAGTGGTGAGAGTGAGGAAAGTATGCCATCGACGGGTGTAGAACCATCCGCAGTTTGCGTCATAGCGTCGCCAGGAGAGTCTGCCATAGCTCACGTTGCGAGGAGGAGAATGAAGAGGATAGATCTAGGGGATGGTGGGCTTAAGGAGCAAGAGGCAATGGAGCGCATACCTATTCACTGGTCGCATCACGTAATTCGGGCTCGCCGTTAGATGCCTCTGAGCAGCCAGTAACGATGCGCCTCTCTGGCTGTTTTCTTACGTCCACCTGTGGCCATCTGCTGCGGATTTATGCTTTTTGCACTGACTTAATCGCCACTCGTGGCTACTTATACCTACACCCGCGCATTGGCCGGGCCGTGCGCTGTACCCGGTAGCCGAAAGTAGACCGTCCTTGGCAGCATTCGTCTCACGTCCTGGACGTAATTGAGTCGCGCACAGTCCAGCAAGATTGTTTCCATCGCTTTCCTGGCCAAGGTCGCTATTAGCGATCAGGTCTTTGATGCGCCAAGCCTGATCACTGCAGCGAGTGTCTTTCGGCTCCGTCGTCGTTCTCTGTGCGATTGCAAGTGCGCCGGTGCTTGTCGATCGTTTCGCTGTGACTGTTCCATTTCTTGTCGTTTACCCAGCGCGCCCTTGTTTCCATTCCAACAGAGCAGCCCAAAGCACCCCAAGCGTGTCGTATCCCACAACCCATTTGTCCATCGTTTGTTGGCTCGATTTCGCGGTCGTGGATCGGATGGCTTTCAAAGTGTTCCCTTGTGGCTTGTGGCCGGTAGGGCTTACGAGCCCTACACACAACCGTAGCCCAAACCAGCGGACAAGTGCTGGCTGGTGGTGACTCTTTTTGGCTCTGGGAATGCCCCGGACAAAAGGCATTCCCAGGTTCCCAGCCAGCACCGCGTGGAGGTGAGAGTCGTCGCTGGCCCGATCCAATAGATCCACCTGCAAGGCGGCTGGCTTGCGGTAGGCATCCGGGTGCCCAAATTGTGTCAGCCGGCCTCTGACCTGCCAGAACTTCGGCGCACTTAGCGCGTGAGCTGACAAAGACGAAGAAAGGATATGTGTGACCAGCGCAATGGAGCTATTTGTACAAGCGCGCATTGTGGACTTCTATCATAGCCTAGGTCCGTAGTTTGTTAGTATAGTAAACTGAGATATCGCTGATAGCGCAGCGCTTTTATTGGCCCTGTTCGGTGACTCGCGGGAGGTCATATGGCACTCGAAGGGCACCGAGCTCGGATATCGGCAGAACTTTATACCGACTACTTGAGTCTACGGGCCGAACAAGTTCCGTGCCAACTTCACCCTATGCTCCGCATGGACTTAATTAAGGCTTCGTTGCTTACAACACGATCCTGTTTCCTTCACCCCCCACCTCACCCCGAGCACGCATATATTCCTATGATATCTTGTCTGGCTGGGCATTTCCGCCTAGCCTATCCATTTCCCTTCATTGCAGCATCATCGCGCTTTCTATATCTCGACAAGTCGCAACCGGGGCACCAGCCGAGCTCAACCCCAAGAATCGTCAACGCTACAGATGTTGCCTCCACAGCTTGCAACCTAACTCGGCCGGGCATAATTGACGGCATTTACGCATCCGCCCTCCCTTCGCGACTTGGATAGCGCATTCACCCACACAATACGTCAGATTCTCCGACTCCACACCCAATCGTCCATACCCGCGTATTATGCCAAGTCATGCCATGGGCCAAATACTTGAGCTCCCTTTCTTTGCTCCGCAGAATCGCCTGCCAGCTCCACTACCATCGCAAGCGGACATCGAGTCTTCGGGCAAGGTTCTTCAGGAATATACCGGCCGACGAGTCGTTCTTTACGACAACTACTACATCATCAAATACGGCGCAAATGTGAGCCTCACCGAAGGCGAGAACATGCTCTTCGTCAACGAGAAACAAGCAGCCCCAGTACCAGAGGTTTTTGCCCTTTACTCGACGACAGATGTGCAGGGAAACAACATCAATTATATCATTATGGAATATGTTTCAGGCCAAGGACTAGATGCTATCTGGGCTCATTTAGACTCGTCATAGAAGGCGAAAATATCGAGTCAATTACGCCTTTACTTCGATGCTTTGCGGAGCCTCCCTTCTCCTGGATACTTCGGGTGTATCGGGAAACGACCCTTTGAAGATTCTATGTTCTGGACTGCACCCGAGGATGACACCAATCGAATGCTTAGCGGTCCTTTTGATTCAGAGCTAGAGCTCAATAACGCTTTAGTCGAGAAGTATATATACAATAGTGGACTGGAACACAAAGCCTCGTACTACCGTCGTGTTCTTCCCCTCATTTTACAGAATCATAAGTCGGTATTTACTCATGGCGATTTGCAGAGGAAGAATATCATCGTTAAAGACGATGGAGAATTAGTGCTGATTGACTGGGAGACGGCAGGATGGTATCCGGAGTATTGGGAGTATGTACTGGCGATGGTTTTATGCGGGGCTTGGAAGGATAATTGGCATAAATTTGTGCGGCATATTCTTGCAGAGTACGTGAATGAGTATGTATGGTTCGACATGCTTAGGAGAGAATTGTGGTCTTAAATTGACAGGTTAACAAGGTTGGTCCTGTTAAAAATAGAAGGCCATTCCCTTCGGTTTTAGCATGCCGGTATGAAGTCGACGTGTTTTACAATCCTTCTTTTATGACTTGAGCGGCATGGGAGCTGACGAGGTTGCAGAGCTAACTGCTAAGAATGGTTCAACTGCAGTCAGCCTGCAGTGCATAGGGCGTATCGCTTGTGTGAATTGCAACACTGTGCAGCGCTTAAATACCCGAACCATCCTCCCTGTTTTTCTTACCTCACCAGACTTCTTTATTTCTCTCGATTCGAGCCTAAAGAATTTGGCCGTTTTCCAATTATGTCTTATTGCATGTATAAAGTTGCCTATCTCGGCGCACCCCGGAATCATAATGCCATCTTCGTCGCAACGGCCGCCGATGGGAGCGGCGTCGTCATTCATGTTACTGGAGACATATAGAATGGAATGAAGTTTGAAATGAAGGCAGGAAGACGTCCTGAAGATTCCAATACCTTCGTCGAAAAATCTTTCCTTGGTTGGGTTGCGGTTAACAATTATCATCGCATTGAAGGAATCTGCAGAAGCATCCCGCCTCCAAAAAAGCAATTCAATGGCCCTAAGCGGCTTTACCCGAAAGAACCGTTACGCCGCTGTCAAGAATAGACTAACGAAGCGATCGAGGCTTGAATCTCGAATGACGTCTTGCACACTCAAGACTCGGTGGCGTCGTCAAGTGCAGAGACACACTGGGCTTAGAGTGAGGAGTACCAAAACTGGTACCACGATAATGGGGACGGTACTTTTGCGTGGGCACAGTCAGGCGATCGCTCTGAGGATACCGGAAAGGGAAAAGGGAAAGGAAAGGGGAAACAAAAGTAATTAGTTGCTTGTCTCGATGGGTTCATCAGTTGGCAATTAGTGCAAGATTCATCGTCTGTTTTCTTTGCCTAATATCTTGGATGATCTTCGACTTCCTTACAATTTTTTCGATTGCGATTCTTTTCGAATAAACAGAACCCCTTTCTGCTATACTTGACTACCATTCGCTCTACAGGACAGCCACGACACCTCAATAGCCGCTTCCTCAATCCTCCTCACATCGCGCACCGTCGTGTCATGTCATATAGGCTTGCCACATCATGACGCCAATCAACTCTTTCACATGGGCTGTTGTCCAAGGTAGCCGTAATAGTGGGTGCTGTCTAACGTCAGTACCCATGCTTTGGTGTGCTCCGGTGCAGTACCTTGGCAAGGCTCTTCGTCGAAACACCAATAGTCAACTCGCACCAGAAGTCCATGGCCTTCGACCTCTCTGGCCATATCTCTAATCTTGCCACTTCGTCATTGAAACGCCAAGGGAACATGATGTGGTGTGTGAAAGACATCAGGCCATTCAAGACGGTATAGATCGCGCCGACGTCGCACCATTCCTGGCCACCTGCGCGCACATTAGAAGAGCTACAAAACCTCGTCGGCAGACGTGCTGATCTTAACGTTGCCGGCCAAGTCAGCCAGCACTTGAGTCTCGTTGAACCTCGTGAGGCGGAACCCGTTGTCCTCGAGGAATGCTATGCCCTGCAGCAACTGCAGCTGTCAGTTGATGAGTTGCCAATGAGTGGTAAAACATACCTGGCCCATTATCGCCGCGAGTCTGAGCTCGGTAAGGTTAGCATACGCCTAGATACAGACGTCAACAACAACTACGGGCATGAAGTCATAGAAGACAATAGGCGTTTCTGCGTCACCGTGGGTGATGGCGTATACGTTTACAAAACTGTGATGCCGAATGCGTTGTAGAAAAGACAGTTTCTCTGCCACGTTAGGCGCTTCGATGGACCGCATTACCTTGATGCCTCGGTAGCGGGGAATTTTAGACAACAAGTCTAGGATAACCCCATGCTCGTTATTTCCGCTAACGATAAATGCACCTTCTGAATCTGGGAGTGAGGAGAGTATGCCATTGCTATGATGCCATCCGTGAAATCATCCGGAGTTTGTGTCATATCGTTGCCACGAGAGTCTGCTATAACCCACGTTGCGAGGAGGAGAAGGAAGGGCGGGATGGCTCCGGATAGACAGGTTCGGACAGACATATTGCAGGGATTATCGCGCTAAGCATAGGTTAAAAGCCATCGCGCCTCGACTATAGCCTAAACAGGCATAAGTGCTATTTTTTAGTCTAAAGGGAAATCTACTAGTATATAATCCTAGGTAGGCCGCTGCTATAGTCCTAACTACGTTTTATCCTCCTTAGAAGCCTTCCGCTTCTTATACCGCGGCTTAGGCATATCCGGTTCCTTACCCTTTCGAGCCTTTCCTGCTCTATCTCGAGGCTTCCTAGTAGCGGTTATCGCCTTCTCTATATCCTTCGTGCTCCGCTTTAGACTATGTCTCGTTTTCTAAAGAGGCTATAGCGAAGTTACTAAAGGAGAGGATAGGGTCGAGGAAGGGTTAGGAAGTTAATTAACTCCTTTTAGTAAATCCGAAGTAGCTCGGCCCGCTCGAGTAGTAGTATACTCTATAGCCTTACGGCCTATTATAGATAGCCTTTTCGCGCTACTATACGATTTAAACCTCTTTAAGCTAGGCGGATATAGTACGTCTAGTAATTCTAGAGGTAGGAGAGCTCTTAACTATACCTACGCCTAGAAATCTACTATTAAGCGGTTATTCTATAAGTAAAAGAGCCTTAAGAACTCCTTTACTTACTATCCGCCGAGGCTCCCTTATACTTAAATAACCTTTAATCCTAATTAAAGAACTATATTCCTACCGCTATCTTAGTAATAATCTATTAAATTTTTTATAACCTTAAAAGCTAGTTACTTTATATTCTATATAGTCTAGCTATATACTACTATAGGTCTATTAAGTAACTATAATAACTAGTATTATTCCTAAGAGATAAACCTATTAAGGGGTTTATATTAATAAATAGAATAAAGCGTTATCTATATAATAATAAGTATATATTAAGGGCTAGCGTATACTTAGTATAGTAGTATAAGGCCGAATAATTATTTATCTAAAGCTAAGGAGAAAGGAGGAAAACTCTATCCTAGTCGCGATAGTTATCTATCTTCCTTAGTCCTTAGCTCGACCTATATTCGGGTGCTATTCGGCCTAAGTTTAGGTCGAGCTCTACCTATACGTAGGTCTACTTCGGCCCGACTTCGGTACGGTCGCTATAATATAACCTTAGCCTTCTATAGGCGTAGCCTATAATACTACCCCCGCTCTCCCCCTCTTATTAGTAGTGCTCCCGTTCCTCTCTTACCGCCTTTCCGTTATCGCTATCCCTTTTTTCTCGGCGCGCGCGGTCGCTTCCTTTCGCCTTACGCTCGCCCTATCCCTCTATACCCTGCCCTTTCGTATGCCCGTTCTGCCCTCTCCTTCCCTCCTCCGCGTATATACCCCCGTACCTTACTAACTATACGCGTGCCCCGCCGCGTATAAATACCCCTCTTCTATCCCCTCTCCCTTTTCCTTTCTTTTTCCTCCTTTAAGCTTTACTTTCTCCGCGCGCGCGCCCCTACTCTACCTAACTTCTATCGCCGCGCCGCGCTATATTATAACTACTATAGGCCCTTATACGCCCGCCGGCTTCTCTACTCTATATAGCGGCACCCCGCCTCCTAGCACGCTAGGCGACTATACTCTACCGCCTTTACGCTAGTCGACGCGTCCGCCTATATCTCTTAATAAGTATAGCGCGACCCGTGGTATTACTATACGGCGGCTACCCTATCTTGCCTATATAGGCCGAATAACGTCGTCGAGCGTCGAGATATAGTATAGTGCCTATTAAAATTAAGCGTCGCCGCGTACTTATAACTACTTTGCCTATACCTATGCTAGATTACGCTACCTTCCTATTTATTACTCTCCTTTAACTTTATTTAATAGGACGCTAATATAATAGTAGTATATTAGGGATACGATCGCCGCTATTAATGCCCTCTAGGACTATACGTCCTAAAGGATATTTAACGACTACTAGAGCGACCTTTATATATATACTTTATTTCCCCTTTAACTTTATCTTACTATTTATCTCTAACTATTATTCTAGTATACTAAGCTTACCCGCGCCGCTATATTTACGCGTTAAGCTTAGATATACCTTAATATCTTAAAGTAATTAGGCGGTAGTTAAGGGGCGTTTATAGTCGGTTAAAATTAAGTTAGTATCCTTAGTACGTCCTATTATATCTATATCTTATCTTATTATATCTTACCTTTATCCTTATCTTTATCTATCCTTTATTACTATCTATCTTATATCTATCCCTTATTTATCTTTTATTATTTCCCTTTAATACTATAGTTTTTCTTTATCCTTTCCTTATTCTTTAACGAGCGTCTCTTATATCCTACCTCCTTTCCTTATTCTTTAATAAGCGTCTCCTATCTCTTACCTCCTTCTCTTTCTCCCCCTTCTATCTTTTATTTCCCCTTCCTTATCCTCCGCCCTCTTTTTTATCCCTTTCTCTTACCCCTCCTTTATTATTCTCCCTTATATTTCCCTACTATCTCTCGAATCCCTCTAAGGCTTACGTCTCTTAGAAGTCGTTTAGTAGGTGCTATAATAGGTTTATATACCCTTGCTATTTTATAAGCACCTATCGCTATCTACCCCTCCCCCTCTACTTCTACCGCGCTCGCTAAATCTCTTTAACGATATATTCGGGCTTATTATCCTCTTTAATTACCGGTAGTAGTTAGTAGTCGTTAACTACCTATCTAAGTAATAGGTTCTCTACCGCTTAGTAAAGGAATTCTATATAAAGCCTTTTATATACCCTCCTTAATATATTAAGCTCTACTATATATAAGCTTACTACCTTTATTATAATATACTTTTAATATAGCTAGTTAAGCTTCCTATATAGCTAGTTAGTTATATATTTAGCTATATCTACCTATACCTTATCGCTTACCTTAAACCTCTTTACTAAGGCTCTTCTTTAGTTCGCCGTTTCCTCTTATCTTACTTACGCCGCGATAATAGTAGTTTATAGGAAGTCGGTTACCTCTCTTATCTTTTAAGCGAGCTCCCTCGCCCCCTTTACTTTTAGCGCTAGCGGCCCTTCCTCCCTTACTATTTAGACCGGCTTAATATTATATCTATATATCGTAAAAAACGAGCTTACGCCTATTATCGACGCTACGCGGTTATTTAGTACGGCTTATACGCACGGTAGCTACGCTCCCTAGTCGTCCTAGCTATAGTAGATATACGCCTAAAGGTACGCTTATACTTCTTAATTCGCGCGCTCGGTCGACCTATCTATCTATAAGTAGTATACTAAACTTAACTTCCTTTATACTCCTATTTATTTATAGAACTCCTTTTAAAAGCTTCTTATTTAGTTTATCCCTTTATTTAATATAATCGACCTTAATATCCTATAAAAGTAAAAGTAAGCTTAAAGGAATCTCGTCGCGTATACTACTGCCCCTATTATTAGCATTGCTTTAAGCGTTACTACCTTCGTTAGCCGGTCTATAATTACTTAAAGGTACCTCGCGCCTTTTATCCTAGTTAGCGGTAGTTCGACTATAAAGTCTATTAATAGGTATATAAATAGTTAAGACGGCGGTAGTAAGGGCTTTAAGAGTCCCTTTTAAAGTTACCTCTATATATACCCCCTCTTATATAGTCTATAGTTTACGATAAGCTACTTTACTATCGCCGACTAGCCGAGCTAGAAGAATTCTCGGGCTAGTATCGCTAGGGTCCCCTCTCTCCCTAAGTATCCTACCGCTATTAAGTTATACGTTTATTAAGCTATCTATACTTAAAGTATATCTTATTTCTTACCCCCCTCTCCTTTATTATACTTTAGTTTCCCTAGTACCTATAGCCTCTCTTAAAAGTATAACTATCTCTTAACGTCGATTATATATTCGCTTAGCTATACCTTTAGCTACTATTTTAGTACTAGCGATCTCTCCCCTTTATATACTACTTAAAATACCGCTTAGTATTCCTTATCTTTCCCTAGCGCCTCTATCTATTTCTTTTATAGCTCTTAGTCGTCGAATACTAGTATAGGGTTAGCCTATTATTAGGGTATATTTCGGCCTAAGTTTAGGTCGAGTTTTAGTTAGTTATCGCCCTTATTCGCCTCCTCCTTAGGTCGTTTAATAGGCCCCCCCTACTCCGCCGACGTACGCTATCGCGCCTACCCTTCCTCTACCTACCTATAGCGCCGCTACTACCGCCCTATCTCAGGCTAAGCGTCCTAGTAAGTCGGCGTATCGGCCCTTAGCGGGGACTAAGCGGCCCTATAGGTATACGGTCTCTAGAATTATCTAGATTACCCGCCCTATCTCCCTTTTATCTATTTTACCCGCCGGCCGATCTTACTCTTAGCGGGATAGCGCGTCGGGCACCGCCGCTAGCCTCCTTAGCTAGAACTTTAGTATAAAGTTATAGGATATAAGCTCTATTACCTATTAACTTTATCTCTTATTTAACTTCTTTTTTATTATAAAGTACCTTAGGTTATTATAGTCGGTTAGTACTATAAAGGTAGGTATATTTCGGAGTTTTACTCCTTAAAAGTCTAAGCACTATATAATTATAAGTATCTCCTTATTATAGATTAAGTAGTTATACTCCGCTAGGTTTAGTTTTTTTAAGAAGAATCTTACTAGGTATCGTATACCGTCTAGCCCTACCTATATTAGCGCCCCCCCTATTATATATCTAAAATAGTCTACCTCTAAGTATATTTCTCTCTTTAAGATATAAAGTTATAATACTAGGGTATTATAAAAGGCGTTCTAGATAAACTTAAACGCTACTTAGTGCTTATTTATTTACTTAAAGATCGCGCCCTTTTTATAAAGGCTATCTAAGTATACTAATACCTCTACGTAGAGTAGTATAAAGGCCTAGTAGTAGTTCGCGAAGCTAAGGAAGCTCCGGACTCCTCTTACGTTCTAAGGTGCCTACTATATCTATATTACTTAGATCTTCTCTAGGTTATATCGAACCTTACCCCCTACCTATATAATAAAGCCTAGGTACTTAACCTTCTTTATTATAAAGTCGTACTTCCTTAGGTTTAATATTAGGCCCGCCTTTTATAGCTTTTAAAGTACCCTTACTACCTTCTCTTAGTAGTCTTAGAGAGACCCTAATAAGTAAATTAAGACGTTATTTATATATATTATAATAAACTTATATAGGTACTCCCTTAGTACTTTATTAATATATTATTAAAAGGTAGCCGGCGTCCTTATTAAGCTAAATAAGTATACCTATTACTTAAATAATCCGAACCTTATCTAAAAGGCTATCTTAAACTTATAGCCCTTTACTATTTAGATCTTATAGAACGCCGCTATAACGTCGAGCTTTATAAACTACTTTACCTTTATAAGTATCTATAGTATCTTTATAATTAAGGGTAGCGCGTACCTATCCCTCTTTATAATCGCGTTTAAGGCCTAGTAGTTATAGTAAAATTATAAATAACCGTTTAACTTTTAAGTAAAGAGTACTAAGGCCGCGGCTAAGGATATAAGAGCGCTACTAGGAGGTACGGGCTAATAAAGCACTCGGGTATATAGTACTAATATATCGGCAGGGTATTGGCAGGGAATCGTACCTACCCCGCTCGTATATTATAGACTACTCGCTACTCCGACTAAAGAGGAGAAATCCCTCTTCTCGTAAGCTTTAGTCTTACGACGAGGAGAATATAATATATATAGCGCAGTACCTCTAGCTATCTCTACTACCTAACTAATCGTACCGTAATATATATTCCCTTATAATTTCTAAAGCTTCCCTTTTTAGTTACCTAGTAGAGATAGCTACTTAGAGAAGACTACGTAACGCTCTTATAGCGCGACGTAGTAGTTAACTAGTCGAGGCCTCTTCGTTACGTATATCGAGTATCTACTTAGGAGATAAAGAATAGGAAGATATATCCTCGGAATAGACCCTTACTACGGACGGCGTTATAACTATATCGAAGATATCGCTACCTATAGGCGTAAGATAACTATCTCGTAAGGAAAAGCTCACGGCCCTATAAGCGCGCGTTAAGGAGCTAGAGGAGACGAAACGCCTATAAGATCGCGTTATATAATTAGAGGAGGAAATTGCTAAACGCGCCGGTACTATCGCTATCCGTTTAGGGAAGCGTCGACGGTCCTACTCCCCTAAATTAGACGGCAGTCGCGGTAGCGAGGTTAAGATTAAAAATATCGCTTAATTATCCTAACTTACTAATACACGGAAACGTCTAGACTAAACTTACGATCTAGAGGACGCCTTTAAGGCAGCGCCTAGACGCTTTTATTGCGACGAAATAAAGATCCTCTACGCGGTAGATTATATATATAGCGACTATAAAGCGAGATAGCGCCGATACCTTAAAGAATAAACGCCGATTAACCGAACTAAATATAGTATAGATTAGGCATACTTTAAGGAATAGATACTTGTTTTAATTAAGGATACTACGAATAGGGAGATACTATTAGCGACGTAATTAGAGGAGGCTCGCTAATAAGAAGGCTAGTCCCCCCTAGAGTTTAGCTTATACCTTAACTCCTTAAAGAGGCATTTCGAACGCCTATTAGAAAAGGCGCGTACTCTTATGTTTTTCGCTAAGCTAGAGCTATAACTTTAGGACTAAATTAACCTCTATTCGATACCTATCTATACCTACTAACGGGAAGAGCTTATATAAGTCGCCTAACGATATTAGGATACTACTACTAATAAGAGGCGACGTATTAATACTACTTCTACCCCTAGAGGAACCGGGAATAAAAGTAGTGCTATACCCTAAGGCGGTATATATAGGGGAAGGAATTAAAGAGGCCGATAAGCTAGGCCGAATCGTTAAGGAAATACTACTAATTCGACTAATAACTAGTAAGCTAGCAATATACCTACTAAGGGCCGAACTAAGGGACGTTATCGAGGAAGAGGATCTTCTACTTAATTAGGAATTATATATTTCTAATATAATAAGCTAGGACACCTATCTATAGAATATATTAATTCTTTAAAGGTAGAAACCCTAGCGAAGACTCTTAAACTTAATACCGTAAAATAGGGAAAAGGTAAGATATTAAGGTAAACGCCTCTCCCTTAGTAAACTTAATACCTATAGGATAGTTACTTAAAACTCCTATAACGATATTAAGGCGAAACCCTACTAAAGTCCCTATATACTTAGATACTTATAGTACTATTAACCTCGTAGATATATACTTTACCCGATAGTAGGGATTACTATAAGTAGCGCTATTATACCCTAAGTTATTAGGGCTTAATAATAGTAGGGTAAAGGAGTATAAAGTATAGTTAGTGCCGCTTTAAATAATAGATATAAGGGGCACCGAAAAGATAATTACTCGTTTCTATATCGGTACCGATAAGTTAACGCTAAACGATTAAGTATTAATCCTTTTATTAGTTACTACCTTAGAGGATAAACGTATCTATATTATCCTATAGAAATAATAGTAGTAGTTTAAGTATTAACTAGGCAGCGAAACCCTATAAAATCCCTATAGATTCCTTTAGGAATATAGGAACGAAGTAAGGGTATATATAATAGCGCTTAATCCTAAGCTAATCCCGCTACTAGATAAAGATAAAGATAAAGGGATTCTATAGGAAGAATAAGCCGAAATCCTACCGACTCTCTATTAGTTTAAAGATACCTTCTTAGCTAATAAATCCGATTTATTACTAGCTAGAAAGGGAACGGATTACTTAATTAATTTAATCCTTAATATAGAACCTCTTTATAGACCGATTTACCCTCTATCGTAAAGGGAACTCTAAGTATTACGCGACTAGATCTAAGACGCGATAAAAAGGAAAATAATCTAGGAGTTAAAGAGCCTAGCTAAGGCGCTTATCCTTTTCGTTTTAAAAAAGGATAGTACCTTACGGCTATATATAGACTACTAAGGACTTAACCGGGTTACGTAAAAGAATCGGTACCCTTTACCTCTTATTTCGGAGATTATTAACCGCTATTAAGGAGCTAAGTATTTTTCTAAGATTAATATACGGAATGCGTATTAATATATTCGAATTTAAGAAGGAGATAAATAAAAGACCGCTTTCTAAACGCGTTATAGATATTTCGAATACCTAGTAATGCCCTTTAGACTTACTAACGCACTAGCTACGTTTTAGAGCTATATTTATTAGGCGCTTAAGGGGCTCGTAGATATAATCTACGTAGTTTACTTTAATAATATCCTTATATACTCTAAAACGAAAGAAGAATATACTAAATACTTAGGATAAGTAATAGAAAGGCTAAGGGCTATAAAGCTCTATATAAAACCATCGAAGTATATCTTCTATTAATAGTTAGTTAAGTTCCTTAGGTTTATATTATCTATCGATAGGGTATTAATAGACCCTTAACGGGTAGAGGCAATAGCCTAATAGCCTAAACCTATAACCTACTATAATATTTAGGTTTTCCTTAGGTTCTATAATTTTTACCGACGATTTATATATAGGTACTTAGGAGTTATAGCGCCCTTAATAGTATTGCTAAAGGGGAGTAAGAATAAGAAGAAGCTAGGGAGTATAGAGCTAAACCTTACCAAAAGGGCAGCGTTTTAGGCTCTTAAGGATGCTTTTTAAGGAGCCTTACTCCTCTAATATTATAATCCGGAAAGACGTATTCGCATCGAAATAGATATATCGTAATTCGCGATAGTAGGGATTATCTCTTAACCTAATAATAAAGGGCGTTACTATCCGATCGCATTCTAGTTAAGGAAGTTTACTAGAGCCGAACTTAATTATAGTATTCTAAACTAAGAACTCTTTATTATCGTTAAGTTATTTAAATACTAGCGATATTACGTAGAAGGGGTAGCGTATAAAGTAAAGGTATTATCGGACTACTATAACCTTTAGACGTTTATATACTAGACCTCCCTAAATAGGAGGTAAGTAAGATAGTATATATATTTAGTACTATTCGACTTTACGATTAAGTATTATATAGGCAAATCTAACCTAGCGGACGCGCTATCGAGAATACCTAGATACGAGGGCGAGAAGCCCTTATCTACGGAACTATTACCGGAGCTATAAGCGAAGCTAGCTACTATTAACACCGTATTTATATAGAGAAATAATAAGGCGTTTTTATAGGTAAAGAGATACTTAACCTTAAGTTAATATAAGCATAGTAAAGTGCCTTTATATAAGGAAAATATATAAGCTTATCTATAGCGAAACTATAATAATTTAGGCGCGAGACCTAAACGATTAGCCGATTAAGCTAAAGAGAGAGCTAGTTATAAATAGTTACTCTTAAGGAAGACCGCTAAAGAAGCGGCCTACTATATAAAGGTTTATATAGTAGAAGTTCTAGAACCGTTACTAGAGTTACTAAAACGCACTTAGTCGGTTAACGTAGCGATTAATAGGCTAAAGGAGACCGAAGACTTCTTAAAAGGGAAGGGTTTCTAGTTAGTACGCCTAGATAGACTACTACTATAAAAAGGTCGTATCGTAGTACCTCTAGAGGCAGCTTTATAGTAAGAGCTAATATAGCTCTTCTATAACGATCTATTAGTAGGATACTTTAGCTCCTAACGCACTAGCGAACTACTAGCGAGGAACTTCTACTAGGATAGAATAATAAAAGACGTAAATAAATACGTCTAGTTATACCTAGTATATTAAGGTATAGTATCTAGGAGGCATCGCCCCTATAGTACTATATAATCGTTACTATATCCTATACGACCGTAGGAAGAATTATTAATAGACTTTACTATAGGTCTACCTAAAGTATAGTATAATAGATAAGACGTTAATACGATCTTAGTAATTATAGACCGATATACTAAGTATTGCCTCTTTTTTCCTATCTCTAAGATAATAATAGCCCTAGAGCTAGTAGAATTATTCTATTACTAAATTAAATTAGTATATAGACCTCTAGAAGGTATTATCTTAGATAAAGGGTCCCTATTTATAAGTAAGTTCTAGTTAAATCTCTATTTTATCTTATAAGTAAAATATAGGCTATCGACGGTATTTTACCTATAAACTAACGGGTAAATAGAACGAATAAACTAAGCTATATAGCACTACTTAAGATACTTTACTAACTTAGAATAAACTAACTAAGCGTTACTCCTATATATTACTTAATTTATATATAATAATATAAAGAACGCAATAACTAGGTTATTACCTAATAAAGCGTTAATAGGTTACTAACTAAACTTTTATATTAATACTAAGGATAATATTATTTAAAGGGGGGTACCTAAAGTAAGAGTAAGAGTTACTAGGCTATAGGAGCTATAAAAGAGGCTTAAGGAATACTAAGGAAAGGCTATTAAATTATAAGCGAAATACTACGATTTAAGGTACTAACTACTTATACTAAAAGTAAGAGACCTTATAGTATTATCGATAAAGAACTTACGCTTTAAGGACGAAAAAAGAAAACTCTTACCTAAGTATATTAGACCGTTTTAGGTCCTATAAGCTATTAGAAAGTAAGTATATTATCTTATACTCCCTAAGAAGTACTTACGCCTCTATAACGTTTTCTATATTAGTCTCTTAAAGCTATAGAAGGAGCGTAAAGGCACTTATAAAGATAGCGAAACCCTACCGATACTAAACTTAGAGGACGACGAAGGCGAATAAGAAGTCTAAGAGATTAAAGACTAAAAGAGATCTAAGGGCAATACCTTTTTCCTTATTAAATAGAAAAGATAGCTAGCTAAGTATAACTAATAGGTTAAGGCCGAAGATATAGCGAATAGCTAAGACCTTATTAAAGAATATACTACTCGCTTAACCGGGAAAAAGAAGCGTAAAACTAAGTAAGGTAAGGAAACCTATTAGTATAGGGAGACGCTACTAAATCGGTAACGAATCCTTACTAAATCGCTACTAACTCGTTAACGTATCGGCACGCTTAAACGTCCTATAACTATATATAAAATAGTAAAATAGGAGAATAGGGAAAACTATCTATACTACTTATTAAATATTATTAAGGAAAATAAAACTAAACTATAACTCTATTAAGGCCCTAACGATAAAAGAGAGAAGGATAGTTATAGCTAAATAAAAGAAAGATAAGACCTATCTATTACTTCTAACTACCCCTTTTCTTCGCTAGCGTAGCGGGAACTAACTAAGGCGCCCCCTCCGCTATACTAAACACCTCTAGAAATACTAGAACTACCCTATCCTCTACTCTTTCCTTATCCTCCGCGTCGAGACCTATCTCTATTAGCACGGCACTTACCTCGGCCTTAGTAAATAGTAAGGTATATTACTACGAAGTATAGCCTATATCGCCGTCGATAAGGTAGAGTTTTAACCGGGATTCCTAGGCCCGGTACTCTAGGCTTATATAGGCGATATCGAATAAGGGCGCGGGGTTAAGGCGAATAATAAGCTCGCGGCGCTTATTAATTAGCATACGGTAGTTAGTACGCTCGATCTAGTATATCGTTAGGCGGTCGCTAATAAAAGGGTCGGATAAAACTTATAATAGTAGACTTCTATATACCTATAGTCCTAAAGGACTTACGATAGGCTGTCTTAGCGGCGTCGAAAGCCTTAGCTAAATACTATACCGTAATAGCGAGACGGCGCCGATTAGCCTCCTTAAAAATAAGCACGCCTACGTCTAAGCTATTATCCTTAGTATCCTTGTTATTAGTCTTTAGCTTATTAAGCTCGTATAGGTACTTAACGATAGCGACTATATCGGCCCGGTTACTAGATATAAGAGTAGCGGCCTCGAGAAAGATTAGCTTATTAATCGTAATATTTAAAGTTAAGGGGAAACTTACCTAGTTATAGGTCGCGGCACGTCTATAGCACTACTTATAGCGCGTTAAGGAAACCCCTAAGAAAATATAGCTAATCGAGAGCACCTTAATAGGCTTAGGCTTAGTCGTACTATACTCCTTAACGACCGTCCTAAAATAATATATATACTAGAGCTTACGAGGGATAACCCTATAGGCCCTAACTAGGCGGGCTTTAGCCTTAGATTAGGTACGCTTCTTCGTAGGAGCGCGACCGCCTTATGCCGCCGCCTAGGTGCCCTCGTCTCCGGCGCCGCCGTTCTTAGGTTCGTCGGTAGGAGGAGTCGGATCGCGGCCGTCTCCGTTATTGCCGTTATCGTTATCTTAGCCCTCGTTCGGCTAGGCATTAAGATAGTCTTAACCCTCGTTCGGCTAGGCCTCGTCGTTAATATTAGCCTACTTATTCTAAGGAGCAGCCTAAGCGATAATCTCCTATTAGCTAGAGCCGCCCTATCGAGACGGAGTAGCTAGGTTATCGGCACTTACCTAGGAGCGCCTAAGCATAATCTCCTCGCTAGTATTAGTATCGCTAATAGGGGTAATAGACTTATAAGTTTCTAGGCCCGTAGAGGTAGGCTTATTAGCGGTTAGAGTTAGGGCACTTAGCGGGGTAACGGGGGCACGACCCTCGCTAACGTTAGGTCCTAGACTAAAAGTCTCCTAGGACTAGGATTCCCTTATACCTTTCTTAGCTCTCTTCGCTAAGGGGGAACTAGCGTCGCTATAAGACTTCTAGGCTAATCGCTTACGCTTTAAGGGCGAACCCGCCGCTACTTACTCCTATATATAGCGTAGGAAATTAGCGTTACGGTTCTTTATCTTCTTTAGCGTAGAAGGTATTATCGTTAATAAATCGTCGATAAAAAGTAATATAAAAAGGTATAAGGGATTAATAAAAAAAGGCGTAAAACTCTATAGTAATTATAAGCGGAAGAGTTAAAGAAGAAAAGAAAATAAAAGAAGTAAGAGATATATACGCACGCTCTTTATATTATAGTTACGCGGCCGATATATAAGCGATACTATAACGGTTACTTAGCGGCAACCGCTAGTATAATAACTATTAACGTTATAGAGCATAGACTAACGTATACTTATACGGGCGTATACGCGCGATATATAACCGAAACTACCTCTCTTCCTAACCGAATATATATAGCGTAGCAAAAGTAATATATATTAAAGATATAGCCGAGGCGTCTATATAGGAGGGGAGATAATTATAAGAGCGCTACTAGGAGGTACGGGCTAATAAAGCACTTAGGTACGTAGTACTAATATATCGGTAGGGTATTAGTAGGGAATCGTGCCTACCCCGCTCGTATATTATAGACTACTCGCTACTCTAACTAAAGAGGAGAAATCCCTCTTCTTATAAGCTTTAGTCTTATAACGAGGAGAATATAATATATATAGCGTAGTACCTCTAGCTATCTCTACTACCTAACTAATCGTACTATAATACGTGTTCCCTTATAAAGGAGCTACTTAAGCGGATTAGGTTTACCTTTATTAGCTTACTTAGGGTCTTCCTTAGTACTAAGAGTTCCTTCCTCGATATATTATAAAGGGGTCCTTATAGTAAGGGGGGCTCTGCCTTATCTTTATTTAGTATTAGGTTAATCTTATAGTCTACCCCTAGCTTATATAAGGGTATCTTTAAAGCCTTCTTTAGTACGAAGAGGTCTAGGTATATATTTAGCGCCTACTTTAGGATATAGTCCGCTAGGTCTACCGCTATCTTTAGCTAGAGTGCTCTCTCTATATCCTTTATCGTAATCGCTTAAATATCGACTATCCTCCGCCTTTCCTTATTATCCCTTACCGCTATCTCCCTTTAATATTCCGCTATAAATATTACCGCGCTAACGATCTTTGCCCCTTAGATCTATTCTACCCTCCTTACTACTTCCGATCCTTATAGGCTAATCTAGATCTTAGCCTTACCGTGCCGAATCCGATCCCTTACTATATTATATATTACTTAGTTCTTCTTTATTTATAGCCTTCCTAGGAATATATCGTAGCTTAGCCTAGGGACTATATATATAAAGGTCTACTTTATATAGCTATTAATATCTATCTTAAATACTATAATTCCTTTTATCTATAGGGCTAGAGTATCTTTTAAGAATAGCCTTAGTTATCTTCTCCTCTTATTAGTAAGAGGTATCTATAGCTTCTTTACTACCCTCTTACTTACTATAGTATAGTAATTATAGCCGGTATCTATAAGCGCGTTAAGTCCTTTCTTCCTATTAATACTTACCCTTAGCGTTACTAGGCTTAGCGTAAGATAGTCCCTTATTAACTTTTAAGCTTCTTACTATTTCTCTTTTACCCTTAGCGCCTAACTTTATACTAAGGTTCCCCTTTTTCCGAGTTATTATTATCCTTAGCGTCCTTTTCTTCCTTTATTACGCCCGCCCTCTAGGGTTCCTATCTCCTCTTTTTATAATAAAGCGCGATATATCCTTTAACTCTATAGTTAAAGTACGTCTAGTTCTCTAGCTAGCTCTGCCCCTCCCTTTATCTATCTAGGGCGTTAATGCCGGTTATTAAGGTATCCCTATCTTTATCCTTCCTTTCCTAAGGGTATATATCCGCTAGTCTCCTTTAGTTTAGGGGGGGTTATCTTATTTACTAGACCCTCTCTAGCTTAGCCGCTATTTACGCTACCTAATTAATATAAGCGGTAAAGCTTAATATAGGGAGGTCGACTATAGCTAACGCCTCGCGGAGCTAGATTCCTAGAGCCCTCTTTAGGAAGACGATCTAAACGTTATATAGCTAGGACCCGCCCCTAGCCTTAAAGAGTCTCTACTTAAACTTTAAGAGGAACGCTATAAACGTTTAACTTTCCCCTTATTTTATTATTTAGATTACCGCCGCCGCGTATAACTAGATATCTACGTTAAGGTAGATTAAGTTAAGGTATTTTAGGAATTCCTTTTAATTATAGCCCCTCTTTACCCCTATTTTATAGTATATAGCGACCGTTTATTATAGCCTAGCATTTAGGTAATTATAGATAAGGTAAAAGATTTCCCTTAAGCTTAAGAAGAATTCTTCGTCGATCTTATACTTCTCCTATATATATTATGCCTATAGGGTATAGTGCTATCGTTATCCGTTAAATTTTCCTAGGCTTAGGAGAGGCTTCCTATAGCTATTCTTCCTTACTACCTTCCCCTTAGTTATAAGCGTCGCTGCCCCCCCCGTTGCCCTTAAAGGCGGCATTAAACCACCTACTCCGCCCCTAGCCCCCTCTTACGTGCCCGTCTATATTAGTTTATCTATCCTTTAGTATATCCTTTTAATCTAGCCGATTAGTTCCTATATCTATAGTTAGCTTTATATTACCTAATGCTTTATCTCTACCTCTCTTACTTATAGCGAGAGTATCGCTTACTTTATTATTAGCCGGGCGTCTAGCCCTCCTATTACTACTCCTTACCGTCCTTAGGCCTATTCTCCCTCCTCTAGGTCGTCGGGATATCTATATTATATCCTTTTAGTCCGATCTCTCTCCGGGCTTTATAGCCTTATTTAAAAGGAGCTTTAAATATATTAAGGGCTAGCGTATACTTACTATAGTAGTATAGGGCCGAATAATTATTTATCTAAAGCTAAGGAGAAAGGAGGAAAACTCTATCCTAGTCGCGACGGTTATCCGTCTTCCCTAGTCCCTAGCTCGACCCGTATTTAGGTGCTATTTAGCCTAAGTTCGGGTCGAGCTCTACCTATACGTAGGTTTACTTTAGCCCGACTTTAGTACGGTCGCTATAGTATAACCTTAGCCTTCTATAGGCGTAGCCCGTAATAGTATATTATATTAGTAATAAGTTAGAGGTTATAGACTCTTAGGTCCGCCTAGCGTTCTATATATTAGCTCTCTATATTATATTATAGGGCCTCGATTCCCTTAATTATCTTATTCCTACTTATTACTATTTATTATAGAAAAGTATAAGTAATAAGCATAGGATCGGGTAATCGATAATATAAGCGGAAAGATCGGTCGAAGGGGTATAGGGTAGGATCTCGTCCGGAATTTATAACGAGTATATAAGGGGCTAAATAATATATTAAAAGAATAGCGTTATAAAAGATACTTACTAACTTACTTATTCTATTTACTACTCTTAGGGAAATCCTTCGTCTTTTATAGACTATTGCTCGCCTACTAGTAGACTAATTAGTCAGCTTTCTAGCACATTCTATAGTGCTTAAAAAGCTCTATCTATAGCATGTCTTCCTAACTTAGTAGGTGGTCTGATTGTAACGTGATAGTTAACGTAAGACTATAGGTTCTAGTATATATAGTAGATTTAACTATAATGTTCTATGCCCTACCTATTCTCGTATCGCGGATATCTTCGGAACCGCTAAGCTAAAATAGGTAATAGGGTATTCGTTCTACTCGTAATTGACTTATGCATTTTATGCATATTTTATTTTATTAGGATAGGCTTATCTTAACCCGCTCTTCTTAAAGGAAGGTATAGATGTCTAGTAGAGGTCTTTGTCTTTAAGGGTTATTCCCTTAGACTATATTATAGAGCCTCTTTTTACTAGCTTATTCTATAGAGCCTCCCTATGCCTGTTATTTCTTTATAATAGTAAAATAGGAATATAAGGGTATATTCTTATATCTATATATAAGGTAGTTAAGGATCTACTTAAGAGCGTTATTAGGGTTAGTCTCTTAATATAAGTCTATCTTAGCTCCTAGGTTAAGACCGAGCTAAATACTCGCTTAATAGATATAAATCTCTATAAAAAGCTATAGGTTAGTCGCGATTACGCTATTACTAATAACGTAGGCCGCCGGAAAGCGCTAGGCTAAAGCTAGGCTAAGCTACGATTATTATATTAAAAGCTCTCGCCCTATATTACTAACGTATTAACTTACTACGCTTACTTATAAAGTAATATCGGCTCGTTAAGGCGTTAGCCGCTACTAATCGTTTACGCGTTATAAGGGTCTCCTAGGTTAACTATTAAGGTAGTCCGAAAAATATAGTATTTTTACTATTAGCGAATAAGTTATCGCGTTTCTCTAGGTCTCTACGCTAAGGACTATTCTTAATAATAAATAACGCTTATATTCTTTCTAAGAAATAAGTAAATAAGAAGATATTCTAATTAAATAAAGGGATTTAAGGGGATAATAAGAGATCGATTCTAAGCTTATAAAATAGTCTAAAATAAGGTAGTTAGTAACTATTTAACGCTATTTAGTTATAAGAGAGGGCTAGGCTTCGACGCGAGAAGAACATTTAAGCGGAGCAACGGACGAATACGTATAGAGATATAAGATACGTTAGAAGGAGCGCTCGCGGGACGGACGCTATAGCGCGAGAAATAGGCCATCTCGGCGCAAAATAAAGAGGTCGTTAAGGTAGGATTAGCCGTAAGCGGGAATGCACGAAGATAGGATGCCTAGTAGGGGGATAACGGCTAAAGATGAGGGAGGCGACGGGAGAGAAAGGGGAGGAGAGAAGTCTAGAGTATAAGAAAACGGGGAGGATGGAGGTCGGTCTATTTATACGGCTCATGGAGGGCGGGGCCCGGAGGAGGGCGCCTAACCCGATCGGGGATGCCACCATACCCGGCGGGGACAACAGCGTATTCCAGACTACAGATAAGTAATCCCGCCTCGTAGAGGACGATTCAACGCTGCTAACATTGCCTAGCAACCAGGCATACGCACGGCTAGGAGCGGCCGAGAGGTATTGAGACAAGCCACGGATGCTAGATCCAGCCTATTTACATACCGGGAGAGCCTACGCAGCCTAAGGGAATACAATCAACCTCGCCTTCTCTAATATCCCGCTCGCGTATTAAAGAATACTTACATTCGGGCCCGGACGATAGTACGTTGAACTTTCACGGCATAGTCAAGTACGGGCATAGTTCAAGTCTAGTCGAAACCAGCTATCAGCTTAGTGATGGAAAATCCGCTTCAAGAATTGTCTCGTCACTGTCGTGTAATCATACGTGGCGTCGGCGCCCTTGTCGAGCAGCAGCTGAACAACAGCCTGGTTGCCTTTGGCCTTGGCATGCTGCAGTGGCGTCCGAAGCATGCTGTCTTTTGCCTCGAGATCGGCACCTCTGTCGAGTAGCAATCGAACAATAGCCTCATGCCCGAGCGCGGCAGCCCTTGCGAGCGGCGTCTGCTTGCTCTCAAAATCATATGCTTCGATGTTGGCGCCCTTGTCGAGTAGCAACTCAACGGAACCCTTGGCCCCCTCCTCAACGGCCTGGAGGAGCGGCGTTCGCCTATCGTAGTCGATTGCCTCGACGTTGGCGCCCTTGTCGAGCAGCTTCTTGACGAGAGCCTCGTTCCCGTCCTTGACGGCCTGGAAGAGCGGTGTTCGCTGAAAAGGCCCTCTTGCTTCGATGTCGGCGCCTTTGTCGAGGAGCAACTCGATGACGGCCTCATGCCTGTTCCTCATGGCCTGTAAGAGCATCGCCCGACTGCATTCATTTTTGACTTCCACGTCTGCGCCCTTGTCGAGCAGCAGCTTGACGATGGCCGCATGTCTGTTCCTCATAGCCTGTAAGAGCACCGTCCGACTGTATTGATTTTTGACTTCCATGTTGGCGCCCTTGTCGAGCAGCAGCTTGGCGACGGCCGCATTCCCGCCGTCGACAGCCCGCATCAGCGGCGTCATGCCGTTTGCATCCCCCGCTTCGAGTTCGACGGCATTCTGGGTTCGGGATAGCAGTATCTTGACGACAGCTTCATGGCCACCCATGACCGCGCGCGATAACGCACTATGCCCGTCGTCGTCATTTTTGGAGGAAGGGCTGACGTCGCTTCGTGTTAGTAGCAGCCAAACAACCTCGTCGAGTCCGCGTCGTATCGCCCGTGACAGTGCGCTTGGCTGTCCAAAAGCCATTATTTTGGTTAAGCTGTCATTGTCGTATATATCCTCTTTAGAGATGCCATTATCCTTTTCTGCATGTCTTAAACTGCGTGTCGGCGTCAAGCGGCCTCTTTGGATACACACCCTTCTCACGGGACACTGCGCCGGTCTAAATTTCAATAGATCAAGCCGCTCCAGCTTTTCACTCCATACTCTTTCAAATAGCTCCATAGTCAAGGACACGTCTCGCACCCAGATGGCGGTCGGTTCATCTTTGGCACCCCTTTCCTTGCAATGCAGAACGACGACGCCTAATCCTCGACGTCCCCTGCCGATGAAACGGAGTTCTAGGTGGATGCCACTGCCACTCACGGTAAATGGACTGTTAGGCGTGTCTAATGGACTGAACGGAACAATGTTATTAGAGCCGGCAAAGGCAGCTGGAGAGGTAGCCAAGAGTCCGCCGCGGGTGTCGGGGGCTCTCCATGCAAAGAGGCTATAGTCGTCCGAGACTCGCATGATTTCCTCCTGGAGCCTTATGAAGGCCCTCTCCCCCTCACCATAAATGAGTGGCATGTTGATGCTGAATAGGCCCATCAGGCAGTAGGCTCCATCTTCAACCCGAGTGGTTCTTCTCCCAGCAGCCCAGGACATTCTCTGGGCAATGCTGGCCGTTTCGGGGTCGTCGTGTCCAGAGAGGATGGCGACCGGAATGCCTGTGCAGTCGGATAACACGTGCTGCAGGCTTTCCTTGGTTCCTAGGTCCTTCCAGTCCTGGTTCAGAAAATAGACTTGCGGTGGCGCAATGAGCTCTTGCAAGGTCCATCCCCGAGTCAACCACCTGCTCTCTGCCAGGGTAGACTCAGACTGCACATCGGCGAGATGGGCGTAGCATGTCTCGGCCTTGAAGTACCAGAGGTACATGGAGTTGATAGCCTCAGACAACTCGGCGCTGCTCGTCTTGTCGATACAGCATGTGTCGACCCAGAGATAGTCGAAGCCGTCGGCCCTGGCTCTGATGCAGCATTGGCTCACTTTGGAAAAGCCCGTCTTGCTTGACGCTCGCCCTCCTTGGACGTCCTGCAGGCTGACCTCTCCCTCACCCCAAGTATGTGACAGGATGGCGTACTTTGGGACTCGGTCCTGCACAAACTCTATAACCTCGAGTCTGTCCGTCTTGAGCAGCCGCATGGTTCCGGGCAGCGTGGATCAAGGCCCTGGTTGCCGGCGGTGGAAGCTGGAGGCTTGGTGTGTCGAGACTCGGGAGGCAGATCAGGTTTTGTACGGTCCCGATATCTTGCGGCGCTGTCGATCTGTTCAGATAGCCTGAAGGGGGCTTGGAAGGGTTGTGCCTTGGCTGACACGACACCTTTTTGGGCGGAGGTTGGGGTGGCACGAGAACAATGCGGCTGACGTCTTGTACACATTGGAGGGATATTATCGGCCGCCAATCGAACGGAATACCGGTCTGGTGTCTCAGTGCAGGCGTCCGTCAGGATCAGTCGATAGTGCCTGCACCCAGGCAACAAGTGCGGTGGCGTTTTCCAGGCCTTGCATGACTTGCAAGAAGCCGGGCCTTGTTCATGGGGTTAAGCACTTGCATTTCGAGTTCCGCGAAACGAATTCCCTCGATGACGATTGTTGGGATGCCGAGCACTATACGCTGCGACAAGTTCCTTCGAGAGTCGACTCTAGTTCATTACTACGGATATATATAGGCCGGCGCAGAAGAACAGGCACACACAGGCAGGCAGGCAGGCAGGCAAGCCGAATACCCATGGAAAGAGGAACACGCATAATTAGTGTATAGGTATTTTAGGGATGCTGTTTGACCAGCATTTCTGAGCAATTTCCGCTGCATCGTGCTTTCTTGACAAGGACACAGCAAGTCCGTCCGCTGTCACGCATTCGCGCCCAGTCAGCATCACACATTTACTGATAAATGAAGTAGAAGTGGCACCAGTTCTTCAATTCGTCGTGAGGTCTATTCCCGGTTTTCCATGCTTCGGATGAGGGCTTTCCCTGCCTGTTAGCGTTTACTCCGTACGTAGGCAACACTTCTCAGGTTACGACACTAATTAATAGACACACCATCCCGACCCCGAATGCTACCCTTGATATCCTCTCCGAACTAATCATCAAGCCTTGGCCGGCGTTGTAGTGACGTGTTGAGACATTAAGCTATATTAACACGGCGAGTTTAACGCGAGGTTCCGTCGGGCCTAGTTGAGGGCGGCCAAGGCGATCCCGGCAACGCCCAGAGCCACCTTGATGGCGCCCGTCTCCCTTGGCGCAGCACCTTTTTGTGTCTGTGTCGCGCCCTTTGGCTTCCCCGTAATGTCGGCCAGCATTGACGGGCAGACGTCGGCCAATGCGGACGAGATCCCCTCAACAGTAGAGCATTCGGACCACATGGATTGTACATCGGGAGTGATGCTTGACCAAAGAGCGGCCATGGAGCTTCCGATTTTGGTTACCTCGGACCCCAATGGGCCTGTGATGCTTGGCCCGCCCGTGGCCGAGCACATGTCGCCGCTCGGGGCGGTGGTGATCTCCGGGTGTTCGGACAGGTACGACGATAACTTGGAGGTAAATGTCGGCTCCAGGAGAGGGCTCATGCCGCTCGAGATTTTCGAAAAGACCTTCTTGGCAGAATCGGAGCACGACCGGTCGCTTCGACGGCCCAGAGCCTTGTCCCCGGTGGGCGGCATTGCGATGGTGATGACGTTTTGTACAATAGCAATGGGCCCTGACAGTTGGCCTGCAAGGTCGGCGCTTGCAACCGAAGCCGCAGTCCCGAGCAGGGCGAGGAGAAGCGTTGAGGAATGCATTGCAGAGGGTTGTGGTGACAGAATCTTGGTGGTGCAGCGCCGAGAGGTGGGATGGGGCCGACGCTGGGGAATTTATATCTCTTCCTTGACAGCAATCTCATCTCCCAGGCCGACTCCACTCGACCCAGTGTCACGCTCAGCTTGTTTATGCACCAGCGCGTAAAGGGTAATTAAAGCCCGGTCCGAAAAGCCTTGAAAGGGCAGATGGGTCATGGGTGGCCTCGTCGTCTTGTCCAACCAGCCCTTTCACTCTTCCACTAATGACTTCTCCGGGCCGTTCTGGAAGCTGTGGAAGAATACGGTGGCCCAAGTCCAATTCAGCACTGTACGGGAGGATGCCTACCAAGGTTGGCTCTGTTGCCAAGTCAGAAAGGGTCCGAGACAACATGCTTGCTGCCGCGTGCTATTCATGGAACAGCCAATTACATGTATGTAACTACGGGCGGAGTAATAATACGGAGCCCTCCGGGCGGACAAGGTTGCATGATTGTTGCATGCCCGCGGCCCCCGCGGCGTTTGTTGTTGTCGCCCGTCTCCACGTCGATCAGCGTCCTGTTATTTAGCATGGCGAGCCCCTCAGCCATGTATTGGAATACCCATGGACCACGCTGACATCTGTACATATCCCAAGTTGCCCGGGACGCTTTGTGACGTGCGGTTTTGTCTTGACCCACGCGTCCGTGTTGACTGCCCTCCGCGCCGCTCCGTCGACTCCCCACAGGTGGGTTTGTTCCTCGTTGCCTTGCGCTAGGACCTGCCCGGATGACCAGGTCGCAGGCAAACGCCCGTCAGATTCGTACATGTATGTGCAGCGTCCATTGGGACACTATCGAGCGCCCAACCCATGACGGCCAGCACCATTGGACTCGGCTCTCGGTGAGACTGGGGCTGTACGCCTTTATACAGTAGACACGGCCGAGAGCTCGACGATCCGTTGGCCAGTATTTACTCTTGCAAAGTGCAAGCGCCAACAGCTACCCCGTACACTGGCCCCCAATAAATTGAGCCATGTTTCACTCACTCAGTTTGTTTGCCTCTGCCCCCCACCTTGTCATACACACATCTCGGTTATACCCAGTAGTTCAGGTTCAGTTGACAGCGAGCCCAGCGGCTACAACCCAACAAGCCTTATCAAGACAGAGTAGGAGCCGACAACCATGTAAGCCGCTGTACCTGCAAATCCCACCATTGACCGGCTACAGGCCACGGATTACTTAAAGGGGCAACGGGGCCAAGCGGGGGAGAAGCTGGTGGCTTTGCAGCTGGGAAGCACCCGCCAACCTATCATGCCGCCATTCTGACGGTGTAACTGAATCATGCATTTAATAGCTGCACGTTTGACTTCTGGGCGAGGCATATGTAATGATAAATAGCCCAGCTTTCGTTATGCTTTGGTCACCCGTAACAATTTCATCAACTCCGTGCAGACCCTGAAGTTCAGCCCCGGACTCGACTCCTTTCGACTGCGATACGCCATGTCCAAAAGGTACAATTGGTTCAATCCCCAGCTGAGCGAACCAACATACCCCTTCGGTGATATATACGATGAGGAAAAATTATTGGATAGGTGTCGCGACAGCTGGCCAGTGTTGCAAACGTAAGTCCTCTGAATGCTAGCCATCAATGCCCTCCAGAGGCCAATGGTAGCTGATGTATCTGTAGGGATGGAGAGAATCGATATCTTAGCCATGTCAAGAAATTGACTTCTGCGTGGCCGCATCTGCAGATTCTTTCCGACTTTATGGACACGACCGTGACGCCAAAGCGGTGGAAAGACTTTTTCGATCCCCCAAACAAGAAGACAGAGGCTGTAAAGTGGAAGAAGATCGCGATTGAGGAGCACCAGCTGAGCCGAGCCAAGAAGACAAGGGTGTGCAGGCTGGACTATTACGCCGGTGGTGAACGAAAAATTCACCCTTGCGATGACACAGATGGGCTGCATGCGCTCTTCGACGATGGTGCAGAGACCGACGGGCAAGAGGAAGGAGCCAGACTCCGACTGTTTGTTGTCGAAGACCTCTCACGAGAAGTCATCGAGAAATTTGGTTCAAAGTTCGACGTTGATCCCTCATTCTTCCGGTCACATCTTATGGACTATGTCTGGTGCAACATTCGAGACTTTTGGAGGGATCCCCCGAATCTCTACCTTGCCGCTCAACAACAGTCTTGGTTCCAGCTTCGTTTCGTAATACCTCGGTATTTTACGACCCCGGACTCTTTCGAAGCAGGGACCAGCGAGGCGGAAGCGTTCAATGTTTTTAGACGGCTGGACGATGACCAGAACAGGAGTCGCTGGGATGAGGAGGCAATCGTGGGCATTATGAGGACGAGGGTGTCCTTCTGGCTACGCCCTGTGGATGAGAAGCAGGCAGAGAACCCTCATCGAACTGATATCGGTAGGTGCCCACACCCCGTTACGTCTCCCTGCGGTGATAAGTAAGGCCGTTGATCTCTTGCTGACTTACTTTCCTCTTTTCAGGTATCCTCCTGCTGGATCCTACCATCGAGCAGGGACTGCCTCTCTGGCGCCACTATCGCAACTGGAAGACGCCTCCGCCCATGAAAGGAGGGGAGGGTTACAATGAAGAGAACTTTGAAAACCGAAAAACCTTCTTTGATGACTTCATCCACTGGGCCAAGGCTCCTCAAGTATTCGACGGCCGGAAGGGCCCTTCGCCATCCCCCAATGGCGATTCTCTATCGCCAGAGAAGCAACGGTGGGCAAACGCTGGCCTTCCGCTACAATCTCTCCTGCACCGTATCTGCTCCGAGTGGCTGACCATGGCCGACTATGTCAAAACTCGACTCAACCAGGTCGAGTTGGAGGTGTCCAGCCCAGAACACTTCCTTGCCAACGGCACCCAGATCGACAGTGTCCTGACAAAGTTGCACACCTGGAGGCGATCCGTCCCAGTTTACAGGGAAATGCTGGAGGAGACACTGGAGACGGTGTTTGGGATCTCCTCGCGGTTATCTATGTTGCTGGGCGGTAGTCTTGACGCATCTGACCCTAAGTGGAATCCCGGGAGGGGGACAACCTGTCTCTGTGTTGGCCGGCCGGGCAACCTGACAGGCGATGTGGAAGGAGTCAGTGCCTACCGCTACGACTTTGCCTTGGCCTTGGCGCACATGGAGGAGCACCAGAAGCGCATCGACCGGCTCGCCTCCATCGTCACGGCAGCAATCAACATTGAAGATGCGCGGCGGGGATACACGGCGAACAGGAATGTGAACCGGCTGACCCTCCTGGCGACCCTCTTCGTCCCTCTTAGTCTTGTCGCTTCGTTGCTTTCGATGCAGCCGGGCGTTGAGCAGTTGAGAAACACGGCCGTGCTCTGGGCTGAGATCGCGATCCCGTTGGCATTCGGCGTCTGGCTGATCGCTAACACCCTTAACTCGGCCTGGTTCCAACTCCGGACGCAACCTCTGCGGGACAGGTTGAAGGGTGGGCCGTGCTCCTCTCGCAGGGGCTGAACATGGAAGGTAAGAGTCAAAATATTAATCGAGGTTTGTCTGGACTATCTAAGAAGAGGCGGGGATCGTCTCCTTATTCATAGCTCGATAGTGCTCGGGGCGTACCGCTACTAAGGCCATCCTGAGTTTAATAAATTAGTAAATAGGTCGATATTATTAATATTAGGTGGATTTAATAATCCTTAAAGAGCACTTAATAATATATATATAAGAAAAGGCGTAGACTAGGAATAAAGAGATAAAGAATATACCTTTTTACTTATTGCCTTCTAGCCTAAATAAATATTAAGGCGAAAAAATATTATTACGTTATCTTAGCTAACTTTTTAAAATAAAGCCTAAAACATAGGAAAAGCATACGCCTAGAATCCTCGCGAATAGTATATTACGCCCCTCTAAGTATAG
The DNA here is from genome assembly GCF_020360975.1 of Hirsutella rhossiliensis. Classification (NCBI taxonomy): domain Eukaryota; kingdom Fungi; phylum Ascomycota; class Sordariomycetes; order Hypocreales; family Ophiocordycipitaceae; genus Hirsutella; species Hirsutella rhossiliensis. Next base: position 6,204,067 of record NW_025408669.1, read on the forward strand.
CCTCGCTTAGCTACTAGCGGGTGCGTAATATACTACTAAAGATTATAAACTAGGCGAGGTTTTCCCTTATATAGGTAGAAAACTCTTCCCCGACTTCGCTAACTAAGGGTATATGCCCCTTACTAACGGGACCTAGCCTAGACCTAACCTAGGACCCCGGCCTAGGCCTAAGGAGGGCCCTTATAACCCCCCCCCCCCTTTAACCTAAGGGCCGAAATAAGTACCTTAAAAGCTAGGGCCCGCTTAAGAGAAGCTTTAAAAGGCTAATACCTTTTAAAGACCTTAGAAGAAAGGCCTAAGGCCTAAGACTAAGACTAAGAGGATACTAAGATAAAAGATAATACTTAGCTTATATTAAAGACTAGCTTTTTTAGGCCTAGCCTAGCCCTACCTTAAGCTAGCTACTTTTAGCTTAGCTAGCTTTTAAAGTAAGTAATAAGGTATAAGAGAGCTACCCTTAATAGCCTTATTAGCCTTATACTTATCTAACCTATATTTTAATACTTATAGTAGACCTAGCCCTAGCCTTAGTATCCCTTTCCTAGGGACTAGGCCTAGGGCTTCCTTTAGTAAGCCCTCTAGGCCCTTAAGGAAGCCTAAAAAATTAAACCCTTTTATAATACCCTTATAAAAAGGCTTAAGAAGGTAGCTATAAGGACCCTAGACCGCTAATAGCCTTAGTAATAGCCCCCGTACTAGCCTAAGGCCGCTTAGTAGCCTAAAGCTACTTAAGGAAACCTTAAAGCTAGCTCGTAAGCTAAGGTTACTATAAAAAGGCGCCTAAGGCTCTAGCTAAGGCCCTAACTAAGGCCTTAGCTAAGAGGAAGGTAAAAGAGAACTTTTAACTTATCTTAAAGCTAAAGAAAGGATCGCTAACGCTAACTATTAGACTTATTACTCTTTATAGTAAGGTTAATAAAGCTATAAGAGAACTAGCTATATTAGCTCTATTAACTTTAAATAAAGGTAATATAGTTATAGTAATAAAGGCCCTTTTTATAGTAAAGAAGCTTTTAAAGTAATAAGATAAGTAGTCCTTATACCTTAAGGGGATACCTATTAAATCGGCCGACCTTCTTACTAGCTAGACTAAGCTAGTAGTATAGAGCGTCCCTAACCTCTTAGAAACCCTTATCTAAGATATCTTTGCTATAGAGGCTAAGACCTATAGCGGAATTAATATCCTAGGGCAGCTTAGGTAGCTAGGCACCCTAGGCCTAATATAAAAAGTAGGATCCGTTATCTTTATAGTCTCTTTAAAGGCTATAAGAGCTAAATAAAGGAAAAAAGGCCTCTATATAATAGGTCTATAGATTTAGGTTAAGGCCTATAAGGAATATATTATATATATATAGTATTATAGGTGCCTTTCTTTTAGCTATAACCCCTAGACCTACCGGCAGCCTATTAAGTATACCTTTTACCTAGAAAAGTACTTAACTAAGGATTACGGCTGCCTTAGCTATAAGGCTAGCTAAGGCTACTCTTACTTTAAGGTTTAATACTATAACTATAAAGGAGAGTACTTTATAACTATTAATAGATATAAGTAATAAGTATAGGATCGGGTAATTAATAATATAAGTAGAAGGATTAGTCGAAGGGGTATAAGGTAGGATTTCGTCTAGAATTTATAACGAGTATATAAGGGGCTAAATAATATATTAAAAGAATAGCGTTATAAAAGATACTTATAAACTTATTTATCCTATCTACTACTCTTAGGGAAATCCTTTGTCTTTTATAGACTATTGCTCGCTTACTAGTAAACTAATTAGTTAGCTTTCTAGTATATTATATAGTGCTTAAAAGCTCTATCTATAGTATATCCTCTTAACTTAGTAGGTAGTCTAATCGTAATATAATAGTTAACGTAAGACTATAGGTTCTAGTATAAGTAGTAGATTTAACTAGAATATTCTATGCTCTACCTATTCTCGTATCGCGGATATCTTCGGAACCGCTAGGCTAAAATAGGCAATAGGGTATCTATTCTACTCGTAATTAACCTATGCATTTTATATATATTTTTATTTATTAGGATAGGCTTATCTTAACCCGCTTTTCCTTAAGGAAGGTATAAATATCTAGTAGAGGTCTTTTATCTTTAAGGGTTATTCCCTTAGACTATATTATAGAGCCTCCTTTTACTAGCTTATTTTATAAAGCCTCCCTATACTTATTATTTCTTTATAATAGTAAAATAGGAATATAAGGGTATATTCTTATAATAACTAATAATATATAATATAGAGTTTATAAGGAAATAACTAATACTTAATAGCCTTAGCCCCCTTATATTTATAAGGCCCTTAGGGCCCCTTAGCTCCCCTAAGCCTAACTATAACCCTATTAGTATTATATAGTATAATACTAATAAGTAGGAAATAGCTAACCTATTAATCTTAAAGTAGGCCTTAGAAATAAAAGCAGACCTTATCTTATTATAAGAGCCTTACCTTTATAAAATTAATAATAGCTATATCCCTATATAGTATTTAGCCTATAACGTTATAACCCTTATCCCTTCTACTAACTTTCTTAAGCTTACTAAGAGGCCTAAGGTTATAGCTTATAAGAGGAAGGAAGCTTAAATAAAAGCTAGCCCTAGCTTTAACTTCTTTTACGATCTTAATATATAGGCTATAAAGGTAAAAGGCGCTAAGATATTTACCCTTATTAACCTATATAATAAAAAAGAAGTTAAAGGGGCCTTAGCTAGCTAAGGCTAGTAAGGGCCCCTTATAATAAAAAGGCTACTATTAATAGCCTAGCTCTTATAATAGCCCTTCCTACTAATAAGGGACTTTAACTTATACTACCTTTATTAAAACCCTTTTATAGAACCCTTTAAAGCCTATAAGGTAGAAGCTCTTATTAGCTAGCTAAACCGCTATAAGGCTTCCTTACTAATAGACCTTAAGGTAGCTATAAAAGGCACCTATTAAAAGAAAGGCTTAAAAAGGGCCTTAGTTATAGACCTTACTTTTTATAGCCCCTTTAAATAGCTAACTTATAATAACTAGTATTATTCTTAAGGGATAAACCTATAAAAGGGTTTATATTAGTAGATATAATAAGGTATAGTCTAAGTAATAATAAGTATATTACGTTAGTAATAAGTTAAAGGTTATAGGCTATAGACTATATCTAGGTAATTAAGTAATTAGAATTAAAGATAAGATTATAATAAAGATCGGAATAATTATAATATATATTAAAAGCTAGAGAGCTATCTATTTAAAGGAGTAAAAGTAGGTAGCTATATATACCTATAAAGACTATCCTTAGATTATAGGCCTAGCTATAATCCCTAATATTAAATTGTATAAAGTATAGTAATCTTATTAATCTTAGATTACTTAGATCTCTATAATCCCCTTAATCCTATATTTATTAGATAGTTATACTAACTATTTATCCGTTAAACTATATTATATACTTAACGCGATTAACCGTTAGCGGCCTAGTAGCTATAGAGAGGGCTATAAAAAAAGATAACTTAGAAAGGATAGCTTCCCTTTTAATTAGAACCCTTATAGAGGCCTCGAATATAGTAATACTAAAAAAGAGGCCTTATAAGAGATCTAAGCCCTAGTAGACTAATAAGCTAACTTACTTTTAAAAAGCCTTTAGCTTAGCTTAATAGGCTTATAGGCTAGCTTAAGATAAGGAGAGCTAAAAGAGCTTTATAGAAGCCTAAAATAGCTTTAAGTATATTATTAAGGCTACTAAAAAGTAATACTAAGAGAGTTTCTTAATAAAAGTAATAAGAAAGGATATCTTTATAGCTTTTTCTTATATTAAGGCTAGAGCTAACCTTACTCTTCTTAGTATCTTATATATAAAAGAAAAGATAGAGGTAAAAGCTAATACCTTTATAGAAAAATATAAGGCCTTTTTAATAACCCTTTTCCTAACCCTAGACCCTAGCCCTAGCCCCCCCCTTAGCCCCCCTTAAAGCCTAGAAAAAGAAGAGCCTCTAGGCTATATAAGTAGTAAGGGCACGGATAAGTAAGACTAGCTAGAGCTAAAAGACCCTAAGATTAAGAGGGCTATTTTTAGCTCTTTTAATAAGAAAGCCCTTAGCTTAGACTCCCTTAGCTTCCTCCTTATTTAATATATATATAAAGCTATCTATATAGTCTTTAATAGGGCTTATAAAGCTCTATTTAACTAAGGATACTACCTTAAGGTATAAAAGGAAGCTATAGGAATTATACTTCCTAAGTAAAATAAGCTAAACTATACTATCCCTAAGGCCTATAAGGTTATAAGTCTACTTAATTACTTAGGAAAGGTCCTTAAAAAGCTATTTACTACTTAGCTAAGCTATTTAGCTAATACGGCCGGGCTTCTAAACCCTATATAGCTAAGGGGATAAAAATAGTAGTTAGCTATAAATATAACCTTCCTCCTTTTATACTATATCTAAAAGAAGCGGGAGTCTAATAAGAAGGCTATTACTAATACCCGCTTATTAAATATAAAGGGCGCCTTTAATTTTATATCGAAGGAATAGCTTATAAGTATTATAAAGTAGGTAAAGGCGTAGGCCTAGGTATAGTCCGTTAAAAGAAAGTTAATAATCTATAAAGAGGAAAAGGAAGAGAAGTACGGGCCTAGCCTATATAGGCATAGAGGCCGCTTATATATAGACTTAGCCTAGACCCTAGTCTAGGCCTATATAAGGCAAAAGCCTTTATATTATACCCCTACCTAGCTTTTAAAGAGGCGCGCCTTTAAATAATACTTAATACCGCGCCTAGGGGGACGGAACCCTTACGCGGACTATATATACCTAGTCGCGGAAAAAACGTTAGTAAATAACGTATAATACCCTCTTAAGCGAGCTTCTTAGATAGACTATATTATTAGTAAGGGCCGCGCCCTAAGAGTCGGGCTTTAGTACTTCTAGCTAAGGAGTAAAGGCATATAGAACGGCGTATAGCTAGCTTCGGTAAGCTTATAGTATCCCGCCCTACCTATATCGGCGAATAGTAGTAGCTCTTAGTACTATAATATAGGGGATAGTACTTTAGTATATAAGGCTTTGCTCCCTCTCGTATAAGGCTATATAGGCACTCCCTTTCGCTATAGTTATATTATATTAGTAGCCTTCTTATATCTTAGCCGCCCTTTCGGTCGCTATAGGTATACGTCCCGTTTATATAGTAGCTACTACTATACGCGAGGGGACGCCGACGAAGCTTATAGAGGCGTTACGAAGATTACTCGTCGCTAGAGTCGCTATTATTAAACCTAACCTCCTTTCTATCCTAGCGCGTGCGCCCCTCTACTACCTAGAGTGCGTTTACCCGCGCCTCCTAGCACGGGTACTTTAAAAACTAATAGGATTTACTACTATAGCCTATATAGCGACCTTTCTATCGCTACCTCTTTCTATCTTCGGTCCTCGAGGTAGAGATAGAGATATCTATAGTATTACTAGCGTTATCCTCTTCTTATACTATAAAAGAAGACGAAAAAAGAAACTTATTACTACTAAGCTTATAAAGAAAGTAGATAAGATCGGTATATATATCTAGTAATATAGACCTTTCGCTTAGATAGGTACGCTAATTTATATTTAAGCTCGTAATAAGGCAATTATACTTTACCGCGTTAGGCTAGCTATATATATTTACTTAATAAAGTACCTCTTTAAACTATATAAGGTAGGCCGGAATAGCTTTATTCCGCTTTTAATAGAGCGTTATAAGCTCCTAGCCTACCGACTTAGCTATATTAAGTTCGCCGTAATTAATATAAAGCTTTATAAGGAGGTCGGCTAGTCTATTTATATTAGTACGCGTAAACGGTAAAAGATACTTTTATAGGTATAGGGATAGGCTTACGTAAAGATAGTCGAATTAGGCGCGGATATCCCTTATTACGGCGCTATTAGTATAAAGCTTTACTTCTATATAAAGTAGTTACGGCTCGAGCTCCGCGGAGGAGCCGTCGAACTTACTAAGGTATAGTAGTACCGCTCTTAGTCGTACGGAGCCCTACTATTATAAGAGGCTCTTAATTACCTAGGCGAACTAAGTATTATATTCGCTTTAATTTTACGACTATAGGAGTATAGATATTTCGCGTATATATACGCTAGCGCGGGCGGTTTAACTAGACTAGGTAATTAAACGTTAGCTTTAAAGGCAGCTAATAATAGCTATTCTATATATAGGGATATAGAGAGGGTAAAATAAAGGGTAGATTATACTATTATAGAGTAGGTAGAGGTATAGGCTTATACTTCTTACTTAGTTACCCTATAAGGTAGGCTTACGACCTAGCTATATAGGACGACCTCGCTAACTTAAGCTCTAACCTAGGTGCCTTAAGCTATATTAGGCTATATATATAGCTCTTCCGCCTCCTTAAAGGCTTAGTAGCTCTTATAGGACTTAATTATAACTTAGAAAGAAAGAAAGCTAGCTAGGAGCCCTTATAGGCCTTAGAGCCTAAGGTCTTTATTATAATAATAGAAGCCCCTAAGCCCTTAGCTAAGAAGTAGTACTAACGCCTCTTAGCTAGACTAGCTAGCTTAAAAGACTTTTAAGTTACGGCCCCTAGCCTTTTATACTAACGGCTTTAATAGGTGCCCTAAGAGGTCCCTTATAAAGACTAACGCTTACTCTTTTTATAAAATAGGCCTAGAAAATAGGCCTATTAAAGCGTACTATAAGAACCTAGGGCCCTTAATCGAAGTAGCTAATATAGAGCTATTCGCGATACTAAGGGTCTTAGAGGACCTAGCTAGGAGGCCTCGGCCCTTAAGGCTTAGCCCCCTTAACCCCCTTATAAATACCTATATTTTTATAGATAGCTAAGCCGCTATAAGGAAGGTTATAGGTTTCTTAGACCTAGCTATATATATTAAAAGGCTCTTATCTAGCTTAGAAGCCTTTTATAATATATAGCTATATTAGTACCTTAGCTACCTAAGGATCTTTAGTAATAAGCTAGCTAACTAGCTAGCTAAAAGAAGCTTAGAGACCCCTACCTAAGGGGCCCCCTTAGTCTTTATTAGCTACTTATAAAAAAAGGTCTAGTAAGCTACTAAGGACTATTAAAAGGGACTCTAGGCTACTAAGGCGGCTAAAGGCCCTAGGGCTAAGGGCCTAGGTAAGTACTATATATCTATTTAAAAGACCCCCCGCCTAGCCCTTAGCCTAGAAAAGGACTTTATAAGGAGGCCTAGGCCGACCCTCTTAGCCTTTTACTAGCTCTTCTTTAAGGCTAGCTTCCTATTTTCCTTCTTAAAAAGGACTAATAAGGTAGACCGAGACGACTACCGCTATAGCTAAGGAAGGTATATAGCTAGGCACCTTATCTTAAGGTGCCTAAACTATAGGAGGGAAAGAGAGGTCCTTTACTAGACCTTTAAAAGATAGAAGGGGGCCCTTAGCCTACCTATTCTCTATAGCTCTAAAGAAGGAAGGGAAGCCCTTCTAACCTTCTTAGCTAAAATAGAGATAGGGATAGCTAAGTAGCTTAAAAAGAAGTAACCTAGGGGCCCTAGGGCCCTTAAGGGGGAAAATTACTACGAGGGAGGAACTAAACTAACCTTTCCTTTATCCTTGCCTTTATAGCTACCCTTTCCTTAATTAGTTATAAGCCCCCGGGCTCTATAGCTAGCTAGGACTACTAATAAGGGCCTAGGCCCCTTTTAGCCTCGCTATAGCCCTAGAGGCTATATACGAGTAATAATATAAAAAAAAAGTCTTTATCCTACTAACACTTACTCTTTTAGTAGATTAGCCGATAGTAGCTCGAGATTACTTAGTCTAGTAAATAACTCACTCTGCCTTTACTACTATATTAAAAGCCCTATAGGAAAACATTAGTGCAATGCTAGACTGATGTCTAACCATATTATTACAGCCAAAAAAGCTCATGTCGCCTATTATTGTTAGCATTCGCTATACTTAATTGACCCCCTAAACCGTTAGTTTGGCCGTCGAGGTGAGCAGACAGAACAGGATTCAACGTCATGTCCCCTTACTAATATCAAAATAATAAGGTCCAAGCTAATTGGCATCGACATCGTCAGGGTGTATATATATTCTCACTTAACCTATAGCTTTGCAAGGATAAAGGGGTTTTTTATTTACTATTGGCATAGTTATATAATTATTGGTTTAAACACGGGTGTTATCCTCACCAGCCATGCGTAGCCCGTCGTGCTCGGTTCCTTGAGCGAATGCTAATGAAAGTAGCTAGAGCAAGAGGGTACATATCATTGTGGCAAATAGATTGCGTGTCCTATTTCGTGGGTACATGTTGCTCGTAAGGATGAGGGGCTAGCTGGAGATGTTCTTTTTTATCGCTGCCACGGCGCTAAAGGTTTGCTCGAGTCGGTCCGAGGCAATGTCCGGCCACGGTACGGAGGAAGCTTTTAATAGTCGTTGCTAACGCTAAAATAACCCCTATTAAGAAAAAGGAAGAACGTACTAAATTTCTATGGCTCTACGAAGTATTCCCTGCTAATACCGGTACTATCCCTCCTTCCCTCTTAATACTTATTGCCGCCTTCTAATTTAATGATTTTCTATATATACTAAGGAATTCGCTTAATCTAGCTTTATATCTTCTCTTATAGAAACTCTTTCTAAGCTGCCTCCTAAGTAGAAATAGCTTTAGCCCGGCTTTTTAGGGCGCTTTTTTTTATAGTAGTTCTTTTTAGCTAAGGCTAGTAAGGCTTAATAGTATTAAGATTAAGCGAATTACTATACTAAAGAAGGCGCCGGACTTTATAAAGCTATATACCTACTACTAGATATAGTAGTTATAAGCCGGAGCCTTATCTTCTTATATAATTATCCTAGGAAGATCCTTCTTATATTCCTTTACGAAAGGAAAGAGCTTTAGAATTAAGATCTTAGTTTAGTAGCGATACTAATCGATGCCGCCGCGCTTAGAGCTTTAGGAGAGTTTACCGTTCTTTAAATTCTATCGCTACTTAGGCTTTAGTCTAGGAAGCTACCGTAGGTTTAGTCGTCGCATACCGTTATTAAGTTCCTACGTCTCTTTTATTAAGGGCTCTAATTCCTAGTTTATTTTCGCGATATCTTCTTCCGAAGCTTTCTTCTCCGTAGTAGTTTCTAGAGCCTAATAGTAGCAAGGGCCCTTTTTATCGTAGGAAACGCAGCCCTAGAATATAAATTTAGAGGATCCTTTCTATCTCTCGCGAAGATAGCTATAAACGAAACGTTCGTTAGCTTTTCTTTAAACGCGATAGTTTCCTCGGCGGTATAAAAGAATAACCAAAGTCTCGTTAGACTAAATAACCTTCTTTTAATCCTTAAGGGTCTAGTCTTTATACGAGAAACACTACTTAAGTCGGTCTCTTATTATCTTCTTTATTAATCTAGGCTTCCTTATTAGCTTAGTCTTCCGGAAACTAGCTTTCTTTAATACCCTCTATATAGTAATAAAAGATACTAAATACCCTACTAAATTAAGCTCGGTAGTAATATTAGTATAGTTTTTTCCCTTTTATACTAGTCTTAGCGAACCTTCTTAAAAACCTTATTTTTAATAGTAGCTTACTTAGATAAATAGCTAAAACGAGGAGTATCTTAAAGCTATTCGTCTTATATAGTTAACGGTAGCTAGTTTAGCTAAAAGCCTCGCTTAATTACTTAAGCGTATATACTATTAATTATATAAATCGAAATTCTAGTTAAAGAAGAAATCTCTATTAATAATTTGCTGCTATAAGGCGCCTTTAACGTAATAATTAATACTTAAGTTAAAATATTAGTCTTTATTTTATAAGAGAAATAATAGTTAAGTAAAGAAATTAAGGGGAAATTATAGATATAGGAGGAAAAGTATATATATAGGGTTCTTTATTCTTCCTTTTTCTTAATAGGGGTTATTTTAGTATTAGCAATAACTATTAAAAGCTTCCTTTATATAAAGGCAGCCTTTAAAAGATATCGGCTACGCTAAATTAGACCCTATAAGGAAAAAGGAAGTAGTAACTAAATTACTATAGCACCGTTCCTAGCTTATACCTAATCTAGCCTACCCTCGCGATATTTATTACCGCCCTTAAGTTTAATTATTTTATATATATAACGAGGGATTCGTTCGATCTAAGCCTATATCTTCTCTTATAGTAGCTCCTTCTAAGTAAGATCTTAAGCTATAATAGCCTTAGCTCGGCTCTTTAGCGCGCCCTTCTTTATAGTCGTTCTTTTTATCTATAGCTAAGCTAGCTTAATAGCGTTAAAGTTAGGCGAGTTACCGTACTAATAAAGCTATTAAATATCGTAAGAATTATAGAATCGTTGCTAAATATAGTAGTTATAGGCATAAGCCTTATCTTCTTATATAATCGTCCTAGAAAGCTTAGCCTCGTGCTCTTTAATAGAGGGAAAGAGCTTAAGAAGAAGAATCTTCTTCTAGTAGCAGAACTAGTCGATTCCGCCGTACTTAGAGCCTTATATAAGCTTACCTAACTTCTAGTTAAATTTCTATCGAGGTTTAGGTCTAGGAAGTTAATAGAGATATAGTCTTCGTAAGCCGTTATTAAGTTCCTACTCCTCTTTTAATAGGGGTTTAAGTTCTTTATTTATTATTATAATAGCTTTATCTACTACCTTCTTCTTAGCAGCAGTCTCTAGTACCTAGTAGTAGCTTAGGCCCTTCTTATTATATAAAAAGTAGCCCTAGAGTATAAATTCTAAGGCGCCTTTCTATCTCTCGCGGATATAGCTTCGAGTAAAGCGCTCGTTAGCTTTCCTCTATATATAATAGCCTCCTCGTTAATATAGTAAGATAATAAAAGTCTCGTCTACATAAATCACCTTCTTTTAGTCCTCGAGGGTCTAATCTTAGTATATAAGACACTAGGCTAGTCGTTCTTTTCGTATCTTCTTCGTTAAGCCTAGCTTCCTCGTAGGCTTCGTCTTCCGGAAGCCTACTAAGCGGAGGACTCGCTATATAGTCGTTGCTGAGACCGGGTGCCCTACTAAGCTTAGCTCGCTAGCAATATTAGCGTAGTTTTTTTCCCTTCCGTATCTATCGCGGCGAACCTTCGTAAGAACCTCATCTTAGATTATAGGCTGCTTAGAGGGACGGCCAGAACGAGGGGCATCTTAGAGCTACTCGTCTCGAAGGGTCAAGGGCAGCGTATCTGGCTTAAAGCCGCGTTGAAGAGCTCGTGTGTAGATGCATTTAACTGTTCTAAGAGGCACGCTAGTTAAGGCAGTAACTTCAGCAGCCGATTTCCCGCCGCCTCGAAGCACCACAATAAGGGCTCGAGTCGCGATATCTGTTTTTCGCCTCATTGTTGTCGGGAATGTTAAGAAAGGCGGAGGGGCGGTGCCGTACAAAATCGCGTGCGGGGCACTCTGTTTACTTTGCTACTTCCTTTTTCCTTACAGGGTCTAATTTAGCGTGGCCGATAACTTTTGAAGGCTTCCTCCGTATAGGCAACCGAGTACAGTGGAGATCCAGCGGCTCTGCTCAGGCCGACCTCAGCGCTCATCTCCACGCAGAGCTCAAAGCTGCCTGACGGCGAAAAAAAAAATCACGTTCCTTGGTGCAACGTCCCCCCAAACGATCTGAGCCAATCGCTCGCGATTAACACCTCCGAGATCACGATAACGTTCACGACAGAAAGCTCGTGGGACCTGCGCAGACAACAGCAGTCGGTAAATGCTCGTGAGGACGACCTCGAAGTGGCACGCGAGGCGGTTGAGCGCCCCCTCTGTTAATCTACTGCGATTGGCTCCATCTCGCGAGCCCTTGAGCTCATCCTACTCTCATAGCGCCAAAAAGGATGCTCCTGCAAAGACGGGGGAGAAGATGAGGGTGCTGTGTGTGGCTGAGAAGCCCTCCATCTCAAAGGCCGTTGCTGGCCACCTGTCTGGGGGAAGCGTCCAGACGGTGAGACAAGCCCCTTGACCCTCAAAAGCCGCTGGCAGAGCAGCTGATAGCTTCTCCCGCAGCATGGCACGCGCAACCAGTACATCAAAAACTACTCCTTCAACTTTGACTTCGGGCAGCCCTGGGGATCCTGCGATGTGACCATGACGTGCGTCATCGGCCACCTCACCAACGTCGAGTTCACGAGCGAGTACAAGAACTGGAGTCACCCGCCTCCGGAGACGCTCTTCACTGCCCCTGTCATAACCAGTGTCCATGAGGTGAGCAATCGTGTCCTCGAGGCCTCGTCGCGGCCCCGAGCTTACCCCGCGGCAGGACAAGAAGGCCATCACCAAGAACATTGAAGAGCAGGCAAGGCGTGCTCGACTGCTCGTGATATGGACCGATTGTGACCGCGAAGGGGAGCACATTGGCCAAGAAATCGTCGACGCGGCCCGAAAGGGCAATGCAGGCATTCAAGTCAAGCGCGCTAGGTTCAGCAACGTCGAGCGAGCGTAGGTTCGACCGAAATTTAGCGCCTACGGCTTCTCAAGGTCTTTGCTGACCGGCTGCTGCTTCCAGGCACGTTCTTTCTGCCGCCAGACGACTCGCGAACCTGGACGGGAAGCAAGTCAATGCGGTCGCGGCGAGGATCGAGCTGGATCTGCGCATCGGCTATGCCTTCACCAGGTTCATGACCAACAGCCTTCGGCCCCTGGGAGGTCCTTTGGAGAAGCTTACGCTGAGCTACGGTAGGCATACCTTGCGATCCTGCGACGTAACCTCTCGCTAACCAAACAGGGTCGTGCCAGTTTCCGACCTTGGGTTTCGTGGTGGATCGATATTTCCGCGTCAAGAACTTTGTTCCTGAACCGTTTTGGAGCATCAAACTGATGCACACCAAAGAGGGAAACAAGGTAAACTTCAGCTGGGCCAGAAACCGCCTCTTCGACCGCATGGCCACGATTGTCCTCTATGAGCGGTGCCTTGCTGCAAAAAAAGCAAAGATTACCAAGGTCCAGGAGAAGCCGACGCGCAAGTTTAAGCCGCTGCCGCTCACCACTGTTGAGCTACAGAAAGCCGCTACTCGCCTGCTCCGCATGAGTGGTCAGCAAGCCATGACCATTGCTGAGGGCCTCTACAACAAGGGCTTCATAAGCTATCCCCGTACCGAGACAGACCGGTTCGACAAGGGCATTAATCTAAGAACTCTGGTGCAAAAACAGACGCCAGACCAACGATGGGGTCAATTCGCCCAGGGCCTGGTGGATGGGGCGTTCCAGCAACCCAGGGAAGGCAAGCATGACGACAAGGCGCATCCTCCAATCCACCCCATTACTTACGCGGCACCGACGGTGCTGAGCTTTGATGAGGGGCGCCTGTACGAATACGTGGTCCGTCGATTCCTGGCGTGTTGCGCGGAAGACGCCAAGGGCATGGCGACAGACATCGATTTAGAGTACGGTGACGAGCTGTTCCATGCCCGTGGAATCATTGTCCTGGAAAGGAATTACCTCGACGTCTACGTATACGAGAAATGGGACAACACAGCGGAACTGCCGAAATTCACAAGAGGAGAGCAGTTTGAGCCGACCGAGGCCATGATGAGCGAGGGCAAGACGTCACCGCCAAGCTATCTTACGGAAGCCGACTTGATTGCCTTGATGGACGCCAACGGGATCGGAACAGACGCCACCATGGCCGAGCACATCCAAAAGATCCAAGACCGAGAATACGTCGCGACCACGGACAGAGCTGGAACTGCTAGTGAAGGGGATGGAGATGAGGCCTCCGAAGCCCCTGCCCGCGGACGAGGCGGCGGGAGAAGCCGAAGAGGCGGGCGGGGAGGCACGGTATTGGCTGCAAGAAAGGGCGGCCAGAAAGTCTTTATACCGACTCAGCTCGGCGTGGCGCTGATCCTGGGCTTTGACCGCATGAACTTTGAGACTAGCCTGGGCAAGCCGTTTCTGCGCAAAGAGATGGAGCTCAAGATGAAGGCCATCTGCGAGGGCAACACGACGAGGGAAATGGTTCTCCGAGAGAGCATCGCCCAGTATCGGCATGTCTTTATGCAGTCGCAGGAAAAGCTAGGCGTTTTACGTTCGGTAAGTCGAACCTGGAAGCCCTGGTATCACAGATTGTATCTGACCTGCGTCTAGGCATGCCGCGAGTTCGTCTTTGGCCAGTCGGCGAACTAAGCAACACTCATTTGCAGAAGGCTCGTCTTGAAACTGCACATGGATGGCATGTCTTGTCCCAGGTGATGTGGCATGGGATCGAGCTCGGTCATAATGCTCCGGAGAAGGACACTGGACGCTTCTGACTTGATCAAGTCTCAATATCTCGGAGTCGGCGCTGCTCCGGGTCGAGGCCGAGTCGAGACGTCGCAGATGGTACTTGTCTTGTACCTACCTGTGAGTCTACAAAGTGTTCATGAGCTGAAGTCTGCTTTTGCTCATACTCGCATTATTAGATCTCCATCATGGACAGCGGTCACGAAATGCACATGAAAATGGCTTTGCTGAAAGTGGGAGACCAAACCTAGTTGCGGCCGCAATTCGCCCAGCGCAACAGCTGCGAGGCAACCTGGCTTGGGGGAGGGGTCGCCGTATGACACCGACGTCATCCATCCGTCTGAATGGACGCCTTAGCCGCATCGAGGAGGAGCTATTGGCGCTGTTGGCTGCCCGATTCGAGCCGTTGCCGTTTGCTGCGCTGACGCAGGTTCGACGCCGGTCCACTGGCGCTTTCGGACAATGCATTTTTGAAAAAGCGGAGGCTCAAGCCATAGCGTCGCTCGGTGGCTTGGGCGTGGATGGAAACATGACGGCCAGAGTCCGTGCCCGAGCGTTTGCCGCCGTGCTTTGTCTGGCGAACCGAGGTCGCGGACCGGGGCGGATCGGAGGAAGGGCTTCGGGGAAGAAGCTTCCAGAGCACGGGCAGGACTCTCTCGAGGCGATTGGGTTGTATTTAGCCTTTAGCGGAATCATGGGCTGGCGTCAAGACGGCTTCGTCCAAAGCGGCAGCACGGAAGGCCGGCCTGCCCAGCTCGACGAGGGCGAGGTCCAATCAGGATGGGGCGCGGGCAAACGTGCATGCGAACCACTAGAAGCTTGTTGGGCGAAGATCTGGTGGCTGTTTACGAAGCTGGTGGTCATCTTGTGTTAGGCTTAGGCCCGTTCCAAAGACTCGACCTGGGTCCTTGTAAACGCATCTGGACTTGGGCTGTATTGCACTTGCAGGGTATTTGCAGCTATAGGGTGGAGATATCTGGGCGAGTGTCAGCTGGGGCGCATGACGTTCCAGGGTACGTGGGCCACGGTTGCCCGCTGCAGGCCACGCACGATTGGACACTAGTCTTCTTCACCAGCCCGCACGCAGCGGCATGACTAAGATTGCTTGGTTCAAGGCACCGGTGGAAGAGAGGGAGTTTTTACCCCTAAAGAAGAAAGCCGCTATGCTTTCTAGGATGTAGTTTATAAGCTGCAAATTACTCCGTACAGCGGGCTGGGCTCGCCACCCTGGTTCCCGTTTGTTAGCGCTCCGTGCTGTGGGCGACAGTACTCTGCCGGGGTGGGAGAAATTAACCACTCTCCCTTGGCCGGTGTAAACAGCGAACCGGCTTTTATTATTAAGGTGACTGACAGTCGAAGCATCCCCAAGGTCCCCAAGACGTCGAATTTCGCACGGGCTGTCTCGGACCTCTGTCTCTTCGACTTCAAGGCACATACCAAGTCTCGGTCAACGCTGACGCCGAAGCAAAAGGTGCCCAGCGGGCCGTGGAGGAAGAATGTCCGCCAGGGACAGTGAGCGGATCCACCGCTATGACGTCTTGCAGCGACGTGACGTGGGCTCTGCGTCTGCCCGGAAATGGAGGGGGCTTAGATGACGGCGGTCACGATGACAGTATGTGCGCGCACACAAAGAAAATTCCAAAAATCCCCACGAGGAGTTACAAAAGGACGACGCGCCTTCAAAGCACGAGGACCTGGATGGGTGCGAAGCCCGAGAAGCTGCACGTGCACCTGCAAAGCCCGTCGCCCCGAGCTCAAGATCCGAGGTGCGAGGCGGTACCGACAGTGGGTTCAAACGCCGTTGCTTGGAATGGCGGCGAGGTCAAACATCCAAGGCCGTTGATGACTGAGCGAGCGATGTTTCCCGTCAGCTTATCCCGAGCGCGAGTAAGTGTGGCCAAGATGTGGGACATTGTCCCGATGCAACCCCCGCGTCGCCCTTCCCCGCGACCCATCGCGATGCGTTTCGCCTGCCGTCGGTTTCTTGATCTGGCCTGGCCTGATGATGTTGCTTGGCCGACTGACGGGCATCGTGGCTGACGAATACCATCTACCCACTCTGTACGGAGTACACAGCAGGAGCTGTCCCTGTTGCAGCTCGTACCGGTATCGTTGGAGTTATTCAATATTATTGGCTGTTTTTGCTGCGCAAGACAGGTGTGTGTTTCTGCGCAGGCATGACCAAGTCAAGAGAAAGACTGATGAGATAGATTGGACACACGGAAACGAATGGGTGGGATTCCCTTCCATCATTGGCTCGATCGGGTGTCGGTCACAAGATACCAGCGTGGCCCAATCCTTTGTCTCACTGCGCACACGCCCCACCTCCCGCCCCAGAAGACCACACCCTCTCGCCTGCGCCTGTCTCGCCTTGGTGCATGGCAGCTTGCGGATGGTTGACCAAGGGGGAGGCGTAAACGTAGCTCCCGGCTCGCTTCTGTCCCTCCTCGAGGCTTGCGACGAGCCCGTGCCCTACCTTGATTGCTCAGGCCCGCACAGTACTGTAGGTACTTGCGCCGTACATGCCTCCACGAGACACAGAGACGAACACTCTACCCCTTCATGGGAGTTACGACTGTACTGTGCCGGTAGCCTGTAGGCTTAGCCCCAAGTCAGTAAGGTCACCTTACATTACCCGGCCGTCGCCATCTCCTCCTCCTCGTCCCCCTTCTCTCCTCTTTTTCCCTCCTTCAAAGCAAAACCAAGCACGCAAAACAAACCACACGATTCGCATCGAGAATCACCCCGTCACAGTCCCAGTGGATCACGCAGCTCTGCCAGCCCGCCATTATCAGTCGCCCTGTTCCTGACAGCCAGCGACCGCTCGAAGCCGTCCATCATCACCCTTTCCGCGACGGCTGCATCAGGTACGTACCTATCCGGCTTTCGCTTCTGCCCCTGCGGCGTGACTCAACGGGTCCCATCTCGACGGCCCTCTTCCCCATCACCTCGACGCGCTCTTTTGCGCTCAGCGACCCATTCATCGCTGTCTTCATGCTGCTCGAAGACTCGCAAAGGAGAGGCCGGCTCTTGCTGACTCTCTTCCCTCGCAGACTACCTGCTCTGAAGCAAACGCAAACCCGCCTGATAACAATGGCTTCCCTGGCATCGGCTGCTCGTGACATCCCCAAGGCCGCCTCCTCGAACCGAGACAACTTAGCTGTTGTAGCGGATCGGAGCGACTCGGCGACTGTGGCGCATTCTCATACCCTCCCGACTCCCCCAAACTCGATATCCCCGGCTTTGCCTGCCCACGGCCTCAAGGCTCAGCTCCAAAAGGCTAATCTCGATCCCGTCGACTCCGACTTGGACCTCCACGACAATGCCTCGCCCCGTAGCAGGTTATCGTCCCCCGCCGCCCACGAGGCCTCGGGCGCCATCACTAGCGCCATGCTCGCCAAGTACCACCTTCCGGACATCTTACTCAACCACGGTCCTCTGGCCATCAGGCACATCATGGGCTACCTGACGACGTCGGTTCCGGGCTTTTCCGGCATTCCGCCCACAAAGGCGCGCAGAGTCGTGGTCGGGGCTTTGGAGGGGCGAGGCGGAGGCGAGAGAGGGGGGTTGCACGGGGACGTGGACTTTGAGAAGGTGGGATGGGGTCGCTGGAACGCTCGTCGCGACCGTCGACGCACTCCGCCGGCCTCATCCGGTGCGGCCATTCCCATCTCCAGGATTGGCACGCGAAGCCAGGAGAGAGCCCGGGCAAACGTCTCCGGGTCCGTCGGGGAAGAGTCGGTTCATTTCTCCCACGACGATCAAGACATTCACTTGTTGGAGACGGAGGCCGACAAGATGTCCATGGACGGTTCCGCCTCGGCCTCGTGCTCGGAGGCTCCCGACGACGACGTTGCCATGAACGACGATCCCGAGGATGCCACCGACGACGAGGACTGGGCGGCCATGGGTGCCGCGGCTCTCAGGGCCGAGTCGTACCCCAACATGGCTGTTGCCCAGTCTAGCGCCAATCTTCGACCCGACTTTCTTCCCGGGGGGCTGCGTTCCTTTTCCGCGACCTCCGGCATGGCGCGTCCGCCGCTCCAGCCGGCGAACCTTGACCTGGTGGCTCTGGCGGCCGCGTCTGATGCCCAGGAGCGCGAGGCTGTCGAAGCTCTTCTACGACTCGGATCTGTATAGTATTGACTGCATGCAAGGCGTTTTGGTGCACTCGGGCTTTTACCCCACCCTTTGTTTCTGGCTGCGGGATATTCGATTTGAGCGACGGGCCCGTTGGCTGTGCCACGGAATACGCGTTTCGACACACGACGATCGAGGCGGCGACCTCTGCAACACACCACTTACGCTTACGACGACACGTTTCTCTTTCTTTTGCAAATATGGGGGCTTTTCTTGCTGGGCCTTGCCCGAACCTCGTGGCTCATTGAACGGCTCGTGACCGCAGTCATCCAATTTAACTGGCTGGAAATCGGCGCCACGGAAGCTAACTTGGCCAACACCATGCCTGGCCGTATGGACTGGACCGTGCGATTTCCGACTTTCGACTGCTTACTGGCTGCTTTGCTTGATGGCGATAATTGATGCCAAGTCGGCATCTCGGGGCAACGCCGTGCTGGAATCGCTCGCTGCCTCTTTCCATGGGGCAGTATACCCTCGATGGGGATTTCGGCCAATTTCTCTTCTACGCTTCGACCATTGCATCTTGCTATTTTGCAATTAGGCTTGTACCCATCTAATTAACGGGCTTTTGGCGCACGGTTCACCATTCAACAATGCTGGTGAAGCCGATATATTGCTCGAACAACCCCATCGCTCGGCAAAGCCGAGGATGGAACCTGAGCTATGGAGCGCCTGCCCTTGGCGTCTTGCATTATTTGTCCTCGTCCAACATGAGGATCTGACGAATCTTATCGGAGGAAATTCGAACATACTTTTTTTTATAGAGATGGGAGGGGTAATGACGGCTTTATCATTATCTGCGTGGGAGAAGCACGGCGCTACCAAGATGCAGAATTGAGAGGGATGAGGCAGGGGCATGTGAAGGGACATGCAACGGCCACTTGACGGTGTCGAAAATATCAGCCAGGGGAGGAGACAGGTTGAGAAAAAAAGGGAAAAAAATAGGAAGGGCGGCTAGCTCGAGCGAACGACAGCCACGATCGCAGTCGACGATTGAGGCTCAGCACTGCTGAAATGGAACTCCTGATGCAGCCCCTCCCACAATTGTTTCCCGGGTCGGTCTTGTGAGATGATTGTGGGTGGCGCGATGTTGGTCGTGAATGAGGAGCCGCCATGGTCCTGCGAGTGCAGACTGACTTTTGATATGGCGGTTTCGCGTGCTCGCCCAAGGCTGAGCATGTCTGAACGCATGTACGGAAGGGCTTGCTCCAGCCTTTATGAGAGAGGGAACGATCGTCAACCTCTTGTCCGCAGACTGCAACGTAGGCACAGCTCGTGGCGACTCTTGATGGGTCTTGCAGCCGCCGCCTTGGGCTCTCTTTCGAGGACTGCTAATGCAGGACGTCTGAGGAAGGGCAGCCAAGTCGGGGCCGAAACCGGCTGTCAAGTTGTCCGGTGCACGGGGTATGTATGTTGTGCAAGGTGGGAAAAGGCCGGACGAGCACCTGACGTACTGATGCAGACGATGCAAGCATGCGGGTAGGTGGATTATATGACCGAGGCACCAGAGGCTGTACCACCGGACCGGCCCAAGCCATTGCCGTTTTCCCACGGCGGGTTGGAGATGGGAGAGGGAGGAAATGCAGTGTCATGTTGGCATGTCCTCGTGAGCGTGCGGCTTCAAGGATGCAATTGGGGGGAACGGAATCTGGGGGGCGGCTAAGTCGGCACGGGGGAGGGGGGATGACGAGGCGAGAGGGAGAGAGAGACGCCACGATGGGGGTTGGGAGTGATGTGAGCTACGTGTTGGATGGCGCTTTTGGTCGTGGCGGACGTTGTGCCAAACAGAGGGATTACTGATCTGATATTAAGGAGAGGCAGATGAGGACTCGGGAGTCATGCGCCTTCCCCGGAGGAGAACGGGGGATGCGTATGCCCGTGTGGATGGATGGCTGGACGGATGGAGGGCGATGGAGGGCGATGGAGGGCGATGGAGGGCGATGGAGGGCGATGGAGGGCGACGGGCGGGTTGGCGGGTTGAGATATGGGCGGCAGAGGCGCAAGGGACGGCATCGGTGGCACGCGAGGGGGCTGTCGGCACGGGTGAAGAGGAAGCCGGTTGGCAGATGAATTACAGATGGATGCCGAGACGGCATGGCGATCTGCCATATGTACATGGAGCGTGCAATTCCGTACGTGGACAGCGGGCAATGGCAGGCATGGGAGGTGGCAAATACAGATGGGCAAGGCACATGGACGTGCAGCTGTTCATCTCACAATGGCACGATGGATCTGGAAGGCTGCTCTGGAAGGGCTGCTTTGTTTGGATGTCCTTCCTTTCCTTTCAGGACAAGTAATTATATGATGTCGGCATGCAAGGCCAAGGGAAGCGGAAATGGCAGGCGGAAAAGGCCCCCTTCTCAGTGCTTTGCTGCGGCAGGCAGGGCAGGCCGCTGACTAAAGGCCCCAAGCAAACAGAAAGACCAAGAAAAGACAGGTCCTGCCTGTATTAATAGCGCGTTGCAAAGCGCCGACGCCTCTGTCGGATGAATGGGCTGCTGCGCCTCGTGTCCCGCTTGGCTCTTGCGTGTCTGTCTTTCTGTCTTTCTGTCTTTCTGTCTTGGGCGATGCATGCTTGCCTCACGCTTGCATTACGCTTGCATTAACGCCTGCATTACAGCACGGGCATCGGCTCTTTCAGCAGCAGCAGCAGTTGGAGCGCGGGAAACGTCGCGCCGAATGGCTTGCATGTTTTAGTTACGGTTCGGATTAGCCTCGTGAGCCAAGACGCTCCCTCTCTTGGCTCAATGCAGCCAATGCCGTCCGTGTTTGGTGGCTGCTCCCGACGGAGGAGAAACGTGGGCACTGACTTGACTTGGGTTGAGTTTGCTTGGCCTGCACCTGAGGGGGATTGACGGCGGGCTCCCTCGTATCGTCCTTGTAACTTGATACAGTATTGGCCAGTCTCGGCACATGTACCGGGACTGCGTACAGATACCTATACCTACCCTACCTAGATACCTAAGGTAGCTAGATACCCTTCGAAAAGGTTGCCTGCCACGTTTGCGGCTCCTGTTCGCGAAGCCTGCAGGCTGCCGACCCCGTGCCGCCGGTTGCTTTTCCCTGCAACGGGCCGCCCACCACCACACTGTCGACACTGCAGTACAACGAGGACTGCGCAGAGCGTCATGAACCGGTGAATCCGTCTCCATCCACTGCCGTTTTCTGTAAAGGCCCCCGCCACAACTCACAAAGACGCCCAGCCAGCCCAGTCTTTTCACCACCGGCAGTGGCAAGGAGACGTGTCGGGGTCCCGTGTGTCCCGAGGGCGTCGTATGATGCGAGTCGGGCGCGTCCAGCCGGCTGGGCGGAGGCGAGCGACGACGCCTGCCCAAGGCAGAAAGCTTGATTCCCGGCCAAGAAGAACACGTGCCAAGTCGACGAGCACGTTCAGGGTTCCCGGAGGGCGCGTGTCGTTTGTGCCCTTGTTCATGCAAGGGCAGCGAGGCCGTCGGTATTTCGCTCGGCTTCGTCTGTGCTACCCACAGTACAGTACATCAGCAGAGTTGTAACGTAGGTGAGGGCGGTGGGTGGTGGTATCCGAGGTCGGGTGATTGATTTGGATGGATGGCGATGGCAGTTCTCTCTCACCCTCTCTCTCCCTCTCTCTCCCTCTCTCTCCCTCTCTCTCCCTCTCTCCCCCTCTCTCCCCTCTCTCTCCCTCTCTCTCCCTTCTCTCCCTCTCTCGCCCTGTCATGCCCTCGGGAGCACGAATGCGACTTTGCAAGGGGGAGCGGGCAAACCTCGTGTTGACAGACAGAACCCACCATGGACGGCTAACCCCGATCCAAGTTGCCACTTTACTGTGCAGTGAGTTACTGAGTTGCATGCTTTGATCTAATCTCTCGCTCCGTCTGTCTCTGTCGCTGCACATGTACGGCTGACTCGCGCAGAATACAGGCAAAAAGCAGACTACACGTGCAGCGCACCCGGTGCACTGAGGTAGTAGTAGGTAGGGGGGAAGAAGGGGGGGCGTGGTGCCTGGGGCGGTTCCGAGCACGCACATGAATACGCCGGAGAGGCCGGCCAGGACAAGGCATTGTGAGGCTAAATTACACGCACATACCAGAACAAGCATTGACGGCGAGCGTTTCTGTTAGTCACAGCATCTCTAGCGCATCCGCCCAATTTTGTGCAGGTGCCGGAGGCATGTATTCCGTACAGTGCAGACAGAACTGAGCCGGTACGTACATGCGTGCAACGGGCTGCCGCACCTCGGTCCGTTGGGGAAAATCAACCTTCGCCGGCGTTGCATCATGCTGCGTCGCTTGTAAAACGCTTGACGCACACAGCGAGGGCGCCCCGGCCAATCAACGGCCGGCCACACGCCAAGCGCCCAGACCTCGCCAAGCCCTTGGCGCCTTGGCACGAGCCAGCTCCGCCGTCGCCCTCCGTGTCGCTGCGTTAGTGCGAAACACCTACCTCGCCCGCGCCCCCGCCTGCGCCCAGGTCGCTTCCATCGCCGCTACATGGCCGGCGGTGCCAAGACGTGCCAAGACGTGCCAAGCAATTCCGCTCGCCCTTCCTCTTTTTTTGCCCAGCTTCTTGTACGAGTGTAAAGGGAGCAACTGCCCCCCCGGATCCTCCTTCCTCGTTCTTTGTAAAGGCCCTCATTCCCCTTCCCACCCCCAATCGTTTGCCCAGCACGTTTGCCCAGCACGTTTCCCCCTTTCCCGAATCATCCATCTTGTCGGCTTTGTTGCGGCAGGAGCCAACGCTGCAGCGACGGCGACTTCACACCTCGTTCTTGGTCAACGGCCCAACGTCCCCGCTAAGCGACCACCTCGTCGTCTGTCTCGGGAGAGCCGCGCCTCGGCCCATCCAATACTCCGTCATGACATCGCAGCTGCACGACGCCGCCCAGGCGTCATCGGCCTCGAGCAACGACTCCAAGGCCAATACGCCTGCTCCCTCCAGCGCCACCTCGACGTCTTCCCAGCACAACATTGCTTCCCCCGAGGACAACCTGACGTGCCGCTGGAATGCCTGCAACCAAAAATTTGGCAGCCCAGAGATGCTCTATGTCGGTTGCTCTCCCGCTACTCGTTGCCGCCCAGAAACTGACGTCCTCCAGGAGCACATCTGTGAGCGTCACGTGGGTCGCAAGAGCACAAACAACTTGAACCTCACTTGCCAGTGGAACGCCTGCCGCACAACCACGGTCAAGCGTGACCACATCACCTCGCACATCCGCGTCCATGTGCCCCTCAAGCCGCACAAGTGCGAGTTTTGCGGAAAGAGCTTCAAGCGGCCCCAGGACCTGAAGAAGCACGTTAAGGTGAGGCTGTCACTTGACCGACTTGATATGTGCACCGCGTCTGACATGTCCTTGCCCCAGACCCATGCAGACGACTCGGTCCTGGTCCGCCCGGGCCAAGACCACCAGGCAGGCCTCAACTACCGAACACAAGCTGTCAAAGGTGAGCTGCCCTCTGCTTGCACCATCATTCCGGCGACGGGAAACGCTTTCTCGGAGAAACTCATTCTAACGCCCCCCGTAGGCCCCAGCTACTATGACCACAACGGCCAGATGCGAGGTGGCGTAGGCGCCTTCTCCCACCCTCCGGGCCACAACGGAGGCTACTACGCGCCCCAGCCGTCTACCAACTACGCCCTCTATTTTAACCAGACGCCCCTGGGCCCCCCCCGCAGCGAGCACGTCGGCTATGGCGCTGCCGCCGGCTACGACCGCAAACGCGCCTATGACCACCGGGCCTACGACGCCATTGACGACTTCTTTGGCAACGCCAAGCGTCGCCAAGTCGACCCCACGTCGTACGCCCAGATTGGCCGCTCCCTGCTTCCGCTCCACAACTCGCTCTCCATCTCCCACGGTCACATGGCGGGCGCCGAGCAGTACATGCCTCAGCCGCAGCCCGGCCCGGCCCCGGCCGCCATGGTCCACCCGGGCCCGGGCCCGACGACGAACCCGCTGACGCAGCAGTACTACCTGCCTCACACCATGCACAACGCCCGCACGCAAAAGGACCTCATCCAGCTCGACAACCTCTTGGGCCAGATGCAGGACACCATCTACGACAACGCCAACCACGCCACGGCCGGCGTCCACATCCACAGCGGCCCCGAGGGCAACCTCGGTGGCTTCCGTCACAGTCCGTCCCCGACGGTCGTCCAGCGCTCGCCCGGCGGAATGCCGGTGCCGGCCGACGGATACCACCACTCCGTCTCCGCCGCTAGCATGGCATCGCCCTTGACGGCCATCTCCTCGACAGGAACGCCTGCCGTGACTCCGCCGTCGAGCACCATGTCGTACACCTCGGGCCACTCTCCCAGCCCGTCGGCGTCGGGCCTGTCGCCGCAGTCGCGCCATAGCTCGACGGCGTCCGGAGTCATGTACCCGACACTGCCCACAACGCTGCCCACGGTGGCGCAGGGCTTTGGGCAGTCGACGACGGCGACGCTGGGACCCAGCTTCGAGAGCAACGAGCGTCGGCGCTACTCTGGCGGCATGCTGCAGAGGGCGCGAGGCATGCCGCCTCCCCGGCCCGCCGAGGAGAGCGGCCGGGTGACGCCCAAGGCAGGTGACTCGGCGCTCTCGGTCGGGTCTCCGTCGTCGGAGTCGGACAGCGAGTCCATCAAGGAGCGCGAGGAGCAGTACGACCGCTGGCTCGAGAACATGCGTGTCATCGAATCGTTGCGCGAGTACGTGCGCGGCCGGCTGGAGCGTAAGGAGTTTGTCGACGAGGCAGAAAGGGCCAAGGCAGAACAGGCGGACAAGGACAAGGCGGCGGTGGGGGAGGCGATGGACGTGGACGTCAAGAGCCCCAAGAGCCCTGTCAAGCAGGTGCTTGGGTCGAGAGAAGGGGCCTTGTCGCTGTATCCGGTGCTACCCGTGCCGGGCTCATGATGTGGCCGTGTTGGGCGTACGTACCGTTTGTGCTCTAAAGGGCTTGGCCAATTTCAGGCCGACTGTGCCCGGGATTGGATGATGAACTGACTTGTGTCGAATGTTTGGTCATGATTTGTTGCAGTGGAATGCCAAGGCGTTCGGGGCTTTTTCGACAAGGGGGTTTATGTGCGTTGCAATGCCGATGGTGGAGGCGCTCGGGGTGAGAGGAGGAAAAGAAATGGCACGGAGCTGCAACGGTGCATTACATAATAATGATGAGGCCTAGGATTGTGTCAAAATCCAGAGGGATTCCATGTTGGACACCAACGGCATCGTCGATTGGCGAAGCTGCAGAGCCTAGGGCAAAAGGGCGCGGTGCATTTTCGTGTCGGATGGAAGAAGGCTGCATGCCACTGGACGCCAAAGGAACTATTGGGGCGAAGGGTCCGGGATGGAACAATGCCGGGAATAGAGTGAGGGTGGCGAAGGACTCTTGTCATGATGTTTATGGTAGCGTACAGTAGTTAGTTGGCAGCGGTCAAGGACGGGTGCAGTCCATGGATGGCGTGGCATCCCAGGCTTTGCGTCGTCGGGATTGGCAGCAGAAGAACGGGAGCTGAGTTCTAAAAATGGGCTCCAGACCAAGACATCAAGGTACTGGATGTACGCACAGCGTATGGATGACGGGCATGTAGACAAGCAGGGTAATATAAATAAAGGCGGCTTCAAAGGGACCAAGCATGTGGTGATGGTGGTTGGTGGACGGGCTGCCCAACTAGCTAATAAGCCGGTCTCGGCTGCAGATGGCGCCGTGGAGGGCTGTGGGGGAGGAAGAGAGAGGCTGAGATGGATCGGATCGACAGGGTTCAAAGATGAAAAACATGTCAGCCCAGAAAAGGATGGGAAAAAGAAAGGAAAAAAAGGTCCCGGGCAGGATGCAGCGGGAGGGAGTCGACGGGCCGGGGTGGGGGAGTCAAGGGGGTGTGTGAATGGAGGCATCGGATGTGGTGGGTGGCGTGTGGTGTGTGCCTGGCCAGGAAGAGAATTAATCACCTAACCCTCACCATCTGATGGAAATGAAATTTCTTCAACATGGTGGTCTGGGAGAGGTTCGGCGGCGACGAGGGGAGGAGGCGGTGCATGACATCAATGTGATGCGACGCCGACGGCGGGGGGGCACGGCGGGGAGCACGGCGGGAACGCGGGACCGGCCCACGATTAGTTTGATGCTCGACGACGACGACGACGACGCCACGCCGCCAACGCGCCTCTCCATCCATCCATGCAAGGCTGGTTTGTGCCGCTGCTAGCCAGGGGAATCTGGACCCGGGGGGAAGGTCTGTTGGCTCGGTCGGACCAAGGTTCCCGGCAGCAAGTACCAAGGCAATGGGGCCTTGAATCGACGGGCGGATGAAAAGCCAACGGACGCAGGCGGCCGGAACAGCCGGGCAGCGGGCCTGGACCCCCCCATGTGTGGCCCTACATGGATGGACCTGCGGGTTGCAACGAACCTATGCATGCGGCTGCGGTCTTTTTTTTTCTTTCTTCTCCGTCTCTCTTGGCTGTTTCTTTTCTTTTTTGCTTGGCTATCGTTTTGTCCGTGCTTCTCGGCCGGGCCTCTTCCTCCTCCCGCGCGTGGTGGGTGGGTGTGAGTTTGTGCGTCGAGGGCGAGGCCATGCGAGAAGCTTTGGTGTAACGAGGTTCTGCGTGTGTGTGGTATGTAGGTCTGGGCTGCCGAGAGGACCTTGGTGTGGTGGCCCCTTTTCCCTTGCTCTCGCGCTCTCGGGTCGTCGGGCTCTTGGTTGGTGAACTTTTGTTTGCTCCGAGGCTGCTCCTCCGTCGCCCTTGACGCGGCCGCTCTTGCATACATACCTGCTCACTCTTGCGCCTCGCACCCCCTTGCTCTCTCTTGGCCTTTTTTTTCCAGCTCCTACACTCACACCACCCCGGGCCCTTCCCGCTTGGGCTTACAAAGTAACTTGGTTAGCTTTCAGAGGCGCTCAGATCATAAAAAGGGCACGGCTGTCCTCTGGTTTTCTTCATTCCAACATCATCATCATCATCATCATCATCATCAGCAACAGCAACAAGTCTCCAACCAACTCAGTCTTTACAAACACACAAACACACACACACACACACTCACACACACACACCCTTCACAATGCTCTTCTCCGCCATCCTCTCCACGGGCATCGCCCTCCTCGGCGCCACCACCGCCGCCGCGCTCCCCGCCGGCCCGTCGACGGACAACGCGTGCTGCTGCTGTGACGTCAGCCGCGAGGCCATTGCCTGCACCCACACCATCAGCAAGGCCGACTGCTTCTGCACCGCCGTCGTGTGCCCCAAGAACGCACCCATCATCATTGACGACTAAAAGGGCCGTCTGTCGTCTGTCGTTCAAGTCGCCGGGGCGTGGTGTGTGGGCCAACCGGGCCTCGGATCGGAATCTCCTCCGATGAGCCCCACAAGCCGGGGGGGGGGGGACCCGCCTGTTGAACTTATTCCCCCGCTACGCACGCCTCTCTCTTTGACAACTTGCGGCGGTCTCGACACTGGCAAGAACAACGCTTTCCTTGTATAAACGAGAAAGGGGGGTTATGGTTATATTGGGCTGGCCTGGCAGGCAAGGTTTAAAAAATGGCAGAAAGGGCAAAGACAAAAGTTTTGGAAGCAAGGAAGAATACTTGCTTGCTTGGGGTTACGCATGTAATGAGACAGACGCCTATACCTGGTTCCTTAATATCCTTTCTCTCTCGCTGATCCTTTATCTCTCACTGTGATGTATTAGTGACGCGTACGAGTGATGGTGCCTGTTTCAGTGAGATGCACGTCCCCGTGATTATAGTGCTTGTTTATACAATTGGGCTGGGCGTCTTTACATGTTTTACATGAAGCATGTGCAAGTCGAAAGGTGGTTATGCATCGGGGCTCAACGGCCGTTCATCTTGGACATGTTTGCGGTCGACGCCAAGAGTCACGCAAGCACGATGGCTTGGCGTGCGGAACGTTGTTCGATGTCCCAGCTATCGAAAAAGGGGTGGCGACTGGATGAGGCTCTCCATCCATGTAGTCACTCGCCAAGTGGACGAGCGGGAAAAACATGAAGATTGGGGAATGATGAAGAGTAGTGTGTAACTCTGCAAGCAAAGACCAAGCATGTCAACTCAATCGCCGCATGACGAGGATGCGGAGATGTCTTGGCCGTCCTAGGTGTTCGAACGCCTCATGCCCCTGTCAGGCTTTGGCTGGGTGGTTGAAGCAGCGAGGATCGGAGCGGAGACGGGAAGCCGTTTCACGGCCGGGAAACCTACGGCTAGTTGGCGCCATCGTCGCACCGAGCCCGGTATCACTAGTTATTAGGTATTTACATTGAAGAAAGAGGGTGTAGATTGCGCTGTCCTGCCTAAAAGAGGGAGTCCGTGGGCATGACTATATATATATATATATATACGAAGTATAAGGGGGAATAGGTTTCCCTACTAATCCGGTAGCTTACGGTTACCCGGATCTATTAAGTAACTTCCTTAGCATCCCTTAGGTTAACTACCGTATTTAGTACCTCTAGATATAGCAATAGTATTATCTTTGCTTCTAAGGGTAAAGGGCACGCCTATTAGTATATATAGGTATAAGCTTAACCTTTAATAGCTATATATTAGTTTATAGCTTATTAAGACCCTTATTAAGTCTTAAAGACCTTTATTAAGTTATAATATACCCCTTTAAGCGTTATAGACTATTATAAAGACTATAATACTTATTTATTATATTATTAATATATTATAAGTACTATTAATACAAATAAATTTAAAACTAAAGCTATTTATAGTTATTAAAACTTTATAAAAACTTTAGCTATATTTAAAGCTTATAATAATATTATAATAAGACTAGTTTTAATAGCTAGTAATAGACTTATAAGTAAGCTTATTAGTAAGGCGCCTAATATATATAAAATATAAGATAGAGCGCTCTAAACCCGCTATAATAGTAACCTTCTTATAGGGAGGGGGCTTAAAAGGAGGCGAGCCGCTACTACCTAAGCTAGCTTCTTAGTTAAATATTATAAAGTAATAGTAAGCGATTTAAGTATAGTATTAGAGAGATTTAAGGAGATAAAAATAAGGTAGGTAAAAATCGGAGCCTATAAAAGAGATAACCGATAGAGAGGTAAGAGGAGGTAGGAACGAAACTAAGGAGGGAGGGCAGGTATATATATATACGAGCTAGGGGCGCGTAATTAATAACTACACGATAGACGGTATATATAGGCCGCTACGCCCCCGATTA
Organism: Hirsutella rhossiliensis; assembly: GCF_020360975.1. Classification (NCBI taxonomy): domain Eukaryota; kingdom Fungi; phylum Ascomycota; class Sordariomycetes; order Hypocreales; family Ophiocordycipitaceae; genus Hirsutella; species Hirsutella rhossiliensis. The sequence continues at coordinate 6,233,530 of NW_025408669.1, forward strand.
AGAAGTCGCGCGGCCGGATAGGAACCGATTTTCGATTAGCGGAGCCGGCCGACCGAATTTTAATTAGCCGGCCCTACCTAGGAGCGACCTATACTAGCGCCCGGCCCGGCAACCGGATATTACTTGCCCTACTAACTAATAGACCGATAGGCTAACGCGGCTATAGCTATATAGTAGCAACGCGGGAGCTATAGTTAATAAAGGCGCCCGCGAGTTAGCTCTTAGAGAGAGACTACTACCTATAACCCTAGGCCTAGGCTAGCGAGCCTAGGCCGCGGCCGCTTAAGATAAAAGCAGCTATAGCCTAAGAGGGCCTATACTAATAAGTAAATACGTAGGAGAAGCTTATAGTAGCTAGCGTAAATTTCTTATATACTACTACTAAGACCTTATTTAAGGTAGGCTTATATTAAAAGAGGGAAGGGTTTTCCTTTTAGTACTTTAGTTTTTCTCTCTTATTTAATATCGAAGTTTTAGATACCTTTAGCTAGGTCCTTAGTATAATCTTAATAATAATAATAATATAATAAGTAAATATAATAGCCCTTTTAAAACAATACTATATTAAGAAGAAAGTACCTTTTATAATATAATAGTTAAGCTAATAACTATTAATTAAGATTATACTAGTAACTTAACTAAAGGTATTTAAAACTTTAGTATTAAATAAAAAGGAAAAACTAAAGTACTTAAAGGAAAACCCTTCTTTCTTTTATAGCTAGTCCGCCCTTATATAAGGTCGCGGTTATAATATATAAGAAACTAATACTAGCTATCTTAGGTATTTATTATAAGCTATACTTATAGAGGGCTAAGGCTATACTATAGCGATCGTATTAAAGTTAAGCTAAAGTAGACCTATATATAAGTAGAGCTCGACCTAAACTTAGGCTAAATAGTACTTAAATATAGGTCGAGCTAAGGACTAAGGAAAATAGATAATTAGCGCGACTAAGATATAGTTTTCCTTCTTTCTCCTTAGCTTTAAATAAATAACTATTCGGCCCTATACTACTATACTAAGTATATACTAGTACTTAATATATTTAAAGTTCCTTTTAAATAAGGCTATAAAGCTTAAAAAGAGATTAAACTTAAAGGATATAATATATATATCTTAATAACTTAGAGGGGGGAGAATAAGCCTATAAATAGCTAGGAGTAGTAATAGGAGGGCCTAACGCCCGGCTAATAATAAAGTAAGCGATACTTTTACTATAAGTAAGAAAGGTAGAGATAAGGTATTAAGTAATATAAAGCTAACTATAAATATAAGAACTAATTAACTAGATTAAAAGGATATATTAAAAGATAAATAAACTAATAAGGATATATATATAAAAAGGGGCTAGTAATAAGATAAGTAGGTTAATACTACTTTTAAGAGTAATAGGGGGGGTAATAACGCTAATAATTAAGAGTATTACTATTTATATAGATAAAAGTCTTTATTTATATAAACGATCTACTTTTTCTACGCGTACCCCGCTTACTTAGGCCCTGCTACTTAATTTAGCTATACTAATATAGTAAAGAAGGGAGCCACGCTAAGTATAGCGTAAAGCCTTACTAAGGGAGAAATCTACCCTTCCTACCTATATCGTAAAGTAAAGCTATTCGCGATAGACCTATAATTTATCCTTAACGAGCTTACTAAAGAGCCTATTAAAGAGCCTATTAAATAGCCTACTAAATAGCCTATTAAAGAGCCTACTAAAGAGCTTATCGGGCTACTAATTCTACCTCTACCGCCCTCGCTAACCTTTAACTCCTTTAACGAGCTCTATAACTTCTTTTAGAGCTTTTATTATAGTTATAGTATAGCTATTATTAAGAGCTCTAGCTTATATAAGCATAAGATTAATAGGTAGGTCTTACCTATATATATTATATTTATTTATAATTATAGCCTTTAACGAGCTTTATTAAGTAGCGGCCTTTATAAAGCTTCCTTATAAAAGCTTAACTACCCTATTAAGATTATTATATCTATAATAAAGAGATCCTATTAAAAGTAGACTTTTCGTATTAATAATAGTTAATATAACTATAGGTAATTAATCGACCTTTTAGCTTATAATATCTATAGCCGCTAAACCTAAGTATAGTAAGAGCTTAAGAGAACCCTTTTTAAGTATTATACCCTCCTAGCTCGCGAGATAGCCTCGATTATTAAGGACTCTATTAAAGAGAGCTTCTTTTACTAGCGAGATATATATAATAACTATTAAAAGATCTATACCGCGGCCCTTAGTAGTAAGACTATAACCTAGGCTTTTATTAATTACCTTTAACGTAGCGGCCTTAAGTATATAGTTAAATTTAGCGACGGTAATAATAAGTAAAAGGTTAAGGCTATCTTTTAAATATACCCTTAGTATAAGTATATATAGAAGCGCTTTCTAGAAGTCTTAGGACTTAATAATATATATAAAATAAACCGGTTAAAATATATCTTTTTTAAGCTATTAAAGTTACTAATTAACGGTTTATAGCTAACTTCGCTTTTAGCTTTATTAATATAGAGAAGGAGGAAGGGTTTTAATAGCTTTATAAACGCTTTAATAAGCTTTACCTTAAAGTTAGGGTCCTAGCGCCTTTATAGTTATTATAGATAAGGAAAAAGCCCTTAAAAACATACTCTTATACGTTTTCCTTTTATTATAGTAATAACTTTATATTTACTATATTAACGCTAATATTAACGCGAAAATTAAGTTATATTAAAAGGAGCTTAATAGCGTTAACGATAATAATAATAATAATAATAATAAAGCTAGTAGCGTTAATAGCGCTAACGATCTTATTAATATCTTCCTTAGTAAAGTCGCTATATAAAAAGAAGCTAAAGATAAGGTCTTAAGCGTATAACCTATATAACTTAAAGACTATAGCTATAAGGGGATATTTACTACTTAGAAGGCTATTATCTACTCCTTAACTAAGGTAGGCTTTTAGTTAGCTTAGCGGGCGCTTAATTATAAGTATAGATAATACTAAGGCTATATTTCTTATAAAGAGAGATATAAGAAGTATATATAAAATGCACGAAGGTAAAATTAAAAGTAAGAGGTTAGATAAGTAAGGGAAAGAGATTTTATTCTTATAGGGGCAGTAATAAAGGTAGGGGAGTAATTATTATATTGCCTTAATTCTCCTTCTTTCCTCTATCTAACGCCCCTTTTTATACCCGTCTAGCATCTTAATTAATAAAGAAGATCCTACTTAAAGAAGCTACTAATATCCTTTTAACTACTAAGCTTTTTACTAGGTTTTCCCCTCCTTTTTAGCCGTTGCTAATATATCCGTCTTATCTCTCGCTACCTTTATAGGAAGCTATCGCTACTTCTGCTTCCCCTTATGCCCCTACCCTCCTTTTTACACCTCTTTTTAGCTCCTTTTTCCTTCTTCTATACCGGGTGTTTTTTAGCTTCCTAGGTCCCTTATACTAAGGGATATCTCCGAGAACTACGAAATTAGGCTACGCTTCGCGACACACCCCCTTAGCTATAGCCTGCCCTTATAGAAAGGGTAAAGCTAAATACCTAGGCCGGTAAGCGTATAGAGGAGGTCTTAGTCTATACTTATCTCCTACTCGAGAAATCCGGGTTTTAGCCCTAGGCTCTTTTAGACCTACTTTAGGAAAAGGGGCCTAAGGAGGGAATTAAGTCCTATAAGAAAGGGGGGCTTCTCTAAGGATAAGTCCCTAAAAAGAGGGCCTTTAAGAAGAATAAGTCCTAATTAAGCTAGGGGCCCTCCTTTAGGATAAGTCCTAATTCCTCTCTTTAGCTATAGACGTCTCCTTCCTCCTATATACTATTAGCTCCTCTCGTAGACTCTTAAGGCGGGCTTTTAAAGATAGCTTCTCTCGAACGTCTTCTAGCTTAATTTACTAAAAAAAGATAGCTAGCTTCTACTTTAGTAGGGGCTTTATAAGACCGTCGGCTTTTATCGATACCGTTAGAACCTAATAAATAAAAATAAGTCCCCTTTAGACCTCTTAGCGTAATTAATACTAATAGATATCGATATACTATAGCTAGGTCGATAACTTACTATTTTCTATAAGAATTCGTATAGTCTATATATTATTGCATTTTATAGCTAATAGGGTCGGAATTTATAGTTATAACGATATTAGTAGCTAGCTAAGGAAAATCGCTTCTTTTAACGCTTTTAAAAGAGCTAGTAGCTCTGCCTTTATACTAGAAGTCGTAATAGTAGCTTACTTCGAAGCTCTCTAAGTAATAGTTCCTTTAAAAAGGGATATAATATACCCCTATAAGCTCTTTCTATCTAAGGAATTATCTATAAAAGACGAATCGCTTAAATAAAGGAAGATTTCGGCAGCTAGTTTCTTCCTTTCCTACCCTCCTAGGCGTAAACTATATAATCTCGTTAAATAGAGATAAAGTATAGCTCTGTCTACTACTTCTTAATACCTAGGGCTAGGATTCTAGTTATGCCTAGCTAGCTAGGAGACTATAAAAGAGATATCCGGTCTAGTAGAAATAGCTAAAAAAAGCAAGGAGCCTACCTTCTATTAATATTAGTGTTTCTCTTACTCCCTAGCTTAAATAGACGGATTAGGCAAAAGCTCTTTATTTAATATAGGCGTAGAGGGAAGCTTCTTATCGAGGGAATTAAGGAGGAATTTATAAGCGACCTTATCGATATAAGCGTCCTAGGTAAGCTAGATAGTCCGTTAGGACCTATTCTAAAAGATTCGTATCCCTAGGAACTACTTTAGCTCCCCTAGCCTAGTTATCTTATACCTTTATTATAGGCCTTATATAGCCTCCCTAGTAGTAGCTTCTTCCTCTTTTAAGTAGGCTTAGATAATATCGTTAATATAAAAGAAGACTATGATTTTACCCTTCTATATTATACACGGTTCCTAAGGGACTTTCGTTAAGCTTAGGGCTTTAAGGGAACCTATTAAATACTATTACTAAAGAAGGGGTAATCTTTATAGTCTATATAGAGCTTTCCTAAGCTATAGAACCTTTCCTAGTTATTAGAAACTAAGAGGAAGTCGTATATAGATAACTTCTTCTTCCTTAAGTAGGTAGTTAATAAAGGCGTTAACTATATCTATCTATTTAAGCTCGAAGTTAAATTCTACTACTATAGCTATAAGGGTCCGAAAAGATATCCTTACTAAGGTAGTTGCCTTAGTAGGTAGATCCCCCTTTTCCTATTAATTCCTATAGATAACTAGCTAGGCCTTATACTTTTAAAGGAAGCTATATTTATTAGTTTTATAGATAAAGACCTACTTATAGCTAAGGACCTATTTTCCTCTTACCTTTTCTTTAAGGACCTCTTTAAAAGACCCTATCTCTTTATATAAAGCTAGGTAGTCTTTCTAGGCCTAGAAAAACTAGTCTTTAAAGGGGTGTTTTTCTAGCTACTTTTAGTTTACTAGTAGGTCTAGGAGGTCTCTTTTATATACCTTCCTTACTAATAGTAGCTTAAAAAGCTAGCCTACTATAAACGCTCTATAAGAACCGTCTTTTATTAGCATTAAATAAAAGTCGGAAAAACGATTAAAATAAGGGAGAGGTTAGTCTTCTTTTATATCGGTATAACGACCGGTGTTATTCCTAAGGGATAAACCTATTAAGGGGTTTATATTAGTAGATATAATAGGGCATAGTCTAAGTAATAATATATATATTACGTTAGTAATATATCGGAGGTTATAAACTATAGACTATAACTAGGTAATTAGAATTAAAGATAGAATCGTAATAAAGATCTATATTATAATATTAAAAGCTATCGAGCTATCTATTTAAAGGAGTATTCTATTCCTTCCTTATATATCTCGAGAGCTTCCCTAGATCGCCGGGAGCGCTAGGTAATCCCGTTATCTAGGAGCGCTAGAGCGCTAGAGCGATCCTACGATCCTAGCTATAAAGCGTTAGAGCGCTAGAGTAACCCGTCGCTCTAAACTTAATTAGCCCGTCGGTCTATCTAATATTCCTTGCTCCCTACGTTACGTAATATCGTAATATATATTAGTCCCCGCGGTTTACTAGACCGTAGTTATAATAGGATACCTCCCTTCCTTTTAGTCTTATCCCTAAGACCTACTACTTTAGCCGCTATATATAAATATACCCTTATCGCGTTATATATAAGTATATCGTTCTTTATTCTTTTATCTTTTTAGGATATACTACTAATAGTATATCTAGTTATATTTAAAAATCCCGTTCTTATAATTCTAATAAATCGCGTTAACGATCGGAGCTAGTATCCTAGACCGAGATCTATAGTATTAAAATTATACCTTACTCTTATTATTTTTAATTAGGCTTAACTTATAAAGTCGGCGAGCGTTCTAATCGGTGTTTTAAATATACCTTTATAGGCCGTTCTTATAATAGTTATAATATAGCGTCCGCCTATTCGTTTTATCCCTTTCCTTCCTTATTATTCTTTTTACTAATATTCTTTCTTTTCTAGTTCGTTATATTATAAATTAATAGTAAAAGATTAATTTAGACGAACGGAAAGTAAAAGAAGCGTTAAAGGAAGCAATAGCTCGCTTAGCTTAGATTAGGAAATAGAAGCGTTTCCTAAAGGACTAAGGTAGTAAGTTATTTTAGCGGGGTATATAAGCTATTAATAAAGAAGATAGTATAATATATTCTTCTTAAGATAAATCGGTTTATTTATCGAATAAGGAAACTATTACTATTAGCGAGGTTTAATCGTTTAGTGCCTTAAACGTATTAAACTAAGATGCTATTCTTAGTAACCCTATATTTCTAATTAAGGGTTCGCTTAGTAGAACTATTAAAGTAGAGAGCCGTAGTAGGTTAAGTACTTAAGTAGTTCCTAGGTATTTTCCTTTAGTCTATATCCCTTTTACTTAATAAGGTATTCTTATTACTAACCTTATTTTCTTATATTTAGTATTTATTCGGCTTTATATTCCTAATTATTATTAACTTCGATTTTATCTTATAGTTTAGCGTTTTATAGTATTAGTTCTAATAATAAGATATAAAATATTAGGTATATCTATATTATTATTAGTAGCGAAAGTTTATAGTTAACTTTCGAAATAACCTTCTTAATTTTAAATAGTCTAAGTTTCTTAAAATCTAATTTATTACTTAGTCGTTTTATTTTAATATTTCGTTATATAAGGTAGACTATATCTCCCTCTTAAAAGATTAGTCCCTATAATCTTTTTCGATTATAATAAGTAGATATTTACTCCCTAATAAATTAAAGTTCTTATTATATTTCTTTATATAATTTTTATAGCTAATCTACTTATAGTATCGCTTATTCCGCTTATAATCCTTATTAAGTAACCTTAAATACTTCTAGGTTATATCTATAATTAGCGTATACTAGTAAGAGCTTAGTTATTTCTATAACTAAGCTATTATAAGCTAGTTACGCTATTAATAGCTATTTAACTTAATCGTTTTATTCGTAGCTAATATAATATCGTAAATATTATTTAAGCGTTTAGTTAAGTCATTCTATTTATCTATCTATTTATAGGTAATAAGCTATACTAAGCTTATATTTCGTCCCTAATTATACTATAAGAGCTTACTAAAACTTAGCTATAAATATACTTCCTTTATTAAAGATAATCTTATTTAATAGTCTATAATTACTAATAATAGTTTATAGGAATATATATACTAGCTCTTTTATATTACTTACTTCTTTATATAGTAAGAAGTACCTATACTTCGTTAACCTATTAGTAATAACGAATATACTATTATACTTAATATTAGTTATAGGTTCTTTTAACGATAGTAGCTTTATAATATAGTCGAAAGCTATTAAGTCCTATAGTTTCTTTAGTACTAGTAGCGGTTATAATTCTCTATATAGTTTATATTATTTAGCTTTACTTTATATATAAAGTTTATATTCTTTAATAACTTATCGTACTACTTCTTTAAGCTATAAGAAGTTATATTATCGTTTAATCTATTTTATTATTCTTTAGATTCCTTAGTATCTATATATTAAATATTTATATATATCTTATATAACTTTATTATATAATTTTAGTAGTATTTAGATTTTATTTTTATATATTAGAACTTCTAAATATTCTATATTATATCTATTTAGTACTTTATATTCTTTTATCTATTTTAGGATCTTTTAGTATATTAAGTCGTTAGGTTATACTTTAAATATTATATTTAGCTATCGTTACTAGTAGTTCCCGTTTTCGTTAATTTCTAAGAGCTATCCTTTCGCTATAAGTACTCTTATATTATAGTTACTTTATCGACTAAGGGTATTAGCTCGACCGTTTTCTATTCCTTTTCTATAGATTATTTTATAGTTAAATTCTAATAAGTATTTAGCCTATTAGATCTATTATCCGTTTAACTATTATATTATTATAAAGTATAAGATATTCTTATAATCTATATAGACCTTAACTTTATATTTACTTTTAAGAAGGTAGTATTAGAATTCCTTAAAAGCTTAAATAATTATAAGGAATTCTTTATCGTAGATAAGGTAATTAAGTTCTATACTATATAGCTTTTTTAAGTAGAATATAATTAGTTATAGTCTTCCTTTATTATCTTTTTATCCGATTTATACTCTTAAAGTAAAGTCTAATATATTAGTTTTAAGTTCGATTTATCGTTTTAGATTAAAGGTAGTTAAGACTAGTTCTTATATAATTATAGTCTTAATATATTTAAGAGCTTTATTAGCTTTATCGTCCTATATAAACTCTTTTTCCTTCTTTATTAAGTTATATAATAGTACTATAATCTTTTTAAAATCTTTAATAAATCGTTAGTAGTAATTTATAAATCCTAGGAAACTTTATATATCTTTAACGGTCTTTAGCGTTAGCTATTCTTTAATAAAGTTAATCTTATCTTATTATATTTATATTTCTCTTAGTAAGATCGTATATCTAAAGAAGTCTACTTCTTATATATAGAACTTACTTTTCTTTAGTTTAACTAATAACTTTATATTTTAAAGTACGCGGAGTACCTTATAAATATATTCCTTATATTCTTTTAAGGTATCTAAGAAGATTAAGATATTATCTAAGTATACTACTATAAAGATATCTAAGTATTTATATAGGATATTATTAATTATCTATTAAAAGGTAGCTAGTATATTTATAAGTTTAAATAGTATTACTAGATATTTAAATAGTTTAAATTTTATTCTAAAAGCTATTATTTATTTATATCCCTTTTTTATATATATTAAGTTATAAGCGCCTTTAAGGTTAAGGGCTATAAACTATTTTTTACTATATATTCGATCTTATAGTTCCGATATAAGTAGTAATAGTATTCGGTCCTTTATTATAATATCGTTTAAGCGTTTATAGTTAATAATAAGTTATAGCTTACCGTTTTTCTTTAAAATAAATATAACTAGATAGCCTACTTTAGATATTAACGTTTATATATATCCCTTTTATAGATTCTTATTAAGGTAGTCGTATAGCGTTTATAGTTACTTTTTATTTAGGTTATAAATCTTATAGAACGTCGGCGTTATTTTATCCTTAAGATAAATTTCATAGTCCTATTAGCTATATTTAAGTAACCCTATCTTAAGTTCTTTCTTAAAGAGTTTATTATATTTTTAGTATTCCTAAGGGATATTCTTTATTTTATTTTATAGGCTTTATTCTTTCTTTTAAAAGCTAGTTTCTCTTAACTTAAGCTCTTTATTAATTTATTTAAGGTCTTTCCTTAAAGTAGCAATAACTCTTTAAATCTTTATATTATATCCTTTATTTTATTTATATTAGATGCTAGGTTATATAGCTATATTAGTTAGTATATAGGTCTTATTAATCGATTTTATTATATCCGCCGGTTCGGTTACTATTTTCGTTTATATTACTAAAGCCTATAATAATTTACTTAAACGGTTATCCCTTTTATCTTATTTAGTAGCTAGATTATCGTAAAACTTTACTTTCTTTTAAGTCTACTTATCTTAGAAACTTATATCTTTATTTTAATATAGCTAGCTAGTTTTCTAGTTAATTAGTAGGTTACTTTCCTATAGCTATAGAAGTCTTAATATAAGGTTATATTCTTTAATATCTATAATATTAAAGTTAACTTATTCGTCGTAGCCCTAGATATTAATATTAAGGTAATTAATCTCTATACTAATAATTCTATTATTATAGTTAAAGGCCTCTCCTTTAATATTTATAAGTTTATATAGATCTTTCTTATATCTTTATATAAGTTAGTAACGATTAACGACTTTAAGTAAAACGTAATTGCCTATTATATTATAGTTTAAAAGTATATATACGTAATATCCCGCGATTTAGATATCTAATATTATTTAGTTACTATAGCTTACCGTTACTATATATAGGGTCCTTAGATTTTATTATATTATACTAGTCTATAGCCCTTTTATAAATAGCGTACCTTATTTTTTACCTAGTTTTTATTCGTTTTATTTAGGTATTCTTCTTCGATTTATTATTAATATTATTTCTTTATATTTTCGTCGTATAGTATCGTATTAAGGCTTAAGAGACTAATTTCTTATAGCTAATTAAAGATTTCTTATTTCTTAATACTATATCGTTTATATTATATAGCTTCGTACTTAATTACGTACTATACTTTATAATTCTATTTATTTTTATACTAAAGGTTAAGTTTTTATTTAGCGTCTTTTTATTTTTTATATAGTATTTCTATATTAATTCTTCCTTAGTTAAATATAGCTTATAACCTTTATACGTATTACTAATAATCTTTTAGTATACTATTATATCGTTTATACTATACTTATACTTTTTTATATTTATAAACTTTATAGTTTAGGTATATATATTTATTATAATCTTCTTTATTATATTTAACTTATTACGTAAGTCTTTAAAAGATTAAGGGTTCGGATACCTTAGAGTAAGTAGCGTTATATTATTCCTTTATTTTAGCGTATTTATAGATTTTATATATCTCTAAAAGACATCTCGTTAATAAACTATAATTATCGCGGTATTTAAGTAGCGTGCCGTAATTAAGTTCTAATAATATAACTTAGTTATTTAAGTAGCGTTAATCGATTTTCTAGTAGTCTAGTTTTATACTTAGGTAGGGTTTCGAAAGTACTTATCCTTTAAACCTAACTAAGAAGGCGTCGTATTATACCTTTATCTAGAAGTATATTATATAGTCTAGGTAGACGTATAATATCTATAAAATATACTTATAGTACTTATAAGTAAGTAGTATTTATAGATTATCTTTAAATTCTCCTTATAGTTACTATTCTTATTATAGAGCTATAAAGGTATCGACTATAACGATAGCTATAACGTAGTCTCCTCTATATAGTACCGGTTAATATCGAATTAATATAGCTTATTAGTTTTCTATAAGAATTTAAGGTATTTATTAGGTTTTAATTTTAAGTATTTCTTTAAATTCTTCGAAGTATAAAGCGTATTCTTTAATCGTAGTATTTTCCCTTAGTAGCGAGGGTAGTAGTACGAGTTCGTTCTTATCTTTTATTTCTCTAGGTATTTCTTATTCTTTAAAGCTTATATCGTCGATACTTCGTTATTTCTCTTTAGGTTATTATCTAAGTTTCGTAAGTATAAGGGCTATATCTATATCTTCTTTATTATATTATTTATAGGCTACCTATTATTATTATTAATTTTTACTTTATATATCTTCCTAGAATCGTTTACCGTTCTTCTTAATTTAGTCTTAGGAGACTCTTTTAAAATAGGGGTATTTTGGTTTTATAAATTTAACTTATTTCTATATTTTAGGATCCCTTTATTATATTATTATAAGGGTTTTCTTTAGTAGCTTTAAGAACTGTCTAGTACCGTTCTTATTACTTAGGTATACTATATATTTATTATTATAGTATATAGTCTAACTAAAGAGTTTATACTTTAGTTCTTATTTATTAGTAGCGTTTAAGTATTTCTTATCTTTTAAGGCTAGTACTTAGTAGGTTTTCTTCTCCTTACGAGGTTATTTATATTCCTTAAAGTAATATCTAAGTTTCCTATAGTTAAAACACTTTCCTTTACCTTTCTATATTATACTTAAATTTATTAGTCTAGGATTTATCATATATACCTAGGCTATTTATATTTCGCGCTTTTTCTTATAGTTAGCGCGTTAGCTAAAGTTATTTCTATAAGAAGGGTTTTAGTTTCCTCTTCCTTATTTCTTTTCTTAGCGTTGCGTATACTATCTATCGTCGATTCGTACTACTATAGTAATATAGTCTAAGAGATTATTAGGTTAATTTTCCTTATAAAGCTCGTCCTTAACTTCTTTTTTAAGCCTATTATAGAATCGTAATATAAGAGGTTCGTTATCTTAATTAAGCTTTAAGGTAACTTAACGGAACTTTATAGCGTAATCTAATACTAAGATCCTTTATCGGAGTTCTTAAAGTTTTTATTTAGCTTCTTATTCTTTATCGGTTATTCTAAATACCTTTATAGTAGCTTCTTCGAATCCTTAGAAACTAGCAAAGACTTTATCTATTTTATTATCTCGTCGCGCTACTTAGTTATTAAGAAAATCCCTTATAATAGGTCTAAACTAAGTAAGTGCCGTTCTAGATAAATAATTTCCTATATAGAGTACCTTTTTAACTAGGTCCGAGAGTTTCGTAGGGTAAAACCGGTAGTAGGCCTTAAGTTAGGTAAGAAAGTCTTAAAGCATACTATAAGTACCGTCGAATAGTCCTAGCTATTTTAGTTTAACTACTTCTCTAAGGTCCTTAACTTATCCGTTGCCTCCTTTATTCCTAAGTAACTATACCTTATATTAAAGGGCGATAATCTCGCGTATTATATCCTAAGGCAATATAGTAGCTCTAGAGTTAGTTAATCTAGCTTACTATATAGGTATATTAATAGTTACGATATTACTTAGAGTAACGCGGTATTATACTAAATAAGAGCTTTTAACGTATAATAACTAGTATTATTCCTAAGGGATAAACCTATTAAGGGGTTTATATTAGTAGATATAATAGGGCGTAGTCTAAGCAATAATATATATATTACGTTAGTAATAAGTTAGAGGTCGTAGACTATAGACTATAACTAATTAATTAGAATTAAAGATAGAATTATAATAAAGATCTATATTATAATATTAAAAGCTATCGAGCTATTTATCTAAAAGAGTATTCTATTCCTTCCTTATATATCTTAAGAGCTTCCTTAGATCGCCGGGAGCGCTAGGTAATCCCGTCTTCTAAGAGCGCTAGAGCGCTAGAGCGATCCTATAATCCTAGCTATAGAGCGTTAGAGCGCTAGAGTAACCTATCGCTCTAAACTTAATTAGCCCGTCGGTCCGTTTAATATTCCTTGCTCCCTACGTTACGTAATATTATAATATATATTAGTCCCCGCGGTTCGCTAGACCGTGGTCGTAATAATCGGGCCCTATACCTTCCTTTGCTTCTTAAAGTAAGGATAAAAAGGCAGCTAGGTAATCCTTTAAGAGAGGTGCCTTTCCTACCCCCTTAGGGGTTAAGATAGGAAGACTAACTAAAAAAGCTGCTTTTAGATCTTCTTTTTATATAGGAGGAGGCGTAGGTAGGTAGGCGTATTCTAGCTCTACTACTTTCCTATAGTCTCCTTCTTTATCTAGATTATCTAATTTAGTAGCTTCCTCTTTTTTTTTAAAGTTAGCGTTATCCTTAACTACTTCGACGTTAGTTTCTTTTTCTATTTCCTTATCTAGGACCTCTTCTTAAGACTATTAAGAAGGGGAGATTTAAATCTTTTAAATTAGCTAACGTTATAAGAGTAAGAGGGGTTATTAATCCCTCTTTCTATTAAAGAAGCTAGATTCGTTAAAAATTATATCCTTAGTTAAAATAACCTTCTATAAAAAAGGAATCTAGATCTAGAAGATATTTATAGAATTATAACTAACGAGGTAACTAATAAAGGCTCTAAGATTAAGCTTTCTTTTCTTCTTCCCTTTTAGCTATATATTAGTAGTTATAGCGTATGCCTTATAGCCGTAGGTACGAAGGTAGGCTAGCGAGGCCCTCTTCTTTATAAAGAGCTCGAGGGGGGATTTCTAGTTTATTCCTTAGTTTAGTTCCCTAGGGTCCTTAGGGTCCCTCGGGGTCTAGTTCTAAAGGTAATAGGCGGTCTTAACGACTTCCCTCTAAAGGTCGTATAGAAGCCTTATAGTAAGTCTTATTATATAGGCCCTTTCTATTATAGCACCCCTTAATCTTTCTACTCCTCCGTTCTAGGCCTAGGTATTTAGTGCTAATAGGAGGGGTAAAATGCCCTTTTTTTAAAGCTAATTTAAGATATCCTTTATAAATAGCTCTCTATTAGACTATATCTTTTTTACCTCGTAGCTAAAGTAGGATTTTATTTAGTTAACGAAGTCCTAGAGGGCAAACTAGTTATACTTACTTAGGTAGGTTTATAAGAAATAGGGGAAAACTATCCCTAAAAAAGCGTTTATAAAAAACATTACCCTAACGAAGCTTTCTTAGTCCCTAGAGACGTTAGTTTAGTCGACCTAAATTTCCTTATATAGCTAGTCCGGCCGTAAAGGAGTTCGTTTAGAAACTCGTCTCTTAGTCTTTCCTTAGCTATAGTATTTATATTCGACGGTCTTTAGGCCCCTTATTTATACGCCCTATTATTAGCCTAGCTTATATAAAGCTAGGGGGCCCGGGTAACTAAGTTATACGTACTAAAGAAGACCGTCTCCTTAGGCTACCGGAAGAGGGTCCTTTATAGTAGACCTACTCCTCTTAGTAGGGAAAGCTAACTTCTTAAGAGGTTCCTTCCTAAGGATAGGTCGGAATTTAAGAATAAATTAACCGAATTTTTCCTTAATAAGCCTAATAGTCTAATTCTTCTAGACTAGCCTTATAAGCTTAGACGTTATATCTTAGAATATCCCTTCCTTTTAAAGAAGGCGGAAGGAAATTAGGCTCGTTAAAAATCGAGGGTAAAAAGCTACCCTTTTTTATCGAAGAATTTATATAGGCCCGTTAGGTAATTTTATCGTAAAATTCACCCTTCTATATCCCTTTATTTATACGGTTAATTCCCTAGTAATAAGGTATTCTATTCGTGCCTTCTTAAAGGACCGGAATCGTAAGAGTATATTATAGATATTAAAGGAAGTACTAGAGTTAAGGATAGCTAATTTTTATAGGGGATAATTAGAGGGCTCTAATAGTTAGTTTTAGCCTTATTAATGTATAGGGAAGATAAAGGCCGGATTTACTATACTAACGACTTTTCCTTAAATTTACGGCTCGAATAAGGGCGGCGGCGTTCGTTACTATTTCTTAGTAACCCGAATCTCGTCTATCTTCTTCTATAACGAGGGGTCCTCCTTAAGAGACTATTATATTATTTCTTATAGCCTCTTTAAAGGGTTAAATCCTTTAGGTCGGTTTTCCTCGAAGACCTACTAGTATTATAATAATCGATAGCCTAGGGATTTATAGGCTAGTTAGCTATTTCGCTTAGTCTTTTATTTCTTCGAGGAATCCTTATCTTAATTTAAAAGGTTTGCTTAAAAACCCTCCCTTTTTACCCCTTATTACTAATTTTAATAAAGAGGTTCGATTTTAACTAATTCCTTAATTTTTTAACTAATAGACTAAAAGGTCTATTAGGGGACTAGTCGGGCTGGTCTAATTAATAGGACTAGGGCCGGGCCCGGAGTAAGAGGCAGAGCTAGGGCCGGGCCTAGGGCAGCCGTTAAAGACAGTATTAATACTCTCGAGGGAGGAGGAGCTAAAGGAGCAATAGCTATAGCAGTAGCAGCAGGAGCCGTAGTAATAGGGGCTATAGGTCGAACCGTCTAGGTCGAGTGCTAGCTACGAAGGAATAAGACTACTTACTATTATACTCTAGTAGCCTCTTTATCTAGTTCCTAGCTAGCCTCTTAAAAGATAGTTAAGTAACCGTTACTAATAGGCTTTATTAGTAGAGATATATCCTATAGCTACTAGCTAGAAAGAGCTTCTATAAGGAAGTATTAGTTAGCTTCCTCGAGGATTTCTTCCTACTTAGCTAGCTACGAAGAAGCTAGTAGGTTCCTAGCAAAGAAGGCTCTTAGGTAGGCTATATAGGTCTTCCTAATACGGTTAGTTATATAGCCCCTTAAGGGAGCTATTAAGGTCTTAAGCTTTAAAAGTTACTACCTAGGAGTCTCTTTCTTTTAAAAAGAGATTAGTTTTATAGTACTAATAGATTCCGTTATTACTATATAAGTAGTAGTTAGTAGCTTCGTCTTATAAAGGTATTCCTTTCGGTGACTCTTATAGTCGCCTAGGGTAGTAGAAAAAGCTCTCTACTATATAGAGGTTAGCTTAGAGAAGAGGGTAGCTCCCTCTATAAAGTCCGTTACCTTAAGATAAAGAGGGGGGTTAAGAGGGTCCTACTTATTATAGAAAACTAAATTATAAATAGTTCTATCTATATAAGCCTATAGCTCCTTTACTTACTTATCCTAATCTTAGGGCTCTATAAGAATCGTTCTATAGATTATAGGGACGGTAGAGGAGTCGTTTTTCGATATTATTATAGAAGAAAGGGGGTAGAAAAGTTAGGTAAAAATCGGCTTTTTTAGTAAGAGGGGTAAAAGGAAGCTATAAGGGATATAAGAAAGGTGCTTTTTATAGTAGCTAGAAGGTATAGGAATTCTATTCCTCCTAGGCTTATAACTCTCGTAAAGAGAGATATAAGAAGTATATATAAAATATATAAAGGTAAAATTAAAAGTAAGAGGTTAGATAAGTAAGGGAAAGAGATTTTATTCTTATAGGGGCAGTAATAAAGGTAGGGGAGTAATTATTATATTGCCTTAATTCTCCTTCTTTCCCTTATCTAACGCCCCTCTTTATACCTATCTAGTATCGTAATTAATAAAGAAGATCCTACTTAAAGAAGCTACTAATATCCTTTTAACTACCGAGCTTTTTACTAGTTTTTCCCCTCCTTTCTAGCCGTTACCGGTATATCCGTTTTATCTCTCGCTACCTCTATAAGAAGCTATCGCTACTTCTACTTCCCCTTATACCCCTACCCTCCTTTCTATACCTCTTTTTAGCTCCTTCTTCCTTCTTCTATACCGGGTGTTTTTAGCTTCCTAGGTCCCTTATACTAAGGGATATCTCTAAGAACTATAAAATTAAGCTACGCTTCGCGATAATATTATAAGATATATTTCTAAGGAATATATACTATAGTAAGAGTAGTAAGCTTATTACTATATTAGCTATTATTATAACTTTAGCTAAAGGGTTAATAGCTTAGTTAAGACTATATATAAAGATATAAAGTTATATTTATTTATAGGTACTAGTAATCTCTTTTACCTATATACTATATTAAAGTAAATAATTATAAATAAAGAACGCTCTTATATTTAGGATGCGGCCCGCTAAAAGTTAAGGTAGCGGCTTTTTTATCTTAGCTAAAAATAGCTAGGTAAGCTAAACGTTAAACTTACTTACTAAGCGGTTAACCTCCTTACTAAGTAATACTAGCTTACCTTAGCTACGATACCTATAAAGCTTAGGTAAGAGTAAGAGTTATAGCTACTACTATATTATATAGGTCGATTTATATAGTAGTAAAGGCTTCTTTATATATATACGATCTTTTAATACCTTTAAGCTAATATTCTACTTATAAAGTATAATATTTACCCTTAGTAATAGGTTAAGAAGCCTCTAGTAAAGAAGCCCCCCCTTTTATATATAAATTATACTAATCCTTCTTATTAAGATCTTAATAAGCTACTTTTTTAAATCTAAGACCTTAATATTATTTAAAGCCCTTATAGCTAACCTCTTATTATTAAGAATACTAGCTTACCTATACCTTAAGACCTAAGGCTATATTAAGATAAAAACGAGAATACTATATAGCTAGCTTTATAGCTAGCCTTATAGTTAGTTAAAGGTATATAGAGATAGCTACTACGGTTTAGTTAAGTAAGTATAAGAGCGCTACTAAGAGGTACGGGCTAATAAAGCACTCGGGTATATAGTACTAATATATCGGTAGGGTATTAGTAGGGAATCGTGCCTACCCCGCTCGTATATTATAGACTACTCGCTACTCTAACTAAAGAGGAGAAATCCCTCTTCTTATAAGCTTTAGTCTTATAATAAGGAGAATATAATATATATAGCGCAGTACCTCTAGCTATCTTTACTACCTAACTAATCGTACCGTAATATATATTCCCTTATAATTTCTAAAGCTTCCCTTTTTAGTTACTTAGTAGAGATAGCTACTTAAAGAAGACTATATAACGCTCCTATAGCGCGACGTAGTAGTTAACTAGTTAAGGCCTCTTCGTTATATATATCGAGTATCTACTTAGGAGATAAAGAATAAGAAGATATATCCTTAAAATAGACCCTTACTATAGACGGCGTTATAACTATATCGAAGATATCGCTACCTATAGGCGTAAGATAACTATCTTATAAGGAAAAGCTTACGGCCCTATAAGCGCGCGTTAAGGAGCTAAAGGAGACGAAACGCCTATAAGATTGCGTTATATAATTAAAGGAGGAAATTACTAAACGCGCTAGTACTATCGCTATCCGTTTAGGGAAGCGTCGACGGTCTTACTCCCTTAAATCGGATAGTAGTCGCGGTAGCGAGGTTAAGATTAAAAATATCGCTTAATTATCCTAACCTACTAATATATAGAAACGTCTAGACTAAACTTACGATTTAGAGGACGCCTTTAGGGCAGCGCCTAGATACTTTCGTCGCGACGAAATAAAGATCCTCTACGCGGTAGATTATATATATAGCGACTATAAAGCGAGATAGCGCCGATACCTTAAAGAATAGACGCCGATTAACCGAACTAAATATAGTATAGATTAAGTATACTTTAAGGAATAGATACTTATCTTAATTAAGGATACTATAAATAGGGAGATACTATTAGCGACGTAATTAGAGGAGGCTCGCTAACGAGAAGGCTAGTCCCCCCTAAAGTTTAGCTTATACCTTAACTCCTTAGAGAGGTATTTCGAACGCTTATCGGAAAAGGCGCGTACTCTTACGTTTTTCGCTAAGCTAGAGCTATAACTTTAGGACTAAATTAACCTCTATTCGATACCTATCTATACCTACTAACGAGAAGAGCTTATATAAGTCGCCTAACGATATTAAGATACTACTACTAATAAGAGGCGATATATTAATACTACTTTTACCCTTAGAGGAACTAGGAATAAAAGTAGTGCTATACCCTAAGGCGGTATATATAGGGGAAGGAATTAAAGAGGCCGATAAGCTAGGCTAAATCGTTAAGGAAATACTACTAATTTAACCGATAACTAGTAAGCTAGCGATATACCTACTAAGGGCCGAACTAAAGGACGTTATCGAGGAAGAGGATCTTTTACCTAATCGGGAATTATATATTTCTAATATAATAAGCTAGGATACCTATCTATAGAATATATTAATTCTTTAAAGGTAGAAACCCTAGTAAAGACTCTTAAACTTAATACCGTAAAATAAGGAAAAGGTAAGATATTAAGGTAAACGCTTCTCCCTTAATAAACTTAATACCTATAGGATAGTTACTTAAAACTCCTATAATAATATTAGGGCGAAACCTTACTAAAGTCCCTATATACTTAGATACTTATAGTACTATTAACCTCGTAAATATATACTTTACCTAATAGTAAGGATTACTATAAGTAGCGCTATTATACCTTAAGTTATTAGGGCTTAATAATAATAGGGTAAGGGAGTATAGAGTATAGTTAATACCGCTCTAAATAATAGATATAAGGGGCACCGAAAAGATAATTACTTATTTCTATATTAGTACCGATAAGTTAACGCTAAACGATCGGGTACTAATCCTTTTATTAGTTACTACCTTAGAGGATAAATATATTTATATTATCCTATAGAAACGATAGTAATAGTTTAAGTATTAACTAAGTAGCGAAACCCTATAGAATCCCTATAGATTCCTTTAGGAATATAAGAACGAAGTAAGGGTATATATAATAGCGCTTAATCCTAAGCTAATCCCGCTACTAGATAAAGATAAAGATAAAGGGATTTTATAGGAAGAATAGGCCGAAATCCTACTAACTCTTTACCGGTTTAAAGATACCTTCTTAGCTAATAAATCCGATTTATTACTAGCTAAAAAGGGAACGGATTACTTAATTAATTTAATCCTTAATATAAAACCTCCTTATAGACCGATTTACCCTCTATTATAAAGGGAACTCTAAGTATTACGCGACTAGATCTAAGACGCGATAAAAAGGAAAATAATCTAGGAGTTAAAGAGCCTAGCTAGGGCGCTTATCCTTTTCGTTCTAAAAAAGGATAGCACCTTACGGCTATATATAGACTACTAAGGACTTAACTAGGTTACGTAAAAGAATCGGTACCCTTTACCCTTTATTTTAGAGATTATTAACCGCTATTAAGAAGCTAAGTATTTTTCTAAGATTAATATATAGAATATATATTAACGTATTCGAATTTAAGAAGGAGATAAATAAAAGACCGCTTTCCGAACGCATTATAGATATTTCGAATACCTAGTAATGCCCTTTAGACTTACTAATATACTAGCTACGTTTTAGAGCTATATTTATTAAGCGCTCGAGGGGCTCGTAGATATAATCTATATAGTCTACCTTAATAATATCCTTATATACTTTAAAACGAGAGAAGAATATACTAAATACTTAGGATAAGTAATAGAAAGGCTAAGGGCTATAGAGCTCTATATAAAACTATCGAAGTATATCTTTTATTAATAGTTAGTCGAGTTCCTTAGGTTTATATTATCTATCGATAGGGTATCGATAGACCCTCGATAGGTAGAGGCAATAGCTTAATAGCCTAAACCTATAACCTACTATAATATTTAGGTTTTCCTTAAGTTCTATAATTTTTACTAATAATTTATATATAGGTACTTAGGAGTTATAGCGCCCTTAACTATATTACTAAAGGGGAGTAAGAATAAAAAGAAGCTAGGGAGTATAGAGCTAAACCTTACTAAAAGGGCAGCGTTTTAGGCTCTTAAGGATACTTTTTAAGGAGCCCTACTCCTCTAATATTATAATCCGGAAAGATATATTTATATCGAAATAAATATATCGTAATTCGCGATAGTAAGGATTATCTCTTAACCTAATAATAAAGGGCGTTACTATCTAATTATATTTTAGTTAAGGAAGTTTACTAGAGCCGAACTTAATTATAGTATTCTAGACTAAGAACTCTTTGCTATCGTTAAGTTATTTAAATACTAGCGATATTACGTCGAAGGGGTAGCGTATAAAGTAAAAGTATTATTAGACTACTATAACCTTTAGACGTTTATATACTAAACCTCCCTAAATAGGATGTAAGTAAGATAGTATATATATTTAGTATTATTCGACTTTATAATTAAGTATTATATAGGTAAATCTAACCTAGCGGACGCGCTATCGAGAATACCTAGATATAAGGGTAAGAAGCCCCTATCTATAAAACTATTACTAGAGCTATAAGTAAAGCTAGCTACTATTAATACTATATCTATATAAAGAAATAACGAGGCGTTTTTATAGGTAAAGAGATACTTAACCTCGAGTTAATATAAGTATAGTAAAGTGCCTTTATATAAAGAAAATATATAAGCTTATCTATAGCGAAACTATAATAATTTAAGCGCGAGACCTAAACGATTAGCCGATTAGGCTAAAGAGAGAGCTAGTTATAAATAGTTACTCTTAAGGAAGACCGTTAAAAAAGCGGCCTATTATATAAAGGTTTATATAGTAGAAGTTCTAGAACCGTTACTAAAGTTACTAAAACGTACTTAGTCGGTTAATATAGCGATTAGTAAGCTAAAAGAGACTAAAGACTTCTTAAAAGGGAAGGGTTTTTAGTTAGTACGCTTAGATAGACTATTACTATAGAAAGGTCGTATTATAGTGCCTCTAAAGGTAGCCTTATAGTAAGAGCTAATATAGCTTTTCTATAACGATCCGTTAGTAAGATACTTTAGCTCCTAACGTACTAGCGAACTACTAGTAAGGAACTTTTACTAGGATAGAATAATAAAAAACGTAAATAAATACGTTTAGTTATACTTAGTATATTAAGGTATAGTATCTAAGAGGCATCGCCCCTATAGCACTATATAATCGTTATTATATCTTATATAACCGTAGGAAGAATTATTAATAGACTTTACTATAGGTCTACTTAAAGTATAGTATAATAAACGAGATATTAATACGATCTTAGTAATCGTAAACCGATATACTAAGTATTGCCTCTTCTTTCCTATCTCTAAGATAATAATAGCCCTAGAGCTAGTAGAATTATTCTATTACTAAGTTAAATTAGTATATAGACCTCTAAAAGGCATTATCTTAAATAGAGGGTCCTTATTTATAAGTAAGTTTTAGTTAGATCTCTATTTTATCTTATAAGTAAAACGTAAGCTATCGATAGTATTTTACCCGTAAACTAATAGGTAAACGGAACGAATAAACTAAGCTATATAATACTACTTAAGATACTTTACTAACTTAGAATAAACTAACTAAGCGTTACTCCTATATATTACTTAATTTATATATAATAATATAAAGAACGCGATAACTAGGTTATTACTTAACGAAGCGTTAATAAGTTACTAACTAAACTTCTATATTAATACTAAGGATAATATTATTTAAAGGGGGGTACCTAAAGTAAGAGTAAGAGTTACTAGGCTATAAGAGCTATAAAAGAGGCTTAAGGAATACTAAGGAAAGGCTATTAAATTATAAGCGAAATACTACGATTTAAGGCACTAACTGCTTATACTAAAAGTAGGAAACCTTATAGTATTATCGATAAAGAACTTATACCTTAAAGACGAAAAAAGAAAACTCTTACCTAAGTATATTAAACCGTTTCGGGTCCTATAAGCTATTAGAAAGTAAGTATATTATCTTATACTCCCTAAGAAGTACTTACGCCTTTATAACGTTTTCTATATTAGTCTCTTAGAGCTATAGAAGGAGCGTAAAGGCACCTATAAAGATAGCGAAACCCTACTAATACTAGACTTAAAGGATAACGAAGGTAAATAGGAAGTCTAAGAGATTAAAGACTAAAAGAGATCTAAGGGTAATACCTTTTTCCTTATTAAATAAAAAGGATAGCTAGCTAAGTATAACTAATAGGTTAAGGCTAAAGATATAGCGAATAGCTAAGACCTTATTAAAGAATATACTACTCGCTTAACTAGGAAAAAGAGGTATAAGACTAAGTAAGGTAGGAAAACTTACTAGCGTAGGGAGATACTACTAAATCGGTAATAAATCCCTACTAAATCGCTACTAACTTATTAATATATTAGTACGCTCGAACGTCCTATAACTATATATAAAATAGTAAAATAGGAGAATAGGGAAAACTATCTATATTACCTATTAAATATTATTAAGGAAAATAAAACTAAACTATAACTCTACTAAGGCCCTAACGATAAAGGAGAGAAGGATAGTTATAGCTAAATAAAAGAAAGATAAGACCTATTTATTACTTCCGACTACCCCTCTTCTTTGCCGGCGTAGTAGGAATTAACTAAGGCGCCCCTTCCGCTATACTAAATACCTTTAGAAATACCGGAACTACCCTATCCTCCGCTCCTTCTTTATCCTCCGCGTTAAGACCTATCTCTATTAATACGGTACTTACCTCGGCCTTAGTAAATAGTAAGGTATATTACTACGAAGTATAGCCTATATCGCCGTTGATAAGGTAGAGTTTTAACTAGGATTCCTAGGCCTAGTACTCCGGGCTTATATAAGCGATATCGAATAAGGGCGCGGGGTTAAGGCGAATAATAAGCTCGCGGCGCTTATTAATTAGCGTATAGTAGTCGGTATACTTAACTTAGTATATTATTAGGCGGTCGCTAATAAAAGGGTTAGATAAAACTTATAATAGTAAACTTCTATATACCTATAGTCTTAAAAGACTTACGATAGGCCGTCTTAGCGGCGTTAAAAGCCTTAGCTAAATACTATACTATAATAGCGAGATAGCGCCGATTAGCCTTCTTAAAAATAAGTACGCTTACGTTTAAGCTATTATCCTTAGTATCCTTATTACTAGTCTTTAGCTTATTAAGCTCGCGTAAGTACTTAATAATAGCGACTATATCGGCCTAGTTACTAGATATAAGAGTAGCGGCCTTAAGAAAGATTAGCTTATTAATCGTAATATTTAAAGTTAAGGGGAAACTTACCTAGTTAT
This sequence comes from Hirsutella rhossiliensis, assembly GCF_020360975.1. Lineage (NCBI taxonomy): Eukaryota > Fungi > Ascomycota > Sordariomycetes > Hypocreales > Ophiocordycipitaceae > Hirsutella > Hirsutella rhossiliensis. The sequence goes on from NW_025408669.1 coordinate 6,257,858, forward strand.
AAGTCGCGGTACGTCTATAGTACTACTTATAGCGCGTTAAGGAAACCCCTAAGAAAATATAGCTAATTAAGAGCACCTTAATAGGCTTAGGCTCGGTCGTACTATACTCCTTAACGACCGTCCTAAAATAATATATATACTAGAGCTTACGAGGGATAACCCTATAGGCCTTAACTAGGCGGGCTTTAGCCTTAGATTAGGTACGCTTCTTCGTAGGAGCGCGACCGCCTCGTGCCGCCGCTTAGGTGCCCTTATCTCTAGCGCCGCCGTTCTTAGGTTTATTAGTAGGAGGAGTCGGATTGCGGCCGTTTCTATTATTGCTATTATCGTTATCTTAGCCCTTATTCGGCTAAGTATTAAGATAGTCTTAGCCTTTATTCGGCTAGGCCTCGTTATTAATATCGGCCTACTTATTCTAAGGAGCGGCCTAGGCGATAATCTCTTATTAGCTAGAGCCGCCTTATTAAGACGGAGTAGCCGGGTTATTAGTACTTACCTAAGAGCGCCTAGGCACGATCTCTTCGCTAGTATTAATATCGCTAATAAGGGTAATAGACTTATAAGTTTCTAGGCCTATAGAGGTAGGCTTATCGGTAGTCGGAGTTAAGGTACTTAGCGGGGTAATAGGGGTATAACCCTCGCTAATATTAGGTCCTAGACTAAAAGTCTCCTAAGACTAGGATTCCCCTATACCTTTCTTAGCTTTCTTCGCTAAGGGGGAACTAGCGTCGCTATAAGACTTTTAGGCTAATCGCTTATGCTTTAAGGGCGAACCCGCCGCTACTTACTCCTATATACGGCGTAGGAAATCAGCGTTATAGTTCTTTATTTTCTTTAGCGTAAAAGGTATTATCGTTAATAAATCGTCGATAAAAAGTAATATAAAAAGGTATAAGGGATTAATAAAAAAAGGCGTAAAACTCTATAGTAATCGTAAGTAGAAGAGTTAAAGAAGAAAAGAAAATAGAAGAAGTAGGAGATATATACGCACGCTCTTTATATTATAGTTACGCGGCCGATATATAAGCGATACTATAACGGTTACTCGGCGGCAACCGCTAGTATAATAACTATTAACGTTATAAAGCGTAGACTAACGTATACTTATATAGGCGTATATACGTGATATATAACCGAAACTACCTCTCTTCCTAACTAAATATATATAGCGTAGCGAAAGCAATATATATTAAAGATATAGCTAAGACGTTTATATAGGAGGGGAGATAATTATAAGAGCGCTACTAAGAGGTATAGGCTAATAAAGTACTTAGGTATATAGTACTAATATATCGGTAGGGTATTAGTAGGGAATTATACCTACCCCGCTTATATATTATAGACTACTCGCTACTCTAACTAAAGAGGAGAAATCCCTTTTCTTATAAGCTTTAATCTTACGATAAGGAGAATATAATATATATAGCGTAGTACCTCTAGCTATCTCTACTACCTAACTAATTATACTATGATATATATTCCCTTATAGTAAGTACTTACTACCTTAACGCTAGTATACGCTATATACGTATATAAGCTAAGATTAATAAAGGAGGTAATTAAGGCTCTACCTAGCTATTATTAAAAAGATCGTAAGCGCGCGTAAATATATAAGGAAGGGGATCTTAAGGGAAATAAGGTAAAGGTATAAGGGCTATACTAGCTTTATTAGTAAAAGAGGTTATCTTAGCTATATAGCCTATACTTATATAGCCTAGGCCGGACTATTAGCTAGGCTATGATATATAATATAATATATATATATCTTATAATAATTATAAAGATATATTATTTAAACGAATTAAGCTACCTTAGGCTTATAAGTATATATAATCTTTATATTAATATAGCTTCTTTCTTTACTACGTTAATATAGCTAAATTAAGTAGTAGGGCTTAAGTAAGCGGGGTATATATAGAAAAAGAAATAGTAATACTCTTTAGATTACCGCTACTATATATAATTTAATAAGTAAGATCGCACCCCTATAGATATTAGCCCGTTAAAGGGATAAGACCCTTAGCACTCCCTTTTTAACTTACTTTTAAGTATACTTAAAGGCGTTATAAAGACCTTACTTATCTAATAAGGTATCTTCCTTAATTATAGTTAATTTAAATTTTTATTTTTCCCTTTTAAAGTAAATACCGCTAGTTACGCGACTTTAATAAAGATAAAGAGGTATAGAGTAAAGAAATCTCTAAGACTTATATTTATAACTTAAGGGCCTTAGAGCTATATATAGGACCGATAATTAGATAATTATATAGTTAATTGCTCTGCTAATCCTTAGCTATATACTACGCGTGATTTAGGTATATACCCTTATCTTTATTAAAACTAGTCTTTAGGGCGTAAACTTATTATTCCGTTTTATTTATACGGCGATAAGTAGCTTTATAAAGCCGAGAATACTTAGAAGACAACGGTATTATTTAGATAAAATAAAATCTAAGGATTTAATAATTAAAGTAGTAACTACCTTAATAGCTAGAGTTAGGGACCTAATAAGGCGATAAACTTACTAGGAAATAAATAATTAGATAATGCCTTTACTAGTAGTAAAGGAAAAGTAATAAGCTAATATTAAAAAACCCTAAGCTCTTATTATTAGCCTTATAACCCTTAATACTAGCGACTTAGTTAAGAAACTACGATCCTTATATAATACTTTAAAAGATATAAATAACAACGATAGTATAATCTAGACTATTTTAGAATCCTACTAAGACCTCTTATATATATATATACTAATAATACTAATATAAGTACTAATAAGGGATACCTTAATAACCTTAACCTTAGCTCTCTTTTACGTAGTAGCTTATAGAGAACGCTTACCTCCTACTAATAGATAAGAAAGTAAGTAATAAGATAGTTATAATAAGATATCCTTTAACTCTAAAAACTCTAACTCTAAATTTTATAACCTTATAATCTATAGGTATACTATACTTAGAAACGCTAGCTATTAAAAGGGATTATTTAATCTTACTACTAGCGATATAAAGAAAATTAAGGTAGATATTAATAAGATTGCTAATAGACTTAAAGATATACTTACTAAAAGCTAAGATAACTTTATAAGAAGACTCTACTAACTATAACTCTTACTTATTAGTAAATTTAATAGTAAAAATATAACTAAATTCCTTAAGAAGTTTAAATAGGAGATATATATTAACTATATCTATAATAAGGATAAAATAAACTAGCTTAAAGTCTATATCTCTTTTATATAAGCCCTTACTATTAAAATTCTTATAGATAGACTTACTTAAGAAGAAGTAAAAAAGAGACTCTTTTAATACTACTATATATATAATATTAAATAACTAGAAACTACTAATAACTACTTAGACTATTATAATACTAAAAAGCCTAAGACTATTATAGAAGTTATAGAATAGCTTAGTCTTTACTTATACTTATAACGTAAGGTATAACTTAATAGCTAGGAAGAATCTATAGTTTAGTTATACTTTATCTACTATATAATACTAAAGGAGCTTATTATTAACGTTATAAAGAGAAATAGGAAGATATCTAAAGTTATCTCGAAACTCTTATATAAAAGCCTTATCTATATAATTAATAACTACTTAGTACCTTACTAGGACGTTAAGCGATAAGATATAGTATCTAAAGTCTATAATTAAAAACTTAAGAACCTAAAGAAAGACTAGCTTTTTAAGGAAATTAATAAAGTAATAAAGGAAGCTAAATTTAATAAGAGTAAAGAAAAACTTCTTAAAGAGTTAAAGAAAATAGATAAGAAACCTAGATAGCCTATAAAGGAGATCTTAGACCTAATAAAAGCCTTTAAAGATATAAAGATTAACCTTACTTACTAGTAAGAGTAGATATCTAACTAGCTTAATAAGGAATAAAGACGTATTAGTAGTAAAGGCTACTCTTTAAGTTATAGATAAAGAGGTAGCGTAAATACTATTAGGTTTTACTACCTATCTAATTAATATATATAGTTTTATATTAATGCTTTTAACTAGCCTAAGAGATACTTTTATTATAGTAAAGAAGGATACTACCTTAATAAGTACGAGGTATACTCTTAGGACTATAAGATTAGATTTATAATATATAAAGTAGTAAATAAGACTCTTTACCTTAAAAGAAAAGATAATAAAAGCGTAATTCCCTTAGTACTTACTAAATTTTTTTTTTTAAATAAGTATATATATTTAAAGGCTTATTATATACTAGGTAGATATATAGCTAGACTCCTTTATATTACTACTTATAAAATAAGTTAAAGCTATAGTTATACTATCTTACGTAAATTAGGCTATTAGTAAAAGAGAATTTAGTTTCTTAGACTAGTTTTAAAGATATAGAAGCCTATATAAGTAAAAGGTAAGGAATCTAAAAGTAAGTAATATAAGAAAAGAAGTAAGAAAGATATCGGTTATTATAATTATAGATAATATATAATAAAGCGATATATATAATTAGATAATCTATATAACTATAATAGGGATTAATACCTATAAGAGGAAAAGATAAAAGGTTAAAGGGAATATTAAGGAAATCGAGATAATAAGAATAGTAAAAACTAGCTTAAAGATTATTCCTATATACTATAGATATAGAGTAGATCTAGATAAGAAGTTCGATAAACTTATAGATAAAATCGTTAGAGAAATTATATATAAAAGAATCCTAATCCCTTTAAATTACCTAATTAACTTTATTTCCTAACTAAGTAAGAGACTTAGTATAAGATATATAAATATAGCCCAAGGTATAGAAAATACTAAAATTTAGACCTTAGAGAAAGTAAAGAGTAATATAAAACCTTATAGAGTTATAATAATAGTTATAAAAGTAGCTAAAGATAATATAGAAAGTAGTTTACTCCTCCTTAAATATCTATAAGGAAAACTCGCGGTAGCTTTAGTATAAGTTAAAGAATAAGACAAAGAATACTAAGTCGAACTAATTAAGCTTACTTACCTTACTTATAAAAAATCGGATTATAAGTACCTCGAAGTTTAATAAGTACTAAAAGAAGTTAGGTTTATAACTAATATAATTAGCGTAATATAACTAGCTTAAGGACTATTTAATTAATAAACTCTAAAGGTAATAAGACTAAAGAAAGATAAATTTATTATATAGGAAGTAGTACTCTTAATAAGATACTAAGAGATAACTTTAAAGGACCTTATAGCGATTCCTATAATATATATAAATACGGTCCTTATACCTTTCCGCTTACTTAAGTATATATAAGACCTACCCTATATTTAAGTATAGCTCGGTAGCTAGAAAGCTAAAGTTCTAAGCGCCTTAATCGATACTAGGTCTAAAGGAAACCTTATTACTAAAAGATATATAAACGTATATAGGCTTAAAATCCTATTAATAAGAGTATTAATAATAGCGTATACTAAGTCCCTTATAGATATAGTTAGGGAGGTAAAGACTAATCTCTATCTAAGTATAGCTTAGATACTAATCTATCTGTATATTATATTAGATAGAGTCTTAGTCCCCTTTATCCTAGGTATATTATTTATTAGAGCCGCGCGTATATTATTTAATTATTTCCTAAGGAACGGCGATATATAGGTTAAATATTAAATTAGCACTATCTAAGTAGTTACGCTAGCGGTAGGAGCTATTAAATAGGAGCTTCTAAATAAGGTTAATATAGTAAAATCCTTTTAAGCTATAACCTTAATAGTTAATAAAGACGTATATAAAAGATTAAAGCTTAAGGAGGCTATATAAGAAATAGCTACCTAGCTCCTAAGAATTTTTTTTTAGGCTTTAGTAATAGAAGTCGAAGAAGATAACCTAGGAGCTACCTAATAATTATAGAGAGAACCCCTTATAGATACCCTAATAGCTAAGATTCTCTTACTAGGAGGCAAGATCCTTAGTTATAAAGGGGGTGCTAACTAAGTCCCTAACCTAGCCTACGCTAGTATAAATAAGCTATTAATAGTATTAGTATAATAGTAATTAATTATAGACGAAGGAGATAAAGCGATTCTAGCTATTAGATCTAAGATAGTAAAAGAGATTATTAAAGTTATAGTTATAAAGGCTATAAGAGAATTTAAGAAAAATATTATTAGAGCTAGAAAGAAGTTTAGAAAGATCTAGAAGGTTAAAGTTAAGATAGGGAGGAAACGACCTATTAGATTATATAATCTAAGAGTTAATACTCTCTTTAAAAGAAAAGTAGATAAGATTAACCCTATTAATAATACTCTATTAAATAGCTTAATATTAAAAGGGGACCTTAATTAAAAGAAGACTAAATAGAATACCGTTAAAGATAAGATATAGCCTAGACCCTACCTAGAATACTTAATAGGAAAATTCTTAAGTATATAGAAAGGAAAGCGGCTAATATAAGAAAGACTTAAAGTAATTTACGAATAATTTAAGGGCTTTCTTATAGAAGTAGAAATCCGGATCTTTAATAGTATTTTATTTAATAGGGAAGTAGTATTATCTTAGGACTTTATAGAAAGAGGTAAAGTTAACCTAGCTATAGCCCTACTATAGGTTATTAAGATAATAGAATATAAGGTATAGTAAGTAGCTTTAATCTTAATCCTAAAAGTAATAGAGTAGAAAGTTATTAATATCCTTAAAATTAAACTAGAAATAAGAGTCCTTAAAGAAAGGTATAGGCCTTATAAGAACCCTTTTTTCTTAGTAGTAAAAAAAGATAAAGAACTACGCTTAATTAATTCTACTATATATATAAATACTATTATAATAAGAGATATAAACCTACCGCTAAATATAGATAAGTTTAGTAACTACTTCTTAATATATAAGATCCTTTCCCTCCTAGACCTTTTTTTAGGCTATAATTAGATCCCTCTTAATATTAAAAGCTATAACTTAATAATATTTACGATACTTATTAGCTTCTTATATATATATATACTCCCTTAAGGGGCTATAAACTTAGTCGGCTAATTTATAAGGATAATATAAAGAATCTTATAAGACCTTATACTAAATATCTATAGGAATTTCTTCGATAATATAAGTATTAAAGGGCTTAATATAATATATAATAATAAAGAGGTAGTACTAAGAGTAAGGAGATTTATCTTTAAATACCTTATTAACCTTAATAAAGTCTTAGTTAATATTAAACTCTTTAGTTATATAATTATAAGGGCTAAATCGAAATTTTACTAGTAAGTAACTAAAGTTATTAGTTATATCTATAAAATAAATAAAAGGTGCCCTATAAAAGCTAAAGTTATTAAAATTAAGGAATAGATAAGATACCTTAATATAATATATATTAGAGCTTTCCTTAGTATTATAAAATACTACTAAATCTAGATTAAATAGTTCGCTATCTTAATAAAACCCTTTATAGACCTATTAAAGAAAGAAGTCTATTAGGAATAGGGAGATAAATAAATAAAAGTAATAGCTACCTTTAAGGAAGCTATTACTAATTTAGTCTTTTTAGTATTCCTTAATATTAGCTTAGGAAGAGGAGATATTATTTTAATATATAATACTAGTTTACTTAGCTAAGGGGTAGTCTTAATATAAATCGTCGATAGAAAGAAGCGCCTTTTAAGGTTTAAAAGTAAAACGTAGTTACTAGTAGAAACTAAATATAATATAATAAAGAGGGAGTATAGGGCTATATTAAGTACGCTTAAGGGACTAAGAATATATTTATATAGCGTATATTCTATCTTAGAAACTAATATATAGGTCTTAGTCGATTTATTAAAAGGTGCCCTTAAAGACGTCCTTAGAGCTATAGTAACTTATTAAATAAGCTATATTTTCTTCTTTAACTTTACTATATAATACGTCGAAGGTAAGAAGAATAGTATAGCCGATAAACTCTTAAGAAAGCTTAAAGGACCTTCTAATAAATTAAATAGGGAAATAAAAGGCAATATTAAAGAATTTATAGACTTTTACTTAAACGTAGTATAAGGGACTAAGCTATAAGGGGACTACTTAAAGGAATCGAGGATAATTATAGACTTCCTTTAAACGTTAAAACAGCTAGAGGGCCTTTCTAAATAAGACTATAGGAAGCTATATTTAAAGAGTTTAAATTTCTATATTAAAGATTAAAAGCTTTAGCGACTCCCTAGGAAGAAAGAAAGGGGACCTATATTAGTTATAGACGACCTAAAAGAATAAAAAAGGATTATTATAAAGTACTATATATAAATAGGATATAAAGGACGATAAGTTATATATATATTTATAAAGAATAAGTATTAGTAAGCTAGCCTTTAAAATAATATTTATAGCGTAATCTCTTTTTATAAAGAATACTAATACTTTATAACTAAGAGACCCTAAGAAGTTATAACCGCGACCGCGCCTAGCTAGTATTATAGAGTAGGTAGAGGTATATATATAGGTGCCGTCTATAGAATAATATTAATAAGCTATATAAAGCTCTCTTATACGCGGCTAGCCTATATATATATATATAAGATCCGGCCCTCTATACGTAACTATACGGCTTAGGCTATAGCTTAAGCCTATAACCTATAATAGTTAAAGACTCTTATATAATGCCCTCCCTTAAGCGCGGCGCGGTATTGCCCTATTAACGGCTTCTATACTATAGGGCCTATGCCGCTAGCTCTACCCTACCCTTTTCCGTTAATCGTGCTAGCCCTACTAGCCCTATTATCCCTACGCCTATTAGCCTAGGCAGCTAAAACCGGGCTCTATACTTATTAGCTAGCTAGCTATTTAAATAAGGGCGCAACCTATTATATACGCCCCTAGGTAGCTAGCGGCCGGCCTAGACCTACGTAAGCCTTAGGTTGCCCGTCCCCTCGGCCTTAGGTAGCCTCCTCTACCTAAGGGTATATAAGGCGGTATCCCCCCTTTCCTCCTTCCTTTCCTTCTCCTCCTTTTTTAACTATAGTAATAATAGTAATAGGTAAGTTCCGCTCTACCTAAGGCGTTAGTTCGTTCCTAGCTATACGGGCCGCCTTATTAATATATACTTATAGTAATAGCTATAGTAGTAATAATAGCCCTAATAATAATAACTTTAACTAGTAAGTTCTCCGCCCTATAAAGCGGGAGGCCGTAATCTATAATACTAACTTCCGCGATAGATATATCTACCTCCCCCTCCCCCGCTTCCTCTTTTTTAGAGCGTACGGAGTCGTTCGTCGACGCTATACTAGGCACGGCCGACGACGGCTCCGCCGCTACCGCTGCTCTTACCCGCGCCCCCGCGACCGCGCCTACCGCCGCCGCCTCTACCTCTGCTACGCTAGCCGCCCTTACGTCGCCCTTCTAGGTAACGACGCCGTCCCCGCCGCCGGCCGTAACGCCCGGCCCCTTTGCCCCCGCCTCCGCTACTACTACCCCCGTAAGTCCGCTACTTAGCGAGCGTAGTAGCTATTTTCCGCTAACTTCTTAAAGCATAAACGCTAAGTATAGGCTAGAGCCGCCCGCGCGGCCCCTTATATATAGTGCGCGTCGTAGGAGCTCCCCTACGCCGACTAAGTCGGGCACCGCCGTAGCGGTAGTTATTACTAGTACGCGCGTGCCGGCCGCGCCTATAAGGCGGCGCCTCCCGTCCTACTTACTACGGCGTCGGCTTAGAAGGCCGGCGCGCACGGGTAGGTACGGGGGGCTACTAAGAAGCGCCTTACCGCCGCCGCCGCCGCCTACCGTAATCTCCGCGCCCTCGAGCGCTAGGGCCTCGTCCCTAAGTAAGTTCCTCTTATCTAGCTCTTTTACTTCCGCTACTAACTCTCCTAGTACTAGGGATACTGCCTCTATCGCCCTATCGGCGGTCCCCTTAGCCGTGCCCGCCGCCGCCCCCGCCGCTACTGCTAGCCGGGCCCCCCCCGCCCCCGGAGCCCCCGGAGCCGCTGCTGCCGCCGACTAGCTCGCGGGCCTAGAGGGCCGCCTAAGCGCCTTAAAGAGCGCCGCCGCCGCTAATAAGGTAGAGGAGGACGATAAGGATAAGGATAAGGATAACGATAAGGATAAGGAGTAGGTCTAGGTATCTACTTTAAAGGGGAAAAATAAAAATTTAAATTAACTATAATTAAGGAAGATACTTTATTAAATAATTAAGGTCTTTATAACGCCTTTAAGTATACTTAGAAGTAAGTTAAAAGGGGAGTACTAGGGGTCTTATCTACCCTTAATAAGCTAATATCTATAAGGGTGCGATCTTACCCGTTAAACTATTTAACCCCTTACTTTTAGTTTTACCTTTATATATTTTTATATACTTCTTATATTTCTCTTTATAAGACTTTTAGTAGCTTAAAGAGATAGTATTCTTTAGTATATATAACTTAGTTACCTAGGCCCCCTAGCTTTATATAATCTAGGCTAATAATAAGGCGTATAAATAATAAGCTTAAAGACCGTCGAATATAAATACTATAGCTAAGGAAAGACTAAGAGACGAATTTCTAAACGAATGCCTTTATAGCCGGACTAGCTATATAAGGAAATTTAGGTCGACTAAACTAACGTCTCTAAGGACTAAGAAAGCTTTATTAAGGTAATGTTTTTTATAGACGCCTTTTTAAGGATAGTTTTCCTTTATTTCTTATAAACCTACCTAAGTAAGTATAACTAGTCTACCCTCTAGGACTTCGTTAACTAGATAAAATCCTACTTTAGCTATAAGGTAAAGAAGATATAGTCTAATAGAGAGCTATTTACGAAGGATATCTTAAATTAGCCTCGAAAAAGGGGAATTTTACCCCTCTTATTAGCACCGAATACCTAAGCCTAGAACGGAGGGGTAGAAAGATTAAGGGGTACTATAATAAAAAGGGCCCGTATAATAAGACTTACTATAAGGCTTCTATACGACCTTTAAAGGGAAGTCGTTAAGACCGCCTATTACTTTTAGAACTAGACCCTAAGGGACCCTAAGGACCCTAAGGAACTAAACTAAGGAATAGACTAGAAATCCCCCCTTAAGCTCTTTATAAAGAAGAGAGCCTTGCTAGCCTACCTTCGCGCCTATAGCTATAAGGTATATATAATAACTACTTATATATAGCTAAAAAGGAAGAAGAAAAGAAAGCTTAATCTAAGAGCCTTTATTAGTTACCTTATTAGTTATAATTCTACGAATATCTTTTAGATCTAGATTCCTTTTTTATAGAAGGTAATTTCGACTAGGGATATAATTATCGATGAATCTAGCTTCTTCGATAAAAAGAGGGATTAATAGCCCCTCTTACTCTCTTAACGTTAGCTAATTTAAAAGATTTAAATCCCCCCTTCTTAATAGTCTTAAGAAGAGGTCTTAGATAGGGAAACGGAAGAAGAAACTAACGTTAAAGTAGTCGAGGATAACGCCGACTTTAAGGAAAAAGAAAAAGAGGAAGCTACTAAATTAGATAATCTAGATAAAGAAGGAGACTATAGGAAAGCGGTAGAGCTAGAATACGCCTGCCTCCCTATACTTCCTCTTATAAAATAAGAAGAAGATCTAGAAGTAGCTTTCTTTATTAGTCTTCCTATCTTAACCCTTAAGGGGGTAGGAAAGGCACCTCTCTTAAAGGATTACCTAGCTGCCTTTTTATCCCTACTTTAAGAAGTAAAGGAAGGTATAGGGACTAATATAAAAGAAAACTAACCTCTCCTTTATTTCGATTGTTTTTCTAACTTCTATCTAACGCTAATAAAAGACGGTTCCTATAAAGCATTTATAGTAGGCCGGCTCTTTAAGCTATAGCTATTAGTAAGGAAGGTATATAAAAGAGACCTCCTAAACCTACTAGTAAATTAAAAGTAGCTAGAAAAACACCCCTTTAAAGACTAGTTTTTCTAAGCCTAGAAATAATACCTAGCTTTATATAAAGAGATAAGGTCTTTTAAAGAGGTCCTTAAGGATAAAGTAAGAGGAAAATAGGTCCTTAGCTATAAATAAGTCTTTATCTTTAAGACTAATAAATATAGCTTCCTTTAAAAATATAAAGCCTAGCTAGTTATCTATAGGAATTAATAGGAAAAAGGGGATCTTCCTACTAAGGTAACTACCTTAGTAGTAATATCCTTTCGGACCCTTATAGCTATAGTAGTAAAATTCGACCTTAAGCTTAATTAGATAGATATAGTTAACGCCTTTATTAACTACCTACTTAAGGAAGAAGAAGAAGTTATCTATATACGCCTTCTACTAAGCTTTTAATAGCTAGGAAAGGTTCTATAGCTTAGGAAAGCTCTATATAGACTATAAAGATTACCCCTTCTTTAGCAATAGTATTTAATAGGTTCCTTTAAAGCCCTAGGCTTTAAGAAAGTCCCTTAGGAACCGTATATAATATAAAAGGGTAAAATCACGGTCTTCTTTTATATCGACGATATTATCTAGGCGTACTTAAAAGAGGAAGAAGCTATTACTAGGGAGGCTATATAAGGCCTATAATAAAGGTATAAGATAACTAAGCTAGGGGAGCTAAAGTAGTTCTTAGGGATATAAATCCTTAGAAATAGGTCCTAATAGACTATCTAGCTTACCTAAGACGCTTATATAAATAAGGTTGCTTATAAATTCCTCCTTAATTCCCTTAATAAGAAGCTTCCTTTTACGCTAATATTAAATAAAGAGCTTTTACTTAATCTATCCTTTTAAGCTATAGAGTAAGAAAAATATTAATATTAATAGAAGGTAAGCTCCTTACTTTTTTTTAGCTATTTCTATTAAACCGGATATCTCTTTTATAGTCTCTTAGCTAGCTAGGTATAACTAAAATCCTAGCCTTAAGCACTAAGAAGTAGTAAACTAAGTAATCCTTTATCTTTATTTAATAAGATTATATAGTCTATACCTAGGAGGGTAAGGAAGGAAATTAGCTACTAAAATCTTCTTTTATTTAAGCGATTCGCCCTTTATAGATAATTCTTTAAATAGAAAGAGCTTATAAGGGTATATTATATCCCTTTTTAAAGGAACTATTACTTATAGAGCTTTAAAATAAGCTACTATTATAACTTTAAGTATAGAGGCAGAGCTATTAGCTCTTTTAAAAGCATTAAAAAAAGCGATTTTTATTAGCTAGCTATTAATATATCTATAACTATAAATTCTAACCCGGTAGCTATAAAATATAATAATATATAGACTATACGAATTCTTATAAAGGAAAATAGTAAGCTATTAACCTAGCTATAGTATATCGATATCTATTAGTATTAGTTATACTAAGAGGAGCTAATAGTATATAAGAGGAAGGGGACGTCTATAGCTAAAGAGAGGAATAAGGACTTATCTTAAAGGAGGGCCCCTAGCTTAATTAAGACTTATTCTTCTTAAAAGGCCCCCTTTTTAAGGACTTATCCTTAGAAAAGCCCCCCTTTCTTATAAGACTTAATATCCTCTTTAAGGCCCCTTTTTCCTAAAAGTAAGTTAAAGGAGCCTAGGGATAAAACCTAGATTTCTTAAGTAAGGGATAAGTATAGACTAAGACCTCCTTTATACGCTTACTAGCCTAGGTATTTAGCTTTACCCTTTCTATAAGGGTAGGCTATAGCTAAGGGGGTATATCGTAAAGTATAGCTTAAATTTATAGTTCTTAGAGATATCCCTTAGTATAAGGGACCTAGGAAGCTAAAAAATAAGATATTAAAAGAATAGCGTTATAAAGGATGCTTATAAACTTACTTATTTTATTTACTACTCCTAGGGAAATCCTTTATCTTTTATAGACTATTACTCGCCTACTAGTAGACTAATTAGTTAGCTTTTTAGTATATCCTATAGTCTTTAAAAAGCTCTATCTATAGTATATCTTCCTAACTTAGTAGGTAGTCTAATTATAACGTAATAGTTAACGTAAGACTATAGGTTCTAGTATAAGTAGTAGATTTAACTATAATGTTCTATGCCCTACCTATTCTCGTATCGCGGATATCTTTAAAACCGCGAGTCTAAAATAGGCAATAGGGTATCCGTTCTACTTATAATTAACTTATATATAAAATATATATTTTATTTTATTAAGATAGGCTTATCTTAACCCGCTCTTCTTAAAGGAAGGTATAGATATCTAGTAGAGGTCTTTATCTTTAAGGGTTATTCCCTTAGACTATATTATAGAGCCTCTTTATACTAGCTTATTTTATAGAGCCTCCCTATACCTATTATTTCTTTATAATAGTAAAATAGGAATATAAGGGTATATTCTTATAAAGTTTAAGGTTAAATTCTACTACTATAGCTATAAGGGTCTAAAAAGATATTTTTATTAAGGTAGTTACCTTAGTAAGTAGATCCCCTTTTTCCTATTAATTCCTATAAATAACTAGCCGGGCTTTATACTTTTAAAGGAAGCTATATTTATTAGTCTTATAAATAAAGACCTACTTATAGCTAAGGACCTATTTTCCTCCTACCCTTTCTTTAAGGACTTCTTTAAAAGACCCTATCTTTTTATATAAGGCTAGGTAGTCTTTTTAAGTCTAGAAAAACTAGTCTTTAAAAGGGTATTTTTCTAGCTACTTTTAGTTTACTAGTAGGTCTAGAAGGTCTTTTTTATATACCTTCCTTACTAATAGCTATAGCTTAAAGAGCTAGCTTACTATAAATACTTTATAAGAACCGTCTTTTATAGGTATTAGATAAAAGTTAGAAAAATAATTAAAATAAAGAAAAGGTTAGTCCTTTTTTATATTAAGCCCTATACCTTCCTTTACTTCTTAAAGTAAAGATAAATAAGCACCTAAGTAATCCTTTAAGAGAGGTACCTTTTATACCCTCTTAAGGGTTAATATAAAAGAACTAATAAAGAAAACTACTTTTAGATCTTCTTTTTATTCTATAAGAGGAAGCGTAGGAAGGTAGGCGTATTCTAGCTTTATTACTTTCCTATAGTTTTCTTTTTTATCTAAGTTATTTAATTTAATAGCTTCCTCTTTTTCTTCGAAGTTAGCGTTATCTTTAATTACTTTAATATTAGTTTCTTCTTTTATTTCTTTATCTAAGGCTTCTTCTTATAACTATTAAAAAGGGGGGATTTAAATCTTTTAAATTAGCTAACGTTATAAGAGTAAGAGGGGCTATTAATTCCTCTTTCTATTAAAGAAGCTAGATTCGTTAAAAATTATATTCCTAGTTAAAATAACCTTTTATAAAAGAGGAATCTAGATCTAAAAGATATTTATAGAATTATAAGTAATAAGGTAACTAATAAAGGCTTTAAGATTAAGCTTTCTTTTCTTCTTCCTTTCTAGCTATATATTAGTAGTTATAGTATATACCTTATAGCTATAGGTATAAAGGTAGGCTAGTAAGGCCCTCTTTTTTATAAAGAGCTTAAGAAGGGATTTTTAGTCTATTCCTTAGTTTAGTTCCCTAGGGTCCTTAGGGTCCCTAAGGGTCCGGTTTTAAAGGTAATAAGCGGTCTTAACGACTTTCTTTTAAAGGTTATATAGAAGCTTTATAGTAAGTCTTATTATACGGGCCCTTTTTATTATAGTACCCCTTAATCTTTCTACTACTCCGTTTTAGGCCTAGGTATTTAGTATTAATTAAAAGAGTAAAATACCCCTTTTATAAAGCTAATTTAAGATATCCTTTATAAATAGCTCTCTATTAAACCGTATCTTCTTTACTTTATAGCTAAAGTAGGAATTTATCTAATTAATAAAGTCCTAAAAAGTAAACTAGTTATACTTACTTAGGTAGGTCTATAAGAAATAAGGGAAAACTATCCTTAAAAAAGCGTTTATAAAAAACATTACCTTAATAAAGCTTTCTTAATACTTAGAGATATTAGTTTAGTCGACCTAAATTTCCTTATATAGCTAGTCTAGCTATAAAGGGGTTTATATAGAAATTCGTCTCTTAGTCTTTCCTTAGCTATAGTATTTATATTCGACGGTCTTTAAGCTCCTTATTTATACGCCCTATTATTAGCCCAGCTTATATAAAGCTAGGGGGCCTAGGTAACTAAGTTATATATACTAAAGAATACTATCTTTTTAAGCTACTAAAAGAGGGTCCTTTATAGTAAACCTATTCCTCTTAGTAAGGAAAGCTAACTTCTTAAGTAGTTCCTTTTTAAGAATAGGTTAGAATTTAAGAATAAATTAACCGAATTTTTCCTCGATAAGCCTAATAGTCTAATTCTTTTTAACTAGCCTTATAGGCTTAGACGTTATATCCTAGAAGATTCCTTCCTTTTAAAGAAAGCGGAAGGAATTAAGCTTATTAAAAATTAAGGGTAAAATACTACCTTTTTTTATCAAAGAATTTATATAGTCCTATTAAGTAATTTTATCGTAAAATTCACCCTTTTATATCCCTTTATCTATATAGTTAATTTCCTAGTAATAAGGTATTCCCTTTATACCTTCTTAAAGGACTAGAATTATAAGAGTATATTATAGATATTAAGGGAAGTACTAAAGTTAAGGATAGCTAATTTTCGTAGGGGATAATTAAATAGCTTTAATAGGTAGTCTTATTAATTTATAGGGAAGATAAATACTAGATTTACTATACTAATAATATTTCCTTAAATTTATAGCTTTAATAAGGGTAGCGGCGTTATTAGTTACTATTTCTTTATAACCTAAATCTTATTTATCTTCTTTTATAATATAGGGTCCTCCTTAAAAGACTATTATATTATTTCTTATAGCCTCTTTAAAAGGTTAAATCCTTAGGTCGGTTTTCCTTAAAGACCTACTAGTATTATAATAATAGATAGCCTAGGGATTTATAGGCTAGGTAGCTATTTCGTCCGATCTAAAAGGTCTGCTTAAAAACCTCTCCTTTTTACCCCTTATTACTAATTTTAATAAAGAGGTTCGATTTTAACTAGTTCTTTTATTTTTCTCTTAATAGACTAAACGGTTTATTAAGGGACTAGTTAGGCTAGTCTAACTAACGGGACCGGGCCTAGAGAAGAAGGCGGAGCTAGGGCTAGAACTATAGCAGCCGTTAAAGATAGTATTAAGGCTCTTAAGGGAGGAGGAGCTAAAAGGGCAATAGCTATAGTAGTAGTAGCGGGAACTATACTAATAAGCGCTATAGTAGCTATAAAGGTAGTAGGTTAAGCTATCTAGGTCGAGTGCTAGCTATAAAGGAATAAAACTACTTACTATTATACTTTAGTAGCCTCTTTATTTAGTTCCTAGCTAGCTTCTTAAAAGGTAGTTAAGTAACTATTACTAATAGGCTTTATTAGTAGAGCTATATCCTATAGCTACTAGCTAGAAAGAGCTTTTATAAGGAAGTATTAGTTAGCTTCCTTAAGGATTTCTTCCTACTTAGCTAGCTATAAAGAAGCTAGTAAGGTCCTAGTAAAAAAGGCTCTTAAGTATACTATAAAGATCTTCTTAATATAGTTAGTTATATAGCCCCTTAAGAGAGCTATTAAGGTCTTAAGCTTTAAAAGCTACTACCTAAGAGTCTCTTCTTCTTAAAAAGAGATTAGCTTTATAGTACTAATAGATTTTATTATCGCTATATATATAGTAGTTAGTAGCTTTATCTTATAAAGGTATTCCTTATAGTAACTCTTATAGTTACCTAAGGTAGTAGAAAAAGCTCTTTACTTTATAGAGGTTAGCTTAAAGAAGAGGTAAGCTCCCTTTATAAATTCTATTACCCTAAGATAAAGAAGGGGCTTAAGAGGGTCCTACTTATTAAAGAAGACTAAATTATAAATAGTTTTATTTATATAAGCTTATAGCTCTTTTACCTACTTATCTTAATCTTAGGGCTTTATAAGAATCGTCTTATAGACTATAAGGGCAGTAAAGTTATTTTTCGATATTATTATAAGGAAGGGTAGAAAAGTTATATAAAAATCAGCCTTTTTAATAAGAAAGGTAAAAGAAAGCTATAAGGGATATAAGAGAGGTGCCTTTTATAGTAGCTAGAAAGTATAAGAATTCTATTCCTCCTAGGCTTATAAGTCTTATAAAGAAAAGTATATAAAAATATATAAAGGTAAAATTAAAAGTAAAGGGTTAAATAGGTAGGGTAGAAATATATAATTCTTATAAGGGTAGTAATTATAGTAAGGGAGTAATTATTATATTACCTTAATTATCCTTCTTTTTATTATTTAATACCCTTCTTTATACCTATTTAGTATCTTAATTAATAAAGAAGATCCTACTTAAAAAAGCTACTAATATTCTTTTAACTACTAGGCTTTTTACTAGTTTTTCCCCTCTTTTCTAGCCGTTACTAGTATATCCGTCTTATCTTTCGCTACCTCTATAAGAAGCTATTGCTACTTTTACTTCCTCTCTTACCCCTACCCTTCTTTTTATACCTCCTTTTAGCTCCTTCCTTAAAACTTATTTTTTAGCTTTCTAGGTCCCTTATACTAAGGGATATCTCTAAGAACTATAAAATAAAGGTAAGCTTTATAATATAAGTAAGTAGCTATATATACCTATAAAGACTATCCTTAAATTATAAGCCTAGCTATAATCCTTAATATTAAATTATATAGAGCGTAGTAATCTTATTAATCTTAGATTACTTAGATTTCTACGATCCCTTTAATCTTATATTTATTAGATAGTTATACTAACTATTTATCCGTTAGACCGTATTATATACTTAACGCGGTCGACCGTTAGCGGCTTAGTAGCTTTAGTTATAATAACTAGTAGACTAATTAGTTAGCTTTCTAGTTTATTCTATAGTACTTAAAAAGCTCTATTTATAGTATATCTTCCTAACTTAGTAGGTAGTCTAATTATAACGTAATAATTAACGTAAGACTATAGGTTTTAGTATAAGTAGTAGATTTAACTAGAATATTCTACGCTCTACCTATTTTTATATTACGGATATCTTTATAACTACTAAGCTAAAATAGGTAATAGGGTATCCGTTCTACTTATAATTAACTTATATACCTTATATATATATTTTCTTTATTAAGATAGGCTTATCTTATCTTACTTTTCTTAAAGGAAGGTATAGATATCTAGTAAAGGTCTTTTATTTTTAAGGGTTATTCCCTTAAACTATAATATAAAACCTCTTTTTACTAGCTTATTTTATAGAGCCTCCTTATACCTATAATTCTAAATCATAGTAAAATAGGAATATAAAGGTATATTCTTATAGGATGCTACTTAAAGATATAAAAGAAAGCTATAAGAATTATACTTCTTAAGTAAAATAAGCTAAACTATACTATCCTTAAGGCCTAAAAGGTTATATATCTACTTAGCTACTTATAAAAGGTCCTTAAAAAGCTATATACTACTTAGCTAAGCTATTTAGCTAATATAGCTAGGCTTTTAAACCCTATATAACTAAGGGGATAAAAATAGTAGTTAGCTATAAATATAGCCTTCCTCCTTTTATACTATATTTAAAAGAAGGAGGAGTTTAATAGGAAAGCTATTATTAATACCTTCTTATTAAATATAAAGTATACCTTTAATTTTATATTAAAGGAATAGCTTATAAGGGTTTTAAGGGACTTAAACCTCTTTAAGGCCCTTATAAGTTAAGTAGACTACTTCTATAGTAAAAGGTAGATCTAGCTAGCCTTTAAAGAGTAAGTCTAGCCCCTTATAAACCTAGTAATAAGGGTACTTTAAGGGTCCCCTCTTAGCTTTACTTTATTCCTCTTATATATAAAGGGGATACTAGCGGTTAAGGGATACTAGCTATCTTATATTAATAACTTTAATATCTTTATAATATCGACCTTAGCTAAGAAAAACGTTTAATAGCTAAACGTAATAGCTACTAACGTATTTAAATAAGCTAAGAACTAAGGGGTTTACTTTAACCTATTAAAGATAAAACTTATTTACTTTAGTAAGTAAAAGGGTATAATAGTAAGAGGTTTATTTTTTAAAGTAAAGCCCTTAATATAGTAGCTAGGGGTCTTTTTTAATTCTAAGGTCTTATTTAAATAATATATTAAAAAGAAGGTAGCCTATATATAAGCCTCTTTTAAAGGACTATCCCGCTTAACCTTTATATAAAAAAGCTTATTATTTAAAGCCTTTAGTTAGCTCTACTAAGCTTATATAACCTTTATAGTAAACTATAGTGCCTAGCCTTAGTATAAGGGGCCTAAGACCCTTAAGAGCTTTATAAAGCCTTTTTAAATACTTTAAAAATAAGCTCTTTTAAAGGTCTTAAAGGCTTTTAAAGGATCCCTTATTAAGGCTTTAAAAGCTAAAGCGGCCCTACTACTATTAAAGGTATAATTTAAAAATATATACTTCTCTTATACCCTTTAAACCCTATACTTCTTACTTAGTTACCTTATAAGGTAAGCTTATAACCTAGCTATATAAGATAACCTTACTAACTTAGGCTTTAACTTAAAGGCCTTAAGCTATATTAAGCTATATATATAACTCTTTTACCTCTATAAAGGCCTAGTAGCTTTTATAGGACTTAATTATAACTTTAAAAGAAAGAAAGCTAGCTAAGGAGCCCTTATAGGCCTTAGAGCTTAAGGCTTTTATTAAGATAATAAAAGCCTTAAAGCTCTAAGCTGAAATATAGTACTAATACCTCTTAGCTAGCCTAGCTAGCCTAAAAGACTTTAAGTTATAGCTCTTAGCTTTTTATACTAATAGCTTTAAAGGGGGCCTTAAAGGGTCCCTTATAAAGACTAATACTTACTCTTTTTATAAAATAAGCTTAGAAAATAAGCTTATTAAGTTATACTATAAGAACTTAAGGCCCTTAATTAAAGTAGCTAATATAAAGCTATTCGCGATACTAAGGGTCTTAAAAGACTTAGCTAAAAGGCCTCGGCCCTTAAAGCTTAGCCCCGTTAACCCCTTTATAGATACTTATATCTTTTTAAATAGCTAGGCTACTATAAGGAAGATTATAGGTTTCTTAGACCTAGCTATATATATTAAAAGGCAGGCTTATATCTAGCTTAGAAGCTCTTTATAATATATAGCTATATTAGTAACTTAGCTACCTAAGGATCTTTAATAATAAGCTAGTAAATTAGCTAGCTAAAAGAGGCTTAAGGGCCCTTACCTAAGGGACTCCCTTAGTCTTTATTAGCTACTTATAAAGAAAGGTCTAGTAAGCTACTAAGGACTATTAAAAGGGACTTTAAGCTTCTAAGGCGGCTAAAGGCCTTAGGGCTAAGGGCTTAAGTAAATACTATATATTTATTTAAAAGACCCCCCGCTTAGCTCTTAGCCTAAAAAAGGACCTTATAGGGAGGCCTTAGCCTACCCTTTTAGCCTTTTATTAGCTCTATTTAAGGCTAGCTTTTTATTTTCCTTCTTAAAAAGGACTAATAAGGTAGACTAAGATAATTACTATTATAGCTAAGAAAGGTATATAGCTAGATACCTTATCTTAAGGTGCCTAAACTATAAGAGGGAAAGAGAGGTCCTTTACTAGACCTTTAAGAGATAAAAGGGGGCCCTTATCCTACCTATTCTTTATAGCTTTAAGGAAGAAAGGGAAGCCCTTTTAACCTTCTTAGCTAAAATAAAGATAGGGATAGCTAAGTAGCTTAAAAAGGAGTAACCTAAGGGCCCTAGGGCCCTTAAAGGGGAGAATTACTATAAGGGAAGAACTAAACTAACCTTTCTTTTATTATTACCTTTATAGCCACCCTTTCCTTAATTAGTTATAAGCCCCTAAGCTTTATAGCTAGCTAGGACTATTAATAAGGGCCTAGGCTCCTATTAGCCCCGCTATAGCCTTAGAGGCTATATATAAGTAATAATATATATAAAATAAAAAAGCTTTTTTACTATATAAAGGGCCTTTTTTATTATAACTATATTACCTTTATTTAAAATTAATAGAGCTAATATAGCTAGTTCCTTTATAGCTTTATTAAACTTATTATAAAGAGTAATAAGGCTAATAGTTAGCGTTAAAGATCCTTACTTTAGCTTTAAGATAAGTTAAAAGTCCTCCTTTATATTCTTCTTAGCTAGGGCCTTTATTAAAGCCTAAGTAACTTATCCCGCTCCTTAACTTTTAAGGGGGCCGCCCTAGCTATAGATCCTATTATCGCTAGCGCGCTTAGGACTTATCTCCTACCCTTATAGTAAAGGTAGCTATAAGGGTTAATATAATAGTTACTTACTTAGACTTTTAACTTAAGGCCGCGGTTAAGGGAGCGTGCCCTTACCTCTATAGTACGGTATACGCTTATATATATACTATCTTATAGCGCTAGCTAGTCTTATAAGCGTTAGAGCTCCTTATCTTAGAAGATATACTAAGGGACGTCGGGCGTACTTTTAAGGGGGGCCGGGACCCCGGCCGCTCTTAAGGGGTTACCCTCCGCCCTTAATAAGGTAGCGCTAAGGGAAGTCTAAAGCGCCTTATCTAGGATTATTTATATATCTTATATATTAAGGTCTATAAAGGTAGGCCGGTCTTACTCTTTTTATAAGAGCGCGTTTAAGACTATAGCCTCCTTACTTAGTTTATACTTAATATAAAACTAAAAGTATAAGAGATACTTTACTTAGCGCGCTTACTACTTTAAGAGATATTATTAGGTTATAAAGTATTTAATATTCTTATAGCTTATAAGGATCTTAAAGCTCTTATAGCTATAGAGCTCCGCTTACTACTACTTAAGGTAGCTAATAATCGCTAATCTTAGGGCTTTAGCTAGGGCCTTAAGCGCCTTCTTTATAGTAACCTTAGCTTATAAGCTAGTTTTAAGGTTTCCTTAAGTAGCCTTAAGCTGCTAGGCGGCCTTAAGCTAGTATAAGGGCTATTATAGGGGCTGTTAATAGTTTAGGGTCCCTATAGCTACCTTTTCGAGCCCTTTTATAACGGTCTTATAAAAGCGTTTAATTTCTTAAGCTTCCTTAAAGGCCTAAAGGGCCTACTAAAAGAAGCCCTAGGCCCGGCCCCTAAGAAAGGGGTACTAAGGCCGGGGCTAGGTTTATTATAAGTATTAAAATATAGGTTAGATAGGCGTAAGGCTAATAGGGCTACTAAAAGTAGCTCTCTTTCGCCCCCTTACTTACTTTAAAAGCTAGTTAGGCTAGAAGTAGCTAGCTTAAGGTAGGGCTAGGCTAGGCCTTAAGAGGCTAGGTATTACCTTCTATCTTAATATTCTTTAAGTCCTAGTCTTAAGTCTTAGGCCTTTCTTTTAAGGTCTTTAAAAAGTATTAGCCTTTTAAAGCTTCTTTTAAGTAGGCCCTAGCTTTTAAGGTACTTATTTCGGCCCTAGTTTAAGAGGGGGGGGGGGGGGGTTAAAAGGGCCCTCCTTAGGCCTAGGCTAGGATCCTAGGTCGGGTCTAGGCTAGGTCTTATTAGCAAGGGGTATATACCCTTAGTTAGCGAGGGCGGGGAAGAGTTTTCTACTTATATAAGGGAAAACCTCGCTTAATTTATAAACTTTAATAGTATATTACGTACCCGCTAGTAGCTACGTAAGGCTATACTTAGGAGCGCGTAATACGCTATTCGCTAGGGTTCTAAGCGTATACCTTTTTATATTTTCGGCTTAGTTTCGAAAAGTTAGCTAAGAAGACATAATAATACTTTACCGATATATTATATCGCTTCTAGAATACGCGCTTCTATATCACTTAATATAAAATAAAGTAACGTAGGGAGAATAAAGTAGATTAAAGGCAGACGGTGGAAAAACCTAGCTATTGCGGTGTGCTAGCTACTGCGGTGTCTAGCACCGGCTTATAGAGCTGGTGCGGAACGAACGCGAAAGTAAGTGTGGCGTGGCACGGGTATCCCAAAGCGGGGAAGTCGCGGGTTCGATACCTATAACCCTCACCATCGCCTGGCGGCGGTAACTACCACACTTCGCACACAGAGCCATGGCTGTATACAGAAGGGCTCAGGAGGTTTCTGGCTTATATATTTTCTGCGTGCATTTTGCACCAGGAGCGGGACGAGGCTTCCGGGGTTGACTCATGTTATGTATCAGCGAATCAGTGCACAGGTTAAGTTAATGTATATAGGATAAGGCTCCGATCTTTCGTAGCCGGAAAGGCTGCATATTACAGCACAAGCAAAATGAGCAGTCCACGAATGGCTTAGTCGATGGTCTGCATGTGCTGTCCACCGGCAACTTAGGGCAGCTCAGGGCAGCTCAGGTCCAGCTCTGGCAGGCTCAGGGTGAAGGTGAATATTCAAGGGGCAGATTACTCGTGGAAACCTTTCGGGTTTAGGACCGCCTCACGGAGCATTTACTGTTTTGTTTGCCACAGCTGCATCTGCTGGGACCCAGAGGATACGCACCCTGGGTGGAACATGTTCGGCTTCAGAGGAAAAGATGCAATTCGAATGTCGTCGGAAACATTTCTCTGGCAAGTTCAAGGCACCGATTCCAGCTGGGTTCACCAACTAGACCCAGCGAGTTACGGCCACTTTGCCGACCAAGACACCAAGTACATTACATGGTGCGACCATCGCACATGTGCCACGACCTAAGCGTGTATCCGAAGCAACACCTTTACGGATAAAATGGCCTTTACTACAAAACATGGTGATACAGCCAACTTGGAGGATACCTCCATCTATAAACCAGACTTTCCCAAACGGGGTATTCTTTGTTCATGGACCCAGAGAATTGGACGACTTGGCAGAGAATGCCTGAAAGAGTACTTTAGGCGTATGGAACGCGATTGAAGCTTCAATACGTTTCGCGACTGTCTAGAATGGGTCATGGTGAGCATAGCACATTCCTAGAATAACTAGGCAGTCTGGCTGGCAGGCCTCGGGGCACCGGATCGCAGTCAGGAGTGGGAAATGTTTGTCAACTCCTGCGAGCACCTGACCGACCTACAGTGTGGAGAGGCAAACACTTGGAGCCTGTCTTGCCTCGGCCTCCCTATATATCCGACGCATACGGCTACAGAGGGCAACTGGGACGTTTGCAATCCATGGTTGATGCGGCAGAAGCACATCAAGCGCCATTGTCGCTGCGTGCACCGCCCAGAGAAGCAATTCAAGTGCGGCCCAATAACGGCAAAAGGGTTTCTCGTGCAGCAGCAACCTCGCCCAGACCTTAATAAAAAAAAGGGAAACGCAGTAGACGCCACAAGGGAGGGAAACTATGAGCGTGCGGAGCGGTCGGCCTGTCGAGGGAGGTGGTTGCCAGGTTAGGTCGTCAAGGCGCCGCTTTCAACGGTGACGGCCTTGGGCTTTTCTCTCTGCTCGATTGAATTGTCTGTCACGGAAGCAACGCCTCAGGCACGACTTCTTAGCCAGCGGAAGCCCGAGTCATTCTAAATTGCCTTGTGGCCGTGCGTTGGGATGGCCGGCATGAATGTCTACGTGTTCAAGCTGGTTGCAATAAAGGGCAACCTGCTCAGCCTGGTAATTTGTAAAGGACACACATAGAATAAATAATTCAATCATCAATCTCTAAAGATGCTCCCCCCGAAGCTGTAGTTATCCTCTGTCCCCATGTAGCCCCTGTCAAGTGTAACTGGAAAGATGGCATGCGTATAAGGGGTTTTTTTACGAGTCTGTTAGGTCTTGATCACTGCCAGATATAAGGGATAAAGGTCTCAGTTACATGTATAGGAACGGTGCCTATATGGGTTAGGCAGTCTCGGCAGGTTCGACGGAGACAGTCTTGCCCTTAGCCCCCCTCCTATAGAGAGAGGAGCAATTTACACACACCAAGACCTTCATGCTGTTGACCCTACGTTACATAAGAGTTCTCCTGTCGGCGGGCACACCTAGTAGGCTGAGCCTACAAATTATCCCAATTACGCACCTTATAGGTTAGCCGGCGACAATTACCGAATTTTGATGCAGTATAAAATTAGCGCATGACGTTGCTGCAACAATGCTCAAAGCACGGGAAATCTATTACGAGACTGGCAGGAGATATAACAAGCACTAATATCACTCCCAATTAGGGGTGCCCTTGTTTTAGCTAAGTGGTATTTAATGTGACAGTTATAAGCCCGGGAGGGAAGGCGCTAGCCTGACCTGTAACTTCAGAAAAACTGCGTATATATGCAATTTCTTGTTCGAAACCCCGCGACGACTAGGTTAGCAAAAATATCTAGCGCCTTCCTTATAATTTCCGAAGAAACTACGTATATATAAAATATCCTATTTAAAACCCCGCGACGACTAGGTTAGTAAAAAATCTAGCGCCTTCCTTATAACTTCCGAAAAAACTATATATATATTTAATTTTTAACTAAGTTAGTAAAAATTTTTATTATTAAAGTTACTAGCTATAATATATAAATAGCTCTTTAGTACTATAATAGCTAGAAACCTAAGGGGTATATTATAAGACTATTAGGAGATATAATAAGTATTAATATTACTTTTACTTAAAGGTACCTTTTTTTAGCTTAGTAGTATTTAATATAATAAAATCCTATTATATAGTTTATTTTATTTACGACTACTTTATAAGTAAGAATATACTAAGCCTTTTTAAAAGTAGCTTTAAGATCTAAGTTATTAATATATAGTAATTCTTTTTATATTATTACTTATATATAACTTCTAAGGCTATAATAAAACTAATAAGGACTTAGTCTATTATTAGTAGTCCTAGCTAGCTATAAAGTCTAGAGGCTTATAACTAATTAAAAAAGGGGTAGCTATAAAAGTAAAGATAAAGGAAAGGTTAATCTAGTTCCTCTTATATAGTATTTTTTCTCCTAAGGGCCTTATAGCCCTTAGGTTACTCCTTTTTAAGCTACTTAGCTATTCTTTTTTTTTAAAGCTAAGAAGGTTAGAAGGGCTTCCTTTCCTTTCTTAGAGCTATAAAGAGAAGGTAGGCTAAGGGCCTCCTTATATCCTTTAATAGCCTAGTAAAGGACCTCTCTTTCCCTCCTATAGTTTAAGTACCTTAGGATAAGGTGCCTAGCTATATACCTTCCTTAGCTATAGTAGTAGTTATCTTAGTCTACCTTATTAGTCTTCTTTTAAAAGGAAAATAAGAAGCTAGCCCTAAAAAAGAGCTAGTAAAAGGCTAAAAGGGTTAGCTAAGGCCTCCTTATAAGGTCCTTTTTTAGACTAAAGGCTAGGCGGGGGTCTTTTAAATAAATATATATTATTTACCTAGGCCCTTAGCCTTAAGGCGTTTAGCTACCTTAGTAGCTTAAAGGCTCTTTTAGTAGTCCTTAGTAGCTAACCGGACCTTTCTTTATAAGTAGCTAATAAAGACTAAAGGGGTCCTATAAGGAAGGGCCCTTAGGCCCTTCTTAGCTAGCTAGTTAGCTAGCTTATTACTAAAGATCCTTAGGTAGCTAAGGGGTTAGTATATTTATATATTATAAAAGGCCTTTAGGCTAGTTAAAAGCCTTTAAATATATATAGCTAGGTTTAAGAAGCTTATAACCTTCCTTATAGCGGCTTAGCTATTTATAAAGATATAGGCCTTTATATAAGGGTTAAAGGGACTCCTAGCTAAGTCCTCTAGGACCTATAGTATTACGAATAGCTCTACGTCGGCTACTTCGATAAAGGGCCTTAGGTTCTCGTAGTACGCCTTAATAGGCCTATTTTCTAGGCCTATTTTATAGAAGGAGCAAGCGTTAGTCTCTATAAGGGACCCCTTAGGGCACCTAATATATAGTTATATAATCTTAGTATAGGCCTTGCAAGCTAACAGTAAAGAACTACCGATGGGGCACACGCCTAAAAATGCCGCGCTAGGTACTACCACACTTGCCCGCCGAGTGGGTGAGTTGATTCGAGCTCCCTTTAAGCGGGAGCGTGCATGAGCAGAGTGGCCTTGAAATCGGCATCCCCGCGGCAGTTTAGTAGTAGAACTGTCTGTCACTGGGATGCCGATTTCAAGGCTCACAGGGCAAAGGCACCGAAACTTCTAGTCTTCTATAAAACCCTAGGCTCCGGGGAAAATCTTTTCCCCATCTTCGTCTCTCATTAGTCTTAACCTGCCTACAAGTCTCACCACCCTTCTTTACTGCTGGTCTCTACCGCCCGTCTCTATAACCCTTCTTTACTGCTGGTCTCTACCGCCCGTCTCTATAAACTTACAATCTTTGTGAGCTTCCTAAAACCCCTTTCCATAAAGGCAATATAAGTCCCAGCTTCTAACGTTCTTTAAAGCGCCATTTCAGATCCCAACCTGCTTAGTCAGTTTCAGTCGACGGCAGTCTAACTATCGACATGGCTTTCTTCAATCGCTTTTTTGTCTTGGCGCTAGCTTTGCTAGCTTCGGGTATCAGTGCTGACGTCGGATGCTTGGCCGGCCGTTTCTATATCTCCGCATCTGGGGAGTGCTGTAGCACCGACTACGCTCGAGCCGAACGCGACGGTCAAGGCCAGGTGCTCAACGTTAGATGTGGTTATATACCTGGTACTCTAGGCCCCGATGGTAAGATCCCTCAACATCTCGACGGCGTGCGAATATGCAATGGTGTATACAACGGAGATAAGTACAATTGCCCCCACGGGGTGCATGCCTCCCAAGATTCTATCACCCGGGCGAAGCAGGTTGCTGGTGAAGGATGCTGTTCTCTACTTAAGCAGACCCGTGATAAGTCTGGCGTTTGCCGGCGGAACTATGTGGACTTCTCCGACGCCGAGGAGTCTAGGGCGTTCTGGGAGGCACGGGACCGCGATGGCTGCACAAGGGAAGGAGAACGCGGCGCCTGTTGTCCCGACCCGAAGCACTTTAGGAATGCCAACAAGGAGTGCAGTGAGAAGACCTCCCGGGGACAATCGCTGCCAGAGTGGCAGTTTAGGGACGTGCGCCGCTCAGATGGGTGCAATAACTAGTCGGCTATATATATAGATAAACTTCTAGGACTTGCTATCCTTCTTCTTAGGATTATTCTCTACCTTACTCTTATTCTCGCGAAGAGAGATACGAGAAAGTGCATGTAAAATACATAAAGGTAAAATTAAAAGTAAGGGGTTAGGTAGGCAGGGCAAAGTTATTTAATTCTTACGGGGGCAGCAATTATAGTAAGGGAGTAATTATTATATTGCCTTAATTTTCCTTCTTTCCTCTATCTAACGCCCCTCTTTATATTCCTCTAGTATCCTAATTAATAAAGAAGATCTTACTTAAAGAAGCTAGTAATATCCTCTTAACTACTAAGCCTTTTAGCGGTTTTTCCCTTCTATTCTAGCTATTACCGGAATATCCGTCTTATCTCTCGCTACCTTTATAAGAAGCTATTACTACTTCTACTTCCCCTCGTGCCCCTACCCTCTTTTCTATACCTCCTTTTAGCTCCTTCTTCCTTCTTTTATACTAGTGTTTTTTAGCTTCCTAGGTCCCTCTTACTAAGGAATATCTCTAAGAATATAAATTATACTATGCTTTACGATATACCCCCTTATCTATAGCCTACCCCTTAAAGGTAAAGCTAAATAATTAGGCTAGTTAGCGTATAAAGGAGGTCTTAATCTATATTTATCCCTTACTTAAGAAATCTAGTTTTACTAGGCTCTTTTAAACCTACTTCTAGGAATAGGGGCCTAAGAAGGAATTAAATCTTATAAGAAAGGGGGTCTCTTTTAAGGATAAGTCCTTAAAAAGTACGCCTTTAAGAAGAATAAGTCCTAATTAAGCTAAGGGCCCTTTAAAAGGATAATCTTTAGTTTCTCTCTTTAGCTATAGATATCTTCTTCCTTATATATACTATTAGCTCCTCTTATAGACTTTTAAGTTAAGCTTTTAAGGATAGCTTCTTTTAAACGTTTTCTAGCGCTATTTACTAAAAAGATAGCTAGCTTTTACTTTAGTAAGGGCTTTATAAGACTATTAGCTTTTATTCTTACTATTAAAACTTAATAGATAGATTTTAGTCCCCTTTAAACCTTATAGTATAGCTAATACTAATAGATATTAATATACTATAGATAGGTTAATAGCTTACTATTTTCTTTAATAAGAATTTATATAGTCTATATATTATTATATTTTATAGCTAATAGGGACGAAACTTTTAGTTATAGAGATATAAGTAGCTAGCTAAGGAAAATAGTATCCTTTTAAGCTCTTAAAATAGCTAGTAGCTCTACCTCTATACTTTAAGTTATAATAGTAGCTTACTATAAATCTCGTTAAGTAATAGATCCTTTAAAAAGGGATATAATATACTTATATAAGATCTTTCTATCTAAGGAATTATCTATAAAGGACGAATCGCTTAAATAAAAAAAGATTTTAGTAGCTAGTTTCCTTTTATATACTCCTAGGTATAAACTATATAATTATATTAAATAAAGATAAAGGATATCTTAGTCTATTACTTCTTAGTACCTAGGGCTAGGATTTTAGTTATACTTAGCTAGCTAGGAGACTATAAAAGAGATATCCGGTTTAGTAAAAATAACTTAAAAAAGTAAGGAGCTTACCTTCTATTAATATAGGTATTTCTCTTAATTCCTAGCTTAAAAAGATAGATTACGTAAAAGCTCTTTATTTAATATAAGTTTAAAGGAAAGCTTCCTATTAAGGGAATTAAGAAGGAGTTTATAAGCGACCTTATTAATATAAGTATCCTAGGTAAGCTAGATAGTCTATTAAGACTTATTATATAAGATTTAAATTCCTAGGAACTACTTTAGCTTCCTTAGCTTAGTTATCTTATACTAGTATTATAAGCCTTTTATCGCCTCTCTTATAGTTAATTCTTTTTCTTTTAAGTAGGTCTAGATAATATTATTAATATAGAAAAAGATAGTAATTTTACCCTTTTATATTATATATAGTTCTTAAGGGACTTTCTTAAGCCTAGGACTTTAAGGGACCTTATTAAATACTATTACTAAAAATAAGGTAATCTTTATAATTTATATAGAGCTTTCCTAAGCTATAGATATCGCGTAGTATAGCTTAATTTCGTAGTTCTTAGAGATATCCCTTAGTATAAGGGACCTAGGAAGCTAAAAAACTAGGTTTAAAGAAGGAGCTAAAAGGAAGTATAAAGAAATAGGTAAAGGTAAAAGGGGAAGTAAAAGTAGTAATAGCTTTTTATAAAGGTAGCGAGAGATAAGATAGATATACTAGTAATAGCTAGAAAGGAATAGAAAAACTAGTAAAAAGCTTAGTAGTTAAGAGGATATTAATAGCTTCTTTAAGTAAGATTTATAAAGGCTT
The DNA here is from genome assembly GCF_020360975.1 of Hirsutella rhossiliensis. Taxonomy (NCBI): domain Eukaryota; kingdom Fungi; phylum Ascomycota; class Sordariomycetes; order Hypocreales; family Ophiocordycipitaceae; genus Hirsutella; species Hirsutella rhossiliensis. The sequence continues at coordinate 6,288,874 of NW_025408669.1, forward strand.
TTACCTTATATAGGCCTAGACTAAGGTCTAGGCTAAGTCTATATATAAGCGGCCTCTACGCTTATATAGGCTAGGCCTATACTTCTATTCTTTTCCCTTTTTATAGATTATTAACCTTCTATTAATAGACTATACCTAAGCCTATACCTTTACTTACTTTATAATAATATAATCTACCTTTTATTTTACCTTCTTTAATTTTTATTTATTTATATTATTACTTATATATAGCTTTAAGGGCTATAGTAAGGCTAATAAAGGCCTAGGCCCTTATTAATAGTCCTAGCTAGCTATAGAGCTTAGGGGCTTATAATTAATTAAGGAAAGGGTAGCTATATAGGTAAAGATAAAGGAAAGGTTAGTTTAGTTCCTCTTATACGGTGATTTTCCCCTTTAAGGGCCTTAGGGCTCTTAAGTTACTCCTTTTTAAGCTACTTAGCTATCCCTATCTTTATTTTAGCTAAGAAGGTTAAAAGGGCTTCCTTTCCTTCCTTAAACCTATAAAGAATAAGTAAGCTAAGGGACCCTTCTTACTTCTTAGAGGTCTAGTAAAGGATATCTCTTTCCTTCTTATAGTTTAAGTACTTTTAGATAAGGTGCCTAGCTATATACCTTTCTTAGCTATAGTAATAGTTATCTTAGTTTACTTTATTAGTTTTTTTTAAAAAGGAAAATAAGAAGCTAGCTTTAAAAAGAAGCTAGTAAAAAGCGAAGAGGGTCGGCCTAAGCCTCTTTATAAGGTCCTTTTTTAAGCTAAGGGCTAGTTAAGGGGTCTTTTAAATAAATATATAGTATTTACCTAGGCCCTTAGCTTTAAAGCCTTTAGCCGCCTTAGTAGCTTAGTATCCCTTTTAATAGTCCTTAGTAGCTTACTAGACCTTTCTTTATAAGTAGCTAATAAAAACTAAGGGGGTCCCTTAAGTAAGGGCCCTTAAGTATCTTTTAGCTAGCTAGTTAGTAAGCCTATTACTAAAGATCCTTAGGTAGCTAAGGTACTAGTATAGCTTTATATTATAAAAAGCTTATAAGCTAAATAAGAGCCTTTTAATATATATAGCTAGGTCTAAGAAACCTATAACCTTCCTTATAGCGGCTTAGCTATTTATAAAGTTATAGGTATTTATAAGGGGGTTAAGGGGGCTAAGCCTTAAGGTCTAAGGCCTCTTAGCTAGGTCCTTTAAGACCCTTAGTATCGCGAATAGCTCTATATTATCTACTTCGATTAAGGGCCCTAGGTTCTTATAGTACGCTTTAATAGGCTTATTTTCTAGGCCTATTTTATAAAAGGAGTAAGTATTAGTCTTTATAAAGGATCTCTTAAAGCACCCCTTTAAGCCGTTAGTATAAAAAGATAAAGGCTATAACCTAAAGTCTTTTAAGCTAGCTAGGCTAGCTAAGAGGCATTAGTATTACTTCTTAGCTAAGGGCTTAAGGGCCTTTATTATTATAATAAAGGCCTTAGGCTCTAAGGCCTATAAGGGTTCCTAGCTAGCTTTTCTTTTTTCTAAGTTATAATTAGGTCTTATAAGAGCTACTAAGCGTTTAAGGAGGCGGAAGAGCTATATATATAGCTTAATATAGCTTAAGGCCCTTAAGTTAAAGTCTAAGTTAGCGATATCGTCTTATATAGCTAGGTTATAAGCTAACCTTATAAGGTAACTAAGTAAGAAGTATAGGGTTTAAAAGGTATAAGAGAAGTATACCTTTTTAAATAGTACCTTTAGTAGCGGTAAGGCTACTTTAGCGTTTAAAGCCTTAATAAGAGATCCTTTAAAGGCCTTTAAGACCTTTAAAAAAGCTTAGTTTTAAAGCCTTTAAAAAAGCTTTATTAAGCTCTTAAGGGTCTTAGGCCCCTTATATTAAAGCTAGGCCTTATAGTTTACTATAAAGGTTATATAGGCTTAGTAGAGCTATTTAAAGGATTAAAATAATAGGCCTTTTTATAAAAAGGTTAAGTAAGATAGTCCTTTAAAAGTAGCTTATATAAAGGCTACCTTCTTTTTAATATATTATTTAAATAAGAGCTTAAAATTAAAGAAGACCCTTAGCTACTATACTAAGGGCTTTACCTTAAAAAATAAGCCTCTTACTATTATACCCTTTAAAATAAGCTATTATTACTTACTAAAGTAAATAAGTTTTATCTTTAAAGGGTTAAAGTAAACCCCTTAGTCTTTAGTATATTTAAATAGGTTAGTAGCTATTACTCCTAGCTACTAAACGTTCTTCTTAGCTAAGGTTAATATTATAAAGATATTAAAGTTATTTATATAAGATAGCTAGTATCTCTTAGCCGCTAGTATCCCCCTTATATATAGGAGGAATAAAATAAGGCTAATAAGAAACCCTTAAAGCACCCTTATTTATCGCGAAGCGTAGCTTAATTTCGTAGTTCTTAGAGATATCCCTTAGCACGAGGGACCTAGGAAGCTAGAAAAATAGGTTTTAAAGAAAGAGCTAAAAAGAGGTATAAAGAAGAGGGTAGGGGTATAAGGGGAAGCAAAAGTAGCGATAGCTTCCTATAAAGGTAGCGAGAGATAAGATAGATATACTAGCAATAGCTAGAAAGGAGGGGAAAAACTAGTAAAAAGCTCGGTAGTTAAAAGGATATTAGTAGCTTCTTTAAGTAGGATCTTCTTTATTAATTAAGATACTAAATAGGTATAAAGAGGGGCGTTAGATAGAGGAAAGAAGGATAATTAAAGTAATATAATAATTACTCCCCTACCTTTATTACTACCCCTATAAGAATTAAATCTCTTTACCTTACTTCTCTAACCCCTTACTTCTAATTTTACCTTTATATATTTTTATATACTTCTTATATCTCTCTTTACGAGAGTTATAAGCCTAGGAGGAATAGAATTCCTATACTTTCCGGCTGCTATAAAAGGCACCTTTCTTATATCTCTTATAGCTCCCTTTTTACCTAACTCTTTTACCCTTCCTTATATTAATAACGAAAACCGACTCCTTTACTATCCCTATAGTCTATAGGACGATTCTTATAAAGCCCTAAGATTAGGATAAGTAGGTAAAGGATCTACGGGCTCGTATAGATAGAAATATCTATAATTTAGTCTTCTCTAATAAGTAGGACCCTCTTAAGCCCCCTCTTTATCCTAGGGCAACGGAATTTATAGAGGGAGTATCCCTCTTCTCTAAGCTAACCTCTATATAGTAAAGAGCTTTTTCTACTACCTTAGGTAACTACGAGAGTTATTAAAAGGAATACCTTTATAAGATAAAGCTATTAACTACTACTTATACGGTAATAATAGAATCCGTTAGTATTATAAAGCTAATCTCTCTTTAAGAGGAAGAGACTCCTAAGTAGTAGCTTTTAAAGCTCGAGACCTTAATAGCTCCCTCGAGGGGCTATATAACTAACCGTATTAGGAAGACCTATATAGTATATCTAGGAGCCTTTTCTACTAGGAACTTACTAGCTTCTTCGTAGCTAGCTAAGTAGGAAGAAATCCTTAAGGAAGCTAACTAATACTTCCTTATAGAAGCTCTTTCCGGCTAGTAGCTATAGGATATATCTCTACTAATAAAGCCTATTAGTAACGGTTACTCGACTATCTTTCGAGAAGCTAGCTAGGAACTAAACGAAGAGGCTGCTAGAGTATAATAGTAAGTAGTCTTATTCCTTCGTAGCTAGCACTCGACCTAGACGGCTCGACCTACTGCCCTTATAGCTGCTATAGCCCCTATTACTGCGGTTTACGCTGCTACTGCTACGGCTATTAACCCTCCGGCTCCTCCTCCCTCGAGAGTATTAACACTGTCTTTAACGGCTGCTCTAGGCCCGGCCCCGGCTCCGCCTCTTACTTCGGGCCCGGCCCCGGTCCCGTTAGTTAGACCGGCCTAACTAGTCCCCTAATAGACCTTTTAGTCCGTTAGTCGAAAAATCAAGGAACTAGTCGAAATCGAACCTCGTTAAAATTAGTAATAAGGGGTAAAAAGGGGGGGTTTTTAAGCAGACCTTTTAGATCGAGACAAGGATTCCTCGAAGAAGTAAAAGACTAAGCGACGAAACGGCTGCCTAGTATATAAATCCCTAGGTTATCGATTATTATAATACTAGTAGGTCTTCGAGTAAAACTAACTTAAAGGATTTAACCCTTTAAAGAGGCTATAAGAAACGATATAATAGTCTCTTAAGGAGGACCCCTTATTATAAAAGAAGATAAATAAGATTTAGGTTACTAAGAAATAGTAACTAACGCCGCTGCCCTTATTCGAGCCGTAAATTCAAGGAAAAATCGTTAGTATAGTAAATCTAGCCTTTATCTTCCCTACGGATAAATAAGGCTAAGACTAACCGTTAGAGCCCTCCGATTATCCCCTATAAAAATCAGCTATCCTTAACTCTAGTACTTCCCTCGATATCTATAATATACTCTTACGATTCCGGTCCTTTAAGAAGGTATAAAGGGAATATCTTATTACCGGGGAATTAACTATATAGATAAAGGGATACGGAAGGGTGAATTTTACGATAAAATTACTTAATAGGTCTATATAAATTCTTCGACGAAAAAGGGTAGCTTTTTACCCTCGATTTTTAACGAGCTTAATTTCCTTCCGCTTTCTTTAAGAGGAAGGAATCTTCTAAGATATAACGTCTAAGCCTACGAGGCTAGTCTAGAAGATTTAGACTATTAGGCTTATCTAGGAAAAATTCGGTTAATTTATTCTCGAATTCCGACCTATCCTTAAGAAGGAATCTTTCGAGAAGTTAGCTTTCCCTACTTAAAGGAAGGTAGGTTTAAAGGACCCTCTTTTAGTAGCCTAAGGAAACGGCATTCTTTAGTACGCACGACTTAGTTACCTAGGCCCCCTAGCTTTATATAAGCTAGGCTAATAATAGGGCGTACGAATAAGGGGCCTAAAGACCGTCGAATATAAATACTATAGCTAAGGAAAGACTAGGAGACGAATTTTTAGACGAACGCCTTTACGGCTAGACTAGCTATATAAGGAAATTTAGGTCGACTAGACCGACGTCTTTAGGGACTAGGAAAGCTTTATTAGGGTAATGTTTTTTATGGACGCTTTTTTAGGGATAGTTTTCCCCTATTTCTTATAGACCTACCTAAGTAAGTATAACTAGTCTACCTTCTAGGACTTCGTTAACTAGATAAATTCCTACTTTAGCTACGAGGTAAAGAAGATACGGTTTAATAAAGAGCTATTTATAAAGGATATCTTAAATTAGCTTCGAAAAAGGGGCATTTTACCCCTCTTATTAGTACTAAATACCTAGGCCTAGAACGGAAGGGTAGAAAGATTAAGGGGTACTATAATAGAAAGGGCCTATACGATAAGACTTACTATAAAGCTTCTATATAACCTTTAAAGGGAAGTCGTTAAGACCGCCTATTACCTTTAGAACCGGACCCTAAGGACCTAAGGAATAGACTAGAAATCTCCCCTTAAGGTCTTTACGAAAAAAAGGGCCTTGCTAGCCTACCTTCGTGCTTATAGCTATAAGGTATACGCTATAACTACCGATACGCAGCTAAAAAGGAAGAAGAAAAGAAAGCTTAATCTTAGAGCCTTTATTAGTTACCTCGTTAGTTATAATTCTATAAATATCTTCTGGATCTAGATTCCTCTTTTATAGAAGGTTATTTCGATAAGGGATATAATTTTCGACGAATCTAGCTTCTTTAATAGAAAGAGGGATTAATAGCCCCTCTTACTCTTATAACGTTAGCTAATATAAAAGATTTAAATCCCCCCTTCCTAATAGTCTTAAGAAGTGGTCCTAGATAAGGAAATAGAGAAAGAAACTAACGTCGAAGTAGTCGAGGATAACGCCGACTTCGAAGAAAAAGAGGAAGGGACTAGAGTAGATAATCTAGATAAAGAAGGAGACTATAGGAAAGCGGTAGAGCTAGAATACGCCTACCTTCCTACGCCTCCTCTTATAAAATAAGAAGAAGATCTAGAAGCAGCTTTTTCGGTTAGTCTTCCTATCTCGACCCTTAAGGGGGTAGAATAGGCACCTCTCTTAAAGGATTACTAAGCTGCCTTTTTATCCTTACTTTAAGAAGTAAAGGAAGGTATAAGGCCCGATACGGTTATAAAAGAAGACTAATCTCTCCTTTATTTCGATCGTTTTTCTAACTTCTATCTAACGCCTATAAAAGATAGTTCCTATAGAGTATTTATAGTAGGCCGGCTTTTTAAGCCTCTATTAGTAAGGAAGGTATATAAAAGAGACGTCCTAGACCTACTAGTAAACTAAAAGTAGCTAGAAAAACACCCCTTTAAAGACTAGTTTTTCTAGGCCTAGAAAGACTACCTAGCTTTATATAAAGAGATAGGGTCTCTTAAAGAGGTCCTTAAGGAAAAGGTAAGAGGAAAATAGGTCCTTAGCTATAAGTAGGTCTTTATCTAAAAGACTAATAAATATAGCTTCCTTTAAAAGTATAAAGCTTAGCTAGTTATCTATAGGAATTAATAGGAAAAGGGGGATCTACCTACTAAGGTAACTACCTTAGTAGGGATATCTTTTCGGACCCTTATAGCTATAGTAGCAGAATACGACCTCTAGCTCGATTAAATAGATATAGTTAACGCCTTTATTAACTACTTAAGGAAGAAGAAGTTATCTATATATAACTTCCTTTTAGTTTCTAATAACTAAGAAAGGTTCTATAGCTTAGGAAAGCTCTATCTAGACTATAAAGATTACCCTTTCTTTAGTAATAGCATTTAATAGGTTCCCTTAAAGCCCTAGGCTTTAAGAAAGTCCCTTAGGAACCGTATATAATATAGAAGGGTAAAATTATAGTCTTTTTTTATATCGACGATATTATCTAGGCGTACTTAAAAGAGGAAGAAGCTATTACTAGGGAGGCTATATAAGGCCTATAATAAAGGTATAAGATAACTAGGCTAAGGGAGCTAAAGTAGTTCCTAGGGAGACTAATCCTTAGGAATAGGTCTTAATAGACTATCTAGCTTACCTAGGACGCCTATATCGATAAGGTCGCTTATAAATTCCTCCTTAATTCCCTTAATAAGAGGCCTCCCTCTATACCTATATTAGATAAAGAGCTTTTACTTAATCTATTTTTTTAAGCTAGGGAGTAAGAGAAATACTAATATTAATAGAAGGTAGGCTCCCTACTTTTTTTTAGCTATTTCTACTAAACTAGATATATCTTTTACGGTCTCTTAGCTAGCTAGGTATAACTAGAATCCTGGCCCTAGGCATTAAGAAGTAGTAGATATAGCTATCTTTTATCTCTATTTAACGAGATTATATAGTCTATGCCTAAGAGGGTAGGGAAGGAAATAAGCTATTAAAATCTTCCTTTATTTAAGCGATTTATCCTTTACGGATAATTCCTTAGATAGAAAGAGCTTATAAGGGTATATTATATCCCTTTTTAAAGGAACTATTACTTAGAGAGCTTTAAAGTAAGCTACCGTTATAACTTTTAGTATAGATATAGAGCTACTAGCTCTTTTAAAGGCGTTAAAAAAAGCGATTTTCCTTAGCTAGCTACTAATATCTTTATAACTATAAATTCCGTCCCTATTAGCTATAGAATATAATAATATATAGACTATATAAATTCTTATAAAGGAAAATAGTAAGCTATCGACCTAGCTATAGTATATTAATATCTATTAGTATTAGTTACGCTAAGAGGTCTAAAAGGGACTAATTTCCGTCCGTTAGGTTCTAATAGTATTAATAAAAGCCGACGGTCTTACGAAGCCCTTACTAAAGTAGAAGCTAGCTATCCTTTTATAGTAAATTAGGCTAGAAGACGTTTAAGAAAAGCTATTCTTAGAAGCCTACCTTAAGAGTCTATAAGAGGAGCTAATAGTATATAGGAGGAAGGAGACGTCTATAGCTAAAGAGAGGAATTAGGACTTATCCTAAAGGAGGGCCCCTAGCTTAATTAAGACTTATTCTTCTTAAAGGCCCCCTTTTTAAGGACTTATCCTTAAAGAAGCCCCCTTTTCTTATAGGACTTAATTTTCTCCTTAGGCCCCTTTTCCTAAAGTAGGTCTAAAAGAGCCTAAGGCTAAAACCTAGATTTCTTAAGTAAGGGATAAGTATAGACTAAGACCTCCTTTATACGCTTACTAGCCTAGGTATTTAGCTTTACCCTTTCTATAAGGGCAGGCTATAGCTAAGGGGGTATATCGTAAAGCGTAGCCTAATTTCGTAGTTCTTAGAGATATCCCTTAGCACGAGGGACCTAGGAAGCTAGAAAAATAGGTTTTAAAGAAGGAGCTAAAAAGAGGTATAGAGAAGAGGGTAGGGGTATAAGGGGAAGTAGAAGCAGCGATAGCTTCCTATAGAGGTAGCGAGAGATAAGACGGATATACCGGTAACGGCTAAAAAGGAGTAGAAAAACTAGTAAAGAGCTCGGTAGTTAAAAGGATATTAGTAGCTTCTTTAAGTAGGATCTTCTTTATTAATTAAGATACTAGACGGGTATAAAGAGGGGCGTTAGATAGAGGAAAGAAGGATAATTAAGGCAATATAATAATTACTCCCTTACCTTTATTACTACCCCTATAAGAATTAAATCTCTTTACCCTACTTATCCGACCCCTTACTTTTAATTTTACCTTTATATATTTTTATATACTTCTTATATCTCTCTTTATAAGATTATTACTTAGTCTATAAAGGGCTAAACCTACCCTTTAAAGGCTAGCTAGATCTTCCTTTTAATAAGAAAGTAGTTTACTTAGCTTATAAGGGCCTTAAAGAGGTTTAAGTCCCTTAGGACCCTTATAAGCTATTCCTTTAATATAAAATCGAAGGCGCCCTTTATATTTAATAAAAGGGTATTAATAATAGCCTTCTTATTAAACTCCCGCTTCTTTTAAATATAATATAAAAGGAGGAAGGTTATATCTATATCTAACTATTATTTTCGTCCCCTTAGCTATATAGGGTTTAAAAGCCCGGTTATACTAGCTAAATAGCTTAGCTAGTTTAATAAGGATAAGGGTATATACTTAAAGTATATATAGTATATAACTAAGGATAAATAAAGTAATTAACTATATAATTATCTAATTATTACTCCTATATATAGCTCTAAGAGTCTTAGGTTATTAATATAAGTCTTAGAGATTTCTTTACTCTATACCTCTTTATCTTTACTAAAGTTAATTAACTAATAGCTTTTACTTTAAAAGGGAAAAATTAAAATTAAAATTATTTATAATTAAGGAAGATACTTAATTAATTAATTTAGGCCTTTATAAAACTTTTAAGTATACTTAAAGGGAAGTTAGATAAGGAGCGCTAGGGGTCTTATCCCTTTAATAAGCTAATATTTATAAGGGTATAATCTTACTTATTAAACTCCTTCTTAGCGTCTTTCTAACTTAAGATATTAATAAAAAGGGCGCGATAATAATAAGTAAGGCTCTCTTTTTATATATATAAGTAAGTAAATAAACTATTAATAGAACTTTTCTCTTTTACTATAATCCCTTCGCTTTATATTATTTATTCCTCCCTTTACTTATAAGCTACTTATTTAGCTTTTTCTTATCTTTACTTATATATTTCCTTTTCTAAATAATTATTTACTACCCTTTATATATACTCCTAAGTATTCGCGCTTATTATTCTTAAGGGCGTTAGGGAAATAAGGTAGTTAGCGTCTTTACTAGTCTATAGCTTTAAGTATAGCTAGATTAAATAAGCTATAAAGTCTTATAGCTTAATTATTATTACGTTATTAGTAGTCTTATATAAATATATAGAATTATAGTTATTAATATCTTAGCGGTAGTTTTAATATATTCCTAGGTTTTTAACTTCTTTAACTTAAAAGGGTTTAAAGCTTAGTATAAACCTTATAAGGCCTATAGTTAACGAGGCTATTATTATAATTTATTTCTAAGAAGTAATAGGGCGCGCTATAAGTATTACTAGAGTTTTTAGCCTTAAGGTAATTAACTAAGCGCTTAGTAACTTTAAAGTCTTAAAGCGAGTTAGTAGCCGCGCTATCTACCTTTCTTCCTTACTAGCTTCTTATTAAGTTATGAATAGGTATATAGTTATAAGTCTTTTACTTATCTATATATTTAAAGGAGTTATTAGTAGTAAGTAAAAAATAAGCTTAATTAGCTATATATTTAAAAGGGAGAATAAAGGTATTATTTCTATATAGATAAAAGGACTAGTAAGGGCACTTAGCTCTCTCTTTTATAGAATTTAAGGTAGGGATCCTATCTTAAGGTTATTTAAGGAAAGGCTACTTAGTTTAAATAAGGAGCTTAATTTATTTAATACTTAAGGTAATAAAGGTCTAGGCCTATTCTTAATTCCTATTAGTATAATTAAATATTTAAGGGTCTTTTTAAGGAGGAGTTTTATAAAGAAACTACGTATAGCCTAAGTAATTAAGTTAGGTTACTTTATAAAGGTAGCTAGTATAGTTAACTCTTTTCTCGCTCTCCTTACTATATAAGCTAGTTCTATATTTCTTTAAAGCGGTAGTTTTTATCCGCTAGGCCTATTTAAGAGGTTAACTACCTCTAAGACTTCTTAAAGGTCTTATTCTTCTTAATCTCTTAAGATAATATAGTTATATTAGTAAATCTATTTATACCTAGGAATCTTTATAGGAAAGACTCCGCTAAAAGTTATTAAACCTTAATTAAATAGTATACTTTATAGTTATTTAACCTAACTATTAAACTACTAGGAAACTCTACTACCTTATAATATTACTTATATATAATTAAGTTTATTTACTATAATACCTTTAATTTTATATATTAGCCTATTAATATAAGCTTCTATACTTATTTTTTTATTTAGCTTAAAAAAATACTAGTCTTAGTATAAGATTTTATCTATTTATAGGGCTTCTTATATTATCCTATACCTTTACTTTAGAATTACTTTAACCTTTAAGTATCGCTACTTAATTATCTAAAGGTATATCTTAAATATACCTTTAACTTAGTATTAAACTATTATTAAAGCTAAGTAGCTATATTCTTACCCTTCTTATTAAGTAGTATAAGGGACTAGTATATAAGTAAAGTTATAAGGAACTTAAAGGATATAAAGAAACTATTATTATACTTATAGGAATATATAGAGTCTAATATACCGTCCCTCTTTTTAAGTATGAAAAATAAGTAAGTTTCCTTCCTTATAGTTTTAAAGGAACGCTCCTTAGTAAAGTCCCTTTTTATTTAGTCTTACTAAAAAGTTAATAACTTTAGTTATATACCTTTATTTATATATAAAGTAACTAAGGTTAAAGGTAAGAGTAGTAAACTTAATTAAATACTCTTTATTATTTAAGTATTTATAGTATTTTATATATCTATCTTTTATATCTTTAATAGGTTCCCTTTAATAGTTAATATAAACTAATAGTAAGTAAGGTAAGGGGTATACTATATTCTTAATACCTTTTATTAAGATCTTAATTATTATATTAAGGCTAAAGCTTATAGCTTATTATTTAATAATAGCTTTATAAAGAAAGTTATATATATCGACGATATACTCTTCTTAGTAAGCTTTATTCTTAGTAAATCTATTTATCTTTTTAACGCCCTTATATATTATTTAAGCGTCTTTAAAGGTAATATCCTACCGTTTAATAAGGCTTATTAGTATTAAGTACTAACGATCTCTATAAAAGTACTAAGAAGGTTACTTTTACCTATAAATATCTTATTAGTCTTACTCTATAAACTTTTCCTTATCTTTAACGTAAAAGCGCCCTTTACTACCTTTTACTTTAACTTTATTATAGTAAGTAAAATAAAGCTCTTACTCTTAAATAGTAGTATACTAAAGAAAATAGTAGTATTCTTAGGGAGGTCTATAGCTAGGCCTAAGATACTATTTAGGTTCGCCGCTATATCTTAAGAAAGGGTAAAGTAAGTAAAAGAAAGAAAGAAGTTAAGATTAAATAGTTAAGGTAAATAGTTTTAAGTTATAACGCTAAGAGGCTAAGAGGGTTATATATATATATATAAGATTTTTATTAATAAAGGGGATTATTATAAGTAGGGAAGTATATAAAGTATATATATATAAAAGAAAGAAAAAAAAGGAAAGAAAGAGGGTATAGTAAGAGGAATAAATAGTTATTAAAGCGTATAGTTATTAGTTACTTTAGCTAGCCTTTATAATAGTAAGGTCTTAGGCGTATTTAAGGGTTATACTTAAATAGCTTCTTTTACTAGTTATTAATTAAGGAACTATTTAATCTTTACCCTTCTCTTTCCTTTTTTACTCTTTTTATTCTTTTTCTTCCTCTTTTCTTCTTTATCTCCTTTATTTTTCTAGACCGCTACCTCTTATCTTCTCTTTTTATAACTACCTCTTCTTCCTTATTATATCTTATAAGACTACTAAACTTAAAACTAAAGAGCTACTAAATATTATTAACTTCTTTTTAACTACTCTTTTATAACCTTCCTTTATTACTACTACTCTTCTTACTTAGAATTATTATACTAGGGTCTTTCTTTTTTATATAAAGTACTTTTAAGTAATAACTATTTAACTTATTTAATCTCGCTTAGCTTATCTTAACTATCTTTTTTTATAGATCTATAGTTACTTTAAGACTTAGGTCTATAATAGAAATAATATTAGTTACTAAGGGTTTTTAATTTATATAGATTGCCTTTTAGTTATAGGTTTTATTAAAAGCTCTTAATATTATTAGGATTAAAGTATACGGTCGCTCTCCTCTTTATTACTTTCTTAAAAGTATACTAAGTTAGTATAATTAAATCGTCTTTTATACCCTTTATTATAAACGTTAGCTAGTAACTTATATCCTTATAAAAATTACTTATCTATATAAATACTTCTTTTCTTAGCTTAGATTAAGGTAGTAAGAATACTTTTAAGTAGTCTTAACTACTTTATATAGAACTTATAACCCTTACCTTTATTAAAGGTATATTTAAACTTATTAAATAACTATAACTTCCGCTTATAAGTATATTATATTTCCTTTTTATAGGTATATTTCTCTTTTAAGTACTACTAGCGGCTTTTATATTAACTATATTTAGGATTTAACTAAGGCGCTTATTTATAAATAATAGTACTTCCTTAAATACTATAAAGCTATTTACGATCTTAATAAATTTACTAACTATATATATAGTTATAATTTCTATACTAACCTTAAGACTAATAAATTTTATAATAAGTATATTAATAATAAAACCGCCTCTTATCTTTTTTATACTATCCTAAATCCCTTTAGTCTTACTAAGGATTTAAAGGAAGGGAAGGAAATTAACCTTATACTTATATTTCTTAAAAAGAGATTATATAGGTTTAACGAGCTCTCTTTTAAGTAATAATTAAATAGTCTTTAAGTTCGCTTTATAGTAGTCTATAATAGGTTTACTAAGAGTAAGTAGCTTTATTTAGTTATTATCTTTAGTAGTAAAAGTTTCTCTCTTAAGGTTATATATATTTAATTTAGTAAGTTAAAAATATATTTAAGTTTACTTTATAAGCGCGTTTATTTTCGCTATAGTAGGTATCCCTTTTTATAATAAAAAATAAACGTCCTTATTTATAAAGTAAAAAGTCTTATTTTTAAAGGAGGTAAGTAGTAAGAATATTTATTTTCTTACTTTATTATTTAATTATATCTCTATTTATCTTCTTTAAGGTAGTAAAAGGTAAGTTATTATTAAAGAAGGGTAGGAAATATTATTTTTATTTACTTAAGGAGCTTTAAGTAGAAAGTTTAAAAAGATAAGGTAGTAAGTAAAGCGCTTATAAATATCTTAGCTACTATAGTTATCCTTTAATTAAATAGTTAGACGGTGCCTTAGTTATTAGTTAGGTTTTAGTATACTTTTTATAATAATTATAGATTTTTATCTTTACTACCTTTTCCTTCTTAGCTTCTTTTTACCTCCTTAGCTTCTTTTTACCTCCTTCTTTTCTTATTAAATTAGTATTTTTAGGGCTCTTATATAAAGATCCTTTTTAACCTTACTAAGTTATAGTAGCTAAACCTTAATTATATACCTTAGGCCTTTTTTAAGTATTTATAGTCGCTTTTCTTTCTCTTTTTAGCTTTAATCTTTTTAAGGTTTATTAAAGAGTTATTATAACTATAGTACTATTTAATCTAAGGCTTCTCTACTTAATAGGAGTAGTAAATTATCTACTTTATTTATTATTTCTTTCTTCTTTCTCTTATTAAGAATAATCTTATCTTAAAGTAACTAGTTATCCTTAATAAAGTATAAGGGTATTTACCCTTATTATAGGTCTAGGTATTAGCCTAGACCTTAGCTAATAAGCGTTATAGGGTAGGGTAGGCCGTATATATAAACGTATATTTAGTAGTAGTAAGCGCGGCGTATAGTTAGATCCTATATAGCTTATTATTATAATATAATAGAAGGCACCTATAGTATAACCCTTTGCCTACCTTATAATAGTATAAGCTATTATTATATTAGATCTAATATTAGAACCTTAGTAGTACTAGCTAAGGTAGTAGTAGTAGTAGTAGCTACTATAGGAAGAAGCTTAGTACTAATAGCTATAGTAATAGGCGGAAGAGCTATACTAGTAATACCTATAGGAAGAGGCCTAGTAGTAATAGGATAAATAAGCCCGGTTTATAAAGCTATTTTACTAGATATTATAAGACCTAGACTAATAAGTAACCCTATACTAGATCCTTAATACCCTCTTAACGCTAGCTTTAATAAATACGCCCTCCGCTACTAAGAGGTCGGAGCGTAGAGCGGCCCTTAGTAAACGGAAGCTACTACCTTAGCCTACCTAGGATAGTAAGCTAGAGACCTTTTACTTCTTCCTTAACCGCCTAATAGCGAAATACTATATTAATAAGAAATAGGGCCTTAATAGCTATAAGGAGATAGCTTAGTTCTCGCTCCTCTATACGCTACTAGAGCCCTAGATACGGCGAGTAGCGGGCTTCTAAGAGCGGGGTAGTCCTAAGGGGATAAAAGACCCCTAAGTATTCTTTAACTACCTAGTCTACGCCTTCGGCAACGTATAGGAATAGGAGAAGGCGTAGGATAGGCTATAGACCCTTACTTAGTAAGAGGGGTAGTCCTTTAAAGAGTTCTTACCGGAATTTAAAGAGACCCTAACCTAGGCGGCGGGTAACACCGCCTAGGATAACGGCGCTAAGCTTACCTAGCTATAGAACTCGATCTCCCCGGCGCTCTAAGAGTTACTTATCCCTATTATAATACCCTCTACCTATAAGGGCTACGTAGGCCGCCTTACGAAGGTAGCCTAGGGATATAAGTAGACGCCGCGCTTTTAGAAGCTATATAAGCGCTTAGCCTTAAGCGGGACTAATAGGCCGGATAGCTCCTCCTTACTTAACCCGTCTACGCCCGGGCCCGCTCTTAAGTCGGCGGTCGATATAGATAGCGACGTCCGGATAGCGGCTATACGCCTTAAGGGGCGCGGTAATAGTAAGACCCTAGCCGCTCCGCTAGCGGCGTAGTCCGGTAAGACGGCTAAGTAAGTGCCCTACGAGGAAATTAGTAAACGACGTAAAGAGGGCCGCTATATACGTTATAGCGTAAGTATATATATAGTTAAGTCTTGCCCCTACCTCTTAGTAAGGAGGCCGGTAGAGATATAGGTTACCCGCGCCTTACTAGAATCCGATAATAAGGGAGATAGGGGAACCTCCGCTATATATAAAGCGGAGGGAAAAGCTTAGCTCCGGTATAAAGGCGGGCCCCGGAGCCTAGTAAGCTAATACTAGCTAAGGAGGACTTAGTAAGGCGTATTAAAGAAGAACCTACTTTAATATTAGTTATTATTAACTAAACTTACCTCCTCTCCGCCCTTATAGACGAGGGTTATTAGTATTACGCCGTAATTAACGAAGCGAAAGCCCTTAAGCTACGCTTACTAGTAAAGAAGATTCGCCTTAGGCGTATAAGGGGCGCCTCGGCCGCGATAGAGGGCGCGGTTATTAAAGGCGTCGCCTAGGTAGCTACGGAGGTTAACGGCCTCTCGCGGCTACTAGTAGTATATATAGTCCCCTAGCTTAAGTTTCCCTTAATTCTTAGGAAGCTATAGTTAACGTATATAAAGTTATATTTAATACTATATAAGGGGAGGCTATAGTTTAGCCTTATATAGTCCTAGGTCCGGTATAGTAGTAAGGAGGGAGCGCCGGACGCTCTACCTAACTTATAAAACGCCTAGGAAGTCTTAGCCTTAGTATTTATAGGTATAATACGGTAAATCTATAAGCGGAAGGGGCCGGCCGTAGCTATAGCGTCGATATATATAGTTAGCCTAGCGGATATTAAGAAAGCGCTATAACTAAAGCGCCCTTTATTAGAAGAGGAGCTATAATAGGCTATCCCGCCGCGGTTCTACGACCTACTACCGCTCTTCTAAAAGAGCGAGGCTAATAAGTTAAACCCTTATAAGCCGGGCATAGACTACTTAATACTACTCTATATAAGGGATAACGGTAAGGAGCTTCCCCCGCTATTTAGGCCGCTATATAGTATATTATAAGAGGAACTACTAGTATTAAAGAAGACCCTTATAGACCTCCTTAATAAGGGATTTATTAGGGCTAGCTCCTTTAAGGCGGCGGCTCCGGTCCTATTTATATAAAAGCTAAGGGGGGGACTTTGCTTCTACGTAGACTACTAAGCGTTAAACGTAATTATACGCCTAGACCGGTACCCCCTTCCGCTTATAAGAGAGACCCTCTATAACCTAGTAAAGGTAAAGTAGTTTACGAAGCTCGACGTTATCTAAGCGTTCTATAAGGTACGAATAGCGTATAGGGAGGAGTAGAAGATAGCGTTCTATATAAGATATAGCTTATTTAAGTAGATAGTTACCCCCTTTAGCCTAGTAGGTGCCCTAGCTACGTTCTAACGTTATATTAACCGGGTGCTTAAGGGTTTCCTTAATAAGTTCGCGTTTATATATATAGATAATATTCTTATCTATTTAAGCGGGAGCTATAGAGACTATATATAGAAGGTATAGAAGGTACTAAACCGCCTAGTAAAGCACGGCTTATACCTAGACCTAGATAAATATAAATTTAGCGTTAAGCGCGTTAAATACCTTAGCTTTATTATTATCGCGGGCGTAGGCGTATAAGTAGACCTAGCTAAGATTTAAGCTATTTACGACTAGGCGACCCTAATATTATAACGAGGCGTACGGAGCTTCCTAGGCTTCGCTAACTACTACTAGGTCTTTATTAAGGAGTTCTCGCGGATCGTACTACTACTTAACGAGCTAACGGGGGATAGGGCCCCCTTCTTATAGGGACCTATATAAGTAGAGGCGTTCTAAACCCTTAAGGACTTATTTTTATAGGCCTTAGTACTACTATAGTAGGACTTTTATAATCCCTTAACTATAGAAGTAGACTATAGCGGCTATATACTTAAGGGAACCCTATCTTAAGAAGTAAAAGGGTAGAGGAGGCTAGTAGCGTTCTACTCGCGTAAGCTTACTATAGTAGAGAGGAACTACTTAATCTATAATAAGGAGATATTAGCGATTATTAGTTACCTTAAGTAATAGTAAGCGGAGCTCTATAACTATAAGAGCTTTAAGATCCTTATAGACTATAGGAACCTTAAATACTTTATAACCTAATAGTATCTCTTAGAGCGGTAAGCGCGCTAAGCGGAGTATCTCTTACGCTTTTAGTTCTATATTAAGTATAAACTAAGTAAGGAGGCTATAGTCCTAAACGCCCTCTTATAAAGAGAGTAAGACCGGCCTACCTTTATAGACCTTAATACGTAAGATATATAAATAATCCTAGATAAGGCGCTCTAGACTTACCTTAGCGCTACTTTATTAAGGGTAGAGGGTAACCCCCTAGGAGCGGCTAGGGTCCCGGCCCCCCCTAAGGGTGCGCCCGACGTCCCTCGGCGTATCTTCTAAGACGAGGAGCTCTAACGCCTATAGGACTAGCTAGCGGCATAAGATAGTATGTATATAAGCGTACGCCGCGCTATAGAGGCGGGGGCGCGCTTACTTAACCGCGGCCTTAGTTTAAAAGTCTAAGTAAGCGACTACTATATCGACCCCCGCGGCTACCTTCGCTATAAGGGCAGGCTATAGGTCCTAAGCGCGCCGGCGATAATAAAGGCCGTAGCTAGGGCGGCCCCCCTAGAAGTCGAAGAGCGGGATAGGTTAAAAGGGTAGATCGTATAAATAATCTATAACTTAAGCGTAATCGGCTATCCCGGCCGCGAGGGCACGCTAGCAGCGATTAGCTAGGACTTTTACTAGCCGCTTATAGTACTATACGTCCGCCGTTTCCTCTATAACTATAATATCTATAGCCGCTTAAAGATCTAGTAAGCGCTTAAGAGGGGGCTATTAAAGTTACTACTAGTCCCCGACTAGTTCTATACGTATATATAGATAGACTTTATTATAAACCTCCCCCTTATAGCGGGCGGTAACCGTAATCTCTAGGTAATTAAGGACCGTCTAAGTAAGGAAGTAGTACTAAAGCCGATACCGTCTATAAAAGTAAAGGCCTACGCTAAGCGCTTCCTTTAATACTACGCCCGCTTTTACTAATAGCTAGCCTTAATTACTAGTAATAAGGGCACTAATTAGACTAGCTACTTTTAATAGTACCTTTATAAGCTACTCTAAGTTACTTAGTTACTAAGTACGGCCTATTACTTATAGACTAATAAGGGGCCTAAACGCCTTAACTAAGAAGTCTAAGCTTACCTTTAAAGGGTAATAGCCTATAACTAAGTAAACTAAGATAAGTAGCTTCCTATAGCCTAGATAGCGCTTAATAGTAGGTCGAACGTATCTATTAATATATCCCCCTTCCTTATACTATATAGGTTTAAACCGCCGTTAGCGTAGCTTATTACTATAGATATAGGCGCGGAGCGCTACCTAGCTAGCTCCTTAAAGGGTAGGGCGTCCGCCTTTATATAGAAGCTATAATAAGTTTCGGAGTTCTATTAATCCTCGATAGCGTCTACCGCCTAGGACTAAGAGCGGTAGGCTAATAAGTCGCGGGATCCTATAAATAGGTTCGCGGTAGGGGATAAGGTCTAGCTAGACCTCCGTAATTATAGGTCGATAAAGCTAAAAAAGAAGCTCGACTAGCTATACGCTAAGTATATAGTAAAGAGGGTACTAAGTCTATAAACTATAAAGCTAGAGGGGCTGCCCTTTAGTATCTATAGCACGATTAACGTTAACCTCCTTTATCGCGCTACTATAGACCCTTTACTAGGCTAAGAGATAGCGGATCCCTAACTAGCCGCTATCCTCGTTAAGAGGGAGGAGGAGTTCTTAGTAAAGGAGTTATAAGCAGCCTATTAAAAGAATATAGGCTATAGTAGGAAGCGTAAAGTCCTCGTTAAGTAGCGCGGCTACTAAGACCTAATATAAGAGCTAGCTTTTAAGTTTAAGGGCGCGGTAGCCTTAAATAAGTTTAAGGCCCTTTATAGGCTAGTAGAGGAAAATAATAGCCTAGTAAGAGAAGCTACCCCCTTAGCGGTAAAGTAGCTAGTACCTTAAAACGCGGAGGAGACTACGCCCCGCCCTTAAGGAAGCGGCGGGGCACTAGGCCTACGGCGGTCGCTACGCTAGCGTAAGCTATAGGCGTATATTACGGATACCGCGACTATAGATAATAGGCAAGGCGTACTTAGGTCGGCGGTAGTATAAATAAATCGTATTAGCCCTTACGGGCGCGCTTAAGGGCGTATAGACTAGGCCTA
This sequence comes from Hirsutella rhossiliensis, assembly GCF_020360975.1. Classification (NCBI taxonomy): domain Eukaryota; kingdom Fungi; phylum Ascomycota; class Sordariomycetes; order Hypocreales; family Ophiocordycipitaceae; genus Hirsutella; species Hirsutella rhossiliensis. The sequence continues at coordinate 6,308,644 of NW_025408669.1, forward strand.
GCGGGCCTTCTTCTTTAGCGGGGTCTCGACTACTAAACGGTTATCCTTATCCTCCTCCTCGTCCTCCTCCTCGTCCTCCTCCTTAGTATAAGGCGCGGCCCCGGCCTTAAGGGCGCGGATCTAGCCCTCTAGGCTACCTAGCTAAGCGGCGACGGCGGCGGCGTTAAGGACAGCGGCGGCGGCGGCGGCGGTGCTAGTAGTAGTAAAGGCGGCGGCGGCAGAGGTAGCGGGGGCGGCTAGGGCGGCGGCGACGGTGCCCCTAAGAGAGAGAGAGTTAGCGCTATAGAGAGTACGGGAAAGGGAGCTTACGTACTTAGGTACGAGGGCGGCGCGCTTAAGGAACCATAAGTTATAGTAGGCGGCGGCGGCGGCGGTTAAGGCGCGCTTAGCCTTATTCTAGTCCTTACCTAGCTCCGCGGCGCTCTAAGCTACGGTAGTACGGGCAAGGACGGGCGGCGTAACCTTATATACGCGGCTAGCCCGGGCGTATAAGAAGCAGCTGCCCTAAGGGCGGCCGGCCTAGTCGGCGTAGGGGAGGGACTACGAGGCATACTATATATAGGGGGAATCGCGGGTAGCGCCCTAGGCTATAGCGCGCTTATACTAGTACGGGGAGTTAGTAATACTTACGAGAATAAGGGCGGAGGGGCTTATAGAGGAGGGTAGCGAGAACCCGCGCTTATTATTATTATTATTATCGTCGGCGTTACCGCGGCGGCCGATAGCGGAGAGCATAGCGGGGGCGGCGGCGGCGTAGGTAGTAAAGTTAACGGCCGAGAAGCCGGGTAGCGGGTAGTATAGAGCGGCGGTAGGCGCGACTAGGGCGGCGGGGGCAGTAGGCGGGGTAGTAGGCGAGGCGAGGGCGCGATCGACGAAGTTATCGATCTTAGCGGAGAAGTAGGACGAGGCGGGGGAGGATATATTAAATTATTTAAATAACTAGCGGAGGTATAGGTTAGCTTATATATAGGGGCAGCGTATAGCTAGGCGCTAGGAGACTTATAGTTATAGTTACGGCTATTACTATTAATAATAATAATAATAGTATAGTTAAGAGGAAAGAGCGATAGGAGCACGCTAGTAGGTTATTTACCTCCTAGCTATATACTAAGGTATAGGATTAATATTATAAGGGACCGCCTATAGAGAGAGGGGCAGGGACCTTATATAAGGGTATTTACCCTTAGTATAGGTCTAGGTATTAGCTTAGACCTTAGCTAATAAGCGTTATAGGGTAAGGTAGGCTATATATATAAACGCGTATTTAGTAGTAGTAAGTATAGCGTATAGTTAGATCCTATATAGCTTATTATTATAATATAACGGAAGGCACCTATAGTATAACCCTTTGCCTACCTTATAATATAGAGTATTATTAACCTTCCTTATCCCTTTTAAACTTCTTTAAATACTTTCTTAGGATTATCTTATTAAGTACGATTTTATTTAAAGTCTTAATCCTATATACCTTAAACTACTTTAAGCGTAATACTACTTAAAAGGGACTGTTTTACCTTATTTAATACTTAGCTTACCTCCTTAGATTATTTAATCGTTTTATATTAAATAGTAAGATAAGGTCTTTATATTATAAGCTTTCTTTCCTTATTATATACTTATTAGCTTTATCTATCCTTTTTACTAATTAATTTTAATATCTTATTACCTTTTTCTTAGCTTCTTTTATATCTTTTTCTTTTCTTTTTAAAACTTATAAATATACTTTAAGTAATCCTTCTCTTATCTTTACTTTATCTTAGTTAATTAGTCGCTAAGTTAAGTATTCTACCTTAAGAAGTAGTATTAGTTCTTATTTATATAATAAGTAGAAAGCTAATATTTTATAAGACTTTTTAATTACTATTTAGTTTATAAAGATTACTTAGTTAAGGTATTTAATCTACTTACCCTTTTTCTCTACTATTTTTATAAGTATTATTATTAACCTTTAATACCCTTATTTTACTATTATATTTACTTTTAAATTATATACTAGAGTTTAAATAACTTTAATACTTATATCCTTTAAGATATACTTAAAGTCTTTTTTTATTTTAGGCCCTCTATTAATTATAGCGTATAGTATTATACTATACTTATAAATAATAAAGAGTATAAATTTAGTTATAGCTCCTATAATAGTTTCTTTAGCTAAGGTTACTCTTACTTATTTATTAAGGTTATTTTATACTTTTATAAGGTATTAATACCTATAATTAAATAGTATATACTTACTATTAAAGTAAATTTTATTTATAAAGTAGCTAGGTATAGTTATAGTTATAACTTCCTAGGGTCTTTTAGTTATAAAATATTAGTATTCTTTATAAAAAGAGATTATACTATAAATATCGTTTTAAAGGCTAGCTTACTAATACTTATTCTTTATAAATATATATATAACTTATTATCTTTTATATCCTATTTATATATAGTACTTTATAATAATTCTTTTTATTCTTTTAGGTCGTTTATAACTAATATTAGTCCCTTTTCTTCCTTCTTAAGGAGTTACTAAAGCTTTTAATCTTTAATATAGAAATTTAAACTCTTTAAGTATAGCTTCTTATAGTCTTATTTAAAAAGGCCTTCTAGCTATTTTAACGTTTAAAGGAAGTCTATAATTATCCTTAATTCCTTTAAGTAATCCCCTTATAGCTTAGTCCTTTATAGTATATTTAAGTAAAAGTCTATAAACTCTTTAATATCGCCTTTTATTTCCTTTTTTAATATATTAAAAGGTCTTTTAAGCTGTCTTTAAAGTCTATTAGCTATACTATTCTTCTTACCTTTAATATATTATATAGTTAAGTTAAAGAGGAAAATATAGCTTATTTAATAAGTTACTATAGCTTTAAGGATATCTTTAAAGGCACCTTTTAATTAATCGACTAAGACTTATATATTAGTTTCTAAGATAAAATATACGCTATATAAGTATATTCTTAGTCTCTTAAGCGTACTTAATATAACCCTATTCTTCCTCTTTATTATATTATATTTAGTTTCTATTAATAACTATATTTTACTTTTAAACCTTATAAGGCGCCTCTTTCTAGTAACGACTTATATTAAGACTGCTTCCTAGCTAAGAAGACTAGTATTATATATTAGAATAATATCTCTTCTTTTTATACTAGCGGTTTTTCTTTTATTATTATTACTTATATATAGCCTTTAAAGCTATAGCGAGGCTAGTAAGGGCCTAGGCCCTTATTAGTAGTCCTAGCTAGTTATAGAGCTTAGGGGCTTATAACTAATTAAGGAAAAGGTAGCTATAAAGGTAATAATAAAGAAAAGGTTAGTTTAGTTCCTCCCGCGTAGTAACTTTCCCTTTTAAGGGCCCTAGGGCCCCTAGGTTACTCCTTTTTAAGCTACTTAGCTATCCCTATCTCTATTTTAGCTAAGAAGGTTAAAAGGGCCTCCCTTCCTTCCTTAAAGCTATAGAGAATAAGTAGCCTAAGGGCCCACTTTTATCTCTTAAAGGTCTAATAAAGGACCTCTCTTTCCCTCTTATAGTTTAGGTACCTTAAGGTAAGGTGCCTAGCTATATACTTTCCTTAGCTATAGCGGTAATCGTTTTAGTCTACCTTATTAGTCCTTTTTAAGAAGGAAAATAAGAAGCTAGCTTTAAAGAGGAGCTAGTAAATTACCGAGAAGGTCGGCCTAGGCCTCCTTATAAGGTCCTTTTCTAGGCTAAGGGCTAGGCAAGGGGTCTTTTAAATAAATATATAGTACTTACCTAGGCCCTTAGCCCTAAGGCCTTTAGCTGCTTTAATAGCCTAGAGTCCCTTTTAATAGTCCTTAGTAGCTTACTAAACCTTTCTTTATAAGTAGTTAATAGAAACTAAGGGGGTCCCTTAGGTAAGGGCCCCTAAGCTTTTTTTAGCTAGCTAGTCGGCTAGCTTATTACTAAAAATCCTTAGGTAGCTAGGGCACTAATATAGCTATATATTATAAAAGGATTCTAAGCTAAATAATAGCCTTTTAATATATATAGCTAGGTCTAAGAAACCTATAACCTTCTTTATAGCGGCTTAGCTATTTATAAAGATATAGGTATCTATAAAAGGGTTAAGAGGGCTAAGCTTTAAGAGCTAAGGCCTCTTAGCTAGGTCTTTTAAGACCCTTAGAATTATAAATAGCTTTATATTAGCTACTTTAATCGAGGGTCCTAGGTTCTTATAGTATACCTTAATAAGCCTATTTTCTAAGCTTATTTTATAGAAAAAGTAAGCGTTAGTCTTTATAAGAGACCCCTTAAAGTACCTTTTAAAGCTATTAATATAAAAGGCTAGGGGCTATAACCTAAAGTCTTTTAAGCTAGCTAGGCTAGCTAAGAAGTATTAGTATTACTTCTTAGCTAAGGGCTTAAAGGCCTTTATTATTATAATAAAAGCCTTAGGCTCTAAGGCCTATAAGGGCTCCTAGCTAGCTTTCTTTCTTTCTAAGTTATAATTAAGTCTTATAAGGGCTACTAAGCCTTTAAGGAGGCGGAAGAGCTATATATATAGCTTAATATAACTTAAGGCCCTTAGGTTAAAGCCTAAGTTAGCGAGGTTATCTTATATAGCTAGGTTATAAGCTTACTTTATAAGGTAACTAAGTAGGAAGTATAGGGTTTAAAGGGTATAAGAGAGGTATACCCTTTTAAATCGTACCTTTAGTAGTAGTAGGGCTACTTTAGCTTTTAAAGCCTTAATAAGGGATCCTTTAAAGGCTCTTAAGACCTTTAAAAGAGCTTAGTTTTATAGCCTTTAAAAAGGCTTTATAAGGCTCTTAAGGGTCTTAGGCCCCTTATATTAAAGCTAGGCCCTATAGTCTATTATAAAGGTTATATAGGCTTACTAAAGTTATTTAAAGGCTTTAAATAATAGGCCTTTTTATATAAAGGTTAAGTAAGATAGTCCTTTAAAGGTAGCTTATATAGAAGCTACCTTCCTCTTAATATATTATTTAAATAAGAGCCTAGAATTAAAGAAAACCCTTAGCTATTATACTAAGGGCTTTACTTTAAAAAATAAGCCTCTTACTATTATACCCTTTAAAATAAGCTACTATTACTTACTAAAGTAAATTAGTTCTATCTTTAAAGGGTTAAAGTAGACCCCTTAGTTTTTAGCTTATTTAAATAGGTTAGTAGCTATTACCTCTAGCTACTAAACGTTCTTCTTAGCTAAGGTTAATATTATAAAAATACTAAAGTTATTTATATAAGATAGCTAGTATCCCTTAGCTATTAGTATCCCCCTTATATATAAGAGGAATAAAATAAAGCTAATAAGGGACCCTTAAAGCACCCTTATTATTAGGTCTATAAGGGGCTAAACCTACCTTTTAAAAGCTAGCTAGATCTTCCTTTTAGTAAGAAAGTAGTTTACCTAGCTTATAAGAGCCTTAAGGAGGTTTAATTCCCTTAGGACCCTTATAAGCTATTCCTTTAATATAAAATTAAAGGCGCCCTTTATATTTAATAAGAGGGTACTAGTAATAGCTTTCTTATTAAACTCCTGCTTCTTTTAAATATAGTATAAAAGGAGGAAAGCTAGATTTATAGCTAACTATTATTTTCGTCCCTTTAACTATATAAGGTTTAAAAGCCTAGCTATATTAACTAAATAGCTTAGCTAGGTAGCTTATAGCTTTTTAAGGACCTTTCTTAAGTAGTTAAGTAAACTTATAACCCTATAAGCCTTAAGGATAGTATAGTCTAGCTTATTTTACTTAGGAAGTATAATTCTTATAGCTTCCTTTTATACCTTAAGGTAGTATCCTTAGTTAAATAAAGCTTTATAGGCCTTATTAAAGACTATAAGAATAGCTTTATATATATATTAAATAAGGAGGAAGCTAAGGGAGTCTAGGCTAAGGGCTTTCTTATTAAAAGAGCTAAAATAGCCCTCTTAATCTTAAGGTACCTTAGCTCTAGCTAGTCTTACTTAATTATACCCTTACTACCTATATAGCTTAGGGGCTCTTCTTTTTCTAGGCTCTAAGGGGGGCTAAAAGGAGGGCTAGGGCTAGGGTCTAAGGTCGGAAAAAAGGTTATTAAGAAGGCCTTATATTTTTCTATAAAGGTATTAGCTTTTACCTTTATCCCTTTTTTTATATATAAGATATTAGGAAGGGTAGGGTTAGCTCTAGCCTTAGTATAAGAAAAAGCTATAAAGATATCCTTTCTTATTACTTTTATTAAAAAGCTTTCTTAGTATTACTTTTTAATAGCCTTAATAGTATACTTAAAGCTATTTTAGGCCTTTATAACGCTCTTTTAGCTCTCTTTATCCTAGGCTAGCCTATATACCTATTAAGCTAGGCTTAGGGCTTTTTAAAAGTAAGTTAGCTTATTAGTCTACTAAGGCTTAGATCCCTTATAAAGCTTCTTTTTCTATATTACTACGTTTAAGGCCTTTATAAGGGTTCTTATTAAAAGGAAATCTTTCCTTTTTAAGTCGTCTTTTTTTATAGCCCTCTTTATATTTATAAGGAGGTCTTATTCCTTTTTAGCTAAGTATTCTAAAAATACCCTTTAGTTTACTTTCCTATAATTATAGGTAGTAGGCCTAGTAAGTAAGGGCCTATTAAAGCCCTTTAAACTAGCTTTAAAGGCTATAGGCTTATAATCTAAGCTTATAGCTTCTAGGAAGTAAAAGTTAGCTTAGGCTAGCTATTTATAAGAGCGCTACTAGGAGGTACGGGCTAATAAAGCACTTAGGTATATAGTACTAATATATCGGTAGGGTATCGGTAGGGAATTATACCTACCCTACTTATATATTATAGACTACTCGCTACTCCGACTAAAGAGGAGAAATCCCTCTTTTAGTAAGCTTTAGTCTTATAACGAGGAGAATATAATATATATAGCGTAGTACCTCTAGCTATCTCTACTACCTAACTAATTATACTATAATATATATTCCCTTATAATTTCTAAAGCTTCCCTTTTTAGTTACCTAGTAAAGATAGCTACTTAGAGAAGACTATATAACGCTCCTATAGCGCGACGTAGTAGTTAACTAGTCGAGGCCTCTTCGTTACGTATATTAAGTATCTACTTAAGAGACGAAGAATAAGAAGATATATCCTCGGAATAGACCCTTACTATAGACGGCGTTATAACTATATCGAAGATATCGCTACTTATAGGCGTAAGATAACTATCTCGTAAGGAAAAGCTTATAGCCCTATAAGCGCGCGTTAAGGAGCTAGAGGAGACGAAACGCTTATAAGATCGCGTTATATAATTAGAGGAGGAAATTACTAAACGCGCTAGTACTATCGCTATCTATTTAAGGAAGCGTCGACGGTCTTACTCCCTTAAATCGGACGGTAGTCGTAGTAGCGAGGTTAAGATTAAAAATATCGCTTAATTATCCTAACCTATTAATATATAGAAATATCTAGACTAGACTTACGATCTAAAGGACGCCTTTAGGGCAGCGCTTAGACGCTTTCGTCGCGATAAAATAAAGATCCTCTACGCGGTAGATTATATATATAGCGACTATAAAGTAAGATAGCGCCGATACCTTAAAAAATAGACGCCGATTAACCGAACTAAATATAGTATAGATTAAGTATACTTTAAGGAATAGATACTTATCTTAATTAAGGATACTATAAATAAGGAGATACTATTAGCGATATAATTAAAGGAGGCTCGCTAACGAGAAGGCTAGTCCCCCTTAGAGTTTAGCTTATACCTTAACTCCTTAGAGAGGTATTTTAAACGCTTATTAGAAAAGGCGCGTGCTCTTACGCTTTTCGCTAAGCTAAAGCTATAACTTTAGGACTAAATTAACCTTTATTCGATACCTATCTATACCTACTAATAGGAAGAGCTTATATAAGTCGCCTAACGATATTAGGATACTACTACTAATAAGAGGCGATATACTAATATTACTTTTACCCTTAAAGGAACTAAGAATAAAAGTAGTACTATACCCTAAGGCGGTATATATAGGGGAAGGAATTAGAGAGGCTAATAAGCTAGGCTAAATCGTTAAGGAAATACTACCGATTTAACTAATAACTAATAAGCTAGCGATATACCTACTAAGGGCTAAACTAAGGGATATTATTAAGGAAGAGGATCTTTTACTTAATCGGGAATTATATATTTCTAATATAATAAGCTAGGATACCTATTTATAGAATATACTAATTCTCTAAAGGTAGAAACCCTAGTAAATACTCTTAGACTTAATACCGTAAAATAAGGAAAAGGTAAGATATCGGGGTAAATGCCTCTCCCTTAGTAAACTTAATACCTATAGGATAGTTACTTAAAACTCTTATAACGATATTAAGGCGAAACCCTATTAAAGTCCCTATATACTTAGATACTTATAGTACTATTAACCTTATAGATATATACTTTACCTAATAGTAAGGATTACTATAAGTAGCGCTATTATACCCTAAGTTATTAGGGCTTAATAATAATAAGGTAAGGGAGTATAGAGTATAGTTAGTGCTGCTCTAAATAATAAATATAAAGGGCACTAAAAAGATAATTACTCGTTTTTATATCGGTACCGATAAGTTAACGCTAAACGATTAGGTATTAATCCTTTTATTAGTTACTACCTTAAAGGATAAATATATCTATATTATCCTATAGAAACAATAGTAGTAGTTTAAGTATTAACTAAGTAGCGAAACCCTATAGAATCCCTATAAATTCCTTTAAGAATATAGGAATAAAGTAAGGGTATATATAATAGTACTTAATCCTAAGCTAATCCCGCTATTAAATAAAGATAAAGATAAAGGGATTTTATACGAAGAATAGGCCGAAATCTTACTAACTCTCTACTAGTTTAAAGATACCTTCTTAGCTAATAAATCCGATTTATTACTAGCTAGAAAGGGAACGGATTACTTAATTAATTTAATCCTTAATACGGAACCTCCTTATAGACCGATTTACCCTTTATCGTAAAGGGAACTCTAAGTATTACGCGACTAAATCTAAGACGCGATAAAAAGGAAAATAATCTAAGAGTTAAAGAGCCTAGCTAAGGCGCCTATTCTTTTCGTTCTAAAAAAAGATAGTACCTTATAGCTATATATAGACTACCGAGGACTTAACTAAGTTCCGTAAAAGAATCGGTACCCTTTACCCCTTATTTTAGAGATTATTAACCGCTATTAAGGAGCTAAGTATTTTTCTAAGATTAATATATAGAATATATATTAACGTATTCGAATTTAAAAAGGAGATAAATAAAAGACCGCTTTTTAAACGCGTTATAGATATTTTAAATACCTAGTAATACCCTTTAGACTTACTAACGTACTAGCTATATTTTAGAGCTATATCTATTAAGCGCTTAAGGGGCTTATAGATATAATCTATATAGTCTACTTTAACGATATCTTTATATACTCTAAAATAAGAGAAGAATATACTAAATACTTAGGATAAGTAATAGAAAGGCTAAGGGCTATAGAGCTTTATATAAAACTATCGAAGTATATCTTCTATTAATAGTTAGTCGAGTTCCTTAAGTTTATATTATCTATTAATAGGGTATCGATAGACCCTCGATAGGTAGAGGTAATAGCCTAATAGCTTAAACCTATAACCTACTATAATATTTAGGTTTTCCTTAGGTTTTATAATTTTTACTAACGATTTATATATAGGTACTTAGGAGTTATAGCGCCCTTAACTATATTACTAAAGGGGAGTAAGAATAGGAAGAAGCTAAGGAGTATAGAGCTAAACCTTACTAAAAGGGTAGCGTTTTAGGCTCTTAAGGATACTTTTTAAGGAGCCTTACTTCTTTAATATTATAATCTAAAAAAACGTATTTATATCGAAATAAATATATTATAATTCGTAATAGTAGAGATTATCTCTTAACCTAATAATAAAGGGCATTACTATTTAATCGTATTTTAGTTAAGGAAGTTTACTAGAGCCGAACTTAATTATAGTATTCTAGACTAAGAACTCTTCGCTATCGTTAAGTTATTTAAATACTAACGATATTACGTTAAAGGGGCAGCGTATAAAGTAAAGGTATTATCGGACTACTATAACCTTTAGACGTTTATATACTAGACCTCCTTAAATAAAAGGTAAGTAAGATAGTATATATATTTAGTACTATTTAACTTTACGATTAAGTATTATATAAGTAAATCTAACCTAGTAAACGCGCTATCGAGAATGCTTAGATATAAGGGCGAGAAGCCCCTATCTATAAAACTATTACTAGAGCTATAAGCGAAGCTAGCTACTATTAATACCGTATTTATATAGAGAAATAACGAGGCGTTTTTATAGGTAAAGAGATACTTAACCTTAAGTTAATATAAGCGTAGTAAAGTGCCTTTATATAAGGAAAATATATAAGCTTATTTATAGCGAAACTATAATAATTTAAGCGCGAGACTTAAACGATTAGCCGATTAAGCTAAAGAGAAAGCTAGTTATAAATAGTTACTTTTAAGGAAGACCGCTAAAGAAGCGGCTTACTATATAAAGGTTTATATAGTAAAAGTTCTAGAACCGTTATTAGAGTTACTAAAATATACTTAGTCGGTTAATATAGCGATTAATAGGCTAAAGGAGACTAAAGACTTCTTAAAAGGGAAGGGTTTTTAGTTAATACGCTTAGATAGACTACTACTATAGAAGGGTCGTATCGTAGTGCCTCTAGAGGTAGCCTTATAGTAAGAGCTAATATAGCTCTTTTATAACGATCTATTAGTAGGATACTTTAGCTCCCGACATACTAGTAAACTACTAGCAAGGAACTTTTACTAGGATAGAATAACGAAAAACGTAAATAAATACGTCTAGTTATACCTAGTATATTAAGGTATAGTATCTAAGAAGCATCGCCCCTATAGTACTATATAATCGTTACTATATCCTATATAACTATAGGAAGAATTATTAATAGACTTTACTATAGGTCTACCTAAAGTATAGTATAATAGATAAGACGTTAATACGATCTTAGTAATCGTAGACCGATATACTAAGTATTACCTCTTCTTTCCTATCTCTAAGATAATAATAGCCCTAGAGCTAATAGAATTATTCTATTATTAAGTTAAATTAGTATATAGACCTCCGAAAGGCATTATCTTAGATAGAGGGTCCTTATTTATAAGTAAGTTTTAGTTAGATCTCTATTTTATCTTATAAGTAAAACGTAGGCTATTAACGGTATTTTACCTATAAACTAATAGGTAAATAGAACGAATAAACTAAGCTATATAGTACTACTTAAGATACTTTACTAACTTAGAATAAACTAACTAAGCGTTACTCCTACGTATTACTTAATTTATATATAATAATATAAAGAACGCGATAACTAAGTTATTACCTAATAAAGCGTTAATAGGTTACTAACTAAACTTCTATATTAATACTAAGGATAATATTATTTAGAGGGGGGTACCTAAAGTAAGAGTAAGAGTTACTAAGCTATAGGAGCTACGAAAGAGGCTTAAGGAATACTAAGGAAAGGCTATTAAATCGTAAGCGAAATACTATAATTTAAGGCACTAACCGCTTATATTAAAAGTAGGAGACCTTATAGTATTATCGATAAAGAACTTACGCCTTAAGGACGAAAAAGGAAAACTCTTACCTAAGTATATTAAACTATTTTAAGTCTTATAAGCTATTAGAAAGTAAGTATATTATCTTATACTCCTTAAGAAGTACTTACGCCTTTATAACGTTTTCTATATTAGTCTCTTAGAGCTATAGAAGGAGCGTAAAGGCACCTATAAAGATAGCGAAACCCTATTAATACTAGACTTAGAGGATAACGAAGGTAAATAAGAAGTCTAAGAGATTAAAGACTAAAAGAGATCTAAGGGCGATACTTTTTTCCTTATTAAATAGAAAGGATAGCTAGCTAAATATAACTAATAGGTTAAGGCCGAAGATATAGCGAATAGCTAAGACCTTATTAAAGAATATACTACTCGCTTAACTAGGAAAAAGAGGCGTAAGACTAAGTAAGGTAGGGAAACCTATTAGCGTAAGGAGACGCTACTAAATCGGTAATAAATCCCTACTAAATCGCTACCGACTTATTAATATATTAGTACGCCTAAACGTCCTATAACTATATATAAAATAATAAAATAAGAGAATAGGGAAAACTATCTATACTACCTATTAAATATTATTAAGGAAAATAAAACTAAACTATAACTCTATTAAGGCCCTAACGATAAAGGAGAGAAGGATAGTTATAGCTAAATAAAAGAAAGATAAGACCTATCTATTACTTCCGACTACCCCTCTTCTTCGCTAGTATAGCGGGAACTAACTAAGGCGCCCCCTCCGCTATATTAAATACCTCCGGAAATACTAGAACTATCCTATCCTCCGCTCCTTCCTTATCCTCCGCGTCGAGACCTATCTCTATTAGTATAGCACTTACCTCGGCCTTAGTAAATAGTAAGGCGTATTACTATAAAGTATAGCTTATATCGCCGTCGATAAAGCAGAGTTTTAACCGGGATTCCTAGGCCTAGTATTCTAAGCTTATATAGGCGATATTAAATAAGGGCGCGGGGTTAAAGCGAATAATAAGCTCGCGGCGCTTATTAATTAGCGTATAGTAGTTAGCACGCTTAACCTAGTATATCGTTAAGCGGTCGCTAATAAAAAGGTTAGATAAAACTTACGATAGTAAACTTTTATATACCTATAGTCCTAAAGGACTTATAATAGGCCGTCTTAGCGGCATTAAAAGCCTCGGCTAAATACTATACCGTAATAGCGAGATAGCGCTAATTAGCCTCCTCGAAAATAAGCACGCCTACGTCCGAGCTATTATCCTTAGTATCCTTATTACCGGTCTTTAGCTTATTAAGCTCGCATAGGTACTAAACGATAGCGACTATATTAGCCCGGTTACTAGATATAAGAGTAGCGGCCTTAAAAAGGATTAGCTTATTAATTATAATATTTAAAGTTAAAGGGAAACTTACCTAGTTATAGGTCGCGGTATATTTATAGTACTACTTATAGCGCGTTAAGGAAACCCCTAAGAAAATATAGCTAATTAAGAGCACCTTGATAGGCTTAGGCTCGGTTATACTATACTCCTTAACGACCGTCTTAAAATAATATATATACTAGAGCTTATAAGGGATAACGTTATAGGCCTTAACTAAGCGGGCTTTAGCCTTAGATTAAGTACGCTTCTTTATAAGAGCGCGACCGCCTTATACCGCCGCTTAGGTGCCCTTATCTCTAGCGCCGCCGTTCTTAGGTTTATTAGTAGGAGGAGTTAGATCGCGGCTATCTCTATTATTACTATTATCGTTATCTTAGCCCTTATTTAGCTAGGTATTAGGATAGTCTTAGCCCTCGTTTAGCTAGGCCTCGTCGTTAATATCGGCCTACTTATTTTAAGGAGCGGCCTAGGCGATAATCTCCTATTAGCTAGAGCCGCCTTATCGAGATAGAGTAGCTAGGTTATCGGCACTTACTTAAGAGCGCTTAGGCACGATCTCCTTACTAGTATTAATATCGCTAATAAGGGTAATAAACTTATAAGTTTCTAGGCCTATAGAGGTAGGCTTATTAGTAGTTAGAGTTAAGGCACTTAATAGGGTAATAGGGGCACGACCCTCGCTAACGTTAGGTCTTAGACTAAAAGTCTCCTAGGACTAAGATTCCCTTATGCCTTTCTTAGCTTTCTTCGCTAAGGGGGAACTAGCGTCGCTATAAGACTTCTAGGCCGATCGCTTACGCTTTAAAGGCGAACCCGCCGCTACCTACTCTTATATATAGCGTAGGAAATCGGCGTTATAGTTCTTTATCTTCTTTAGCGTAGAAGGTATTATCGTTAATAAATCGTTGATAAAAAGTAATATAAAAAGGTATAAGGGATTAATAAAAAAAGGTATAAAACTCTATAGTAATCGTAAGCGGAAGAGTTAAAGAAGAAAAGAAAATAAAAGAAGTAAGAGATATATACGTATACTCTTTATATTATAGTTACGCGGCCGATATATAGGCGATACTATAACGGTTACTTAGCGGTAACCGCTAGTATAATAACTATTAACGTTATAGAGCATAGACTAATATATACTTATATAGGCGTATACGCGCGATATATAACCGAAACTACCTCTCTTCTTAACCGAATATATATAGCGTAGCGAAAGTAATATATATTAAAGACATAGCTAAGACGTCTATATAGGAGGGGAGATAATTATAATAGCGCTACTAAGAGGTATAGGCTAATAAAGCACTTAGGTATATAGTACTAATATATTAGTAAGGTATTAGCAGGGAATTATACTTACCCCGCTTATATATTATAGACTACTTACTACTCTAACTAAAGAAGAGAAATCCCTCTTCTAGTAAGCTTTAGTCTTACGATAAGGAGAATATAATATATATAGCGTAGTACCTCTAGCTATCTCTACTACCTAACTAATTATACCGTAATATATATTCCCTTATACTATTTAAAAGGGCTATAAAAAGTAAGGTTTATAACTAAGGCCCCTTTTAAGCCTTTCTTTTAATAGGTACCTTTTATAGCTACCTTAAGGTCTATTAATAAGGAAGCCTTATAATAGTTAAGCTAGCTAATAAAAGCTTTTACCTTATAGGCCTTAAAAGGTTTTATAAAGGGTCTAAGCTAATATTAAAGGATATTAAAAAGACTAAATTAATAATAGCTTTTTTAAGGGTAGCTATTATATTTACTTATTTATCTCCTTACTCTTAATAAACTTCTTTTCTTAATAGGTCTATATAAGTTTATAAAGGGTTTTACTAAGATAGCGAACTATTTAATCTAGATTTAATAGTATCTTATAATACTAAGAAAAGCTTTAATATATATTATATTAAGGTATCTTATTTATTTCTTAATCTTAATAACTTTAGCTTTTATAAAGCACCTTTTATTTATTCTATAAATATAACTAATAACTTTAGTTATTTACTAGTAGATTTTTAATTTAGCCTTTATAATTATATAGCTATAGAGTTTAATATTAACTAGGACTTTATTAAGGTTAATAAGGTATTTAAAGAAAAATCTCCTTACTTTTAGCGCTACCTCTTTATTATTATATATTATATTAGGCCCCTTAATACCTATACTATTAAGGGAATTCTTATAGATATTTAATATAAGGTCTTTTAGGATTCTTTATAGTACCCTTATAAATTAGCCGACTAAGTTTATAGCCCTTTAAGGGAGTATTTATATATATAAGAGGCTAATAAGTATCGCGAATATTATTAAGTTATAGCTTTTAATATTAAAAGGGATTTAATTATAGCCTAAAAAAAGGTCTAAAAAGGAAAGAATCTTATATATTAAGAAGTAGTTACTAAAATTATTTATATTTAGTTATAGGTTTATATCTCTTATTATAATAGTATTTATATATATAGTAGAATTAATTAAGTATAGCCTTTTATTATTTCTTACTATAAGGAAAAGGAGGTTCTTATAAGGCCTATACCCTTTTTTAAGGACTTTTATTTTTAGTTTAAATTTAAGAATAATAATAACTTTCTACTTTATTACTTTTAAGATTAAAATTAAAGCTACTTACTATACCTTATATTTTATTATCTTAATAACCTATAGGAGGGCTATAGCTAGGTCGACTTTACCTTTTTTTATAAAGTCCTAAGATAACGCTACTTTCTTATTAAATAAAATACTATTAAAGATCCGGATTTCTATCTTTATAAGAAAGCCCTTAACTTATTCATAAATTACTTTACGTCTATCTTATATTAGCCGCTTTTCTTTCTATATATTAAAGAAGTTTCTTATTAAGTATTTTAAGTAAGGTCTAAGCTATATCTTATCTTTAATAGTATTTTACTTTTTTTACTTTTAGTTAAGGTCCCCTTTTAATATTAAGCTATTTAATAAAGTATTATTAATAAGGTTAATCTTATTTACTTTTATTTTAAAGAGAGTATTAACTCTTAGATTATATAATCTAATAGGTCGTTTCCTCTTTATCTTATCTTTAACCTTTTAAATCTTTTTAAACTTCTTTCTAGCTTTAATAATACTTTTCTTAAATTCTTTAATAGCCTTTATAACTATAACTTTAATAATATCTTTTACTATTTTAAATCTAATAGCTAGAATCGCTTTATCTCCTTCCTTTATAATTAATTACTATTATACTAGTACTATTAAGGGCTTATTTATACTAGTATAAGCTAGGTTAAGGACCTAGTTAGCGCCCCCTTTATAACTAAGGATCTTACCTCTTAGTAAGAGAATCTTAGCTATTATAGTATCCGAAAAGTAGTTTCTTTATAATTATTAAGTAGCTCTTAGGTTATCTTCTTTAATATTTATTACTAAAGCCTTTAAAAGAATTCTTAGGAGCTAGGTAGTTAATTCTTATATAGTCTCCTTAAGCTTTAGTCTTTTATATATATCTTTATTAACTATTATAGTTATAGTTTAAAAGGAATTTACTATATTAACCTCGTTTAAGAGCTCTTATTTAATAGCTACTACCGCTAGTATAACTACTTAAATAGTACCGATCTAATATTTAACTTATATATCGCCGTTCCTTAAGGAATAGTTAAATAATATACGCGCGGCTTTAATAAATAGTATACTTAGGATAAAAGGGACTAAGACTTTATTAATATAATATAAAGATAGATTAGTATCTAAGCTATACTTAAATAAATATTAGTCTCTACCTCCTTAACTATATCTATAAGGGACCTAGTATACGCCGTCGTTAATACTCTTATTAATAGGATTTTAAGCCTATATATATTTATATATCTTTTTATAATAAGGTTTCTTTTAGACCTAGTATTAATTAAAGCGCTTAGAACTTTACCTTTCTAGCTACTAAGCTATACTTAAATATAAGGTAGGTCTTATATATACTTAAGCGAGCGGAAGGGTATAAGGAGTATATTTATATATATTATAGGAATAGTTATAAGGTCTTTTAAAGTTATCTCTTAGTATCGTATTAAGAGTACTACTTCCTATATAATAAATTCGACTTTTCTTAGTCTTATTACTATTAAAGTTTATTAATTAAATAGTCCTTAAGCTAGTTATATTTATTATAAAGCGTAGCTTAATTTTATTATTCTTAGAGATATCCCTTAGTATAAGGGACCTAAGAAGCTAAAAAATAGGTTTTAAGGAAGGAGCTAAAAAGAGGTATAGAGAGGAGGGTAGGGGTAAGAAGGAAAGTAAAAGTAGCGATAGCTTCTTATAAAGGTAGCGAAAGATAAGACGGATATACTAATAACGGCTAGAAAAAAAGGGAAAAACTAGTAAAAAGCTTAGTAGTTGAAAGGATATTAGTAGCTTCTTTAAGTAAGATCTTCTTTATTAATTAAGATACTAAATAGGTATAAAGAGGGGTATTAAATAAAGGAAAGAAGGAGAATTAAGGAAATATAATAATTACTCCCTTACCTTTATTACTACTCTTATAAGAATTAAATCTCTCTGCCCTACTAATCCGACCCCTTAACTTTAATTTTACTATTATAAATTTTTATATACTTCTTATATCTCTCTCTATAAGAGTTATAAGCCTAGGAGGAATAGAATTCCTATACCTTCTAGCTATTATAAAAGGCACCTTTCTTATATCCTTTATAGCTTCCTTTTACCCCTCTTACTAAAAAAAGCTAATTTTTAACCGACTTTTTTACCCCTTTTCTCTTTATAACGATATCGAAAATTAACTCCTTTACTATCCTTATAGTCTATAAGACGATTCTTATAAAGCTCTAAGATTAAGATAAGTAATTAAAGGAGCTATAGGCTTATATAAATAGAACTATTTATAATTTAGTCTTCTTTAATAAGTAGGACCCTTTTAAGCCCCCTCTTTATCTTAGGGCAACGGACTTTATAAAGGGAGCTACCCTCTTTTCTAATCTAACCTCTATATAGTAGAGAGCTTTTTCTACTACCTTAGGTAACTATAAGAGTTACTAAAAGGAGTACCTCTATAAGATAAAGCTACTAACTATTATATATATAGCGATAATAGAATCCGTTAGTACTATAAAGCTAATTTCTTTTTAAGAGAAAGAGACTCTTAAGTAGTAGCTTTTAAAGCTTAAGACCTCGATAGCTCCCTTAAGGGGCTATATAACTAACTGTATTAGGAAGACCTATATAGTATACTTAGGAGCCTTTTCTACTAGGAACCTACTAGATTCGTCGTAGCTCGCTAAGTAAGAAGAAATCCTTAAGGAAGCTAACTAATACTTTTATATAAAAGCTCTTTCCGGCTAGTAGCTATAAGATATATCTCTACTAATAAAGATTATTAGTAACGGTTACTTAACTATCTTTTAAGAGGCTAGCTAGGAATTAAATAAAGAGGCTATTAAAGTATACTAGTAAGTAGTCTTATTCCTTTATAGCTAGTACTTAACCTAGACGGCTCGACCTGCTACCCCTATCGCTACTATAGCCCTAGTTACTATAGACCCCGCTACTACTACTATAGTTATTACTCCTTTAGCTCTACCTCCCTTAAGAGTATTAACCCTATCTTTAATAGCTGCCCTAGGCCCGGCCCTAGCTCCGCTTCTTACTCTAGGCCTAGCCCTAGCCCTATTAGTCCGTCTAGCCTAACTAGTCCTTAAATAGACTATTTAGTTTATTAATCGAAAAATTAAGGAACTAGTCGAAATCGAGCCTCTTCGTTAAAATTAGTAATAAGGGGTAAAAAGGGGGGGCTTTTAAGTAGACCTTTTAAATTAAAATAAGGATTCTTTAAAGAAATAAAAGACTAAATAAAACGGCTGCTTAGCCTATAAATTACTAGGCTATTAATTATTATAATACTAGTAAGTCTTTAAGGAAAACTAACTTAAAGGATTTAACCCTTTAAAGAGGCTATAAGAAACGATATAATAGTCTCTTAAGGAGGGCCCCTTATTATAGAAGAAGATAGATAAGATTTAGGTTACTAAGAAATAGTAACTAACGCCGCTGCCTTTATTTAAGCCGTAAATTTAAGGAAAAATCGTTAGTATAGTAAATCTAGCCTTTATCTTCCCTATAGATAAATAAGGCTAAAACTAACCGTTAGAGCCCTTTAATTATCCCCTATAAAAATTAGCTATCCTTAACTTTAGTATTTCCCTTAATATCTATAATATACTCTTATAATTCCGGTCCTTTAAAAAGGTATAAAGGGAATACCTTATTACTAGGGAATTAACCGTATAGATAGAGGGATATAGAAGGGTAAATTTTATAATAAAATTACCTAATAGGTCTATATAAATTCTTTAACGAAAAAGTATAGCTTTTTACCCTTAATTTTTAACGAGCTTAATTTCCTTTTACCTTTTATAAAAGGAAGGAATCTTCTAGGATATAACGTCTAAGCCTATAAGGCTAGTTTAGAAGAATTAAACTATTAGGCTTATTAAAGATAAATTTAGTTAATTTATTCTTAAATTTTAACCTTTCCTTAAGAAGGAATTACTTAAGAAGTTAGCTTTCCCTACTAAGAGGAATAGGTCTACTATAAAGGACCCTCTTTTAATAGCCTAAGAAGATAAGCTTTTTTAGTATATATAACTTAGTTACCTAAGCTACCTAGCTTTATATAAGCTAGGCCTATAATAAGGCGTACGAATAAGGGGCCTAAAGACCGTTAAATATAAATACTATAGCTAAGGAAAAACTAAGAGACGAATTTCTAGATAAACCCTTTTATAGCTAGACTAGCTATATAAGGAAATTTAGGTTAACTAGACTAATATCTTTAAGGACTAAGAAAGCTTTATTAGGGTAATAATTTTTATAGACGCCTTTTTAAGGATAGTTTTCCCTTATTTTTTATAGACCTACCTAAGTAAGTATAACTAGTCTACCTTCTAAGACTTTATTAACTAAATAAAATTCTACTTTAGCTATAAGGTAAAGAAGATATAGTTTAATAGAGAGCTATTTATAAAAGATATCTTAAATTAGCTATGAAAAAGGGGCATTCTACTCTCGCGAAGAGAGATGGGAGAAGTGCATGAAAATGCACAAAGGTGAAATTGGAAGTAAGGGGTCGGACAGGCAGGGCAGAGAGATTTGATTCTTGCGGGGGCAGCAATTGCAGTAGGGGAGTGATTGTTGTATTGCCTTGATTGTCCTTCTTTCCTCTATCCAACGCCCCTCTTTATACCCGTCTAGCATCTTAATTGACAAAGAAGATCCTGCTTAAAGAAGCCACTAATGTCCTTTCAACTACCGAGCTTTTGCCGGTTTTTCCCTTCCTTTCCAGCCGTTGCCGGCACATCCGTCTTATCTCTCGCCACCTCCATAGGAAGCCATCGCCACTTCTGCTTCCCCTTATGCCCCCACCCTCCTTTCTGCACCTCTTTTCAGCTCCTTCCTTAAAACCTGTTTTTTAGCTTCCTAGGTCCCTCGTGCTAAGGGATATCTCCGAGAACTGCGAAATCAGGCCACGCTTCGCGACACACCCCCTTAGCTATGGCCTGCCCCTTAAGGGCATAGCTAATACGGCTTCGGGCTAGTGAGCGTATAGAGGAGGTCTTAGTCTGCACTTCTCCCTACTGAAATCCGGGTTTGGGCCCGGGCTTTTTAGACCTACTTTAGGAAAAGGGCCTGGGAGGAAATCAAGTCCTGCAAGAAAGGGGGTCTTTAAGAAGAACAAGTCCCAATCAAGCTAGGGGCCCTCCTTTAGGACAAGTCCTAATTCCTCTCTTCGGCTGCAGACGTCTCCTTCCTCCTGCGTGCCATTAGCTCCTCTCGTAGACTCTTAAGGCGAGCTTCTAAGGATAGCTTCTCTCGAACGTCTTCTAGCCCAATTTGCTGTAAAAAGACAGCTAGCTTCTGCTTCGGCAGGGGCTTCGTAAGACCGTCGGCTTTCATCGATGCCGTTAGAACCCAACGGACGGAAATAAGTCCCCTTTGGACCTCTTAGCGTAACCAATGCTGGTGGATATCGATATGCCGTAGCCGGGTCGACAACCTGCTGTTTTCCGTAAGAATTCGTATAGTTTGCGTGTTATCGCATTCTATAGCTAACGGGGACGGAATTTGCAGTCGTAACGATATTAGTAGCCGGCTAAGGAAAATCGCTTCTTTTGACGCTTCTAAAAGAGCTAGTAGCTCTGCCTCCGTACTAGAAGTCGTAACGGTAGCTTGCTTCGAAGCTCTCCAAGCAATGGTTCCTCTAAAAAGGGACATGATATACCCTTGTGAGCTCTTTCTGTCTAAGGAATTGTCCGCAAAGGACGAATCGCTCGAACAAAGGAAGATTTCGGCAGCTTGTTTCCTTCCCTGCCCTCCTAGGCGCAGACCATGTGATCTCGTTAAATAGAGATAAAGGATAGCTCTGTCTGCTACTTCTTGATGCCTAGGGCTAGGATTCTGGTTGTGCCTAGCTAGCCGGGAGACCGTAAAAGAGATATCCGGTCTAGTAGAAATAGCTGAAAAAAGCAGGGAGCCCACCTTCTGTTAATATTGGTGTTTCTCTTGCTCCCTAGCTTAAAAGGACGGATCAGGCAAAAGCTCTTCGTCTGACATAGGCGTAGAGGGAAGCTTCTTATCGAGGGAATTAGGGAGGAATTTATGTTGACCTTGTCGATATAGGCGTCTTAGGTAAGCCAGATTGTCCGTTGGGACCTATTCCTAGATTCGTATCCCTAGGAACCACTTTGGCTCCCCTAGCCTGGTCATCTTATACCTTTGTTGCAGGCCTCGTATAGCCTCCCTAGCAGCAGCTTCTTCCTCTTTCGGGTAGGCCCAGATAATGTCGTCGACGTAGAAGAAGACCGTGATTTTACCCTTCTACATTATACACGGTTCCTAAGGGACTTTCGTGAAGCCTAGGGCTTCGAGGGAACCTGTTAAATGCTGTTGCCAAAGAAGGGGTGATCTTCGTAGTCCGTATAGAGCTTTCCTAAGCCGTAGAACCTTTCCTGGCTGTTGGAAGCCTGGTAGAAGGCGCATATAGACAACTTCTTCTTCCTCGAGTGGGCAGTTAACAAAGGCGTTGACTGCATCCATCTAATCGAGCTCGAGGTCGAATTCTGCTGCTATAGCCATAAGGGTCCGAAAAGACATCCCTGCTAGGGTAGTTGCCCTAGTAGGAAGATCCCCTTTTTCCTGCTAGTTCCCGCAGATAACTAGCCGGGCTTTGCACTTTTAAAGGAAGCCGTGTTTATCAGTCTTATAGATAAAGACCCACTTGCAGCCAAGGACCTGTTTTCCTCTTGCCTTTTCCTTAGTGTACCTTCCTTGCTGATAGTGGCTTGAAAAGCCGGCCTGCTGTGAACGCTCCGTGGGAACCGTCTTCTATTGGCGTTGGGTAGAAGTCGGAAAAACGATCGAAATAGGGGAGAGGTTAGTCTTCTTTAGTATCCGTATCGGGCCCTATACCTTCCTTTGCTTCTCGAAGCAGGGACAAAAAGGCAGCCGGGTAATCCTTCGAGAGAGGTGCCTTTCCCACCCCCTTAGGGGTCGAGACGGGAAGACTAACTGAAAAAGCTGCTTCTAGATCTTCTTCTTATTCCGTAAGAGGAGGCGTAGGGAGGTAGGCGTATTCCAGCTCTACCGCTTTCCTATAGTCTCCTTCTTCGTCTAGATCATCTAATCTAGCAGCTTCCTCTTCTTCTTCTTCGAAGTCGGCGTTATCCTCGACTACTTCGATGTCGGTTTCTTCTTCCGTTTCCTCGTCTAGGACTTCTTCTTGAGACTGTTGGGAAGGGGGGATTTAAATCTTCTAAATTAGCTGACGTTAAGAGAGTAAGAGGGGCTGTTGATCCCTCTTTCCGTCGAAGAAGCTAGATTCGTCGAAAATCACATCCCTAGTTAAAATAACCTTCCGTAGAAGAGGAATCTAGATCCGGAAGATATTCGTAGAATTATAACCAACGAGGTAACCAACAAAGGCTCTAGGATCAAGCTTTCTTTTCTTCTTCCTTTTTAACTATGCATCGGCAGTTATTGCGTATGCCTTGCAGCCGTAGGCACGAAGGTGGGCTAGCGAGGCCCTCTTCTTCGTGAAGAGCTCGAGGGGGGATTTCCAGTCTGTTCCTTAGGTAGTCCCTCTAGGGGTCCGGTTCCGAAGGTAACAGGCGGTCTCAACGACTTCCCTCCAAAGGTCGTGTAGAAGCCTTGCAGCAAGTCTCATCGTACGGGCCCTTTCCATTACAGCACCCCCTGATCTTTCTGCCCCTCCGTTCTGGGCCTAGGTATTCGGTGCTGACGGGAGGGGTAAAATGCCCCTTTTTCGAAGCCAATTTAAGATATCCTTCGTAAATAGCTCTCCGTTAGACCGTATCTTCTTTACCTCGTAGCCAAAGTGGGATTTCATCCAGTTAACGAAGTCCCGGAGGGCAGACCAGTTATGCTTGCTTAGGTAGGTCCGTAAGAAATAGGGGAAAACCATCCCTAAAAAGGCGTCTGTGAAAAACATCACCCTAACGAAGCTTTCCTAATCCCTAGAGACGTCGGTCCAGTCAACCCAAATTTCCTTACACGGCTGGTCCGGCCGTAAAGGCGTTCGTCTGGAAATTCGTCTCCTAGTCTTTCCTTGGCCGCAGTGTTCGCATTCGACGGTCTTTGGGCCCCTTATTCGTACGCCTTGTTGTTGGCCTAGCTTATGCAAAGCTAGGGGGCCCGGGTGACCAAGTCGTGCGTGCCAAAGAATGCCGTCTCCTTGGGCTACTAGAAGAGGGTCCTTTATAGTAGACCTATTCCTCCTAGCAGGGAAAGCTAACTTCTCGAGAGGTTCCTTCTTAGGGATAGGTCGGAATTCGAGAACAAATTAACCGAATTTCTCCTCGATAAGCCCAATGGTCTGATTCTTCTGGACTAGCCTCGTAGGCTTAGACGTCGTATCCTAGAAGATTCCTTCCTTTCGAAGAAGGCGGAAGGAAATCAGGCTCGTTGAAAATCGAGGGCAAAAAGCTACCCTTTTTCTTCGAAGAACTCGTATAGATCCGTTAGGTAATTTCATCGTGAAATTTACCCTTCCGTATCCCTCTATCCGTACGGTTGATTCCCCGGCAATAAGGTATTCCCTCTGTGCCTTCTTAAAGGACCGGAATCGTGAGAGTGTATTGCAGATGTCGAGGGAAGCACCAGAGTCAAGGATAGCTGATTTTCGTAGGGGATAGTCGGAGGGTCCTAACGGTTGGTCTTGCTGATCCGTAGGGAAGACGAATGCCGGATTTGCTATACCAACGATTTTTCCTCGAATTTGCGGCTCGAATAAGGGCAGCGGCGTTAGTTGCTATTTCTTAGCAACCCGAATCTCGTCTATCTTCTTCTGCAACGAGGGGTCCTCCTTAAGAGACTGTTGTATCGTTTCTTATAGCCTCTTTAAAGGGTTGAATCCTTCGGGTCGGTTTTCCTCGAAGACCTGCCAGCATTGTGATAATCGATGGCCTAGGGATTTGCAGGCTAGGCAGCCGTTTCGTCGTCTAGTCTTCTGTTTCTTCGAGGAATCCTCGTCCCGATCCGGAAGGTCTGCTTGAAAACCTCCCCTTTTTACCCCTTGTTGCTGATTTTGACGAAGAGGTTCGATTTCGACTAGTTCCCTGATTTTTCGACTAACGGACTGAAAGGTCCATTAGGGGACTAGTCGGGCCGGTCTGACTGACGGACCGGGCCGGGCCCGGAGCAAGAGGCGGAGCGGGGCCGGGCTAGGCCGCAGCTGCAATTAACGACGGCGTTAAGGCTCTCGAGGGAGGAGGAGCCGAAGGAGCAACAGCCGCAGCAGCAGCAGCGGGAGCCGCAGCAACAGGGGCTGCAGCAGCTGCAGGGGCAGCAGGTCGAGCCGTCTGGGTCGAGTGCTGGCCACGAAGGAACAAGACTGCTTGCTGTTGTACTCTGGCAGCTTCTTCGTCTAGTTCCCGGCTAGCCTCTCGAAAGATAGTCGAGTAACCGTCACTAATAGGCTTTATTAGCAGAGCTATATCCCGTAGCCACTGGCCGGAAAGAGCTTCTGTGAGGAAGTATTGGTTAGCTTACTCGAGGATTTCTTCCCACTTAGCTAGCCACGAAGAAGCTAGCAGGTTCCTAGCAGAAAAGGCTCCTAGGTGGGCCGTATAGGTCTTCCTAATACGGTCAGTTATATAGCCCCTCGAGGGAGCTGTCTCTCTATTGTGCAGAGGTTAGCTCGGAGAAGAGGGTAGCTCCCTCTGCAAAATCCGTTGCCCTAGGACGAAGAGGGGGCTCAAGAGGGTCCTGCTTGTCAGAGAAGACCAAATTGTGGATGGTTCTGTCCACACGAGCCCGTAGCTCCTTTACCCACTTATCCCAATCTTGGGGCTCTGCAAGAATCGTCCTACGGACCGTAGGGACGGCAGAGGAGTCGATTTTTGTCATCGTTGCGGAAGAGGGGGGGCAGAAAAGTCGGTTAAAAATCGGCTTTTCTAGTAAGAGGGGTAAAAGGATGCAAGAGGGTGCCTTTTGCAGCAGCCGGAAGGTACAGGAATACTATTCCTCCCGGGCTCATAACTCTCGCGAAGAGAGATGCGAGAAGTGCATGAAAATGCACAAAGGTGAAATTGGAAGTAAGGGGTCGGACAGGCAGGGCAGAGAGATTTGATTCTTGCGGGGGCAGCAATTGCAGTAGGGGAGTGATTGTTGTATTGCCTTGATTGTCCTTCTTTCCTCTATCCAACGCCCCTCTTTATACCCGTCTAGCATCTTAATTGACAAAGAAGATCCTGCTTAAAGAAGCCACTAATGTCCTTTCAACTACCGAGCTTTTTGCCGGTTTTTCCCTTCCTTTCCAGCCGTTGCCGGCACATCCGTCTTATCTCTCGCCACCTCCATAGGAAGCCATCGCCACTTCTGCTTCCCCTCATGCCCCCACCCTCCTTTCTGCACCTCTTTTCAGCTCCTTCCTTAAAACCTGTTTTTTAGCTTCCTAGGTCCCTCGTGCCAAGGGATATCTCCGAGAACTGCGAAATCAGGCCACGCTTCGCGACATCTACCCTTCCTATTAGCACTAAATACCTAGGCCTAGAATAGAAGGGTAGAAAGATTAAGGGGTGCTATAATAAAAAGGGCCTATATAATAAGACTTACTATAAAGCTTTTATATAACCTTTAAAGGGAAGTCGTTAAAACCGCTTATTACTTATAAAACCGGACCCTTAGATAGACTACCTAAGAAATAAACTAGAAATCCCCTCTTAAGCTCTTTATAAAAAAGAGGGCCTTACTAGCTTACCTTTATACTTATAGCTATAAGGTATACGTAATAACTACCGATATATAGCTAAAAAGGAAGAAGAAAAGAAAGCTTAATCCTAGAGCCTTTATTAGTTACCTTATTAGTTATAATTCTATAAATATCTTCCGGATCTAGATTCCTCTTTTATAAAACGTTATTTTAACTAAGGATATAATTTTCGATAAATCTAGCTTCTTTAACGGAAAGAGGGATTAATAGCCCTTCTTACTCTTATAATATTAGCTGATTTAGAAGATTTAAATCCCCCCTTCTTAATAGTCTTAAGAAGAGGTCCTAGATAAGGAAATAGAAGAAGGAACTAACGTTAAAGTAGTTAAGGATAACGCTAACTTTAAGGAAGAAAAAGAAAAGGAAGCTATTAGATTAGATAATCTAAATAAAGAAGTAGACTATAAGAAAGCGGTAGAGCTAAAATACGCTTACCTCCCTATACCTCCTTTTATATAAGAAGAAGATTTAAAAGTAGCTTTCTTTATTAGTCTTCCTATCTTAACCCTTAAGGGGGTAGGAAAGGCACCTCTCTTAAAGGATTACTAGGCTGCTTTTTTATCCTTACTTTAAGAAGTAAAGGAAGGTATAGGGCCCGATATAAAAGAAGACTAATTTCTCTTTTATTTCGATCGTTTTTCTAACTTCTATCTAACGCTTATAAAAGACGGTTCCTATAAAGTATTTATAGTAGGCTAGCTCTTTAAGGTATAGCTATTAGTAAGGAAGGTATATAAAAGAGACCTCCTAGACCTACTAGTAAACTAAAAGCAGCTAGTAAAACACCCTTTTAGAGACTAGTTTTTCTAAGCTTAGAAAGACTACCTAGCCTTATATAAGGAGATAGGGTCTTTCGAAGCGGTCCTTAAGAAAAAAGTAAGAGAAAAATAAGGCCTTAGCTATAAGTAAGTTTTTATTTATAAGACTAATAAATATAGCTTCCTTTAAAAATATAAGGCCTAGCTAGTTATTTATAGGAACTAGTAAGAAAAGGGGGATCTTCCTACTAAGGTAACTACCTTAGTAAGGATATCTTTTTAGACCCTTATAGCTATAGTAGTAAAATTCGACCTTAAGCTTAATTAGGTAGATATAGTTAACGCCTTTATTAACTGCCCCCTTAAAAAAGAAGAAGTTATCTATATATAACTTCCTCTTAGTTTCTAATAACTAAGAAAGGTTCTATAGCTTAGGAAAGATCTATATAGACTATAAAGATTACCCTTTTTATAGTAATAGTATTTAATAGGTTCCCTTAAAGCCCTAGGCTTTAAGAAAGTCCCTTAGGAACTATATATAATATAAAAGGGTAAAATTATAGTCTTTTTCTATATCGACGATATTATCTAAGCCTACCTAAAAGAGGAAGAATTAAATACTAAAGAGGCTATAAAAGGCCTATAATAAAAGTATAAGATAACTAAGCTAAGAGAGCTAAAGTAGTTCCTAAGGATATAAATCCTTTAAAATAAGTCCTAATAAACTATCTAGCTTACTTAAGACGCTTATATTAATAGTCTCGCTTATAAATTCCTTCTTAATTCCCTTAATAAGAAGCTTCCCTTTATATACTATATAAAATAAAGAGCTTTTACTTAATCCGTCCTTTTAAGCTAAGGAGTAAGAAAAACACTAATATTAATAAAAAGTAAGCTCCTTACTTTTTTTAACTATTTCTATTAAACCGGATATCTCTTTTATAGTCTCCTAGCTAGCTAGGTATAACTAGAATCCTAGCCCTAGGTATTAAGAAGTAGTAGATAGAGCTATCCTTTATCTTTATTTAACGAGATTATATAGTTTATACTTAGGAGGGTAGGGAAGGAAATAAGCTACTAAAATCTTCCTTTATTTAAGCGATTCGTCTTTTATAAATAATTCCTTAGATAAAAAAAGATTATAAAGGTATATTATATCCCTTTTTAAAGGAACTATTACTTATAAAGCTTCGAAGTAAGCTACTATTATAACTTTTAGTATAAAGGTAAAGTAATTAGCTCTTTTAAAAGTATTAAAAGAAGCGATTTTCCTTAGCTAGCTACTAATATCTCTATAACTATAAATTCCGACCCTATTAGCTATAGAATATAATAATATATAGACTATATAAACTCTTATAGAATATAATAAGTTATTAACCTAGCTATAATATATTAATATTTACTAGTATTAATTATACTAAAAGGTCTAAAAGGGACTTATTTCTATTTATTAAGTTCTTATAGTATTAATAAAAGCTAATAGTCTTATAAAGCCCTTACTAAAGTAGAAGCTAGCTATCTTTTTATAGTAAATTAAGCTAGAAGACGTTTAAGAAAACCTATCCTTAAAGGCCTACTTTAAGAGTCTATAAAAGGAGCTAATAGCCTATATAAAAAGGTAATATTTATAGCTAAAGAAAAGAAAGAGGTATTTCCTTTTAAAGGGCCCCTTATTTTAATTAGGTTTTTCCCTTTTAAGAAGGCCCCCTTTTTTATAAGACTTTCCCCTCTTTAGGCCCTTATTTCTTAAGTAGGTCTAAAAGAGCCTAGGGACCTAAAAGGGCCCTTGCTTTCCTTAAGTAAAGGGAGAAGTATAGAGCTAAGAACCTTTTTTATATACTTACTAGCTTAAAGCTATATTAGCTATACCCTTAAAGGGCAAGCTATAGCTAAGGGGGTATATCGTAAAGTATAGCTTAATTTTATAGTTCTTAGAGATATCCTTTAGTAAGAGGGACTAAGGAAGCTAAAAACACTTAGTATAAAAAAAGGAAGAAAGAGCTAAAAAGAGGTATAAAAAGGAGGGTAGGGGTATAAGGGGAAGTAAAAGTACTAATAGCTTCTTATAAAGGTAGCGAGAGATAAGATAGATATATTAGTAATAGCTAGAAAGGAGGGGAAAAACTAGTAAAAAGCTTAGTAGTTAAAAGGATATTAATAGCTTCTTTAAGTAGGATCTTCTTTATTAATTAAGATACTAAATAGGTATAAAGAGAGGCGTTAGATAGAAGAAAGAAAGATAATTAAGGTAATATAATAATTACTCCCTTACCTTAATTACGACCCTTATAAGAATTAAATAGCTTAGCCTTACTTATTTATCCCCTTACTTTTAATTTTACCTTTATATATTTTATATATACTTCTTATATCTCTCTTTATAAGACCTTTTATACTTATTAAACTTTAAGGTACTTATAATCTAATTCTTTTTAAGGTAAGTAAGCTTAATTAGTTTAACTTATTATTCTTTATCTTATTCTTTAGCTTATACTAAAGCTACTATAAGTTTTCCTTATAAATATTTAAGGAGGAGTAAACTACTTTCTATATTATTTTTAGCTACTTTTATAATTATTATTATAGCTTTATAAGGTCTTATATTACTCTTTACTTTCTCTAAGGTTTAGAATATAGTATTTTCTATACCTTAGGCTATATCTATATATCTTATACTAAGTTTCTTACTTCGTTAAGGAATAAAGTTAATTAAGTAATTTAAAGGGATTAAGATTCTTTTATATATAATTTCTCTAATAATTTTATTTATAAGTCTATCGAACTTCTTATTTAAATTTACTTTATATCTATAGTATATAAGAATAATCTTTAGGCTAGTTTTTATTATTTTTATTATCTTAATTTCCTTTATATCCTCTTTAACTCTTTATCTTTTCCCTTTATAAGTATTAATCCTTATTATAGTTATATAGATTATTTAATTATATATCTTACTTTATTATATATTATCTATAATTATAATAATTAATATCCTTCTTACTTCTTTTTTTATATTACTTACTTTTAGATTCCTTAGCCTTTACTTATATAAGCTTTTATATCTCTAAACTTAGTCTAAGAAACTAAATTCTCTTTTCTTAGTAACTTAATTTAAGTAAGATAGTATAACTATAGCTTTAATATTTTTATAAGTAGTAATATAAAGGAGTCTAGCTATATATTTACTTAGTATATAATAAGCTTTTGAATATATATCTTTATTTAAGAAAACTTATTAGTAAGTACTAAGGGAATTATACTTTTATTATCTTTTCTTTTAAGGTAAAGAGTTTTATTTACTACTTTATATATTATAAATCCGATCTTATAGTCTTAAGAGTATACCTTATACTTATTAAGGTAATATCTTTTTTTATTATAATAAAAGTATCTCTTAAGCTAGTTAAAAGTATTAACCTAAAACTATATATATTAATTAAAGAGGTAGTAAAATCTAATAGTATCTACGCTACCTCTTTATCTATAACTTAAAGAGTAGCCTTTACTATTAATATATCTTTATTCCTTATTAAGCTAGTTAAATATCTACTCTTACTAGTAAGTAAGGTTAATCTTTATATCTTTAAAGGCTTTTATTAGGTCTAAGATCTCCTTTATAGGCTATCTAGGTTTCTTATTTATTTTCTTTAACTCTTTAAAAAGGGTTTCTTTACCTATATTAAATTTAGCTTCCTTTATTACTTTATTAATTTCCTTAAAGAGCTAGTCTTTCTTTAAGTTCTTAAGCTTTTAATTATAAACTTTAAATACTATATCTTATTACTTAATATCTTAGTAAGGTATTAAGTAGTTATTAATTATATAGATAAGGCTTTTATATAAGAGTTTTAAAATAATTTTAAATATCTTCTTATTTCTCTTTATAATATTAATAATAAGTTCCTTTAATATTATATAGTAAATAAAGTATAACTAAACTATAGATTCTTTCTAGCTATTAAGTTATACCTTATACTATAAGTATAAGTAGAAACTAAGTTATTCTATAAGTTCTATAATAGCCTTAAGCTTTTTAGTATTATAATAGTTTAAGTAGTTATTAGTAGTTTCTAGTTATTTAATATTATATATATAATAGTATTAAAGGAGTCTCTTCTTTACTTCTTCTTAAGTAAGTCTATTTATAAGAGTTTTAATAGTAAGGGCTTATATAAAGGAGATATAGAGTTTAAGTTAGTTTATTTTATTTATATTATAGATATAGTTAATATATATCTCTTATTTAAACTTCTTAAGAAATTTAGTTATATTTTTACCGTTAAATTTATTAATAAGTAAGAGTTATAGTTAGTAGAGTCTTCTTATAAGGTTATCTTAGCTTTTAGTAAGTATATCTCTAAGTCTATTAGTAATCTTATTAATATCTACTTTAATTCTTTTAGTATTACTAGTAATAAGATTAAATAATCCCTTTTTATAGCTAGCGTTTTTAAATATAGTATACCTATAAATTATAAGGTTATAAAATTTAAAGTTAGAGCTTTTAAAGTTAAAGGATATCTTATTAAAACTATCTTATTACTTACTTTCTTATTTATTAATAGGAGGTAAGCGTTCTCTATAAGCTACCGCGTAAAAAAGAGCTAAGGTTAAGGCTATTAAAGTATCCTTTATTAGTACCTATATTAGTATTATTAGTATATATATAAGTAAAAGGTTTTAGTAGGGTTTTAGAATAGTTTAAATTATACTATTATTATTATTTATATCTTTTAAAGTATTATATAAAGATTATAGTTCCTTAACTAAGTCGCTAGTATTAAGGGCTATAAGGCCTATAATAAGAGCTTAAGGCTTTTTAGTATTAGCTTATTACTTTTCCTTTACTATTAATTAAGGTATTATTTAATTATTTATTTCCTAGTAAGCTTATTACTTAATTAGGTCCTTAACTTTAGCTATTAAAGTAGTTACTACTTTAATTATTAAACCCCTAGATTTTATTTTTTCTTAATAGTACTATTATCCTTTAAGTATTCTTAGCTTTATAAAGCTACTTATTACTATATAAATAAAATAGAATAATAAGTTTATACCTTAAAGACTAGTTTTAACTAAGATAAAGGTATATACCTTAGATTCGTATAGTATATAGCTAAGGATTAATAGAGTAATTAACTATATAATTATTTAATTATCGGTCTTATATATAGCTTAAAGGGTCTTAGGTTATTAATCTAAGTCTTAGAGATTTCTTTACTTTATACCTCTTTATCTTTACTAGAGTCGCGTAACTAATAGCCTTTACTTTAAAGGGGAAAAATAAAAATTCGAATTAACTATAATTAAAGAAGTTACTTCTTTAAATAGTTATAGTCTTTATAAAGCCTTTAAATATACTTAAAAGAAAGTTAGATAGAGAGTACTAAGGGTCTTATTCCTTTAATAGGCTAATATTTATAAGGGTACGATCTTACCTATTAAACTATATATATACCTTTACTTACTTTATAATAGTATAAGCTATTAACTAATAGATTTAATAGATATTTCCTTAAAAAGGGTACCGCTTCTTTAAAGGAGTACCCTACTACCCTTTAAGTAAATAAGAAGTATTAAACCTTTCTTAAAAGCGATTAAAAGCGCGATAGCTAGTAAGAAAAATAAGGTTCTTATTATATTAATAGAGCTATCTATAAGACTAGTATTAACCCCTATAGCGTTTACAATACTAGTTATAGCGGCGGTACTACTAATATAAAAGCTACTTTCTTAGCTAACTTAAGATAGTAAGCTAAAGTTTTTTTACTTCTTCCTTAGCTAGCTATAAATAAAGTTTATAATAGATATAAAATAAGGCTTAAATAGCTATTATAATATAGCGTAGTATTTACTCCTTTATATATTATTAAAGCCCTAGATATAGCGGATCTTTAGAATTTAAGATAAGGGCGGCCTTAAGGGTAAATATAACTTATAGGACTTTTTTAATACCTTATATATACATTTAGTAATATATAAAAGTAAGAGGAAGTATAAGATAGGCTATAAACCCTTAGGTAAAGGGATAAGTAGACCTTTAGTAAACTCCTCCTTAAGTTTAAAGAGATACTTTTATAAGTAGTAGGAACTATAGTATAAAAAGATAGTATAAAGCTTATATAGTTATAAAACTTAATTATACTAGCTTTATAAGAGCTACTTATTCTTATAATTATACTTATTAACTATAGCGAGTATAAAAGCTAGTTAATAAAGGTAGTATAAAGCTATAAGTAAATACTATGTTTTTAAAAGCTTTATAAGTATATACTATATTCTCGCGTAAAGAGATATAAGAAGTATATATAATATATATAAAGGTAAAAGTAAAAGTAAAAAGATAAATAGGTAAGGTAGAGATATTTAAATCTTATAAGGGTAGTAATTATAGTAAGAGAGTAATTATTATATTACCTTAATTCTCTTTCTTTTATTTATCTAACGCCCTTTTTTATACTTATTTAGTATCTTAATTAATAAAGAAAATCCTACTTAAAGAAGCTATTAATATCCTTTTAACTACCGAGCTTTTTACTAGCTTTTCCCCTCCTTTTTAGCTATTACTAGTATATCTATCTTATCTCTCGCTACCTCTATAAGAGGCTATTACTACTTATACTTCCCCTTATACCCTTACCCTTCTTTCTATACTTCTTTTTAGCTCCTTCTTCTTTCTTTTATACTAAGTATTTTTAGCTTCCTTAGTCCTTCTTACTAAGGGATATTTCTAAGAACTATAAAATTAAGCTATACTTCGCGATATACCCCCTTAGCTATAGCCTACCCTTATAGTAAGGGTATAGCTAATATAGCTTTAGGCTAGTAAGCGTATAAAAGAGGTTCTTAGCTCTATACTTTTCTCTTTACTTAAGGAAAGTAAGGGCCCTTTTAGGTTCTTAGGCTCTTTTAGACTTACTTAAGGAATAAAGGCTAAAATATTATTATATCTTCTTAGCTAATATTTTAAAACTAAGCTTAAAATATAAAAGAAGTATATACTTAGACCTACCGCGAATAATATATTACGCCCCCCTAAGTATAGCTTTATATAGCTACTAATAAGTATATAATATACTATTAAAGATTATAAATTAAGTAAGGTTCTATTTTATATAAATAGAAAACTCTTTCCTACCCTTACTAACTCTTAAGGTATATAAGTAAAAGCGGAATTTTAGGAAATTAAGGAATTATATAAGACTACGTAATAGGGGGGAAGAAGGAGTATAAGGTAGGATTTTCAATAGAATTTATTAGTAATATATTAGTATATAGAAAAGGTATTAAAGTTAATAATTCTTAATCTATCTACTAGCGGACATACTATCTTATATAGATAATTATAGCTAAACGGAAGAACCTTTCGGGACTAGATTTAGGCTATCGTATAGCCTTAAGACTAGAGAATTTCGTAATACCTCGAATAAATCTAGAAGTGTCTTGGTTCTACTAATATTCGTGTTTAAAGGAGGGTGGTCGTGCTAGTATTCTTAAGAGGTCTTAGCTAGTATTCTAAGCTAGCTCTATTCCTTCGATTCCCGATTATACGATAACCGGCAACCCGTTTAATGTATAATAACACGCAAAATAAAGAGCGATTCTTACTCTATCGGATAAGATTTTATCTATATATAATATACTACTTATTAGCTTATATAATCGGGAGAGTATATTATAGCTGCTTTATTTATAGTAGGAACACCGTTCCTTATAGCCTCCCTTAAAGAGTAGATTTATATACTCTTTACTAATTTATTTATAGTAGTATATATATAGGGTAAAACCCTAATTTAGGAAAACCATTCTTATACCTTAATAGGATATATAAAAACCTATTCTTTCTTAGGAAACAATTCCTTAAGTATATACTAATAGAAAAACCTATAGTAGGAAAAATCTATAGTTATAATAATTATTTATAGGATAACCCTATATAAGGTAAAACCTATTATTACTAGGAAAATCTTAATAGATAAAAACCTAGTAAATATTTCTCTAGGAAACCTAAAAAGGAAAAACCTAGTAGGGGAAAGATATAGAAAGTATAAGGAATATCTAAAAACCCCTTTTAATTGCTTAGGAACTTATATTAAGGATAGACCGTCTTTAAATTTATAGAGTAATCTAGGTCTTAATTTCTTTATAAAAATATTAGCTATATTATCTTCTAATTTAATATAAAAAACTTTAATTTCCTCTTCTCTTATACTAGTTCTAGTATAGTAATAGGCTAATCTTATATACTTAGACCTTTTATAAAATTCCGGATTTTCTACTAATTTAATAGTAGTAGTATTATCCGTTAAAATAAGAGGTATAGTATTAAGAATCTTAATAGATAGATCCTTAGTAATACTTTTAAAAAGCATATTTAAATAAATAGCTTCTTTATTTACCTCCCTAAGGCTAATATACTCTGCTTCGTAGGTAGAAAGGGCAACGGCTTTCTACTTAGAGCAAGCCTAGCTTATTATATTATTATATATATAAAAATAGTAACCGGAAAAGGATTTTCCGTCCGTTAAATCTAACGCCTAGCTAGAGTTAGTAAAACCCTTTATATATAGATAGGTAAAAGGGATATTATAATTATATTTAATCTTTAGGCTAGGGAGTTTATTTAAATATTTCTAAATTATATTTAAAGCCTTAAAATGCATTTAGTTAGGCTTAGCCGCGAATCTAGCATAGGAAATTATAGAATATAGGATATCTAGCCTAGTAAATAAGGCTAAGTATAATAGAGATCCTATTTCTTTCTAAAATTATAATATATCTTCCTTAAAAGGTAATTCCTTTACTTTTATAAGCTTAAAGCTTACTATAGCGGGTAAATTTAAAGCTCCTAAACCTTCTTTATTAAATTCCTTTAATTTATTTAAGGTATAATTTTCTTAGGATATATATTATCGCGAAGCATAGCTTAATTTCGTAGTTCTTAGAGATATCCCTTAGTAAAAGGGACTAAGGAAGCTAAAAACACCCGGTATAAAAAAAGGAAGAAGGAGCTAAAAAGAGGTATAGAAAGGAGGGTAGGGGTATAAGGGGAAGTAAAAGTAGCGATAGCTTCCTATAGAGGTAGCGAAAGATAAGATAGATATACCGGTAATAGCTAGAAAAGAGGGGAAAAACCGGTAAAAAGCTTAGTAGTTAAAAGGATATTAGTAGCTTCTTTAAGTAGGATCTTCTTTATTAATTAAGGTGCTAGATAGGTATAAAAGGGGGCGTTAGATAAAGGAAAGAAGGATAATTAAGGTAATATAATAATTACTCCCTTATCTTTATTACTGCCCCTATAAGAATTAAATCTCTCTACCTTACCTATCCGACCCCTTACTTATAATTTTACCTTTATATATTTTTATATACTTCTTATATCTCTCTTTACGAGAGTTATAAGCCTAGGAGGAATAGAACTCCTATACCTTCCGGCTGCTATAAAAGGTACGTTTCTTATATCCCTTATAGCTTCCTTTTACCCCTCTTACTAAAAAAGCCGATTTTACTTAACTTTTCTACCCTTCCCTATAATAATAACGAAAACCGACTCCTCTACTATCCCTACGGTCTATAGGACGATTCTTATAAAGCCTAAAGATTAGGATAAGTAGGTAAAGGAGCTATAGGCTCGTATAAATAGAACTATCTATAATTTAGTCTTCTCTAATAAGTATAACCCTCTCGAGCCCCTTCTTTATCCTAAAGCAACGGAATTTATAGAGGGAGCTTCCCTCTTCTCTGAGCTAACCTCTATATAGTAGAGAGCTTTTTCTATAGCCTTAGGTAACTACGAGAGTTACTATAAGGAATACCTTTACGAGATAAAGCTACTAACTACTATATATATAGTAATAACGGAATCCGTTAGTACTATAAAGCTAATTACTCTTTAAGAGGAAAAGACTCCTAGGTAGTAGCTTTTAAAGCTCGAGACCTTAATAGCTCCCTTAAGGGGCTATATAACTAACCGTATTAGGAAGACCTATACGGTATATCTAGGAGCCTTTTCTACTAGGAACCTACTAGCTTCTTCGTAGCTAGCTAAGTAGGAAGAAATCCTTAAGGAAGCTAACTAATACTTCCTTATAGAAGCTCTTTCCGGCTAGTAGCTAAGGGATATATCTCTACTAATAAAGCCTATTAGTAACGGTTACTCGACTATCTTTCGAGAAGCTAGCTAGGAATTAAACGAAGAAGCTACTAGAGTATAATAGTAAGTAGTCTTATTCCTTCGTAGCTAGCACTCGACCTAGACGGTTCGACCTACTGCCCCTATAGCTGCTATAGCCCCTATTACTACGGCTTCCGCTACTACTGCGACTATTACTCCTTTAGCTCCTCCTCCCTCGAGAGCCTTAACCCCGTCTTTAACGGCTGCCCCGGTCCCGGCTCCGCCTCTTACTCCGGGCCCGGCCCCGGTCCCGTTAGTTAGACCGGCCCGACTAGTCCCCTAATAGACCTTTAAGTCTATTAGTCGAAAGATTAAGGAACTAGTCGAAATCGAACCTCTTCTTTAAAATTAGCAATATAGGGTAAAAAGGGGGGGTTTTAAGTAGACCTTTTAGATTAGGACGAGGATTCCTTAAAGAAATAAAAGACTAGACGACGAAACGGCTACCTAATATATAAATCCCTAGGTTATCGATTATTATAATACTAGTAGGTCTTTAAGGAAAACTAACTTAAAGGATTTAACCCTTTAAAGAGGCTATAAGAAATAATATAATAGTCTCTTAAGGAGGACCCCTTATTATAGAAGAAGATAGACGAGATTCGGGTTACTAAGAAATAGTAACTAACGCCGCTGCCCTTATTTAAGCTGTAAATTTAAGGAAAAATCGTTAGTATAATAAATCCGGCCTTTATCTTCCCTATAGATTAATAAGGCTAAGACTAACCGTTAGAGCCCTCCGATTATCCCCTACGAAAATCAGCTATTCTTAACTTTAGTACTTCCCTCGATATCTATAATATACTCTTACGATTCCGGTCCTTTAAAAAGGTATAAAGGGAATATCTTATTACTAGGGAATTAACCGTATAGATAGAGGGGTATAGAAGGGTGAATTTCACGATAAAATTACTTAATAGGTCTATATAAATTCTTCGACGAAAAAGGGTAGCTTTTTACCCTCGATTTTTAACGAGCTTAATTTCCTTCCGCCTTCTTTAAGAGGAAGGAATCTTCTAAGATAAAACGTCTAAGCCTATAAGGCTAGTCTAGAAGAATTAGACGATTAGGCTTATTAAGGAAAAATTCGGTTAATTTATTCTCGAATTCCGACCTATTTTTAGGAAGGAACCTCTTAAGAAGTTAGCTTTCCCTACTAGGAGGAATAGGTCTACTATAAAGGACCCTCTTCCGGTAGCTTAAGGAGACGGCATTCTTTAGCACGCACGACTTAGTTACCTAGGCCCCCTAGCTTTATATAAGCTAGGCTAATAATAGGGCGTCCGAATAAGGGGCCTAAAGACCGTCGAATACGAATACTACGGCTAAGGAAAGACTAGGAGACGAATTTCTAAACGAACGCCTTTACGGCCGGACTAGCTATATAAGGAAATTTAGGTCGACTAGACCGACGTCTCTAGGGATTAGGAAAGCTTCGTTAGGGTAATGTTTTTTATAGACGCCTTTTTAAGGATGGTTTTCCCTTATTTCTTATAGACCTACCTAAGTAAGTATAACTAGTCTACCCTCTAAGACTTCGTTAACTAAATAAAATCCTACTTTAGCTATAAGGTAAAGAAGATATGGTTTAACGGAGAGCTATTTACGAAGGATATCTTAAATTAGCTTCGAAAAAGGGGCATTCTACCCCTCCTATTAGCACTAAATACCTAGGCCTAGAACGGAGGGGTAGAAGGATTAAGGGGTGCTATAATAAAAAGGGCCTATATAATAAGACTTACTATAAAGCTTCTATACGACCTTTAGAGGGAAGTCGTTAAGACCGCTTATTACTTATAGAACCGGACCCCTAGGGACCCTAAGGACCCTAGGGAACTAAACTAAGGAATAGACTAGAAATCCCCCCTTAAGCTCTTTATAAAGAAGAGGGCCTTACTAGCCTACCTTTATATATATAGCTATAAGGTATACGCTATAACTGCCGATACGTAGCTAAAAAGGAAGAAGAAAAGAAAGCTTAATCCTAGAGCCTTTATTAGTTACCTCGTTAGTTATAATTCTATAAATATCTTTTAGATCTAGATTCCTCTTTTATAGAAGGTTATTTTAACTAAGGATATAATTTTCGACGAATCTAGCTTCTTCGACGGAAAGAGGGATTAATAGCCCCTCTTACTCTTATAACGTTAGCTAATATAGAAGATTTAAATCCCCCCTTCTTAATAGTTTTAAGAAGAGGTCTTAGATAAAGAAACGGAAGAAGAAACTAACGTCGAAGTAGTTAAGGATAAAGCCGACTTTAAAGAAGAGGAAGAAGAGGAAGCTGCTAGATTAGATAATCTAGACGAAGAAGGAGACTATAAGAAAGCGGTAGAGCTAGAATACGCTTGCTTCCCTATGCCTCCTCTTATAGAATAAGAAGAAGATCTAAAAGTAGCTTTTTCGGTTAGTCTTCCTATCTCGACCCCTAAGGGGATAAGAAAGGCACCTCTCTTAAAGGATTACCTAGCTGCCTTTTTATCCTTACTTTAAGAAGTAAAGGAAGGTATAGGGCCCGATATAAAAGAAGACTAATTACTCCCTTATTTCGATCGTTTTTCTAACTTCTATCTAACGCCTATAGAAGACGGTTCCTACGAAGCATTTATATTAGGCTAGCTTTTTAAGCCTCTATTAGTAAGGAAGGTATATAAAAGTAACCTCCTAGACCTACTAGTAAACTAAAAGTAGCTAGAAAAACACCCTTTTAGAGACTAGTTTTTCTAGGCCTAGAAAGACTACCTAGCCTTATATAAAGAGATAAGGTCTTTCGAAGAGGTCTTAAAGGAAAAGGTAAGAGGAAAATAGGTCCTTAGCTATAAGTAGGTCTTTATCTAAAAGACTAATAAATATAGCTTCCTTTAAAAATATAAAGCCTAGCTAGTTATCTATAGGAATTAATAGGAAAAAGGGGATCTACCTACTAAGGTAACTACCTTAGTAGGGATATCTTTTTAGACCCTTATAGCTATAGTAGTAGAATTCGACCTCGAGCTCGATTAAATAGATATAGTTAACGCCTTTATTAACTACCCTCTTAAGGAAGAAGAAGTTATCTATATACGACTTCCTCTTAGTTTCTAATAACTAGGAAAGGTTCTATAGCTTAGGAAAGCTCTATACGGACTATAAAGATTACCCCTTCTTTAGTAATAGTATTTAATAGGTTCCCTTAAAGCCCTAGGCTTTACGAAAGTCCCTTAGGAACTATATATAATATAGAAGGGTAAAATCATAGTCTTCTTCTACGTCGAAGATATTATCTAGGCCTACTTAAAAGAGGAAGAGGCTATTACTAAGGAGGCTATATAAGGCCTATAATAAAGGTATAAGATAACTAGGCTAAGGGAGCTAAAGTAGTTTTTAGGAATATAAATCCTTTAAAATAAGTCCTAACGGACTATCTAGCTTACCTAAGACGCCTATATCGATAAGGTCGCTTATAAATACCTCCTTAATTCCCTTAATAAGAAGCTTCCCTTTACGCCTATATTAAACGAAGAGCTTTTACCTAATCTATCCTTTTAAGCTAGGGAGTAAGAGAAACACTAATATTAATAAAAGGTAGGCTCCTTACTTTTTTTTAGCTATTTCTACTAGACCGGATATCTCTTTTACGGTCTTACGGCTAGCTAGGCATAACTAGAATCCTAGCCCTAGGTACTAAGAAGTAGTAGACTAAGTAATCCTTTATCTCTATTTAACGAGGTTATATACTCTATGCCTAGGAGGGCAGGGAAGGAAATTAGCGCCGAAATCTTCCTTTATTTAAGCGATTCGTCCTTTATAGATAATTCCTTAGATAGAAAGAGCTTATAAGGGTATATTATATCCCTTTTTAAAGGAACTATTGCTTAAAGAGCTTCGAAGCAAGCTACTATTACGACTTCTAGTATAAAGGCAGAGCTACTAGCTCTTTTAGAAGCATTAAAAGAAGCGATTTTCCTTAGCCGGCTACTAATATCGTTACGACTATAAATTCCGTCCCCGTTAGCTATAGAATATAATAATATATAGACTATACGAATTCTTATAAAGGAAAATAGTAAGCTATCGACCTAGCTATAGTATATCGATATCTACTAGTATTAGTTACGCTAAGAGGTCTAAAGGGGACTAATTTCCGTCCGTTAGGTTCTAACGGTATCGATAAAAGCTAATAGTCTTACGAAGCCCTTACCGAAGTAGAAGCTAGCTGTCTTTTTATAGTAAATTAGGCTAAAAGACGTTCGAGAGAAGCTATCCTTAGAGGCCCGCCTTAAGAGTCTACGAGAGGAGCTAATAGCACGTAAGAGGAAAGAGACGTCTATAGCTAAAGAAAGGAATTAGGACTTATCTTAAAGGAGGGCCCCTAGCTTAATTAGGACTTATTCTTCTTAAAGGCCCCCTTTTTAAGGACTTATCCTTAGAAAAGCCCCCCTTTCTTATAGGACTTAATTTCCTCCTTAGGCCCCTATTTCCTAAAGTAGGTCTAAAAGAGCCTAGGGCTAAAACCCGGATTTCTTAAGTAGGGGATAAGTATAGACTAAGACCTTCTCTATACGCTTACCGGCCTAGGTATTTAGCTTTACCCTTTCTATAAGGGCAGGCTATAGCTAAGGGGGTATATCGCGAAGCGTAGCTTAATTTTATAGTTCTCGGAGATATCCCTTAGTAAGAGGGACTAAGGAAGCTAAAAACACCCGGTATAGAAGAAGGAAGAAGGAGCTAAAAAGAGGTATAGAAAGGAGGGAAGGGGTATAAGGGGAAGTAAAAGTAGCGATAGCTTCTTATAGAGGTAGTGAAAGATAAGATAGATATACCGGTAACGGCTAGAAAAGAGGGGAAAAACTAGTAAAAAGCTCGGTAGTTAAAAGGATATTAGTAGCTTCTTTAAGTAGGATCTTCTTTATTAATTAAGGTGCTAGATAGGTATAAAAGGGGGCGTTAGATAGAGGAAAGAAGGATAATTAAGGTAATATAATAATTACTCCCTTACCTTTATTACTGCCCCTATAAGAATTAAATCTCTCTGCCCTATATATCCGACCCCTTACTTTTAATTTTACCTTTATATATTTTTATATACTTCTTATATCTCTCTTTACGAGATATATAGCTCTTTATTTTCTCGGTTTATTATAATATTTAGACCTAAGAAGTCTTTTATATCTCTTAAGATAGTAAAATCTAGGAATTTAGATAATTCTTTAAATAATCTTTCTTCTATTATAAATTTAAAGGGCCCTACTATAAGAAAGTCGTTAACGTAAATTACTAAGGCTATACTATAGTCCTTATTTATAAATACTCCTTAGACGTTTATATAGGGGTCGGAGCCCTAGAAAGGTCTATAAGGTCGATATCTAGGTCTATATTTTCTTATAAAGCTATATTTAAGATCTTATTACTATCGTCCGAATCGGACTCTAGCTCTATAATTTAAGCCTTCCTTCTTTTATTAGTAGTAAAAGTACTACTAAAAGGGGATTTCTTCTTAAAAGAAGAAGATTTTCTTTTTTTAGAAATTTAAGTCCTATTATCCTTTTTCCCTTTATTTAAAACCTAATAAGTAGGAGCCTTATTTAGGTATAATTTATAGCAATTTACTATAAAATGCCCTGGTTTTTTATATTCCTTATAATAAGGAGTATCTATAGAATATCTATAGGATTTCTAAGGCTTCCTTTATATTAAGAAGGCTTTCTCTAAAGATTTATCTATATCCTTTATTCTTCTAGCTTCGTCTAAAAGACTAGCTATTAAGGATTTAAGGGTAAACGCTATAGAATTATATCTAAGGCTTTACGTAATATTTATAATATAGCTTTTAAATTCCTTATTAAGGCAATTAAGAATCTATACTATAAGGATAACTTCTAGAATTTCTATATTATAGGATTTTAAATCCTCGTAGATTTCTTTTACCTTATAAAGGTATTTCTCTAAATTAAAGTCTAAGGGACTAAGATTAAAGAGCTGCTTAATAAGTAGATAATTCGACGAAAGGTTCGACGGATTATATAGCTTTTTAAGCTTATCCTACGCTTCTTTAGTATTTTTTAAATCCCGAATTTATATTAAGGGACTATCTTTAACTTAAAGGAATATTATAGATAAAGCCTCTATAGTCTATATATAATTTATTTACTTTAAAGTAGTAATAAGCTTTTCTTTTATAAGGATAGCTTCTATCCTTATAGTCTAAAGAGTATAATTTAAATTTCCCTTAAGTCTAAAGAATTTATATTCTTTCTATCTACCTATTTTATATAAATTCGGTATTATTTCGCTCATAGGGATCGAGAAGTCTAGACGGGAGTTTAAGAGTATAGGAAGGTAAAAGAAGTCGAGGGGAATTTCAAAAGGAATTTTAATTAAATATTTCGACGAGGAATTTTAAAGCTATAAGTTAATTTCCTAGCTTAAAAGGAGTAAGCTAGGCTTATAACCTCTTAAGGTATATAAGCAAAAGCGGAATTTTAGGAAATTAAGGAATTACGTAAGACTACGTAATAGAGGGGAAGAAGGAGTATAAGGTAGGATTTTTAATAGAATTTATTAGTAATATATTAGTATATAGAAGAGGTATTAAAGTTAATAATTCTTAATCTATCTACTAGCGGACATACTATCTTATATAGATAATTATAGCTAAACGGAAGAACCTTTCGGGACTAGATTTAGGCTACTATATAGCCCTAAGACTAAGGAATTCCGTAATACCTTAAGTAAATCTAGAAGTATCTTAGTTTTACTAATATTCGTGTTTAAAGGAGGTTGGTCGTACTAGTATTTTTAAGAGGTCTTAGCTAGTATTCTAAGCTAGCTCTATTCCTTCGATTCCCGATTATATAATAACCGGCAACCTATTTAATATATAATAATATATAAAATAACGAGCGATTCTTACTTTATAGGATAAGATTTTATCTATAGTTAATATACTACTTATTAGCTTATATAATTAGGAGAGTATATTATAGCTACTTTATTTATAGTAGGAACACCGTTCCTTATACTAACTAAGGGCATATACCCCTTATTAATAAGACTTAGCCTAGACCTAACTTAGGACCTTAGCTTAGACCTAAGGAGGGCCCCTTTAACTTTAACCCCTCCCCCCCCCCTTTAACTTAAGGGTCGAAATAAGTACTTTAAAAGCTAGGGCTTACTTAAAAGAAGC
Organism: Hirsutella rhossiliensis; assembly: GCF_020360975.1. Lineage (NCBI taxonomy): Eukaryota > Fungi > Ascomycota > Sordariomycetes > Hypocreales > Ophiocordycipitaceae > Hirsutella > Hirsutella rhossiliensis. The sequence goes on from NW_025408669.1 coordinate 6,352,982, forward strand.
TTTAGAAAGCTAACGCCCTTTAAGAACCTTAAAAGAAAGGCCTAGGACCTAAGACTAAGACCTAAAGGATATAGAGATAGAAGATAATACCTAGCTTATATTAAAGACTAGCCTCTTTAGGCCTAGCTTAGCCCTATCTTAAGCTAGTTACTTTTAGCTTAACTAGCCCTTAAAGTAAGTAAAGAGGTAAAAGAGAGCTACCCTTAATAGCCTTATTAGCCTTATACTTATTTAACCTATATTTTAATACTTATTATAAACCTAGCCCTAGCCTTAGTACCCCTTTCCTAGGGACTAAGCTTAGGGCTTCCTTTAATAGGCCCTTTAGGCCCTTAAGGAAGCTTAAAGAATTAAACCCTTTTATAAGACCCTTATAAAAGGGCTTAAGATAGTAGCTATAAGAACCCTAGACTACTAATAGCCCTTATAATAGCCCTTATACTAGCTTAAGGCTACTTAAGGAAACCTTAAAGTAAGCTTATAAGCTAAGGTTACTATAAAGAAAGCGCTTAAGGCCTTAGCTAAGACCTTAGCTAAGGCTCTTTTAAAAACCTTAGTAAAAGCCCTAACTAAGACCCTAGCTAAAAAAAATATAAAAAAGGACTTTTAAATTATCTTAAAGCTATAAAAGGAATCGCTAACGCTTACTATTAACCTTATTACTATTTATAATAAGCTTAATAAGGCTATAAGAGAACTAGCTATATTAGATCTATTAACTTTAAATAAAAGTAATATAGTTATAACGATAAAGGCCTTATATATAGTAAAAAAGCTTTTAAAGTAATAGGAAAAGTAGTCCTTATACCTTAAAAAGCTACCTATTAAATCGGCCGACCTTCTTACTAGCTAGACTAAGTTAATAGCCTAAAGCGTTCCTAACTTTTTAAAGTCTCTTATCCTTAATATCTTTATTATAAAAGCTAAAACCTTTAGTAGGATTAATATCCTAGGGCAGCTTAGGTAGCTAAGTACCCTAGGCTTAATATAAAAGGTAATATCTATTATCTTTATAGTCCTTTTAAAGGTTATAAGAGCTAAATACTAAAAATAAGGCCTTTATATAATAGGCTTATAGATTTAAGTTAAGGCCTATAAGAAAAATACTATATATATATAGTATTATAGGTACCTTTCCTTTAGCTATAACCCTTAAACCTATTAATAGCTTATTAAGTATACCTTTTACTTAGAAAAGTACTTAACTAAGGACTATAACTACCTTAGCTATAAGGCTAGCTAAAGCTACTCTTACTTTAAGGTTTAATACTATAACTATAAAAGAGAGTACCTTATAACTAATAAGGTATAATATAGAGTTTATAAGGGAATAACTAATACTTAATAGCCTTAGCTACCTTATACTTATAAGGCCCTTAAAGCCCCTTAAGCTCCCTAGGCCTAACTATAACCTTATTAGTATTATATAATATAATACTAATAAGTAGGAAATAGCTAACTTATTAATCTTAAAGTAAGCCTTAAAAATAAAAATAAACCTTATCTTATTATAAGAGCCCTACCTTTATAAGATTAATAATAGCTATATCCCTATATAGTATCTAGCTTATAATATTATAACCCTTATCTTTTTTACTAACTTCCTTAAGCTCGCTAAGAGGCCTAGGGTTATAGTATATAAGAGAAAGAAAGCTTAGATAAAAGCTACCTTAGCTTTAACCTCTTTTATAATCTTAATATATAGGCTATAAAGGTAAAAAGCATCGAACTATTTACTTTTATTAACCTATATAATAAAAAGGAGGTTAAAAGGGCCTTAGCTAGCTAAAGCTAGTAAGGGCCTTTTATAATAAAAAAGCTACTACTAATAGCTTAACTCTTATAATAGCCCTTCTTCTTAATAAGGGACTTTAACTTATATTACCCTTAATAAAACCCTTTTATAAACCCTTTTAAGGCCTATAAGGTAGAAGCTCTTATTAGCTAGCTTAACTACTATAAAGCTTCCTTATTAATAGACCTTAAGGTAGCTATAAATAGCACTTATTAAAAGAAAGGCTTAAAGGGGGCCTTAGTTATAGACCTTACTTTTTATAGCCTTTTTAAATTAACTTTTACTTCTTAGAGCCTATAGGCTTAGATTATAAGCCTATAGCCTTTAAAGCTAGTTTAAGAGGCCCTAATAAGCCCTTACTAGCTAGGCCTACTACTTATAATTATAAGAAATTAAATTAAAAGGTATTTTTAGAATACTTAGTTAAAAAGGAATAAGACCTCCTTATAATTATAAAGAGGTCTATAAAAAGATATAACTTAAAAGGGATAGCTTCCCTTTTAATAAGAACCTTTATAAAGGCTTTAAATATAGCGATACTAAAAAAAAAGCTTTATAAAGGATCTAAGCCTTAGTAAACTAATAAGCTAACCTACTTTTAAAAAGCCCTAAGCTTAGCTTAATAGGCTTATAGGCTAGCCTAGGATAATAAGAGGTAAAAGAGCTTTATAAAGGCCCGAAATAGCTTTAAGTATACTATTAAAGCTATTAAAAAGTAATACTAAGAGAGCTTTTTAATAAAAGTAATAAGAAAAAACGTTTTTATAGCCTTTTCTTATACTAAGGCTTAAGCTAACCCTACCCTTCTTAATATCTTATATATAAAAAAAGGGATAAAGGTAAAAGCTAATACCTTTATAGAAAAATATAAGGCTTTCTTAATAACCCTTTTTCTAACCTTAGACCTTAGCCCTAGCCCTTCTTTTAGCCCCCTTAAAAGCTTAGAAAAAGAAGAGCTTATAAGCTATATAAGTAGTAAGAGTATAATTAAGTAAGACTAGCTAAAGCTAAAGGACCCTAAGATTAAGAGGGCTATTTTTAGCTTTTTTAATAAAAAAGCTCTTAGCCTAGACTCCCTTAGCTTCCTCCTTATTTAATATATATATAAAGCTATTCTTATAGTCTTTAATAAGGCCTATAAAGCTTTATTTAACTAAGGATACTACCTTAAAGTATAAAAGGAAGCTATAAAAATTATACTTCCTAAGTAAAATAAGCTAGACTAGACTATCCCTAAGGCTTATAAGGTTATAAGTCTACTTAATTACTTAGGAAAGGTCCTTAAAAAGCTATATACTACCTAGCTAAGCTATTTAGCTAATATAGCTAGGCTTCTAAACTTATTAATAATTTTTTTTATAGGTACTAAAGTAGTATAAAATAAAATTAGTTTAAATTAAATTAAAGCTTTACTTATTAGCAATAATATAAATATAAGATTAAAAAAATTAATAAAGAGGTAAGAATAGTTTTATTTTCTTTATATTAAATTAAATTATTATTATTATAAGTATAATTATTTTTATTTATTATTTAAATTAATTTATTATTAATTTTTATATATAGTTAAGGGGACGAAAATAATAGTTAGTTATAAATATAGCCTTCCTCCTTTTATACTATATTTAAAAGAAGCGGGATTTTAATAAAAAAGCTATTACTAGTACCCTCTTATTAAATATAAAGGGCGCTTTTAATTTTATATTAAAGGAATAGCTTATAAGGGTCCTAAGGGAATTAAACCTCTTTAAGGCCTTTATAAGCTAAGTAGACTACTTCCTTACTAAAAGGAAGATCTAGCTAGCCTTTAAGGGGTAAGTCTAGCCCCTTATAAACCTAGTAATAAGGGTGCTTTAAGGGTCCCTTATTAGCCTTATTTTATTTCTTTTATATATAAAGGGGATACTAGTAGCTAAGGGATACTAGCTATCTTATATAAATAACTTTAGTATTTTTATAACGTTAACCTTAGCTAAGAAGAACGTATAGTAGCTAAAAGTAATAGCTATTAACCTATTTAAATAAGCTAAAAACTAAGGGGTCTACTTTAACCCTTTAAAGATAAAACTTATTTATTTTAGTAAGTAATAGTAGCTTATTTTAAAAGGTATAATAGTAAGAAGCTTATTTTTTAAAGTAAAGCCCTTAATATTATAGCTAAGGGTCTTCTTTAGTTCTAAGCTCTTATTTAAATAATATATTAAGAGAAAGGTAGCCTTTATATAAGCTACCTTTAAAGGACTATCTTACTTAGCCTTTATATAAAAAAGCTTATTATTTAAAGCTTTTAAATAACTTTACTAAGCTTATATAACCTTTATAATAAGCTATAAGGCCTAGCTTTAGTATAGGGGGCCTAAGACTTTTAAGAGCCTTATAAAGCCTTTTTAAAGGCTATAAAACTAAGCTCTTTTAAAGGTCTTAAAGGCCTTTAAAGGATCCCCTATTAAGGCTTTAAAAGCTAAAGTAGCCCTACCGCTATTAAAGGTATAATTTAAAAAGGTATACCTCTCTTATACCCTTTAGACCTTATACTTCTTACTTAGTTACCTTATAAAGTAAGCTTATAACCTAGCTATATAGGATAACCTCGCTAACTTAAGCTTTAGCTTAAGGGCCTTAAGCTATATTAAGCTATATATATAGCTCTTTTACTTCCTTAAAGGCTTAATAGCCTTTATAGGACTTAATTATAACTTAGAAAAAAGGAAAGCTAGCTAGGAGCCCTTATAGGCCTTAGAGCTTAAGGTCTTTATTATAATAATAAAGGACCTTAAGCTCTTAGCTAAGACGTAATACTAACGCCTCTTAGCTAGCTTAGCTAGCTTAAAAGACTTAAGGTTATAGCTCTTAGCCTTTTATATTAACGGCTCTAAGAGGTACTTTAAGGGGTCCCTTATAAAGACTAATACTTAGTCTTTTTATATAATAAGCTTAAAAAATAAGATTATTAAAGTATACTATAAGAACTTAAGGCCTTTAATTAAAGTAGCTAATATAGAGCTATTTACGATACTTATAGTTTTAAAGGACCTAGCTAAGAAGTATCGGCCCTTAAAGCTTAGCCCTCTTAACCCCCTTATAGATACCTATATCTTTATAGATAGCTAAGCTACTATAAAAAAGGTTATAGGTTTCTTAGACCTAGCTATATATATTAAAAGGCTCCTATCTAGCTTAAAATCCTTTTATAATATATAGCTATACTAGTACCTTAGGTACCTAAGGATCTTTAATAATAAGCTAGCTAACTAGCTAGCTAAAAGAAGCTTAGGAGGCCCTACCTAAGGGACCCCCTTAGTCTTTATTAGCTACTTATAAAGAAAGGTTTAGTAAGCTACTAAGGACTATTAAAAGGGACTCTAAGCTACTAAAGTAGCTAAAAGCCTTAGGGCTAAGGGCCTAAGTAAGTACTATATATTTATTTAAAAGACCCCTTACCTAGCCCTTAGCTTAGAAAAGAACCTTATAAGAAAGCTTAGGCTAACCCTCTTAGCCTTTTACTAGCTTTTCTTTAAAGCTAGCTTTTTATTTTCCTTTTTAAAAAGGACTAATAAGGTAGACTAAGATAACTACTACTATAGCTAAGGAAATTATATAGCTAGGTACCTTATCCTAAGGTACTTAAACTATAGGAGGGAAAGAGAGGTCCTTTACTAAACCTTTAAGAGATAAAAAGGGGCCCTTAGCTTACTTATTTTTTATAGCTCTAAGAAAAAAAAGGAGGCCCTTTTAACTTTCTTAGCTAAAATAAAGATAAGGATAGCTAAGTAGCTTAAAAAGGAGTAACCTAAGGGCCCTAAGGCCCTTAAGGGAGAGAATTACTATATAAGAGGAACTAAATTAATATTTCCTTTATTATTGCCTTTATAGCTATCCTTTCCTTAATTAGTTATAAGCCCTTAAGCTTTATAGCTAGCTAGGACTATTAATAGGGGTATAGGCTATTACTAGCCTTACTATAGCCTTAGAGGCTATATATAAGTAATAATATAAAAAAAAAGGAATAAAGGCTTAAAGAAGGGAAAGTCCTATAAGAAAAGGGGCTTTCTTAAAAGGGAAAAACCTAATTAAATAAAAGGCCCTTTAAAGGGTAAAACCTTTTCTTTTTTTTTAGCTATAAACGTTACCTTCTTATATAAGCTATTAGCTCCTCTTATAAACTCTTAAGGCGGGCCTTTAAAGATAGCTTCTTTTAAACATTTTCTAGCCTAATTTACTATAAAAAGATAGCTAGCTTTTACTTTAGTAAGGGCTTTATAAGACCGCTAGCTTTTATTAATACTATTAAAACTTAATAAATAGAAATAAGTCCCTTTTAGACTTCTTAATAAAACTAATACTAATAAATATCGATATACTATAGCTAGGTTAATAGCTTATTATTTTCCTTTATAAGAATTTATATAGTTTATATATTATTATATTCTATTCTTATAAAGAGAGATATAAGAAATATATAAAAATATATAAAGGTAAATTTAAAAGTAAGGGGTTAAATAGGTAGGGTAAAGAGATTAAAACTTATAAGAGTAGTAATAAAGGTAAGGGAGTAATTATTATATTGCCTTAATTATCCTTCTTTCTTTTATTTAACGCCCTTCTTTATACTTATTTAGTATCTTAATTAATAAAGAAGATCCTACTTAAATAAGCTACTAATATCCTTTTAACTACTAAGTATTTTACTAGTTTTTTCCTTCTTTTCTAGCTATTATTAGTATATCTATCTTATCTTTCGCTACCTTTATAGGAAGCTATTACTACTTTTACTTCCCCTCTTACCCTTACCTTTCTCTTTATAACTCTTTTTAGCTCCTTCCTTAAAACCTATTTTTTAGCTTCCTAGGTCCCTTATACTAAGGGATATCTCTAGGAACTATAAAATTAAGCTACGCTTTATAATATACCCCCTTAGCTATAGCCTACCCTTATAGAAAGGGTAAAGCTAAATACCTAGGCTAGTAAGCGTATAAAGGAGGTCTTAGTTTATACTTATCCCTTACTTAAGAAATTTAGGTTTTAGCCCTAAGCTCTTTTAGACCTACTTTAGAAAAAGGGGCCTTAAGGAGGAAAATAAGTCTTATAAGAAAGGGGGGCTTTTCTAAGGATAAGTCCTTAAAAAGGGGGCCTTTAAGAGGAATAAGTCCTAATTAAGCTAAGGGCCCTCCTTTAAGATAAGTCCTAATTTCTCTTATAAGCTATAGACGTCTCCTTTCTCCTATATACTATTAGCTCCTTTTATAGACTCTTAAGGCAAGCTTTTAAGGATAGCTTTTCTTAAACGTCTTCTAGCTTAATTTACTATAAAAGGATAGCTAGCCTTTACTTTAGTAAGGGCTTTATAAGACTATTAGCTTTTATTAATACTATTAAAACTTAATAAACGGAAATAAGTCCTTTTTAGACCTTTTAGCGTAACTAATATTAATAGATATCGATATACTATAGCTAGGTTAATAGGTTACTATTTTCCTCTATAAGAATTCGTATAGTCTATATATTATTATATTTTATAGCTAATAGGGTTAGAATTTATAGTTATAGAGATATTAATAGCTAGCTAAGGAAAATCGCTTCTTTTAACGCTTTTAAAAGAGCTAGTAGCTCTACCTTTATACTAAAAGTTATAAAGGTAGCTTACTTTAAAGCTCTTTAAGTAATAGTTCCTTTAAAAAGGAATATAATATACCCTTATAAGCTTTTTCTAGATAATAGATTATCTATAAAGGACGAATCGCTTAAATAAAGAAAGATTTTAGTAGCTAGTTTCCTTCCTTACCTTACTAAGTATAAACTATATAATCTCGTTAAATAGAGATAAAGGATTACTTATTTTATTACTTCTTAGTACCTAGGGCTAGTATTCTAGTTATACCTAGCTAGCTAAGAGATAGTAAAAGAAGTATCTAGTTTAATAGAAATAGCTAAAAAAAGTAAGGAGCCTACCTTTTATTAATATTAGTATTTCTCTTACTCCTTAGCGTAAAAGGAAGGATTAAGTAAAAGCTCTTTATTATATATAGGTGTTACGACCACGGTTAGCGGGCCGTAGGAGAGCCGGCCACGTTCACGTAATAAGGCGGCTCGGAATAATAGTCGGGACGAGAAGTTACTTAAGCTTAGCTTACCTAGAGCGTACGTAAGCTAAGTAAGCCTTATATAAATAGATTACTACTTAGGAGCATAGCTTACGAGTAAGCTATAGTAAGCTACGAAGGGGATTACGGCTAGGACCGTAATCTAAGGATAGTCTCTATAGGTATATATAGCTACCTACTTTCACTCCTTTAGATAGATAGCTCTCTAGCTTTTAATATAGATCTTTATTACGATTCTATCTTTAATTCTAATTACCTAGTTATAGTCTATAGTCTACGACCTCCGACTTATTACTAACGTAATATACTTCTTATTACTTAGACCACGCCTTATTATATCTACTAATATAAACCCCTCGATAGGTTTATCCCTTAGAAATAATACCGGTCGTTATACGTTAAAAGCTCTTATTTAGTATAATACCGCGTTACTCTAAGCAATATCGTAACTATTAATATACTTATATAGTAAGCTAGATTAACTAACTCTAGAGCTACTATATCGCCTTAGGATATAATACGCGAGATTATCGCCCTTCGATATAAGGTATAGTTACTTAGGAACGGAGGAGGTAACGGATAAGTTAGGGACCTTAAAAAAGCAGTTAAACTAAAATAGCTAGGACTATTCGACGGTACTTATAGCACGCTTCGAGACTTTCTTACCTAACTTAAGGCCTACTATCGGTTTTACCTTACTAAACTCTCGGACCTAGTTAAAAAGGTACTCTACGTAGGAAACTATTTATTTAGAACGGTACTCGCTTAGTTTAGACCTATTATAAGGGACTTTCTCGATAACTAACTAGCGCGACGAGATAACGAGATAGATAAAGTCTTTACTAGTTTCTAAGGATTCGAAGAAGCTATTATAAAGGTATTTAGAATAACTAACGAAGAATAAAAAGCTAAATAAAAACTTTAAGAACTCCGATAAAGGATCTTAGTATTAGATTATACTATAAAGTTCTATTAAGTTACCTTAAAGCTTAATTAGGATAACGAACCTCTTATATTATAATTCTACGACGGGCTTAAGGAAGAAGTTAAGGACGAACTCTATAAGGAAAATCGACCTAATAACCTCTCGGACTATATTACTATAGTAGTACGAATCGACGATAGATAGTATACGCGACGCTAAGAAAAGAAATAAGGAAGAGGAAACTAAAACCCTTCCTATAGGAATGACTTTAACTAACGCGCTAACTATAAGAAGAAGCGCGAAACTCCTATTGCCTACGCTTATATAACTAACCTAGGTAGGATAGATCTAGATATAATATAGAAAAGCAAAGGAAAGTATTTTAACTACGGGAAACTTAGATATTACTCTAAAGAATATAGATAACCTTATAAGGAGAAGAAAACCTACTAGGCACTAGCCCTAGAAGGTAAGAAATACCTAAACGCTACTAATAAATAAGAACTAAAGTATAAACTCCTTAGTTAGACTATATACTACGATAACGAATATACGGTATACTTAAGCGATAAGAACGGTACCGGATAGTTCTTAAAGCTATTAAAGAAAACCCTTATAATAATATAACGAAGGGATCCTAAAATATAGAAATAAGTTAAATTCGTAGAACCGGAATACCCCTATCTTAAAGGAGTCTCTTAAGACTAGATTAGGAAGAACGGTAAATAATTCTAGGAAGATATATAAAATAAAAATTAATAATAATAACGGGCAGTCTATAAATAATATAATAAAGAAGATACGGACGTAGCCCTTATACTTACGAAACTCGGATAATAACTTAAGGAGGAATAACGAAGTATCGACGATATAAGCTCTAAAGAATAAGAAATACCTAGAGAAACGGAAGATAAGAACGAACTTATACTACTACCCTTACTACTAAGGGAAAATACTATAATTAGAGAACACGCTTTATACTTCGAAGAATTTAAAGAAATACTTAAAATTAAAACCTAATAAATACCTTAAATTCTTACGGAAAACTAATAAGCTATACTAATTCGATATTAACCGGTACTATATAAAGGAGACTACGCTATAGCTATCGCTATAGTCGATACCTTTATAGGTCTATAACGAGAATAGTAACTATAAGGAGAATTTAAAGACGATCTATAAATACTACTTACTTATAAGCACTATAAGTATATTTTATAGATATTATACGCTTACTTAGATTATATAATATACTTTTAGATAAAGGTACGATACGATGCTTTCTTAGTTAGGTTCGAGGGATAAGTACTTTCGAAACCCTACCTAAGCATAGAACTAGACTACTAGAAAATCGATTAACGCTACCCGAACGACTAAGTTATATTATTAGAACCCGATTATAGTATACTACTTAAATGCCGCGATAATTACGGTTTATTAACGAGATGTCTTTTAAAGATATATAAAATCTATAAATACGCTAAAATAGAAGAATAGTATAACGCTACTTACTTTAAGGTATCCGAACCCTTAATCTTCTAAAGACTTATATAACGAGTTAAATACGATAAGGAAGATTACAATAAATATATATACCCGAACTATAGAGTTTATAAATATAAAAAAGCACGAGTATAGTATAAACGATATAACGGTATACTAAAAGATTATTAGTAATATATACGGAGGCTATAGGCCGTATTCGACTAAGGGAGAATCGATATAAAAATACTATATACGAAATAGAAAGATATAGAACGAAAACTTAACCTTTAGTACGAAAACGAATAGAATTATAAAGTATAGTACGCAATTAACTATAAAGCAGTATAATATAAACGATATAGCGTTAAGAAATAAGAAATCTTTAATTAGCTATAAGAAATTAGTCTCTTAAGCCCTAATACGATACTATGTAACGAAAATATAAAGAAACGATATTAATAATAAATTAAAGAAGAATACCTAAATAAAACGAATAAGGACTAGGTAAAAAACGAGGTACGCTATCTATAAAAGGGCTATAAACTAGCACGATATAATAAGATCTAAGGACCCTATATATAGCAACGGTAAGCTATAGTAACTAAATAGTATTAGATATCTAAATCGCGGGATATTACGCGCGTATACTTTTAGATTATAGCGCGATAGGCAATTATATTTTACCTAGAGTCGTTAATCGTTACTAACTTATATAGAGATATAAGTAAGATCTATATAAACTTAAGAATATCGAAGGAGAGGCCTTTAACTATAATAACGGAATTATTAATATAGAGATTAATTACCTTAATATTAATATCTAGGGCTACGATAAACGAGTTAACTTTAATATTATAGATATTAAAGAACACGACCTTATATTAGGGCTTCTATAGCTATAGGAGAGCAACCTACTAATTAACTAGAAAACTAGCTAGCTATATTAGAACGAGGATATAAGTTTCTAGGACTAGTAGATTTAGGAGAAAGTAAAATTTTACGATAATTTAGCTACTAAATAGGATAAAAGGGATAACCGTTTAAGTAAATTATTATAGGCTTTAGCGATATAAACGAAAATAGTAACCGAACTAGCGGATATAATAAAATCGACTAATAAGACCTATATACTAACTAACACGGCTATATAACCTAGCATCTAATATAAATAGAATAAAGGGTATAATATAAAGATCCGAAGAGTTATTACTACTCTAAGGAAAGACCTTAAATAAATCGATAAAGAGCTTAAGTTAAGAGAAACTAGCTCTTAAAAGAAAGAATAAAGCCTATAAGATAGAATAAAGAATATCCCCTAAGAATACCGGAAATACGATAAACTCTTTAAGGAAGAACTTAAGATAGGGTTACCCGTATATAGCTAATAAGACTACGAAATTTATCTTAAGGATAGAATAACGCCGACGTTCTATAAGATCTATAACTTAAACGAAAAGCAACTATAAACGCTATGCGACTACCTTAACGAGAATCTATAAAAAGGATATATATAAATATTAATATCTAAAGTAGGCTACCTAGTTATATTTATTTTAAAGAAAAACGGTAAGCTACGACTAGTTATCGACTATAGACGCTTAAACGATATTATAATAAAGGACCGAATACTATTACCGCTTATATCGGAACTATAAGATCGACTATATAGTAAAAAATAGTTTATAGCCCTCGACCTTAAAGGCGCCTATAACTTAATACGTATAAAAAAGGGATATAAATAGATAATAGCCTTTAGAACGAAATTCGGACTATTCGAATATCTAGTAATACTATTTAAACTTATAAATATATTAGCTACCTTTTAACGGATAATTAATAACGTTCTACGCGAATACTTAGATATCTTTATAGTAGTATACCTAGATAATATCCTAATCTTCTTAGATACCCTAGAAGAATTTAAGGAATACGTTTATAAAGTACTCCGCGTACTTTAAAATACGAAGTTACTAGTTAAACTAGAAAAAAGTAAGTTTTATATATAGAAAGTAGACTTCCTTAGATATACGATCTTACTAAGAGAGATACGAATATAATAAGATAAGATTAACTTAGTTAAAGAATAGCTAATGCTAAAGAGCGTTAAGGACGTATAAAGTTTCCTAGGATTTATAAATTACTATTAATAATTTATTAAAGATTTCGGAAAGATTATAGTACTACTATACGACTTAATAAAGAAGGAAAAAGAATTTATATAAGACGATAAAGCTAATAAAGCTTTCGATTATATTAAGACTACGATTATATAAGAACTAGTCTTAACTACCTTTAATCTAGAACGATAAATCGAACTCGAAACCGATATATTAGACTTTGCTCTAGGAGTATAAATCGGATAAAAAGATAATAAAGGAAGACTACGACTAATTATATTTTACTCGAAAAAGCTATATAGCGTAGAACTTAATTACCCTATCTACGATAAAGAATTCCTCGTAATTATTTAAGCTTTTAAGGAATTTCGATACTACTTTCTCGGAAGTAAGTATAAAGTTAAGGTCTATATAGATTATAAGAATATCTTATATTTTATAACGACGTAATAGTTAAACGAACGATAGATCCGATAGGCCGAATACTTATTAGAATTTAACTACGAAATAATCTATAAAAAAAGAATAGAAAACGGTCGAGCTAATACCCTTAGTCGACGAAGTAACTACGATATAAGAGCACCTATAGCGAAAGGACAGCTCCTAGAAATTAATAAAAACGGGAACTACTAGTAACGATAGCTAAATATAATATTTAAAGTATAACCCGACGACTCGATATACTAGAAGATCCTAAAATAGATAAAAGAATATAAAGCACTAAACGGATATAATATAGAATATTTAGAAGTTCTAATATATAAAAATAAAATCTAGATACTACTAGAATTACGAGATAAAGTTATATAAGATATATATAAATATTTAATATATAGATACTAAGGAATCTAAAGAATAATAAAACGGATTAAACGATAATATAACTTCCTATAGCTTAAAGAAGTAGTATAATAAGTTATTAAAGAATATAAACTTTATATATAAAGTAAAGCTAAATAATATAAACTATATAGAGAATTATAACCGCTACTAGTACTAGAGAAACCATAGGATTTAATAGCTTTTAACTATATTATAAAGCTACTACTATTAAAAGAACCTATAACTAACGTTAAGTATAATAGTATATTCGTTATTACCGATAAACTAATAAAGTACGGATACTTCTTACTATATAAAGAAGTAAGTAATATAAAAGAGCTAGTATATATATTCCTACGAATAATTATTAGTAATTACGGACTACTAAATAAGATTATCTTTAATAAAGGAAGTATATTTATAGCTAAGTTTTAGCAAGCTCTTATAGTATAATTAAGGACGAAATATAAGCTTAGTATAGCTTATTACCTATAAATAGATAGATAAATAGAACGACTTAACTAAACGCTTAAATAATATTTACGATACTATATTAGCTACGAATAAAACGATTAAGTTAAATAGCTACTAATAGCGTAACTAGCTTATAATAGCTTAGTTACGGAAATAACTAAGCTCTTACTAGTATACGCTAATTACGGATATAACCTAGAAGTATTTAAGGTTACTCGATAAGGACTATAAGCGGAATAAGCGATACTATAAGTAGATTAGCTACGAAAATTATATAAAGAAATATAATAAGAACTTTAATTTATTAGAAAACGAATATCTACTTACTATAATCGGAAAAGATTATAAGGACTAATCTTTTAAGAGGGAGATATAGTTTACCTCGTACGACGAAATATTAAAATAAAACGACTAAATAATAAATTAGATTTTAAGAAACTTAGACCGTTTAAGGTTAAGAAAACTATTTTAAAAGTTAACTACGAACTTTCGCTACTAACGATAATATAGATATACCTAATATTTTATATCTTATTATTAGAACTAGCGCTATAAAACGCTAAACTATAGGAAAAAATTAAAGTTAACGACGATTAAGAATATAAAGTAAAATAAATACTAGATATAAGAAAATAAGGTTAGTAATAAGAATACCTTATTAAGTAAAAGGGATACGGACTAGAGGAAAATACCTAGGAACTACTTAAGCACTTAACCTACTACGGTTCTCTACTTTAATAGTTCTACTAGTAAAATCTACCCTAGGTATCGTAAAATCGCCTAACGAACTAATAGCATTCTAATTAATTATATTAAATCTACCTATAGACTAAATATCGACCACCGCTTTAGATTCTTAGCGCTTAGCCTCGTTAAGGTTATCTAAGGAACGAAGGCCCTAATAGACTATCTCGGTGCCCTTTATCTTTAGCTAGCGCTTTTAACGGCGAAGCCGCGCTAAACGGGCTAAGGCTTTATTTAGGTCGGCTTAAGCTTTTAATATTCGCTCCTTAGCAATTTCTTCTTCTTTATCTAATCGATCGGACTCTAGATTTATTCGGGATACTAGGAAACACGTTAGCTATAAATAATAGGTAGGACAACGAAGTTACCTACGGGAGCTAATCGCTACGCCCGACGCATTATAGGAACGACCCCGCCGTATATATTCGGCATACTTAGAAGATTTCTCTAGTATTTTATAGCGGAAGCCGCGCGACAAATAAAAAGAATATAGTATAATATTAAAACTAAGACGATTAATAGACTTAGCTAAACGAATACGCTTAAGGGTCTTACGAGAACGATCCTTCGACACGCGATTAGATATACTATTAGCAGTATATCCTAAGGGATAGAAAGGATAAAACGGGGAATATATATACGCGCGATAAGGGTATATTTATATACGGCGGCTAAGGCAGTAGTAGGTCTTACGGATAAGACTAAAAGGAGGGGAGATATTATATTACGACCACGGTTAGCGGGCCGTAAGAGAGCCGGCCACGTTCACGTAATAAGGCGGCTCGGAATAATAGTTAGGACGAGAAGTCACTTAAGCTTAGCTTACCTAGAGCGTACGTAAGCTAAGTAAGCCTTATATAAATAGATTACTACTTAGGAGCATAGCTTATAAGTAAGCTATAGTGTTACGAAGGGATCACGGCTAGGACCGTGATCTAAGGATAGTCTCTATAGGTATATATAGCTACCTACTTTTACTCCTTTAGATAGATAGCTCTCTAGCTTTTAATATAGATCTTTATTATAATTCTATCTCTAATTCTAATTACCTAGTTATAGTCTACGGTCTATGACCTCCGACTTATTACTAACGTAATATACTTCTTATTGCTTAGACTACGCCCTATTATATCTACTAATATAAACCCCTCGATAGGTTTATCCCTTAGGAATAACACCGGTCGTTATAATAGGCATAGAGAGAAGCTTCTTATTAAGGGAATTAAGGAGGAGTTTATAAGCGACCTTATTAATATAGGCGTCTTAGGTAAGCTAGATAGTCTATTAGGACCTATTTTAAAGGATTTATATCCTTAGGAACTACTTTAGCTCCCCTAGCTTAATTATCTTATACCTTTATTATAGGCTTTTTATAGCCTCCTTTATAATTACTTATTCCTCTTTTAAATAGGCTTAGATAATATCGTTAATATAGAAGAAGACTATAATTTTTCCCTTTTATATTATATATAGTTCCTTAAGGACTTTCTTAAAGCCTAGGGCTTTAAAGGAACCTATTAAATATTATTATTAAAGAAGGGGTAATCTTTATAGTCTATATATAGCTTTTCTAAGCTATAGAACCTTTCTTAGTTATTAGAAACTAAGAGAAAGTTATATATAAATAACTTTTTCTTCCTTAAGGGGGTAGTTAATAAAGGCGTTAACTATATCTATTTAATTAAGCTTAAGGTTAAATTCTACTACTATAGGTATAAGGGTCTAAAAAGATATCCTTATTAAAGTAGTTACCTTAGTAAGTAAATCCCCTTTTTCCTATTAATTCCTATAAATAACTAGCTAGGCTTTATACTTTTAAAGGAAGCTATATTTATTAGTTTTATAAATAAAGACCTACTTATAGCTAAGGACTTATTTTCCTCTTACCTTTCTTTTAAGGACCTCTTTAAAAGACCCTATCTCCTTATATAAGGCTAAGTAGTCTTTCTAGGCTTAGAAAAACTAGTCTTTAAAGGGGTGTTTTTCTAGCTACTTTTGGTTTACTAGTAAGTCTAGGAGGTCTCTTTTATATACCTTCCTTACTAATAGTAGCTTAAAAAGCTAGCTTACTATAAACGCTTTATAGGAACCGTCTTTTATTAGTATTAAGTAGAAGTTAGAAAAACGATTAAAATTAAAGAGAGGTTAGTTTTCTTTAGTACCTATATTAGGCCCTATACCTTCCTTTACTTCTCGAAGTAAAGATAAAAAGGCAGCTAGGTAATCCTTTAAGAGAGGTTCCTTTCCTACCCCCTTAAGGGTTAAGATAGGAAGACTAATAGAGAAAGCTACTTTTAGATCTTCTTCTTATATAGAAGGAGGCATAGGTAGGTAGGCGTATTCTAGCTCTACCGCTTTCCTATAATCTCCTTCTTCGTTTAGATTATTTAATTTAATAGCTTCCTTTTTTTTTCTTCCTTAAAGTTAGCGTTATCCCTAACTACTTTAACGTTAGTTTCTTTTACTATTTCCTTATCTAAGGCCTCTTCTTATAACTATTAAGAAGGGGGAATTTAGATCTTTTAAATTAGCTAACGTTATAAGAGTAAGAGGGGCTATTAATCCTTCTTTCTATTAAAGAAGCTAGATTTATCGAAAATTATATCCCTAGTTAAAATAACCTTCTATAAAAGAGGAATCTAAATCCGGAAGATATTTATAGAATTATAACTAATAAGGTAACTAATAAAGGCTCTAAGATTAAGCTTTCTTTTCTTCTTCCTTTTTAGCTATATATCGGTAGTTATTATATATACCTTATAGCTATAGGTATAAAGGTAGGCTAGTAAGGCCCTCTTTTTCGTAAATAGCTTAAAGGGGGATTTTTAGTCTATTCCTTATTTTAGTTCCCTAGGGTCCTTAAGGTCCTTAGGGGTCTATTTTTAAAGGTAATAAGCGGTCTTAATAACTTCCCTTTAAAGGTTATAAAAAAGCTTTATAGTAAGTCTTATTATATAGGCCCTTTCTATTATAATACCCCTTAATCTTTCTACCCCTCTATTTTAGGCCTAGGTATTTAGTACTAATAAGAAGGGTAAAATGCCCTTTTTTTATAGCTATTTTAAGATATCCTTTATAAATAGCTCTTTATTAAACCGTTTTATCTTTACTTTATAGCTAAAGTAGGATTTTATTTAGTTAACGAAGTTTTAAAAGGCAAACTAGTTATACTTACTTAGGTAGGTCTATAAGAAATAAGGGAAAACTATCCTTAAAAAAGCGTCTATAATAAATATTACCTTAATAAAGCTTTCTTAGTCCTTAGAGACATCGGTTTAGTTAACCTAAACTTCCTTATATAGCTAATCTAGCTATAAAGGCGTTCGTCTAGAAATTTATCTCTTAGTCTTTCCTTAGCTATAGTATTTATATTCGATAGTCTTTAAGCCCTTTATTCGTACGCCTTATTATTAGCCTAGCTTATATAATACTAAGGGGCCTAGGTATTTAAGTTATACGTGCTAAAGAAGACTATCTCCTTAGGCTACTAAAAGAGGGTCCTTTATAATAGACCTATTCCTCCTTATAGGGAAAGCTAACTTCTTAAGAGATTCCTTCTTAATAATAGGTTAGAATTTAAGAATAAATTAACCGAATTTCTCCTTAGTAAGGCTAATAGTCTAAGTCTTTTAGACTAGCCTTATAAGCTTAAACGTCGTATCCTAAAAGATTCCTTCCTCTTAAAGAAGGCGGAAGGAAATTAAGCTTATTAAAAATCAAGGGTAAAAAGCTACCCTTTTTCGTCGAAGAATTTATATAGACCTATTAGGTAATTTTATCGTAAAATTCACCCTTTTATATTATTCTATCTATATAGTTAACTCCCTAGTAATAAGGTATTCCCTTTATACTTTCTTAAAAGACTGGAATTATAAGAGTATATTATAAATATTAAGGGAAGCACCGGAGTTAAGGATAGCTAATTTTTATAAAGGGTAATTAAAGGGCTCTAACGGTTACTTTTAGCCTTATTAATCTATAGGGAAGATAAAGGCCGGATTTACTATGCTAACGATTTTTCCTTAACTTTACGGCTTAAATAAAAGCAGCGGTATTAGTTACTATTTCTTAGTAACCTAAATCTTATCTATCTTCTTTTATAATAAGGGGTCCTCCTTAAGAGACTATTATATCGTTTCTTATAGCTTATTTAAAGGGTTAAATCCTTTAGGTCGGTTTTTCTTAAAGACCTATTAGTATTATAATAATCGATAACCTAGGGATTTATATACTAAGTAGCCGTTTTATCGTTTAGTCTTTTATTTCTTCGAGGAATCCTTATTTTAATTTAGAAGGTCTACTTAAAATCCTCCTCTTTTTACCCCTTATTACTAATTTTAATAAAGAGGTTCGATTTTAACTAGTTCCTTAATTTTTCGACTAACTAACTAAACGGTCTATTAAGGGACTAGTTAGGCCGGACGCGCTAATAGGGCTAGGGCTAGGCCCGGAGTAAGATATAAAGCCGGGGCCGGGACTAGGGCAGCCGTTAAAGATAGGGTTAATACTCTTAAGGGAAGTAAAGCTAAAGGAGCAATAGCTATAGTAGTAGTAGTAGCGGGGGCCGTAGTAACTAGGGCTAGAGTAATTATAAGGGCAGTAGGTCGAGCTATCTAGGCCGAGTACTAGCTATAAAGGAATAAGACTACTTACTATTATATTTTAATAGCCTCTTTATTTAGTTCCTAGCTAGCTTCTTAAAAGATAGTTAAGTAACCGTTACTAATAGCCTTTATTAATAGAGATATATCCTATAGCTCTTAGCTAGAAAGAGCTTTTATAAGGAAGTATTAGTTAGCTTCCTTAAGGATTTCTTCTTACTTAGCTAGCTATAATATAGCTAGTAGGTTCCTAGTAAAAAAGGCTCCTAGGTATACTATATAGGTCTTCTTAATATAGTTAGTTATATAGCCCCTTAAGGGAGCTATTAAAGTCTTAAGCTTTAAAAGCTAATACCTAGGAGTCTCTTTCTCTTAAAAAGACATTAGCTTTATAGCACTAATAGATTCTATTATTACCGTACGTATAGTAGTTAGTAGCTTTATCTTATAAAGGTATACCTTTTAGTAACTCTTATAGTCGCCTAAGGTAGTAGAAAAAGCTCTCTACTATATAGAGGTTAGCTTAAAGAAGAGGGTAGCTCCCTCTATAAATTCCGTTACCTTAGGATAAAGAGGGGACTTAAGAAGGTCCTACTTATTAAAGAAGACTAAATTATAAATAGTTCTATTTATATAAGCCCGTAGCTCTTTTACCTACTTATCTTAATCTTAGGGCTCTATAAGAATCGTCTTATAGACTATAGGGGTAGTAGAGTCGTTTTTCGATATTATTATAGGGAGAGGGGGTAGATAAAGTTAGTTAAAATCAGCTTTTTTAGTAAGAGGGGTAAAAGGGAGCTATAATAAATATAAGAAAGGTGCCTTTTATAGTAGCTAGAAGGTATAAGAATTCTATTCCTCCTAGTCTTATAACTCTTATAAAGAAAAATATAAGAAGTATATAAAATATATATAAAGGTAAAATTAAAAGTAAGAGGTTAAATAGGTAGGGCAGAGAGATTTAATTCTTATAGGAGTAGTAATAAAGGTAAGGGAGTAATTATTATATTACCTTAATTATCCTTCTTTCCTTTATCTAACGCCCCTCTTTATACGTATCTAATATCTTAATTAATAAAAAAGATCCTACTTAAAGAAGATCTTAATATCCTTTTAACTACCGAGCTTTTTACCCGTTTTTTCCTTCTTTTCTAGCCGTTACTAGTATATCTATCTTATCTTTCGCTACCTTTTTAGGAAGCTATTACTACTTTTACTTCCCCTCTTACCCCTACCCTTCTCTCTATACTTCCTTTTAGCTCCCTTCCTTAAAACTTATTTTTTAGCTTCCTAGGTCCCTTATACTAAGGGATATCTTTAAGAACTATAAAATTAAGCTATACTTTACGATATCTATAGCTAATAGGAACGGAATATATAGTTATAACGATATTAATAGCTAGCTAAGGAAAATCGCTTCTTTTAATGCTTTTAAAAAGGCTAGTAGCTTTACCTTTATACTTAAAGTTATAATAGTAGCTTACTTTAAAGATCTTTAAGTAATAGTTCCTTTAAAAAGGGATATAATACTCTTATAAGC
The DNA here is from genome assembly GCF_020360975.1 of Hirsutella rhossiliensis. Lineage (NCBI taxonomy): Eukaryota > Fungi > Ascomycota > Sordariomycetes > Hypocreales > Ophiocordycipitaceae > Hirsutella > Hirsutella rhossiliensis. The sequence continues at coordinate 6,373,586 of NW_025408669.1, forward strand.
TCTTTTTATTTAATAAATTATTTATAAAGGACGAATCGCTTAAATAAAAAAGGATTTCGGTAGCTAATTTCCTTTCTTACCCTTTTAAGTATAGACTATATAATCTTATTAATTAAAGATAAAGGATAGCTCGGTTTATTACTTCTTAGTACCTAAGGCTAAGATTCTAGTTATACCTAGCTAGCTAAAAGACTATAAAAGAGATATCTAGTCTAGTAAAAATAATTAAAAAAAAGTAAGGAGCTTACCTTTTATTAATATTAGTGTTTTTCTTACTCCCAAGCTTAAAAAGATAGATTAAGTAAAAGCTCTTTATTTAATATAGGTATAAAGGGAAGCTTCTTATTAAGGGAATTAAGGTAGAATTTATAAGCGACCTTATCGATATAAACGTTTTAAGTAAGCTAGATAATTTATTAGGATCTATTTTAAAAGATTTATATCCCTAGGAACTACTTTAGCTCCCTTAGCTTAGTTATCTTATACTTTTATTATAGGCCTTTTATAACTTCCTTAGTAATTATTTCTTCCTCTTTTAAGTAAGCTTAGATAATATCGTTAATATAAAAGAAGACTATAATTTTACCCTTTTATATTATATATAGTTCTTAAAGGACTTTCTTAAATCCTAGGGCTTTAAGAGAACCTATTAAATACTATTACTATATAAAGGGTAATCTTTATAGTCTATATAAAGCTTTCCTAACCTATAGAACCTTTCCTAGCTATTAAAAGCTTAGTAAAAGGTATATATAAATAACCTTTTCTTTCTTAAGTAAGTAGTTAATAAAGGCGTTATCTATATCTATTTAATTAAGTTTAAGGTCGAATTCTATTACTATAGCTATAAGGGTCTAAAAAGATATCCCTACTAAGGTAGTTACCTTAATAGGTAGATCCCCTTTTTCCTATTAATTCTTATAGATAACTAGCTAGGCTTTATACTTTTAAAGGTAGCTATATTTATTAGTCTTATAAATAAAGACCTACTTATAGCTAAGGACCTATTTTCCTTTTACCTTTTCCTTTAGGACTTCTTTAAAAGACCTTATCTTTTTATATAAAGCTAGGTATAAGGGCTTTTGCCCTATATAGGCCTAGACTAGGGTCTAGGCTAAGTCTATATATAAGCGGCCTCCGCGCCTATATAGGCTAGGCTTATACTTCTCTTCCTTTTCCCCCTTATAGATTATTAACCTTCTTTTAATAGACCGTACCTAAGCCTATACCTCTGCCTACTCCGTAATACTAGGTAGTCTTTCTAGGCCTAGAAAAACTAGTCTTTAAAGGGGTATCTTTCTAGCTACTTTTAGTTTACTAGTAGGTCTAGGAGGTCTCTTTTATATACCTTCCTTACTAATAGCTATAGCTTAAAGAGCTAGCTTATTATAAACGCTTTATAGGAACCGTCTTTTATTAGCGTTAGATAAAAGTTAGAAAAATAATTAAAATAAGGGAGAGGTTAGTTTTCTTTACTAACTATATTAGACCTTATACCTTCCTTTACTTCTTAAAGTAAGGATAAAAAGGTAGCTAGGTAATCCTTTAAGAAAGGTACCTTTCCTACCCTTTTAAGGGTTAAGATAAAAAGACTAACTATATATTATTATATTTTATAGCTAATAGGAATAGAATTTATAGTTATAAAGATATTAGTAGCTAGCTAAGGAAAATCGCTTCTTTTAACGCTTTTAAAAGAGCTAGTAGCTCTGCCTCTATACTTAAAGTTATAATAATAGCTTACCTTAAAGCTCTCTAAGTAATTATTCTTTTATAAAGGTATATAATATACCCTTAAAAGCTCTTTCTATCTAATAAATTATCTATAAAGAACGACGCTTAAATAAAGGAAGATTTTAGTAGTTAATTTCCTTCCCTACCCTCTTAAGTATAGACTATATAATCTTATTAAATAAAGATAAAGAATAGCTTAGTTTACTACTTCTTAATACTTAGGGCTAGGATTCTAGTTATACTTAGCTAGCTAAGAGACTATATAGGAGATATATAGTTTAGTAGAAATAGCTAAAAAAAAAGTAAGGAGCTTACCTTTTATTAATATTAGTATTTCTCTTACTCCTTAGCTTAAAAGGACGGATTAAGTAAAAGCTCTTTATTTAATATAGGTATAAAGGGAAGCTTCTTATTAAGGGAGTTAAGGAGGAATTTATAAGCGACCTTATTAATATAAGCGTCTTAGGTAAGCTAGATAGTCTATTAGGACTTATTTTAAAGGATTTATACCCTTAAGAACTACTTTAGCTCCCTTAGCTTAGTTATCTTATACCTTTATTATAGGCCTTTTTTAGCCTCCCTTATAAGAGCTTCTTTCTCTTTTAAGTAAGCCTAGATAATATTATTAATATAAAAAAAGACTATAATTTTACTCTTTTATATTATATATAGTTCTTAAGGGACTTTCTTAAAGCCTAGGGCTTTAAGGGAACCTATTAAATACTATTACTAAAAAAGAGCTAATCTTTATAGTCTATATAGAGCTTTCCTAAGCTATAGAACCTTTCCTAGCTATTAGAAACTAAGAGGAAGTTATATATAGATAACTTCTTCTTTCTTAAGAGGGTAGTTAATAAAAGCGTTAACTATATCTATTTAATCGAGCTTAAGGTCGAATTCTACTACTATAGCTATAAGGGTTTAAAAAGATACCCTTACTAAGGTAGTTACTTTAGTAAGTAAATCCCCTTTTTCCTATTAATTCCTATAGATAACTATCTAGGCTTTATACTTTTAAAGGAAGCTATATTTATTAGTCTTATAGATAAAGACTTACTTATAGCTAAGGACTTAATTTCCTTTTACCTTTTCCTTAAGGACCTCTTTAAAAGACTATATCTCTTTATATAAAGCTAAGTAGTCTTTCTAGGCCTAGAAAAACTAGTCTTTAAAAGGGTATCTTTCTAGCTTCTTTTAGTTTACTAGTAGGTCTAGGAGGTCTCTTTTATATACCTTCCTTACTAATATTAGCTTAAAAAGCTAGCCTACTATAAACGCTCTATAGGAACCGTCTTTTATTAGCGTTAGATAGAAGTCGGAAAAATAATTAAAATAAGAAAGAGGTTAGTCTTCTTTTATATTAGGCCTTATACCTTCCTTTACTTCTTAAAGTAAAGATAAAAAGGTAGCTAGGTAATCCTTTAAAAGAGGTGCTTTTCCTATCCTTTTAAGGGTCGATATAAAAAGAATAATAAAGAAAGCTACTTTTAGATCTTCTTCTTATTCTATAAGAGGAAGCGTATAAAAGTAAGCGTATTTTAGCTCTACTACTTTCTTATAGTCTCCTACTTTATTTAGATTATCTAATCTAGTAGCTTCCTCTTTTTCTTTTAAGTTAGCGTTATCTTTAACTACTTTAACGTTAGTTTCTTCTTTTATTTTCTTATCTAAGGCCTTTTCTTATAACTATTAAAAAGGGGGGATTTAGATCTTCTAAATTAGCTAATATTATAAGAGTAAGAAGGGCTCTTAATCCCTCTTTTTATTAAAGAAGCTAGATTCGTTAAAAATTATATCCTTAGTCGAAATAACTTTCTATAAAAAAGGAATCTAGATCTAAAAGATATTCTTAGAATTATAACTAATAAGGTAACTAATAAAGGCTCTAAGATTAACCTTTCTTTTCTTCTTCCCTTTTAGCTATATATTAGTAGTTATTATATATACCTTATAGCTATAGGTATAAAGGTAAGCTAGCGAGGCCCTCTTTTTTATAAAGAGCTTAAGGGGGGATTTCTAGTTTATTCCTTAGGTAGTCCCTCTAAGGGTCCGGTTTTATAAGTAATAGGCGGTCTTAACGACTTCCCTTTAAAGGTTATATAAAAGCCTTATAGTAAGTCTTATTATATAGGCCCTTTTTATTATAGCACCCCTTAATCTTTCTACCTTTCTATTCTAAGCCTAGGTATTCGGTGCTAATAGAAGGGGTAAAATGCCCTTTTTTAAAGCTAATTTAAGATATCCCTTATAAATAGCTCCCTATTAAACTATATCTTCTTTACCTTATAGCTAAAGTAGGATTTTATTTAGTTAACGAAGTCTTAGAAAGTAAACTAGTTATACTTACTTAGGTAGGTCTATAAGAAATAAGGGAAAACTATCCTTAAAAAAGCGTTTATAAAAAACATTACCTTAATAAAGCTTTCTTAATCCTTAGAGATATTAGTTTAGTCGACCTAAATTTCCTTATATAGCTAGTCTAGCCTTAAAGGGGTTCGTTTAAAAATTCGTTTATTAGTCTTTCCTTAGTTATAGTATTTATATTTAATAGTCTTTAGGCCTTTTATTTATACGCCCTATTATTAGCCTAGCTTATATAAAGCTAAGGGGCATAGGTAACTAAGTTATATATACTAAAGAAGGCCGTTTCCTTAGGCTACTAAAAGAGGGTCCTTTAAACCTACCCTCCTTTAAGTAGGGAAAGCTAACCTTTTAAGAGATTCCTTCTTAAAGATAGGTTAGAATTTAAGAATAAATTAACCGAAATTTTCCTTAATAAGCTTAATCGTTTAATTCTTTTAAATTAGCCTTATAGGCTTAGACGTTATATCTTAGAAGATTCCTTCCTCTTAAAGAAGGTAGAAGGAAATTAAGCTTATTAAAAATTAAGGGTAAAAAGCTACCCTTTTTTATCGAAGAATTTATATAGTCCTATTAAGTAATTTTATTATAAAATTCACCCTTTTATATCCTTCTATCTATATAGTTAATTCCTCGGTAGTAAGGTATCCCCTTTATACCTTTTTAAAGGACTAGAATTATAAGAGTATATTATAGATATTAAGGGAAATACTAAAGTTAAGGATAGCTAGTTTTTATAAGGGATAGTTAAAGGGCTTTAATAGTTAGTCTTAGCCTTATTAATCTATAAAGAATATAAAGGCTAGATTTACTATACTAATAAATCTTCCTTAAATTTATAGCTTAAATAAAGGTAGTAGCGTTAGTTAATATTTCTTGGTAACCTAAATCTCGTCTATCTTTTTCTATAATAAAGGGTCCTCCTTAAGAGACTATTATATTATTTCTTATAGCCTCTTTAAAGGGTTAAATCCTATAGGTCGGTTTTCCTTAAAGACCTATTAATATTATAATAACTAATAGCCTAGTAATTTTTAGGCTAGGTAGCTATTTTATTATTTAGTTTTAAACTTCTTTAAGGAACCCTTATCTTAATTTAGAAGGTCTACTTAAAAACCCCCCCTTTTTACTCTTTATTACTAATATTAACGAGGTTCGATTTCGACTAGTTCCTTAATTTTTCGACTAACGGACTAAAAGGTCTATTAAGGAACTAGCTAGGCCGGTCTAACTAATAGGACCGGGGCCGGGCCTAGAGTAAGAGGCGGAGCTAGGGCCGGGCCTAAGGCAGCCGTTAAAGATAGTATTACGGCTCTTAAGGGAGGAGGAGCTAAAGGGGTAGTAGTTATAGTAGTAGTAGTAAGGGTTATAGTAATAAGGGCTATAGTAGCTATAAGGGTAGTAGGTCGAGCTATCTAGGTCGAGTGCTAGCTATAAAGGAATAAGACTACTTACTATTATACTTTAGTAGCCTTTTTATTTAGTTCCTATCTAGCTTCTTAAAAGATAATCGAGTAACTATTACTAATAAGCTTTATTAATAAAGATATATCCTATAGCTACTAGCTAGAAAGAGCTTTTATAAGGAAGTATTAGTTAGCTTCCTTAAGGATTTCTTCTTACTTAGCTAGCTATAAAGAAGCTAGTAAGTTCTTAGTAGAAAAGGCTCCTAGGTATACTATATAGGTCTTCTTAATATAGTTAGTTATATATCCCTTTAAGGGAGCTATTAAGGTCTTAAGCTTTAAAAGCTACTATTTAAGGGTCTCTTTCTCTTAAAGAGAGATTAGCTTTATAGTACTAACGGATTTTATTATCGCTATATATATAGTAGCTAGTAGCTTTATCTTATAAAGGTACTCCTTATAGTAACTCTTGTAGTTACCTAAGGTAGTAGAAAAAGCTCTCTACTATATAGAGGTTAGCTCTAAGAAAAAGGAAGCTCCCTTTATAAATTCTATTACCTTAGGATAAAAAGGGGGCTTAAGAGGGTCCTACTTATTAAAGAAGACTAAATTATAAATAGTTTTATTTATATAAGCCTATAGCTCCTTTACCTACTTATCTTAATCTTAGGGCTTTATAAGAATCGTCCTATAAACTATAGGGGCGGTAGAGTCGTTTTTCGATATTATTATAAGAGAAAGGGTAGAAAAGTTAGTTAAAAATCGGCTTTTTTAGTAAGAAGGGTAAAAGAAAGCTATAAGGGATATAAGAAAGGTGCTTTTTATAGTAGCTAGAAAGTATAAGAATACTATTCCTCCTAAGCCTATAACTCTTATAAAAAGAGATATAAGAAGTATATAAAAATATATAAAGGTAAAATTAAAAGTAAGGGGTTAGATAGGTAGGGCAGAGATATATAATATTTATAAGGGTAGTAATTAAGGTAAGAGAGTAATTATTATATTGCTTTAATTCTCCTTCTTTCCTTTATTTAACGCTCTTCTTTATACCTATTTAGTATCTTAATTAATAAAGAAGATCTTACTTAAAGAAGCTATTAATATCCTTTTAACTACTAAGCTTTTTACTAGTTTTTCCCTTCTTTTCTAGCTATTACTAGTATATCTATCTTATCTTTTACTACTTTTATAGGAAGCTATTATTACTTTTACTTTCCCTCTTACCCTTACCCTTCTTTTTATACCTTCTTTTAGCTCCTTCTTTAAAACTTATTTTTTAGCTTCCTATATCTTTTATACTAAGGGATATCTCTAAGAACTTTAAAATTAAGCTATACTTTATAATAATATTATATAATCTAAGTAAACGTATAATATCTATAAAATATACTTATAGTACTTATAAGTAATTAGTATTTATAGATTATCTTTAAATTCTCTTTATAATTATTATTATTATTATAAAGTTATAAAGGTATTAATTATAGTAATAGCTATAATATGGTTTCTTTTATATTATACTAGTTAATATCGAATTAATATAGCTTATTAGTTTTCTATAATAATTTAATATATTTATTATAGTTTAATTTTAAGTATTTCTTTAAATTCTTTAAAGTATAAAGTATATTCTTTAATTATAATATTTCTCTTTAGTAGTAAAGGTAGTAATATAAGTTTATTCTTTTCTTTTATTTCTTTAAGTATTTCTTATTCTTTAAATCTTATATTATTAATACTTTATTATTCCTCTTAAAGTTATTATCTAAGTTTTATAAGTATAATAGCTATATTTCTATCTTCTTTATTATATTATTTATAAACTACCTTTTATTATTATTAACTTTTATTTCGCTTATCTTCTTAGAATTATTTACCGCTCTTCTTAATTTAGTCTTAAGAGACTCCTTTAAGATAAGGGTATTTTAGTTATATAAATTTAACTTATTTTTATATTTTAAGATCCCTTTATTAAATTATTATAAGAGTTTTCCTTAATAGCTTTAAGAGCTACTTAGTACTATTTTTATTACTTAAGTATACTATATATTTATTATTATAGTATATAGTTTTACTAAGGACTTAATACTTTAGTTCTTATTTATTAATAGTATCTAAGTATTTTTTAACCTTTAAGGCTAGTACCTAGTAGGTTTTCTTCTTATTATAAGGTTATCTATATTTTATAAAGTAATATCTAAGTTTCTTATAATTAAAATACTTTCCTTTACTTTACTATATTATATTTAGATTTATCTTACCTATATTAATTATATAAGTATAAGTAGTAAGAGTTCTATACTTATTTTTATAATTAGCGCGTTAGTTAAAGTTATTTTTATAAGAAGTATTTTAATTTCCTTTTTCTTATTTCTTTTCTTAGCGTTATATATACTATTTATTATTAATTTATACTACTATAGTAATATAGTTTAAGAGGTTATTAGGTCGAATTTCCTTATAAAGCTCGTCCTTAACGTCTTTTTTTAGCTTATTATAAAATTATAATATAATAGGTTTATTATCTTAATTAAGTTTTAAGGTAACTTAATAGAACTTTATAATATAATTTAATACTAAGATCCTCCTTTATTAAAGTTCTTAAAGTTTCTATTTAGCTTTTTATTCCTTATTAGTTATTTTAAATACCTTTATAATAGCTTCTTTAAATCCTTAGAAACTAATAAAGACTTTATCTATCTTATTATCTTATTACGCTAGTTAGTTATCGAGAAAGTTCCTTATAATAGGTCTAAACTAAGTACGTACTATTTTAAATAAATAATTTCCTATATAAAGTACCTTTTCGATTAAGTCTAAGAGTTTAATAGGGTAAACCTAGTAGTAGGCCTTAAGTTAAGTAAGAAAGTCTTAAAGTATACTATAAGTACTATTAAATAGTCCTAGCTATTTTAATTTAACTACTTCTTTAAGGTCTCTAACTTATTTATTACCTTATTTATTCTTAAGTAACTATACTTTATATTAGAAGGTAATAATCTTATATATTATATCTTAAGGTAATATAATAGCTTTAAAGTTAGTTAATCTAGCTTACTATATAAGTATATTAATAGTTATAATATTACTTAAAGTAATATAGTATTATACTTAATAAGGGCTTTTAATATATAACGACTAGTATTATTCTTAAGAGATAAACCTTTAAAGGGGTTTATATTAAAAGATATAATACGGTATAGTTTAAGTAATAATAAGTATATAACGTTAATAATAAGTTAAAGGTTATAGACTATAGACTATAACTAGGTAATTACGTAATTAAAATTAAAAATAAGATTATAATAGAGATTATAATAATTATATTAAAAGCTATCGAGCTATTTATTTAAAGGAGTATTTCGTTCCTTTCCTTATATATTTTAAGAGCTTCCCTAGGGTACTAGGAGTACTAGGTAATCCTATTGCCTAAGAGCGCTAAAGTATTAGAGCGATCCTATAATCCTAGCTATAGAGTATTAAAACGCTTAAGTAACCTATTACTTTAAACTTAATTAGCTTATTAGTCTATTTAATATTCCTTGCTCTCTATATTATATATCCTTACGATATATATTAGTTCTCCGCGGTTTATAAAACTATAGTTATAATACTACTATATAAAGGTTAGCTTAAAAAAAATAAAAGCTCCTTTTATAAATTCTATTACCTTAAGATAAAGAAGAGTCTTAAAAGGGTCCTACTTATTAAAGAAGACTAAATTATAAATAGTTCTATATATATAAGCTTATAGCTCCTTTACTTACTTATCTTAATCTTAAGGCTTTATAAGAATTATCTTATAGATAATAAGGGCGGTAGAGTTATTTTTCGATATTATTATAAAAGAGGGTAGAAAAGTTAGTTAAAAATCGGCTTTTTTAGTAAGAGGGGTAAAAGGAAGCTATAAGGGATATAAGAAAGGTGCCTTTTATAGTAGCTAGAAAGTATAAGAATTCTATTCCTCCTAAGCTTATTACTCTTATAAAGAGAGATATAAGAAGTATATAAAAATATATAAAGGTAAAATTAAAAGTAATAGGTTAGATAGGTAAGGTAGAGATATTTAATTCTTATAAGGGTAGTAATTATAGTAAGGGAGTAATTATTATATTACCTTAATTAACTTTCTTTTCTTTATTTAACGCTACTCTTTATACTTATTTAATATCTTAATTAATAAAAAAGATCCTTCTTAAAGAAGCAACTAATATTCTTTTAACTACTATAAGGAACAGTGTTTTTCTACTATAAATAAAGTAGCTAGAATATACTCTCCTAATTATATAAGCTAATAAGTAGTATATTAATTATAAATAAAATCCTATCCTATAAAGTAAGAATCGCTAGCTATTCTATATATTAATATATATAAAACGGGTTACTAGTTATTATATAATCTAGAATTAAAGGAATAGAGCTAGCTTAGAATACTAGTTAAGACCTCTTAAAAATACTAGCACGACTAACCTCCTTTAAATATAAATATTAATAGAACTAAGATACTTCTAGCTATACTTAAAGTATTATTAAATTCCTTTATCTTAAGGCTATATAGTAGCCTAAATCTAGTCTTAAAAGGTACTTCCGTTTAGCTATAATTATCTATATAAGGTAGTATATCCGCTAGTAAATAAAGAGAGAATTATTAACTTTACTACCTCTTTTATATACTAATATACTATTAATAAATTCTATTATAAACCCTACTTTATACTCTTTCTTTCCTTTTATTATATAGACTATTATAATTCCTTAATTTCCTAAAATTCCGCTATTACTTATATACCTTAAAAACTACTAAGCTTTTTATTAGTTTTTCCCCTCTTTTTTAGCTATTACTAGTATATCCGTTTTATCTCTTACTACTTTTATAGGAAGCTATTACTAGTTTTACTTCCCTTTATACCCCTACCCTCTTCTTTATACCTTCTTTTAGCTCCTTCTTCCTTATTCTATACTAAGTATTTTTAGCTTCCTAGGTCCTTTTTACTAAGGGATATCTCTAAGAACTATTAAATTAAGCGTTACTTCGCGATATTTATATCCTTAATAAGGCTTATAAAGCTTTATTTTACTATATATACTACTTTAAGGTATAGAAGGAAGTTATAAGAATTATATTTCCTAAGTAAAATAAGCTAAACTATACTATCCTTAAAGCCTATAAGGTTTTAAGTTTAATTAACTACTTAGAAAAGGTCCTTAAAAAGCTAGAAACTACCTAGCTAAGCTATTTAGCTAGTATAGCTAGGCTTTTAAACCCTATAAAGCTAAGGGGATAAAAATAGTAGTTAGCTATAAATATAGCTTTCTTACTTTTATACTATATCTAAAAGAAGTAAGAGTTTAATAAGAAGGCTATTACTAGTACCCTCTTATTAAATATAAAGGGCGCTTTTAACCTTATATTAAAGGAATAGCTTATAAGGGTCTTAAGGGACTTAAACCTTTTTAGGGTCCTTATAAGCTAAGTAAACTACTTCCTTACTAAAAGGAAGATCTAGCTAGCCTTTAAGGGGTAGGTCTAGCCCCTTATAGACTTAGTAGTAAAGGTACCTTAAAGGTCCCTTATTAGCCCTATTTTATTCTTCTTATATATAATAGGGATATTAACGACTAAGGGGTACTAGATATCTTATATAAATAACTTTAATATCTTTATAATATTAACCTTTACTAAGAAGAACGTTTAGTATTTAAAAGCTATAGCTACTAAGTAATTTAAATTTGCTAAGGAGTAAGGGGTTTATTTTAACTTATTTAAGATAGAACTTATTTACTTTAGTAGGTAATTATAGCTTATTTTAAAGGGTATAATAGTAAGAGGCCTATTCTTTAAAGTAAAGCCTTTAGTATAGTAGCTATAAGTTTTCTTTAACTTTAAGCTACTATTTAAATAATATATTAAGAAGAAGGTAGCTTTTATATAAGCTACCTTTAAAAGACTATCCTACTTAGTCTTTATATAAAGAGGCTTATTATTTAAAGCTTCTAAGTAGCTTTATTAGGCTGATATAACCTCTATAATAAACTATAGGGCCTAGCTTTAATAAAGAGGGCCTAAGACCCTTAGGAGCCTTATAAAGCCCTTTTAAAGGCTTTAAAATTAAGCTCTTTTAAAGGTCTTAAAGGCCTTTAAAGGATCCTTTATTAAAGCCTTAAAAGCTAAAGCGGCCCTACTACTACTAAAGGTATAATTTAAAAGAGTATACCTCTCTTATACCCTTTAAACCCTATATATTTTTCTTAGTTACCTTATAGCTTCCTATAAAAGTAGTAAGAGATAAGATAGATATACTAGTAATAGCTAGAAAGGAAGGGAAAACTAGTAAAAAGCTTAGTAGTTAAGAGGATATTAGTAGCTTCTTTAAGTAGGATCTTCTTTATTAATTAAGATGCTATATAGGTATAAAGAAGAGTAATAGATAAAGGAAAGAAAGATAATTAAGGTAATATAACTATTACTCCCTTATTATAATTACTACCCTTATAAGAATTAAATATCTCTACCCTACTTATCTAACCCCTTACTTTTAATTTTACTTTTTTATATTTTTATATACTTCTTATATCTCTCTTTATAAGAACTTTTACTTCCCCTTATACCCTTACCCTCCTCTTTATACCTCCTTTTAGCTCCTTATTCCTTCTTTTATACTAGGTGTTTTTAGCTTCTTAGATCCCTCTTACTAAGGGATATCTCTAAGAACTATAAAATTAAGCTACGCTTTATAATAAGTTAAAAAGAATAAGCTTTTTACTCTTTCTACTTATATAGTATATTTTATAACTATTTAATATAATAAAAGGATTACTACTAAATATAGTAAGTACTTCTTTATATTTATTACTAATTATAATAGGTTTTACTAATACTTAGTATCCTTAATACTAAGTTCCTTTTTTATTTATAGTTTTAAGAAGTTTATAATTATTTCCTTAGGTAAATTAAAGTTATTATAATTAACTAAATTACTAGTTTTAAGTTATTTTATAATAAGTATTAAATACCTTACTTAATAATTTAAGCGTAGTATACTATTAAAATAAACTTATATTATATAATATAACTTATTAGTTTTAGTTTAAAGCTAAAAATATCTTTTACTTAATAAAGAAGTTTTTATTATAATTATTATAACTTCTATCTTATTAAATTAAATCTTTATAAAAAGTACTATTAATTTTATTACCTTATACTTTTAATTTTATACTTTATACTAATAATATAGTATATTTAAAATTAAATAACTTATACTATAATATTAAAGCTATACTAAGATTTATAAATATAAGTAATATAACTAGTACCTATCTACTTTATAAGAAATAATCTTCTAATTATTAAATCTATCTTAAGGAGCGGTATCGCCCTTAAGCGTAATAATTTCTTTATCCTTTATTTTATTTAAAAGTAAACACTAATAGTCTATATAACCTTTATAACACCTTTAAGTATAGCCCTTCCTACTACTATAGCGGTACATTGCGCTTCTATCGTTAGCTGTTTAATCTAGTTAACCTATAAATAGACTTTAGCTTACCCAGTGTTGCCCGGAGTCACCTCCGTCTTGAGTCCTATTAAATCTGTTCCTTTTCTCCCCGCAGCATTTCCACGCGTCGGGCTGCCGTAAGCGGCACAAATTCTTAATCCATCTTGCGGCCGCGAGATGCTTTGCAGCTCTTCTGGTGCCTCAATAATAGTTGCCGTCAGGCCGGCTTCAACATGCCATTCTACATGGCAATGAAGAAGCCACACACGTATAATGCTGTTAGTATATGGCTGACGATAAAACAGAGGGACAGGAAAACCTATCTGGGTTGTCTGCGCGAAACCTGATCACCGCATGTCCATTATTTTGCAAAACGACGGTATCTTGCCTCATCGGTGTCGCAGATATATTCTTAAAGTACCCGTGGAAAGGTCCCCCATTCAGTGACGAACGCTGGAGTACTTGAAACTGGTGCCCATGTAGATGCCACGGATGGACAGTATTATGGTTGTTATTAATGACAATTTCCACAATCTCGCCAAAATTAATCACAAAGGGGTTAACGTGTCCGTAAACAGCGGGATTAGAGTAATACTTAGGACCAATAGTAAGAGCCGTATATAGAGATGGGGTTTTGGGTGGAAGGTAAGTCTTCCCGTTTATAGTGAAGCGGGCCACTCCGTTTATTGTCTTATAACCCGTGTCTAAAATGATTTGGCGATCAACGGGTTGAAGGAGTGGCTCGTGGTCCGCTGGATAGAAAAGAATGTCGTCGGCAAAGTTTTGCTCTATAATTTTAGGTACTGCGGGAGGGTGAAGTAGCGGCTTGTGCTTATTGTATACCAGCCACGCCGTGACATTTGTGTTATAATTGTCGGGCATAGGTCTATTAAAGTCGGTAAAAAGCTGGCCGGGGTCGATGATAGAAACGATAGGGTAATTGCGGCTGGTGTCGTTCTTCGTCCGGAATAAGAAGCTGACGCGCTTTCCAGGCAGGAACCTAGAAAGCGTCCCGTTCCCTATAGGATGCGTGCCGTCCCCTATACCAGCCCCGAGAGGTATTGGGTCAGTGAAGACGCCGTCGATCTCGACGACAGTAAGTTCGTGGCCATAAAATAGAAGACCATGGGCCGCGAAAGTGCCGACGCAGATTACACGCATCAAATATGTTGTGTCGGGCTTTACCTCGATGGTGGTGTTGGTAGATTCACCGATCAGCAAGGAATTTGGAAGAGGTTCTAGGCCCCCATGGGCTCCATTTCGAAGAGACTCATATTTGTTAAGCAGAGAAGGCATTTGTTCGTGGTAGTGATCTCCCAAGGTAAGGGTGAATTCTTCGTCGAAGTCGAATGGAGTATCGGGAGTTTGCACAACGATAGGGCCTCGCAGTCCGTCGGGGTACTGGCCCATATTGTGCGAATGGTACCAATATGTGCCAGATTGGCGTACCTACGGACGTTGGCTGAATTCTATAGCTGTAGATGGGATCTCCATACCTTAAAGTTATATTGCATATGTTTACCAGGCGGAAGCGGACACTGCGTCACCTGGGAGGCCCCATCCATCACACCTGTCATGTATTGGTGGAGCCCGTGCCAGTGGATGCCGGTTGACTGATTGCCCAGACGGTTGTACACGTCGATGATGACACGATCTCCTAAAAACAGGTTAACCTGCGGGCAGGGCCATTCGCCATTGATACCAATCATGGGACGGTAAACCCCGTCAGGAGCAGCCCAGACCCATGTTATTTCCCAATCGAGATGAACGACCCTTGCCAGTGTAAAAAGAGACGGCTGTAGAAGCGCAAAGAGTAGGCTAGACTTAAACATTGGAATAGCGAATGCATAAATAGGAATTAAAGAGAGTCCGACATATAGGGACTGGTTCATATGTCGGGAATAACCGTTAAATGGCCGGTTATAGAGTAAAGAGGAAGCAGGCGGATGTATATACATATATATATAATATCTAGCAACTAGAAGTCGAGGGGGAAGAAACGTAGACTAGCTCCCTTGGCAGATACCAGTGGACTTCATCTTAGATAAACCATTCCTATTCAGCTGGCATTTGATTCTTGCTTAGCGCGATAATCCCTGCTAGTTGATTGCCTAGACTAAAGCTTATGCTATGGCCGAGGTATATCTGCCGCTGCCGCTGCCAGGCGCCCTCCTACGTATAATGGCGTTCTAGATTAGCAATTACTATAGTAACGCGTTGCAAAGTAAAAAGACGTCTCTAGTGCTTATAAGAAGATTAAAAGATATGATTAACGTCTTAATAGCTTGTCTAGAGTAAGTTATATACTTAATCTATATACACTGTCTAAGATATATACATTCCTTGGCTATCGTAGAAACTCGTTTAATTCGCTAGGTCTTAAAGGGCCGGGGACGTAAGGGCTATATAGGCTGGCCTATCTATATATGCTTTAAGGAAAAACGAGACAATGGGATCTTTCTTTAGCCCCCTCTTGCGCCCTACGTAGGCACGGACAACCTGGCGCCTTATACCTTAGGAACGAAGTGACGAAAGGACCTTTCCTCCGGCTCCCTCTGGGCCCTACGTAGGCACGGGTCGTATAGCGCTGCGTGCCGTTCCTGCCGTTCTAGCCACCCTTTACCGCCACCTGCTTTTATACCTCGGGTTTTTATGGCGACCTGTTCCACTCTTCGACCGCAAAAATACCAACCGTTTTAGCCCTACTAGCCGGCCCGTCTTCCGCCTAACTATAGTCCGCTATCCCTATATACTATACCGTAAGAATACTTTAACGATAGCTGCGGCACACACCTAAAGACACACCCACGCCAACGGCAATAGCAGAAGCTAGATATAGAGGGACGAGAGGGGCCTAAGCGAGACGAAGGAAAAGAGAAAGCACTAGGCAGGGCAAGAATAAAGAGGATGCTATCTGCTAGATAAGGGGAGAGAAAGACCTCTTTTATAGACCGAATTTTCACTCCTTCCCTAAACAAACACCGGCCAAGGGATCATCTGATCAATAAGGGGGCTAGGCAGAGACTCTGCTAGGGACTCTGCTAGAATTTCTGCTCCGCGGGCTGTTTGTTCAGGGTACTGCCCCCGTTAAATCCCTCGATAATAAAGAACAAACGCCCTCGTCTGCCACGCAAGCAAGGAAGCAGGCAATAATATCTAAGGAATAAAAAATAGATAGGCAGATAGGCAAGTAGACAAGCAGCTAAGAAATAAAGAAACAGACAGATACTATTACGGGTTAGACCCGGTGTATGTTAGTGCGGTTGTTCCGCACCTATACGTGCGTGTATATATATAAGCGGCCCCCGCGCTTATAGGGGCTGCGCCCGCTTTCTCTCTCTTTTTTCATCTCTATAGATTATCGACCTTCTTAGCTAGGACCTCCTCGATATACCTTACTCGGACTAATCCCCTTATAGATACGTAATAGAGAGAGGAATAAACTAACAGCTAGGAAATAGGCTAAAGGGAGAATAAGAAATAGACTAAGAGAGTCTAAGTAATAAAGTAAGGGATAAGCTAAGTAATAGAGTAAGGGATAAGCTAAGTAATAAACTAAGGGATAGACTAATAGGCTTACTAAGAGATAGGTTAATAGTAAGAAATAGAAGTAAAAAAAAAGATCCTTATATATAAAGAAGAAAGAAGTTAAAAAAGAAGCTAAAAGAAAGGACTTATAAGGGGAAAAAACGAAAGCTCTTAAATAAATACTTAAAAAGGTAGGAAGACTATAAGTAGTTAATATAGAGGCTATAAATATTATAAAATACTTAGAAATTTTAAAGAGATACCTAAATATTTTTTAAGAGAAAGAGAGTAATTTATATAAAGCTAGGTCTTTTTTTATAATAATAATAGCTATTATTATTATTATTATTAAAGTATATACTTACTTTCTTTTAAAACCTTTATATTCTTTACTTACTTATATTTATCTTAGTTAGTTTAATTTATATAAAGTTTCTTTATAGTATTTCTAATATAGCTAGATTTACTAGTTTTAAAGATATTTCTTATTAAAAAGGCTTAAAATAATATAAAGTATAGCTTAATTTTATAGTTTTTAAAGATATCCTTTAAAGATATCCTTAAGTAATAAGGATCTAAGAAGTAAAAAGTAATAAATATAGAAAAAGAAAGAAAAAGCTAAAAAGAAGTATAAAAAGAAAAGTAAGAGAAAAAGGAAAGCTATTACTAATTATAAAGTCTTTATATTAATAAAAAAGGATATTATTATTATTAAGATTATACTAGTAACCTATCTAAAGGTATCTAGAACTTCGGCGTTAAATAGGACGGAAAAACTAAAGTACTTAAAGGAAAACCCTCCCTTTTTTTATAGCTAGTCCGCCCTTATACTAGGTCGCGGTTATAATATATAGGAATCTTACGCTAGCTATCTTAGGTATCGTTATAGTTAGTCGGAATCGTATTAGCCCTACTATAAAGTAACCTTAGAAAGTAACTCCTTTATATACGTAAGGTATATAGCGTTAATCGGTAGTATAAGCGTTTTTTATTAATAGTTAATAGTTAATTATATAATTATCTCTAACTTTATCTTATAATAATATCTTCCTAAGCTTTATATTATTTTTCCGCTATAAGGCCTAGTAGGCTATTTTTTATTAATACTAGCTTTTAGCTAAGCTAGTAGTTAGGTTATCGTACTAGCTTTACGCTATACTTATTAAGTTACTAGTATTAGCCCTAGGTTTTTTATTTTCCTAGTTAGGGGGCCTAGACTAAGGTTAAGGGGAGGTCCTAATAAATTTATCGCTAGGTCTAGGTAAGCGAGGTCTAGGCCGGCCTACTTATAGTAGGGCTAGACTACTAGTATATTTATAAGCGCTTCTAAAAGCGCTAATTAGTTAATTAATAAATACGTTAGTATAGTTTATTAGTTTAACTAAAAATTAATTATATCCTTAGCTAGATTTAAACTAACTTTAGCGTTATAGCTAGTAGGCTTCTTAGGTATATAACTACTATACTATAAAGGCAATAAAAAGGGATATAAATTATACTAATATATTTAAAAGAATTTATCTATAAGTATAACTATATATATATATATAAAGTATAAAAAGAAATTAAGTTTCCTTATTAATTAAATAGATTTTAATTATTTAAATCTATTAAGTAACTATTATAGTATATTACTAGCTAAATATTATATTTAGTACTTTTAGATATAGTAGTTAATATAAAGAAAAGAAGGATAAGGTAATTAATTAAAACTAGCTAAGGGAAAAAAAGGAAATACCTTCTTTTTATTATATTATTACTTATATATAGCCTTTAGGGCTATAGTAAGGCTAATAAGGGTCTAGGCCCTTATTAATAGTCCTAGCTAGCTATAGAACCTAGGGGCTTATAACTAATTAGGAAAAAGGTAGCTATAAAGGTAAAGATAAAAGAAAGGTTAGTTTAGTTCCTCTTATATAGTATTTCTCCCCCCTAAGGACCCTTAGGCCCTTAGGTTACTCCTTTTTAAGCTACTTAGCGTTCCTATCTTTATTTTAGCTAAGAAGGTTAAAGGGGCTTCCTTTTTATTCTTAGAGCTATAAAGAAAAGGTAAGCTAAGCGCCTCCTTTTATTTTATAGAGGTTTAATTAAGGACCTCTCTTTCCCTCTTATAAGAAATACTCTTTATATAGCTAGCTAAAAGAGGGAAAGGGGATATATAAGCTAGAGATTATATTATTATAAAGTATAGCTTAATTTTATAATTCTTAGAGATATCTCTTAGTATAAGGGACCTAGGAAGCTAAAAAAAAATAGGTTTTAAGGAAAGAGCTAAAAGGAGGTATAAAGAAGAAGGTAAGGGTAAGAAGGGAAGTAAATATAATAATAGCTTCTTATAAAGGTAGTAAGAGATAAGACGGATATATTAGTAATAGCTAGAAAGGAAGGGAAAAACTAGTAAAAAGCTTAATAGTTAAGAGGATATTAGTAGCTTCTTTAAGTAGGATCTTTTATATTAATAAAGATACTAAATAAGTATAAAAAGTAGTATTAAATAAAAGAAAGAAGGATAATTAAGGTAATATAATAATTACTCGCTTACTATAATTACTACCCTTATAAGAATTAAATATCTCTACCCTACCTATCCGACCCTTTACTTTTAACTTTACCTTTATATATTTTTAATATACTTCTTATATCTCTCTTTATAAGAGTTATAAGCTTAGGAGGAATAGTATTCTTATACTTTTTAGTTATTATAAAAGGCACCTTTCTTATTTCCTTTATAGCTTTCTTTTACCCCTCTTACTAAAAAAGCGGATTTTTAACTAACTTTTTTACTTATCCCTTATAATAATATTAAAAAACGACTCTATTACCCTTATAGTCTATAAAACGATTCTTATAAAGCCTTAAGATTAAGATAAGTAAGTAAAGGAGCTATAGGCTTATATAAATAAAACTATTTATAATTTAGTTTTCTTTAATAAGTAGGACCCTTTTAAGCCCTCTCTTTATCCTAAGGTAATAAAATTTATAAAGAGAGCTTCCCTCTTTTCTAAGCTAACCTTTATATAGTAAAGAGCTTTTTCTACTACTTTCGGTAATTATAAGAGTTATTATAAGGAATACCTTTATAAGATAAAGCTACTAACTACTATATATATAGCGATAACGGAATCTATTAATACTATAAAGCTAATCTATTTTTAAGAGGAAGGGACTCTTAAGTAATAGCTTTTAAAGCTTAAGACCTTAATAGCTCCCTTAAAGGGCTATATAACTAACTATATTAAGAAGACTTATATAGTATACCTAAGAGCCTTTTCTACTAAGAACCTACTAGCTTCTTTATAGCTAGCTAAGTAAGAAGTAATCCTTAAGAAAGTTAATTAATACTTCCTAATAAAAGCTCTTTCTAGCTAGTAGCTATAAGATATATCTCTATTAATAAAGCTTATTAGTAATAGTTACTTAACTATCTTTTAAGAAGCTAGCTAGGATTTAAATAAAAAAGCTATTAAAGTATAATAATAAGTAGTCTTATTTCTTTATAGCTAGTACTCGACCTAGATAGCTTAACCTACTACCCTTATAGCTACTATAGCCTTTATTACTATAGCCCCCCCTACTACTACTATAGCTACTGCCCTTATAGCTCCTCTTCCCTTAAGAGCTTTAATACTATCTTTAATAGCTACCTTAGTCTTAGCCCTAGCTCCGCCTTTTACTCTAGGCCCGGTCCTATTAGTCCGTTTAGCCTAACTAGTCCCTTAATAGACCTTTTAGTCTATTAGTTAAAGAATTAAGGAACTAGTTAAAATCGAACCTCGTTAATATTAATAATAAGGGGTAAAAAGAAAAGGGTTTTAAGTAGACCTTTTAAATTAAGATAAGGATTACTTAAAGAAATAAAATACTAAACGAAATAGCTACCTAGCCTATAAATCCTTAGGCTATTAGTTATTATAATACTAGTAAGTCTTTAAGGAAAACTAACTTAAAGGATTTAACCTTTTATAGAGGCTATAAGAAATAGTATAATAGTCTCTTAAGGAGGAACCCTTATTATAAAAGAAGATAAACGAGATTTAGGTTACTAAGAAATAATAACGAGTAACGCTACTACTTTTATTTAAGCTATAAATTTAACGAAAAATCGTTAATATAGTAAATCCGGCTTTTATCTTACTTATAAATTAATAAGGCTAAGACTAACTATTAAAGCCTTTTAATTATCCCTTATAAGAATTAGCTATCCTTAACTTTAATACTTCCCTTAATATCTATAATACCCTCTTACGATTTTAGTCCTTTAAGAAGGTATAAAGGGAATACTTTATTACTAAGAAATAAACTATATAGATAAAGGGGTATAGGAGGATAAGCTTTATAATAAAACTACCTAATAGGTCTATATAAATTATTTAATAAAAAAGAGTAGCTTTTTACCCTTAGTTTTTAATAAGCTTAATTTCCTTTTACTTTCTTTAAAAGGAAGGAATCTTTTAAGATATAACTTTTAAGCTTATAAGGCTAGTTTAAAAGAATTAAACGATTAAGTTTATTAAGGAAATATTTAGTTAATTTATTCTTAAATTCTAACTTATTCTTAAAAAGGAACTTCTTAAGAAGTTATCTTTCCTTATTAAGAGAAATAGGTCTACTATAAAGGACCTTCTTTTAGTAGCTTAAAAAGACGTTCTTTTTTAGTATATATAACTTAGTTACTTAAGCCCCTTAGTTTTCTATAAGCTAGGCTAATAATAGGGCGTATAAATAAAGGGCTTAAAGACTATTAAATATAAATACTATAGTTAAGGAAAGACTAAGAGACGAATTTTTAAACGAACCCCTTTATAGCTAGACTAGCTATATAAGGAAATTTAAGTAAACTAAACTAATATCTCTAAGAACTAAGAAAGCTTTATTAAGGTAATAGTTTTTATAGACGCTTTTTTAAGGATAGTTTTCCCTTATTTCTTATAGACTTACCTAAGTAAGTATAACTAGTTTACTTTCTAAGACTTTATTAACTAAATAAAATCCTACTTTAGCTATAAAGTAAAGATAAAACGGTTTAATAAAGAGCTATTTATAAAGGATATCTTAAATTAGCTTTAAAAAAAGGTATTTTACCCTTCTTATTAATACTAAATACCTAAGCTTAAAATAAAGGGGTAGAAATATTAAGGGGTACTATAATAAAAAGGGCCTATATAATAAGACTTACTATAAGGCTTCCCTATAATCTTTAAAAGAAAGTTATTAAGACCGCTTATTACTTTTAAAACTAAACCTTAGAGACCCTAAGGGCCTAAGGGATTATAGGGACCTAGAAACCTTTTTTAAGACCTAAGGAATAAACTAGAAATCTCTTCTTAAGTTCTTTATAAAAATAAGGGTCTTACTAGCTTACCTTTATACTTATAGCTATAATAAATACGCTATAACTATTAATATATAGCTAAAAAGAAAGAAGAAGAAAAAGTATAATCTTAGAGCCTTTATTAAATACCTTATTAGTTATAATTCTACTAATATCTTTTAGATTTAGATTCCTCTTTTATAAAGGTTATTTAAACTAAGGATATAATTTTCTATAAATTAAGCTACTTTAATAGAAAGAGGGATTAATAGCTCCTCTTATTTTTATAACGTTAGCTAATTTAGAAAATTTAAATTCCGTTATTTTAATAGTATTAAGAAGAGGTCTTAAATAAGGAAATAAAAGAAAAAGCTAATATTAAAGTAGTTAAAGATAACGCTAACTTTAAAGAAAAAAAAAGAGAAAGCTACTAAATTAAATAATTTAAATAAAGAAGGAGAGTATAGGAAAGTAGTAGAGCTAAAATATACTTACCTTCTTATACCTCTTCTTATAAAATAAAAAGAAGATTAAAAAGTAGCTTTTTCTGTTAGTTTTCTTATATTAACCCTTAAAGAGGTTAGAAAAGTACCTCTTTCTCTCTTAAAAGATTACTTAGCTACTTTTTTATCTTTACTTTAAGAAGTAAAGGAAGGTATAGGGCTTAATATAGTTATTAAAGAAAACTAACTACTTTTTTATTTCGATTAATTTTCTAACTTTTATTTAACGCTTATAAAAGATAGTTCCTATAAAGTATTTAAAGTAAGCTAGCTCTTTAAGCTATAGCTATTAATAGGGAAGGTATATAAAAGAGACCTCTTAGACTTACTAGTAAACTTAAAGTAGATAAAAAGATACCCTTTTAGAAACTAGTTTTTCTAGGCCTAAAAAGACTATCTAGCTTTATATAAAGAGATAAGGTCTTTTAAAGAGGTCCTTAAAAAGAAAGTAAAAGGAAAATAAGTCCTTAGCTATAAGTAGGTCTATATCTATAAAACTAATAAATATAGCTTCCTTTAAAAGTATAAAGCTTAGCTAGTTATTTATAAGAATTAATAAGAAAAAGGGGATCTACTTACTAAGGTAACTACCTTAGTAAGGATATCTTTTTAGACCCTTATAGCTATAGTAATAGAATTTCTTATATAGAGAGATATAAGAAGTATATATAAAATATATAAAGGTAAAATTAAAAGTAAGGGGTCGGATAGGTAAGGCAGAGAGATTTAATTATTATAGGAGTAGTAATAAAGGTAAGGGAGTAATTATTATATTACCTTTTTTTTCTTTCTTTCCTCTATCTAACGCCCCCTTTTATTATCGCGAAGCATAGCTTAATTTCGTAGTTCTTAGAGATATCCCTTAGTATAAAGGACTAAGGAAGCTAAAAACACTTAGGATAAAAGAAGGAAGAAAAAAGAAGGAGCTAAAAAGAGGTATATAAGGGGAAGTATATATAGCGAGAGATAAGACGGATATACTAGTAACGGCTAAAAAGGAGGGGGAAAACTAGTAAAAAGCTTAGTAATTAAAAGGATATTAATAGCTTCTTTAAGTAGGATCTTCTTTATTAATTAAGGTACTAAATAGGTATAAAGAAGGGCGTTAGATAAAGGAAAGAAGGGTAATTAAGGCAATATAATAATTACTCCCTTACCTTTATTACTACTCTTATAAGAATTAAATCTCTTTACCTTACTAGTCCGACCCCTTACTTTTAATTTTACCTTTATATATTTTATATATACTTCTTATATCTCTTTACGCGAGATTAATACTTATTTAGTATTTTAATTAATAAAGAAGATCTTACTTAAAGAAGCTACTAATATCCTTTTAACTACTAAGCTTTTTATTAGTTTTTCCCTTCCTTTTTAGCCGTTACTAGTATATCTATCTTATCTCTTACTACTTATACTTCCCCTTATATACCTCTTTTTAGCTCCTTCTTCCTTTTTATATACTAAGTGTTTTTAGCTTCCTTAGTCCCTTATACTAAGAGATATCTCTAAGAACTATAAAATTAAGCTACGCTTCGCGATATACCCCCTTAGCTATAGCCTGCCCTTTAAGGGTATAGCTAATATAGCTTTAAGCTAGTAAATATATAAAGGAGGTTCTTAGCTCTATACTTCTCCTTTTACTTAAGGAAAGTAAGGGCCCTTTTAGGTCCCTAGGCTCTTTTAGACCTACTTAAGAAATAGGGGCCTAAAAAAGGGAAAGTCCTATAAGAAATAAGGCCTTTTTAAAAGGGAAAACCCTAATTAAAATAAGGGGCTCTTTAAAAGGAAAAACCTCTTTCTTTTCTTTAGCTATAGATATTACCTTCTTATATAAGCTATTAGCTCTTCTTATAGACTCTTAAAGCGGGCCTCTAAAAATAGCTTTTCTTAAATATCTTTTAGCTTAATTTACTATAAAAAGATAGCTAGCTTTTAATTTAGTAAGGGCTTTATAAGACTATTAGCTTTTATCGATACTATTAAAACTTAATAGATAGAAATAAGTCCCTTTTCGACCTCTTAGTATAACTAATACTAATAGATATTAATATATTATAGCTAGGTTAATAGCTTTACGTTTTTATAAGAATTTATTTATTTTATATATTATTATATTCTATAGCTAATAAGGATAGAATTTATAGTTATAAAGATATAAGTAGCTAGCTAAGGAAAATCGCTTTTTTAACGCTTTTAAAAGAGCTAGTAGCTCTACCTCTATACTTAAAGTTATAATAGTAGCTTACCTTAAAGCTCTCTAAGTAATAGTTCCTTTAAAAAGGGATATAATATACCCTTATAAGCTTTTTCTATCTAAGGAATTATCTATAAAAGATAAATCGCTTAAATAAAAAAAGATTTCTATAGCTAATTTCTTTCTTTCTTACCCTCTTAAGTATAGACTATATAATCTTATTAAATAGGAATAAAGGATAGGTCTATCTATTACTTCTTAATACTTAGGGCTAGGATTTTAGTTATACCTAGCTAGCTAGGAGACTATAAAAGAAATATTTAGTTTAGTAGAAATAGCTAAAAAAAAGTAAGGAGCTTACCTTCTATTAATATTAGTATTTCTCTTACTTCTTAGCTTAAAAGGATAGATTAGGTAAAGGCTCTTTATTTAATATAAGCGTAGAAGGAAGCTTCTTATTAAGGGAATTAAAGAGGAATTTATAAGCAACC
Source organism: Hirsutella rhossiliensis (assembly GCF_020360975.1). Classification (NCBI taxonomy): domain Eukaryota; kingdom Fungi; phylum Ascomycota; class Sordariomycetes; order Hypocreales; family Ophiocordycipitaceae; genus Hirsutella; species Hirsutella rhossiliensis. Next base: position 6,398,613 of record NW_025408669.1, read on the forward strand.
TTATTAATATAGGCGTCCTAGGTAAGCTAAATAGTCTATTAAGACCTATTTTAAAGGATTTATATCCTTAGGAACTACTTTAGCTCCCTTAGCTTAGTTATCTTATACCTTTATTATAGGCCTTATATAGCCTCCTTAGTAGTCGCTTCTTCCCTTTTTAGGTAAGCTTAAATAGTATTATTAACGTAAAAAAAGACTATAAATTTACCCTTCTATATTATATATAGGTTTTAAGGGACTTTCTTAAAGCCTAGGGCTTTAAAGGAACCTATTAAATACTATTACTAAAGAAAGGGTAATCTTTATAGTCTATATAGAGCTTTCTTAAGCTATAGAACCTTTCCTAGCTATTAAAAGCTTAGTAAAAAGTATATATAAATAACTTCTTTTTCCTTAAGTAAGTAGTTAATAAAGGTATTAACTATATCTATTTAATTAAGCTTAAGGTCGAATTCTACTATTATAGCTATAAGGGTCTAAAAAGATATCCCTATTAAAGTAGTTGCCTTAATAAGTAAATCCCTTTTTTTCTATTAATTCCTATAAATAACTAGCTAGGCTTTATACTTTTAAAAGAAGCTATATTTATTAGTTTTATAGATAAAGACCTACTTATAGCTAAGGACCTATTTTCCTCTTACCTTTTCCTTAAGGACCTCTTTAAAAGACCTTATCTCTTTATATAAAGCTAGGTAGTCTTTTTAAGCTTAGAAAAACTAGTCTTTAAAAGGGTATCTTTCTAGCTACTTTTAGTTTACTAGTAGGTCTAGGAGGTCTCTTTTATATACCTTCCTTATTAATAGTAGCTTAAAAAGCTAGCCTATTATAAATACTTTATAAGAACTATCTTTTATTAGCGTTAGGTAGAAGTTAGAAAAATAATCGAAATAAATAAGAGGTTAGTTTTCTTTTATATTAGGCCTTATACCTTCCTTTACTTCTTAAAGTAAGGATAAAAAGGCAGCTAGGTAGTCCTTTAAGAGAGGTGCCTTTCCTACCCTTTTAAGAGTTAAGATAGGAAGACTAATAAAGAAAGCTGCTTTTAAATCTTCTTTTTATTCTATAAGAGTAAGCGTAAGAAGGTAAGCGTATTCTAGCTTTACTACTTTCCTATAGTCTCCTTCTTTATCTATATTATTTAATCTAATAGCTTCCTTTTTTTATTTAAAGTTAGTATTATCTTTAACTACTTTAACGTTAGTTTCTTTTTTTATTTCCTTATCTAAGGCTTCTTCTTAAAACTATTAAGAAGGGGGAATTTAGATCTTTTAAATTAGCTAACGTTATAATAGTAAGAGGAGCTATTAATCCCTCTTTTTATCGAGGAAGCTAGATTTATCGAAAATTATATCCCTAGTTAAAATAACCTTCTATAAAAAAAGAATCTAGATCTAAAAGATATTTATAAAATTATAACTAATAAGGTAACTAATAAAGGCTCTAGGATTAAGCTTTCTTTTTTTCTTCCTTTTTAGCTATATATCGGTAGTTATAGTATATACCTTATAGCTATAGGTATAAAGGTAGGCTAGTAAGGCTATCTTCTTTATAAAGAGCTTAAGTAGTAATTTTTAGTTTATTTCTTAAGTCTTAATAAGGGTCCCTAGGTCCCTATAGTCTTTTAAGCCCCTAAGGTCCTTTAGGGTCCGGTTCTAAAGGTAATAAGCAGTCTTAATAACTTCCTTTTAAAGGTTATATAAAAGCCTTATAGTAAGTCTTATTATATAGGCCCTTTCTATTATAGCACCCCTTAATCTTTCTACCCCTTTATTCTAAGCCTAGGTATTTAGTATTATAGAGTAAGTAAAGGTATACGTATAGGTACCGTCCGTAGGATAATATTAATAAGCTATATAGAGCTCTTCTATACGCGGCTAGCCCGCCCCTATACTTATAGGATCCGGCCCTCTATACGTAACTATATAGCTTAGGCCGCGGCCTAAGCCTATTACCTATAATAGTTAAAGACTCTTATATAATGCCCTCCCTTAAGCGCGGCGTAGTACTGCCCTATTAACGGCTCCCGTATAATTAGGCCCGTGCCGCGGGCTCTTCCCTACCCTTTCCCGTTAATAGGGCCGGCCCTACTAGCCCTATTATCCCCGCGCCCGTTAGCCTAGGCAGCCGGGACCCGGCTCTATACTCGTCGGCCGGCTAGCCGTTTAAATAGGGGCGTAACCTATTATATACGCCCCTAGGTAGCCGGCGGCTAGTCTAAACCTACGTAAGCCTTAGGTTGCCCGTCCCCTTTACCTTAGGCAGCATCCTCTACTAAGGGGTATATAAGGCGGCATCCCCCTTTTCTCCCTTCCCTTCCTTCTCTCCTTTCTTTAACCGTAGTAATAGTATTAATAGGTAAGTTCCGCTCTACCTAAGGCGTTAGTCCGTTCTTAGCTATATAGGCCGCTCTATTAACGTATACTCATAGTAGTAGCGGTAGTAGTAATAATAGCCCTAATAATAATAATAACTCTAACTAGTAAGTTCCGCGCCTTATAGAGCGGGAGGCCGTATTCCGTTATACTAACTTCCGCGATAGATATATCCGCCTCTCCCTCTCCTACCTCCTCCTTCTTAGAGCGTGCGGAGTTATTCGTCGACGCCGTGCTAGCCGCGGCCGACGACGACTCCGCCGCTGCCGCCGCTCCTGCCCGCGCCGCTGCCACCGCTCCTACCGCCGCCGCCGCCGCCTCTACTACGCTATTCGCTCTTACGTCGCCCCTTAGGGTAACGACGCTATCCCCGCCGCTACCTATAACGCCCGGCCCCTCGGCCCCCGCCTCCGTCTCCGCTACCCCCGTAAGTCCGTAGTTAGGTAAGCGTAATAGACGTTATCCGCTAACCTCCTATAATATAAGCGCTAAGTATAGGCCGGCGCCGCCCGCTCGGCCCCCTATATACGTTATGCGTTATAGGAGCTCGACTACTCCGACTAGGCCGGGCGCCGCCGCGGCGGTAGCTGCTACTAGTATGCGCGAGCCGGCCGCGCCTATAAGGCGGCGCCTCCCGTCCTACTCGCTACGGCGTCGGCTTAGAAGGCCGGCTCGCACGGGTAGGCGCGGGGGGCTACTAAGAAGCGCCTTACCGCCGCCGCCGCCGCCTACCGTAACCTCCGCGCCCTCGAGCGATAGGGCCTTATACCTAAGTAAGTCCTACTCCTCTGCTCTCTTATTTCCGCCTCTAACGTACCCGGCGCTAGGGACACTACCTCCGTCGCCCTATCGGCGGTCCCCTTAGCCGTGCCCGCCTCCGCTACCGCCGCTACCCCTGCCGCCGCCGCTAGCCGCCGCCCCTCTACCCCTAGAGCCGCCGCCGCCGACGACTAGCTTACGGGCTTAGAGGGCCGCCTTAGCGCCCTAGAGACCGCCGCCGCCGTTAATAAGAAGGAGGAGGCTAACGAGGACGACGATAACGAAGATAATAATAATAATAACGATAAGGAATAGGCCTAGGTAGTCTAGGGGCTCTACCCTATAATAAACGCTATTTTTATCTCCGCCTATACTATTACGCTTATATTACCTATATTACCGTAACTACCCCCTCCGCTATACTTACTTTATAGTCTTAGCCCGGGCTACTATCGGTAGTCCGCTAGTTTATCGTTCTCGTTTACTATTCTAAATAAGGCTTTAAACTTATTAAGGGCTATAGTTCCCGTAAACTTATATATAGGTTCCTACGTAGGGTCGAGATACCCGCGCTACTTAACGAGGACCTCCTAGCGTTTCCCCTTACCGACCTTTTTCTAGCGCGCGGCCTATATCTCTTTAACCTCGAACTTATCCTCTCCCTCTACCTCGATTATAGGCGGTTAGGCGTCTACTACTTCTTATCTAGGCAGCGGGTTAAAGGAGGCTCTATAAAGGAGGTCTACGTTAATCTTATTATAGACCCCTATTAAGAGACTATCGAGCTTTATAACCTATAGGCTAATAACCCTCCGTACTATAAACTTCGCGTATAGCTAGTTAAGCTTCTTCTTTAGTCGTGCCGACCTATAGTTACGGAGGTCTAGCTATACCTTATCTCTTACCGCGAACCTATCTACTAGGGCCCTAGTCTTATTAGCGTGCCGCTCTTAATCTTACGCCGCGGCGGCTATCGCGGATTAGTAATAATCCGTAGTCTCCTATAGCTTTCGTACGAACGTAGAAGCGCGGCCCTCTAGTAACGTATTACTATACTACTCTACTACTATATCTATAGTAAAGGGAACTAGTAAGGGTAGTTCGAAGCTATACGTTATAAAGAAAGGGGCTATCTTAATAGAGGTATATAGTTTACTATTTAACGTAAGTTAGGCCGCGGGGAGCCACCGGTCTTAGTCTATTTAGTTACGGGCTACGATAGCCTATAGGTAAGCCTACGCCTCCTAGTTAACCCTCTTAGGCCCTCCGTTAGTCTATAGGTAATATGCCGTACTAAGTAGCTATATAATCTAAAGTAGCTAGCATAGGTACTACTAAAAGCAGCTAGTTTAATTCGATCCCCTATTGCTTATAATAGAGGCTAGCTAGCTATATAAGCGGGCCTAGTACTATAGGAAGCGCTCTACGTAGGACTCCGCGTCTATAAACGGTATTAGCTCTAATACTATAGACTTACTAAGATAGTCCTTAATTACCTATATATAGCGGTTGCCGCCTTCTATAAGTAGGAGGTCCGTTATAAAGTCTACCTATATATATATATAGAACTAGTTAGGCACCGGAAGCTACTTAAGCAGCCCCTTAAGCTACGCCCTCTAGATCTTTATATAGCTATAGATATTATAGTTATAGAGGAAGCGACGAACGTAGTACTATAAGAGGGGCTAGTAAAAGTCCCTCGTAAGGCCTACTACTATACCCTATCTACCTAGGTAACCTATGACGCTAGAGTTATAGATAAGTTAGACTAGCCTCCCTTAGAGCTCGTTCCGTTCGTCTAGCTCCGGCGGTCCCTCCTTCTCCTTAGCTTCCGTAGTATACGGTGCGCCCGGTACCTATAGTCTCCCCCGCTAGCGTAGATGCCCCCGTAGGTTAATATAGTAGTCGGCTACCTATACCTTTAGCTTTAGCTTTAGATCTAAGCGTCGAGCGCCGGACTTAACGGCGCGGCGTACGCCCTCGTAGGTACGGTCTAGAGCCGCTATCCTATCCTATAAGCGTTATAGGGCCTTATCTTAGAATACTCTCGCCGCGCGCGCCCTTAGGCCGGTCTATCCCTCCTCGCCGGACTAAGGTAAGGGCGCGGGGGGAAGCTTATTCGCTAGCACCGCGTCTTCCTTTACTAAGGAAGCTCCTATATAAGTCTATAGTGCTTCTTATAGGATAAGCTATAGATCCTAGGCCTCGATATCCGCTCCCGTCGGCCGGTCTTAATCCCTCTAGGAAAGCGCGTCTAGGACCGCGGAGTCTTACCTAAGGCGGTACTTAATCGAGAAGTTAAAGCGTAAGAGATACTCCGCCTAGCGGGCTTACCGCTCTAAGAGGTACTAGCGAGTTATAAAGTACTCGAGGTTCCTATAGTTTATAAGAACCTCGAAGCTCTTATAGCTTTAGAGCTCCGCTTACTATTACTTAAGGCAGCTAATAATCGCTAGTATCTCTTTATCGTAAATAGTATAATTCCGCTCTACTAAGGTTAGCTTACGGGAGTAGAATACTACCGGTTACTTCCGCCTATCTACCTCTTAGGAGAGCGTTCCTCTAAGTGCCTAGCCGCTATAGTCCGCTTTAACTAACGTAGACCGGTCGAAGTCCTATTAAAGTAGTACCGGGGCTTAAGAGAATAGGTCCTTAAGCGTACGGAACGCTCCTTCCTATATAGGCCCCTAGTAAAAGGCGGTCCGCTTCCTAGTAATCTCGTTTAAGGGTATTATAATATAAGAGAAGCCCTTAATAAATATCCTATAATAGTTCGCGAACCTAAGGAAGCTCCGTACGCCTATTTACGTAGTTAGGGCAGCCTAGTCCTAAATCGCCTAGATCTTTACGGGGTCCGCCTATATACCTACGCCTATATAAATAATAAAGCCTAGGTACTTAACCCTCTTAACCCTAAATTCGCATTTATTTAGGTCGAGGTAGAGCCTATAAAGTTAAAGGCGCTTTAGGACCCTCTATACTTTCTATATATAATCCTTATAGGAGCTACTTATATAGATAAGGATATTATCTACGTATACGGAGGCGAACTTATCGAGGAAGTCCTAAAGTACGTTATTAATATAACGCTAAAAGGTAGCGGGCGCTCCTAAGAGGCCGAAGGGCGTTATAAGCTACTTAAATAAGCTATAGCGTATATAGAACGCTATCTTTTACTCGTTACCCTCTAAGATCTATACCTTATAGAACGCCTATTTTATATCTAGCTTTATAAACTACTTCGCCTTTAAAAGGTTATAGAGCGTATCTAAGATTAAGGGTAAGGGGTAGCGGTCCGGCCTTATAATTACGTTTAGGGCCCTATAGTCGTAATAAAACTATATCCCGCCCCTTAGTTTACGTACGAATAAGACCGGCGCTCCTACTTTAGAGCTGCTTACTTAAATAAAACCCTTATCTAAGAGGTCCCTTAGCGTCTTCTTTAGCACTAGCAGCTCCGCGTATAATATACTATATAGCGGTCCGAATAGTATAGGCAGTTCTTACCCCTTCTTATCGGTATAGAGTACGATCTTATAGTCTACCCCTAGCTTATATAGGTTAAGCTTATCTACTTCCTAGGACTTAAATAGTAGTAGGAGGTCGTAAAAGCGCTCTAGTATCTATTACCGTAGCTTAGAGGGCGACTTCGGCTTCTTTATCTAGAGGGCCTTATCGATATCCGCTAGGCTAACTATATAGACCGCTACGTTAGCCGCTACCTAGCCTTACCCTTACTCTACCTATCGCATAGTTCCTACGAAGATAGAGGCAAGGACTTCTTATACTAAGTATAAAGCTTACACGCTTAGTCCTACGCTTATAGAACCGTCGTCGTAGCGGACCTACCGTTACGTAGGCCTAAACTATAGCTTCCTTTAGTACGGAACTAAGTATAACTCTATATATAATAACTAGGGTTTCCCGAGGATTAGGGGAAACTCTAGTTAGGGGATTATATAGGCTACGATAAGCTTATAGTAACCGTCGACCTCTATAGCTAGCCACGTAATACCCTTAATTACCGCACCCTCTATCGCGCCTAAGGCGCCCTTTACTCGCCTTAGGGCGATCTTTTCTACTAGTACTTATATCTCTCGCGTAAGCGCCTCGTTAACTACGGCGTAGTACTAGTAGCCCTTATCTATAAGGGCGGCAACGGGCAAGGAGTTATTAATTATAACCTATATTAAAGTAGGCTCCTCTTCTATATAAGCGGATAATTCTTCCTTCTCCTTTACTAGTGCTAGTAATTAGGGCTCTAGAGCCCGTCTTTACTCCGGAGCTACTCTTTTTCTTCTAGGCCTAGGGGGGCGGAGTCCTCCTTATCGTCTAAGGTAAGGAGCGGTTCTATCTTCGCTACTTAAACCGCTATAGGCCGCTTAGCTAAAAGGAAGGGGCATTTTAATATAAAGTACGTAGATACTTCGTAACGTAGGTAGCGGCCGTTAGCCTTCCTCTTCCCGATTTCCTCGCTCGTTACCTACTTCGCCCGCTACTTAGAGTACGGGGCGGTATAGGGGGTAGTCGATAGCGTCTTCTTACCGTATCTAGCCCGGTCCGTGCGGGTAGCCGATATTAAGGTGTCCCTATCCGTGTTAATAGCCGGTTATTTATCTTACGGAGGGGCGGTAATCCCGTCGCCGCTATACGGTATACGCTTACGGAGCTTCTAGAAACGCGGCGTCTACTTATAGCCCTAAGCTACCTTTATTAACCGGCTTATATACTCGCCGTAGTTAGTAGGTATAATTACGGGGATAAGTAGCTCCCGTAGGGCCAGCGTAATCGAATTCCGTAGCTATATAAGCTTCGCGCTATCTTCCTATACCGTAGTCCCCGCTGCCCGTAAGAGCGTCTCTTTGAAATCGGGAAAGAATTCGCTAAAGGTTTATCCGTCTCTCTACTTAAGGGTCTATAGCCTATCTTACGCCTTCTCCCGCTCCTATACGTTGCCGAACGTATATATAAGGTATTAGAAGAAGTCTTATAGGTCGCGTCTGCCCTTAGGGCCGCCCTTATCCTAGAATCCGGAGATCCGCCGTATCTAGGGCTCCGGCAACGTATAGAGGAGCGAATACCACGCTATATCGCGATAGCTATTTAGGCCCTATTTCTCGTCGGTTATAAACTTCGTCTATAGCCGGCTAAGGAAGAAGTAAAAGGACTCTAGCTTACCGTCCTAAGTCGGCTAAGGGAGCGGCTTCCTCGTCGGTAGTATCGCCGCCGTAACCGGCGTTACGGAGGCCGTAGGGGTTAAAGCCGGTCTCGTAGACGGCTCCCTTAGTATAGCGAGAACCTCGTCCTTCTCGCTAGCCGTCGGGCTTTTAATCGCTTCTAGGATAGCTACGATACTTCCTATCTATCCGGGGAGGGGCCTCGGAGAGATATCTATTCTATCTATTAATTAATAGATTATACTATTACGGAGTAGGCAGAGGCGTGCGCGTAGGTGCCGTCCGTAAGATAATATTAATAAGCTATATAGAGCTCTTCTATACGCGGCTAGCCCGCCCCTATACTTATAGGATCCGGCCCTCTGCACGTAACTATACGGCTTAGGCCGCGGCCTAAGCCTATTACCTATAATAGTTAAAGACTCTTATATTTAGTACTAATAAGAGGGGTAAAATACCCCTTTTTTAAAGCTAATTTAAGATATTCTTTATAAATAGCTCTTTATTAAACTATATCTTCTTTACCTTATAGCTAAAGTAGGATTCTATCTAGTTAATAAAGTCTTAAAAGGTAAACTAGTTATATTTACTTAGGTAGGTCTATAAGAAATAAGGGAAAACTATCTTTAAAAAAGTATCTATAAAAAACATTACCTTTATAAAGCTTTCTTAGTCCTTAGAAATATTAGTTTAGTCGACCTAAATCTCCTTATATAGCTAGTCTAGCCGTAAAAGTATTTATTTAGAAATTTATCTCTTAGTTTTTCCTTAACTATAGTATTTATATTTTATAGTCTTTAAGCCCTTTATTTATATACTTTATTATAGGCCTAGCTTATATAAAGCTAAGGGGCTTAGGTAACTAAGTCGTATATACTAAAGAATACTATTTCCTTAAGCTATTAAAAGAGGGTCCTTTATAATAGACCTATTCCTTTTAGTAAGGAAAGCTAACTTCTTAAGTAATTCCTTCTTATAAATAGGTTAGAATTTAAGAATAAATTAACCGAATATTTCCTCGATAAGCTTAATCGTCTAATTCTTCTAGACTAGCCTTATAAGCTTAGACGTTATATCTTAAAAGATTCCTTCCTTTTAAAGAAAGTAAAAGGAAATTAAGCTTATTAAAAATTAAAAGTAAAAAGCTACCCTTTTTTATTAAAGAATTTATATAGACCTATTAAGTAATTTTACTATAAAATTCACCCTTCTATATCCTTTTATTTATATAGTTAATTCCTTAGTAATAAGATATTCCCTTTATACCTTTTTAAAGGACTAAAAAGGAAAAAATAATATTATATCTTCTTAGCTAACTTTTCGAAACTAAGCCTAGAATATAGAAAAAGTATATACTTAGAACTACCGCGAATAGTATATTATACCCCTTTAAGTATAGCTTTATATAGCTACTAGCGAGTATATAATATACTATTAAAGATTATAAATAAAGTAAGGGTCTTTTTATATAAGTAGAAAACTCTTTCTTACCTTTACTAACTAAAGGTATATACCCCTTACTAATAGGACCTAGCTTAGACCTAACTTAAGACCCTAGCTTAGACCTAAGGAGGGCCCCTTTAACTTTAACCCCCCCCCCCCCTTAACTTAAGGGTTAAAATAAGTACCTTAAAAGCTATAGCTTACTTAAAAGAAGCTTTAAAAGGCTAACGCTCTCTAAGGACCTTAGAAGAAAGGCCTAGGACCTAAAACTAAGACCTAAGGATATAAAGATAAAAGATAATACCTAGCTTATACTAAAGACTAGCCTTTTTAGTCCTAGCTTAGCCCTACCTTAAGCTAGCTACTTCTAGCCTAACTAGCCCTTAAAGTAAGTAAAGAGGTAAAAGAGAGCTACCTTTAATAGCCTTATTAGCCCTATACCTATCTAACCTATATTTTAATACTTATAGTAAACCTAGCCCCGGCCTTAGTACTTCTTTCCTAGGGACTAGGCCTAGGGCTTTCTTTAATAAGCCCTCTAAGCCTTTAAAGAAGCCTAAAAAATTAAACCCTTTTATAAGACCCTTATATAAGGGCTTAAGAAGGCAGCTATAAGAACCTTAAACTACTAATAGCCCTTATAATAGCCCTTATACTAACTTAAGGCTACTTAGTAGCTTAAGGCTACCTAAGGAAACCTTAAAGTAAGCTTATAAGCTAAGGTTACTATAAAGAAGGGGCTTAAGGCCTTAGCTAAGACCCTAGCTAAGGCTCTAGCTAAAGCCCTAGTAAAAGCCTTAACTAAGGCCCTAGCTAAAAGAAACGTAAAAAAAGACTTTTAACTTATCTTAAAGCTAAAGAAGGAATCGCTAACGTTTACTATTAACTTTATTACTTTTTATAATAAGCTTAATAAGGCTATAAGGGAACTAGCTATATTAGCTCTATTAACTTTAAATAAAGGTAATATAGTTATAACGATAAAGGCCCTATATATAGTAAAGAAGCTTTTAAAGTAGTAGGAAAAGTAGTTATTATACTTTAAAGAGCTACCTATTAAATCGGCTGACCTTCTTACTAGCTAAACTAAGCTAGTAGCCTAGAGCGTCCCTAACCTCTTAAAGACCTTTATCCTTAATATCTTTACTATAAAAGCTAAAACCTTTAGTAGGATCGATATCCTAGGGCAGCCTAAGTAGCTAGGTACCCTAGGCTTAATATAAAAGGTAGGATCTATTATCTTCGTAGTCCTTTTAAAGGCTATATAAGCTAAATACTAAAAAAAGGGCCTTTATATAATAAGCCTATAGATTTAAGTTAAGGCTTATAAGGAATATACTATATATATATAGTACTATAGGTACCTTTCCTTTAGCTATAACCCTTAAACTTACTAGTAGCTTATTAAGTATACCTTTTACTTAAAAAAGTACTTAACTAAGGGCTATAATTACCTTAGCTATAAAGCTAGCTAAGGCTACTCTTACTTTAAGGTCTAATACTATAACTATAAAAGAGAGTACTTTATAATTAATAAGGTATAATATAAAGTTTATAAGGTATAAGAGTCTTTAACTATTATAGGTAATAGGCTTAGGCTATAGCTTAAGCTATATAGTTATATATAAAGGGCCGGATCCTATATATATAAGGGCGGGCTAGCCGCGTATAAAAGAGCTTTATATAGCTTATTAATATTATCCTATAAATAGTACCTATATATATACCTCTACCTATTCTATAATAGTATAAGCTATTAACTAATAAATCTAATAGATATCTCCTTAGAAAGGGTACCGCTTCTTTAAGGGAGTACCCTACTACCCCTTAGGCGGATAGGAAGTATTATAGCTATCCTAGAAGCAATTAAAAGCATAACGGCTAGCGAGAAGAATAAGGTTCTCGCTATACTAAGGGAGCTATTTATAAGACTAGCGTTAACCCCTATAACCTTAGTAATACTAATTATAGCGGCGGCACTACCGATATAGAAGCTACTTCCTTAGCCGACTTAAGATAGTAAGCCTAAGTCCTTTTACTTCTTCCTTAGCTAGCTATAAATAAAGTTTATAATAAATAAGAAATAGGGCCTAAATAGCTATTATAATATAGCGTAGTATTCGCTCCTCTATACGCTACTAGAGCCTTAAATATAGCGGATCTTTAGATTCTAAGATAAGGGCGGCCTTAAAAGTAAACGCGACCTATAGGACTTCTTTTAATACCTTATATATACGTTCGGTAATATATAGGAGTAGGAGAAGGTATAGGATAGGCTATATGTTACGACCACGGCTACTAGGCCGCTAACGGTCGACCGTGTTAAGCACGTGACACGGTCTAACGGATAAATAGTCGGCACGACCATCTAATAGATATAGGATCGAGGGGATCGTAGAGATCTAAGTAATCTAGGATTAACGAGATTACTGCGCTCTATACGATCCAACGTTAGGGATCATAGCTAGGCCCATGATCTAAGGATAGTCTCTACGGGTATATATAGCTACCTACTTTCACTCCTTTAGATAGATAGCTCTCTAGCTTTTAATATAGATCTTTATTACGATTCTATCTCTAATTCTAATTACCTAGTTATAGTCTACGGTCTACGACCTCCGACTTATCACTAACGTAATATACTTATTATTGCTTAGACCACGCCCTATTATATCTGCTAATATAAACCCCTCGATAGGTTTATCCCTTAGGAATAACACTGGTCGTTATACGTTAAAAGCTCTTATTTAGTGCAATACCGCGTTACTCTAAGCAATATCGTAACTATTAATATGCCTATATAGCAAGCTAGATTAACTAACTCTAGAGCCACTATATCGCCTTAGGACATAATGCGCGAGATTATTACCCTTCGATAAGAGGTATAGTTACTTAAGAACGGAGGAGGCAACGGATAAGTTAGGGACCTCGGAGAAGCAGTTAAACCAAAACAGCTAGGACTATTCGACGGTACTTATAGCACGCTTCGAGACTTTCTTACCTAACTTAAGGCCTACTACCGGTTTTATCCTACTAAACTCTCGGACCTAGTCGAAAAGGTACTCTACGTAGGAAATTGTTTATCTAGAACGGCACTCGCCTAGTTTAGACCTATTATAAGGGACTTTCTCGACAACTAACTAGCGCGACGAGATAACGAGATAGACGAAGTCTTTGCTAGTTTCTAAGGATTCGAAGAAGCTATTATAAAGGTATTTAGAATAACCGACGAGGAACGAGAAGCCGAATAGAAACTTTAAGAACTCCGATAAAGGATCTTAATATCGGATTATGCTACGAAGTTCCGATAAGTTACCTTAAAGCTTAATTGGGACGACGAACCTCTTATATCACGATTCTACGACGGGCTTAAAGAAGAAGTTAAGGACGAGCTCTATAAGGAAAATCGACCTAATAACCTCTCGGACTATATTGCTATAGCAGTACGAATCGACGATAGATAGTATACGCGACGCTAAGAAAAGAAACAAAGAAGAGGAAACTAGAACCCTTCCTATAGGAATAACTTTAACCGACGCGCTAACTATAAGAAGAAGCGCGAAACTCCTATTGCCTACGCCTATATAACTAACCTAGGTAGGATAGATCTAGATATAATATAGAAAAGCAAAGGAAAGTATTTTAACTGCGGGAAACCTAGACATTACTCTAAAGAACGTAGATAACCTCGTAAGGAGAAGAAAACCTACTAGGCACTAGCCCTAGAAGGTAAGAAACACCTAAACGCTACTAATAGATAGGAACTAAAGCATAAACTCTTTAGTTAGACTATATACTACGACGACGAATATACGGTATACTTAAGCGATAAGAACGGTACCGGATAGTTCCTAAAGCTACTAAAGAAAACCCTTATAATAATATAACGAAGGGATCCTAAAACATAGAAATAAGTTAAATTCGTAGAACCGGAATACCCCTATCCTAAAGGAGTCTCCTAAGACTAGATTAAGAAGAACGGTAAACGATTCTAGGAAGATATACGAAATAAAAATCGATAATAACGACGGGCAGTCTATAAATAATACAATAAAGAAGATATAGACGTAGCCCTTATACTTACGAAACTCGGATAATAACCTAAGGAGGAATAACGAAGTATCGACGATATAAGCTCTAAAGAATAAGAAATACCTAGAGAAACGGAAGACGAGAACGAACTTATACTACTACCCTCGCTACTAAGGGAAAAAGCCACGATTAGAGAATACGCTCTATACTTCGAAGAATTTGAAGAAATACTTAAAATTAGAACCTAATAAACACCTTAAATTCTTATAGAAAACTAATAAGCTATATTAATTCGATATTAACCGGCACTACGCGGAGGAGACTACGCTATAGCTATCGCCGTAATCGATACCTTTATAGCTCTATAACGAGAATAGTAACTACGAGGAGAATTTAGAGACGATCTATAAATACTACTTACTTATAAGTACTATAAGCATATTTTATAGATATTATACGTCTACCTAGATTATATAACATACTTCTAGATAAAGGCATAATACGACGCCTTCCCGGTTAAGTTCGAAGGATAAGTACTTTCGAAACCCTACCTAAGCATAGAACTAGACTACTAGAAAATCGATTAACGCTACCCGAACGACTAAGTTATGTTATTAGAACCCGATTACGGTATACTACTCGAATGCCGCGATGATTACGGTTTATTAACGAGATATCTTTCGGAGATATATAAAATCTATAAACACGCTAAAATAGAAGAATAGCATAACGCTACTCGTTCTAAGATATCCGAACCCTTAATCTTCTAAAGACTTATATAATAAGTTAAATGCGATAAAGAAAAATATAACGAATGCGTATACCTAAACTATAGAATTTATAAATACGAAAAAGCACGAGTATAGTATAAACGATATAACGGTATACTAAAAGATTATTAGTAGTACGTATAAAGGCTATAAGCTATATTCGACTAAGGAAGAATCGATATAGAAATACTACGTAAAAAATAGAAAGACGCTAAACGAAAACTTAACCTTTAGTACGAAAACGAATAGAATTGCGAAGTATAGTACGCAATTAACTGCGAAGTAGTATAATGCAAACGATATAGCGTTAAGAAATAAGAAATCTTCGATTAGCTATAAGAAATCAGTCTCTTAAGCCCCGACACGATACTATGCGATAAAAATATAAAGAAACGATATTAACAATAAATCGAAGAAGAATACCTAAATAAAACGAATAAGGACTAGGCAAAAAACGAGGTACGCTATCTATAAAAGGGCTATAGACTAGCACGATATAATAAGATCTAAGGACCCTATATATAGCAACGGCAAGCTATAGCGACTAAATAGTATTAGATATCTAAATCGTAGGACATTACGTACGTATACTTTTAGACTGCGGCGCGATAGGTAATTACGTTTTACTTAGAGTCGTTAATCGTTACCGACTTATATAGAGATATAAGAAAGATCTATATAAACTTACGAATATCGAAGGAGAGGCCTTTAACTATAATAACGGAATTATTAATATAGAGATTAATTACCTCGATATTAATATCTAGGGCCACGACGAACGAGTTAACTTCGATATTATAGATATTAGAGAACACGACCTTATATTAGGACTTCTATAGCTATAGGAGAGCAACCCACTAATTAACTAGAAAACTAGCTAGCTGCGTTAGAACGAAGACGTAAGTTTCTAGGACTAGTAGATTTAGGAGAAAGCAAAATTTTACGATAATTTAGCTACTAAATAGGATAAAAGGGATAACCGTTTAAGTAAATTATTATAGGCTTTAGCGATATAAACGAAAATAGTAACCGAACCGGCGGACACGATAAAATCAACTAATAAGACCTACGTACTAACTAACACGGCTATATAACCTAGCATCCGATATAAATAGAATAAAGGATATAATAAGAAGATCCGAAGAGTTATTGCTACTCTAAGGAAAGACCTTAAATAAATTAATAAAGAGCTCGAGTTAAGAGAAACCAGCTCTTAAAAGAAAGAATAAAGCCTATAAGATAGAATAAAGAACATCCCCTAGGAATACCGGAAATACGATAAACTCTTTAAGGAAGAACTCGAGATAGGGTTACCCGAATATAGCTAATAAGACTACGAAATTTGTCTTAAGGATAGAATAACGCCGACGTTCTATAAGATCTATAACCTAAATAAAAAGCAACTATAAACGCTACGCGACTACCTCGACGAGAATCTACGAAAGGGATATATACGAACGTTAATATCCGAAGCAGGCTACCTAGTTATATTTATTTTAAAGAAAAACGGCAAGCTACGACTAGTTATCGACTATAGACGCTTAAACGATATTATAATAAAGGACCGAACACTATTACCGCTTATATCGGAACTACGAGATCGACTGCACGGCAAAAAATAGTTTATAGCCCTCGACCTTAAAGGCGCCTATAACTTAATACGTATAAAAAAGGGACACGAATAGATAATAGCCTTTAGAACGAAATTCGGACTATTCGAATATCTAGTAATGCTATTTAGACTTATAAATACACTAGCTACCTTCTAACGGATAATTAATAATATCCTATGCGAATACTTAGATATCTTTATAGTAGTATACCTAGATAATATCCTAATCTTCTCGGATACCCTAGAAGAATATAAGGAATACGTCTATAAGGTACTCCGCGTACTTTAGAATACGAATTTACTAGTTAAACTAGAGAAAAGTAAGTTCTATATATAGGAAGTAGACTTCCTTAGACATACGATCTTACTAGGGGAGATATAAATATAATAAGATAAGATTAACTTAGTTAAAGAATAGCTAACGCTAAAGAACGTTAAGGACGTATAAAGTTTCCTAGGATTTATAAATTACTACCGACGATTTATTAAAGATTTCGGAAAGATTATAGTACTACTATACGACTTAACGAAGAAGGAAAAAGAATTTATATAGGACGATAAAGCTAACGAAGCTTTCGAATATATTAAGACTACGATTACGTAAGAACTAGTCCTAACTACCTTCGATCTAGAACGATAAATCGAACTCGAAACCGATATATTAGACTTTGCTCTAGGAGTATAAATCGGATAAAAAGACGATAAAGGAAGACTACGACTAATTATATTCTACTCGAAGAAGCTATATAGCGTAGAACTTAATTACCCTATCTACGACAAAGAATTCCTCGTAATTATTTAAGCTTTTAAGGAATTTCGATACTACCTTCTTAGAAGTAAATATAAAGTTAAGGTCTATATAGACTATAAGAATATCTTATATTTTACAACGACGCAATAGTTAAACGGACGATAGATCCGATAGGCCGAACACTTATTAGAATTCGACTACGAGATAATCTATAGAAAAGGAATAGAAAACGGTCGAGCTAATACCCTTAGTCGACGAAGTAACTACGATATAGGAGCACCTATAGCAAAAGGACAGCTCCTAGAAATCAACGAAAACGGGAACTACTAGCAACGATAGCTAAACATAATATTTAAAGTATAACCTAATAACTCGATATACTAGAAGATCCTAAAATAGATAAAAGAATATAAAGCACTAAAAGGATGCGATATAGGACATTTAGAAGTTCTAATATATAAAAACAAAATCTAGATACTACTAGAATTACGAGATAAAGTTATATAAGATATACACGAATATCTAATATATAGATACTAGGGAATCTAAAGAATAATAGAACGGATTAGACGATAATATAATTTCCTATAGCTTAAAGAAGTAGTACGATAAGTTATTAAAGAATATAAACTTTACGTACGAAGTAAAGCTAAACGATATAAACTATACGGAGAATTGCAACCGCTACTAGTACTAGAGAAACTATAGGATTCGATAGCTTTCGACTATATTATAAAGCTACTACTATTAAAAGAACCTATAACTAACGTTAAGTATAATAGTATATTCGTTATTACTAATAGATTAACGAAGTACGGATACTTTTTACCGTATAAAGAAGCAAGCAATATAGAAGAGCTAGTATATATATTCCTACGAACTATTGTTAGCAATTACGGACTACCGAACGAGATTGTCTCTAATAAAGGAAGCACGTTTATAGCTAAGTTTTAGCAAGCTCTTATAGTATAATTAGGGACGAAACATAAGCTTAGCATAGCTTATTACCTATAAATAGATAGATAAATAGAACGACTTAACTAAACGCTTAAATAATATTTACGATGCTATATTAGCTACGAATAAAACGATTAGGTTAAATAGCTACTAATAGCGCAACTAGCTTATAATAGCTTAGTCACGGAAATAACTAAGCTCTTACTAGCATACGCTAATTACGGATATAACCTAGAAGTATTTAAGGTTACTCGATAAGGACTATAAGCGGAACGAGCGATACTATAAGCAGATTAGCTACGAAAATTATATAAAGAAATATAATAAGAACTTTAATTCGTTAGAGAACGAATGTCTACTTACTATAACTAGAAAAGATTATAGGGACTAATCTTTCGAGAGGGAGATATAGTCTACCTCGTACGACGAAATATTAAAATAAAACGACTAAGCAATAAATTAGATTTTAAGAAACTTAGACCGTTTAAGGTTAAGGAAACTATTTTAAAAGTTAACTACGAACTTTCGCTACTAATAATAATACGGATATACCTAATATTTTATATCTTATTATTAGAACTAGCGCCACGAAACGCTAAACTATAGGAAAAAATCGAAGTCGACGACGATTAAGAATACAAAGTAGAATAAATACTAGATATAAGAAAACAAGGTTAGCAATAAGAATACCTTATTAAGTAGAAGGGATACGGACTAGAGGAAAATACCTAGGAACTACTTAAGCACTTAACCTACTGCGGCTCCCTACTTCGATAATTTTACTAGAAGGTTTAGGAGGGATTAAAGGACTAAGATCCGTAAACTCCTTACTAACACCGAACGAGGACTAATTCGCCTCGTTAAGAACGCCTAACGATTATAAGTTATTTGCCACCTAATGCTTATACGCATCGAGCGTAGGTAAAACGCTATCCTCGGCATCTACTTCTTAGATACTACGACGAAATAACTCGGAACTCTTTTCCTTCGCACGATTCTAAATCTTCCGGATACGAGCTAAACGATTAACGGCGATAGATATTTACGACTAAAGATTCGTAAGCTATGCCTAAAGCTCTAATAAGGCTTCCCTAGCTTCCTCCTCTTCGGAATACAGCCTACGCTACTCCGCTAATAATTTAATTACTAAAAGAAATACGTTAGCTACTACGCGTAGAAAGAATTAGAAGATACCTATAAAAAGAGGCCACTAAAACACTATTATAATAGGGACGACCACTAGCAATATAATTATTATAGCGCGAAGAATTTTCGGCTATCTAACAATTCGTCTTCTTCGCCTTAAAGCATCGAGTGCACGGTATATCGGCAGGATCTCTACTTAAGTCGATATGTTCGGCAAGAGCAGCGCGCTTAGAGGCTTTTCGGGAACGATTTTTTAGTATACGACTAGATATACTATTAGCAGTATATCCCGAAAGGATAAAAGAAACAAGGAACGATATACTTACGCACGACGCGATAAGGGTATATTTATACACGGCGGCTAAGGCAGCTATAGTAGGTCTTGCGGATAAGACTAAAAGGAGGGGAGATATCATATTACGACCACGGCTACTAGGCCGCTAACGGTCGACCGTGTTAAGCACGTGATACGGTCTAACGGATAAATAGTCGGCACGACTATCTAATAGATATAGGATCGAGGGGATCGCAGAGATCTAAGTAATCTAGGATTAACGAGATCACTGCGCTCTATGCGATCTAACGTTAGGGATTATAGCTAGGCCTATAATCTAAGGATAGTCTCTATAGGTATATATAGCTACCTACTTTCACTCCTTTAGATAGATAGCTCTCTAGCTTTTAATATAGATCTTTATCACGATTCTATCTCTAATTCTAATTACCTAGTTATAGTCTACGGTCTACGACCTCCGACTTATTACTAACGTAATATACTTATTATTGCTTAGACCACGCCCTATTATATCTGCTAATATAAACCCCTCGATAGGTTTATCCCTTAGGAATAACACCGGTCGTTATATAAAGGTATAGGTAGCCGACTACTATATCGACCTATAAGGGCATCTATATTAGCGGGGGAGACTATAGGTACCGGGCGCACTATATACTATAGAAGCTAAGGAGAAGGAGGGACCGCCGGAGCTAGATAAATAGAATAAGCTTTAAGGGAGGCTAGTCTAACTTATCTATAACTCTAGCGTCGTAGGTTACTTAGGTAGATAAGGCATAGTAGTAGGCCTTATAAGGGACTTTTACTAGCCCCTCTTATAGTATTATATTTATTACTTTCTTTATAACTATAATATTTATAGCTATATAAAGATCTAAAAGGTATAGCTTAAGGGGCTACTAAAGTAGCTTTTAGTACTAGACCGGTTCTATATATATATATAGATAGACTTTATAATAGACCTCTTACTTATAAAGGGCGGTAACCGCTATATATAGGTAATTAAGGACTAACTTAGTAAATTAATAGTACTAAAGCTAATACTATCTATAAATATAAAAGCTTATATAGAGCGCTTTCTTTAATACTAAGCCCGCTTATATAGCTAGCTAGCCTTTATTATAAGCGATAGAGGGTTAAACTAAACTAGCTACTTTTAGTAGTACTTATACTAGCTACTTTAAATTATATAGCTACTTAGTATAGCTTATTACTTATAGACTAACGGGGGACTTAAGAGGGTTAACTAGGAAGCGTAAGTATACCTATAGGTAGTTATAGCCTATAACTAAGTAGACTAAGATCGCTAGCTCCCTGCTACCTAGCTCGCGCTAAATAGTAAACTATAAACCTTTATTAAAATAGCCTCCTTCTTTATAACGTATAGCTTTAAGCCGCCCTCCTTAATCTTATTTACCGTAGACGTAGTAGCGGAGTAGTATAGTAGTATATTACTAAAGAGCCGCGCTTCTATATTTATATAGAAGCTATAAGAAACTATAAAATACTACTAATCTATAATAGCTACTATAATATAAGATTAATAGTAGTATACTAATAAGACTAATACGTTAGTAGATAGGTTTATAGTAAGAGATAAAGTATAGCTCGACCTTTATAACTATAGGTTAGCGCGATTAAAGAAAAAGCTAGATTAGCTATATATAAAGTTTATAGTATAGAAGGTCGTTAGCCTATAAGTAGTTAAGCTCGATAGTCTCTTAATAGGGGTCTATAATAGGGTTAACGTTAACCTCCTTTACTAAGCCTCCTTTAACCCGCTACTTAAATAAGAAATAGTAGACGCTTAACCGCCTATATTTAAGGTAAAAAGGGATAATAAATTCGAGGTTATAGAGATATAGGCTATATATTAAAAGAAGGTAGGCTAAGGGAAACGCTAGGAGGTTCTTATTAAGTAGTATAGGTACCTTAACCTTATATAAGAACCTATATATAAGTTTATAAGAGCTATAGCCCTTAATAAGTTCGAGGCCTTATATAAACTAATAAATAAGAGTAATAAACTAGTAGACTATTAATAGCAGCCTAGGCTAGGACTATGAAGTAAGTAAAGTAAAAGGGGTAGTTATAGTAATATAAGTAATATAAGCGTAATAGTATAAGCGGAGATAAAAATAGTATTTATTATAAAGTAAAGCCCTTAAACTACCTAAGCTTATTCCTTATCGTTATCGTTACCCTTATTATTATCTTTATTATTATTATCCTTATTAGCCTCTTCTTTCTTATTAGCGGCGGCGGCGGTCTCTAGGGCGCTAAGGCGGCCCTCTAAGCCTATAAGCTAGTTAGCGGCGGCGGCGGCTTTAAGGGTAGAGGGGCGGCGGCTAGCGGCGGCGGTAGGGGCAGCGGCGGTAGCGGAGGCGGGCACGGCTAAAAGGACCGCTAATAGGGCGACGGAGGCGGTATCCTTAGCGCTAGGTATATTAAAGGCGGAAGTAAGGGAGCGGAGGAGTAAGGACCTACTTAGGTATAAGGCCCTATTACTTAAGGGCGTAGAGGTTATAGTAGGCGGCGGCGGCAGCGGTAAGGCGCTTCTTAGTAGCCCCCCGCGCCTACCTATATAAGCCGGCCTTTTAAGCTAACGCCGTAGCGAGTAGGACGGGAGGCGCTGCTTTATAGGCACGGCCGGCGCGCGTATATTAATACTAGCTACCGCCGCGGCGGCGCCCGGCCTAGTTAAAGTAGTCGAGCTCCTATAATATATAACGTATATAGGGGGCTAAGCGGGCGGCGCCGGCCTATACTTAGCGCTTATACTATAGGAGGTTAGCGGATAATATCTATTACGCTTACTTAACTATAGACTTATAGGGGTAGCGGAGATAGAGGCGGGGGCTAAGGGGCCGGGCGTTATAGGTAGCGGTAAGGATAGCATCGTTACCTTAAAGGGCGATGTAAGGGTAAATAGCGTAGTAGAGGTAGCGGCGGCGGCGGTAAGAGCTATAGTAGTAGCGGTAGCGGCGGAGTTATCGTTAGCCGTAGCTAGTATAGCTTCGACGAATAACTCCGTACGCTCTAAGAAGGAGGAGGTAAGAGAGGGAGAGGTAAATATATCTATCGCGGAAGTTAGTATAACGGAATATAGCCTCCCGCTTAATAGGGCGCGGAACTTACTAGTTAGAGTTATTATTATTATTAAGGCTATTATTACTACTACTACTACTATTATAAATATACGTTAATAGAGCGGCCTATATAGCTAGGAACGGACTAATACCCTAAGTAGAGCGGAACTTACTTATTAATACTACTACTATAGTTAAAGAAAGGAGAGAAAGAAGGGAAAGGGGAAGGGGGGGATGCCGCCTTATATACCCCTTAGTTAAGGATACTACCTAAGGTAAAGGGGACGGGTAACCTAGAGCTTATATAGGTCCGGACCGGCCGCCGGCTACCTAGGGGTATATATAATAGGTTACGCCCTTATTTAAACGGCTAGCTAGCTAACGAGTATAGAGCTAGGTTCCGGCTACCTAGGCTAATAGGCGTAGGGATAATAGGGCTAGTAAGGCTAGCTTAATAAATAGGAAAGGGTAAGGAAGAGCTAGTAGCATAGGCTTAATTATATAGGAGTAGTTAATAAGGTAGCCCTACGCCGCGCTTAAAGGAGGGTATTATATAAGAGTCTTTAACTATTATAGGTAATAGGCTTAAGCTATAGCCTAAGCTATATAGTTATATATAAAAGGCCGGATCTTATATATATAAGGGCGGGCTAGCTATATATAAAAGGGCTCTATATAGCTTATTAATATTATCTTATAAATAGCACCTATATATATACCTTTACCTACTCTATAATATAAAGGAATAACTAATACTTAATAGCCTTAGCCCCTTTATACTTATAGGGCCCTTAAAGCCCTTTAAGCCCCTTAGGCTTAACTATAACCTTATTAATATTATATAGTATAATACTAATAGGTAGGAAATAGCTAACCTATCGATCTTAAAGTAAGCCTTAAAAATAAAAGTAAACCTTATCTTATTATAAGAGCCTTACTTTTATAAGATCGATAATAGCTATATCCTTATATAGTATTTAGCCTATAACGTTATAACCCCTATCCCTTTTACTAACTTTCCTAAGCTCGCTAAGAGGCCTAAGGTTATAGTATATAAGAGAGAGGAAGCTTAAATAAAAGCTAGCCTTAGCTTTAACCTCTTTTACGATCTTAATATATAAGCTATAAAGGTAAAATATATTAAACCGTTTACCTTTATTAACCTATATAACGAAAAAGAGGTTAAAGGGGCCTTAGCTAGCTAAGGCTAGTAAGGGCCCCTTATAATAAAAAGGCTACTACTAATAGCTTAACTCTTATAATAGCCCTTCTTTTTAGTAAGGGACTTTAACTTATACTACCCTTAATAGAACCTTTCTATAAAACCCTTTAAGGCTTATAAGGTAAAAGCCCTTATTAGCTAGCTCGATTATTATAAGGCTTCTTTACTAATAGACCTTAAGGTAGCTATAAAAGGTACTTATTAAAGGAAAAGCTTAAAGGGGGCCTTAGTTATAGACCTTACTTTTTATAGCCCCTTTAAATAACTAACCTAAGCTAACTTTTACTTTTTAGAAGCTATAAGCTTAGATTATAAGCCTATAGCCTTTAAAGCTAGCTTAAAGGGCCTTAATAGGCCCTTACTAGCTAGGCCTACTACTTATAATTATAGGAAAGTAAACTAAAAGGTATTTTTAGAATACTTAGCTAAGAAGGAATAAGACCTCCTTATAGCTATAAAGAGGGCTATAAAAAAAGATAACTTAAAAGGGATAGCTTCCCTTTTAATAAGAACCTTTATAAAAGCTTTAAATATAGTAATACTAAAAAAAGGCCTTATAAAGGATCTAAGCCCTAGTAAACTAACGAGCTAACCTACCTTTAAAAAGCCTTAAGCTTAGCTTAATAGGCTTATAAGCTAGCCTAAGATAAGGATAGCTAGAAGAGCTTTATAAAGGCCTAAAATAGCTTTAAGTATACTATTAAGGCTATTAAAAAGCAATACTAAGAGAGCTTTTTAATAAAGGTAGTAAGAAAGGATATCTTTATAGCCTTTTCCTATACTAAGGCTAGAGCTAACCTTACCCTTCCTAGTATCTTATATATAAAAGAAGGTATAAAGGTAAAAGCTAATACTTTTATAGAAAAATATAAGGCCTTCTTAATAAACCTTTTTCTAACCTTAGACCCTAGCCCTAGCCCTTTTTTTAACCCCTCTTAGAGCTATAAGAGCGCTACTAAGAGGTATAGGCTAATAAAGTACTTAGGTATATAGTACTAATATATTAGTAAGGTATTAGTAAGGAATTATACTTACCCCGCTTATATATTATAGACCTCTTACTACTTTAATAAAAGAAGAAAAATCCTTTTATTAGTAAGCTTTAATCTTATAATAAGGAGAATATAATATATATAGCGTAGTACTTCTAGCTATCTTTACTACTTAACTAATCGTACTATAATATATATTCCCTTATAAGAGCTTAGAAAAAAAAGAGCCCTTAAGCTATATAAGTAGTAAGGGTACTATTAAGTAAAACTAGCTAGAGCTAAAAGACCTTAAAATTAAGAGGGCTATTTTTAGCTCTTTTAATAAGAAAGCCCTTAGCTTAGACTCCCTTAGCTTCCTCCTTATCTAATATATATATAAGGCTATCCCTATAGTCTTTAATAGGGCCTATAAAGCTTTATTTAACTAAGGATACTACCTTAATATATAAAAGAAAGCTATAAGAATTATACTTCTTAAGTAAAATAAGCTAGACTATATTATTCCTAAGGCTTATAAGGTTATATATCTACTTAACTACTTAAGAAAGGTCCTTAAAAAGCTATATACTACTTATCTAAGCTATCTAGCTAATATAGCTAGGCTTTTAAACCTTATATAGCTAAGGGAATAAAAATAGTAGTTAGCTATAAATATAGCCTTCCTCCTTTTATACTATATTTAAAAGAAGTAGGAGTTTAATAAGAAAGCTATTACTAGTACCTTCTTATTAAATATAAAGGGCGCCTTTAATTTTATATTAAAGGAATAGCTTATAAGGGTCCTAATAGAATTAAACCTCCTTAAGGCCCTTATAAGCTAGGTAGACTACTTCCTTACTAAAAGGAAGATCTAGCTAGCCTTTAAAGGGTAAGACTAACCCCTTATAGACCTAGTAATAAGGGTGCTTTAAGGGTCCCTTATTAACTTCATTCTATTCCTCTTATATATAAGGGGGATATTAGCGGCTAAGGGATACTAGCTATCTTATATAAATAACTTTAATATCTTTATAATATCGACCTTAGCTAAGAAGAACGTTTAATAGCTAAAAGTAATAGCTACTAACCTATTTAAATAAGCTAAAGACTAAGGGGTTTACTTTAACCCTTTAAAAATAAAACTTATTTACTTTAATAGGTAATAGTAGCTTATTTTAAAGGGTATAATAGTAAGAGGCTTATTTTTTAAAGTAAAGCCCTTAGTATAATAGCTAGGGGTCTTCTTTAATTTTAAGCTCTTATTTAAATAATATATTAAGAAGAAGGTAGCCTTTATATAAGCTGCTTTTAAAAGACTATCCTACTTAACCTCTATATAAAAAGGCCTATTATTTAAAGCCTTTAAATAGCTTTACTAGGCCTATATAACCTCTATAGTAAACTATAGGGCCTAGCTATAGTATAGAGGGCCTAAGATACTTAAGAGCCTTATAAAGCTATTTTAAAGGCTATAAAACTAAGCTCTTTTAAAGGTCTTAAGGGCCTTTAAAAGATCCCCTATTAAGGCTTTAGAAGCTAAAGTAGCCCTACTACTACTAAAAGTATAATTTAAAAGGGTATACTTCTCCTATACCTTCTAGGCCCTATACCTCTTACCTAGTTACCTTATAAAGTAAGCTTATAACCTAGCTATATAGGATAACCTTATTAACTTAGGCTTTAACTTAAGGGCCTTAAGCTATATTAGGCTATATATATAGCTCTTCCGCCTCCTTAAAAGCCTAGTAGCCTTTATAGGACCTAATTATAACTTAGAAAAAAGGAAAGCTAGCTAGGAGCCTTTATAGGCCTTAAAGCTTAAGGCCTTTATTATAATAATAAAGGCCCTTAAGCCCTTAGCTAAGAAGTAATACTAATACCTCTTAGCTAGCTTAGCTAGCTTAAAAGACTTTAAGTTATAGCCCTTAGCTTTTTATACTAATAGTTTTAAAGGGTACTTTAAAGGGTCCTTTAAAAAGACTAACGCTTACTCCTTTTATAAAATAAGCTTAGAAAATAGGCTTATTAAAGCATACTATAAGAACCTAGGGCCTTTAATCGAAGTAGCTAATATAGAGCTATTTACGATACTAAGGGTCTTAGAAGACCTAGCTAAGAGGCCTCGGCCTTTAAAGCTTAGCCCTCTTAACCCCCTTATAAATACCTATATCTTTAAAGATAGCTAAGCTACTATAAAAAAGCTTATAGGTTTCTTAGACCTAGCTATATATATTAAAAGGCTCTTATTTAGCTTAGAAGCCTTTTATAATATATAGCTATACTAGTGCCTTAGCTACCTAAGGATCTTTAGTAATAAGCTAGCTAACTAGCTAGCTAAAAGAAGCTTAGGGGCCCTAACTTAAGGGACCCTATTAGTCTTTATTAGCTACTTATAAAGAAAGGTCTAGTAAGCTATTAAAGACTATTAAAAGGGAATCTAAGCTACTAAGGCAGCTAAAGGCTTTAAGGCTAGGGGCCTAAGTAAGTACTATATATTTATTTAAAAGACCCCCTACTTAGCCCTTAGCTTAGAAAAGGACTTTATAAGGAGGCTTAGGCCGACCCTCTTAGCTTTTTACTAGCTCCTTTTTAAGGCTAGCTTCTTATTTTCCTTTTTAAAAAGGACTAATTAAGTAAACTAAAATAACTACCGCTATAGCTAAGGAAGGTATATAGCTAGGCACCTTATCTTAAGGTACCTAAACTATAGAAGGGAAAGAGAGGTCCTTTACTAAACCTTTAAGAGATAAAAAGGGGCCCTTAGCTTACTTATTCTCTATAGCTTTAAAGAAGGAAGGGAAGCCCTTTTAACCTTCTTAGCTAAAATAGAAATAGGGATAGCTAAGTAGCTAGAAAAGGAGTAACCTAAGGGCCCTAGGGCTCTTAAAGGGGAAATTTACTATATAAGAGGAACTAAACTAACCTTTTCTTTATTATTACTTTTAAGCTAGCCTTTCTTTAATTAGTTATTATAAGAAGGTATAAATAATAAGCGTAGAATCGGGTAATCGATAATATAAGCGGAAAGATCGGTCGAAGGAGTATAGGGTAGGATTTCGTCTAGAATTTATAACGAGCATATAAGGGGCTAAATAATATATTAAAAGAATAGCGTTATAAAAGATGCTTATAAACTTACTTATTCTATCTACTACTCCTAGGGAAATCCTTCGTCTTTTATAGACTATTGCTCGCCTACTAGTAGACTAATTAGTTAGCTTTCTAGCACATTCTATAGTGCTTAAAAAGCTCTATCTATAGTATATCTTCCTAACTTAGTAGGTGGTCTAATTATAGCGTGATGGTTAACGTAAGACTATGGGTTCTAGTATAAGTAGTGGATTTAACTAGAATATTCTATGCCCTACCTATTCTCGTATTATGGATATCTTCGGAACCGCTAGGCCAAAATAGGCAATGGGAAAATTTTAAAACCCTTTCTAGGAAAAACCTTAGTAGGAAAAATCCTAGTTATAGTTATAATTATTTCTCCTCTTTTTAGGTAAACCTTTATAAGGAAAAAGCCTTATAGAGTTATTATTATAGGAAACCTTTTAATAAGGAAAACCCCTATTTTTATAAGTTGTTTTTTACTAATAGGAAACCTTTTTAAAGGAAAAACCTATTAGTTATATATAGAGGAAAAGCTAAGAAAGTAAAAGATAGCTAAAAAACCTCTATTAAGGGGATATAAGCTTTTCTTTTAAGGCTCTTTTAATTCCCTAAGGAAAGAAGCTCTCGAACTTAAAGAATTTTTCTCTTCTTAGTTCCTTAGTAAATATATCGGCAATATTATCTTCGGATTTAATATAGAAAATCCGAATCTTCTTTTCCTAATATTTTCTCGGTATAGAAGTAGGCAATGTCTATATACTTTGTCTTTTATAAAATTCCGGATTTTCAGCTAATTTAATAGCTGCCTCGTTATCCGTTAAGATAGGAGGTATAGTATTAGGAATTCTAATAGATAAGCTATTATTTATCGTATAAAATAGCCGATTTAGATATAAAGCTTCTTTATTAGCCTCCCTAAGGGCAATAAATTTAGCTTCGTAGGTTAATAGGGCTATAGATTTTTACTTCTAGCAGGCCTAACTTATAATATTTTTATAAATATAGAAATAGTATCTAGAAACGGATTCTCTATCTATAAGGTTAGACGCCTAGCTAGCGTCGGAATAACCTTTTATAAAATTATAAGTATAAGGGATATTATAATAATAAATTATCCCTAGGTTAGGATATTTATTTAAATATTTCTAGATAGTATTTAACGCTTTAAAATGCGTATTATCTAGTTTAGAAGTAAATCTAGCGTAGGAAATAATAGTATATAAAATGTCTGGCCTGCTTATTATAGCTAGATATAATAGAGCCCTATTTCCTTTAGTAAATAAGGATTTCTTTTTGAAGGCGTTATAGTAGCCTTTTAAGCTTTACTCCTACTATAGCAAGCGTATTAGAAGTCCCTAAGTCTTCTTTATTATATTCTCGTATTTTATTACGAGTATATTTTTCCTAGGATATAAATATCTCCTTTCTACTTTAGTTTATAATTATATATATTCCTAAGAAGCCTTTTAGTTCGCCTAGAGGCTAAACCTTTATATAATCTACTACTTTTTTAAGCAGACTATTTATTATACCTTTATTAGGACCTATTATTAGGAGGTTATCTACGTAGATTGCTATCGCAATTTTATATTGCGTATTTATAAATACCCCTTTATCTATAGGAAGGGCCGAAAATCGTATCTTAGTTAAAATAAAGCTAAGATAGTTATATAAAAGCTTTAGGCTTTATTTAAGGCCGTATAATGCTTTCTTTAATTTTGCTACTAGCCTTTTCTTTTTATATAGCTCTAGAAACTATAAATAGCTAATATTATACTTATACTAGTTTTTATTAAACCAGTCTTTAAGTATTAGCTCTTCGTAGCCTATAGGGATTTTTATATAAATATCTATATATATTTCGGTATATACGAAGGCATTTTTTATATCGTATTATAGTAGAGTATAATTATTAGAAATAGCTATTATAAGTAGCATTCTAATAGATTCGGGTCTTACTATCGTAGAAAAGGTTTCTAAATAATCTAGGCCGTAGACCTAATTAAATCCTTATACTACGTAGCGGGCTTTATATTTAATAATATTATTATTATTATCCCTTTATTTTATAGACCTAACGGCCGCCTAGGGCCTCCTATCGCTAGGAAGAGGCTTTAATTCCTAGGTATTTTAGTTTAAGAGCTCTTTATTTCTAGAAATATAGCTCTTTTCTATTCTATAGCTTCTAAGCTATTTATAGCCTATTTAAATGTTTTAGGCTCTATAGGATCCTTATTTTCTAGTAAAGATAGAATAATCTCTTTACTTTTACTATTTAATATAGTGTTTATTTCGGGGTATGCGATATAGTCTTTATAAAATCCGTTTAGCTTCTTAGGTATATTAATACGGATTTTTAGATCCTTATTTAATCCCTTTTTTAACTTTTTTATAAAAAGGTTATTTTCCTTCTCTATAAAAGGGTTATCTTCCTTCTCTATAGGAGGGTTATTTTCCTCTTCTTTTAAAAAAGAGTTATTGCCTTCTTTATATATAGGTTCCCTTTATAAATAATTATCCGGGACCTTATTTATAAAAGGTAAGGTATTAAAGTCGAAGTCCTTAAGGTCTTCTTCCTTTTAATTTTCTATAAATTTATTTTCTAGGATAATAATATCTCTAGAAATTATTACCTTTCTTTTCGAAAAGTTATATATTTTATAAGCATTTTCGGTATAGCCTATAATAATACCCTTATAAGCTCTTATCTCTAGCTTATCTAAGGGGTCTTTATTTTTATAATAAATAGTACTTCCGAAGGTCTTAATTTTCTCTAAGTCTTCTAAGGCTAGAGATTTATTTTCCTTCTTCTTTATAGGAGTTTAGAAGCCTATTCGTAAGTAAGGGGTCCTATTATATAAATAGGCTGCTGTTAGAACAGCTTCTCCTATAGATATTTAGGCAGTTTTGCTGTAAATAAAATAGCTCGGACTTTATTTAAAATAGTCCTATTAATCCTCTCTATTACTCCGTTTAATTCGGAGTCCTAGGAGGCTAGTATAATATTTTATTCCCTTTCTTAAGTAGTAGGGTTTTATTTTATATAGGAATTCTTTTACGTTATCCGAAAAGACTTACTTTATAGTAATATTATCCGGTTATTTTCAACCAAGGCTTTATATTCTAAGAATTTATCTAGGGCTTCTGCGTTAGATTTTATTAAAGATATTTCTAAATATCTTATCCCTATATCTAAAAAGGATATAAAGGAGGTGTATTTATTATAAGTAGGCACTTTAATTAGCCCCTAAATATTAATAGCAACTCTATTAAGGTAATTATATACCTTATTAGATAGGGATTTATTCCTCTTATTAGTTGCCTTTGCTTTAATATAAGCCTCGCATTCTTTAATTTTTATAATATCCTTCTTAGGGATAGTTATTTCTTTATTATATCTTTTAAAGGTTTCTAGTAAGGCTTTAAGACTTATATATCCTAGCCTTAAATACTATAAATAAAAGTTAAGGTCTTTTATATTATTCCTTATATTATTAATATTATATAGGAATGTCTTCTTCTTTAAGAAAGGAATTTCTAAAGAAAAGATATAAAGGTTATCTTACTATTTTCCTTTAGATATAATATTAGCTTAGTTATCTAGCAGGAAAATTTCCTTGCTATTAATAAAGGTATAAGTATTTTTAAAATACGATTAGCTTATAATATTTACCCCTAATTCGGGTATAAAAAGGCAGTTTTTTAAGATAAATAGCCTTTTATTTTTCGGAAATCTAAAAAGAAGATCTCCGTAGCCTTTAACAATTATATAGGATGCCTTTCCCTAATTAACCTTAGTAGAGATAGTTCGAAAATTAATAAGGAATTTCTTTTCTAATACTATATACCTAGTAGCACCGGTATCGTATATAAAATTATAGAAATTTCTATTCTCTAAGGTTTTATAAGGGATTTCCTTCTCTTTTACCTTATATATAAGGTCTTTAATTCGAGAGGAATTTAAAGGTCCTATTTACCTATTATTAAATACGGCTTTTTTAAGGATATTCGAAGAGATATATACCTCTGCTTCTTCTTTAGAGCTTTTATAGCCTCTAGGGGTAAGAGGAGGAATAGAAAAATCGATTTCCGGTTCTTCGTCCGTTTAATTATTAATTTCTATTTTTTCTGCTTCCGATATATATAGAGAAGAGGGTTTTTTCGTCTTCTTATCGACGTAAGAGTCTAATTCGATAGGATTTCCTTCTATAGAAGGTTTTCTAGGCTTTTTAGAAGGTATTCCTTTCTTTTAATTTTTTAAATTTTTAGAAAAGCCTTTAAGGGCCTTTTCCGGGTAAAGATAGTAGCAATCTTTAACTAGATGCCCTTTCCTCTTATAGTAAGTATATTATAATGCAATTTTTATCTTTTTCTAGGGCTTCTTAGTAAAGAAAGCCTACTTAGGAGGATTTTCTAGAGACTTAGTCCTCTTAAATTCGTCTATAAGACTACTAGAGAGAGACTCTAGATTAAAAGCTTCTAAGTTATTTCGAAGAGCTTACGTTATATTAGTTATATAGCTAGAAAACGAGCCCGAAAGGCTGTTTAAAATCCAAGCTATAATAACTACTTCTAGAATTATAATATTCCGTGCTTTTAGCTCTTCGAATACCTTTTTTACCTTATTTAGGTAGCCTTCCAGGGATTCGAAATCCCCTACCGAAGTATTAAAAAGCTCCTTTATAAGTAGGTAATTTAAGGTAAAGGAAATAGGGTTATATAGGTTTTTTAACCTATCCTACGCCTCTTTAGCATTTATTATATGCTTTATTTAGGTTAAAGGACTATCTTTAATACGAAGAAAAATCAAAGCAAGTGCTTCTTTTATTTTCGAGTAATTTTCTTACTATATAGTAGTAGAAAGCTTCTCTCTAACTAAAAGAGCCTATATTCGAATAGCCTAGAAGGTATAGTTAGAACTACCCTTAAGTTTAGTAAATTCGAACTTATCCCTAGAGCCTATTTTAGATAATTCGAGGTCGTATAGTTAGTATTAGAATTTCGAAGATTTTTCGAAGTTATTACCCGACTTATAGAGAAGCCGGGCTTATAACCTATAAGAAGGTATAAATAATAAGCGCAGAATCGGGTAATCGATCACGTAAGCGGAAAGATCGGTCGAAGGAGTATAGGGTAGGATTTCGTCTAGAATTTATAACGAGTATATAAGGGGCTGAATAATATATTAAAAGAATAGCGTTGTAAAAGATGCTTATAAACTTACTTATTCTATCTACTACTCCTAGGGAAATCCTTCGTCTTTTATAGACTATTGCTCGCCTACTAGTAGACTAATTAGTTAGCTTTCTAGTATATTCTATAGTGCTTAAAAAGCTCTATCTATAGTATATCTTCTTAACTTAGTAGGTGGTCTGATTATAGCGTGATGGTTAACGTAAGACTATGGGTTCTAGCATAAGTAGTGGATTTAACTAGAATGTTCTATGCCCTACCTATTCTCGTATCGCGGATATCTTCGGAACCGCTAAGCCAAAATAGGCAATAGGGTATCCGTTCTGCTCGTAACTAACTTATGCATTTTATGCATATTTTTGTTTATAAGGATAGGCTTATCCTAACCCGCTTTTCCTAGAGGAAGGTATAGTTATCTAGTAGAGGTCTTTGTCTTTTAAGGGTTATTCCCTTAGACTGTATTATAGAGCCTCTTTTTACTAGCTTATTCTATAAAGCCTCCCTATGCTTATTATTTCTTTATAATAGTAAAATAGGAATATAAGGGTATATTCTTATAGTTATAAGCCCTTAAGCTTTATAGCTAGCTAGGACTATTAATAAGGGCCTATGCCCTTTCTAGCCTCGCTATAGCCCTAAAGGCTATATATAAGTAATAATATATAAAAAATAAAAGGACTAGAATTATAAAAGTATAGTATAGATATTAAAGGAAGTATTAAAGTTAAGGATAGCTAATTTTCGCAGGGGATAGTTAAAGGGTCTTAATAGTTAGTCTTAGCCTTATTAATCTATAAGGAAGATAAATACTAGATTTACTATACTAACGATTTTTCCTTAAATTTACGGCTTAAATAAAGGCAGCGTTATTATTAGTTACTATTTCTTAGTAACCTAAATCTTATCTATCTTCTTTTATAATAAAGGGTCCTCTTTAAGAGACTATTATACTATTTCTTATAGTCTCTTTAAAGGGTTAATTCCTTTAAGTTAGTTTTCCTTAAAGACCTACGAATAGTCTTCTAGCCGATAGGGCTTTTTATATACTTAGTAGGTAGGTTAATTCCTCTTTATACGTTATCTCTTTAAGGAATCCTTATCCCCTTTTAAAAGGTCTACTTAAAAACCCCCCCTTTTTACCCCTTATTACTAACTTTAATAAAGAAGTTTAATTTCGACTAGTTCCTTAATTTTTAACTAATAAACTAAAAGGTCTATTAAGGGACTAGTCGGGCCGGTCTAACTAATAGGACCGGGCCTAAAGTAGTAAGTAGAGCTAGGGCTAGGACTAAGGCAGCCGTTAAAGATAAGGTTAAGGCTCTTAAGGGAGGAGGAGCTAAAGAAGTAATAGTTATAGTAGTAGTAGTAAGGGCTATAGCTATAAGGGCTATAAGTTAAACTATCTAGGTCGAGTACTAGCTATAAAGAAATAAGACTACTTACTATTATACTTTAATAGCCTCTTTATTTAGTTCCTAGCTAGCTTCTTAAAAGATAGTTAAGTAACTATTATTAATAGGCTTTATTAGTAGAGATATATCTTATAGCTACTAGCTAGAAAGAGCTTTTATTAGGAAGTATTAGTTAGCTTCCTTAAGGATTTCTTCTTACTTAGCTAGCTATAAAGAAGCTAGTAGGGTCTTAGTAAAAAAGGCTCTTAGGTAGGCTGTATAAGTCTTCTTAATATAGTTAGTTATATAGCCTCTTAAGGGAGCTATTAATATCTTAAGCTTTAAAAGCTATTACTTAAGAGTCTCTTCCTCTTAAAGAGAGATTAGCTTTATAGTATTAATAGATTCTATTATTACTATACGTATAGTAGTTAGTAGCTTTATCTTATAGAGGTACTTTTTTTAGTAACTCTTATAGTCGCCTAAGATAGTAAAAAAAGCTCTTTATTATATAGAGGTTAGTTTAAAAAAGAGGGTAGCTCCCTTTATAAAGTCTATTACCTTAGGATAAAAAGGGGGCTTAAGAGGGTCCTACTTATTAAAGAAGACTAAATTATAAATAGTTCTATCTATATAAACCTATAGCTCTTTTACTTACTTATCTTAATCTTAGGGCTTTATAAGAATCGTCTTATAGACTATAAGGGTAGTAAAGGAGTCGTTTTTCGATATTATTATAAGGAAGGGTAGAAAAGTTAAGTAAAAATTAGGTTTTTTAATAAAAAGGGTAAAAGGAAGCTATAAAGGATATAAGAAAGGTACTTTTTATAGTAGCTAAAAGGTATAAGAATACTATTCTTCCTAGGCTTATAACTCTTATATAGAGAGATATAAAAAGTATATATAAAATATATAAAGATAAAATTAAAAGTAAGGGGTTAGATAAGTAAGGTAAAGAGATTTAATTCTTATAAGAGTAGTAATAAATATAAAGGAGTAATTATTATATTGCCTTTTTTTCCTTCTTTCCTTTATTTAACGCCCCCTTTTATACCTATTTAATATCTTAATTAATAAAAAAGATCCTACTTATAAAAGCTATTAATATCCTTTTAACTACTAAGCTTTTTACTAGTTTTTCCCTACCTTTTTAGCCGTTACTAGTATATCTATCTTATTTCTTACTACTTATACTTCCCCTTATATACCTTTTTTAGCTCCTTTATTCTTCTTTTATACTAAGTATTTTTAGCTTCCTTAGTCTCTTATACTAAGGGATATCTCTAAGAACTATAAAATTAAGCTATACTTCGCGATATAATTTAACCTTAACTATAATTAGATAGATATATTATTATTATTAAGATTACGCTAGGGACCTAGCTAAAGGTATCTAGAACTTTAATATTAAATAAGAGGGAAAAACTAAAGTGCCTAAGGGAAAACCCTCCCCTTTTTTAGTATAGGTCTACCTTAAACGAGGTCGTAGTAGTAGTATATAGGAAATTTACGCCGGCTACCGCGGGCTCCTCCTATAAAGTTATATCTTAGCGTAGGCCCTCTTAGGCTATAGCCGCTACTATCCTAAGCGGCCGCGGCCTAGGCTTGCTAGCCCGGGCCTAGGGTTATAGGTAGTAGTCTCTCTCTAAGGGCCCGACTTATAGGCGCCTCTATTTACCCTAGCTCCCGCGTTATAGCCGCGTAGCCGCGGTCGCGTCGGCTTATCGGTCCGTTAGTTAGTAGGGCAGGTAATATCCGGTTACTAGGCTAGGCGCTAGTATAGGTTGCTCCTAGGTAGGGCCGGCTAATCGAAATTCGGTTAGCCGGCTCCGCTAATTATAAATCGGTTCCTATTTAGCTACGCGACTTCTTAATTAAGGGGGCGGCGGCCTATATTTATCTTCTATCTTATAGTTATTAATTACGCGCGCCTAGCTTACGCTTATATATACCTACCCTCCCCCCTTAGTTTTATATATACCTCCTCCTATCCTTCTATTATCTATCTCTTTTATAGGCCTAACTACTACCTCGCTTACCTTATTTCTATAACTCTAGGTCTCTTTAGTACTATATTTAATTCGCTTATCGTCGCGTTATAATATCTAACTAAGAAGCTAACTTAGATGGTAGCGGCTTGCCTCCTTTAAAACCCCTTTCTTATAAGAAAGTCGCTATAGTAGTAAGATCGGAGCGCTCTATCCTATATTTTATATATATTAAGCGTCTTATTAATAAGCTTACCTATAAGTCCTTCGCTAGCTATTAAAACTAGTCTTATATATATTAATCCTAGCTTTATCCTAGGTTAGTCCTACCTTTAGTATTTTTACTAAATTTAATAGCTATAAAGGCTAAAGTATATATCGCTTACGCTAACTTTAACTAGTCTTATTACTAAGTAAGTATCCCCTTCCCGCTATAGTACTATCTAAGTTCGGTGCTAATCTATATTCTAGATTACCTTTAAAGGTAAGAAGGCCGCTAGTACCCTTTACTAAGTATAGTCTAAGGTTAATAGCCCTTTCCTTATTAAGGGTTTAGTATAAGAGCGCTTTTATCGCGCTACTTTAGAAACTTATATTCGCGCTAGTTAAAAGGCCCTTACTACTAAAGGTAAGGGCGCGTTAAGCGAGTCCGCCCTTAGTCTAGCTATAGTCGCTAAGAATATAGAGACGCTTATATTAGCTTTTACCTATTTTATAAATAATACCCGCTATGTATATAAGTCCTTAGAGAAGTACTTAAGTAAGTTTAGCGACGCTATTAAGACCCTAGCTTAGGTTAGGCCTAAGTCGCTCTTAGTTACTTAAAAGACTCTTATAATAGTTAACGATCTTACTAACTATTTCTATCTTATTACTAGCGACGGCCTTAACGCTAAGGATAGCGGTTTTAATCTTATTAGTCTTACTAAGCCTATTCTAGCCCTAGTCCCTTTTAATAAAGGGAAGGGTAAAGGTAAGGGTAAGGCGGTAGCTATATTTAAGGCCCTATCTAAGGCTAAGGCTAAGGTATCTATACCCGCGGCCGTCGCGGAGCTAGCTTAGGAGCTAACTATATCTCCCTCCGACGCCGAGCTATAGCCTAGTAGTTCTCTTAGCGCCGAGCCCGCCTTAAAGCGTCCTTATCTTACGTCGCCTACCGATCTTACTAACGCTCTTAACTTTATTTAGTAGCGTCTTTATAGCCGTCGCGGTTTAGTCCTAGCCGAAATTATTATTAATCTTAACCTTAACTAGATCTAAGGTTATAGTATAGGCTATAGCGAACGCCTTTATACCGCCGCTAGTATAGGTCTTACCTTAGTATAGACCTTAGTCGTTACTTTATCTTATTAGCTAGCTATTTAAGCTAGCTTTAGTTTAGGTTTAGGGTTAGGTTTATCTAGTCGTTATTAGGGTTCTTATAGCGGTAGTAGTCCCTATACTCCTTATAAGCCTTAGGTTACTCCCTCTTATACTCTATATACTACTTTAAGGGGGTCTTATTATTCCCGCTACGATAATAAGGTAGACGTTATTATTAATAAGCTAGGCTAGGGTTATAGTTTAAGAGGGGGCTAGTTATTAGCTTTATCTTAGTTTAGTTCTAAGTTAAGTCTTATTTAGTTATAGTCTTTTAGTAGTAGGTCTTATTCTATAGCTATTAAGGTTAGTTTAGTTAGGTTATATTAGTTTTATTCGGTCTATAGTTTAATTAGCGAGGTTTACGCTTAGTTTAGGTTTAGTTTAGTTAAAGCTATAGTCTTATAATTATAAGTCCTCTCCTTTCCTAGGTCGCCTTAATAGGGGAAGTAGTTAGCTAAGGTAGTCTTAGTTAAGGCTACTTTAT
This sequence comes from Hirsutella rhossiliensis, assembly GCF_020360975.1. Classification (NCBI taxonomy): domain Eukaryota; kingdom Fungi; phylum Ascomycota; class Sordariomycetes; order Hypocreales; family Ophiocordycipitaceae; genus Hirsutella; species Hirsutella rhossiliensis. The sequence continues at coordinate 6,436,741 of NW_025408669.1, forward strand.
CCTTAGCGCGACCCCGGCTCTATTATCTAGTATATTTATATATAGCCTCTAAGCTAAGTTAAACTAACGGAGCCTACTTAAGCGGAGGAACTATTATACTAACGGCGCCGCTATCCTTTTCCTTTAAAGGCCCGCTCTTATATTACCTATATCCTAAGCCTATATTAAGAGGGACTTCCTTACCTTTACTATTAATAGATAGTCGATTATTATATAGTAAATAATATCCTATCTTTATCTATAAGTATATATTAGCGAAACTACGCTAAGGACCTATTAGTTAAAGAAGAAGTCGTTAAGCTTAATCTTTCCTATATATATCTAAGTAATTACTATACTAATATACTTAAGGAGGCCCTTATAACGGTCTAGCGTTATTACCTTATTAAACTAAGGCGGGAAGTTAGCGGGGTAGAGGGTAGTTTAGTATTATTAGATCGCGTCTTCCTTAGCGTTTTATTAAGCGGCCTATTCCTTATTTAGCCTTTTAAGCGACTTAGCTTTATCTAAGAGGTCGTTTAATCTTATCTAGCTCTAGACCCCCCTTATCTCCTCTATAAAGGGAGTTCTACCTAGAGGTAGTGCCGCTAAGGGTCTGCCTTCTCTTTAGCATCGCCTCCTTTTAAGTATACCTACGACCGCGTTAAACGCGCGTTAGATTTAGCCTAAGAGCCTTAAGTCCTTTAGCCTCTAAAGGGTATCTATTATTCTTTAGTTTAAGTAGAGGTTAATTAAAGGTACCTATACCTCCGCTTTAACTTAGTAGACTAAGGTCGCGTAGTAGGCGCCTATTACTACCTAAAGGTAAGCTAACTAGTCTTAGGTAAGGTCCTACGCGATTCTACGTAGTTTCCCCCTTATAGGCGTTATCTTATAGAATATAACTATAGCGTAGGAGATTAAGGACCGGATTACCTTACTATAGACTTCCTTAGCGCATAGTAAGGTATAGCCTTATATAGACGCCGCGAGCTTAGTTAAGGCTATAGTCTAGCACTTTAACTTTACTTAGAGTTATTTTAAGTATACCTTTTAGCGTAGTTTCCGGTATACCTAAACCCTTAGTAGGTAAGCCTCTTAGACTAGAGTTACTATATTAGCCCTAAAGTAAACTAGCGTTATTATCGCTTATCTCCTTTATATAAAGTATAGTAATTCGCTCTTCGATAGTTTAAAAGTAACTATAAACTTAGTCGCTTATTCCGCGTATACCCTTTAAGCTTCCTTTAAGCGTACTACTATAATAGCCTTATTAGGTCTAATACTAACTATATTTATATCGTCGGTAAAGCTAATAATATAAATACTATATATTATACTAAGCTTTTTATATAAGGGGGTTATATAGTATAGAAATAAGATTAAAGATAAAGGGGAGCCTTAAGGGACTCCTATTAATACTTAAGTTAGCTTTAAGGTCTTTTTATTAAAGTAAAGGGTCGATCTTTTATCGCTTATAAAGCTCTATATTAAGCTTATAAGCTACCTAGGGTATCCTTTAAGCTCTAGTTCCCTTATAAGCTTATTATAGTTAACTATATTAAATATGCCTTTAATATCTAGCTATAGGAATAATATAATATCTTTTTAAGCTTATATTATATATATTAGTTCCGTTATTAGTAAGATCGCTACCTCTATAAAGCGTTCCCTTTTATTCCTTATTTATCCGTTTAATAGGATACTATTCGCCTCCGCTACTCCCGCGATCTTTTAGGCTAGTATCTACTTAAGTACTTTTCCTACTATAGGTAGGAGGGAAATTAGTCTCTAACCCCCTACTATATAATAGGCGTCTAGCCTCTTACCTAGCTTTTAAATAACTATTATATTTACGCTATAAAACTAACCTAAGAAATATAAGAGTTAGGTATAGGCGTTAAAGATTATAGCTAGTTACTAGACTAAGGCTAGGCTATACTTCTTAATAAACCTTAAGGGGACGCTATTTAGACCTACCGCTTTCTAGCTTACTATCTTACCTAGCGCCCCTATAACGTTAGCTAGCTAGATCTATTAGTTAACTATAAGGGTCGCCTTAGCTATAGGCTAAGGTAGCCCTTAGGTTATACCGGCCTTTAATAGAAAGAACTTAGCGGTTAGTAGCTAGGCCTTCCCTTTAAAGGTTTCCGTTAGTCGGTCCTTACCTTCTTTAACTAGCGGTAAGATATAAGTCGGTTCTAGTAGTAGCTTACTATAGAGTCTTACCTACTTCTTTATATTTTAAAGCTTAGTATTATTAGCGCTAAATTCCTTTAAGAACTCGCGCTAGTAGGCCCTCCTTACCTTATAAACGGTCTACTTCTAAGCTATAAACGCCTTATATAGGTCTTCTTAGTTCGCCTTATTCCTTTCCTACTTATACTTCCTCCTCGCCCTCTTAGCCTCCCTCGTTACCCTCCTTACCTTTAAGGTAAACTATATATTACCCTTAAGTAATACTCGCCCTTAGCGTAGAACTATAGTTATCGTAATCTATATTAAAGTAATAAAGATATAGTCTAGGTCCTTATCGATATCCTTAGGCGTCTAAAGTATTAGCTAGTATAGTCCTAGCTAAGATATAGTCTTAGCTTTAACTAGCTTTACTTCTACTTCTTTTTACCTTAGGGCTAGTTTAGGTACCTAGGCCTAGGTATCGACCTATAGTATAATAGTTTAAGGGATATAGTCTAACCTAGTTAGGTCTAAGTTAGGCCCGGTATACTATATTCTAGTCTTTAGCGTTGCCTAAGCTAGGTTAATAGTACTATCCCTTTAGCTATAAAAAAAACTTATATACTCCCCTCTTAAGGTAGCGAGTTTAAGTTATAGTTTTATTACCTTTTATATAAGTTATATCGCGCTATCTAAGGGTTTATTATATCTATCCTAGAGCGGGTAATAGATATTAAAGTCCCTTACTATTACTATAGGGTGCTTTAGTTCGATTACGCTTAGGTTATATAGCGCTCTTACCCTTATAGCCCTTAGTAGTAAGTAAATTACTTATAGTTTAGTACTATCCTTAAAAATTACCTTACTTTAGTTTAGTCTAGACTAAGGCGATTAAGTCCTTAGCCTAAGCCTTTTATATATATATAGCGCGTACCTCCCTTCCTTATAGACTAAGCTATAGGGCGCCGCTTTAAGGGAGGGGGGGGCGCCTCCTAGTATAGCTTTTACTTCCTATAGTACTATTAAGTTAAAGCCGGCCTAGTAGTAAAGCGCTAACTAAGCTAGCTTATATCTCTTTTATATATTCTAAAATAGTACTTTTAGTTATATATAAGTAAGGTCGGGGTAAAAGGGGTTATTTATATAAGGAGGGAGGCGCTTTATCTCTTAGCGCTTCTTTATTTACTATACCTACGAATATCGTTTATACTTAGTTCGGCCTCCCTAGCCTTACTAGCCGGCGGGTATCTTAAGCTCGACCTCTTATCCTAGCGCGGTTTACCTAGTCCCTGCTTCTATACCGCGGTCGATTTAAGAACGCCCTAGGTTTTAACGGTAGGGAGCACCTATTACTTAGTATATATCTAGGTATTTATAAACTATTAAGGTCGACGTAGGTAGTTTTCCCTTACTTTTTCCTAGGCTTTATTCGCTATAAGGTAGGTCTAGGTCTACGATAGGTAGTCCCCTTAATATAAGATATAGTTATAAGGGATTTCGCCCTTCTTAGCCTTATATTTATCCTCGCCTCTATTATATACTATACTCTTATATTAGCTATAGAGTTATATCGATATATATCGCCTAGTAATATAGCTATATTTATAGTAATTATAGTACCTTTATAGTTAGACCGACTTATTATAAGGTTTATATTAAAAGATCTATACTTTAAGGACTAAGCCTAAGTTATAAAGCCTATTAGCTTCCTTTAAGCTACTAACTTTAATAAGTATAGTCGTCGCTATTAATATCTTAGATTAAGGGTATAGCGCCTAGGCTTAGAGGACCTTAACTTTATTTGCCTCTATAATCTTATAGAGTAATTGCTCCCTATTTACTATTACTACCCTTAAAGGGACGTTCTTAGCGACTACTATATACGCGCGGTAGGAGATTATAGCCTCCGGTTTAAATATAGCCTTAACCTAGCCTTAGTCCTTTTAATAGGCTCTCGCCGCGGTATTAAATATAACCGCGATATCTCTACTTTAAAGGCGCCTTACCGCTATAGCGCTTATAGCTTTTAAGGCTATATTTACTACCTTTACTATATCCTTCGGTTCGCGGCTTAGGATTTTAAGTAGTGCCTTAGTAGAGACTATAATAATCTCGCGTTTATAGCGTAGTAGGACCTATTTTACTATAGCTTTATATTAGGTCGGTCCCTTAGTCTTAGCTACGACCGCGGCCTAGGTTCGCTTAGGGCCCCCTAGGCCTAAAGCGATACTTAAGCGGAGTTCTTCCTTAACTACCTCTTTAATTATATCTTAGATTATCGTATTAAAGCTCTCGTCCGCGTAGAGCACCGCCGATAACGCGCTACCGGCGCGGCTCTTCGCCCTAAAGAGCTATTCGACTATTACCTATACCCTACTAAACTATACGCTTAGGATAAAGCCCGCGAGTTCGTCGTATACTACTTTTTTTATAGGGTCGCTCGGCGCCTAAGCCGGTATTATATCGCTACTTTAGGTTTATTAACTCGCCCTATTAAGGTATATAAATTTAGGTAGCGTCTCTTTACGCTACGCGCTTTAATCGAGCCCGGTATATCGAGGGCCGCTACTATATCTACCTACCCCTTAGCCTCGGCGTAGTATTATTACTAAGGGTAATTAATACTACTAAATTAATTCCTAGTATTAGTTAGTATTTTAGTCGCGATATATACCTACTATAGGCGTATATTAGTTTCGCGAGAAGTTTTTTTTTCCTTACTTATAGCTAATATTTTTATAAAGGAATTAAGCCCTAGATTACTCTATAAATTTAAAGACAGTCTATCCTTAGTATAAGTTCCTAAGCAATTAAAAAGGGTTTTTAGATATTTCTTATACTTTTTATATCTTTCCCCTACTAGGCTTTTCCTTTTTAGGTTTCCTAGAGAAATATTTACTAGGTTTTTATCTATTAAGATTTTCCTAGTAATAATAGGTTTTACCTTATATAAGGTTATCCTATAAATAATTATTATAACTATAGATTTTTCTTACTATAGGTTTTTCTATTAGTATATACCTAAGGATTTCTTTTCCTAAGAAAGAATAGGTTTTTATATATCCTATTAAGGCATAAAAATAGTTTTCCTAAAATTAGGTTTTTACCCTATATATATACTACTATAAATAAATTAGTAAAGAGTATATAAATCTACTTTTTAAGGGAGGCTATAAGGAACGGTGTTCCTACTATAAATAAAGCAGCTATAATATACTCTCCCGATTATATAAGCTAATAAGTAGTATATTAATTATAGATAAAATCCTATCTTATAAAGTAAGAATCGCTTATTATTTTATATATTATTATATATTAAACGGGTTGCCGGTTATCGTATAATCGGGAATCGAAGGAGTAGAGCTAGCTTAGAATACTAGCTAAGACCTCTTAAGAACACCGGTATAACTAACCTCCTTTAAACATAAATATTAATAGAACTAAGATACTTCTAGATTTACTTAAGGTATTACGGAATTCCTTAGTCTTAGGGCTATATAGAAGCCTAAATCTAGTCCTAAAAGGTTTTTCCGTTTAGCTATAATTATCTATATAAGATAGTATGTCCGCTAGTAGATAAAGAGATAATTATTAACTTTAATACCTCTTCTATATACTAATATATTACTAATAAATTCTATTAAAAATCCTACCTTATACTCCTTCTTCCCCTCTATTATATAGTCTTACGTAATTCCTTAATTTCCTAAAATTCCGCTTTTGCTTATATACCTTAAGAATACTTATAGAGACTATCCTTAGATTATAGTCCTAGCTATAATCCCCTTTATAGCTTACTATAGCTTACTTATAAGCTATATTCCTAAGTAGTAATCTATTTATATAAGGCTTACTTAGCTTATATACGCTCTAGGTAAGCTAAGCTTAAGTAACTTCTTATCCTAACTATTATTCCGAGCCGCCTTATTACGTAAACATAGCCGGCTCTCTTACGGCCCGCTAACTATAGTTATAACACGGCGCCCTTTACTCGCATTAAGGCGATCTTTTCTACTAGTACTTATATCTCTTATATAAGCGCCTTATTAACTACGGTATAGTACTAGTAGCCCTTATTTATAAGGGTAGCGATAAGTAAAGAGTTATTAATTATAACTTATATTAAAGTAGGCTCCTCTTTTATATAAGCGGATAATTCCTCCTTTTCTTTTATTAGTACTAGTAATTAAGGCTTCGGAGCCTATCTTTACTCTAGAGCTACTCTTTTTCTTTTAGGCCTAAGGGGGCGGAGTCCTCCTTATTATCTAAGGTAAGGAGCGGTTCTATCTTCGCTACTTAAACCGCTATAGGCCGCTTAGCTAAAAAGAAAGGGCATTTTAGTATAAAGTATATAAACGCGCTATAATATAGGTAGCGGCCGTTAGCTTTCTTCTTTTTTAATTTCCTCGCTTATTACTTACTTTGCCCGCTACTTAGAGTATAGGGCGGTATAGGGGGTAGTCGACGGCGCCTTCTTACTATATTTAGCCTAGTCTATATAAGTAGCCGATATTAAGGTATCCCTATCTATATTAACGGCCGGTTATTTATCTTATAAAAGGGTAGTAATCCTATCGCCGCTATATAGCGTACGCTTATAAAGCTTTTAAAAACGCGGTATTTACTTATAGCCTTATACTACCTTTATTAACTAGCTTATATACTCGCTATAGTTAATAGGTATAATTATAGGGATAAGTAGCTCTTATAAGGCTAGTATAATTAAATTCTATAGCTATATAAGCTTCGCGCTATCTTCTTATATTATAGTCCCTATTACTTATAAGAGCGTCTCTTTAAAATTAAAGAGGAATTTACTAAAGGTTTATTTATCTCTTTACTTAAAGGTCTATAGCCTATCTTACGCCTTCTCCTACTCTTATACGTTGCCGAACGTATATATAAGGTATTAAAAGAAGTCTTATAGGTCGCGTTTACCTCTAGGGCCGCCCTTATCCTAGAATCTAGAGATCCGCTATATTTAGGGCTCTAGTAGCGTATAGAGGAGCGAATACTATACTATATCGCGATAGCTATTTAAGCCTTATTTCTTATTAGTTATAAACTTTGTCTAGAGCCGGCTAAGAAAGAAGTAAAAGGACTCTAGCCTACCGTCTTAAGTCGGCTAAGGGAGCGGCTTCTACGTTAGTAGTATCGCCGCTATAACCGGCGGTATAGAGGTCGTAGGGGTTAAAGCTAGTCCTATAGATAGCTCCCTTAGTATAGCGAGAACCTTATCCTTCTTACTAGCCGTTATGCTTTTAATCGCTTCTAAGATAGCTATGATACTTCCTATCCGTTTAAGGAGGGGTAGAGTGCTTCCTCGAGGCGGTAGCACCCTCTTTAAAGAGATATCTATTAGATCTATTAGTTAATAGCTTATACTATTATAGAGTAAGCAAAGGCGTATACGTAGGTGCCGTCTATAGGATAATATTAATAAGCTATATAGAGCTCTCCTATACGCGGCTAGCCTATATATATATATACGGGATCCGGCCCTCCGTATATAACTATACGGCTTAGGCTATAGCCTAAGCCTATAACCTATAATAGTTAAAGACTCTTATACTTAGAGCTGGTTTTTAATATATTTAGAAAGATAAGGTATTACTAATTTAAATAATATTTATTTTATAATTATTAAATAAGAGATATACGAGAAAACGCGGTTATAATATAGTAGGTAGTTAACGCGATGGTGATATAGGGAGGTGCCGGAAGTAGGGGGTGCCGGAAGTAGGGGATGCCGGAAGCTAGGTGTGCTGACTTATGCCGCCTACTCATCCAGCAACATTGGATGAAGAACAGCCCCAGCCGAGACGGAAGGTCGAGACAGCGGGGTCTTTGTCTCCGGTACGCAGCCATGGCCGAGTGGTACCTTGCCCGCCGAGCACATGTCTGGGCTAGCAGGTCCCCACCGGAGCTAGCAGTGGTGCAGTAAGCAGCCCGCCCATGGTCAAGATGCTGGCACTGGATACCCACAGTAATCGATGCAACGGAAGCTGGCCCGGGCGACACCCGGACAGGCACCATGTAATTTACTGTAGGTACTACTGTCACTAGCAGAGAGCCGAGGCGCAATTTTACGACAGCTCCCGCCACTGTACGGATACAGTACTGAACAGGCATGCCAGTCCGCCCTGTCTCGATTTTCCTTGCCACGCCTTCACGTAAGCGGTAACCTCTCACTCATGCGGACCTGTGCCCGCGGCGAAAAAGCAAACACAGAGCACGTCAGAAAAGCCGACACCCTTCCCCCCGGCAAAGCAAAGCTGGCCTTTTGTTACAGTACTTGCATGCTATTAGCAAACCACACCAGTTGCAAGACACCTGCCCACCCCCGCCCCCCAGCCTGGCGAGGAGCTAGCCCGGATAGAGGCATACTTTTGCCGGCATACAGGGCTCGTCGTCGATGGCTACTGCGGCGATAATCCCGAACACCGACCGCGGCGGATGCAGCCTAAGACAACAGACCGTCACTAAGTTATGCCCGTGGTGAAGCAAGCCTGAGGCGCGCTCACCTCAGCTACCTAGAGCCTTGTGGAGAGTAACAAAGTAGCCGCGGGTACCTACCAGACTGCGAGGATCCGGCTGCCCATGGGCCCTTGTACCGCACTCTCCCGGCCAGGTACCCTCGACCTCCCCTCGGGCTGCTGCCACAGCACAGCTCTTCCCCTTCAGCCCCCCATACCCCCCTCCCCCTCCTTCTCCTCCTCCAGCTTCCCTCCATGCCCTTCCCCACTCCCGCAGACTCGGCACCGTCGGGCGACAGCCGGCCACCACACAGCCAGTGAGATTCCACGGCAGCCTCGCCCTCTCTCTTCTCTCGCTCTTTTTTGTCGCGCTTTTTGTCGCCCGCTGCCGACCACACACAACCCCCCCCCTCTCCTCTGCCTGTCCTTTGTCCCTTTCGTCCTCTTCTTCTCCATTCTTGCCGTCCACTCTTCTGCCGCGCCGATCCCCGTTCGGAACCTCGCTTCGGCATCCAAGATTCGCCCGACTCGTCGCGTCCCCGCCCGCCCCAGGGCTCGCCTGCTCTCTTCCCCATGCCTCTCCTCGCCTCTGCCCTCGCCGCTGCCCTCGCCTCTGCCCTGCCCATACATGGAGTCGCCGGCTGTCCACGACGCTGACGGGCCCGCGGCTCTTGCGGCCAATTCTCCCGATGCCGCCGCTCCGTCCCCCCCTCCCACAAAACGGCGCCGCACTGCCCCCGTCCTGGCCGACTGTTGCCGTACCTGCCGATTGCGCAAGGTGAGTCGCGTCTCTACGCCACTGAGCTTCCTCCTCCACTGCGCCATCCTCTTCGCCCCCCTCTTTTTTCTCCTCCGAGAGGTACCTTGCTATGAGCTGCTAACCCCGTATTCGACGCTCAAACCCAGGTCAAATGCTCGGGCAACCCCGGCAATGGTCCGTGTTCCAATTGTGCCAGGCTCGAGCTCGGTTGCAACTTTGCCAGCGTCAACCATGTTGAAGAAACCACAGGTGAGACCCCCCCGCTCCCGTGGCCGCCAGGTTGCGCAAGCTGACCCTTGTGCCCCAAAAAGTATCGCGCACGACGCCCTCGCACAGCCACACCGAGGCCGGCACCCTGAGGAAGAGGGCCCAGAGAGCATGCAGCCAGTGCCATTCTCACAAGACCAAGTGCTCCGGCGACTTGCCCCGATGCAAGAGATGCGAGGCCGCCAATCTCCCCTGCGAGTACACGCCCGCCAAGCGCAGGTTCACCAATGTCCGTTTCCAGGGCTCCAACAAGTCCGTCGACACTCAGCCTCCCGCCCCGGGGTCTGCTGCCCAGTCAGACGGCATCATCAGCCCGACCCTCAGCAGCAGCAGCGGCGGCGGCGGCCCCGGCTCCGTCACCCTCTTTACCGAGGCATCCAATCTCAATGCCGAGTACGTCTGTTCTCCTCCAAGACAGCCGCCATCAGCTTGACTGACTTGGCCAGGGACATTCTGGCTCGCAAGCATCTCATCTTGCGGCACATGGATGCCTATATGGACAACGTGTATTGGCTGCCATCTCAAGGCTTCGTTCATCCCGACTCCACCTACCGGGAAATTCATGTCGGACACCCTCGTCTTCTTTTGCTCTGCTCAGTGATTGACTCGTGACGCAGGAAGGGACTCTCGATCCCGTTCACGCTGCCGGCATCTGCGCCGTCGCCAGCTCGTTCGTCAATCCAACCGAGACGGGGCGCGAGTTTGCTCAAAGATGCAGTACTCAGATCGAGCTATACCTCTTCCAGAACGTCTACAAGTTCTCCGACGACCTTCTCATCCTCTTTGCCTTGAACATCACCTTCAACGTCCTCCAAGGCTCCTTTGCCAAAGTCTGGCAATGCTTTGGTATCGCCTCGAGGCTGATGCTAGGCCTTCGCATCAACTGGCACGTCCTCCCCCGCGGCCGCTCTTTCATCCAACAAGAATCCCTCCGCCGCATTGGCTGGCACTTCTTCCACATGGACCGTATGCTGGCCGGGGGCTACGACGAGTACATTTGCTGTCGAGCGGAAAACATGAGGATACCCCTGCCCTGCGACGAGGCCGCCTATCGCGAGAACCGGCCCGTGGTGGCGGAAAGACTGTACGATAAGCCGGGCAAGCCGCCCAGCTCCATCAACTTGCACGCCTTTCAAATACGCCTTATCGATATCAGGCATCGTATTCAAGTGTGAGTCCGGCCCACTAGCCTTTGCTCAGCAAGTCCTCGCGCAGACTGACAGGGAAAGCAGCATCACAAAGCGACTGTGCTCGGCTTCGGGCACAAACCTGCAACACGTGGATGCGTCCAAAATCATGGCCGATATCAACGGGCTGCAGAACGAGCTCACTCGGTTCCACTCGTCCCTCCCGTCCGAAGTTCGCCTTTGCGACCAGAGCATCTCGCGCTTCATGGCATCGCCCGAACGCCCCGGTTACGTCTTCCTCCACTGTCACCTCGCCGGCTGCCACATCGACTTGTACCGGTTTTTCCTGCCGGGCCAGAAAGAGAAGATCCCCCTCGAAATCCTCCGGAAACTGCCTCGCGAGTTTCTGGCCCGGTCGCAGAAGCAAGCAGTGGCCCACTCCATGTCGTTTGCGCGCTTTTGCGACGCCATCCAGAACGAGGTGGCCCAGATGAGGGACACGGGCAAGCAGGAGCTGGCGGCGGATTACTCGACCATTCAGGTGGGCACGGCCTGCGTTCGGGTTCTGTTGGTCGCCATCCAGCACCAGCTCTTCCGTGACATCAGCCAGGAGACGACGGCGCCGCTGTGGCGGCTGGGCAAAATTGACGAGGCCCATTTGCGTTTCCTCATCAAGTCGGTACAGCGCGTCACCGAGCCCTGGTGCGGTTTGCTGAACATGGCGCAACAAGCGGTAAGCTCTTGACATGTTTCTGCCGTCTTACTGAAGCTGGGCTTTAGCTAACTCATACGTTTTAGTACGATCATAATAAAACCTTGGTGGAGGAGTTTGACAAGAGTAAGAGGGTCGCAGACCAGAGATGCGCGGATAGAGCGTTCCGACCGAGGACGGATGGCGACAACCGCCTCCCCGGAACCGACTCGCTGTTGGAGAGTATTGCAACGGGCACTATGGAGGACCCAATGAGGAACCTCACCATCGACAGCTCGGGCGCGGATCGATGGTTTCACACGCCGCAGATGCCGACCGGCCCGGCGCTCCAGTATCCGACCTCGCCAGCCAGCAGCTTTGGTATCGAGCCGGGGACCCCTGGAATCCCCCTCCTGCTTGCGCAAGCCAGAACGGCCTCCATGGACCCCTCGGAAATGGCAGCTATGTACGACTCGGACAATACGATAATGGGCCTGACCGACTTGACTGGCGCGCTGCCAGATGGCAACCCGCTGATGACGCCCAACGACGTGCCGTTGATGCAGATAAACGGCAGCATAGATCCCGCCATGTATCAGCAGGCACCGCCGGGACCGAGCCCGGGCTTCGCGCTGGCTCAGCAAGGCATATTCATGGACGGGTACACAGGCCAATTCGCCAACGGGCATCGCGAGCCAAACAGCTTCGGCCAGCAAACGGGCTATGGGTGAAGCAAGAGGCTGGATGCTTACTCCTGTGCATATCAACGAGGCCAGTCGGGGTCCTCTTGCACCGTTGGGCCCCCCGCCCGTTTGCCAAGTCCAAGGAGGCGGGTGACAACCTTGCGGAGAGAGCAGGGCCGGCATCTCTTGAAGCCAGCCAGCTGCCGCCGGCGAGATTCGCGTTGGCTCCATATGGGATGGGTTGCGGGAGCCGGTGCACCGCGGTGGAGACCAGTCGCCATCCAGTGCCCAGGCGAGAGACGTCGAATACTGGAGGGTGGCCCGATATGGGTCGGCGGCCTGATTTTGCACCCGTGCCGATAAGCCCGGGACGCCGTCCGAGACAGCATTACGACGGCGTTTGGCACTGAACATCCACGAGGACCGACGACGATGACATTTCGGGGGGTATTCCCTTCGAGGGAAAATACACGGGCGTTGAGAGATAGAGCATGGCATCAACGAAGCCGGTTATGGGCGTGGGCGGGACTGCATGCGATTGCACGTACGCTTTTGCATTTCCACCGCATGGAGCACGGGAGAAGAGAAAGGCTTCCTTGATAAGCACGCACGCCTGGGCTGTATGTACTGTATAATGTGACTTGTGTAATGACGAGGGTTGTGCCTCGCGTATATATTTCGATGCCCTTGTTCTTGGGGCCGTGCCAGCGTGTGTGTGAATGTGCGTTCATGATTGTATACAAGCCGGACGGTGAGAAACAAGTCCCGGTCGCCCTGAACAACCACCGACTACAGAAAGAGAGCCATTGGGGCTGCAGCACGTTCCTTCACTAGCCAGCCTGGGCCAGCCAGCGTCTCCCCTCGCCCGCGCACGCCCCAAAACCCTCCTTCCACCGGCAGACGCGCGCAGGGCCAAGCAAGGCTCGAGTAGCTTCTCGCCTCGCCAAAGCATGGCAAGGGAAACGGGTGACGCGCGTGGTATGCGGCTGCTCTGCCACGAGACGACAGGGATGCAGCAGGCCAGTGGGCACAATTAATAGATGAATGAATGTACTGTACAACAAAAGAGGTTGGTCGCAGGCGGCGGACACTGGAATGTAGGCGCCAGCCCCCCTGGCAACGTCGTACGACCCCGACTGTGCTGTGGCGCCGAAAGAGGACACAACAAGCCACGGCGGAGACATGAGGGATAGACCGAGGGGTCGAGCAATGGTATCCTTGATATTATTATACAGTATGGAATATACAACTATTGCCACAAGGCTCCCCGGGGGGCCGCCTCCTCTGGTGGTATCGGGTCGAGAGAGCGACATCGAGGTTCCCCATTTTTTGCAACCGCGGGGCTGCTATGTACTTGAGCGAGCCTGACTGGTGCCTCTGATTCTTTCACCTCGGCGGGGACGAGTCATTTCGCTTGGGTGGCTCCGAAGCGAGAACGAGTTGCGTTACGTCATGTCGGTGCCACACATCAAGGGCTGAGAGAAAATCACATGGCCGTGGCAGCGCGGGTGGCGCGACAATGGCATATCGGGTACACATGTGATGTGTGTTGTCGAGTTGTTCGTCAAGGTCAAAGAGACATAGAGAAATAAAAAGGCTCGAGGAGCCCAAATCCCACTCGAGAAATGCGAGGACTTTCCAGTTGAGAAGCGAGGTGAGAATCGTTAGCCGGTTAACCGTCCTGGACAGTGGCATATCTCTGAGGAGATCGGTGTTACACAAAGGTGCCGCTGTCGGTGGCGTATCGGCAGGCCTGCGTGGTAAGTCGAGGCTCGAGAAAATGGTAAGGAGTGTCTGAAGGCCAAAAGGCATCGGTTATTGGAATACTGTGCGGTCCTTTTCTTTCAAGCCCCCAATCTGGTCCATGTCGATGGACTGAAACTCGCCCTTGGCCTCCTTTTCGTACGCCGGCAACTGCTCTTCATCACGCATGGGCTCCAGTCCGACGGTGGCATTGTCTCCGACGCGGACGACGAGGACGCGGCCATTCTGAGCACGGCCATGGCCGTCGTGCTCGTCGGGGAAGGTTATGTGGATCTCGGGCACGTTGTCCGGCGAGTGGGGCGGCGAGTTGGGGTTCTGTAACATGGGCTGGCCGTCGCGGCCGATGATGAGGATGCTGGACCGGCCGTCGTGAGCAGTCTCGATGGTAAGGCCGCGGGGGTTAGTCTGCTTGACCTCGTTGTAAGTCGGCAGACCTTGGTTTTGCTGGCGCCTCAGGCGACGACGGCGAAAGAGAACGAGGAGGGAGACGAGGATCAGGGCGAGGAAGACGAGGCCGAGGACGGTGAGCATGAGGTTGATCATGTGTTCGGAGCCATCGTTGCTGTCGGCAGGCTTGTCGGCTTGACGGCGCCTCAGATCTGCAAAGGAAGGGGCGGCGAAACGGGAGAGGACTGTGGGCCTCCGGGGCTCGTCCGTAGGACCCAAGGCGGGCATCTCGGCGGTGCGAGAGAAGAGGAGGTGGTTATTGGTCAAGGGGCTCCAAGCCGCGACGCCGTTTGAAATCGGTTGGAGGGCACGCTCGGTTGCAGGACGATCACAGGGCGGCGCGAGTAATAAATGAAGGGAAGGTCTGCGAACGGTAGTCGAGGCGTTAGCATGAGGCGCAATAAGCTGGGTCTTGCAGTGGATAGCATTTCATTCTTGGAGTGGAATATGGCAAAGTCCATTCCGCGAGGGGGCGGGTGCAGTGGGCGAGTGGGTGTCAAAGTTGAGAGGGTCCAGCCTCGGTAGACGGAAATCCAATAGCGAGGACACCATGCCAATGTAGTGACGTGACAAGAAGAGCACAAGGTGAGGTGATTGACATACGCCAGAAATAGAGCCGGAGCAGAGGAGCTTGAGGTGGCGATGAGGATGGATTGCGTGGCAGGCTAGCCGGCAATAGCCAGGCAAGAAGGATTGGACGGTTCGGCGGCTGAAAGAATGAAGCCGAGGAGAAAGAACCAAAAAGGTGTTTGCGGGGAGAGAATGGAAAGGCCAAAATAGGGAGAGAAAAGAAGGAAGAAGGAAGGAGCGTGAAGAAGCCGTCACGGTTGGCCTCGAGGGTGCCGGGTTGGCGAGGATGCAGTGGAGGAGCAAGAGGAAAAACGAGGGTTGAGGAGACAGAGGGGGGAAAGCAAAAACAAAGCGCTCAGGGGCCCGTTGCTATTGTGCCTGTGCCAGAGGCTATGCCTGTGCCAGAGGCTAGCTAGCGCCCAGCCCAGCACGAGGAAGCGCCTACGGATAAAAGGGGATGCTGCCCCTGGGGATCCTCCTGCTACTGCCTACCTGCCTGGAGCGATGCAGCCGAGGTACTGTATGCGCCCACTTGCCGCGGGAAGGTACTTATTGCGGGTGTACCTGCGGGAAATGAGTCGGACCGGGGGGCAGCGTACCGTGATTGGCCGCCGGGCGGTGATCCCGATGGACGACGGCCAATCAGCGGCCGCCGCCCCGAGGCGCCGTACGGATAGCGGGCGACCTAACCTGTCAGGGCGGCCTTCTCAAGCGAGGCTACGAGGTATTATTTGAGGTAGGTACTGTGTCCGTAGGTACTTAGTAATCGTAGCCCCGCGATGTTCGTCGATCGCACGACCCCTTGTTGCAAAGTTAAACATCGGCTGAACTCCGTCGCAACGTTGACCGTCGGCGTGGGCATGCAATTGTGCGCATTGGATCCTTTGCCCCTTGCGTTGTGCGGACCGTTAGGTGCTAGGCAGAGCAGCTAGTACTCCGTATAGTAAGTACAGTATGTAGGTCCGTTAGCGCCAGGTGGGCTCGTGCGCATGGCATAATGTACAACATGCAGCTACTGTACGGCGTACCCCGTACCTGCGGCGAGGAAATTGTCGAAAGCTTTCCTTGCAGCAGGCCGGGCTCGTATCCTACCGTCTCGTGTATTGCGCGTGGCCGAATCGGTGTATGCGTCAATGCACGTGTGCCGCCATTTGTCCGCGAACAATAAAGATGTGTGCATCAAGTGATGAATCGCGCGGCGCAATGGGGTACTTTGTTCACGGTCAAAGGCACCTGAGACCCCGACCGAAGCCCCTTGGCGCGCGCTTCCACAATGTCTCTGCGCCACGGGCCACCGTTTCGGCATGCCAAACCCCTGCCAAGGCTCGCCAGCACTGCACCTGACGCCGGCTATCGCTCCGTTGGATAAATATGTACATGTACGCGTGTGTGAGGCAGAACAATGCGCCATCTCATGTTTCTGTACTTTGTCCCTATCGAGCGGGAACCAGCGTCATCCGCCTCTCCACCTCTTTCTCTCCTCTTCCCGCTCCTCCTCCTCCGCTCCTCGTCATCCTCATCTGACCCCGCGCGTCCGTCTTAGCCCGGCCGCGAACATGCGATGGACGGCATCGTTGCTCAGCGGCTCACGGCACGGGGCCACCAACCACTCCGTGGCAAATCTTTGCCGCGCCTCGCGCCCCCTATCGATTGCTGTCGGTCGACAAACTGACATTCGGCCAACGTCTCCTTTCTTCACCAACTAATCATCGCGTCCGGCCATTGCTCGGTGACCGCTGCATCCATGCCAGCAGCATCCGAGGGCTAAACAGCCATCACCGTGCGCACGTACATTTGGAATACCGCGGCACCCCCTTCTCCCCACCGGCTCAGGGCAACTCGTCTGCTTCTGTTGGCCGTGCAGCCTGTGGCATCTAACCCAGCTTTACCAACCACTGCCGGGTCTGGAATCTTTTGTCCACCGAGCCCAGGCCACCTGCGCGCCAATACTTCCCAGGCTCGTATTGCCTCAGAGCCTAGACGGTAACCCATGATCGCCTTCCCTTACCCAAGTCCACGGGGCCCTCCTCTTCTCGACACAATGCCGTCTCGATGCTGCGCGCTTCCGCTTCGTCCGCTTCTGTCTCACTTCTCGTCCTCAAGCGTTTCGACGCCTGTCCAGACGACATGACTACTCCGCCCATGCCCGTCATCAGCCGGCAACCTCCCACACACAGGTCGGCAGTCTGAACCGGAACCTATTCCGTTGACCCGCACTACGGCCTCAGCACGCCATCATCGCCCCGTCCCTTTGTCTGCTCCTCGTCGTCGTGATGCCCCAGGGCGTCCGTGGATTGGTTGGTCGGCGGCGGCGCTTCGGCCCGCCACCCAGCCATGGCCGCCCGCTCGCAGCCATGGCTAGTCACGAGCCACATGACGGCGACTTCAGAAGCCCTGCCACTTGACACAAGCAAGTACCACTGCATCCATCGATGCTTCAGAGGGTGGGACACGGGCTAGTCCTTTGTCCCTAGTCCCTGGGATCTCGTAGCCATGGACGTGACCTGCCATTTACGCTCAGCTCAACAGGCCGAGGGGCATTAGCCTGTTCCATTTGGGAGCATCAAGTCCCGTACAACGCCAGATGGACGGGAGATGGGTAATCTGTCTGCGAGCCTGGCACTGGAATCCAACCGCCGCAGGATCACCGTCGGTTCTAAAGGGCCTCCCTTGTCCCCAGCCAAGACGTACCGCTCTCGATGTCGAGATGGAACGTTAGCACTGCGACGAGCCGTACTCCAAAAAGGACATGAGGTTTATTTAGCACGCTCGTTCAACGCGGAGAGATCAGCCGCTCCACGCACTAGCCCGATGGATTGGCAAACGCGGAGAGGCTCGGCCGCACGACACGACAAATCAAGGGTGTAAACGGATACGCATATGCATGTGTCGGATGACGGTCATGTAAGCTGATGGCACGTCACAGAGTGGACCATCAAGGCGGTGTCGCCCACGATGAGTTGTTCCCCTTCCATGAAACATGAGGAGGCAAAGTCGAGACGGTTGAGCATTCCGGTGGGGATCGGAGGCCAGACTTCTTGACTAATTGGCTGGCCTTGCGTTCCACGACGCGGTGTGGCACAGGACGCTCGGTCGAGGCGTAGGACGCAGAGGCACGGGAGGTTGCCGTCGGCAGGACGTCATGCCGCCGGGTCCCTTGCCCGCGGGCCTGTCGGGTGTCGGGGACGCAAGCAGACAAAGCGTGTCGCCTGATGACACTTGGACCGGGCCGTGCTGCGATGCTAACAGACGGGAAGTAGCACAAGCAACGACAGGCGGCACTCACAAAGGCAGGGCTGCATTTGCCTCTGGCCGCCTTTCGGCGCAGCAATGCCCTTGGGTCACGGTGAGCTCTGCCGAGCCGGCGTGCCAGGGTTCACGACGAAGATCAAGCGGCCGATGAATCAGCGACCAGGAGCAGGGCGGGAACCAAGGTGAATGAATTATCGATCACGCAGCCGCCATGGGCGGGGGGTTTATTTGCGAGGGCGAAGGCGCGGCTAATAAATAGATGGAGCAGGACGCAGGCGGGCTAGCTGTCGAGGGCGCGATGGTGCAGTTTGTGTCTCCCTTTCGCCTGTTTCTGACTGCGTAACATGAGGGAAGGGGAACTACTGGTGGAGGTTTTCTGCCGCCGCAAGAGTGGACATTGGGCGTGCGAGACTTTTCCGGCGCGTGGGGTAGAAAAGGGTAGAGGCGGAAATCACGGGAGGCAGGGAGCGGAAGATGATAAATGGCAAACGGGCGAGCATGGGCGGGATGGAAGGAGGTGTTTGCATCTTGTGTGTGTCTGCCAAGATGCAGACTTGGCTGTTTCGTCGGGTGGCACTGAGGCGGAGGAAAGATCCGGGGTTGCGGGTACGCCGCCATGATGGAGCGTGCACAGGACGCGCCTTGCCGCAGAGCACGAAGCTAGATAGATGGACGGAGACTGAATTGAAGGGTTGGTTTTTTTGGTGAATTTTTTTTTTGGATGGTGGTGGAGGGAACGTGTTGCATCAGAGCGCCTTCGACAGAGCGCCTTCGACAGAGCGCCTTCGACAGAGCGCCATGGACACACAATGCCGCAGCTGTCATCTGCAGGCATGCATCGTCTCTGCCCACCGCCTGGGGGCCAGTGCCGAAGGGGGAGGTGTCATGTTACCTTGCCCACCCTGTGCTGCCATGGAGGGAACGTCGATTGGCATGTCCCGTCCCTTGGGATCGGGCGTGGCCCTGTGACTGGAGAGAGCCGGAGGGGAAACGAGGGCAGCTGGATCCACCGAGAGAGGTTGTTGGACTACCTAGGTGGGTACCTACCTTAGGTACCTGTGATGCAGTAGTACGTACCTCTTTTGCAGTACTTTTTGCTGGTGGTGATGCTTCAAGACACCTGACCTTGAAACCTGCAATATTAAGTATAGGGGAGACATTTTCGATATAGAGGGGCTTTCCCGTCAATAAACTTTTGGCGCCTTGCGCGTGCATGGCCTGGGCTCTTGTTCCGCATGACGGGACGGACGGGTACGCAGCCCGATGCATGCTGTGTGTTTTACCGTGTATTGCCTACTTAGGTAGTACCTTAGGTTCGTAGTAGGTAATTAGGTAGGTACCTAGGTAGCCCTGTATGTCGCAGCAGCCTGGTGCGTGCCGGCTCTGAAGACTGTGGTATGCGAGATGCGTATGCCGGTCTCAGCGATGCTTCTTCTACTGTACTAGTCGTGCATCCATTTACGCTCTATCCGTAATTACAACAAGATGCAGAGTACTCCGTAACTTATTGCTTTTGGACGACGACGACCGGTGGCACGTGGGTGCTTCGAAGCATCCGTCTCTCGCGCCACTAGGAGAAGTTGTTCCTCCAGCCATGGCTTGGTGACTGTGACGGGATGCCGCTCCGTTGGCTTGAGCTTTGCTCGCGTGCTGGCGGCGCCCGTCCTCCTCGATGGCTTTCCCTGGTACCCGGACAGGACGCCTCGAAGCTCGAGGGGGGGTGTCGACAAACGCCGGCCGCCTTCTCTCTCTCTCTCTCGCGCGCGCCGCTGCTCCCCCAAGGCCTCCCAAGGGGTGGCTGGCGGCGACAGCCTAATCCACAATCTTCAACACCATCGTCATTCTCTCCCGTCGCCGCCCATCCCTCGCGCCCTCCGACTCCCTCCTCGCCGCCGTCCATGGCCTCGTGGCACTCTTGCTGTGTTGGTTTGTGCAACGACGAGACCGCTTACACGAGCTCCCTTTCTGCCTCTCTCGAGCGCTCTCCTTTGCCGAGCCCCCCTCCTCTCCTCTTTTCTTCCCTCCTCCCTCTCGTTAAGCTTGCAGCGCGCATCGTCTCCTCCGCTTTTCTTGCCTTTCTTGCCTTCCCCCTTGGCCGCCCCATATCTCGTCCTCGAGTTGCTCCCTCCCTTGGTTCGGCAGCCTGTCTCGCCCGTCATTCCACACGCATATTACCCCTGGACCTCGAGGAGTCGACAGCGCTCTGCGCGCGCATTCCTCAAAGTCTAGTTGCTGGTTGCCCTGGCCCCGCCCATGTGCCGACCTACATCTATCTGACCTCGTCGCCCCCATCTGCATCTGCTGTCCCGCCCATCTCCCATCCTCTGTCCATTTTCTCCCACAAAACCCGTCCGGCAACCTGTCACATAATTCAGACTGTACATGCCGTCTTATACCTAATCGAGCCGGCTCCAGCATCTACTCGTTGATCCTCTTCCCAGCACATAATCTCCATCAAACCGGACAAGAGCCTCCGCCGCCGCAGGCCAGCAACGCTATTCCGCCTGTTTTCCAATCGGTGAGTCTGCCAAGACGCCCTCTCCTCCCATCCACCGCCGCACACCGACAATCCCTGCCGTGGCCGTCAGCCTTACAGGCCATCAGCCAAAGAAGGCGCCGCCCCGGTTTTTCCCTCGTCCGCAACCCAGTTGGCTTTTTTGCTGGTCCCGGCTGGCTGCCCGCCCGCGGCGCCACTCAGCCCGTGAATTTGCCTTTTTTTCTTCTCCGGCCTTTAAAGACTGACGACTTTCCTCCGCCAGCTCCTTGCGCTTCTTGGACTCGACCACGGATTCCTTTTCCCGCCCCGAGACAAGCAGAAGACATCTACGTCGTGCTGCGCCCGCCAATACGCCCTCGCGACTCGCGATACCGGAACGCTACCCTGGCTCCCGCGCGGCAGTCATCTGGCTTTGCACCAAACGCACGACAGACCGACCCCCGTCCGATCCTACCCTGTCCGACGGGATATTTTTTTGTTCTTGGCTCCTTCGCAGCGACATTTGCCTGCTGCCAGGCGGTTACTGCGAGCCCTCTATTCCACCCGCGAACCTTGCTCTCCGCAAGGTTTGAGGCATCCGCAGCCTCAAACTAGGCGCAGCCACTCGTCTGGAAAAAAGTGCTATTCGACGTCTGACTTTTGCCCCGTCCAATGGCGACCACTGTAGGTGCTCTTCCATTTCTTCTGGCCACCTTGTGCTCTTTTCCACCCACCGGGGCCCGAGTTCCCCCAAATGCCTACCCGAGCGTCTTAGCGCCGCCAGTGGCCTCGACCGCTAGAGGGGCTCGAGTGTGTCTCAAGGTTGCACCAAATTAGGTAGTGCAGCGGCAGGAGGCTTAGTTTGATCTGGGGTCGCTCTCGGAACCCCGACTCCCCCACACGCAGCACGCCCAGTCTTGGGCGAACCGCCTTGTTCCATTTCTTCTTAAATCCTTCTCTCGCTGACTCTTCTTCCTTTTTGCCTCGACGACAGACGCGATCAAGGGGCTTCCCGAACCTGACCATGCCCACCGGGTCCAACGACAAGTCCCAGCAGCCCATGGGCTCGGGCTTCCCGGGCTCCAACCTCTATCCCAACAAGAACATCTGGACCTCGTCCCTGTCCAGCGCCCGGGAGAGGTCCATCGGCTCCAAAGGTTCGTGCCAGCGACTGCTCCTTGGCCACGCCTTGCTCACGCGACCCGCAGAGTCTGACGACAGCCCCTCGGGCTCCAGTGCCCTCAACGCAAACTCCGAGGCCGACGTCTGGTCCTCGAACCCTTGGAACACGGAACACCCCGGCCGCTCCGTTAGTACCTCGCCCAGCCGAACTCGAGATGGCGCCCTGTCCAACGCCTCCGGCTACTTCGATCCCCAGTCCTCGGCCATCGGCATGAAGAAGGCCAACTATGGCGGCAAGCCCTTTGGCGACGAGTCCAGCGCCTATGGCTCCGCCTTTGCGTCCCAGAAGCGCGGCGCGCAGGATACCGCGGCGTACATGGAGTCCATGGCAGGCTACTCGCACCACCGCGACGGCAGCCTTCCGCCGTCCCGCCACTCGCAGAGCTCGCCAGCCTATCAGGACCTCTACCGCGCCGGCCACACCCCGAGCAACTCGATCCAGTCCCAGCGCCAGATGGCCAACCACGCCTCGTCGTACTCGACCCAGAGCGCCAACCAGCGCGCCTTCAACCTGAACAAGCAAATCGACGAGGACATCTCCCTCCAATTCGGTCGGCGCATGGCCCTTGACAGCCCCTCTAGTGCCACGTCCTACAATCCGCCATCGCAACCCTTTCAGTTCAACCCCGGGTCTCAGCCCTGGGTGGGGGAAGGCAACGGCATGAGGTACGGAGTCGGTATGGATTCGCCGGTTGACCCCTTGGCTGCGCAGTATGCCGTCTTGAAGCGATCGCCTGTCGAGAGGCTTTCTCCAGGATCCAGCTATCGTCTGGAGTCTGGCAACAGCCCTCAAGGCTACACTCCGACTAGCAACACGTGGCCGTCCCGATCGGCTTCTCGCGATCCCAGGCCATCAGACTACGAACGGCGGGCTCCCGCCCAAGGGTATGCTCCCAACTACACCCCATCCTTCTTCCCCAACCAGTTCCCGTACGCGAACCTTCCACCCCAGTACGCCGCCAGCTTTCTCGACCCTTACAACCAGAACTTCCGCCACCATCCCATGATGGCCGGTTATGGCCTGCACACCATGCAAGCCGGATACCCCATGGGCGCCAACTTGCCCCCAGCCAGGCCTTCTCGGGACCAGGATTCCGGCAAGGGCATGAGGAGCGCCCTCCTCGACGAGTTTCGCCTCAGCAACAAGTCAAGCAAGCGCTACGAGCTCAAGGACATTTACAGCTACATGGTCGAGTTCAGCGGGGACCAGCACGGGTCTCGCTTCATCCAGCAGAAGCTCGAGACTGCCAACAGCGACGAGAAGGAGCAAGTCTTTCGCGAAATCGAGCCCAACGCGATCCAGTTGATGAAGGACGTGTTTGGCAACTACGTTGTTCAAAAGTTCTTTGAGCACGGTAACCAGGTCCAGAAGAAGGTGCTGGCTGAGAAGATGAAGGGCAAGGTGGTCGACCTCTCGGTGCAGGTCTATGCCTGCCGCGTGGTCCAAAAGGCACTCGAGCACGTCCTGGTCGAGCAGCAGGCCGAGCTGACCAAGGAGCTGGAGCCCGAGATCCTAAGGGTGACCAGGGACCAAAACGGGAACCACGTGGTCCAGAAGATCATTGAGCTCGTGCCGCGCAGGTACATTGACTTCATCATGAACGCCCTCCGCGGCCAGGTGACGGGGCTCGCCTCTCACACATACGGCTGCCGTGTCATTCAGCGCATGCTGGAGCACGGGACGGACGCCGACAAGGTGGACATTATGACGGAGCTGCACGGCTCGGCGCAGATTTTGATTACGGATCAGTACGGCAACTACGTGGCGCAGCACGTCATCCAGAATGGAAATCAGCAAGACCGCCAACGGATGATTGAGTTGGTCATGTCGCAGCTTCTCACCCTGTCGAAGCACAAGTTTGCCTCCAACGTGGTTGAGAAGTGCATCGAGTACGGCACGGCAGAGCAGCGGACCGCCATCCGGACCCATCTCACCACGGTAGGAAGCGACGGAACCAACCCGCTCCAGCAGATGATGCGGGACCAGTACGGAAACTACGTCATTCGTAAGTAGCTTGTGAAGCGGCTGTTTCCTTGTCATGGCGCATGGTGCTAACTGGGGTCCAGAAAAACTGCTCGGTCAGCTCGACGGCGCCGAAAAGGAGGCATTGGTCGAAGACATCAAGCCCCAGTTCTTTGCGCTCAAGAAGAATGGAGCCAGCAGACAGCTCCAGGCGCTGGAGAAGTTTTTTGAGCCCCAAGCTGGCGCCGTGTCCATCAAGACGGAGACATTGTCGCACGCCGACGCCGGCTCGGCCGCGGGCACTCCTCTCTTGACGAATGACCCCAACAGCCCCGAGAGCAGCAGCCCTCCCAGCACTCACCTCAGCGCCGACAGCTTCCCCGTCAACGATGCGGACAAGCACTCGTCGCGCCAAGCGCCCAAGGTCCAGGGAGATGTGGCACGGAACTGAATCGACGACGAGGCCTGGCTTGCCTTGATCGTCTCGCACGCCCGTCTCTTCTCGCAACCTTATTGTGACAGCACTTGACCCGATCCGCCAAGAGCCCGATGCGGCAGCAGCATGCATCGACGCTGGCGGGAACCACCATAGATAATGTCCTACTGCAAAAATATTCTCAGCAAACATATACGGCATACCTATATACCATTCTAATACATGACACGAACGGGGAGGCAGATTGGACGAGTTCTGGCTCCCTCACTGCTGCGCGGTACATGAGCAGCCGAAACGGGGCATCCTTAGCGCGGGCATGTCGAGGCCCCTGGTTGATGATTTTTGCTGCATTCGAGACCTCGGCATCCATCTTATGGAGAAATGAAGCCAAAGAAAAAATGGGGGCTTTGGGAACCTTGGCTCTCGACGGTGTGATCTTTTTTCTAATTTAACAGTGGTTTCTTTCTCTCTTCTCTGCATGAGCCTTTGTGCTCTCTTCGGATTCTCTGCGCTCTTGGGTCATTGGGCGCTCTCGGTGGAAGGTGGACGCGATGGGGACAAGGGTTGTGTTGTATTCTACCGGCCAGGCAGGCGACGGGACAGTTTGGGGACGGGAGGGCCGATAGAGACGGTAGATAATCAAAACGCGTTAAATTCATTGTCATGCTTGCTCAACCGAATGCGCGTGTGCAGCTGAATCGGTGATGATGCTGTCATTATGTGTCTGGCAGTTCATGAGATGGCTCCGTGATGTCAGTACGTACAAAATAGCTTGTACAAAGTAGCTTCTAGCCCTGCTGATTACCTAACAAGAGGCACAATGAAGCCCCGGTTCTCGGCACTCGGCCCGACGACGACGACACGCCGCAGAACGGCAGGTGTCGAGAGGGCCCCACCTGCCGCCCAAGGCACGCCTCAAGCTTCCTCTTGTCGGGAAGACAAATGCTGGCTGGTATCCCACTCTCTTCGCCCCGAACAAACAACGACAAACGAACGGCTCGACTCCCAGCTCTTCGTGACACTTTCCCCACCACACGCCCATGAAGCTGCCGAGCCGGTAGCACTGACTCTTGTCCCCAGACGATGCCGACGGGGAGACCGGCGTTCCCCTATGCGCAGCTGGTGCGGGCCGCTCGGTCGCGAGCCGGCATTGCCGCGGGCGGCGCGGCCACGAAGAGGGCCAGGGGATCGTTTGCTCCGAGGCATGGCAAGGCGGTGGAGCCTGAAGTCTGGGAGCCGCAACGGCAGCAACAAAAGGGGGAGCAGCAGCAGCGGCACACGCGGCAGAGCAAGTCAATGCAACCATCGCTACCGTCGGCAGACGCGCAGCCCGTGCCGGCAAAGGGCACTGTAGCAAGCGCGGTGAGCGCGAGCGTCGAGCAGCCGGCCAAAAAAGGCGAGGCAGAGAAGCAGCATCATCAGCCCGAGCCTGAGCAACTGGTATCCCGACCCGAGCTGAAGCCATCCCCAGCGCCCGATTCGAAACCTAGCAGCAGCAGCGCTATCTCGCCCGAAGAAGCGACCGAGACGAACAAACCCCCCCTCAGCAGCAAAGACGGCGACGATGACTCCCGACAGACCACCAAGAGCGTATCAACAACAAAGGACAGCCGGCCCCTCGAGGCGGTACTCCTCATGGACCCCCCCGAGCGCGTCTCGCAGCAGCACCCGCACATGGCACCGCCGCCGTACGTGCACCACTTCGACAGCTACTCGCTCGTCAAGCAGCTCCAGGAGGGCGGGTACACGCAGGAGCAGGCGACGACAGCCATGAAGGGCATCCGAACCCTGCTGGCGCAGAACCTGGACGTGGCGCAGCAGAGCCTTGTGAGCAAGAGTGACGTGGAAAATGTAGGGCGCACCCGCGCAAGCATCCCCCAGTGACACCATCCCATCCCATGGTGCTGGCAGTCGGGGCGCGCGCTGACAAGGATTCGGGCTTTTCGCAGGAGACGTATCTCTTCACGGCCGCGTGCTCAGAGCTGAGCACCGAACTCAAGAATAACCGCAGGCTACAGGATGAGCAGATGAGACAGCAGAGGACGCTGCTGCAGCACGAGGTGGACATCTTGACGCAGTCACTCAACCAGGAGCTGTTGACGCTCAACGATAATGTCCGCGGCATGTTCAACGACCGCAAGATGGCGGTCCGCGAGGAGCACAAGGCCGTCGAGAGCGCGGTGAGCTTTCTCCGTCCTTTCCCACCCCCCTTGGCGGCAAGAGTTTTGCGTCGGGCAACAGTTGACTGACTGACTGGGTAACACGGCAGATTCAAAAAATCACGTACAAGATGAGCATCCTGCTCAGCAGCGACTCCAAGTCGGAGATTGAGGGGGTGCGGTGGATCCTGATCCGGCGGTCGGTGCTGGGCATCATCTTCATGGCCATGCTGACGCTAGGCATGCTGCGGTACGCCACGTACGTCGGGCAGCAGCGCAAGCTCGAGGCGGAGCGGAGGATGCGCGAGCAAGAAGAGCTGCGCAAGGACGGCGGCAAGACGGACCACAGCTCGGCGGCGGATGCGGCCGCCATCCTGGCCGCCACCTGAGGAGGAGCCCTGCAGATGGCGTCGCCCGGCAAGGGAGGAAAGAGCATGGGATGAGATACCCCCCATACTTACTATAGAGTTGAAAACGGGAAGAAGATTTGTGCTGCGGCTGGGGGAGCAGGAGGGGCAGTGATGATGTAGAAAAGACTACTGCGGTGGCTACATGGCCCGGAGCACATCCGCTGCGGCCGGGGGGACACGCTCGGCCGTGAAATAGAGCGTTCTTTTCTGTCCCATATGTGCTCGCCAGGGCCTTGTGTCGTCTGCATATTCAGGGCGCTATGTGGGTTGTTTGGCCTGCATGTCCGGACAAGGTGATGGAGATACTTGCCTAGCAAGATTCAATGCGAGACGCGCCATGGGACGGGCAAAGATCCACCAAAGCTGGTAGGCAAGCAAGTAGGGGTAGTGGGGCCCCTCATCCCCCCCGCCCCCACCCACGTCCGCGTCTCAGGCGGATAAGCTAGCCGCGTTTATCAACCACCACCGCGTCTCTCGGCTCCTTGCACGTCACCTACAACAAAAGCCTCACTCTCCAAGCGCCGCCGCCGTCTCTGCTGCCCGTCCCCCGCCGATCCGCGCGCAGCATCGTCCCTCGCGCTTCCTCATCTCCCGCCACAACGACAGGCCGAGGGAGAAAGTGAGCTTTCTTTTCGCGGGCAGTGGACCCCCCCCCAGCGCGACGGCGCATAGGAAAGCAATAAGCCTGCCGTTTCTTGGGGAGCGAGACGGAGAGGGGGGAGAGAGAGATGGCCGACTCCTCTGGGCGCGCGTCTTCGCCCTCTGTCGTTGCCGGGGACGGTGCGCCTGTCCAGCGCGGTGAGGCGCGATCTCGTGGTGACGCGGCTCACGAGGGCGTAGCGGGCGGCGCGTCCGAGTCGCAAGAGCAGCAGCAGCAAGACCCGGCCCTAGAACCGCCACAGCCTCGTCCAGAGCAACAACAACAGCAAGAGGAAGCGGAAGACGGCGCCGGCGCCGGCGCAAGCTCACCCCAACGACAACAAGCGCAGCAGCAGCCACCGGCCGCAGGACAACCACCGCCGCCGCCGCCGCCGGCCTCCCCCCCGCTGCCGGCGCGGCACACGGCCGCGGCGCCGGGCCCGCGGGCGGCGCGGCTGCGCGAGACGTACGCGCACGCGCTGCGGCGCACCCTGGCCAAGCTCGCGTCGTGGGAGCACTTTGCCGGCTGCTACCCGACGGTGGCGGCGCGTGCCGAGGGCGTGCTGCGCCAGGTGCAGGCCCAGATGGTGGACAAGCTGGGCGACAAGTGTGAGGTGAGTCTGGGGAGCGCGAGGGGGTGGGAGGGGATGTTTTATCTTCAGGGGCGGGGGAGGGGGTTGTTGCCGTTGCTGACTGCGGTGTGGGTGGCTGCGCGGGTTGCAGAAGGAATTCGATAATATCCTCGACGCGAGGGGCGTCGTGCCCAAGCTCAACGAGCTCGAAGCCCTCATCGCCGACGCAGCGGAGCGGCGCGACGCAACATCCTCCTCGTCCACCGACGCCGCCGAACCAACCCCGTACGTCACCCCCGCAGCCCCCTTCCCTACAAGAACCTAACAAAAGCCTCTACCCGGGGCCCCAACAAGCAGGCCACACCTCCTCGCGCCGTCACAGATCCTCGCCGCACACCTGGCCGCGCACCTGGCGCCGCACCAGTCGCTGCTCAACGCGAAGCTGCAGACGACGCAGGCCCAAAACGCCCTGCTGGCCGCCGCCGTCGCCCGCCAGCGCGCCGAGCTCGACGCCCTGCTGGCCCGCCTCGACGACGCCGTCGCCGACGTCCGCGGCGCAAACGACGCCCTCGGCGCCGTCGCCGCTGACCTCGCCGACGAGGCTAGGGCTGCTGCCGTCGATGCCGGGACGTGAAGGGTGGCTCCCACGGGGCCGGGGGTGTTATGTGTCTCTGGGGGTGGTCCTGCCATGAGATCGGGAGGAAGAATCGGCATTGCGCGCAGGGAACTCGGCATGCCATGTGGCGGCCATGTGGGCTTGAGCTGTATGCTTCACGATACAACAGTGAGCGACAGGGAACAAGACACGACAAAGAACCAGGATGCGCCAGTCCAACAGGCCCTTTCCGGGCACCAAATGATACCCCTTGAGAAACTACTACCACGAAATTGATTCTGGTTTCTCGTCCAAAACATGTCCCCTTTTCCGCTCGTGACCATGCGTCCATTCATCCCCACCACAGCGATCCTTGGCTGTCGCACACTTTGCTCCCTTGCAGAACACTGCGCAAAGGTAAAGACAAACACAGACCGATAAAGATGCCACGAACGTATCCACGTATCCAAGAGGATACAAATTGCAAGCCAAGACTCCGTCCATGAAGGCTGTCCCAGGCCCAGTGTACATGGGCAGGGGAAGTCTCTGCACAATGCGCTGCACCGTGTGCTCCCAGGCACATGCTTCTATCCCCTCTGCTGTGCCTCTTGCCCCTTGTGGTCCACTCCTCTTCCTTCCCCTTGCCGGCCAGCTTGGGGGCGCGAGAGTCTCGATCCTCGTCCGATCGTTTTCAGTCCCACGTGTCACGGGCTGTGCCCGGCTGGTGGACCCGGTTGTACCGGGTCCGGTGGGTCGTGCTCCGGTGGCAACACCGGCCCCGCTCCGCGGACCCAGAAGCTGCGAGAACATTCCGAGAAGGGCAATATAAGCTCGCACTCGAGGCTACGCCTCGAGTTCAGCTTCTTTTCCTCCTTAGCTCTAGATAGACAACACCTAGGCACCTGCTTGTTGAATAAACTCCGGGCCAGCCTTTCACATATCTAGAGCTCCTTCTAAATACCGCAAGCTGCAGACTGCTCGTCAGGATGGACCAGCAGAGTGAGAGCCCAAGTCTCCAGCAGCAATGGATTGACCAACGCATTCAAGAAGCGGTCAATGCGACTCTCAGCCCTCTACAGGACCAACTTTCCTTGCTGATGGAGCAACTCGGGCGAGCGCAGCCGCAGAGCGCCGACTTGCAATCGCCGCCAGTGGCACGAGGATTGGGCGAGCACGCCTGGCTTGGGCACGCCCTCCCAAAACCTGCGGTACTGGAATGCGGAAACCGTTGCCCAACCCACCCAAGTATGACGGCTCACGGAAGAGCTACTCCGCCTGGGCCAGGCAGATGCGAGACAAGCTGGACCTTGATGCACACTACTACAGTGGAAATCGCGAACTTTGGTACCTCATCAACTCATGTTTGGACGAGCGACCACAGCAAGTGGTCGCTACCTTTACGCCGCGGAGGCCCTGGGGTAGCTACGACCCCAAGAGTTCATGCGATACCTCGACCGAACCTACCAGGACAGCAACATCCAATCCCGCGCTGCTGCCACGCTGAGAACTATGCGGCAGCGCGAAGACCAACCTCTCGCGTCCTTCCTTCCCCGATTCGAACAGGCATTAGCTGAAGCCGGGGGAGCAGACTGGCCGGACAGTGCAAAGATCGTATTTCTAGAGAACGCAATAAATGCACGCCTCCAAGAGAGTTTGGTCACAGCCGTCCTACCCGACGACTACCAGGGATGGCTTGCGAGAGTTCAGGAAATTGCGGGCAGATTGGAGACTGAAACCCGGTAGGCAGCCGACGTCGACTGAGCGGACGCCTCAACAGCTACCAAGGCAACGACCCAAGGAGGAACCGGAGGACCCCGACGGAGATGTTAAGATGACGGACATCAACCGTATTGGCCACGAGTCGAAGGGTCGTCGACATGTCGATAAGAAGCCGAAGGATGAGCGCCGCTGCTATCGCTGTGGTCGGAC
Organism: Hirsutella rhossiliensis; assembly: GCF_020360975.1. Taxonomy (NCBI): domain Eukaryota; kingdom Fungi; phylum Ascomycota; class Sordariomycetes; order Hypocreales; family Ophiocordycipitaceae; genus Hirsutella; species Hirsutella rhossiliensis. The sequence goes on from NW_025408669.1 coordinate 6,467,296, forward strand.
GGATCATCTTATCGTGGACTGCCCAGCCCAGGTGGTCTTTCCTGGCGAAGGAAGCAACAGCGACCTAAAGCTGCGCGCATGAAGAAGCCCGATGCCGCAGATGATTCGGAATCAACCGCAGCATCCAGTGAGGACGAGTCGGCGGGAAAAGACTAGACCCGGGCGAAAGCGGGCGCCGGGGCCTGCAAAGGCAGACATCCGGGACTGGGAAGCGTTCAAGCCACGAATGAATAGTCGGACTGTATTAGTCAACGCGCGGGTAAACCGAGGCTATCGAATACGCGCCCTTGTCGACTGTGGATGTGACTGCTATGCCGTGATCGACGAAGCCCTTGTTCGGAAGCTGCGGATACCCTTCGTCGACTCGAAACCACGAGAAATTGGGGATTCTCAGAGTCAGCGAAGAGTGTCATATCCCCAGGGTCGTGGCTGTTGTGGTCGAGACAGCTGGATTTGACGAACGTGTCTTTGCATACGTGATCCCAAGCCTGGGCCAGGACATGTTCCTCGGCCGGCCTTGGATGGAGAGAAATCACGTCGTGTACGATGCTGCCAAGCAGCGAATGTACCATGGGAGGGCAGGTGTGACGATACGCCTCATTGGGCAGGAAGAGCCCGCCAAGATACGCGCGATTCGAAGCGCAAGACTCGTGTCGGCAGCCGTATTCACGGCGGAGTGTCGACGCGCAAAGAGACGCAAGAAGTGCAACGCGATCTCGATTCATGCAATCAGTTTGTCGGATATAGAGAGGGCGCTTCAGCCGAAGCCGCCAGTCGATCCGAGCGAGAAGGTCCCGGCAGAAGTGCTGAAAGAATTCCGCGACCTATTCTCACCAGGAGAGGCAATGAAGCTGCCGCCACATCGACCGGGTGTGGATCATGAAGTCAACCTGCAGCCTGACAAGAACGGCAACGAGCCACCCTTCCGTGGGGCCCACTCTACAACATGTCACGAGAAGAGCTGTTGGTCTTGCGAAAGACCCTGAAAGACCTGCTGGACAGAGGATTCATCCGAGCGAGTAGCTCAGCGGCTGCCGCGCCGGTGCTGTTCGTGCGGAAGCCGAATGGAGGGCTGCGATTTTGTTGCGACTACCGAGCGCTGAATGCAATCACCAAGCGCGACCGATACCCACTGCCCCTCATCGCGGAGACCCTGCAGAATCTGGCCAAGGCTAAGTGGTTCACCAAGTTGGACGTGGTGGCCGCTTTCCATAAGATCCGCATGGCTCCGGGACATGAGGAAAGACTGCATTTCGCACGAGGTTTGGGCTCTACGAGTGGCTCGTGTGCCCTTTCGGCCTGAGCGGCGCCCGGCATCATTCCAACGATACATGAACAGTGTATTGCGCGAATGGCTGGACGACTTTGTCACAGCGTACCTGGATGATGTACTGATCTACTCGAGCGGTTCGAAGGCGGATCATGAGGCTAAGGTGCGACGAGTTCTCCAAGCACTCGCCGACGCTGGGCTGCACCTAGACCCAGCGAAGTGCGAGTTTTCGGTACAAGAGGTCAAATACCTTGGGTTCATCGTCAACGCAGGAAAGGAATCGCCTGCGACCCCGAAAGCAGCGCGCCATCCGCGAATGGGAGGCCCCGACCACGGTGAAGGGTGTCAGAAGCTTTCTGGGCTTCGCCAACTATTACCGGATCTTCATCCCCGACTATGCCAAGATCACGCAGTCTCTGGATGCCCTGCTTAAGAAAGGAACTGCCTTTCATTGGGGACGAGCGGAGAACGAGGCGTTTCAGGAGCTGAAGCGACGATTTTGCGAGTCACCGGTGCTCAAGCAGTGGGACCCGAGCCTCCCGACCTTTTTGGAGACGGATTGCTCAGGCTACGCATTGGGAGGCGTCCTGTCGCAGGAAGGCCCAGATGGACGTCGACACGCATGCGCCTTCTTCTCGAAGCGACTTTCGCCAGCGGAGTACAACTATCCCATTCACGACAAGGAGATGCTTGCCATCATGAGATGTCTCGACAACTGGAACGCCGAACTTAGGAGCTGCGGCCCATTTACAATCCTTACCGATCACCGCAACCTGGAGTATTTCATGACACGCCAGAAGCTCACGGAACGGCAGAGCCGTTGGGCAGCCAATTGTCCCAGTTCGACTTCAAGCTCGAGTATCGACCGGGAAGCGAGGCTGTCGTGCCTGATGCGTTGTCCGCCGTGAACAAGACAAGCCACAGGGCATTGACGACGAGCGGGAACAAGGAAGAATGATACAGTTGATACCGGATAGTGCCATTCCATCATCGACAAGAGCATGTATCAACGCGATGAGTTCTGACTGTTCAGAGGCATCCACCCTGCCGAAGATGAAGGTCTTCGAGGTAGCGGACCTGCAGCAACTCTGGGACGAAACGGTGGCGAAGGACTCGATATTCCGGGCAGCCTATAAGGCAGTCCGCGATCGCGAGCGTGCCTTCCCGCCCTCGCTGGGCCTGAAGATCCAGATTTCAGAATGTGCGATCGACGCAGGCAAAGGCTGACATTCAGAGACCGTATTTGGGTGCCGGGTGGATCCGGAGAGGAGGGTAACCAGGAGGAAGCTGAGAAAGACCAGTTGAGAACCCGCATTGTGCAGCAGTCGCATGACTCTGTTGCGACCGGTCATCCCGGCAGGAAGGTACGCTGGCTATTGTGGCTCGGCGATTCTACTGGCCTGGGCAGTCCCAGCTGGTTCGCCGGTACGTAGCCAATTGCGACACCTGCGGCAGAGCACACATCTGGCGCCAGTCGAAAGGGATTTCTCAAGCCTCTGCCGATTCCAGATCGACCCCGAAGCCATTTGTCCATGGACTTCATCACAGATCTGCCGCCTACTGGACCGAGCAAGGCAAGGTACCTGTGGGTGATTGTGGACAGACTGACAAAGGCTGTGACCCTCGAGGTGATGGACAACATGGAAGCTGAGCCGTGTGCAAACCGTTTTCTCCAGTGTCATTACCGATTTCACGGAATGCCACGGTCCATCGTCAGCGACCGCGGGAGCAACTGGCTAAGTAGGTTCTGGAAGAGGTTCTGCCGTCTTGCAGGTGTCACGCAGAAATTGAGCACGGCCTATCATCCTCAGACGGACGGAGGGCCAGAGAGAATGAACCAGGAGATCGAGGCCTACCTGAGAGCCTACGTGTCGTACGTGCAGGACGACTGGGAGAACTGCTCCCTGCCGCGCAGCTGGCACTCAACAATCGTGAATCCGCAGCGACCAAGATCAGCCCCTTTTCGCTGAGCATGGTTACCACGTCGATCCCATCAGCGTCGAGGAATCGGAAGAGCCACCGAGGCATAGAGAGGAAAGCAGAGCTGATAGCCTACTCAGTCGCCTGCAGGAGGTCAATGAGTACATGCAAGCAGTGATGGCCTCCTCACAGCAACAACAAGAAGAGGCTGCCAACGCAAAGCGACAGCCTGCGGAGCGATTTGAAGTTGGTGACAAGGTGTGGCTCTCGATGGCAAACTACAGATCGCCACGACCGTGCAAGAAGCTCGACTGGCTGCATCACAAGTACACAGTCACGAAGGTAATTAGTTCGCACGTTGTTGAGCTCGATGTTCGTGGCTCAATTTACCCGCGATTTCATGTTGACCTTTGCGGCGGGCGCATCAAGATCCGGCTCCTGGCCAAAGGTAGATGACGCACAGCCACCACCGGTACAAGATGAGTCCGGCACGGATCTGTGGGATGTCGACGAGATCCTCTGCGCGAGATGGAAGAAGCGCGGACGAGGGAATTCAGGCAAGCACTAGTGCGATGGACGGGCTACGCAGAGCCGACTTGGGAGCCAGTTGAGTGGTTGCAAGGAACAATTGCGATGAAGGCATTCGAGGACAAGTACGGGCCAATCAAGACCAATGATGGCCCTAGGGAGAGGTACGAGACGCTGGCAGGAACGCAAGAACCCCGCAGACGCCGACCTGGTCGGAGGGGACAAGGGGGGTAATGTCACGGGCTGTGCCCGGCTGGTGGACCCGGTTGTACCGGGTCCGGTGGGTCGTGCTCCGGTGGCAACACCGGCCCCGCTCCGCGGACCCAGAAGCTGCGAGAACATTCCGAGAAGGGCAATATAAGCTCGCACTCGAGGCTACGCCTCGAGTTCAGCTTCTTTTCCTCCTTAGCTCTAGATAGACAACACCTAGGCACCTGCTTGTTGAATAAACTCCGGGCCAGCCTTTCACACCACGCGACGGTACGGTAAGAAACATCATTGCAGCGTCCGAGGCCCATCAGTCTGGTCTACCTTCGCTGATGAAAAGCAAGCCCCCCGGACTCGTCCAGAGGTGGGGGCAACAACTCCATGATTCTCAAATATTCTGTTAAAAAAGGGGTATACGTATATGCAATCGTGAAATCATGCGGCAACCTTGTGTTGCCAAAATGCGAAGATGCAACGCTTCTCCTTCTCTTCTCTCTCGATCACGGCGTGGCTTCGTTTGATTTTTCTTCTTCTCGACACTTGGGCTTCGGTCCAGCCTGCTCTATATTCTGAAGTTCTCCGTGTGGATGACTTGCCAGGGTCCGAAATAGTCGACTTCGCCGTAGGTGGGTGGGAGAACTCGGACCATCCTGCCAGTTCCCCAGTCGACAAACCACTGCTTGCCCTTGCTGATGATGTAGTTGGACTTGCGGGGACTCCGGAAAAGCAGGTTGCTGTAGCAGAGCTTGGCGTACAGCAGATCGTGAGCGCTTGACCACTTATGCTCGGGGAACCATTTGCCCGTGTGGGGATCGACAGAGAGGTTGGGGTATGTGGTCATGCTGAACCGACGCGGCGGCCCAAATCGCGGCGGCCCGCCTGATGCGTCCCTTGACTGAGCCTGCTGTTCGGGCTGAGCGTGCCCCGGTGCAAGGGGCCGAGGTTGTGATGGTGAAGGCCCCTGTCCTTCCACCGCCAGGCCAGATTCGGGCGGTTGGGGAATCGACTGTGACTGTGACTGTGCAGGCGTGCTCGGGACCGGGTCTTGAGCAGGAGACTGCTGGCTGTCGGGCTCCTGGGTCGTCGGGGCAGCCGCGAAACCAGGAAGGGCGGGCGATTGGCCCTGAAACCAGCGGATACGCTGGACTCGAGGAATAGACATGTCACGAGGGAAATCGCGATCGTCTATGGGAGCGGCAACGTCAATGGCCGCAAAAAGACTCTCGAGCCATTTGACAAAGGTGCTGAGCTCGACGCAGGAAAGGAGAAACTGGTCAGTCTCTGCCCGCACCCGAATAACGTAGCGGCGCCTACAGCCACAGTATCAGCAGTGAGCCCTCGGTCAAATGGCCTCGCCGAATCCTCAAGTCCCTGGTGGCAAGCCCTCTCGGTCAAGAGACATGAGGTAGGTGACGCCAGGGGGCACTGTGCAACTCACTTGTTGTAGTCGGCAGCAATACCGGCGTCGGCATGCAGCAGGCTATAGCTCTTCTCCAGCTTCCCCTTCCTCACCCACGGCGGATTGTCCGGGGATATCGTGGGCCCGTCTCGGGTCTTACCCCATCCCCAGTCCTTCTTGACGCCGTATACGTTGAGCGCGGTTCCCTGGAGGGCGACGAAGACGGGGTGCCAGTGACGATCCTCGGCCCTTTTGGTCGTGTTCTCAATCTCGTGCTTCTTGGAGAAGACGCCCTCAATGTTGAGTGTGCTTTGGTAGCTGGGCAACATTTCGCTTTCCATGGGGCCGTCGGCTTGCAACCGGGGCACAGAGAGGGTGGCCTGCTTGTCCTTGGGATCTCTCGGGGAACGACTGCCAGTACGGGGGCGGCGGTCGTGGTCCGGGGAGCCGGCTCGGTAGGGAGGCGGTTGCGAGGGGCGCCGTTGGGGTGCAGTCATGATGTGGTTGTAGAACATGTCCTCCTCCATGGAGTAACGCCGCCGGAGGGGCGGCGCGGGGGCGGGAGCGGGAGCGGAAGGTCCATGATGACGGGCCGAAGACAGGTCGCGAGAGTCCATGGGGCGTTATATGTGCCCTCGGGTCGGGGGCTATCATGAGCGGCCGGTGAGCCGAGGCGGACAAGGTAGGTTATGCGGCGGCGTCGAGGCGGTTCTCGCGGCCGTCGATCCTCTTCCAACACGAGACGACACGACAGGTGATAAATGCCCAAGCATATCGTCCGACCCGCTTCACAGCATCATGGAAGTGGATGTGTGGGAGTGAGCGAGAGAAAAGGCGGGAGACGAGGATCTTCTGGAGAGATCCGCGGTCGAGGGAGCTGTGGTTGCAGCAGCGGCGGCTCTTTTGCTAGTGTCGATGGGAACCCACCGAGAACTGGGCCCTTGGGTGGGAACGGCGATGGGGACAGGGAGCCGAGAATAGCGGGCGCGGGACGATTGCCGAGTCTCGTAGGTGCCGTTGTCGAGTGCCAGATAGAGTGGCGTGAGGGAGAGGAGGAGGGAGAGGTTTGTAAGCAGGCAACAACGAGCAAAGAGCCGGCGGTTGCGATTGAGCCAAGGAGCGAATGAATTGGGCGAATGGCAGCACGGCAGATGGACAGGAAAAAGCACTGATCGGCAACTTAGGGGAACCTTAGGGGCACCTGGGGCACTTTCGGCAAGGCGCGCGCCCACCGAGCACTGCCAGTGTACAGTATGGCACACTGTGGGTTGGCATGTACGGATACTCTGTAGTCTGTACAGCCTCTGTACAGCACCCGGTTGGCTCGATCCAGCGTCATGGGCGCGCGTGGAGCTTGGTGCAGCTCATCGGCTCCGGGGGAGCCTCATAGGGAAACAAGACGCAAAAGGGCCCCGGCGTCAGAGTCGGTTGGCCAAGATCCTGGTAGGGGCGTACCGGTACAAGCAGACACACGTGCCGGGGGGCAAGTAAGTGCCGGTGCGGATCAACGGGTGCGGCGAGGCAGGGTTCAAGCGGGCAAAGGACCTCGGGCCCGCCGCGTCTGCATGTAGAGGGTACATGCATGCGCTGTGCAGGGCTTGCAGCAAAGTTCCGCTAGGCCCTGGCTGGTAGGTGCCACGCGACGCACCACGGGAAGAACGAACCCGAGGACAGGAAGAAAGATGCTGTGTGATACCTACCTAGGTAGAAAACAGAAAGCTGGGTGGATAGGTCACTCTGTACGGTAGGTAGAGAGGGGGAATCATTCGGTGGGTAGGTAGGCACCTACCTACCTACCTACCAGATAGTTAAGTTACTTGGTACTGCATCAGCACCGAGGGCGAGGGGCATGCTGTACTGTATCCGCGACACACTGTATTATTACTCCTTCCTACACAGGCAGCGCACGGAATTCGGCAAAAATGGCAGCGAGGGCCCGACGCTAGCGCTGCTGATGTGCCACGATTGGTAGGTGCACTCCAAGGTGCTATATCCGTAAAGGGTGCCTATTACCATCCTACCTACAGTACCTACTTATTAGTTATGTACGAATAGGCTGCGACGCGAAGAGGCGCTGTAGACCCGAGTGCCATCGGTCCCGCTTGCGCCGGACAGGCCGGGGATGAAGAGTGAGATGGGTCAAGCTTGTACTGTACTGTATGTACAGCATACAGAGCAAAGCTCCCTGCCTGCCGGCCAGTTCCATCCAACCAAGCTTTTTCCTCTCGGCTGGCGCCCGACGATGATGGCATGCATATTGACAATACAGTCAGTACGGTCAGTACGGTCAGTACGGTCAGTACTAAAATACTTGCACAGGTACCGCGAGGCCGACAAAAAGGCCCCAGGAACTTTTTCACCTGACTGCTGCAAGTCGGGCCTACACACACACACACACACACACACACAGGCGCGAGTCAGCATGGCAGACTCGGACAGAAGACGAAGCGAAGGATGCCTCTGCGAGGAAAATGAAGAAGAAAATGGCACTGCAAAAGACCGTCCGGATTGGTGCAGCCAGGGGAACTTTTGATGTCTTCCTACGACGTATTCCAGCCCCACCGCCTTTGCTTGGCTTATTGGACTGGGCACCTTTGAAAACGTGCCATCGGGCCTCGGTCCTTTCTTTCCTCTCTGGGAGCAGGTGAAGGCGGTCGATACGCTGCATGCGCACTGTGTTCATGACTCAGCAACCCAGCTGCAACCTCCTCTTCCTCTTCCTCCTCCTCCTCCTCCTCCTCCGCCATCTGCTGCCCATCACGGATTGTCCCTCCTGTTGTAGATGCCATTTTTAACAGCACTCACGTCCGGCCTTGCGGTGACATTGCTTCTTCTCTGGCCCCGTCATGCCCAATCCAACGCCCGGCCTTTGCTGCCTGCCAAACACAGCAGGTCGGTCCGTCCTATCGGCGTGTCGACCGTCGTCGTCGATGGTCCTGTCGCACTCGCCGCTACCCCAGCCTGCCCATCTTAGTTTTCCCTCCTGGCCCCCATTCGCTCCCGCTGGCGGTAAAGGCCATGTCTGTGCCTGTCTCTCCCTTGTTTCTCTCTCCTTCGCCACCCTCTTAGGGCCAAGGAGCCTCCACCTCGAGACGATGTCATCGATCCTCCTCCGGTAAGACGGGATCCCGCCAACCTACAAGGTTGGCCGGCGAATGCTTTGGTCAAGCAGCCTCTGCTGTGCAAGGATACACGGCCAACTGTCCCGTTGCGTGCAGGAACTACGATAACACGTGAGCTTTGTTCCACCGACAGCCAAAGAGAGGCGACGCCGTGTCATGGCATATCCATCGTCTACGTGATGAAACAAAAACACCTACACCATGTACAAGTCACTACCAGTTCAAGGTCGTCTATCCTTTTATCCTTTAACCGGTCCTGCAAAGTGTAGCTTTCCATGCCCCCTCAACCTGCATCCATGACGATATCCCGGAGTGGCTGGTTTCAAAAAACCCGGCTGTAACACGTCGACATGGATCGGACGTTTTTATATTGCCACCACCACCACTTAGTCCTACGTACGTATTGCATTCGTCCTCTGTACGGCACGGAATATGCCTTGCTGCATGAAATGTACACGCGCGCGCGCACGGCAAATGCGCCCTCGACGAGTCTCGGCTCGGCGCGGACAGCCCGCACCATCATCACCCATGTCCATCGTCCGCGCCCCATCCACATGCGATCCTGCAGTTGTCGATGCATACATGATCCCGTCCTCAGCAACAGGTTGTTCCCACGTCACATCTACCGCCACTGCGACCTTGCTCTCGATATTGTATGTACTGTATATATGTGTTTTTCAACCGGCATCGTGGGGGCATTCGCCGCCATCATTCGCCGCCATCATTCGCCGCCCGTCTTGCGGCGGCATCATCTGCAGCAGGCATCTGGGCATCGCTAACCGGTACGAATACAGCACCGACAATGACTTCTATGAAACTCTCGTCGGCTCGACGCACAGCTTCCGCCCCGCCTCGACTGTTATGCCCCAGACTGGCCGCCGACCTTCCTCCTCTACTCCCTTCACCAACCCGATCATCTCGGCTAGACAGGGCACAACGGCCCCGGCAGCACCTCGCAACCTAATTCGAATCCTTGCCCGACGCGTCTTGCTCTCGCCGAATCACCGTCAACCGCTGCGTCGCACAATCTCATCTCATCGCCATCCTCCGGGACGGGCAACAACAGGTGGCGTCATACAAAGACCTAGCCAGCAGGGCCGAAGCATCCAATGTGCATGTGGACCTTTCGAGTCGGTATCCCGAGCCCATCCCAGCCTGTCCTCGCCGCTCGGCATGGATCCAGGGCCCCCTTAGACCTTGCTTTCGGGCGCCTGGCACAAGCACTTGTGCGTGACAAGAGAAAACTTGCCTGCTTGGTTGCCTTGCCATGTATTCGCTGCGCCAGGACGGCATGCCTCCTCCTTGATCATCAACGTCGAGCCAAGTGTTATACATACAAACGACACCGAATCCCGGGCATATATACGAGACGGGGGAAAGCCTCGCGATGCCGGCATGGCCCAGGCGAATAACAGCCCATTCTCCACCTTGCTTCAAAAGAGCCCTTTCGTACATCCATATTCAACCTCCCAATCCGCTCCCCGAGGTCCAGCGAGGTCGCCATTCGCCCTCCCGGCAGCCAGCACGACATGACCTGTCGGCCGCCCTCACACGCGCCCTGGCCTCTGGCCCGGTTACCTTACATAGAGTGTGTGACCCCCAGCACCATCTTCTCTAGGTGAGTGCTGCTCTGCATGCCGTGGACAAAAGATCCCGCCCCTTCTCGCCTCGGCCACTCATCTATCCCCATGCCGGGACTCTCATCTTCCGTCTCACGGCCTCCCCCTGTCCTTGCGTGGCGCACCGATTGCAACGCCACGTCGACAGCTCCAGGTGACAAGAAGATAGTAAGTTACATGCTCGGGGCACCTGGCTAAGCCTGCATTTTGCCAACGGCCGTCTGCACTTCCAGTGCTTTGCCTACTATACATGCTTCCCTTCACCCTTGAACTCGTCAATCTGATGATACAGCCTGCTTGCTTCACTGATCCCGTTGCAGCCTTCAGGTACAGGCAGGCTAGACCGCGGGCCTCCAGACCTTGTCCTCTCTCCCTCCTCCGCCTTCAGTCGACGTGCCAATGTTTCCATCATCGTACCTCATGCCCAGCGTCAAATGTACACTTGTGCTTTTCTATCTCCATCCACCTCCGACTCGTCATCATCAGCTCTGGCGGGGTCGGCCTCTCGACTGCTCCCCCAGAACTCGCCAGCCCGGCTAGATTGAAGCAGCGCAATGCAGTGACAAAACAGCAGCGACAAGAAAAACCCGATGCAATCCCGACCTTGGCGCCGGCACCGGCTCCAAACAGGGCTCCGGCTCCAACTCAGAACTCCAGTTACCTGTCACTCAGTCTTTCGTTTTCCTGTGCTTCTCTTTTCTCGCCTTCCGCCTCCAACCCCCCACGCCGCCATCCGCGTCCGGTCATGTCCAGAGTGTCCGTTCACGTTGTTGTTGCGTGGGCGCCCAACTCGGGCCAATGTCCAACCAGCTCACAAGGACCGTGGGCCTTGCATGTTCCTCCTAGGCATTGTTGGCCTGCGGGCCCCCGCGGCCACGGGGCATACCTCCACGTCCCCGATTCTGGCCAGAGAAGTTGCCACGTGAGTTGCCCGGTCCTCCGCCGCGAGCACCGTCGAATCCACCGCGCCCACGTCCGGACGCATTGCCCCGACCAGATCCGTAGTTGCTACCTCCGTAGGCCGTGGCCTTGGGGCGTCGAGGCTCCACGACAATGTTCTCGCCATTCACGACGTGAGGATTAGACGCGACGGCGGCCTGGTATCCCTCGACAGTCTTGTACTCAACAAAGGCGCAGTTCTAGTACGTCCAAGTCAGTAGGCGGTAGTCCAACGCGAGCAGATGTGCCACGGTGCATACCTTCTGGCGGTTGATGTCAAAATAAGTCAACTCGCCATGCGCCGTCAGGGCACTTCGGAGGTCGGCGTCCTGGACCTTATCCGTCACGTACTTGACGTATCCCATTGTGCCCTCCTTCTCGGCAAAGGTGCCCGAGATGGACAGAGGTCGGTTCTGGCGCTTGGAATCAGCGCCCGCCGTCTGCCACCCGGATGACTCCCTAGGGGGGGCATCGGCGACAGGAGCGGATGCACTTGCCTGCTGAGGTGCCACGGTGGCGGGAGCCGGGAGCGCGGCCGGAGCGGTGGCCGAAGCGGCGACCGGAGTGGCGGCCGGAGTGGCAGCCGGAGTGGCAGCCGGAGCGGGAGCAGGCACTCGGTTCTGGTTCTGTGCGGGAGGGGTGGCAGTCTTGGGGAGAGGAACAACAGGCCGAGGTCCGGCGGCGGCGGCTGCGCGGTTGGCCCAGGTCATGGGCTTGGGGGGCGCCGGGGATTGCTCCGGAACAGGTTCAGTCTGAGGAGCGGCAGGCTTAACGACGGGGGTTGGGGTGGGGTCCTGGGGTTTCTCGGGCTCCTTGGCGTCCTCCTCGGCCAGCTCGAGCGCCGTGACTTCCGGGTCGGCAGTCGGTGCGGCCTCGGGCTTGACTTCGGAAGGCTTGCCGGCATCGGCATCGGCATCGGTATCGGCATCGGCGTCGGCGTCGGCGTCGCCTCCGTTTACTGTGCTCTCGACCTTGGTCGTTTCGTGGAGCTTCTGTTCCACGACGCCGGCATCCAGGTTGCTGGTCTCATCCTTGGGAGCCTCGTCCTGCACAGGCTCTTCGTCAGCCGCAGACGCGGGGGCGGCAGAAGCAGCAGCCGGAGCTGCGGGAGCAGGTTCGTCAATGACGGGGACCTCGGCAACGGGCCCGGTGGGCTCCTCGTCTCCCTCTTCCTTGATGTACCTCAGGATGTCATTGAGGACAAAGTAGCCCGAGGGTTGCTGTGCCAAGACGAAGGTCTGGACGAATTTCTTGGGCTCGGCGGCCTTGTTGGAGGTCTCGCCAATGACTTGGATCACGATGTTATCGAAGGACGCCTGCGAGTCGACGTTTGAGATTCGGACCTTGCAGTCCTGAAAGTCGAGCTGCTTAATGCGCTCTTGGATGACCTTTTGGGTGTCAAAGTCAGCGCAGGGAAGCGGGCAAGGCGTTGAAAGCATGCACAAACCTGGCGGCCGACAGAGACGTTGGCGACTTCGGCCTCGAGGCCCTGGACGAACTGAGAGCGCTTGCCATAGAAAAGCTGGTTGGGGAATGGCAGGTCAACAGAGGCCATGGGCGCGACCAGGGTGCAGGGGCACATACGTGAAGCTTCTCGGGGGACTTGCTCAGGGTGGTATAGTACTGCTCAACGAAGTACCAGCCAACCTCATCCTTGGAAAGATTGCTTTTGCCCGTAGTAGAGCTGGCGATCTCGGTGGAGGCCGGAGCGGCAGGGTACTGGTCGGCGGAGCCCTTGTACTGCTCCTGGTGGGCGAAGTTACCGTTCGTCGCCATGGCTTCCCTCTCCGCAGAGTCTGGGGACGTAAACAAGCTTCCAGGTGGCGCGCTAAGAGGGGGATGGGAGAGGGAGAAATGGCACGAAGGCGTGGGATGTCGATGATGCGTGGACAAGCTCGTGGACGTTGAGGAGTCAATAGAGGGCCCGTTGTGCAAGGGTTATGTCACCGTGTCTCTCCAGGCTGCCTTGGAGAGGATGATTTGGAAGGAGGCGGACTGAGTAGACGAGGTCAGCGGCGGGCACCTGGCGAGGATGGAGCGTTTGCGTGAGGCGTCGGCGCGAAACGAGAGGTCCAAGGACTCGGGGTATCGCGGCGGCCGTAGAGAATGAGGGAGGGAGAGAGGCTTTGCTGCTGATTATGATTATTTTTCGGTGGCGGCTGCGGCTGAGCGGAGGGGAGAGAAGGATGGTCTGAGGTGGGAAAAGGCACGCCGTTGACCTTTATCTTTGCCGTTGCGTGACAGCAGGAGGGAAAAAATAAAAAAAACCGACGAGAATTGGGTGGTCATCGCCAGAGCTGGTCCAGCTGCTGGTCCGTGCACCCTCGCGCCGCTGCGATGCTCGGAACGGAATATCGCCCCTGCCTTGTACTGTACCAGGCAAGTACTGGCATCAGGGCAAGTACAAGTTCTGTCACCGGCGGCGGCCTATTTTTGCTCTCTGATTGCTGTCTTGCACGGCTCTCGACTGTGGGTGTGTCCGAGGGCACATCAACTCCTCTTCACCTCAACAAAGGCAGAGATAAAGAGACGCAATTTTGCACTGTCAGTGACTCTCTCGATGAGTGAGCAACGTACAGAGTACATAATGCGTAACATGGGTACGAAGAAAAGGAAGGCCTCGCAACCCGACAGGCACTGCCAATTCCCCCATGCGCGACACAAGACACTGAAAGCTGAACAAAGACAAGCATCTACAGCCACCATGTCGTGGAATCGAGTCCCTCCCTTGTCTTGTACGGAGCAGGGTAAAGACAATGCCGCCTCCAAGTACCTTCAATGGCTGTGCCTAGACTCAGTAAGACCCCTTGTCGATACCGCGCCAGCATTGCGGGGTCTCCCGCCGCTCCACCGCCGGGCAAAAAAAAAGCTGCAGAGTTGGGCCTATCACCAGTAAATTTTCGCAATATCTTATCGGACATCGCAGCCACACTCTCTCTCTCTCGTCGACCCACGCTTTGCGACCTTGGATCATCGCCCTCCCAGACCGTCGAATCCCCTGAATTCTACCGCATCAGGTGCCGCTGAACCACTCTTTGTCTTCACAAAAACAATACCTCCACCCCGCCGCCGCCCACCATGCCCAAGTCGAAGCGGGCCAAGGTCGTCCACCTCACCCAGGTGGCCAAGAAGACGCGCGAGCACAAGGACAAGCTCTTCCAGTGCATCCGCGACGCCGTCCCCAACTACCAGCACTGCTTCGTCTTCAGCGTCGACAACATGCGCAACAGTTACCTCAAGGACGTCCGCCGCGAGCTCTCCGACTGCCGCCTCTTCTTCGGCAAGACCAAGCTCATGGCAAAGGCCCTTGGCCAGAGCCCCTCCGAGGCCATCGCCCCGGGCATCGACGACCTCACCCAGTACATTGCCGGCAACGTCGGCCTGCTGCTCACAAATCGCCCCGCCTCGGACGTGACCGACTATTTTGCCCGCCTCGCAAAGGTCGACTTTGCCCGCGCCGGCGTCACCGCCTCGCGCTCCTTCACCATCCCCTCCGGCATCGTCTACGCCACCGCTGGCGAGGTCCCTGCCGAGCACGACGTCCCCCTCGAGCACTCCATCGAGCCTGAGCTGAGGAGGCTAGGCGTCCCGACTCGCATGGTCAAGGGCAAGGTCGTCTTGGGCGACGAGTCTGGCGAGGGCGAGGGCTACCTTGTTTGCAAAGAGGGCGAGCTGCTGGACTCGAGGCAGACGAGGCTTCTCAAAATGTTTAGCGTCTGCCTAAGCGAGTTCAGAGTCAAGGTCCTGGCGTAAGTCTCTCAACCACCCCCCCGGATCCCATCCGTACACTGACACGGCCACAGTCACTGGAGTGCTGCAAGCGGGGAGGTTACTGAAGTCGTCCAGCCAACTATGGAGGGAATAGAGGAAAGTTGACGCCTCGTAACCAAGCAAGGAACAAAAGGATCAATAACGGAAAAAGGGAGAAAGGTAGTCCCATTGGGGGGTTAGGAACGGCTGCAGCTGCGAGGGGTACCTGTTGTTGCCCCCCTCTTCTTGGAATCTCACTTCAGGTGTGACTACAACTGTCATCAAAGGGATCTCGGCGTTCAATGGTCATGGGACGTGTGGCGGGCACGCATCATGTTTTCTACTCATAAACTTGTCGGATGTCATTTCAACCAACAATCCACGATACAGCACGCACACCGCTCCCTCTACCGTGTCAACACGCGTCGAATACCTACTCGTGAACAAGCCATCTGCCCGAGGGTCCTACTCACCGTTGCGTTGACATGCTCATCCAGAGATTACGGCCGAAGGCGTCTTTATCGCCGTGGTCAGTAGGACAACGCTGCCTTACCTCTGACCTTACCTCGAAATTCCGTCGTGTTTCGTAGCGTATCCGCCGCTATCAGTTTGCATCTCTACCTACCCTGCATAGTACAGACAATTTTAAAGTGCGAAAAAGGTTAACGTCCTGTGCAATTCCCTTCGATGATTCCCCGTGGATCCGCTGCAGCCGAGCGGCAAAGGCCGTCCGGACAAGGGATCCTCCCCATGCATTAGCATGGCATGTCGCTTCGTTCTAGGTGCATATGCAGGCACCCAGCCAGAGATGATTAGAAATGCCGGGCTTCATGCCGTGTGCCAAGCCTCGCGAGTTTCAACGCTCCAGACCAGACAATGTCGCCTTTCCGTGCCAACAAAATGCCGAGCGAGCTCTCGCTACCAATGTGGTATGGAGGTTGCTGTTCAGCAAGTGTTTGCGTACGGATTAGTAACGTGGCATCTTCCGGGAATCGTCATGCCCTCCTCCCTCGTAGGCTCGCTTCCTGTTGTCATCATCTCGCGGCCGGTCATAGTCACGACGATCCCGACCTCTGTCCCTTTCCCTGTCCCGATCACGGTCGCGGTCTCGGTCGCGGTCTCGGTCTCGGTCACGATACCCACCGTCACGACGGCCAATCGGTTCCATGTTGCTGCCTGTGCGACGGCCACTGTCGCGGTCGCCAAACCGGCCACCGTCGCCGCGATCGCCGCGATAGCCGCCATGTCTGTCGTCAAAGCGTCCAGGTCCTCGCGAATCGAGATTGGGTCCCGAAAAGCTGCGGTCGCCGTTGCGTCGATCAAATCCTGGGCCGGATGGTGCGCCGGTTGGTGGTCCAAAGCTATTTCTGTCGCGTGGGCCGCCAAAGTCGCCTCTGAAGCCTCCGCCACGACCTCCGCGACCGCCACCACGAGGCCGGCCGCCGTCAAATCCTCGGAATCCACCTCGGAATCCATCTCCGAAGCCACGGGGACCAACAGGGCGCGAGGGCATGATTTTGGTGTAGCCTCGGCCGCCGAGCCCGCCGCCGAGTCTTCGAGGCTTCCAACCGTGGACGGTTCGGCCTCGCTCGACGTCTGTCTTGATGGCTCTGCCTCTGATACGATCTCCATCGCAGGATTTGACTGCGGCTGCTCGTTGAAGCGCGGAGAGGCGTGTTAGCGGCGTTTGGCATGATGCAAGTCAACAACGACGGGATAGTATCTGAAGCACTCAGGCAGAGTGTCGCGTTTGCGTCCTACGACGCACTCCTGACATGGAATGTTCCGCGCGACATCCCTCGCAATAGCTGGCACGGACTAAATCCTGCGGAAGGGGAGTAGTTTACCTTGCATGTCAGGCTCGCGCTCAAACACGATGAAGGCGTAACCTCGGTGAGGCTTCTTCTTCTTGTTGGGTTTCTCGTGGGCCCGAGTATCGGATATGACGCGAATCTGATGCACAGGTCAGTTGGTTCTGGGCACTAGTGTCAAACGTCACTCGAGGAAACGAACGCGCTCGATCGAGCCGAATCGGCCAAAGTGTCGTTCCAGGTCCCGTTCATCCGCGTCGTAGCTCAGGCGGGAGACGATCATGGTCGAGAGCGCATTGCCTCGAATGTTTGGGTCATCCGAGGGGTTGACTATTCATCGGCAGTCAGCGCACAGTTGGTGACAGGATCAAGTTTTGGCCTCGCACATTTCTTGGGGCCCTGCTCGAGAAGCTGCTTGATGGCAGTTTTCTTCTCTTCCTTTTTTCGATCGCGTGCCTCGAGCCAGCTCTCGGTGGGAGTGTACTGGTCCGTCTCCTTATATTTCTGTAGCTCGCCGAGGCACTCGGCAACTCCAGTCACAGCCCTGGTGAAGCGCTTCTCGGGCGGGTGGTCGGTCGGCTCGACCCAGCGCAGGGGAGGTCGCGGCGCGAAGAGCGCGAGCAGGTTCGGGGGGAGCTTATCCGTCATCGTGCCCAGCCAGACGCCCACTCAGGGGCGCTTTGTGCAGATGGCTGGCGGGCGGATGACTGAGGACCGATGAGCTGCGTTGTGGGGAGCGAGGATGTTTGGAGGAGGATGCAGCTCTGGGTGCCTGGCATTTCCGTCGCGGTGCCCCGAAATTATTGTCCTGAGGCTACGGAGCTACGGTTTTGCCGGAGAAACGCCGAGATACACTAAGCCTATCTGGGACATGCCGCAATTCAAGCCATACCTTAGTTTTCTGACATTGGCGACTTGCCTACGGCCAGGAGTGACGGACGTGTTGGGCTCATTGCCGAATCATGAGGATATCTCCTGACAGAAGCAGGTCAAGATGACGGTCAAAGCGCTAAGAGCAGTTGCCAAAGGCCATGTACTTTCTTTCCTAACCCCCCCTTGAAGCAGCGGGTAGGCTGACGATTCTAGAATGGCCTGGGCGCCTTCGTCCTCCAGTGCAAGAAGATGGACTTTCACTATTGTGACTGGGCCGGCAGCTCCAGGGGCATGAAGTAGGTCAATAGTTGTCGTGGACTGTACGGCCAAAAGCTTACACATCGCAGCCACTTCATCAAATCTGTCCTGCCCAAATTTGCCGCCGCCAATCCCCAGGTCGAATTCGCCGTCTCTCCCCGACCTGGAAAGCACCCCGTCGTCATCGGACACTACATCAACGGCCGGACAAAGCCCGTCTGCGTGCGAAACCTCGAGCCGGACAAAATTCTTGCAAAAGTAGAGCTTCTACGCGACGCGAGTGGGGAGAAGCTCAAGCGCACAAACAAGGCGGTCACGAGCACGAGTCCCAGCGTCAGAGGCATTTGGTCTCCGTACCACGGGACGGGGATGGTTGTATAGGACCATGGTGGAGATTGCCGCGCGTATGAGCAAAATGTTGCGATGATCCGTCTTTGCAGCACAGGGCGGCGGGAACAAGTAGGAGTCGGGACATGGACGAGACGGCCAAGGAATCGAAATAGGATGGCACACTTTACCATTCACATCACTGGCACGGCATGGCTAAGAAAGTCTGCCAAGTCAATAGCCTTGTTCCGCATGAGGTATATCGGTGTATTTTCCAATCTCAAAACCCTTTGGCCCTGCGCTTCCTCCTTTCTCGGTCTTCTCTCCGGGCTCGATGGTCTTGGGCGACACTGCATGGGCGTTACTCTTTTCGGCAATTGATGATGTCGACGACTGTGAAAAATATTAGAGTCAGCCTCGTAGCCCCGGGACGACGTTGGAAAGTACTTACACGCAGGCTTGAGAGAAGCGCCGCCAACGAGGAAGCCGTCAATGTCGGGCTGCTTGCTTAGCTCGCCGCAGTTCTTCTCGTTGACGCTGCCGCCGTACAAGATGCGCGTCTCGTCGGCGACCTTGTCGCTGACCCCCCTCAGCCAGTCGCGGATGGCCTTGTGCACATCCTGGGCCTGCTGAGTGGTAGCAACCTTGCCAGTGCCAATGGCCCAGATGGGCTCGTAGGCAATGACAATCCTGGACCAGTCGGAGACCTGGGCCTTGAGGGCCTCGAGCTGCTTGCTGACGACGGCAATGGTCTTGCCGGCCTCGCGCTCCTCGAGGCTCTCGCCGCAGCACCAGATGACGCCGAGGCCGTTCTCTGTCGCGTATTTGCTCTTGGAGGCGACAACCTCGTCCGTCTCGTTGAGGATGGTGCGGCGCTCTGAGTGGCCGAGGATGGTCCAGGTGATGTTGCTGTCCTTGAGCTGCGAGACGGAAATCTCGCCGGTAAAGGCGCCGTTGGGCTTGTCGTAGACGTTCTGCGCCGCCACCTCGATCCCGGAGCGGAGGTGCTCGCGAACAAGGAGGAGGTAGAGAGCGGGAGGGGCGACGACAATCTCTGATGCGCGACGGACGGGTCAGTCGTCGTCGATCCGGAGGAGACTACGCGAGCATGGGGAACGCACCGACTTCAGCATCGAGCACCGCCTTGTTGAGGTTGTTGACAATCTCCTTGATGGACGAGATGGACCCGTTCCTGGACGCCAATGGGTCAGCCGCGCAAACCGGCATCGCAAGCTGCGGTGTTTTGAGGCGCGGGGCAATCGACGGCGGCAGCGGGGAGGGGCTCACATCTTGAAGTTGCCGCCGACAAAGAACTTGCGAGCCATGCTGGGCGAACGTGCTGAGCAGTGTAGAAGCTGTGGAGCTGGCTGTGCGATCCGAAATACTGGTCTCTAGGGAAATGGTTGTTTGATAAATCGTCGGACATCGAATAGGAGGGTTGGAGGGGTAGACAGGCAAAATATATGGAGACACCTTCTAGGCGGGGTTGAGCACAGATACAGTCACCACCGATACCAGACGAGACGCTCGTGATATCACACAAAACCCGTCAGCGTTGAAGCATGTGCTTGTATCGAGCTCTACTTGGGTTTACCAGTCATCCCAACCATGCTTCAATCCTGTCCTCGACATCGTCCAAACCCCCTCGATTGCGGCTGCTGCTTACCCTATACCACGATGGTACTCGTGCAATGCTCAAGCTCGTCATTTGCTCACGTCTCTCCATGTCGACAGTGCTGGCTGGCCTCTAGCCCGGCATATTCGCATCGTCATATGATCCTACAACGGCAGACGAACACTCACTCTTCAAGCATTCGCACTTTCATTCATCGTGGGCCTACATAGAGTGCTGTTCAGAAAAAGTACCATGCTTTTCCACCTCCACTCCATCGATTTGTCTATGGCTTCTCCGACCGTCCGTTCCTCACGTCACGATCCTCAGCGGCTCTAGCGAACCATGGCGAAACGCTCCACATGGACCTGCGAGCCCATCGGTAGCAGCCGGTTGCTAGCTCTTCTCCATTCTCACGGCTCGAATAGACCCATCCAGTGGTCCGGCTGGTAGTTCTCCTCGGGAATATCTTTCGCGGCGGCTTTCAGTCGTCGCAGTGGACCATGAAATTGCCTCCATTGCCTCCAGCTGGCTCGACCCGGTCATTGACTCCGCGGCGGGGCCTTGGGCATGGTCCTTGCCATGCCAGTGCACTTGCACGGCCCAGCGGGTCGGTCTGAGGTGATACTGTAGCTTCATCTCCCGACTGCGGCTGTCAGCATCATGGGCTTGACCTGGTCGTGTTGGTGGACGGCACTCACCTCACTGTGTCTCTCAACCAGAGACGTAGCTCTTACGGCCTGGGGGGGGGAACACCTCCGATCTTGGCATAGCAGTGAGCTCCGTCGTCATCTTGGCCATGACGGACAGGTGCTTTTGGACCTCGGTGATTTGCTGGAGATTCCTCGAGTCTTCAGGCTTACCCAGCCCTCGAACCATGTCCTCGACTGCTCGGCGGTGGTCCATCCACTGCTCGAGGAGCGGCCTGGAGGATTGCACTGGCTCTGCCACTGGCATGCTCTTCACCGTAGCCTTGCGGCTTGCGGCAGTTTGTGGTTCGGGAACATCCGTCTTCCTCTTGCGACCCTTAGCGGACTGTGCCCCGGCTGCAGATGGCGGCGAGCCGGCGGCAGTCCTATGGTCATTGTGTACGCGCTTCATGTGGTCCCTCAGGTTCCATTGGCGGGGAAATCCATTGCCGGGAACGGCGCGCTCGCAGCCTTCGTACACGCAAAGATACGGCTTGTCGCCATGCCCATGCAAGCCATGGGCCTCGCGCTCGTGGCGAAGAAGACAAGCCGTGGATGAGAAGCGAGCCCCCTCACAGCTGTCGGCCTTGCAGCGGTATGGCTTGAGATGCGAGTCCACGAATTTGCTAGCGCGGTCAGTTTTCAGGAACCATCTCCGGTTCATCACGCTTCCGAACTTACTCGTAGTTGCACTTGAGCTTCTCGGGCTTGTGGTTGCAGTTCTGCTGGCCCTCCCACGGGCAATGGAAGAGGCCATCGTCACGGATCGTGGCATTTTTGTACAGCGCATGATCCCTGGCTGACTCACCATCACTGCTCTGTCGTCGGGAAGCAAGTGTCTGAGAGAGGCCGGATTCATCCAGTTGGGCGAGGGCCTGTCCATTTCGATCCTCTGGCATCATGGGCAGCTTCCGCTCAGGGCTTTTCAGACTCACGTGTCAGAAGATCACTATCAAGAAATTCGCTGTTTGACATACCTTGGTGACTGGCATTTCATGTCGGGAGACGAATGCGGGCTCATGGGCGCAGAAAGCCAGGTGTCATCGATGGTGGCGGGAGAAGAAGTTCGCGAGATGGAGCTGGAAAAGCAATCCCACGAGCTAGGTGAGGAATTGTCCGGCAAACCAGCCTCAGTGCCAAGGTGCATCTGGGCAGGAACTACATGAAGAGGGCCGGCCTCGGTGAGGGCGAACACTCCATTGGTCTCGGCATTCAAATTCATGTCAAGATGGTAGTCAGACCAGTAGATGTGTGGCACGGCCGCGACATCAGGGTCCAGCAGCAGGCAGGAGTCCATCCCGGTAATGGAGCCAGCGGGCTGTGGTCCGTTCCGCAAGGTGGCAGCGTTACCTGTGTTGTCCATGCTGGACAGGTGTGATGATTGAGACATGCAAGAGGCAGTAGATCTGCTCGAGTGTATTCTCGACATGGCGTGCGACATCCTCGGCGCGGATGACACGGTCCTGGCAGCAGTCCACATGGCATCCGAAGTCTGGGGCTGGTCCGTCCTTGATCCTCTGGGAGTAGACTGGCCTGAAGTGAAGAGATATTCCTCTGCATCGCCAGAATGGGATGATCCATTGTCCGCAAAGTCTTGAAAGTTCTGTGGTCCTTCAGGCTGAGCGCCCCATGACGACCCATTTACTAGGTCCGTCGATGGTTCTGTTTGAGAAAATGAAAACATGCTAGAAGCGTTCGGAGCCATTGTAGGCTGGGGGTAGCTATAATCTCTTCGTCTGGTCAGTGTACAATTCTCCACGTCTGCTCCGATACATCAAGATGACATCATAAAGTACGAGACAGCATGGAGTCAACTTTGATCCTGTAAAAGGTTAGCCGGCGTCGATCTGTCACGGCAAGGGCACGTTCTACAAACCCAGCTTGATTTTGAAATGGCACGATTTGGCGACAGTTCCTGGAGAGCCTCACTAGACACATTCCTTGGCTCCGAGGATGCGAATGGCACTCGCGTCGAAAGTCCGGCAATCAATCTGTAACAAAAAAAAAGAACAAGCTCCTTGATTTGTTGGGATGTTCCGGGTGCCATGCTTGCCGGTTGAATTGTCGTCCATGGTGCGGCGTTCATGTTCACTCAAAGAGCAAGCAGGGTGATCACCTCGAAATGATAAGAGGCGAAAAGGAGCTCCCCGAGTTTCAAGAAAAAGCGCAAAAGGAACATGCAGAGCATCCACGGGTTTGAGTTGTATGTCCAGTATTGAACTCAGTGCAAAAAGTGTTGAATGTCCATGTTCGCGGCTGCGAACGCAATCAAAATTGGATTGCGGGAACATAAAGTTCCAGGCATCTCAGCGCAAACCTCGTACAGAGGAATGCGTAGAGAGCACAGAGATCCTCGGCCATGAAAGTCCCGGTAGTGGACGCACGAGACGTCAGGCTCCTCTGGTTGTGGTGTTTGGGTCCCCGGCACAGCTCCACGGGCCATGTAGTCCATAAATAAATCCACGCCCTCCAGGGCTGTCGCTGCTGAAAGTTGACGGGCGTCACTCACCACTAGGCCTCAAGTGGATCATATGGTTAACCTTGTCCGGCTAGGACAAGTCCTGTTTTCTTGGTAGTCCCGACATCGGTGCGCAAGTCCAGCAAAGGTTCCCTGGTCCGGTGAAATTTCCCCTGGCAATCCCTGTGGCCGGTGCGAGTTGACGAGATTTAAGAAAGAAGCAAGAAAATTACATGATGCGAGCAGACGACAGGAAAAACACGACGTGCCGCAATGTGAAAAAGAAGAAACAGTACCTAGAAAGTGACTGAACCTCGTCGAGTTCAACTGCGGTATTGTATCCCGGCATATTGCCCGGACGTGACACAAGAAGGGCAACTGTCATTGTATCCTGGGCTGGAGCACGGAACGAGACCAGGAGATCCGGTAGGGCCAATTGTCCTGCGACAAGAGAGGCGGAGTGGTTTGAATGCCTCGGCGCAGAGTCGTAATGATGCGCGCAAACAGGAGAAGTAGAAGCCCTAGGCTTTTCTCGGGGAGGATCCTCTTAGACTGTTTCGCTGTTTCAGACGCTCTAGCAGGAAACAAAAAAAGAGGTGAATCAGCAGTGGGAAACAAGAGTGGATAGGTAAGTTGTCGAGTGGGCGTTGGGCACGAATGTTGGGCAGGGAAAAGGGAGGAGGCGATCAGCCGGCATTGGGCCTCGAGGGGGTGCGCGGGTTTTATCGTTGCAGTCGAGGCCCGACAGCACAAAGCTGGCCCGGCTGGAAGAGGGGCGCGCAAGACAGCGTGTCGGATGACGCCAATAAACAGGGTCTGCTCACAGGTCGCATGAATGCGCTGGCGCTTGGATTGCGTTGATACAGGGATTCCGTCGTGACCGGCTTCCCTCCTTGAAGCCGGGAGGGGGGGCCGGGTGGAGCAGGCAGGGCAGCAAACACGCCGTCACTGGCCAAGGCGGCGCCAACCGTGCAAGCCAACACAGCACTGCATGGCCGGGGAGGGGGCCACGAGCTGGATGGATTTGCTGGCCGCTTGGCGCTCAGCTGCGAAATGAGACGAGACGAGAGGTGACATGGCAGTCACCAAGAGCCGTTTCGACAAGGCGCCCGAGACGGGCCGTCCGTTGTCCAAGTTTCCCGTCTCGCCCGAAAGGTGTTTGTTGCAAGTGCCCACCATGGTGCCCGTCGGCCGGTTGAGGGGGGAACGCAGACGGTTGTCATGCGTGGTGCGTCATTTGCTGAGTGGTGCTGTGCATGCTAGCTGCATGAGCTGTGCTGTGCTCTGGAGCTTACTGGCAACAGTCGCGGCGCGGATGACAACGGCGGGGGGGGTAAGCAGCAGGGCTGTTCGCTCCCTGGTCCGGGAAAGAAGAGTTTTTACATATTCCAGCTGTGACGAGGCGGGGGGGGCGCGGCTGCGACGAATGGAAGCGAGCCGTCTGAGGTTATGCAAAATGGCGGTCAACATGGGCAAAAGAAGAGGCCGAACCAATCATGGCCGCGGCCGAGGTGTTTTGTGTGACGAGGCTTGCATGCGCAAAGGGCCAGCACGAGACGAATGTGCAGAAACTCAGTCGGGTTCCCGTACGAGGCAGGTACTGACTGTCGAAACAGCTCATCGGTGGTGTTGAGCAGGCCGCCGGCAGTTTACGCTTACCTCAGCATCATCTCCCCTGGCGCTAGAAGCCGGCGCCGATGTCCTGCGCGGCAACAGCGGGTCGGGTCGGCGCGGGGCACGTGGACCGAAGCGCCTGTGGCTTGCCACCTGCCGGAAATGCCAACGTTTGTCACGTGATCTTGGGAGCGAGTCACTCACTATTAATAATCAGGGGTTTTAATGCGTTTACCGCCATATCGACTTATTAGCCCCGAGCGCGCCATCGTCTCTCTCGGGACCACATTCTAATAACATGCATCACGATCGAGCTATTTGTCCGTGTGTGTTTTCCATCTCATGTCAGATCTCCACGGCCGACACCCATGCTCACGTACCGGATTCGTCGACGAGAGCAAACCCCCCACCCCGCTTGACACGAGTTTGCACAGACCAACTCTCCTTTCCCGCAATTCTTTACGAGCGAGCTAAAACATCGACAGCTACTGTGCGCTAGCAAACCTCGAGCCGTAGCATGAAGACGTCAGACGTCACATCCTTTATGCTTGCCTCAAAGGCTCATGCGTCAACCGCCGGAGGATTGGAGCTGCCGGCCTTGCATTTCCAACTGTACGTACAATGGTGTCCGTCTGACGTCTACACTGTCCTGCTTCGGTGGAACTCTCCATATTAGTTGCGTGTTCCGTGTTGTCAGGCACACGAGTTGTCAGAAGCGACGAGTGCGTCCGTCAAGATACGAGTCACGTTTTGCAACCGAGCATGGTGTTGTTGGCCATGTTTGGTGGTGCTGCATATCCTCAAGTCTCCGCACACGGCCGGCGAGGGGAATCAACTCCCTACGGCATTGGCAACATCACATTGATGCGTCCATGCTGATGGGATACAGCCCACGTACATCATTGTGGGGTGCACTTTTCGACCACGCTCCAAGCTGAGACGATGGGAACGGCTTCTGAAGCGGCGGAAGCCTCGGACGTTACTCTTCTCAAGACGCCCAGAAACCGAGTCAAATACGAGGCCGCTACATGGGCACTCACTGGACGAATCACGCTGGCCTTCTTCGCCCCGTGTCCCTCGGTGCCAAGCAAGAGTATGTGACTACAAGATGCGGTGATGAGCATGTTCCGCATTCTGGGGACATCACGTACACATGGTGTGGGCTTTGATGGCTGCGCAAAGCGTGCGGTGTCGTCCAGTATGGATGCAGTCGTCATCGACGTCACGTTGCCGGCGTTGTTGATGTCAGCTCTCGAACCGTCACTGGATGGACGTCCGTACATAAGGAGCGGTCAAAGGACTGACTACTGTACGTGCAGTACAGAGACCAATGAACTGCGGTGATTGGAGAATGACTGCTGCCGTCACCATCCGGCTCGCTGAGCTGGCGCAGGCGCAGCGGCACGATTCGGGTTGATGCTGCAGGGCGGCGGTTACTGGCTGCATCTTGACGAACCAGGCGAGGCGAGATGAGATGGGACAGCACTGTTTCGGGGCCTGAGACTTGGTCGACGCAGGTGCTAAGTCGCAAGCTCAGCCAGTCGTGTGCGAGGACCGCCGCGGAGCCGGCCAACGCGGCCTGATGAGGCTCTTCCCTTGGATGTCCATGTGGCATCTATGGGACGATGCAAAACAGTGCAGATGGGCAGCAATCGACAGCGGAACAGATGGTTGGTGCCCGCGTCGGCACGTTTTCTTGGTGCCTGAGCCACCACGACGTCTTGAGAGGGAGGGAGAGAGAGAAAGAGAGAGAGACAGACAGACAGAGAGAGAGAGAGGCACCCCCTGTATTCGACGCTGAAAGATGGCCGTATCGCATCCGAGGTTACGGAGTACTCCTGCCGTGATTTGTTTTTGTTATTTCCATCATTGTCAAGACTGGCTCCCGGGGATCAATCGGGGCTGGCTCAAATGGTTCCGCTGCTCCGCCTTCTTTCTTCGCCGCATGTCGGGGGATGCATGTTGATAACCGGGCACCGGGCTGTAGCGCTGGGATGTTCCCGGGCGAGAGGACCCATCACCCCCTCCCGGCCTCCCCACAGACAATATTTACAAATAAAAACAAATGCATCCGGTGCAAGGCGAAATGGAGTAGGTTCGTGTGAGTGGCGATAGATGGCCAGCGCAACAAACGCAGACCCCCAAGAGAGTTGCCACGCTCCGGAGGAGAAGGAGGAGGAGGAGGAGGAGGAGGAGGAGGAGGAGGAAGAGGAGACGTTGACCCTGCAGCACAGTGCGCCGTGACCTACAAGCCTTTTTGAGACTGTACAACAGTACAAGAAGCGAGGCAGGCAAGTAGGGTGTTGTGTGTTGTGTGGCAGTAGACAGGTTGTTGACGTCTACACCGTGCAGATTTAGAATTTGAACACATTGATACCCATCAGCCTCAATCAATGGCCTAATGGCCTCCGGCAAGTCGATCGATGCCATGCCGGAACGTCGACCCACCCGCATGTGCCTGACGGACGGAGTTGTCCTCCGCCTCGATGACAGCTGCCTGCCATTCGCCTCCAGGCTTGTCGACAAGCAGGTACATTCACCCACTGTCTTGCCTTGCTGCCGCAACTTGATGCTCAGGGCCTTGATTTCAATCGCCCGCCTGCCTTGCCCTGCCTTGCCTTGCCTTTACATACATGATCATGCTGCTGCTGCTGCAAGGCTGCCGCTTCCAACCAACCCTGCCCCGACAAAAGGGTCCTCCTCCTGGCCTGGTCCATGCAATTGCCGTCCAAGGAGGCATTATATCGACCGGGATCCGACAGCCCGCCCCAGCTTGCATTACCTTTTGACGCGCAGGCCCCTCCGCAGCCGTTCATGATCCAAACATAAAATGCCTTCATTCCGATGCTCTTGAAACAGTCTTCCCTCCCGCCCCCCCTTCCCCCTCTCCGTCTCCCAGCCTCCGTTATCGTCCTGACCGTTGGAGCGCTATCCGTACGCCCATTTGCTTTGGGTCCTTTCCGGCTGGCAGATCGTCATAGGCTGCACGTCACTGCTCTCCCAGAACCCCCGTTTTCCCGCCCTCCGAGACTTTACAGCCCAGTGGACGTTCTAGCCTCTGCCATCTGTCCGCTCCACCAGCCGGCGCGCGCTCTTTCTCTTTCTCTCTCTATTTCTCTCTCTATTTCTCTATCTCTCTGTGTCTCCTCCTCTGGATCGCGTCTCTGCAGTTACTCACCCGTCGGATTCCGTTGAAGCTATCCCGGACTCCAGAGGATTCAATGCTCGCAGTATACAAGTTGCCCCATACCGGATTTGGTCTGCCGAGGACTCGCGATTTCTTTGTTTTCCTTGGCCGTTGCTGAAGTCTGTAACTCTTGGTGCCGTTGCTCAGACTTTGACTCGTCCTTTCATCTTTGCCGCGGTGAATCTCTTTCTTCTTTCGCCGCCGCAAGCCATCACCCGAGGACTTTCTTGCCAGGTTCCGCTGCGTTGCAATATGATCTCCGAGGACATGGCACAACCGGCACACGCGTACAAGAGCTCGGCCATCTCCCGCGACCCGTGGAACTCGGCCCGCAGGTGCCGTCTTTCCGTGCCCGAGGACTGCAACGCCTGCTAACGCATTCAACAGCAGCTTCGCCGAACCATTTGGCAATGGAGGATTCGGCAGCGGTCTGTACATGCCTCAGAGGTGAGCTTGAACCCTCGGGACGCCGGACAAGGGAAAAAGGAAAGGAAAAACGAAAATAACATTCTTCTCATCAAGTATAAGCTACTCGGCTGGTGCCTTTTCACAGGCCCCATTTGCCCCCGGCACGGTTGCCAACGGCCCCCCGAGCTCCAGAGTTGCGTCCACCATGTCGACCGCTTCCAACTACGTCGCCCGACCATCGCCCGTCATGAACTCTGGCATGGGCTCCGGCTACAGCTCGTATCAGAGCTCTCAGTCGTCCTCGTGGGAACCGAAGGCGAGATATTCACCGACCGGCTCCCTCGACGACATCATTGCCTCACCCAGCTTGTCCGACTACTCGCCCGAAAATGGCCTCAATGTTGCCAGTCCGAGAGCTCATGCCAAGGCCAACGGGAAACGAGCATCTCAGCGCCGACCGTCGAACCGAGATGAGTTTGACGGGCCGCATCAGTTCCTACAGCGACCGCCGCAGGAGGTGGTGGCGATGCAGGAGCGAGAACTTCCCCATCTCCCGACCAACCTCCACGTCCAGGAGCAGGACAACGTCCTGACCCAGGTGAACGAGCGCCTGTCCCAATGCGCCTTTGACTTTGTAGCCAAGTACCAGTTTCCCATCCCGCTGACCCAGGACATGAGGCCGGTGGAGAGACCGCAGGACCGGGAGTGGACCGAATGGGTCTATCTGCTCAAGAGACTTGCGACCAAGCGGCGCATTCCAGCCCGGGTCCTCTACAACGGCCAGATCAAGCAGCTTGTCACCATCCTGGAGAACTCGCTGGAAATGCGGCATGCGGCCAAGCACCAGAGCCGTCCGCTCAAGGACGACCGAAACATACTGCAGCTTATCTCGGCAGGTATCCAGGTCGCCAAGATCTTGAAGGATGCTTCGGCCATGGATTACCTTGACCGACTATACGTTGAAACAGAGAAGCGGATCCAGGAGCGTGCCACTCCGCGATACCGGTCCTAAGGCCCTCAGGCCCTTCAGTCCGGTGCTGAACCCACCACGTTTTTACCAACAAATATCGCCCCCTTGAACAGAACGAAATATACGCACGCCATGTCCGCCCTGGGACCGTTCCGGGACGGGAGACGGAACCTTGACCAAAGCCTGGTCATGTCTGCATAGATTGTGACGCCGCCAACGATTGACGATGATGCCTTTTCCTGGTATTCTTATTTACTGTTTGCTGTTTTTGTTTGCTCCTTTCGTTGTGCTGGGCCCCTCGGCTGCTGGCACGATGCGTCAAGCCAGACGAGACGGCGTGGTCGAGCCGAGCACGTCGAGGCCTGGTGGAAAGATATGCGTTGTGTATTGGAAAGAACAGGTTGATGCCCAGGCGTACGGAGGGTGTCAGATGATGGCATGTCGCCACGGTCTCACGCGAGCCGATGCTGAAACCGCCGTGTCATCGCTCATTGGCATATGATGACGACTGCGTACGAACTTGTTGACACGTCCCTCCTATGTATTACAGGATTTTTTTGGAGATTAATATGACCGCGTTTATCTGCTGTATTCACAGGACCTCGAAGCTTTAAGTCGGATGCATCGCCATGTGGTCAAGGCGAACTCTGGCCTTAAACACATCTCACAGGCAAGGCAGGACCACGGGATCATAGGTGCACATGCCAAGGTGCGAAGACAAGGGAAGGCAGCAGTCATCTCATAAATATGTCTGTCCGATTCTAGTCCCGAGGCCACACGGAATGTTTGTGGCAGCGGGGTGGAGCGGACTGGTTGTCTAGACCTTGGATTGTTCTCCCACATACGAACGAATATAATCAAGTTGACACGCTTGCGCATTGAGAGCAGTAAGGTGTAGGCAATTTGTGGGTGCGAGGCAAACAAACGCAACATGGACGAGAGGACTGGTTCTGTAGCTCCTTCATCCAGACACTGCACTTGCAATATCAATCAGGACAAAGACTTCGTGTGTAGCTGCGTGCTGCCATGGACAAAAGGCAGAGTCCGTTTAGGTGTGCGCGTGGCTTGGTGACGGAGAGTCGTTCGTTCCATGCGCGTCGTTGTGTGTTGATCAAGGAGGGAAAAAATTGAAAAGCAAGCTGGGACAGGAGAAGAGGACATGGTGCAATCTCTGCAGGACGCGGCCCACCTAGCGGCACGTGACTCTTCCTCCCTTCGCCTTTTTCTCAACACTTTCGCGGCTCTGATTTTCCCTTCTCCTTTTTCCTTCTTCATCACACATACATAGCGCACGATTAATCAACCGGTAATGAATCGCCCACTTGCTATCGGTCATATTTGCGTGCCAGAAAAACGGTCTTCTCTACCAACTCTTCACCGGCCAGACGTTATCTTCGTCTTGCCAACGCGATGGTGATTCCTACATGCATGCAACCTCTTACTCGGTTAGAATTCCCCTTCTGCGTAGTTTATTATCGAGGGCGCACTCTGCGTGGCAGGGCGGTATCTCGAGAGTTTCACGAGAGCGCTTGTGTCGTGGCCTGCGCTATTCTTCCCAGCCAAAAAGGCCTGTCGGATCACTTCGTACATGATGGTCAGAGGGTCCGTGAGGGAGTTGTGCCCTTGCATGGAGTCATGTTGAATCACTCATGGCCAGCTTCGCCTTGAGACACGGATAGACTAGCAGAGGATGCCAACCGCTCCGCTCCCCCATGCCTGGTCCCTCCGAGCATGAAGCTTGAAACTCGTGAGCACAAGCCATCGTCCTGAGGCGACTCATAGGAGCTACATGTCGTGCATTTCCATGTGGCTCGACGGCCCAACTGAGCGCTCCCGATTGAACAAATTGATTGTCTGTTATTAATGGTTACAAAAGCTCAATGATATTGTTGGTGGAGAATCAAACTGCCCAAGAGAATCACCTCGACGGCCTAAAGAGCTTGAGAAGGATTAACCGAACTGAGCGGACCATCTAATCCCAACGCAGGCTTGTTCCACAGGCCTGCGATGCTGTCTATGCCGCTTGCTTACCCCCTCATTCTGACCCGGTCATGATTTGTACATCGACGAAGCCTCGTCCGTGCCGACAAAGCCCATTTCTCACGCCTTCTGCCTCTTCAGATCCCGCGCAGCTTGTTTCAGGTTGAAGTTGCACTCCTCGTACGCTCGGCCGGCACCGAATCCAACGCCGACGAATGCGGGCCACGCTCTTCGCTTGAACAGGAGGACGGAGAAGACGACGCCGAATCCGAGACCGAGGGTCGACTTGACGAGGAGGTTGGAGAGGCAGCGGTCCCACTGCCAAAATAGATCAGTTAGTAACTGAGGCATCTCGGCCTGCCACTCCGAGCGGTACCTTTTCGTTGAGGAGTGCCTCGCTGACGGGCCGAGAAACGGCGCTCGGGGGAGGAGGAAGGGCGGTCTCGGACATGACGGGCGACTGCTAAACGCGGCGCATTAACCCCTGACTGTTTGCGTGAGTGACCCCGGAGGATAACGAATGGACGCGACGAACTTGTGTGCGAAAGTCGGGGTCGGGAGAGCCTAGAAAAAGGGAGCTGCAACCTCGAGAGCAGTGATGTCAAGCTTCATGAGAAAGTAGCTAGCCAATGGCGCGGAATACCCGAAGGCGGTGAAGCCGTAGGTACCACTTTTGGACTGTGCCAGCGGCAGAATTTTTGAAATTATTTCCGGGCTGCTGCAAGTGGCGGCGCAATCGGTCGCAAACTGGAGACGCCAGCGATCTCTCGCTCGTCTTTTTTTGTAGGAAATTCTGCTACTTATTCTGAGAGTCAAAGAACTTGATGGAGCACAGGGAAAGAAGCTTGCGTCATGGTAAGAACTTCCAGACCCGTTGTTTTGAGCTTTGGCTAAAAGATGCTGCAGAATAACGCGAATCTCATAAAGACCGTCAGAGGCCTCGACCAAAGCGGACCTGGACCAGATGGAGAGGGCCTGCAGCTTCTTTGGAGCTGCTTGGCAGCGTCTGCCGATAGTCAATTCCATGCGGCCGAGGAAAGCAGCTTGCGATGGCTGCTCAAGTCCATGAACGGGCCGTCTTCCGCCGCCGAGCTCACACGCCGATACCCGTTGACTTGGACCATCCTGGATTGCGTCTTTCAGCGAATCCCTCTCTTCTCCCTCGCCAAATCGCTTGCCGACAGAAAGTTCATCGCCGTGCTGCAGCAGACCCTCAAGGGCGTCTCGAAACCTGCCGCCGGTTCCCGCTCTCCCGCCTCGTCAAAGCGGAAGAGAACCCCGACCGCCGGCTACGACTTGGAAGCTCTTCAAGCTCCAGTCGGGTGCCTCGAAACCGCCCAAATAGTCTTCAAGGCGCTGAAATCGCTGTTGAGCCGGCTTGAGAATTCTGAATCGGCTCTCACCCGTGACACCATCGGCGCACAACACATCAGATCTCTTTTTTGCAACTCGGCAGCCGAAGCTACCGGCATCGCGGCCCCAGCTTTGACGATATGCAGCATGTTGACGAGCAGCCCGGGGGGCGATGTCAAAGGCGCAGAATCTTGGATAGAGACCATTTCCACCATCTGGGATTTGCATTTGCAAGGAGGTGACGATGAAGTAGAGGTTGCAATTCACCTCTTTCGGCCGTCCGCCACCATATTGGCTAGGCTTGGCAGCTTTCCTTCAGATCAGCAAGTTGAGCTCCCTGAAGCTCTTAAGACTCGATGGAGCGCCGACCTTCAAACATTCATGCAGCGAAATCTCATTATCCCGGGCAGAGCAGCTTTCATGACCCATCGAGTCTTCGAATCCTTCACCCAGGCATTAGAGATATCAAGGAACGTTGCTCAGCTTTCAGCGCCTGCGCTTTACTTCCTCTCCTCCCGCGTCTCCAGCCGCATTGCCGAGGGCGAACTTCGCAAGGACAACGTCGAGTGGCTAAAGCAAATTTTTCATGCCATTGAGCTGACGATCAGGGGACGACCAGATTCTGGCACGCTGATGCAGACCATCCTGGAACTGGCCATACAGCGATCGACCCCCGTGGATGTGCAAAACCTGCGGCGTGTGTGCCGCGACTACGCCATGCGAAAAGCAGAGACGGACTGGGAGTTGATAGCAAAAGTGGCCGCTTGCGACCCCGATGTCTTCCAGCTGTCCGACGATGGAGCCAGCTTGAGAAGAGAGGTTTGCGACAGAATCTTGAAGCAGGAGGCTGCGGAAGCCCACTACAAGCCTATCGCGAAAGTCATCGGGGCCATCATAGATGGGTTCCGAGCGCGTCGTTCCCTGACCGGCTTCTTGCGGCTGTGGTTCGAACAGCTCTGCGAAGCGGAACGGCAGCAGACGAATCACCACTCGCCGTGGTTCGACGTCGGCCGTTTCACCAGTCCGACGCAATCGCTTGACTCCCTTTTGGAGACGGAGTTATCGCCATCGCAGCTTCTTGACATAATTGCCTGGACTGGAACACAAAACCCGACAAAGCATCCCCGTTCCACATGCGTATTCTCCGCCGCCATTGCACAGGCATTACGGGGCGAATCTTTTGTTGATGCTGTGGGATCAAGACTCTTTGATCTGGTCGCGCCTGTAGACGGCTCTATGCAAGCCTCGGCCTTGAAATGGAGGGTGGTTTCCAGTACCATGTCTTGGGTCGCTTCTGATGAGAGAGTTGAGACTTGGAATTCGGTCAAGGACCAGTTATCCAACATCCTGAAGACTACACCCATCATCTCGAGCGTAACTTTTGAGGCATTCAAATGCTGTTTCCGAGCCTGGGACTCATTGAGTCTCGATGAGGCGCATGTGGACGAGGCGGCATCAATAATTGAGAACTTCAATGAACGGCTTGCCGCTGAGATGGCTGGCCGTCGCATCTTGAGTGGAGACGAGCTTTCCTTCTTGGACCCTGACATGAAGGCAGAACTCCAGGAGGATTCCGCTTACCAACAGTATCTATCTTGGTACATTTGTGGCTCCAGCAGATTCAACAGGCTGTACTACAACAGGAAGGAGGGCATCCCTCTAATCCTGACGAACGCATTGTCAAACCAAAATGATGGCGTCAGTGGACTCGAGACCCTTTGGCGGACTTTGCTGCGCAATGAGGTCAACCTGAACGAGTCCAAAATCGCAAGAGACTTCATCGACCGTCTGATTGTCGCACTGGAAAGTTCTAAGGAGAAGAAAGGTTGGCCGGGCAAGCAAAGCCTACTTTCGATCAAGATACTTTCCAGCATACCGCTCGAGGTCTTTGATCGCGGACAAAGGGAGAGGCTCATGAATGTTCTAAGCAAGCGACGATCGAAGATGGTGCAGTCTCCGGAACAAGTCTCTCTGTTCTCGTGGAAAATTGTCCTTGGCCTGGCGACGAAGATGATGGGACGGCCAACGTTCTATGAAGGAATGGGCTTCTCGGACCTGGTCGAGATCGCGGAAGCAATGTCCCGCATCTCCATTGAACCGCAATCTGGTAGCGAAGCTGTTGTCGAGCTGACTGAGCGATTCTTTCTCATGGCGTCAGCAACAATCAGGCAAATGGCAGAAAACATCGACGAACGCAGCATCAGGTACTTCCGCGGGGCTTCACAGTTCGTATCCGACCATAAGGCACGAGGCACCACGCAACCGGAAGCCCACACGGCCAGGCAGCCCTTGCATATGACTCTGTTGAAAGCCTTGGCGGCGGAGCTGGCGCGGTCACCAAGCTGGCAGAACCAACAAGACATGGCTTCTCTCAGCATTGACTCAAAGGCCGTCCTGGCGAGTTGCATCATGGACGTTATGCGCAAGCTCATGTCGGAAAAAAATTTGCTGGCGTCTCCTAGCATAGGGGTCGACATGAGCCTCTTCGCCGCCGTCGACGCCGCGGCACAAGCGGGAGACTTTACTGGGCAGCCTGACTTCAAGCCATCGGCAGTCCGGAACCTTGAGAAGCGAAGCCGACGGTTGATGCAGCAAGGAGACATGAGGGGCTGGAAAATACAGGTTTTCCTTCGCACCTATTTGTCTGCGGTGGTCGAGGTTCCTCGCCCGACAGCTTACGACAGCCTGGGCGGCTTATCGGGAAATCTTAGGCAGCCTCTCCTGAGGGAGTTGGTAACTGCTACGACAAGAACTATGTGTAACAGTGACAGACGCCAGTATCTCAGAGAGCTCCTCGATGGATTCAAAAACGACTCTGATACGGATGGCCAGGTTCTCGCCATCCAGACGGTTGTCGATCAACTAATAGGTTCGTCGGCCGCCCGGTTGCTTGCTAGACTGTAACTAAACCGTCGCAGATTCCGTCGAGGTTCATGAACGAGACGAGGGCTTCAACTTGGCCGCGGCCCATAGCGAGTTGACCTTGCTGCTGTTGCAGAAGCCGACCCACGCCCGCCAAGTATGCCACATTCTTCGGACTCTGCTTGAGAAGCGACCGCAGGCCATGGGTCAATGGAACGTCGAGGTCACCCTGAGCGCAGTCTGTGACCTATGCTCGATGAGCACCGACGGGTCCGCCGTGCCCTTTGCGGAACTGTGCAAGCTGGTCGAAATCGTCATCAAGAAGCACAGACTTCGCCTGGAAGGTCACTACCACATTCTTCTGAGCGCAATGCAGGCGCTCCTCTGCAATCTCGTCATCAAGCAGATCCCAGCGGATCGAAGCGACGAGCGCAGTCAGGTATCAAAGTCCCACGCCTACGCCCGGCTCATCAGCCTCATCTGCGAGCCCACTGCCGGCGCCGTCTCCCGCTCTCAGCTCCACAGTGCCCTGGACTCTGCCACGGATACGGCCAAGCGCTCGGCCGGGCGGCACATGTTCCTCGTCTTGATGCAGTACGTCAAACTGCAGCTCGAGGAGAACGTCCCGAGAGCCGCGAGGGAGGCGCTGGAGCCGGCTATGAACTCGATATTCGACATTACGTCGCCCGAAGGGAGGAAGATACTCAATGATGCCATGGATGGCAGTGGAAGAGCGATCTTGAGGGAGATGTTCAAGCGCTACGTCAAGTTTGGCAAATGGAGCGGCGTGTAGAGCGAAATCAGCATTATCATTACATATAGGGTATCTCGAGACAAAGCAGCTTTGTACCACAGGCGCCCTGGGCACAGGTATTGGACGTTAATCTCAGTGCTTCTCGTAAGTGCTAGGGTGGCCATGCTTCTTGCCGTAGCTCCTGATCTTGCCATGCAAATCCATCTGGACAAAAAACCACAAGATGGACGCGAGCCAGGCGCCGAGCGTGTCGACAACCCAATTATTTCGAAAGGAGCCCCCGAGCACGCCCCACCTCATCAGATGTCCCAAGAAGTTGACTGTGACGAAGTAGTCACCGTTTTCCAGCCCACGGATGGCGCTGTCGGCGACATGATCCGGGGTCTCCTTGGGGTCCGATGCTTCGAGGAGCTTGGTGATGGCCGGTTTGCTGCGGTTCTCGCGCTCAAACCCGGGGGAGAGGATGGTGCCCGGGTAGACGACATGAACCTTGACGTTTTGCGGATACATCATGACTTCTTGGGAGATTGTATCGGCGAGACCGCGGAGTGCCCACTTTGACGGGGCGTAGGGGGCGTATCCTGGGATGGTGAAGAGGGCGACAACGCTCGTGGTCATGATGAGGTGCTTGGGCTCCTTTTCGACGGGGGCGTCGGCGGCAAGCCACTCGCGGAGGATTGCATGGGACATGTCGGCCGTGCCATAGAAGTTGACGTCCATTTGCCGACGCATCGACTCCATGTCCATGTCGACGAACAGCTCAGGCACCGACATGCCCGCCACGCACCAAACGATGTCCGGGGACTTGCCATTGTTCCATCGCGTAGCTTCTTCAATG
The DNA here is from genome assembly GCF_020360975.1 of Hirsutella rhossiliensis. Taxonomy (NCBI): domain Eukaryota; kingdom Fungi; phylum Ascomycota; class Sordariomycetes; order Hypocreales; family Ophiocordycipitaceae; genus Hirsutella; species Hirsutella rhossiliensis. The sequence continues at coordinate 6,504,044 of NW_025408669.1, forward strand.
AGCGGTTGGGCGTACGAGGGCGCGGAGACGTCGGCGGAGATGTAGTGGAAGCGCTGCGTGCTCGGGTTCTTAGCAGCAGCCTGGATGTAGAGAGGTGAGAAGCTCGGTTAGCGACCTTGCTGGGCCCGTACGGGGGACGAGGGCGGATATGCGAACCTGGACGCTCGCGAGGGCTTCTTTGAGCTTGTCGACGCTGCGGGAGACTAGAATGATGTTTGCGCCCCGGGCCGCGAGCTTTTGCGCGGCGGACAAGCCCATGCCCTCGGATGCGCCCGTGAGGAGAACGGTCTGCGGAAGCATCAGCCCAACAATCTGAGGCGCGAGAAGAGGCCAATAGACCAACCTTGCCCTCAACGGGCATCTTGTTGCCGCCGTAGATGCGCATTGCCGAAGCTGCAGCGGTGGCGAGCGTGATTGCTGCAAATAACAGGGACACGGTGCCCCACGATAATTCCATGAGGCAAGACAGCCGATGGAGGCAGAGGATGGTGTCGAATGCCACGCTAATATGCTTCGCCAATCGGCGCGTATCTTGGTTGAATTGAAAGGGGAGCTTGTGCGGAGGGGAAAATCGCTGATGTTCTCCAGAGATCAAAGGCGGGTGAACCCCTACTTTTTAGTAACTTCAAGCTGTCACCTATCTTATCGGCGCGCCCTAGAATGCGGGTGGCCCCAAAAAGAACCGAAAGTAGCCATCTCTACCCTCCACGTGACGCTGCCAACCGCATCCCAAACCAGCAGACAAACACGCCGCCACTCAAGCCTAACCTTTGAGGGATGTTTGCTTGCTGCGGATCCTGTGTCCTTGCAGGAAGAGAGGCGTGACGTGATCCATCCCCAGGACTCGTGCATCATGAGCCATGGCTGCCGGAGACGACGATGACGGGAAGCTGAGCGTGCCCAAGTTCTCTTCTTTCAAGCCAAAGGGGTCGATTCCAAGCGCAGATGCTCAGAGCGGGAGACCCAAAGCTGAGCCAAGGGAAAAGGAGGAGCGTCGACATCGATCCAGCAGGCAGGATTACCGTTCGCAACATCGGCACCATAACCGTCATCGACGGGAGAGACCGCATCGGGAAGAGGAGCATCCCGACTCCCGAGACCGCGAGCAAACGCCCCGTCGTAGGGAAGAGCCCAAGCACCTGCCCGACAGAGGCGCTGTATCTTCTGTCCCTGGCCTCTTCGTCATCGATAAGAAAGGCGATCCGCTCATTAGAAAATATGGGCTGGAGCGGTCCAAGGTACCGTCATACTATCGCCTTCGTGGCGGCAGGGTTCTGGGCACAAATGGACGTCTCTTCCTGCACCACGACGGACCAAGAGAGGAATTCAGCCTGCTGTTTCCCGGGGAAAAGAAGCCTGGCTCCCGCGACACTGGTGGCTTAAGGTCGAGAGACTGGCAGAAGCGTGATCCTGTCAAGCTACGGGCGAGGAGAGGGAAATCACCTGAAGACGTCGGAGAAGGCTACCTGTCTTTGGTGAATCCAAAGAAACGCAAGAGACTTCACAAAAACAGCGACTCGTCCGACGCAGAGAATCAGCCGTCGTGGAGGTCGATTGAAGGCAAAGCGAAAGCAGTCCGAGACGTCAACAGTGATGCGCAGGAGAGCGAGGGCTCGTCGAGCGAGTCCGGTGTTTCGGACCATGATAATCCCCTGAAATGGAAATCCATCCAGCTCAACAGACAGGTCAAAGATCATCCAGACGACATTGAAGCCTGGCTGGAGCTGGCCGACCACCAGGATGCTTTGCTGCGGGAGGGAGAGACGATTGACGACAGAGCCGCCGAGAACACGGCACACAGCTTTACCGAGATCAAAGTGCACCTGCTCGAGTCGGCACTCACCCACGCGTCACGCCCCGAAGATCGCCAGAGGGTCCTGGTGGCTCTCATGCGCGAAGGTCTCAAGGTCTGGGACAAAAACGTTGCGGCAAAAAAATGGTCCCGACTTTCCGACGACGAGCTTCACAGTTTTGAGTTGTGGAAGACGCATCTGGACTATTCCATGTCGAGCATCGCCACATTTCAATACGAAGATATCAAGAAGATGATACTCAAGCGGCTTCATCAGGTTGTGTCGCGGTCAGGGCTTGAGTCGAAATGCGACCTAGAGGAGGCTATTTACATCTTCCTAAGAGCGACGAAGTTCTTCCGCGATGCCGGGTACAAAGAGCTCGCCGTGGCGGCATGGCAAGGCCTTTTGGAGCTCAATTTGTTCAAACCGGAGAACGCGCAGAGCCAGAGTGAGACGCTGGCCGCGTTTGAAAAGTTTTGGGAGGAAGAGAGCCCGAGAATCGGAGAGGCAGGTGCTCAAGGTTGGAGACACCGCGTCGAGAGCGGTGGATTCGAAGACGCGCCCTGGGCCGTGGCGGACAAAGAGCCCGCAGAGACGCGTTTGCGAGATCCATACCAAGCATGGGCAGCAGCCGAGCGCGCTCGAGGGAACAAGGCTTCGTTGCCAGCGAGAACCATGGACGCTGACACCGACGATGATCCTTTCAGAGTCGTGATGTACTCGGACATTGAACCATGGTTATTCGTCATTCCCCGGGCTGGATTACCGCATGCGACTCCGCAGCTCATTGATGCCTTTTTGCTATCCTGCGGGCTTCCGCTTGCACTCAGATCCAACGACTGGCTGGAGACGGCGTACCACAGCCAGTTCCTGACGGGGACCAGCACTGATATGCGCCCACAGCCCGCCTGGGACGAGGCAGAATGTCAGGAAGCTTCGCAGAGAAGACCGCCTTCGTTCAGCAATGGAAACTGCTGCGCAAGGATGTCTCCCGAGTTGCTTTTCAGCAGGAGCAGCTGGTTCCAGTACTTTGACGTGGCCGGCAAGGAACACGCTATTGACTTGTCTTGGGCGGAGACGGCGTTGAAGCAGCTCGTCCACTCGACCTGTATTTCGGACCTTGCCCTGTACTATCTGGGGCTCTGCTTTGCCAGGAAGCCCGATCTCATCAAGAAACGAGCGAAGGCTCTCCTGACGAGATATCCTACCGACGTGCGGCTCTATAATGCCTATGCTTTGGCCGAGTTTGCCAACGGCAACGTCGAGATTGCGAGCATGGTGCTAACATCCGCACTCGAATCGCCAGAAGTAAGACACGATGTCGCTCTGCACCTCGAAGGCGGGCAGCAACTAACAAGAACTTATCTTATAGCTGTCTGCGGCATCAACGGGATTTCTCCTGCTCAAGACATGGAGCTGGATAGAGCTGGAAAGTGGTGACAAGAAGATGGCAACGAAGCGTTTGTGTGCCTGTGTCGATGAGTCCTTGCGCAAGCCCAAACTGGGACAGGATGGTCTGTCGCCCGCGACGATTCTCAAGGCCCGTCAAGCCTTTACGTCCAATGCCCAGCAGTGCCTGTACGAAGGGCAATGGGAAACCGCCAGCAGCCACGCTGAGTGTTTGGCGCTCTTGTCCTATCTAACAGGCGAAGGGGCGAGTGAGCCAATATCGGCAGGCCAAGGCAATATCTCGGCTGCCATGGATGTCGTCGAATCGATGTCAAAGGAGATGCGATTGCACGAATGCGGAAACGGTGCCAGCGAGCTGCTTTTCCAGTGGGCTTCGAGAATGCTTTACTCTCATGCTGCCAAAGGGTACGACCGGTCGGGTGTTGGCTGTTTTGGATTCATGAATACTGACTGCATTGGCAGGCCATTTCGAAGAGTGTACGTGCGGGAGCAGCTGGCTCGTTTTATCGAAGGGTTCCCCCGAAACACCATCTTATTGAACCTTTTTGGATGGGCAGACGCGACCATACGGGTGGTTGACGAGACGCGACAGCTGCTCTACGACAAGGTGCTGGTAAAGAAGCACGACTCGGTGAGCAGCCGGGTGTTTGCCATCCAACACGAGCTGGGCTCCGGCAACGCCAACAACACGCGGGCAGCGTTTGAGCATGCGATCTGTAGCGAGGTGTGCAAACACAACGTGATGCTCTGGGTTTGGTACGCTGGATTCTGCCAGTCACAGAAACAGCTACAAGCCCTGGCCAAGCGCGTGTTTTACCGAGCACTGGCGCACTGTCCGTGGTCCAAGGAGGTGATGATGGAGGCATTTGTGACGCTGGTGCGCGGGCTGGAGCCGGACGAGTTGCGGTCCGTGTACGAAACCATGACGTCCAAAGGCTTGCGGATTCACGTGGACCTCGACGAGTTTCTGGAGAGGACAAGCATGGGGGCTACGTAGATTTTGTATGGGGATCGTGAGCCGGAGATGAGTGAATCCAGATGATGCATTATGGAAGAAACCATACCACAGACGGTGTTTGCGGGGCATACAATTCTGTCCCTCGTCTCGCTCAGGCGCCAGGTCGCAGCTCTTCCGCTTTCGATAATGGGGGGATGAAGCTGGATGCCGACTGTATCACTGTTGGGCTAACAAGACGGCATTGGAGATGCGAAGCACAATGACGCACGTGGGATCCACGAGACGCCCAAGTGGTCTTTGCGCCAGGTTATGTATCGCAAAATCATGGCTGACTGGCTCTGGTTCAGCTTCCTATACCTTGATTTAATGGGTCAAACAAGCAGAGCGTAACTACTTGTGACGCGAGGGACCCTTGTTGGGTCTTGCCTTGAGACCCTTGTTGGGTCGTGATAATTACGCATGGGCCTCACGAGAACATATATTCTGGCTGCGACCGCCTTTCTCTTCACCACAATCGCCATCACGTCCGCCTTGAGGGAATTGTACCGGCCTCTGTCGGCTGTACCGTGGATTGGCTGTATGCCTAGCCCACCCATCCCGCTCCCTATCTGTGTCCATATTCATAAGGACTGGCATCAGCTGCAGCCAGGCCACCGAACACCCTGACGAGCCTCTCATCGCGACTCGACGCTCTGCGTCCCAAGGTCGAGGAACTGATGCGCATTGGCGGCACGCCCGGCCTCTCGCTCGGTCTCATGCACCAGGGAAACCAGGTCTACTTCGCCAGTTACGGCTACCGTGACGCGGAGCAAGGCCTGCCTCCAAACAGGAGACCATTCTCCCTGTTTGTTCCTTGACCAAGGCCGTTACTTCCGCTGCCGTGGGAATTCTGGTCGATGAGAAAAAGGCTGCCTGGGACACGCTGGTCAAGGATGCTCTGCCTTCGCTTGACATCAAGGACGAGACTCTTCAGAACCAGATGACCATCGCCGATCTTCTCTGCCATCGGTCAGGCATGTCCTGGGGCGACAACCTCATCATTGGCACCGACAACAACATCCTCATCAGCGAAAAAGGCTCCATGACATATCTCAACAGCCAGACGCGCCTCCTTCCCTTTCGTGGCCAATTTGCGTACAACAATCTAGCATATGAGCTTGCCGGCAAGGTCATCGAGGCGCTCAGCAAGGAGTCCTACTTCGACTTTGTCCAGAGTCGGATTCTCGACCCATTGGGCATGACGCGCACCTACCTCAAGACCCCGCCGCCCGACCTGGACAACGTCGGAAAGTGCTATAATGCTCCCGATGACGGGACTTCTGCACCCATTACTTGCGTCAAGGCCGGCGACGACTGGGTCGGAACCCCTCACGTGGGCATGCGAACCTGTGTCAGCGATCTCATGAAGCTGTACAAAGCTTTCATGAAAGGGTTCAACGATCAGTTCTCCACAGGCAACACGTCCACCGAAGGGCTACCCTTGAAGCAGGTCACCCAGCTGATGTCTGCCAAAATGTTCATGGATCAGCCTTCAAGAACGAGGCGTCCTATGGTTTCGGCTGGGGTCGCATTCAACTTCCCGGGAGAATGGGCCAAATTGGTATCAACCCTGATTTGATGCCAGATGGCATGCCCATCGTCGGCAAGGGGATAACGCCACGCCTGGTCATTTTCCACCAGGGAAGTATGCCCGGTGTCCTCTCCCTCAACATGCTTCTTCCCGACACGGAAAGCGCTATTGTCATCTCGTCTAATGCCCTGGCTCTTAACGACGTTCCGGATTGGGTTGGGCAAATGGTCCTGGAAGAGTTCCTCGAGGTCCCGGCGTCGGAGCACAATGACTACCTCGCGGCGGCCAAGACTTCCGCGAAAATGAGTCTCCAGTGGTATCCTAATCTGATAAAGGAGCTTCAACAGGCTCAAAAGAATGGGACATGCCCACGGGAGCTCGACACGTACGCGGGAACATACTGGGATTCCCTCCACATCTTCAAAATTGTCGTCACTGTAGAGGACAATCACCTCTACTGGGCTCTTCCGGGCCTTGAGTCGGAGAAGTTCCGTCTCACCCACTACGAGGACGACATCTTTACCTGGCTCCAGCCACGTAACGAACTATTGTGGACAGGGCCATTCCATATCCATACTCGTGGTTGTCCGAGAAGGTTGGCCCAGGCAGTGCTGTAAAAGGTCCCATCGATCCCGCTCCGGAGACGCCCAGCCTGGTCCGGTCCCCTACTGCAACACAACCAGGGGGAATGGGTGGTGCTTCACATCGGCAAATGCACGCAGAAGAATCCGGGCTCCTGGCTCGGGAGTAACGCCAGGCGCGACGTCTACAAGGGCACCGACGATGAAGGCCAGAGGTTTCCGATGAGACAGCTCAGCTCGGGCGGGCTCTGGAAGGGTCTACCCACGGAGCTGCGGCTTTGCTTCGACGTCGACTGGGCGGTGGAAGCTATTGCCAGAGAGCATCCGGTGAGCCAAGACAAACTCGTTCCAATCCGTTTCCGGGTGGCTTGGGATGCTGATGGAAGCCGGGACGTCGAGTCGGGGCACTCTGATGACGCGGGCGCTTCGTTCTGCGAACTTGAGCTGTGCTCGTTGCTTGCTGTGTGCCTCGACAGGTATGAGCGACTCGGCATGATTTCTGCACATTCCACCGGGCCAGCTGCCGGAAGATATCCAAACGCACGTGGCAGTAACTACGACTATCATCAGAGCGCTGGTCGAGCAGCTACGCGAGATGTAGAAGCATTCGGCTGGGGATCGAGCCCCCGAGAACGGGGAAGAGGGCCATTTCTTGTTGAGAGGCTGGTGCCAGCCCTGCACAGTTGAACACGATCCCTCAATGTGACTTGATTAGGCCAGGTGGTACACATGCTGGAGCTACTCCGTACGTGCTGAAAACATGGGATCACACCTTGTCATTCCTCAACGCCAGTTGCATGTTCATTGACCCTCTCATAATGTGTGTTGAATGTGACAGCAGGCGAAAAGGCGTTGTTCGGGTTCATGTCTGCGGTTTAAAAGTTTCGATGACAAAAGCCGAAATACTATACGCGAGGCCCTGATTAACTAACGCTAAGGGTTATTATAGGGGTACTTTAGGGTAGGATAAGACTTTAAAAAGGATTCCTCTATTATATATATATATATATAAATAGTAATACCTAACAGTAATACTGTTGGAATACTAACCTGCTGAGTAACCCGTGCAATCGGGATACCATCACGGTTCATGCACGACTCCACGTGACACCCTACCCCGCGATCAGGGCACGCAGCCCCGGCTGCATGCCCCCATTACCAGGTGCACATTCCGTTTCTTGTGAATAGCTTCCTCTTCCCTAGTTAGTTACAATTGAAGTCATCACCGGTTACCCTACCTGTCGTGACTGTGACTCAGCCTACAGCTTGTGCGCATGCGTATCTGTAGGCACATAGGTGCCTACCATCAAATACTCTTATTTATATGTCTATAAAGAACCTCCCGAGTCTGTGCACGTGACCAATCTCGTGATCTCCGCGATTCAGATCCGGCATGTCCCCCCGTCTCCCTTGCTGCCTCTATCACCGTTATCCTCGTCTTGGTTGGCACACCCTGTGGCGTCGAGCCCAAACGGATAATTCCCATACCTTGGTCTGTGACATCAAGCCATATACTTGGTGCCATGTCGGCCTAGGGTAGGCTCGAGGTCCGCCCATACCCGTCCATCATCCCATCACCACTTGCCAGCAGATGCGTCAACGGTGACTGGTGAACCCGTCCTGGCGGTTGCAGGAATACCAATCTTTGCACTCATCCTTGCTCTCGACATCCAAGAGCCATACAATCATGGTTCCCTTCGCCGACCAAGGACTCGGCTTCCCCCGCATCGCCGGCGGCGGCGCCAGCGAGACCCAGCGTTCCGTCAAGATTCTCCACGCAAAGGTCCTGCCCTACTTGCGGCACATATTTGAAGCCCATGCCGGCTCCACGCAGAAATGGACGGCCGCCCAGGCCCAGGCCTTCGTTGGCAAGGTCCAGGACGGCGACGACTCGACCCCCGCGGCAGCTGCCTTGCTGGGCCAGCCCGACGTGGGCCTCGATGGCTTCCTGGCATACATGACCTCTGCCGACGGAGCCATAACCCGCCCCTGGAAGAAGTGCGATCTGTCGTGGCCGCTGGCCAGCTACTTCATCAGCTCCAGCCACAACACGTACCTGACGGGCAACCAGTTGTCGAGCGACAGCACCACGGAATCATACACCAATGTCCTCCTGAGGGGCTGCCGCTGCGTCGAAGTGGATGTCTGGGACGGCGCAGACTCGGATTCGGAGAGTTCGGCCAGCAGCAGCGGCGGCGGCGACGCAGGCGCCACTCGCAAGGCTGGTGCCCAAGGCGCGCGCACCAAGCCCACCGCGCATAAGAGCAAGCTGGGCATGCTCAAACAAAGGCTACCAGGCTCTCTCGCTTCGAGACTGGAGAGGACCAGTCTGGGAAGGAAGATGGACGAGAGGGGCGGGGCAATCGGCCAACACGAGGCCGTCCCGGCTGCAAGGGACCAAAAGTTCGGCGACGAGCCCGAGTCGGAGTCGGAGCCCGACGTCTGCATGGCCGAACCCAGGGTGCTTCACGGCTACACCCTGACAAAGGAGGTGTCCTTTAGAGCCGTGTGCTATGCCATACGCGAGAGCGCCTTTGCCGTCACTGACCTGCCCCTCATCGTCAGCCTTGAGGTGCACTGCAGCCCGCATCAACAGGCCATGATGGTCAGCATCATGCAAGAGGCGTGGCACGGCCTGCTGGTCGCGGGACCGGAATCGCAACCTGATTCTCTCCCGAGCCCCGACGAGCTGAGGGGCAAGATCCTCATCAAGGTCAAGCACGTGCCCTCCGGCGCGCCGGCCGCCGTGGCAGACGAGCTCGAGAGCGGAGACGACGATGATATCGGCGGCGGCGGCGCCATCTCCCCGGCCGCCAAGGAGACCAAGCAGCAGAAGCCATCCAAGATCATTGCGGAGCTCAGCCGGCTCGGCGTCTACACGCAGGCCGTCTCCTTCAAGGCGTGGACGCAGGCCGAGGCGACAATGCCGACGCACATCTTCTCGCTGGCGGAGAAGAAATTCCTCGACCACCACGAGCGCAGGGCGGCGGACCTGTTTGAGCACAACAAGCACTACCTGATGCGCGTCTATCCGTCGGGCCTGCGCATCGGCTCCTCCAACCTGTACCCGCCCATATTCTGGGGCGCGGGCGCCCAGGTCGTGGCGCTCAACTGGCAGCAGACGGACGAGGGCATGATGCTCAACGAAGGCATGTTTGCCGGCACCGGCGGCTACGTGCTCAAACCTCAAGGTGAGCCCCGGGTTCTGAATATTTACCCCCCCTCCCTCCCTGAGGTAAACACTTGGCTAACTCGCGGGCAAAAACAGGCTACCGTCCCCATGTCCGGTCCAAGCCGGAGACAGCGGCGCAGGCAATCCGCAAAACCCTCTCCCTGACAATCACATTCCTCGCTGCGCAGTCGATCCCGCTGCCAGAGTCGGACACGTCGGCCAAGCGCTTCCACCCGTATATCAAGACGGAGGTGCACGCCGACGGGTCCAACCACCTGTCGCCCGTCAACGACGGCCTCGGCCACGGGGGCGAGTACAAGATCCGTACGCGCACCCACCACGGCTGCGACGTCGACCTAGGCAGCGAAAAGGTGGTCTTCCCCGCCATCGACGGCCTCGTCGAGGAGCTCACCTTTGTGCGCTTCACCATCCGTGACGACGAGATTGGCCGCGACGACCTGGCCGCCTGGGCGTGCGTGCGGCTCGATCGCCTCGGACAGGGGTACAGGTTCATACACCTGCTCGACTCGACGGGTGCCGTGACCGAGGGCGTCGTCCTGGTCAAGGTGGAGAAGGCGCTCTCGTAGGACGCGAGGCCCGCCGCCAACGCCGGGACCGGTGGTATGCAGCAGCGGCGCGGCCATTGCTCGCGCAGAGCTTCCGCGGCGGCTTTCTATCGCTCGCTACGACGCTCGGATAGAGACGGCTAGATGAGTAGTCGGCAGTATTGGGGGGAATCGGGCCGATCAATGTCTGCAGCGTGGATTGCACAGGCAAATGTGGTTGGACTACCTACTGAGAAACAGATGTTCCAACAAGTTCCCGCATCAAAGTATCGAGGGATTTGGCTAGTATCGCTTCCCTCGCATGATGCCGAGTAAAGGGTTGGCGCTTGAGTTATACGCCGCACCAACAGACGCTCGTACGATATTTGCAAGGTAGTTGTTTACCAAACAGCTACGTCCAACACGGATATATAAAAAAGAAAAAATATTGAGCCCGTGAGCAGAAAGGTTCTCGCTTTCACTTCTGCTACAGACCGCACAGCTTTACAATTCCCTCATGGCTTGTAAATGATGCCACCGCCCTGGTCCCAGCCGGTGCCCTGCCCCTGGTCCCAACACTTAGTAGTTGCTGCCCTTGTTCTCACGCTTCTCGTGTCCACGCTCCTCCAGGTTCTTGCTGCCCAGCATGTCACCAGCCTTCTCCATGAGCTTACCCATGGTGCTGTCGCTGCCACCTTGCTTTTTGTCACTGCCGTAGCCTGAAGAGCCATACGAGTCTCCTCCAGAGCCGTACGTGTCGGTGCCACCGGTACGGCCGCTGGATCCGTATGAGTCGCCGCCACCTGTGCGACCACTGGATCCGTAAGAGTCTCCCCCAGAGCCGTACGAATCGCCGCCGCCAGTGCGGCCGCTGGATCCGTATGAGTCGCCGCCACCTGTGCGACCACTGGATCCGTAAGAGTCTCCCCCAGAGCCGTACGAATCGCCGCCGCCAGTGCGGCCGCTAGATCCGTAAGAATCACTGCCACCAGTGCGACCACTGGAGCCGTATGAGTCTCCCCCAGAGCCGTACGAGTCGCTGCCGCCGGTGCGGCCGCTGGAGCCGTATGTGTCGGTACCCCCGGTGCGACCGCTAGAGCCGTATGAATCTCCTCCGGAGCCGTACGAGTCGTTGCCACCCTTGCGGCCGCTGGTGCCATAGGAATCGCCGCCGGAACCGTACGAGTCGCCGCCGCCGCCGGTGCGACCGCTGGAGCCGTAAGAGTCTCCTCCGGATCCATACGAGTCGCCTCCGCCGGTGCGGCCAGATGAGCCTAGACCGTCATTGCCTCGGCCAGAAGATCCGTACGAATCATCGTCACGGCCAGAGGAGCCGTAACTGTCGTTGCCTCGACCAGATGAGCCATAGGAATCAGTGCCTCCGGAGCGGCCCCCCGAGCCGGTGTTCTGTTATAAAACCAGGTCAGTCGAGCTCGTATATAAGTCGGACCGAGGGCATCTCACGTCATCGTCGTCGCGGCGGTAAGACATCTCGACAAAGTAGAATGAATGCGAAGGGGGTATCTTTTTGTTGTAGACTGGTTGGGGATGAGTATGACGTTCAAAGTATTAATTGCCAGGGGCGGAAAGGCTTTCTATTTAATAGACGGCGGGATCGTAGCCGTTTGGAGGTCAATGGACATGTGTACATGACCGGGACACGACCCAGAAGCGAGTCCTCGTTAGATGACGTCCTGGGAGAAGGCGTAGGCGCAGCAGCCCAGTCCAGCTGAAAGCTCTTCCCCACAGTCTCCAGCTTCCCCTGTGTCAAGCGCGCAAAGAGGGGTCGGAGAACCCGTCTGGACCCATCATCGGCACATTGGCCCGCCAAGCTTTCCCTGGGTGGGCAAAACCGGTTTCGGACCCTTTTCCGCCTTTTGATGCAGAGTAGGCTGTTTCGAGTACAGAGGACGGCTCTGGCGGATGCCTCGTCGCATTCCATCTGGCCACTGCCATCGTCATTCTCTTGCTCCCAACCTGTGGCCGAGAGGTGGCCGAGTGACGGGGTGTGCAAGGCAATGATGATGTCAAGTTGGGGCGATCGGCAAAGCTCCAGGAGAGCTTCGTCATCTCCCGGAAGACGGGGGTTGGCCTAGATCGAAACGACGCTGGCGGGGCACAATGGAGGCCTCCATCCAGTCAGGCCCGTGGGCAACATGGTGGCTGTGAGTGGGCAACGGTGGGTCTGGAAGGAGTCGGAAGCCGGATGGCAAGCGGGCGAGCTTGGCTTGCTCGGGCAGGCCGCACACCATGTCGCGACAGCGTCTTGCAGCTGATTGGGGACGATGCAGAATGCCGCACGCACGCCAGTGGCGTCTGCAACAGCAAAGCTGATTGCTCGAGTCCAAGGCGTGCGCATGCGCCTGCGTATGCAGCGCAAGATACAGTATGCATGTTGCGCTTGTCAGTTCTGTCTTCTTTCTGGCTTTTGCCCTCAAGCAACGAGAGCGAGCATAGGCGCCGCCGTGGGCATGTATCGGGCGAACTGACGGGCCGAGCTGAATCTGAGATGCTGGGGCGTGTCTGTGGCCGGCGGTGCCACGGCTCCAGCGCCATGCCGGACGGGGAAGCGTTGCTTGGTGGAAGGAGACCACGGTGACGAGAATGAATGGAGTCGAGGCCGAGGGTAAGAGCGAGGAAGCGGACTGCACGGTGTATTGCACACTGTGACTCAGCTCCGTCTTCTTCTTGCTGCCTGTCGGTGGTGAGTTTGTCATCCACACCAGAATGCACCTTCCGACTAAGAGAGCAATGATAGGTGGTTCTCAGGCATCACACGTGAAGATGACGTAAAAGGAACACCATGGCGTATCACGACTCGACAAGCTGCACAGTATACACACGGTATGGTCCAGAGCCAGACTCGACAGCCTGCCGTGCGAGCCTTTTTCCTTCGACACTTTTCGCTATGCGCTTCCCGTTGGCACGATGTAGCGAATCGGGGTACACGTAAATACAGTTTAGTTGTACTGTACATACCAAGGGTGGTTGACGATTTGCAGACAACTTGAGCCTTCAGATAGGAAGAGCAATTCCATTCGAGCCCCGAGTCTCGTCCTCTCCGCGAGGCCCTGCAGGAGTGCCGGCCCGTACACTGCATCCTCCGAGACTCTCGTTGAGCCGCTCCAGGCATTCGCAGGTACAGTATCCGCCTTCTTGCCCTCTTCTCGATACATCGCCCTTGCCTGCGCAGTGCGGACGTGAACCCGTGTTGCCGTCGCACCGCACCGACTTCCAACACGAGTCTTGATCCTGCCCATCGTTGTTTGCCTGGGGCTCGCAATCCACGACGCGGCACCCACAACGGCCCCGTGGATACGTCGCCCAGGCGTCGTCCTTGACGCACCGGGCAAACGTGGGATAAATGTTGCGATGCTGCTCGGTACAGTTTACCAGCTCAGTGCAGTACTCATGAGGGTCCGGCTGGGTTAAACACCCCTCGCCTTTGGAAGCGCATCCACAAACACCCGGATAATGTGGATAGAGCGCTGTTTCTTTTTTGCATTGAGCCTCTTCATCGTCCAAGCACTGGTGGTACGGCAAACAGTCCTCCATGTTGCCGCACGGCGCGGCTAGACACACGCATTGGTCGCCGACACAGGCAGGATATTGTTGCAGCGAGCGGTAGCACTGGCCCTCCATGGCAACGCGGCAGTCTTCAAAGCCTTGAGGGTCGCCTGGTTTGCAAGGCTCAAAACCTTGCTGACCTGGCTTCAGCCATAGAAGGGGATGACGCGGCGTCGAGACGGCAGACACACTCGTCGTCTGCGCCATGCCAAAGCCCGGTGACGTTTCTGTGCTACTGCTGGTCCATGTCTTGATGGCCAATGGATCACTCGTGCTTGATGCCGAGCCCCTCGTCAATGTCGAGTTGCCCCTGTCAATCTTGCTCGACGCCCCAACGGCTAGCACGTCGCTCGTGCCGGGTGAGGAGCTAATCAGTAAGCCACTTGTGGACGATTCCAGGGCCAACGGGTCGCTTGTAGTAGACACAGAGTCTATAGATGAGACTTTCATCCAAGAGACAGGCGTTACAGAATCTTTCTCCGTCAAAGGAAGCGACGTAAGAACACCTGAGCTCGTCCACGAGGAGGAAGTCATATCAAATGACAAACTCCTCTGCGCCTCGTCCGTCAAAGGTACAAGCTCATCGGTAGACTCTGATTGTCGATCCACTGATCGCGTCGAGTCCTTGGTGGTTGATGAGCTGGCATGACCCGATCTCGACAGGGATGTAGTATGGCCGCCCGCGGCGGTCGACGGGGGCCACAACGTAACGGCAGTCGCAGAGCCCACGTCGAGCATCGCCGTCGTGGACGACTCGGCGATATCGTGTATGCCTGTGAAGCGCGATGTAGAGTCCAAAGAGGAGCCAAATGCCACTGCCTGTGTGGCCAGCAGCAGTATAGGGGCCGCGCGTAGGGACCATCGGCCCATGGTGATCGAACCAAAGAAAAATACCTGAATGATCGGCGCACGTTCTGGCGATGAGTTCGGAGGAGAGATGCTAGATGCTAGGTCCGTCCGGTTCTGGGGTCGAAGCGAGAACTTATATCGGCACAAGCCGTCTTGAATCAAGGTGGCTGTGACGGGATTGAGATGATAGTGATTCAGGACAAGGCAAATCACCAACGCCGGAGTGGGTGAATGGTGTCCTGAGATACACTCGTCATTGCATCGACTCAGAGCCGACTTGACTTTTCGTTTGCACCGCCAATCGCGCCGCTCATCATGGTTGGTTCGCGGGTGCTGCCAAGCAGGACTGCCTCTCTTCCACCTTTTGTTCCCCACCATGCGACTCCAATCGTAGACCTCTCGACGTCCATTTCGCCGTTGACGAGAACATCGAGAAACCGTTTCATGACAGGCCCCCTTAGACTGGGATCCGCAATCTCCTTCATCATCTGGGCCGTGATTCCGAGCCAATCTTCGACCAGCACCAGGGGCAGGAACGGCAATGAATCGACCAGCGCCATCACCAGAGCGCTCTGTTCCGAGAGCGGGACGTCTTCTTGCTGAGAAGACGAGCTATTGTTTTGGCCCAGGAGTGCGGTGGAAGCGGTAGGTATATTGCAGCGGAGCATCTCGAGCAGCGTCTCGGATAATTCAGGTCTCATGGCTGCAATCGGGAAAGGGGGCGATACGATTTCCATGACGGTCTTGAAAGCAACACGGAACTGCCGCGGTGAGATGTGATGGGGAAAGGACTCGAAGAGCTTGACTATGTAGAACGGAGTAATGTCGATGGTGAGGGGGCTGTGCTGAGGACAGGATAGAACCGACAGGATGGCACTATGGGCTGATTCGAAGAGCTCGACCCCAGAAGGCGACAGTGACCCATTGTGCGAAAGATATGCTACTGCCGGCTCGATAATCAGGTTCTGGCAGGAACTCGCCGACAGAGCGAGAGGGAGATGCTCCGCCACGTTGAGATGGAATAGATCCAAGGTCCTCTGAAGAAAGGACGCAGGGAAAGGAATTACATCGGCGGCTCGAGTTTCTCGCAAAAAGACTTGGCATGTCGCTGGGTCTCGTGAGAGGACATCGAGCGACGTCAGATAGGAAAAGGTGTAGACTTGGAAAGCGTTATTCCCGTTGCGGGACGAGATGAAGAAGAGGTTTCGAAGAACGTGTAGCGACTTGGCGGCAATGCCCGGAGCCATGCCGTTGGCCAGCATGTTTGGATCTAGCAAGCTGCGAGATACAATGGCCTGAAGCACGGCAACAGAGCCAAACATGAGCTTTCTCAGAACCTGCCAGAGGTGGGGCCAGGTCGTTTGCAGCGTCTCGAGATCCATGCGCGTGCCCTCAAAATCGGGGTCGACGCCGCTGAGGGCGATTCTCTGCCATGCACTGAGGACTCTGCCAGTAAAGACCAAGAGGGCGTCCTGCGCCTGCAGCACGGCGGCCGAGTCCCTCGCATGCTGCACTGCGAAGCCGGCGAGCTTGGAGAGGGGGCCAATGTTTGCCATCAAGGGCTGCTTCTCCAACTCCTGGAGCATGCGGTATGCCGGAGAGTTTGCAGGATAGCTGAGAAGGTGCGAGGCATTCTCCGTGGTGTCGTTGCCGATGGCCTTGAGAAACTGTCCGTCGCAGAAGCCTTGATCCCCGGTAAAGGCCCAGACAGCTATGGGAAGCAATGCGCTGCAGTTGATGCGGGACCGGTTCCCGTCTGAGAGTAGGGGAAAGGCGAAGTTGAGGGCCGTAACTAGCGACGCAGACGCAAGCAGCCCATCTTGAGCCGTGTGCTCGAGCGCAGGATTTGTGGCGGTGACGATGGCTTGCTCGAGGGCGCTCCTCAGACTCCAGGAAAGGGATCGCCTGCCGTCGCCTTCCATGCCGACAAGCACGCCTGTCAGGACGAGGAGGTGTTGCCATCGCCGCGACCGGTCATCGGCGCCCTTGATGACGGCGCGCGCCCACTCGTCGCATCGTAGCCCGCCCTCGTGTCCCGGCTCCTTGTGCTTGGCGTCGTCGGTGTCGTTGTCGCGCACGCGCGAAGCCGCAGTCCTGTAGATGCCAACGATGCGCAGGGAAAGCCGCGGACCGTCCTGTCGATGCCAGATGGCGGGCGCCGTCAGCAGCTGCGAGGTCAGGACGCCGAGGTTGAGCGGGTTGGAGAGCCGAGACAGCAAATGAGCAGTGGTGCCGATGATCTGGTCCGTTTCGACGGGGCCGTGGACATGTTGGTACCGTTGAAGAACCGTGTTCAGGAGCCGGTCTGCAGGCATTTTGCAGCTGTTGGAGGCGAAGGCGGCATCGAAACTCGTCTTGCTATGCCGCTGCGAGTTGGAAGAAGGAAGGTAGATTTGAAGCCCACTGGTCGAGGCCGCAGCCGGAGTCCGTGTTGGCAAAAGGTACAAAGTACTTGCGATCTTTTGCCGAGGCTTCAGGCCAGGGTGGGTCGCCCTACACGGTAGTACTCGCAACCAGCATCGCGTCGGAACATCACTTAAGCACCCCGTTCGCGCGACTCCGGCAGCTGTTCCATGGCACCCGCGAGGCCGCGCCAAAGGCAGTGTCGATTGCGCCCTCGCCGGGCCGGTTGAAGCACTAGATTGCCATGTCGAACCCGAACAACCCTCCGCCGGGCTACCGAGCGCCGCCGTTCCCATCCCTCAGCACGCCCATGCTCTCCGACAAGACGCCCCAACGACTGCACACAATCTACTACATCGAGGACGCGTGGCGCTTCACGTTGCTATGGACGCTCATCACCTACGCCGTCTTCCATGTGGGAGCAGTGCTCGTGGCCGTCGTCACGCATGGCTGGAAAAAGTCGTCGTGGTCGTACCTCTGGGCGGTGCCGGGCGTCTATCTCGTCGTGGCGGGACTCGAGGCGGTTCTCGCCGGCAGCGTGGTCGGTCTGGTGTGCGTCGCATCGCTTGCATGGACTTGCCTGGGGATTCGAGCTGACTGCTGTGTCTAGGCTTGGCGCCGTGTATAGGGCCGGATACTACGAGATGAACACGTGGATCCCGTGCACCTGGGGTATCATCAACGTCTTGACGTTGGTCATATCGTCCTTTTCGATCCAAGGCGGGCTATGAACGGCATTCTGCCTGGATGATTGTGTTCTCTGCAGGAACCGTCTCGACACGCGACCGGCACGGTGCTTCGTATGTTGGACACCATCCAGCAACGGCATCAAGAGAGTGTCTGTCCGTGAATGGAAAAGCCCGCCCTTTTCTGCACCGTCGAAACTGCCGTCATCTACGGCAACGCCTTTGCGGCACTGTATGCAATTGGAATGATTTCGGGAGCTGGTCTGGGATTACAACGAGAGGCCGTAACCTGATGAGGCCTAGTGGTGGAGCTTTAGCTGCCCCTGATTGGATGCTACAACAGCACGTTCCCACCAGCGTACAGTATATGCTCCTGGTACTGTAGGGAGGGGAGGCAAGAGGGAGGCACTCGCGCTGTTCGTTACGTACGGAGTAGGTAGTATGTTGGGGATCTTGCAATGCACCCCGACTGACTGCCCTGGCCCACTGCGCCACCCCAAAGACTCTCAAGTGCAACTTCTTCGGCGAAAGGCTTCTACCATTGATATTATTCGCTGCAAAACAATCCACTTAGCGTCGCAGCCCTCATCCTCTATTTCGAAACCAACGGAGCCTTTTCTACGCTAGATCAACGTGGTTCTCAGTCCCTCTCACCCACCTGCAGTCAGTTTAGGCTCCGCCAACAAGCCATCGTCATGCCTCGGGTGCGAACCTGAGCATCACTTCAAGGACGACACAGACGACGCAGACGACGCAGACGACGCAGACGAGGCCGGTAGACATTCAGGACCACTGAATTTCTGGATGAGTCGACTTCCTGAAAGTCCGACCTCTCCACACGCCCGGGATGGATCCTACGACCTCTCGTGCTCAGCAGCGACCGCCGCCCGCCGAGTCGCAGTTCCGGCCATATCGGCCTTGGGAGACGGACGCTCCCCCACTACCCGACTCGCCTCTCAAACCCTTCTTCGCCGGCCAGCCCAAGTCCTTGTCGGGCATCGCCCTCCGGGCATTCTGCCTGGGCATTGCCTTTGCCGCGAGTGTTGTCGCCGTCGCCGGCATCCTGCTCTTCACCCACAGCCCGGCATGGCGTGTGCCCTTTTTCCTGCTCGCCCTGTCCACTTTTCACTTTCTCGAGTTCTGGACGACCGCTGAGCGGAACACGCTCGTGGCCAGCATCGACAGCTTCCTCCTGACAGCCAACTGGCCCTCGTACGCCATCGCCCACTCGGCCGCCTTCCTCGAATGCGCCATCGTCAGCATCTTCTTCCCGAGTCGCTCCTGGGCCCCTTTCTACTCCGGTCCCCTCCTCCTCGCCTTCGGCATCGCCCTGGTTCTGGTCGGCCAGGCGGTCCGCTCGGCCGCCATGCTCCAGGCGGGGGCCAGCTTCAACCACCAGGTGCAGACTAAGAAGGCGGGCTCCCACACGCTCGTCACAACCGGCATCTACGGCACTCTGCGACATCCGAGCTACTTTGGCTTCTTCTACTGGAGCCTGGGCACGCAGCTGGTGCTCGGAAACGTGGCTTGCTTCTGTGCCTATGGGGCGGTTCTATGGACCTTCTTTAATGGAAGAATCAAGGTCGAGGAAAAGAAGCTCGTCGATTTTTTCCAAGACGATTACATCGAGTATCGGAGGCGGGTCCCCACAATGATGCCGCTTATAGCCTGATGAAATGGGGCGGTCAAGCTTGGCTGCGTCGCTTTACGTTGCGGATGGACACGGCTGGGGCGAGCTAGAGGGGGTAGACTGTCGTAGGGTTAATCCAAACGTCAATAATACTTTTAGCTTTTAAACAAAGAATAAACATCCTAACTCCATAGCGTATCGAGACCAGATAAATGCACCTCCCTTTCCAAGGGCAGACATTGAAAGCAGGACTGCCTGAAATTACACCTTGGGCTTTCTCCCGGTCTACTTGATGCTCACCGTTTGCTGCATCTCCCTGCTCACGCTCCCGTACTTGGCCTGCCAAGCATAAAAGTACATTAGCGTCGCGAAGGGCTGGCCAAAGATGGTAAACGACACCCAGAAAATGACGTTGCCCACGAGCTTGCCGCCTTTGCCGAGCCTCATCTTCTCCATGGGCGCTGTGATGGCGATGAGAGGCAACTGGAGAAACATGCCGAGAAAGGCAACGCCTGCGGATTGCGCGAGTCAGTCAGTGGGCCACGGAGCTGCGCAGAGGGAGGGGCGGACGAACCGATGACGTTGTGAGTGGGGATTCCGACCAGAATCTCGTGGAGGACGGCCGAGACGAAGAAGACAACAAGACTGGCCATCATGGGGCTCCATCCACGCCCGATCATGGGCATATAGACGTGGCGCTTGAAGTAGGTGTAGACGGGCTTGTTCCAGGTCCGCCAGTATGCGCCCAGGCTCTCGCTGTTCCACCAATCATCGTAAAATACCCGATCACCAAACCGTAGCACTTCGGCGAGAGCATTGAGGAAGGACTGGAAGAGGGCAAAGAAGCCGGCGAGCCAGATGACGAGTGAGATGGTGGACAGCTTCAGCAGCCGCTCAAGGATGGAGGCAAAGTCGAGCGACGCAATCTTATCCAGAGAGTTGCGCAGGACGGGCGCGGCATACTGGAAGCTGGCGAACCAGATGAAGGCGCTCAGGCAGAAGACCTCTCCGAGCCTCTTGGCGACGAAGAGCCACCTGATCTTGTCGGTCCGGGGATAGACGGGTTGGTAGACGAGCGTCGGGGCCCACCAGAAGTAGACGAGGTTGCCAAAGGTGATGTTTTGCGGATACGGGCACTTGGAGTACAGCTCTGGGACGAGCTCGCCCCTGACGGGATGCAGGTACGCGTGGCGCAGGTCGCGGTTGGTGAAGGCGTACGAGGCCGTCTTGAGCCAGACGATGATGGCGTGCATTTCGGTGAGAGTGCCGATGAGCGGGTGGTGGATGTAGAAGTAGACGACGGCCGAGGTCACGACCAGGGCCAGGGTGATGTTGGCCGCATGGACCCAGGCGACGATGAGCCATGTCGCGTGAAACCTCTTGCGGTCTTCTTCAGAGGGACTGGTGGCGCCGTCCTTGAGGCGCTTCCTCGACCCCAGCGCCTGCTGGGCAGCGGCGAGCTCGATGAGGTAGGCGGCCAAGAGATGGCAGGGGATGAGGAAGTAAAGCAGGCCGCCGATGAGGACGTCCTGGCGGCTGTAGGCGTGGCAGCGGATGCAGATCAAGACTCCGTACTGGGGAGGGGGATCAGCAACACGGGATCCCGGGGGCGCATGGGCCAAGTACGGACCTTTTGGATGTTTTCAATCATCAATCGCAGGTTGCCGACGACTGCCAACCGCTGTTAGCGGCGAGCGAGGATGGGCGACACGCCGATGCTTACCCAAGACAATGACCATGAGGTTGCGGAAGCCAATGAAGCTGGGGGCAGCATCTGAATCGTGGCTGAGGCACGAGGGCCTTGTCTGGGAGTGGACGGCAACGACATGGCGATACTTTTTCTGCGACCAAGCTGTCTTGACCCTGTCGGTCACCGTGCCGTTTCGTGGCTCGACCCCGGTCGGATCCTTGCCGCCATGGCGTTTTGTCGCGGTACCAGTCGAGGCCTCGACGCTGGTGGTCGTGGCGGCCATCATGTTGTGTGGCGGCGTCTTCCAATTGGCAGCGTGTAAGAGAGATGCGAGAGAGGCTGACTGACGATGGAGGGACAAGATCAGATGGTGGCAAAGGACAGCTTTCGACCAAGGGGGTGGGGTTTCTCGTTCGAATTCGGCCTCGGTGCGCGTGAAGGGTTAATTAATTACTTCGCAGCAGCGTGGCGACGCAGGTATTGTTCGGCGCCAACGCGAGCGGCGTCTGCGCCTCTGCAGCCTGACCAAGTCTGTCGATGAGGCCGGTGGATGCTCAAGTGGGTATACGGCGCTGCCTGAGCGTGAGGAGAAGACAAGGAACAGCAGGACCGTGGACGCAGTCAAAGTGATGAGACTGGGAGAAAGAGCAGAGGCTAGAAAGAGGGAGGGACAGGAAGCAAAGGGCCCAAAGATGAGAGTATCCAGCAAGAATGCAACCGTCGAGGGAGCAGGTACCCTCTTCCCAGGGACGGCTTGTTTGGCCCCCCTGTGGCGATTGTTCGATTCAATTAGGCCCGAAGAATAGCGTGGCCGAAGGGCGGGGCCAGACGGCGTCAAACTCTCGTCATTGGGATAATGCAAGCGGGCCAGGGTCGGAGAGCACCAAAGTTGTCAGGTACAGTACAGTACAGTGTAGTGCATGTATCTTCTCTTGATATCACGGTGCCTCGGCACGCGCCTGGCCTCGCTTATCTCGTCGTATCGCAAAGTCCCCTTAATCTTATCTGGAGAAGGGACCCGAGGCACCACCCCGTCTCGCACAAGGCACAAGGAGAAGGAGATCAAGGAATTTCCGCATTGCATTCTTGACGCGCTATCGGACCAATGCAGATGCCGAGTCTTTCCCTCTGGGGCTGGAATGCGGCCAAATCGTGCGATTCACTTGTCGGCTTTATTGGTCTAAGCTGTTTGAACTCCCTTTGTGCTCTGTGGAGGTACGGGGCTAATATAGCTACGTACCTACTTGATCTGATTACATAAATACCTAGTTCGCTGACTCAACTGCTGGTCTCGCGCTGGGCCGTTCTCACGTGACGTGTACTCACTTCGCGCATCTGAAATACTCCGGGGAGCAACGCGCAAACGTCCTCTTGGTCGCCTCACTTCACCACAAATGGCGAATCCTCTGCAAACCCCATCGAGAGAACCAAATCTTGCGTGACAGGTGTGCAGTGAGGACCCGCGGTCAATATATATCGGCTTCCCGACAAGCCTGAACGCCTCGCCACGTCCTCACCACGCCGCGTGCATGTGGAGGAAGCTCGACCCGGGAGCTCGCAACCATGGCCCACGAGCCGCGTGGTGATCATGGTGACCGCGGCGGCCATGATGGGGCGTACATGAAGATGCGGGGCCGAAGTAAGTCTGTCGCTGCGCCTCTATTGCCATTCTTGTCCTCTTCGGGGCCCAACCATCACCGCAGCCGTCACAGCTTTGTATCCCACGACATGTCCCAACCACCACCGCTTGGGCCGGGGAGAAAGCTCTCTCCAAGGTCAAGGACGAAATATTCGGCCTTCAGGGAGCTTGAGCCAGCAAATCACTATGGAAAGCTAGCACACGTGGGCCGGAGAGCGGGATGATGGTGGTTCTCACCAGTGAATGATCATCTATTATCCCACGAACCCGCGATCCGTAACGCCCGAGCATTCTTCCGAAAGCCACTCGTCTTCCTTTCGTGAAGCCTGAACCCTTCACGACCCCTCTTTCTCAGTCCACAGTCTTGACGGTGAAACGAACCGATCATGATGCTTCGGGGAAAATGTACTGCACAAGCGCTGACCTTCGTTTTGCAGGGCCGGTCACCGACTACAGTGCCACCGTCGCTCATTGGCAGCGGAATCGAACTGCCAACTACAAGGGTGGCTACACGGGCGAGGCCGAGCGGCCGAGCGTGAGCTACATTGTGGATGTTAGCCTCTCCAGGTTCCTCCAGCGTTCAAGGTCAGGCTGACGGCCTATCTAGATGATCCCACCCGCCGGGCGGCCCACGTCAGCGGCAGACAGCATTCCCTCCAAGCACCTGCATTCATCCTTGAACAAGATCAAGCATCCAGTCAACGTGGTCCGATGGACTCCCGAAGGACGACGGCTTTTGACAGCTTCGACGAGCGGCGAGTTCACTCTCTGGAACGGCACGGGCTTCAACTTCGAGACCATTATGCAGGCTCACGACTCGGCCATCCGAGCTCTGGAATACTCTCATAGCGACGACTGGCTGATATCGGCCGACCACGACGGCCTCATCAAATATTGGCAGCCCAACTTCAACAACGTTCAGAGCATCCACGCGCATTCAGATCCTATCCGGGACCTTGCCTTCAGCCCAAACGATTCCAAGTTTGTGAGTGCCTCTGACGATTCTACCCTCAAGGTCTTCGATTTTGCTTTGGGTCAGATGGAGTCCAAGCTGGAGGGCCACGGATGGGACGCCAAGTCTGTCGACTGGCATCCCACCAAGGGTCTTCTCGTGTCTGGTTCAAAAGACCATCTCGTAAAGCTTTGGGATCCTCGCACCAGCCGCTGCCTCACGACTCTCCATGGGCACAAGAGTACCATTACCAAGGTGACGTTTGAAAAAGTTCGCGGCATGTGCCTCGCGACGTCGGCTCGCGACCAGACGGCCCGCGTCTTTGACCTGAGAATGATGCGAGACATTTGTCTGCTCAAAGGCCACGAAAAGGATATTTCCACGCTCTCATTCCATCCCATCCATCCCAACCTGCTTACTACCGGCGGCATGGACGGTTCGCTCTTCCACTATCTACTCGACACGCCCAATCCCCCCCCTGGCCAGGCCTTGACGGTTGCGCCGTACGACAGTCTGGATCCCACCACCGCCGCGGCCCAGTCGGTCTGGCCCTCGCACAGGTTAGCCTTCGCGCACGACTATGCCATTTGGTCTCTCGACTGGCACCCCCTGGGCCACATTCTCGCAACCGGGTCCAACGACCGAATCACTCGCTTTTGGACCCGCGCACGCCCTGGCGAGATCAACGTGTTCAAGGACCGGTACCACATTGGCGAGGCGGCCGCCGAGGCACAGGGAACATGGGATCGTCGTGGCAACCGTCGTCAGCGGCAGGAGGAAGAGCAGCAGGAAATGGAGGACGAGTTGGACGCGCTGGTTGACCAGGACGCGCTCAAGCAGCAGGCGGCGGGCTTGCCCGGCATCCCTGGCCTTCCCTTGGGCGGGGGCATGGTTCCTGGCCTCGGCTCAGGCGCCGCTATCCCACGACCTCCCATCCCAGGCGTCGGCTCCAACCCTTCTGCTCCTCCCCCGCCGCCCCTGTTTCCTCTTCCCGGGCTCAACGGCGCTCCCCATCCCCCACTGCCGGGCCTGGATCCCAACAAGCCTCCGGACCCGGCACAGCTGATTGAGATTATGAAAAGGGCCGGCGTTCCTCTCCCGCCTCCGGGCGCGTTGCCTCACGGCCTCATCCTGCCCCCCGGAAACGTCCCTTCGCCAGGCAGCTTTCCCATGCCGGTCCAGCCGCCTCTGTTGCATCAGCCAGATGGCGACAAGAGCGACAGCGGCAGACGGCGAGCTCCTCTGCCTAGCCAAGAGGAGAGCTTGCGGCAGGAGCAGCGACAGGGCAAATACACTCGGGCCAGATAGGATGACCAGTTCCGGCGGTGTTGGTGTCTCGAAGTGATTGATACCCTATCAAACGGCGTCAAGGACACTGGAAGAGCAGGGCGGTGGTGGAGAAGACGGCCTTGTTGCGGCGCATGGGTTACTGCTTTACCTGGCATGCTTTACCCTTTCCTTTCCTCCTTCTCCCAATCAATAAACTGGCTTGGTTGAATAAGGAATCTAAAGGGATGATAATGTACATTGATGACGCGCCAACATCTTTCGCTGTAGGCCGTGCACGCTTGCGCTCAACTCTAGGTGTCAAGGCAGATTCAACAATCGAAATGCAGATGATCCCGCAAAGCACACGCAGGAGCCGGTTGACCATGACGACCAGCTTCAACGACTTGCATCTCTCTCGCTCTCGCGCTCTCTGAGCGTCTGGTCTTTGCCCACTTTCCTTGGACACTCAACCCCCACTCTTGTCTCCCGTCGCATCTCCTCTCGCATCTCCTCTCGCATCTCCTCTCGCAGTTGCAAAAAGCATCCTCGTGCTATGACTTGGGCGGGGAGATGGCACGCGCGTCAGTCTTGCCAAAGGCCTTTTGCTTATCGGCGTAGTCCTTGATGACGAGGGCGCACGCCATGTCGGCGCAGAGCCTCCTCCGGCGCTGGACGGGCAGCTTGGTGGCAAACTCGAGGCCGCTGGCGCGCTCGACGGCCTCGACGGGGACCTCGAAGTCGGTGAGGGGCTTGTCGTTTGAGATGGGGGCGTTGGGGAGGACAAAGGCGCCAATGGCGACGTTGCCGCCGACGTTTCCGTCCTCGGCAAAGATGACCTTGTAGAAGTGGGTGGGAACGGCGACGGAGGGCGGGCTGCCAATCATCTCGTACTTGACGTACCACTTGTCGTCGACGGGGTCCTTGCGCGGGAGATAGAGAGGCCCGGTGACGATGCGGACCGAGGGATACTGTACGGTGAGGCGGCGGCAAAAGTCCTCAAAGTGGGCCCAGTAGTCGCGGTTGAAGCCCTCGCCGACCTGGGGACACATGTTGGAGAGGTAAAAGGTGTCGTCCATGGCCCTTTGGGACCACTTGGCGTCGGCGGCGGGGACTTGGTGGCCGCGGTCGTAGCCGCTGCGGTAGTAGTCCCTGAGCAGGGCGCGAAAGGGGGCGGGGATGGCGTGGTCCTCGACAAAGGCGCTGTGCCTGCGGTCGGCGTCGCGCATGGCGAGCGAGGCGGGCGTGATGTGCTCGACGACCCAGTGCGGGTTGCGCATGCGGCGGTCGTAGCTGGATACCAGGGCCGACCTGGAGGCGATGTCGGACACGGGGCCGGGGAAGCCATACTCGAAGAGGCCGGCCGGGTTGACGGGGGAGCCGGCGACGGCGGCGGTGGGTGTGAAGGGTGGCGCGGCGACGGCGACGGCCGAGGGTTTCGTCGAGGTTGTAGTGGTCAATGTGGTGGTAGAAGCGACCTGCGACTCGGGTTTCTTCACGCTGGAAGAGCCAAACGAGTAGACGGCTGCGGTGAGGGCAGCGCCGCCTCCGGCACCAAGGGCAGCAAACATGGCGAGAGTGGATTTGGACATCTTGACGGCGGCGGTGGCGGCGGCGTCTGGGTTCGGGCGTGGCATTTATAGGGGGGTGAAGACTGCGGTTTGTTTGCTGAGGAGGAGGTCAGGCGAGAGGGCGGGCAGGCGGCTGAGAATGTTGGAATTGGCAGCGGGATGGCTTGTTGCTCACGAGGAAAAGGACAGATCCAGCGACAGGCCCATGTGCTGGCGGCTGCGGAGGCACGGGACGGAGGGTCGCACGAACTGCTGGAGCTCGGTGGGTGGTTTTTTTCCCTTGATGGGCCGGGCCGGAGCTTTAGCCGCGGTGGGTCAGGGGACCTGCCTGGCACAGCTCAGGGTACCGTGCTAATTACCGTACAGTACAGAGGTACCTAGGTACGCATGTATGTACATGAGTTACGGAGTAATTACAGCTTCCCCCAATCATCAGCTTCTTCTCACCCACAAAACTGCCCTTGGCCCCGCCGAAGCAAGGGATTGGCCATTCCGCTTCGGTCAAACGCGCCCCTCCGCATGGGACGAGGCACAAGACGTCGCTCCCAGGTCACGAGCCTCGACGTCCATCGGGGCACATGTCTGGTCGTTCACCAGAGGGGGTCGCACGAGCGTTGTCCCAGTCTGCAGCTGTCTTTGCAAGTCATTCTTCGCAGCCGACTATTTCACCGTGCTGAAGCCGCTTCGAAATCACAGATTGCAATCTCCACCTGAAGAGACCATGACTTGGCTCAGCAGCCGGTCGCACGCCGCAAAGCAGAGACCAGCGGGTGTCATCGTTCTGAATGAGGCCCGCATGGAGCACGCGTGCTCTCAGATATCCATTTTCTTATTTGCAGTCTCGAAACGTTTCCTCCATCGCCCAGCCAGCCATTAAGGGGCTCGTAGCCGTTGCGGCTCACCACTGGCATCCCATTTTCCTTGTCCTTCCTCTCGCGAGCAATATACAGAATGGCTGATTATGATGCATATTTTACACAACAAATACGCCGACAAAAAGGGCACCAACAAGAGACGCCACGGCAAAGGCAGCGCCAAACGGAGCGGCGTTTCGGTCTCCAGCGCCCCTTACCGCGGTGCCTGACGAGACCGAGGGTGCCGACGTCGTGGACGCCGCGCCCGAGGGTCTCGATGTGGCGCCAGTCGTCGGAGACGCGGTTACCGAGGAGGCACCCGGAGGAGGCGTGGTCGGCTTCGCAACGCCGGACGGGCAGTGCCAGTGGTCCTTGTGCGGGACACAGGACGACTGGGCATCGTGGTCGTGGTCGTCGTGGTCGTCATGGCCATGGTCATGGTCATCGTGGTCGCCACCCTGAGGAGGAGGAGTAGTCGGCTTCGGCACCCCAGACGGGCAGTGCCAGTGGTCGCCGTGAGGCTCACACGACTTGGCCGCCTCGTCGCTGGGGCTGGCGGGGCCGGCGGTGGAAGTAGCATGGCAGTGCCCTGCTCCCGCTGATCAGGACTGGCTTCATGATGCCGGGTTCGGTAAACACTCACAGTGGTCACCATGTGGCTCGCAGACGCCAGATCCCGTCGGCGAGGGGGGCAGCGTCTTGGAGGTCGGGGCCGCTGTCGGCTCCTGAGGGACGGCGACGGCCAGGCCCAGCAGGCCCAGGGAAACCCACGACTTGAAAAGCATCGTTACTGGTATTGCAAACGAAGGCGGTGGGGAGGCGAGGCTAGAGGCTGTGAGTAGAGAGAGAGAGAGAGAAAGAAAGAGAGAGAGAGAGAGAGAGAGAGAGAGAGAGAGAGAGGGCTGCTACGGCGTGACGGGACAGGGGAACGCACGGCTGTTTATATATTGTACGCATGCACAGGGGATGGACGGGCCATGGCCGACGCAGATGGTCTGGGGCGGGCTTCCTAGTCGTAGCAAGGATTCTATGGGGCGGCCCTGGTTTTGCAGGTGCAGAGGCTGTCATTTTGAGCCATTTGAATGTGCATGCCGTTGGTTGGTGATGAAGCGCGAGGATCAGACCCCTGGCCATGACACGCTGGGCCAATGAGGAGCTGGTGAGAACCTCTTCGGCCATCAAGCAGCCGTGCAGAAGCAATGGAATCTGTCTATGTCTTTCCCCGCTCGTCTACCCACTCATGGTTTATTATTGGAGTCTACCCAGACGCCTTGCGTTGGTGGCGGCAGGCTGTTTTATTCTTGTCCCTGGCCGTCTTCGTGTTGGGGTCGCGGGAGCAACCGACGGGCCGTGGTCCCAACGGAAACTGCTGTGCTTCCTCGAGCTGGTATGAAAACGGGGATGCTCGGGGGGGCCCGCTGGGTGTCTGTCCTTGGACTAAGAAAATCTGCCGCTTTGAGGAGGCAGAGGCAGCCCCTTTGCCAACTTCCCACTGCAGAATTCCCGCGGCAGACGTTGCTGAAGACAGGGTTGGATGGTCGAACGGCCCATGCATGCCTATATACAGTACAGTACATGCTGTACATATTCAATATATGCAGACGTGGTCTTCCGGGCGAGGCCGGGCCTGGAGGGGACATGGGTTGATGCGCGTTGAAGCCTTGTGCTGTCTGTTCAGTTACAGTACATGCCGTGGTGTGCTCGTACGACATGAAGGATCCGAAGCAGGTTTCCGGCAAGACGACACTGACTCACGAGCAGCCAGCAGCAGGGCACCGAGGCCACGGCAGCCCAGGCAGGGCCCCAGGTTGACAAACATGTGGGCATGCATTCGTCCCCGTATCGTGTCTCTACGAGGACGTTCCTTGCACCGACGCAGCCACCGATCAAAGGCCCTCAAGGTGCATGGCTGCGGCTTGCCGGTGCCTTGGTGGAATTAGGACCCAGATGACAGATGTGGCTCGGGCTAAACAAGGCCGACGGCGGGCGAAGACGAGGCAGGGTGGACTCGGTGGAGAACCCTGATGTCGCACTCCTGCTCCCTCCCACCGGGGTCCGCAAAAAGGTGAGACGCCAAGACTTGGATTCGCAGTCTCTCTCCGTCCCGCTCTTGGTCTCTTCCTGTTCGGGTGAGCCGTTCCGGGACGGTCAAGGCCGGCGACCCTGCGGGTTTCTTCGGAGCGGAGAGCGAAGCCGCCAAGGTGCGAAGATGGATGGATGCATGTTGAACATCAGGATTGGGCTTTCTTTTGAAAATTGAAGGGAAACAGTCGGGGCCCAGCTGACAGCATCACGACGAACCCGATCCTGGTGTGTATTTGGTTGAAGCAGAGCTCTCGAGGTCTTCTACTCGCTGCCATGCGGACCTGTCCAAGCCCTCTCTGATGAGACATCGTTGGCTGTCTTGACGGCAGCCCGTCACATATACCTGGCCCGTTTCACAGAAGCGACTTGCCGGCGCCGAGGCCATCTTCCGCTCCCTTGCTGCTGCCGGAAGCACCAACCCTGATGCCAGCTCCCGAGTCCGTGACCCTCGGCAAGGCCACGACGCGTGCTCAGCCCGTGCTCGTTGACGATTTTTTTTTTCATATCGTAGCTCGCCTTCGATTATCTGGGATTCGAGGAATCTAAGTGCAGACGTAACTTGGATATTTTGACGATATTGTGGTATTCAAAGGGGGGATAATCCGGACAGGAAGCACTGCGACGGGTTGTTTGATGGATAGATTCTTGAGCCCTGCCGCCTCCTCCGAACAAGATGTATAAACTGGGGGACCCGCCGATGCTCGTCGACATCGGCTACCTTTGATCTGAGCGTTTTTTTCTACATCGAAAGCAGGGAAATTCCGTGCTTAAATCATCCGACATATTTTCTCGCTGGTTTACCTTACATGCTGCCCTCGTAGCGCTGTGCGGGGACCCCGGAGATGCCCCGGCGATTACGGCGCGGGGCAACAAGGCCGGGTCCGGAAGGCGCGCGGCGACGGTTTTTTCTTTCTTTTTGGCCGGGCGCGCCAAAGGAGCCAGCCAGGCCAAGGAACAGGTGCGACGTGAGGAGAGGGACAAGATTCGCTGGCCTCTCTCGTAGAGCCGCGCCCGGTGGAAGGGAAAAGGAGGTCGGGCAAGCAAGCTTTTGACGAGAGCGGGACCACGAGACTCTTGGCGATGACGAGATGCCGGGGAGGAGACGAATGGCAGCGGTGCTGATGAAGAGGCGTCGGCCACGGCTCCACTGGGGATATATCGCATGGGACGATATAGATTGCAGTGTTCGTGGATGCCGCGGCACATGTTCACGTCATGGCTCCAGATGATGTAGGTACTCGTATGTAAGCACGTATAATGTAGGTACGATGCACGCCCTGTGGTGGTGACTATCAGCCGGCATGGGCTCGAATGAGATCTGAGACGGCACTCTGCCCCCGTCGAGCAGCTGATCAGTACGACAGGCCTGCGACGCATGGTTTGCTTGTTTTCAGCCTCCCGTTGTTCCGGCCCTTTGGCAGAGATGAGCCCGGCGGCCGCGATGAGGCGGGTCAGGGCCTCAGAGGAACGAAGCCGCGAGGGCCAGACGTTTGCCATCGGTCCAGCTGCTGTGTGTGTCTCTGTTTGCCGGCATCCATGGCATGCATGGAAAAGCTGTTCAGCCCGGATCCGTCGGAGGCAGAGGGAAAAAGCAACGACAGATGCTTGCCGGGGCTGCATGGCGTCCGAGGACCTTGATGGCCTGTTGCTGCCTCGCCTCAACAGATGGACGAGAATAGAACAAGGAGAATAATAAGAAGGGGGAAAAAGAACCGAAATGCCCCGTCTCTACCGTCTCTACCGTCTCTACTCTCTCTACTCTCTCTACGGACTCTACGGGGTATTTAGTATTTACTGCTGTTTCCCTCCTGCCCGCCAACTGCCTACTCGGGTTTAGTGCACCGCATCGTCGTCACCTCTGTCTGTCTGTACGGACTACGGAGTACCCACCTCGACTTCCACCGCTAGCGCCCGCCAGTCGACGACGCCTAACTGGTAAAACAACAACTACAAGCATCCTCGTCCAGTTCCCTCCTCCTATCCTCCTCCTCATTTTCCTACTCCTCCTCCTCTTCTTCTTCTTCGCAACCCTCCTCCCTTCATCCTCATCCCCGTCCTGTCTCTACTTCTCCCTCACGCGCCCACGAATCGCATTCCTAAGCAACCGATCTCTCCTCGGGCACTTGAGGCCTCGTCCTCGCCCTCGTCGTCGTCGTCGTCGTCGTCGTCGTCGTCGTCGTCGTCGTCGTGCCTCTCGACGACACCAGCGACCCATTGCCGACCTCTGCTCCCTGCCCTGCGCCGCCACGACCGCCCGCTCATGACACCGACACCAAACCTCCCTCCTCCTTCATAGACTCGTCTCGAGACTTGAAGCCCGTCATGGACCTCGTCGCAAAGGACCTCGACAATGACACCCGCGGGTGGATCATGTGCATTGTCAGCGGCATCGGTCCGTCTCTCATTGCTCATCTCCCGTAGCCATACACGCTGCTAACCTCTGCCTGCCTGCCCACCAGCCTGCGTCTTTGGAGCCTCTGTCATCTGCGTCGACGTCCTCGTCCGCTTCTTGCCAGGCAAGCATAACTTCCGCATCGAAGAGAGCAACGCCTTTCTGGCATGCTCCCTGAGCCTCAGTTTCGGCGTCATGGTACGTCGCAGCTTGCCCCCGAAACAATTTCCCCTCCTGACTCGTCCAGCTCTTCTCGTCGCTCTACAGCATGCTTCCCGAGTCAAAGGGCTACCTCAAGGACGAAGGCTGGGCCGACCAGCCCGCCGGCTTCGTCATGATGGCCTGCTTCATCGCCGGCTTCTTCGGCATCCAGGCCGTCTCGAGATTCCTCCATCAGTACATACCCTCCCACGTCGTCGACTGCGATCACTCCCACGACCAGCACCAGGCCGACATTGCATCCAATACTTCTCGACAGCCCTCGAGGACCAGCCGCGCCCGACGACGACTCTCCCGCACCCGCTCCCCCCATTTTGCCGCCAAGGACGCCTCGCTTGCGACCGCAGAGAACGGAGCTGTTTGTCCCTCCGAGTCGACGCCCCTGCTCGACCCGGACCGGGACGAGCCCACGAGCCTCTCTGAGAGGCATGCCACCGTCCTGCACGATGAGATGTCGGAGCGCCCCATCAACGGTCGAGAGCGCGCAACCACGACCGACGCCACCCTCACCCGCCGGCCCTCCATGTACGATGTCCAGAAGCGCGTCATTTCCTTTGTCAAGGACACCAAGTGCAACTGCGACGAGGAGGGTCGATGCTATGGATACACGGATCCCTGTGCCCAGGAGTGCTTCAAGCACCTGTCGACGCGCTCCACAAACGGCTCGCGCCACTCGACCTTGCTCCGCACCACGACCGGGCCCTTTTATCCCTCGGCCGGCTCTGTCTTCCACGGCGGCCAAGACTACGACCAGCACGACGCCCCGGAGCCCATGAGCCCCAAGTTCCGCACCAGCCGGGCGGCGTCGCGCGATCCCCTCGACACCACCGAGGAGCCGCACGCCTGCGGCAGGCATTCCCCGGTCCCCACGGACGAGGGCGACGTCGAGGCTCAGCACCATCATCATGTGCCTACCAACGCCTTCCTGTCCATCGGCCTGCAGACCTCCATTGCCATTGCCCTGCACAAGTTCCCCGAGGGCTTCATCACCTACGCCACCAACCACGCCAACCCGACGCTCGGCTTCAACGTCTTCATGGCCCTCTTTGTGCACAACATCACAGAGGGATTCGCTTTGGCCCTACCCCTGTACATGGCCCTTGGCTCGCGCTGGCGCGCCATGCTCTGGTCCTCGCTCCTCGGCGGCCTGTCGCAGCCCATTGGCGCCGCCGTCGCCGCATTGTGGTTCAAGCTGGCCCAGCGCACCCACCTGACGCCCAACGCCGTCGCCTACGCCTGCCTCTTCGCCGTCACCTCGGGCATCATGGTCAGCGTCGCCCTCCAGCTCTTCGTCGAGGGCCTCAGCCTCAACCACAACCGCAATCTGTGCATCTTCTTTGGCTTCATCGGCATGGCTCTGCTGGGCCTGAGCAACGCCCTGTTTGCTGGGCACTGAGACCTGGCTTCCCTCCACCTCCACCCGCCCCCCGAGTCGGCGTTCCTATTCTTGGTGATTGTTGATGACGCTGCTGTAGAAGATGCGGCCATTGTATGACGAGCCTTGTTTGCGTCTTCTATTTTGTTTGTTTTTTGACACTCCTTTTTGAAACCCCCTGATTTTGGGCGCGGGTTTATAGACGAGGCGCGGAGTCTTGTGGGGTTTTCTGGGTCGCTGCAATGACGGCGAGGGCTCATGTCCATGTCCTCGCACTCTTCATGAATTCTGGATTGGGATGGGATGAGATGGGATGGGAAATGGGTTATGGCCAATGTTCACGATACAGGCATTAGCAGTATCATCATTCTGATTGTTGGTGTTTGTTTTGGACAGGAAAAACAGGCCTAGAACCTGAGCGAAGCATAAAAAGGGGCAGCTGTTGGCAATATCCGCCGACCGAGCCATGCATTCATCTACTGTCGTGACGCTTCTCGCTTCATCATCATTGTACCCTGCCCCTCGCGCCCCGGACTACACGGCGCACTCACTGCAGCCGG
This sequence comes from Hirsutella rhossiliensis, assembly GCF_020360975.1. NCBI lineage: Eukaryota > Fungi > Ascomycota > Sordariomycetes > Hypocreales > Ophiocordycipitaceae > Hirsutella > Hirsutella rhossiliensis. Next base: position 6,537,811 of record NW_025408669.1, read on the forward strand.
GGCCTCACTGTATACGCATCCCTTTCCATGTCAAACCCACGTAGACCAGCTGGACGCATCGGGGTATTCTTCAAAGGTGACACCAGTCATGGCAAGACCGTCCTAGGGCCCTGCCAGGGCGGGATCGATGGTAGGGCCCGAGGCGTGGTCAGGCGGCGGGTCGCGGGCCAGCAACAGAATGTTGGCCTCGTCGTCGAGCCACTCGTCGCGCAGCGGGCCGTAGTCCATCTGCGCGGCAAAGATGTCGTCCTGGGCCATGTCGGCGGGCCAGGCCGGCTGTGCGGGGTGGTTCTGCTCAAAGGCAGGGCGGGCAGGGGCCTGGGCCAGCAGCGACGTCGGGTCCGCCGGGTCGTGGTCTCTGGCCAGGTGCACGTCGAGGTCGTGATAGCGGATGAACATGTCGTCGCAGTGGGGGCAGGGGATGGTGTGCTTGGCCTGGTTGGCGGCGCCCGACAGGTCGTCGACAACGTCGGGCGCATTGCCGGCCGGCCTCGACATCCGGGTCCGCACGTGGCCGAGGTGGAGGAAGCGCACGTGGTCCTCGAGCCCCGCCTTGGAGCCATACTTGGCACCGCAGCCGTCGCTGTTGGACCAGCCCTCAAAGTCGGGCCCGGCCAGGGCCGCCTCCCCGCAGACGAACCGGACGCCCTGGTGGGCGGTGCGGATGTGGACCTTGAGGTTGGATTTTTTGGTGAATTTCTTGCTGCAGCCGTCGAAGGTGCATGCGTGCGTCTTGCGCTCCTCGACCGACTTTCCTGAGTGGTGCGTCTCAATGTGCTGCTCGAGCTCGTAGCGCGACGACGACTTGTACTCGCAGAAGATGCAGTCCTGGTGCTCCTTCTTGAGGTGCTCCTGCAACAGCACCTCGGTCGTGAACCCGACCCGATTCTCAGTCCCCTCCTCGGCCGCCTTCAGACCGCATTCTGTGCACCAAAACTTGATTTCGCCGTGCAGCTTGTCAAAGTGTCGCTTGAGCCTCGACTTGGTGCCAAACGCCTCGGTGCACGACGGGTCCGGGCACTCGTGCGCCGGCATGTCCAAGTGTTCCTTGCGGACATGCTTGTGCAGCGTCTCCTTTTTCCGGAAGCTCTGCCCGCAGTCGGAGCAGCGGAAGCGGTCTGCACCCTCGTGGACCGCCTGGTGGCGGTTCAGGCGCGTGCCCGTGACGAAGCTCTTGCCACAGCCCTCGCGCTGGCAGACGTACTTGCGTTCGTGGGTGTGCACCGCCTTGACGTGCTGCTTCAGGTGCTTGTCCTCGATGTAGTCCTTGTCGCAGCCCTCGTACGGGCACTTGAAGGGGCGTGAGTTTGTGTGCGAGTTGAGGTGGTCTCGGAGGCGGGCGGGGCGGTTGAAGGTCTTGGGGCAGCCCGGCCAAGTGCAGGCCAGAGTCTTGAGGTCTGAGGGGAACTTTGGTCTGGGCGTGGTGGCTGTTGTGACGGGGGTTTCTGCATCTGGCTCTGGGCTTGGGGTGCATATGTAAGACGACGCGGCCTCGTCATCGCTGTCTTGCATGTCTGGCACCGTCGAGTCAGCGGAATCATGTCATTTTCGCTGTCTCTTGGCCAGGCTCTCGTACATGGGCTGTCGCCCTGTGGCAAGTGCTGCCTCTTAGACGGCGAGGCCCCAGGCGGCTCGTCGGCTGCGCTGCGTTTGCCCATTGCGTGCCGTGATTCACTGCACGTCTACGAGCCTGTACAGGTTGGCAGTTTGATGGAGTGGTGGCAGAATGAGTGAGCAACGAGAATCAAGGCGGTGACCAGAACTTTTTACGGGTCGGTGACGACCCACCAGCCCGGTGAGGGCCGGTGAAGTCACCACCAGTCCAGGAAACCCACCCCACCTGCCGGTACGAGAGCGCTTCGGCGAAGCCACGGTAAAACCTTTTGGAGCTCGCGACAGGGCGACAATTTTTTCCCCTTCCCCAACTAACCTCCCTGGCCAAGCTGCGCAACCACCGCTGGCCCAGTCGACAATCTCCTAGGCTGACAAGTCTTCTCGTCGCGGCATCTTTCCACCGTTCCCAGCATGTCTGACTTTGGCGACGACGATGTCGGCGCAGGCGGGTATGCTTCGCGTTCCACGGATTGCGAAGTCTCGGCTGACATGGTGTGGTTGCAGCGATGAGCCCATGCTGGACGAGGACGTGACGGAGTTTTACGACCCCGAGGTCGCCGAGGGCGAGGACGAAGAGCACGCCGCCAACGGCGAAGACCAGGACAACGTCGTCGTCTCGGGAGATCCGTCGGCGGCCGCCAACGCTCTCAAGGGCGGCGACAGGGCGGTCAAGGACAAGAAAATCCCCGAGAGCGAGCGCACGACGACGCCGTACATGACAAAGTACGAACGGGCGCGCATCCTGGGCACGCGCGCTCTGCAAATCAGGTACGCATGCGTGAGGACGACTGCACGCGCGCGAAGCGGCTGACATGCTGGGGGGCAGTATGAATGCGCCGGTGCTCGTCGACCTCGAGGGCGAGACAGACCCGCTGCAGATTGCCATCAAGGAGATGCGGGAAAAGAAGATCCCGCTGATTGTGCGGAGATATCTCCCCGATGGCTAGTACGTGATTCTCCGGACAACATGGGGGAGCTTTGAAAGCTGACACTGGGGCACTTAGCTATGAGGACTGGACATGCGAGGAACTGCTGCAATGAGCTGATATGGAGAGGGATGGGTGGGCTGATGGGGGGACGCGCGTGTGCGGCATTGCAGCCTTGGGTTGCCATGGAGCAAACCCGTCGTCCATGCGTTGCCCTTTTCTGCCATTGCTCTTGTGCATCGTGTGGAAATGATATCTCGGACGAGTCACTTGTCATGCATGAGCGCGGAGTTTTTCGGAATTTGATTATAAAAAAAAGAGCGAGCAGTTTGTTCTCGTAAGGGGACTGCACGCTGCCGACGGTAGTTGATGGCTCGTCACGATGCGATGGCTCGTCATGATGCCAGAGCAGCCATTGGGTGCGAGGCGGAAAGGACTGAGTCACGATGCTTGGGGGGTCATAGAAGATGCAAAGAAGGGGTGTTTTTATTTTCTGAAGAAGCTGCCAGGTCTTTGCGATGATAGAGTGTGGCTGGCAATGAAGCAGTAAGGCCTGTTCTGCTCGTGCGAGCCGTTCCTCCAGCGGACTGGGTGCAAGATTAGCCGTCTGAGGGTCGTGATGGATGGAGTGGCGTTGGTAGAGCAGGTCATGCGGCTGTGCAGGGTGTTGGCTCCAGCCTCGTGTCCTCTTTGTACGAGACCAACGGCCGGCCAATTGATGGATTGGCGGCCGGCGTTTACTTGCACCATCTGCGCATCAGGCCACCTGGATGGTCGGCATGCTGAGATTAGGATCAGGCTGGCATCGGTGAGAGGACGGGTCGAGGTGTGTTGAAATGAGGATGAGCGTGTGGCGTGACATCACGGGCCACTAACTAGACCCTGCCATGCCACTCTGAGCTGCTTTACTGTCTTCCTCTCTTTACCCTCTGTTTGACCCGGGGGGGAAGGGGGGATGCTAGCGTGATGCAGGACCGGCAGCTCTCACTCCCCAGGCACCAAATCTTCTTCATCTTGACCAGGCGCATCATCAGTTCACGGTCACGCGCCCGCCGTGGACGATGAATTGCCAGCCGCCCCAGAGCTTCAAGTCTAGAGCTTCAAGTCGCTTGATTGGCGCGGAGGACACGGGGAAACGATGACGTCGAATGGAGACAAATGCCTAAAACAGCCGCGACCCCACTCCCCCCGTCTCAATGACGGCTCATCACGAGTGAAAAGACTATCGTGATTCATGGACGCCAGCACGGACTTGCCCATGTATCCCCACGCCCTGTCTACGCTGTGCCATGTACTTACTCACCCACCTCGAGAGCAGTGCAAAGGCCGGAAGGCGTGGAAGAGCCGTTGATCCCCCTCCATTCTCGGAGATTCCCAACGGATCCATGCAGCCAAACGGGATGAACCATCCACCAGCACTGCGTTCGGGCAATGGAAGGGGGCGTTGTTTGATTCGCCCGTCTCGCCGTCAAGCCCGTCGTCATAATCTACTCGGACCAGCAAACACGCTGTCTGGCGGTGCCCAAATCTTACACACGCCAAAGACAGCCGAACCCAATCAAGAGAGAACAGCAGTCTGTTCAGCCATATCTTTTATTCTTACCCATCCATTGCCATCAGCTGCCCCCAGCCTCCCGAGAAAAAAACATCACCACCCCTTCCTCGTCCACCGACGACGAGCACACTTAGCTCCACGCGCAAAAGACGAAAAGCAGTCGTCATGAAGGTCTCGACGTTCCTCGTCGCCGCCGCCTCGGCCGTGTCCGCCTCTCCCGTCGACAAGCGTGCGCTCGGAGGTGTAAGTCGACCCCTATTCATCATGGAAAGCGTCCTGACTCTCCTCTCCAGCTCCTCATGTGCACCGGCGCCAACGCAACCGGCACGTGCAAGCACCAAGTCTACGAGCTCAACAAGTGCGTCCAGCTCGAGGCGCCCTTTTACCACAACACCAGCACCTTTGCCCCCGACGGCGAGTCCTTCAGCTGCTTCCCGCGCGTCACCAACTGCGGCGCCATCTGCACGAGCCCCACGGGCTGCACCTTTGGCGCCGTCAACTTTACCTACGAGCACAAGTTTGACCTCGGCGCCATCAAGTGGAACACGCTCATTGCCAGCTTCGACTGCCTCCCCAATCGAGCTTGAGCTTTTTCCACGACACTGATGGTTCAACTCCCATCACAGGACACCTCCCTCTAATCCCACCCACCTTGATGCCTAATGAATGCCCTCCCCGTTCTCCTAAGAAATGCGTCGCCCAGGCCGAGCCTCGGCCGAGTGCTTTGGCGGCAAGCACGGAAACAACGGAATGCCGTTTTGTACATACACAGAGAAGGCGTCGGACTGGAAAATGTACATACATCCTTGCTCACTTGAGTAGCCTACGGTACTGCCCATACCTACCATTGTCCACTGAGCTTCGCTACCAATTGCGTCTCCCCTGTGTCGCGTGAGCTTGGAATTGACGCCAGCAGTCAGCACCGAGACGCAACACAATCCCACACGCGTACAATTCCAAGCTCAGGTTAGATCAGTAATCGCAAATGGGCAGTCCAAGTCGGAACTCGACCTCAACCGCCATGGTGGGGCAAAACGGCCGAGTGATGTCATCGCAACCCGTCGCAACCCCCACCTCCATCTCCACATCTTGAACCCCGCCATCATCTAATACGTACCATCAGCCATCACCACTCACCACCGCTCGGCACCGAATCCTTAATGGCCGTCGTCGACGACTTCTTCCAGCCTTCTCGCCACGCCCCGTTCATAGCACCCAGCTCAAAACCCCGCCGCCACCACCCGTCACCATGGCCTTCACCACAAACGCCACCATCGCCGCCTTTGGCGGCCGCCTGCTCAAGCTCACCCACCAATCCACCACCACCTCGACCCCGATGAACCTCAACCTCTTCCTCCCCGCCTCCGCCGCCCCGAGCCGCCCGGCCCCGCTGCTCGTCTACCTCTCCGGCCTGACGTGTACCCCCGACAACGTGGCGGAAAAGGGCTTTCTGCTCGCCCACGCCGCGCCCCTCGGCCTCGCCCTGCTCTTCCCGGACACGTCCCCGCGCGGCACCGACCTGCCCGGCGAGCACGACGGGTGGGACTTTGGCAGCGCCGCCTCCTTCTACATCGACGCCGCCGCCGAGCCCTGGCGCAGCCATTACCGCATGGAGACGTATCTGACCGACGAGCTGCCGCGCCTCCTCTTCGACGCCTTTGCCGAGCTCGACAAGACCCGCGTCTCCATCGCTGGACACTCCATGGGCGGCCACGGCGCTCTCACCCTCGCCCTCAAGCATCCCGGCATGTACAAGAGCGTCAGCGCCTGGGCCCCGATTGCGAACCCCTCGCGCTGCCCGTGGGGGGAAAAGGCCTTTAGGGGATACCTCGGCGACGACCGCGAGGCCTGGAAGAAGCACGATGCCACCGAGCTGGTCAAGGCTTGGAAAGATCCCATCCTCAACTGCCTCATCGACATCGTATGTAGACTGATGCCGCTCCCCTGCTTCCTCTCTTCGCTCTACTGAGCCAGCGGCTGACGAGGATACGCTCTGCCCCATCAACAACCGCAGGGCACGGCCGACGACTTCTACAAGCAGGGCCAGCTGCTGCCCGAAAACTTCGAAAAGGCCGTCAAAGAGGCCGGTATTGAGGGTGTCAAGGTCCGCTACCAAGAGGTAAGAGCCCGCTATTGCCTGAGCAGTCGGGAGCGCCGCTGGGACTGACCCCGACTCTCCACTTGTCGCAGGGCTACGACCACTCTTACTTCTTCATCTCCACCTTCGGGGAGGACCACGTCAAGCACGCAGCCAAGGCCCTCGGCCTGTTGTAGTCAATGTACGGGGGAGCACGTATAAGTCGGCCGACCCCCTTGAAACCACGAAACATTTCTATGGCCAGCTGAGAGTAGTCCTTCCCCTGATTCCTCTATTCGCCCACCTGTATCCGATTCCATCGAGTCGAGCTACCGCCCAAAGCCAAACGCGCATGCATGAGTCGCTCCCGCCCGTACCCGTCCATAGGCCGTAAAACCTCGAATAACGAAAACGCCGTTCCCGATGTTGTCGACAAAGGAATCTGCCAGAGCAGAGTAGACTAAACACCAAGCACCGCAGAAGTATCAAGACGTCGCAGTGCCATATCCGCCTTGGAGCCACCGCATGCTCTGACATCTAACTGCTTCTCTTCTCCGACCCCACGCCCAAGCCATCCTTGCCAAGCTTGACCCGCATCTCAGCGTCCACCTCGCGCCGTAGCCGCTCAAACGCAAGCCGCTCGAAGCGGCTCAGGCCTCTCCACCAGTGTTGGCCCGCCTCGTGCTCCGCGATGCGTTCCAACAGCTCCGCCGTCTTGACCCGCACCTCGCGGTCCTTGTGGAAGAGCCCGAGAGCGACGTAAAAGAGCCCCGCGTGCGACTCGGGCGCCACGTTGAGAAGAAGGCATATTTCGTCGTACGAATGGACGTATCTGGAAAAGGTCAGGTAAATGTCCCGGCTCTGCGTTGGAGACAGGCGCTGTAGGCGAAGGCGGTCGTGCATGTGCGCCAGGTCGAGACCTTTGAGCGGCCGGACAGTGTAGATTTGGGCCAGGTCCTGCCAACAAATTAGTCTCCAAGCCAGGCGGGACCCTACACCGGCTGGCGCTCTCTCACCTGGATGTAGCTGTAGTAACTGCGCGTGTTGCGCCATCCTTCGATCCTCGTCACGTTGCCAGCCAGCTCCTTAAGCTTGGCTGCATCGTCCGCCCAGACATAGCCATGGCCGCTCGCCCCGGGAAGCGTCATCTCGTGGTCCTCACTCCCTATGTAGAGAGCACTTGCTCCGTAGACGCTTTCCTCCAGCTGGGCCGCGATTCTCGTAAACTTGAGCACCCAGTCGCGCCACTTGGCCCGGATAACTCGCTCCCCGTGCCTCGCGGCGATGCTCCTTAGGATATCTGTCATGAACACCGCGTCTCCCGTGAGATCCTGGTTGTTGTTCAAGGTGCCGCTGGCAATGGTCGCGAGCGTCGGGTTTTGCTGCTGGAAACAGGAGAGTCCCTCGGTGGCCGGCGAGGGATCGATTTTGCTGCTGATCTTGATGCGCCCGCTCGGCAAGTCGCAGAGGATATCCCACCACTCTGGATGATTCTCAAACGTCGGGTTGGTCACGCCGGCTATGAACCCCGGGACGTTGAGGAGATCGTCAATCTTGGTAAGGTCGGTGTAGGGGAACGCGTGGCGGGTGAAGCCTCGCAAAATTCCACCAGAGGCGAGTGCGCACGCGGCGAGGACCGCCTCGGCCACCTCGCCCGAGGGCATGTTGTGCCCCAGGAAGATGACGCGCTTCTGTGTCAGCAGTCCGTTAACGAGGACAATGATGGGATGCGTGCTGGTGCCGTTTGTCGTCAGATGAGGGTGCAGCGCAAAAGGCTGCGGCGACTTCGTGTGGGCCTCGGAAAAGTTTTGTATGAGCTTGATGAGGGAGAAATCCCCCACCGTCTCGGGCATGACGGCCGTGGGCACTTTGATGGGAATGGGAATGCCCTTGTACATGACCTTTGTTTCGAATTCGTGCGTGTCTCGTGGGACCGAGTAAATCGAGTGGCTGCCGCTCTCGATATGGGCTTTGGTGCCGGCTCTCGAGATGCCGGCCATCTTAGTCGGACTGCCGTCGTTGTGCGCGTCTGCAACGATCTCTCCCCTTTTTGAACCCAGGCGCATCTGGATCATCTGCTCAAACTTTTCGACAAAAAGATCCCTGTTATCGCTGGCCAGCAGCAGGTTTCTCTCTAGGATGCTGAGCTTGGGCATGAGCGACAAGTCCATGGCGTTGACGGCGTGGTACAGCATGGCGAGAGTCTCGGGCACAGGCGATTTAAAGTACTCTTCCAGGGCTAACAGCAGCAGGGGCTGGTCGGACACCAGACGTCAGCTTTCATGGCGGCAGAGGGAGGCGCGGCTACCCACCTTGTATATATGCAGAAAGGGGTGTCGTGTGCAAATTGCCATTGCTTTGACGATGGCGCCTCTCTTGACCGACTTGTCGTGCTTGGTGTTGACCAGATTCAGCACATGGATCAAGGGCGGTCCTTCACCACCTTCGGGCTCGCTATCCGTCGACTCATCGTCCAGGTCGTCGTCCAGGCCATCGTCCAGGCCATCGTCCAGGCCATCGCCGTCATCCTCGTCGGATTCCTCGGTGGCAACGCCTGCGGCGCGATCTTGCCGCCTCTTGCGCCTTCGTTTCCGTCGTTCTCTCGCCTGTTGCGATTCTTCCTCTTCCTCCTTGCTAGTGTCTTTGTGCAGGAAGAAGATGGTCCAGTCCTGGTTGCGAGCATGCGCCTGATCCGGCAGCATCAGCTCCGCCAACATATTCTCGTCGCCAGTGATTGCCACTGGGTACTGGTGCTCCATGACAGGGCCCCGATCGATATCGAAGGATGCGACGAGGATATACTCGACATGTTTTTCTGGCGAGCTGCGGGGATACTGCGATCGAAGCCTCCTCGAGGAGCGGGAATCGGCGTTGACGCGGCGCGAGGCCGAGATTGAGGAGTGCTGAGAGGCCGGCTCGAGGGAGGGCGTCTTGGACTTGGAGCTCGGGTCCGACGTACGGTCTGTGTCGGCCATGGGGAGCTGCGGCGACCTCGAGGGCCGCGAGGCATGTGATGTTTCGGAGGGGGGGCGAGACGAGAGGATCGAGGAGAGCGAGGTTCGGCGATTTGCCGATGAACCATTCGAACGGCCGCTAATACCAGTGTGTCGGGAAAGGTAGGGCAGGGCTGTGGCCATCATTGGGCGCTGGAGCCGGGTGCGAGACAACGGCCTCGCGGCCTTGAAGTGTCTCTCCCCGCAAGCTCGGGCACCGTGTCTCGGCTGTCGGGGAATCGAGTTTGGGGCCGGTGGGCGGCTGTCTGCAGAGCTCAATCGGCGGCGGGCGTGGGTCGACGATGCCGTGCAAGCGCCCTCGCGATGCTGGGGCCGATTGACGCGGTCTCAGCCGTCTTTGGTGGAGGAAATGTCCGTAGCGATGTGCGCAGACGGCGGGTGCGCAGACGGCGGCGACGTTGGTATGGTAGCCCCTCAGTGCGGGCAAACAGACAGGCCGGCCACGGTCGGTCGACGGACGTTTGGTGGCGCGAGGGGCAGTCATGAAACGGGGATGACTTGGATGAGATGAGATGCCGTGTTCCGTCAGGGGCCCCCTGATGGCAGATCCAGGACGGGAAGCATCGGAGCGTGAGTGGCCAGCCTGGCCCTTCCACTTCCACGAGGCTCCCCTACTACCTATCAGACTTGCCGCCTCCGATTGGCCGCTTTGACAAAGGTCGCTAAGGGCGCGCTAGCTGGTCCTGCCTAAGATGTTCGAGGAAGTAATACTTCTCACGCAGTTTAATAGCGCTTACCTACCTAGGTAGTTTAGCTCAGCCGTCGTTTCGCCGATATTCTGCCCTAGGACGCCCGGCTACGCGCCGTCCGACGTCCTGCCCCGCCCGGAGGGCTCCGTTTTCGTTCCCCTGGCACACCGGAGTGTCTTCTTCCGTTTCTACGTAGACCGCTTGTGGATCGCATAATCGACCCGCCATGTCTTAGCCTCGTCAAACAGCCACTGCGGCTCGTACTGTACTTCGTCCCTCCGCACGCGCCACACATCAGCCACAGGCCACCACACTAGACTCTTCAAGGCTCGCGTTGTCATGGTGGTGCTGATTGTTTACTTTCGTCACCACATGCCCATATTCAACCAACGCCTCACCCAAGCTGCCCACATCGGGAGAACGTCGAAATCGACAAAGCGACAAAGCTTGCTACCCTTTGAGAACATCAAGCTTCTTGATCATCTTCATCCCAGAAATCCACGCCGGGATCGTCGCGTTTCTTGGCCAACCGGCTGCTCCGCTTGTCCATAACGGCGGGGACTCGCATGACCATGGTAAAGAGCGCCGGCCAGCACCACTCCCTGCACGCATAAATGTACTAACAGACGTCATTTACAAGTCGGCCTCGACAGCATACAAGCCTTCCCCGCTGGGATACGGCTCCTCTCCCTCCCGCAACTCGCCCTTCAGACGAGCAGAATCACCCGCCGCGCCTGCGCCACTGAGAATCTCAACGCCGACTGCATCCCCGACCAAGTCTGCCCTGACAAACGGAACGTCGAGGTTTGGGAGCCCTAGCTCTCCGGCCAGCACGCACGCGAGTTGGACGCCGAGACCAGCGCCTATCGGATCCATGGCTTCGCCGCCGCCGCCATTGTCACCGTCACGGCCCGGGCCGCTGTCGAGGACGGCCACGTCGAGGTCGTTGGGAAATGGCAATGCGCTCTCACAGCTTCAGCCCGCGCAGGTCAGGACACTGCGCGACGGATTCCAAATCCTCGACCGAGACTGCGACGGCGTCGTCAACGGCGAAGACGTGGCCGACATGCTCAACCAGCTCGGTACGTGCCAACCAGCGTACGCGCTCGGGAGAAAGGCCCGCTAACAGGTGAATGCGGACAGGCTTGCCCAACGGCCCTTCTGACGTCGCCCAATTCTTCCCGTCCTCACGCCCACAGACAACTGCCCTGGCTGCCTTCTTGAATTCGTTGGCCGAGGTCCTCGCCGCGCTGTCGCCCAGTGCCGAGCTGGTGTCGGCCTTTTCCGCGTTTGACGACGACGACAGCGGCCAGGTCGACTGGGCAGAACTCCGAGAAGCCGTGCTGAGTACGGCGCCGGAGCCCGGGGAGCGCGCTCTGACGGCTGCCGAGGTGGACAAGGTCATGAGCGGGTTTACGGGCCGTCGGGCATTCAACCGCAACATGAATGCTCAACTGGGCGCCAAGAAGGGCGAGGTGTTTAAATACCAAGAGTTTGTCAGCTCCATAATGGGGTCTAACGTCGGCACCGAGGGCGGGTCTCCTGGGAGCTTGGATGATTGATGAGAGGACTTTTACCGGGGCGAATTTCGTGGCCGATTCATCGCATTACTTCTTGGAGTGGCTACCAGTTGCTGGTCAGGGTACTTGGATTAGATGCTCGTGCTTGGCCTGGTAGGTGAGAGTAGTGTTGACGCGCACGACATGGTGTTTTTGTCTGGCGCAATTTTTCATAGCCACCTCTCAAGGAAGCAAGCGCTGTTGTGCGCTTCGTTGCATTGACCTACCCGTTGATCTTGGTGTGGGGCCACAGCAGCCCAACTAAGTGTCTTCGCCACTTAGTTGGCCCAAAAAATCCGGCACAGCCCAAAAAATCCGGCACAGCAGGGTCCTCAATTTGGGGTGCAAAATCAAGGGAAATTCTACGCTTCGCTTCATGGTGCCGTCAATGCGACTTCAAATAGCTAAAATATACATGTGATCAATAGCTGCGGATCACCTAAAGACGCAAGTAACAACGAAAAGTGAAAAAATCACGTCTTTGGGCCTATTTAGGAGCTGCCGCCTTCCAGTCGAAGAGATAGGAAGACCGCGTTTGTGAGTCCAAATAGACGTATTATGTAGTAATTTCGCCTGTTGTGCGTCTCTGAGAGCTATTTTATCCATACCTGTGTTCCTGGAGCGTCTGCTGTATCTTGTTGGACGATCGGGTGCGCGGTCGAGGGCATGGTGTATCGACTACCGCTTCAACCGCTGCTAACGGCGGCGATGAGGTATATTCTCTTGCGTGTCGAGTAAATTGTCCTCGTCTTCATCGTCGGCGCCATCCTCACTATGTTTGTCAAGATCGAGGCCTGTGAAATAGACGGTATCGTCACTGCCGGGCAACGACGACATATCTGTAAGTGGGCGAGGTCGGGTCGCTGCGCGCGCCTGACATCTCTGGCGGAGTTATTTCTCTTCGTGGTATCATAGAAAAGGATTCCTTGGATGGCTCTTTGAGCTCCCGCATGAGGGTATCGCAACTTTGCTCCAGAGTGTAGAACTCAACGTCTCGTCCCGTAAACTCTAGCCAGGGCTTAAAGTTCAATGTCTTGACTCTGCCATTGACTAACTGCTTCTTCCCGACTTTATAGTCTTCTCGGATCTTCTGCATCTCTCCACGAACTCGTTTAAGATGCATCCTTATCTCCTGGCGCGTTTGAAGCCGGGTTTGCTTTGCCTGGAGCTCCTCATACTCCCGGGTGATGTCGGCCATGCTGGAGCTCGTGATAAACTCTCCGCGCGGCCTGACAATCTTGCCTCTCTTCATTCGATTCGCATACGCCTGGGTTCGGCTATTCTTATCGCTGACTATGCCCTGGGAATGTGACGCCATCGCGATAGACTCGGTGTTCACTTTCGCAAGAACCCGCAAGTTTTCTCGTGATGGCGAGCTCATGAGGGCCCATACCGTTGCCGGATATCATTGAGGGCATCCGCGGCGACTTGGAAACGCGTCTCCGAGGGTAGGAGCGAGGCGTATGCAGGATTGATCGGCTGCTGTTGTCGTAGCTGCTCGTGGAGGATCTTGGTGATCACCGGCGCTGGGTCGACAGGAAAGAGGCCTGTTTTTCAAATGCCGCCATAATGTTATGCCGCGTGAAGCCAGCCTCATATACGTCCTGAAAAGCTGTGAGGAAGTTGACCCGCGAAAATGATATGTTGCCTTCTGCGAGCGACTTCCGAAGCGCTTTCTGATGTGCTGACTTTAGTGGCTGGAATACCCCAACATCAAGCGGCTGCATGAGGTGGGTGGAATGTGGAGGAAAATAGCAATGATGATATCAAACTTGATACAATACTCAGCAAAGTCAAGGGTGGTATGCCCTGTAAAGCCATCCACAACAAGCAATCGGTAGATCTTCTCGTCGTCAGGCCGTTGGTTTGGCGGCGCCTCCACGCGACTCATCCCCATGTTGGGGCGCCGAAGATGCTCGTCACAGCCGAACCACTCTTCCAGCGAATTTCCTGACTGTTTTGCTTGCGCTGACGATGCCCAAGACCAGCAGTTGAAATGCCTTGCCCACTCAAGGTGTATCTCTGCGTTGGAAAAGCCAGTTGGCGACTGGGCAAACCGTACGCCTGTCATGATGTCGATGCCGGCCCAGTTGGTGGTAGGGTAATGTTGGAAAACAAGCCAGGGTGGAAGAGAGTCCCCCACTGCGTTAACTGAGGCAATTACCGTGCAGGATTCTCGGTTTGCTGGGTCTAAAACTCGGGGCCGGGTGCTCTTGACTCTAGTGGTGCGCGTGATGAGAACTTGGATGCGTTCTCGCAGGCACCCAATGCGTATTCCGGCCTCGTCTTCATTCCAGATCTCTGAACTGCCAATACGGTAGCTGGTGATGATTTCTCGAAGCTTTGAGTAGAAAAATTCGACTTCTTCTACCCCGTGGGCTTCAAAGGACTTCCGGGCTCGTTCAACTGCTTTGAGATACGTCTTCGCGATCGCAGGATGACTTCCACGCCAATTGTCAAGCCAACTTGACGAGACCGGGCGGGCATTGGGATCTCGACGCATTCTTATTGCATTTGCAACAGCTTCAAGTTGCTCTCTCGTGGCGGGCATGCCGGTGCGTTCCATCCACTGTACATACGCAACCAGGGCGTCGTCTTCGTCCTCCGTCAGCGCCAATGGACGCCCTGGAGCACGGGAAAAGGGGTTTCTTATGAAATTAATGGCTCTCTGTACGGATGAGCTCTTCACATTGTAACGGATGGCCGCATCTCGCACGGAAAGAGGCGTTCTTTTGGTGTTGTTGAGCGACGAACATCGGCTCTGGGGTCGCGACGAGACGCCAGAACGGCTTTTGCTGCCTCCAGGGTAGCCATGTTATCTGTCATAATGTATTCCGGCAAAAAGATACGTAAATAAAGTCAAGTTGCGCGAGAAAACGCGGTTGAGATGCATAGGGTTGACGTTTTGGAGGTGGGCTGCTGTGCCGGATTTTTTGGGCTGTGCCGGATTTTTTGGGCCAACTAAGTGGCGAAGACACTTAGTTGGGCTGCTGTGGCCCCACACCAAGATCAACGGGTAATCAATGCTGAGCTACGAATATTCGGTTCATGTTTCGTCTGTGATGAAGGGATCCGCTGGCAGGTGCTTAGTAACCATGGCACGGACGAACGCCTGTCTGGTCGCGAACTAGTACGAAATACCTGTCAACAAGCGCTGGTGCGCAAAAGACGGAAGCGAAAACGGAAACGGACAGCGTGGTCTGACGCCGGGTTTCAAGAACGAAGGTCATGCTTTCGCTTTCAACGAGCGAGGCGGCGTCTCTCCCTCAGGGCCGGGCGAAGACGCCATTCGGGAGGTCAGATGTCCGTTGCCGACGCGGGTGCCGGCGCCGGGCGATGAACCGGGCGGCCGGCCCCACTGAAGGTTCTAGAATCAGGCACCAGTAGTTGCAAGACCCCGTTACAAGGCTATTCTTCAGTGGACCCCAGGACGGGGATTGGGCCTGGGCAAGCATTTGTTGCTAGGCACGACAGCGTCACGCTGCAGCCTCTTTGGCACTGATTGGCAGCAGAGAGCCTCGCGTCGAGGAAGACAAGAGGCTGGGGTGGTCATCTCACCGGACGACCCTCTAGGCAGATATCCAGTACGTATGACAAAAGCAAGCGCCGCTAGTCACAGGCTCGGGCTCCATTGGTCACGGCCTCGGTCCTGTCATTCCGCGATGGGTTTGCAGCCGTGAGAGGGCGAGAGAGGGAGTCTGAACAGGGTATTGAAGTTACCAGTCACCCGGTCTGGGGTGGTTGGAGGAGGCAGCCTGTGCATATATTTGGTTAGGTAGTTTGTGCGCGAGGACATTTTCCCCATGTTCATGTTTGATATCAGGGGAGAACAAAACAAGACGAACAAAGGAGGTCCCCCTCCAGCTCGTGCTCTCACGCCGAACGGACAGGCGATCGCAAAAACAAATCAGAACGCCCAGCCAGCCAGCGGCCAGGTCACATTTAACCACGTCTTGGGCCTGAACACGCCGCCTGCTGCCAGGTTGGGAGAGCTGGAGCTTGGCCCCGTCTTCTCTCTGGTTCTCTTCCTCTCTCTCTTTCTTTCCCCTCCCCCCTGTTCACTCATCGCCTCATCTCAAATTTGGTCCCATTTGCTTCCCCCTCCCCTCCTCCGACATCGTTTGCTTTCGTCATCACCATAAACCACGCCTCGTCTCTCTGCAGTCGTCGCTGGTGCTGATTGTCGGCAAACTGTGGCCCCTCCCGGGACTTCTTCCCTTTAGGCTCTTACTACCTCCCCATTAATGCCCGTTTATTAGCTTGCCCCCTCCACCCCTCCCTTCCGAGTTCAATATCCGGCATAACCTTGTTTCGGGACAGCCCTGCTGAGTTGCCCGTCCCGCCCCAAATGAAGTTCTTTGGCGGGAGCAAGAAACCTGCCTCTTCGACGTCGTCGCCGTCGTCGTCGACCAAAAAGCACGCCTCCAGCTCCAGCATTGACGATCGCGACGACCCTCGCCACTCGCACTCGGAACCTTCGTCGCCCGCAAAATCTTCCTCGCGGTCGCCAAAAAAATCTTCCAGGCCGCCCTCCCATCGAGACTCGAGAGAAGCAAAGCCGCCCTCGTCGCCCCGTCACTCGAGGCTCTCGCGCCATTCCACTGAGCCGCCCTCATCCTCTTCGCGACGCAACAAATTCGACGCCGACACTCATCCCCTCAATTTGCCACCCGAGGAGCGCAAGCGGCTCTCTGCCCTGTCCCAGTCCGCCATGAGCGGCCGCAACTCGATGGAGATTGACGGCGAGCCCGCCAATGGCGCCTCGTCGCCGCCTCCGAATTCCTCGGCCCAGACAAATTTTTCAGTGCCCATTTCGAATGGCTCCAACCACGAAGAGGCTCCTGCGCCCCCTCCTCACAAGTCCAACCCGTCCAGCCCTGTGCCGACTCCGCAGGATGACGCCGAAGCCTACAAGGCTGCCGGGAACCGCTTCTTCAAGGACAAGAACTTTTCAAAGGCCATTGAGCAATATTCAAAGGGTATGCCGTCGAGAGCTTTTTCTGTTTTCGACGACGCCCCACGCTGACTGTGGTGATGACGCAGCCGTTGACTTGTTCCCTGAGTCGAGCACCTACCTGGGCAACCGCGCTGCTGCCTACATGTCGAATGGCCAGTACGAGGCTGCGCTCGATGATTGTTTGCGTTCCGCCGATCTCGATCCTCAAAACCCCAAGATCCTGCTGCGACTTGCTCGTATCTACACGGGCCTGGGAAGGCCAGAAGAGGCCATGACCACCTTTGGACGCATCAACCCGCCACCCTCCGCCAAGGACACGGCACCGACCAAAGAGATGCTGCACCACATCAACTCGGCCAAGGAGACCCTGAGCCGGGGCACTGCAGTGTCCATGGTGCTCCACGCCCTGGATCAGGCCGAGCGCGGACTTGGGCCGGGCGTGGGCAAGCCTCGCAAATGGCAGCTCATGCGCGGAGAAGCGTACCTGACTATCGGGCGGGAGAACTCGCTCGGTGAGGCGCAGAACATTGCCATGTCGTTGCTGCGGAACAACAGCCAAGATCCCGAGGCCTTGGTCTTGCGCGGACGCGTTCTCTACGGCCAAGGGGAAAACGAAAAGGCTGTTCAGTCCCTCCGCATGGCCCTCAACTGTGATCCCGACTTCCGCGACGCTGTCAAGTGGCTGAGGATAGTGCAGAAGCTCGAGCGCATGAAGGAAGAGGGCAACGTTGAGTTCAAAGCTGGACGGCTGCAATCGGCCATCAACAAATACACAGAGGCGCTCGACGTCGACGCCTCCAACCGCAGCATGAATGCAAAGCTGCTGCAGAACAGGGCACAGTGCAAGATAAAGCTCAAGCAATACGACGGGGCCATTGCCGACGCAGATCGGGCAGTGAGCCTGGACCCCAGCTACAACAAGGCTCGGAAGACAAAGGCCAACGCGCTGGGCCAGTCGGGCAAATGGGAAGATGCCGTCCGTGAATGGAAGTCAATCCAGGAGCTTGACCCAGAGGACCGTACCATACCAAGGGAGATTCGCAAGGCGGAGCTCGAATTTAAGAAGAGCCAGAGGAAGGATTATTACAAGATCATGGCCGTGGAAAAAGACGCCAGCGCCGACGACATCAAGAAGGCTTACCGCAAGCTGGCCGTCAAGCTCCACCCCGACAAGAATCCCGGGGACGAGGTGGCCGAGGCCAAGTTCAAGGACTTGCAAGAAGCCTATGAAACTCTGAGCGACCCCCAGTAAGCCTTGACCTCACCCAGCGGCATCCATAACATGCTTTGTACGTGCTGACCTGTGTGTAGAAAGAAGGCTGCCTACGACAACGGGGACGACTTGATGGACCCGTCGGACATGTTTGGTGGCGGCATGGGCAGCAACATGGGCGGCATGGGTGGCATCGACCCGGAGATCCTCTTTAGCATGATGGGCAACCAGGGCGGATTTGGCGGCGGCGGTTTCCGGACAGCCGGTGGATTCCCTGGAGGCGCTGGCGGATTCCCCGGCGGAGGTACATTCCCCGGCGGGGCGACCTACAGCTACGGCAACGGCGGCGCTGGACGCCAACGTAGCGGCGGGTACCCCTTCCAATGACCATCCGACGAGAGCGAAGGCCCAAGCACGGCCAAGGGAGCAGCATGGGAGGCGGAGGACACTCAAGGGGGAGAGAAAATGACGGCTGGCGCGGCGCGGCGCGGCCATGGCCAGGGACGCCGCGAGCCGCGCGAGGAGACGCTCGAAGCCGCGCGGCGCTACTGCATGGGCCTATTGGCTGCCGCCGTGCTCCTGCCGCCGCACCTGGTGGTGCTGGGTGTCATCGCCTCGGCTCTGGTATATGTGTTGAAGAACGTGTACGTTGGGCGGCGACCAGGGGGGGTCGCCAAGGGAACTGGATAGATAGGTTTTTTGGAACGAGGGCGCGCGGGATCGCAAATGCGGCCCTTTGTCCCCTCATTTCAGGGCGTTTTTGAATTTCTGAAGGTCTAGACACCGGAACAGGGAAGCTCGAGGCTGGTCATGAGAACATTCGACTGCCAAGCTCTGGTTGAGTCCCTTGGACCTCTTCTCACATGGATGACCGGGGATGGGAAGGTCTGGGTAGAATACATGCTCCGAGTAGCGAGTGGGCTTCGGGCCCGGCTGTTGTCGATAGTCACGCATAGGAGATGCACCACTCGTTCCCGTTAAGTTTGAAGATGCCGTCTACTGGCGGTAGGCAGTGTTCTTTGTATGGACGGGACTATACATGACCCACAGGCTGTGCTGTACGTACTGAAGTGCCCGATGCTGCATCATTACTGTGTTGTGATGAGGCCCTCGTCCGATCCAAAGGGCATCTCTCCCCTCGCCCGGCCTGCCATAGAGCAGTCACCCTCATGAGGGGAGATAGGGAGGGGTCCCGAGGCCTTGAGCGAGGCACGGCGCTTGTGACTTTGTTGAGGAGGTGACGTGGGCGCTGCCTGCCATGGCGGCTTCTTGCGCGCGAACTGCCAGCAGACTTGACTTGTCTTTTCTTCGTCCCAGGATGGATAGGGGGGTCAGCCACCACCCACAGAAGCAGCACCTGAATCCGGCGCCGCCCTGGTCCTATCCTCCCCGTTCCTCCTCTCGGCGGCGGCCAGCGGGCCCCCACCGCCCGTAGCCTCGAGCACCTTGGCGACGTCGTCTCTCAGCTCGGGCATGGCCGAGATCATGTCCCTGGCGAGGACGTCGCGAAAGGCGCCAAACGCGTGCATCTTGCCGCGCATGAGCTGGTTGCCGCGGCGCACCAGCTCGACAAACTCGCGCGTGTAAATGTCCGGGTTGCGGCCGTTTTCGACGTACTCGAGCAGCTCGGGGGGCACCGAGGGAAGGGTGTTGTGCGGGGACGAGGCCGAGGCGTGGAGAGTCTGAAGGGAGCGCGAGAGTGTTTTTCTGTACCAAAAAGATTGAATTGTCAGCGGTGGCGCCGGTCTGGATCAGCTTGGGGGATGGTTACACTTCGTTGGAGAGGACGTCGCGGCTAGGGCGCCCGGCGGCGTCGTAGGTGGTGACCTGGACCATGACCTGGTAGAGATCCTGGATGATGTCCTTGAGCTGCTCTGCATTTGGCGGAGTCAGTCTAGAGGCAGATGGGAGGCAGAATGGGGTTTGAGGACGTACGCTCAAATTCTTGGTGGCTCATTCTGTCGACTGGAGCCATATTTGGTGGTGGAGCGAGCGCGCTGCCTTTTCGAGCCCGCTAGAAAGGTGGGATCGATTTCCGCACGGGACGAGGAGTGCAAGTCGAGATGGTGGGTGTGGGAAGGGGTCGAGTTGATGGTCGAGTTGAGGGTCGAGTTGAGGGTCGAGTTGAGGGTCGAGTTGAGGGTTGAGTTGAAGGTCGAGTTGAAGGTCGAGTTGAAGGTCGCGAGGCTGAGGCTGGGAGGGATCGACAGCGAGGAAAGAGAGAGGGAGAGATGTTAGGCTGCCTGCCTCGGGAAAAGAGGTCACTGGAAAGGTGGGGGGGGGCCAAGCACTGGACCCACGTCTCGGCGGCATCGTCCACGTGCCCATCCTCTCCCTCAACGACATTGACAGAAGAATGCCCTTTTTTCACCCTCTTTCACTCTTCTCCCCCCCTCCTCAATGAACGGCGTAATTGCACACCGACTCGGCCGCAGCAGCTGCAGCAGCAGAAAATAATCCACGGCACGCTACGAGGAGAACAAGAAGCAAGATTAAGGGCACCAAAAACGGAGCCGCATTATCCTGACATTACCAGAGGACCTCGGCCTTGCTTTCAACATCTACGAATAACCCTCAAGCAGGTCCCGCGAGTCAAAAAAGAAATATATACATGAATGTCCACCGCGTCATCAACTTGTCTCTCCAAACCAGCAGCGCAACCCTTTCCGTCTGGCCAGTCCGCTGCCCTCTCCTGCTTGGCGCTCGCGTTATTAACCCCGTCTTCGTCCTTCCTCCGAAGCTCCATCACCACCACAGCGCAAAGGTAAAATCAAAAAGAAGAAGTGGCTTGCTAAGTCCGTAGGTCGATGGCATGATTCTTATTCATTTCAAGGCATGACATCGTGAACAAGGCGGCTCGAAGGTGAAAGCAAAAAAAGGGGGGCTCTCCCAAGCTCGGTGATAGAGCTTGACGAGAGAACGAAGAAGGAAAGAAAGAGAGTGTGAGCCCGGGCTTTAGAGAATAGCCATGAGGCCGGCCACACCGGCCACGAGGGCGACAACGGGGACACTGTTGCTCTGCGCCGCGGCGGTAGGCACGCTGGGCGAGACAGAGGTCGACTCGACAGCCGGCGGCGACGGCGCAGAGCTCGGCGCCTTGACAGACTCCGTCACCGTCGACTCGCCGCCCTCGACCACCTTGCTGGTGACGTGGACGACCTGCGTCGACTCGGCGCCTGGCACCACGACCGTCTCCGTCACGGCGTAGCCCTCATGCTTGGTCACGTACTCGACCTCGGTCTGCGTCTCGACCCACCCGGGCTTGGTCACGGTCGTGTACACCGTGTTGGCCTGGTGCACCTTGACGACCTTGGTCGTCGTGTACTTGACCGTCTGCTTCTCGCCGCCCACAGTCACGACCTGGGTCACGGCGTTGACCTTGGTCACCGTCTGGTACTCGACGTCGATGGCCGTCGCCGTCTCGCCGGGCTTGTGCACCGTCTGCTGCACCGTCACGGGCACCTCTGTCTCGATGAGCTTGGTCTTCTTGTAAGTCGTGGTGTGGACCTCGCCACCGATGGTCGTGACTTGCGTGACGGGATAGATCTTGGTGAGGGTTGACGTCTCGACTTCGACAGCCGTCGCCGTGGTATCGGGCTTCTTGACCGTCTGCTCAATCGTCGTTGGCACCGCCGTCTTGATCAGCTTGGTCGTCTTGTACGTCTTGGTATGGACCTCGCCATTGATCGTCGTGACCTGAGTAACGGGGTAGACCTTGGTGATGGTCGCCTCCGTAACGTCGGTGGCCGTGACCGTAGTGTCCGACTCCTTGACCGTCTCCTGGACCGTCTTGGGCACCTTGGTCTCAATCAGCTTCGTCGTGGTATACGTGGTCGTATACTCGGTGCCGTGGATGGTGGTGGTCTCAGTCACGGGGCAGACGCTGGTAATGGTCGAGTATTCGACGTCGGTAGCCGTGGCCGTAGTGTCTGACTCCTTGACCGTCTCCTGAACCGTCTTGGGCACCGTCGTCTTGATGAGACTGGTGGTGGTGAACGTGGTCGTGTATTCGGTGCCGTGGATGGTGGTGGTCTGCGTAACAGGGCACAGGCTCGTGATGGTCGAGTACTCAACATCCGTGGCCGTGGCCGTGGTGTCCGACTCCTTGACCGTCTCCTGAACCGTCTTGGGCACCGTCGTCTTGATGAGGCTAGTGGTAGTGAAGGTGGTTGTATACTTGGTGCCATGAATGGTGGTGGTCTGCGTGACGGGACACAGGCTCGTGATGGTCGAGTATTCAACATCCGTAGCGGTAGCCGTGGTGTCCGACTCCTTAACCGTCTCCGCAACGGTAGTGGGAACGGTCGTCTTGATGAGGCTGGTGCTCGTGTAGGTAACCGTCTTCTCATGTCCAGCAATCGTCGTCACCTTGGTCACCGGGTACAGGCTCGTGATGGTGGTATACTGCACATCAATGGCCGTGGCCGTGTGGTCGGGCTGCTGGAACGTGGATTCGACCGTGGTGGGAACAGTGGTCTTGATGAGGCTGGTGGTGGTGTACGTCACAGTCCGCTCCTGTCCGGCAATGGTCGTCACCTTGGTCACCGGGCACAGGCTCGTGATGGTCGTGTACTCGACATCAGTGGCCGTCTGCGTCTTATCGGGTCCGGGGACGCTCTGGTAGACGGTGGTGGGCACCTGGGTGACAATGTTGCTGGTGACGGTCCGCGTCGTCAGGTACGTGTGCTCCGGTCCGGTCACCGTCTCCGTCACGGGGCAGAGCGACGTGTAAGTGACCTCGACCAGCTTGGTGGTGACCCCGGTCACGGTTGGGCCGGGGACGGTGACGACGCCCCCACAGCCGCGGCATTCCGTGACGGTGAGGGTCGATGTGGTGAGATCAGTCTTCCAGTAAGTCCTTGAGTTCATGTCAGCTTAAGAGCGCGTAAAGGGGGTTGCGGAGACAAGGCATAGACTGTGCCGGTACTCACGTTCCCTCGGAGCTGACGGTCGAGGTGACGGGACAGATGGTCGTGGTCGTGTAAGTCGTCAGTCCCGTGGTATAAGTCGGGTTGTGCTCGGGCTCGGGCTCGGGGTGATTCTCCGGCTCATGTCCCCTCGGGTCAATCTGGTTCCCAAGAACCGAGGCGGCCAAAGCCAGCAGGGCGAGACGAGACACCATGGCGAACGGAACGAGGGACCGCTGGCTCAGTGGTATGTAAAGAAGCGAGAGTTGATGGACACGCTGTTGGCACGCCGTGATGGACGGGCGAGAGCGAGGGTAATAAGTATTTCAACGAAGGTGGCGGCTCGGCTGGCTCAGACGACGCTCTCCCGGAGGAGGAGAGGGGAATCTGGCTTGCTGAGAGGAGTGGGAGAGGAGGTATGGAGCAGGCTTGAAGGATGTGAGGTGCCGGAGAAAGCACAACAAGGAAGACTTGAGGACGAGGAGTCCGGGCTGGGACTTATACGTACGTGCTACTGCAGGACAACAACACCAAGATACAGGATGCAGCCGGTTCAGGCACGACAGCAGCTCCCAGCCGATCCAACCGTCCGCGTCCGCGTCTCGAGCCATACAGTACATGCTTGGCGTGCATGAGCATCATGTGTTTTGTGACGGGCAGGGCGAGGCGCAAGGGAGGGGGGTGATGGCTAGGCGAGTGGTGGCGGCCTGAACGGGAGGCAGCGGACCTGGCCTTTGCAGCCATGGTCGGGAACGGATGGCCCAGCCGGGGGTGAGGCGAGAGAGCAGACGGGAAGCTGTGCCAGCTTACCGCCGGGAGACAAGTCCGTTTCTCCATCTTCCTGCCGAAAGGCTCGAGCACAGCCGGCCAATCCCGAGACCGGATCGTCGTCCAGCCAGCTCTGGGCCGCGGCGAGGCGTTGCGTGCTGAATGGCAGGTGGTTGGGAGGGCAACCCGAGAAACATGAGGCCGAGTTTTGCAGAGGCTGATGAGCCGTGGTGACGGATGGCGATGCTTCTTCCCCTGCCCACCGCCTCTTTCTCTCTCGTTCGCTCTACGGTACGAAGTAGTACCCCCGCGTCTCCCTGTCGTTCATGTCGATCCTCACTCGGCCCTTGGTCAGTTTCGGCCAGTCGGTCGCTCTCTTTGGAGCAGCGTGCGGTGTTGGTGGAGAGTCACAGCCGACCGGCCTCGACGATAAGAGCTCGCACGACACCTCGACGTCAAATCACGAGCCACGTGTTTTGGGACTAACCAGCCTGTACATACAGTACATACATACTGTACTGCAAGCACAGTCAGTACATGGGGGACACCGGATGTCAAGTCCCCAGGCTCGCTGTGCATCCCGAGATGGGAGCTGTTGGTTGCCGCTTCCGGGAGTTCATCGAGCGATCCGCCTCCCAGGTCGCACGGCAGACGCAGCGGGATGGGATATGCATGTGTAACAAGGAAAAAAGGGCGGCCGACGTGAGCAGCTCGATGGGTCGCAGCAGGCGTCCGGGGACGAGACCGCCTGGTATGATGGTGGCTTGGGATCGGGGGGTTTTTTTTTCTACCTACTGTACTCGGCCCTCGACGGCGGCGTAACAAGTCGTCACAGCTGGTAGCGGTTGAGAGAGGGAGGAGAGCAGAGGTTGGAGGGGGAAATATTCAAGCGGGCGAAAAGAAAAAGCCCCCTGTCGGTCGTGCCGCGCTGCAGTATGCGTGTCTGGATTGCTGTCCGAAGGGAACGTGAAGAAGGCACGAGAGGGTGCCCGTATACAAGAGTGCATGAGCGAACTAGGAGGAGCCATGACTTCTAGTTCATCGGTGTGTACGGATACAGTCCTGTAATATCTGTGTGTATGTAGATGAAAGGACGAGGAAAAGGGGGGACGGGGGGGGACAGGGGCCCGAGAGATGTGGCTGCAAACTCGCCTAGAAAGAGGTGTGACGACGAGGCAAATGCCTGCTCCTTTGTCAACGGTCCTCCTTCGCCAACGGTCCCTGCCTCCAAGGTCTGTCTGTGGGTGGTCCTCGGTCCTCCCCATGCTCACTCTCGTGGCTCAGTCCCGACAGAAACAGACGGGAGGATTCGGAACAGCAGACAGAGAAGGCCTTGTTGCTCGGCATGCTTTATGCCTTGCTCGCATACACACTGACACATTTACGCACATACTGTAAGTTAC
The DNA here is from genome assembly GCF_020360975.1 of Hirsutella rhossiliensis. Classification (NCBI taxonomy): domain Eukaryota; kingdom Fungi; phylum Ascomycota; class Sordariomycetes; order Hypocreales; family Ophiocordycipitaceae; genus Hirsutella; species Hirsutella rhossiliensis. Next base: position 6,562,493 of record NW_025408669.1, read on the forward strand.
TCTGCAGTCTGCACATAGCACACATGGTACCGCGTCCATGGGCCGTGCCAGGCTCTGGATACAGGGTGCATGTCATGTTGCATAGTCGTATTGTGGAGGCATGTATGTCATGTATGTACTCGGTAGGGAGGGAGAGAGGCATGCGAGTGTGTTTGCATACATACACTTGTGTCACTACGGCCTGGGAAACCGCCTTGCAAGGAAACCGCATGCCTAGATAGCTTGTGCAGACAGTCGACCAGCTGCTGGCGGTGCCGTTCCTCAGCCGCAGGGAATGGCTCAGGCGAATGTGACGAGTTGGAAATACGAGCCGGGACGAGAGTGCATGCATACGAGCATTCACCATGGATGCGAGTCTGTCAAACTGTGTGCATACTGCATAGTTTCTTGTATGTACGTACATGGCAAGAAGACTCCGGGATGGGATTATTGATTAGCTCATAACTGTACCTGTTTTCCTTGTCTGTTCTCTCGTGACTCCATCTAGACCCAGGCCCGGGTTGAGCAACTCGTCCGTGTAAGTATGTATGCACCAGCCTTTGGATATCATCAACAGGGCCGGCGAGTGCCGAGAGTCCATACATACTACAGCTGCTCTGTCCCCCATGTACTGTACAACACTACATGATGGCTCCGGGCCGGTTATCTCGTGTGCTGTGCACGAGAGGTGTCCAGTCCAGGCTGACAGCGGCAGAGATGCAGCCAAGGACTCCGTATCGGTAGCACAAGCTTCCCCCGGCCCGTGTGGCGTGGCGTTGGTCGATCTGTGGCCGGCACACGGGCTCAAAGACAACGACGGTCTCTGCTTTCTTGGGGCCTTTGACCGCGTACGGCGTGCTTGCTGCTGCTGCTGCTGGCTTATACGCTCCTCTTCTCGCGCTGTACGAATTACCGCATCATCATCGTCACGGCCGCTACTGCACGAGGGGCCTCGCTAGTTCCCCTATAGTCTGTGGGGATAATTCGCTATGCGGATACAACTGACTGGCTTACACGGCCTGCACACATACATGTCTGCAGCAGGGCACACTGGACTGTTCTTGCGCAAGTATGTACAGTATGCCTTGTGTATCGGGTACTACAGACTGTATGTACTCGGTTGGATCTCCGAGTTACTCCACGCCGTCTTCTCCCACGCAAGTAGCTACCGAGCGGCCGTTGCACAAAAGCCTATCGCGCAGCATGCGCATGTTTTGTGCGTGCATGCCTGTGCCCGGCTGCATGTAGTGACTGTACCGCGTCGCGTCGGAGACGGTGCCCGGAGGTGCAGTACCTGTGGTTATCGACGGAGAGGAGCAAGGAAAAGCGGGATAGAAAGGGACTGTGAGTCGAGTGAGGGTGGGACGGACAAATCATCATGCCCGGTGCCCTATGTGGTTCTCGCCTTGGTCCCCTTGCTTGTGTCGGTATGTTTGTATGTATGCAAGTGATGTCGAGGAGGGCGGGCGTTCCGTCGACTTTCCCTCGTCCTATTTCCTCCACCAACTCAAATCGGCCGTATCCGTACTTGGATGGAGTGCTTTTGGCGCGTCATTGGTTTCCACCATGTGTCCGTCTGTCCGTCTGTCTGTCTGTCTGTCTGTACATATGTTACGGTGGGAGAGATCATAATGAGTTGATCCAGGCTCTTTTTAGCCAATGCAAACGTGCCCTGACAGCACAGCACACACAGCCGGAGAGACGGTCCCCCAGACGATGCGACGGAAGCAAAAACACCACCATCCATGATTACGGAGCAGATCAATAGCTTCCTCGCATCAAAACAAGAGTCAGAGTCGTCACAGACGGTTCCATGCACCTGCATACATACGCTTGCGCAGACGGACGGCTCACATACAGTTTCCAACAAAACAAGTCATATTACATGCAGCAAGTATGCAGCAAGTATGTACATGCAGACCGACACACACCGGCCACAAGGATACCGACACCACGCACACAAGCAACCTGACAGGCTAGCAACAAGTACCTCCCTAGGCACCCTAGGCACCTACCAGTTACCTACAGTTACCTACCTGCCTAGTAGATAGGTAGGTTGTACCTACTACCTACCTAGGTACTTACATGCACTCGGCCAGTTGCCCGGGTACATGCCGCACAGTGCACGCGGCCGACCTCGTATTGCCTTGCCTCCCCAAGCCAAAGCCATGCCGCGTGCAACGAGCCCAACGCTTGTCTGACATCACCCCCCCTTCATCCATCCCCCCTTCATCCATCCCCCCTTCATCCATCCCCCCTCATCCATTCCCCCCCCCGTCCTCCGCCTTTTCCCCCGCTTGGCTTGTCTCGCCCGAGTCGACAGGAGAGTCACCGTCGTGGAAGGAAAATGCTGCATGGGCTGCTTCTCCTCTCCGGTACAGCAGGGTCGCACTCTGGCCCCTCCATCGCCGCCAGGCATCAACAACCATGACGCCACATCCGCCCTCAGCCCGTCCTGCCATGACGAAAACCCGGGCATCGAGGAAAAGCAAAAACGGCAACAATGCAGAACCGTGGACGGCAAGGGAAAAAGGAAGAAATAAAGACCCATCTCAGCCGTGCCGTGAGCGTCCCCAGCTCCCGTCTCCTGGCTCCAGGCAACAAGGCCTCTCTCTTTGTTGTTGACTTGGCCCTATCCGTACGCAGTCAGGTCCTCCCCAATCCAAGACAGCATTGGTGTCCGAGAGCGGGAAAGGGGGGGCCACAAGCCGTCCAACACGTACTGTCGTATCCCGACTCGTTCTCAGACGACCATGTCGTCTCCGCCTCTCCAGGCCCGGCCCGTGAACGAGACAGGCTGCAGACAACAAGCACTCCGCTCACGGCTGCGGGCATTCTTCTCGTGTGAGCCGAGACACACGTTCCCGGAACTCGGTCGTCACAACCACCACCACTCCAACAAAGACCAGCCAGCCAACCGGGCTCCCATCCATCCACCTCGACTCTGCCACGTCCGTCCAACCTGCTTTGCCGGTAGCTCCAGGCCCATTGTGGTGCCCCAATCCACCCAGCCTTCCCGGCGCGTGTACGCCATCTACGGCAACACGGGGCTTCCCAACCTGACTCGTCGACACGCCCAACAGGCCAAGCTGCACGGGAGCGAACCTTCAATCTAAGCATGGCTTCAGTAAGAAGAGCATGCGCTCGTGACCGGGCTACGTGAGACACTTCCGGCGGTGCAGTCTACTCTCTCTCTCTCCCTCTCTCTCCTTTCTGCAAGTCGGGCCGCCGCACACACGCCGGGCTCCAAGGCCTCGCGCATGCACACTTGGGTGGATGATGCACTCGCTCAGGCACAAGACGGGCCGGCAGTCGCATCGCAGAGTTGCCTTGAGCTGAACCCGCCGCTGCCGTGCCACAGGCCCTCTGCCAACCACATAAGCTCTGCATGCAAGTCCTAGCCTGGCTGGGCAGACACTGCCTCTCTGTCTCAACACCATCCAAGGCCTTCTCCCTCGAGCAGGCAAAGGCCCCCAGTAGTCAAGGCACCGACAAGGTCAGAGACCACACAGCACAGCTGCATCAGTTGCTCCCGTCTGTTGGCATCTTCCGTAGCCTCGACCACCGGGCTTGAGCTCTCAGTTGGTGGATGGATCAGAGCGAGGTTCAATGAAAGCACTGCAGAAAGACAGAGCGGCTCAAGTAAACCGTGTCCCTCTGGCCCCGCAATCAAAGGGGAGAGACTCGGTTGTATTCATGACTTCGTAAGCTATATAGATCGCTTGCCCGTCAAACCCTCGCAAACGCCTGCGATGCGTCCATGAACAAGCTGGCGACAAGCCAGACCCCGTTGAACATGGCCATCATGTAAAATGGTGCCCCGTGGGACAGCTTGTCAAACAGGATCCCCCCGACTTTGGTGAGAAGCAGAATCGCCGCTCCCCCGCACAGAGAATACACGCCGGCGATGGAACCTTTCAAGCGCACCCGGGATATCGCGTCATCTTCGTTCTCCTGGACGAGCGGGTCCGACTCGGCCGACTCGTCATCGTCCGGCGCAATCGACGGCTCACGAAGAACCGACCGTGGCAATTCGGCTGCGAGGACGCCTTGGCCGAGCGACCCCAGACTGCACACAATGGCCCCGATTTGGCTGATGCCAATGAGGGCCACGATGACGAGGATGGTCGGGCTGCCTCCACGCCCGTCTACATCCTTGAGCTCGGGGCTGGCCAGCTGCGGGAGGATGATGTAACCAATCATGCCAAAGGCGCCTGCCACGACAACGGGATAGTTGACGCGCCTAGTGCGGCCTGAGAGATACCCAAAGAGGGGAGCACACAGCAAGCCAATGAGCTGCGCGACTCCAGACAAGATGGATGACAAGACATAGGCTGCTCGACATTCTTTCTTCAGCTCGGGAGATGGGTCGTTGGGCGAGCCACGGCAGAACCCGTTGCTTATAAAGAACGTGTTGACGAAGAGGGGAATGAAGAGAGAGATGGCGACTGTAGACGCTCTCGCCACAAACCCGCCGAGATAGCCGAGGGCGATCCTATGGTCAGAGAAGCCCAGCAGGACCGAGTCCTTCATGAGACGAAGATAGGGAACCGCTTCCTACCAAGAGTCAGCCAAGGGCCAGGCCAAGCGTTGCATCCGGAGCTTACCCTTCTTCGGGGCCCATCTTCGTCGTCGTCGGCTTCAGGATCGTCAAGTGCATCGTATCGATTTCGAATGCCGAGGAGGACTCTCCAGCCCTTGCCCTCCTCGCCATTCAGGTTGCGCAGTCCGACGAAGACGAACAGAGCGACGACCAAGGACACGGCACCGACCACGTAGAAGCTGTACGAGACAGCCTCGCCGGGCGTCACGCCGCTTTTCTCGCCGAATTTTGCCGGCAGCGGCAGGAACAGGGCCAGCGCGACAAGAGCGCCGCACCCCGTGAAGGACCCCACCAGCCCGGCCAACGCAGACGGCTTTCCGGGCTTGGCCGCCGTATCTGGGCCAGGGTTATGCACCCGTTCGTGCGACAGGTTCCGGGTATATATCTCCGGCGTGATGGTGGCTTCGGACTCGACGGAAAAGGCGGCGCTGAGACGCGGGTTAGGCTTGATCCTCGAGGGCCCCGACGGGCTCGATGGCTGGCCCGTCTCCTGCGTTAGTGAGGGGAGTATGGCCGTGACCATGGTGGCCCTTTGAAATCGTCAGCTCCGCGCCCGGCGCATCTAGAGCATGGCAGGCAACTCACGCGGCCGAAGCGCCCACGGCGAAGAAGACGCGGGCTAGCAGCAGCTGGGGATAAACATTCTTGGCCTGGACAAAGACGGCGAGCGCGACGCCGATGATGGCATAACCAATGGTGGCCACCCAGCGGACCCCGAGCCGATCCGAGATGAGACCCCATGCAGGACACGCGACGAGGGCGACGAGCTCGTCGGCGAAGCCCAGGGTGCCGACGACATCGCCCACGTCCTTTTTCTGTCCGATAAGGTCGGTGATGACGAAGGAAACGGAGCTGTTGAGAAAGACGAGAAAGGAGATGGAGAAGAGCGAGACGCCGAGCAGATACGTGACGGCCTGAGTCGTCGTTGTCGAGGCCGAGAACGGCAGGAATCGCGAAATCGATGGCATCGTGTCAGCAATCGATCAAGCCGCTGGGGGAGAGCGTCCCATGGCGAGGCCAAAGACGTTGCGAGGAGCCGGTGTTTACTGCAAGGTAAGCTTGACGTTTAGATGCATTAGGAGGAGGGCGCGCGCGCGCAGGGGCTAGCGAGAAACCGCCCCGTGTTTACTTACATAAGCAGTTCCCATCTCAGTCAGCCCGACGTCGCCCAGTCTCGTCTGCGGGAAATGGGGCCTCTACAGTAGATCAATTGGGCAAAGTCACGAGTTTCGAGCCAGCAGAACCAGCATCACCATTGAGCATCGTAACAGCGAGCTCAGAATGTCGTAAACGCCGACCAAGCCGCGCCCCCGTCGCCCTTGCCAATAAGCTCAACCCAAACTCCTGGTTTCCTTCACCTCCCGCCCATCCGTCGTTCCCAAGGGTCATGATTCCAGCCACCCTGCTGCCAAATAACCGTCCCTCACCAAGCCCAAAGCACCTTGTGGTGGAGGGCTCTCGACCCTAATCTCTCAAACTCAAAGGGCGTGATCCACGAATCGTTGGTTGAGAGCTTCGCAAACACGCTCGCACCCTTCCAAGCCACCACCTGCTCGTCCATGTCCCTGGCGCTTCTGCTGACCAGGATCCTATCAACCAAGTCAGGTCGCCGCGCCTTTAGCTTCTCCTCCAGTACAACCGTAAACTGCGGGACCTTGGAGCCGCCGCCAATCACCATGATGCTTCCCAAAAGATCCCGCAGCTTCTTGTCGTCGTTCTTAGCGGCGTTCTGAATGCTCGTGAGGATAGCAATGTCCAAGGGCGCGATGGGGAGGACAGAGTCTCTCTCCGCCGCTACTTTCGCCGCACTTCGTTCCGGGCCGTCCACAAACACCCCCGGGGGAGGCTGGGAGACCTGAGAGAACTGTCCGGGGACCGGCGTGCCGGCGGCACGCGTGCCACTCGGCGCAGGGCTGTCGTAGCCGCCGCCGTCTTTACTGGATCCAAACAAAAACGGCGGGGGAATGGGCGTGCTGGTCCCTTCTGGCGCCGGGGATCCAGCGTGAGATGCTGCAGGTGTGCCGTTAATGGCGGCTTCACTCTTGCCCAGAAAATTGAATGGCTGCGATCTCTCCTTGCTCGGCGTTGACACTTCTGGCTGCGATAGTTGCAGTGCTCCGTTGGCGCTCGATGTTAGGGACGGCTTCACCAGGGCCAATATCGCCAGCTGCGCCGCGGACGACGGGTCGTCGGGAATGTAGACATCGTAGGCATTGTAGGAGCGCTCAACCAGCTTCCGTCGTCCCCTCAACTTGACGCTGTTGTCGAATATGGATGGCTCAAAGACTCCCATGGCTGCCAGGATGACTTCGTCGTACGTCTTGAACGTGTATTTCTTGGTAGGCTGGTTCGGCGCGCGGACGTGGAACTGGTAGAGCTGCACCGAGATGTCGGCCTGGGACATGGTGCAATGCTTCATCTTGAGCTCCTCAGCCAGCAGAAAGTCATACCGTCTCTGCAAGTTGATGTCTTGATACGGGAAGTTGTCGTATAGGATCATCTTGATGAACGTCTCGGTAATGTCGTACCCACCGTACTTGAGATTCACCCTCGAATCCTCAATGCAGAGGCCATCTTCCACGCACGTCACCGACGTCTTTTGGGCCCCAACGTCCACGACGCAGGCCTGCGTATAGCCGGCGCCGAAGGTTGCGGCCATGCTTTCCTGAACGAAGCATAATCTGCTGAATTCGAACCACGTCATGCACGAGCGCAGAATCTGCTCCACGTATCGCTTGTCGTACAGGTCCGGGATGACAAAGACGCAGCTGTACTGCTGCCATTCGCTATTCGTCTTGAGCCCGAGCTCTTGCCGAAGTGCCCTGTCCAAGAGCGTCTCGAAGTCGTCGTAGAGGTGTTCCTGACTTGTGTAGTCGTCCTCGTTCCACCATCCGTTGCGAATCGGCCACCATAGCTTGAATTTCGGGTCCGAGTCGTCGGGCACGCGCAAAGCATCGTTGCCGATAAAGCACGAGGCAGGAGATTCTGGGTCCTCGAGGGTCTTGATGTCCGTCCACTCGATTTCCAAGGGGTCGTTGTGCTTCTGGATGACTTCAGGCTCGGTCCGGCGATTGAATGTCTGGACGAGTTCTTTGGAGTTTGGTAGCACTTTGCGCTTGTTGGCGCGCATCTCCGTCTTGAGCTCGCTACACATCCTCTGGTATTTTCTTGACCATTCCTCACCGTACTGTTGATCTGTCGTCTTGGCCTCGAACTGCCGCCGAGGGAGGGCTTCGTACATGTCGGACTCTGTTTGTGGAAATCTCGTGCCGAGCGTCATGGGAATTGTCTTGGGAAGGGCGTCGCTGGCGAAGCCGATGCGGAGGTTCTGGCTGCCAGGGTGAATCACAATGATCCTAGAAGGGTCCACGGCTCCCGATGGCGTGGTGGCGCCGTCTTCTTCGGCGAGGTCCGGCACGGGGAGGGGAAGTTCGCCGTTGGCGGGCTTGGAGAGGAGCCGGTCGCGATCTCGGGCGGTCTGGACGAGACGGTCGCGCGTCGCATCGCTTTGAAGTCGAAGAGCGAGAACCTGGTCATCGCGCTTCATGTAGTCGCTGGCGAGCGCATTGGTTAGCCTCGGTCCTGCTGCCGCCGGCGCATTCCACTCACGTGTAGTAGTTTTTCTGGTTGATGGGCGTCACCTCGGGCCAGCTCGTCAGCTTCATGCCATTGTCGGTTCTCTCCAGCCCTGGCAGAGTGCATTGTCAGCGCTTGTGTCGGGACTTTGGCCATGACGACGTACCCTCTCGGAGGAGAACCCTCTCCGAAACCTTGCCGACCATTGTGAGTTGCTTGGCTCTGCTGCGCTAAGTGGCTTGATTGGCAGGGAGCCAGGCTGGCAGGCCCTTTGTCGAGTGAAGTATCGTCGAGTCTGCCAGCACTTCTCTTGATACGATGTCTCCCTGCGAATCAGAGCCGCCGTTACGGCTGAGACCCACCCCCGACAGCGGCGTCGCCTGCACTTTAATCCGCTCCGCTCGCACCGCGCCAACCAACGCAGTAATACTCGTTAGGTAGTAAATGTCGATTCTAACAAACGACTTTCTCAACCAGCGGCGCGTCAGTCGCGGCATCACCGTCGACAGCGGCCTGCTCGCCCGCGGCGGCTTGAGCCAGTCGTTTGGCTCTCTCAAGAAATACAAGCAGCGTGACATGGCGTATTTCCAGTTCCATGAACTTGCTGGGCGGCAGGCTTGGCTCGGGCATCTCGATTCGATGCTCTCAGTCGTCGCAATTTCAACCTGATAAGACACGCTATTCGGCACCGGGTTTACTCAGACTCTACAGCATCTTCGGACGATGCTGCTCCTCCCACACCGCAGACAGAATCATTGGAGCTCGGCCGGCGGGTACTTTGGCGAGGCATGGCCTATGGCGTACTGGGTATCCGGTCGTTGGCTGGCCGGCGGCAAATCCAACACGATAGGATTTTCGATATTATTAATCAGTGATCCCGTTTATGTTTTGGTACCTTTACGCTGCGAAAGGCCGTTACGCTGCAACGGGCCCTTCACCAATGCCTCTGCTCCTTCGCTTGAAGTGTTTGAAAAACGAACCGACTAGCAACACCATCGCGGTTCGTTCTCAGCCCCGAGTCCCCAAAGCGTTCCCACTAAGCCATTGCGGTGCTAAGAATCACTCGCCTGGCTTTGCCCCAGCGAGACGGCGGACCACTAATGCTGTCCGAATCCTTCCCTTGGGCATCTGCTCTGGTTGCTGCGTTGGCCTCGTATGCCGCCTTGTGTGCAGCGTTGCGCTTCCGACGACTCAGGCAGCTGCAATCACGTTTTTACTATCCAGATCGAGCTTCTTTGGCTTCCATGACGTCTGAAGATGCCCGAGCCATCGCCTGCACCTCCAGCGCTCTCGAGTTTCCCCTTTTCTGCGACTTGGGCCTCCGATACGCCCTGCTCAAGGTATCATGCAACGCTTCTCCCGCCTTCCCATCCGCCTTGATTATGTTCTGAATCAGGCGCCGCCAGTCATATACAATCGACAATGTGGGAAAGCTCTTGCATGCTGCTAGCGATCTGGTAGACCCTCAGCAGGCCGCGAAAAGGTATTTACCTGGCCGCACCCGCGCCCGCAATGTCCCTGGCCCTGACAAACGCGCAAACCAGATACGAGGACACTGAAGTCATCTATACCTTGTGAGTTTGACGGGCCTCTTTCTGCTCTGATCAGCGGCTTACAACGCTCGCCCAGCTTGGGAGGGCACTTCCCGCTGAGCTCTCCATCGCTTCACAAGGCCGTGGCTCGGATGAACTATCTGCATGCTCCGTATATCAAGAGCGGCAAAATCCTCAACGCGGACCTCTTATACGTTCTTTACCTCTCCATGGCTGAGCCCGTCCGATTCGTGAACCTGTACGAGTGGAGATGCCTCACGGATATGGAAGTTGCATCTCACGCAGCGCTCTGGAAAACCGTTGGCAGCATGATGGGGATTAATTTTTCAAAGGAACTCGGGAAGAGCGAGTGGAAAGATGGCTTGGAGTTCATGGACGACATGACACGATGGGGGGTTCGGTACGAGGACCTCCACATGCACCCACTGCCCGAGATTCAACGGCTCGGCGCGATCCTCGTCGACATGCTTCTGTCTGCGTACCCCGCAATGATGCGGCCGCTCGTATATCAAATGCTGCATGTCATTTTGGGGGATACGATGCGTCACGTTCTGGGGTACGTGTCTTATCGCCAGTCCCGTCTGCTGCCCTGGAAGCTGACCTCGCGATAGACTTCCGGAACCCGGGATAGCGGTCTCAGCCTTCACTTACACGCTCTTACTCTGCCGGAGGTTGTTCCTCCGGTATCTGACCCTGCCACGAATCTCCCCCGTATGGATCGTCAGCGGCCCTGATCCCACGACGGGAAAATTGCACCACAATCGCTATTTGAAGGAGCCATGGTATGTCCCCGCCACCGCGTGGACTCGCTGGGATCTCCAAGCGTGGATGACGAGGGCCTGTGGTGGGATGCTTCCCGGCGACGGCGGCCCAAGGATGAAGCCCGACGGCTTTCTCTTTGACGACATTGGGCCACTGAACAGGATAGGTAGGGGGGCCGCAGAGATGGCGCGCATAGAGGAAGTTGTGAGAGGCGAGGCAGCAAGGAAATACCCTTTTGCTGCCTGTAAGAAGCTCTGAGGACGATGGGTCGGGTAACCCGCTGGGGACTATTGAACTGCGCTCACCAGCCTTGCTGGAAAATCGTGAATTCTAGGGGCCATCGACATGTCACGCCAGATCTTTTCACCATTGTGAAGTCTATGCGACCGGTGCACACCCTCTGAAGCTGCCACCCATGCTCGTTCCAGTTGAGATCGGGGGTGGTTTCAACAACTTCCTGGGGCCTGCCTATACCAGCACCGCCTTGCCTATCCGGCTGGCTCTTGAATGGCAGGGTAATGTAACATCTTGGAAGGAGACCTGATGAGAACATTATTCTGAAAGATGAAGAAGGCAAGGTAAACAAACAAGAATCGTGAAGTTGTAGACGAGAGATTATCAGGATACAGGGTAGGCAGAATGCGCTGACTAACGCAGTCGAGCACGACGTCACTTCCCGCTCTACGGTGTACACGAACACGCTCTCCTCAACGACATTGATGCACGCTTCTCGCCTACATCGATACCACAACGGAAGACGCGGCCATACCACATCGCCTACGACTGTCGAAGAGGTCCTCGGCGCTGAACCTTGCGCGGGAAAGAATCTACATATCCTGAAGAGGCGTCGCGACGCATCGAGATCGTCAAGATGCCCCCCATACCAGTGTACAGCGCCAGTCCCATTAACGCCTCCAAGGCATCTGGCATAACTCCTCAGACGCAAGGACCAGAAGGATCGCACGGCAATCAGGAGTCATCGGAAGCCCTTCCGGGCGCTGCCGCAGCCGCAGCCACGTCGATACCAGACGGGCAGCAGTCTGCAGGGCTGGCGGCACGGCCGGGGGCCCAGCCATCATTGCCTGTTCAGACGGGGATGCCTCAGCCCAACACTTATCCCCAGGCATATCATACACCGACAGTACACGAAGGCCCCTCGCGAGTCGAACATGTCAGTCCACCAGCTCCACAGCCAGGTCCCGTGCCTGAACCCCCCGGCAGAGAGAGACAAGTTCCTCCACCGCCGAAAGCCGGGGAGTTGGCGGAGCACCACCGGCAAGCGCAGGCGGCGACAACGGCTCCTCCTCGCATGCCACATCAAATGGCATACCAGGCGCCCGCTGCATCCCAGCCAATACAGGGTCGCTCGTCAACCACGACGACAACGCCAGCCACGTACATAGGCGGCCCGTACTCGACATCACTGCAGGGGACGAACCCGAATGCCGGGTACGCGAACCACCCTGGGTACCAGCAAGGCGCCGGCGCGTCTGGATTCAACCGTTATCAGGGCCAAGGGCACGACTTTGGAGGCTCGCAAAACTCGAGTAACTGGTCATCGGTTGGAGGGGAAGATCAGCCGGGCGTGTGGGATACGGCAAGGAAATGGGCAACGGCAGCGGGCGAGAGCCTCGCCGCCGCCGAAAGCGAAGTTTGGAAGAAGATCAATAAAGGCTAAGCGACGACCGTCGTGTAGTGGAATCGGCAAATGGCCCCGTAGAAGAATTCCGATCGCCATGGGCTCGAAGGCATCGATATGACTTTTACCGCGCAGACAGATCCGAAAGTCGTGCCTCAACGCAACACGACGCTCGCTGACTGGCGAAAACATCACTGGTCGAGGGGCAAAGGGGGGGAGGGGGGTTGGAGGGCGTTATGATGGAGCCACTGACTCGCTCGATGGGGGTCCATCTGAGGAATCGGCAGGGAGATGCCCTGGAAAGCGTTCGGCGCTACACTAGGGGTGCTACAATCCATCTGGTGCTAATTCTGGTCGTCTCGTCCCCTAAAGGAGAGAGGATCCGTGGTCGCGGGACCGAACATCAGACGCCTCGATAGGTACGCAGCAAGAAAATACTCAATCACATGACATGCCCTACGGGACCCGAGGGTCGCTTGGGCAGTCTCGCCATTGCCATGGCCCGTTCTCGTGTTGGCAAGGTGACACGAGGGATATACCTTTTGGACTGCGTGTATGGCGACACGAGACCTGTCGCCTGCGCAGCAAGTGTCGACGACCTAGTGATGATTGATGATTCCACGACGCGCCGTGTGTACACACCTTTTAGCACCCTTCATCTGCTGATTAGAGAGAAAGAGACGCTGGCGATTAGTGCCGACTGTGGATTGCTGCTCGTCCTGATTGCCGTAAAAGGGGGCGCTGCCGTCATGCAGCGGCCCACATCGCAAGTCATGGAATCAAATCAACCCGCCGGTCGGGTATCCATGGCTGTCACGATGCATGAATCATCGACGGTTGACAAGACGGTGATCTGCCACCCTTTCCTCCGCGTTTGCCACCGGACACTTGACATTCGAGCTGGTCCTGCACAAGTGGTATCGGCACCGAGGATCCCCGTGGCAGCTGCGTTCAGACGGGGCATTCAGGGAGACCCCGGCAAGGCGGACGGACTTGTTTTTATCGAGGCCTCAAGGCGCGCAAAGCCACGCGTCCGCTCTAGCTCTCTTATGGATAGGTCGACGAGCCCAAGAAGAGGCGTTGGCAGCCTGAGAAAGCACGTGTATCATTTGGTCTTGCTCGTCTAGCTCAACAAGTGCCGCTTCGTCGTTTCTCGTCCAATATTCCTATCCTAGCCTTGGTGGAGCGAGAGGGGGTCATGGACTGATGAGGACCGTGGCGCCATTTTGCGCCCGCCGCGTCAGGGACTTGGCTGCGCTGTAAGATGCTTGTGCCGATAGAGCCGTCGGTTAGAGCCCAGCAGACAGCAGAAACCGGAAGCCCGTTGACTGGGTACGGTTTTGGCGGCGCACGACACAGCCAAGGATGGAGCCCCCCTTCCCACCCTCAAGACGCCGAACGTCGGCGAGGTCTGTATGTGTGCAAGTAAAGATTCTGGCGCAACGGGAAAGGAGGTGCAAAGGACTTGGAACCCTTTGCACGCCCGATCGCCTGCAGCTCCGCGCTCGTGACGCAAACGTGACTCGGGGAGCGGTTCTGGTGCGTGTTGAAAAGGCTGGAAATGAGCGTCGACGAGGATGAGGTGCGGCAGATCTGAGACACCGACAGCGCAGGTGCGCTGAAACGGCCCTGCGAGGCCGCTGTAGAATCGCTTGCCCGCCCAATGGGGGCGCTGCAAGTGCCGGGGGAGCTCCTTTCGGCACCTTCCCTTGCGTTTAGGTGCTGTCACAGCCTGTCAGCATAGGCCAATCATGCCTTAGCAAGCGGTGAGCGGCCTGTCCCCTTTTTTCCTCAACCTTGACGCTGCACATCGCAACCCAAGGCCTGTCGTGACGGCTGCCGCCAGCCAACCAAAGACGAGAGTCTCAAATTCACCGATCCCCCTTCTCCCCACTGACCTAGTGACGCCTCCGCAATTGCCCCAGCCAAGACAACGAACTTTGCTTCTCCTCGGCATGCTTGGCATTGCCCTGTCTCTACAGAGTTGCCGCGCGGCTCCGCCTTCTCTTTCCACAGTAGCACAGTGGACCGAGAGATGGAAGCCTAGCCTAGCAAAGGCCCTTTCTTGTCTTGGCCTCTGCTTTGTCAGCTTCAATCTCTACCTCTGGTGCTTCTCTTCATTCCTCCACTCCTTGCCAACATCCTCCTTCGATGGACACGCGTACAGACACGTGGAAATGCCCAACTAATCAGTCGATCCTTTTAATATACAGGGTCCCCCTCGCGGGTACCGACTTCTCTCCAAGTCTAAACCATCGTCCGCGCGGTCCTGGATGACAAATGCTCGCGGATCTCAAGGTTCAGAATCCATCGGGAGATGCTGCGGGAGGCATGCGTGAGGACGAACCACGGAGCGGGATCGATAGCCGCCTGCACCGGCTCGAGGCCCGCACTCTCGTGGCCCCTCCGTGGCCCTCTCCCTGCGAGGCCGACCGCCCGGCTCCTTGATACTTGATGACCTGTTTTGTCTAGGTGTTGCGGGCCACGTGCTCCGCGTCGCCCCTTTCTGTGCTGAACCGACAGGAATACTGATGGCCGGCTGCCCCCTGAAAACGGCAGACTTGATCTACATGGCTGTGGTTGCTGCGTTTCTGGCGTCTCCTGGAGCCTGCACCTAGCTGTCCCGCCTCCAGCTACCTCGGTATCCCATGCCTCATCTGGGTCGGTATCCCGATCAACACCGGGTCCCCCCAACCTTTCCGGGCGGCATTCGTCGCCGACAGCTTCAAAAGGCGTGGCCCGGTTTTCTTCCCTCTCCGCCCTCGCCAACCAATCCTGGATCCCGCATCCTTGCCCCCTGCTTCATCGGCATCTTGTCTTCGTCCCAGCCCATGAAAACTTACGTCGCCAGTGGGTGGTGTGGAAAGAGTAAGAGCGGAAGGAGAAAAAGGAGAGAGGAGGGAGGGGGGGACAAGGAGAAAGGGGGGTTTGACCGAGTCAAGTTTCCCCCCCCCCCTTCGTGGATAAGGCCGTCCTTGCGCCGAGGTTGGCTCCTTTGTCGCCCACCTTTCATCCGGTCGATGCGCCGAAGCAGCCCATCAACATCGCGTTTCCCCATGTACAGCCATGTTTTAGCCGTTTGGGAGGCTTCTGGCGTCGCTCATGGAAGGCATGACCATGAATGAACCCACGTGTACAGCCACGTTCTAGTTGCTGTGAAGGGTCTTTGGCATCATGATGGAAGGGACATGACGTTTAGCCGTGCACACAGCCCATTTCTTAAGTCGTCTCGTCTGAAAGGAGAAGGCCGGACTCGCGGTGGGGGGAGCGATGAACCCATCCGCGCACAGCCATGCTCTGGCCATCTGGAAGCATATGCGCGCGGCCGACCAGCATTGCGACCAGCCAATACAGGCCACAGCCCTGTTCCAGCCGTCTGGACAGCCAATCAAACTGTGTGCCCTGGTCGGTCGGGGTGGCCGATGAGGCCGACCAGCAGACAAGATGAAGTGGGTGTATGCTTTGCGCTACAAGCCCGGCAGATGCGCATCGGGAAGAGGCGAGCTTCATTGTTCTTCCGGAAGGAATTCTGAAGGAGCTTTCTTTGGTTTTCTCCCGCTCGTACTTGTGTCACGACCCTGTGTTTCTAGGCTCCATGACAGGCGCGGCTAATGGGCGAGGAATCAGGATGCCCGAGATGCCGATTCCGGAGACACCTGGATACAAATGTGCTCTGTTGATAGCCTCGCACGGACCACAACTGTTAATTCCGAAGCACTCCACCCACAGCGTCTCTACGACGATGCGCCCAAGAGAACAAAAACGTGGAGAATGGCGGACCTGGGGATTTTTAATGCGGTAACGCTGGTGGGTGCTCGGCAGCAGATCTCCCGGCTCCCGGACGATGGATAGATGGACAAAGGAGCTGCATGAGATATGCTCTGGTCGATGCGCTGAGATGCGTCATCGACCTGCTTTGCGAAGACTTTACCGCCTTTTGTCCTGATTCTTTTCATTCTCAGTTAACCTTTTTAGAGGCCTCGTGTTTCTTTATTGACTTTATGTCCATTTCTCCGTTAAATAAGGGGGTGGACGGAGAAACTGGCGCTTCGTTGAAGCTGGACGGTTGGTTTCACGTCCGCAGCTGAAGCCGGGATCTGCGCAGCCCTGCAGTCGGGGCTGTGGTACTTTCCCACTCAACTGGCGGAAAGGCATCCGTCCCATCTAGGCCATCTGCCCATTCTCGTTTCCGGGAGTTTCGACGGCCCGTGCGCGTGTGTATGTTCACACGTGCAGTGCAGACTTGCATGTACATGAGACCCATAGAACAGAACGGGCCGAGCTGCTTTAATTCACGACGGCCGTCGGAGAGCAATCGGATGCGTTTTCCCCTTCTTTCTCTCCTGTTATGCCGTTGACGTGCCGGGACGCCTTGTTGATATTAGAATCTTGGCAGTGAACACGGCCCTGGGTTCTTTTTGATGTGTTAATTCTTGCCCACAGACTGGGTCAAGGCTCGCTCGACGGGGTCACCCACGGATGGCGTCGGTGAAAGACGGAGGTGGCAGGCAGTGAGAAGGGGTCAGGCGACAGCGGAGCACCAACCAAAGGGGGAATGGCGAAGCAAGCTAGCAGTTGAAGACTAAATCTTGTTTCTTTCGCCTGGTTGTCAGTCAGCTCGGATGGTCACGCAGGGTTAAACGTATGCCTCTGCTCCGCTCTGAGGTCGGCCACGCGCTACAAGGGAGACTCGTCAGCTGCAACTTTACCTGGGCGAGCCCCCAATCCTGAACAATGATCAGACAGACACTAGGGTGCTGCTCCAAGTGGGTTCCCCCTCCCTTGGGCCTTGTTGCCTCGGTACAGGCACGGTGGAAGCAATCCAGGGGATAGATGTACCACGAGTATGTACACGCACGCATCTTATCGGCTTGCGCGTTCTTGTCTGAATTCTGGCCATCCGGGTATCTTGCTCGTCGCGTCAGCGGGTCCGTCGCCATTCTTGGACGGGGCGGGGCGAGCTGGGCGGGTTTCTGCTTCCTCGAGAAGCAGCGCAGAGAGGCACGTGTCGTGTCGTTGGACTCTGTACGGCACCTGAGTAATTCTTACTGAGCTTTGTAATTAACTGCTACTCCGTACAGGGATGGGCTCTCGCTTCTTAGCTCCGATGACCGATAGCCGGGTCGTTAAGCCACAAGTGCAAGCAAGGCACACGTGCAAATACCGTAGCTTGCCGCCCGCCATCTGCGCGCACGCGCCACCTTTGCATTCGGATACGGTACCGAGTGGACATGAATCCATGTACTCGGAACCATGGCCCGGAATTCGGAAATTGCGTGCGGAATGATTAGAATTACTGGGTAGAGAGAGTTCTTATCCTTGTCCTCCTCGTCCTTCCTTTACCAATCCGGCGTTCCTTCGCTCTGGATTCTCTGCTTTCCGCGTCGAGATGGAAGTCACCTCAGTAGAGAAGTTTTAGCATGTAGAATCTGTGAGGACGTATTTCTGACAGCCAGACGGGCAAACTGACAGACGTCACACGGACGCCGTCATGGAAAAAAGGGCTTGAGTCGTGGTGCCTGAAACGGCGGCGGCTCGGCGGCTCACGGCCCGAATGGAAAGTGACAGAAGAGCCGGTGGCGTGGTCTGGCGGCCCAAAGGAGTAGTTTTCGAGAGCCGTCGCGAGAATGTCTGGCTCGACTCCCGCCGGACCCTGGTGCCGGCTGTTGATTCTGGGGTTCCCCCCTTCCTTTTGGTGCGATTGCCTAATCGATTGGCGGCCGCTGAGGAGTCTGCAGTCCGTTTGGAGTTGACGGTGCCAAGGCCTTGGTAAAACGCCTCGGCGACCTGCAGCCGAGGCAAGCCGGGTAGGGTAGAGTTGTCGCTGGACCCGGGAAAAAAGCCGACGCATTGCCTTGCACCTTCATTACGTCAAACACCTTGTGGTGGTGCCTTTGTCGAGGGGCAGCTCCGCGTTTAGACAAAATTGAACAGGATAGACAAAAAAAAGAAAGGAAAAAAAGAGGAGAGCCAGGTGCCGTGTGCCCTGACGACGCCATATCGCGAAAATGGCCACACTCGTGCAGTCGTTCGTCAATAAGCCACTGAACGCTCCCCCGCGCACCTGCATCACAGAATGGGCCCATGGATCCTGGTTGCCTGGGCACTGACGCCTCGCTTATGGGTGGTGCCTGTACTGGAGACTGTACAAGAGACTTGACTGCCCGAGCCACAAGAGGGGCCAGGCAAAGCCACGATGGAGCGGTCGTCTGCCGACGGGCGGGTCTCGAGTCAACTGCCGTGCGTATCGTGCGCACGTCGCTAGCGTACCGAAGAAGACGAAAGTACCGTCCGGGTCCGCGTTGCCATACGCCGGATCGGGGTACCGTCTGCTGCCCGGCTACACAGCTCGGTACCGGCATGTCTTCGCCGGCTACGTGCCCCCACACAGCCTTATACAGAAATGCACGGAAGGAGTGAAGGCGAGCGTGACTGAGTACGTACCTCGGCTCCCTGTCCATACGAAGACGACAAGTCTGTTGCTTTTCCCCCTTTCCACTCTCTATACTTAGACTCTCGTCGACGCTTCTGTCTCGGCACCTTTTCTCATTGGAACTTCACGTCGTCTTCTTCTTCTTCTTCTTCTTCATCACCGCTTTCTCCTCGTCGACGCCGCCGGCCTTGGAGTCCTTGGAGTCTCTGCCCGACAACCATCCATCATTCATCCGGCCGGCCATGCGTGTCCACCCGTCCACCCATCCACCCACGAGCCAAATAAACCTCACACACCTCACAACTTGAAACCCGGAACCATGTCACGCCTTTCCTCCATCCCGGACATCCCTGCTTCCTCGGCGACCCCCAACAAGGCCGAGCCCCGCCAAGCCCAGCCCTTGCCTCTAGAGATAGGCCCCAAAAATGGCTGGATGGATCTCGAATCGCTTCCACAGCCATCCCGCCCCTCGCCGGTGGATAGCAACTGACAGACGGACATGCCAGCACACACCACACACTCGTCACTCGTATACGCAACTCAACCTTGAGCCCAAGGTAGCCTTTGGGTCGTCATCTGGGTCGACGCACCCCCCGCCTTCTCACACCCCTCTTGTTTACACGCCTCTCCCCAAGTTCGACCCTAAGACGCAATCGAGGCGACTGGTGAGGCCGGCTGAGCTGGTACCGGCGTTCCGAGCCTGACCTTGCTAGCCCGATGACGGGGCTGCCTGTTATCAATAACCATGACAGCCGCCAGGTACCATGCTCGTAAGAAGCGGGCATGGAAGGCGGCCTTTAGTCTCTTGTCTGCTCTCGTCCAGTCTGCCCTGCCGGCTGCCTGACTCTGCTGTACAATACATGACTGACTCCGCGCCCCATCGTCGTCGTTGTCATCGCCGCCTCTTATGAACACCATCTGCCCGTGGCCTTCTCCTTTTCTTGATAAGCTCGCCCAACATCTCTCGCGTGAATCCACCCCGGCCCTTTCGTCTTTTCCCAGCCCTTTGCTGGCCTAACGCTCATTTGTTCCTGCCTCGGACCGGACCCGTTGGATTCTGCCCTTGATCTATATTTCATTCGACAAGCTGGCTATCCTCTCTTTTCTTCCCCGAACGCTTACTTGGTCCACCGTCCTCGTCGCCGCACCGGTCGAGAAGAGATATCTGAATACTCTGTCACTCCCTTTGTCGATTCGCTCATTCACGCCTCACACTCGACAAGACTTGACACTCCTTCGCTCCCCGACCTCGATGTTCAGACAGAGCACGCCTTGCCAACTCATCCCACTATTAGCCAAAGACGAATCGCAATAACCCAACTACACGTCCTCGCGCGATTCTCTAATAAGTAGGTTCCACGAGCCGGCACGTATGCCTCGCACTCGCTCCTTTGCCGCCTGTGTGCTAACACGCCACGACAGACTTCAACAAGCCGGTGGACACTGGTTTTACTGTCCGATCTCGCCGCAACTACTTGG
The DNA here is from genome assembly GCF_020360975.1 of Hirsutella rhossiliensis. Classification (NCBI taxonomy): domain Eukaryota; kingdom Fungi; phylum Ascomycota; class Sordariomycetes; order Hypocreales; family Ophiocordycipitaceae; genus Hirsutella; species Hirsutella rhossiliensis. The sequence continues at coordinate 6,582,517 of NW_025408669.1, forward strand.
TCCCTCCCCCCCTTTGCGTCTCACTGCCTGAGTATGGACTCCAGCAAGTCCGAACTGTACGCCGCCTCGGATTTCGAGCCTGTCTCGCCCCATCGTGCCATGGCTCACGCAGCTCGCAGCAGACAATCTCAAATGCCACCGCACCTTCTCCCCTATCACAACACCGGTGATGGACTGCAGTCGGTGGCTCCGCCCCAGCCAAGTCCTATTGCAATGATGGGTGGCAGCCCGGTCACCTCTACTGCTGCTGAGAGAATGGTGTCTACGAACTCATGGCACATGACTCCGCCAACCTCGGAGCCACGCCGACGGCCGGCCGGCCTCTACCCGGAGGTGTCGTGCGTCAGCGATGAAAGTTGGGACTCGTTTCCTTTGCAGCACGAAACAACAAACCCGGCGTCCCGGCCCGTCTCCATGGGCCACGACCTTATGTCCTTGGACATGGTCAACAACAGTAAGAAATGTGAGCTTGGCCTCAGTTTGCAAACGCTAACCACGTACAGGTGACTGGCCACAAAAGTCTGTCGAGGAGAACCTCGACTTTCAAGCATTGGAGGCCGAAGGACCCATCGGCCAGGCTTACACTACTGACGATGCTGTCACCATTCTCGACTTGAGATATCCAGACTCGACCCAAGACGGACAGCCCTTGAACCTGGACGGCAGCTTGAATCGCCGCAAAATGTCTGGCTCCTCGCTGACCGCCATGTCCGATTTGCCGCCGTACGAAGACTTCTCGGCGGCCCTGTCTGAGGCCCCATCGTACGGCTCTGACTACCCCGCGACTTCGAATCGCAACTCAATGATGTCCTCCATCCACATGTCGCCCGTGGCGTCTCCGCGCATGACAAGCCATAACCGATCTGACCAGGTCCGAGCCCACAGCCGCGGCCGGGCAACACCCTCCCCTCGACCGAGCATGCGCTCTGTCCCGTACAGTATCGAAGGGTCCAAAAACCAACGGTGGTCGACGGGCTCGTATGCTCCGACCCAGGGCCGGCGACAGTCCCCCTTTGTGTACAACAACGGCTCTCCCGAGGTCTACGGTGTCCCCCAGCGAATGTCGTACCAAGGCCCCTCTCCCGCCAACTTTCCTGCTCAGCAGCAACCGATGGGCTTGGGCGCTTACCCTTCAGGTCCTCGGGCGCCGTTCATGATGGCCGGTCAGCCCGTATACCAGAGGAACAACATGCTCCTGCCCTCTCAGCTGCCGTCGCAGCCTTTTCATCATGACGCCGGCCACTTCGAGCAGCCGCCTCCGTTGCCGTCGCAGGGCCTGTTCAAGATGCTCCAGAGCAACGGGGATCCACACTCGCTGCACGGCCACTACACGGACTTGTCGGACCCGCCCGATCTGTTCGCTGCTCTCCACGAGGAGCAAATTCCGCCGCCAGAGGAGGACATGAATCCTTCTGACCCCGACTTGATCCCCTACGAGCAAGAGCTGAGGTTCGAAGGTGACTTGTACACGCCGCGGTGGGTTCGCGGCCACGGCAACAAGCGCGAGGGCTGGTGTGGAATCTGCAAGCCGGGGCGATGGCTCGTGCTCAAGAACTCGGCATTCTGGTACGACAAGTCTTTTACGCACGGCATCAGTGCAGCTACCGGCTCTCCCTTCCAAGAGCCCCTTGAAACGAGGCGGATGGACGGCAACCCGGACGTCTGGGAAGGCATGTGTGGAAGCTGCAACGACTGGGTCGCCTTGGTGAGCAGCAAGAAGAAGGGCACCACGTGGTTCAGACACGCATACAAGGTAAGCCAAAGCGCAATGACGGGGCCCATGACCAGATTGTACTGACATGCTGCAACAGTGCCACAGCCATACCAAGGTAAAGGATGGGCCCAAGCGTCGCCGCGAGGCCACAAATGGCCGCGCCGGAGGGGCGAGAAGCAAGCAGCGTTCCGAGACACCGGAAACGAGGAGCATGTCGGTCCCCGGGCTGGCTCCTGTGCTGGACGCGCCCACATCGGCACCGATGCCGCCCATGCACCCGCAGCTCCGGAACCTCAATCAAGTGACTCAAGTCTTCACGCCTCAGCCACTCCGCCTGCCAGGGTCCAGGCCGCCGCCGCCATCCCTCGCCGCCTCCGCCGGTGGTTTGGGAAACATGGTTTAACGAGATCGGTTTAGGCGCGACGGCGCTTCCTCACCGATGAATACGAATCTCAACTTTTATTTCTTTGTCTCGTCACGTTTTTGAGTTTCTCTTCTTGGTCGAATCTAGAGGACGAAAATGAATGATCTCACGACATTGCCACGCAACGAATACGTCTGCGGTTTCCTGAAGCCATGTTCAGGGGGTCGTCTACTATAGATTGGGTATGGCCATGGGAAGGGGGAGGGCCAACGTGGCCCTGCGATTGGACCGGGCGTTTTGAAGTATTTTGATTGCTTTTCCATGCCTGCCTCGGTTGAAACCGAGAGGAGGAAACTGGGTTCGGCGTCGAGGCGGCTAGGATCTTTGGTCGAGGAAGCCAAAAGTTGACCCCACGCACCACGACGATGACTGGGTGGTGATGTTTCTCTGATGGGCGGGCACATGTGTATACGCAGGGTTGGGGGCGGCTTGGGAACCACCGGCTGGCTGCTTGACCATTGTATGGGCGGCGTGGGTGTGGTGGGTTTGACCTTGATGGGTTCAGGGAGTCGATAGAGCGGATAGAGGGCTCCAAAGCCAGCCAACATGGGCCGGGTTCCCGTTTTCTCTCGACATGTCAGCTTGGCGCGGCTTGGATACGGCGGAGGCTGCGTGTAGCGCGCGTGTCCCGGAGGAGGGCAGTGCGCAACTTGTTCGAGCTGGAGAAGCCGCGAAGAAAGATTCCAAGGTTCTTCAAAGGTGCCCACTGCCCAAGTCTCCACAAGTCCTCGTGCCCTCGCCCCAAGTCGAGCCTGATGCCTCCCACCTCATCCGGGGGGATGCCACGATGCATGATGCGCCGGGGATCAAGGGGCCAAGTGCGCGCAACAAGCTCCGAGTTTTTGCATTGCTCCCTCCGCTTTTCATGTTCCAATCTGGACGCGTCTCCCTGTCAAAGGCGCCTGTGTTTATGAGAAGGACGGGGGATAAAGGGAGGGAGGGCTGGCGAGCCTTCATTTGCGAAGCTCAGCATCGAGTCCACATGAGGGAGGGAGAGAGCGCGCGCCTTCTTGCGCCGGCCACTTCAACCGAGGGCGAGAAGCCCAGGGAGGGGCGAGGCCTCCCTGGTCTTCGTCCCAGCCGCTGACTCCTGTCCAAGGCCCCCCTCCCGGTCCTCGGTAAAGGTCGGTGCTCATCGCCGCCGACGACAACTGTTGACATACACACCCCCCCCCCCCTTCGACTATGTAGTATTTACTCGGGCCCATGCCGCGTCTCCCCGCCAGTCGCCAGGTGTGACGCCCGGCTCCAAACCATCCATCTAGCTTTACGACAAGCCTCTCCCACAGCCCCCTCCTCTTCGTCCGACCCAAGGATCAGGCAACGGCCGAGCGATAAAAGGTTGGCCCACCTCTCCCCACCTCTCCCCACCTCCTCCCCACCTCTTCCCGGGAACATGCCTGGAGGGGCTCCATCCAACCACACGAACCGGCCGGCCGGCGCTCCTCTTCCCTCTTTCTGGGAGAAGGGATACGGGGAGGGGGAGAGGGAGGGGGGGGGGGGCCGTCGGAGCTGCCGGTGGCGGTACTGACCACAGGCCGGATGATACGTAACCCTCGCCGAGTAATGTGCTCACTTCCTCCTTCTCGTGTGAGTCTGTGGATCCGTCCCTCGATCGACTGCCCGACTAATTGCCCGATTGACCGTTCGACTAATTTAATAACTGCTCGATTGACTACCCGATTGACTGCTTACTCGGCGCTGCCTCTGCCTTCCGAGCTCTTGACCAAAACCCACTGGGCACTTGGTCTTGGGCAAATAGTAATACTCCTCCCCAATTCGCAGCCGCTATCATATCATGGCCACTTTCGGGGCTACAGACACCAGGACGCTCCTATGTCGGTCTTGGTCGCCTTACCTGCCTGTACGGGCCTCGCTCGTACTGGGTAAGGTATTCGGAGCTCTCGTTCCTTGGAGGCCACGTTGACAAACGGGCGCCATCATGATCGTCGTCGTATCTTCGAGCGATCCGACTTCCACGGCGGTCCTTGGGCTCTATTGGGGCTCGTTCAAAGCCGCGAGTGTTGTTCACTGACTGGATGGTATATGACTCCAATTGTCGGACCTACACGTTTCTGACCGTCGTCAAGCGGAATGATTACGCGGTATGGGCCTGGGTCGTTACCTGTCGTTGAGGATGTAGGTTTCGACCAATTTGACTGCTTCGAGAGGTGTTGGGCGTCTCCTGAAATCGAAGGCGTCGTTGCACGTTACAGTAGCCTCGCAGAGACGACTGCCCCTGGACTCCCGACTTTGAAAAAGGTGCCACGCCCTTCTCGTCGTTGCGTTATACCTGAGGATAGAAGTTGTTACGCGTTCTACGCGGGGAGAGCCACTTTCTGGAGTCTGCCTCGCCGCCTCCAAGGCAGGAATCTGATCTTTGTTGGGCTGGTCAGCGACCAGGCTTGACATCAAGGTAGAACCAGTCCTGTGAATGGGGAGGGCGATGCCAAGTCTCGGCGATCATTTTCAGAACCGCGCCCTTTGTTGATTGAGTGTCAGGAAAGGGGCAGACAGAGTCTTGGCTTGATGGCAGGTGCGAACGTTCAGTTGGACCGAAGACGAGCGCATGAGTAAAGAGCAAGTTCTTGGAAGCATGTTGAGTGATTTGGCGGTGCTTTTACAACTTTGGAGTCTTTTGGAGGCAAGCGCTTCAAGAAAGAGCCGCTGAGATGCAGCTCGGAGAGCCCAAGGGAACAACATGTCGAGGGGCCGTGTCGTATTGGTGGCCTTTGGTCTGGTCGGTAGCACTGTTGCATAGCCCTCATGGAGGGCGTGCTGGACCGATGATGTTGGCGATGATGATGATGCCTCAGTCGTCTGGTATGTAAGCTAGTCATGTAGGGCCGCGGAGTTGTCATTTGATGGCCTGGCGGTCGCGTATAGTCGGCAGTGAGCTGTTGCACATTGGTCCAGCAGGCGCTTTCCCGCTTGCTCAGCCCTCGGAGAGCGTCTGCTGAGCCAAATGTGTCCCGTTTTGTCGCAGCAAGGGCTGCATCCAAGCGCCGGATGAGCCACAGTAACTTCACAACCTCGTAAGATGCACGGAGCTGCCGATCTGGCAGGTGTATAAGAGTTGCAGCTGCGCCGAGCACCGCCACGGAGCGATGCGATGGGCTGCACGTGAAGACAAGTACGGTTGGTCGCCCCGACTGGAACCTTGACCTCGTTCACTAACGACGACCCCAGCCGATGATGTTTTATCTTGTGGAAAGTCGAGCAATCTTCGTACCTTGCAAGTCCACCATCGTCGCATCTTCCAGCAGGAAACATTGTCGCCATGAATGCGGCAGCACTGGGTCCTCTCGGACAAGCCGGCGACCAAGAGAAGCCAAAATGGCTCCTTGTTGGTATCCAACAAGAGCGCCTCCCCGACCCCGACGTTAACGAACTTGAGCGGCATCTGCCGGTCATTCTGCAAGCCATGCTACAAGACTCTGGCGATGACGCCAAGGCCATCGGTGAAGCTGCTCAGCGCATCCTCAGCTACTACCATGAGTTGGTTGCCGAATCCGTCAATAGGCAGCAGCGGGAGGATCGCGGCGTCGTGGGCTTCCTGAACGAGGTGGCAATCATGTCCTTCGACCTGCTCAGCAAAGATCTTGTTCCCAAGTGGTGAACACGAGCGGCTTAGCGGGCTGCTCATTGCCCTTCGACATCTTGGGCCAGAGGCATTTGGCGTCGGGGTCACCTTTTCTCCTTCGTTATGGTCCGGGAGATTTCATGGTGCTAATCTAAGCGCAGGATCCCGACCTTGAGTTTTACGATGAGGCCATAGGCATCCCGCTGGAGCAGTATTGGAACATGTGTCAAGGTTGAGCCGCCCGCCATTCCTACTGCGCAGACGCCGACGTCGCTGGCACCTGGGCAGTTCCGCTGTATAATGGCTGTCAGATTGACGAGCTCAGGGACAGTTGCAACTATGTCGTCAGCGTCTCAGCCCTCTTTGCCAAGTTCCTGGCCGCGGGCATCCTCACAGCACGTATACGCCAGTTCGCAGCCATCCAGCTGGCCGAGAGCCGAGCGCCGCGAGTGGAAGGCAAGGCGCCGGCCTTGGAGCGTACCAGGAGATGGTGTTGGGCAGCTGCCGCGGCGCATTACATCCTGCTCGCGGGGAACGCAGTGGCCGAGGCGGTCCGGTTTCCCTCGACCCAACCACAAATCCATGCCCTGGGCGAGGCCGAGTGGAAAGCGTCGATGGCTCAGTTGAAGCATCTTGCTGAGACAGTGCCCGAGGAGGCGGATCGGGGGTTGAAGGGGAATGCGCAGAGAGCCTACGAGAGAATGGGCGAGTTGCTGCCTGAGCTGGCTCGAGAGAGCCTTGCGGAGGAACCCGAATAGGGAAGAGGATAGTGGACAAGCCAATGGTACTGACACTCGTCTGGGCCATGACTGCTGGAGCGGTGCACTTTTTGCCTAGCCGAGTGGTTGATGCTTTCCGAAGAACCTCAGAGGAGCTGCAATTAATCGGTACGGTGACGGGCGTCGGGAGTGACTCACAGGCGCTCACTTATAAAAAAAAGGCCTGTGGACTAAGCAGACACCACCAACATGTGCATCCCCAGCCACTCGATGCGGCCCAGCGGCCCAGCGCCGAAACTGCCTGCAAACGACGCCCTGCTTGCAGCTCCCCTGCCTCCCGGGCGCTTACACAGTTGTCACCTGGCGAGTCAGAGGCTGCCGCTCTGCCCTACCCGACGCCGATCCGCTGCAGGTTGGCCGCACCATGCCGCATCTCAGAGGCCCGCAGGCCAAACGAACCACAGTGGTCGACGCAGAGTCATGGACTCAACGTGCCAGAGCTCCGTTTTCCACTCGCTCGCTGAGGGGAAGTCGAACTCGAGACACTCGGCAGCTTCCGTCCCTTGGCGCAGAGACAGGGGGGGGGTGAGGAGGTACAGCACATAATTGCGGCGCCGAGGAAGATCCGTTTTGAGCCTCGAGAGCAATACGGATACAGGCTGTGTGAATGGATTCAACTTCCGCAGTCTCGCCGGCATTTCGTCATCAACCAAGACCTGCGTTTCGCGCAACGTCAAGTCAAGCTCGGCGCCAAAACCGCCGAGGACCTTCGCGCTTGGCCCGAACAAGGAGAATCACAAGGGATGCTGCGGGACTCGTGCAAGACTCGAGGGACTGTTCAGTGCTGCCGACTTGCGACTAGCGGTAGTCGAGAACAATGTCTGATCTCGACCAGCTAACTCGTCAGATGTAAGTTGGATCAAAGATGGGATGCGCCATCTTGCCTTGGCGCCAGATCTCGGTCTCGGATGGACCCAGCATCGTCCTAATGTGGATTCGACGCCTGCCAGGCTGTATTCGAACCCTTTTCTTTATCCGCGAGGTTTCATGGACGGCGCTTGACAGAATTCCCGGGTCAATTCCCATTGTTGGGCAGAGAAGACGGGGGCTTCTCTCGCTTGCGGAAGGGCTTGTCCGCTTCGTGTCTCAGCCCGCCGACACATGTCAGACAAACCGCCATGTGCTTGGTCCCAGACGAGCAAAATATGGCCTTCGGACCGTTGCTCGCACCATTTGATCCCTTATGCGACTCGCCCTCAGACTTGCACTTCGGTGCCGTTTCCCCTGTGTGAGCCCTTCTTTGTCAACACCGGGATATCTGCGACTCGTGCGTTACCACGGAACATGGGGGACTATGTTTTCTCAGTCGTATTTGGATGACTCGGGCCAGTAACATGTTGCCCGCAACGCATGTCCACTGCTCCGTGGCAGCATCAAGAAAGCAGCCGGGCAACGGCAGCCACACGCTACCATCATGGCTCGATCTTGCGGCCAGCCGTATCCACCAACCAGCTGCCTTGTATCGGCGTCAGTTCCCGGTCGATTGCTTGGGCTCTGTTGGTTGACGCGCGGCTACATGGACGGAAAGGGGAGGCGCCACAGGGAGCAGTTGGGCGCCTCGTCTCGTGTGGTGAGGAGATGGGCCAGAGGAGGCGACATGATGGTTTCGCCCAGAGCTGCCGGCGGGCCGACTCGTAGGAGCACGGTGCTTTGTAGACGACAGTGGCATGCGGCGGCTTGGGCCGTGACGTCGGGGATGTGCGAGACTAGAAAGCAGGAGGCGATGATGCAACCAAGAGGCGCTTATTACGTGCGAGGTGGCGGAAGCTGGCGGCTAGGGCGGTAGCGTGGTGGCCTGGTCAACTGAGACGAAGGAGTCTTGGCTCCGGCGGGCGCTACCTTGTTTGGGGATGAATGGACGGCCCGACGAGAGCGCTGAAACGGAGTATTGCAGCAAATGGTCAGTCTCGAGATCTCAACCGAGTATACGGATAGGATACGAGGTAAACAAGAGAACTATGTCTGTCTGCCCTGTTCAGCCACCAACCGAAACCGTCAACCACGGCTAGCAGGCCCGTCTGCGAGTCAAGCAAAAGAAAAAGGAGAGGGCAGTCAGGCCGTTTGTTGATACTGAAAGGGGAAAGGAGCCCCCCCATGAGTCGTTGGCAGGCACCAACTGGCCTGGCCCAGTAGTTGACACGTCGTCGGACCGTGCTCGAGGGCATTGTCAGGCCATTGGTAACCATAAGCCCCCTTTGCTCGCCAAACAGACAAAGCTTGGAATAATTAGGTACAGTACGCTTTTGGCTGGGGCGGGCAGCATGACGGAGCGAGAAAGGGAGACGGCAGATTTGATAGGGAGGATACAAGGGGCCGCTGCCATCGTCATGGAGAACAAGGCCGTGCGGGCAAGTAGCGGTACTTGGGGGGGAGGTGCCAGTCCTCGACTCCAGTCTGCACCTTGTCGGTACCTTTTCCCATGTGCAGAGACAATGAAAAAGAGGAAAGGGAGCAAGGGGAAGAGACAAGAGAAGGGTGAGACGGAAGTTGGCCCGAGCCAGACCGCTGTCGACGCTACCTAAATGAGCCAAACCCGTGCCCTGTCTCTCTCCCTTGGGCATTCCCATGCCTTTGCTTGGCGTGACGGGCGTGAAGAGACAAGGCAGCCTTTTGACTGTGTGCGAGTATTTTGTATGTATCGTCTACAGTATGGATGGATAGGATGCAATTCTCGCAGCCAACCTGGAGCTCGCGGCAAGAAAAGCGGTTTGTTGGCTGCTGCACCATGTGCCTTGCATCATCGCCCACGAGCAAGGCACAACCGGAACTGCGCCAAGTAACCTTGCGCAGAGAAGTACTGTACTGTACCTCGAGATACTCCAGGCACAGACAGGCCCAGGCGTGCACGCTACCAGGTCTCCGCTGCATGTATGTAGGCACCTTATGTACCTGTGCACGCACGCCGCGGTTCATCCGTTTCCAACAATGTGCCTTGTTGGCAGGTACCTGCGACTCGGCGTCCAGAGCTACCATTCGCTGTCGAAAGAAACGGACTCCGCACTGGTTGCTTTTCAGCGCCCGTCGTCAATCCTCCTCGTCCTCCAGGGGGGTTGTCGACTCGCGCCAGAGCTCTTGCTCTCCAGACGAGGTCCCCCGCAGGTACCATCTGCCTGGCCCGCCCGCCGCGCCGCTACCGCGCCTCTACCCGCCTCGTCTCCTGCCCTGATTGCGGGTTGCAGAGCCGGCGGCCCACCGCAGCCAAAATTTACCGAACGAACCAGTCCATCTCCTGCCTAGGTAGAAGGTCTGTAGGTAGAACGACAGCCTACCACGCTCCTCAGCGTATTACCTCTCGTCTGGTCCCTGTAGCCAGCCAGCCATCTCTGACTGCATCCTCCTCTTCTCTGCTCATGCTCGTCTTGCCCTTTTACCCCCCGTTCTGCTCCCCCTCTTCCCCGCCTCGTCCTTCTTTTCCCGCAACCTTGCATGCAGCCCTGAAAATCTCGCCAGCCGTCTCCGCAGAGCCAGACAGATCCAAGGGGAAGAAAAGAGGCTTTACCCTGCCCTGTCCTGCCCTTGTCCTTGCCCCCTCTCCCTTTCTGCAGCTCGCTTGTCCCGATCCCAAGGGGCCCGGCTTTTCTGCCAAAGTGGTCCAAGGTACGTCCCCCCTTGCTTTGCCCATTGCCTTCCTCCCCGTATCTCACCTGACCTTTCCTCCCACATTTATCTTATCATGGCAAGCTGATCGTTCGTTGCCCCTCGGCACACCTTCTTTAGATCTCAACCATCGCCTGTCTACTCATGATTTTGCATCATCTTTCGATTCTCCCCCTCGAGCAGACTCCTCTGCCTCCACTCGACGTCGACGAACCCGCAATCCTTTCCACTTCGGCGTCTCGTCTTCGCTTCTAGCCGCCCGTCTCGATCCTTCTTGCGACGTCGCTCTTCCCTCTGCCTTGGCTCGTCTGTTGCCTGTCGAGACGAGCCTGGACCGAGCACTCGTTGTACTTTTCCCTTCTACCAACAAATATTGCATTGGATAGACCTGCTCGGCGTGCGTTGGATCACACCAGCCCCTGCAGGCGTCGTCCATAATTTTCCCTTTTTCGTTTTCGCCCCATCTTTCTGGTAGTTTGGGGGCTTTCGACCGAGCACCTGGGATCAATGTGCTTAGCCTGTGACGCGCTGCGATTCACGGCGCTGCTATGAGCGAGCATCATCTGGCTTCCAGGCAAGACTACTTTACCCCCCATCTTTCGGGTGATGTGGCTGACCTTGTTTTTGGCCGACAGCTTTGGAGACCCGAAAGCTCAACCGCACACTCCCAGGCAGACTCCGACTTCCGCCGCCTTTCCCAGCCCCGTTTTCGAGACTCCCAAGCACTACCAGGGCTCCTTCGTCGAGCCTGGTGGCCTGACCCCGCGATTTGCCGAAGAATACTCTGTTTTTAATTCGACCCCGGGAAATCTCAGGGGCTCTCAGGGCCCCTTCGCCGACTTCATCCCGGCGACCCCGGCGAGCTTTTCCAGGGGTCACAAGCGGCTGCTGTCTGTTGAGGGGCCTGTCGTCGACATTGCTGCGCATGTGAGCCGCTTCTCGTCCAACCCAGACAGGTCACTCCCTCCAGCCAACCCCTCTCGGCGTCGACCCTCTTCGCCTGGTCCGTGGGCGGGCCAGACAGGGCCCCCGGCCACTTCTGATACCAAGCCGAGCCCTCATCTCTCGAGGAACACGTCGACCAAGAAGTTTTGTAGGGATACCAACACCGACCCACCAGAGCCGCCTCAGGTTATATCACCACCACCAACGTCTCGCAAGGCTGCTCGTCAGCTCAGCCCCAGGCTCATCATGCATCATGACGAAACATTCGGTCAGCCGGACCTCACCGGTCCCACGCAACACGACATGGCCGTCTTGATGGGCAGCTCGGGCGACCTGTTTGGTTATCCCATGTCGGCTCCGGCGGCCGCGCCCGCCAACTTCTGGGACCCCTCGGTGTCCATGAGCATGGATCTGGAATTCAACGCCGCTGGACATCATACCATGCAACCTCCCACTCCCCCGTCACATCGCCATACAGGGTCCTTTGATTGGAACGCCGAAATCCAGTTGTTCCAGGACGTTGCTGTTCCGCCCCCTTCCACCAATCAGGAAACCGTCCAGCAGGTGAGGCGCGAAAGGGCTCTGGCTCCGAAGCCACCGGCATCCGAAGTCGTCACCACCAACGCAAGTGACACTGCCGTACCCGCCGTGCGTTCCAACGTACTGGACGACCCTTTCGGCATAATCAATCCGGGCGACGGAGTCGACCCGGGCTTGCTCTTCGGTCGTCCTCAGGCGGTGTTGAACTCCAACTTTAGCACACTGTCTCAGCCGGGCCTTGCCGAGTCGGCCACGGCGTTGTCTGGAAAGGGCCAAACCGGAGACGTGCGCAGGACAAACAGCGCCAGGGTGGCGAGGAATGCCCGGTTACCGGACCGGGCCCTGCCCAGCTCGCCCGTCAAGTCGTCGATACGCCCCGGGCTAGGACGAAGTTATAGTGAGAACCGCGGCAAAAGGGCTGTTGGACGAAAGGCGCTTCCACTCTTGGCCGAGGCCGGTCGACCAGCGCCACCCACAAATAGCGGCCATGGAGTCCTGTCAGGCAGACCAGGGGGCCGTCCATCAGGGAGGGTATCGCCCTCCAAAACAGTACCTCGGCTGTCGAGCCTGGCATCAATCCCTGAGACGTCTCCCCAATACCGACCCCGTACGTCTGTTCGGTTCACGATTGACGCAAGTGGCCGGGCCAGAGCCGAAACAACGGTCCTTGGCGACGGGTCCCCGTCGGACAGAGGCCTCTCCCGCAGCAGAAGCTCTCGAGACGTCGCAAGCAGGGGCTGGGATTCATCAGACGATGACTCCTCGACGGACGACGAGCCCATCATTATCCCTAGTCGTTGCAGTTCGTTCAACGCGTCTTTTGCCCTTCCTGATCCCCGCAAGCCCGTGGGGTCCATCTTTCACACCTCGTATCGGGAGGTCAGCGACAGGAGCCGAAGCAACTCTGCCAACGGTGCCGAGAGCGAGGCAGAGACTGTCGTCAACGATCGGCAAAAGAAAGGAGGAGATGCGACCAGTGAGCTTCGCAAGGTGGTTGAGGATCGGCAGAAATGGTCAAGTCGAATGGGAAGCGCGCGGTCCCGGCGGTTCATCTCGACAAACGTTGGCAGCTTTCCCGGCGGCATCATCTCGCCGGCGAGCCTGACGGGCTCGAGCCATGGGCCAAGCGTTAGATGCGTGTGCAATGAAGTCTCGGCAGACGAAGCAGACGGCTTCATGCTCCAGTGGTGCGTTTCTCCTAGCATGCCCCCATGACGTGGCATGGCAACTGACAGTCTTGCAGTGAAGCGTGCGAGATGTGGCTGCACGGCAAATGCATCAACATCACGAGACGGTCCATGCCGAGCGTCTATATATGCTGCTTCTGCGCCAACACGCCGAACATGGCGGGGCGGAGATGTCGAGAGAACGGGCTGGGAATCGGGGGGCTGTTGTCACCGCTGGCTAATAAGCCTTTCCGGTCCTTTCGGTGAGGGCACAGCGCGCGGCGGATTGTGTATAGCGACTGGACCGAAGATATGCATTGGGCAAGGAAAGACAAAAACGACAGTCGGTCACAGCGGTATTTTGCCATGGGCAACATGTGTGTAAGCGTATCTAAGAGGTACCTTGATACCCGCAGTAAATGAAATGGATGAAGCGCAAAGATCAACAAAAAACAGGGGAATGTGACAGGAGCGCAAGTCAGGCGCTGCTCATCGCGTGCTGCCAAGTGTCTCGGGCCAGCCGAGGGCGCGGGCCGTTGTTAACGCAAATGTTGAAGTGACAGGCTGTGCAGTCGATTGGAATCGAGGGCGGCAACGACGCATTGTAGTGGTCGGCAGTGTTTCGCATGCGCCGACGCCCTCTGCCGGTGCTGCCTCCGCTGCAGTCTGCGCGCCCAGACGCAGGGCCGAGCACGGATGCAGGTCGATGGCCTGGTGAAAAGTATCGGCGGCCCAGCAATCGCTCGACGTCAGTTGATTGTTGTTGAGGCGGAAGCTCGCACTCGCGGCCGGCAATCGGGGCATTGGCTGTAAACACGCCTTGTGGCGCAAGGCCGGGCCAGCGGAGCATCCAGAGCCTCACCACTCGCTCCGATCTCGGCCAGGCGGGGTTTGGTGGAGGGAGGGAGGGGGGAGCTTTAGCTACGAGGGGATCCCCATCTTTTTTCCCCCTCGTCTGCCATTGCCCCTCGGAGCTTCTTTGACGACCGCACATATACTTACGGCGCCAGCATTTTTGCTTGTCTCTCGTCGACCGAAAAAGTAACACGTCGATTTTTCCTATTGAACAGGGACGCACACCTGGAGCATGGCGGAACACAACATTGTCCTGTTTCCCGGCGATCACTGCGGGCCAGAGGTCAGTCACACTGCGGCGAGGATGGGGAGAGCCCAACGCAGAGCGGGAGAGAGAGCTGACGCGAGATGACGCAGGTCGTGGCCGAGGGTGTCAAGGTATGCTATGCTCTCGGCGAGGAAGAAAGCTACATAGAGGGGAGACGGGGGGGACTGACGTGAGCTGTGGTGGTGGTGCTAGGTCCTCAAAACGCTTGAGCAGCATCGGCCCAGCGCCGGCAAGTTTATTCTCCAGGAGCATCTGCTGGGCGGTGTAAGTCCCCTTCGGCCGATTTGCCCTCGAGAGAGCATTTCGTACCGCTTGGGAAAAAAACCCAACCCCCATCTGACCAACGAACCCGCATGCGCAAACACACAGTGCTCCATCGACGCCACGGGCACGCCCCTGAGCGACGAGGCCCTCGCGGCGGCAAAGTCGGCCTCGGCGGTGCTGCTAGGGGCCATCGGGGGACCGAAATGGGGCACGGGGGCGGTGCGGCCGGAGCAGGGGATCCTGCGGCTGCGCAAGGAGATGGGCACGTACGGCAACCTGCGGCCGTGCTTCTTCGCGTCGGAGGCGCTGGTGGACGCGTCGCCGCTCAAGCCCGACGTGTGCCGCGGCACCGACTTCGTCATTGTGCGCGAGCTCACGGGCGGCATCTACTTCGGCGACCGCAAGGAGGACGACGACGGCTCCGGCAGCGCGTGGGACGTCGAGGCCTACCAGCGCGCCGAGGTGGAGCGCGTCGCGCGCCTCGCTGGCTTCTTGGCCCGCGGCAGGGGCGATGCCAGGGTCTGGTCGCTCGACAAGGCGAATGTGCTGGCGACGAGTCGTCTGTGGCGGCGCGTCATGACGGAGACGTTTGAGCGCGAGTTTCCCGACCTCGGCCTCGAGCACCAGCTCATCGACAGCGCCGCCATGATCATGGTCAAGAAGCCCACGTCGCTCAACGGCGTCGTCGTCACCAGCAACCTCTTTGGCGACATCATCAGCGACGAGGCCAGCGTCATCCCCGGCAGCATCGGCCTCCTGCCCAGCGCCAGCCTCAGCGGCATCCCCGACGGCAAGAGCCGCTGCAGCGGCATCTACGAGCCCATCCACGGTGAGTTCTCCCCTCCCTCGCTTCTCCGCGCTCCTCCATCCACCAAGCTTCCACCCTTGTTCTGCCGCAACCAAAGTCAAACCGCCCAAAGACAAACGCGGGAGAGCGAAGAGCAACAAGGGAGCAAGCAGCGCGTGTTCCCGCCTGCCAAGTTCGCCGACGGCTAACCATCTGAACTCCTTCCCCCTCGCCTAGGCTCCGCCCCGGACATCTCGGGCCAGGGCATCGTCAACCCCATCGGCACCATCCTTTCCGTCGCCATGATGCTCCGCTACTCCCTCAACCTCCCCGACGAGGCCCAGGCCATCGAGGCCGCCGTCAAAAATGCCCTCGACGGCGGCCTGCGCACAAAGGACCTGGGCGGCAGCGCCAGCACCAAGGAAGTGGGCGACGAGGTCGCCAGGCAGCTCGTCGCCATCCTCCAGGCCTCTTGATTAAGCCCCGAGCGGTACCTTGAAATTTGCGTCGCAGGCGGGACGGAGGACTGGGGGTCAACCCCGGCAGCGAGCTATGAGTAACGGAATGGAAGGCGGGAAGATTGGCCCGGATGGAGCAGATCTCAAAAAGAATATAGGTGGAAAAATTGAGCACAACAGTTCTGAGCAACAAAATGTTGGCCACTAATGTATGGTAACCCATGATGCCCCCTCCTTCTACGGAGCCGGCTAGGGCACCTTGAGACAAAGCCATGGTACTGTCCCTTGTCAGGCGGCCATGCTTTGTGTCATGAATGCGTGTAGCAGCTTTAGCATGGCACACGTAAACCCCAGGAGGCCATAAGAAAGCCTGCCGTAGTATAACAAGCAAGGATAATCATGCAAAGATGGCAATTATCTTAGTTGGAAAATACTTGGGCAGACGCAGATATAGCAGCACTCGAGCCTCTGGGGAGCATTGGGACTTTGCGTCTCCGGCCACCCGCCAGGCCGCCTGAGCAGACCAAACGACCATTTCAGGAACAGGCACTGAGCATCGCAACTTTTTTTCGACTATCAAACACAAAGGGGGCGGTAGCAGTAATTGGAAGTTCCCCTCCACTTGGCGGGGTGACAGGGGTTGGATATAGCTTCCTCCATCCGTCGTCGTCATGCCAGCCTGTCCTGACTATGCGCGAAGGGGGCCAGCCGGCTGCGCATCAAGGCTTATTTGCCGCCGAGGCTTGGGAAGGCAGCCTGGTCGTTGGTGTTGATGGGAGCAGCGTTGTCACGGCCGCCGCGTCCACCGCGGAAGGGGGGGGGTCCTCCCCGGCCGCGATCGGCGCCGCCGCGCTCGCCACCGCGTCCACCGCGTCCGCCTCGGCCGCCTCGGCCGCCGCCCCGGGTGCGCTCAGGCTCGACGAAGCGCGGGTCGAAGTCGATGGTCTGTTTCGTCTTGCGCTCGCGCTCACGCTTCGACTTGCCGCCGGAGCTGGCAATGAAATCCTCGTCCTCCTTTTCCAGGGTCTTGGCATTGGCCCACTTCTTGTCGAGCTTGCTGCCCTCGTTGGCTTCGCGGACCTTGAAGCCCGAGCCGAGGGCGTTCTTCTTCTCCTCCAGTTGGGCCAAGTACTCGGTATACGAGACGCTCTTGTCTTCGGGCTCAGCGGGCTCATCGGCAGCGCCATCCTCGGCCAGAGCGTCCTTATGCTCGGACCGGGCCATGGCCTCGCCGGCCTGCTCGTCCTTCAGTTCGGCATCCCCCTCGGTGGCACCCCACGACTGGGCAGCCTGTTTGTCGGAGCCACTATAGACAGTTGTCAGTCGAGATACGAGAAATGGCGTGAAACAGGGTTGATGCCATACCCGTGACCGCCTGCCCTGGAAGGGTGTCGATCGTCGAACTCGCGGGGGCGGCGAGAGCCGCGACCTGTTGCACATTAGTATTCGACCCTCTCACTTGAATGGAGGCTCCTCGGAAGCTCCAGGTGGGGGATGCAAATGCGACTTACCACCACGGACGCGGGCACCATAGCCACTCCGGGGGCCATCTCTAGGGGCCTCCTCGGTAGATCGCCCGTGGTTGCGATCGCTGCCGGCGCCACGGTCACGGAAGGCTAGCAGAAGCCGGGTCAATCAGGACGGGTTCATACAACGGACGTCAAGACATCAAAAATAGCCCAGCTCGACTCCAAAAGTATATCAAGTATAGCACTCACCACCCTCGCTTCCACGTGGGCCTCCGCGGCGGTTTCCGCCAGAGCCTAGTGCAGGGGCGGCGGGCGCCTGGGGCTCGACGTTGCGCTTGGTCGTGCGGCTGGTAGCCTTGTCGATGGTCTTGACGGGGACGACGGGCTTCTCCTCACCATCGTCGTCGTTGCCTAAACGGCGAATCCGAAAGTCAGCTTATGTAGTTCGTTTCTCGGGACCCACGATTGGGGGGTTGTGCGTCGGCCGAGATCTGCGTCGAGATGGCGAGCATAGATCCAAGGGGAGAGGAGGGTGTTACCGAGGTAGGCGAAACGGTTCTGCAAGCACTTGGTCAGCAATCTCACCGTCAATGAATTGATGCAGGGTCAGTCGAGCGACAAGGAGCGCTGGGCGACAAGCCTAGGCCGACGAGGCCGACGAGCTGAAGCTGAGGCGGGAGCGAAAGGGAGCGAGGGAAACCAGGTGGAGAGGGGGAGGACGGTGGTGGGGAGGATCAGGAGGGGAGAAAAGGAGTAGAAAAAGATGCGGTCGTACCTGGGACTGGACGTTGGACATCTTGATCGGCTGATGGCCTGTCGCCTGCCGTGTCGAGGCGTTCGTTCAATGCGGCAAGTCGGGGTTGGTTTGCTATGGTGTTGCGCAAGGAAGGGAGGAGAGAGGCTGCTACGCTTGCATGACCTCGGGAAGGATGAAAAGCGCGCAGGAAAGGGGGGGTGATTCGTTTGATGTGCTGGAGCACCAGCTATTCCGGAGGGTGGGAGCACGACAAGGTGCTCGACGAAGGGGGGGGTGGCGGCCGTCGATGGAGAAGTAGGGGAGAAGGAGAAAAAATGAATCCTTGCACGATGGATCTGGCCTCGCCCAAGGCTCCTCGCAATGCTCGAGGTACAGCACAGGACGGTAGGGGCGGTGGGTGAGCTACAGGTACATTTGCGGAGGAGCTGTCTCTCAGCTTGGTGAGCGAGTGAGTTGCCGGCTAGCGCCTCAGCATGGCCCGCCCGCTCTCGCTTAAATTACCCAAGACTTGGGGAATTTTTTGTGCCCCGGGCGATATTTGTTAGGGCTCCCGATTCACCTCCGTCTGTTAGGCCTCGTGCCCCCTCACCCTGGTCCATCGCTAACAGCACACGCGGTCCCGGAGGACCGGGGAGCCACTGGTACCTGGCGCTCTCACTGCTGCTGCGGTTCCACAATGCCCAACGTCCAGGCTTCGGAAGACCTTGTTTGGCCAGCCATGCTCCTTGTCTTGCTCGTACGAACGCGTACAAAAAGTAGCCACGCCTGAATTGTCTGTAGGGCTGTCGTTATCTTGACCATAGTTCGTACAGGCATGCCAAGGCCCAAGACCCCTACTCCCATGCCCACCTACCCTAGGCCCCGTGCCTAAACAACGCCTCGTTACCATCTCGATGCACTACGTATATCTCGCCGTCTTCATCTCACGTGTCGGGCGACGGTGGTGGACTTGGTTCCGAGTGCCTCAGCCTTGAACATGGCTGTCTCGAGGAGTAGCCACCTCGGACCTTCAGGGGATCGGCATCCGACAGAGAATGCTTAGGAGCGCCCTCGACGGCTGACAAGTCCATGAACAAGGGGATTGGCTTCAAGTGACTCGGCTTGAAGGAGAGGCCGTTCACTGGGTCATGCATGTCGACCCAAATGGTGGTTACGGGAGCGTCATCGACGTGCATCGCCTCGCCTGCACTTCCATCGCCTCCTATGGCCCCCGATGGCTGCATAGATGTCAGAGCCTCCCCCACTTCAGAAGCGGATACGCAGCATCTCACCTCTTGGGTTGCCCTTGCATGCCGTGCCAGACGGTCCTGCTGGCCCTGCCTCCGGACCCAGCGCTCGCGCGTCACGCCTCCGTCCACGATGCTGACCCTCTTCAACCCTCTTCGCACCACCGCCTCTTCATCCAGCCCAGCAGCTTCAACCTCGACGACACACATGGCACACAACGGAGCTTCCGCCACCTCCTTCCCGCCGGCGGCAGATCTGTGTCCCGCGTCCTCCCTGTCCTCGAACAGAGCGTGAACCGGAACGCCGGCACAGACCCGCCGGCTACCGCAGAGCAGACAGCCGTAGCATGCGGGATGCCAGAAGCACCAGCCAAAGCTCACGCACTCGTCGCCCCGGAATATCATCTCCCCGCACACCTAGCAGATGGAGAGGTCGAGGAGCGCTGAGTAGCATGGCTCGCAGGTGAGGCGGGCTGAACGTCCCAGTATGCGAGGTGGCCCGGCCGAGATGCCGCGGCAGAACGTGCACGTGAAGACATTGTTGTAGTTTGCGGGCTTCATATCGGGAGCTTGTGTCTTTGGGTGGTTCTGAGAAGACCTGGCCAAGGGCTGCGCTTGATGGCGGTTCAAGAGAAGCTTTGGACCTTCCCTCGACCTGGAAGGGGGAGAGCTTGCAAATAAAGGAGTGTTAGGGAATGGAATACAGTATGAGAATATCAATGTCCAAGGAACAAGGGCGGTGAGGGCCTCGGACACCCCAGGCCACATGCGAGGAGCGGAGTCAGTTCTCGTCGCCGCAACACCGGCTCGAGGCAAGTCAAAGGCCGCCTCAGGCCATGTCAGGAAGGTGCGCCTGGTGCCGAGCAGGCAGGAGAACAACCTCATGGACCAAGCAGCGAGCGGAGCGAAAAGAAGACGACAGGTAGTGAGCCCAATAGATGCAATGTTGATACAGTGTCTGGTAGACATATCTTTACAGCTCAGCCAGCACCTTTCTTCCCGTGTATTTTCCCCTCCCAGGCCGCCAAGGCCACTGTGTGAGGAAACCGTTGCTCGCGACCGAGCCTTGACCATAGAGTCACGCAACCTAAAGACAAACAACCCAACGCCAGCTGATGAAGGCGGTGCCCCTTTTTAGTCCGCCTGTGTCGAGAGGCACACAATTCCCAAAGATTGGCGAGATTCCCCTGACGCTCACTGCGCGGCAAGCAAATGGAATCCGCGTCTGCGCCAACCCCCCTCTCTCCCCTGCATTCAAGATGCTTCCTAGCCTCGGTTCTTCGGGCGCGCAAGCATGTTGAGACGACTCACACTAAGCACAGAGCCCTTCTTGCTTGGGCTCACCGATCCGGGAATCCGACCAGGCAGGCGGCTCGGAGTCTTGCTCGGAGTCCGGCCGATGCCGCCCTTCTTGACACCACTCGCAGGTGTTTTGCCCATCAGGCGGGGTGCCAGCAAGGCCTGGCCCTCGGGCACATGCTCGTTCTTGCGCTTCTTCAGCGCACGCTCCGCCGCCTCGTTCTCCGCGTCCTCCTCGTCCGAGCTGGCGCGGTGTCGCTTCTTGTTGGGCATCCCGTGGGCCGTGCCTCGCAGCATTCTGGCTGGCGACGGGGCCGCATTCTCCTTGTTCGGATGGCAGCTGGGGGACGGCGGAGGAGGGAAGCTGCCAGGCATGTTCGTCGCGGGCATCATCGAGCCACGGACTTGGCGAACGCCCGACTGACTAGGGGAAGCGCCGAAGTCCTTTGCCGACGCGTCTTCGAATTTGATTGTGTGATCACTGCGGAACGTAAATGTACCGGCCATGGATGGGCTGGACGCCTTTTCTCCCCGGGAGCGTGGCTCGATGAGGCGCCTCAGGGGCGAGAGATCGGGATAGAGGCTGTCATTGGGCTTCGCCAAGACCTCGTCGAGCCCCGCAAAGTGATGGGCGTCGACCGCCTGCAGAGGAGACCGGTGCGGCTTCTGAGGGGAGGGCGAGTTCTGCGCCATGGCTGCCTTGGAAGTCTCGGGCGTGAAATCCACACGCTTTGCAAACTTGCGTCGGGGGGTTGTCCGAGGAAGCGGCGGCAAGGCCTTGTCGGTCCGCGGCGGTGCTGGAGTCTGCGAGACAAGAGCGGCGGGCTGAGGAATGGCGCTCTTTGCGCCGTCCATGTCAATCTTTTGCCCGCGGAGGATCGACTTGACTTTGTGGAATCGGCCGGGACTGATGATACGCCGCTTCAAGTCTGCCGGCTTTGACGGGGAGCCAAAACTCATCGCCGATGCCGACTTGGGGATACCGGGCTGGCTTGGCTTCGGGGACGCCATGATTATCGAGCTAGTCGAATCCTGGAGGCCTGCCGCGTGTGCCATGGAGGACTTAGTAGGGCTCATGAGGCGCGCCAGGCCTGACTTCGATCTGGACAAGGATCCTGGATTGTCACTGCGAGTCACTGGTCGAGGGAGTGAGCTCCCGTCGCGCGACACAGGACGAGCGCTTGAACTATCGTCCTCGTAGCGCTGCTTCAATCTCTTGACGGTAGACTGCTGGCCAGTCCGTGCGAGAGCAAGGAATTTCTCAGGGCTCGTGGCCGGAGAATGTTCCTTGTGCTCATCCTGAGTTTGATGGTAGTCTAGGTTTGCCACAGATGAGGTTCGTTTCAGGCGCAGCTTGGCACCGCCATCAGGCATCTCGGCAAGAAGCGACTTGGAGGGAGTCGGTTTGATGGCGGAGCCTTGGGATAGCGGCGTGGCGTCGAGGTTTGCCTTGGAGGGAGAGCGCTTCAAGCTCGACTTTGCCGGGGTGAACCGTCCATTCTGGGCTCTCCAGGCCGACGCGTGTCCCTCAATCGAGTCCATCTTGCTGAACTCGGCCGTGTGAGCAGCACTGAAGCGTCCGCATTTCCCCTTGAGCTTGGCAATTACACGGCCGCTCGTCTTGGGAGAAGCACCCTCGTCTTTCTGAGCAATCAGGTCGGCCTTGATCTTGGCGGCTTGACCTCGAATTTGATCCATCATGCGCCGCGCATCGCTGCTGAGCGCCGTGTCGGCGGCCTCGCGGGTGAATCGAAATGTGAACGGGGAGGAAAGAATGCCGCCTATCTTGGAGGGGGTCGAGGTCAAGGCGGCGGCCTGAGGCCCCTCTCTCTTGGAGGGAATGTCGGAGAAGCCCAGTCGAAGGGCTGACGAGGGCTCGCCCATGGTTGGACGGACCTTGCTGGGGTGCATTTCGTCGTGTGGAGGCTTGAGTGCCGAGGACATTGGTGTGCTCAGCTCCGGACGCGTCGGCGAGAGAAGCGTGTCGCGGCCCTTAGGCTCGTCGCGAGGGGGGGTCTCATCGCGCTCGGCCAAGGAAGACAGCTCGGGAGTGGCCCTGGGCTGTTTGCCACAAGTCAGGAGAGGGTCGTCGAAACGGGGGAGAGGAAGTCATATTACCTTGACAGCCGAGGTAGCCAACCGCGCCGAGCGGCGACGCGGACGCGGCGACATTGGCGAAGACGGGCTTCAAAAGAGGAGTATCGCGGGTTTCCAATGCCAAGCGCACGCCTGACGGGCGGAGTTAAAGCGGAGGGGAAGGACAGGAATGTATGCAGCACCGCTGACAAGTATTGGTATGATGTCAAGTCGGTCGGGAGATTTGTTGACACCAAGCGGCACTGGGTTTGTTTACATTTGACGTAAGGCAAGGGGCGGCCGAAGGCATTGGCCAGTGGGGGATGCAGACTGCAGAAGCTGTGATGGTCCAAGCTTGGCCGGGATAAAGTACACCCGGCTTCCCTTCCCCCGAGCAGCGGGGAAGATGCTTGCACTCCCCAAATCTCCTGCTCGCACAGAGATTTATTACTCCGCGTGTCGCAGTCGACACGAAGACGGGGTATTTGCGGCAGGTGTAACCGGGGGCCGTGTTTCTCCATTGAAGCGACACAATCGACGATGCCGGCGCGCAGACACTCGTCGCCATCTAGTCTTGCCTAGCCGACGCTCTGACGCCACGACGGCATGAGATGCACACAGACTCGAGCCGTGATGCGCACCTGCAATGCCGAGAGTCAGACGTCACATTGGCCGCCGTGACGGGCTGATGGGCGACGACTCGAAAAACCACAGGTCCCCTGTCCGCTGCAGCGCCCCAGTATGTGCGTGCTATGCCCCGCAGCTGAACAAGCGAGAGGCTGTCGTCGTGGGAGCCCATTTGTTGGCAGCATGCAGATAATTAGAGCTTAATCTTATCCATTCAGGCAATGGTGCCCAAAAAGAAGCGCCCGTGTCCGAGGACAATGTTTCTCACGAACGCGCCTAGCTGTGAGTCGCTGGGCAAGCCCATCCGATACCGGCTGGCAACAACTGGATTCAGAGCTAGAGGCTTTATAGAAGCCGCCCCCCAGCTCGCTCGAGCCTCTTGCAGTGATGCCAACTGCCGTGCCGTACCAAGCTCGTCAAGGCGAGAATGTGGCTGCCGAATCACAACCAACGAGTCGAGAGCCTGGCTTCCGCAGACAGAACACAGCATGCGCCTAAGGGCTGGTCGACAGTCGTCCGTGCCGTTTGGTCTTGTGTCGTGCAGAGCGGAGCAGGACTGCCTGTGCCATTACACGAGCCCCAGGCCGCATTGAAAAACCCGCCACGATCGTCCCCCCTCCCCTGGCCAGCGCAGAAACCATCCGGTCAGATGACACGCCACAACGACGGCGACTGGGTCGACGTGGCCGGCGACGACCACGACATGCATGTGACCTGGGACGGCGGACCGAACAGCGGCAGACAGACACAGTATATACTGTATAAAATGTCTGAACGCTTCGTCTCAGCAGGCGAAACGTGGATAGATGGCTACATACGATGGATGCGCGGATGCCGTACACCAAGCACGACGAGCGGACAATAACGATGGCCAAGGCATCATCGTCCGGGGGAGAAAGCAAGCCATGATTGACCTGGAGAAGCGGGAAGCCGAGGGACGACGGGTGCCAAGCCTTGGGAAGCCCGAGCGAGGGCCGGCGGGAGAGACAGCGTCGCCCAGCCTGCCCTAGAGCCAGCCCGACCGCCATGGCCAGGGGCTGCCATGAAGGAGTGGTCGCTGGGTGACCGACCGGGGGCCCTCCCGAGGAGGTGGCAGTGGGAGCGCCGTCCGTGGCAGCAGCATCTGTTGTGACGGTGGTCGGAGCTGCGATCCCCAAACACTCTCGAAAAGGACATGTCGAAAGAGCTCCGTGTCCCGCCCCACTTCCCCAGCCGGCTACCGACCTCGATATACCTACATGAAGCGATCGCGAGTCGACGATATCTTCGGTTTCTACTACTGCCGCCGAGGGCCAGTGGCGGCAATACTTTTTCTGGTGCTGTCCAGGTACCCTAATCATGCATTCCGAGCCAACGTCTTCCGCAACCTTCCAAAAATCCGCAGAGGAGCAGGGTGCGGTAACCGTCGAACAGAGAAACGCCCTCGCGCTCCCGCGCGCCCCTGCCCATTGCCTCGACTTTGTACTGTATAGGTTGAGCCTCGGTTTCGCCCCTCCTTTGCAACAACCTACCCAACTTGCATACCTTTAAGCATCTATGAATAGGGTATTGCGCACGTGAACGCCTGCATGGCGAAACCTATAGATGGTGCAGCCAGGTTGGCTGCTGTCTCATCGGCGCCAACACCAGCTGGCATTTGGAACCGGCGGCTAAAACAATCCCTGGGAGCAGGTGATGGCCACGTCTCGAATCTCCATGGCACAACTCCTGATCCGGAGTCTCCCGTGGTCTGCGGGGGAGGATAAAGGACGGTGTGCCTGAGAAGGATGTACACACAGTATGTAGCTTACACGACATGCTGCTCTTCGCCCTAAACCGGCTCTTGCAAGGAGCAGACCATGCCAAGTCCCCTGACCCAGAGCTGCAGGCTCATCAATCTTGAGATCTGCCAGGTCCGGTGCTGTTGGATGTCGTCCCCTGGCCCTGGGTTGCTTGGGGGTTCCGGCAAGTTGGTTGCAGCCTGTCTGTCGCCCTGCTTTCCGCGCAATCGGACGGCTGAAGAAGCCAGGGAGCACCGCAACCGAAGCGGTACGGAGTACCTGTACATAAAAAAGGTAGGGTTCCTTGCAAAGTGCTGCATGTGCGGAGTAGGTACAGAGTTAGTTACTGTGATGTGCGACGCAGGACTTGTCGGGCCACGTGCCAAGGAACCCGGACTATCGGTTGGCCCCGGCCCATTGTTTTTCTACCATAAAAAGGTAGGTACCTAGGTAGGTACCTTACCTTGGGTATCAACGTATCAGTACACTTACACTGTACCTGGTAATAATTACGTGCATGGCGGGAAGGCGCTCACCACCTCAACCTGTCTCTCCTCACCTTGCCTTACCTGAACCTCGCAATTTCCTCGGTCAACCTGAAGAGGGACTGGCTTCCAACTGTTCCCTTATTCAGATCTGTGAGGCAACTTGAAGCTCGTGGCGAGTTTCGAAGCAATGGACCTCTATAATAAGGTACCGGAGCAACCGTCCTGTGGCCAGACGAGCTCAGCTCCGGACCCCCATCCATCTTGCCTCCTCGCACATGTTCCATCCTTGCCCCGTCCACTCCCTTCCGACCTCGGTTTAGTAAGCGTGATGCGTCCATGGGGAGCCAATAGAGGCGCGGGGGTCCGCGCCTTTAAAGTCGGCGCGGACGTCCGCGCCTGTTTTGTAAGCCCAGCCGGAAGATAGTCGGGCCCGCCTCCGGCCCCGACCTGTCCTCTCCTTTCTCTCGCCCTCCGTACTGTGGCAAGCATATCACGACCATATCCACGGAGGGTCAGCGCGCCGCCATTGCGGCCCAATTTATCCGCCGCCCCTTACGCAGAGTAGGCCAATATGGAGCTTACTGAATTCCTGACGATTGCCTTCCTCCTGAGGGTCAATTCGACTCGCGAGAGTCCCTTCTTGTCTCAATTAATGCGTGGGCAGCTCCAGAGGCTATGCCTTCACCACAGGCAAGTCCACGAGAGACCCGCGGTCCGGAAGACGCACAGTCACATTTGCCTGTGATCGTGGAGGTAGACCAGGGGCTCATACAAGCAAGGACCAGAAGCCAGCTGAACGGCAACGGTCTACAAGCTCCCGTATCACTGGATGCCAGTTTTCCATCAATGCGAAAGAGAGCCTTGATAAGTCGTACTGGTATATCAGGCATCGCCCAGGCGAGGAGAAGTCGGTCCACAACCATGAGCCCAGTCTGCACATTACAGCACATCCAGCTCATCGTGCCCTCTCCTCAACTGACCAGTCAGCTATTGGGAACCTCGCAAGCGCCGGCATAGCACCAAAGGATATCCGGACATATATGCGCCAGAGCTCTCAGACTGCTCAAGGAGCGACACAGCAAGACATATATAACTGTATCGCACAGCGCAGACGAGAGCTTCTTGCTGGGCAGAGCACAATGCATGCCCTTGCCAATGAGCTTGACAACGAGGGGTTCCAAACCCGCATACAGCTTGACCATGACGGCCGAGTCACAGCGGTCTTATTCGCACACCCGGCGTCACTAGAATACCTCAACGCATACCCAGAATTACTACTTCTAGACTGCACATACAAGACGAACAAATATAAGATGCCACTGCTCGATATGAT
The DNA here is from genome assembly GCF_020360975.1 of Hirsutella rhossiliensis. Lineage (NCBI taxonomy): Eukaryota > Fungi > Ascomycota > Sordariomycetes > Hypocreales > Ophiocordycipitaceae > Hirsutella > Hirsutella rhossiliensis. The sequence continues at coordinate 6,608,932 of NW_025408669.1, forward strand.
CGGCGTTGATGCCTGCCAACGGTCATTCTGTATTGCCTTTGCCTTTCTCAGTGGTGAAGATGAAGATGACTACATCTGGGCACTGGACCAACTCCAATCGATATACGAGTTATATGACATTCGCCAGCCATCCGTTATCCTTACAGATCGTTGCCTTGCCTGCATGAACGCAATTTCCCGGTGCTTTCCTGCGTCAAGGTCTCTGCTCTGCATCTGGCATGCGAACAAGGCGGTGCTTAGCTATTGCAAACCAGCATTCGACCGTGAGGATGAGAACTCTAACAGTGATGAGAAATGGGTTGAGTTCTTTGGGTATTGGCACTCAATCGTGAGCTCGAGAGATGAGGAGACATTCGATCAACAAGTTGAAGAGCTGGAGAAGCGCTTTGTACCACGATACGTCAAGGAGGTTAGCTACATACGGGAAACCTGGTTGGACCCGTATAAGGAAAAGCTCGTCAAGGCCTGGGTTGATCAATATGCTCATTTCGGCAATGTGGCTACTTCCCGGTGGAAGGCATCCACGCATTATTGAAGAGCCACCTTAAGAAGTCAACACTAGACCTCTTCGAAGCAACGAGGGCAATCAAGCAAGCTCTTCTCAACCAACTGGCCGAGCTACAAGCCAACCAAGCCAGGCAGCATATACGGATGCCAATTGAGCTCTCTGGAACCGTATATAGCACGGTACGTGGCTGGGTATCACACGAAGCCTTGCGACAGGTTGCAAAGCAACACAAGCGCCTCAACGAGAAAGACATCCCTGCTTGCACAGGCAGCTTCACCAAGTCTCACGGTCTCCTTGTGCGCACACATTACAGCCGCTCATAGAGGAAGATCTGCCACCCGGCCACAACATTTTCATACGCATTGGCGCCTTCGACGGGATACCAAAGAGATTGGTCAGGTCCTCATAGAGCCTCGTCGGCGATTGGACCAACTTGTCGCCACATCGAGGATAACACAGTCATCCACAGCGCGAGCCAAGTGCATTTGAAGCCATAGAGCCAGTTCTACGGCCAAAGGCGCCACCTACATGCAGCAAATGCCACCAGAAAGGGCACATCATGACATCTCGCAATTGTCCTTTACGCTATAGCGACATACTGCAGCGGGCAGAGGCACGGGCGGCAGAGACTGCAGAGACGGCAGCAATTGCAGCGACTGCACAGACTGCACAGACTGCACAAGCAGTAGCAATTTCAGAGACTGCACAGACTGCAGCAGTCATGGAGACAATCACGGTTGCAGTCACTACAGTCTCTACGGTGTCTACAATTGCTGCAGTCTCGACAGGAATTGCAGAAGCTACAGAGACTACGGAGAATCTACGATATGATGACCCACGAGCCATCTATCAGAGGTATGTCAGGGCAAGAGACTCTTGGTATAGAGCACAGCCTCGCGGCAATCTCAAGACCAACCAGGCATACCGAAAGGCAATGGGCTTGCCATTGCGCTACAGCAAGACTGAATATGACTGGTGCCTCGACTGGAAGCAAATGTCAAGGAGCTGCGGCTCGAGGAAATGGACCAAGGAAGAGATGATGGCATACCTTGATTGGGATAAGGCAGAAGAAGAGCGGTTAGATGCCCGGGTGGCCGAGGAAATGCAAGCGCAGCCTTTCTCACGAGAAAGAGGTACTGCAGGTATATGGGCTGACTGCGAGAGACTCGGAGGAACAGCAGGCAAACTATTCCCGCATATAAGTCGTCTGCTAGGACCGGTCTGTATAAGTGCGCCACAGTTGGAAACCACAGCAATTCTAGATTAAAAAAAATTTGAGTCGATTGACACTCAAATTGACGCTGTGGCCGTTGAGTACTTTTGCCGATGTGCGGGGAGATATGTGCAGTAAAACTGGCGCGCCAGCGCGGTCGCGGCGGGCGCTGTTCGCGGCGCCCACAATGGCCAGCCGGGCTTACATAACAGGCGCGGACGTCCGCGCCGACTTTAAAGGCGCGGACCCCCGCGCCTCTATTGGCTCCCGCGTCCATGCTTTGCCCGTCTATACACATACATCGAGCAAGATGGCCCGAAGCGGCTTCGACGGCACGCAGCCCTTGAGATCAATCATCAAGATCAACATAATTTCGAGAGTGCCCGGTTCAAAGTTGCGGGCACAAGAGAAGGCTTTCCAGATCCCAGACTGGGATGTGTGCGCCTCTCCTCGTCGCCGGGGATCCGCGCGTCCCGAGTGCGCCCTCGGCATGTGGGATCGTGGACTCTCCACCCAGTCCGCATCGGCAAATGACTCTCTCGCGAGTCACGATGTTTGTTGGGTTTTCCCCCTCGGCAACCCTGCCTCTCGGCCTGCCCACATACGTGTGTGCCAGCCTATGTATATCATACTGTATGTATGTCGTATGTATGTGACGGCACAGACCCATTGTCGTGTACATATCCGCACATGCAGACGAGATTGCTCGAGGCGACACGGGCCGAGGGGCGACGTCAAGTTGACGGCCGACATCGAGATGCCGGGCACCTTGGGCGACCCAGAGACGATGGAAGCCGTGCGTGCTGCGTGTGTGCCAGAGGGCGCGGCGGATAAGTAGGCAGAGACAATGCCCCAAAGCAGCGGCTCGTTGGGGGACTCTCCGGGCTTCGGAGGAGGTCAATGACTGCCTCCCTGCTTGGTGTGTGGGTGTGTGCATGTCCCACGAACCCCGTCCCAAAACACCGCGGAAATGGCCTCGACGGCCTCGTGGCAGCAGCAGCACGCCCGCCCCCGATTGGACCGCGTGTCAATTGTCCAGGCCCAGACGCTAACAATCGTGCCCTGGTCGTGGACCATTCCTCCTGACTTGGCGGTCCTCTCGTCCGCATCTGGACTCGGGCGAGAGCCTTCCAAAGGGCACTGGCAGGCAGGGCGTTGCTGGAGAGCGAGAGAGGGCGCGGAGAGAGGGATGGGGCGAAGAGCCAAGACGGAATGGATACAGCGGCGTCTTTATACGACCTAGACGTCGATGAAGCTGTCCATCCACCTGCATTGTCAGACGCACATACAAAAGGTCCGGTGGCCATGACGGCGTCCCCACGACAGATCGGGGAAGCGCCCGCCGAGACGGCCAAGCTGGTGCTTGACTGAGGGTGGGCGATCAGACAAAAGCGGGTAGCTCGCTTAAATCGAAGAATGGTGCACATGATGCTGTGCATACAAAGGGACTGGAAATAGCACACAGTAGATACCATGAGGTATGGAGGTAAATTTCCAGAAATGCTGGGACAGCCGCCGATTTCGCTCCGCCCACGGATTGATGGCCTGCACCGGACGAGCCTCGTGGTTGCATGGAGGCAGGCAACCCGCACCTGCATTGTAGCGTACGGGCGACAGCGCCAGCCCGAGTAGCAAAGCCCGTTGGCTTCTCTGCAGCGCATCCCCGCGAACCGGGCCCGGCCCAGTAAAAGCGCGGGTTGCAAATGAGATGGGGCTGATGAATGGGGGAGGGGCCGCGGGGTGGGGGAGAGACAGACGGAAAACGAAGCGACTTGGGCGGGCTCCATGGCTCCATACCGCGCAGCGCACAGTGCCTGAGTGCGCGGGCAGCGCACAGTATAGACAACTGCCCCCGGTCTGGCCCCAAGTCGCAGCCGCACTGGATCAGGTAGCGCATGCACAGTGCTGTTAGCCCAAGTGGGCTCGGGGCGAGGGGTCTCGTGGGCGGGCAGAGAATGGAACTGGGCCTAATACTTACCCACCTACTCCGTAGACTTTGGCACTGCCGACGATGCTGTGTCGCCCGCTGGCTCGTCTGGGGTTGAGACGCAGTCCCTACAGTACCTACAGGTATGTACATGCTCGCAGTCCAAAACCTACCTTGGTACCTACCTACTGTACCTTGCCTACCGAGGTACCTGGCCAGAGCTTACCTTCAACTGCCCCATTGGGACGGCCGCCCTTTTACCACGCCGAGACCATCCCAAATCCTCCGGGCCTTGTTTAGCCACCCACTCCCATCATCACGTCCGAATCCCACGTCGAGCGGCTCAATGCCATGTGCATTTCTCCAAGATATGCTCGCCTGGACAGTGCGTCACCATCCACGCGCTCGACATACAGAAAAGGTACACAATGGTGTAGGTACTGTCCAATAGCTGGCCGGCTGCCAGGACCCTGGTGCTTGACCCGGCCGGGCATGGGGGTGGGGCCAAGTACGGGGGTGTGTGGGATGGCTCTCGAGGACCGCCGCACCTCATCATGAGTGAGTGCGTGAGGGGAGAGACGGGCGTCGGCAACCCCCTCTTTGCAGTTCCCATTACATAAAAGACTCGGGCACGCTGTTTTCTACAGGTCCCTCCCCGTCCTGCTATCTCGCCGACCCAAGCTGTCCTGGCACAATTCCATGTACAATTGCAACCTCTGCTTTGCACCTTTGCCTCTTCTTATCTTTGGCGGTTAGCTATCCTCATCTGTTTGACGCTCTTAGCCGCTCTAGACGCGCCCTCAACCTGCCTCAACTGTGTTTTTATTATTTTTACCATTACTTCCTGTCTTTGGCGCTCACCACCCCCCACCCCCCTCTCAGCAAACCGAGGCGTGGCTGGTCTTTGTCGACGGCAACCCTGACGCCTCGCCCCGACGCCTCGCCCCGACGCTGCAGATCGCCCTCGCTTCCAGACGTCTCCAGGCTGGCGGCATCGCCGTCGCCGCCGTTTTGTTGCTGCCCTGAGAGGCCGAGACCTTGGGGCGCTCGCCGCACCGCGGCTGTCTTCCTCGCCTGCCACGACGCAGAGGAATGGCAGAGAAGATGTCCATCGACAACAAGCCAAACCCTCCCCGCCGGGACGACTCCGACGACTCGGCCGACTCGACACCCGAGCGAGACCAGAACCCGCCACCTTCCACCAACGACCATGGCTCCCACGACGCCCAGCAGCCAAAGCGAAAGGGCGGCCGCAAGCCCGTGAGCCTTCCCACCCCCCCAAATCGCCCTCAACAAGCATCCCACGTTGCCCTTTCCTTTCTTCTCCTGTCCCGCCTGCCACCCCTCCCAAAGTGACACAACTGGCCCCCTCCCGCCATCGACACGCTATACCACTCCCACCCACGTGCGAGACATAACGGCTGACGTGGACATCTTGTCCTAGATTTACGCAACCTCGGAGGAACGCAAGCAGAGGAACCGCCAAGCCCAAGCCGCCTTCCGGGAGCGTCGCACCGAATACATCAAGCAGCTCGAGGAGACTATCCGTGTCCACGAGTCCAACCTCCACAACCTTCAGACGGCCCACCGCACCGCTGCCGAGGAGTGCTTGATGCTTCGATACAAGAACTCCCTACTCGAGCGTATCCTCCTTGAGAAAGGTTTCTATCCCTTCCGTCATCCAATCCCCTCTAGCCCAGTCGACTTACACCATACGTAGGCATCGATGTCCAAGCCGAGCTTCATGCCAAGACTGGCAGCCCCAATCTGGGCTCGACCCATATGCCCCAGAACTTGGTTCAGCCGCCTCCGATCCAGCGCGCCATTATGAACCGACACCACCAGTCTCGCAAGTCCATCTCTAGCATCGCGCCCAAAGCGGAGCCGGGGGCGGTGCCGTCGTCCGCCCACAAGTCCGTCGCGTCCCCAAAGAACCGGTCGAATCCCCCGCACGCCAGCTCGCCTTCCACTGCCTGCTCGGCCTTCTCACCCGCCCCGTCCGACAGCATCTCGATGCACGGCTCAGTAGCGGGGCTGTCCCGACAGTCGCTGCCCACACCGACGACCAATTCCGCTGCGAGATCGTCCCTGCTGCAGGCTTCGGGACGCCGCGGCCATTCAATTGGCAACGGGGCATCTTTCTATCCCACGCCCACTTTCCAGAATCAAATGGAGCAACAGCTGGGTGAGCCTGCGGGAAGCCTGCTTGAAGCTGCGCGAGGGCGTCTTGCAACTAACATGGAACTGCAGAGCAAGAGTACGATGGGCGATGCGACATGGTCGACGACTCTGAAATGGATACTCCCAACGGACACGCTTCATACCCCCCGGGTTTCACCAACAACCAGCATACCATGCTGCTTTCACCCACCTCTACCGTTCCGAATCATCAGATCTCGCACCCACACGAGTCGACCCAGCAAGCTTCGGTATCCAACCATCCGTTCCCTTCGATGACGCAGCTCCTGGACCAAAATCTCGACTGGGACCCTTTTGGCTTGAGCGCCAGCATGGCCTTTCCAAGCCACCAGCCATTCCAGTTTGACCAAGCAAACATGCGTTGATCGTGACGGACGGCGGCGTGGTGGCGAGGTCGCGTCAAAGTTCACTCCTGGCCGCTTGTCTTGCCTGGTCTAATACAGCACACGACACCCAGATTCAGTCGCCACCTTCGGGGGCCGGCTTTGGCTGTCCTGGGGCTAATGCGCACACGGGAACTCGAATAAACACGACGCCTATGATAATGAGTTCGGTCACGTTACATGCAACCGATGACGGACGCGGCCGACGAGAATATTGACTCTGGCAGCGACAGCAACAAGGTGACAAAAGCATCAGCGAGATGTGGGCAAGCGAACCGGCGGCACCAACGAGTGCCGGAAAGCCGATGTCTCGCCAGTTGGCTAGAGCGAGACATACAAAGACATGATGCCCCATTTCATGGTCATGTTTCTACACCATGCGCTACCGGGTCACATGGGCTCAACTGGTGTTCCATCCCCCATTCGACGAAAGGACCTGGCCAATCCATTTCTTTGAAGCGCGAGGGACCTGTGGTCGATATAAGACCTCCCCTCCCGCAGTCTGGGTCATTGCTACGCTCGGACATGGCCGAGAAGACCGGGAAATAAAAACAGCGATCTTTTTGGGATTCGGAATTTCTGCGCTGGCTGTTTTTCAGTTCAGCATACTATATGGTGTCTTTGCCAAGCGACTGCGATGGACGAAATACTTTCTCGCCAACGACCTGCCCGGAAGAGGCGGATATGAGACGGGAAAAAATCGTCCAAAGACGGAAACAAGGTATTGAAAAGTGATTTTTAGTCTCTGCTTCAGTTCTGCTTCTGGCGTTCAAGGATGCGGTAATCATTCCTTCCCCCGGGGCCCAAGGGAGCTCGGCGGCTCGCGGAGTATCTACTGCTCTATAGCATGCTTTGAATGAGTACTTTGAAGCCTTGTTCTCTATATCAGGTGTTACTGCTCTACCTCATGTCTTGCTGCCCTTCCCTACGAGCGAGGGCAGCTGGGCCGGACGCGTGGCAAGGCCTACTCAATGGGTGGAATTTCTGCGCTCTACATGTTACCCTCGTTCTGCAGCCGGGGAACTACGGATACGCTGCCGACGACTTAAGTCTAACGACGACGACGGAATGGAATGATCAGACGGACGTCGTTTTCTTGCGTGGGCCGACTTGACGAGGGTGGGGCATCGGCAACGTCTCAGGCACAAAAGGAGGTCACGAGGATGAACGTGGGAGCCGAAGGAAGCTGGGGAAGCCGGTCGCGTGCCACTTGCTATAAATGGGGCGATGATGGTGAGAGCTGGCAAGTTTCGTGACTTGCTCCTGTGCATGGACACGGTACTGGAAGTAATTGGAATTGAGTTGGCTCCGACTGCCACGATGTCTCTGGTTTCTGTGTCATGGAAAAAGGAGGTTGGGTGAGGGGTGTGAAGGCATTCTTGGAGAATAGACGATCAGGGAAGCTTGGCACGGGAACCCACGAGTCAGTCAGTGATGCGCCAGCTATGTACAATACAGTATGGAGAAATCAGATCCTGTCGTGGAGAGAGACCAAAGAGAGTTGGACCGGAGCGTGCTATTCTCATTTCACAAGGTACGCAGGTAGGTTGGTACTTGACCGTACGACCCGAGTCAGGGAATCATGATTCCTCAAGGTGGGATATGTTGGTTGTGCGGCCCGGGATCGAATACGTGGCAGTCTGAGTCCGCCCATAAAGTGGTCTATCCTCATGCCTAGACCTTTGTGGATTTACACAGACGCATGCGGCCAGGAGCAGGGGAAGAATCCATAAGCAAGCCACATAAAGGGGCTTGCAAAAGGACACGAGGACTTGGATCGTCGGTTGGGGAAGAGCAGTAATAAGTGGCATCCGCCAAGGAGCATCCCAAACGCCCCGTTTGCGCGGATCACAAGGTCAAGACAATTGGGGCCATTCCTCATACCGTGAGAAGGCGCGAACCATTCTTGCCTCCCTTGCATGCAGAGGCCGGGCCGAGGAGCCGTCGTCTAGCCGGGCTCTTGGTTAACCCTTCCCCCCCGCCTCGCCGGTCTCGTCAACGCGGCCGGCCCCCAGGCAGCCTTGGGCCCTTCACACCTAGCGAATCATGATTTCCCAGGCTCGGCTGATGGCGCCTTGCTTCGCCGTCTTGTTGTACTGGAGACCATCCTGGTCCACTCAATGTGTGTATCTGCAGCTCCGCCTCGTGGTTCATAGCTCACATTCCCGATTCAGGTTCCCCTACTGCGACACGACTCAGATGAGGGGGGTGGTCGCACGACACTTGGAGCTCGAGGCTGGTATAATGCTTCTTCGCCGACACCTGCCACTCGGCGTTGAGTCGCAACGGTCCATCGGCCCCCTCGGCCGCCGTCGGAGAGAGGGGCTTGTTCGTGAATCAAACCCTATCTTACGGACCCCAAGAGAGGATTTCCATCCTGGGCCCCGGCACATCGGCGGACCTCCCCGGCACATCGGCGGACCTCTTGACAGGGGTGGACGAGCCAGACCCGACTCCGGCCAAAGTCCGGTGCGGCAGCCTCACGAAGTTACAAGGTCGCAGTGAAATAATCACTCGGCGGAAGCATTGCGAGAGCCCACGCGGTACAGGGAGCTGGTCGAAGAAGAGACTGCCAACCGTCTGCTCGTGCCGGCAGATGTCAGGCATCGTTAACGTAGGATTGGTGCGACGCTACAAGTTGCGGCCCGGGCCTAGGGTCTCTCGGCAATTCCTCGGATCTATGTCTCCCCTCTCGGAGTGGAGTCAATCTGTCACGTGAGGTAGTTAAGCCTCAAGAAGCCACCCTTTGCTTCGGAGTCCGGAGAACGTAATTCCGCACTCGACGTATATCTTGCATATGCCATTACGACAATCTCTCTCCCCCCTTGCGATACTCACAACATCTGTTGGAACTGCCCTTTGCGTTCAGCAAATAAACAAACCTCACCACTAGCGTGAGCCGCACACAAACCGGGGACTTCCGCGCCCGCATTGAATCGCTGACTGCCGACTGCCGTCTGTCCTTCTCCAGGTGCCTACATTAAGTATTCGATTGGCATGGCAACGTATTCAGGATACTCATACACTATGGCGCACAGGATTTTGTTCAGTTTCTTGGCCCGCGTCGACAATTTACGCAGAGCCAATGTCTTCGTCGCGCGCTTCCGTCGCGGCTGCGTCCAAGTCACCTGAGCCCTCCGTGGCAAAGGTGCAGGATGACAAGACCGAGACTGCCGTCGCCGACGGAGTCTCGCCAGGCTCGGGCAAGATCTCGAAGGCTGAATCCGGAGCCAAGGATGACGCAAGCACGGCTTCTGCAGAGGAAAAAACCAAGGCAAGAGATGACCCTCCTGTGCCTGACGAGCCGACTCCTGATGGACCTCCGCTTCCCAACGAACCGGCCCCCGAGACCGAAGACGACGGCTGGGATTGCCAGTGGGAGCCCGTTTCCCAGGCGTGGTTCTTCTACAACCGCCACACCGGCGTCTCCCAGTGGGAGAACCCGCGTGTCCCTGAAGCCACTTCGGCCGGCGCAGGCTATGCCGCAGCTCCTGCCGCTGACAATTTCGCGGCGCCCGTCAACGAGAGGCCTGCTGCGGGCGGCTACAACCCTGCTGTCCACGGTGACTACGATCCCAACGCCTGGTACGCACAAGCCTATAACCAAGAGAAGGAGGAGCAGGAGGCCGCTGCTGCCGCTGCCGCTGCTTACATGGACCCCTCGGCCGCGTACGGCGAGGCAGTGGGCTTCAACCGCTTCAATGGGCAGTTCCAGGCTGCCGGTGCGGGCCCCAACCGGCACAGCGACGAGGCAAAGTCCCGCCGCCAGATGAACGCCTTTTTTGACGTCGACGCTGCCGCCAACGCCCATGACGGCCGCAGCCTCAAAGCTGAGCGCCAGAACCAGAAGCTCACCAAGTCGGAGCTTAAGGCTTACAAGGAAAAGCGCCGCGCCAAGAAGGAAGAGAAGCGTCGCGCGTGGCTCCTGGATTGATGTTGTATGTGCTCGTCTACTGCTCTTTAGTCCCTGCCCATCTTTCTTCCTTGTTTTCATGTAATGCACCGAATCAGGGTCTCGGCGGCGGCGTTTGGGAGGGCAAGGCGTGCCAAGAATTTCTGGGCCATGCATAGAGGTTCAGGCTGTTGGATTTATGTTTTCATTGTCAATACGCGACGGGTTTCTCGCGACGCAAGCTATACCCAATGACGATGGGCGTTACAGCCACCCAATAACGACTTTTCTAAATGCTAAAATCCACTTGACATGTTCACTCATCTGCCTCGTCCTCCACCTCGTCCTCGTCGTCGTCTTCCAGCTCCATATTGAGATGGACACTTACGTCGCTGTCATCATCTTCCTCGTCGACACTCTGCTGTGCCGGCTGTCGAGACGCGGCACCTGCGTCCACGCTCGTCGTGGGCTTCTCGAGTTCCTGCCGCTTGGGCGGATTGGGATCCGCACCCTCGTGTTTGCGTTTGGACTGCAGGTCTGCTGGATTGCCGTCGTGTCGTGGGATGCTCGTTCCCGTGCTGTCCAGTGCAAACGGGTTGTTCTGGACGGGCATTCCGTCTTCGATCTGTGGTATTTTGGGGAGAGTTGCAGCTTGCACCGAGCCCTTTCCGGAACCCACTCCGGTGTCGTCGTCGTTGTCATCTTCAATGGCCATTGCATCGCCAGATTCACCCCCAACCTCTTCTTCCGTCTCAACCATGGACGCGTACATTTTGCTTTCACCAAGAACGCTGCCGATGCGGAGATTGCTCCGGATGATTTCCAGACCTTGATCTTGTGGGTACTGCCGTGACATGTGCGGCAGGATGCTCGGAAACATGCGTCCCCGCTGGTCTTGATAAGGGTGGAGCACGCTGGACAGCATGCCTTGACGGCTGCGCGTCAATATCGCCGTCTTATCGAGAAGGCCGCGCAGGGTGGGCTTGAGGTGCTGCTGCGGCAGGTTGGAGAACATGACGGGCAGGAGACGGACGGCCGCGGCCTTGTGATCGGCATCGAGGCTGAACTCTTGCTCTGCAGCCGACGCCGCCGGCTGAAGGAAAAGGTCGACGTTGGCGACGCCGCCGCTCTTCTTCGAATCTTGGGCCGTCGGGCTCGGCCTGCTACTCGGCTTGAGGAAGCCTGCGTCCTGCTGCAAGTCGCGGCAACAGGCGGCAACGAGAGGTTCAAACATGGCCACCGCTGGCTTCGACATGGTTGGCCCGGCATGGGACAAGAGGCAGTCCAAGACGAGATAGCAAGTTCTGCGAACCGCGGGAATGTCCATGCCGGATCTGAAGATCCGGACGAGGTGGTCTGACAACTCAGGGGCCAGTGGCACCATGCCCTTTTCGAGCCTTCGGAGCATCACCAGCGTCAAGTCCATGGCCGCCACGTGAATGTCGGGCATCAGACTCCACAGCTCCTCCTTTTCTTCCCTGCCGATGGCGGGGTTGGTTTCCACGGCCTGGTCCCAAGTTTGGGACTTGGGTGATAGCTTCGCGATTAGGCAAACCCTAGAAATAGCGTTGACGATGGCGCCAACGGGAACGGTGACGGGGCCCTTGGTTGGGCAATGTATGTAGTCGGCTAGATGGTGGAACAGCCCGACCAGGCGTTGGGCGCCTGCGCTCAGGCCAGTCCACCGCGGCAGCTGATCCGACGAAGCAGAGCCGCCGTTGGGCTCTCCATCAGCATCAACCATTGCGCGTCCATAACCCTCGGTTGGCTGCCACGATTCATCCACGGCCCGGAAGACCTGGTCGGCCGTGGCATGCAGTTCTCTTAGGACGGAGTCCACCATCTTGGCCCATTCGTCGCTGCCGCCCGACTTCGCGGCGGTCTGATGAAGCGAGACGGTGAGTCGGCCAGCAGCACGTTGCTGAGACTGAGAGACGAATATGCTATCAGAGCTTGTTGGTGCCAGGCAGCCCCTGACAGCGGATCGAGCTTGGGAGCTGCATGGGCGGAAAGTGGTGGGATAGAGGGGGATCAAGGTCGAGAAGGCATTGCAGATGGTCTCCATGATGGCTGCGGGGACAGTTGAAGTCTGGCCGGGTGCTGCCGGTTTGATGATTTGAATGCACGCCTTGGCAAAAGCCGGGATAGTGGGAGTGGCAATCTCCCTCACCAGAGTCTGATAGGGGTGAACCAAGACGTATATCCTGGTGAGGGTTACGACGGCGAGCTCCTTGGAGGCAAGTGAATCGCCTTTCTAAATGGTTGAGTGAGCACAAGGCGCCGGAAATGTGTTTTTGTGAAGCCTACCTGAAGAATGGCCAGCAGTTCGCGCACCCAAGGCTCCGCCCCCCGGAGCGTCTCCCACCCACCGACATCCACGACGGCCTTGACCAAGCCCACAGCAGCGAACCTAGCCTCGAGGTTGCGGCCAGTCAGGAGCGCGGTGATGCTCGTCTTGAGCTTGTGGACCAGGAGCGACACCTGAGAGGCATCGTCTTTGGGCTTCTGCTCCTGGGGCGTCGACAGCACATGTCTGCAACGGGCCACGTGCCTCGTGAGAGCAGGGAGTGCGTGTGGCAGCTGGGCGGGCGGGATGGATGAGAGTTTCCGGCAGAGAACCCGGAGATCGGGCGGGAGTTGTGAGGCCATGTAGTGAGTGATCTTGTAGATGTGCTGAAAGAGCGACGATGCGCAAGTTGATGATGCCGGGGTGACGAGATGCCGAGCTTGAAATATTCTATGAAGATGATGAAGATATCCTGGCTGAGTCAAATTAGACAACAATTGCGTGGTGCTTGTCAATTAGCACTCACGGATCTAAAGGGGGCGGATCTTCTATGTTTCAATGCGAAGCAATCGCCGTCCTTTTTTCTTCGTTTTTTTATCGGGTCTATTTTCAGCCTGCAGTATTCGAATAGGTAGGTACAAGGGCTCAAGTACCTAGGTAGGTACCTTGCATCAAGTACAGAGTACAGTACGGGGTTAGGCAAGCCCGCCCCACCCCGTAGCTTCCTGTGCTGAGCCTCACTTCGAGTCGTGATTGGTTGACTTCACCTCTTCCCCCCCCCCAGCTTGCACTGCAGCTTGACCGACGAGACATTCGAGCTTGTTGCTCCTCAACGAGCGCGTCGCCGTGGCACCATACGCCTCCGAGACACGCATCCGACGCCTCTCAAGCCTGTTGCATGTGACTGCCCGATCCTGCGTACAGAGAAACCCATCGTAGCGTCTTCGGTCCGGCTCGCGATGCCTCTGGACCTGGCCCCTTGCTCGTCGACAAAGCCCCTGACCTGGACGCAAAATGATGGTACGTCTCGGCGCCTTTGCTGCATCTTGCACGCCGCCAGAAGAGCTGACCCAGCCTCTCCTCGAGCTCTAGACCAAAGGCAATCACTACCTTGAGCTGCTGGAAATTGCACGCTGTGAGGGTAACTGGGACGCTGTGCCCGAACTGGTCCGCAAGGTTCGAAAGCATGCTTCCTCGAGATCATGTACGTCACAATTCCACCGTACGCTGTCCTGTAATCCAATACTCATCCTCTCTTCTCCAGGCCTCGCCCTTGCCGCCGAGACTGAATGCGCCATCTCAAACGCGACAACCCACGGCCCCCGTCCCTCGGCCGCCGCGACGGCGCGCGATCTCGATGTCGCCAACCGGCTACCGACGCTTCAGAGTGCAATATCCGAGGAAAACGCGAACTCGGAGGACAGATTCCAGGCCCACGTCTGCGTGGGTTGGCTGCACTGGGTCGTCGGAGACTACAGCCTTGCCATCAGACAGTTGCCCAAGATGGAGGACCCAAGTACCAATCTAGATCCGGCCAATTTGGTCTCCGAGTGGACCCATGTTTGCGCCCTCAAGTCGGCCTACTTGCGGGCAAACTGCCTGATGCGCGACGGGCAAAGAATCGACGCACTCGCGGCTCTCAGGTCCGCCGCTCCGGTCCTGAATCGCGTCGAGTCTGGCAAACCAATCAAGAAACAGCTGAGATACTGGTCCGAGCTCTTTCTCACGGAATATTGCATGCTTTCGAGCGAGGCTGTCAAACAAGGCGACGTGTCTCGGCAGGACGCCTCCGTCCTTGCGCCGTATCGCTCCTGGGCGACGTACTGGGAGGTGATGCAGGCCCCTGTTACGGGGGGTTTTGGCTTCAAGGGTTCGGTCCCGCGGAGACAGGTTTGGAATGAATATTACATGGTTCTGTCGCATATCTTACAAAACGACATCCCTTACGAAGCCGGATTGGTCAAGAGAATGCCTGGCGATTCGCCGTCACGAACCCAGCTTCGCACCGAGATCAAGTATGCCGAGGCTGCATATCGATCGCTTCTCCTTGCCGAAACATCCTTTCCACGGGCCGACGAGGACAGAGAGGAGGTGGAAGAGTTTGTGCAGCAGGTGATGAAAAACTGGTCCATCTTGTGCGGCCGCGGCTGGCGCGAGGAAGACCTAGGCCAAGGGGGACGGAGCGCCACAAGTCGCGGCGTACTCGAAACCCTTTACAGCGCCGCGACTAGAACCTACCACTCAACTGCAATTCTCAGGTCCCTCTTCTGCGTCCACCTTTCTCTGGCCGAGTTTGACCTCGCATTCAAGGCCTTTGACTCTTACCTGGATATTGTAAAAAGGGGGAAAGCAAGAGTAGACAAGACCGGCGAGGCCGAACCCAGCTTGGACAGCGATAGCACAGTTCTGGAGACTATGGCTCACGCCATCATGGCCCTCTGCCGCTACGGGCGCCGGCAAGCAGGCGAGAAGGCGCGTCAACTGGGGGCCGAGTTGGAAGACTGGCTGTCTAGACTGCCGCCGATCAAGGGTCCTGAGAACGGAACCCCCTCGATAGCGGAAGATGTGGCAAAGAGCGACCCGCACCCGCCCGTCGCTCCGAACACTGTTGCACTGGCCTGGCAGGCCATTGGCCACTCGCACGCACACTGGTCGAGACTTACGAATGAAGCCGGGTCGAGGATAGAGATACAGGCCAAGGCAATCCGATGCCTCAGGAAGTCAATAGCCCCCGAATTTGGCCGCTGCAAGGACATTAGGACCTTTTTCACGCTCGCTCTGCTCTTGGCCGAGCGGAGAGAACTCACAGCTGCCATTGAGCTCACAAGATCAGCCTTGATGGCCAACAAAGACCAGGAACGAGGCAAAGTCCTCCTCAACGGCCCATACTGGCAGGAAAGGACGCTCATCCCACTATGGCACCTCTTGGCCCTCCTACTGAGCGCCAGGCAAGACTATGCCATGGCCTTTCGGGCTTGCGAGGGCGCGCTCGAGCAGTTCAAGGATCCGACGGTTTTATTTGGCAAGACAGATGCCAGCTTCCGCAGCGAACACCTCGAAGTCGCCGGTGCACCGCCCGCGGCCGAGTCCCGCCGCGGCCTGGTCGACAGCTTGGACGACTCGGAAAAGGAGAGCATCTTGGAAATCAAGATGACTCAACTTGCCTTGATTGAGCTTACTGAAGGCCCGGAAATGGCCGTCAACGCAAGCTTCGAGTTGCTGACCATGTTCACGCGACTGTTTGGCAACATCACGGCGCAGGCGATGCCGTCCGGGCCGACGCCCGCACAGCCGCCCAAAACCTCGGGGACCTTCCGTGGCATCAGAGGGAGCATCTTTGGGGCTAAAACGGATAAATCGGTGGCGTCGTCGAGGGGGCCGGGCACATCAATCATCAGCGAAAAATCGGCTGCGATGGCATCGAGGCCCTCGACTGCGCATAGCGTCGCCACCGCGAAGCCTTCCATACACGTAACGGCCGAGAATGACAGCCAGACAGTTGCGTCCAGGTCACGGCGAGACAGCTCAGCTCAAAGGCAGAGGAGCGAGTCTCGGAGAAGGAGTAGCCTGAAGAAGAGAAACCGGAGCAGCAGCCGTGCCAGGCCGGAGACTGCGGGCGCACCCGCTCATCAGGCCACCGTTGTGGATGGCGACGTGTTTTTCACGCCTGCACAGGAACCCGACCAGGTTGATCTCTTTCCTTTTTCCAACAAGCCGTCTCGGGCACGCTCGACGTCATCCAGGGGGAAGGTGGTCTCCATGAACTCGTATCTCTCAGCACCAGCTTCGAAATCTGCCGACTACACAGAGCTTGCGACTGAAATCATTCACGCCCCGTCGCACCTGCTTCCCTTGATACAGTTCCCCAAGGAGCAGGAGAGGGCGCAGCGTATGGCCATTCTGGTCAGGATCTGGCTCACCGTGGCCGGATTCTACCGTCGGGCGGACATGTTGGAAGACAGCAAGGGGGCCATTGCGGAGGCGCAGAAGCTGGTCCAGGACCTCGAGTCCCAAGACCAATCGGGAGCGAGCGGGCCCAAGTCGACTGGCTGGGCGGAGAAGAAGAGCGTCGACGACTTGTGGGGTGACGTATGGAGCGAGGTGAGTGGCCAGGACGGTCCCCCTCTTCTTGATATGCGATGGGCTGCTGACAGAATCCGCCAGCTCGGGCTCTTGGCTCTGGCCCAGAGCCAGCCTCTCGTTGCCCGCTCAGACCTCGAACAGGCCTTGACGTATTGCCCGGACCACCCGGCCGCCACCGTCTGCCTGTGCAGCATCCTCCTCGACATTTCGAGCGAGAAGCTCCTCCCCGCGCCCGTCGTGCCGCCTTTGGACCACACCGAGCAACCACCACCACAATCACAACAACACCTATCCGGCCAGCCCCAGGCCGCGCCATCAGCAGACGGCCCTCCGGGGAGGCTCCCGTCCGGCCCCCTGGGCCTCTGCCCGCGCAATGCCGAGGCCATGCCTGCCATCGGCGTCGCGGTCGACGGCGGCAGTCAGCTCACGTCGCACCCCATCGGCGACGACTCCCTCCCCGCCGCGTACAAGGCCACGCGGCTGCCGCTCGTCGACCGCCTCGCCGCCCGCGACCGAGCCTTTGCCCTGCTGACGGGCCTCACGCGCCTCGGCACGGGCTGGGACTACTCGGACGCCTGGTTCGCGCTGGCCCGCGCCTACGAGGAGAGCGGGCAGCCCGACAAGGCCAAGGAGGTGCTGTGGTGGTGCGTCGAGCTCGAGGAGGCCATGGGTGTGCGCGAATGGCGCTGCCTCGGCGGTGGCGGCTATCTCATTTAGGCGGCCTGCGTGTAAGTTGGTCTTGTGCAGTCTTTGTTGCTTTTGCCCTTGCCCACACTGTACTTTGGGCACTGTACTTTGGGCACCAGAAGTTATGTCAAATATACTCGGCGTGAGCCTCAATTCAAACAATCGACATATACAGCCTCGACTGTTCAGCGAACTCGAATGTAACCAAAATCCATCCAAACCAACTCCGGGGTATATCCAAAGCATGCAAGATAAACACAACCAAACAAAAAGAAAAACAAAGGAAATCCAGAATCCTCCAGTTCGGTCCCCGCGGCCCCCCTCCTGCATCCTGGGCAAAGCCCCCTTGCCCAACAGCCCCGAGTCCCCGAGCCAGGCTACTCCAGGGAGAGCAAGGCAGGGTCGATGGTCTCGACCGGCTCAGAGGCCATGGCTCGCCTCCTGTAGGCGAGCATGCCGGGGTGAATGTCCTCCGGCAGGTCCTCGTCTTTGTCGGCCCATATCCCCACCCACGGGTTCTCGACAAGGTCCCAGTACCGGGGCTCCACCGGGCCCGGGTCCTCCAAGGCATCCGGGGCAGGCGGGTGTCCTTGTTGTTGTTGTTGTTGTTGCTGTTGTTGATGTTGCTCCTGTTGGCGCTTGGACTCGATGAGCCAGCGCTCAAGGTTGAGCGGGCTGTCGGACCCGGCCCAGGCCTTAGCCGTGCAACCCCACATGTGGGGGCCGGCCCCTGGGATGTCCTGGGCCAGACGTTGCAGGGCCGAGCAGAGTCTCTGGATGTTGTCCTGAGACTCTCTGCGGGCCGGCTGCATGTGAGGCTCGATCTCACCCGAGCTGCTGCACATGGTGAGCAGCAGCATGTCTGTGCCGGCGGGGACCTGCCCCGCCTCGGCGGCCCGGATCACGTCGGCCATCAGTTTGCTTTCGAAGGGCCATGGAAACCCCTCGAGCTTCTCTTCCGGCAGGCCGAGTGCCTGGCACGACTCCACGCCCCGCATGCCCAGTTCCTCGCACCACCAACGGATGTTGGCGAGCATGTTGCTCTCGGCCAACTGGCTCAAGGGGCCGACGAGGTAGTCGATGACGCCGCGGGCTTCGCCTGCAAAAGACATTGCTGCGGCGCGAGGTGGTGACTGTAGGCGGGAGTGTCAGCGCTCGTCTTGGACAAGGGGGGTGGACGGAGATGGTTTGTGTTGAAATGGGAGACGGAGGGATTGGTGGGTATCGTGGAGGGAGAGGCGAGGGTTGGGGAGGGCTGGGGAGGTGACTGTAGAGAGCTGGAGGACTGACGGGGGCGTGGAGTTGTATGGTGATGGAGGCGGCAAGAGGGGCATGGGATGATGATATGGACGAAGAATGGATATAGAGAATGTATGTAGAGAATGTATGTAGAGAATGGATGAAGAGAATGGATGAAGAGAGAGTCAACTTACTGGAAGACTAGTGTTTAAGGGGCTGAGCACAAGACAGTCGCAATGGACCGTCGGACGACAAGCAAGAAGAGAGGCGTGGCAGGTGATGTCGAAGCCGGCAGGTAAGTAAGGTGCGAGCGAGAGGCGAGTGGCAGGCAGGCTGTAGAGTCGTAGATGGAGAGTGGTCGGTTGAGAGAAGACCAAGGCCGGATGATCAGTGACAGAGTGTGTGGTGCCTGAGCTGAAGAAGATTTGACCAAAGCTGGAAGCTGAGAAGCGAAGACTGGCTGTATGATCTCGTGCTTGCAGATGGGAAATTCTGGACGGAAAAGAGAGGGCATTGGCAGGAGGCACCACGGACTATATAGGATTCCCCAAAGCCGTTGAAGCGATGCAATCACTCACAGCAAAGGCACCAAGCGCACAAGTTTTCAAGTAAGTTTCCCACCGTCGTAACCCCGTGGGCCCCTCTCTACAGGAAACGAGGAAAAGAAACTCGCGAGCCCATTGTCAAAGGCGCCCCGTGATGGTCCCTCCCCTCCCACCACCACAAACGCGTCCCCCCAGGAAGGCACTTTACGTCTTCAAAAAGGATAACGAGACGCGTCGGAGCCTCTGGGCCAGGTACCCCGGAGGTAGCCTCTGGCCGTGCGGCGCGCGAGGGAGCTACGCGCGAGGGTACGCGCCAAAGCTTGCCGCGCCCCAAGGTTGGAGACTACGAGGAACGAACTCTCTCCGTGTGACTCCTTTCTTCCCCTCGCTTTCTTCTGGGCCCGGGCTGGCGGGCGGGACGGGACGGCTGCCTGGGTTGACGCTTTTCCTAGCCCGAGGCCTATGTGCAGATGCAGCTCGAGGACCGAACCATCAGCCAGAGTCTAGGGCTGCCTGCAATGGAGGCAACGCATACGGCCGTTCCTTGACTGTCTCGGGGCAGGGGCTCTCGGGGCTCGGGGGCTATTCCTCGCGGCGCCAAATTCAAAGGAATCGGGGCAGGGACGGGAAAAGGGAGGTCGAGACTCGGGTACATGCAGCTGGGGAAGGAGCACAAGGTTGAGCTCCCGAGCCGCATTCCTGTTTCCCGAAAAAGCTTCTCGTTTCCAAGGTACAGTACTATTGGGCAAGTACAAGTACACGGGACAGGGGGCCTCGATCCCGACGGACCCTGCAGCAGGCAGTGAAGCAGGCGGTGAAGCAGGCAGTGAAGCAGGCAGTGAAGCAGGCAGTGACTCGCGAGACTCTGGCAGACAAACCGCCCAACTTAGGTACAGTACCCGTCTAATTAGCTAGCTCAAAGCTTCCATCCCCACGTCTTTCCTTTATCGGAAGTCGTCGGCCCTCTGGTTGGCTTCTCCCCGCATAAGCCCGGCGCCATCGTGGCTTACACTGGCTTTGCGCCTCCAGCTTCCCCCTACCGGCAATCATCACAGCCAAAGACAGCACCACGTCGTGTTTCTCCTCTCCCAATCAGTAATCTGCCACGCATGGCGAGCTGGTATATTGTCCTCTTTTTATTCTTATTCTTCCACTTCAACCCCCCTCCCCCCTTCTCCCCAACCCGCGCACCAAATCGCTCGGCTTGCTCCCCAAGCTTGCCTCTATCCATCACACACGCTCCTCCTCCCACCTGCCAAGCACTCCAGCTCCATCCCTCCCACGCCAGATACATCGAACCCCTCCATCGCATCCAGCCCTAGTGCCTGTTCTTCAAAAGGCCCTGCAGATACGTCGAAAACCCCCGCTTGTCCGTGGACGTTGTCAGTGACAACAGGAACTCGCCTCCGTCAATGCCCAGGCTTGGAAACAGGTTGTTCTGCAGCTCCCGTATGAACATGTCTCCCGTCTTGCTGTAGATGGTCTGCTCCAGGCTGGCAATCTCCGTCAGCACCTGCCTCGTCTGCGCGTCTTGCGATGGTCGGAAGCTCGGGTTCCGCATCACATCCCAGCACACGCCGTGGAACCGCTCAATCATGAAGTGGTCGAATCCGGGAATCGCCGGGCTGGCGCTCCCGCTCGGCGCGCTCGGGTTCGGCGCAATCGTCGCCACGTCGGGCCCTCCCCAGATGGCAGAGATGCGTGCCATGAGCGTAAAGGCAAGACGGCTCGGCCCAATGTTCCCATCCAGCATCTTGGCCAGCTCCGTCACCGACGAGATCATCGGCTCAAAGAAGCCCTGGTTCGCCTCGCTTATGAGAACGCCGTCGAGCCCGTTGTTGAGGATGATCTGCAGAAACGAGAGGTACTCCCGTCGCAGCTCCGCCAACTGGATCTCGTCGTCTGTCCCGGCAATGGGCTCGCTGAGGCCCCCGAAGATGCGCTGCAGCAGCGGCGTCAGGAGTATGTTGAGCACGTCGTAGATCTCGCCCTTGAAGCCAAAGACGACCTGGTCGAGCAGGCGCAGGAACATGGCCATTTCATCCTTGGACGAGCTCTGGGACAGCAGCCCTTCGATCCACTGTGGAAGCTGGGGAAGTACGGCCGAGCCAAGGACCCCCAGCAGCTTGGAAAAGGAGGAGCGACAGGCCGTCCGTATCTCCGACGACGAGTTGAGCTGGTTCAGGGCAATCAGGATGGCCTCTGCGGCGCGGGAGAACTCGTCCGACACGGCCTTGTGCGGCGGTGGGTGGTGGCCAGAGGCAGAGCCCGGTGACCAGTCGGAGAAGCCATGCGACAGGGTCCCCAAGGCCATGACAATGTGGTGAATCTGCAGCACGGCCTGGGTGTCGCCGGACTTGGCCCGGGGGAGGTGCGCTTCCATGTCCTGGAAGAGGGGGTCCATGACGGAGCGAGCGTAAATGGCCTGCTTCTCGGGCGGCGTGCTCTGCGTCGAAGAAATGCACCCAATGGCCTCGAAGAGATACAGCTGGCTCGTAAATAGGGCATCGGCCGAGTGGTCCGACTCATCCGAAGACATGTCGTCGTCGGCATCCTCGCCAGGCACCTCGGCCTTGATGGGCAGCAAGTCTCCAATCGACTGTATCACCGTCTCGGCGACGTTGCCCACCCGAGTCCGCAGCTGCTTGATGAAGCGGTGGAAGAGGTACCACGATCGAGTCTTGATGCGAACGTGATCATGATGCACCAAGCGCACAAAGTTCTCCAAGACTTGGGGGATGTAGTCCGAATAGGTCTCGAAGATGACACAGTATCGCACGCAAATCTCCATGTACTGGAGCAGGATCGCGGGATGGGAAAAGTTGGCAATGCCTAGTCGCAAGTGTTAGCAGTCTCCGAGGCCAAGACGCCGCACGTCTCTTGGACTCACCCGATCCAACCATCTTCTGCATCATGACAACCAGCCTCTCGGACGCTTCGCTCGACGGCTGGTTCTTGGTACCAAGTCCGTGATTCGGCAGCGCAAGTTCGCCAAACAGATACATCTCGTGCAGCGCGAGGTCCAGGTCCCGCCAATCCATCTCCGACCCCCTCTGGTCCAACGTCTGAAACGTCGTGGCCACCAGGTTGCTGAGCATGTCCATGTACAGAGGCTGGTCTATGGCAGCAATGGTCTTTTGCAGATTCTGCAGCTTCCTCCTCAGCTCCTGGAACTCGGCCTCGTCCGTCTGCTCGTCCTCGTTGCCCCACGTCGACGTGTCGTCGTACCGCATCTTCCGGACAATGGCGTCGAGAATCGGGGCAAGCGTGGCTGCGTAGTCCTGAGGCGGGTGGCCGAGCTTCCGCAGAAAGGTGAGAAGGTCGGTGAGGGCCGGTATCACGGTCGAGCAGACCTCGTCGTAGTCGTCGGAGAAGAATCGCAGGAGAAAGGGGAGAAAGTCGTTGAGGTGCTGCTTGGCTCTGGCGCGGGTTTCTTCGCCACCCTGGCTATCATCGAGGGCCCTGACAACGTCCGACATGACGGTATTAACGAGCTTCGCAACGGCCTCGGCCAAGTCGGTATCATAGTCTGCCGTGCCCTTGAGCTCGCTCAGAGCCCGGCTGGCAATGAGCTGCGCCACAATCTCCCGCAGGTTGAGAAAAGTTATCATTTCCATCTTGTCCGCCGACCTCATCTTCTTGCCGCATATCTCCGTCAAGGTGTCGATGGCCGTGTCGCGGACCTTGTCCTCGCCGCCCTGCCTGTTGCGAGCCATCATGGGCAGCAGCAGGCCGAGCATGTCGGAGCTGACGACGAGGGAGATGTCCATCCAGCTGACCCATTTGCCAACGACCTTCAAGACCAACTCGACGACGGTATCGTTGTCTGCGTATTTGGCAAGCAGCAGTTTCCAAGACTCGGCCACCTTGTGCATGTCTTGAGCACGGAGCCGGTCCTTGAGCTCGGTGTTGCGCTTGGCGTCGTTGCTGTCCCGGGCCAAGAGCATGTCGGCGATTTCGTCGTGAATCGACGATAGAATTCGGAGATAGAGGAGGACGCCGGCGGCGCTTCCAGAATCGCTTGGCATGCCGGTGAGCTCCCAAAAGTCGTCGATGAAGCTCTGCCAACCATCTTGGTAGAGGAAGACGAAGAGGTAGGTCAAAGTTTGGGTAAGCTTATTCTGGAGCGACACGGAATCCGGCTCTTGCTGGGCGCCGGGGCCGTAGCCCTGGCGCACGTATTGCAGTATGGTGTATTTGAGCAAGGACAGGCTCTCGCCGTCGAGGCCCTGGGTATGGACAGCGTAGTTGACCATATCGAGACACACCATGCGAACCACCTCGGACGTTCGCGGGGTTTGGGCGAATAGGTTGGTGCATACTTGCCAGCCTTGCGGGTTGGAGCGCAGCTGGTTCAGAAACTCAAAGGCCTGCTCCTTGAGGGCCTGGTCCGCGGTGGGATTTGACAGGATTTCGACGGCATTCGCAACCTGTTTAAAGAAGGGAAATCCCTCGACGTTAGCACCAGGATCCTGGAAAGAATCGCAGCGAGAGGAGACGAGATGAAAACGGCGGGGCACGACCTACCTGAGCTTCCATCCTCAAGGGAGCGGTGGCACGAGAGCCAAGCGCAGAGGAAAAGGTGGTATGTCGACAACGAAGCGAAAGCCGCTACAAGTCTTGCAGCCTTGAGCGCGCAGCATCCAGCATACTAGCTGTTGGGGTTGGGCGACGATGACGAGGCTACCGTGGAGTCATGCCTGGCCGAGGGGCAGGCAGGCAGGCGTCGAGGGTTGGGCCAGGGCGAGGCGGGGCAGAAGCCAGCGGCAAAGTCAAGCTCGAAGTGTGCCGCTCAAAGGCGCGCCGGGTTCGGAGACGGAGAGATGACGCTTGGTAGCCGTTTCACAAGGGATTAAGCCGTCTGCCTTTTTTTTTTCCAATCTTGTGTTGCGTCTTTATCTCCCTCCAGTTGTCGGCGCAAGTTCTCGCGTGCCGATGTGGGGTGCCCTGTTGTCAGCAAGGCGGCCAAAGTGGCAGGTTGCAGGCAAAAAAAAAACACCCCTTACCTAAGGTGGGTCAGAGGTACATGCTTCCAGGCCATTCGAATGCGCCGTGCTCATGTACCCTCGGTTTCTGTAGCACCGTCAGACGGCAAAAATGTACAAAGAACAAGGTCACTGCGGTGCGTGGGCGGGAAATTTTCGGGCCAGGACGTCTGTCAATCATCACCAGAGTCCGCCACAAAGATACCCGGCACCACTTTCATGGACGCAGATGCTGCAAAAAGAAGCGATGAGGGAAGGCTTCAAAAAGGAGAAGAGGGTCAAGTTCAGGCCTGCAATATATCTGTGATGCATATTGCTATGCTAAGTAGATAAGGTTAGTAACTTGGGCAGGGACGGACGACTCGATACAGAGTTGCTCGGCATCACGTTTGTGCAACTTGAGCATCAATGACGAGTCTCTGGTATGAAGTAGCTTGCGTGACCCTAAAGGCGCAACAGCATCAAGGACTGCACTGGGGGAAACAAGACACCAAGACAACAGACGCAAACATAAGCAGAAACAGCAGGAGAAGGGAGAGGAGTTGGTGGAAGGGGAAAGTCAACCGATGAACGCATGCCCAGAGACGCATCTGGGCTTGACGCCCGGCTTGGGCGAGTCATGATCTTTGTTGAGGATGAAGCCAAGAAGTCATTGGGCGAAGCAAGTTGGGAGAGCTGCGAAACATGGGCATGCTCGGCTGGCTCCATGACGAGATGGCTACTCAGACCAGGTCGACTTTGCGATCGGGAAAGAATTCTGGCCATCGAAAAGCTCAACAGACAGGAAACGGAGTAAGTAGAACAATGGCTCCAGGGGGATGCTGCTAGATTCTGCCCCCCAGTGTTGGCTCTCGTCATGACGTAATTGGAAGCCATCTTGTCGTTTCTCGTTGCCATTGCATTTGTCAGTAAGCATGTGAGCCTCTGCAGCGTGGATTGCTGGATGTAAGCCGCTTTGCATGCATGGGTTGCCGGTGGCTACAGATGGGATGAAGTTTGCTTGGGCCTTCTCTGGCGGACTGCACTGGCAGCCAGCTGCTTCTGCTTGCTGGACTAAGTTATCCTATTGACAACGAGGAGAAGACGGGAGCTGGTGGAGCCTGAGCTCACAGCGGATTCGCGCTGACGTGTGGGCGGCGATCGCATGCCAAGACCCAATAGTCTGTCGGGAAGCCCTGCGCATCGTGTGCCTCTGGGTTTAAGCTTGTCCTGCGTGTTTCATGTTTCACAAGCTTGTGGTCTCGCAGGGCGACGTCATCCGGCTCATGGTGCGACGCTAGCGAGCCAAAAGCTGGACCTCGGGTGGGTGGCAAAAGGAAGACGAGAGGATGGGATGAGTCTGACTCGCCGTCGATCTGTTGGTGATGCGCGGGGGAGGTTCGAGATGGTAAGCCGCTAGAAAGCACTATTGGATGGACAGTGCGCGCCTAGTCAGCATTGCAAGGAAGCTCTCCGGTTCCCTGGTTGTCCAATCGGACAAGTCTGTACAATAGCCTGATTTCCTCCCTCTCGAAACCACCATTTGACAAAGGCAAGCAAGCTCCCCGAACAACTACAACGGCTGCCAGGCCCTCCTTGCCTGTTTCCAACTTTCCAGCGGGCCAACCCCCAACCCCCATGCTTCCAAGACTTGGCGCGATACAGATTCATAGACAGGCATCGACATGCAGACACGTGCATTGTGAGCATGTGCGGAATACCTGCAGCATGTGTGTCTGTATTTATATATTCGTACAACTCGTTTGTTGTTGGGCTTGCCGCGTTTGAGGTGACACACCGACCAGGCAGTGGTCCCGATGTGCCCGGCGCTGCTGCTCTGTGCGGCGCGAATTGGCCTAAAGACACAACAAATCAGTAATAGACTTGGGGGCAGCAAGAGGATTAGATGCTCTCCTCAGCAGCCTACTGCAAGCGGGCATGTCTCTGTCTCGCAAGAGCAGATTGGAAGATTGCCAGCGGCAAGGAAATAGTTACTGGTCGGCGGTACCGGGACCAAGTAAGGTACCAAGTAAGGAGGGGTGGAAGCAGCTGGCCAGGGCTGGCCAGGGCGTGCCAGGGCGTCGAGAAAAAGCTTGTCTCCGCTTGGCTGGCGGTCAGAAGGGAGGGATGAAGATCTGTACCTGCATTAGCGCCGTTGGGCGGTAGGACCGCGACGTTTCATCCCTGAGTGTTTATTTGTATTCGCACTCGAGTCTTATCTCGGCGTCGACTGAACTGTGCACGCAGTAGCCCAACTCTACACTTTTGTTCATGGCCAGCCAGCAAGCCGCTTGCTTTGTTCCAGATGTGGACGATGCACCATCCAGCCTAAATAAACGCCCAAAAAAGATGGGACGCAAGGGTCTCCTGTGCATACCCGGCCAGGCCTCGCATTAGCACGCACACACGTATGTACTGTACATCAGATTGTTTCTCGTCCAATCTGTTGCTTGTGCCCACGTCGCCAATTTCGATTGTTTAGATTCCCCAAATAGCTTCATCTGGTGGCAGCTCCGATTATATACACTCAAGATTACACCGTATCCGGAGCGGCCGCTCTTCGGGCCAGAGAAGTAAAAAGAGAGTGTCCATCCAAGTCGACCTCTGGCGGTGCCCGAGAGCTGCCACAGCATTGTTATCCGGTTCGTCAGGCAACCCTAGGGGAACAGAGCCGGGAAGCCAAAGTGCAGCTGTGGTGCCACGACAGGGGCCGCGATATTGTCTGCGAGGAAACAAGAAAAAGCAATTAACCAGCCACTGCTGGTGAAAGAGAAACGGCCGATCATGACCCCCTGAAGGCCTCTGACGCATGCATGTCTGGGGGCGTAACTCAGCCACGCAAGGCAGGCACTGGGGAATAGGGGGACTGTCAGCAAGCACTCCGTGCGTGCAAGGGTTCAGACGGTACTCCGTACTCCGTACAAACCCCCTTTTATTAGCGGCTCTCCAGTTGGCCGTCTGGCCCCTCTGGCCCCCACAAGGCACGAATGACCTCTGAGCCAACCATTGCTCACGAGAAAGCAAGCGTCGTTGATGCCACTTTTGGCCGTAGGCCGGAGATGAGGGCGGTGAGCTGAGGTAGCGACACACCGCTGCCATTGGCGAGCCTCCAGTGTGCTCATGGCTTCCAGTGCCGCTTGGTATTACCGCCTAGGTAGCTGGGGAAGTTCAGTTCGTGCCTACTGTACAGCGCACATAAGTACACTGTGCAGCGCGTCCAGCATTTGGTAGCGGCAGGCGGGCGGGTGGGGACCGTTGATCAACCGGAGCCGAGGTGGCAACTGGACTGGTGGATACGGATATACCGATCAACACCGCCGAGCTTCACCTTGCTGCAAGTACCGTACAGCATATTTGCTTCGCCGACGCACACACACACAACACCATGGAGAACGGGCCGGGGCAAGGGGTCCGTCCAACCATCCAAACCGACCAAATCTCCACTCCAAGGCCCCTGGTATGGCGCGTCAAGCCGCCTGCCGCGTAATTTCCTCGACGCTCTCTGTATCTTCGCCTTGGTATTAATATCCCCTCCTTCAGCCCGCTCAGGCAGGCCAGTTGAGTTCCTCCTCCTTGTCCTCTGTGTTCATTCAGCAACATCCCCAAGTCATTTCTCCAAAACGTCTCCTTGACTTCGGTCGTCCATTCATTCAACTCTTCTTAAACACCAGCCCTCACGCCTCGCTCCTCCTTTCGTTAATATTAATTACCCATTCCACATCTTCCAAGATGCGTTTCACTTCAATGGCGGTCATGGCCGGCTCGGCCCTGGCTTTTGATGCCGCCTATCCCCCTCCCAACAACTACGCCGCCCCTGCCGGGGCCATGACCAGCGTCGCCGCCAACCCTCAGCCCGAGTCCCCCTCGACCGTCTACTCCACCAAGGTCCATACCATCATTTCTTGCGGACCTGAGGTTGTCAACTGCCCGGCTCACAGCACCGTCGTCTCCACCGAGATGCTCCCAGCCAACACCGCCGTTTCTCCTGGTGCTGCGGGCCCCGGTCAACCCGCCTACCCTCAGCCGGCTCCCCAGGCTTCTCAGCCCGCTGCCTACCTCCAGCCTGCCCCCGAAGCTTCGCAGCCTGCTCCTGAGGCGCCCCAGCAGCCCGCCCCCGAATCCCCTGGGCAGTCCGCCTACCCTCAGCCTGCCCCCGAGGCTTCTCAGCCCACTGGCTACCCCCAGCCTGCTCCTGAGGCTTCTCGGCCCGCTGGCGGCCTCCCCAATCCCGTCCCCGGTGCTGCCATGCCCACCGGTGCCGGTTCTGGTGCCGTTCCTACTGCCGGTGCTGTCTGCCCTGCCAGCTCCGTCACCGCCATCACCAAGACATACACCACCGTCCTGACGTCGGTCGAGTACTCCACCATCCAGACCGAGGGTCCTTGCGCGGCTGCGACCCAGGTTCCTCAAGTCCCCCAGGGGCCTAATGGTCCTCAAGCTCCCCAGGGCCCCAACGGTCCTCAGGGACCCGTCGGCACTGGTGTCCCCGTGGCCCCTCCCGCTGCCTACCCCCCCAGTGCGAACACTCCTCCCATGGGCAACAGCACGTAAGTATTATCCCGGATGTGTACATGTCTTCCGATTCACTGACGAGAATGAATGCTGTACAGTACGCCCCCCCCTGTCACCGCTGGCGCTGCTTCCATGGCTGGCTCTGCCCTGTTCGCCATTGCCGCTGGTGTTGCTGCTTTCGCCTTAGCCTAAATATTTTCTTTTGGCCACTTGGTTTGAGCCCACATGCGGATCATGGCAAAAACATATTTAGCGCACATGAATTCGACTTGAGGGATCCATTTTGCATGTACAAAATTGAAGGTCAGATCTGAATATCAGCATTATTGGAGGATCATGGAGGGGCATTGCGGAAAAGCTGCCGACTCTTTTCTTCGAACAAGCATCTTTGGTCGCAAGCCATTTGTGAATTAGTGTAATGGTGAGGGACGAGGCTTGACGCTTGGCCACATTTAGCTTGGGACTTTTTCTCGTGTCTCTTTTCCCGTTTGGCAGTGAGACTTGAATTCAATGTGTCAGACCATCACCTCGTACCAAGTGAGATCCTACAGTACAAGATGTCGGCCTTTTGAGCTCATGAGTGTTCCCTTGTTGCGCCTATCGTGCGTTCAAGGAAGTTGGACAGTGCAGATACTGTAGATTTTGCCTGCACTCCAGTCAGGGATCTCCTGGCCGCGAGCTTGCCGGGTTACTTAGTGCGGCACAGCCCGCAGGGATCGACCGCCAGTAGGGATCTGGTGTCTGGACTGGGGTAGACATGCCCCTGATTAACCTCGCCTCTCCAGTCGTGTACATACATGGACTCGAGCCAGGAGTACTGTACTTTGGTGCTTGGCGGGTATAATGCAGCATAAACGGGTGTTATGCTCTCTCACCAGATGCCGCATTGTGAGATGCACATGAGACATGAGCCGAACGAGTTGCGACCTAATTACTCCGTACCGTGCTTGTCCTGCCTGATGCGCCGGTCCACTTGAGGAGCTATATCGGCCGGCGCACGAGGCGAGGTGGTTAGAACTCGGGAACTCGGGAATGGAGGTGCGCACGGCCGTTGATGTATCGATGCCCGGTGAGCGCTCAATTCCGGATGCTGCGTCCTTGGTGGTATCGAGAAAGCAGTCACTCTGGGGCGACGGTCGAAACGAGTGTGCTTCCCCATGATGGGCGGTTTGAGGACGAGCAAAAGATGGCTGCAAGGTGAGAGACCTCGAGCAGGTACAAAATACCTGGACGGGTAAGCGTGAGCGGTTCAGACGAGAGAGGCAAGAGCCCAGCCCAGGCCCGACACCTTAGTCCTTACATACTCCTGGCCTGACCTGCGTACGGAGTATCGAGAGCAGGTTTTTCTCCAAACGCAAACCCTGGGGCGCTTGGTCCCACGAGATGCACCGGCGCATCAACAACTAATCAACAACACCTTGCTGGGCCACCGGACTTTGCCGCTGCCGCAACGAGGTGTGCTGTGCGAGTCGTCGTGCAAGAGTCGCCGTGCAAGAGTCGTCGTCCCCGAGAAGAAACAAAGCTTCAGCTCGAGCACACGCTGTCGCTCGATTTCTCATCGCTCGTGCCCGTGTCGCCGCCCAGCCCATGGATGAGGTCTCGATGCCCGCCCCGTGGCTGTTTCCGTCCGTGGCTGCTTCTCGGCGCCGGCAAGAGCCATGCTTTTATAGCACTTGTCGGACAAACGGGCGGGACCAGTCAGAAGACGAGCAAGACCGGAGAAGAAGGCACCTCGATGCGCCGACAAGTGT
Source organism: Hirsutella rhossiliensis (assembly GCF_020360975.1). Taxonomy (NCBI): domain Eukaryota; kingdom Fungi; phylum Ascomycota; class Sordariomycetes; order Hypocreales; family Ophiocordycipitaceae; genus Hirsutella; species Hirsutella rhossiliensis. The sequence continues at coordinate 6,639,122 of NW_025408669.1, forward strand.
CAAGTCAAGTGCCGCGCACGACGATAGAGTTTCCTTGCCGAGACGGCTTCTCGTTCGGCTTGGAGCTGTTGGATCCTCCACCATGTCGACGCCGGGTTCAGCTGAAGCTCGCCAACCGAAGGATCCTGTTCTGACGCAGGCTTGTGCAATGTTGCCGTCATGAAATGGGTGTGCCGTGTGAGCCATCGTCTCAACCACAAAATAAGAAAACCTGCGCCCGGCATGACACAGACAAGCCGTCTTGGCAAGCGACAGTGCAGTGCAACTACGTGCGAGCCCAGGTCCATGCGCAACAAGCCTCGATGCACCTTATCTAGGCCATCAAGCCTCATGTCAGCCCGTCGTCAAAGAGCGCCAGGATGGATTCGGGACGCCGCCAAGAGCATTCGAGCCCGAGTGTGGGGCCCTCGCCCTTTCGCCCTTTCGCATCCTCGCGGTCTCGCCGCCCACGCTGCTACGCTACTGCACAACCAACACCCGCCACAGTGAGCCGCCGAGCAAAGAGAGGCGCTGCATTGGTTACCATTGAGCCTCAGGGACCAACAGCTGTCGCTTTCGCCCTTGCTCCTCCGCGACCAGGCGGCAGTCCCGGGCCCGAGGCAACCAAGACGAGCCATGTCCCGCCTCCTCGGGCATGGCCCTCTCGCCGCCGGGAGGAGCGAGAATGTGCCGGGCTTCTGTTCACCCAACAGAGACGCTGTTCCTGGCATGTGTATTTGAACACGATCCGGCCCGCCGGATGTATGCGTCTTTGTTCCCAGCGCTGCCATCGACACTCACCTTCGCACTTGTCTATATATTCTGGTCAATCTGCCTGTTACGCTTGTCTTCGGCATTCAACTCCCGACGCCGCCGCTTCCCAGCCCAGGATATACTGGAGTCTCACAAATCGCCCATCTTGCTCTCTTCCATTGCCTCGCCTGAAGCCCCCGTCTAGTCTTAGCCTGAGGGCGACCATTCATCATGTCTTCGGGCGAGCTCCCCCCGGGCCTCAAGACCTTCGGGCCCAGCGCCAACTGCACCCTGGACATTTGCCCTGCCGAATGGAGCATCTACGGCTACCAGCCCTCGCTGGGCGCCAACGCCACCTTCCTCGTCATGTTTGCCATCCTTGGCCTCGTTCATACCTACCTCGGCGTCCGGTGGAGGAGCTGGGGCTTCATGTCGGGCATGATTGTCGGCTGCCTTTGCGAAATCATCGGCTACGCAGGCCGCATCATCCTCTTCAACAACCCTTTTTCGTTTGGTGGCTTCATGGTCCAAATCAGTGAGCATTTCCCGCCTTGTCCACTCAGCGCCTCGCCCTTTACTGACCATTTCGTGCCCTAGTTACCCTGGCCATCGCCCCCGTCTTCTACACGGCCGCCATCTACGTAACCTTGTCCAAGGCAATCGTCTTCTTCGCGCCGGACCTGTCGCGATTCAAGCCACAGCTCTTCATCTGGATCTTCATCCCTTTCGACGTCGTCTGCCTCATCCTCCAGGCCGTCGGAGGAGCCATGTCAACGCGATCGGGCGGCCAGGATCAGGCGGGTGTCAACATCTCCATGGCCGGCCTGGCGCTGCAGGTCATCATCCTGACGGCCTTTGTCGCCTGCTTTGGGGACTACATGTTCCGCTACTGGCGCTCGGGCCGCTACGTGGGCTTCGGCTGGCGCATCAAAGGCTTCTTCCTCGGACTGACGTCGTCGATCCTTCTGATCCTGGCCCGTTGCGCCTACCGTGTTGCCGAGCTGCGCGACGGTTACCATGGAGAGCTGATCAAAGAGGAGGTTCCCTTCGTCATCCTCGAGGGCGTCTTGATTGTACTGGCATGTCTGGCGCTGTGCTTCGGGCATCCCGGCCTGGTGTTTGGCCAGAGTGCGCCGCCCAAGGGATCCGACGATGGCGAGAGCGGCACGGCCACTCCTGAGCGCAAGTAGGGTGCAGGCCTTGGTCGAATCCTTGCGCTTATACCTGAAGCCGGGCCGGGCTTACCCAAGGGCAGCCAAAGACGATGGCCCTGGGGAGGAGGAGACGCGCTTGCGTCGGATCGCCCACTCACTATATGGCGCAAGGTGTCTGACTACAGTAGTCGGTCACCTTGCATTTCTCTCTTTCATCTTGGTCTTTTTTCCCCCATGTCTCTCGCGTAATACCCCTTCTTTTCTGAAGAAGTGTCCTTCGCAGTAACGGGTTACGGATGCATGCACATATATGATGATTTCGTTCAGAGAAGGATAGGTGGAGCGGATTTTGATGAATTGGGTTGACGATACCCTGGCAATGATCTTGTTTGCATGTTTCCTGCCATTGTTTTGGAAGAAATTATACCAGCATAGCCTATCGAAGAGTTTCCTCGCGACTGATAAACATAGCTGGTCGCTATAGGAAATGGTTGACAACTTGAGCAGCCGGAATGCAGTCTTAGTTGTCGCGTACAGTGACTAGACGCTCAACTGTAATATACCTGATTGGGTACACGCGGCAGAAGCGCATAACAAACACTTTGTGAAGTAGAGGGCTCGTCCTTGCAATCGTTTATGGGTTTAAATAGTAGAATGTGGACCTTTTGCTGCTGGACGCCATACTGGAAACCGAGCATTTTAAGAGGGCCTGGCGGACAGGAGTTTGCCATTCAATGGACCCGCGCAGCACAACGCAATCATCATCGCCGTCATCCAGCTCCCTTCAAAGGTAATCAGTTACATCAGTGCATGGTTGGGACAACGAGAGACAGTGAGCGACTTGGAGAAGAACTACGGGCATGCGAGAATGGACAGCAGCTTACCAGGCTGATGGAGGCTATCCAGTAAAGCCCAGAACACGGCCGCAACCAACTGGCCGATTTGGGAGACAAGATGTCGACTGTACACGGGTTCATCACCCAGGCTAAGATGACCTCGACCGTTTACACAGCCGCCAAAGTATTCGATAAGATAAGGATGCTTACAAGGCGGTTCCAGACTGGCTCAGTCCCATAAACTACTCTTCTCCGCGTAGTGACTTGTTCGACCGGAGACAGCCTGGCACTGGTCAGTGGTTTTTAGATTCCAAGCGGTCAAGGAATAGCCCCCGATATTTCTGGACATCTCGAGGACTCTTCCGTCTGTGGCATCAACGTTTTCAAGAACTTTCACCGTTGTCGACGCGTCGGACGAGTGTCGCACATTCGACGGGAACCGCAACTTATCCGTCTCAGAGCTGTGTAAGCTTCAACCAAAATATGGAGTTGACCTATTGGTGACTTCAAGAGCTGGAATGGAGATTCCAGAGCTGTTTCGGGAAGCAACGATACTGGGATCTCTCCGCCAAGGACGAAGATGTACGGGAATATCTCGACAACAAAAGACGAGCTGAGACAAACCCCACTACCGTCTGCTGCCGGAACTGCCTCGAACCCATGGCTTCGGGGCTCCGTGGCTGACCTGCTCTTTCATGGTGGTAGCCTTGGTAACGGAAAGGTGGTGATGATGGCACGCGGACGAATGATGCAATATACGAGTAGAAAATCCCTCTTACTAGAAGCTTTGAAGGCATAGGGGTCAGGACGAGGGTGACAACTGAGTCCTGACAAGTCATAAAGGAGCATTCGAGTCGTCACGTGAAAGTGATGAGTGGGGGTCAATTATATCGGGGGGAATCAAATATAGATGTCGGCCCCAAGCTCAACTTCTCACGACGAATCCCTAAGAGGCCAAGCGGGGTAAAAAGCCACGGCCGGTCCAGGAGCAGGCAAAGGGCAAGAACGGCCGTCTTTATTTCACCCTGCCTGTTCCCTTCAAGGGCCTTGGCGGCATCGTTCGGGCATTATAGATTATAGCTACCAAGAAGTCTCACGCTAAACAGTACACAAACTAGTCGCTCTCGTTGCGGGTGACTAAAAAAGCACGGTGATGCTCGACTTTTATGTTAGGATTCACGGCAGCTCCAGAATTCTGCACCGACTTCCAGATCGATGCAAGTAGAAGGTAGTCTGTGGAGCAGCCTTAGGCCTTAAAGGGATAGGACACGAGCAGCATCTCAGGGTAGCAGTTGCCGCCTCGTCCTGCATCGCAGCCCGGCTTCTTCCCCCTCCTTTACCCCCTCTTTCCCCCCTCCCATGTCTCTCGTCCGTCTCTTCCGGCCGCCCACGACCGTGCCTCTCCGCCGCCTCGTCTCACCACCAGCACGCTTTTCCACCTCGCCCAGCATGGCGCCTCCCAAGCCCGCGCTCGACTTTGTTGACTTTGTCAACGCCTCGCCCACCCGTATGTTGTCGCCGCCTCCTCCATGACATCCAGCAGCTGACTTTCCCGCAGCCTACCACGCCGTCCGCTCCGCCGGCGCCCGCCTCGAAAAGGCCGGCTTCACCCTGATCCGCGAGCGAGACTGCTGGACTTCGGCCCTCAAGCCCGGCGGCAAGTACTACCTCACCCGCAACGGCTCGTCCATAATCGCCTTTGCCGTCGGCCACAAGTGGAGGCCCGGCAACCCCGTCGCCATTGTCGGCGCCCATACCGACTCGCCCTGCCTGCGCCTCAAGCCCGTCTCCAAAAAGTCCAACGTCGGCTACCTCCAGATCGGCGTCGAGACCTACGGCGGCGGCATCTGGCACTCGTGGTTCGACCGTGATCTGAGCATTGCCGGCCGCGTCCTCGTCCGCCAAGGCGACAGCGTCGTCCAGAAGCTCGTCAAGGTCGACAGGCCGCTCCTGCGCATCCCCACCCTCGCCATCCATCTCAACCGCGATGCAGGTTTTGATCCCAACAAGGAGACGGAGCTCTTCCCCATTGCCGGTCTCGCTGCCGCAGAGTTGAACAAGGCCAGTCCCGAGCATGACGAGCTGGTCACCGCCAGCAAGGACGGCTTTCAGCCCCTCGACAAGATGACAGACCGCCATCATCCCGCCCTGCTCGACCTCATCGCCGGCGAGCTCGGCGTCGATGTCTCGGCCATTGCCGACTTCGAGCTCGTCCTCTACGATACGCAGAAGTCGTGCATCGGAGGCCTCGCCGACGAGCTCATCTTCTCCCCGCGCCTCGACAACTTGGGCATGACGTACTGCGCCATCATGGGCCTCATCTCCTCTGTCAAGGAGAGCTCTTCGCTCGACAGCGACTCCACCATCCGCCTTGCCGCCTGCTTCGACCACGAGGAGATTGGCTCCCAGTCGGCCCAGGGCGCCCATTCCAACATGCTGCCGTCGGTGCTGCGCCGCCTGTCCATCTTGCCCGGCGCCCGCGACGCCTCCTCCGAGGCCGACGACTCGACGGCACACGAGCAGACGCTTTCACGCTCCTTTCTCGTCTCGGCCGACATGGCGCATGCGGTGCACCCCAACTACGCCGCCAAGCACGAGTCGTCGCACCAGCCCGCCATCAACAAGGGCACCGTCATCAAGGTCAACGCCAACCAGCGCTACGCCACCAACTCGCCCGGCATCATCCTCGTCCAGGAGTGCGCCCGCCTTGCTGGCGTGCCCCTGCAACTCTTCGTCGTGCGCAACGACTCGCCCTGTGGGAGCACCATAGGGCCCGGCCTCGCCGCTCGCATGGGCATGCGCACGCTCGACCTCGGCAACCCGCAGCTCAGCATGCACAGCATCCGCGAGACGGGCGGCACGGCCGACGTCGAGCACGGCCTCAAGCTCTTTCACCAGTTTTATCACAGCTACGGCCGTCTGGAGTCCAAGATTCTCGTCGACTGAGCGACCTGGAGGCAAGCTTTCAGGGGAGGGGGATTCGGGCCAGGGCCCCGAGGATGCCCGCCGTATATTCCCTGACAAGGTCGGGGTCGCTGCTTGACTCACGGGCTGGCTGTCTTACCCGTTGACGCAGATGACGGGAGTGGCTGTGATTGTGCGAATCCAATGTGCGCCACGGCAGTTGACCAGGTGTCCTCTTGCAGGCAGCTCGGGTCACAACACCCATGTTCTTGCCATATCATCTTGGAAACCTCTTCCCCTCTTTCTTGGGGGCGTCGCTTTGCCTTTGCGTAATCTGCGCGTCACTCATCACATGCCATGGCCAGAGTGCTTGGTGAATTCATGGAATGGGGGCAAGGGGGGTCGACAGCGCCTTTGAATAGGTCCATGATTGTCGTCATCATGATGAAGTGTTCTCCCAAATGCCTAATGCCCCCTCTCGCGTCTTGTATGCAGCCAGCCCAAACACGCGCACCGCCAGCCTGCACCTGGTCCAAGTACCCGTCCCATGGTCAAGCTCAGGAACGATGGCAGTCGACGCGTCTGGGAATCACGCTCGCCTTTTCTACCATGGCCAAGCCCGCTCTTGGTGAACAGCAGCCAACCCGCCACACTCACTATCTCATCTCGCAGCCCCTCGCTAGGCTCAGCAGTCCACTCGCTGCGCCCCCCCCGATGAAGGCGCTGCTGTTTAGGGCCCGGTGCTGGGGCTGGTGCTGCTCTCCGCCGGCACTGCCGTCCTCGTCGTGCCTGGACATAGTGGTGGCCGTCGGGGCAGCGTCTAGAGAGGGTTGGTGCTGTTGGGGGTCGTGTTGCAGTTGCTGTAGTTGTGATGAAGGACGACGTTGTTGCTGGGGTATCGACAACGACGACGAAGACGAGTCTTGAGACGGCGTGGGAGGACTTTGCACACGGACCGTCCGGCGCGGCGGAAGCGGCCGGGGCTGCAGGTCGGCAAGCGGGACGGTCGTCTGGCCCGTGCGGAGCTTATAGCTGGCGAGACCAAGGCGCAGACGCAGAATCTCGACCTTCTGCGCTTGACGTTAGCTCTGGGAAAAGAAAACCCGTGTCCGCTCTCTCGCCGGGGCTGGCGGGAGGATAACCCGGCGTCGACCAACCTCTCTCGCCTGCTCCCTCGTCAAGCGCCGGGCGGGCGGGGCGGCCCTGTCCAGAAGGTCGGGCTCCGTGGTTGTCGTCGTCATGGTGGCCCACGAGGCGTCGGCAACCGAGGTGTCGAAGACGGAGCTGGTGTCGGGGCTGTGCGACCGGGACCGCGGCTTTTTGCATTGAGTGTTAGCAGGAGGCGTCTTCCACGCGACGGCGGCGGGACGAGGAACAATGGGAAGGGGGGAAGAAGGGAAGGGTTAGGGTTCAACAAGGGCCGCTAACAAAGGGCCATTGTCTCGCCCAGGGAGGGAAGAAGGGGCCGTGGTAACTGGAAACGCACCTCGTCCCGCCCCAGACACGCCTTCTTGGCCGCCGGGCTCACGTCCATGCCTTCGGCGTCGGCCTGCCGCTTGGTCCCCGCGGGCGGCGAGCCGCCGTCGTCGTCACTCCCGGGATCCCGCTTGAAAGCCGGGGAGAGGACGGCGTCCTTGCCGCCTGCCGTCCGGGGCGACGACGGCATCACGTTCACGTCGAGCGCCGCGAGCGGGGCGCGTCTCTTGAGAGGCGAGGCGGCGGCGGCGTCCATGGCGGCGCTCTCTGGTGCTTGCTTGGCCCCTGTGTGTGCGGGCGCGCGTCGTGGTGTCTTGCGCGGCGGATGCGGATGCGTGTCGTGGTTTTATATGGATTGTGCGTGCGGCCTAGGGGAGGCGTTGGACCGGGAGCGCGACTTGTATTGCTTGTCAGCCGCGCCGGGAGATGAACGGACTGGGAGAAGAAGAAGATGATGATGAAGAAGAAGAGGAGGAAATGGGGGTATCTCGAGCGGGTAGCAATGGTATCTCGATGCGCGCGTCGTGTATCCGTGACACAGGGGGGAGGGAACGAGAGAGGAAGAATGCGGAAGAGAGAAGACGGCGCCGTCGTCGCGAGCGCGCGCGCGCCGGCTCCTCTATTACTAGTAAGTAGGCGGTTTGGTGGATTCAAGGCGCGCCCACTCACCATCCGGTCCCTACCTACTACCTACAGTACCTACTTACCTAACAGACCTGCGCGCGCGCGCTCTCCCGTGGTGCCCCTGTACCTCGCCCCCCCAATGACGAGACGGACCGAACAGCGGCTGTTTTTTTCCGCCCCTGGGGATTCGTGTAAGAGGGCAGCGCGGGCCATCAGGGGTGGAGGGAGCGGAGCCGAGGAGCGGCGAGAGAGCGGGCCTTATCTAAGCAGTGCTGATGATCTAAGCAGTGCTGTTGTAATTACAGAGGCACGTGTGTGTATGTACATAATCCGTACCTGCATAAAAACTGTGTATGTATGCCATGACGACCCCTCCTCGTCCCGTCAGCGAATTACCATCATCGATAAAAACCCGTTTCCGCCAGCAACAAACGTCCACAGCACACACACGGCGCAGGAAAAAAGGAAGGAAAGACAACGACGACGCCACGGCGACCGTTTCAGCACGCGAATCACCCTGGACCCTCAACAACACAGCTGCGGCTCGGCACCCGATCCCCTTTCCTTGCTCCCCGCACGCGCGGGCGCGACTCGGACCCGTCGCCAGAAAACTCCACTCTTCTTTATCCGTAAGGTGCACTGCATCCATCCTCCGTGTCGTGGCTCTTCACTGCTCGCGACGACGCTACGTCGACTTCCACGTCGTCCATGTGTCCCAGACCGTTTTCCCTCCTGCTTCCCAACGTCTGCGTAGACGTCGAGAGCATCGTACCCTTGGACGTCATCTCGTCAGCCTCGCCCGTGCCTTGCTGCCTCCTTGATACCGAGTATATGTTGTACTGCTACGTGCATGCGTTCGACGCCCATATCCTAGACACGGACGCCTCGACCACCAGCAGTCACAAGTGGAAGCAACAATCAACGGGAACTGTCATCAAATCGTCACCCTCCGCCGACAACACCATCCTATTGCCGGCCTCTCGCTATACCGTACACGCAACACTTCATCCCTCGTAGCGAGACTCGACGCCTCCACTGCATCCTGTTTTGTGCCATTCACCTGCCTCGATAAAACCTCGTCACGATCTGCAAATATGCCGTCTCATCAACTCGGCTATATATCCTGCGAGCCCAATGGCAAACAAGTGACGGGTAACAATCAAAATTCGCTGTAGAAACGCTTCAGAAGCGCCCCCATTACCGTTTCCGCTTCCCTGGCCAAGCGCGCAGACAAACTGCCGTCGAAAAACCACTCATCACGGGTCAAGGGCCCAAACAGGGAACAAAAGCAAGCGGCGCTAGGTTGCCATGCTGTAAAAGCGGGTATCAAGTTCGAATGGCTTCGTGAAGTCGATGTTGATGTCGTCCCAGTCTGGGGCTGGTCCGAACGAGGGTTCCATGAGGACCATCGGATCAAGCGTCTGCCCGCTCACGTCCTTGGTCATCATGTCCCCTTCCAGGTTTGCGTTGTGGAGATCAAGCAGCAGGTCCGAGTCGAAGTTTTCATAGTTGCGCCAGTACACGTCAATGTCGAGTGCCGCGCCCTCGGAGATGTCGCTGTTCGGCTCGCTCGACCCGCTGTCCTTGCTGGATTCCGGCGTGTCCTTGGGCGTCAGCGACCGGTACATGTTGGCTTCGCTGACAATGTTGGGCAGCCCGATTCCCTTCTCCCACCCCAGGTTGGCAATGAAAGCCTGGGGGTCAATGGTGCAGCCAGCCCAGGGGTCGGCGCGTGTCGCAAGAGTCCCCGAAGCATCCGTTGGCTTGCCGTCGCCCTGCCTCGGCGCGCCGCCAGCATCCATTTTCCCCGCAGACTTGGCGTCCTGTGGCCTGCCAGCAGCGCTTGGCGTCCTCTTCATCGACATGTCCTGAGACATGGGCGTGCTAGCCATGTTGCCCGGCGTGAGGAGGCCTTGCTTCGACGTCGACGTGCTCATGGCTGCCGAGGCTTGCGTCGCTTTCTTGAGGCTTCCGTCCGAGTCCAAGCCGAGCGCCAGCGCCAGGTTCTCCTTGACAAACTTGACGGGATCCTCCATGGGCCTGACGTGCTCCTCATCGATGTGGTGCTGCAATGCTTGTTCGTTCGGGAATCCCAAAGGTGACGAGGAACACTCGGGGTCCTTGCAGAGCAAGACTGGCTTCTGCGGCTCGGGCGCTCGGCGCATCTCGGGCGAGGCATTCTTGCTCGTCTTGGGCGATGGTGTGGCACCCTGCGCTGCTTGACCGGGCTGCGGCCCCGCAGTCTTCTGCTTCTTGCGCGCCGGCGGCAGCTGGAGGTTCATGTCCTTTGGTTTGCCGATGTAGCTGGGGTTTCCGTGGGGTGAAGACTCGCCAAAGGGGAACGGTGGCTGCGCTGCCGTCGGCGCTGGAGGGACCTGGTTGGCCTTTGCCGCCGGCCTCTGCTGGTTCATCTTGTTCAATGCCTGCGTGTTCTTCTCTAGGTTGGCGGCATTCAGCGGCACCGGCTGGTCCTGTTGCTGCTGCGGCTGCGGCTGCCCCTGGTTCTGAGACGCCGCTTGACTTTGCTGTGCCTGGCTGGCCTGCTTCAACATGCCGCTTTTCATCATGCTGGCAGCAAGGTCCTTAGCCATGCTTTCCAACATTGCTCGAGCCTGGTCGATCTCGGAGGAGCGAATGCTGAACTTGTCGTTGAGCTCCCGCATAGCCTCGCCGTCGCAAAATTGCTTCATGATGCGCATTCGCTGTGGTCATGGTCAGTTCCGGGCCCGCACCTCTTTCGGGACGGTAACACTCACAGTTCTGAAGAACATCTTGGCCCGCGCATCATCTCGCGTAATCGAATACCACTTGGTCAGGCCGCGGCCCACCTTCTTCATATCCATCGAGATGCGCTGCAGCTTTGCAGCAGTGTCGTTGTGCTCTTGCTGATTCATGGGGATCTCTGACAATGACTCCTGGCCAAACTTGCGCTGTTCCTCCTGGCTCAGCTGTTTCAGGCGGTTCAGGGCCTCGGTGCCCGCGGCCTGCTGCATCATGTTTGCCGCCTGCTGACCCTGTCCAGCCATTTGCATCTTCAGGTATTGCTCGTACTTCGCCCGTTGGTCGGGATTCAGAGAGGCGACTTGCTGTGGCGTTAGAGACGTGATGCCTTTCGGTGCTTGTTGGACTGGTTGCGATGTCGGCCTGGGTGGTGCTGAACCGGCACTTGCAGGACCGGTAGTGTCCGCAGCTTCGTCGGTGCTGGGTCGCTTGAGGTTCTTGGGCGGTTGCGGCCGGTTGTTTCTTGACTGGTCGTTGGCTGACAGCCCCTGCGGCCCCTGAGACTGTTGCGGCTGCTGCTTCGGGGTACTGGATTGCATCGCGGCCGATTGTCCCGTGGTGTTAGGCGTCCCCTGAGGTTGAGGTTGGGGCGTGCGATTTTGTTGCGGTTGATGCGGCTGCGGAGTCGGTTGCATCTGCATCGAGGCCTGAGAAGGACCGGACATTTGGTTCTGCCCGCCTTGCTGAGCCTGAGCCTGAGCCTGAGTGTTGGCCTGGGCCTGGGTCTGGGCTTGCGCCTGTTGTGCTCTCATTTGCTGCTGCTGCTGCTGCAACCACGCCTGTCTCTTCATGTGCGAAATCATTGCCCGCAGCTGCTCTTCGGGCATGCCAGCCAGGTTTTGCTTCTGACTGCGAATCTGCGAGATCTCCTGGTTCGTCACTTGGACGACTTGAGGCGGGATATTTCCAACAGGCCGCTGCATGCCCAGCTGCTGATTGGGCATCTGACCAGGCATTCCGGCTGGGTTCATGCCCGGATTCTGACCCGACATGGATGCGCGCCTCTGCATCAAGACATGAAATTGCTTCTGCTGGAGGGTGACGAGTGAAGCGCGGATGTTTGGAGGTAGGCTGTTGTTGTTCTGGTTCAGCCACATCTTCAAGTCCCTCCACTTCTTGACCTCGACAGGAAGCTGGCCAATCTGGTTATGGACTTGCGGAGGCAGATCCATCTGATCCATGATGACTTGGGCCTGGGGGTTCTGCATGGGCATCCGCATCTGCTGTTGCTGATTCCCGGTCCCTGGGCCGGCGGGCTGCTGCATCCCCTGGGGGCCTTGGCCACCACCCATGTTCATGTTCATCTGCCCACCAAACTGATTCTGGGGGCGATTCTGGTTCATTTGACCCGCGCCCATGGCCATCTGTTCCTGCCTCTGATTCTGCCACCTCCTCATCACCTCGTTGAGCTTCTCGGGGGGCAGGCCATGAAGAGCCTGCCTTTGGTCGGGCGTCATGCTGTTGAGCATGTTGCTGAATGCTTGATTGTTCGGCCGTTGGATGCCTTGGTTGAATCGCTGATCCCCAAATTGCATGCCCCCCTGCTGACCCATTCCGGGGCCACCCATGGCATTCATGGCACTTGGTGGGCGAGATACCGGCGTGTTGAGGGTGTTCATGGCAGGACTCTGCGATGGGGGAATGCCACCGCCCATGTTGCCCTGACCCTGCATCTGCTTCATCTGGAGGTGTGGCTGTGGTGGTTGCGCCTGGTTCATCTTCATTTGTTGAAGATTGGCACCCTGTTGCTGCTGTTGCTGCTGTTGAGGCTGCGTCTGCATCTGGTGCTGAGACTGCTGCTGCTGAGACTGTTGCTGCTGAGGTTGCCGAGGGGTCTGGTTCGGGCCCTGCTGGCCGACCATGTTTTGGTTTGCCGGCTGGGGCGTGGCGTTGCGGGCGCCTCCATTGCTAGCCGGGACGACCATCTGGCCAGCCTGTTGAGCCATAAGGCCGTTCATCTGTTGATCCTTGATGCTCTCCATGTTGGGCGTGAACTGCGAGAACTCGTTTGGCTGTCCGGCATTCATCATGTTTTGCCGCTGAAGAGACTGCTGGCTGTGTTGCGGCTGCATCATGGCAGCTTGACCAGCGTTGGGGTTCTGGGCACCTCCCTGTTGCTGCAAGCGCTGGTTCATGCTCGCCTTGAGCATATGGAAAGCCTGTGTCTGGAAGAACCACAACAGGGGGTCCTTGCCTTGGGCCTGGAACTCGGCAAGCTGCTGCGGCGGCATCCGCTGCTGCACATGCAAGCGTGCACTCGACTTTTGCTGTTCGCTGGCTTGGATCATCATCTTGGAGGCGAGATCCATGACCTTGGCCTTGTCAGCCTGAGCGAGCCTCGACATTTCAGCGGCAAGTTGCTGTGGTGGACGGTTGAGACCACCGGCCATACCCATGGCCTGTTGACCACCGAGACCAGGGGGCATGCCACCGCGACCAGCCTGCAAGCCCATGCCCATGCCCATCGGTTGTTGCTGCGCCTGGGGTTGTTGCTGCGCATGCTGGGGAATCTGTGAAGCCTGCATCTGATGTTGAAGGTGCTGGAAGCCCTGTTGCGGAGCCTGGCCCATGCCTCGGCCCATCTGAGCTTGCATGTTCATCATGGCCTGTGCCTGTGCCTGTGCCTGGGCTGCTTGTGCTTGGGCGTTGAGTGTGTTTTGGAGGTTGGGCTCGTTGGCTTGCCGCTTCTTGAAGAACTCCATGGTCTTGTTGGCCATCAATTGGTCGTAGGCCTCCTGCACAAGAGGTTAGACGGCGGCGGCAGGAAAGCGAGGCAAAGAAGTAGCATTCATACCTTGTTGGGCGACTTGATGAAGGCCTCGCGCTCAAAGTTGCAGCCAAATTCCGCGGCTCGTATCTGCTCGATGCCGACAGCCAGGGTGATGTTGGAGATGCTAAGCTTGGGTCAGCAAGAGAGGCCCCTGCGGCAAGCGCTCGCGGCTCTAGGCCAGGGCGCACGGGAAGGGGAAGTACGCACAGGTCCATAGTCTTGCCCATGCGGTCGTTCAAGCTGACGTTAGCTTGCCACGCCAGAGCATTGGGCGCCTGTGCATGCTGGAGAAGAGTCTGATAGACAAGCTGCTGTAGCTGATTTGCGTTTGCGGGCTTTCGCATTTGCTGGGGCATCATCTGGCCGACCCCAGCCATGTGCTGCATGTTGGCGGCCATGGCCGCAGGAGTCGGGTCGGGACAGTCCCCCTACTCGTCTTGCTTATATGACCGACTGACACGTTGAAATAGTCGAGGGGTTCGCGGGAGTATGAGCGCGCTTGGTGGTGGCGTGCGAGCGGCAAGGACGAGATTTGATCAATCAAAGGTAAACGGCGTGGTGCAGCGAGGTGGCGAGGAGAAGAAAAACCTAAATTCGTCTTTATACTGTTCGTTCCGACCGGAACAAATTCGTCGACGGCGTGGAATATGAATTTTATCTGGTTCAGGTATCGTTCATAGAGAGATGGCCTCGCCCGGCGGTAGCAGGTGGTCTGATGAGATCCGTTGACTAGAGGCGAGAAAGTCGAAGCGTGTGAGCATGGACGTCGGTGAAGAGGGATGAGAAAAGGAGCGGCGGCGGAAAACTGTCGACGATGGGGAGACTGGGCAACGTTGCGACGATGCGAGGATTTCGGTCGGGGTGGACGCAGGATGCTGACAAGTCGTCGTCGAACAAAGTGCGGCCGGTGATTGTTCAGCCACCGAGTGTCGAGATTCGGACCGCCGGCGATCGAGGCCTGCACCTGGACATGGACGGCATCCGGTGAGGGAAGGGCAGGGGCAGCGCAGAGACGGTCGGGCGAGCGGCGACGACTGGAATCGAGGATCGTGACCCGCCGTTGGGTAGCGGAAAGTGGTGAGGCGGGCCTGAGGCTGGGGTGGTGGCCGGGACGTCGAGGCGGGAGGAAGAGGGGAATGAAACGGGCTAGTTACCTAGAATGAAGCGATGGAAAAGAGCGTCCCCGTTTGCGCAATGCTCGGGAGGAGACGAGGTCACGGACACCTGAGCCGGTGTTGGTCGTGGGTGGTGATGATGGATGGGGGGAGGAGAAGGAGGAGTAGCAGAGGAGAGAGAAGGGTGCAGAGCAGTGCGGGCGCAAAAGACTGAGAAGTTGGTGACCGGGAGCGAGCGGGAGAGGTGTGGGTGGGTGGGTAGTGTGTGTGTGTGTGTGTTGGGTGCAGGCATCGTCGGAGAGGGGACGGGTTCCAGGTACAAGGCCGGGTACAAAGGCCGCGAGCATGCACGGGTACAGGTACAGTGCGTATACGGAGTGGGTCTAGTGCCAGCCCGAGCTTGTACCTGTAGAGGAGGAGGAGATTCAAGGCAAAGAAAGAGACGGAGACAGGAGGGCGATGGAGGCCTGACGGCGGGTGGTTGGTCTTCAGGGCTTCATCTGTCTGTTGGCGTGAGCGACTGGTCTGGATATCTGGCGACCCTGGACCTGGAGATGGACCAGCTGAATGCTCAGGACCGCAGTGAGGTACCGGATCGGTGTACGGTACAGTGTCCTGGTCGCACCAGTGGCAGTGCTTTGGGGAGGCGAGTACCAGTCCCGTACCTGTGGCTTGGCTTCCTGATTTTGTACTTCGTACGTACATAAATGAGGCATGGTTCGCCAAGTGGTGTCGGTAGATAACCAGACGTTGCAACAAGGCTGGCAAAAGAAGCGACGGCTATTACTTGGGCATCTCTACAAGGCAGACTGGCTCCCAGGCGAGGTACATACCTGGAGAGTGGTTGCTTGCCTGGCTGCCGCACCAGAGCCTAACCACGTCGTCTTTCGTTTCTGAAACGCGGCTTGAACAAGTACCACACCGGCCAGAGCCATACCTGCTGCCGATGGTGCCGCTCGGTACCGGCAGAACTGCACGAGGCGAAGCGGACAAATATCACAATGGAACTTGAAAGGCGAGCCAGTCCGCCCGTGCAGAAATACCAGGACGATGTGGTCAACGAGAAGGACGGGCAACAATCAGCTCTTAGGGCGTCGACGGGCCTGCGGGGCGGCGAGACACAAGAGTCTACCTAGTGACCGACAAGCGAACTTATTCCCAGGCACCTGCGCCACAGGCTCGGTAGACGGAGAGTCAAGCTCGCCAGGGCGCCTTGGTGAGTGGTCCGGTCATTCACGGGGCAAGGATAATGGAAAGCCTTGCTCTCTGAATGTGCAGTCTGGGCGAGAAAAACGCCCATCTTGGCGTGTAAAAGCGCTGCCTACGCTCCAAGGCTGCATTGCATGCAAGGCGAACGCTGCACTGTACAATGGACGTCGCCGCTGGTAGACACGCGGTGCGGCGAAAAGTACAGAGGACAGGGGCCACTAATAATACAGGGGGTTGAGGATTGGATAGCGCCGGGTAGGGTGGACCCCCCCTGTGCTTAGGTGATTTGCACCGAGTTGACACTGACACCTACTGGGCCTGCTTGGCCCGCTTGGCCAGGAAAGCGGTGATGGACGACATGGGCGTACTAACATGGCTGCGCCCCCGAGGCGATGAAGTTGGCCAGAGAAACATTGGGCTGGGAGTTTGGCCTCGCGAAGGCTGTCGACAGCAGAGACCATATCTTCCATGTTAAACTTATCCCTAATACATAGGGTAGTGCATTCTGTACCTGACGAATTCAGCATTCGCAGGCAGGGAGTGGGTCAGAGGTGCCACTCATCTTTCAGCGAGCCAAGGGGTACCTGAAGTAGCGCACAGGTCGTGTCCTAGCCGCGGACCCAGCCAGTCAATCAGGGCATCAGATATAGAAGCACCATTGCAGTACTTGGCACCACCACGGCAGTCGAGCCAGTGTGGCCAGGGGTGTCGTCTCTTCCATTCAGGCGCCTGTCGCAAAACCCCACAGCGCCACCATGATGCAGCCTGGGCCGTCCGCTTCCTCGCGCCCCCTTTTTTACCCTCCAAGGAGTCCAAGCCTCCAAATCAATTTGCGCCGAGCTTCAGCACGAGCAGCGGTAAAAGCAGCGGCATCATCAAGTACATGCTACCGAATAGAAAGCAACGCGACAAGGCCCCGGGGTGTCGGAAGGGGAGCGCCAGAGCGAATAAAAGGAGATTGTGCATGGCTTACTTCACCACCAGACTGCCGGGTCGTCGTGTGACACCAATTCCCACCGATGCGTTGTCTGTCTCTGTCATGACCACCGAGCAGCTGCTGTTTGCTGCATTCCCTTTCACTCTCTGCTCCGTCAATCATTGGCCCCCCCCCCTCTTTGTAGTTCTTCACGCACACACGTTCCCCTCCCTCATTAGCCATGTGTGCATGGATACAGAATACCTACGGTGCTCAGCTGGGAGTGAGGTGAGATATGTGCGCGATTGGACAACCTCCCCCCCCTCCCTTGCCGTCGTCGATCTAGGATATCCCTGTCTAGCGCAACGAACGCAAAAGCTGCAGTGTGTACGGAGTACGAAGGACTGCGACACGCTTGAATTTTCACCGTATCTCGCCCCTTTCCTTTCTTTCGCTTTGTCCTTGCGATACTACAACGTGAATTACTTTACAACGGTCGAGGCACCCCCAACTCTTACCAGTCTGTTCCCGAAAGAGGCCAAAAGTCTGACTCGGGAAAGCGGCAAAGCGCCGTGACCAAGACGTTCGATTCCTCGTGGGCCGCAAATATTAAAAGGCCGCCGAGGTGATTGCTTATCCAACGGGCTTGAACCCGGCAGGTGAAAATCACCTGGGACGGCGGCGATTGAAGGACAGCCAAAAGTTAGCGAGCAAGTGCCCCCGACGAGAGTACTGTACACGTCCCGTTAGCAAGAGGAGGTGGTGAAATATGGAACCTCTTTTTAGTGCCTCTCCGCGTTATTGGCCTCTGGTGCCAGCCCGCTGGAAGAGAGAGACAGGCTGTCAATCTCGTGCCGTGTCACACGCATCGTGGCATCCAACACGCGCAGATGGTTGCAGCACAGCTTGGTCGTTCCATCCGACTCTGCCGCGCATATAAAACTACTGGCATAGAACGCTATCTGGCCAGAACGGGACGCGCACATGGCAGTCGAAAGCTGGCTGCCGATCTACGATGCGGATCTGGGCCTTAGAGAGGACCCTGCCTGACACGTTCGAGCCAGTTTCTTTGCTGTTCTTTTTCGTGCTGGCCCTGGGAAAAAAGAAAAGGCGTGGGTCTGAAGACTGACAAGATGCTTGTGTTGGGAGCATGTGCCTTGACTTTCTTCAGGGATATATACAAGTACGCATCATACTGTATTTAGAAGGATACTTTAGAAGAATGAAAAAGATCAATGTCCTGGATGCCTCAAGCAAGGAGTTCCTGTACTGCCCGCTCCTGCGGCGCTTGGCAACACAGCTGCCAAGTGTCTCCCATCCGGAGCGGAAGAGCGCCTGTCTCCTCTCCTCCCCCTCCAATCTCCAACCTCCAATCTGTCGCCTTGTCTACTATGTATAATAAAGCTCCCTCTCTTTTGCCCGCATCAGCCGATCGTCTCGGCTACAGTATTCTGTATGTACATACATACAAACCCCCGGGTCATGGGGGCCATGTGTGTTGTATGCACGTAAGGGACTCTTCACCGTTTACTGACACGGCCAAGATCAGCACGCTCCTCAGATCTCCAGCACAGTCGGTAAGCTGTAATTGTCGACAGACCAACTCCAAATTGCCGTGATCTGCAGGCCTTCAGCCGTGTGTACACTGTGCCAAGGCACCGAGTACCCCGCCCATGTCGCACAGGGAGGACCCCATGTCAGCTGTTGGCATGCCTGCCTCCCCCACCATGCCTGCCTCCCCCATGCCTGCCTGCCTCCCCCTGCCATGCCCTCCCCCTCCCGCTGACTTCTTCCCATGCCATCCCGAGCCCTCCTCACCTGACAACGAAGACGACCGAAATACCAGCTGTTGTTTGCATCTGATGACGAGATTCCCCCCCGTCTTGGCTCCAACATCGAACAAAACGTCAGCTCAAGCGTCTAACAGGACAAGGAAGGGCGCGGGCGAATGAGCCGGGGTTGAGGACCAATCCCGGGCGCTTGGATCTGTCGAGCGAAGCTTTCCGCGCAGCTCGTCAATGCCGCTCATCAATCTACGCGCGGCATGCGTCTGATATTGATGCACGTGCGATTTCTCTACCACGTCAAATCAGTTGCATACATACCGTATGCTTGCCAGAGAGAACCCTTGTAGCGTCCCGTTTCTACCGACGAAGCAGATCGGTAAAGCGAGACGGGATGAAGAGAAGCTGAGCGAGCCTGGCTACTACCCACGCTTGCCATTCTCCTCGCTTCCAGCTTCAGCTTTGTTGGAAGGGCGCCTCCGCCCCTCTCGCTTGGCGCTTCCAACACATTCTCCGGGCGCACGTAGATACACGTAAGCTACATGTAAGCCTTGCTTGCCTTATTGTATGTATAGCCATCCGAGCCGAGGCGCTCGCGGTACACGAGCTCGTATCGTACCAACCTGCTTCGTGTACTTGTTACAGTGCAAAGGCAGACAGCAACGGTGCCGTCATTCGTTGCATACAGCATGCATGTGAGCACTCGGGGACCAACAATACCCATGCAGGGGAGCAAGGCAGCTGCCGAGCCGGCCCGGGGACCTGAAGAAGATAGATGCCCTGCGAGCCCCCGCGCCATACTGAAAAGTCCCCTTCTTGGATCCATGGCTTGGTGACCCTGACGGCTCGGCAAGGAAAGACGTCGGCGACACGGGAGCACATCAGTAGGGCGGGGAAAGGGGTCGAGCAAGAATGGGCGGCCGCTTCGCTGCCCAGAGGCTTGTCAGGCAACCGACAAGAGACGGGCCCAGGCAGTGCAGCTCAACGGGGGAGTTCTGCCGTGTGGTGGTGTCTGGTGGAGTGTGACACGGCAGGTTGCGTCGTCAGTAGGGAGGGTGTGTCATTGTTCGAGGTGCGACGAGTATAAATGGCAGTCAGCAGAGAGCCCTTAAACGTGTTGCGAGACGGTGCGAGGCGCGATCCATGGACATCCAATCATGCTTCATCGAATCAAGATTGCTCTTTGCGCTTTCTCAAGGGCAACGTTCTTTATCTTGGTATACCGAGTACACTTGTTTCCTCGTCCGTTTGCACCAACACTGACATTTGAGCCTCTCAAGTCCAAGACTGCCAAGCCGCAAGATGACGAGCTGGTCGAGGGCTTCCAAAGAGTTCCTTACAGCGATGCTGACAGGATTGCCGGCACTCGAGCACGTTCGGTCCTGCCTACGAGACCCAACACCTCATTTGTGACTCGCTTTGGCCGTCATTCGTCTTGGTTGGGCAATTCCCGCCGTGGTGATCAGATCGTGGCCGTGGGAATATGACGGCTCCGCTGCACTAAACCTCATCGGCGATGGATGGCTTCGCTATAGCGAACAGACAGCGTTACATGCCCAAGGCACACGGTGCTGCATCGCCATCGCTGCCTCTCGACGTCTTGCTCTCGGGGCACGACGAGATGAAGGCGCAAGGCCGCCACCGAGAGAAGACGAGGCTCCCATAGTTTCGCCACCTTATTTTGACGCCGATGGAGCTAATGGTCCAAGGCATTCCGGGGCGAGTTTGGGACGCTCCACGGGAAATCATCCTTTGTTCCCCGGAGGCCAATGCTCCGAAAAAGAAACGGTTTCGTGGACTGAAAAGCTCCGGACATGTATCCGTACATACGTACTCCGTACTCCGTACATGGCTCCGTATTCGGCCGCGAGGTCGGGCCTCCCTTGGTGCCGTCGGCAAGGATTCCAGGCACCTGGGCCCCCCCACGGACGACGCCTCCTGGCAATGAACCGGGGATATGCCAGCCTGGGTGTCGATACTTAGTAGCGATCCCTTGGCCACCAGAAGGAGATGGGCTACAAGTTAGTTAAAAGAGGCGAAGCGAGAGGAAGGCGGAGAAGCAAAAGCAACATGACTATGCAGTTGATGGTTGGAAACTTGGGTCTCTGCACAATCATCACCTACACGCATGTATGTACTTCCTCGCCTGCCCGTCGGCCTGGCCTGTGCAACAAGGCGAAGGATTACATGCCGCAAGCGGGTGCTCGGAAGATAGCCGACGTCAACGCCGACCCGACGGCTGCATTCTTTCCTTTCTTCCAAAGGTATGCATACTCGATAGGTTTATAACCACAGCATACGCTCTGCTTGACGCCCTCCTGTCCTCCTGTATCTCCCTGGTCCAACGTCCCCCCCTCGAATATAAGCCCCGTGTTGACTCGGTGCTTTATTTCATGCGAAAGAGGGAGAAGACCTGGCGTCCATGACTCTCCGCAGAGCCAGCGAACAGACAGCCAGCCTATGCGGGCGAGAAGCAGACATCACACGGTAGGCCTATCGTAAGCCGGCCCACTTACACGTCCAATCCCTGGAGCCAATGCCGACAGCAAAAGCACATGGCGATGCCTGGATGCGTCGCAACGTGCAGCGAGGCCAATCTCGTCGCCCTCCCTATCGGTAAGCACGAATCCTTCTGTAGCTAATAAACCGGGTGCGCACATGGACGGGGATTAGGGCAGAACCAGCCAGTCGGTTCCGTGGCTCACCACAAGGGACGAGAGCACGTACTGTATATAGTACAGCACGGAACTTTGCAGGTGTATTACCTGGAAGGCTGGGCGTCTGAGCAGGTACTGTACCTGGTACCTAGTACGGTGGTGGTCTGCTGCGAGTACCTGCAGGCTATGCCAGGTGAGCTGTTTCCCCCGGCCGGAGAGCGGGACTCGGCGAGGCCGCACCCGCCCCAGGTCGGCAGGGAACAAATGGTCCATGTACTGTACTGTACTGTACCGTACCGTAATTACCATGCCGTACCTACCTACGTAGGTACCTACCTCGCTCGTCTGCCGGTGTGAATGGCGGCGGCTGGAAAAGACAATGATAAAGGGGCTTTGCTTATTTGTTCAGACGAAACTCTAGTCTCCGGCGCGTCGAAACGCTTGTCTCGTGTGTCCAGCTCACCTTGTCGAGAAGGAATACTCACACAAGACGCACGCAAGAGAGCATCATTAGGTCTCGAGCGACACGTCTAGACCGAGGACCGACCCTGCCTTGGGAAGCAGCTGGTGCATCAAACAGGGTCAAAACCGTCGAGCAGAGTAAAAGGCTGCCACTCTATTTCGAGCACTCCCCCAGTTCTCCACCGGCACAGGCATTGACCGCGTCCACGATCCTGAGGCCCTACAAATGATCTGGAGTTGAATAACTTACCTGCACCCATTCCTCGTCACCATCGTGAAACACTTTCCTGGCAGCCAAGTACCGGTACCGGTACCCTTCAGAGAGGACATGCCACGGCCCCCGCCATCTCCCACATGGCCTCCCCTCCACCGACCCGCCAGGCCTCCACCCCCCAAGACGGAAGGGGGGGTCTTTGTACTCGATACATGCACGAGACTGCAGGTATTTATGCCCCCTTGCCCTTGCCCACGGGCTCTAGGGGCGACACCGTGCCAACCAGCCAGTCAAGCTCGGCGAGGGAAGAAAGTGTTAAAGAAAGAACAAAAGCAAGCAAAAAAAGGAAAGGAGGAGGAAGAGAGAAACCACTCCCACTGCATCACTGGATTATGCAGGGGTTTTTGGGGTGGGTGACTGTGGTGGTGGGGACGGGTAAAGGGGGGCGCAACCAAAGCTGAAGATGCCACTTAGTTGAGCGCATCTTAACCCAAGCACAATGTCGAAAGGGCTGCAGCAGCGTCGAGCAACAACCAAAGGAAACAAAATTGTGCCCTCCCACGGGCCGCCCGACATGCATCAAAGTCCAGCCGAAAAAAAAAACATGAACTCTAATCTATCTTGCCGACACTTGCAGCCAACCCCGGCTTCTTCCGGACCACCAAAGGCTACCCGCAAAGACGACCGTTTCCATCCCGAGTCGTGCATGTGGCATCATGTCGGCAAGTAGGCTTCCCCTCTCTCCCGCTCCCTCTCTCCCTCTCTCTCGGCACCGCCTCTCGCACCCGACCACCAACGCCTTCTTGTGCAGCATGACGTCGCAAAGGCACCGTCGTCCAGATCCGGACGTCGTGTATGCTGCATCAAGTGACCATGCCGCTCTCACTCCAACCTGCATCATGTATGTATTCTCTGCGACATCTGCTCTGCTAGCCTAGGCCACAACACACCGCTTGCCTACACCAACAACACTTCATCAAGCCTCTAGGCGCGGCTGCGGGGCTGGAAGCAGTCGAGGCGGAACAATCAACCTGTTTCTTGCGCTCTCCGCATCTTGCTGCTCCGTCCCGGCGTGGACTGCCTTGGTCGCGAAATACTCTTCCACCGGCTTCCTCCCGCCGTGCCTATCGTCGTCGGGGCATCTCTCCCGCTCCAGCTTCATGTCCATGATCATGCTCAGCTCTGGACAGTAGTCAAAGATCTTGCGACGCATCTCCGGGTCTTTCCACATGTTGGTGTCGAGATTGGCGCCACCGTCCGGGACGTGATATCCCATCGGCCTCTCCACATGGACGATCTGCACTGCAAAGGCGCCATGCAACCGGGACGCGACTTTTTCGCCCGGCATCGCCGACAGGCGCTTTGCGAACCACTCGTCCTCTGGCTCCGAGTTGTTGTGGCGGCTCTGGAAGGCGAGAACGCGCCGGATGGCAGACACTCGCCGCAGTGTCAGGCCCCCGGTACTAGAGAGTCGATCGTCCTCGGACCTGAGAGTCGAATCAGTTCTGCCCTTCTGCCTCACAGGCGTATCCCGTACCGAGGAGCGCCTGCCCAGCTCCAACTTAACCACTCGTCGAGATCTTTGGGCGAGTTGGCGCATAGGATGCTGTCGTGCTCGTACTTGAAGAGCCATTCCACCCCTGGGAGAAATTCATCGTAGAACCTAGCGTCTGTCAGGAGCCGGGACATGTCTTCTTTCCCATCCATGGACCAGGGCTTGGGCATCTTCATGACGGTCATTTTGCCAACGGCCTGTTGGTGCTTGATGGCCGGCGAGCGCCCGACGTTGTATACGCTCCAAGGCGAGCCGATGAAGAGGAATCGCCAGTCGGGCGGCACCACCGAGGCCATGTGCGTAATCAAGGGGACCAGGTGCGGAAGCGGGCGCGGCTCGATAAGAAGAGCGACTTTGGATGTGTTGTACTGGATGCGCCCATCGCCGACGGGTCTCCAGCCGAGCAAGAGGCTGGGGATTCTGCGTCGAGCTTCCTGGACGCGGATCGAGAGCTCGGCCTGGACCATGGGCCTGTAACGCGAGGCCAGATGGGCAAGCCACCAGCTTCAACCCTTGTCAACACTGCCTCTGCGCAAATGCGATGCATCTTTTGCGGTTGCAACTTACGTTAGGACTAGGGAAGCGAGCAAGAGGAGTCGGGCTTTGGGCATGATGAAACCTTTGCTCGAGCCCAGGACCGCTATGGTCAAGAAACCGCTCGTCCAGGTGAGAGATGGGCAACGAGATAATGGAAGCAGAAAAGGTCTTGCTGCGTTGGGATGAAGGAGGAACGTGGTGCAGGGAGATGCGAGGCAAATGCGTCACCGCTTCATGGCCTCCCGCTGGGCATCTGGGGAGGCAGGTGCAGGCGGGCGTCGCTCCTTCCCATGACGCCAGGCCACGCTCACTCCTACGATAGAGACGAAAAACCCTCTGCCCAGGTTGACGAGTTCTGACATTGCGTCGTCAACGACGGTGGCAGCATGGTCGACTCGCTACAAGGGCAGCGACGGCCTTGTCGCCCAGTCCGCCTCCTTGCCATCTTCATCTGCACCAGGTCAGCCGCCCTCCAAGCATCAAACCACCACGCAGTCCCGCTCTCTGACCAGGCCCTCCTCAAAGCTTGACAGTGTTTTCCCTTCTGAAGCAAGGCGCCACGCCGCCTCTCCCCTCGTCCCGTCCCCCCTCGCCCTTCAATGCCTCCAAGCTCGCCCTGCTCGTCGAAGACCGGCCGCTCCCGGTCCTCGCGCCGCTCGTGCTGCACTTCATGGCCGCCCTGCCTCCCGACTGGCGCTTCCTGTTCCTCGGCTCCGCGTCGTCGCTCTCCGCCGTCAACGCCTCCGTCGCCATCCGCAACCACGCCCGCACCGGCAGGCTCGGGCTGCAGCGCCTCCCCGCAAACGTGAGCACCTCGAGCCAGGAGATGATCAGCCGTTTCCTGACGTCGCGCTGGCTCTACGAGACGGCCGTCGTGCCGGCCGAGTGGCTGCTCGTCTTTCAGACCGACTCGATAGTCTGTGCAAACAGCAGGCTCGCTGTGGATGACTTCCTCGAGTACGACTGGGTCGGCGCGCCGTGGAACCCGGACGGGAAATGGGGAGGCAACGGGGGGCTTTCCCTCCGCCGCGTGAGCCGTATCCTGGAGATTCTGCGCAACCAGGAGCGGCCCGACGACTCGGAGCCCGAGGATGTCTGGCTCTCGGAGCGCCTCCTGTACTTTCCCGGTAGCAACATGGCCAACGGCTCCGTCTCGCTCTCCTTTTCCGGCGAGATCCACAGCGGCAGGCCCGAGCACGTCGTCCTGCCGTCCATGGCCAACGGCACCGTCGCCAACGATGGCGACTACGTCGAGGGCATGGACGATTGGCGCGACGGCTTCTACGAGCCCATGGGCTACCACACTGGCGGCAGCGGCGTCTGGCTTCACTCCCCCCTTTGGGGCACGCCCGAGCTCCGCAGGCACATCTGGTCCTACTGTCCCGAGGTCAAGATGACGCTGCCCATGGACGTGGCCCTCTTCGTGCCCGGAAACTGTGGCGAGCGCTGGTGACGGGGTGGACGTGGATGTCGGTGGCGAAGAGAACAGGTGACGCAAGACGTGCCCAAGTCAGGGTTCATGGGGATCCAGCATGGGCGGCTGAGAAGCGGCCATGCATGTTCGGCACGTTCCAGTCGGTTCAGCTCCCGGTATTGCATGGGTAGAAGGGTGCTCTTGCATGACATGTCCCTGGAACCATGGTCAGAGTCATCTCCAGTACAGATAGCAGTGGAATCAAGAATACGCAAGCAAACTGCAAGCTCCGATAGTACAGTACCCTGAGTGTGCACCCCTGTCATATATGCGTATCTTCCCCTCCTGCCCTCCCTCACCTCTCTTGTCCCATGAACACTATCAAAATACCGCACCATACCCATGCTGAAGAGCCAAACCCCAGCCCGGCCGACAAAGTCCATGCATTTTTGCGTACAAATTAACGTGTGCCGCGTGCCGTGAGACGTACCGGGCTGCGTCATGATGAAATAAAGAGAGAAAAAAACAATAGATGGAAGAAAACCCCTTTCGCTTCAGGGCTCAGCCTAGCCCTCCATGGCGCGCCCGATGGCCCCGGCAATTTCGCCAAACAGAATTCCCTTGAAGACGCTCTCCCCCATGCCCTGCGACCACGCGCCGGCCTCGCGCAGGCGCTCCTGCCAGATGCGCTTCTGCTCCGCCCCAAGCTCGTCCCACGTCCGAGCCGGGCCGTGCACCGCCGAGTCGTGCACGCCGACCTGGATCTGCGCGCCGGGCCGCTCCGACTCGGACTGCGGCGCCTCGAAGAGGACCATGGTCTCGCCCGCCGCGGGAGGGGTCTTAACGGCGTCGCCGCCGCCGCCGCCCATCAGCCTCGAGACAAGGACGTTGTCGAGGATACCCGCCGGCGATGACAACGGCTCGAGCTTCGGGGAACGCAGCGTGCCGTGCCACGAAGAGAGGAATGTGGGGGCGAAGAGAGCGGGCTGGCTCCTGCCGTACGCCTCCATGACGGCTTGGCCGACGATGCCCATGACAAGGACGATGAGGGCCAGGGCGATGACAATGGGACGGGACGATGGTTTGCGGGAGCGCATCGCCACGACGTACCGCACGGGTCGGGGCGGGCCCTTTTTGTTGCGCGGCGCCCCGTCGACGTGTTTCTTGAGAGGTATGCTGTGCACGGCGACCGTCTTCTGGAGGGAGGTGCTGGCGAGCTTGACGAACTGCGCGCGGGCGTGCGTCTTTGGAGTGACGAATCTCGAAAAGGCCAGGCCGGTGATGTTGGCGGCACCGTGGACGTCAACGAGGGTGCACAGCGGGTGGAGGTCGATGAGGAGGTTGAGCACCGTCGACGGCCTGTGCTCGAGCGTGTAGAGAGATATGGACGAGTCGTGGCCGGCGACGGCGACGACAAACTGCGTGTTGCCCGGGGTGCCCCACGATGGCGACGGAGGCGACAGGTTGGCGACGGCCAGGGCTGTTGCCGCGATTTTGCGCGGGATGCGGGCCGTGACGGCGATCCTGGCCTTTTCGTGACCGGGCGAGGGCAGCCGGAAGCCCTGGATGAGCACGCCGGTCCTGCCGGGCAAGTTGGCGGCGGCGAGGATGAAGTCGGGCGAGAGATAGCGGATGGAGCGAAAGACGGGCCGGCGGCCGTGGTCGTCGGGCATGGTGAAGATGAGCTCCGGGTCGCTGTTCTGCTTGCCAATGTCGACGACGTGCAGCTCATGCTTGTAGCAAAAGGCCAGCTGGAACTCGTCTTCGCCCTTTTGCACAATGTCCAAGTCCTCGGCATCCGCAGGCAGCTCCATGAGCCCCCTCATCTTGGGTCGCGCAGCAGCACCACCGGCTGTCTCAAAGACGGCAATCTGCGGCTCCGAGCCCATGGCCGAGGCGGCCGCGCCGACGGGGCCGGCGATGCGCAGTAGGCGCTGGTACGTGTCCGGGTGTGGGTTGGCGAAGAGGGCTGTGCGCGACAGCTCTGCGACCTTGACCCTGGCGTCGGAGTTCTTTGCCGAGGGCGACGAGCGCGTCCTGGACTGGTTGCTGTCGATGGCGAGGACGCGCAGGTGGTGGTTGGTGCCCTTGGCCAGGTCGGCGGGGCTCGAGTTGACGCCGGCCAAGACTCGCGTCGACTTGCCCCTCTGCCCGCCGACCGCGAGGGACATGACGCTGTCCTCGTCACGGGAGAGCTCGATGTCGCCCGCTACGCGCAGCTCATCGTGCGCGGGCGCCTCGAGAGCCGTCTGAGACCAGGTTCGTCAGCATCGGACAGAAGGAGGGGGCAGCGCAGCTCGGCGCAACGGGGTCTGGAGCGGGAAACAAGGAGACGCACAATCTTGTTGCCGACTCCAGAGCGGCCGGCGCCGCCCCCGCCGCCGACAACAAGGCGCCTCGCATCCTCGGGATCAAAGTCGAGGGCGTAGAGCGGGTAGTCGAGCTCGATGGTGGCGCATGGAAACGGCGGAGCCATGCTGGCGCAGGCGAGCGCTGGGGCCCGAGTCAAAGGGCCACAGGGAAAAGGAAAGTGCGAGACGACCTCGGGGAGGCGGGTGGTGGGCGAGCGCTGCGCGATGCTTGCTGAAGGAGAGAATGTCGTCGTCGTCGGTCCGTCACGTCGTCGGTCCGTCATCGAGGCCAGCTGTTTTCACCTTGGCTAGCATGTGGGGGGCTCAAGTACTGCCGAGTTGTGCCGCACCAGGGGCAGCACTGTCTATACCTCGCTGTACATGCGCATCTAGCTCCGTGCCGTCCCTTGCCCACTCGCTGGAGCTCCCCCCAACAAGGCATCTGATTGTGTACAGTAACTTACTGTACTTCCCCCAAAGCGGCATCCACACTGGCCGCCAAGCACCGTCTCTGCCGCAGCCGCCCGCACGCCGGGGTGAATGAATGCGGAGGCCCCGCTGCCGAACGCCCGAGACCCGGGCATACCACACACATCTCGGCGCCCACCGACGACCGGCCCCGTTGCTGTAGACTCAACCGGCCGCCTGCTTCACAAGGTCAGGGCGTCTCGCCTCGCCATCCCAGCATCCTGTCCATGTGAACCCTCATGCAATGGTCCCAGCACGCTACAGCATTTTCATTGTGCGTCTCTTATATTTGGCCTCTTAACATGCCTTCATCTGTTCCTAGGCAACGGCTGCATCACCGTCTGTCAAACAGAAACAAAAGGAACATAAAGAAAAACACAAAGTTTACCCTGCGCGACACGCAGCAAACGCCCCTTTCTCCATGCCGGGCCCCCAAAACACCCCAACTTTGCTGTGTTGCAACCCAGCCCGCCGCCTTAGCCCCGGTTTGTCGCAATTGCTTGGGTATCTCTTCCTCCTCTGAATCCATTCTCGACCTCTTCTCAACTGGGTATACTGCCCAACCCGTGGCAAAAGGAATACACCAAAATGCAAATGTAAATGACAAGGCCACACTCGACTGCAATCCATAACTGGTTTCTGTTGGTTATGATTAAATGGCAGCGACAGGAATGAATAAACAGGCTCCATCTCATCATCTGCCCGAAGGGAAAGACCAAACGTTTGATAAAGAACAACTGAGCAGAGTATGGGTACAGGACTCGTGTAAAGAAAGAGAAACCCAGTATGAAATGTCAGTCGCCCGACGATCATGTGTATTCTTTTCGGCGCCCCAAACAAGAATAAAAGAAGAGAAATGATAACATTGATATTAGGGTCTTCAGGCGGGTTTTGGCAACGGAGACGCCCCAAGAGCCTTGTCGAGAGACCCTTATTCTTGACCATGCCCGACAGAACGGGGCACTCATCGAGGACATGAGTCGGGAGCATCACCAGCATTAGTGCCATTGGGAGGCGTGGCCGTCGTACACCTTTCTCGGCGCCGTTGCCCACCCGGTCTCGTATTGACGTGGCTGGGCGGGCCGCCACTGCCCGGTTCTCGGATCCTGTTCCTGCGGCTGCCCAGTTCCCATGCCTTGAGCAGCCAGTGGTCCCTCCATGGCCCTCAAGGGGGGCAGTCTTTCGCCACTGCCCGACGAGGCAGCAGACGGCGGTCGTACCGGGCCCCCGTACCCCGAGGCCCCCGGCAGGGATGCCAAGACTGGCGGCGGTGGGCCGACTGACGCCCCGTAGACTGGTGTCGAAAAATCGGGGCGGTCGTCTGTTCTTCGGCGTTGGGCCGGTCGTTCTGCCGACGATGGATCGCTCGCGTATCCCTGAGACGGCGTCGGCATATGTGCGTGCTGTCCTGGGCTCCTCTCCGCATGCGAATCCGAGCCTTGTTCCGAAGGGCTTGCTGGCCCGCCGGCATGCTGATGAATGCCCGGCGTCCGCGCCACAATCTCCCTCAGCCGGTTGCGGTCATCTCGATAAAAGTCTCGCTGCCGCTTGAGGTCATCAATCTCCTCCATCATCTGCTGCCGCTCGTCCTTGAGATCCTGGAGCTGTCTCAGGTTCTCCTCTTGCATCGTCTTCTTTTTCCTGCGGTGCCTCGTCGACGCCTTGGCGTTGCGCTGGCGCTTTTCGTCTGCCTTCTTGGACGCTTGCGAGTAGTCGACCTGAACAGGGATCGGCGTGTCGGAGCCCGGCAACGTCATGAACGCCTGCTGTCCGTCTGCGCTGCCCATACCTCCCCCGACGCCAGATCTGCGCATTGCGTCTGACCACAACGCCGACCCTTCCCCCGGTCCTCCAATGGCTGAGAGGGGTCGGCTGGGTGGTGCCCCATGCTGAAACTGCGGAGGCGCATGCAACGACTGATGGCGGGTATGCGAAGGCGCGTATGAGACGTCACCGCCGCGTGCTGAAGGCTGCGCCGGCGCTCTGGGGGATGTCGTCAGCGAAGAAATCAGAGCTCTCCCGGGGCCGTACTGAGGCCCAGGGTGTTGTCGGGTGTCCTCAGCCTCTGTCGCATAGGGGCGCTTGGCGGAAGAGGAAGCGGAAACAAGCGAGTGCGGCCGCAACTCCCTTTCGTGAGACGGAATAGCCTGAGACGGGCCTGAAGCTCGTGGAAGCCCGGGACTCGATGTCTTTCTGGGGTCGTTCCCCGCAGGAAATGGGTAGGCAGTGGCAGGCGAGTTGCGCCCAGAGGACGATGGCCGTCCGAGCGGGGTCAAGTTGCCGACGGGAGAACCTGTATGCGAGACCAGTCCCGTATGGGTTGGAAAGAATGATCTCGGGCCATGAAATGTCCGTGATGAATGCGCCACTGCCGAGCCGCCGTCGCCCTCCCTCGTTCGCGAAGAGAACGGGCGAGAGCTATCTGGCGCCGCGAGCCGCGGTTCAGATGGATTCAGAATGTTGTGAACCCCTAAAGCTTTGGCAGAAGGATATTGTGACCGGCCACCACCTTCTGCGGCAGGCACGCCGACCGAACCCGAGCGAACGGTTCCGCCACCGGGAGGCGGCACATGCTGGTGAGGGGATCCCTCTTCGTGCCCGACGGGGGATCCTGAAGACCGGCGAGAAGCAGGGCGAGGCACAGGCCCCCTCTGCGACATCGAGACCTGATCCCCTACGTATTCCTGGTCCGCAGGACCGGCACATTGAACTTCTGCGCTGTATATCGAAGACTCTTCTGCCAAATGTTTCGGGAAACACTTCAGGGGGGGGCCGACGGGTCGCCCCTGAGGCGTAGGCGGGCTTCGAGGCGAGTTGGGCGTCGTAGCGGCCGTAAAGTCGGTGGCCACAGAGACGGGGCTGTCTTGGACAAACGTCGCCTGCTGCCACAGGCCTGCCGACGGACGCGCCAGGATGGACAGGGACGGGCTCTGCGCGGCTGGGAGCTACGCCCACAAAATCCCAGCTGCCTCGTTATCGGAGGATCAGATAGAGATTGCACTTGGGTGGACGAGTTGGACGTGACCTGTGAGTCAGCCTTGTCGAGGTTGGAGAGTAAAGCTGCGACCCGAACAAGCGCGAGTGCGAAGGACAATGCCGAAGGGCCTACGCGATCGCTCGGGGGACGGTATTGCAGAAAGAAAGTCCGAGGTTCAGGAGGCGAGGCGTGAAGAGTGTTTTTTGTTCGACGAATGGAGCCGGCAGTCGAGAGGAAATCGTCGAGTGTGCGTAGGCAACAACCCCCGTGGGTACACCAAGGGCCGCTCCCCTCGTCAGCCCGACCAGTGGCGGTGACCCCCCAAATTGCGAGCCAGAGAGAGTCGTGGTCCGGCAAACAGGCGACCTCGACGTGCTCTCAGCTTTCGCTGGGGTTGACACAAGGTATGCCGGCCGCCTCGTCTCCTGAGCAGCGACGACAGCAGCAGTCAGTCCAAGTGTCTCGTCGTTTGCTGGCCGGCAACCCAAGTTCTCGTAGAATAGAGAAGGGGCAGTGACGAGATGGTTCGAGAAGCGTCGAGATGGATTCGCGTCTGGCGTGAAGAGGGCAATGGCAAGCCTCGAAGTGACGATGGGTTCGATCGGATTTTACAAACTATCGTCAGTCATGCTCAGTCCCGCTTCCTGTGCCAAAGGTGGACTAGAAGAAGAGGCAGGAATGGGTCGGTAAGGGATAAGCATGAATGGCGAGAATAGGCCGGAGCTGCTAAGGAGACAAGGGACGGGGTAGAGTGCCTTGCCAATCAAAGGACCTTGGCCCCCTACTGGCTTGTCGAGGCAGTGGTATAGAGCAAGGGGACAGTGCCAATGGCAAAGGCCCAAGCTAGATGGCAACGAGCCAGATGAAGTCAGCCACTGGACGAATGTTAATAGTCAGGCCATCCACCGGCACCCGACCAATTCCGCAGCGCCTGGCCCGCCGGTTCCCTTGCCGTTCCCCAGCTCACGGTGTCTCACGACTGGCGAGCAGTGCGGTGAGGGGTGGAGGCAAAAGGGGGCAGGTTTTAGAGGCAAAAAGGAAGAGATGCGGAGAGCCGTCGCAGTGTTGGGCTCCGCGTGGGAGGAACAACACAGACCGGGGTTGATGGGACTGGCTCATGGGTCGCCAACTCTCTCACTCATCAATACTTTGACTGCAAAGTACACGCGTACTGTACTCGTACATGGCAGCCAGATTGACAGGGGGTGTCATCTGTTTGCCAGACGCTGCGCGGTGCTACTGTGAGCCTTTGATCCCCCCTCCCCCCGGTAGCAGGAGGCAGGGTTTGGATGGTTGGGTGGTGGCCAGGCCGGGTTTCTGGTGGCGGCTGCAATTTTCCCTCGGTCCCTGTCGTGCTGGAGATGTGTCGAGCCACCAGCCCCAGCGGAAGCTTCCTAGGACATTCGATGGGCGAAAAAGGAAAGACTGGAACTACCCGGTTCGGCTCATCCGAAAGCTGCGGTTACAATGTTCCCTGCATGCGTGCAAGTAGGGAGTATTCCCACGAGCTTGATATAACGTGCGCATCCCCGCAGACATGTTCAAGACGCACGTGTTGTGTATGGGCAGCGCCGAGCGTCCTGGCAGCCCAGAGACGCCGTACGGGTCCATGGCCGAACGGAGCTTTCGATGGTGGTTGCCATTCTGGACAGCAAGGCGAGCGAAAAGATGAAGATGTTCACGGTCGATGGACTTTCCGAGATGGCTGGCGATGCACTCTCCCTTGTGCCCAAAGGGGACAATGACGAAGTCACCGGCAACCCCAGCTAGCAGGGCTTGCTGACGATGGCGGTCAGCAAAGAAGACGCAAGACAGGGCCGTGGGAGGCTAAGATGGAAGAAGCAGCGCCATGGCCGAATCAGGTACCGGGCCCTGGCCAGGCCACAAGCACATGAGAGTTAATGCAGACATGGTCGGGATGCAGAAGCGGCAACGGGATTTCCAGACGACCGGTCGACAGCACTAGTGTTGGGTGCCCGAGTGGGTCGAGGTCCAAGACGCAAGTTGAGCCGCCTCATCAAGCGGGCTGGACGGCCACATGCCCGAAGAGAAGGGGGGCGGGAAAGCAATGGTCTCGAGGCTGCAGGCGTGCAGGGCGCCGTGCAGCAGAGAGACAAGAGACGGAGAGGCCTCTTACGCCCGCCGCATGCACGTATGTAGATGGCACAATGCCTCGTTGCGTGCTCGACAAGCGCTGCCATGGCCGTCGTTGCCAGCCAGCCAGCGGATGCTTGGGCGGTCCCCGGAGCCGTTGCTCGAGCTCTCGAGACTCGGCGGCTGCGGTCGTACATTGGCGGCGGCTGGCGGCAATGGCGCGTTGCTCGAATTGTATGTACGACAGCGGAGATGAGCGTGGATGGCGGGTAGTTCCAGAGCGCACGCGGCCCAACCCTTGGCCTGGGGAGCCAATTTTCCGACCTGTTGCGATGAAATGAGGCAATGTGGCCCCGGCGAGGGGTGAAAGGAGGGCGCTGACGACACCCCGTGCATCGTGGCCGGCACTCGCAGGCGTGTCTGTCCGTTGGTGTATCTTGGAGTACTCCGTACACAAGTACTCGATATGTGGTCGTGTGTGCAGGCCGACGTGATGCAGACAAGGGGAAACGCGAGATGCTTCGTGATGATGCCCTTTTTTTCCTTCTTTCGAGGGAAGGGTCGGTAGGTACTTGGAACTCGGTACGGAGTACGTACTCGATACACAACTGCTAAAACTCCTTCCCTTGCTTCGCTCTCGTTACACCCCCTCCAAGGCCTATCCCCACGCCTTGGTGTTCTCATTGCCGGGATCGGCCCCCCCCAATGCCATCCCATCTCCAACACAATAGGCTGGCCAAATATCCCGTGCTTGCTGCCATTTCTAACAGCCGTCTGCCTGCCGATGCCGTCATCCTAGCGTCATGCTGCGGCGGCGGGCGAAGCAAGAGTCGAATGCTTTCTTGCAGTAGCCCTGGCGAAGAAGAGGCCAGTGTACCCAGCCAAGTACCTACCTACTCTGCCGAGACCGACCTACTTTTCTCTACAGCATGTACATCGTTGTAGGTACTCAGTACCTACCTGCAAGTCTTGCTCCTCGTTGGGTCGGCACGCCTGTGGTTTTCTGCAGTTCCACGCGAGACATGTTTCTACCTTTTCCACGTCGGCTTCCAACTCTTCCTCCGTTGGACAAGACCGGGCCGCAGAGTGTCTGTCTGCGTGCACAGGGCATCGCAAGGCGCCCAATCTCTGCTGCAAAATACAGAGGCACTGAGTAATCTACGGTTGTACCCTTGCCTTGCCTGGGCCAGGCACCCTCGGAAGTGTGCCTGCGGTAGTACCTTGTCTTCGGTCTGGATCTGCCAGTACATCATCACATCAGTCTACAGTGTACCGTCTGTGCCTGGACGCTTGGAGTGCATTAGCCTCATGTAGGGAGGCAGGACGCTATGCCGTCGTCGAAACCAACGCTCGTCGAGACACTGTCGAGTCAAGCTAAAAGCCATGGAGAAAATGACGACTCACCAAGGCCATGTGCTTTTGCGAACAAGTGCGTGCAAAGTGCGGATAGCCATCCAGAGTACCGCCAGGTCACGAGCACGTGCCTCTCGTATCGTTTCCTTTCCCCTGCTTTCTCCTTCCTTCCTTTTTCTCCTCTATTCATCTTCTCGTCCCTCGTCCCTTGCACCTCTTTTCGCCTGCTAGGCCGGGCACGTCAGAGCAAAAAGAGAGGGAAGAGACTCCGTGCGCCGCATAGACTCGGCTAGCGGCTGACGAGCATATCTCTCCTGCTGGCTACGTGTCTCGCATGGCGGGTGATCCGTGCTGTCGTCAAATCGATCGTCGACGGCATCACCCACATACGCACATACATGCAAAAGTTGCAGCTTCGGAATAGCCCACCACGTATCACCCCGCGATACGTTGTACGAACGCTAATCAATACTCTCCTAGCCCCGTCGGATTATTGGCTTCCTCCCAGAGGTCAGACGGTTCACAGCATGCGTGGCCGACTTCCATCCCCTACCCCTGGCTCAATATGCGACCCAGGGTATGCTGCCGCTACCGGATCCGACGCCGTGGTTAGAGCTCGACTCTGCCCCGGAGCTTGCGTCAGGATACCTCTGGGCAGTCTGCCGCCGTTATTCGCATGGGAAAAGTCTTCCATCATATTGATCGTCGCTCCGCCAATGACTACCGTTGAGACAGCACCGAATGGGCAAGAGAAAAAGAAGCATGTGCAGCCCAACACGACTCCTCTCAAGCGTGCCAATCAATTTCTCGACAGGCCAACCACACTCGGCTGCAGGGGGGTTACTGTTCGACCGGGCTCATGCTACTCCGTACTCAGCCTGCAGCCCCGTTCTCGTCGTATAATCACCAGCCCACAATACGGTCCCCCCCCCCAGTCATGACAATGGCGAGCAGTGATTGCCATGGGCCATGAATGCACACGGTGCACGTCACCGCCAAAGAACCGGGGAAATGAGGTGTCAAATGAAATCAGCTTTGGGCAGGGGCTGTCCAACAAGGGAAAATATCATCCCTCAACCGACTGCGTTCCCCATCCTCCTTCCTGGTGTGGCATGAAAAGGACCCTCGTTGCTCAAAATGAGGAGAGCCCAACCACTAAGCCGGACTCGGAGAGCGTATCCGTACAGCACGCACGAACGACTCAAAGCAAGGTGAAACGAGGAGAGACAGAGAGAGACAGGCTCTATTGGTAAGGGGGTGGTCTGGGACATTGGGCTCTGTTCATGGGCCGACCCGATTTCTCAGTACCGACTTGGTGTTTGCATTTTGAGAGCAATAAATATTTACCGTCACTCTCACTCAGGCTAACTCCCATTGCCGAGTAGGGAAACTGCATGTCCAAAGGTTCACGGATCCTCATGTCTTGTCCGATCGCCAGCCAACCTGCAGGTGCATGGCTGCATGAAGCAAGATGTGACGCAGCAGCTGCAGACCGGTTTGAGATTGGACCGAGATCGAGAAAAAGGAAGGGTCAAAGAGAAATAGGCTTCCGCTGGTAAAGTAGCAGACAAAGCCTGAAGAAATGCAGCCATGTCACTCAACGACCCACAACAG
Organism: Hirsutella rhossiliensis; assembly: GCF_020360975.1. Taxonomy (NCBI): domain Eukaryota; kingdom Fungi; phylum Ascomycota; class Sordariomycetes; order Hypocreales; family Ophiocordycipitaceae; genus Hirsutella; species Hirsutella rhossiliensis. The sequence continues at coordinate 6,675,119 of NW_025408669.1, forward strand.
CTGTCACGGAGCCGAAGCTCTTTTTGTTCTTGCATGGCGCATTTCCCCCTGGCCTTGAAACCCTTTTCGGGCCTGTTTCAGAATCATATTGATGTGTTCGCTGGTTCCTTATAAATACGGCATCTCCACGACCTAGTCTGTCTCTAGGCACATGTTCTCGATCGCAGGGGTAATTGGAAAAAGGAGCGAAAAGATCCCCAGCCAAGGTCGAAGAGAACTCTCTACGCAGACAAGCGTCTTGTCAACAACGCAAGAGGTGTCGAGCCGCCGATGGGGCCGCATGGCATGCATTGCGTCTGCAGCGCTGGGTGTGAGGCAGCCAGGGTCCTGTCGCCTTTGCCGGTTCATGCGGGGGATGCCTGACTGTGACTTGACGAGGTCATCAGCTCAAGGCAGCAGGCACGAGACGCACGCAAGCAAGAGGCCTCTCCTTGCCCAGTTGAGAGCACAATGCCGAGGTGGATGGCATCGCAGGGCCCAGAGGCGAGATGCCAAGTGCCAGTATTTCAGCATTCGTCTGCAGCTGTATGCATCGTGTCCTCGGCACCCAGGGAGACCAGTGCCAACGTGGTCACGCTCTACAGCCAATAGAGCCAACCTCCGTCATTCACATTGGTGCCCGATATCAGCCTGATAGACGTTCCAAATTGGCCTCGGGTTCCAATGGCCCTTTCTTTTGCTCGTTGACCCGAAGCGATCTAGTCGACGATGACTGCAGCTACTCTTTGAGACGGTGCACGGGGATTTCACAGCGACCCGACTTGGGCAATGTGGTTGGCCAAGTAGACTCAGTGTCTCAGCCCTTCCGGCTTCCCCGGGCTTGCCAACGATGAGACAAACATGGCACTGTACTCGAGTTAAAGGGCCGAGATGCCAGTTGCGCGCCGGCGACGGCTGTGCAGTGTTGGTACGCGTCTTGCCATAGCCACGTGAAGAGCTTGGTTGGCTGAAGAGCCGTGGCTATGTGCAGGCCGTCAAATGCACGGCGAGTCAAGCGCGCATCCTGTCGAGGCGTTAAATGCCTTATCACATCCATCCCTTTAGGAGCTGTCTGATATCTTTCGCTCCCGTCACTTTCTGAAATGAGAGGGTCACTACGCAGAGCGACCTGTCGCCTGTACCATGGGGGCTGCCGATCGATCCCAGGATGGGCATCATCGCGAGCTCACGCACTGCCGGGCACAGGATTCGCAGCCGTGTGCTTGCAACCAATCATTGGGATCAAGCTCTTCTGGCGCGGTTGACTAGCCCGTGGCCGCTACCGGCTGGTTGGCTTTTCCCGACAACGATGATTTCATTGTGGCCAGTTCAGCCAGCCCCTCTCAAGACAGAGGCAGCGTGAAGGCCCTGGCGCTAGCTATAGCGACGCGACGGACCAATTCACCCGGAATGGCTGGTTTGGCACGAGCTGGAGCTCCCGCGCGAATGGGAGGAGAATCAATAGTGATGATGGCGAGTTGAACCACTATCAACCACGGCCTGGGGAGAGCCAAGGGTCGGGTCCCCCCTTTTTTTAACTCCGTATATGCTAGCAAGAGACTGGGTTGATGCCCGTGACTCTTCAGCAGAGGCTTTTGCTTGGTGATTCCATCTACTTGCGGAAGCTCCCGGTCGCTCACGAACGCCCATCTCAGACACACGAGCTCTTCTCCACTCGAGCTCTCCTCCACTCGTCGTCTCCTGGCCATCAACCCCACACTGCCCCCTCTCAACCTCTCTCCGCCACAAGTTTCAGCTGCGCAGCCAGAAAGATTCGTCAACAAATTGAGACTCACCGGGTGGAGACTGACGAGATGACGGACAAGTGGACGGTCGAGTCGCCCTGGCTGGAGCTGCACTGCGCCCTGGGCGAGGGGCCCTTTTACGAGAAGGCGGCTCATGCGATCCGCTTCGTCGATATCAAGAAGAAACAGGTGCATACCGTGTCACTCGACCAGGGGCTCTCGTCGCTGCAGACGATCCAGCTCGACGTCTGCCCCACCGTCACGTCGGATATCCAAGGCGTGGACCCGCGAGAGCGGATCCTGCTGGGTGTCAAGCATGGAGTTGCCATACTGCATCGCGAGACGGGCACGTACGAGATGCTGGCGCGCTTTGGCGAGCCGGACAACGAGCGTCTGCGCAGCAACGACGGGGCATGCGACCCGCACGGGAGGTTTTGGCTCGGCAGCATGACCGACTTTGGCCTGGGAGAGATGCAGCCTGAAGGTACAGTACTGTCAAAGGATATCGCCCCCCCGGCACACGTTGCTCACCGCATCCATCCCATGCGCTCGCTGGCTGGCTGACTCTTGATTCGCTCCAGGCTCCCTCTTCCGTTTCAGCCACACCGGCCGCGATGACGAGGTGATGAAGGGGCTCACGATCCCCAACTCGGTCGGGTGGTCGCCCGACGGCAGGGCCATGTACTTTACGCACTCCAAAGCCCGCCAGATCCTGGCCTGGGACTACGACCCGTCGTCGGGCGCCCTTGCGCGGCAGCGCCTCTTCTACCAGCACGCCGGGCATGGCGAGCCCGACGGCTTCCGCATCGACGTGGACGGCAACCTCTGGAGCGCCGTGTACGGCGAGGGGCTGGTGCTCAAGATCAGCCCGCGGGGCGACGTGATTGGGCGGGTGACGCTGCCGACGCGAAACGTAACCTGCGTGCAGTTTGCGGGGACGGAGCTGGTCATCACGTCGGCGGCGGACGAGGCTGAGGATGCCGACTCGGTGAGCAGGCGGCATGGCGGTGCCGTCTTCAGGGTGGACGTGGGCACGCGGGGGCTGGAGCTCTTCGAGTTCGTGATGGGTCCGCGTAGGAAATGAGGCGCGACATTTAATCATGTCTGACGCATCATGTGTGAGCGGGTGTCTCAGTGGAGCTCGTGCAAGGACATGGCCGCCGGGCAACAGAGGGTCCCCCAGGGAAGAGAAACGCCGACATGGACGATTCGGGGCCATTGGGCATGCGGATCCTCGCCCCATGACGAGACTGCGGGACGCGTCAACCTGAACCTGAGGCAAACAGTGCACCTCGACGGCCTCTCGGCAGGGTTCCATCGCGACGGTCGGTCTTGAGGCCCCCCCCCTGTCCCCAGGCGATGCACGACGAACCCCACAATCGGTGACGCCGCCCATCCCTGCTCGGTCGCGACCGCGTGCTTTGTACCGACCGACGCGGACATCTGGTTCCCGCTGTCATGCTTATCTGTCCCATGCGCACCAACGGGCTGGTCGGGAGGTCGTATATGTACACACGGGCGCCGGGGCGTGAGAGAAGGGGAGGAGGGGACAATGGAAGACGATGGGATTTTAAAAAGGGACACGCCCAGCTCGACGACGGGCTCGTGGCATGATGGCATGCCCCGGCCAGCGGCAGCAGTTCATGCGCGTTCACCGCCGCCTCACCGCTCCCCCAGATGGGCGGCCGCTGTGCATGCCGGGCCTTCACGTCCGTCTTGTTGCCGCGCGCGCGCACACGTGCTGTATGTATGCGCGGCAAGGTAGGGCAGCAGGAGGTCCAAGGCCCCTTTGCGCTCGTGCATGCCGTGGCTCCGGCCCAGGCCCTACAGATGGGATACGTGAGCATCTAGACGGAAATGCAGACTGCCTGTAGCTGGAACATGCCGAGGAGGTACTGTATAACGGGAGGACGAGTCAGTTGTCATACGGCGTCTCGATATCGCACGCTGATATCTGGCATGCAGGCACGTGTCTACAGTAGACTTGTCAAGTTGTCATGAGCTCGAGCCCCTGAGCGAGCTACTGTACGGCGTATCGACAGACGAATGCGAAGATGGAAGCTCCCATCCATTACGAAGACAGCACGGGGAAGAGAAGCATAACCATGCCAGAGGAGAGTACGGGGCGACGAGGCCTTTACACAGCGCAATCGAAGCGAGAAAGAATCAAACGCCTTTTCAACAAGCAAGAGAGAGGAGGCTGAAGAAAAGGGGGGCCGAGGCAGCATCATGGGCTGCAGCCTTGCCGAGACGGCCTTGTATGGCATGTACAGCTACCTGGCAAGGCATCCTCGAGCTGATTCGACGACAAGACAAGTCGTCTTGAGCGTCGACGGTTGAGATGTACTGTACATGGCCGAGGCTTGTACGCGCCGTGTCGGTGGCAGAGCAGGGACCCTGCTCGGAGGTAATGGCATGAAGCCCGCCCACGGCTCCATCGCAATGCTACCGACGCCGTCCCTTTTGCTTCCCCCGTTTCATCACGCCGCTTCACCTGTCATTTTTTTTTCTTCATTCATCTCCCTCCCAAGGTCTGCGTTGGCGGATAGAGGACGGGCAGTGTTTGTTCGTGCAGACGCCACCAAATAAACCAAGTTTCTCTGGCCGGGAACGTCAAAGGCCCCCCCCCCCCCCGGTCCTCGATGACGACGAAAGAGAAAGTCGATGGTCTCGGTCTTTGTCCCATCACTGCTTCACCGGGGCGGGGGATCCGCGCTCCGCCGAGGAAGGGGGAAGCATCGTCCCGCCCACCCGTTGACGGCACGAGGGGGGACAAGACGCTGCTCGGACAGGACCCATCTCCCCACCCGCCGTGTGCTCCTGTGCTTGAAAGCGCCGGGAGGGGGGAGTGGAGAAGAGGATGTAAAGGGGGCGGACGGGGGGGGGGGGCAGAACGGGTCGTGAGACTCGGACCGGGCGGCCGTCGTGAAGCCCCTCGCCCGGCGGTCAAAGAGTCGGAACCTTGGGGCGGGCACGTGGGCGCACTTTGAACGGCAAGGACGAGCGGCCTGTGCTACCGCGCCGAGGAGATGATGGCTTGCGCCGTCTCAGCCGACGGCCCTGCGCCCCATGAGAGGAGGCTTGACGCCCCGTCTCTCTCTCTCCCCCTGCCTCTCTCTCACTGACTCACCGGCTCTCTCTCTTTCAGCCTCGGCTCTACTCGACACGCCTCGCTGAAGATAATGTCGCTCGTCCATGGCCCGTTCCATCGTCGGTTGCCTCCCGTGCTCGACCTCGACGAGGCAGATACTACAGACCCTTTGCCTCCTCATCCGCTTCCCTCCCGTTCCTTGGCAGGGTACGAAAGCACAGGGAATCAACCCCGGACCTTCGTCGGGGGTGCCACGAGGGGCCACGCAGGCCCCGCTTACTTGACCTCGCGCAAGAAGAGAGGGGCGGGCATCCCAGCTCCCCGGGCAGCCTCGTCCTCCCTCGATCCACTCGTCGACGGCCGATGTTAAAGACCGGGTCCTTCCCGCCCCCGCCCCGGCATCCTCTCCGGCTTGCCACTTCAAGCCGTCGGGGACAGCTTGGCGGTCTGCTGCTCCACCAACTGCCTCCCCCTTCCACTCCTCTTCTTCCCTCTCCTCCCCCACGTCGGACGATGCTGGGGAGGGGAGGAGGAGAAAGGGGGTGCGGCGAGCGGCACCTCGTTGCTCTGCCACGGAGCATGGGCCTTTTTTGTCATCCGTCGTGATCTGTTTGTCGTGCCTTGCCTATCCCATCATAGCCGGGAAAGGGGGGACCGTGGCACCCGGGGAGGGGAAGAAGGGAGACAGACAGACTGAGAGACTGGGAGAGGGCGTCCCTAGACGATTCCAGCGTGCCGTACAAAAAATATGCCACGCAAAAATAGGGGGTGGGGAATCAAAGGCCGGCGAAGAAACAGCATATATGGCTCATGGGGGAATCAAACCATGTACCATCATCATCATCATCACCGCCGCCGCCCCCTCCCCCTCCCCTTCAGCCTGGCCGCCGCAATGGGTCCCCCGGCCCGAACCAACGGCCCGCATGACGCCGCCCAGCAGCAAGCAGCGCGTCCATCCATTCGTCGGTCCTGGCTGCGTTGCTGACGGGCCGGGCCTCGGTAGGGCGGGCGGGCGGTGGCGCACAAGGAGCCCGACAAAGCGTATTCACGACATGCTCTTCTTCACTCCTCGCTTTTTGCTTTGTTCCTCTACTGCTGCTGCTGCTGCTGCTGCTCCATTCGCCTCCTCCCCGAGCCCTTCAGCCTTGTCAGCACAGTCGAGGCAGGGAGGGAGACGGCCATCCCAGGCGGGACCCACGAAGCCTCTGCGCAACAGAGCTGCGCTCTCCCCTATTTTCCACGCAGAGGCCAACAACAACAACAACAACAACAACAACAACAACACCGCCTCTCTCGTGATCAAGGTGAGGCGGCGCCCGAAGGAGCCGCAGCCTGTGCAACCTCGACGACGGGAAATCTCACCTCATCCAGACCAAAAGGTTGACAGTTTGCTCCCCGGCCCACCCCAAGGCAGCGTACTGATAGACATGTACATGCCCTCGCCGGATAGTTACCCACCATGAAAGCTCGGGACACCAGTGGCAATGTACAGGCAGGCCGTGTTCCGTACATACTTCGTACCGCTCGTCGGGGGGACGGGGGGGGTGGCACGATGCCGTATCATGGCCGTTCTCGGCACCTGCGGCTCCGCTGCCGCACGTCCATCACCGTACCTACATACACTTCGTGCATGGATGGATGCCTCGGGCACATGCGGTCCTCTGCATCATGATACCTTGCCTGCTGCAGCCGAAATACATGCTCATGACGCAGAGGAAACGCGTCTTCACTGGCCCCCTCGACGGTAGGTACGGCGAGCCAAGGGGCCAGGCTCCTCCTCCTCCTCCTCCACCTCCTGCTGCTGTCGGCCAACCGTGCCTTGCTTGGCCTGCTGTCGTCCGTTAGACCCGAAGGCGCCCGGCTTATTCGCTTCGTCTGCGCAGCAGCCACGCCATGGCCATAGCAATTGTTAGCCTTTATTGCCTATCCTGCGTACCCAGCACCGTCAGCACAGCCTCTCCCCTCCTCGACAGCCCGCCGAGCGCCGCCATGTCGTTGCGCCAACCGTCTGACGGCGCCTCAATCTCGCTGACCCTGCCCTCGTGTACCACTCGAACTTTGGCCCCGGAGGTCCGTGTTGATTACCAAGTCATCCTTGTACCTCATGTGAACCACAATCGTCAAGCCTTCGATGCCGACGTCATCGGGCGTTGCTTGCAGGGCCACCCCGTCCCCGACTCCCTTGTCCATCCGACTCGGCTGCCCGTGTCCCAGTGCGTCCTCGTCAGCGTCGCACGAGTTCAGCTCCGTCTTCCATTTCTCCACCTCCCCCCTGAGATCCATGTACCGGTCCCGCCATGAGCATCCACGGCACTCTGGCGACGAGCAGTCCCTGGCGTCCTCCCAAACAGCGCCATCATGTGTTTCTCCGTCCCCCGGTGACCCAGAGTTCCGCGATGGGCCGTGCAAGGCCTCTTCAGCCTTCTTTGACGCCTCGAGCTCCTCCTCCGCCTTTTTCTGGGCAAGCGAGCGCTTTACCTGCCTGACCCTGAGCGTGGCTGGTGTAACCCAAGATTCCGCCCAAGGTTCCCCAGGCTGGGGATGGCCTTGTGTGCCGTCCCGGTGGCTACAATCCTGTGGCGGCGTCGTTGACGTCGGATCGCAGAAAGAACAAGTGTTGGCCGTTCTCTCGAGATGCGGCCGCGACGTTTCAGCCTCCCTCCTCATCAAGTTCTGACGCCACTGAGACGCCGGAGTGGATGCTGCGGTGATGCTGCGGGGCGAGATTCGTCCCTGCTCCGCCGTCTTTTTCAGATTTTGCCTCCAAGTTAACGGTGTAGGCATCTCGTTGGCACTTCGTAGCTCATCAGCGTGGCTCGACGGTCTTCGCAGGGACCGACGAGACCACGGGACAGGCTCTGGCGTAGGGGTTTGCTTTTCTTCTCGTCGCTTGTCCACTTTCCTCAGACGCGGCCAGGGATCTGGCTTCAAGTCGGCGCCCTGGGAAGGCAGGCACAGGTTGGTGCCTCGTGGGTGGCGACGATATTGCGCCATGCTCGACACATCCTGACCGACTACACTAGCTGAAGAGGATCGGGTGGGCAGCAGCTGTGCCGTCCGACTCGCAGATAAAACGTACGGCGCTGGCGTAGTTGACCGCCCTCGTTTCCCCGTGTTTTGGCTGCTACTTCTGAACTTTTGGGACCGACGTTCGTCCCGAATCTTGTCCAGGTCCTTCGCCGAGGGACCTGGGCTCTCATTTCTGTGACGCGTAGGAGAGCAAACCAAGGACACGTCGCTCTCTCTGGACTCTGTATCCTTTCGTCTCTCAGCCAATCTCTGACCGGCGCCGGGATTTAAGCCCAAAAAGGGGGTGGTTCGTTTGGGGCTTTCGGCGCTTTTGGTGCTCTCCATCTGGCATTTCGCCTCGTCTAACCCCCCTTGGCCCTGATGAGAAAGGCGGGCAGAGCGGCAAACGGGTCCAAAGACATCGTCTGCATCTATAGTATGGGCTTGGGGGTTTGAAGAAAGGGGAGCTACCATGTCATTTTCGAGATTATGCGGCTTCAGCGGGCGGATGAACGAGACCTTGTTATCTTGCTCAAGGGAATGAACGCGGTCATGTTTCGCAGTTGAAATGTTGCTGTGATGAATGCATGCCTCGCACGAATCCTCGCCAGAGGCTCTTGTGCTGCAGTCAAGCTCTGTTGGTGCATTGGCAAGACGTTGCAGGCCATGTCGAGAGTGCAGCTCTTCAGAAAGCTGACAGAGCTGATGGATCTTGCTTTGCAGCTTCCCATCCTCGGAGCCATGGTCCTGTTTCTCTCGCTCCTCACTCCGACCTGCTTCGCATGTTGGCTGCCTGGAGAAGCACTGGTGAGCGGCGCAGCAAACCGAGTGCTATTCGCCTTGAACACTGCCGCCACTACTGCCAAGACTGGTACCCGGCTCTCCCTGACTCTTGGAGTCAGTGGACGATCGATCCATGAATCGCCGAGGCACGCAGTCAGACAACTGTCGAGGCTTGCTTGCTCTCGCACGGCGCGGTGTGGTCAGAGGGGTCGAGGCCAGCGCTCTTGAAGTCTGATCTGCCTTGAAGAAGGGATTTTCTCTGACTGTGCTCCCGACTTTGGCTGTCGGTGTCTGCAGTCCGTGTGGCGTCCGAGAGCGTGCCCCGGGATTTGCGTCGATACCACCATCATCAATCGCGGAGCAGCTGGCAGGATAGCTCCCCCGAGACGGCGTGCTGTCTTTGCCAGAGGCATGCGTAAGCTGCGTCCCGTCGACCGGTAACTCGACCGTACATTTGCCGCAAAAGTCATGCTCACAGTTCGGACACTGGTTTCTCGAGCAGAGGCTCGCGCCGCAGGAGTGACATATCTGGAGTGTCTTTGTCTCCGTCTGCTGTCGCGGCTTCTCGTTAGACAGCCAACTCTCCGGGCGGGAAAGGCCGTATAGATCGAACACCGACAAGGCGTCTTGCCGTCGCCCACCCGAGGCCGGCGAGACGCTATTCTTGCCCGAGGTAGAAGTCTGCGAATGTGAAGTGTCATCTGGGCGAATGGACTTCGATCTCTCAGAGTCGGCGCTGCCTTTTGCACTACTAGTAGGCCCACAGCGTCAACATACCAGGTTGTTCTGGAGCGCCTCGGTAGACAACAAGCAAATTTTACTGACCTCGAGTCTCTCAAGCTTGGTCTCTTTGGCAAAGCTCCCCTGGCGACAACAGGTTCCCGATCATGAGTCTCTCGCGACGAAGACGCTGACTTTCTGACAGCCGTACTCCGCGAGACCGGACGGCCAATGAGACCGTCTGCTCGACGACCCTATCCGAGCCTGGTATCTTCGCGGTCATCATCCAGACGGAAAAGCGATTGCTCGTCACGGGGCTGGTTGTTTGCAAGAGAGGTGAGCTGACGGATGCGAGCGCCGACTAGCCCAGACGGTGCTGATGTTGGCGTTCGCAGGTCCTGTTGAGCGGGTAATGGTGTTTTGTTTGCGTCGGGGCGCAGCGGGCTGGCGGTAGAGCGATACGCCATAGTCTGCGGTGAGAGGAGAAATGCTGATGAATAGCAATGTGAAGGCTTTATAATTCTCGATGCCGGCAGTACAGTCGGGCGACGTGTCATGAAATGCCAAGCGGTGGATGAAGCAAGGTTGTTAGGATTATCGAAGAGCTTGGGAGATGCGAGGGCTGGGTCTAGGAAAGACCACATTGAAAGATCACTGCCATAAGGAAGGAGGTTGGTTCGAGGCAGAATTCGGCTGGAGGCAGGAACAGGAGGCACAATCGATCTATGGACTGCCAATGACAGACAGACACCTTGAAGCCCCGTAATCAATTGGTTGAATGCAAGGCGCACGCTTGCAGTGATACCCCCGAGAGAGACGGCACCAAAACTGGTATCAATTATCTTGGCGAGGTAGGAAATTTTGATGTACAAGGACATGCCATCATAGCGAACAAGGTCTATTTCACATGAGCAGCCAGTGTCTCGAGAACCTGCGGTCAGAGGGTCAGAAGCTGTGGGCCGACGGGACGCATGCAATTCCACGTGGACATACCTCCAATTCAATCTTGGCCTCTGCGATATCCTGCTCACTTCCGCTGCCCCCGGCGATCTTCTGGGCCTCGGCGATCTGGGACCTGATGGCCTCGGCGCTGAAGTCCTCGAGCGGGTAGCCCTCGGCGGCGTTGATGCTCATGGCGGAGCCGGGCTGCACCGTCGCGAACCCACCCGACACTGAGTCGCTTGTCAGCCATGCACCGACTCACCACGGAACCTGGTGGCTAAATCATCGGGGTGTTACGCACGGAAGAACTGCTTGGCACCGCCACTCTCCTCGACAACCTCGACGACACCGGGCTTGAGCTGCTCGATCGCGGGGACGTGGTTTGCGAGGACGCCCATCTCGCCGGATTCCGCGGGGATGTTGACCTGGACGACGTCGTGGGACTTGTAGATGGACTGGCGTGCGGCAATTAGCTCGGCTTCGTCCAGGATTCGGGCCAATTGAGTCTCGAGGCATGGTCAATCGCGCTTCAATCGGGGTCTGTCGCACCTGGTGAGGAAGAGAAAGGCTCAGCTTGATCTGCAGAGAGAGTTAGCGGTGCCTCGCGGAGTGACAAATGCATAAGGAAGGGGCTGCCTTGCCTTGTCGGGAACGGCCTCGGCGTACGTTCTTCGCTGGGCGAATGCCCGCATGGCGGCGGGGCGGGCTCGCAGGGCCGCGCGGGCAACATGGAGGGAGTTCATGGCGCGTTTGGGAGGGGTGGCGACAGCGTTGGTGCTCGGCGTGAAGCTCTATCGAGGCCGTGAGCACGAATCTTTGCCCGCGATGGTAGCTGGGGTTGATTCGGCTAGCGGGAAAATCGGACAAGGCCGGTCACATGCCATGTCACGTGATTGGTTCATTGTTTTCAGGTCAAAATACGGAGGGCAAACGATCACCAGCATCAAATTCCCACATGGCATAAAGCGTGCTCTGGCTGGAGATGAGGGTAACCCGGTGCCCCAAGTCTCTCCCCAAGGCCATCGCATGGCCTCGCGCCAGGACGGGATGGGACTGATTGCCCGTCCTGCAATGACGAGGCCCGCCGCTCTTGTCGGCCAAGCCTAAGCACAGCTACGGAATATCAGACACGGCGACAATCCCCTCGCCATTGCGGCGCGTGCAAGTTACGCTTCGCCTTGTGCGTGCAGGAATCTGCATCCTTGGTCTGGATGATCACCACTCCACGTTGTCAGATTGCCAGAGTGAGGAAGCGGCAAGCTCGGTCGTCAACACCAACCGGTCCGGAAAACTCGATCAGCAGTCCCGAAACTCCAGGTGAAGGATGGCCTTTCGCGGCATACCTATTCTGCGGAGACGGGTTTACCACAAGTTGCATTCATGACGGCACTGCAAGATCGTCGCACGTCGGTTGCCGTGGATCCGTCACGGGTGCGGCAGACGGTTTGCTTAGTGCTGGCGATCGGGGTGCCGCACGGGGCAACGACCCTGGGTCGGCTGAACAGGAATGAGGCATATCCTCCGCCTTGGGACGCAGATGCGCGGATATCCAAGGGACCGGCGAGGGATTGACTGCTGGACGGGATGTTCATGTCAGACTGTCAGAGCTTATGCTTGTCTGCACTTGATCTGGCAAAACGCACCCGTCCGGCTGCAGCTAAGGGGCCTTGGATGGCAGCAGAGACAAGAGAGGGGGACGTTCTCGTCTCGTTTGAGTGCGAGACATATGAGGGGCTGCACCGCTTGAACTTGCGGAGCAGTGGCCGCCAGGCTCGACAAGATGCCAATACGAGGTGAGCCATGTCTGCCGAGACTTGTACAGCTGTTGCACTGCGAACACTGCACACATCCCGGGGCAGCGGTCTAGACGCGTCCAATTGCTGCCGTGCCTCGACTTGGCCTTCCAAAAGGGGGTTGGCGATGCAGCGACCCTTCGGAATGCTCAACGGCTGTCGTGCCACAAGTCTCATGCCCTACGACCCCAATATTGAGCCAGCTTCTGACGAGACTGGGACTAACCATACGAACGAGTCGGCCTGTTCGTCTCGGGAGGTCCACTCGTTTGGGCTCCTGGGGTTGCAGCCGCGGTTCGGTGCATCATGTTTGCCCTGCACCCTAGAAAGACTGACAGGAGGAGGCCAGAAGATTGTCTCCGAGCGCCATACCGGAAGAGTCAAGGCCTCGCCGAACTCGTTTCAAAACCCCGTTTTTTTGCCCGGCAAGAGGCTGCGCCGGAGCAGCATCCGAGCGCCACGTTCTCCCTTGCTCTTGTAATGGTTTTAAATCCAAGCGTTTACAGTACGTAGAAGCATCGTCGGTCGGTGAGTCGAATCATGCGTTTTTTGTGTGCGCCGGGAGGATCCCCGTTGCGTTGGTAGCACAGGACAGGCTCCGAGACAGGAAGAGATGCGTCTTGGATATCCACGACAAGAAGCTCGGTCAGATACGTGGTGCTGTACGCGTACGTACACATGGGTGATAAGACAGGCGACATGTTGATCATGATTCATTCCATCAGTCCCCGTGATATGTTACAGTCTTGTTGGTCCAAGGCAGGGCGACATGTCAGCCTGCCCGTCAAGGACGTCTTGGCAGGCGGCGTGGGTGTGGGGACGAGATATCTTGCTTGGCGCAGCGGGAGTGCGCATCGCCGAGAAAACGACGTGTCGCCGGGCGGCGGCGGGAACGAGCCGAAAGGGCGATGAGAAAGGGCAATGAGAAAGGGCGATGATGACGGGGGCCCCGTTTCAAGCCTTACGAATGCACGTACCGTACCCTCGAGAAGCGGCGACGGCCTGGCCTCAGCCCTGCCTCTCAGATGGCATGCGAAACGGACGGTCGTGCACGAATAGGCCCGCGACTGGCGGGATGGATGGGTGGTCGGGATGGCTTCAACAGCCCGCAGGACTTTGTTCACCGCCGAATGGCACAGATGGGACAGGAAAGGCAGCCAACGAAGAGGAGTTGGTCGATCACGGCCGGGGCACACCACCGCCACCTCCTCCTCGTCTGTTTGATGAGAGAGGGGAGGATGGCGAGACTGGTCGACGACGACGGGGTGGGAAAGGATGGGAAAGGATGGGAAAGGATGGGACAGGATGGGACAGGATGGGACTGTCGTGTATTCCGTACTGTGCTGTAATTAACGGAAAGGGGCTTGTAATACGACTGGCTGCTCACTCGAGACGGCCACGGCTAGCAAGTCCACTATAATTAGCCCGGGCGCCAAAAGGGTCCCCCACCAGAGGCAGCAGGGCATTCTCTGTAGGAAGTATTAAGGAGCGATAGGCGCTGAAGCCGCATAAACATGCCCATGGTGCGGGGGTGGCTTTTTCCCTCTTCTCCTGTCTCTCCCCCTCTTCTTCCATCTCCTGCATGGCCAAAAGATGAGACGATCGACACTGTCACACGCACCGCTTTAATGCCTTAGCGTTCGCTCTGTCCTTCTCTCTCGGCTTCCTCTTCCCTGCGCGCGCCTTCTCTCCGCCTTTCTGTCCAGCCTCTCTGTACAAGGTGGTTCGTGTCCGAGAGGGCAAGATGAAGGCGTCTTTCTCGCTCGCCCGTGCACCCTCGGCCATCTGCATGTCGGCGAGCGCCCGTTATTTCTCGACCTACCCTATAAAGCCCGTGGCATTCAGGCGCGACGCGATGTCGGAGACGACCCGGCAGCTCTCACAGTTCCAGGGCACAGTCCTCACAGTACATGTGTATTCGTGGTTGCTTACCTACCTACCTCCCATCCCTTCAATTGCGTACGGAGTAGACACGGAGCTCACGCACCCTGCGACGAGCCGCCAACCTATCCAGGTCGAGCGCTGCGGACGACAAGGGAACCCTCATGCGGCTCTAGACCAGAAAAGCGCTCCGTCGTCATGTTGCAGATGGTGGTGGCGTGAGTGAGTACGTCGGCTGTCTCAGCTATCGGAGCCATCTCCAGCCACACGACGGGATACTGCGTGTCACAAGTATGTAGTACCTCGGGCTCATGGATGTGTACGGATATGGATGCTTGGAGGAAACGCCATTGGTACCCAGGGACAGCGAGCCGACGTTCCGGTCCGGCTTGGAGGTGGTCGCACAGCGTTGGCTTGACGGAGTGTGACCTGGACCATTTGCGTGCGACCTCGCGCGATTGGCTCTCTTGCTTCTCCACGACGCCGGAGGATGGGATGCTACGCATGCATGAGAGCGCCTGACTGTATCATGTAAGTAATGAAGCTCACCGATAGACTGTGCGCAACTGCGCAGCATATACACATGGCCCGGGTCAAGAACCTGGAGAGATGGGTTGGGTGCCTTACTCGGGCGTCTGCTGGTAAGCTTATTCAAGCACCTTCAAGCACCAGGCGGGCGTCAAGCGGGAGGCATCTGACCGAGGCTAGACGACGAGTCGTGCAGCCGTGTTTGAAATATCCCTCATACCTACTACTGCCTCTGCATACAGACTGCTCCAGTAGGTAGGCAGCAGTAGAAGCAGTAGAAGGATGGGGCTGCCGTCTGCGGCCGAGAAGCTGGAGAAGAGCCATGATGGAGGACTCGTCGCACACCCCGGTGCATCGTCAGGGCACGTGCAGTTTGGCACTCCGACGTCGTGGCAGGGCCTGTGTCGGGGAGAGAAGAGACGATATCTTTCTCGACGAGACACTGCAGCTTGGTGGGTGACACAAAGTTTAAATGACGATGGCCCTGACCGAAGTCTGCCCACACGTCGATATATCAACCCAATACCTATATCGCTTGGGTGGTGACGAGGACACATTCCACCTTGCAAACAAAAACAAACAGCCTCGTCTCGATCCCCACTCGTGCCCGTCCAGTAATGCAACGCATTTGATTGGGGGGGGAGGGGTGGAATCAGAGAATGAATATGCACAAGCCCTAAACTCTCGGCGCTCCTGGGCAGTCTCGACTCGGCCGACATGGCCATGGCTCCGGACTATCGACCTGACCCCGCGCGCCTTTTTCTCGCTACTCTCCAGATTCGGGTCACGGCACCATGGTGTCGGCTTGAGGGATGGTGCAGCATCTGGGGGCTGGGGTCAAGGACTCACGGTGACGAGTCGTGGTGCGGGCGGGCGCAGCGTCTGTGAGTAAGGGCAGCAGCCTCCGTGTTAATTCTGCCCGCTGAGCCCGGCGAGGGGGGAACAGTGCCTGGGGCTCTAGGGCGGCACGGTGCTGCGCCGCCGCATTCGGCGCCAGCACTTGCGGGCTCCATTGCCGACGCGTCAGTCACCCCGAGCCCGCCTCGGACCGTCGTCTTCCAGGCGCCAGTAATCTCATCCCCTTCGCACTGTAAAGGCCCAGCCGCGCGCCGCAGGTCCGGCCAGGCCCGGATGGTGACTGACTGCAGTGGACGAGTCGCCCGCCTGGGGTGGATCCAGGTCCGAGTCGAAGGCCAAGTTGCAGGAGTCGGGTCTGCGAGGATGCCTGCCTGCACCGGGTCCAGGTACTGTACTGTATTGTAGTGGACGCGTCGGCTCGGCCGCAGCACCCAGAATGATGCGCATTGGCAGCTCCGCAGCCCGTCGCTCACACGCCCCGGCTGCCCAGTGACGGAGCCAAGCACAAGCGCCAAGGCTCTAGGTATTACCCTGCCGGCCGGGGGCCCATCGCACACTACTATTAGGATGATGCAGGCCGAAGGAGCAAAGGGGGAAAAAACGCTTCGTCCGCCCCGGCCCCGCTTCTTTTGTACAGTATCCGAACATGCATCCATGACTGACTGACAAAGAAATGGCGGGATGCGCTTTCTGGCATATTTTTCTCTCGGCCCACCCAAATCCAGATGCTGTTGCTGCTCCCAGCGGGCCCGCCCACACTTTCCCTTTTTTCCCACGGCTCTTCCCACTCCTTTTCTTTCCGCTCCTCCTCTCTCTTTCTCTCTCTCTCTACCACCACCGTCATCTCCAGCCTCCTTATCCCTCCTGACGTCCTTCGTCCCCGGGCTCCTTCGTGCTTTTGTGCGGAGGGCTGCCTCCTTGCTGTTGTCCTACCTTGCCTTGCTCGCGGCACGCAGCGCCTTCCACGTGCATAGCCGCGTCTTGGCCATCTGCCCATTACACGAGCCCAGCCAACCACGACGACACACCGCTCAAGTCGACTTCTATCGGCGCCACCGCCAAAACACCCTCAACCGGAATCTGCCAAGCCTGCACCCTCACGTCGTAAAAGGTCGCCTCTTTCCGATTCTCTCAGTTGACTCACCCAACCGGATCCCAGCCTACCTTCTCGCTGTGACGCAGATCCCTGGTCCACTCACCAACCTCGCCCGCAGCCTTCTTATACCATCGGCCCATCTCAAAGCCGCTCTCCTCCATTCATTCTCATGATGATCAACTTGCCATTATAGCCTCGCGGTCCCCTGGGACTCCCGCATCTCAACACGCGCCGCCTCGCTCTTGACGAGTAGGGAGGCCTGCACTGGCTTGTAGGCCTCAGTGGCCCAACGCACCGCGTTCCGATATACACGCAACCCGCATCGTCGCCTTCTTCTGTCCCTTCTCCGGACCTGAGTCGACCCCGAGCGAGTCGTCGACCCATCAGAGCTCCCCAGCCCTGAACTGCGACTCATCGCCCCTGCGTCTTTCCTGCCCTGCTGCATCTCACCTGTCGTCTACCCGTTTACACATGTCACGCTCGCATCTCACCATGAACACCCTTCCTCACACCGACCTGGAGGCTCCCGCCTGGGCCGCACCTACTGCAGAATCGGCCGAGGACCTTGACGAGCCGCCAGAGATACGTCTGCAGCAACCCTCGCCGCAACGATTCCAGAGGACCGCCATCCGCCAGCCTAGTGGCCAGTCGTCGCTGCTCACAAAGGCCATTATGGGCCCTTCCGACGACGACGACAATCACGAGCACATGTCCTCGACCAGGGCCGACAACCAGCGCCGACGTTCCATGACCAGCAACGCCAGCGTAGCCTCCACGGCTGACCTGACCAGCGACACGGGCTTGACTAGCCCGTGTCGCACAAACACGCCGAGCCCGCCCATTCCCGAGATGATTTCCATGCACCTGGATGCCGAAATCTCAGACACCAAGCGCGCGCCCATCGGCATCATCAATACCCCCGAGCCCTCCCGGGATCCTCCCAGAAAGCGATGCATTCAATTTGCATGCGCTGCGAAGCCTATTCAACACGATCAGCCTGCGGCTCGCCCCGGAGCCGCGTCCCGGACCACTTCAGCACAAGAGCCGCCTCGACGGCCTTGCATCAGATTCGCCTGTCCTTCGGCCCCGACGCCTACCAGCGACACATTCGCCGGACCCCCACACGCCCCCGTCCCGAAGCCTCCGTCGGGCAACAAGTCCGATTCGTCGTCGACACCTAGGAAATCATTGGCTTTACCCGCACCAGCCAACACATCCTCGCAGCCCATGTCCCTCCGCAGACCGTCGAGCAAAATCACACTTACGCGCCCAAAGTTCCTACGCGCAAATTCAAAGGACCTCTCCAAGGATTCCTCGCAGTTCCACGAGTTTGCCAGCGGTACCGCACGAGAAGAGGAGTGGATTCGCCAGGAAGTTCCCGTCATCACAACCAAGCTGACCATCAACGACACGCTCACCAAGGAGAATCGCATTCGTCGTCTGGGTGCCGAGGCTGAGGAAGAGGCGCTGGAAGAGGAGGAGGCTGAAGCCGCGACGGATGACGAGGAGTTGGATGAACTCGACGGCGGCGACGACGACGACCAAGACGAAGACGATGATGGAGAAAAGGCGGAGGAAGATGATTCCGATGGGTACTACACTGATGAAGAAACTGGCTTTGCCGATTCCGACGAGGAGGAGGACGATGACGAGAATATGAGACTCTGGATGCCGAGCCACGCGATCAATCTTCGCCAAAACCTCACCATGGTCCCCGCTCGTCGTACTTACCTGCACGAGCCGCAATCGGACTCGTCGGTGGCCACCAACGGAAGCATTCGCCGCGTCAAGATGAAGCGGGCCAAGCCCTCGTCCGACACGCCCGACCTACCTGACAGCACTGACTTCGTCTGCGGCACCCTGGATGAGGACAGGCCTCTCGAGGAGGCTTATCTATCGTGCCTTGCGGCTCGCCGAAATGGAAAGCTGCGCATCATCCCACAGGACATAGACCCGAGCTTTCCCGCCTCGGACCCGGATGACGATGATGAAGAGGACATCTACAATCCCGTGGCCCACGATAGCGATACGGATGTCATGGTGCACGGGGAGATGGAAGACTTGCATCACGGGCAAGACCGCTCCCGGCGGCGGAGAAAGAGCGAGCACGCCTCGCCTCGCAAATACCGTTCACCCGCGCCGAAGCGACACCACTCACCGCCTCCCAAGACACGTACGCGATCGCCCAAGACGTTGTTCGGACGCCAATCGCCTCGGAGAACACGGTCACCTGCGCCAAGAGCTCTGACCACGCCAGTCGGATCTCCTCGCCAAGGGGCACATGTCCAGTTCCAGCTGGCTGGGCGGCCGAACACGACTCACACCAAGTCTCTTCCCCGCCCGGCAGCTCTGTTTCCATACCTTAAGAAAGAGCGGAACATGAAGTATCACCACGGCTCGGACCTGCACGTCAGAGGCGCCATTGACATCTTCAAAGGCCTCGAACGGAAGCGCCAGCGACGCAAGGAAAAATTCTACCAAAAATACTGCAATCGGGCCCGCCGCGGTCAGATCCCGGAACGCAAGCCGCAGCCCGGCCGTGGCGCAGAGCGCATGAAGGAACTCGGCCTTCTCATGGCTGGCAAGAAAGAGCAGGGCAACTACGTGCTCTCCATCTAACGTTGCCTTTTCATTTCTTTTTCCCCTCCGTTTCCCAGCGAGCGACGCGCGGAGCTGGGTGTTCACAGGATGAAAGTGCGGCTTCCAGCATCGCATCACTCCAGCATTAGAAGCCGCGGGATACCTCAGGTGAACCTTGCGGTCCTCCCCATTTGACCCTGATTTGAGATTCTTCTCTGTTTTTATACATTACGACGTCACGATTCTTCCTTCTTCATGGTCACATGCAAATACCTGGCTGGGCTTGGCCCTTTACTGTTCCACAGGACAACATGATCGTATGGGCTGGTATGCTCCTTGTTGTATGAGCATTGTGTACATATTTTCTTCCCTTGTTTTCATTCGAGATTGGTATGGCGGAGGAAGCATTCACTGGGACGGAGAGGGTGGCATACTTGGAATTGCTTGGATACCCTGCATATGAGCAGTCTAGGCTTCAGACCTGGACCGGCGTTGGTGGTCGAGGTACCGGGGAGTAGGCAGGCATTGAAGAATGAGAAAGCTGTTCGAAGGCAAGCCGCCGTGTGTCTGACTCGAGTGCTTACGATGATGTCAGAGGTTGGGGCGGCCGTGTGGCGAACCAACGTGAAGATGTGGCGGCGTCAACATAAGTATTGCGACTTTGGTAGTCCTTGCCACGCATGTGCTGTAGGTAAGAGGTAAGGCACATGATAACTTGATGAATGTGAAAGAATTTCCTTGTCAAAAAAGCGATTGATTTTTCTTTTTTCGCACTCTGGCCCCTTTGCATTGCCTCCTTGGCGGATTCGCGGCAGCGGACGAACTGAGTAAGCCGCTGGGGAAGTGGGTCCGCATTTCCTTTCCTGCCTGATGCACAAGGCAGCAAAGATGCTTTCTGCCAGGTTGGACAAACTGCGCGACTGCGATCCTCTCGGCCGCATCAACCACGCCCACGTCCGCGAGATACCAACACCCGAGTTTGCATCGACATCTGCCTGTCCGCCGAATTGAACACGACCCCCCGATTGCATCTCAACATGTGGTTTCTTTCCTGGTGTATGTTTGGGCCACGCGGCCTCCCCGGTCTTCCTGGGCGTGGACTGACTGACACGTGCGGCCGACAGTCCGCGAGATCCTCTCCTCTCTAGGACTGGTGAACAAGCATGCCAAGCTGCTGTTCCTGGGACTTGACAATGCCGGAAAGACGACACTACTGCACATGCTCAAGGTACGGTCTGCTGCGGTTGGGTGCGTGCGGCACGATGCTGACGTGGAGATGACAGAACGATCGAGTTGCCATTCTGCAGCCCACGCTGCATCCGAGTAAGTCGGATTCTTCGGCCGAGAAAGTCTAACCGTGGGCAATCCAATCCTAATTACATTCTACTAGCCTCGGAGGAACTCGCCATCGGCAACGTTCGCTTCACCACGTTTGATCTCGGTGGCCATCAACAGGGTGCGTATAAACCTGACAAGAGGTCCAGTGGTGGTCTGGCCGGCGACTGACTCTGTCTCATCGCCCAGCTCGCCGCATTTGGAGAGACTACTTCCCCGAGGTCAACGGCGTCGTCTTCCTTGTAGACGCCAAGGACCACGAGCGCTTCGGCGAGGCCAAGGTCGAGCTCGACGCCCTCCTGGCCATGGAGGAACTGTCCAAGGTCCCCTTTGTCATTCTGGGCAACAAGATCGACCACCCCGACGCCGTGTCCGAGGACGAGCTGCGCCACCAGCTCGGCATGTACCAGACGACGGGCAAGGGCAAGGTCCAGCTGGAGGGCATCCGACCGATTGAGGTATTCATGTGCTCTGTGGTTATGCGACAAGGCTATGGCGATGGCATACGGTGGCTTTCGCAGTATGTATGAGCGGCGGCGGTGAGCTGGGCCCTTTGGGTAAACCCTGTGGGCTGGACGCGGCGGAGAGCGGGAGACGGGCAAGGCGAGTGGCGCGTGTGTAAGGTGACAAGCTGCTTTATGAGCTTCAGCATTCTCTCTTGGCGAACCTGGCTGGGTCGTGTAATTCCATGATGTTTCTTAGAATTGCCTTGGCGGTCACCTTTTCACTTGAGCAAGGTGTTGTCTCTTGACGCCTGGCCGTGGACCGGGCGAGCAAGCGTAGATACATGCACGTGGAAACAGATTGGCATGTAAATTGCAAAGGCACCTGAGAACACAGGGAAATCCCTTTTGAACGTGGAGTACTGTAAGTAGGTATGCCTGGGTGTAAAGCCAAGAGTCGGGTATCCGGAGTGGTGGGACGTCTTGCTTCCCAACCAAAATGGAGCCGATGTCATGCGCGTTTCCCCAGACGGCTGAACCGTGGGGGCTGAGCTCTGCTAAGCGTCGGTGACCTCGCTCAACCTCTTCTATTGCTCCCTCTACACACATTCTCTCTCTACTCCTGGAGGAACACGGCGTCCACTCATTCACTCCCCGGTCTTTCTCTTCCGGGAATTGCACCAACGTGCCATTCGCCACTCACCGCCTCCCGCGGCGTCCCGGACGCAAGCGCCATAGAGAGGTCGCCCTCTCGAGCCTGGCTGCGGCGGCACCTCCGGCTTATTCGGAACGATGCCGCCAGACACGGTTTACGGCTTCCCCCCGGAAGCGTTCGACATTTCACGCATTCCCGACATCGACCACGAGTATGTCGACCCCGAGGACCTGAAGGCCTTTGAGGCGGCGCTGCGAGCACCCGATCCGCTGCAGAGCCCATCTGAAGAGACGGTGAGCGTCAGGTCGCCGAGGAGCCCCGCCGGCCCCTTCAACATCACAAAGCGAAACTCGCAGACGGGCGCCGCCTTTGACGACGATGCCTCGGCCATCGTGGCAGCTGCCGGGACTGCCGGAGGGGAGCTGCAGCCCCCGCCGAAGCCGACGATGCACAGCCACGGGACCTTTATCACGGCGCAAAACGACTGGGCGCCGGTGAACCCCAACCTCTATCGCGGTCGGAGAAGCGGCAAGGACGGCCGCAGGAAACGTGCCAAGGACGCCGTCGAGGGCCTGCTGGGCACCCGGACCAAGGACGAGACGAGGGAGGGCTACTTTTACCAGCTCGCCAAGTGGCCGTTGCTGGTCTTCGTCTTCACCTGGCTGGCCTGGCTGAGCGTCGCCTACCTCGCCACGCGATGGTACATCTGGGTGTACGAGCACTTCTTCACCTGGCGAGGCCGGCGGGAGTCGCTGCGGAGAAACATGCGGCGGACGTCGAGCTACAGGGACTGGGTCGCCGCCGCGAGGGAGCTGGACAGTTTTCTCGGCAGGCAGACATGGCGGGAGGAAAACGACTTTGCCTACTACGACTCCAAGACGGTCAAGCGGGTGTGGGATCAGATGCGCAAGATGAGGGCGCGGGCCGAGGCGCAGGAGACGGGGGACGCTCAGCAAAACGGCAAAGGCAAGGCCGTGGACGATTTGAGGGCGCTGATCGAGGCCTGCGTCAAGAATAACTTTGTTGGCGTGGAGAACTCGAGGCTGTACAGCCAGACGTACTACGGGACCAAGAATCTTGTCCAGAACTTCGTCGACGAAGGTAGGTCCCTATTCTGCTCGCACCGATGAGGGACGAGGCTGACTGGGCGCCAGTCGAGGCGAGCGTCAGGTTCCTGCACAAGACGAAACAGCTCGAGATCGAGGAGAAACGGCTCCTGTTCAAGCACGTCCACGCCAACTACGGGCGGACGGCGCTCTGCTTGTCTGGAGGGGCCGCCTTTGCCTACTACCACATCGGAGTGGTCAGGGCCCTGCTGGATGCCGACCAGCTCCCCGATGTCATCACCGGTACTAGCGGCGGCGCGCTCGTGGCGGCGCTCGTGGCGACGCGGACCAACGAGGAGCTCAAGCAGCTGCTCGTGCCGGCCCTCGCACACCGCATCAATGCCTGCAGCGAGCCCATGACGACATGGTTCCCCAGGTGGTGGAAGACGGGCGCCCGCTTCGACTCGGTCGACTGGGCTGCCCGGTGCAGTTGGTGGGCTCGGGGCTCGCTGACATTCCGCGAGGCGTACGAGCGGACGGGCCGCATTCTCAACGTCTCGTGCGTCCCGGCCGACCCGCACTCGCCCACGATCCTGTGCAACTACCTCACGAGCCCGGACTGCGTCATCTGGTCGGCCGTTCTGGCATCGGCCGCGGTTCCCGGCATCCTCAACCCCGTCGTCCTTATGATGAAGACGTGGGACGGAACGCTGGCGCCGTACTCGTTTGGCCACAAGTGGAAGGACGGAAGCTTGCGGACCGACATCCCGATCAAGGCGCTCAACACGCACTTCAACGTCAACTTTACCATTGTCAGCCAGGTGAACCCGCACATAAACCTGTTCTTCTTCTCGTCGAGGGGCTCCGTCGGGCACCCGGTGACGCACCGCAAGGGGCGGGGCTGGCGCGGGGGATACCTCATGTCGGCCATTGAGAACTACCTGAAGCTCGACATGAACAAGTGGCTCAGATTCATCCGGCACGCGGAGCTGCTGCCACGGCCGCTGGGGCAAGACTGGAGCCAGCTGTGGCTGCAGGAGTTTAGCGGCAACATCACCATCTGGCCCAAGTCGGCCGTGACGGACTTTTGGCACATCCTGTCGGACCCGGACGCGGGCCGGCTGGCGCGCATGATCCACGAGGGCCGGCAGAGCGCGTTCCCCAAGCTCAAATTCATCGCCAACCGGCTCAAGGTGGAGCGGCTGGTGGAGCAGGGCCGGCTGGACACGAGGCCGTGGGTGCGCAGGGGAAGCATCCAAACCATCCTAAGCGAGGACAACCTGCAGAGTCTGCTGGCGGGGGAATCGGGCCTGAACGGGACAACAGAGGAGGAGGATAATGATGAGGAGGAAGAGGGGGAGGACGTGACTCGGACGGCGCCGGTGGACGAATTTGCGGGCGGCGTGCAAGCTGAGAAGACGGGCTGACGGCCGAAAGGCCGTTCAGGGGGGGAGGCGATTTTTCTCTCGGAAACTCCGGGATGAGGGGGCCTCGGCTTGGCAATAGAACAGGATAGGTGTAGCCGATGCATTTTTATTAGACCGTTGATGATGAAGACCTCGTTGCCAGGCTTTGAGTATAATACAGAGCCATTACACTAATTCAAGAGACGGCCTCCCCCTTCTCTCCCCCCTGCCGTCGCAAGGCGTGTGACCCCTGAAAAGCTTAGCGCAGTGATGTGCCCGAAGACCCGGGGGCGGGCACCAAAAAAAGCCCCAGTGCGTTTAGGCCCCTGGCGCGGTCCCCCGGCAGCGCTCATTGGCGGGCTGCGGCTGCTGGGCATGTGAACACGGTGGCGGCATTGGGTCGGATAATCCGATGGCCGGGGCCCCAAACCGGCAACTTGGATCCTACAGCGCACCTTTTTCCCCTTGAATGCCACATCTCGCAACCCAAGAGAACACATCACCCGGGAGATCGTCGACGCGTATCCCAAGGCAGAGATTTCCTCAATTCACCTCTTCCGCCTCGACAGGAGCAGGCTGTGCCCTCTCCGGCCGCCACGATGAGCTCAGACTATTCCTACGATGACCAGGTGCGCCTCGCTCTGCAAGCTCCTCGCGACGCTGACAGACATGCTGACTCTCTTCCTTGTCCTTCTCCCACAGGCCCAGTTCTTCCCGTACTTTATCCTGACGCTGACGGGCCTCGTCACGATACCACTGACCTACAGTCTGCTGCGGCCCAGCAGCGACGACGAGAAGCTCGCGCCGCGCATCCAGACGGCCTACAAGATCAAGGATGTCGCTGCCGTCGAGGGCCTGCGGTCTGCGCAGAAGCGGAAGCAGCGCAAGATCAAGCGGACGCTCGTGGCGCTGGCGGGCTGGGGCCTCATGGGCTTCATGGTCTATCTCATCATGGTGACGACGCCGCTCGTGGCCAAGGTCTGGAATCCGTACGATATTCTGGGCATCTCAGAGGTAAGCCGCCTGAATCCTCAGTCTGACTTTCCATCGCCTGAGTGCGTGCTGTCCGAGCCGAGGGCTAACGCGAAATTCATCTTCATAGTCGGCAACGGACAAGCAAATCAAGTCGCACTACAAGCGCCTCTCCGTCAAGTTCCACCCCGACAAAGTCCGGCCCGACCCGGCCAAGAACCAGACGCTCGAGTCGCTCAACAACCACTACGTCGAGCTTACAAAGGCCTATCAGTCGCTGACGGACGAGGACGTGCGCAACAATTACATCCAGTACGGCCACCCCGACGGCAAGCAGAGCCTCAGCATCGGCATCGCCCTGCCCAAATTCATCATCTCGGACGGCAACGGCAAGTACCTCGTCCTCATCTACACATGCCTGCTCGGCGTGCTGCTGCCCTACCTCGTCGGCTCATGGTGGTACGGCACCAAGCGGAGATCCAAGGAGGGCGTCCTCATGGAGAGCGCCAACAACCTGTTCCGCCAGTACGACGAGGCCATGGACGAGGCCGGCATCATCGCCGCCCTCAGCGCCGGCAAGGAGTTCGAGGAGGTGCTCAGGGGCGACCAGGCCGAGTCGGGCCTGTCCAAGATTGAGGCCCGCATCACGGCCGAGGGCGATGCCTCTCCCTTTGCCGCCGGCTTCTCCGTCAAGGACAAGGAGAGACTCGAGGACCTCGATAACGGCGTGCGTCGCAAGGCTCTTGCCCTGCTGTGGGCGTACCTGGGGCGGGTCGAACTCGGCGACGCAGCCTTGACCAAGGCCAAGTACAACATTGCGCCCATTGCCCGCACCCTGAACAAGTCGTTTGCCGCCATTGCGCTCGCCTACGGCAATATTGGCCCGATTGCCGGGTCCTTTTACGCCAACCAGCACCTCATCCAGGCACTCTCGCCCAAGTCCTCTCCCCTCCTCCAGCTCCCTCACTTCACGTCCAAGATTGCCATGGCAGTCGAGGGCGATTCCAAGACTCACATGACGGTCCAGCAGTTCATGGACCTCCCCGATGCGCAAAGGCGCCGACTGGCGGTCGGCAAGGGCCTGCTGAGCGAGGACGAGTATAGAGCGAGCATCAACGTCGGCAAGCAGCTACCCTACCTGCGAGTGGCCAAGGCCTTCTTCAAGGTGACTGGCGAACGCGTCATCATCCCCTCGTCCCTCGTCAGCCTGGTCATCAAGGGCCGCTTCATCCCCCCCGGCGCCGAAAAGATCCCGCCCATCGACGAGCTGGACCTCGAGGACGTGGACCCGGCCGAGGACGACCTCGAGGCCCTGATGGGCCGCAAGACCAAGACGATCAAGGGCCCCGACGGCAAGCCGATGTCGGTGGAGGAGAAGACGGTGCTGCCGCCGCTGGCGTTTGCGCCGCACTACGCCCGTGAGCACACGCCCAAGTGGTATGCCTTCCTCAGCGACTCCAAGCAGGGCAAGATGGCGGTACCCCCCTTTACCTTTGACCGCTTCGACCAGCCCATTTTCGACGACCAGGGCAAGCCGACGTTTGCCATGCAGACGCTCAAGGCGCAGTTTGCGGCACCTCCGCAGGCGGGCCACTACACGTTTGTCATGCACGTCATCTGCGACTCGTACGTCGGCTTCGACACAAAGATGGAGGTGACGCTCGTCGTCGAGGAGGCGGCCAAGGCGGCCAAGATGGCGGCCGAGGACGAGATTAGCGAGCCCGACGAAGGTACGTTGGCTGCCCCTGTTTTTTGGCCTCTTTACGTTTCGCCCCTTGATCCCACCTCTGCAACTTTCTTTTTATCACTTTTTTCTCGAGGCCTTGTGTCTTTCTTTTTTTTCCCTTGCGCAATGCAGCCCATTCTAGCTCCAAGGGGACGCTTCCGACAAGAAAAAAGCAAAAAAATAGCTAACCGCTGCTCCCTCCCCCGTAGACTCCATCGCCGGCCAGATGCACGCCCTCAAGACGGGCCAGGCCCCCGAGCCCCGGCGGCGGAAGGCCGCCCGCAGCAACGACGACGACGACGACGACGACTCGTCGGACGAGAGCGGGACCGAGGAGGAGGCCGAGGACACGAGCGACACCAACACGGACACGGAGGACGAGTCGTAAGGAGAGAGACGAGCGTGCGCGTGCCCCGTGGGTACGGCCGGGGGCGGCGCGTTGAGACCGGAGGGAAGTACAACAGGGGCATGCGGCCCGGGTGAAGCTGCGGGAAGAGAGGAGTCGGTGGAGAGAAAGACAGCGGTTCCGGTGGGCGTGTTGCCGCGGGCTCAGCGAGGCAGGGCGGGAGTTTTGCGGTATATATTAGGGCGCTTTTCCATCCTTTCAACCCCATGTGTTATTTCAAAGAGGTTCCGGTTTGTGTTCGTCTACAGGGCGACTGTGCTGGTTTCTCTCTCCCCTTGCACCCCCATTTTCCCAGGTCGTCCTCGCGCCTCTCGAGCGTGGGCATACCTACCGTCCTCGCCGTGACCAAAAATGACTTTAATTTACACACACTCTCTCTGTGTTTCTCTACAGGCCGATGTTTGCTACTCAGTAGCGCGTGTGCAGCGCCCGCCAGTGCCTCGCCGAGCCAGGGACGACGCAGCATCCGGCGACAGGCTCGGGCGGCCTTCCCTTCTCTTTCCGCCGCGCCTCGACTCGCTCTCCAGCATATACATGTGCTCACTCAGCAGACCCTCACGCCACACACCTCGACCCCCTTGGCCTCGACGCGCGCCGAGCGGCCAAAGTACGCGGCCACGAGGTCCTGGATAAAGACGGCGTCGGCGGCGCTCCAGACGTCGAGGCCCATGTTCTCGACGCAGCGGCTGTCGATGGCTATGGCGTCGTCTGCGCCGGGCCCCTCGCCGATGCCGTTGTCGAGCAGCGCCTCGGCCTCGTCCTCCTCGGTGCCGTCGTCGTCGTCGCGGTACTGCCCCGGGTAAGAGCCCTCGGCGCTGTCGACGACGTCGGCGAGAACGGAGAGCATCTGCTTGGTGAGGCGATGGAAGTAGGCAATGACGGCGAGCTCGACGCGAGCCTCGTCGGACTCTGCCGGGCGGCGGCCGGCAAAGGAGGTGACGGAGTCGGCGAGGAGGTCGGAGCCTGACGAGAGCCGGGGCATGGACATGGGGGTGTGGGGCGCGGGGGCCAGGTTGGCCAGGAGGGCGGCATCGCGCGACGACTCCTCCTGTTCCTCGGAGCGAAGCTGCTCGCCCGCGCTGGCCCACCACATGTAGCCGTTGTAGGCGAGGGCGGCCCAGCTCGGGGGCTCGACAAGCTGGTCCGGGGCCTCGTCGCTAACCAGGCGGTGGCTCGTCGATGAGCGGCGCGCCGACGCAGGGGATTGGGGAGAGTCGGAGGCGGCGTCGGCGGTGGGGGCGGCAAGGCAGGCGAGGCCGCTGCGGAGGGAGTTGAAGCGGCGCAGGTCACGCTGGGTGGCCTTGATGGGGCTGCCCCGGGGACATTCGACGACGGGCCACGCATTTTCACTTGGGCCCGAGGGATGGTCGGGCGGCATGGTGATGAGCATGTCCCACAGGGTGTCCTTCATTGCCAGGATACTGTCGGTGGTGCAGGCGATCCAGCCAGAGCCAGGGCCGCCATCGAGCTCCTCCGGGCTCTCATCTTTGCGTCGGGCCGCCTCCAAGTCTTGCACAAGAAAGGGGATGTCGTGGACGCCGATGGTGAAGAGAGGCCGCAGGCGAGGGGTGGGTGAGGAGGGCGGTAGTACATCGGACACGGAGAGGGGAATGTTGGAGAGGACCGAAATGTCATAGACTGCGGTCCTGTTAGCCAAGACTAGCCGGACAGTGTTTTGTCGTCGGGCTTACCGAAGTCGCAGATTTCACGGACGGGGGCGTGGCAGGATATCAAGATGCGTCTCCTCAGCAAAGCGGCGCGATGGATGGGGAAGATGAGGGGCCCGAATCTGTCGAGCAGCTTGGTCAAGCTCCAGGCAGGGTGATGGGGCGAGAGCCTGTGTTCAGAGGGGCGCAAGGCGGTGCCGTCGGAGATGGATCGGGACCTGGTATGAGGGGCTCGCTCGAGGGTAGGCGATGGAGGGAGGTCGGGGGGGTCTGCGTCGGAAGCCTTGTTGGCCTGCCAGTAGCGCTCAAGGAGGTCGGTCATGTTGCGGTCCTTGGCGAGCTTGCTGCGTTGCTGCAGGTCAGGCGGCTGGTCAAGGCGGCGGGCGGGCAGCAACTCACGCAGCCATTTGCTCGAGGTGTTGGGCATGCCTCCAAGCGCGGCCCAGCCTGCCGTAGCTCAGGGGGACGAGGATGCCGACGGCAATCATGCGGGCATTCCGCGAGTCCTCCTCGTCGCAGGGCTCGTTGACAAAGGCGCTGAGGCCGGCGTGGGCAGCGCCGTGGACGAAGTAGATGAGGTCATTGGAAACGGTGTGTAGGCCCGAGGGCAGCGACTTGTACTCGACGTGGCCGTCGAGGTCGAGGCCCGGGACGGAGCGCTTCCAGGCAATGGTGTAGCCGGCCTTGACGTCGAAGTCGATGAGGAAGAGGGCGTCGAGAGGGGGGCGGTCGGCGGGATGTGAGAGAAGGGAGAGTGAGGACGAGTGGCGATGGCGTGGTGGTCGGTCAGCGGCCATGGCGACTGGTCATCTATGGTCGGCAGCGGAGCATGACTTCGCTGGATGGAGATGAGAGTGAGGACGGCGGCGATGGTCGAGTTTGGGGTTGTTGGGGGGGGGGGATCGGCAAAGGCTGAAGCGATGGCAACTGGCACTGTCTCTGCGGTAGCGCATGTGCAGTACAGTGTACACCGAGTGGGCTGAAGATTACCCTGGAGCGAGCGCTGCCTGTTCTCGGGCTGTTCCAGACACGCGCAACACACCTGCAGACCAACATCCCTTTTCCCCTCTGACGGCCACTGGAAGACTGGATCGTCGAGCGAGTCAGTGCCTCATCATCTTGAGTATTTTTTCATCTCCTGGATGTGTTTCTGCAATTTGGCCTGCTGTCGTCTTCCCCGCCCTCTGGCTCCCCCCCCCACTGGCCGACTACTACCATAGTAGCTCCAATAGCTGCCCAGCATTTACCACAGCGGGTGGCAGCGGTTTCCGGGCACATGATTGGCCGTAAGCTCCGCTGGCAGGACCGAGGTTCTAGCAGCCGCCTGACGCAACAAAGCATAAGCCTGCTAGAAGAACCGCTGGCCTCGCCCACAGGCGCCGTCACGAGCGAGACTCGCCCCCGACGGACCGGCCGAGGCGGCATTCACCAAGCTTGAACCCCACAAACCGCCCAACCTCAACCTCTTCCCCCCTCTACTCCCCTTCGCTCGACTCTCTTTGTCTACTCTGTCCTGGTAACCGTCTCTCACTAACGTCTCCCGCATTGGCACCAAGCAAGCACTGACGGCGTCTGCAGGCATGGCCGCCCAATAAGATTTCCCGTGCGCCGCAATCGTCAACCACAACCCCTCCAAATTCCTTTTCCGTCCCACCAACGCCAACTCCACCATCCCCAGCGGCTTCTCTTTCCCTCGCCGCCTCCCTCTCCATCCTCTCAACAGCTGTTCGGGCGGCAGCAGACACGACGGCCACGGCGCTCCACTCTCGCTTCCAACCTTGCGCCGTCCTCCGCCTTCCGACGCCACTCGCCTCGCCTCCACCTCCACCGCCACCGCCAGCCAACTACTCGGGCCTGCGCAAGCCAACAAGAAGCCATGGCCGCCCTCATCGTCGTCCTCGCCAAGCTCCTCTTCGGATACCTAGCCGTCACCGCCTTCTTCTTCATGCTCTCCGTCGCCGTCCCCCGCGCTGGCTTCGTCGCCCGCGTCCTCGCCGCCTACGTGACCCTCGTCTTCACCGCAATCGTGAACATCATCGCCTCCGTCGTCCTCCGCCTCGCCGGCCAGCAGAACATCTCCCAGTGGGTCGGCGCCCGCATCTTCCACGAGTCGATGCGCCGCACCATTGGCGTCTCCTTCACCATCGACGACCCCGGCAACCTGCTCGCCACCGTCCGCCCGGCCGTCTTTGTCGGCAATCACCAGACGGAGCTCGACGTCGTCATGCTCGGCGCCATGTTCCCCAAATACTGCAGCGTCACGGCAAAGTCAGACCTCAAGCACGTGCCCTTTCTCGGCTGGTTCATGCACGCCTCGGGCACCATCTTCATCGACCGCAAGAACTCAAAGGGCGCCCGCGAGGCCATGCAGGGCGCCGCCCAGGAGATGCGCGCCAAGCGCCAGAGCGTCTACATCTTCCCCGAGGGCACCCGCAGCTACGCAAAGGACCCCGTCTTGCTGCCCTTTAAAAAGGGTGCCTTCCACCTGGCCATCCAGGCCGGCGTCCCCATTATCCCCTGCGTCGTCGCAAACTACAGCCACATCTTCAGCCTCAAGGACATGGTTTTCAAGTCTGGCACCGTCCCTGTCAAAGGTAAGTCCATTGGCATCATGGCGTCTTCGCCCCCCCCGCTAACCTCCTCGCCAGTCCTCGACCCAATCCCCACCGATGGCCTCACGGCCGCCGACGTCGACGACCTCGCCCGCCGCACGCGCGACATCATGCTCGACGAGTACGTGGCTCTCTCCGCAAAGGTCAAGGGCCAGCCGATGCCGATGCCTGCTTCCACTGCCGACGCCGCCGCTTCCAAAGTCATCAGCTCCGGCGTCGACGCCGCCGCCATCTCATCACTCGGAGGCTCTGGGATTCCCGGCAAATCATGAACCCCCCTGATGTGCGTCTTGCGTTGGCATCTTGCGCTACGTATAAGCGACAAGAGCGAGCGTATCGATTAGCGACAAAGACCTTAGAGACGGGCGTGGGGAGGAAACGAGCCAACCGGCTGGCCATAACGCTGGGCCTGGTCAGGCAGAAGGGAAAGAGAGACGGGGAAAGAAAATACCTATGCATGCATGGTCAATGTCATTGATACCCCATTTTTAGACGAACGGGCCCGCGGCTCGCTAGACGCGCACTGTCTGTCCTCTCTGTCTTTACAGGACCTACATAAAGTCATGTCGGGATGCTTCATCATGGCAGATAGCGCCTGGCTTTTGCCGCCGTTGCTTCTGCCGCCGCCAAGGGGCTTGACGACTCCTGTCCTGCGTGCCAAGTCGATGCCACCTCGCCAGACGGTGCCGCCGTTGTCTTCCTGAGCGACGCTGCTCTGTTTTTGATGCATAACGTGCAGCCACAACGGTCCACACCGGCTTCCTTTCCCCCAGCGCGCACGCCGATATCGCCTTAGGCCCTCGGCGCCCAGAGGCCACCGTACATGGCCCTCCATCTCTCGTTGGGGAGCCACGTACACAATACTTATATATATGGGTGTGTGTAGTATGTATATGTGCGTGTGTATGAACGTTTCAGACAAAGAGACATCTCCCTCGCACACCCAGGGGCCCCCCCCTGCCCCCCACGGCACCCGTCCGCCCCCTCCCCTCACTCACTCAAAGCCTGGAGAGCCTGCGTGAGGGTGACGACGCGCAAGCTACGGCCCCTCTTGAGCGGGCTGCCGGGGGCGGCGGCGGCGGCGGCGGCGGCGTCGGGGCCGCCAGTGCCGTTGTTGGTCGCGGTGGGGCTGCGGGCGTCGTCCCACTTGCGAAAGACGCGCTTGAGGTCGCGCGGGATGCCCTCGAGGACGACGCTCGAGACGGGGACAAAGGGCCGGTCCTCGATGCCGGCGGCCAGGATGGCGTACTCCTGCGCAAAGTCGAGGGCGTTGCGGAACGAGGCGTACTGCGCGTTGGCGCGGCTGCCCACGACGATGTACATTTCGAAGAAGGCGTCGAGGATGTAGATGCTCGACGGCGAGAGGTCGGCCTGGCCAAAGGGGCTCAGCTCGAGAATCTGCAACAAGAGGGGGGGTCCAAGTCAGTATACACGTCGCAAAAGGAAAAAAAAGGGGGGGGGGAGGGGAGCGAAAGCTGGCGCTCGTCAACAACTCACCTGCTGCTTGGAGTCTGCGTCGGAGCAAAACAGCCTGCTGCAGTACTTGTCGTAGTTGGGCTTCAGTCTCCAGTGATCGGCCGAGTGCGGCTTCGGCCCGCCGCCGCCAAACAGGTCCCAAAACGACGCCGGCTCGGCCCCGTCCTCGTACTCGACGATCTCGCCCGTCAGAGTCAGGTCCATGCCCACCAGGCGCGCGCAGCTGACCTCGGCCACGTCGCTGCCCTTGCCCTTCCACAGAAAACACTTGCCCGCCTGCGCGATGAGGTACGTGAACCCGGAGCAGAGGCTCGCCGGCGCAAAATCGACCTCGTCAAAGGCCACCTGCCCCAGGTAAGCCCGCCCGCACAGCATGTTGGGCGCCAGCGAGTCGTACTTGTTGCTCGATCCGCGCCGCACAATCACGACGCCCCCCAGCGCCTGCATGAACTCGGCCGTCTCCTTGCCCTGGCGCAGCTTCACCAGCGTGCCGCCCAGGGACCGCGCCTCGCGCTGTACGAACAGCTGGGCGTCCTCGGCCGTCGCCTCGGGGACTTCGTCGCCCACCCAGAAATACACCTCAAACACCTTTTTGCCGGCTGCGTTGGTAAAGTTGTGTGCGCACACGTACATCTCCTGCTCAAACAGGTCGCGCTCGTTCTGCGCCGACACCGGGACTTTCTTGCCGTCTCCGAAGATCTTGAACATGTGGAACCCCAGGCTGGTGATCTTAGCACCAGCTGGTGGCCGGTTCATCAGAATCTCGGCAGGGTCGACGCGCATTTCCTTCCGCGGACCCGGGGGACCGAAGAAGTCGGACAGCAGCATCGAGACCTCGTTGACCGGTTTGGTGGGCGACCGCACGGGCGAGGCTATGGCCGGTGATGACTTGAGCCCGCCACCGGTTATACCGGACAGCGGTCGTGGCGCGCCTCGTGATTTAGGCCTTGGTGCTGTTGCCTCGGCCGCACTGGGCCCGTTGACTGGCTGTTCTGGCCCCGGGGGGGACTTGATGGGGGAGCCAGGCCGTGACGAACGTGACGCTGTGCCCTTCATGGACGGCAGCGAGTCGCGGTCCCTCTTGTCAGGAGACGAGAGCGGCTCGGGCAGTGGCTGCTCGGGCAATTTGGTAGGAGACCTGGACCTGGTGCGCTGATGCGTAGATCCCGTCGACTCCTTGGGTGATCCAGGCTGAGAACGACCGTTCGGCGCGTCGTCCAAAAACCTTGACATCCGCTTCACGTCAAGTTTCCTGGGAGAACTTGGCTGCGAGGCCTCCTCGGAACCCTGTTCAGCCTGACTAGGAGGCGACACCTGGCCCTCAGCATTCGTACTGGGGCTCGCCGTCTGTTGGCGTAGGAGCAAAGGGCTCGCGGGTCCTGCTGTCCCCGTTCCGTTATTGGTCTTGGCCTCTACCTCGCCGAGCCCAATTTGCCCGCGGACAGCTGCCTGCGCCGCGACCTGCTGCTGTATCGACAGCGGTGCCGGCTTCTTTTTGGCAGGGACAGGGGGCTCTTGCTCCTTCTCTACTTCCGCTGGGCTGATCAGCGAGGCCCGTTCAGGCTCCTTGCTGATGGAGACGGGCGACTTTCGGTCTTCCTCTGCCTTTGGGTTGCCGCTCGGCAGCGCCCGCTTCGGCTCCTCGGATGTGGGGGCGGCAGACTGAGATGCCGCCGCCGGCGTCGTTGCCGAAGACCCGGTCGGGGCCTTTCTCCTGGGGCCACGAGCTCGGCCTTTGGTAATGTGAGTTAACTGAGGGCCGGGAGCACTCGGCTCCGACATGTCGCCGCCTCCCGAGCTCTGCTTCGGGCCAGAGCCGTTGGAACCCTGGCCGCCATTCGTAGCCATGGCAGGAGGTCCTCTAGCCAGCATGCCCGCCAAGGCTGGGTTGAATCGACCCGCGAGCTTGCCTCCGCCGCCACTCGCAACAGCACGTTGCGGCTTAGGGTCTGGATTTGTCTCCTTTTGCCGCAGTGGAAAGTCTTCTGACTCAGGTGTAGGCTTCACGGCGTCCGTATCGCTAAGCTTACGTCCCGGCTTCTCAGGAGCAGGACTCTGGAAAGGCGGCGGCGTTTTGTTTGGAGACCTCAATGAGGAAGCAGACTGGCTAGACGTTCGCTTGAGCTCGGGCAATGGCCTTGGAGAAGCCGACATCTTCCGCTCATCTTGCGCGGTGGTTTCCGTTGCCGTCTCACTCTTGGCGTCGCTATTCGACCTTGTCAGCTCGGCCCTCTTGACCAGGCCTTCGGGCAGTGGCTTTTCGTCGGCATTGGAGGAGCTTCTGCTCACACCCTTGCCCTCAGCCTGTGCTTTCTTGAAGTCCTCCCGCTTCTTCAGAATGGCCTCCTTGAACTCGTCTTTGCGCTCACCCTTGCGGGGCCCGTCGGTCAAATTTAGGGCCGCTTTCCCCCGGAGAATGTTATTCTTGAGCTCATCCGGAGCGACGTAGTTTTGCGTCGTGGCCCTGCGTAGATTGCCAAACGCGTTTCTGAACTCGGGCTCCTTGTTCCTGGGGGCATCGGCGGCGGCCGGGCGCTGCCTCAAGTTGGCCCGGAAGTCCTTGTTGGGCGGAGTTTCGGGCTTGGGCTTGGGCTGTGGTGGGCGGGCGACTGACGGTCGCCGCCGCTCCGCCGTTGTAGCGGCTTGTTCATCACCAGACGACTTCTCTACCGGACTCTCGACATCCCTGGTGAGCGTCTTATCGACATGACTTGGCTTCGCCTGGTTCCCAAACGCTGGCCGGCTCTGATTAGATGGTGGCGAGTAGATGCCGCCGAGCCCCGTAGGGTTGGTCTTGGCCGTCTCGCCCACGGGCGACTGCCGCATGAGCCCGCCGATGCTGACCTGGTGCTTGTGCGCGAGGCCCGGGGAACGAGATGCGTCGGCGCCGGACTTGTTGGCGCGCTCGGCCTTGGCCTTGTTGAGCTCGACCATCCACGCTGGTTGAGACTGCGTCGGTTTCGGCGGCAGCTTGGGCGAGTCGGGCTTGTTCAAGGCATTCTCCAGCCAGCTGGATTTGGTAGGGCTCCAGC
Source organism: Hirsutella rhossiliensis (assembly GCF_020360975.1). Taxonomy (NCBI): domain Eukaryota; kingdom Fungi; phylum Ascomycota; class Sordariomycetes; order Hypocreales; family Ophiocordycipitaceae; genus Hirsutella; species Hirsutella rhossiliensis. The sequence goes on from NW_025408669.1 coordinate 6,710,900, forward strand.
GCCGCGGGTCCATTGTCTTGGTCGGGGACACGGGCAGCGCGGCGTCGTCCTCTCGGCTCGGGGCGCGGTCCGAACCGGATGTCGAGTCTCTGTCGGCAGTAGTCTTGGAGGCGTCTTCCTGCTCAGCCTCTTCTTCTCCGTGCTTCGAGGTCGGCCTGCTCGAGCCCTGCGTGGGCGACCCGTTGCGCATTGCGCTCTGCGGTCGCGAACCGGCTTGCGAAGAGCCTCGGTCGTACGAGTTGCGGTTTGCGGCTACGGAGTCGGCGCGCGACAAACCTGGAGGGCTAGTAACACTCCATCGCTTGACGCTATCGCTTCGCTTCATCATGGCGCTCTGCACGAAGCCGCCCATACCTTTGGTCGGAGAGGCCGAGCGAATGGGGGATGTTCTGCCCGTTGGAGAAGTGACGGCTTGCTCAGCCAGAGGCTTGTCGTCGGCAGGGACCTCTTGGCGAGGAGGATTGAGCGAAACAGGAGAGCCGAGTCTGCCCTGGGTCGGCGAGGTGACGTCGTGGCGCGACGAAGGGCGTTCATTAGGCGTTTCGGCGGTCATGCCCGGCAGCTGGGCCTTGACGGGGCCCATGTCGAGGCGATCGTCATCTTCGACTTGGCTGCGTCTGTAGGCGGCAGACGCATGGCCCCGGTCGGCTGTCTGGCGAAACCAGGCAGGGTCCTTGGAGCCAAGAGACTGGGCTATCTGGTCCTTGGAAAAGGCCTGTTCGGTGGCCGAGGCGGGCTCCTGCGCTCCGGCAAGGGAGCGCTGGGTGGCATTCTGGGCGGCGAGCACGCTCAAGGGCCGAGCGCCAGCGCGGGAATTGGGACGCCTCTGCCACGACAAGGGTGAGGACCTGGCCGAGGGCGTGGATGCATCGACCTGCTTGGCCTCGGGCGCGTCGCCGGGGGCTTCGTTTTCCTTGACGGGCGAGCTGGACAGGGCCATGGGGATCGCGTCTGCGGGGGCATCGACGAAGGTGTCGCGAACGGCGGTGGGGGACTGGAGTTTGAGGGAGTCGGAGAGATGGGCGCTTCGACGCTTGGATCGGGGCGAGGGCGTGTTTACGGGAGAAGACTTTTGGGGCGAGATGGATCTGGCGCGTTCTGTGCGAGGCTGCAGGTTAGCGACTTGTCAACTGGCAGCGTTGCCCCTGTCCCTCCCCCGCTCCGGGCCTGACCTCGCACTGCCGCATAGGCAAGGAAGGGCATGGATGGGCGAGAGGAACAAGACGGCGCAAAGACGGCTCGCCGGCCAGAGCGCCTCGGATCTTCCGCCAAGCTCGGGCATGGCACCGGGCTCTAGGGACGGCGACGGCGACGGCGACGACAACTCACCTTCTCTCCTGGCCTGACGCTCGCGCTTGGCGGCGAGGAACTCCTCGAGTTCGCGGGCCCGCACCTCGTCGTCCTCGATTTGTTGGCCGCGCAGGCGCTCGACCTGCTCGAGGAACTGCGAGACCTCGTCCGACATGGCTGAGCCGATGATGATGCTGTTTGGCTTGGCTGCTATCCGTTGGTTTGGCTCTCCCTCCTAGGAGAACATGGCATGACAATGCGACAATGGACGCGCGCGCACGCCGTTTGGAGGCCTAGAGTCGAGGTGCGTCCTTTATTTCTCCCAACGCGCCGCAGGGTTTTGGAGCAACAAGCTGGAAGCCAACTAAGCAAGACGCCCGCCCCGGCTCCCCGTGTCGGTCCTCGGGGGGCTAACATGGAAGTGCGGGGGCACGCACTAGGCTAGGCAGCAGAGGTATACTGAGTTAGCAAGGGCTACTACATTGCATCAGACGCCTAGCAGACAATACCTGCTGAACGATGGACGCTTAGCGTGTCGCAAGACGCCCCAGGACACTCGTGCCAGCTGCTGTATCAGCGCCCCCTCTCGTACACACGTTCGAGCCAAGGAATGAGACGATTAATGCGGCTCGCATCGGGAGAAGGAGTAATTACTACGCGAGCCGCAGCTACCATTGCCGTGTTGCGTGTGTGCAGTGCAGTCTGTGGTGGAGCTTGGTGGTGCTTGCCACTCTCTGCACCCACCATCACATAGCATCATCTATCGCGTTAGGCTGGGCTTTACTCCGTAATAAGTTACGTGATGTCCTCTCGACGCGTCTCCGTCTCTGCCTCGCCATCCGCCGCGATTCATCACACCCCTTGTTTCCTGCCCCCTAATACAGAAAAAGCCGTTTCTTCGCGTCCGAAACCACCCACGCAAGCCCCTCGTGCAGATTCGCTCCCGTCATGGCACTGCATCGCACGATATGCCACTGATGCGTCCGAATCTCGTCCAGCCGCAACGACTGTGTTCTTCCGTCAGCCTCGCCTCGCCTCGTCTCGCTCCTCACACCTGGATACTTACCGAGCCAATCTCCTGCTCATTCATGCATCCCTCGACGTCCGTCTTGTTGGCGAATATCAGCAAGCTCGCGCCGGCCAGACGCTGCCCTCCCGTGTCAGCAGCGTGTCCAGTTCTCTGTCTAAACTGACGACCAAGTCTCACCTCTTCCTGGAGTAGGCCGTGCAGCTCGTCCCTGCAATCCTGTATCCGCAGTCGATCTGTCGCGTCGACAACCCATATCAGCGCATCCGTCTTCTCAAAGTAGTTTCTCCAGTACGACCGCAGCGTCTTTTGGCCACCGACGTCCCCTGCCAGCCCGTTAGCACGCCCTCATCACGGCCGACATTGACCCAGCTTGTCGTTTCCTACAAATGTTGAGTTTATATCTACCCGCGCAATTAGCCTCAATGCCGACGACGCCGCTCTCCACCCACCGCACTCACCCATCGTAGTCAATCGTCTTGATGATGAACCCCAGCGTCGGGCTGACTGTGTTGACGTCTTCTCCCATGATGCTCTTGACAATCGTCGTTTTCCCCGCATTGTCTAGACCTCTTGCTCCGTCGCCGTCAGTTGCTGCCGGGCCTCAAGGGGGGTCGGGAGGCCAACAGCATCAGGATTCTCATCTCCTTGTCCTTGAGACGAGCCTTGCGCAGGATCGACAACATCTTCGTCTTCTGCCTCTCACATGTATTCCGAGTAGGGAATCAGTAACATGGAGAAATTACCCGGCACTCGAAACGTAAGTCGGTCGGACTTCAAATGGTGGAGGAATCGAAAATGCAAGACGACGCTTATTCAGACACACACGTGCCGCTGCACTGTAGTACTCGAGCCTCGACAACCCACAATCGACCGACGCTCGCATTCATTCCGCGCACCAAGATTCACAGCCCACGCTTTGTGCACTTTGGCCCAAGCATAGCTCCAGGCCACACTGGAAACCTTTTCAATTGCTCTTCTTGACGAGACTAATGTAGAGTCGTAGACCAACATGCGTAGCGACCCTTCACTCTCACGCCTTTACTTCTCCCACGGCACATGGCTCATTCAAATGTGCCTTTTCCGAAGGTCATCGCCCAACTCCGTCGTTCTCGCCGTGCTCCCTGGTGAGCAAATCTGCAAAACATCAAGATCAAACAACAACGAACCCAAGTCGACCCAATAAGTGGCATCGAGCAGCGGTACGTGCTTCGGGATGACGCACGAACCCCCCAATCCCGATACGTCGCCGAGCTGTCTTGCTCAACGAGTCCCCTCTCTGATCGCCGACGTCTCCTGGGCCGCAAACTCCCAGAGCACGAGGTCGAGCCATTTGGACTGGTGGCCCTGATCCGTCTTGATCGCGTCCCGCAGGTGGGCGACCTCTTGAAAGTTAAACTTGCTCAGCATTTCCGCGCGCCACTTGTACTCTGTCTGCACCTTGCTCGCGCAAAACACCTCGACGTAAAGTCGAGCATACTGCCGGCCGTTTCGGTCCACGGGATGCTCGTATATGCGCGCCGGGTTGGCGCACTTCCACTCATAGTCAATGATGCTGCGATGACGGGGTGACAGGGAAAGCAGGATCCTGTCTAGCAGCGCAGTGCCATACGACTTTTGCCGGTATTCGGGATGGACAAGCACCCGCACCTGAGCACTGTATCGGGACCCAGGGCATCGAAGCTGTGGGAAGCCAAGACGAACCTCGGTTACCAACGCGAACCCAACAATAGGCGGTGGAGGGCTTGGCCGAGTCTTCTTGAACTCGATGTACTCTCGGTACGCTCGGTCCGAGTTTGGAGGCCACTTGGACCGGTCCATCATGTCCTCCTCCATGGGGACAGCAACGATGAAGGGCCTTATGGTCTGCTGGCAGCGCTTAGAAATCCAATCGACGTCGGTCGAGTCGATGACCTTTGAGTCGAATATCTGCGGGAAGGCCGCTGTCGACCCCTCCAGGTTGATGATGTTGGCGATTTGCGAAAAGTCCTCTTGCCGGGCCGGGCGTAGAATGCAGTGCGCATTCGGCCATGCGTCTTCTTCAGGATACGGAGCTGCCACAGCTGCCATGGCCTCCTCAGTTTGCTGGCGTGAAGCCAACAGGTGCTCGGCCAGCCTTTGCCGGCTCGTCAGCTCTCGGACTATCTGTAGTCCAGAAGTCATGTTCATCTGTCGCCAGCCTATGTCCTTGTGGTCTCGATATGGGCCCTGGATGGCGCTTTGAAGTGTCTCTGGATATTCTATGGCGGGAAGAAACTTGCCCGTGCATGAATCCAGCTCATGTTGACATGAAGCCAACAGACTCACTTTAAAGGGCCGATATGCGGCAGCCGGGGGCGTTACCAGACCCTTGAACCAGCCTCCGATGAGTTCGTCTTCTTCAGCTCTTGCAGAGAGGGGAGAGCCAGTGGCCTCGAATTCCAGGCCGGCGTCGCGCAGAGAAGCAACACCATGGGGGTCAACGGTGATTGAACCGGCCTTTTCCCCCGTCTCAACCTCGATGTCACTCACGTCCCATGTGGAGATGCTGCGCTGTGGTCCCTGATGGATGGAAGCTCTTGCGGCTGCAGGAGACTTGACAATTGGCTGCCCTCGAGAACTCTCGGAATTGGCGTGTTTGAAAAATGTTTCGTCCATCTCCGGTGTAGTGTCTTCTGCAGCAAGAAACGCTTGCTGATCCGAAGTGTGGCCTCGGGGTTTTTCGAGGCCTGGAAAGGGCGGGGCTTGCGCAAGAAGGCCATGACGATCGGACGTTGGCTCCACCTTGCACGATGTGGCAGAAGCCTTGAGCTCGGAGGGAGCGAGATGGGAAGAGGCCGAGCGCTGCTGCGATGGCTTTGGGTTGACGGGGCTCGCGGGGGCTTGGAACAACTGTTGCGGGCTGAAAGATGGAGCGAGCCAGTCTCTCATCGCACCGCAGTGCCTCTCGATGTCATCGTCAGGAGGACGACGGCTGTGGATAGGCCAAGCAGGCATCTTGGAAGAAGGACTTGGGGTTGAAAGGTAATTGGGGATGGTCAAAGAAGGCTGCGCGTGTTGGACAAGTGTGGAAGAAACATGCCACGGAAGGAAGAGAAGGCATCCGAGGGCTGGAGTGAAGGGTGCGCAGGGCTATAGCGGTACCAGCAGTTGCCGTGGCAGTTGGCTTTTATCTGGTAGGTGCGTGTTGTTGTTGCCTTGGGCGGTGAGAGGCTGAAGAAACTTGATGCCTGAGGTCGGAAAGCTGCAACTCATCTATGGTCAGGGGAGAAGCTCCTGCCTCGGTGGCTTGGGTACATTCTGGAAGTCTTCTGACGACACACGTGAGAAGTTCTTGGCTGCAACCTGGCCGTGACCTCCTCTGATGCGGAGTCCAGATTGCAGAGACTGAATATGGTTGAAGGAGAGCTACAGTGATAGACACTGTTTTGATCGATGACCGAGACTCGGCTGACCAAATGCTTCCTGCAGGAATGCCATCCTGCCTGTCCTTTCGAGGTCAAACGCCATCTCTCATCGCCAACGGACTGGAGTCACTGGACAGTCAGAGGAGGCTCCAGAGTCCAGACCCGGAGCTGCGGCTCTCAACTTGGCTGTGTTAACCACCACGAGCCTGTGGGCTGAGCCGGCCTCGTTTGGACAAAGGCGGCCAGCAATCTGGGCTCGGCCATACCGCCGACTCACTTGCTCGACCTTGATTTACACACGGCCTATACAGTTGACGAGTGAATCGAGTACCCACAATTCGACAACGACCCAACTGGTCATTGAGGCTCTGATGACACAGTGAGCAATAGCTGATCCACTCAGGGCAAATGGGCTGGCCCGGCGTGGCCCAATGGCATCCCGTCAACGCTCAGGTCCAGGCCGCGTGGCCCAATGGTTAGGGCGCTAGATTTCGGTTGCTCCGTCTCTGATTTCCTCTAGAGATTCCAGGTTCGACTCCTGGCGTGGTCGCAGCTGCTGAGTGGACGCGAGGATTTACTTTTTGATCGTCAAGCCGGCGATTTGGAGTCTTGGTGTGTCTACGGCTCAACCTGGTGTAAGTAGTGGGGAACCAGGCCGGGTACATGGGCGCCTATTTGGTCTGCAAAGCGGCCGTCTTCGAATGCGATTCTTATCTGGACTTGCTTCGGGGCAATCCTTCCACCATTTTTTATCAGTTTTCCCTCATCCCACACTACTGTGCCGCGCGAGTACAGAAATTAACAAGCCACCGAAACCGAACCCCGCCTTGTACCTCCGCAAGCCGACATCGGCTGTCGCTTATCGTCGCAACCCCTGCCGCCGCAACCCCTGCCCCGTGGAAAGCCGACTTGGATATCTTGGAGACGGGCGGTCAACCTCATCTTTCCCCCACCGTCGAGGACAACCCTTTGCCGCCTGCGCGCGCGACCCCTCAACCATGTCGTCCTCGCTACCGGGCAATCGCGAACTGCCCGTGTCGCAGTACGACTTGAGCACCTACCTGGGCCGGGTGCGCCATGCAATTGGCTTGACGGATCCCAGGTGAGAAAGGACATTGACCGTCACAGTGATTCCGGAAGGACGTTTCGGTGGACGAGGAGAGAAGCAGTCGCTGATCAAGACTTCCAGCACCCTCTTTGCTGGACATGCTGGGCTCGAGAGGGCGAAGCAGCTCGTCACCGACTACAAGACGGGCAAGACGCTGCACATGACGCCCGAGCTTTGGCAGGCCAAGAAGGTTGTCGACTCGACGCTTCACCCAGGTATATGCACACTGGTCCACGCGCACTGCACCCACGCTCTGACGCTGCATCAGACACGGGCGAGCCCGTCTTCCTGCCCTTTCGCATGTCATGCTTCGTCATCACCAACCTCATTGTCACGGCCGGCATGCTCCAGCCCGGGCTGCAGACCGGAGGCACCATTGCATGGCAAGTGGCCAATCAGTCGGTCAACGTGGCCGTCAACAGCGCCAACGCAAACAAGTCGTCGCCCATGACAACGGCCATGCTGGCCAAGTCGTACGTCGTCGCCGTCACGGCCTCGTGCTCCGTCGCCCTCGGCCTGAACCAACTGGTCCCGCGGCTGCGCGTCTCGGACGGCGCCCGCAACATCCTCAAGCGCCTCGTGCCCTTTGCCGCCGTCGCCTCGGCCGGCGCCCTCAACGCCTACCTCATGCGCCGCGGCGAGATTGAGGCGGGTATCGACGTGCGGCCCGTGCTGTCCGACGAGGAGAAGCGCAGGCTGCAGGCTGAGGGCAAGTCGGAGCGGGACGTGCCGTCGCTGGGCAAGAGCCGCAAGGCGGCCAAGCTGGCCGTGTACGAAACGGCCGCCAGCCGTGTCTTCAACAGCAGCCCCGTCATGGTTATTCCGCCCATGCTCCTCTACTACATGCAGCACAAGCAGGCCTGGTACCGGAACCTGATGGACCGGGAATGGGTCAGGGCCAGGCCGCGGGTGGCGACGACGATACCCATCGGCATCAACCTTGGGCTGATTGCGGCGACGGCCTTTGCGGTGCTGCCCCTGGCGCTCGCCGTCTTCCCGCAGCAGCAGCAGATTTCGGCCGACAGCCTCGAGGACGAGTTTCACGGCCAGGGCGGCTCCAATGGCAAAGTCTGGTTCAACCGCGGTCTTTAACGGGGCGTTGTGGCTAGGCCACCTCTTCAGGGCGTTTGGAGGCTATACAGGGGCAGAAGCTGGCGTCTCCCAAGCCGTGTCTGTTGGAACTGCCGAACTCTCCTTTATTTCTCCACTCCCTTTTGGGCCGCAGGCCCTGCGCTGACCGGGCCTGAGCTGGCGGCAGTGTATTCGAGGCGCACACGCATTGCGCCAAGCCCATGCGGGCCAAGCTCTCGATGGTGAGCACATGGCCGAAGGGGGCAGTCGTTGCGAAAGTACAGTAAAGCGGTAGCAGATAGATCGGGGCTTACTCATAGAGCGGCGGCGAGTCGGATCTGTAGAATCTAGACTTTGGGGCTTTTTCTTGTCCTTTGCTTGCTGGCCTCTTTTCGGAGCAGCGCTGATGCGCCGGGCTGACCGGCCCTTTGTGTTGCATGCAAAAAGTCTACGGATAATTACAGTGCTTTTATATCGAGTGCGAAGTGTCGTCTCACGAGGCACCAAACAAGCCAACTAACAGGCCTACATGGTTGTCTTTTCGGCCCGCATGGCCATGCTGGGGCAGTGCCGGAGGAGGAGCGCAGCAGGATGCAAAGACGCCGACGTCGGCTGTCGGAGGCGTCTTTGCCACCGCCTGGGATCGGCGGGCGTGGATGGTTGGTCCTTGTCCTGGCGAGGCTTGAAGTCGACGAGAGGGGTCCCCTTCCAACAAGACTTGTCGCAAGGGATCAACGCTCTGATGGCATGGTGATGTACTGTACTGATGCTGCGAGCACACGTGCTGGACTGCACATGCACTTGTTGGCATATACATGCTGTATGTACAGTGCATACAAGTCATCCAGACTTGCCGAGGCAACGCCGCTGCTGCTATTATCCGTGACGTTGTAATATTTGCGGCAACCGAGAGCCAGGCGGGAGGAGGTTGTGGTTGTGGGGGGGGAGGGAAGATAGCGAGTGACAAAGCAAAGCAACGTCGTGGGGGTGAGGCATTTGTGTTGTCTGTCAGGAAAGGGTCCAAGATGAGGGGGCTTGGGTTGGAGTCGCTGACGGGCACAGCAGTATTTACATGCACACACGCCTCGGTACGCTACTTGATGCAACTACAGTACCGGTACGGTACAACGAGCGGAAATGGTCTCTATCTAGGTATCTCCCTATCCGTACTTTGAGAGCCCGTACTTTGAGAGCAAAGGGGGGTGGGTGACGGTCCCGGGACGCCGAGGCGGGCCGGCGACGGCGTGCTTCCTGCCAGGCCAAGCAAGCCATCCGCCGACATGGCCCTGCTGATGTGGGCGTGCCCTTATGCGCATGTTACGCCGCGCATGGCGGCTGTGGGACCATTTTGATTTTTTTTGTTTCCTTTTTTCTTCCTCGCCACCTTTGTTGCTGTTGTCGCTGCAAGCCTAGCCTAGCCACGGGGGCGTCGAATGGGAGGGAAAAGTGCTCGGCTGTAGCCAGTGGCCTGGCCTGTAAGCCCGTGCTGGAGCGTGCGCTGTAGTGTGCGCTAGAGCCCGGAGGCACAGTTGGGTATCATCCCGTGGGAGGGAACATGGCCGGGCGTCAGAGAAAGAAAGCAGCAGGGCTCGTGATGGCGGTGCGTGCACATTGTTGGCCCAGACGATAAATCTCCGTATGATATGCGCGTGCGAGTCCTTGTTGAGAGGCAGCATGGACAGACTTGCCGTTGCATTGCCGCGCACAGTGGTCCTGGAACCTCGTGGGTACTGGTAGCCGCTTGGTGTACCCGCGTGGAGGTACCTATGTGCTCCGTAACGACGAGGCAATTCGCCCGCTAGGTACTGTAGGTATTCACGTCAGCCGATATGATGATGATGATGTTGCTATTCTTGACGCCTGCCCATGGCTTCACACACACGCAAGCCAGATACAGTCCGCACGGCACGGAGTACAATGGCATCGTCCATGCGTCAGCGTGCACGGGGCGCCTTGGAACGCGTCGCCCGCCCGTCTCGCAACTCTTGCAGGGCAAGAGGGGGGAGCAGCATGAATCAAACCACCAGCGACATGCTGGTTGGGGAAAGGACGAATCGTCGGAACCCCCTTTTGTTCGCGTCCTGTCGGCAGCCCAGCTAACGTACTGCCTACCTACTGGAAGAGGAGAGGACTGCAGGTAGCATGTGGCCCACATTCGGTCATGGTCCAGTCGACGAAAAAAGGGGTCGAGACATCTCGGTGCAGACATTCGCGGGAGCCCAGTATAGCGTGACGATGATGCCTGGCCGATGATGGGATGCACGGAAAGTAAGCGAGACGGCTGTTCCTGGTGCTGACGAGACAGACGACGAATAGCCACGGTTACTCGGACTCGGAGCACCGCGCCTCGGGTTTTTTTTTGAGCCCTCCTCATTCAGGAGATGGCCGTGGTGATGGATGCTTGGGATAATTGACTCTGCAAACCTTGGAAGCCGCCCCTCGGAAGCCGCCCCCGCTAATAAGCAGGCCCGGCAGCACCGTGTGGACGGCGCTCTCGGCACAGGCTGGCTTTGACTTGTGACTTGTGTCACTCCACCTGGAATCCGCTCATTCCATCGCCGCGACCGATGCCTTCCACGACAGGGCTGGACGTGGTCCCTTTGCTCGTTCCCTTGTGCTTGCTGTGAAGACGTCGCCACTGACTCTTTTTGCCCTTGCGAGCCAGCGTCGGCAACTTTCTACCCGTCTCCCTTTTTTCTTTTTTCTTGGTCCGTCATCACCATGGGCGGCGGGTTTCTGCTGGCGGGAGGGCTTTGGACGCGAGTTTAGCCACTTCGGCTCGGGTACTTGAACCTTTAGCCATGACGGTGATATCTGCACACACGTACTTGCCAGATCTCTCTCTACTTTGCATGTCTCGATAAACGCTTTCCTGATCAACAGGTATCGAGCTAGACAGTGTCAAGTGGTGCTTCGTTCGACCGTAATGCCCTGGGCCCTCCAGGTGACGAGGCCGGCCCAGGGGAGAAGCCGCAGGCCAACTCAGTGGACTGGCCACCATCCATACCACGAGGTACCCGGGTAACCCAGCGCCCAGCGCCCAGCACCCAGCACCAGGCCAGCGCCGGACCACTCGCAGCGCACCTCCACCACACACCACCGCCGCCTCCTCCTCTCAGGGCAAAGTGCTCTCAACCTGCTCCCTCCCCGTTTTCTTCGCCTCTCCTCCCCTCTCCTCCTCCTCCTCCCCCCCCCGTGGCGCGACTCCCCTGCTCGCCCATCTGGAAACCCTTGTCCTCCTCTCTCGTCGTCGACTGCTACGAGCCATTCCACCGAACAAAACGGCCACCGGGGCAGAGACGCTCAGCCAAACTCTCCCAGAAGTCACCCCGCCTGCACCCGCAGCAAGGGGGCAATTCACGCAGCGAGCATGTCGACGCCCACGACGACCGTCGCCACGCTGCCTCGCTATCACTCCCACTCCCACTACCACCACCCGCCGCCCTATCCGCACCAGACCCCGACCCAGAGCCAGCATCATAGCAGCAACGCCCTGGGCTCCGCTGCCAACTACTGCTCCTTGCCTGGCTTTGTCCTGCCCCCGGCCACGCCTTCGTCGACATCTTCGTCGGCCGCTGCCGCCGCCGCCGCCGCCGCCGCTCGTCTGTTGCCCTTCTACCAGCCCGTCAGCAACGCAGCCTCGTCCTCGACGGATGCCCTGGCCCCGTCCTCGGTCGCTCAACTCCAGTCGTCAGCGCCGCCTCGCCCCCCACCGCATGGCCTTCACCGCAGCCTTGCCGACGACCACCACAAACAACAAATCCCATCCCCGGCCCCTCGCCATCTCGAGAGCCACTCGTCGACAATGTCGAGCACTGCCGCCCTCAACGACCAGCCCTCGCGGAAACGCCGCCGCTCCCGCGAGCCCGACTGGAACACCTTTTACAGAAATGGCCTCCCCAGCGAGGTCATTGTCATTGACGACACCCCGGAGCCCGAGGCCAACATGGGCCGCAAAATGGTCAACGCCGCACCTCGCGACCTGACCACGCAGCAGCCGGCAAAGAGGATGCGACGGGACGACGTCCTCGAGGCCACCCCCCGCAATGCCGGCTATCACGTTCAATATGCCGCGTCACACAACAACACGCCCCTTCAGAACTCTACCCCCATCGGCTCCACCCTCTCGAGCGTCCGTACCAACTCGGCACTGCATACCACGGCACCTACCTCGCTCTCCTCCAACAGCCAGTACGAGGATGTCCAGGCGCCGCTCAAGCGGAAGCGCACTCGTCAGCAGGTCGCCAACGAGGCCAAACGTCGAGACGTCGACGGGCTGGGCGATGCTTTCTTCACCTACAAACCCCCGCCCTACTCACCCAAGAAGGCCTCGGATGTCCACGTCCGTGTCGTCCACGATGTCAGTCCTCCTTGTCCATTCAATCCTGTCCGTGGCCCGGAATTCGGTGACTAACCTTGTGTCCTATTCAGCGCCTTCACGATAAGAATTACAAGGTCGACGACGAGGATGGCCATTACATCGTGGTGCCCGATGCCGAGTTGACCGACAAATGTGGGTGGACAGCCCCGTCTCAACGTGCGACACATGCCTGACAACTTTCACAGATCAAATCACGCGTCTGCTCGGACAGGGAACCTTTGGAAAGGTCGTGCAAGCCCGTGACCGCAGGCGCAACAAGCTCGTCGCCATCAAGATTATCCGCTCGGTCCAGAAATATCGCGATGCTTCGAGGATCGAGCTCCGGGTGCTAGCCACGCTCAAGGCCAACGACGAGGAGAACCGGAACCGGTGCATCCACCTGAGGGATTGCTTCGATTACCGTGGCCACATCTGCATCGTCATGGATCTTCTCGGTCAGAGCGTGTTTGACTTTCTCAAGGGCAACAGCTTTGTGCCTTTTCCTAACAGCCAGATCCAGAGCTTTGCTCGCCAGCTCTTCACCAGCGTTGCCTGTAAGTGCCCCTGCAACCTGCTTGACACGGCCCGTTCTGACTTGGCGATTCAGTCCTTCATGACCTCAACTTGATCCACACGGACTTGAAGCCTGAGAATATCCTTTTGTGGGATAACTCTTATCAGACTTTTACCTATAATCGCAAAATTCCTTCTTCATCTTCCACCATCAGCCGCCAAGCCACGCAACGTCGAGTCCTGCTCGACACGGAAATCCGCCTCATCGACTTTGGCTCGGCCACGTTTCAAGATGAATATCATTCTTCGGTCGTGTCTACCAGGCACTACCGCGCTCCCGAAATCATTCTCGGGCTAGGCTGGTCTTACCCCTGTGATATTTGGAGCATCGGGTGTATCCTCGTCGAGTTCTTTACCGGCGACGCCTTGTTCCAGACGCACGATAACCTCGAGCACCTGGCCATGATGGAGGCCGTCGTGGGTCGACGTATTGACCCATATCTCGTCCAGGCAGTCAACAAGATGTCGACTCGCAGCGGTGGGAATCCCGCGTCAAAGTAGGTCCCCCTTAAATGCACACGCCTTGCACGCCGGCTAACAGCGAACAGATATTTCAAGCGTCTCAAGCTGAGCTATCCTACCCCGGAAACCACGCGCGGATCTCGACGATTCGTCAAGGCCATGAAGCATCTTAACGTATGTTACCGCCCAGCCACTTGCTCGGCAGCCCGCGCTGACTGAGCGAACAGGACGTGATTCCATCAAACACCGCCTTCTTTAAGAATTTCCTTGATTTGTTGAGCAAGATTTTCGTCTACGATCCCGCGCAGCGCATCACCGCCAAGGAGGCTCTGAACCACCCGTGGTTCAAGGAGATGGCTGTTCCTGACGACGGGACTGAGGCGGCAAAGATTCGGCTGGAGCGGAGACGAGCCGAGCAGGAGCACTTGCGGCAAGCCCATTATGTCGGCTGAGAGATGGCCGCCAGACGCAACGGCAGCCCCGAATTCGCACTCTCTTTCGACGATCCAACGAGCATGACGGAGCTGAGAGTTTGGCCTCCATTGGCAGCGGACAATGGTGGAGAGGCGACAAGACCTACTGGGAAACCGTGCCGGCCCAAAAACGGCCGCTGTACTCTAGTGCGTTAGCTGCAGTGCCCGTCTTGTCGTGTCTCGCCTTTCGTTCTTTATCTCTTTTGTCCCCCTCCCCCCTTTATTTTGTCCACCGAAACGCCACTTGGAAGTGGTGCTGCTCTGTCGTGGCGGTCGAGGGGATGTCACTGGCTTCGGGGCTCCCCTCTTGGTTCTCTATCATCTGCCCACCATCTGAAGCCGGGGAGTACAGCGAGGACAAAGTGTGGCCGTGCCAAAACTAATATATGCCTCTACCTGTCCCGCATACGGTGAAGGGTTCTCGCGAGTGAAGGAAAGTGGTCGCTTCCGTTACGAAGCCGATGGTCTTGACGCGAGAGCATGGTTTGGGAATGTGCTTGCTGGGCGTACCTGAGGAACCAAACCGGGCTTGCGTTTCTCGCTCGTCACCACGCTCGCTGGACTTTTGCGTTTGGCGGCTTGCGCAACGAGGCTCGGAGTGTCCAGCATGGCAACATGTCGGGGCTAGAGTGTCGCACTTGAGCCAAGCGGGGTTTTCTCGGGCGGAAGATGGGACGGGGGCTGAGGGAGTGTGGGCTTGAGGGGGTTGCTTGCTCGGACGGGGACGATGGACGGCCTTGACGCTCGCGGCGCGAGGTATCGTACGTGCGCCTCGGTGCCTAAACATGGCGCTGCTGGTCCCACGGGTTATCCAGCTCCTGGGCAATGCGCAGTGGGCAATGCTATCGTCTCGGCGGAAATACGGAAGAAGGAAGAGCGGTGGTTCGCGCAAGGGGGGGCGGGCGAGATTCGGCATTTACGTCCATGGGGCACGTGGGAGCCGGGTGCCTCGTCTGCTCGCATCTATATACGCTCCAAAACTCTTCGCCCCCTGCTTCTCATCCCCTTGCCGGGCCTCCCCCCCCCTCATCGATGGTCTGTCGACGAGCACACATGCCCGCCTCTCAGTCAGCCAGCCCCTCCAAGAGGGCCTGCACGGCGGGCACGTAGCACGCAGCATGCTGGAACTCGCCGAGGCGCACACGCATCATGTCCAGCGCCAGCAGGACGCCCTGCTCGCCCTCCCCCGTCGTCCTCGTGAGGCTGTCGGCCTTGGAGTAGCGCTGGGAAAAGTGCGTGAGCAGGGTGCGGCGGGCCTGCATGTCGCGGGCGACGCCGAGGGCCTCGCCCATGGTCGAGTGCTTCTTTGCCCTGGCGTGGTCCTGGCGGTCGTCGCCAAAGGTGCACTCGTGCACGAGCAGGTGCGCGCCGCGGCACGCCTTGGCAAAGGCCGTCGACGGCCGGCAGTCGCCCGAGTAGGCGATGCGCAGGCCCGACGTGAGCTCGAGCTGCGTGCCGTACGAGCGCCAGCAGTGCGGCACGGGCACGCGCGTGATCGACGCGAGCCCCCAGGCGTCGTCGCCGCCGCCGCCGCCGCCGCCGCCGCCGCCTGCAGCCATGGCCGCCAGGTCCTGCGCCGTCGTCACGTCGCGGTCCTTTCCCCTTGTCCAGGGACAGCTGGGGAAGCGGAGGCGGTGGAAGCCAAAGTCGTGGACCTGCGACAGCTCCTGCAGCATCGTACGGTAGCGGCCGATGCACGACATGGCCAGCGTCGCCGTGCTCTTGTCGCGGAGCGCCTGCTCGTACCACGCCTTGATGATGGCGACGGCGCCCGTGTGGTGGTCGGCGTGAACGTGGCTGATGACGATGCACCGCAGCCCGCGCAGCACCTCGGCCGTCTCGTCGGCGCCCAGTGCCCGCCGGATCTGACCGAGAGTGCCCTCGCCGCAGTCGAGGAGGTAGTTGCCGATGCCAGGCACGCGGATCAGCGTCCCGGACACGTTGCGGTACTTGCTGGGCACCGACGACCCGGTCCCGAGCGGGATGATCTCGGCGTCTCGGTTGGGAATGTCCCTTTCCATCTCTTCGACGCGGGCCAGGAAATCGGGGTCGGATGCCTGCGCCCTTGCCTTTTCGGCCAGCGCGAGCACCTCGCCGCCTATGCCATTGGAGGCTCCGACGAGGTCCGGAAAGGGGGCAATGGCCTGTTCTTGATGGACGATGCGGGGCATCAGCATCAGCTTCCTGCCGGCGCGTCCCAGCTCTATGGGCGATTCAGGGGGAGGCGCCGGGTATTTGACGGCGTTGTCGTAGTCGAGCAGCGGGAACCTCTGCGGGTCGATGCGCCGCAGCTTGACCTGGACCTCCGCGGGGCCGGGGTGCGTAATCATGTTGGGGCAGGTGTCGTCGGCGCAAAAGACATGCTTGACCTGCGGGTGCTTCTGGATAAAGGACTGGACGCGAGGATCCCCAGCCAGGCCGGGCCCCAGGATCCAGTACATCATGGCGATGTGGGCCATGAGCTCGGCACTTTGCCACTCGGGCCGCTCCATGAAAGCATCGACAAAGTCGTGGCTGGGGATGTCGGCGACGACGATGCCGTGGCCGGGCTGGCGCTCGCCGAGGACCATGTCTGGCGTCACCGTCGTGCCGTCCTTGCCCGGGACGCTCTCACCTACGGCCAGGCGCTTAAAGTCTTCCCTCTTGACGCCCAACTCCGTGGCGATGGGGGCATTGAACTTGCCCCTGCGGTCGTGACACTTCAGGACGTAGGACATGGACGTCTGGCCGTAGCACGTGGGCGATAGAGGATAGTGGTTGATGGGCAGGCCGTCGTCGCTCGGGGACCCATCGCCGGGCGACGAGCCGGGGCCTTGAAACACCCAGGCTTTCCTGTCCGGGTCTGGCAGCGTCTGGCCGTCGGTGGCGTAGGGGCCCTTGTACGGGGAGAGCTTGCCTTGGTCGTCAACGATGGCTACATCGGTGGGTTTGAGCTGGCGGAGCCATCTAGACGGAAGGACAGAGTTGTTTTTGTGGCTGCCGCTGAACATGACGTTTTGTACAATCATGGCGGCGACGTCGGGGTCGGAGAGGGTGGAACGCGGTTTGTACGAGGCGGCGTCCGGCTCGTCGAGGCTGCTGTGACGGCGCTTTGGGGGGCTGCTGGAGCGGGCCGTCCGGACGGGGATCTTCCATACCCTGACGGCGTCATCCTGCCAATCTGGATCCATGTTTTGGGCGTCGGCGGCCCTGGGGTCTGTGCGATGCTCGTGGGGCTGGACCTTGACGCTCTGGCGCAGGATGACGGCACGACATGCGGCCAGGACGTGGCAGAGGTTGTCGCCGCCGTGGACAGTGACGCCGTTGTGTTGGACCTGCTTGAGGAGCTTGTTGCCCTGGGCCCTCCTCTCTTCATTCTCGGTCACGACATGCTCCTTGGCGGAGTCGATGCCGCCGCCGACGCTGAGCAGGTACCCGAGCAGGCCGCCAATCTCGTCCGAGCCGACGGGCCCGCTGAGGAAGACGTGCTCGGTGCCGCCGAGGTGGATCTTGCGGCTGCCAAAGGCGCGCTGGGTGCCGTCGGCGACGCGGCCGAGGATGTAGGAGCGCTTGTCGTGGTGGACGTAGATGCACGAGCCGGGGGTGTCGGCCGAGGGGACGGTGGCGAGCTCGACGGTGGTGGTCATGATGGTTGAGGGGCGGGAGGCGAGGTCCCAATGTTGCGGTGCGTGATGTCGGGACAGGCAGCCAAAAGGTCTTGGTCTGTCCAGGCGCTGCTGCTGCCGCTGTGTTCGACCGAGGGCTGTCGCGACGACGACGAGGAGACGGCGGCGGTGGCTAAGGAGTGCAGATGAGAAGCTCAGGCCGCGCGTGGCCCATGGTTCCATCGGCAGCTTGGCCTACGTGCTGGTGAATGAGCGTGGTGGCTACCAGTGGCCGAGGAGAGTCGTTGGGGGTGGCATGGGCGTTGACGAGGCTGCTCTCGATGACTCGATGCCGAAGCCTTCGTTTTTTTTTGTCCTGGTCGTCTTGTACGTACCTTGAGTGGATGACTGTGCCCTGCCAAGCCTGCCTGTAGCTATAACTTTGCCCCACTCCGACCGATTACCAGCTTACATAATTCCCGAGTCAAACCACCCTGGCACCTGATGAGCTTCAGCGGCGACGACGGTAGGCAGTGAAGCGGGACAATTTTATACATGGCATTTCAGTATATTTCAAAAATTCAAGGGGCGTTGCTTGCCTCAAAACCATAATTCATCCGTGTTGTGTGGGGATTCTGCAGCCATTGATGGCCAGAATTGGATGACGTCTTCAATGCACGTCTCCTCTCCGTAACCCCGACCAATCATTTCAGCCTCAACTCGCTTCAATCCATTGCACGGTTCCAATCGACCGCTCATAGAAGCAAGACCCAACGTCGAAAAGGTATCGGTAAAAATAACATCCTCGTCGGGGCATCACATGTCCTTCCGACCCGGCCTCTCCCGTGTCGTCATCCGCCTCCCCATCGTCACTCACAGCCGAGCCTGCAGGAAAATGTCGGATCAAATCAAGAGAAACCCGCATCCCGACTTCAAAAAGGTTGAGGCCTCGCGCCCGGCCTGGGACGACGCCTCGCGGTTCCGCTTTACCCGCACCGTCGACCCGGACTGGGCCTTTGGCCACGGCGCAAACCGCCTTCACCACCAGCCCTCTTCAACTTTCTCTTCCACGGCGACGGCAGGCTCCGATGGCAGCAGCAGCAGCAGCAAGCACATCGCCATCGACCCCTACGCCCCCGGCCGCCCAGACGTCTTCAACTACAAGCTGCTCATCTCCGGCATAGTCCCCCGGCCCATTGCCTTCCTCAGCACGCGCAGCGCCGACGGCTCGTCGACCAACCTGGCTCCATTCAGCTATTTCAACGTCATGTCCCACGACCCGCCCCTCTTCGTCGTCGGCTTCGCCAGCGGCATCGACGCCGCTGTAGCCAAGGGAGCCAAGGACACGCTGCGTAACCTGGTCGAGACGCGCGAGGCCGTCGTCAACATCATCAGCGAGTCCTTTCTCGAGGCCGCAAACGCCACCAGCATCGATGCTCCCTATGGCGTCAGCGAGTGGGATGTTGCTGGCTTGACTCCCGTGCGCGACTGCGAGACGGTGCGGTGCGCGCGAGTCGCCGAGGCTGTCTTTAGCGTCGAGGTTAAGGTCGACGAGCTCAAGGAGCATGGGAGCAAGCGGGACCCGAGCAACAAGACGAGCACCATTGCCATTCTCGAGGGTACCAGGTTTTGGGTCCGCGAGGATGCGCTCAACGAGGAAAAGAACCTGATCGATCCCGCCGTAAGCTCTTCTCCCTGTCCCTGATGTTTCCTCTCTGCCTTGACGCAGATGCACTCTTATCTACCCTTGAGACAGCAGCGTTGGCTCACGGCAACACAGATCCTCAGACCCATCAGCCGCCTTGGTGGCATCAGCTACGCAAGGACAACCGAGGCCCTGGAACTCCCTAGGCCCAAGTTCGAGGACCACCTCGGCGGCCACGAGGGGTTCGAAAAGCTCAAAAACTCAAAACGTTCATAATTATCCCATTCCGTCCGTCCCGCAAAACTAGATTCGACGAGACGGACCTGTGTGCTCATGAAATTTCGTCGTACATTCGCATCGATCGCATGCCATCGTTTCTATGTAAAAAAAAGGACCCATTTCGAGACAGGTGGAGGACCCTCCGTAGCCTCGTGCGTTGGTCGT
Source organism: Hirsutella rhossiliensis (assembly GCF_020360975.1). NCBI lineage: Eukaryota > Fungi > Ascomycota > Sordariomycetes > Hypocreales > Ophiocordycipitaceae > Hirsutella > Hirsutella rhossiliensis. The sequence continues at coordinate 6,730,323 of NW_025408669.1, forward strand.
AAAACAACATGGGAGCAAAAATCACGCAGCGTGTTGGAGCACGCGCATGCTCCCAAACGCCACACCCAACGCCATACTACGCCAGCCGTGGGTATATACTCCTTCTATATGGCGAGCCCAAGAGACTGAAAACTGCCTTTCCGTGCTTTCAGAGATAGAGGCTCTGCCCTGGCTTGGAGACAATGTACTCGCAACCCAGGCACGCCTCTCGCTCGTGTTCCCGTAGCTGCTGCAAAATCGTCTCGCCCGGGTCCGGCTCGTTCTCGAGCGTCTCCTTTACGTGGATAATGACCACTTTGAGGCCCTCGAGAGGCCGTCGGGCGTTGTCCTCCGGGGTCGGGGTCTCCAGGTCGCGGAGCGTCAGCTCGTCCACCGGCGTCGCCAAGTGCGGCGTCTCCGAAGAGTCGGCCGACTTGGACAGCGAGGGCTTCATCGACTTGGGCGACACGGGTTCCTCGAGCACGAAGCTGGGCTGGTGGCGCTGCTGGGGCCCCTCGCCGACGCTGATACGCTTGCGCTTGCGCGAGTCAACACAGCGACCCTTGCGGGCGGCGTCGACCTCTGCGGCGAGGACCTGCAGCTCCTCAATGACAAAGACGGGCTTGAGGTGGCCGTAGAGGCGGTCGTTGCAGCGCGAGTCGTCGTAGCTGCACTCGATGAAGACGGCGGCGAGGGTGCCGCTTGCAACCTTGGGCGCGGCCTCTTGCCAGACGGCCAGGTTGCGCGGGCTGAGCGAGAGGCTGTCGGGCTCGACGTCGCCAAAGATGAGCACCTCGCGGCGGTGGTCCTGGTCGCGGATAAAGTAGGCGCTCGAGTCGTAGACGCAGTATTTTTCCTGCTCGGCGCCGCCGCCAAACTGCGGGGACGCGCTGCCCAGGGTGGCCTGGCCCAGCAGTGTCTGGCTGCGGGAGGTGGGCAGCGAGGGCTGGTGGCCGTAGAGGTCGCGGCGCGACGGCTGGAGGGAGCCGTCATGGCTGCCGAAGCGCGGGGAGGCGCTCGAGGCGGAGCCGCGATGGCTGTGCTTTTCGATGCAGTGGCCATGGCTGACGCTCCACGTCTTGACGAGGAGCCCGTCGCAGACCTCAAGATAGCCCTTGCCCGGGCCGTCGCCAAGGGCGGGGCTGCCGCCGTCAACGAGGCGCAGGTACGTCAGCAGGCCGGCGCCGTTGTTCTCGTCGCTTAGGTTGGGCCAGATGACGTTGTTGAAGATGTGGTTCTTGAAGGCCTGGATGGTGCTGGGCAGGCCGGCGAGCTTCTTGGGGCGGGTGCCGGGCAGGCCGGCCGTGTTTACGACGAAGCCCGAGATGTGGTCCATGTGAGGGTGGGTGATGAGGTAGGTGTCGACGAGGGTGCGGGTGACGTGGGCAGCGTTGGCAGCGGCGGTGCGATAGGGCAGCGGCAGTCCGGCAAAGGGGCCTTCGGTGAGGGTAAAGGGGAGCGAGGTCGGGGGCGGCGAGGGGAAGGCATCTTGGATGAGGCGGGCAATGGCGGACAGGTGGACGCCGGCATCGACGGCGACGATGGAGCCCTTGGACCAGTCCTGGGCGACGGAGCGGACAAGGAAGGCGGTGGTGTTTGATTCCAGGGGACCGCCGCCGGAGCCCTAGCACAGGTAAGCGATTGATTGTTGGGTCTTGATGGAGAGGGAGCGAAGCCGTGGAAGGCATGGAGACGGCGGATGGCGGGTACGTACCAGGACTATGACCTGCAGGGCAGGCCTCTCCGACTGCCCCATTTGCGTCGAGGCCAGAGAAATGTCAGGAAGGGCGGTAATTAAATAAGCTGCAATGGACAGGAACAAGAAAGAGTAAAACCGCTCGTGCAACGCGAACAGTCAACTGGCAGGGTAAAGAAGCGCCGCAAAGGCCTGCAGCAAGGGGCCCGAAATGTCCGAGTGGCGATTACACGGGCGATGGATGGCGCACGTGGTGTGTGCCTGTCTCAGTCGTAAGCGTATGGCAGCGAGGCATGTGCGTCACCGACGTTGCTGTGTAGCCGAGTGTCTCAGCTCTCGTCGTCAAGTGAGTGAGTGAGAAGAGGCGGGTGAGTGAGGTGAGTGAGGTGAGTGAGGTGAGTGAGGCCCGCGGCAGGCCGGGTGGTTTTATCGGGCGCCTGGATGGAATCCAAAAACGCCGGGCGCCGGCTGCAATAATAAAGGATGGGGGCGAGGGGGATCAACGGGCCTCCTAAAGACGGACTAGGCAACGGTTCGCTTTGTTCCTTTGACCTGGCATTTTAGTTTGGCTGGCGAGTGGAATTTGACATGATGAGTGCGGTGGGGGTGCGCATGAGATGGGAAAGCGAAGAGGCAGAGCCACCAACAGCCACTGTAGTAACCACCAGCAGCACCGGCTACACAGCACAGCACAGGCTCAATCACAGGCCACCTACTCCGTAAGTATTGACAGCACAGCACAGCCAGCACAGCCAGCACAGCCAGCACATCCAGGCCGCGGCGTGTAATCAATTACTGTCTGTACCAAGAGTCTATACCGCGTGCCTGTCGAATCTGCGCGCCTTCGTTGGCTGTTCGGCGACGCCGGGCGTTTCCCGTCTTTGTCCCATCCTTAGTCGCGCGGCACAGCAGGCTAGTCACGAACGGGATCCTCACCTGCATTGTCATGCATGCGCATCGTCAATGCATGCATGGCTGCAGCCCTCCTGCGGGGAGCCGCATGCTCGTCGCCGGCCACCAACCGAGTTATCAGATGTCCCCCCCCCCCCTGCTCTGTTCGGAACCAGCTGTGTGTGTGCAGAAGACGTCTCCATCGTCACCGTTTTCTACATCGGAGACAGATTCCGTTCGCCTCCGGCCAAGCAAGACCAGTTGAAAAATGCTCTCACGATGCTCGCCTCGCGGCCATGTGCTTCGTACAGTACGCCCGCCGCACTCGCCGCCGCTACTCGGGCCCATGACATTAATAAACCTGACTCTCCCGCTGCCTTGCTCTGTATGCATGTGCAGGGCCGTCCTTGACCGCGAGTCGTCCTTGACCGCGAGTCATCCTTCGGACCATGATTCCATCCGCATTCCATCCGCATTCCACCCACAACCAAGAGCACGTCGCCCATCAAACTGCGAATAGACGACGAACAAGGGAAAGGGTGCAAAGTCGCAAATGGTCAGAATTGGTCTATAACCTATATGAAGCGGGGGAAACCCGCCCAGTTGAACAGCAAACATGCCCCTTTTCCAAGCAAATTCCTGTTGCACAGGAAGCAGAGATTACGAGCCGCCCATGGTCGTCGCGTCCACCAAGGGCCAAGCTCTGTCAGGATGCGCAACAAGATACAGCTGAGCAATCACTCCGCCGCCACGGCAGCCTCACTTGAACCCTCCCTCGTTCCAAAAGTCGGCAAAGTCGGGCCCTCCGTCAAACGAGCCCAAGTCGCCCGCGCCCGCGCCCGCGCCCGCGATACCCCAAAACTCTCCGTCCACTTCGCTGCCCAACTGCTCCCCCTGCGGTCGTGGCACGTCGCCGTCAGCGTCGTCACCCGGCATGTCGTTGTCCTGCGGGCCCTCGTCGTGGCCTTGTGCGTGCCGTTGCTGGTGCTGCTGCTGCTGCTGCTGCTGCTGGGCCTGCTGCTGCTGGGCCTGCCGCTGCTGGACCTGCTGGTGCTGGACCTGCTGGTGCTGGACTTGCTGCTGCTGGACCTGCTGCTGCTGGACCGTACGGCCCCGCTTCGAGCTTCGTCCTTGGGCCTCTTCCACCTGGTGCTCGTCTCGCTTGCGCTTCGCGTTGAGACGCTGCGCCTCCATCATCTGCTCGTCGCCACGGCCTTCGTCGGAGGTGCCCCGATTCCGTTTGGGATACCGTCCACTGCTTGCCGCGCCGTGCGCCCTGGTTTGCATCAGGCTGGGCACCTGTTCCTCGACAAAGTGGGCCAGCGGATTGAACCCGTCCGCGTACGCCATGGCTTGGTCAGCGCCTCCATTTACCGTCCCCAGCCCGACAAGATCGTATTCCCCCTCTTCGTGTACTGTCTCCATCCCGCCTCCAGCGACACCTCGTCCCGTCCGCCGCGCGCCTCGGCCTCTCGAGCTTGTCTCGCCGCCAGCCCCCATTTCCTGCTCGGGGTCGTCGTTCTCTGACAGCAACGCATCCTCGGCAGTAGATAGTTGACGGAATTCCTCCCTCTTCCTCTCCCTCTTCGCCTCCTTGACATTTTTCATCGCCTCCGCATACTTGGACAAGTCTCCCATGTGACAATCAATCGTCGTCATATCGTCCTTTCTCTTATGTAAGTTGCGCTTCACGCGTGATGTTTGCCGCGCTGGTGTCTGGTGATCCAAGTGGTGCCGGGTGAGTATATACGACAAGGAGTCAACGTGATCTCGGGGCTTCCAAGGGCCGTTGTCGGGCCTTGTCCCTTCCTTTGCCTTGCGCTCCCGGAACCATGGCAGGTATGCTTTGTGGATGATTTCGCGGTCCGTGTCTCGCGTCAGAGCCGTTGTATTTTTTTCCTCCTTGGGAAAGCTTCGATTTTCGCCCTCGAGCCGGTTCTCGTCGAAAAGCTTGACCATATCGAAGCACTGCTCAAAGCACCACAGGTGCATCATGCCCGCCATCTTGTAGGGGTCCAGCGTCCCGTCGCTGGTCCAGTCTGGAAACTCGTCAAAGGCGACGCGGTACCACCCCGGGCCAATCGTGCGCGACTCCATGGGGCAGCAATCCCATCGACACCGGCGGTCGTCCTTCTCCAGGCGCCTGGCGATTTGCGACGGCGTCCCCTGAACCCGAAGCCTGCAAGGTTCACCACCAGGCCTCCCAGAGATAAACCCGGCAATCTCTTCCTTGCTGAACGCTCGGCCCTCGACGAGCTGAACACCAGACGTGTACGTGTACCGATGGCATCCACCTGCCGTTGAAGGTCCAAACTCCAGAGGCGGCATCTTGAGGGTGTGATAGAAGTATTTTGGATCGCTTTCCTTGTCGTTCCTCTTCACCTTCCTTCGGTCCGACGAGACCCTGCCGTGCCTCGCCCAATCCGGCATTACCATTTCTCCTTCAATTGATAGCCAGGTCACGGGAGAGTTCAGTTGGCCTTTGGGCGGCGACAGGCTCTGAGGCACGGCTAGTTTTGCATGCGGCGCCTTGACGCCTGCAGGAGAGGCCGTCGGGATGGTCGCGGGGAGAGAGTGCCGGCCGTTGAAATCGTGGCTGCCAGCAGTCTCTCCCCCCTGGTTCTCGCCTGGATATCCCTGTCCGCCCCCGCTTGGCTCCTCTGGCCCGTTTTCTTGGGCATTGCCTCCCGAGTTGTCGTGGGGAGCCGCCCTCTTGTTGCCCTGAGCTCCTGCCAGGCCTGTCGCTTTGGGCTGGCCCAGGAAGCTTGAGCTCGTCCTCACGTTCCCGTAAGGGGGGATTTCCTGAGCGGCAATCTCGGGGGTTGGATAGTGTGCACGGGGCAGCGAATACTCTGAAGTCTGATCATCAAGTAAAGAAGCCAGAGTTGATCCTCTGGATGGAGCGCTCGCGTGGCTGCGCGTTCCCGTATATGGGTATTGGCCGTACGGAAGGGTCGTGCCAAAGCCAGAGACGGACCGTGAGTCAGGAGCAAAGTAGTCGGGCTTGGCAATGTAGCCGTTCAAGGGGCCATTGCTTGCGTTGTACATTGGCGACGCCTGATAGTTAAGACCCAGGGTGGAAGCGTTGTAGGCTTGAGTCTGATGAAGCTGCTGCCCTAGCGAGGGCTGGATTTGGTAGCCTCGAGTCCCGGCCATGTTTGCCTGGGCGACAGAGGCTGCCGTCCCATATAAGCCGTTTCTCATGCTGGGCTGGCAGGCTTGCTGCTGCCGCCGCTGGTTGCCCTGGCTCTGGTGATGCCGGGGCTGAGACTGGAAATGGACGTTGGTATAGCCCGCTACCGGCTGCTGCTGGAGCTGCTGGAGCTGCTGGAGCTGCTGGAGTTGCTGGAGCTGCTGGTGCGCCGTGTTGCTGGCCGGGAAACTGGTGGAAGTCGGGGACAGACGAAAAGCTCTGGACGCGTTTATGAGGGTTTGCGAACCACTCGTCTGGGTGTGCGGATGCAGAGTCGTAGGAGGGTTACCGCGCCAACCTTGGCCGTGGTAGGCGGCGCCCTGCTGCGGCTGCACGTGGCCCCTTTTGCCGCTGTTGCTCGGGGGCACCGCCTGGCCAGCCACGCCATGATGGAGTTTGGTCCTGACTTGTGGCGCATTGAAAGAAGATACCGCGTCTTGATTAGCATCCAATTGGGGGGGGTCTGGGTTATCAGTATGAGACGATGCGGCAAGGGGGTCGACGGCAGCAAAAGACTGCAGCAGCTCGAATCCGGGGGTTTGGGCTATGGCGGTTCCCTGGATGGCGGGTGCTTGAATTCCATGGCCGGCTTCAAAGTCGTCGGCGCCGGCCGGCTCTGCGGCAGCGCTCTCTGGCTCGGATGCCTCTTCATTCGCTTCAGCCACGGGGCCAATGCCAGCATCCAACTGCGAGTCGATGCTGGGGAAGATGTCATCGAAACCATTGTCGTTGGTGTATTGCTCGAGGTTGATGGAACGATAGAGCTCGTCTTCAACGTCTTCCAAAGAGTCAACGCCCTCGTCCAGGCACGCCGGAGCAGCTGGCAGCTCGGCTTCCACAGCCCCGGCCGCGAGCGACGACGCGCTGTGCGGGGCTGATTGTGCTCCGCGGGGATCCATGTGCAAGTGCATTATTAGGTGCGGATTCGTCGCCTCTCTCCAATGGTCTGTTGCGGAACAAGCAAGACGGCGTCGACGGAGAGCGAGAGCTGAAACAGAACTTAAAGCCGCACACGAACGGTTGCGCTGGGAAGGGCAGATCGAGCGAGGGGACGACAAGTCATATTAATCTTTTAAACGAAACAGACACTTTAGAGCTGGAAAGTAAGGCGATTGCGGCGCGTCTCATTGTCCCTTTACAAGCCGTTCATCTGAATCGGAAATAGACTGCCAAAGAACAAGAGCCGCGCAGCGCTTGGACAAAGCGTCGACTTCTATTTGTTCGGCCCGCTTGAGTCCAAGAACAAAACTGAATGGGCCAGTGGGCTGGGCAGTGGCTAAAAGGCAACGGGCAATTACGTGCCTGTAGCACGTTTGCTGCCTCGTTGTCAACTGCAAGGCCGATTAGCGGGCAGTCCATGGTCATGGGCTTGAAGGGTTCAGACGAACATGGGCCAGGACAGATGAAATATGAAAGTAAGAATTTCGACATTGTCATTCAGAACAGGTCTGTGAATGCGGAACTCATCATAGGAGCGGCGGTCAAGATGTTTGCGTGGGAAGGCCTACTTGTATTCCGGCCCATGACGGCGAACAATCTGACGGATGTTCGGTTCACATTAATTGTGGCGCAATGAGGCTCCGACAGCTACCGTGGTCACGAGAATGGCTATTCAGGCCATCTGGGCGTCTGCACCAGGCGTCGTGTGGCATTATCAATCCACTGTTTGGTGGGAAGCCGAGGCTCCTCAGTTGCGCCGACGACATGGCATGCGGCTGCTTCGCCAGGTAACGGCATCTCGTAGTTGGCCATCGGTCAAGATGCTGTAGTAGACAGCTTACAGCCATAACGAGCAAGAACAGGCTTCGGGCGAGGTGAAACGACGTTGGGTCGTGGGAGTGAGCAGAGTTCCTTTCCGGCTAGCTCGATGTGTGCATGATCTGGCACGGAAGCCGGAGCGCGATGCTCCGATGGCGTACCTGGCACGCACGTGTCCAATGTCCAGCCTCACACTCGCCTACCCTGAGGCTGCGTCAAAAAAGGAGGGAATGAAAAGAGCGATGACTATCCGTACCTACCTTAGGTATTCATCTAATTAACTATGTGTGGTTTTGACAATGGACCCGCGAGCCTTGTCTTTTCCTGTTTTGATGGAAACGAATCAAAGACGCTGCAAGAATTTGCACGTTGTGTACGAGAGCTTGTCTTTTGTTGCAAGTGAAAGCGTCTACTGCGCCTAGCTAGCAAACGCAGCAGGTCTTCGATAGGCGGCAAGCTCCAGCTATGCACAAGCCCTTTTCATCAACCGCCACCCTCGCTGATCATGCAAATGGCATCTGCCTAGGCGCCTGAACATCCCTGGGTGAATTCTCGCGCGTCTTGAACCGTGGTGTCGACTCACCACTTTGGCAGACGCGCGACCGCGTTACTGCATCGGCCAGCGGCTTTGCTGGTGTTGAAACAGGCTCCCTGTCGAGCCTTGTAGGCGAGAAAGGATCTATAGGCAGCCCGCTGCTTCATTATCTGGAGCTATTTCGGGCGACAATGCCTTGCAATCTCACAAAGGGCATGTCTTCATGTCCCGGCAACATGGAAGAAAGTGCGCATGCGCCTGCGGATGAATGAAATGATTGGCTTTCAAGTCGACATGGCCTTTGAGTCATGTTGCAGAATGTTGGATGAGAGCCGTCGGCTTGAATATTTAAACGTGCGTTGACGCTGTCGATGCCGCGACATCATCATCATGCAGGTAGACGTTGGGGCCGCTTGCATTCTTGCTTCTCGAGACGTCGGACTTGTTGACTCTGGGTCCAGAGATGTGAGCGGGCATGGCTGCCGGTTCGTGATGGCTTCAGCCGAAATCCCTCGCTCTGCACTTGGAGATGACCGATGACCGCATCGTACAAAGTACCTTAGGTACGGTACTGACCGTACATTGACTGCCAGTGGCGCTGGTCCAGCGAGCACGCGCCGAGTAATAAACAGCGGCACCAAAGCCCTGATCAACGCTCCTCCCTCTCCCTCATCTTCCTTCCCCTCGCTCGAGGCCCACTTTTGCGTGAGCTGCAGTTCCTCCATGTACTCCGTACCCCTTGCCCTTTGATTGCCCTCCTCCATGCGTCCGCGTCTGTCCCCTAGGCCAACCAACCGCTGGAGCGTCTCCCTGACCACCGCCGCCTATCATCACGAGACTTGGCCCGCCGCGACAAAGCGACCCCCTCCGCTGAGCATGGCCGCCTCCCGCCTCCTCCAAAGCGCCTCGACCTCTGTATAGACTGCGACAGCCATCCCGCCGCCATGGCCGACCACGATCCAGAGCTCCAGGCCAGGCTCGACGAGCTGCAGCGCGAGTTGGAGGTAGGCCTACGCCCCTCGCCTCGTCCACGCCGCCTTGCACCCGATCCGCCTGGGCTGACCGTTGACTTGCCTCCAGGAGGGCGACATAACCCAGAAGGGCTTCCAAAAACGACGGACCCTACTGCTGTCCCAGCACTTTGCGAGCCCCCCGACGGCCCCGCGGACTGGCCTGCGAATACACTCTCCCGACAGCGCCAAGTATGGGGCCAGCGACGACCACCGGGCCGCCGCCTATGCCGCCATGACGGGCCACGACTCCGATCCCACCAGCCCCGCCTCGCCCGCATACCAGTCCGACTCGACCTACAGCCCGCCCGCCGTCTCCGACACCAACCCGGCCGGGCTCCTGCGTCCCGGAGGCCCCATTGCCGAACGGCCCATGGCCACCCAGCGCGACTCGCTCTTCCTGACCCCGGGGAGCGATGGCCCAACGCGGAGCGGCACCATGGTCTCTGGAGACTACGCCTTCAACCCCGACCAGCAGGGCGCCTACGCCGACCCGCATCCGCACCACCTGCACCACCACGATGCCCGCACCACGACGCTGCACGACTCCCAGGGCTTCTTCTCCGACTTCGCCGGCCAGCAGCACTACGACCAGCACCACTCGGGCGACTACGGCGTCCCCCAGAGATACTCGTCCAGCGATGCCTTTTCCCCGACGGCGGCCATGGCCCCGCCCATGTTGACGGCCAACGACATGCCTCCCCCTGAAGTGCTCGAGTACCAGCAGCCGCTCGAGCCGCGAGAGGTTCCCTTTGCCATCCAAGACCCCCACGACAGCAACACGCCCATGTCCGGCTTCGACAACATGGCCGCCGTCCTGCGACACCGTGCCCGCACAACCGCAAAGGTGCCCGCCTACTGGGTCCTCGACTCCAAGGGCAAGGAAATCGCCTCCATCACCTGGGACAAGCTCGCCTCCCGGGCGGAAAAGGTGGCCCAGGTCATTCGGGACAAGAGCTCGCTCTATCGCGGCGATCGCGTCGCCCTCGTCTACCGCGACAGCGAGGTCATCGATTTTGCCATTGCCCTCATGGGCTGCTTCATCGCCGGCGTCGTGGCCGTTCCAATCAACGACCTGCAGGACTACCAGCGGCTCAACTACATCCTGACCTCGACGCAGGCTCATCTGGCTCTCACCACGGATAACAACCTCAAGGCGTTCCAGCGGGACATTACTGCCCAGAAGCTCACCTGGCCCAAGGGCGTCGAGTGGTGGAAGACGAACGAATTTGGCAGCTGGCACCCCAAGAAGAAGGAAGACGTTCCTCCTTTGACGGTGCCGGACCTGGCGTACATTGAGTTTTCGCGCGCGCCCACGGGCGACTTGCGGGGAGTCGTGCTCAGCCATCGCACCATTATGCACCAGATGGCCTGCCTCAGCGCCGTCGTCTCGACCGTGCCCGGCAACGGCCCCGGAGACACCTTCAACCCGGCGCTGCGGGATAAGAACGGGCGCCAGATTGGCGGCGGCGCGGGGAGCGAGATTCTGCTCTCGTACCTGGACCCCCGGCAGGGCATTGGCATGATCCTCAGCGTCCTGCTGACCTTTTACGGCGGGCACACAACCGTCTGGTTCGACAACAAGGCGGTCGACGTCCCGGGCCTCTATGCGCACCTCATCACAAAGTACAAGGCGACCATTATGGTGGCCGACTATCCCGGGCTCAAACGGGCGGCGTACAACTACCAGTCGGATCCGATGACGACGCGAAACTTCAAGAAGGGCATGGAGCCCAACTTTCAAGCCGTCAAGCTGTGCTTGATTGATACGCTCACTGTCGACGGCGAATTCCATGAGGTCCTGGCCGACCGGTGGCTGCGGCCGCTGAGAAACCCGAGGGCGCGCGAGGTTGTCGCCCCGATGCTCTGTCTCCCGGAACATGGAGGAATGGTTGTCAGCGTTCGCGACTGGCTAGGGGGCGAGGAGCGCATGGGCGTGTCGCTCAAGCTCGAGCGAGACTGCGACACGGACTCTTCCGACTGCGACGACGACAAGGACAACGAGAAGCCCGCCCCCTCCAACGGATTCGGAAGCCTGCTCGGCGGAGGCACGACGGCGACGACGGAGCAGCGCGCCAACACGGAGCTCAACGAGGTTCTCCTCGACCGCGAGGCCCTCAAGACCAACGAGGTCGTCGTCACCGCGTACGGCGAAGAGGTGGCCAAGAAGGCGCCCAACGAGCCGGGCATGGTGCGAGTCGCCGCCTTTGGGTACCCGATCCCGGACGCCACCCTCGCCGTCGTCGACCCCGAGACAGGCCTCCTCGCCTCGCCGCACATGGTTGGCGAGATCTGGGTCGACTCGCCGTCCCTCTCTGGCGGCTTCTGGGCACAGCCGAAAAACACGGAGCTAATCTTCCACGCACGGCCTTACAAGTTTGAGCCGGGCGAGCCGACGCCGACACCGGTCGAGCCCGAGTTTCTGCGGACCGGCCTGCTGGGCACCGTCATCGAAGGCAAGGTATTCGTGCTCGGCCTGTACGAGGACCGCATCCGGCAAAAGGTCGAGTGGGTGGAGCACGGCCACGAAATCGCGGAGTACCGCTACTTTTTCGTGCAGCATATGGTCGTCAGCATCGTCAAGAACGTCCCCAAGATATACGACTGCTCGGCCTTTGACGTCTTTGTCAACGACGAGCATCTGCCCGTCGTCGTGCTCGAGTCCGCGGCCGCGTCGACGGCGCCACTCACGTCGGGCGGGCCGCCGCGCCAGCCCGACACGGCGCTGCTGGACTCGCTGGCCGAGCGCTGCACCGAGGTGCTCATGCAGGAGCACCACCTGCGGCTATACTGCGTCATGATTACCGCGCCAAACTCGCTGCCCCGGGTCGTCAAGAATGGGAGGCGCGAGATTGGCAACATGCTGTGCCGGCGCGAGTTTGACCTGGGGAACCTGCCCTGCGTCCACGTCAAGTTTGGCGTCGAGCACGCGGTGCTCAACCTGCCCATCGGCATCGACCCCATCGGCGGCATCTGGTCGCCGGTCGCATCCGAGTCGCGCTCCGACATCCTGGCCCCGGCCGACAAGCAGTACTCGGGCATCGACCGGCGGGAGGTGGTCATTGACGACCGGACCTCGACGCCGCTCAACAACTTTGCCTGCATCACAGACCTCATCCAGTGGCGCGTCGCCCGCCAGCCCGATGAGCTGTCCTACTGCACCATTGACGGCCGGGGCCGAGAGGGCAAGGGCATTACGTGGCGCAAGTTTGACTCGCGTGTGGCCGCCGTGGCCATGTATCTCAAGAACAAGGTCAAGGTGCGGCCCGGCGACCACCTGATACTCATGTACACGCACTCGGAGGAGTTTGTCTTTGCCGTCCACGCGTGCGTCAACCTGGGCGCCGTCGTCATCCCCATGGCGCCCCTGGACCAGAACCGACTCAACGAGGACGTGCCGGCGTTTCTGCACATCATTGCCGACTACAACGTCAAGGCCGTCCTCGTCAACCAGGACGTCGACCACCTCATAAAGCTCAAGCCCGTGGCGAGCCACATCAAGCAGTCGGCGCAGATTCTCAAGATTTCCATGCCCCACGTGTACAACACGTCGAAGCCCCCGAAGCAGAACAGCGGGCTGCGAGACCTGGGGCTGACCATCGATCCCGCCTGGATCCGGCCCGGGTACCCCGTCATCGTCTGGACGTACTGGACACCCGACCAGCGCCGGATCGCGGTCCAGCTGGGACACGAAACGATCATGGGGATATGCAAGGTGCAAAAGGAGACGTGCCAGATGACGAGCTCGCGACCGGTCCTCGGGTGCGTCCGCAGCACCACGGGCCTGGGCTTCATCCACACCTGCCTGATGGGCATCTACATTGGCACACCGACCTACCTCTTGTCGCCCGTCGAGTTTGCCCAGAACCCCATGTCGCTGTTTGTCACGCTGTCCCGGTATAAGATCAAGGACACGTACGCGACCCCTCAGATGCTGGACCACGCCATGGCCGCCATGCCGGCCAAGGGCTTTGCGCTGCACGAGCTCAAGAACATGATGATTACCGCTGACAGCCGGCCGCGGGTGGACGTCTTCCAGAAGGTGCGGCTCCACTTTGCCGGCGTCGGCCTGGACAGGACGGCCATCAACACCGTTTACTCGCATGTGCTCAACCCCATGGTTGCGTCGCGATCCTACATGTGCATCGAGCCGATCGAGCTGTGGCTCGACCCCAAGGCCCTGCGCCGCGGCCTCGTGGTCCCCGTCGATCCCGACTCGGACCCCAAGTCGCTGCTGGTCCAGGACTCGGGCATGGTACCCGTGTCGACGCAAATCGCCATTGTGAACCCGGAAAGCCGGGCGCACTGCTACGACGGGGAGTATGGCGAGATTTGGGTCGACTCCGAGGCGTGCGTCAAGTCCTTTTACGGCTCAAAAGACGCCTTTGACGCGGAGCGGTTTGACGGCCGCACCGTCGACGGCGACCCCGGCGTGCCCTTTGTGCGGACGGGCGACCTCGGCTTCCTACACAACGTCAGCCGTCCTATTGGGCCGGGAGGAGCCTTGGTGGATATGCAGGTGCTCTTTGTCCTGGGAAGCATAGGCGAGACGTTCGAGATTAACGGCCTGAGCCACTTTCCGATGGACATTGAGTACTCGGTCGAACGCTCCCATCGCAACATTGTGCCGGGAGGCTGGTGAGTATTCTCCTCGAGTTGTCGACGTGTCTAACGTTTGCAGTGCGGTTTTCCAAGCCGGCGGGCTCGTCGTCGTCTTGGTCGAAGTCAGCCGCAAGCCGTACCTCGCGTCCATTGTCCCGGTCATCGTCAACGCCATTCTCAACGAGCACCAGATCATTGTCGATATCGTCGCCTTTGTGAGCAAGGGAGACTTTCCGCGGTCGCGGCTTGGCGAGAAGCAACGGGGCAAGATTCTGGCGGGCTGGGTTACGCGGAAGCTGCGGACCTTGGCCCAGTTTGCCATCCGAGACCTCGACCCGGCGGCCATGGGCGAAGCAGGCGGTGCCGACCCCAACCGGCAGTCGACTGCGAGCATCCGCAGCGGCATGCCCGCCCTCGGCTCGTCGAGCCTGAAGAATGTCGAAACACCCCAGATCATGGAGCAGGAAGAGTTTCAGCGGCAGATGGACCGCATCGCCAACATGGCCCCGGCGGGAGACCACGCCGGGCCTGCCGGCTACGGCGTGGCCCTGGGCGGGGAGGCGGTGGACTATGAACACTACGATGACGGGCCGGCCGTGGGCGCCAAGTCAGGCGATGGTCCGCCCCCGAGGATAAGGCTGCCCGGCGTCGATGGGCGAGAGGGAATGGAGATGTGGAGCGGCCACGACGACGCCACCGAGGAATGGACGAACATGCATATGAACCTGGCCGGCGATACGAACGCCAAGTAGCTTTCGACTGTACCTGACGATACGACCCTCAGCTGCTTTCAGCAACTGTAGCCGACGATACAAACCCCAGCTCTGTCAACGGCTGTGGGCCATGCGGGTGGCTTTACGACGCACTTACATGTGGAGTGAGGAGTGGAGTTTGGGTATGTTTGGAGGCTTGTTACGGCCGGCCAGGTTTTTGCTTCCACCCTGCTGTTTTAACTTGTGCTCTTTGCATCAGGCAACTGTATAGAGGAGGTTTAGCATGAAAATAATATCATACATGCTTTGCGATGTGTGATTTGCCAACTCGCCGTCACGATGCAGAGCCATGGCCGAATCGCCTCCACAATGTACGAGCTGGCGTGCCTAAACGCCGAGCCATTGATTCACATCAAAAGCCGAAGGCCGCCTAGTGTTCCATCTTGAAGCAGGGAATCGTAGCTGCCCATGCGCGCTGCTGCGAGCCGCAAGGGGCACGAGGCGCGGGCCGCCAGGGGTATCACTTTGACAAGGCGCCCGAACCCAAGTCGTATGTCCATCTTTCTGTCCACAAGGCCGCTCACCGCGGGTGGGGGAGAGCGGCGTGCGGCGCCGAGGCTCCTTCGAGTTCGTTGTAGTGAGTATCTGCCGGCAACTCCCCCGGCGCAGGCGCGTACGGCATCTCCTGCGGAGCGCCTCCGCCGGCGATGGGAGGATACTGAGCCGGGCTGCTGCCGTGGGCGTGGTAGGAGTAGGGCGAGACGGGGGACGGCTTCTCGAGGGAGGCGTAGGCGGTGGCTCCGCCGCAGTTGGTGCCCGGGGCCGAAGGGTCCGAGACGGGGGCATCCGGGGTGGAGCGGCGCCGGCGCCGGCGCCACAAGTAGCAGGCTGCGAAGAAGAGGGCGATTACGACGAGGCCGGCGCCGATGCCGATGCCTGCCGCGGCGCCGGAGGAGACGCCGCTGGAGGGGGAGTTGTCGGGGTCATCGGAGCTGGAGCCAGAGCCCGAATGAAAGGGAAAAGCCGTTCTAGACGGTCTGGATACTGTCCTCGTCGTGCCGTCGGCAACTATCGTCGAGACGGGGACCTGCGACGAGGCTGTTAGAGGGGGCACGCCCTTGGAGCAGGAAGGAGACTTGCGTCGCTGAAAACAGTAGAGTAGGCCCCGTCGTTGACATCCCTCTGACTGGTGAGGATCCAGTGCTGAGCCGGCTGGTACGCATTGCTGTTGATATTCGAGCTCATGTACACGTTGGATCCTGGCCTGACGTCGAGGTGGAAGCTCGTTCCGTTTTTCACACTTATAAACCCAAGAGTCTCATTCCCATTATCGAAGACGTCCCATTTCTGCTCGTCTGCCCCCGAAGGCTCAGCCATACAGGCCCGTGTTCTGTGTTCATCGATCTCCTCCGGGTTGTAGCAGACGGAGAGCTGCTTGTTCATCTGGGTCTTCGAGTTTCGCAGCGCGTATCGGCCAGGCTTGTCCAGAGGCTGGAACTGCCAGTACTGGTTGGCACCTGTGCCGTAAACGAAGATTCCGCCGTTGTCTGCCACCTGAAGCATTGCTCCAAAGGTGGGCTTTGTGTAGTTGTCGACGCGGGTCTCGGAGAGGTGCCACCAGACGTTGGAGTCGAGGTCGGTTACCGGCTTGAGGCTTTTAGACGACATGGTTGCGATGGCTTTGGAGAGGGGAGAACATGAGACGGAGGTGAAGGAGGAGGAGATGGAGCATGGAGGGCAAACATCGATCGACGGAGCACCGGGGAAGACATGGCAGAAGCGAACCAAGGAAGAAAAATAAAAGAAGGCGAAAGCCAAGAAAATAGAAAGGTTCCAAGACTGGGGTGAACGTGGAGCTAGTTTTGGGATGAACAAGGGGATCGACGGGTGGTGGCTGTCGTAAGCAGGCAGCGGTCAGGGGTCGGCTTTTCAACGCGACGACTGGGAGGCAGAGGAGGTCGCCGTCAATCATCATCTGGCAACCCAGCCGTCAGAATTTTATGTTAACTGTGTTGACGAAGACAGAGAGACCGTCATGCCAGCACGCTCGATCCTCTCGCCACGTTATTTTTTCCACACCGAAAGTTATATATATTAATACAGTAGACTTGCTGCATTGCCAAGCGCGCGCAAGACGGAGCCGGCATGTCCAAACGGGAAACTTTTCCGCCCGCGCCTGCAGGGAGGACAAGAAACAAAAAGAGTGTGGCACCCGCCTCCATTGCCAAGGTGCGGCTCGATCCCGTCCCGCTGGGCTGAATGAGCTGGGGCGCTTGCCGGGGGGTCTGGTGCCACGGGGCTCGAGCTGACAAGGGCGGCGGCTATCGAGGTGTGGAGTGAGTTCTTGGCGTCATTGACATTTACCATCGAGGCCTGAAGTTTCCAAGCACCAGAGGGCACCTCGCGGGAGGGAACCAGAGAGGTCAAGTTGGAGGCTCGGGGGCCTCCTCGACGAGGCGAGACAGCCCCCGAGTTGACAAGTGGCCGACTATTAATAACCGCCCACACACGGCTGTGCTTAAGACACGGGCAGTACGGCGGGAGGCTTGACGCCACAAGCGCGCGGGCTGCCGACTTTGCCCCCGCGCGTCTATCTTGACCCAACGGCTCCTCGTCGTCGACCTGTTGACCCCATCATCCGTTCTCCGCCCCCACGAATGCATCCCCAAGCGCCACCGTACACTCGAGCCAGCGTCGCTTGCTTGCATGTACCGGAGGACTAAATCACTCTTGATCCTTCTCACTGGAGTCTTGGTTAAGAAAGCGTCGTGAGAATTTAGCGCCGAGGCTTGGACAGGGGCGAGTAACGGTTTGCGACGGCCTGACTGGCTCATCCGAGTCGCGGAGCCGTCATCTTCCGGCTTAGAAGTACCTTGTGCATGGATTCGTGTCTGCTTCTTCCAACGGGCTGGTTTCTTTCAGTGTCGGCAGGACGGGTTGGGACTTGGATGGTGCTTTTGCTGGAAGCAACAGGAGCCGCAGAAGCTTAATACGGATTTTGATGGAGCTGCCCTGGAGCCTCAAAGGAGATTAGCCGTCGGCATGACCAGCCCCTGTCTGCAGCTAGACGTCATCGTTTCAGGGCTTCTGGTAGGCCTCGGCGTGAGAGTGACTCCATCGCGTGCTCCAAGTGCAAAAGAGTCATTAACGGAAAGTTGCGTCGCGGTTGAACGCCTTACCTGTATGCTAACTACAGACTCATTATTTTAAACATTTACCATGACGGGCTTTTGAGGAATGAGCGTGCGCCATTCAAGTCTGAATTCCAGCCGGCACGCCCCGGGCCCGTGCGGTCCGAGTGCGGTCGCCGTGTGGACCCGAACGCCCCGGGCCGTGCGGTCCGAGTCCCGACTTCAAGTGCCGGCATTGCGAAAGCGGGCAATGTGCGGACCCGATGCCGAAATCCGCTTCGCCAAACTCTGTTTGGTGCACGCCGCAATGGCCACCTGTCAGCTTGTACTCGGCCACTGAGATCGTCTGTTGCGGACCGACTAACTACACTGGCAAATGCTGCCGTATTAGTTACCACGATGGGTGTCGAAATGTCCATGAACAAGATGGTGGGGAAAGACAGTGCCCCATGGGCATTTGGACGGATAAGAAAAGACATCACAGTCCGCAGGGCACGACGAAGTATATATACGTTCACGATTCATGCTCGGAGTCAAACTAAACGTGCCGCTCACATTGTTCAACAATGTGTGACACGTGGAGCCAAAGCACACGACAAAGGACACAAGATGCTCTCGAACGTCGGTCTCACACCACGCGCGAGTCGGCAAGCAAAAGCTCCGTCAGAACCGAGCGCAAGTCGGGATCCATGTCCAACGCCTCCAGCTGACTGGCGCGGACCGCGGTCGTAACTGAAGGGGCGCTCATAATGGCATCAATATTCTCCTTGAGCCTGTACTCGATCTCGGCGTCAAACAGGATAGGATAAATGAGGGCCTGCGGGTCATTTATAGCGAGCTGCGGGTTGGCGCCGAGATATACTGTTGCGCCCGCGCCGGCCGGCACGTCCCCCAGCGCAACGACGAGCCCGTTTGCGGCCACTTTCACGTCCGGGTCGAGAGGCTTATCGCCGACGACGGCTCGCACACCCTTGGTTGATTTGAAGCCTAGGAGACGCAGCGACCAGCGGCGCTTCGAGGGGCCGCCCTTTGTCGAGCCGATGGAGATGCTCCCTTTGGTTTGGTCGAGGGAGATGAGCGTCTTGACCCAGTCCGGATCTCGCTTTTCATCCCCGAACTCTTCAAGAATTTCGAAGGAGCCATTAGCTCCGACGACGACGACAACTTCGAAGCTATCCGGATTTTGTGAGCCGTTTGGAGGCATTAGATTTCCATCAAGTGGGACAATTGCCCCCTGCCCCAACAGAACGGGCACCTTGTCGAGCGTGCGGTTCAGCCAAAGGGTCCGATTTCCATCATAGACAACACCCGAAAAGAAGTCGACGAAAATCCCCGGGGGCAGCCACCCGCGCACCTTGGCGGTATGCGTGGCGCGGTTGGTAGGGCTCGTGATGGGGCAGACGAACATCTCTGGCCCAAACTTGTATTGGTTGGGGACGTTGTAAGCCTCTTCTCTTTCCGGATAGCTCCAGTACATGGGCTCGACGAGCGGCGACGGCGCGTCCTTGGCGGCTGCTCGCGCATTCATGGTATGGAGGTAAGGTATAAGTCTATGCCGGAGCCGCATAAACTGAATGACCACTTCTCTCGGTCCTTGGCCAGAGCCTGCGGGTAGATGCCATGGCTCCTTGCCATTGAACTTGCTGTTACTAGAGTGCAGCCGCATGATGGGAGACAAGACGCCGAGCTGCACCCATCTTGTCGTCAGGTGGTCATCTCGGGCACCGAACATGTGTCCTCCGATGTCGTGAGACCACTGGAAGAAGCCTATATCGCTGGCCGACGCGGTAAACTCAGGCTGGAAGTTGAGTGAGTTCCACGATATAACAGTGTCGCCTGAGAAGCCAACGGGATACCGCTGACTGCCTGGCCCGGCATATCGGGAGAGAACAATGGGACGGCCAGGTTTCTGCCATTTCGCGAAATGAAAATGATTCAACAGCCATAGAGGGTCTACGCCTGGCATGCGCGACTCCGTGCCCTGCTGCCAATCAACCCACCAAAAGTCAACACCCATATCCTCGAGCGACTTGAGCAGGGGGTCATGGTAGGCGTTGAGAAAGGCCCTGTTGCTAATGTCGAAGGGAATTGTCTCGTCACGGGAAGTGTCAAAGTGGAGGACTCGCGCCATGTCGCGATACAAGTCCTCGTATGGCGCTATTCCATCGGCCGGATGGTCGTTGAGCGTGACTTTTAGATTCCGGCGATGCAGCTGGTCGAGGAAGGCGGGCGGGTCCGGGAACAGGTTGCGGTTCCAGGTGTATCCGGTCCAACCACTGGCTTTGTAACGCCTCACGACGGGCTCATTGACCAGGTGCCAGTCCATGTCCACGCAAGCGACGGAGAGCGGCACTTTGTAGTGGGCAAACGCGTCCATGAGCTCAAGATAGGAGTCGGCCGTGTATTCATGATAGCGAGACCACCAAGAGCCCAGAGCCCATCGGGGAAGCAGCGGCTGCGGGCCCGACAGCTTGAGAAACGCGCGGACGGCCTCGCGATACTCGTGTCCATAACAAAAGAGGTAGCCGTCGACACGGCCAGGTCCAGGGCGGCGCGGCGCGACGAAGCCATCGTCGGTGAAAAGAAAGGAGGCCGAATCGTCAAGGCTGGCGAAGCCCTTGCGCGAGGTGACGCTCTTTTCGAGGCTTGCGCGGCCGTCGACACCGTCAAGAGTCCGACGTGTGCCACCCAGCGTTTCGTTGTTCTCCCCATATCGCCAGGTAGTGCCAGTGTGGCCGGTGACAACGACGAACAAGCCGTAAGGGGTGAACTCGCGCTTGTCGTAGGTCATGCGGAAGCGGCGAGTAATGATTGCCAAAGAGTCTGATGTCTCGCGGACCTCGAACTTGGGGACGGACTTGAGCAAGTCGGCGCGGGTTGCGGCAAGGGACGACGGCCGGTCCTCGAACTGGCCGTCCTCGGCCCATTCATATCGCAACAAGCCATCGGTGAGGACGGTGAAGCGGTATTTTTCGCCTTTGACAAAGGGGGAGGAGGGAGAGTCTGGTTCAAGATGCTGCAGAGTCATGATGGCAGTGGGAGATGGATGCTCTCAAACGGCAGACCCAACCAGGGCGATCCTCTCCTTATATAGGGCTGGCTGCGAGCATCAGTCTGTGGGCAGATCAGCAGTGCAGCCCGCATCATTCTAGGCCGTGCAAGAGGTGTTCATGTGTCGCGCTGTTGCACTCGCGGTAACCCAAGGTGATGTTGGAGGTTGTCATCGGACTCGGCGGACGCCTCGATGGCGGAGCCCGGAGGCTTTGACCCCGCTTCCCGAAACTCATTCACTCGCAGGCTAACGCACTACCGGGCCGCCCCTATATAACATGGTCCGTTTATTAAGCGGCAACCTCTACCCTTTATCAACTGCGTCACGGTTAGCAGCAATCGACGTGCCTGCACGGAGAGCCAGAAATCCAACAGTTGTATAAGTGGTGTGATTGGAGACCAATAGCAGATGTTTTTGTAGTCTGGAACACGCTGTTGCACCCGCCGGGTATGGTGGCATCCCCGATTGGGTATAGCGCTGCGCTCTCCTCCGTATCCCACCCGCCCAGCGTCTGTATTTATAGACCGACCTCCATCCTCCCCGTCAAAGTGTACTCTGGACTTTTCTCCTCCCTTTTCTCTGCCGTCGCCTCCCTCATCGTTGGCCGCTATCCCCCTACTAGGCACCCTGCCTTCGTGCATTTCTGCCTGCGACCAATCCTACCTCTACGACCTCGTTATTACCTTCCGATATATCCTAGTTCTCGCGCTATAGCGTCCGGCCCGCTGGTGCTCCTTCTAATACATCTCTATACGTATTCGTACGACTATTGCTCCGCTTAGTAGCTCTCTTTATATCTAAGCTCGCCCCTTTTTTATAACTAAATAGTGTCGAATAATTACTAATAAGCTTAGTATAAACTATTTTATAAGCTCGGAATCGATCCCCTATCGTCCCCTCTAATCCCTCTATTTAATCGGGATATCTATTTAGTCGCCTTTTCCTTCGAACTAGCGCAACCGTCCTCGCTAACCGTCCTCCGCGTAGAGGCTTAGCGTATTACGATAGCTTATTAGCTAATAGTAAAAATACCGTATACGTCGGACCGCGCCGATAGTCGACCTGGGAGGCCTCCGCAACGCGCTAAGGACCGGCAGCAGCTAACGCATTAGCAAGCCGATTATATATACGAGCGAGCGCACTAAGGTAATACGTTATTAACAATAAGGGGCAGGAACTTTAGATATAACGATCGCGACTTAGTGTTACCTCGCCTAGCGCTTTCCGGCGGCCTACGTTATTAGCAATAGCGTAATTACGGCGGTCTTTTACGGCGATCCGTGTCGAGTAAGCGAACGTTAGCTCGGTCTTAGCCTAGAAGCTAAGATAGGGTTATATTAAGAGATTAACTCTAATAACCCTCTCGAGTAGATTCTAGACTCTTATATAGGAGATAACGAGCAGGATAAGGTAATTAGGGGGGTCGAGATCCTACTATACGGCGTAGAGAGCTAATATATAGAGCGCTAGGCGGACTCTAGGGACGCCGGAGAAGGTACTTTTATTACTAAGCTAGTTCGTTTCGTAACGGTATTACTTAGACGAGAAGTACGTCTAGATTTACGTTATATATAGCTTAGTATTAGAATAATTAGTAGTAAGCTAGACGAGAGCGGAGTAGGAGGCTAACTTAAGGAGTCTAGACTTAGCTCTTAAGAATCGTATTATTAGGGGTTAGGGGCATAAACGCAGGAGCGGAATAATTCCTCGAGAATAAGGTAGCCGTCTAAAGCCGGTTAGGTAGTCTTCTTAAGTATATAAGGTGCTCTACCCCTCGCTCCCCTATGCCTCTTTAGAGAATACTTATTAACGAAGCTTTTATATCGCTTAAGAGAGAAATAGTATTTTATAAGCGGTAATTCTACCTCCTATTATAACCGCTCTTATTACTCTCGATAACCTAATCTTCTAGACTCTACTAGGGGCATACTTAGCGGATCTTTCTATTATAAAGCCGTTATACTTAGCGCGGCGCTAGTTACCTTAAGCTATAAGTATAGTATCTTAATATTACGCTTCTATTAAGGCGGATAAAGCGCAAGGATATCTATTAGCTAGTTAAGCATAGACTTTAAATAACGCGATAGTAATCTCTTTTAATAAAGAATCGGACGTAAATAATAATAAAGAAGTTAACGGCTAATATAGTTTTAATATTAATAGGTTATATCTAAATAACTTAATTCCGTCTATTACTACTATTACTATTATATACTAGTCCCTTAGTATAGGGCCGGTACTTTAACTTAGCCGTTTACTTAGATCTAGTATAGGTCTAATAAGTAACTAAATAGACTAGCTACTATATATAATTAAACGTATTATATAGACTAGCTACTATATATTATTACGCGCGTTAAATATAGACTAGCTACTAGTCTTATAAGTTAAAGTAAGAGTAGTAATAACTATCTATATTCTTCTCTACCCGCCTAAGATCTAGTAGGTTCTCTACCTTTATATATACTATAGCGAGTATAAGACCTTACTTAGGGCTTTAACTAAGTAATATCTTAATCTTATAATCGTATAATAGTAGTATAGTATATTAGTAGTATTTCCTAGTATTTTCCCTAGGTAGGTATAGGTATTTCTCTATAGTTTCCTTACTATATTCTTATAGTAACTTCTTAGGAAAATATTAGTATAGTCCTTAAAGAGCTATTATTACTTAGGAAATTATAGTATATTCCCTATATAATATATCCCTAAGGGAAATCTCTATAAAATATTTATATAATCCGCTTAGTTATTTTTTTTAGGATTTCTAGGTAATTTCCTAGAGTTTACTTAGTAGCTTCTAGGTTCCTTCTTTTATAAGGAGCTTTAAGGAGTTAAAGGTTACTTCCTTAAAGGAAGTAAATATTATTATAAGTACCTAGATTATTAACTATAGGGTATCTTATATAAGAGTCTTTAACTATTATAAGTTATAGGCTTAGGCTACGGCCTAAGCTATATAGTTATATATAGAGGGCCGGATCCTATACGTATATATATAAGCTAGCCGCGTATAGGAGAGCTCTATATAGCTTATTAATATTATCTTATAGACGGTACCTACGCCTATGCCTTTACCTACTCCGTAATAGTATAAGCTATTAACTAATAGATCTAATAGATATCTCTTTAAAGAGGGCGCCTCCCCCTTAAGGAAGCACTCCGCCCCTCCCTAGACGGATAGGAAGTATCGTAGCTATCCTAGAAGCGATTAAAAGCGCGATAGCTAGCGAGAAGGATAAGGTTCTCGCTATACTAAGGGAGCCGTCTACGAGACTAGCTCTAACCCCTATAGCCTCCGTAACGCCGGTTACGGCAGCGATACTACTAACGTAGAAGCCGCTCCCTTAGCCGACTTAGGATAGTAAGCCGGAGTCCTTCTACTTCTTCCTTAGCCGGCTATAGACGAAGTTTATAACTAATAAGAAATAGGGCCTAAATAGCTATCGCGATATAGCGTAGTATTCGCTCCTTTATACGCTACTAGAGCCCTAGATATAGCGGATCTCTAGATTCTAAGATAAAGGCGGCCCTAGGGGTAGACGCGACCTATAAGACTTCTTTTAATACCTTATATATACGTTCGGCAACGTATAAGAGCGGGAGAAGGCGTAAGATAGGCTATAGACCCTTAAGTAAAGAGATAGATAAACCTTTAGCGAATTCCTTCCCGATTTTAAAGAGACGCTCTTATAGGTAGCGGGGACTATAGTATAAAAAGATAGCGCGAAGCTTATATAGCTATAGAATTTAATTACGCCGGCCCTATAAGAGCTACTTATCCCTATAATTATACCTACTAACTATAGCGAGTATATAAGCCGGTTAATAAAGGTAGCTTAGGGCTATAAATAGACGCTGTGTTTCTAAAAGCTCTATAAGCGCATACTATATAGCGGCGATAGGATTACCGCCCCTTTATAAGATAAATAACTAGCTATCGATATAGATAGGGATACCTTAATATCGGCTACCTATATAGACTAAGCTAGACGCGGTAAGAAGACGCTATTAACTACCCCTTATACCGCCCTATACTCTAAGTAGCGGGCGAAGTAGGTAATAAGCGAGGAAATCGGGAAGAGGAAGGCTAACGGCCGCTACCTATATTACGGAGTATCTATATACTTTATATTAAAATGCCCCTTCCTTTTAGCTAAGCGGCCTATAGCGGTTTAAGTAGCGAAGATAGAACCGCTCCTTACCTTAGACGATAAGGAGGACTCCGCCCCCCTAGGCCTAGAGGAAAAAGAGTAACTCTAGAGTAAAGATAGGCTCTAGAGCCTTAATTACTAGTATTAGTAAAGGAGAAGGAGGAATTATCCGCCTATATAGAAGAGGAGCCTACTTTAATATAGGTTATAATTAATAACTCCTTACCCGTTACTACCCTTATAAATAAGGGCTATTAGTACTACGCTATAGTTAACGAGGCGCTTATATAAGAGATATAAGTGCTAGTAGAAAAGATCGCCTTAAGGCGAGTAAAGGGCGCCTTAGGCGTAATAGAAGGTATAGTAATTAAGGGTATTATATAGCTAGCTATAGAGGTCGATAGTTACTATAAGCTTATCGTAGCCTATATAATCCCTTAACTAGAATTTCCCTTAATTCTTAGAAAACCTTAGTTATTATATATAAAGTTATACTTAGTTTTATATTAAAGGAAGCTATAGTTTAAGCCTATATAATAGTAGGTCCGCTATAATAATAGTTTTATAAGTATAAGACTAAGCGTATAAGCTTTATACTTAGTATAAGAAGTCCTTGCCTCTATCTTTATAGGAACTATATAATAGGTAGAGCGGGGGTAAGGCTAAGCAGCGGCTAATATAGCGGTTTATATAGTTAGCTTAGCGGATATCGATAAGGCCCTTTAGATAAAGAAGCTAAAGTCGCCCTCTAAGCTATAGTAGTAGATACTAAAGCGCTTTTATAACCTCTTACTACTATTTAAGTCCTAGGAAGTAAATAAGCTTAACCTATATAAGCTAAGGGTAAACTATAAGATCGTACTTTATACCGATAAGAAGGGGTAGGAACTACCTATACTATTTAGACCGCTATATAGTATATTATACGCGGAGCTATTAGTATTAAAGAAGACGCTAAGGGACCTCCTAGATAAGGGTTTTATTTAGGTAAGTAGCTCTAAAGTAAGAGCGCTAGTCCTATTTATACGTAAACTAAGGGGCGGGATATAGCTTTATTACGACTATAGGGCTCTAAATATAATTATAAGGCTAGACCGCTACCCCTTACCCTTAATCTTAGATACGCTCTATAACCTTTTAAAGGCAAAGTAGTTTATAAAGCTAGATATAAAATAAGCGTTCTATAAGGTATAGATCTTAGAAGGTAATAAGTAGAAGACAGCGTTCTATATACGCTATAGCTTATTTAAGTAGCTTATAATACCCTTCGGCCTCTTAAGAGCGCCCGCTACCTTCTAGCATTATATTAATAACGTACTATAGGACGTCCTTAACGAGTTCGCCTCTATATATATAGATAATATCCTTATCTATATAAGCGGCTCCTATAAGGACTATATATAGAAAGTATAGAGGGTCCTAAAGCGCCTTTAACTTTATAAGCTCTACCTTAACTTAGATAAGTACGAATTTAGGGTTAAGAGGGTTAAGTACCTAGGCTTTATTATTTATATAGGCGTAGGTATATAGGCGGATCCCGTAAAGATCTAAGCGATCTAGGACTAAGCGGCCCTAACTATATAGACGGGTATATAGAGCTTCCTTAGGTTCGCGAACTATTATAGGATATTTATTAAGGGCTTCTCTTATATTATAAGTCCCTTAAACGAGATTACCGGGAAATAGACCGCCTTTTATTAGGGGCCTATATAGGAAGGAGCGTTCTATACGCTTAAGGACCTATTCTCGCGGGCCTTAGTACTACTTTAGTAGGACTTCGACTAGTCTACGTTAGCCGAAGCGGACTATAGTAGCTAGGCACTTAAAGGAACGCTCTCTTAGGAGGTAGATAGGTAGAAGTAACTAATAGCGTTTTACTCCTATAAGCTAACCTTAGCGGAGCGGAATTACGCTATTTACGATAAAGAGATACTAGCGATTATTAGCTACCTTAAGTAATAGTAAGCGGAGCTCCGGAGCTACGAGAGCTTTAAGGTTCTTATAGACTATAAGAATCTTAAGTACTTTATAACCCGCTAGTACCTCTTAAAACGGTAAGCCCGCTAGGCGGAGTATCTCTTACGCTTTAACTTCTCGATTAAGTACTAGCTAGGGCGGGACTCTATAGTCCTAGATATACTTTCCTAGAGGGATTAAGACCGGCCGATAGGAGCGGATATTATAAGGAACGGTGTTCCTACTATAAATAAAGTAGCTATAATATACTCTCTTAATTATATAAGCTAATAAGTAGTATATTAATTATAGATAAAATCCTATCTTATAAAGTAAGAATCGCTCGTTATCTTATATATTATTATATATTAAACGAGTTACCGGTTATTATATAATCGGGAATTAAAGGAATAGAGCTAGCCTAGAATACTAGCTAAGACCTCTTAAGACCTCTTAAGAATACTAGCACGACTAACCTCCTTTAAATATAAATATTAATAGAACTAAGATACTTCTAGATATACTTAAGGTATTACGGAATTCCTTAGTCTTAGGGCTATATAGCAGCCTAAATCTAGTCTTAAAAGGTTCTTCCGTTTAGCTATAATTATCTATCTAAGATAGTATGTCTGCTAGTAAATAGAGAAAAAATTATTAACTTTAATACCTCTTTTATATACTAATATATTACTAATAAATTCTATTAAAATTCTTATCTTATACTTACTTTTCCCTTTTATTATATAGTCTTATATAATTCCTTAATTTCCTAAAATTCCGCTTTTACTTATATACCTTAAGATACCTTAAATAAGTATTTAGCTAATCTTTTACCTTAGTAAACGCTTAAGTAATAAAGAGCCTAAATACTAGCTTACTAAACTTAAAGTTACTTATCTTTTCTAGGTATATTAAAAGCTTTAGTTATATATTATCTCTACCTTACTATTAAAGGTTATTATACTAACTAACTATATTATTATAAGCGTAATCTTAAAGTAAATATTATTATTTACTATTAATATAAAGATAAATAATTAGCTTATACTTACTTTATAGTACCTTAGCTAGTTTCCTTTAAAGGTCTATTATATTCCTAGAACCTTAAATATCCTTACTAATATACTATCTTAACTATATTTTATAAGAAGGTATAAGTAATAAGCGTAGAATCGGGTAATTGATAACGTAAGCGGAAAGATCGGTCGAAGGAGTATAGGGTAGGATTTTATCCGGAATTTATAACGAGTATATAAGGGGCCGAATAATATATTAAAAGAATAGCGTTGCAAAAGATACTTACGAACTTACTTATTCTATCTACTACTCCTAGGGAAATCCTTCGTCTTTTATAGACCATTGCTCGCCTACTAGTAGACTAATTAGTTAGCTTTCTAGCATATTCTATAGTGCTTAAAAAGCTCTATCTATAGTATATCTTCCTAACTTAGTAGGGGGTCTAATTATAGCGTGATGGTCAACGTAAGACTATGGGTTCTAGCATAAGTAGTGGATTTAACTAGAATGTTCTATGCCCTACCTATTCTCGTATCGCGGATATCTTCGGAACCGCTAGGCTAAAATAGGCAATAGGGTATCCGTTCTGCTCGTAATTGACTTATGCATTTTATGCATATTTTTGTTTGTAAGGATAGGCTTATCCTGACCCGCTTTTCCTAGAGGAAGGTATAGATGTCTAGTAGAGGTCTTTATCTTTAAGGGTTATTCCCTTAGACTATATTATAGAGCCTCTTTTTACTAGCTTATTTTATAAAGCCTCCCTATGCCTATTATTTCTTTATAATAGTAAAATAGGAATATAAGGGTATATTCTTATATATTTATAATACCTAGGAAATATAAACCTAGGGAATTAGACCGCGTTTAAGAGGATAAAGTGCTAGTTAAATATATATACGCGGTTATAAAATTCTTTATTTAACCTAACCTATACTAAAAGATCTAAGAAGTATATATAGAAAAACCTAAGTAGGCTAGTATATTAAAGTAGCTTAAAAGTACTAAGTCTTAGGTCGGTCTCTTATTATCTAGCGTAATAAGTTACTTTACTTAGTTAAGTTTAAAGGTTTTTATTAGCTTTATATCCTTATTACTTATACTATAGAAATTATTACTAATAACTATACGCGTAAATTTTACCTTAAATAGTAAAGGATATAAAAGGAGTTATCCTTTACGTTTACTATTACTAGCCTTAAGAAGCTTATTAATAGCTTTATCGATAAGTATAATTATCGCGTATACTATATATATTAATTAACGCTATAGCTTATATTTAATAAGCGGCTATATCTTTTTTATAATAGTTATAAGCTTAAGTAAAGGGGTTACCCTTCTAAGAACTTCCTAGTAACTATATATATACTTCTTCTAGCTAGCCTAGCGCGTACTACTAGAAAGGCCTATAGTTTAAGTCCCGCTAGCGTAATTAAGCGTAGTATTAGTATAGGGCCTACCTATATAAAAATTCCCTCTATAGTCTAAGATATCTAGGTATCCTAGGACGAATTAACTTAGTATCCTTAAGGGGGTATATCGCGTACTTTATATATATTAATTAACGCTATTACTTATATTTAATAAGTAGCTATATCTTTTTTATAATAATAATACTTATTATAGAAACTAAACTAACTAGTTAAAGGCCCTTAGTAAGTTAGTTTTAATTACTTTCTTAGCCTTACCTTTTTATATAATTACTATAGATTTTATTATAAAGCTCTTAAATATCCTTATAAACTAAACTTTATAAATACTACTTATTAAAGTTTACTATAATATACTATTAACGGTAACTAATAAGTTCTTAAAAATAGGGCTCTTTATCCTAAGCTATAATTAGTTTACTATAAAAAACTAAGCTAAGGTATTTTTTACTAAATTTATATACTATAACTAAGGGATTCCTACTTAGATTATCTTTAACTAAGACCCTAAGTTCTTATTAGCGTTTTAAAAAGGACTATAAATAATATATGTAACGGTCTCAACTGAGTGTGTTGACAACTAGCTGAGCGACTGCGACGAGTATCCTAAAGCTAAGGAGAAAAGAAGAAGAAAAGAAAAGAAAGGAAAGCTCTCGAAGATGGCACGAGCTTATAAGCGGAGCTCCGTGGGTCTTGTCGAGAGCGGAGCCGAGACCTCACGGGCTCAGCCCGTTACAATAACCCCTCCTTCCTCCCCGTTTCGATCGTTTCGATTGGGGTGGTTTCGATCCAACTTTCCCATGAACTTCTTCATACCTAGCCAGTGCTATTGTGTCTGCGACGTACTTGACTGGCTCCCACGTCGGACCCATCCATCCGACCCATTTCACCAACACTTTCCACTCTCTCCCGACTTTCTTCCTGTCCAGAATCTCTTCCACTTCCCACAGCTCGCCATCGTCCGTCAAAATGGCCGGTGGGCGGTAGTCATCCGACGTCTGTGACGGTAGCGGATCGTCCGCTGCTAAGCGTAAGAGCGACACGTGGAACACGTTGTGTATTCCCGGAGGCGTGTCCAGCCTGCACGCGTGTGACCCAATGGTCTCCAGGACGGTGTACTTGGCCGACAGCCAATCGAGCTTCTTGATGGCCGATTGATCGGATGTTGCGAAGTCGCAGCCATACCTTGTCTCCAGGCTTGAACTGGTCTGACGGCTGTCTTCGCGAATTGGCGTTCTTCTCTTGCTGCTCTTGCGCTGACGCAATTGCCGCCTGGGCCCATTCCGTTGCCTCTCGAAATCGTTGCACAATGCTTTCAGCCCTGGTCACTGGGGACCTTCCGTCCGTCCGTAACTTCTCCTTGACTTGTATCGGGTCAACATGATACCCATGCGTGATAAAGAACGGGCTCAGGCCTGTCGACGTCGAGTTGTGATTGTTGATGGCCATCATGGCCGCTGGCAACAGCTCTTCCCAGTTATCCTGAGCATAAGCAGCAAAGATCCTCAGATATCTCTCGACTTCCTGATTCGCCCTTTCTGTTGCACCGTCAGTCTCGGGATGCCACGCCGTAGACAATCTTTGCTTCACGCGTAGCAGCTCGCAGAGCCTCTGCCATAGTCTACTGGTGAATTGCGTGCCACGGTCAGTGACGATCGCGCGCGGCACGCCATGGTGTTGCACCACGTTCCGTAGCAATGCTCTGGCCGTCGTCTCGGCCGTGATGTCCTTCAATGACTCAAGAACGACACTTTTGGACAGTCTGTCCGTCACGACCATAAGGTTGGTCGAACCGTTCGACTTGGTTGGTGGCAGGTCTGTCACAAAGTCAATTGACAGCTCCGACCAGATCCTGTCTGGAATAGGTAGCGGCTTCAATAAACCGCGACGCTTCTCTCGCCAAATGTTGCTTCGGCCACACACATCACAATTTCTCACAAATTGACGCACGTCTGAATCGAGGCCTGGCCAATAAAACTTGCGGCTCAACAAGGACTTCAGCATGTCCCGTCCGGGGTGTCCTGCAAGCGTTGAGTCATGCGTCTCCTGCATAAGCCGCGTGCGCAGGGGTTCGTGGTTCGGCACCCAAATTCGCTCGCCAGCAGAGCCGCTCCATCGTCAATCGAGCATTCCGAGAGCATCACGGGCAGTCCCCAATGCGACGGCAGACGCCTCTCGCCTTGCTGTACGGCCTTCGGATGAGCCAATAACGATTGTGCTTGACACCTTCGTCCCATAACTTCTGCAGTTCCGGGTCCGAGAAAGGGTTTTCGATTGAGTCGTCTTGGTCAGTTGTTGCGTCATCGGTTGATCCGTGTCGCCCTTGGTGACATAACCGCTCTTGACTTTTGTCACCAGGCCACCCTTGTTACGTTGCAGCAGCTGAACACGTCGTCCTTGCAACCGATCATCTTCGGCGCTGTGCGGCATGTCCTGTTCTCGTCGAGACAGCGTGTCCGGTACGACGGCTTCTTTGCCCGGTCGATGCTTGATGGTGAAGCTGTACCGCGATAGCGTCTCAGCCCATCGCGCCTGACGTTCACTCAGTTGCTGCTTCTGGTGAAGTAACGGAGGTTGAGATGATCCGTCAAAACGGTAAAGGACTTCACACTCAATTCGGCGTCCCAATGCTCAAGGCAGCGAATGATCGCCAGCAGCTCTTTATCGTGGATTGGGTAGTTGCACTCCGCCGGTGCGTTTTTCTTTGAGAAGAAGGCCACAGGCCGCATGATGCCGTCATCGCCCTTTGCGAGCGCCCTCCTGTGACATAACCGGATGAATCCGTCTCCACAATCGTCTCTATCCGGATCCCATTGCGCAAGGACCGGCGCACTGGTCAGAAGAGCCTTCAACTCCTCGAAGGCCTTGTCGCACTCCTTCGACCACGCAAACACCGCATCCTTCTTTGTTAACGCCGTTAGAGGCGCGGCGATGTTGGAGAATCTGGGAATGAATTGCCGGTAATAGTTGGCAAACCCCAGAAAGCTTCTGACGCCTTTGACAGAACGGGGTCGCTGCCACTGCTGAATTGCCTGCACCTTCTCCGGGTCCACGCGGATACCTTTCCCGGCTTCGACGATGAAGCCCAGGTACTTGACACTCTTTGCCTCAAAGTCACACTTGTCGATATCAATCTGCAGGCCTGCATCTCGCAGTCGAGCAAGGACCTGCCTGACTTTGTTGCGATGATCTGCGAGCGAACCGCTCGAGTAGATCAAGATGTCGTCAATGTAAGCGGAACAGAACTCGTCGAGGAAATCTCGCAACGTGTGGTTTATGTAACGCTGAAACGTTGCGGAGCATCAACCCGAATGGCGTGACAAGCCATTCGTAGAGTCCGTAACGTGTTCTGAATGCTGTCTTCCACTCGTCTCCCTCCTCGACGCGAATCTTGTGAAATGCTGCGATAACGTCAAGTTTGGTGAGCCACTTGGCCTTGGACAGCGACCGCAAAGTTTCCTCGATCAACGGCAAGGGATATCGGTCTTTCTTGGTGATCGCATTCAATCCTCGATAGTCCACGCAAAAGCGCAGACCACCACCGGGCTTCCTCACGAACAAAACTGGTGCTGACGCTGGAGAACTACTTGCTCGAATGAAACCCTTGTCGAGTAGCTCAGTGAGAGTCTTTCGCAGAACAATGAGCTCTTCTCGTGACATGCCGTACAATGGTCCCCACGGCGGTTCTTTCTCCTTGTCATCAGGACCTCTCTAACTGAATCTTGTGATCACACCCCGGACGACGCGGTGGGAGTTGGTCCGCTTGGTCGCGGTCGAAGACGGATAGGTACTCGTGGTAGTGACGGGGCAGCTTCTCTCGGGTCTGACTTCTTCCTCGGAGTCAATGCCTTCTCAATGTCTTTCAGGCTTGCGGCGAAGATCCGCACTCCATCGTCTCGATGCTTGAACTTTCTTGCTCGGCGAACCATTCCGGCGAACACGAACGCCGCCTGTCCTCGTATGTTGCACCGTTCCTCCTCCTTCGGGTCTCGGCCTTTCACCCAATGGTCGTGCGTCCCGATATGCAAGAGGTTCTGCGATAATCGCAAGGTGACATCCTCCTGGTTCAACCACTTCTTGCCCAGAATCACAGGATCGGTCTGGTCTCGCACAACGTAGAAAAAGCTCTTTCTTCTGGTACCCGTCGATATCGAAGTCGAAGTAGGTCACGGCACAGATGGCCTCGGGTGAGAATGTGTTGACCTGCTCCAACGCTCGAGGTTTAATCGGAATACGCGGCAGGTGAAGCTTGCGGGCAAGGCGCTCACTGATGGTCCCATAACACAGGCAACCACAGTCAACGAAGGCCGTGGTGAAATACTCTCGATTGATACCGAAATTTACGTAGAGGCCTTCACAGTCCATCTCGTCCTTCTGAGTTGCCCATTCCGCCTCAGCCTTTGCGCGCTCCTGACGGCGATTTTCGTCAGGAGCTACTCGTTTTCCGAATGGTCATCGGAGGTATCCCCGCCAGAACTCTCCGCGGGCTCTGGTGCTTTGCTCGAGCTTCTTGTCTTCTTCGACACGGACCTTGACTCTCTGCTGCCGCCGCTCCTTCCCGGACACTTGGCCGCAAGATGGCCAAGCTTCCGCACTCGTAACATTTGCGCTCCTCCAACGGAACAAATTGCTTTTCCTCCGGGGCCCTCCTGCCGTTTATCAACCGATTTGCTTTCACGGGTTCCCAATCCATCTGATCATCGGACGGGGGACGACGTTGGCGATCCGGGTGACGGGGCTTTGTCGGGACTCGAGCGGTTCGGATAAACGACCATACTCCTTTCTTGACCTCTGCTCGCGGCCTTGTTGTCGTTGGTGGAAATTGAGGCTATCTAGGCGCGAGCCAATCGTCAAGAGTAGCTCGGCGTAGCTGTTGAAATCCTTCGGGAGACTGACGGCACTGACGAGACTCGACTTGAGCCTATTATTAATTGCTCCTTCCAAGTAATTGATTTGCACCACGTCGGCCCACTCGCCACCGCCACTATCGGCAAGCTCTTTCTCGAACTTTGGGAAGAAACTGGCGAAACTCTCATCAGGCTTCTGCTTCAACGATCGAAGTCGATCCAGTGCTCGTGCCTTTGCGTTCGGGTCCCCGTACCGACGGTTCAAGTAGTCGAGAAACAGATCTGGGGAGCGAGCACCATCGATACCGCCCTGTTCGTAATAAGCAGCGGCCATGTTCTGGGCTGTTCCCGCCAACCGGGAGTACACATAGGCGAAGAGTGCTTCTTTATTGTCGAATGCCTGTCGGTCCACAGCCAATTTCGCTTTCATCTCTAAGAACCAGGGACGGAAGTTTTTCCTGGTTCCATCGAATTTCGGCGGATCAGGCAAGGTTGGTTTTACCTCTTTGATGGGATTCTTTCGGATGTCTCGATCGATTGAGGCGTGTTGTCGGACATCGGTTCGATAGGAGCGACTGGTTCATTTGCCG
Source organism: Hirsutella rhossiliensis (assembly GCF_020360975.1). Lineage (NCBI taxonomy): Eukaryota > Fungi > Ascomycota > Sordariomycetes > Hypocreales > Ophiocordycipitaceae > Hirsutella > Hirsutella rhossiliensis. Next base: position 6,764,877 of record NW_025408669.1, read on the forward strand.
GAGTCGGAGTTGAGACGGCTGTTTGGAGGATTCGGATCTGCGATCGCATCTCTTCGCGTTCGGCCTCTTGGCTTGCACACACACTTTCTAGTTTGTCCATCACTGCAGCCAGGGCTTGCATCATCGATTGAGGCTCAAAAGAACCTTGCTGGGAATCGATTGCCTCCATGACTGAAGATTTTCTCCGTCTCTCAGGACTGAGGGCGACTTGATCACACAGCAAGTCTGATACGGAAGGGATATCTCGACAACGGTCGAACGCTATCAACGCCTCGAAGGCTCCTTCCTACACGGCTGGACGTTCTGCACAGGGCTTCTAGTCCAGCTGCTGCCGTCCACACTGGGAGCCAAGCAGCAATCACGTACTTCTCGCTCAACCGCACGCCGTACGGAGAGCAGATTGACGCTCCACGTCCTTTGCTCGGGAGATGAGAGCTACGCGACGCGAGCCAAGCTGGCTTTGGCGCCGTACACACACGCACTTTCGTCGCGGGCGTTCCACACAGGATTGCCCAAGCTACTGCCACTCCGCGTACCCACAAAGGGAACTGAACAGCGCTGCCAATTGATTGTGATCAAAGGCTTTAACGATGAAAGCGGAGCTTTAGGATAATGTAACGGTCTCAACTGAGTGTGTTGACAACTAGCTGAGCGACTGCGACGAGTATCCTAAAGCTAAGGAGAAAAGAAGAAGAAAAGAAAAGAAAGGAAAGCTCTCGAAGATGGCACGAGCTTATAAGCGGAGCTCCGGTGGGTCTTGTCGAGAGCGGAGCCGAGACCCTCACGGGCTCAGCCCGTTACAATATATAAGTTTAAGTTACTAGTATTTATAGCTTAGTATCCCTAGACTAATAGCTTATTAAAATAATATAACTAAGTAGTTAAAACTATACTTTAGTTCTTTATAACTAACTTCCTATCCTATCTATAGGTTAATATATTATAATTACTTTAATTTACCCTTAATAACCCTTACTTCTTAGTAATTAATACCTCTTTAAGTAAACTACTAACTAAGATATAAATAAATAATAGTAAGCGATACCTTAGAAAAGGCCCTTTATAAATAAATAGAAAGATACTTTAAGATTAAGCTAGGATCTTAATCGCTCTAGCTTAAGTAGGAATAAAAAAGTAGTATAACGTAAAGTACTAAGCGCTAGAGTTTAAGCTTAGAGACTAAGTATAGCTCTAGCTAAGAAAAGGATATAGCGTAGCTAATAAGTAGGTAGTAAAGTTAAAGGAACGCTATATAAGACTATTTAAAGTCCTTAAATAGATTAGCTATTTAGCTTACTACCTTAACCTAGCTAGATCCTTAAATATCTATAATATTATATCTATTATATAGCTATAGCTAGCCGAATAAATAAACGCTTAACCTAGCCTAGAACTTAATACTAACTACTAAGAAATTAAAAGAATCCTTAGCTTTAAAACTTATAAATATAGCTAAGGGACTACTTATATAGAATATTTAGTTAGCTAAAAAAGCTAGCTAAGTAGCTATAATTCCTAGGTAGCCGCTAAGGATATTATCGATAAAAACCTTATTAAAGAATTTAATATATAATAAGGAGCGTTATAAGGTCGTATTACCTATACCTAGAAACTCTATACGTATACTATATAATAGTATAAGCCGCTATAGCTAAAAGAGAAATAATAGTAAGTAGTACGCGCTATTACTACTTATTCTCTTAAAAGTCTAAGGATAGGTTAACTAGCTAATAAGTATTAATAAGCCGCTTATAGTAAGTAGTAATTTAATTTTATATTTTAGTACCTATATTTATTTTATTTTAAGGAACCGATTTCTTTATCCTTTTACGCTCTCTTTTTTATACTAAACTACGCCCTTCTTATACTTATATTTAAGGTTCTTACTATTTAAGGCTATAAGTATTATAGTAAGGACTTAGTATTTCGCTAGTATTTCTTTAACTAAATCTACCGCTAACTACTATACTTAAGCTTTAATAGATTATATTAAGTAGTTTAATTATATAGGAATAAAGTAAAGCTCTTTTATAACCTTAAGTTTAATATAGCTATATTTACTAAATAAAAGCGGGATAATTATAGTATATATATTAACTACCGCGACCTCCTTACTAAGGAAGGATATAATCTTAACGCGGGCTTAGTAGAAAATAATATATATTATACCCCTTTAACTTTTCTTTTATTTAAAGCCCGCGACTTATATAAATATAACTAGCTATACTTCTTTATACTTTATAGCGCTACTACTTATTATAGTACTACTATAACTCTTATAACTACCTAAGCTAATAAGAATATAATATTAACTATTTAACTATAGTAGGTTAGCACTTCTTATTACTATAATCTTAATACTTTATTATATATTTATTTTAATAACTATACCTTATTACTATTAAGCTTTAGTAATTTATTTAGTAACTTACTACCCTTAGTCTTAAATATAATAGGGAAAACTCTTAGTACCCCTTATAACGCTTATAAGTAGTTTACCTTATCGTTTAATAAGGACGAGCCTCTCCCTTTATCGCTATATAGCTTAAATAGGGCTATCTTCCTTAATAAAACTAAGATAATAACTAGCGCTCTTAGAACTATATAGATCGCTACTATTTTAGCTAATATCGTTAATAAGCTCTTATTTAAATAAATCGCTTTTATTAACGCTAAGATACTTAAGATTATCGCTATAGTTATTAGTATAAAGCGCCTCCTTACTTATTTAAAGATATTTAAGGACGCTACTATAAAGGAGCGTAAGGCTATTAATATACTAGGAACTTATAAGTTTAAAGAAAGCCTTAAGTATACCTTAGCTAAGACTAAAGGATTTAGCGCTATTAACCTTACCTTTAATAAGCTATTAAGAAACCTATTTACTAAACGCTTACTTACCGCTACTATAGCCCTACCCCTTACTCCTTTTAAGTAAGCTAACTTATTCGCTAAGGAATAGGCCTTAATACTAGTTTAATAAAAGCTTAACCCCTTCTAGGTTCTAAGCTATAGAAAACCTAGACTATTCCCTATTATACTTTTTATAGTATACTATAATAACCTAGGCGATATAGACGGCTATATAAGTATCGTTTACTTTAGGTTAAAAGCGCTAGTCTATAGAGCTTTAAACGCGGCTATAATTTAAGTGAATCTATTTACTACTATTTATAAGGAAGCTAACGCCGACCTCTCGCTTAGCTAATATACTGCCTTTACTAGATTACCTACTAGCTTTATTTATTAGTTTGCTATTACTACTTACCTCTTAAATAACTCGCTTAAGCTCGCCGCGGTATATTAAAGAGCCTCTTATATTAGCTTCTTATATATACTAGTAGCGCCCCGCCCTTATATAGCTAATATAATAGCCTATTTTAACTTATTAAACTTAAAGTTTATTAATATATACCTAAGTAAATTCTAGAACCTAGGCTTAACTATATAGGCACTAGCTATAGTAATCTATAATTAAATTCTAGCCTCTTATAATAAACTAACTATAATACTCTTAGTAAAACTAGCCCTAAATAACGCTTATAGTATACTTATTTATAGAGCCTTTAATATATAAGATACCCTAGATAACGTACTAGTAGGCCTTAAGGAACTAATAAAGAAGGAAGCTAAGGAGGAGATTCCCTACCTTACCCTTAACCCTATAATATAAGATAGTTAGTTACTAGTTTAGCCTTATTATACCCTTAGTCTTATTTATTTTTCTACTAGCTTAGCTATAAAGCGCCCTTAATTATATTTAGTCTTTCCTTAGCTTAGCTATATTATACCCCTAGCCCTACTTATTTATTACTTTAGTTTTAGCTACCTAGCGCCCTTAGTTCTTATAGTATTTTACTTCTAGCTTAGCTACTTTATATCCTTAGTATTAGTTATATTAAGTTTCGCTTTAAATAAGATATAAGTTATCTTTTATACTAACCTTAGAAATCTATATAACCTTATTATAATTCTTTATTAGCGCGACTTTTAATTAAATACTATAAGAGACTAATAAGGATATTAGTTAATTCTTTCGCCTTAGGTATTTATTATAAGATACCTTATAGTCGATAATCTAGGTACCTATAATAATATCTACTTCTTTTAAGGAAGTTACCCTTAACTCCTTAAGGCTCCTTATAAAAGAAGGAACTTAGAAGCTACTAAGTAAAATCTAGGAAATTACTTAAAAATCCTAGAAATAATAACTAAGCGGATTATATAGATATTTTATAGAGATTTCCCTTAGGGATATATTATATAAGGAATATACTATAATTTCCTAAGTAATAATAGCTCTTTAAAGATTATATTAATATTTTCTTAAGAAGTTACTATAATAATATAGTAGGGAAATTATAAAGAAATACCTATACCTACCTAAGGAAAATACTAGGAAATACTACTAATACGCTATACTACTATTATATAATTATAAGGTTAAGATATTACTTAGTTAAAGCCTTAAGTAAGGTCTTACGCTCGCTATAATATATATAAAAGATAGAGAACTTATTAGATCTTAGGTAGATAAAAAAGAATATAAATAGTTATTACTACTCTTACTTTAACTTATAAGACTAGTAGCTAGTTTATATTTAACGCGCGTAATAATATATAGTAGCTAGTTTATATAATACATTTAATTATATATAGTAGCTAGTTTATTTAGTTACCTATTAAACCTATACTAGATTTAAATAGATAGCTAGGTTAAAGTACTAGCCTTAGACTAAGGGACTAGTATATAATAACTAGGTATACTTAGGGCGTCCTTTAAGAACTATAAAGATATACTTTTAAAGTTAGTTTTTATTATATAAGCGATATAAATATATACTTTTAAAATTAGTCTTTAAAAGGTCTATTATATAAAAAGTACTATTAGCCGGCGAAAGCTACTTCTTTAATAGATATAAAGGTATTAAAGCTATTAAGATTGCTTAATTTCTCTTTTTACTTACTACTTTAAATAGTATTAATTTTTATTTTTAGTTTAAAATTAAAGTTAAGAATCTTCTTAATTTTCCCTTTAACCTTTTAATTAAGTATTTACCTACTAAGCTAAATTAACTTTATTAAGTAGTAGTATTATAGGAAGTAATAATAGCTTTTATAGATATATAATAGAATTCCTTTAAAATTCTTTATTAACCTTTAAGCGGTATTATCCTAAGACTCTTATTTCTTTTCTTCCTTACCTTAGAAAGAGGCTCTAAAAGATCCCTTTTAGCTATTAATAGTAACCTTAATATAGTAAGCGCGTTTAAAGATCTCGCTAATCTTAATACTATTAAGGAATTCTACTTACTAGCCTAGCTTTCTTAAAGTAGCTTTATCTTTTATCTTATTAACTTAGTAGTTAGTAAAAGATAGGTTAATAGATAAAATAGCTTAAAAGAAGTCTTAAGTAAGGTATTAGTCCTAAGTATTAAGTAACCTTAGTTATCTTACCTTAGTAAGGACTTTTTACTATTAAGTAACCTAAGTTTTAATCTTAGTTTTATTAAGCGATAATAGTATTAAATAATAACGTTAAAGAACTTCTTATTTAAGTACTTAGTTTATAAGTATAACTTAAGACTATAAGAATAATAGTTATTTTATAATATTATATTCTTTAGCGATAGTACTATAATAGTTACTAATAGTCTTAATAATATATTATTAAAGGCTAGTAAGGGCCTTTACTTAATCTTAATACCCTTATAGCTTTAAGTAGTACTAAGTATAAAGGAATTTAAGGTATAAGAATTCCTTTAATAAAAGGTCGATTAAATTAAATACTATACTATTAATATAATAAAAAGTCGGTTTAGCTAGTTATTAAAAGACTAGTTTAACCCTTTTTATAGTTAGGTTAATAAATTCCTAAAGATTATAGGAAGATATAAATTTCTTAATAATAGAAATCTATTACTTTTAGTTATAAAGGCTATTAAGAATAGTACCTTTAAAAGAGCTATTAATTTTTATTTATCGAACTTATTATAAAAGCTATTTATAATTATAGTAAAAGGAACTAAAATAAGATACTTAGTTAGTAGTAAACTAAGCTAATAACTATTATATAAAGGATAAGCTAAGTAAGTATAAAGATTAAGGACTAAGTAGCTCTTAATTTTCTATTTAAGTAATAGTTATTATAGAGTAGGTAGAGGCGTATATATAGGTGCTATCTATAGGATAATATTAATAAGCTATATAGAGCTCTTTTATACGCGGCTAGCCCGCCCTTATACTTATAGGATCCGGCCCTCTATATATAACTATATAGCTTAGGCCGCGGCCTAAGCCTATTACCTATAATAGTTAAAGACTCTTATATAATGCCCTCCCTTAAGCGCGGCGTAGCGCTGCCCTATTAATAGCTCCTGTATAATTAAGCCCGTGCCGCGGGCTCTTCCCTGCCCTTTCCTATTAATAGGGCCGGCCCTACTAGCCCTATTATCCCCGCGCCCGTTAGCCTAGGTAGCCGGGACCTAGCTCTATACTTATCGGCCGGCTAGCTATTTAAATAAGGGCGTAACCTATTATATACGCCCCTAGGTAGCCGGCGGCTAGTCTAGACCTATATAAGCCTTAGGTTGCCTATCCCCTCTACCTTAGGCAGTATCCTTTACTAAGGGGTATATAAGGCGGTATCCCCTTCTTCCCCCTTCCCTTCCTTCTCTCCTTTCTTTAACTATAGTAGTAGTATTAATAGGTAAGTTCCGCTCTACCTAAGGCGTTAGTCCGTTCTTAGCTATATAGGCCGCTCTATTAACGTATACTTATAGTAGTAGCGGTAGTAGTAATAATAGCCCTAATAATAATAATAACTCTAACTAATAAGTTCTACGCCTTATAGAGCGGGAGGCCGTATTCCGTTATACTAACTTCCGCGATAGATATATCCGCCTCTCCCTCTCCTATATCCTCCTTCTCGGAGCGTATAGAGTTATTCGTCGACGCCGTGCTAGCCGCGGCCGACGACGACTCCGCCGCTGCCGCCGCTCTTACCCGCGCCGCTGCTACCGCTCCTACCGCCGCCGCCGCCGCCTCTACTACGCTATTCGCTCTTACGTCGCCCCTTAAGGTAACGACGCCGTCCCCGCCGCTACTTATAACGCCTAGCCCCTCGGCCCCCGCCTCTATCTCCGCTACCCCTATAAGTCTATAGTTAGCAAGCGTAATGACGTTATCCGCTAACCTCCTATAGTATAAGCGCAGCCGGCGCCGCCCGCTCGGCCCCCTATATACGTTATACGTCGTAGGAGCTCGACTACTCCGACTAGGCCGGGCGCCGCCGCGGCGGTAGCTGCTACTAGTACGCGCGAGCCGGCCGCGCCTATAAGGCGGCGCCTCCTATCCTACTCGCTACGGCGTTAGCTTAGAAGGCCGGCTCGTATAGGCAGGCGTAGGGGGCTACTAAGAAGCGCCTTACCGCCGCCGCCGCCGCCTACCGTAACCTCTACGCCCTCGAGCGATAGGGCCTTATACCTAAGTAAGTCCTACTCTTTTACTCCCTTATTTCCGCCTTTAACGTACCCGGCGCTAAGGATACTACCTCTATCGCCCTATCGGCGGTCCCCTTAGCCGTGCCCGCCTCCGTTACCGCCGCTACCCTTACCGCCGCCGCTAGCCGCCGCCCCTCTACCCTTAGAGCCGCTACCGCCGCCGACTAGCTTATAGGCTTAAAGGGCCGCCTTAGCGCCTTAGAGACCGCCGCCGCCGCTAATAAGAAGGAGGAGGCTAACGAGGATAATAATAATAAAGATAATAATAATAATAACGATAAGGAATAGGCCTAGGTAGTCTAAGGGCTCTGCTCCGCGATAAACGCTATTTTTATCTCTACTTATACTATTATATTTATATTACCTATATTACTATAATTGCCCCCTTTGCTATACTTACTTTATAGTCTTAGCCCGGGCTACTATTAGTAGTCCGCTAGTCTATCGTTCTTATCTACCGTTTTAAATAAGGCTTTAAACTTATTAAGGGCTATAGTTCTCGTAAACTTATATATAGGTTCTTACGTAGGGTCGAGATACCCGCGCTACTTAACGAGGACCTCCCGGCGTTTCCCCCTACTAACCTTTTTCTAGCGCGCGGCCTATATCTCTTTAACCTTAAACTCGTCCTCTCCCTCTACCTCGATTACGGGCGGTTAAGCGTCCGCTACTTCTTATCTAGGTAGCGGGTTAAAGGAGGCTCTATAAAGGAGGTCTACGTTAATCTTATTATAGACCCCTATTAGGAGACTATCGAGCTCTATAACCTATAGGCTAATAACCCTCCGTACTATAAACTTTATATATAGCTAGTTAAGCTTCTTCTTTAGCCGTACCGACCTATAGTTACGGAGGTCTAGCTATACCTTATCTCCTACTATAAACCTATCTACTAGGGCCCTAGTCTTATTAGCGTGCCGCTCTTAATCTTACGCTGCGGCGGCTATCGCGGATTAGCAATAATCTATAGTCTTTTATAGCTTTTATATAAACGCGGAGGCGCGGCCCTCTAGTAATAAATTACTATACTACTCCGCTACTACGTCTATAGTAAAGGGAACTAATAAAGGTAGTTCGAAGCTATACGTTATAAAGAAAGAGGCTATCCTAATAAAGGTATATAGTCTACTATTTAACGTAAGTTAGGCCGCGGGGAGCTAATAGTCTTAGTCTACTTAGTTATAGGCTATAACGGCCTATAGGTAAGCCTACGCCTCCTAATTAACCCTCTTAGGCCCTCTATTAGTCTATAAGTAATATACTATACTAAGTAGCTATATAATCTAAAGTAGCTAGTATAGGTACTATTAAAAGCGGCTAGTTTAATTCGATCCCCTATTGCTTATAATAGAGGCTAGCTAGCTATATAAGCGGGCCTAGTACTATAGGAAGCGCTTTATATAGGACTCTATATCTATAGATAGTATTAGCTTTAATACTATAAACTTACTAAGTCGGTCCTTAATTACCTATATATAGCGGTTGCCGCCCTTTATAAGTAAGAGGTCCGTTATAAAGTCTATCTATATATACGTATAGAACCGGTTAAGTACCGGAAGCTACTTAAGTAGCCCCTTAAGCTACGCCCTCTAAATCTTAGTACGGCTATAGATATCGTAGTTATAGAGGAAGTAGCGAACGTAGTACTATAGGAGGGGCTAGTAAAAATCCCTCGCGAGGCCTACTACTATACCTTACCTACCTAGGTAGCCTACGATACTAGAGTTATAGACGAGCTAGACTAGCTTCCCTCGGAGCTCGTTCCGTTTATCTAGCTCCGGCGGTCTATCCTTCTCCCTAGCTTCTATAGTATATAGCGCGCCCGGCACCTATAGTCTCCCCCGCTAACGTAGGTGCCCCCGTAGGTCGATATAATAGTTAGCTACTTATACCTTTAGCTTTAGTTTTAGATCGAGGCGTCGAGCGCTGGACTTAACGGCGCGGCGTACGCTCTCGTAGGTATAGTCTAGAAACGATATCTTATCCTATAAGCGCTAGAGGACCTTATCTTAGAACACCCGCGCCGTACGCGCCCCTAGGCCGGTCTATCCCTCCTTACTAGGCCGAGGTAAAGGTATAAGAGAAGGCTTATCTATTAGCGCCGCGCCTTCCTCTACTAGGGAAGCTCCTATATAAGTCTGTAGCGCTTCTTATAGGATAAGCTATAGATCCTAGGCCTCGATATCCGCTCCTATCGGCCGGTCCTAATCCCTCTAAGAAAGCGTATCTAGGACTATAGAGTCCCGCCCTAGCCGGTACTTAATCGAGAAGTTAAAGCGTAAGAGATACTCCGCTTAGCGGGCTTACCGCTTTAAGAGGTGCTAGCGAGTTATAAAGTACTTAAGGTTCCTATAGTTTATAAGAACCTCGAAGCTCTTATAGCTCTAAAGCTTCGCTTATTATTACTCGAGGTAGCTAATAATCGCTAGTATCTCTTTATTATAAATAGCGTAATTCCGCTCCGCTAGGGTTAGCTTACGGGAGTAGAACGCTACTAGTTACTTCCGCCTATCTACCTCCTAAGAGAGCGTTCCTTTAAGTGCCTAGCCGCTATAGTCCGCTTTAACTAATATAGACCGGTTAAAGTCTTACTAAAGTAGTACTAAGGCTTAAGAGAATAGGTCCTTAAGCGTACGGAACGCTCCTTCTTATACGGGCCCCTAGTAAAAGGCGGTCCGCTTCCTAGTAATCTCGTTTAAGGGTATTATAATATAGGAGAAGCCCTTAATAAACATCTTATAATAGTTCGCGAACCTAAGGAAGCTCTATACGCCTATCTATATAGTTAGGGTAGCTTAGTCTTAAATCGCTTAGATCTTTACTAGATCCGCCTATATACCTACGCCGGCGTAGATAATAAAGCCTAGGTACTTAACCCTCTTAACCCTAAATTCGTACTTATCTAGGTTAAGGTAGAGCCTATAAAGTTAAAGGCGCTCTAAGACCCTCCGTACTTTCCGTATATAGTCCTTATAGGAGCCGCTTATATAGATAAGGATATTATCTATATATATAGAGGCGAACTTATCGAGGAAGTCTTAAAGTACGTTATTAATATAACGCTAAAAGGTAGCGGGCGCTCTTAAGAGGCCGAAGGGCGTTATAAGCTACTTAAATAAGCTATAGCGTATATAGAACGCTGTTTTTTACTTGTTACCCTCTAAGATCTATACCTTATAGAACGCCTATTTTATATCTAGCTTCGTAAACTACTTTGCCTTTAAAAGGTTACGGAGTATATCCGAGATTAAGGGTAAGGGGTAGCGGTCCGGCCTTATAATTACGTTTAGAGCCCTATAGTTATAATAAAACTATATCCCGCCCCTTAGTTTATCTTAAGGTATATGAGCAAAAGCGGAATTTTGGGAAATCAAGGAATCACGTAAGACTACGTAATAGAGGGGAAGAAGGAGTATAAGGTAGGATTTTCAACGGAATTTATTGGTTGTGTATTGGTGTGTGGAAGAGGTGTTAGAGTTAATGATTCTCTATCTATCTACTAGCGGACATGCTGTCTTATATAGACAATTGTAGCTGAACGGAAGAACCTTTCGGGACCAGATTTAGGCTGCCGTATAGCCCTAAGACTGAGGAATTCCGTGATACCTCGAGTGAATCTGGAAGTGTCTTGGTTCCACTGATATTCGTGTTTAAAGGAGGTTGGTCGTGCCGGTGTTCTTAAGAGGTCTTAGCTAGCATTCTAAGCTAGCTCTGTTCCTTCGATTCCCGATTTTACGATAACCGGCAACCCGTTTAATGCATAATGACATGCAAAATGACGAGCGATTCTTGCTCTATAAGATGAGATTTTGTCTATAATTAATATACTACTTATTGGCTTATATAATCGGGAGAGTATATTATAGCTGCTTTATTTATAGTAAGAACACTGTTCCTTACAGCCTCCTTAAAGAGTAGATTTATATACTTTTACTAATTTATTTATAGTAGTATATATATAGGTAAAAACCTAATTTTAGGAAAACCATTCTTATACCTTAATAGGATATATAAAAACCTATTCTTTCTTAGGAAAATAAATCCTTAGGTATATACTAATAGAAAACCTATAGTAGGAAAATCTATAGTTATAATAATTATTTATAGGATAACCTTATATAAGGTAAAACCTATTATTGCTAGGAAAATCTTAATAGATAAAAACCTAGTAAATATTTCTCTAGGAAACCTAAAAGGAAAAACCTAGTAGGGAAAGATATAGAAAGCATAAGAAATATCTAAAACCCCTTTAATTGCTTAGAACTTATATTAAGGATAGACTGTCTCTAAATTTATAGAGTAATTTAGGTCTTAATTCCTTCGTAAAAATATCAGCTATATTATCTTCTGATTTAATATAAAAACTCTAATTTCCCCTTCTCTTATACTAGTTCTAGTATAGTAATAGGCTAATCTTATATGCTTAGACCTTTTATAAAATTCCGGATTTTCTGCTAATTTAATAGCAGCAGTATTATCCGTTAAAATAGGAGGTATTGTTGGATCCACCTGTGCACTAGGCACCGATCGCGCACGTATAACTAATCGACCGCGCTAGTCACGTGCGAGTAAGAGGTGAGACACAGGGAGGAAGGTCTTTGCACACAGTTTGTATGGGACACGTTTCCCTAGTTACACAAGATATAACCAATTGAACCAGTTCGAATAACCTCACTGCAGTGAAGAGCCTGTCCACACTGATCAGTGTCGCCCGGCAAAGGTGACACAGAACAGCAAGACGGAAGAGAGCTAACCTATCGTCACGCTCTGCAAAGCGAGCTCCTGACGGTAGGATAGTTGCTACAACGCGCGGATTGCTACGAAGACTCTGCATCAGAGCCCACTCTAGTTATCCAACCGTGCCTAAGCTTTGCTGTCATCAGCGACCCTTAGGCGTGCCCTATCGCACATTGATAACCTCATTGACACCCTGTGCCCTGTTTCTCAGCACACAGCCTGTCAATATGTCTGACAATTCATCTGCCGCACTAGCCCCGGCAACAGCCCAGGATACCCCGGCCAACGTGTTCTCGAAGACAGGCAACTCGTTGAACGGAACCTGACGATCGTGGAGCTCCTTCACTCCCGATCAGGCATTTCGACGCGGATTTCTCAACGAACCTATCACCCAAAGCTCCTCCCTTGTCCACCGCAACAGCTTCTTCTTAGGCTGTGTGGCAACATACACGGTGGATAAACGTAACCACGGAATTGCCCTGCTTGGGGATCTGTATAACGACTTCACGGGATGGAGCTATGATGACTTCGAACTAATCAACCCACGCCTTAGATCAAGACTCGGACGCTTCTCAGAATTAGGGATCTATATGGGCAAGGCCAACTCTAGCATCTCTCGAGCTTTATGTGGCCTTCTAACAAGTAACGAACTTCCTGAATGGGATGAGAACGAGTTGCTTGGTCAAGAGGTTGCTGAAAACACCGTGGCATATAAGGTGAAACAGAAGCTGCTCCAAGGAACTGTTAAAGCGGCTATATCGTCACCGGCACCGGTAGTAATCCAGCAGCCAACTATTACCCGACCGGCGGAACCGGAATCCTCAGATCATTGAGACCCATCAACCCGCTCAGCAAGAGCCTCAGCATCAATGGCGCGAATCCCTCGGTATCAGCAGACGCTCCCGTACGGACTACCAACTTCCGAGATGCATACACGAGCATTCCACCTGTTCGATTCGAGAACGAGGAAGTTGAGGCCGATCTCACGATTAGATTCATTAAGATATGGGACAAGAAACTAGCCTATACCGGCGAACCATACGATATCTTCGATGACAAGATCCGAAATTCATGAGCGTGTGCCGTCAAGCAAACATTCCTCCGTCTAAATTCCATGGTGTTTTCCTTCGATTCTGGCTGGGAAGCTCAGTCCTTCTTTCTACACGAAATCAGCACTGATTTAACCTTCGCTGAGATGTATCAGAAGATGAAAGAGCACTTTGACACCGAAATCAACCAGAAGATGTATCATACCCACTGAGCACCTCACCTTCAGCCGACTTCGGGCTGAGATGCCCGGTAAGTCATCTGACGAGGTCCTCCAGGCCCTTCTTACGAAATTGCGGCTCTGTAGGAGAGCACTCGGGGATAAGTCTGGCGGCGAAGGTGGCCTGATCGATGCAACGCTCAGGGCGTGCCGTGGTGTGCCTGAATTCCGACTCGCGATATACTCTCCCGCACCTACATTTGAGGGATTGGCATCACAGCTTCGATCATCGCTATCTGCCATGCAAGATGAACGATCTGAACAACCCAGTGGCCAATATCCCCAAGACCTGGATAGAGGACATGATCAGCACTTCGTGGATCGCAAATTTCAGCGAAATTCCGGCGGAACAAGAGGTCAATCACAAAGGCGTCAGCCAAATTGGAAGAAGAAATGCTACGTTTGCGGCAAGGAAGGTTGTTTCTCAACGAGACATCCTGAAAACGAGAGAAAAGCAGCCAAAGAGAAGTATCTACGAGAGAGAGGCTTCCACGGTCAATCTCGTTCGTATGCTATGTTCTTGGCTGACTATGAAGGGGAATCACAGGATCAGGATGACTCGAGCACCGAGGAATCCGATGATTCTGACTCCTCTGACCCTTATGAATCGTTCTACGCTGCTGCGACCTTCTGTCCAACGAAGCTTTCCATCATCGGATCTCCAGTAGGCATCAAGTTATTCAACAGTGACGAACCCACACAATTCATACTAGATCGTTACTCTCAAGACTCGTTCCAAGGAATCATGCCGGACACAGGTGCGGCATGCATATCGACGGAGGAATCGAACAACTGCGTGCTCTCCAACGAGAGATGCCCCAGTCCAATTCCGTGATGATCGCAAGCCCGAACCAGTTAGATTTGGTGCAGGAAGATTGAAACACCACTTGGCGTGATCACCTTGAACACACCAGTGGGAGAGGTTGATTTTCATATAGTCAACGTGCCAACGCCATTCCTCCTATGCCTAGCTGATATGGATCGGCTCGGCGTATATTTAAATAACGTCACGAACGAGCTCGTTGGCAATGGTGTGAGCGTTCCAGTGATTCGAAGATGGGGTCACGCGTGGTTCTTCTTGCGGAAACAAGAGGCATCAGTGGCATATCTCACGGAGGCTGAATTGCGGCGCCTCCACACGCGTTTTGGTCATCCATCCGTGTATCGGCTGCACAAGCTGCTGAATTCGGCTGGCCATGATGTGGAAATCGAAGCTCTGGAAATGATCAAGAAGTTCTGCCACTACTGTCAGATGAAATCCGACCCGCCACGAAGGTTCAAGTTCAGCTTGAAGGATGATTGTGACTTCAATTACGAAGTCATCGTTGATGTCATGACATTGGGTGGCAGACCAGTCCTCCATGTTGTTGATCGCCACTGCCTATCAGGCAGGGAGATTCCTATCCAACATGACGGCCAAGGAAACGTGGCTCGCGTTGAAACAATGTTGGATGGATACATACCTTGGACCACCCGATGTGATCACTCATGACGCAGGCACGAATTTCGCTGCTGCCGAGTTCCAAGCAGAAGCGAAATTGATGGGAATAACGTGTCATCAGGTGCCTGTGGAAGCACATTGGGCTGTTGGGAAGGTTGAGAAGTATCATGTGCCCGTCCGAAGAGCATATGATATATTAAAGGCAGAGCTGAAGGATACCGTGAGCCCTGATCAAGTCCTTCAAATGGCTTTCAAGGCTGTCAACGACACAGCCGGTCCGGATGGCCTCGTTCCAACCTCCTCGTCTTCGGTGCTCTGCCTCGAATGACGATGGATTCGCCGCCTACACCTTCCGCAATGGCAAGAGCTAAGGCGGTGTGGCGAACGATGTCAGAGCTGAGGAAGATCAACGCCCAGAGGAAGGTTCAGACCGCGTTAAATACGCGTAATGGGCCTGATACAGCGTTGCGCCTGCCCCTATCCCTGGCGCTAGGAAGCGAAGTTCGCGTATTTCGCGAGAAGCACGGATGGCAAGGCCCATATAAAGTGCTCGAGGTGACGGATACGGAAATCGCAGTTGACCTGGACAACGGACCAGCGAAATTTCGCAGTACATGCGTCCAACCGTACTATCGTCACCCGGAATCGCTCCTTCCTCAGTTGCAACCCGACCCTAGCCCTAGCCGCACAGACCCATCAACACAACAATCACTCCTTCCTCAACACAATCCGATCAACAACATCCTCTTCAAAACCCTCTTCCCTTCCACCCACAACTCAACAACCTCTTCCTCTTCCTACCACAGAAGACCAACCCAAACCTTTCGAATACCCTGAGCCAAAGAGGCCGCGCAGGCGTGGCTGACCTAGGAAGGATGCTGCACAAAATGGCACATCAGAATCCACTATTGTTTGCTCACCCGTTCAATTTATCGTTCATCATGAAGCTAATGCGTTTCTTGTTCGAAAAGAAATGGAACATCTCGGCCTAGCCAAGCGGCTACGAGCTGAAGGAAAGATCACAAGCACCGGTTTCCCATTTGAAGCTTCCGACACACTCGAGCTCACGAACCTCCTCGCCGCTGGGGTCATTGTACCCGAAGAATTCGATGCGAATAAACATGGTGGATATCGTGTCTTCAAATCACGAATGGTCAGAGAGGTTAAGGGAAGAAATACTGCAACGCCATACGAGAAATCACGCCTCGTTGTGCAAGGATACAATGATGATGGGAAACGTGGATCCTCACACAAGCCCCTACCATCAGCCGGCCCGCACAACGCGTGGCCTTGGCCTTAGCACCGTTTCTCTGCACACGGGATATGTTCATCATGATCAGAGACATCACGATGGCATACACACAATCCCAGACCAAGCTGGCCCGTGTCATCCTTGCAGCCCTTCCTCAAGAACTCAAAAGAAGATATCCAGAGGGAACAATCCTGCGAATCGTGAAGCCGCTATATGGCATCGCAGAGGCAGGAGCCCACTGGTTCAACACATATCACGACCATCACTGCCGCAAGCTTAATATGGAAACCTCTTCGTTTGACCCGTGCCTTCTGATCACGGCAAACAACATCGCCGACAAGGACCTGTTTGGCATCGCGGCCTTGCAAACGGATGACACATTCATTGTTGGCACAGATGCATTTCTCAAGATCGAGGAGAAAGAACTCTGCTTTAAGGCCAAGCCAAAAGAGATTCTCCAAGAAGGTTCCATCTGCGACTTTAACGGCAGCCGCCTGACCATACAAAATGGCTGTGTCATCGTCAGGCAGAAGGGCCAAGCCCAAAACCTCGAGGAGATCAATCTTCAGGCATCAAGTAGGCATCAGGATTATGCTGCTCAACGCGCCCGGGGCATATATCGCTTCGATTTGCCAACCCGAAGCAACATACGATTGTTCCGTTGCGGCACAAGCCCAAGAGCCCGTTAATACCGACTTCAAGGCTTTGAACAAGCGGATTGAATGGCAGATCAACAATCCCGACCGTGGCCTATGTTACATACCCATCGATCTCGAGAGCGCGAAGATCTTTGTGTTCACCGATGGATCATTCGCCAACAATAAGGATTTAAGCTCTCAAATCGGCTTTGTGATTATCATCGCCAATGAGACCGCGCAATCAACCGATTCATTTTCCATCCGCGGAAACATTCTTCATTGAGCTCAACTAAATGCAAGCGCGTTACTCGAAGCGTTCTTGCATCAGAGATCTATGGATTGACATCGGGCTTCGATCTCGCATTTGTGATCAAGCAAACGGTCAATACGATCGCACAACGCCTTGATCTGAAGCAAATCCCGCTCGTCATTTGCACAGATTCATATAGCTTCATGAGTGCCTCGTCAAACTTGGCACCACAACAGAGAAGCGACTCATGATAGATATCATGGCGCTGAGGCAGGCATATGAATCAAGGGATATTGCGGAAATCCGTTGGGTCAACGGCGCAGATAACCCTGCCGATGCTATGACGAAGGCATCACCAAACAGCGCCCTCACGCAGTTTATTAGCGACAATCAGCTAAACGTGAGGGTGGAAGGATTCGTTCATCGCAATAACACAACAATTCTCGACGAGATTTAATCGGTTTTTTTCGTTCCTTCTTCTGCTTTACCGTCGTTCTTTTATTCCATTCACATTAACGAGGAGATCCTCGTGTCCATATTCCAACGTGGGACCGATGGAATCAGCTAGCGCATCCGGCGCTCGAAATGCGGCCCATGATGGCGTGTGGCAGAACACACCCAGTGTGGGGGAGGGAGAGCTACAGTCAGAGCACACTATCCAACATAGTGATGCATCGTGGTAGGAGTTTGTTGGTGTTCTTGTTCGTGTTTTTCCTATCTCATCTTAATTCGCTGTGTTTGGTGTGTTTTTGGTGGATTGATTAGTGCGCGATCATCGATTTAGAAAGAGGTTCCAGTGTTGGATCCACCTGTGCACTAGGCACCGATCGCGCACGTATAACTAATCGACCGCGCTAGTCACGTGCGAGTAAGAGGTGAGACACAGGGAGGAAGGTCTTTGCACACAGTTTGTATGGGACACGTTTCCCTAGTTACACAAGATATAACCAATTGAACCAGTTCGAATAACCTCACTGCAGTGAAGAGCCTGTCCACAGGTATAGTATTAGGAATCTTAATAGATAGATCCTTAGTAATATTTTTAAAAAGCATATTTAAATAAACAGCTTCTTTATTTGCCTCCCTAAGGCCAATATACTCTGCTTCGCAGGTAGAAAGGGCAACGGCTTTCTGCTTAGAGCAAGCCCAGCTTATTATATTATTATATATATAAAACAGTAACCGGAAAAGGATTTTCCGTCCGTTAAATCCGACGCCCAGCTAGAGTCGGTAAAACCCTTTATATATAGATAGGTAAAAGGGATATTGCAATTATATTTAATCTTTAGGTTAGGGAAATTATTTAAATATTTCTAAATTATATTTAAAGCCTTAAAATGCGTCTGGTCGGGCTTAGCCGCGAATCTAGCGCAGGAAATTACAGAATATAAGATATCTGGCCTAGTAAATAAGGCTAAGTATAATAGAGATCCTATTTCTTTCTGAAATTGCAATATATCTTCCTTAGAAGGTAATTCCTTTGCTTTTATAAGCTTAAAGCCTACTATAGCGGGTAAATTCGAAGTTCCTAAACCTTCTTTATTAAATTCCCTTAATTTATTTAAGGTATAATTTTCTTGGGATATATATAGCTCTTTATTTTCTCGGTTTATTGTAATATTTAGACCTAAGAAGTCTTTTATATCTCCTAAGATAGTAAAATCTAGGAATTTAGATAATTCTTTAAATAATCTTTCTTCTATTATAGATTTAGAGGCCCTACTATAAGAAAGTCGTCGACGTGAATTGCTAAGGCTATACTATAGTCCTTATTTATAAATACTCCTTCGTCTATTAAAAGAGGAAGAAATCAGAGATTATTTAGTATAATTTTTAAATGATTATACCAGAGCTTAGGACTTTGTTTTAGGCTATATAATGCTTTCTTTAGCTTTGCTTTAATTTGACCGGTTTTATATAGGTCTAGGAATTTAGTTAATTTAATTCCTTTAGCTCTATAAGCTGATCTATGTTTTAAATAATATTCTTTAAGAGCGTATTCTTCGTAGCCTATAGGAAGATCGATATATACTTCGCTATCTATATCGGTATATACGAATGCATTTATTATATCTATTTGCAAAGCTTCGAATTCGTAGATAATAGCTAAAATAAGCAGAATTCTAATAGATTCGGGTCTAGCCGTAGTCGAGAAGGTATCTAGGAAATCTAAGCCATAGATCTACTTAAATCCCTGTATTACGAAACGGGCTTTATATTTTATTATATTATTTTGACTATCCTTCTTAATAGTATAGACCTAGCGGCCTCCTATAGCCTCCCTATCCCTAGGGAGGTAGGAAAATTCCTAAGTTTTATATTTAATTAGCTAGATAATCTCCTTTATCATAGCATCTTTCTAAAATGCTATTTCAGGGCTATTTATTGCCTATTTATAGGTCTTTGGAATTTTTAGATCCTGATTTTCTATACTAGCTAGAATTAACTCTGTAAAATCGCAGTTTAGAAATAAATTAACGTTAGGGTATTCGATATAGTTAGAATCGAACCCTTCCGGCTTAGGTAATTCTACTACTATTTTACTAGTAGTAGGAATAGGATCGTTATTTAGAGACTCTTCTTCTATAGAGGGCGAGGGACTTTTATCTCTAGGTTCTCTAGGAGCTTCCTCTATAGGGATATAGCTTTCTAGCTTATCTTTATTCGGAATAGAATTAAAATCAAAGGTATTATTACTACTAGAGATTTCTAGATGTTTTATAAATTTATTTTCTAGTATAGTAATATCTCTAGAGATAGTAATCTTTCTCTTAGAAAAATCCTAGATTTTATATGCATTTTCTAAATAGCCTACTATTATTCCCTTAAAAGCTCTATTATCTAGCTTATCTTTAGGTCTTTATTCTTATAATATATAAGGCTTCCGAAGGTCTTAATTTTATTTAAGGTCTCGAAGGGTAGTATTATATTATCCTCTTTCTATAGGACTTTTAAATCCTATCGCAGAATGCGGTGATCTATTATATAAATAGGTAGCTGTTAAAACAGCTTCTCCCTATAGATATTCAAGAAGCCTAGCAGTAAATAAAAGAGCTCGTACTTTTTCTAATATAGTACGATTTATTCTTTCTATTCTACCGTTAGATTCCGGCGTCCTAGGAGGACTAGAATTAAAGGTAATTCCTTCTTTTTCGTAATAGAGCTTTATTTTATATATAAATTCTTTAGCATTATCAGAAAATGCTTCTCTAATCCTAGTATTTTTAGGGTTATTTTCTACCCTATTTTTAAATTCTAGGAACCTATCTAGAGCTTCTCCTTTTTCAAGAAGGTATATTTCTAGATATCGGGTTCCTACGTCTAGGAAAGAAATATAATAGTGATATTTATTATAAGTAGGCACTTTAATTAGCCCCTAAATATCTAATACTATTTTTCTAAATAGAATAAGACTTATACGAGGGTTGTTTATTAACCCTATTCGTTGCTTTAGCTCTAATATATATTTCGCACTGCCTTATTTTATTTTCTCTCTAGAGGCATTTTTATATCCTTATTATATCTTTTAATATTTCTAAAATAGCCCTACTATTTATATGCCCTAAGCGTAAGTGCTAAGTATAAAAATCTATATCCTTTGCTTTTAAAGACGTAATAAGGATCGATTGGCTTTCTAATAAAGGTTCTATAGGAATATAATATAATTTATTTCTAAGAAATCCTTTAGTAAGGACCTTAGCCTTATTATCTAATAAAAGGACTTTATTTCCTCCTATTAAGGCATAGGTATTATTAAAATAAGATTGGGATAGTATATTTACCCCTAATTCGGGTATATAAAAGCAGTCTCAAGGATATACCTTTTCTACTATGGGAACTTAAATACTAAGTCCCCTTTCCTTTTACTAATATAAAGGAAGCTTTTCCCTAGCAAACTTTAGACTTAATTTCTTTATAGTTAATAAGGAAATTCTTATTAGATACTATATGCCTAGTAGCTCCGGTATCATATATAAAATTAAAGATCCTTTTATTCTTATAACTAGGAAATCCTCCTTCTCTTGCCTTTAAGACTAATTCCTTTATTCTAGGAATCGAGGCTTTTAGAGGTCCTAAAAGAGAGTCTTTATTAGCTTCTGCTATAGGGGTAATTATAGAGGTAAAATTACCTCTAAATCCTTAGACGTATGCATAGGGGTCGGGGCCCTAGAGAGGTCTATAAGGTCGATATCTAGGTCTATATTTTCTTCTTACGAAGCTATATTTAAGACCTTATTACTATCTTCCGAATCGGACTCTAGCTCGGTAATTCGAGCCTTCCTTCTTTTATTAGTAGTAGAAATGCTACTAGAAGGGGATTTCTTCCTAGAAGAAGAAGAAGAAGAAGATTTTCTCTTCTTAGAAATTCGAGTCCTATCGTCCTTTTTTCCTTTATTTAATACCTAATAAGCGGGAGCCTTATTCGGGTGTAATTTATAGCAATTTGCTATAAAATGCCCTGGTTTTTTGCATTCCTTACAATAAGGAGTATCCGTAGAATTTCTATGGGATTTCCAAGGCTTCCTTCGTATTAGGAAGGCTTTCTCCGAAGATTTATCTATATCCTCTATTCTTCTAGCTTCGTCTAAAAGACTAGCTGTAAGGGTTTCGAGGGTAAACGCCGTAGAATTATGCTTAAGGCTCTGCGTAATATTTATAATATAGCTTCTAAATTCCTTATTAAGGCAATTAAGAATCCATGCTATAAGAACAACTTCTAGAATTTCTATATTACGGGATTTTAAATCCTCGTAGATTTCCTTTACCTTATAAAGGTATTTCTCTAAATCAGAGTCCGAGGACTAAGATTAAAGCTTTTTAAGCTCATCCCACGCTTCTTTAGCATTTTTTAGATGCCGAATTTGCATTAAGGGACCATCTT
Source organism: Hirsutella rhossiliensis (assembly GCF_020360975.1). Classification (NCBI taxonomy): domain Eukaryota; kingdom Fungi; phylum Ascomycota; class Sordariomycetes; order Hypocreales; family Ophiocordycipitaceae; genus Hirsutella; species Hirsutella rhossiliensis. Next base: position 6,786,846 of record NW_025408669.1, read on the forward strand.
CGACTCGAAGGAATATTATAGATAAAGCCTCCGTAGTCTATATATAATTTGCTTGCTCTAGAGCAGTAATAAGCTTTTCTTTTGTAAGGATAGCTTCCATCCTCGTAGTCCATAAGGTATAATTTGAATTTCCCTTAAGTCTAGTAAATTCGTATTCTTTCTGTCCACCCATTTTATATAAATTCGGTATTATTTCGTTCGTAGGGATCGAGAAGTCTAGACGGGAGTTTAAGAGCGTAGGAAGGTAAAAGAAGTCGGGGGGAATTTCGAAAGGAATTTTAATTGAATATTTCGACGAGGAATTTCAAAGGTATAAGTAGTTGATTTCCCGGCTTAAAAGGAGCAAGCCGGGCTCATAACCTCTTAAGGTATATGAGCAAAAGCGGAATTTTAGGAAATTAAGGAATCACGTAAGACTACGTGATAGAGGGGAAGAAGGAGTATAAGGTAGGATTTTCAACGGAATTTATTGGTAGTGTATTGGTGTGTGGAAGAGGTGTTAGAGTTAATGATTCTCTATCTATCTACTAGCGGACATGCTGTCTTATATAGACAATTGTAGCTGAACGGAAGAACCTTTCGGGACCAGATTTAGGCTGCCGTATAGCCCTAAGACTGAGGAATTCCGTGATACCTCGAGTGAATCTGGAAGTGTCTTGGTTCCACTGATATTCGTGTTTAAAGGAGGTTGGTCGTGCCGGTGTTCTTAAGAGGTCTTAGCTAGCATTCCAAGCTAGCTCTGTTCCTTCGATTCCCGATTTTACGATAACCGGCAACCCGTTTAATGCATAATAACATGCAAAATAACGAGCGATTCTTGCTCTATAAGATAAGATTTTGTCTATAATTAATATACTACTTATTGGCTTATATAATCGGGAGAGTATATTATAGCTGCTTTATTTATAGTAGGAACACCGTTCCTTACAGTTTACGTATAAATAGGACCGGCGCTCTTACTTTAGAGCTACTTACTTAAATAAAACCCTTATTTAAGAGGTCCCTTAGCGTCTTCTTTAGCACTAGTAGTTCCGCGTATAATATACTATATAGCGGTCTAAATAGTATAGGTAGTTCCTACCCCTTCTTATTAGTGCGGAGTACGATCTTATAGTCTACCCCTAGCTTATATAGGTTAAGCTTATCCGCTTCCTAGGACTTAAATAGTAGTAGGAGGTCGTAAAAGCGCTCCGGTATCTACTACTATAGCTTAGAGGGCGACTTTAGCTTCTTTGCTTAGAGGGCCTTATTAATATCCGCTAGGCTAACTATATAGACCGCTATATTAGCCGCTGCCCGGCCTTCCTCCCGCTTTAACCGTCGCACGGTTCCTATAAAAATAAAGGCAAGGACTTCTTATACTAAGTATAAAGCTCGCATGCCTAGTCCTATGCCTATAGAACCGTCGTTATAGCGGACCTACCGTTATATAGGCCTAAACTATAGCTTCTTTTAGTATAAAACTAAGTATAACTCCGTATATAATAACTAAGGTTTCCTAAGGATTAAGGGAAACTCTAGTTAAGGGATTATATAAGCTACGATAAGCTTACGGTAACCGTCGACCTCTATAGCTAGCTACGTAATACCTTTAATTACCGTACCCTCTATTACGCTTAAGGCGCCCTTTACTCGCCTTAGGGCGATCTTTTCTACTAGCACTTATATCTCTCGTATAAGCGCCTCGTTAACTACGGCGTAGCACTAGTAGCCCTCGTCTATAAGGGCGGCGACGGGTAAGGAGTTATTAACTATAACCTATATTAAAGTAGGCTCCTCTTCTATATAGGCGGATAATTCCTCCTTTTCCTTTACTAGTACTAGTAATTAAGGCTCCGGAGCCTATCTTTACTCTAGAGCTACTTTTTTTCCTCTAGGCCTAAGGGAGCGGAGTCCTCTTTATCGTCTAAGGTAAGGAGCGGTTCTATCTTCGCTACTTAAACTACTATAGGCCGCTTAGCTAAAAAGAAGGGGCATTTTAATATAAAGTATATAGACGCGCCGTAACGTAGGTAGCGGCCGTTAGCTTTCTTTTTCCTAATTTCCTCGCTTATTACCTACTTCGCCCGCTACTTAGAGAGCGGGATAGTATAAGGGATATTTAAAGATAACTTCCTACCGCGTTTAGCTCGGTTTATATAGGTAGCCGATATTAAGGTATCTCCGTTAGTATTAATAGTCGGCTATTCCTCTTATAGAGGGGCGGTAATCTTATTACCGCTATATAGCGTGCGCTTATAAAGCTTTTAGAAACGCGGCGTCTACTTATAGCCCTATACTACCTTTATTAACCGGCTTATATACTCGCCGTAGTTAGTAGGTATAATTATAGGGATAAGTAGCTCCTATAGGGCCGGCGTAATTAAGTTCCGTAACTATATAAGCTTCGCGCTATCTTCTTATACTATAGTTCCCGCTACTCGTAAGAGCGTCTCTTTAAAGTCGGGGAGGATTTCGCTAAAGGTCTACCCGTCCCTTTACTTAAGGGTCCGTAGCCTATCCTACGCCTTCTCCCGCTCCTATACGTTACCGAACGTATATATAAGGTATTAGAAGAAGTCCTATAGGTCGCGTTTATTTTTAGGGCCGCCCTTATCCTAGAATCTAGAGATCCGCTATATCTAGGGCTCTAGTAGCGTATAAAGGAGCGAATACTACGCTATATTATAATAGCCGTTTAGGCCCTATTTCTTGTCTATTATAAACTTCGTCTATAGCCGGCTAAGGAAGAAGTAGAAGGACTTAGGCTTACCGTCTTAAGTCGGCTAGGGAAGCGGCTTCCGTATTAATAGTACCGCCGCCGTAACTAGTGTTGCTAAGGTCGTAGGGGTTAACGCTAGTCTCGTAGACGGCTCCCCTAGTATAGCGAGAACCTCGTTCTTCTCGCTAGCCGTTGCGCTTTTAATCGCTTCTAGGATAGCTATAATACTTCCTATCCGCTTAAGGGGTAGCGGGGTGCTCCCTTAAGGAAGCGGCACCCTTTCTAGGGAGATATCTATTAGATCTATTAGTTAATAGCTTATACTATTACGGAGTAGGTAGAGGCGTATATATAGGTGCCGTCTATAGGATAATATTAATAAGCTATATAGAGCTCTTCTATACGCGGCTAGCCCGCCCCTATACTTATAGGATCCGGCCCTTTATACGTAACTATATAGCTTAGGCCGCGGCCTAAGCCTATTACTTATAATAGTTAAAGACTCTTATAATAGTAAAAAGTTAGCTTTTTATACTTATAATATTAAACTAAGTAGCGATATCGCTACTTAGGTAGCTTAGATAATAATATAATCTAAAAGGTTTAAATCTATTATTAATATAGTATTATAAACTACTATAACCTAAAATATAAGCTAACTATATAAATAAGGGAATTAAACTATTAAAGACTAATATACTTTATATAATAAGACTTAACTTTTATTATTTAAGCTAAAGCTAAACTTAAGGTATATTATAATAAAATTAATAGCTTCTCTTTTACTATTTTAGCCCTTCCTTTTAACTAAATAGTAGACTCTAACTCTTTTACCTTATATTTTTATTATTAATTATAAAGTATTTAGTAAACTTAAAAAAACTAGTTTTAGCTAATATTTTAACTAATTTTCTATAGTAAAAGAAAATTTTAACTAGTAATCTATATCTTATTTTAAAAGTAACTCTTATATCTATAATAACTTTAAATAATAGATTAGTTTAAAGCGTTTTATAAAGAGTATATACTTATAGTCCTTTACTTTTAAAGGGAACGTCTCGCTCCTTATAGCTTACTTAGTCTAGCTTAGTAAGCGGAACTTCCTATATATAATTTACTATATAAATACTATTTAATATCTCCTATAGTACTTTATAAGAACTACTTTAGTACCTTATATAAAACTATATACTTTATAGCTAAAGAACGAAAGTTTTAACTTTTAAGCTACCCCTCCTAAGGTAGTAAATATAACCTTAGTCTTTATAGATTCTTTAGTAATCTCTAAGAGTATATTATTTAAAAAAGGTCTTAAGGATTATTTAAATACGCTGCTATTATAATAATAGTATTATAAGATTTTTTCCCCTTAAAACTAACTATATCTTAGAATACATTAAGGCGATAAAATTCTAAACTAATAATATAAGAGGGCGAAAATTAAGACTAGCCTTCTTCTATCTTTATAATTTAAAGGCTAATTATAAGGTCCTATATAAAATAAAATCTATTTTCTTTAAGAGCTTTAATAGCGTCCTTAATAAAGAATATTAAAGAAGCTATTATAATAGGTTAGTATTAAGGGAAGCTAGGAAGCGTAAAATATCTATCTAAGAGGTTTCTAGGCTTTATATAAGTAAAAGGGGATAATAATTCGTTACTTTAAAAAGCCCTATATTATATTTCTAAGAGCACTTAAATCTTTTACTATTTACCTACTTATTTAATTATAAGTATACTAATATATTAGCTAACCCGCTATTATATAATTTTACTTTATATATATAATTAATATAGGTTAGTATTATAACGACTAGTATTATTCCTAAGGGATAAACCTATCGAGGGGTTTATATTAGTAGATATAATAAGGCGTGGTTTAAGCAATAATAAGTATATTACGTTAGTAATAAGTTAGAGGTTATAGACTATAGACTATAACTAGGTAATTAGAATTAAAGATAGAATTATAATAACGATCTATATTAAAAGCTAGAGAGCTATCTATCTAAAGGAGTAAAAGTAAGTAGCTATATATACCTATAAAGACTATCCTTAGATTATAGGCCTAGCTATAATCCTTAACGTTAGATCGTATAAAGCGTAGTAATCTCGTTAATCTTAGATTACTTAGATCTCTACGATCCCCTTAATCTTATATCTATTAAATAGTCGTGCCGACTATTTATCCGTTAAACCGTATTATATACTTAACGTGGTCGACTGTTAGCGGCCTAGTAGCTATAGTTATAATATAATATCTCCCTTCCTTTTAGTCTTATCCGTAAGACCTACTATAGCTACCTTAGCCGCTATATATAAATATACCCTTATTACGTTATACGTAAGTATATTATTCCTTATCTCTTTATCCTTTTAGGATATACTACTAATAGTATATCTAGTCGTATACTAAAAAAATATTCTTAAAAAGCCTCTAAGCGCGCTACTCTTACTAAATATATTAACTTAAGTAGAGATCCTATTAATATACCGTATACTTAATACTTTAAGGCAAAGAAGATAAATTATTAAATAGCTAAAAATTCTTCGCGCTATAATAATTATATTACTAATAGTTATCCCTATTATAATAGTGTTTTAGTAGCCTCTTTTTATAGGTATCTTTTAATTCTTTCTATATATAGTAGCTAACGTATTTCTTTTAGTAACTAAATTATTAGCGGAGTAATATAGGCTATATTTTAAAGAGGAGGAAGCTAGGGAAGCCTTATTAAAGCTTTAAGTATAGCTTATAAATCTTTAGTTATAAATATCTATCGCCGTTAATCGTTTAGCTCGCATTTAAAAGATTTAGAATTATATAAAGGAAAAGAGTTCTAAGTTATTTCGTCGTAGTATCTAAGAAGTAGATACTAAGGATAGCGTTTTGCCTACGCTCGATATATATAAGTATTAAGTAGTAAATAACTTATAATCGTTAAGCGTTCTTAATAAGGCGAATTAGTCTTTATTTAGTATTAGTAAGGAGTTTATAGATCTTAGTCCTTTAATCCCTCTTAAACCTTTTAGTAAAATTATTAAAGTAAAGAGCTATAGTAGGTTAAGTACTTAAGTAGTTCCTAGGTATTTTCCTCTAGTCTATATCCCTTCTACTTAATAAGGTATTTTTATTACTAACCTTATTTTCTTATATCTAGTATTTATTTTACTTTATATTCTTAATTATTATTAACTTTAATTCTTTCTTATAGTTTAGCGTTTTATAGCGCTAGTTTTAATAATAAGATATAAAATATTAGGTATATCTATATTATTATTAGTAGCGAAAGTTTATAGTTAACTTTTAAAATAACCTTCTTAATTTTAAATAGTTTAAGTTTCTTAAAATCTAATTTATTACTTAGTTATTTTATTTTAATATTTCGTTATATAAGGTAGACTATATCTCCCTCTTAAAAGATTAGTCCCTATAATCCTTTCCGATTATAGTAAGTAGATATTCGTTCTTTAATAAATTAAAGTTCTTATTATATTTCTTTATATAATTTTTATAGCTAATCTACTTATAGTATCGCTTATTTTACTTATAGTCCTTATCGAGTAACCTTAAATACTTCTAGGTTATATCTATAATTAATATATACTAGTAAGAGCTTAGTTATTTCTATAACTAAGCTATTATAAGCTAGTTATACTATTAGTAGCTATTTAACTTAATTGTTTTATTCGTAGCTAATATAATATCGTAAGTATTATTTAAGCGTTTAGTTAAGTCGTTTTATTTATCTATCTATTTATAAGTAATAAGCTATACTAAGCTTATATTTCGTCCCTAATTATATTATAAGAGCTTACTAAAATTTAGCTATAAATATACTTCCTTTATTAGAGATAATCTTATTTAGTAGTCTATAATTACTAATAATTATTTATAGGAATATATATACTAGTTCTTTTATATTACTTACTTCTTTATATAGTAAAAAGTACCTATACTTTATTAGTCTATTAGTAATAATAAATATACTATTATATTTAACGTTAGTTATAAGTTCTTTTAATAGTAATAGCTTTATAATATAATTAAAAGCTATTAAGTCCTATAGTTTCTCTAGTACTAGTAGCGGTTATAATTCTCTATATAGTTTATATCGTTTAGCTTTACTTTATATATAAAGTTCGTATTTTCTAATAACTTATTATACTACTTCCTTAAGCTATAAAAAGTTATATTATCGTTTAATCCGTTCTATTATTCTTTAGATTCCTTAGTATCTATGTATTAAATACTTATATATATCTTATATAACTTTATCTTATAACGCTAGTAGTATCTAGATTTTATTTTTATATAATAGAATTTCCGAATATTTTATATTATATCCCTTTAATGCTTTATATTCTTTTATCTATTTTAGGATCTTTTAGTATATTAAGTCGTTAGGTTATACTTTAAATATTATATTTAGCTATCGTTATTAGTAGTTCCCGTTTTCGTTAATTTCTAAGAGCTATCCTTTTACTATAAGTGCTCCTATATTATAGTTACTTTATTAATTAAGGGTATTAGCTCGACCGTTTTCTATTCCTTTTCTATAGATTATTTTATAGTCGAATTCTAATAGATATTCGGCCTATTAAATCTATCGTCCGTTTAACTATTATATTATTATAAAGTATAAGATATTCTTATAATCTATATAGACCTTAACTTTATATTTACTTCTAAGAAGGTAGTATTAAAATTCCTTAAAAGCTTAAATAATTATAAGGAATTCTTTATTATAGATAAGGTAATTAAGTTCTACGCTATATAGCTTCTTTAAATAGAATATAATCGGTTATAGTTTTCTTTTATTATCTTTTTATCCGATTTATACTCTTAGAGTAAAGTTTAATATATTAGTTTTAAGTTCGATTTATTATTTTAGATTAAAGGTAGTTAAGACTAGTTCTTATATAATTATAGTCTTAATATATTCGAAAGCTTCGTTAGCTTTATCGTCCTATATAAATTCTTTTTCCTTCTTTATTAAGTTATATAGTAATACTATAATCTTTCCGAAATCTTTAATAAATCGTTAGTAGTAATTTATAAATCCTAGGAAACTTTATATATCTTTAACGTTCTTTAGCGTTAACTATTCTTTAACTAAGTTAATCTTATCTTATTATATTTATATCTCTCTTAGTAAGATTATATATCTAAGGAAGTTTACTTCTTATATATAAAACTTACTTTTCTTTAGTTTAACTAGTAATTTCGTATTTTAAAGTATATAGAGTACCTTATAAACGTATTACTTATATTCTTTTAAGGTATCTAAGAAGATTAAGATATTATCTAGGTATACTACTATATAGATATCTAAGTATTTATATAGGATATTATTAATTATCTATTAAAAGGTAGCTAGTATATTTATAAGTCTAAATAGTATTACTAGATATTTAAATAGTTTAAATTTCGTTCTAAAGGCTATTATCTATTTATATCCCTTTTTTATATATATTAAGTTATAGGCGCTTTTAAGGTTAAGGGCTATAAACTATTTTTTACTATATAGTTAATCTTATAGTTCCGATATAAGCGGTAATAGTATTCGGTCTTTTATTATAATATCGTTTAAGCGTCTATAGTTAATAACTAGTTATAGCTTACCGTTTTTCTTTAAAATAAATATAACTAGGTAGCTTACTTTAGATATTAACGTTTATATATATCCCTTTTATAGATTCTCGTTAAGGTAGTCGCGTAGCGTTTATAGTTACTTTTCGTTTAAGTTATAGATCTTATAGAATATCGGCGTTATCTTATCCTTAAGATAAATTTTATAGTCTTATTAGCTATATTTAAGTAACCTTATCTTAAGTTCTTTCTTAAAGAGTTTATTATATTTCTAGTATTCTTAGGGGATATTCTTTATTCTATCTTATAGGCTTTATTCTTTCTTTTAAGAGCTAGTTTCTCTTAACTTAAGCTTTTTATTAATTTATTTAAGGTCTTTCCTTAAAGTAGTAATAACTCTTTAAATCTTTATATTATATCCTTTATTCTATTTATATTAGATACTAGGTTTTATAGCTATATTAGTTAGTATATAGGTCTTATTAATCGATTTTATTATATCCGCTAGTTTAGTTACTATTTTCGTTTATATCGCTAAAGCCTATAATAATTTACTTAAATAGTTATCCCTTTTATCTTATTTAATAGCTAAATTATTATAAAATTTTACTTTCTCTTAAATCTACTAGTCCTAAAAACTTATATCTTTATTTTAATATAGCTAGCTAGTTTTCTAGTTAATTAGTAGGTTACTCTCTTATAGCTATAAAAGTCTTAATATAAGGTTATATTCTTTAATATTTATAATATCGAAGTTAACTTATTTATTATAGCCTTAAATATTAATATTAAGGTAATTAATCTCTATATTAATAATTCTATTATTATAGTTAAAGGCCTCTCCTTTAATATTTATAAGTTTATATAGATCTATCTTATATCTCTATATAAGTTAGTAACGATTAATAACTTTAGGTAAAACGTAATTACTTATTATACTATAATCTAAAAGTATATATATATAATATCCTATAATTTAGATATTTAATACTATTTAGTCGCTATAGCTTACTATTACTATATATAGGGTCCTTAGATCTTATTATATTATACTAGTCTATAGCCCTTTTATAGATAGCGTACCTTATTTTTTACTTAGTCCTTATTTATTTTATTTAGGTATTCTTCTTTAATTTATTATTAATATCGTTTCTTTACGTTTTTATTATATAGTATTATATTAGGGCTTAAGAGACTAATTTCTTATAGCTAATTAAAGATTTTTTATTTCTTAACGCTATATTATTTATATTATACTACTTTATAGTTAATTACGTACTATACTTTATAATTCTATGTATTTTTATACTAAAGGTTAAGTTTTCGTTTTATATCTTTTTATTTTTTATATAGTATTTCTATATCGATTTTTCCCTAGTTAAATATAGCTTATAGCCTTTATACGTATTACTAAGAATCTTTTAATATACTATTATATTATTTATACTATACTTATACTTTTTTATATTTATAAACTCTATAATTTAAGTATATATATTTATTATAATCTTCTTTATTATATTTAATTTATTATATAAGTCTTTAAAAGATTAATAGTTTAAATACCTTAAAGTAAGTAGCGTTATACTATTCTTCTATTTTAGTATATTTATAGATTTTATATATCTCTAAAAGATATCTCGTTAATAAACTATAATTATCGCGGTATTTAAGTAGTATACTATAATTAAGTTCTAATAATATAACTTAGTTATTTAGGTAGCGTTAATTAATTTTCTAGTAGTTTAGTTCTATACTTAGGTAGGGTTTTAAAAGTACTTATCCTTTAAACCTAACTAGGAAGGCGTTATATTATACTTTTATCTAGAAGTATATTATATAATCTAAGTAGACGTATAATATCTATAAGATATACTTATAGTACTTATAAGTAAGTAGTATTTATAGATCGTCTCTAAATTCTCTTTATAGTTACTATTCTTATTATAGAGCTATAAAGGTATTAACTATAGTAATAGCTATAGTATAGTCTCCTCTATATAGTATTAGTTAATATTAAATTAATATAGCTTATTAGTTTTCTATAAAGATTTAAGGTATTTATTAAGTTTTAATTTTAAGTATTTCTTTAAATTCTTTAAAGTATAAAGTATATTCTTTAATTATAGTATTTTCCTTTAATAGTAAGGGTAGTAGTACGAGTTCGTTCTTATCTTTTATTTCTCTAGGTATTTCTTATTCTTTAAAGCTTATATCGTCGGCGCTTTATTAGTCCTCTTTAAGTTATTATCTAAGTTTCGTAAGTATAAGGGCTATATTTATATCTTCTTTATTATATTATTTATAAACTGCCCGTTATTATTATCGATTTTTATTTTATATATCTTCTTAGAATTATTTACCGTTCTTCTTAATCTAGTCTTAGGAGACTCCTTTAAGATAAGGGTATTCTAGTTCTATAAATTTAACTTATTTCTATATTTTAAGATCCCTTTATTATATTATTATAAGGGTCTTCTTTAATAGCTTTAGGAACTATTTAATACCGTTCTTATCGCTTAAGTATACTATATATTCGTTATTATAGTATATAGTCTAACTAAGGAGTTTATACTTTAGTCCCTATCTATTAATAGCGTTTAAGTATTTCTTACCTTTTAAGGCTAGTACCTAGTAGGTTTTCTTCTCCTTATAAGGTTACCTATATTCTTTAGAGTAATATCTAGGTTTCCTATAGTTAAAATACTTTCCTTTACTTTTCTATATTATATTTAGATCTATCCTACCTAGGTTAGTTATATAAGTATAAGTAATAAGAGTTTCGCGCTTCTTTTTATAGTTAGTGCGTTAGTTAAAGTTATTCCTATAAGAAGGGTTTTAGTTTCCTCTTCCTTATTTCTTTTCTTAGCGTTACGTATACTACTTATTATCGATTCGTACTATTATAGTAATATAGTCTAAGAGGTTATTAAGTCGATTTTCCTTATAGAGCTCGTCCTTAACTTCTTTTTTAAGCTTATTATAAAATCGTAATATAAGGGGTTCGTTATCTTAATTAAGCTTTAAGGTAACTTAATAGAACTTTATAGTATAATCTAATATTAAGATCCTTTATTAAAGTTCTTAAAGTTTTTATTTAGCTTCTCGTTTTTTATTAGTTATTCTAAATACTTTCGTAATAGCTTCTTTAAATCCTTAGAAACTAGTAAAGACTTTATCTATTTTATTATCTCGTCGCGCTAGTTAGTTATCGAGAAAGTCCCTTATAATAGGTCTAAACTAAGCGAGTACTATTCTAGATAAATAATTTCCTATATAGAGTACCTTTTCGACTAGGTCTAAGAGTTTAATAAGGTAAAACCGGTAGTAGGCTTTAAGTTAGGTAAGAAAGTCTTAAAGCATGCTATAAGTACTATCGAATAGTCCTAGCTATTTTAGTTTAACTAATTCTCTAAGGTCCCTAACTTATCTATTACCTCCTTTATTCCTAAGTAACTATACCTTATATTAAAGGGTAATAATCTTACGTATTATATCCTAAGGCGATATAGTAGCTTTAGAATTAGTTAATCTAGCTTACTATATAGGTATATTAATAGTTATAATATTACTTAGAGTAACGCGGTATTATATTAAATAAGAGCTTTTAACGTATAACGACTAGTATTATTCTTAAAGGATAAACCTATTAAGGGGTTTATATTAGTAGATATAATAGGGCGTAGTCTAAGTAATAATAAGTATATTACGTTAGTAATAAGTTAGAGGTTATAGACTATAAACTATAACTAAGTAATTAGAATTAAAGATAGAATTATAATAAAGATTTATATTAAAAGCTAGAGAGCTATCTATTTAAAGGAGTAAAAGTAGGTAGCTATATATACTTATAGAAACTATCCTTAGATTATAGGCCTAGCTATAATCCTTAACGTTAGATTATATAAAGTATAGTAATCTCGTTAATCTTAGATTACTTAGATCTTTATAATCCCCTCGATCCTATATCTATTAGATAGTCGTACTAACTATTTATCTATTAAACTATATTATATACTTAACGCGGTCGACTATTAGCGGCCTAGTAGCTATAGTCGTAATAAGTATATAATATATATACTAACCCCTTATAAGGTATTAACGTTAAGGGATTTACTAGTAATTTATTAGATCCTATAACTTATTAGACTTATATACTACTATAAGCTTAATATTAATCTATAATAACTTTACTATAATAAGACTAGATTTTCCTAAATTTAAAATATTATAAAAAAGTAATTATAGTATATATATTATCTTATTTTATAGTCCTTAAGCTATTATAGTTACTTACTATTTTACTATAAGCGGCTTAAGCTTTAATATACTATTACTATCTCTTAATTACTTTTAATAGCTAGAGAAGGGTTTTAAGTATAATCTATTTAGCTTAGTAAAATCCTTACTTTCTTTACTAAGTCTTTCTTTAGCTAATTTAGTAGCTATAATATTACCGGAAGCTATAGGTTTAGTAGAAAAGCAATAACTATTTTATTTTAAATCCTTAGACTTTTCTCTTAAGCTTTAAAAGCTACCCGCTTAAGCTATAGCTTTTATTATACTCTTTCCTAGCTTAGACCTTTAAGTTTATCTTAATACTATTAACTTATTACTTTTTTTTTATTTCTAAGTGTAGGAATGTATCTATCTAGTGGTGTGACCAACCATGGTTGGCACGTGACCCGTACGGTCACGTGTGCGGCTGAGGGCAGCGTGCCCCCTTTCTCCACGCTGGCCTCTGCCTCCTTAGATAGAGAATCAAGACGAATACAACATCACAGGTTAACCCTAGTACCGTCTCATTGCAGCAGCTGCCGCAGGTGCCTACCCACACTGATCAGTGACCGGCCCACGCCCGTCACAGACAGCTAAGTAGAAGAGACAAATTCCTCAACCTTCGAAGGTGCTATAGTCCGCGTCACTTTACTGTGGCCCTGGTAGCGCTCAGAAGAAGGTTATTTGTGCTAAGAACAAGGAATCTCCCGCTGGTTTGCCCAGCCGCGCGAGAGTCCTTCCAACTGTTGATTACGATCGCCCGCTAGTTTGCCTAGCCGTGAGCACCGGAATCGACAGGCGACCACATCGCAAACAACTAGTAAGAACGTTCGACCCTTGACGTTAAGTAGCAAGATCCCCGTCAGTTCAGTCTGGCCGCGAACGACCTACTTAGTACGCGACGCTCGACCTCCTATTAGCGACAACTCGTATACGAAGAGACCAATACGAACCCCACATCGTCTCATTCATTTGATCACGATAGCCCCGACCGCCCGAGCTATGTCCCCAGAAGCCCAGCTCGAAGAAATATGCGACCAGATGCAGGCACTAGACATCCAAGCATCCGCATTCCGACAAATTAATATCGACCTTTGGGACAACGATATCACACACGACGAAAAGGACAAGATCGCAGTAACGACATATGTGGCAAAGTTCATATTCATCGTTCAATCTGGCAGTGATCAAGGATACGACCTCCTTGGTTACTTCCAACAGCATTTTGAAGAATGGACCGAAGACACATGGGACCGCGCCCCGAATGAATACAAGAGAGCCCTCAGGAAACTACTAAGGAAAGAGGTATCTACACAGGTTCACAAAGGGGAAATTCGCAACACAATTTCTCATATTACAAACTATCGAGAACCCACAAACCTGGCCAGAGCAGGAGTTTACGGAGATGGTGTTTGATGAGAGGACTGCTGCCTTCAGGAGGCAGACAGCATTACTAGGATCAAATGCTTCCACTAATCCCCATCCGTCTCAACCTCCTTCACCATCAGTTACGCCCTTAGCAGCACCTCATCAAGGTCTTAACGAACCACAACCTATTAAGACCCTAACGAGCCCTCCTAACGCACCTACTCCTGCTCCGACTATCCAAGATAAACCTGCTCCGACCTCTCTTACTATTCATCCGACTTCCTACCGCTTCCAGAACCCCGATCTCGTCCAACCCGTCACCAACCCCATCCCCGAACACTTATCCGGCCCTGCAACCTTTGGAGAATACATGAAACTCCCCCCGGATAACATCCCGAACGCTATCGTCGATAGCGACATCCAGCAGAAGTTTATGAAGACCTGGAACAAAGATCGGAACTACACAGGAGAGCCGTACGATCTCCTGATGATAAGCTCCGCCTCTTCTTAAGCAACTGCTCTCATATCCAAGTGAAACCGTCACAATTTCACGCACTCTTTCCCCGGATCCTTGATGGAAGAGCCCAAAGATTCTATCTTGATAAGATCACATGGGCTACGACGTTCCGACAAGCGTATGATATCTTCAAACAACACTTTGACACGGAAGTCAACCATGTCCACTACCATACTGACTGGACAACAATAACCTTTAACTCCATCCGTGCCCAAGATGCTTCGAAGACCCCCCACGAAGTGCTTCAAACCCTCTTTGATAAGCTTCAGCTCTGCCAACGAGCCCTTGGCAGGAGTACGGAGGAGACCTTCTACTGCGTACAACGCTTATGAAAGCATGCCGTGAGTACCCGAACTCCAATACCTCTTTTCAAACCCCGCCGATAACGTCGAGCACCTTCTTGCAGATCTTCGTGCATCCGTTGAAACCCATCTTGCCCTCATAACAACTTCTCAATTTCCCTTGACTTTGCTGGATCATTTGATCATAACGATCCACACCATCAGTACTACCTCGACCGTCGATACAATAACAACCGCTCTCGAGGTAGATACGGATATTCAGGTCAACGACCCAGCCGCGGATACAGACAAAGCTACAACCGTGGAAACTACCGGCCTCAAAGCCGTAGTAACTACAATCATAGCTACAGTAACCGAAACTGGACGAAGAAGTGTTTTGTTTGTGGACAAGAAGGCTGTTGGTCAACTAAACACTCTACGGATGAACGGCAAAGGCCAAGGACCAACATATCACTCAATGTCACTTCATAGGTGTACAACTCACGGACATCGGAGGCTATATTCTAGACTACGAAGGTCATGAGATGAGCAGCTTTGATGACACTGAAGATACATGGGAAGAACATGACAATAGCACCAACGATCACCCGGAACAATGGCAAGCAAGCCAAATGCTCTGTCAACAGGCATTCAATCATTTGATCACAGGAGAAGACGTCTATCAGACGGATCAAACCGTTGTTCCAGCCTCGCAATTTATTATTGAAGATCGCTATTCAAGGGATAGATTCCAAGGTATCATGATCGACACAGGTGCAGCAACATTTTCCACAGCAGGATACTCTCAGTACATCGCCCTACAACGAGAAGACCCTTCTGTAGCTCTCGACAGCTCCACATCCGGCCAGGCCTCCATCAAATTCGGCAACAGCGACGCCATCCACTCCTCGGCACAGTCGCCCTTAACACACCCCTCGGAAGGATCACGTTCCACGTCCTTCAAACCCCAACTCCCTTTTTGCTCTGCCTTGCTGATATGGACCGGCTTGGTATCTATTTCAACAACATCACAGATACCATCAATTGTACTAATCATTGTACTAATCGCCCTACAAGCATTCCAGTCGTACGCAAATGGGGACATCCTGGTTCTTCCTTACGAAAGATGAAGAGTCCATCTCGTTTCTTACGGAAACAGAGATTCGTACACTTCACCGACGCTTTGGACACCCAGCAGTCCCTAGGCTCCATCACCTCTTGAAGCAAGCCGGGCACAGTGACGTCTCGATAGACACATTAGAGACTATCTCTAAGTTCTGTCACCACTGTCAAATGCACTCACAAGCCCCACGCCGCTTCAAGTTCACCCTTAACGATGATCAAGAGTTCAACTACGAAATCATCGTTGATGTGATGCACCTAGGAACACCACAACGCCCTGTTCTACACGTTGTGGACTCAGCTACTGCTTTCAAGGAGCCAGATTTTTACCGTCAATGTCAGCTAAAGATACATGGGAGACCCTCCGGACCCTCTGGATCGACACGTATCTTGGACCTCCTGATACCCTCCGTCATGATGCAGGAACTAACTTTGCTTCTCTCGAATTCCGGAACGAAGCAAAGATTATGGGAATCAAATGCTCTCAAGTACCTGTTGAGACGCATTGGTCCATTGGAAAGATTGAACGCTATCACGCACCCTCCGACGCGCCTTTAACATCCTCCATGCTGAGATTGGCCACACCACTTCCGCCGAAACAGTCCTTCAAATGGCTGTTAAAGCAATCAATGATACGGCAGGACCTGACGGTCTTGTGCCTACGTTGCTTGTTTTCGGCGCATACCCTCGCGTATCTACAGACTCGCCCCTTCCGCTTCTACCCTCAAAAGATCGGAAGCTATGCAGAAAGCGATGAAAATGCTCCGCCAACTCTCGGCAGAAAGACGAGTTAAGGATGCCCTCCATGCACGCAACGGCCCGAGCACGACAGAAGTGCTATCCTCCCGCTGCAAAGTGAAGTTCGCGTTTGGAGAGAAAGACGGTTGGCAAGGACCCTTCAAGATTGCATCGATTGATACCCATAACATCACCATTGACACAGTCAACGGCCCCAAGTCTTTCGATCGACCCTTGTACAACCGTATCTGCGTGATGATACCACTCTTTCCGACCCTACACACGACACAGACCCTCAGGCATTCGTTCAGATCTTAATGAACAACCGGCTCAAGACCCCGTTAAGACCTAACGGACCTGCCTGCCCGACCCGAACCCCCGCCCCCGCAAGAGGACGCCCACCAGGATCAAAGAACAAGCCAAAGGATTTGATCATGATGGCCCAAGCCGTAGACCAGAGCTTCTTGACCCAAAAGGAGGAAGATGCACAGCTCTTTCCCTCAAGCTACGGTCTGATGGCATAATCACCTCTCCTGGTGACCCCTTCGAAGAATCCGATAACAAAGAGATTACTGACCTCGTTGGCCGCGGTGTATTCCAATTTGAACGATACGATCAAATGAGTCATGGAAACTATAGAATCTTTCGCTCTCGAATGGTTCGTGAAGTCAAAGGAATCAACACTAAGCCCTACGAAAAGTCTCGACTTGTTATTCAAGGACATAACGACTTTGAGAAGACCACCCTCCTGACGCAATCTCCGACAATTCAACGCGTTAGCCAGAGACTCATCCTCGCTATTGCCCCGGACTTCTTCAAAACTACGGCATAACCCTCTCCTCCGTGATATCACTCAGGCATACCCGCAATCCCAGACCAAGCTTTCCCGGACCATTCTTACGTATTTGCCCACGGAACTACAAGGCAAATACCTTAACGGAACAATTATTCGTGTTATTAAGCCCCTGTACGGTATCGCAGAAGCCGGAGTCCATTGGTTCCGCACATATCAGCAGCATCACCTCGAAAAGCTGGATATGTCTACCTCCACCTATGACTCCTGCCTACTGATTTCGAATACTGGCCCTGACACGCTCGGTATTGTTGGAATGCAAACTGATGACACCCTCATCCTTGGAACGAACAACTTTTCTACCCGTGAAGAAGAAGAGCTACAAAGGCAGAATTTCGTTCCAAGCCCAAGACTGACATCACATACGGAACAACGGTTGACTTTAATGGTGCAAGACTGACGTTGCTGAATAATAACCCCTTAAGAAAGGATCCTTTTACTTCAACAGAAGGGACAAGCAGCAAAATGACCACCATTGACCCTAAAGCAATTGATCGTCACCAGCGCTACGTTGAGGAACGAGCGCGAGCCTCATACATTGCTTCAATTGCTCAACCGGAAGCTTCTTTCGATGTTTCAGTCGCCGCCCAAGTACAGACCCCTGAGGATAAAGATTACGCAATTTTGAACAAGCGACTGCAATGGCAAATGGATCACCAACTACGTGGCCTCACGTACAAACCAATTGATCTAGCTACTGCAAAGCTGATGGTTTTCACCGATGGTTCTTTCGCAAACAACAAGGACTTATCCTCCCAACTAGGATTCGTCATTGCCCTCGTTAACGAGACAAACCACAAAGAAAAACAGTTCGAGATTAGTGGTAACATCGTACACTGGAGTTCAACAAAGTGCAAACGTGTTACCCGTAGCGTCCTAGCATCAGAGATCTACGGTATGGCCAACGGATTCGACATAGGCATCTCCCTTGCGATGACTATGAAGATAATTACGGAACGACTCAACCTTCCTCCTATCCCTCTCATCGTCTGTACGGATTCGTACTCTCTCTACGAATGCCTAGTCAAGCTCGGTACGACGAAGGAAAAACGATTGATGATTGATATCATGGCCCTTCGCCAGTCATACGAGAAGAGAGATAACAGATATTCGTTGGATCAACGGCGCAGACAACCCAGCAGATGCAATGACGAAAGCATCACCAAACCGAGCCCTGGAACGCTTCATCGATACCAATAGTCTGACAATTCGAGTCGAAGGATACGTACAACGTTCCTAACCGCTCCTTATACCTATGATCAAATGATTGCTCCTATCAGGAAGACCCCTTCACTTCTTCCCAGATATCTACAGCTAAGAACAAGACGTCGGACCCACTTTTGGCAATAATGACACACCCCTCACGGCACATTCCTTCACGGCCTTAACGCTACTATCCTTTAGACCCGTTCAAGGTGTTGCTGTGCTTCTCACAGCAAAAGAAGAGTTGCCTGTGTAGGAATGTATCTATCTAGTGGTGTGACCAACCATGGTTGGCACGTGACCCGTACGGTCACGTGTGCGGCTGAGGGCAGCGTGCCCCCTTTCTCCACGCTGGCCTCTGCCTCCTTAGATAGAGAATCAAGACGAATACAACATCACAGGTTAACCCTAGTACCGTCTCATTGCAGCAGCTGCCGCAGGTGCCTACCCACACTAAGCTTCTTTTTCTTATAATTTTCGCTCTCTTTTTTCCTTTTATTACTTTTTTCTTTTTAATACTTACTCTTTTTACTCTTTTACTTTTTACTATTACTAAACCCTTTAGACTTCTTTTTAAAGTACTTCCTTTTTCTTTTAAACCTTTATTATAGCTTTCTTTACTTAAGCTTAACTTACTTTTTATAAGCTAAAAACTTAAGTAAAGTTAAGGTTTATATAGATAAGGAGATAATCTTTTAAAGCTATATTATACTATTTACGCTATTTTTTATAAATTATAGTCTTATAAAGTCCTTTATTTTTATATCTTAATAGCTTAACTTTAGATTAAAGGCTTTTAAAAGTACTTTTTAGCTTTTAAGTATTAACTTTAATATTAATAGTAGACTTATTAACTACTTTATTAACTAGTTATTATAAGTCTTAAATAGTAAGTTACTATAATATTAATAAGACTTTTAAATTACTATTTATATTAAAATCGCTATATTCCGTCTTTATAATTTATAATAAAATAACTTTAAGGTCTAAAAGTAAAAGGCTAGTCTATATTTACTTACTTATAATATTCTTTAAGGAAAAAGACGCCTTTAATACGTTTTAAAATAAGGTTTAGAATTTACGTTTAAATAGCTTAATAAGTCCTTATATATTTACTATTTACTAAATAAGCTAGTTTATATATACTATTAGTAAAAGACTAAATAAAGATACGTTTAAAGGCTAAAGCTAATAAGTAAAATAGAAAGGAAATACTATAATAATAATTTAATAATAATTATATTACTTTAAAAAGTCTATATTAATATAGCTTAAGTAGCTATAAATAATAAAAGGTAATAATTATAGCTGTTTTTTACCTTTACTTTAATAAACTAGTTAAAAACGTTAATAAGCTACTTTTTTCTAAGCTTATAGTTAGTTTAGCTTATATTTAAGGTTATAAAGAAAGCTAGTTAATACTTTAAGTTAAATTCTATAAGCTAAAAATCCTAAACTTACCTTAGCTTACTTTAGTAAATAAGAAAGAGAAGTAGTAATATTATATCTTAATAAATATAAGCTATAAATATAATTTAAGATTAATTACTATCTTATAATATACTAAGTAATTTACTTTACTTTTTTTAATTAAAAGAAAATACTCTTTTAGTTTACTTAATTATATTTAAAAGAAAGCCTTTTTTATTTATAATATATATATTATAAAAGGTAATATTATATTTCTTAATTTTTAAGCGGATCTTTTACTATTAATAACGAAAATAAAATACTATATATTATATAAGAATTATAGTAATCTATTATACTTATTTAGCTAGCTTAAGTATACTATTATATATATAAATATTATAAGGTAAGTAAAAGGTTATATTATAAGTACCTTCTATTATATTATAATAATAAGCTATATAGGATCTAACTATATACTATACCTACCGCTACTAAATATACGTTTATATATATAGCTTACCTTACCTTATAACGCTATCGGCTAAGGTCTAAGCTAATACCTAAACCTATATTAAAGGTAAATACCCTTATATAAGGTCCCCGCCCCTCTCTTTATAGGCGGTCCCTTATAACGTTAATCTTATACCTTAGCGCGCGGCTAGAAGGTAAATAACTTACTAGCGCGCTCTTATTACTCTTTCTTTTTAACTATACTATTATTATTATTAGTAGTAATAATAGCCGTAAATATAACTATAAGTCTCCTAGCGCCTAGCTATACGCTACCGCCTATATATAAGCTAACTTATACCCCCGCTAGTTATTTAAATAATTTAATATATCCTCCCCCGCCTTATCTTACTTCTCTACTAAGATCGATAACTTCGTTAATCGCGCCCTCGCCTTACCCGCTACCCTACCTACTACCCTCGCCGCCCTAGTTACGCCTACCGCCGCTCCGCGCTACTAGCTACCTAGCTTCTCGGCTATTAGCTTTACTACCCGCGCCGCCGCTACCCCCGCTACGCTCTCTACTACTAGCCGCCGCGATAATAACGATAATAACGACAATAATAATAAGCGCGGGTCCTCGCCGCCCTCCTTTATAAGCCCCTTCGCCCTTATTCTCGTAGGTATTACTAACTCCCTATATTAGTATAAGCGCGCCGTAGCCTAGAGCACTACCCGCGATTCCTCCTATATATAGTATACTTTATAGTCCCTCCCTTACGCTAACTAAGCCGGCCGCCCTTAAGGCAGCTACTTCCTATACGCCTAGGCTAGCCGCGCCTATAAGGTTACGCCGCTCGTCCTTACCTATACTACTATAGCTTAGAGCGCCGCGGAGCTAGGTAAGGACTAAAATAAGGCTAAGCGCGCCTTAACCGCTACCGCCGCCGCCTACTATAACTTATAGTTCCTTAAGCGCGCCGCCCTTATAACTAAGTATATAAGCTCCCTTTCCTATACTCTCTATAACGCTAACTCTCTCTCTCTTAAGGGCACCGTCGCCGCCGCCTTATCTGCCCCCGCTACTTTTACCGCCGCCGCCTCTACTACTACTAGTACCGCCGCTACTACCGCTGCTATCCTTAATACCGCCGCCGTCGCCGCTTAGCTAGGTAGCTTAGAGGGCTAGATCCGCGCCCTTAAAGCTAGGGCCGCGCCTTATACTAAGGAGGAGGACGAGGAGGAGGATAAGGAGGAGGATAAGAATAACCGTTTAGTAGTTAAGACCTTACTAAAGAAAAAGGCCTACTAGGCTTAGTTTATACGCCCTTAAGCACGCTTATAAGGGCTAATATAATTTATTTATATTACCGCTAACTTAAGTATACCCCGCTTATTATTTATAGTCGCGGTATCTATAATATATACCTATAGCTTACGCTAGTATAGTAACCGCCGCGGGCTTAGTACCTTACTACTTCCTTAAAGGTAAGGTATAGTCTCCCTTATATCTTAGGGTACTAGCTACTTTACCGCTAAGGGGGTAGCTTCTCTTACTAGGCTATCGTTTCCTTTTACTAGCCTATAAAGGGCCTTAAACTTATCTAGAGCTACCGCGCCTTTAAACTTAAAAGCTAGCTCCTATATTAGGTCTTAGTAGCCGCGCTACTTAATAAGGACTTTATACCTCTTACTATAGCCTATATTCTTTTAATAGGCCGCCTATAACTTTTTTATTAAGAACTCCTCCTCCCCTTTAATAAAGATAGCGGCTAGTTAGGGATCTACTATATCTTAGCTTAGTAAGGGGTCTATAACGGCGTAATAAAAGTAGTTAACGTTAATTATACTATAGATATTAAAAGGTAGCCCTTCTAGCTTTATAGTTTATAGACTTAGTACTTTCTTTACTATATACTTAGTATATAGCTAGTTAAGCTTCTTTTTTAACCTTATTAACTTATAGTTATAAAGGTCTAGCTAGACCTTATCCTTTACTATAAACTTATTTATAGGATCCTATAACTTATTAGCTTACTACTCTTAGTCTTAAGCGGTAAACGCTATCGAGGATTAATAGAATTCTATAACTTATTATAGCTTTTATATAAAGGCAGACGCCCTACCCTTTAAGGAGCTAGCTAGGTAGCGCTCTATACTTATATTTATAATAATAAGCTATACTAACAGCGGTTTAAACCTATATAGTACGAGGAAAGGGGATATACTAATAAATAAGTTTAACCTATTATTAAGCGCTATCTAGGCTATAAGAAGCTACTTATCTTAGTTTACTTAGTTATAAGCTATTACTTATTAAAAGTAAGCTTAGACTTCTTAGTTAAAGTATTTAGGCCCCTTATTAGTCTATAAGTAGTAGGCTATACTTAGTAACTAAGTAACTTAAAGTAACTTATAAAGGTACTATTAAAAGCGGCTAGTTTAATTAGTACCCTTATTATTAGTAATTAAAGCTAGCTATTAGTAAAAGCGAGTATAGTACTAAAGAAAGCGCTTAGCGTAGGCCTTTACTTTTATAGATAGTATTAGGTTTAGTACTACTTCCTTACTTAGATAGTCCTTAATTACCTAGAGATTATAGTTACTACTTACTATAAAAGGGAGGTCTATAATAAAGTCTATTTATATATATATATAGAACTAGTTAAAGACCGGTAGTAACTTTAATAGCCCCTTCTTAAGCGCTTATTAAATCTTTAAGCAGCTATAGATATTATAGTTATAAAGGAAACGGTAGACGTATAGTACTATAAGCGGCTAGTAAAAGTCCTAGCTAATCGCTACTAATATACCCTTATAGCTAGGATAGCCGATTACGCTTAAGTTATAGATTATTTATACGATCCGCCCTCTTAACCTATCCTACTCCTTAACTTTTAAGGGGGCCGCCTTAGCTATAGCCTCTATCGTCGCCGGCGCGCCTAGGACCTATAGCCTACCCTTATAGCGAAGGTAGCTATAGGGGTCGATATAGTAGTCGCTTACTTAGACTTTTAACCTAAGGCCGCGGTTAAGTAAGCGCGCCCCTACCTTTATAGCGCGGCGTACGCTTATATATATACTATCTTATACCGCTAGCTAGTCCTATAAGCGTTAGAGCTCCTTATCTTAGAAGATACGCTAAGGGATATTAGGTATACCCTTAGGGGGGGCCGGGACCCTAGCCGCTCTTAAGGGGTTACCCTTTACCTTTAATAAAGTAGCGCTAAGGTAAGTTTAAAGCGCCTTATCTAGGATTATCTATATATCTCGCGTATTAAGGTCTATAAAGGTAGGCCGGTCCTACTCTCTCTATAAAAGGGCGTCTAAGACTATAGCCTCCTTACTTAGTTTATACTTAATATAAAACTAAAAGTATAAGAGATACTACGCTTAGCGCGCTTACCGCTTTAAGAGATATTATTAAGTTATAAAGTATTTAAGGTTTATATAGTCTATAAGGATCTTAAAGCTCTTATAGCTATAAAGCTCCGCTTACTATTACTTAAGGTAGCTAATAATCGCTAATATCTCTTTATCGTAGATTAAGTAGTTTCTTTCTACCGCGGTAAGCTTATATAAGTAAAACGCTACTAGCTTTCTCTACCCTTCTACTTCTTAAGATAGGGTTCCCTTAAGTATATAGCCGCTATAGTTTACTTCTATAGTTAATAGATTATTAAAGTCTTACTATAGTAGTACTAAGGCCTATAAAAATAAGTCCTTAAAAGCTTAGAACGCCTCTACCTATATAGGTCCCTAAGAGAAAAGGGCCCTATCCCTTATTAGCTTATTAAGCGGTAGTACGATCTATAAGAACTCCTTAATAAAGACCTAGTAGTAGTTAGTAAAGCTAAGGAAGCTCTATACGCTTTATTATAATATTAAGGTCGCTTAGTTATAAATAGCTTAAATCTTAGCTAAGTCTACTTATATACCTATAACTACGATAATAATAAAGCTAAGGTATTTAATACGCTTAATACTAAATTCGTATTTATTTAGGTCTAGGTATAAGCTATACTCTATTAAGCGGTTTAGTACTTTCTATACCTTTTATATATAGTCTTTATAGCTCCCGCTTAAATAGATAAGAATATTATCTATATATATAAACGCGAACTTATTAAGGAAACCCTTAAGTACCTAGTTAATATAACGTTAAAATATAGCTAGGGCACTTACTAAGCTAAAAAGGGTAACTATCTACTTAAATAAGCTATATCTTATATAGAACGCTATCTTTTACTCCTCCTTATATACTATTTATACTTTATAGAACGCTTAGATAATATTAAGCTTTATAAATTACTTTGCCTTTACTAAGTTATAGAGGGTCTCTCCTATAAGTAAAAGGGGGTACCGGTCTAAGCGTATAATTACGTTTAACGCTTAGTAGTCTATATAGAAGTAAAGTCCCCCCCCTAGCTTCTATATAAATAAGACTAGAGCCGCTACCTTAAAAGAGCTAGCCTTAATAAATCCCTTATTAAGGAGGTCTATAAGGGTCTTCTTTAATACTAGTAGTTCCTCTTATAATATACTATATAGCGGCCTAAATAGTAAGGGAAGCTCCTTATTATTATCCTTAATATAAAGCGGTATTAAGTAGTTTACGCCTAGCTTATAAGGGTTTAACTTATTAGCCTTGCTCTTTTAAAAAAGTAATAGTAGGTTATAAAACTATAGTAGGATAGCTTACTATAGCTCCTCTTTTAATATAGGGCGCTTTAGTTATAGCGCTTTCTTAATATCTACTAGGCTAACCGCGTAGATCGACGCTATAGCTATAGCCGGCCCCTTCCGCTTATAGATTTACTATATTATACCTATAAATACTAAGGCTAAGACTTCCTAAGCGTCTTATAAGTTAGGTAGGGCGTTTAGCTCTCCCTCTTTACTACTATACTAGACCTAGGACTATATAGGGCTAAACTATAGCCTCCTTTTATATAGCACCGAATATAACTTTATATATATTAACTATATCTTCCTAAGAAATAAGGGAAACTTAAGCTAGGGGACTATATATACTATTAGTAGCCGCGGGAGGCTATTAACCTCTATAGCTACCTAGGCGACGCTTTTAATAACCGCGCCTTTTATTATAGCTAAGGCGCCCTTTATACGCTTAAAGTAAATCTTCTTTACTAATAAGTATAGCTTAAGGGCTTTTACTTTATTAATTATAGCGTAATACTAATAACCTTTATCTATAAAGGTAAAAAAGAGGTAAGTTTAGTTAATAATAACTAGTATTAAAATAGGTTCTTCTTTAATACGCCTTACTAAGTCCTCCTTAGCTAGTATTAGCTTACTAGGCTCTAGGGCCCGCCTTTATACTAGAGCTAAGCTTTTCCCTCCGCTTTATATATAGTAGAGGTTCTCCTATCTCCCTTATTATTAGATTCTAATAGGGCGCGGGTAACCTATATCTCTACTAGCCTCCTTACTAAGAGGTAAGGGCAAGACCTAACTATATATATACTTACGCTATAATATATATAGCGGCCCTCTTTACGTTATTTACTAATTTCCTTATAGGGCACTTACTTAGCTATCTTACCGGACTACGCTGCTAGTAGAGCGGCCGGGGTCTTACTATTACCTCGCCCCTTAGGGTGTATAGCCGCTATCTAGACGTTGCTATCTATATCGACCGCTAACTTAAGAGCGGGCCTAGGCATAGATAGGTTAAGTAGGGAGGAACTATCTAGCCCGTTAGTCCCGCTTAAGGCTAAGCGCTTATATAGCTTTTAGAAGTACGGCGTCTACTTATAACCCTAAGCTACCTTTATAAGGCGGGCTACGTAGCCCTCGTAGGTAAAGGGTATTATAATAAGGATAAGTAGCTCCTAGAGCGCTAAGGAGATTAAGTTTTATAGCTAGGTAAGCTTAGCGCTATTATCCTAGGCGGTATTACCCGCTGCCTAAGTTAGGGTCTCTTTAAATTCTAGTAAGAACTCTTTAAAAGACTGCCCCTTTTATTAAGTAAGGGTCTATAGCCTATCCTATGCCTTCTCTTATTCTTATATATTGCCGAAGGTATAGACTAAGTAGTTAAAGAATACTTAGGGGTCTTTTATCCCTTTAAGACCGCCCTATTCTTAAAAGCCTACTACTTATTATATCTAGGGCTTTAGTAGCGTATAAAGGAGCGAGAACTAAGCTATCTCTTTATAGCCGTTAAGGCCTTATTTCTTATTAATATAGTATTTCGCTATTAAGTAGTTAAGGAAGAATTAAAAGGTCTCTAGCTTACTATCTTAGGTAGGCTAAGGTAGTAGCTTCTATTTATTAAGGGCCGCCTTATATTCCGACCTCTTAGTAGCGGGGGGCGTATCTATTAAAGCTAGCGTTAAGAGGGTATTAAGGATCTAGTATAAGGTTACTCGTTAGTCTAGGTCTTATAATATCTAGTAGAATAGCTTTATAAACTAGGGTTATTTATCCTATTACTACTAAGCCTCTTCCTATAAGTATTACTAGTATAGCTCTTTTACTTATTAATATAGCTATTAATACTAAGCTTCTTCCTATAATAGCTACTACTACTACTACTACCTTAGTTAGTACTACTAAGGTTTTAATATTAGGTCTAATATAAGGATAGCTTATACTATTATAGGGTAAGTAGAGGGTTATACTATAGGTACCTTTAATTATATTATAATAATAAGCTATATAGGATCTAACTATACGCTACGCCTACCGCTACTAAATATACGTTTATATATATAGCCTACCTTACCTTATAACGCTATTAGCTAAGGTTTAGGCTAATACCTAGACCTATACTAAGGGTAAATACCCTTATAATAAATAAGGCTATATAGCTAGTATTATAGCTTCCTCCCTCTCTTAAAAAGGGGAAGATAGATAAATATAATATACTAGTTAACCTTACCCTTTATATATAAAGAGACCTATTAATACTAATTAATAGTTAACTTAGTTAATTATAAAATAGTAAGGAAGAAAAGATAGATTATAGCCCTTAAAGGTATATTAGACTTATATCTTTAGTAATACTATATTTATATACTTAGAGAGAGCTATTTATACTAAAAATAAGGATATCTCTTTTTACTTAACTTATAAAAAGACCCGTTTAAGCTATTAATCGGCTGCTTAATACTAATTAATAGTATAACTTATAGTATAACCCTTAACCCTTAATAATATATAAAGAATCTCCTTAAGACTTAATTTATAATAGTAAGCTTAAACTTAGCCTTAGCTAGCTAGATTAAGGAACTAATAAAGAAAATAACTATCTTATAAAGCTACTATAAGTATATTAATATAGTACTCTAAGATAACTATATTATATTAAAAGAAGAAGATAAGATCGCTATTATAACCTATATTATACGATTTATATTATATAGTAAATATAGTATATATATATATAGTATTATAATCTTTAAATACTTTTAAAAGTATTTTAAGGACTAAACTAAAGCTATATAAAAGAGAGGCTAATAAGACTATAAAAGAGAATTATAGATTTTCTTTTATAGGTATAGTATCTATATAAGAAAGAAGAAAGGTTTATTAGTTAGATAATTCGTTGCCTTATAAATAGCTAAAAACCTCCTTATTTAGGTAGATAATAAGTTTATAATAATAGAATTTAATAAGGGAGTATTAATATATTATAGGTAAGCCTAATAGGTAATATAGCTATAGGCCCTACTCTTTTTATTAAACGTTACCCTTAGTATCGAACTATAAACCCCTTTATATTTATCTTAAACCCTAGCTCCCTTAACTTTAACTATAGCGGCCCTAACTCCCGCGGCCTTAGCTTTAACCCTTATAGCCCTAGTATACGCACTAACTTAACGAACGCTATACTTAATAACCTATTAGTTTTAGCTTTTTAATATTATTTAAGACTAAGCCCTTATCGCTAAAGTATTTAAAGCCCTTATATAAGCGAATATAGTTATACTTATTATAACTATACCTTAAAATATATATATAAGGCTTCTACTAAATAATATCTTAAATACTTTTATTAATATAGATATAAAGTATAAGTTTATAAAGCTTTAAAATAAAAATAAGAATTATATTAAAGAGCTATATAACCTCTTTAATAATAAAGTCTATATCTTTATAAGCCTTTACTATAATATCTAACTTAAACTAAACTAATTTTATACTTTACTTCCTTATATCCTCGCTAATAGAGCTTAAATATATTATATTAATTATATTAGCTAGACTATAATATTCTAATAGGCATATAATAATATTAAGTAGTATTTTAATATAAAAGTAAACTATACTTATTATTATATAGATTAAACTATAACTATATTTACTAAGCTTTATATAAATAATACTAATGCGATAAAGTTACTTTAAGAAGTACTCTAGCTACTTTTTAATAAGTTATAATAGTATTAGCGTGCCCTTAATAGGGAATTTACTAATAAAGTTTACCTTTAAATAACCCTTATTAATACTTACTATAGCGTACTAGAATTAAAGCACGCCCTTTTTAAGCTATTAAATAAGATAGAGGCGTTATTTATAGATCTTTATTCTTCTATTAAAATATATCTCGTATTTAGTATAACCCCTTAATACGCTTAGGATAATAACTAGTAGTACTACCTTAATCGTCGATATAATAATAACCGCGAAAGAGGTAAGAGATATAAAAAAAGTAAAGACTTTAAAGGCTAGAGCTATAACTATAGTAGATTTAACTAATGCCCTTTAGGTAATAATAACCGCCCTTAAACTAAGAAGTGCTTTATATATAATAAAGAAAGCTATTAGTCTATTAAATATATAGCTAAAAAACGTTAGAAGGCTAAGAGTTAATATATAGCTTACTATTACTTTATAGGCATGCTTATAAAACTCGCGGCCTATATAATAAACTATAAAGGTATTAAAGACGACCCTACTAATAATAATAGCGACTAAGATAAGAATTAAGATAACGATATTAACCTAAAATAGTAATAAGTAAGTTAAATACTTTACTAGTAAGCGTTTAATAATTTAATTATTAGTAAAGATACTTATTATATAAATTAAAATACTATTCCCGCCTCTTAATTTATTATTAAAGACTATTACTTTAAAGATAAATTCTAAGGTATTATAGTTAATATAAGTATAAGTAAAGTCTCTATAGCTAGTTACTCTTAGTATATTACTTTATAATAAAAAGACCTCTTTATAGCCTTAGATAGATTTATATTTAGCTAAGCGACTATTAAATTTAGTAACGGCGAAGTATTATAACTACGGTCTAGTAAACCGCGGGGACTAATATATATTACGAGGTTACGTAATATAGGGAGCAAGGAATATTAAACGGACCGACGGGCTAATTAAGTTTAGAGCGACGGGTTACTTTAGCGCTTTAACGCTCTACGGCTAGGATCGTAGGATCGCTCTAGCGCTCTAGCGCTCCTAAACGATAGGATTACCTAGCGCTCTTAGCGATCTAAGGAAGCTCTCGAGATATATAAGGAAGGAACGGAATACTCCTTTAGATAGATAGCTTAATAGCTTTTAATATTATAATTATTACGATCTTTATTATAATCCTATCTTTAATTCCGATTACTTAATTACCTAGTTATAGTCTATAGTCTACGACCTTTAACTTATTACTAACGTAATATACTTATTATTGCTTAAACTACGCCCTATTATATTTACTAATATAAACCCCCTTAATAGGTTTATCCTTTAAGAATAATACCGGTCGTTATACGTTAAAAGCTCTTATTTAGTATAAATACCGCGTTACTCTAAGTAATATCGTAACTATTAATATACCTATATAGTAAACTAGATTAACTAACTCTAGAGCTACTATATCGCCTTAAGATATAATACGCGAGATTATTACCCTTTAATAAGAGGTATAGTTACTTAAGAACGAAGGAAGTAACGGATAAGTTAAGGACCTTAGAGAAGTAGTTAAACTAAAATAGCTAGGACTATTCGACGGTACTTATAGTACGCTTCGAGACTTTCTTACCTAACTTAAGGCCTACTACCGGTTTTACCCTACTAAACTCTTAGACCTAGTCGAAAAGGTACTCTACGTAGGAAATTATTTATCTAGAACGGTACTCGCTTAGTTTAGACCTATTATAAGGGATTTTCTCGATAACTAACTAGCGCGACGAGATAACGAGATAGACGAAGTCTTTACTAGTTTCTAAGGATTTAAAGAAGCTATTATAAAGGTATTTAGAATAACTAATAAGGAATAAGAAGCTAAATAAAAACTTCGAGAACTCCGATAAAGGATCTTAATATTAAATTATACTACGAAGTTCCGTTAAGTTACTTTAAAGCTTAATTAAGACAACGAACCTCTTATATTACGATTCTACGATAGGCTTAAAGAAGAAGTTAAGGACGAGCTTTATAAGGAAAATCGACCTAATAACCTCTTAAACTATATTACTATAGTAATACGAATTAATAATAGATAGTACGCGCGATACTAAGAAAAGAAATAAGGAAGAGGAAATTAAAACCCTTCTTATAAAAATAACTTTAACTAACGCGCTAACTATAAAAAGAAGCGCGAAACTCCTATTACCTATACTTATATAACTAACTTAGGTAAGATAGATCTAGATATAATATAGAAAAGTAAAGGAAAGTATTTTAATTATAGGAAACTTAGATATTATTTTAAAGAATATAGATAACCTTATAAAGAGAAGAAAACCTACTAGGTACTAGCCTTAGAAGGTAAGAAATACCTAAATACTACTAATAAATAGGAACTAAAGTATAAACTCCTTAGTTAAACTATATACTATAACGATAAATATATAGTATACTTAAGCGATAAAAACAGTATTAGATAGTTCCTAAAGTAACTAAAGAAAACCCTTATAATAATATAACGAAGGGATCTTAAAATATAGAAATAAGTTAAATTCGTAGAACTAAAATACCCTTATCTTAAAGGAGTCTCCTAAGACTAAATTAAGAAAAATAGTAAACGATTCTAGGAAGATATATAAAATAAAAATTAATAATAATAATAGGTAGTCTATAAATAATATAATAAAGAAGATATAGATATAGCCCTTATACTTACGAAACTTAGATAATAACTTAAAGAGGAATAATAAAGTATCGATAATATAAGCTCTAAAGAATAAGAAATACCTAAAGAAACGGAAGACGAGAACGAACTTATACTACTACCCTTACTATTAAAGGAGAATACTATAATTAGAGAATACGCTCTATACTTTAAAGAATTTAAAGAAATACTTAAAATTAAAACCTAATAAATACCTTAAATTCTTATAGAAAACTAATAAGCTATACTAATTTAATATTAACTAGTATTATATAAAGGAAACTACGCTATAGCTATCGCCGTAGTCGATACCTTTATAGCTCTATAACGAGAATAGTAACTATAAAGAGAATTTAAAGATAATCTATAAATACTACTTACTTATAAGTACTATAAGTATATTTTATAGATATTATATATCTACCTAGATTATATAATATACTTCTAGATAAAGGCATAATATAACGCCTTCCTAGTTAGGTTTAAGGGATAAGTACTTTTAAAACCCTACTTAAGTATAGAACTAAACTACTAGAAAATCGATTAACGCTACCTAAACGACTAAGTTATATTATTAGAACTTAATTATAGTATACTACTTAAATACCGCGATAATTATAGTTTATTAACGAGATATCTTTTAGAGATATATAAAATCTATAAATACGCTAAAATAGAGGAATAGTATAGCACTACTTACTTTAAAGTATCTAAACTATTAATCTTTTAAAGACTTATATAATAAATTAAATATAATAAAGAAGATTATAACGAATATATATACTTAAACTATAGAGTTTATAAATATAAAAAAGTATAAGTATAGTATAAATAATATAATAGTATACTAAAAGATTATTAGTAATATATATAAAGGCTATAAGCTATATTCGACTAAGGAAGAATCGATATAAAAATACTATATACGAAATAAAAAGATATAGAACGAAAACTCGACCGTTAATATAAAAATAAATAAAATTATAAAGTATAGTATATAATTAACTATAAAGTAGTATAATATAAATAATATAGCGTTAAGAAATAAGAAATCTTTAATTAGCTATAAGAAATTAGTTTCTTAAGCCTTAATACGATACTATATAATAAAAATATAAAGAAACGATATTAATAATAAATTAAAGAAGAATACTTAAATAAAATAAATAAGGACTAGGTAAAAAATAAGGTACGCTATCTATAAAAGGGCTATAGACTAGCATAATATAATAAGATCTAAGGACCTTATATATAGTAACGGTAAGCTATAGTAACTAAATAGTATTAGATATTTAAATCGCGGGATATTATATATATATACTTTTAGACTATAGCGCGATAGGTAATTACGTTTTACTTAAAGTCGTTAATCGTTACTAACTTATATAAAGATATAAGATAGATCTATATAAACTTATAAATATTAAAGGAGAGGCCTTTAACTATAATAACGGAATTATTAATATAGAGATTAATTACCTTAATATTAATATCTAGGGCTACGACGAATAAGTTAACTTTAATATTATAGATATTAAAGAATATAACCTTATATTAGGGCTTTTATAGTTATAGGAGAGCAACCTACTAATTAACTAGAAAACTAGCTAGCTATATTAAAATAAAGATATAAGTTTCTAGGACTAGTAGATTTAAAAGAAAGTAAAATTTTACGATAATTTAGCTACTAAATAGGATAAAAGGGATAACCGTTTAAGTAAATTATTACGGGCTTTAGTAATATAAATAAAAATAGTAACTAAACTAGCGGATATAATAAAATCGACTAATAAGACCTACGTACTAACTAATATAGCTATATAACCTAGCATCCGATATAAATAGAATAAAGGATATAATATAAAGATCTAAAGAGTTATTACTACTTTAAAGAAAGACCTTAAATAAATTAATAAAGAGCTTAAGTTAAAAGAAACTAGCTCTTAAAAGAAAGAATAAAGCCTATAAGATAGAATAAAAAATATCTCTTAGGAATACCGGAAATATAATAAACTCTTTAAGGAAGAACTTAAGATAGGGTTACCTAAATATAGTTAATAGGACTACGAAATTTATCTTAAGGATAGAATAATACTAACGTTCTATAAGATCTATAACTTAAACGAAAAGTAACTATAAACGCTATACGACTACCTCGACGAAAATCTATAAAAGGGATATATATAAACGTTAATATTTAAAGTAAGCTACTTAGTTATATTTATTCTAAAGAAAAACGGTAAGCTATAACTAGTTATTAACTATAGACGCTTAAACGATATTATAATAAAAGACTAAATACTATTACTACTTATATTAGAACTATAAAATCGACTATATAGTAAAAAATAGTTTATAGCCCTTAACCTTAAAGGCGCCTATAACTTAATATATATAAAAAAGGGACGCAAATAGATAATAGCCTTTAAAATAAAATTTAAACTATTTAAATATCTAGTAATACTATTTAGACTTATAAATATATTAGCTACCTTTTAATAGATAATTAATAATATCCTATATAAATACTTAGATATCTTTATAGTAGTATACCTAGATAATATCCTAATCTTCTTAGATACCCTAGAAGAATATAAAGAATATATTTATAAGGTACTCCGCGTACTTTAAAATATAAAGTTACTAGTTAAACTAAAGAAAAGTAAGTTCTATATATAGGAAGTAGACTTCCTTAGATATATAATCTTACTAAGAGAGATATAGATATAATAAGATAAGATTAACTTAGTTGAAGAATAGCTAACGCTAAAGAACGTTAAGGATATATAAAGTTTCCTAGGATTTATAAATTACTACTAACGATTTATTAAAGATTTTAAAAAGATTATAGTATTATTATACGACTTAATAAAGAAGGAAAAAGAATTTATATAGGACGATAAAGCTAACGAAGCTTTTAAATATATTAAGACTATAATTATATAAGAACTAGTCTTAATTACCTTTAATTTAAAATAATAAATTAAACTTAAAACCGATATATTAGACTTTACTTTAGAAGTATAAATCGGATAAAAGGGCGATAAAGGAAGACTATAATTAATTATATTCTACTCGAAAAAGCTATATAGTATAGAACTTAATTACCCTATCTATAATAAAGAATTCCTTATAATTATTTAAGCTTTTAAGGAATTTTAATACTACCTTCTTAAAAGTAAATATAAAGTTAAGGTCTATATAGACTATAAGAATATCTTATATTTTATAACGACGTAATAGTTAAACCGACGATAGATCTAATAGGCCGAATATTTATTAGAATTTAACTATAAAATAATCTATAGAAAAGGAATAGAAAACGGTCGAGCTAATACCTTTAGTCGATAAAGTAACTACGATATAGGAGTACCTATAGCGAAAGGATAGCTCTTAGAAATTAACGAAAACGGGAACTACTAGCAACGATAGCTAAATATAATATTTAAAGTATAACTTAATAACTTAACTTATTAAAAGATCCTAAAATAAATAAAAGAATATAAAGTACTAAATAGATATAATATAGGATATTTAAAAGTTCTAATATATAAAAATAAAATCTAGATACTACTAGAATTATAAGATAAAGTTATATAAGATATATATAAATATCTAATATATAGATACTAGGGAATCTAAAGAATAATAAAACGGATTAAACGATAATATAACTTCCTATAGCTTAAAGAAGTAGTATAATAAGTTATTAAAGAATATAAACTTTACGTATAAAGTAAAGCTAAATAATATAAACTATATAGAGAATTATAACCGCTACTAGTATTAGAGAAACTATAGGATTTAATAGCTTTTAACTATATTATAAAGCTACTACTATTAAAAGAACCTATAACTAACGTTAAGTACGATAGTATATTCGTTATTACCGATAGATTAACGAAGTATAGATACTTTTTACTATATAAAGAAGTAAGTAATATAAAAGAGCTAGTATATATATTCCTATAAATAATTATTAGTAATTATAGACTACTAAATAAGATTATCTTTAATAAAGGAAGTATATTTATAGCTAAGTTTTAGTAAGCTCTTATAGTATAATTAGGGACGAAATATAAGCTTAGTATAGCTTATTACCTATAAATAGATAGATAAATAGAACGACTTAACTAAACGCTTAAATAATATTTATAATACTATATTAGCTATAAATAAAACGATTAAGTTAAATAGCTATTAATAATATAACTAGCTTATAATAGCTTAGTTATAGAAATAACTAAGCTCTTACTAGTATACGCTAATTATAGATATAACCTAGAAGTATTTAAGGTTACTTAATAAAGACTATAAGCGGAACGAGTAATACTATAAGTAGATTAGCTATAAAAATTATATAAAGAAATATAATAAGAACTTTAATTTATTAAAGAACGAATATCTACTTACTATAATCGGAAAAGATTATAGGGACTAATCTTTTAAGAGGGAGATATAGTCTACCTTATACAACGAAATATTAAAATAAAATAACTAAGTAATAAATTAGATTTTAAGAAACTTAGACCGTTTAAGGTTAAGAAAGCTATTTTAAAAGTTAACTATAAACTTTCGCTACTAATAATAATATAGATATACCCGATATTTTATATCTTATTATTAAAACTAGTACTACGAAACGCTAAACTATAGGATAAAATCGAAGTTAATAATAATTAAGAATATAAAGCTAAATAAATACTAGATATAAGAAAATAAGGTTAGTAATAGGAATACCTTATTAAGTAAAAGGGATATAGGCTAGAGGAAAATACCTAGGAACTACTTAAGCACTTAACCTATTATAGCTCTCTACTCTAATAGTTCTACTAGGCGAACCCTTAATCGGAAATATAAGGTTACTAAGAATAGTATCCTAGTTTAATATATTTAAGGCACTAAACGATTAAACCTCGCTAATAGTAATAGTTTCCTTATTTAATAAACAAACTAATTTATCTCGAGAAGAACGCGTTATACTATCTTCTTTATTAATAGCTTATATACCCCGCTAAAATAACTTACTACCTCGGTCCTTTAAGAAACGCTTTTATTTCTTAATCCGAGCTAGGTAAGCTATCGCTTCCTCTAACGCTTCTTTTACTTTTTATTCGTCCGAATTAATCTTTTACTATTAATTTATAATACGATAAACTAGAAAAAAAGGAATATTAGTAAAAAGAATAATAGGGAAGGAAAGGGATAAAATAAATAGGCGGACGCTATATTATAACTATTATAAGAACGGCCTATAAAGGTATATTTAAAATACTAATTAAAACGCTCGCCGACTTTATAAGTTAGGCCTAACCGAAAATAATAGGAGCAAGGTATAATTTTAATACTATAGATCTCGGTCTAAGATACTAGCTCTAATCGTTAACGCGATTTATCGGAATTATAAGAACGGGATTTTTAAATATAACTAGATATACGATTAGTAATATATCCTAAAAGGATAAAAGAATAAGGAACGATATACTTATATATAACGCGATAAAGGTATATTTATATACGGCGGCTAAAGTAGTAGGTCTTAGGGATAAGACTAAAAGAAAGGGAGGCATCCTATTACGATTATAGTCTAGCGAACCGCGGGGACAAATATATATTATAAGGTTACGTAACGTAGGGAGTAAGGAATATTAAACGGACTAATAGGCTAATTAAGTTTAGAGCGACGGGTTACTTTAGCGCTTTAACGCTCTACGGCTAGGATCGTAGGATCGCTCTAGCGCTCTAGCGCTCCTAGATAATAGGATTACCTAGCGCTCTCGGCGATCTAAGGAAGCTCTTAAGATATATAAGGAAGGAATAGAATACTCTTTTAGATAGATAGCTCGATAGCTTTTAATATTATAATTATTACGATCTCTATTATAATCTTATCTTTAATTTTAATTACTTAATTACCTAGTTATAGTCTATAGTCTATAACCTCTAACTTATTACTAACGTAATATACTTATTATTACTTAGACTACGCTTTATTATATCTATTAATATAAACCCCCTCGATAGGTTTATCTCTTAGGAATAACACCGGTCGTTATACGAAGCTATTTACTTAGTTAGCTTTATTACTCTTAAAATACTAGTTAGAAGGTTTACGTTCTATATCTTTTAAGCTCCTACCCCTTTCTTACTTTCTTTAGCTAATATAGACTGTCTTAGCGTTTACTTTAATAATATTATAGATATACTTAATTATACTAATTATTATATTAATCGCTAAATAAGTATCTTTATTACCTAAAAATAAAGAAACCCTTAGTTCTTTCTCTTAAAAGCTAAAGACTTAATTACTTTTCTTATAAAAACTAAGATTAATATACTTTACCGACGATTTAGATACTTAGTAGTCCCTAAGCTATATTACCTTTTAAAGTAAGCTAGCTATAGCGACGTTTTAATAAGTATATTAAAGACTATCTTTAAGTTTTACTATTACTATTAAATATACTTATAAGCCCTAAGATGCTTTTAATTTACCTTTAAGGATAACTAAGAGTTTACTTATAAAATTATTATTAATATAATATACCTAGGAAGCTTATAACGCCCTATTTTATACGTTATAGATATAGCTACTACTTTTTAAGGAGTAAGATTCCTACTTTTAATATTAGCTAAGGATATATAAGAGACCCTTTAGACCGTTTAAATCGATATATACCTTAGACCCTTAAATACTATTTAATATAATATAGGGACTAACTTTACTTTAATAGAGTTCTATTAAGAAGTAAAACTTATAGGGATTAAATACTCTTAAGTACTTATTAAGATATATTAGTTTATTAGAAAAATTAAAAGATATTACGCCCCCCTTTAATATATATATAATATCCTAAACATAGAACTAAGTAATATTACCTTTACTAAAGTAGTACTTTAAATAGCTATAAAAGCTATTAATAATATAGCTAGACCTAATAAAATTATTTTAACTTTACTTATCTTTAGCGCTTACCTTTATTTAACTATAAAATCGCCCTTTTTTACTTTTACCTTAAAAAGGTTAGCTATAATATAGAAAGTAATAAAGACGCTCCGCTAACTCTTAGTAAAAAGATAAGTTAAAGATACCCTTTATATAATTTTAGTTAAAACTTCTCGTAAAACTAATATATGCCTATAGTAAGTACGTATCGCGACTAAAACACTAACTAATACTAGGAATTAATTTAGTAGTATTAATTACCCTTAGTAATAATACTATACTAAGGCTAAGGGGTAGGTAAATATAGTAGCGGCCCTCGATATACTAGGCTTAATTAAAGCGCGTAGCGCGAAGAGACGCTACCTAAATTTATATACCCCGATAGGGCGAGTTAATAAACCTAAAGTAGCGATGCGATATTAGCCCGGGCGCCGAGCGACCTTATAGAAAAAGGAACTCGCGGGCTTTATCCTAAGTATATAGTTTAGTAGGGTATAGGTAGTAGTTAAACGGCTCTTTAAAGCGAAGAGCCGCGCTAGTAGCTATAACGACCGGTGTTATTCCTAAGGGATAAACCTATCGAGGGGTTTATATTAGTAGATATAATAGGGCGTGGTCTAAGCAATAATAAGTATATTACGTTAGTAATAAGTCGGAGGTCGTAGACCGTAGACTATAACTAGGTAATTAGAATTAGAGATAGAATTATAATAAAGATCTATATTAAAAGCTAGAGAGCTATCTATCTAAAGGAGTGAAAGTAGGTGGCTATATATACCTATAGAGACTGTCCTTAGATTATAGGCCTAGCTATAATCCCTAACGTTAGATCGTATAGAGCGTAGTAATCCTATTAATCCTAGATTACTTAGATCTCTACGATCCCTTTAATCCTATATCTATTAGATAGTCGTGCCGACTATTTATCCGTTAGACCGTATTACGTGCTTAACGCGGTCGACCGTTAGCGGCCTAGTAGCCGTGGTCGTAACACGATATCTCCCCTCCTTTTAGTCTTATCCGTAAGACCTACTATAGCTACCTTAGCCGCCGTATATAAATATACCCTTATCGCGTCGTGCGTAAGTATATTATTCCTTATTTCTTTATCCTTTCGGGATATACTATTAATAGTATATCTAGTCGTATATTAAAAAATCGTTCCCGAAAAGCCTCTAAGCGCGCTGCTCTTACCGAACATATCGACTTAAGTAGAGATCCTACCGATATACCGTGTACTCGATACTTTAAAGCGAAAAAGATAAATTATCGGATAGCCGAAAATTCTTCGCGCTATAATAATTATATTGCTAGTAGTCGTCCCTATTATAATAGTGTTTTAGTTACCTCTTCTTATAAGTGTTTTCTAATTCTTTCTATATATAGTAGCTAACGTATTTCTTCTAGTAACTAAATTATTAGCGGAGCAGCGTAGGCTATATTCTAAAGAGGAGGAAGCTAGAGAAGCCTTATTAGAGCTTTAGGCATAGCTTACGAACCTTTAGTCGTAAATATCTATCGCCGTTAATTATTTAGCTTATATCTAGAAGATTCGGAATCGTATAAAGGAAAAGAGTTCTAAGTTATTTCGTCGTAGTATCTAAGAAGTAGATACCGAAGATAGCGTTTCGCCTACGCTTGATACGTATAAGTATTAGGTAGCAAATAATTTATAATTATTAGGTATTCCTAACGAGGCGAATTAGTCCTTATTCGGTGTTAGCGAGGAGTTTACGGATCTTAGTCCTTTAATCCCTCCTAAACCTTCTAGTAAAATTATCGAAGTAGAGAGCCGTAGTAGGTTAAGTGCTTAAGTAGTTCCTAGGTATTTTCCTCTAGTCTATATCCCTTCTACTTAATAAGGTATTCTTATTACTAACCTTATTTTCTTATATCTAGTATTTATTCTACTTTATATTCTTAATCGTCGTTAACTTCGATTTTTTCTTATAGTTTAGCGTTTTATAGCGCTAGTTCTAATAATAAGATATAAAATATTAGGTATATCCGTATTATTATTAGTAGCGAAAGTTCGTAGTTAACTTTTAAAATAGCTTTCTTAACCTTAAACGGTCTAAGTTTCTTAGAATCTAATTTATTGCTTAGTCGTTTTATTTTAATGTTTTATCGTACGAGGTAGACTATATCTCCCTCTCGAAAGATTAGTCCCTATAATCTTTTCCGATTATAGTAAGTAGATATTCGTTTTCTAATAAATTAAAGTTCTTATTATATTTCTTTATATAATTTTCGTAGCTAATCTACTTATAGTATCGCTCGTTCCGCTTATAGTCCTTATTAAGTAACCTTAAATACTTCTAGGTTATATCCGTAATTAGCGTATACTAGTAAGAGCTTAGTTATTTCCGTAACTAAGCTATTATAAGCTAGTTGCGCTATTAATAGCTATTTAACCTAATCGTTTTATTCGTAACTAATATAGTATCGTAAATATTATTTAAGCGTTTAGTTAAGTCGTTCTATTTATCTATCTATTTATAGGTAATAAGCTATACTAAGCTTATATTTCGTCCCTAATTATACTATAAGAGCTTGCTAAAACTTAGCTATAAATATACTTCCTTTATTAGAGATAATCTTATTCGGTAGTTTATAATTGCTAATAATTATTCGTAGGAATATATATACTAGCTCTTCTATATTACTTACTTCTTTATACGGTAAAAAGTATCTATACTTCGTTAATCTATCGGTAATAATAAATATACTATTATATTTAACGTTAGTTATAGGTTCTTTTAATAGTAGTAGCTTTATAATATAGTCGAAAGCTATTAAATCCTATAGTTTCTCTAGTACTAGTAGCGGTTATAATTCTCTATATAGTTTATATTATTTAGCTTTACTTCGTATATAAAGTGTATATTCTTTAATAACTTATCGTATTACTTCTTTAAGCTATAGGAAGTTATATTATCGTCTAATCTATTTTATTATTCTTTAGATTCCTTAGTATCTATATATTAGATATTCGTATATATCTTATATAACTTTATCTCGTAATTCTAGTAGTATCTAGATTTTATTCTTATATATTAAAACTTCCGAATATTCTATATCGTATGCCTTTAGTGCTTTATATTCTTTTATCTATTTTAGGATCTTTTAGTATATTAAGTCATCGGGTTATACTTTAAATATTATATTTAGCTATCGTTGCTAGTAGTTCCCGTTTTCGTTGATTTCTAGGAGCTGTCCTTTTACTATAGGTGCCCCTATATCGTAGTCGCTTCGTCGACTAAGGGCATTAGCTCGACCGTTTTCTATTCCTTTTCTATAGATTATTTCGTAGTCGAATTTTAATAAGTATTCGGCCTATCGGATCTATCGTCCGTTTAACTATTACGTCGTTATAAAATATAAGATATTCTTATAATCTATATAGACCTTAACGTTATACTTACTTCTAAGAAGGTAGTATCGAAATTCCTTAAAAGCTTAGATAATTATAAGGAATTCTTTATCGTAGATAGGGTAATTAAGTTCTACGCTATATAGCTTCTTCGAATAGAATATAATAGGTCGTAGTCTTCCTTTATTATCTTTTTATCCGATTTATACTCCTAAAGCAAAGTTTAATATATCGGTTTCGAGTTCGATTTATCGTTCTAGATCGAAGGTAGTTAAGACTAGTTCTTACGTAATCGTAGTCTTAATATATTCGAAAGCTTTATTAGCTTTATCGTCCTATATAAATCCTTTTTCCTTCTTTATTAAGTTATATAGTAGTGCTATAATCTTTCTAAAATCTTTAATAAATCGTTAATAGTAATTTATAAATCCTAGGAAACTTTATATATCTTTAACGTTCTTTAGCGTTAGCTATTC
This sequence comes from Hirsutella rhossiliensis, assembly GCF_020360975.1. Classification (NCBI taxonomy): domain Eukaryota; kingdom Fungi; phylum Ascomycota; class Sordariomycetes; order Hypocreales; family Ophiocordycipitaceae; genus Hirsutella; species Hirsutella rhossiliensis. Next base: position 6,829,247 of record NW_025408669.1, read on the forward strand.
TTTAACTAAGTTAATCTTATCTTATTATATCTATATCTCTCTTAGTAAGATCGTATATCTAAGGAAGTCTACTTCCTATATATAGAACTTACTTTTCTTTAGTTTAACTAGTAACTTCGTATTCTAAAGTACGCGGAGTACCTTATAGATATATTCCTTATATTCTTCTAAGGTATCTAAGAAGATTAGGATATTATCTAGGTATACTACTATAAAGATATCTAAGTATTTGCGTAGGATATTATTAATTATCTATTAGAAGGTAGCTAGTATATTTATAAGTCTAAATAGTATTACTAGATATTTAAATAGTCCGAATTTCGTTTTAAAGGCTATTATCTATTTATATCCCTTTTTTATACGTATTAAGTTATAGGCGCCTTTAAGATCGAGGGCTATAAACTATTTTTTACTATATAATCGATCTTATAGTTCCGATATAAGCGGTAATAGTATTCGGTCCTTTATTATAATATCGTTTAAGCGTCTATAGTCGATAACTAGTCGTAGCTTACCGTTTTTCTTTAGAATAAATATAACTAGATAGCTTACTTTAGATATTAATATTCGTATATATCCCTTTTATAGATTCTCGTCGAGGTAGTCGCGTAGCGTTTATAGTTGCTTTTCGTTTAGGTTATAGATCTTATAGAACGTCGGCGTTGTTCTATCCTTAAGATAAATTTCGTGGTCCTATTAGCTATATTCGGGTAACCCTATCTTAAGTTCTTCCTTAAAGAGTTTATCGTATTTCCGGTATTCTTAGGGGATGTTTTTTATTCTATCTTATAGGCTTTATTCTTTCTTTTAAGAGCTAGTTTCTCTTAACTCGAGCTCTTTATTAATTTATTTAAGGTCTTTCCTTAGAGTAGCAATAACTCTTTAGATCTTCGTATTATATCCTTTATTTTATTTATATCGGATGCTAGGTTATATAGCCGTATTAGTTAGTACGTAGGTCTTATTAGTCGATTTTATTATATCCGCTAGTTCGGTTACTATTTTCGTTTATATTACTAAAGCCTATAATAATTTACTTAAACGGTTATCCCTTTTATCCTATTTAGTAGCTAAATTATCGTAAAATTTTACTTTCTTTTAAATCTACTAGTCCTAGAAACTTACGTTTTTATTCTAACGTAGCTAGCCAGTTTTCTAGTTAATTAGTAGGTTGCTCTCCTATAGCTATAGAAGTCCTAATATAAGGTCGTGTTCTTTAATATCTATAATATTAAAGTTAACTTATTCGTCGTAGCCCTAGATATTAATATCGAGGTAATTAATCTCTATATTAATAATTCCGTTATTATAGTTAAAGGCCTCTCCTTTAATATTCGTAAGTTTATATAGATCTTTCTTATATCTCTATATAAGTCGGTAACGATTAACGACTCTAGGTAAAACGTAATTACCTATCGCGCCGTAGTCTAAAAGTATACGTACGTAATATCCCGCGATTTAGATATTTAATACTATTTAGTCGCTATAGCTTACCGTTACTATATATAGGGTCCTTAGATCTTATCGTATCGTGCTAGTCTATAGCCCTTTTATAGATAGCGTACCTTGTTTTTTACCTAGTCCTTATTCGTTTTATTTAGGTATTCTTCTTTAATTTATTATTAATATCGTTTCTTTATATTTTCGTCGCGTAGTATTATATCGGGGCTTAAGAGACTAATTTCTTATAGCTAATCGAAGATTTCTTATTTCTCGACGCTATATCGTTTATATTATACTACTTCGTAGTTAATTACGTACTATACTTTATAATTCTATTTATTTTCGTACTAAAGGTTAAGTTTTCGTTCTATGTCTTTCTATTTTATATATAGTGTTTTTATATCGATTTTTCCTTAGTCGAATATAGCTTATAGCCTTTATATATATTACTAATAATCTTTTAGTATACTATTATATCGTTTATACTATACTCGTGCTTTTTTATATTTATAAACTCTATAGTTTAGGTATATATATTCGTTATAATCTTCTTCGTTATATTTAACTCGTTATATAAGTCTTTAGAAGATTAAGGGTTCGGATATCTTAGAGCGAGTAGCGTTATATTATTCTTTTATTTTAGCGTATTTATAGATTTTATATATCTCCGAAAGACATCTCGTTAATAAACCGTAATTATCGCGGCATTTAAGTAGCGTGCCGTAATCGGGTTCTAATAATATAACTTAGTCGTTTAGGTAGCGTTAATCGATTTTCTAGTAGTCTAGTTCTATACTTAGGTAGGGTTTCGAAAGTACTTATCCCTCGAACCTAACCGGGAAGGCGTTATATCGTGCCTTTACCTAGAAGTATATTATATAATCTAGGTAGACGTATAATATCTATAAAATATACTTATAGTGCTTATAAGTAAGTAGTATTTATAGATCGTCTTTAAATTCTCCTCGTAGTTACTATTCTCGTTATAGAGCTATAAAGGTATCGACTACGGCGATAGCTATAGCGTAGTCTCCTCCGCGTAGTACCGGTTAATATTAAATTAGTATAGCTTATTAGTTTTCTATAAGAATTTAAGGTGTTTATTAGGTTCTAATTTTAAGTATTTCTTTAAATTCTTTAAAGTATAGAGCGTGTTCTCTAATCGTAGTATTTTCCCTTAGTAGCGAGGGTAGTAGTATAAGTTCGTTCTCGTCTTTCGTTTCTCTAGGTATTTCTTATTCTTTAGAGCTTATATCGTCGATACTTCGTTATTCTTCCTTAGGTTATTATCCGAGTTTCGTAAGTATAAGGGCTATGTCTATATCTTCTTTATTATATTATTTATAGACTGCCCGTCGTTATTATCGATTTTTATTTCGTATATCTTCCTAGAATCGTTTACCGTTCTTCCTAATCTAGTTTTAAGAGACTCCTTTAAGGTAAGGGTATTCCGGTTCTATAAATTTAACTTATTTCTATATTTTAGGATCCCTTCGTTATATTATTATAAGGGTTTTCCTTAGTAGCTTTAGGAACTATCTAGTACCATTCTTATCGCTTAGGTATACTATATATTTATCGTTATAGTATATAGTCTAACTAAGGAGTTTATACTTTAGTTCCTATCTATTAGTAGCGTTTAGGTATTTCTTACCTTCTAGGGCTAGTACCTAGTAGGTTTTCTTCTCCTTACGAGGTTATCTATATTCTTTAGAGTAATATCTAAGTTTTCCGTAGTTAAAACACTTTCCTTTACTTTTCTATATTACGTCTAGATCTATCTTACCTAGGTTAGTTATATAGGCGTAGGTAATAGGGGTTTCGCGCTTCTTTTTATAGTTAGCGCGTTAGTTAAAGTTATTCCTATAGGAAGGGTTCTAGTTTCCTCTTCCTTATTTCTTTTCTTAGCGTCGCGTATACTATCTATCGTCGATTCGTACTACTATAGTAATATAGTCCGAGAGGTTATTAGGTCGATTTTCCTTATAAAGCTCGTCCTTAACTTCTTTTTTAAGCCCGTCGTAGAATCGTAATATAAGAGGTTCGTTGTCTTAATTAAGCTTTAAGGTAACTTAATAGAACTTCGTAGTATAATTTAATACTAAGATCCTTTATTAGAGTTCTCGAAGTTTCTATTCGGCTTCTCGTTCTTCGTCGGTTATTCTAAATACCTTTATAATAGCTTCTTCGAATCCTTAGAAACTAGCAAAAACTTCGTCTATCTCGTTATCTTATCGCGCTAGTTAGTTATCGAGAAAGTCCCTTATAATAGGTCTAAACTAAGCGAGTGCCGTTCTAGATAAATAATTTCCTACGTAGAGTACCTTTTCGACTAGGTCTAAGAGTTTAATAGGGTAAAACCGGTAGTAGGCCTTAAGTTAAGTAAGAAAGTCTCGAAGCGTGCTATAAGTACCGTCGAATAGTCCTAGCTATTTTAGTTTAACTACTTCTCCGAGGTCCCTAACTTATCCGTTGCCTCCTTTATTCCTAAGTAACTATACCTTATATCGAAGGGTAATAATCTCGCGTATTATATCCTAAGGCGATATAGTAGCTCTAGAGTTAGTTAATCTAGTTTACTATATAGGTATATTAATAATTATAATATTGCTTAGAGTAACGCGGTATTATACTAAATAAGAGCTTTTAACGTATAACGACCGGTGTTATTCCTAAGGGATAAACCTATCGAGGGGTTTATATTAGCAGATATAATAGGGCGTGGTCTAAGTAATAATAAGTATATTACGTTAGTAATAAGTCGGAGGTCGTAGACCGTAGACTATAACTAAGTAATTAGAATTAGAGATAGAATCGTAATAAAGATCTATATTAAAAGCTAGAGAGCTATTTATCTAAAGGAGTAAAAGTAGGTGGCTATATATACCTATAGAGACTGTCCTTAGATTATAGGCCTAGCTATAATCCCTAACGTTAGATCGCATAGAGCGTAGTAATCCTATTAATCCTAGATTACTTAGATCTCTGCGATCCCCTCGATCCTATATCTATTAGATAGTCGTGCCGACTATTTATCCGTTAGACCGTGTTACGTGCTTAACGCGGTCGACCGTTAGCGGCTTAGTAGCTATAGTCGTAATAGTAGCGCGTTATCGGCGGTGCTCTACGCGGATAAGAGCTTTAAGACGATAATCTAGGATATAATTAAAGAGGTAGTTAAGGAAGAACTCCGCCTAGGTATCGCTTTAGGCCTAGGGGGCCCTAAGCGAACCTAGGCCGCGGTCGTAGCCGAGACTAAGGGACCGACCTAATATAAAGCTATAGTAAAATAGGTCCTACCGCGCTATAAATACGAGATTATTATAGTCCCTACTAAGGCACCGCCCGAAATCCTAAGCCGCGAACTAAAGGATATAGTAAAGGCGGTAAATATAGCCTTAAAAGCTACGAGCGCTATAGCGGCGAGGCGCTTTTAAAGCGGAGATATCGCGGTTATATTTAATACCGCGGCGAGAGCCTATTAAAAGGACTAAGGCTAGGTTAAGGCCGTGTTTAGACTAGAGGCTACGATCTCCTACCGCGCGTATATAGTAGTCGCTAAGAACGTCCCCTTAAGGGTAGCGACGGTAGATAAGGAGCGATTGCTCTATAAGATTATAGAGGTAAATAAAGTTAAGGTCCTCTAGGCCTAGGCGCTATGCCCCCGATCTAAGATATCGACGGCGACGACTATACTTATTAAGGTTAGTAGCTTAAAGGAGGCTAATAGGCTCTATAACCTAGGCCTAGTCCTTAAAGTATAGATCTTTTAATATAAACCCTACGATAAGTCGGTCTAATTATAGAGGTACTATAACTATTATAGATATAGCTATATTACTATAAGGAATAGTATTCCTACTATAAATAAAGCAGCTATAATATACTCTCCTAATTATATAAGCTAATAAGTAGTATATTAATTATAGATAAAATCTTATCTTATAGAGTAAGAATCGCTTATTATTTTATATATTATTATATATTAAACGGGGTGCTAGTTATCGTATAATTAGGAATCGAAGGAATAGAGCTAGCTTAGAATGCTAGCTAAGACCTCTTAAGAATACCGGCACGACTAACCTCCTTTAAATACGAATATTAATAGAACTAAGATACTTCTAGATTTACTCGAGGTATTATAGAATTCCCTAGTCTTAGGGCTATACGGCAGCCTAAATCTAGTCCCGAAAGGTTCTTCTATTCAGCTATAATTATCTATATAAGACAGTATATCCGCTAGTAGATAGATAGAGAATTATTAACTTTAATACCTCTTTTATATACTAATATACTACTAATAAATTCCGTTGAAAATCCTACCTTATACTCCTTCTTCCCCTCTATTACGTAGTCTTACGTAATTCCTTAATTTCCTAAAATTCCGCTTTTGCTTATATACCTTAAGAGGTTATAAGCCCGGCTTACTCCTTTTAAGCCGGGAAATTAACTACTTATACCTTTAAAATTCCTCGTCGAAATATTTAATTAAAATTCCTTTCGAAATTCCCCCTAACTTCTTTTACCTTCCTCTGCTCTTAAACTCCCGTCTAGACTTCTCGATCCTTACGAACGAAATAATACCGAATTTATATAAAATAGGTAGATAGAAAGAATACGAATTTACTAGACTTAAGGGAAATTTAAATTATACCTTATAGACTATAAGGATAGAAGCTATCCTTATAAAAGAAAAGCTTATTACTGCTCTAGAGTAAGTAAATTATATATAGACTATAGAGGCTTTATCTATAATATTCCTTTAAGTCGAAGATAATCCCTTAATATAAATTTAGTATCTAAAAAATGCTAAAGAAGCGTAGGATAAGCTTAAAAAGCTATATAATCCGTCGAACTTTTCGTTGAATTATCTGCTTATTAAGCAGCTCTTTAATCTTAGTCCCTCGGACTTTAATTTAGAGAAATACCTTTATAAGGTAAAGGAAATCTATAAGGATTTAAAATCCTATAATATAGAAATTCTAGAAGTTATTCTTATAGCATGGATTCTTAATTGCCTTAATAAGGAATTTAGAAGCTATATTATAAATATTATATAGAGCCTTAGGTATAATTCTACGGCGTTTACCCTCGAAACCCTTATAGCTAGTCGTTTAGACGAAGCTAGAAGAATAGAAGATATAGACGAATCTTCGGAGAAAGCCTTCTTAATATAAAGGAAGCCTTAGAAATCCCATAGAAATTCTATAGATACTCCTTATTATAAGGAATATAAAAAACCAGGGCATTTTATAGTAAATTGCTATAAATTATACCCGAATAAGGCTCCTGCTTATTAGGTATTAAATAAAGGAAAAAAGGACGATAGGACTTAAATTTCTAAGAAGAGAAAATCTTCTTTTTCTTCTAGGAAGAAATCCCCTTTTAGTAGTATTTCTACTACTAATAAAAGAAGGAAGGCTCGAATTACCGAGCTAGAGTCCGATTTAAAAGATAGTAATAAGGTCTTAAATATAGCTTTATAAGAAGAAAATATAGACCTAGATATTAACCTTATAAACCTCTCTAAGGCCCTGACCCCTATATATACGTCTAAGGATTTAGAGGTAATTTTAACCTCTATAATTACCCTTATAGTAGAAGCTAATAAAGACTCTCTTTTAGGACCTCTAAAAGCCTCGATTCCTAGAATAAAGGAATTAGTCTTAAAGGTAAGAGAAGGAGGATTTCCTAGTTATAAGAATAAAAGGATCTTTAATTTTATATATAATACCGGAGCTACTAGGTATATAGTATCTAATAAGAATTTCCTTATTAACTATAAAGAAATTAAGTCTAAAGTTTACTAGGGAAAAGCTTCCTTTATATTAGTAAAAGGAAAGAGGGACTTAGTATTTAAATTCCTATATAGTAGAAAAAGGTATATCCTTTAAGACTGCTTTTATATACCTAAATTAAGGGTAAATATACTATCCTAATCTTAGTTTAATAATACCTATGCCTTAATAGGAGGAAATAAAGTCCTTTTATTAGATAATAAGGCTAAGGTCCTTACTAAAGGATTTCTTAGAAATAAATTATATTATATTCTTATAGAACCTTTATTAAAAAGCTAATTAATCCTTATTACGTCTTTAAAAGCAAAGGATATAGATTTTTATACTTAGTACTTACGCTTAGGGCATATAAATAGTAGGGCTATTTTAGAAATATTAAAAAGATATAATAAGTATATAAAAATACCTCTAAAAGAGGAAAATAAAATAAGGCAATACGAAATATATATTAGAGCTAAAGTAACGAATAAGGTTAATAAATAACCTTCGTATAAGTCTTATTCTTATTTAGAAAAAACAGTATTAGATATTTAAGGGCTAATTAAAGTGCCTACTTATAATAAATATTACTATTATATTTCTTTCCTAGACGTAGGAACCCGATATCTAGAAATATACCTTCTTCGAAAAAAGGGAGAAGCTCTAAATAGGTTCCTAGAATTTAAAAATAGGGTAGAAAATAACCCTAAAAATACTAGGATTAGAGAAGTATTTTCTAATAATGCTAAAGAATTTATATATAAAATAAAGCTCTATTGCGAAAAAGAAGGAATTACCTTTAATTCTAGTCCTCCTAGGACGCCGGAATCTAATAGTAGAATAGAAAGAATAAATCGTACTATATTAGAAAAAGTACGAGCTCTTTTATTTACTACTAGGCTTCCTAAATATCTATAGGGAGAAGCTATTTTAATAGCTACCTATTTATATAATAGATTACTATATTCTACGATAGGATTAAAAGTCCAATAAAAAAGAGGGATAATATAATACTACCCTTCGAGACCTTAAATAAAATTAAGACCTTTAGAAGCCTTATATATTATAAGAATAAACACCTTAAAGATAAGCTAGATAATAGAGCTTTTAAGGGAATAATAGTAGGCTATTTAGAAAATGTATATAAAATCTAGGATTTTTCTAAGAGAAAGATTACTATCTCTAAAGATATTACTATACTAGAAAATAAATTTATAAAAAATCTAGAAATCTCTAGTAGTAATAATACCTTTGATTTTAATTCTATTCTAAATAAAGATAAGCTAGAAAGCTATATCCCTATAGAGGAAGCTATTAGAGAACCTAGAGATAAAAGTCCCTCGCCCTTTATAGAAGAAGAGTCTTTAAATAACGATCCTATTCCTACTACTAGTAAAATAGTAGTAGAATTACCTAAGAAGCTAGAAGGGTTCGATTCTAACTATATCGAATACCCTAACGTTAATTTATTTCTAAACTACGATTTTATAGAGTTAATTCTAGCTAGTATAGAAAATTAGGATCTAAAAATTCTAAAGACCTATAAACAAGGAATAAATAGCCCTAAAATAGTATTTTAGAAAGATATTATAATTAAGGAAATTATCTAGCTAATTAAATATAAAACTTAGGAATTTTCCTACCTCCCTAAAGATAGGGAGGCTATAGGAGGCCGCTAGGTCTATACTATTAAGAAGGATAGTTAAAATAATATAATAAAATATAAAGCCCGTTTTATAATATAGGGATTTAAGTAGATCTATAGCTTAGATTTCCTAGATACCTTCTCGACTATAGCTAGACCCGAATCTATTAGAATTCTACTTATTTTAGCTATTATCTACGAATTCGAAGCTTTATAAATAGATATAATAAATGCCTTTATATATACCGATATAGATAGCAAAGTATATATTAATCTTCTTATAGGCTACGAAGAATACGCTCTTAAAGAATATTATTTAAAATATAGATTAGCTTATAGAGCTAAAGGAATTAAATTAACTAAATTCCTAGACCTATATAAAACCGGTTAAATTAAAGCAAAGCTAAAGAAAGCATTATATAGCCTAAAATAAAGTCCTAAGCTCTAGTATAATTATTTAAAATTATACTAAATAATCTCAGATTTCTTTCTCTTTTAATAGATAAAGGAGTATTTATAAATAAGGACTATAGTATAGCCTTAGCAATTTACGTCGACGACTTTCTTATAGTAGGGCCCTTAAATCTATAATAAAAGAAAGATTATTTAAAGAATTATCTAAATTCCTAGATTTTACTATCTTAGGAGATATAAAAGACTTCTTAGGTCTAAATATTATAATAAACCGAGAAAATAAAGAGCTATATATATCCTATGAAAATTATACCTTAAATAAATTAAAGGAATTTAATAAAGAAGGTTTAGGAACTTCGAATTTACCCGCTATAGTAGGCTTTAAGCTTATAAAAGCAAAGGAATTACCTTCTAAGGAAGATATATTATAATTTTAGGAAGAAATAGGATCTCTATTATACTTAGCCTTATTTACTAGGCTAGATATCTTATATTCTATAATTTCCTACGCTAGATTCGCGGCTAAGCCTAACTAAACGTATTTTAAGGCTTTAAATATAATTTAGAAATATTTAAATAAATTCCCTAGCCTAAAGATTAAATATAATTATAATATCCCTTTACCTATCTATATATAAAGGGTTTTACCGACTCTAGCTAGGCGTCGGATTTAACGGACGGAAAATCCTTTTCCGGTTACTATTTTTATATATATAATTATATAATAAGCTAGGCTTACTCTAAGCAGAAAGCCGTTGCCCTATCTACCTACGAAGCAGAGTATATTAGCTTTAAGGAGGTAAATAAAGAAGCTATTTATTTAAATATGCTTTTTAAAAATATTACTAAGGATCTATCTATTAAGATTCCTAATACTATACCTCTTATTTTAACGGATAATACTGCTACTATTAAATTAGCAGAAAATCCGGAATTTTATAAAAGGTCTAAGTATATAAGATTAGCCTATTACTATACTAGAACTAGTATAAGAGAAGGGGAAATTAGAGTTTTTTATTTTAAATTAAAAGATAATATAGCTAATATTTTTATAAAGGAATTAAGACCTAGATTACTTTATAAATTTAGAGACGGTCTATCCTTGATATAAGTTCCTAAGCAATTAAAAGGGGTTTTTAGATATTTCTTATACTTTCTATATCTTTCCTACTAGGTTTTTCCTTTTAGGTTTCCTAGAGAAATATTTACTAGGTTTTATCTATTAAGATTTTCCTAGTAATAATAGGTTTTACCTTATATAAGGTTATCCTATAAATAATTATTATAACTATAGATATTTCCTACTATAGGTTTTTCTATTAGTATATACCTAAGGATTTTCTTTTCTAAGAAAGAATAGGTTTTTATATATCCTATTAAGGTATAAGAATAGTTTTCCTATATTAGGTTTTTACCCTATATATATACTACTATAAATAAATTAGTAAAGAGTATATAAATCTACTCTTTAAGGGAGGCTATAAGGAACGGTGTTCCTACTATAAATAAAGCAGCTATAATATACTCTCCCGATTATATAAGCTAATAAGTAGTATATTAATTATAGACAAAATCTTATCCTATAGAGTAAGAATCGCCCGTTATTTTGCATGTTATTATGCATTAAACGGGTTGCCGGTTATTATATAATCGGGAATCGAAGGAATAGAGCTAGCTTAGAATACTCCTCTTAAGAACACCGGCACGACTAACCTCCTTTAAACACGAATATTAATAGAACTAAGACACTTCTAGATTTACTTAAGGTATCACGGAATTTCCTAGTCTTAGGGCTATACGGCAGCTTAAATCTAGTCCCGAAGGGTTCTTCCGTTTAGCTATAATTATCTATATAAGATAGTATGTCCGCTAGTAGATAGATAGAGAATTATTAACTTTAACACCTCTTCTATATACTAATATACTACTAATAAATTCCGTTAAAAATCCTACCTTATACTCCTTCTTCCCCTCTATTATGTAGTCTTACGTAATTCCTTAATTTCCTAAAATTCCGCTTTTACTTATATACCTTAAGAATTACTAGGCGATATATATCGATATAACTCTATAGCTAATATAGGAGCACGGTATATAATAAAGGCAAGGACGAATATAGGGCTAAGAAGGGCGAAATCCCCTATAACTATATCTTATATTAAGGGGACTACTTATCGTAGACCTAGACCTACCCTATAGCGAATAAAGCCTAGGAAAAGGTAAGGGAAAACTACCTACGTCGATCTTAATAGTTCGCGAATACCTAGACGTACGCCGAGTAATAGGTGCTCCCTACCGTCGAAACCTAGGGCGTTCCTAAATTAACCGTAGTCCGGAAGTAAGGACTAAGTAGACCGCGCTAAGATAAGAGGTCGAGCTTAAGACACCCGCTAGCTAGTAGGGCTAAGGAGGCCGAACTAAGTATAAACGATATTCGTAGGTATAGTAGATAAAGAAGCGCTAGGAGATAGAGCGCCTCCCTCCTTATATAAACGACCCCTTTTACCTTAACCCTACCTATATATAACTAAAAGTATTATTCTAGAATATATAAAAGAGATATAAGCTAGCTTAGTTAGCGCTTTACTACTAAGCTAGCTTCGACTTAATAGTACTATAGGAAGTAGAAGCTATACTAGGAGGCGGCCCCCCCCCCCCTTAAAGCGGCGCCCTATAGCCTAGTCTATAAGGAGGGGAGGTATACGCTATATATATATAAAAGGCTTAGGCTAAGGACTTAGTCGCCCTAGTTTAGACTAAACTAAAGCGAGGTAATTTTTAGGGATAGTATTAAACTATAAGCGATTTACTTACTACTAAGGGCCGTAAGGGTAGGAGCGCTATATAACCTAAGCGTAATCGAACTAAAGCACCTTATAGTAATAGTAAGGGACTTTAATATCTATTACCCGCTCTAGGATAGATATAATAAAACCTTAGATAGCGCGATATAACTTATATAAGAAGCGATAAGGCTATAACTTAAACTCGCTACCTTAAGAAGGGAGTATATAAGATTTTTCTATAGCTAAAAGGATAGTACTATCGACTTAGCTTAGGTAATACTAGAAACTAAAATATAGTATACTAGGCCTAACCTAAACCTAACTAGGTTAGACTATATCCCCTAAACTATTATACTATAGGTCGATACCTAGGCCTAGGTACCTAAACCGGCCCTAAGGTAAAAAGAAGTAAAAGTAAAGCTAGTTAAAGCTAAGACTATATCCTAGCTAGGACTATACTAGCTAATGCTCTAGACGCTTAAGGATATTAATAAGGACCTAGACTATATCTTTACTACTCTAGCGTAGATCGCGATAGCTATAGTTCCGCGCTAAGGGCGAGCATTCCCTAAGGGTAACGTATAGTTTACCTTAGAGGTAAGGAGGGCGACGAGGGAGGCTAAGAGGGTAAGGAGGAAGTATAGGCGGGAAAGGAATAAAGCGAACTAAGAAGACTTATATAAGGTATCTATAGCTTAGAAGCGGACCGTCCGTAAGGCAAGGAGGGCCTATTAGCGCGAGTTCTTAAAAGAATTTAGCGCCGATAATACTAAGCTCTAAAACGTAGAGAGGTAAGTAAGACTTTATAGTAGGCTATTACTAAAACTAACTTATATCTTACCGCTAATTAAGGAAGGTAAGGACTAACTAACGGAAACCTTTAAAGGGAAGGCCTAGTTACTAGCCGCTAAGTTCTTCTTACTAAAGGCCGGCACGACCTAAGGGCTACCCTAGCTTATAGCCGAGGCGACCCTTATAGTTAATTAATAGATCCGGCTAGCTAATATCGTAAGGGCGCTAGGTAAGATAGTAAGCTAGAAAGCGGCGGGTCTAGACAGCGTCCCCTTAAGGTTTATTAAGAAGTATAGCCTAGCCTTAGTCTAGCGACTAGCTACGATCTTTAACGCCTATACCTAACTCTTATATTTCCTAGGTCGGTTCTATAGCGCGAACGTAGTAGTTATCTAGAAGCTAGGTAAGAGGCCGGACGCCTACCGTATAGTAGGGGGTTAGAGACTAATTTCCCTCCTACCTATAGTAGGAAAAGTACTTAAGTAGATACTAGCCTAAAAGATCGCGGGAGTAGCGGAGGCGAATAGTATCCTATTAAATAGATAAATAGGGAATAAGAGGGAACGCTCTATAAAAGTAGCGATCCTACTAATAATAGAACTAATACGCGCGATATAGGCTTAAAGGGGTATTATATTATTCCTATAGCTAGATATTAAGGGCGTATTTAATACGGTTAACTATAATAAGCTTATAAAGGAACTAAAGCTTAGGGGATACCTTAGGTAGCTTATAAGCTTAATATAAAGCTTCTTAAGCGATAGGAGATCGACCTTTTACTTCGATAAAAGGACCTTAAAGCTAACTTAAGTGCTAACGGGAGTCCCTTAAGGCTCCCCTTTATCCTTAATCTTATTTCTATATTATATAACCCTCTTATATAAAAGGCTTAGTATAATATATAGTATTTATACTATTAGCTTCGCTAATAATATAAATATAGTTAGTATTAAACCTAATAAGGCTACTATAGTAGCACGCTTAAAGGAAGCTTAAAGGGTATACACGGAATAAGCGACTAAGTTCGCGGTTACTTTTAAACTATTAAAGAGCGAATTACTATACTTTATATAAAGGAGATAAGCGATAACGACGCTAGTTCGCTTTAGGGCCGATATAGTAACTCCGGTCTAAGAGGCCCGCCTACTAAGGGTTTAAGTATACCGGAAACTATACTAAAAGGCGTACTTAAAATAACTCTAAGTAAAGTTAAAGCGCTAAACTATAGCCCTAACTAAGCTCGCGGCGTTTATATAGGGCTATACCTTACTATATACTAAGGAAGTCTATAGTAAGGTAATCCGGTCCTTAATCTCTTATACTATAGTTATATTTTATAAGATAACGCTTATAAAAGGGAAACTATATAAAATCGCGCGGGACCTTACCTAAGACTAGTTAGCCTACCTCTAAGTAATAATAGGTGCCTACTACGCGACCTTAGTCTACTAAGTTAAAGCGGAGGTATAAGTACCCTTAATTAACTTTTACTTAAACTAAAGAATAATAAATACCCTTTAAAGGCTAAAGGACTTAGGGCTCCTAGGCTAAATCTAACGCGCGTTTAACGTAGTTATAGGTATACTTAAAAAGAGGCGATGCTAGAGAGAGGATAGACCCTCGGCGGTACTACCTTTAGGTAGACCCCCCCTCGTAGAGGAGATAAGGGGGGTCTAGAGCTAGATAGGATTAAATAACCTCTTAAATAAAGCTAAGTCGCTCGAAAGGCTAAATAAGGAATAGGCCGCTTAATAGAACGCTAAAGAAAACGCGATCTAATAATACCGGACTACCCTTTACCCCGCTAACTTCCCGCCTTAGTTTAATAAGGTAATAACGCTAAACCGTTATAAGGGCCTCCTTAAGTATATTAGTATAGTAATTACCTAGATATATATAGGAAAAATCGGGCTTAATAACTTCCTCTTTAATTAATAGGTCCTTAGCGTAGTTTCGCTAATATATACTTATAGATAAAGATAGGATACTATCTACTATACGATAATTAACTATTTACTAATAGTAGAGGCGAGGGAGTCCCTCTTAATATAGGCCTAGGATATAGGTAACGTAAGAGCGGGCCTTTAAAGGAAAAGGATAGCGGCACCGCTAGCGTAATAGTTCCTCTACTTAAGTAGGCTCCGTTAGTTTAACCTAGCTTAAAGGCTATATATAAATATACTAGATAATAGAACTAGGGTCGCGCTAGGGATAGAGCGGCTTTAACTAAGACTACCCTAGCTAACTACTTCCTTTACTAAAGCGACCTAGGAAGGGAGAGGACTTATAATTATAAGACTATAGCTTTAACTAAACTAAACCTAAACTAAGCGTAAACCTCGCCGATTAAACTATAGACTAAATAAAACTAATATAACCTAACCGAACTAACCTTAATAGCTATAGAATAAGACCTACTATTAAAAGACTATAACTAAATAAGACCTAACTTAGAACTAAACTAAGATAGAGCTAATAACTAGCCCCCCTCTTAAACTATAACCTTAGCCTAGCTTATTAGTAGTAACGTCTACTTTATTATTATAGCGGGAATAATAAGACCCCCTTAAGGTAGTACGTAGAGTATAAGAAGAAGTAACCTAAGGCTTACGAGGAGTATAGGGACTACTACCGCTATAAGAACCCTAATAATAACTAAATAGACCTAACCCTAAACCTAAACTAGAGCTAGCCTAGACGGCTAGCTTATAAGATAGAGTAATAACTAGGGTCTATACTAAGGTAAGACCTATACCGGCGGTAGTATAGAGGCATTCGCTATAGCCTATACTATAACTATAGATCTAATCGAGGTTAAGACTAGTAACGATCTCGGCTAACACTAAACCGTAATAGCTATAAAGACGCTACTAGATAAAGTTAGGAGCGTTAGTAAGATCGGTAGGCAACGTAAGACGGGGACGCTTTAGGGCGGGCTCGGCGCTAGGAGAACTACTAAGCTATAGCTCGGCGTTAGAGGGAGACGCGGTTAGCTCCTAAGCTAGCTCCGCGACGGCTATAGGTATAGATACCTTAGCCTTAAATAGGGCCTTAAACGCGGCTGCCGCCTTACCCTTACCTTTGCCCTTCCTTTTATTAATAGGGACTAGGGCCGGAATAGGCCTAGTAAAACTAGTAAGATTAAAACCGCTATCCTCCGCGTTAGGGCTATCGCTAATAATAAGATAGAAATAGTTAACGAGATTATTAACCGCTATAAGAGTCTTTTAAGTAACTAAGAGCGACTTAGGCCTAACCTAAGCTAGGGTCTTAATAGCGTCGCTAAACTTACCTAGGTACTTCTCTAAGAACTTATATATATAGCGGGTATCGTCTATAAAATAAGTAAAAGCTAACGCGAGCGTCTTTATATTCTTAGCGACTATAGCCGGACTAAGGGCGGACTTACCTAACGCGCCCTTACCCTTAGCGGTAGGGGCCTTCTAACTAGCGCGAATATAAGTTTCTAGAGTAGTACGATAAAGGCGCTCTTATACTAAACCCTTAATAAAGGAAGGGCTATCGACCTTAGACTATACCTAGTAAAAGGTATTAGCGGCCTCCTTGCCTTTAAAGGTAATCTAGACTATAGATTAATACTAAACTTAGATAGTACTATAGTAGGAAGGGGTTACTTACTTAGTAATAAGACTAGTTAGAGTTAGCGTAAGCGATATACGCTTTAGCCTTTATAGCTATTAAAGTTAGTAAAAATACTAAAGGTAAGACTAACCTAAGATAAAGCTAGGATTAATATATATAAGACTAGTTTTAATAGCTAGCGAAGGACTTATAGGTAAGCTTATTAATAAGACGCCCGATATATATAAAATATAGGATAGAGCGCTCCGATCCTACTACTATAGCGACTTTTTTATAAGAAAGGGGTTTTAAAGAAGGCGAGCCGCTACTACCTAAGTCGGCTTCTTAGTTAGATATAGCGACGCGACGACGAGTAAACTAAATATAGTGCTAAGGAGACCTAGAGTTATAGAAATAAGGCGGGCGAGGTAGTAGTTAGGCTTATAAAAGAGATAGATAATAGAGGGATAGAAGGAGGTATATATAGAACTAAGGAGGGAGGGTAGGTATATATAGGCGCGAGCTAGGCGCGCGTAATTAGTAACTATAAGATAGAGGGTAAATATAGGCCGCCGCGCCCTTAATTAAGAAGTCGCGTAGCTAGATAAGAACCGATTTACGATTAGCAGAGCCGGCTAACTAAATTTCGATTAGCCGGCCCTACCTAAGAGCGACCTATACTAGCGCCCGGCCCGGTAACTGGATATTACCTACCCTACTAACTAACGGACCGATAAGCTAACGCGACCGCGGCTACGCGGCTACGACGCGGGAGCTAGGGTAAATAGAGGCGCCCGCGAGTCGGGCCCTTAGAGAGAGACTACTACCTATAACCTTAGGCCTAGGCTAGCGAGCCCGGGCCGCGGCCGCTCGGGATAGTAGCGGCTATAGCCTAAGAGGGCCCGCGCTAAGATACGATTTTACGGGAGGAGCCTATAGTAGCCGGCGTAAATTTCCTATATACTACTACTATAACCTTATTTAAGGCGGACCTATACTAAAAGAGGGGAGGGTTTTCCCCTTAAGTACTTTAGTTTTTCCCTCTTATTTAATATTAAAGTTCTAGATACCTCTAGCTAGGTCCTTAGTATAATCTTAATAATAATTAATAATAATAATACCCTTTATATATATAATAAACCGTTTACTACTAACGTTTTATCCCTCTTACTATAAAGTAAAGTTTATATTTAAAGAGAAAAAGATAGCTAGTAAGGACCTTTTAAGATTACTTTAATTAATAGATATAACGTTATAATTAATATAGTTAATAGCCCTTAAGTCTTTCGTTTTATATATATATAGCTATACCTATATAATAACTTTATAATCCCTTAAGTTCTTACCTTTCCTTAGGATAAAAAAGAAACCTATACTTAACCTAACCCCTTAGTACTTTATAAAAGAAAACGTTTACTTAGATCTAAGAATATACTTTAGGATTTAATTATAATAACTACTCCTTTAAGCTAAAGTTTCTTAACTTAAAAGAAAGAAGATATATATACTTTATTTATTAAACTTAGGAATAAAGGTATTATTACTACTCCTAGCGCCCTATTTAAAGAATCTAATAATATTAAGATTACTAACTTTATAAGATAAAGTATATTTAGCTTTAAAAGATATAATTAAATAATTTATAGTAATTATTATATCTTTTACTCTTAAATAGCTTATAAAGTTAAAGGTAAAGATATTAAACTATATAAGAAATTATAACTTATTATTTAAGGATATAGCGACTTTAAGAAAACTACTTTATTAATATAATCCCTAATAATTTAATATATTAGTTAAAGACTTATTTTAGCTATTACTCCTAGACTTTTTTAAATTAATAGTATAACCCTCTCCCTTTATAATATTACTTAAGTATACCTATAATCTTAAACTAAGCTATTCTAGATAATTCTAACTTATTTACCTATTAAATTATAAGATAAATACCCTTATAAAATAATTATTTATATTATTAAGCCCTTATATAGAATTATAAAAGCTAGAGTCTATTAGTATTATATATATTAATAATATTACCTTAAGAACCTTAATATATTTACTTTAACTTATAATTCTTATAAAGAGAGATATAAAAAGTATATATAAAATATATAAAGGTAAAATTAAAAGTAAGGGGTTAAATAGGTAAGGTAGAGATATTTAATTCTTATAAAGGTAGTAATTATAGTAAGGGAGTAATTATTATATTGCCTTAATTATCCTTCTTTCCTTTATTTAACGCTCCTCTTTATACCTATTTAATATCTTAATTAATAAAGAAGATCTTACTTAAAGAAGCTATTAATATCCTTTTAACTACTAAGCGTTTTACTAGGTTTTCCCTTCTTTTCTAGCCTTTACTAGTATATCTATCTTATCTCTTACTACCTCTATAGGAAGCTATTACTACTTTTACTTCCCTTTATACCCTTACCTTCCTTTTTATACTTCTTTTTAGCTCCTTCTTCTTTCTTTTATACTAAGTGTTTTTAGCTTCCTTAGTCCTTCTTACTAAGGGATATCTCTAAGAACTATAAAATTAAGCTACGCTTTACGATATACCCCCTTAGCTATAGCTTACCCCTTAAGGGCATAGCTAATATAGCTTTAGGCTAGTAAGCGTATAAAGGAGGTTCTTAGCTTAATACTTATCCCTTTACTTAAGGAAAGTAAGGGCCTTTTTAGGTCCCTAGGCTCTTTTAGACCTACTTAAGGAATAATAGCTTAAAGAAGGGAAAGTCCTATAAGAAAGGGGGCCTTCTTAAAAGGGAGAAACCTAATTAAATAAAGGGCCCTTTAAAAGAAAGACCTCTTCCTTTTCTTTAGCTATAAACGTTACCTTTTTATATAGGCTATTAGCTCCTCTTATAGACTCTTAAAGTAAGCCTCTAAGGATAGCTTCTTATAAACGTCTTTAACCTTAATTTACTATAAAAAGATAGCTAGCTTTTACTTTAATAAGGGCTTTATAAGACCGTTTACTTTTATCGATACTATTAAAACTTAATAAATAGAAATAAGTCCCCTTTAAACCTTTTATTATAACTAATACTAATAGATATCGATATACTATAGCTAGGTCGATAGCTTACTATTTTCTATAAGAATTTATATAGTTTATATATTATTATATTTTATAGCTAATAGGGTTATAATTTAAAGTTATAGAGATATTAATAGCTAGCTAAGGAAAATCGCTTCTTTTAACGCTTTTAAAAGAGCTAGTAGCTCTACCTTTATACTAGAAGTTATAATAGTAGCTTACTTTAAAGCTCTCTAAGTAATAGTTCCTTTAAAAAGGGATATAATATACCCTTATAAGCTCTTTCTATTTAATAAATTATCTATAAAAGATAAGTCGCTTAAATAAAAGAAGATTTTAGTAGCTAATTTCTTTCTTTCTTACCCTCTTAAGTATAAACTATATAATCTTATTAAATAGAGATAAAAGATAGCTTTATTTACTACTTCTTAATACTTAGGGCTAGGATTTTAGTTATACCTAGCTAGCTAAGAGACTATAAAAGAGATATCCGGTCTAGTAGAAATAGCTAAAAAAAAGTAAGGAGCTTACCTTCTATTAATATTAGTATTTCTCTTACTCCCTAGCTTAAAAGGACGGATTAAGTAAAAGCTCTTCGTTTAATATTAATATAAAGGGAAGCTTCTTATTAAGGGAATTAAAGAGGAATTTATAAGCGACCTTATTAATATAAGCGTCTTAGGTAAGCTAGATAGTCTATTAAGACCTATTTTAAAGGATTTATATCCCTAGGAACTACTTTAGCTCCCTTAGCTTAGTTATCTTATACCTTTATTATAGGCTTTTTATAGCCTCCTTAATAGTTACTTCTTCCTCTTTTAAGTAGGCTTAGATAATATTATCGACGTAAAAGAAGACTATAATTTTACCCTTTTATATTATATATAGTTCTTAAGGGACTTTCTTAAAGCGTAGGGCTTTAAAGGAACCTATTAAATACTATAAGAATATACCCTTATATTCCTATTTTACTATTATAAAGAAGTAATAGGCATAGGGAGGCTTTATAGAATAAGCTAGTAAAAAGAGGTTCTATAATATAGTCTAAGGGAATAACCTTTAAAGATAAAGACCTCTACTAGATATCTATACCTTCCTTTAGGAAAAGCGGGTTAAGATAAGCTTATCCTTATAAATAAAAATATAGATTTTATATATAAGTTAATTATAAGTAGAACGGATACCCTATTACTTATTTTAGCCTAGTAGTTCCGAAGATATCCGCGATATAAGAATAGGTAGGGCATAGAACATTCTAGTTAAATCTACTACTTATACTAGAACCTATAGTCTTATATTAACTATTACGCTATAATTAGACCACCTACTAAGTTAGGAAGATATACTATAGATAGAGCTTTTTAAGTACTATAGAATATACTAGAAAGCTAACTAATTAGTCTACTAGTAAGCGAGCAATAGTTTATAAAAGATAAAGGATTTCCCTAGGAGTAGTAGATCGAATAAGTAAGTTTATAAGTATCCTTTATAACGCTATTCTTTTAATATATTATTTAGCCCCTTATATACTTATTATAAATTCCGGACGAAATCCTACCTTATACTCCTTCGACCGATCTTTCTACTTACGTTATCGATTACCCGATTCTATACTTATTACTTATACCTTCTTATAGTAACTAAGTAACTTAAAGTAGCTTTTATTTTATTTTATATTATTACTTATATATAGCTTTTAGGGCTATAGCGAGGCTAGTAAGGGCCTAGGCCCTTATTAGTAGTCCTAGCTAGCTATAAAGCTTAAGGGCTTATAACTAATTAAGGAAAGGGTAGCTATAAAGGTAAATAATAAAAGAAAGGTTAGTTTAGTTCCTTTTAAATAATAATTTTCCCCTTTAAGGGCCCTAGGGCCCCTAGGTTACTCCTTTTTAAGCTACTTAGCTATCCCTATCTCTATTTTAGCTAAAAAGGTTAAAAGGGCTTCCCTTCCTTCCTTAAAGCTATAGAGAATAAGTAAGCTAAGGGCCCCCTTTTATCTCTTAAAGGTCTAGTAAAGGACCTCTCTTTCCCTCCTATAGTTTAGGTACCTTAGAATAAGGTGCTTAGCTATATACCTTTTTAGCTATAGCGGTAGTCGTCTCGGTCTACCTTATTAGTCCTTTTTAAAAAGGAAAATAAAAAGCTAGCCTTAAAGAGGAGCTAGTAAAAGGCTAAGAGGGTTAGCTTAAGCCTCCCTATAAGGTCCTTTTCTAGGCTAAGGGCTAGGCAAGGGGTCTTTTAAATAGATATATAGTACTTACTTAGGCCCTTAGTATTATAAAGACTATTACGCTATATAAGTAAAAGTAAAACGCGCTCCGATAGGTACGCTATAAATAATATATATTTAGTAACCGCGTCTTTTAATATACCCCCTTAGGGATCGCGGCGCTACTAAGAGCCCTAGCCTATAGCCTAAGATATAGGAGTTAAATACTAAGCGCCGCGCTAATAACCTAAGGAAATCTAAGAGAGGTAGTTACTTATAAAGGATTAAACCCTATACCGCGCGTAGTTACTAAAAGTTATAAGGGTAGTATACTATCCCCTCCTAAGCTTATAATTATTAAGAAGACTATTATACTATATAGGTAAAAGTAAAACGCGCTTTAATAAGTATACTATAAATAATATATATTTAGTAACCGCGTCTTTTAATACTTAGCCCTAAGGCCTTTAGCCGCCTTAGTAGCTTAGAGTCCCTTTTAATAGTCCTTAGTAGCTTACTAGACCTTTCTTTATAAGTAGCTAATAAAGACTAAGGGGGTCCCTTAGGTAAGGGCCCTTAAGCCTTTTTTAGCTAGCTAGTTAGCTAGCTTATTACTAAAGATCCTTAGGTAGCTAGGGTACTAGTATAGCTATATATTATAAAAGGCTTCTAAGCTAAATAAGAGCCTTTTAATATATATAGCTAGGTCTAAGAAACCTATAACCTTCTTTATAGTAGCTTAGCTATTTATAAAGATATAAGTATCTATAATAAGGTTAAGAGGGCTAAGCTTTAAAGGCTAAGGCTTCTTAGCTAGGTCCTCTAAGACCCTTAGTATCGCGAATAGCTCTATATTAGCTACTTTAATTAAGAGCCCTAGGTTCTTATAGTACGCTTTAATAGGCTTATTTTCTAAGCTTATTTTATAAAAGGAGTAAGCGTTAGCCTTTATAAGGGACCCCTTAAGGCACCCCTTAAAGCCGTTAGTATAAAAGGCTAAGGGCTATAACCTAAAGTCTTTTAGGCTAGCTAAGCTAGCTAAGAGGTATTAGTATTACTTCTTAGCTAAGGGCTTAAGGGCCTTTATTACTATAATAAAGGCCTTAGGTTCTAGGGCCTATAAGGGCTCCTAGCTAGCTTTCCTTCTTTCTAAGTTATAATTAGGTCCTATAAGGGCTACTAGGCCTTTAAGGAGGTAAAAGAGCTATATATATAGCTTAATATAGCTTAAGGCCCTTAGGTTAAAGCCTAAGTTAGCGAGGTTATTTTATATAACTAGGTTATAAGCTTGCTTTATAAGGTAACTAAGTAAGAAGCATAGGGTCTAAAGGGCGTAAGAAAAGTATACCCTTTTAAATCGTACCTTTAATAATAGTAAGGCTACTTTAGCTTTTAAACCCTTAATTAAGGATCCTTTAAAGGCCCCTAAGACCTTTAAAAGAGCTTAGTTTTATAGCCTTTAAAAAAGCTTTATAAGGCTCTTAAGGGTCTTAGGCCCCCTATATTAAAGTTAGGCCTTATAGTCTACTATAAAGGTTATATAGGCCTAGTAGAGCTATTTAAAGGCTTTAAATAATAGGCCTTTTTATATAAAGGTTAAGTAGGATAGTCCTTTAAAAGTAGCTTATATAAAGGCTACCTTCTTCTTAATATATTATTTAAATAAGAGCTTAGAATTAAAGAAGACCCTTAGCTACTATATTAAGGGCTTTACGTTAAAAAATAAGCCTCTTACTATTATACCCTTTAAAATAAGCTGCCGTTGCCTACTAAAGTAAATAAGTTCTATCTTTAAGGGGTTAAAGTAGACCCCTTAGTCTTTAGCTTATTTAAATAAGTTAGTAGCTATTACTTCTAGCTACTAAACGTTCTTCTTAGCTAAGGTCGATGTTATAGAGATATTAAAGTTATCTATATAAGATAGCTAGTATCCCTTAGCCGCTAGTATCCCTTAGCTACTAATATCCCCCTTATATATAAGAGGAATAAAATAAGGCTAATAAAAGACCCTTAAAGCACTCTTATTACTAGGTCTATAAGGGGCTAGACTTACCCCTTAAAGGCTAGCTAGATCTTCCTTTTAGTAAGGAAGTAGTCTACCTAGCTTATAAGAGCCTTAAGGAGGTTTAATTCCCTTAGGACCCTTATAAGTTATCCCTTTAATATAAAATCGAAGGCGCTTTTTATATTTAATAAGAGGGTACTAGTAATAGCCTTCTTATTAAACTCCTACTTCTTTTAAATATAGTATAAAAGGAGGAAGGCCGTATCTATAGCTAACTACTATTTTTATCCCCTTAGCTATATAGGGTTTAAAAGCCTAGCTATATTAGCTAAATAGCTTAGCTAGGTAGTATATAGCTTTTTAAGGACCTTTCCTAAGTAGTTAAGTAGACTTATAACTCTATAAGCCTTAAGAATAGTATAGTTTAGCTTATTTTACTTAGGAAGTATAATTCCTATAGCTTCCTTTTATACCTTAAGGTAGTATCCTTAGTTAAATAGAGCCTTATAGGCCTTATTAAAGACTATAGGGATAGCCTTATACGCGTATTAAATAAGGAGGAAGCTAAGGGAGTCTAGGCTAAGGGCTTTCTTATTAAAAGAGCTAAAAATAGCCCTCTTAATCTTAGGGTCCTTTAGCTCTAGCTAGTCTTACTTAACCGTGCCCTTACTACTTATATAGCTTAGGGGCTCTTCTTTTTCTAGGCTTTAAAGGGGGCTAAAAGGAGGGCTAGGGCTAAGGTATAAGGTTAGAAAAAGGGTTATTAAGAAAGCCTTATATTTTTTTATAAAGGTATTAGCTTTTACCTCTATCCCTTTTTTTATATATAAGATACTAAGAAGGGTAAGGTTAGCTCTAGCCTTAGTATAAGAAAAGGCTATAAAGATATTATTTCTTATTACTTTTATTAAGAAGCTCTCTTAGTATTACTTTTTAATAGCCTTAATAATATACTTAAAGCTATTTTAGGCCTTTATAAAGCTCTTTTAGCTCTCTTTATCCTAGGCTAGCTTATAAGCCTATTAAGCTAAGCTTAGAGCTTTCTAAAGGTAGGTTAGCTTATCGGTCTACTAAGGCTTAGATCCCTTATAAGGCTTCTTTTTTAGTATCGCTATATTTAAGGCCTTTATAAGGGTTCTTATTAAAAGGGAAGCTATCCTTTTTAAGTCGTTTCTTTTTATAGCCCTCTTTATAGCTATAAAGAGGTCCTATTCCTTCTTAGCTAAGTATTTTAAAAATACCTTTTAGTTTACTTTCCTATAATTATAAGTAGTAAGCCTAGCTAGTAGTAGCCTATTAGGGCCCTTTAAGCTAGCTTTAAAGGCTATAAGCTTATAATCTAAGCCTATAGCCTTTAAGAAGCGGAAGTTAGCCTAGGTTAACTATTTAAAAGGGCTATAAAAAGTAAGGTCTATAACTAAGGCCCTTTTTAAGCCTTTCCTTTAATAGGTACCTTTTATAGCTACCTTAAGGTTTATTAGTAAGGAAGCCTTATAGTAGTTAAGCTAGCTAATAAGGGCTTTTACTTTATAGGCCTTAAAGGGTTTTATAAAAGGGTTTTAATAAAGGTAGTATAAGTTAAAGTCCCTTATTAATAAAAAGGGCTACTATAAGAGCTAGGCTATTAGTAGTAGCCTTTTTATTATAAGGGGGCCTTACTAGCCTTAGCTAGCTAGGGCCCTTTTAACCTCTTTTTTATTATATAAGTTAATAAAGGTAAATAGCTCGGCGCCTTCTACCTTTATAGCTTATATATTAAGATCGTAAAAGAGGTTAAAGCTAAGGCTAGCTTTTATCTAAGCTTCCTTCCTCTTATAAGCTATAACCCTAGGCCTCCTATTAAGCTTAAGAAAGTTAGTAAAAGGGATAAGGGTTATAATATTATAGGCCGGATACTATATAAGGATATAGCTATTATCGATCTTATAAAAGTAAGGCTCTTATAATAAGATAAGGTCCGCTTTTATTTCTAGGGCCTACTTTAAGATTAATAGGTTAGCTATTTCTTACTTTTTAGTATTATACTATATAATACTAATAGGGTTATAGTTAGGCCTAAGACGCCTAAGGGGCTTTAAGGGCCTTATAGGTATAAGGGGGCTAAGGCTATTAAGTATTAGTTATTCCCTTATAAACTCTATATTATACTTTATTAGTTATAAGGTACTTTCTTTTATAGTTATAATATTAAACCTTAAAATAAGAGTAGCCTTAGCTAGCTTTATAGCTAGGGTAGTTATAGTCCTTAGTTAAGTACTTTTCTAGGTAAAAGGTATACTTAATAAGCTATTAATAGGTCTAAGGGTTATAGCTAAAGGAAAGGCACTTATAGTACTATATATATATAGTATATTCCTTATAAGCCTTAACTTAAATCTATAAACCTATTATATAGAGGCCTTTTTTTTAGTATTCGGCCCTTATAGCCTTTAAAAAGACTATAAAGATAACTAATCCTACCTTTTATATTAAGCCTAAGGTGCTTAGCTACCTAAGCTACCCTAGGATATCGATCTTACTAAAGGTTTTAGCTTTTATAGTAAAGATATTAAGGATAAGGGTCTTTAAAAGGTTAAGGACGCTCTAGGCTACTAGCTTAGTCTAGCTAGTAGGAAGGTCGGCCGATTTAATAGGTAGCTCCTTAAGGTATAAAGACTACTTCTCTTATTACTTTAAAAGCTTCTTTACTATATATAGGGCCTTTATTATTATAACTATATTACCTTTATTTAAGGTTAATAAAGCTAATATAACTAGTTCCTTTATAGCTTTATTAAGCTTATTATAAAGTATAATAAGGTTAATAGTTAGCGTTAGTAATTCCTTTTTTAGCTTTAAGATAAATTAAAAGTCTTTTTTTATATTCCTCTTAGCTAGGGCCTTAGCTAGGGCCTTAAGCGCCTTCTTTATAGTAACCTTAGCCTATAAGCTTACTTCGAGGTTTCCTTAGGTAGCTCTAGGCTACTAAGCGGCCTTAGGCTAGTATAAGGGCTATTATAAGGGCTATTAGCGGTCTAGGGTCCTTATAGCTACCTTTTTAAGCCTTTTTATAAAGGTCTTATAAAAGGGTTCGATTTTTTAGGCTTTCTTAAGGGCTTAGAGGGCCTATTAAAAGAAGCCTTAAGCCCGGTCCTTAGGAAAAGGGTACTAAGGCTAGGGCTAGGTCTACTATAAGTATTAAAATATAAGTTAAATAAGCGTAAGGCTAATAAAGCTACTAAGTATAGCTCTCTTTTACCTCTTTACTTACTTTAAGGGCTAGTTAGGCTAGAAGTAGCTAGCTTAAAGTAAGGCTAGGCTAGGCCTAAAGAAGCTAGTCTTTAATATAGGCTAGGTATTATCTTTTATCTTAATATCCTTTAGGTCCTAGTCTTAAGTCTTAGGCCTTTCTTCTAAGGTCCTTAGAAAGCGTTAGCTTTTTAATACTTCTTTTAAGTAAGCCCTAGCCTCTAAGGTACTTATTTCGACCCTTAAGTTAAGGGGGGGGAGGGGGGGGGTTAAAGTTAAAAGGGCCTTCTTTATATTTAAGCTAGGGTCCTAAGTTAGGTCTAAGCTTAGTCTTATTAGCGGGGGGGGGGGGTATATACCCTTAGTTAGTAAAGGTAAGAAAGAGTTTTCTACTTATATAAAAAAGAACCTTACTTAATTTATAATCTTTAATAGTATATTATATACCTACTAATAGCTATATAAGGCTATATTTAAGGGGGCGTAATATACTATTTATAATAGTTCTAAGTATATACTTTTTTTATATTTTAAGCTTAGTTTTAAAAAGTTAGCTAAGAAGATATAAGTTATATATATAAGGGAGTAATTATTAAAGTAGCTTATAAAAGTACTACTAAAAGCAGCTAGTTTAATTAGTACCTTTATTACTAATAATTAAAGCTAGCTATTAATAAAAGTAAGTATAGTACTAAAGAAAGCGCTTAGTATAAGCCTTTACTTTTATAAATAGTATTAGCTTTAATACTACTTCCTTACTTAAACGGTTCTTAATTACCTAGAGATTATAATTACTACCTACTATAAAGGGGAGGTCTATAATAAAGTCTATTTATATATATATATAAAATAAGTTAAGGACTAGTAGTAACTTTAATAGCCCCCTTTTAAGCGCTTACTAGATCTTTAAGTAGCTATAAATATTATAGTTATAAAGGAAATAGTAGATATATAGTACTATAAGCGGCTAGTAAAAGTCCTAGCTAATCGCTATTAGTATACTTTTATAGCTAGGATAGCTAATTATACTTAAGTTATAGATTATTTATATAATCCGCCCTCTTAACTTATCCCGCTCTTTAACTTTTAAGGGGGCCGCCTTAGCTATAGCCTCTACTATTACTAGCGCGCCTAGGACCTATAGCCTACCCTTATAGTAAAAGTAGCTATAAGGGTTAATATAGTAGTTACTTACTTAGACTTTTAACCTAAAGCCGCGGTTAAGTAAGCGCGCCCTTACTTCTATAGTATAGCGTATACTTATATATATACTATCTTATACTACTAGCTATTCTTATAGGCGTTAGAGCTCCTTATCTTAAAAGATACGCCGAGGGATATTAAGCGTACCCTTAAAAGGGGCCGGGACCCTAGCTACTCCTAGGGGGTTACCCTCCGCCCTTAATAAAGTAGCGCTAAGGTAAGTCTAAAGCGCCTTATCTAGGATTATTTATATATCTCGCGTATTAAGGTCTATAAAAGTAGGCCGGTCTTACTTTCTCTATAAGAGGGCGTCTAAGACTATAGCCTCCTTACTTAGTCTATACTTAATATAAAACTAAAAGCGTAAGAGATACTTTACTTAGCGCGCTTATTACTTTAAGAGATACTATTAAGTTATAAAGTATTTAAGGTTCTTATAGTTTATAAGGATCTTAAAGCTCTTATAGCTATAGAGCTCCTCTTACTATTACTTAAGGTAGCTAATAATTACTAATATCTCTTTATCGTAGATTAAGTAGTTCCTTTTTACTATAGTAAGCTTATATAAATAGAACGCTATTAATATCCTTTATTCTTTTACTTCTTAAGATAAGGTTCCCTTAAGTATATAGCCGCTATAGTTTACTTTTATAATTAAAGGATTATTAAAGTCCTACTATAGTAGTACTAAGGCCTATAAAAATAAGTCCTTAAAGGCTTAGAACGCCTTTACCTATATAGGTCCTTAAGAGAAAGGGGCCCTATCCCTTATTAGCTTATTAAGTAGTAGTATAATCTATAAGAACTCCTTAATAAAGACTTAGTAATAGTTAGCGAAGCTAAGGAAGCTTTATATACCTTATTATAATATTAAGGTTACTTAGTCGTAGATAGCTTAAATCTTAGCTAGGTCTACTTATATACCTATACCTATAATAATAATAAAGCTAAGGTATTTAACGCGCTTAACGCTAAATTTATATTTATCTAAGTCTAAGTATAAGCTATACTTTACTAAGCGGTTTAGTACTTTTTATACCTTTTATATATAGTCTTTATAGCTCTTACTTAAATAAATAAGAATATTATTTATATATATAAACGCGAACTTATTAAGGAAACCTTTAAGTACTTAGTTAATATAACGTTAGAACGTAGCTAGGGCACCTATTAGGCTAAAGGGGGTAACTATCTACTTAAATAAGCTATATCTTATATAGAACGCTATTTTTTACTCCTCCTTATACGCTATTTATACCTTATAGAATACTTAGATAATATTAAGCTTTATAAACTACTTTACCTTTACTAGGTTATAAAGAGTCTCTCCTTTAAGTAGAAGGAAGTACTAGTTTAAGCGTATAATCGCGTTTAATACTTAGTAGTTTATATAAAAGTAAAGTCCCCCTCTTAGCTCCTATATAAATAAGACTAGAGCCGCTGCTTTAAAGGAGCTAGCCTTAATAAATCCCTTATTAAGGAGGTCTATAAGGGTCTTCTTTAATACTAATAGTTCCTCTTATAATATACTATATAGCGGCCTAAATAGTAAAGGAAGCTCTTTACTATTATCCCTTATATAAAGCGGTATTAAATAGTCTACGCTTAGCTTATAGGGGTTTAACTTATTAGCCTCGCTCTTTTAAAAGAGTAGTAGTAGGTTATAAAACCACGGTAAGATAGCTTACTATAGCTCCTCTTTCGATATAAGGCGCTTTAGTTATAGCGCTTTCTTAATATCTACTAAACTAACTATATAGATCGATGCTATAGCTATAGCCGGCCCTTTCTACCTATAGATTTACTATATTATACCTATAAATACTAAGGCTAAGACTTCCTAGGCGTCTTATAAGTTAGGTAAAGTATCTAGCGCTCCCTCCTTACTACTATATTAGACCTAGGACTATATAGTGCTAAACTATAGCCTCCCCTTATATAGTACTAAATATAACTTTATATATATTAACTATAGCTTCTTAAGAATTAAGGGAAACTTAAGCTAAGGGACTATATATACTATTAATAGCTATAGGAGGCTATTAACCTTTATAGCTACCTAAATAACGCCTTTAATAACCGCGCTCTCTATTATAGCTAAGGCGCCCTTTATACGCTTAAGGCGAATCTTCTTTACTAGTAAGTATAGCTTAAAGGCTTTCGCTTTATTAATTATAGCGTAATATTAATAACTTTTACTTATAAGGGTAGAGAGAAAGTAAGTCTAGTTAATAATAACTAATATTAAAGTAGGTTCTTCTTTAATATACTTTATTAGGTCCTCCTTAGCTAGTATTAGCTTACTAAGCTCTAAGGCCCGCTTTTATACTAAAGCTAAGCTTTTCCCTTTACTTTATATATAGTAAAGGTTCCTTTATCTCCTTTATTATTAGATTTTAATAAAGCGCGGGTAACCTATATCTTTACTAGCCTCCTTATTAAGAGGTAAGGGTAAGACCTAACTATATATATATATACTTACGCTATAATATATATAGCGGCCTTCTTTATATTATTTACTAATTTCCTTATAAGGTACTTACTATAAAAGTCTTTAACTATTATAGGTAATAGGCTTAGGCTACGGCCTAAGCTATATAGTTATATATAGAGGGCTAGATCCTATATATATAAGGGTAGGCTAGCCGCGTATAAAAGAGCTCTATATAGCTTATTAATATTATCTTATAGATAGTACCTATATATATACCTTTGCTTACTCTATAATAGTATAAGCTATTAACTAATAGATTTAATAGATATCTCCTTAAAAAGGGTGCTGCTTCCTTAAGGGAGCACCCCGCTACCCCTTAAGTAAATAGGAAGTATTATAGCTATCCTAGAAGCGATTAAAAGCGCAATAGCTAGCGAGAAAAACAAGGTTCTCGCTATACTAAGGGAGCCGTTTACGAGACTAGCATTAACCCCTACGACCTTAGTAATACCGGTTACGGCGGCGGTACTACCGATATAAAAGCCGCTTCCTTAGCTAACTTAGGACGGTAAGCCTAAGTCTTTCTACTTCTTCCTTAGCTAGCTATAGATAAAGTTTATAATAGACGAGAAATAAGGCCTAAACGGCTATTATAATATAGCGTAGTATTTACTCCTTTATACGCTACTAGAGCCCTAGATATAGCGGACCTCTAGATTCTAGGATAAGGGCGGCCCTAGAGGTAGACGCGACCTATAAGACTTCTTCTAATACCTTATATATACGTTTAGCAACGTATAGGAGCGGGAGAAGGTATAGGATAGGCTACGGACCCTTAAGTAAAGGAATAGGTAGACCTTTAGCGAATTCTTCCCTAACTTTAAAGAGACGCTCTTATAAGTAGCGGGAACTATAGTATAGGAAGATAGCGCGAAGCTTATATAGTTATAGAACTTAATTATACTAGCCCTATAAGAGCTACTTATCCTTATAATTATACCTACTAACTACGGCGAGTATATAAGCTAGTTAATAAAGGTAGTATAGGGCTATAAGTAGACGCTATGTTTTTAAAAGCTTTATAAGCATACGCCGTATAGTAGTAATAGGATTACCGCCCCTTTATAAGAGGAATAGCTAACTATCGATATTAATAGAGATACCTTAATATTAGCTACCTATATAAACCGAGCTAAACGTAGTAGGAAGTTATCTTTAAATATCCTTTATACTATCCTACTCTTTAAGTAGCGGGCGAAGTAAGTAATAAGTAAGGAAATCGGGAAAAAGAAGGCTAACGGCCGCTACCTATATTACGGCGCGTTTATATACTTTATATTAAAATGCCCCTTCCTTTTAGCTAAGCGGCCTATAGTAGTTTAAGTAGCGAAGATAGAACCGCTCCTTACCTTAGACGACGAAGAGGACTCCGCTCCCTTAGGCCTAAAGGAAAAAGAGTAGCTCTAGAGTAAAGACGGGCTTTAAAGCCTTAATTACTAGTACTAGTAAAGGAGAAAGAGGAATTATCCGCCTATATAAAAGAAGAGCTTACTTTAATATAGGTTATAGTTAATAACTCCTTACCTATCGCCGCCTTTATAGATAAGGGCTACTAGTACTATACCGTAGTTAACGAGGTACTTATATAAGAGATATAAGTACTAGTAGAAAAAATCGCCTTAAGGCGAGTAAAGGGCGCCTTAGGCGTAATAGAGGGTATAGTAATTAAGGGTATTATATAGCTAGCTATAAAGGTCGATAGTTACTATAAGCTTATCGTAGCTTATATAATCCCTTAACTAGAGTTTCCCTTAATCCTTAGGAAACCTTAGTTATTATATATAGAGTTATACTTAGTTTTATACTAAAAGAAGCTATAGTTTAGGCCTATATAATAGTAGGTCTATTATAACGACGGTTTTATAGGTATAAGACTAAGCGTGCGAGCTTTATACTTAGTATAAGAAGTCCTTACCTCTATCTTTATAGGAACTATATAATAGTTAAAGCGGGAGGAAGGCCGGGCAGCGGCTAATATAGCGGTCTATATAGTTAGCCTAGCGGATATCGATAAAGCCCTTTAAGCGAAGAAGCTAAAGTCGCCCTCTAAGCTATAGTAGTAGATACTAAAGCGCTTTTATAACCTCTTACCGCTATTTAAGTCCTAAGAAGTAAATAAGCTTAACCTATATAAGCTAGGGGTAGACTATAAGATCGTACTCTATACTAATAAAAAGGGGTAAGAACTACCTATACTATTTAGACCGCTATATAGTATATTATATATAGAGCTACTAGTACTAAAAAAGATACTAAGGGACCTCCTAAATAAGGGTTTTATTTAAGTAAGTAGCTTTAAAGTAAGAGCGCCGGTCTTATTTATATATAAACTAAGGGGAGGGATATAGTTTTATTATAACTATAGGGCTTTAAATATAATTACGAGGCTAGACTACTACCCTTTACCTTTAATCTTAGATACGCTCTATAACCTTTCGAAGGTAAAGTAGTTTATAAAGCTAGATATAAAATAAGCGTTTTATAAGGTATAGATCTTAGAGGGTAATAAGTAAAAGATAGCGTTCTATATACGCTATAGCTTATTTAAGTAGTATATAACGCCCTTTAGCCTCTTAAGAGCGCCCGCTACCTTCTAGTATTATATTAATAATATACTTTAGGACTTCCTTAATAAGTTCGCTTTTATATATATAGATAATATCCTTATTTATATAAGCGGCTCCTATATAGACTATATATAGAAAGTATAGAGGGTCTTAGAGCGCCTCTAACTTTATAAGCTCTACCTCGACCTAAATAAGTATAAATTTAAGGTTAAGAGGGTTAAGTACCTAGGCTTTATTATCTATATAGGTATAGGTATATAGGCGGATCCTATAAAGATCTAGGCGATTTAAAACTAAGCTACCTTAACTATATAGATAGGTATATAAAGCTTCCTTAGGTTCGTAAACTATTATAAGATATTTATTAAGGGCTTCTCTTATATTATAATACCCTTAAACGAGATTACTAAGAAGTAGACCGCTTTTTACTAAGGGCCTATATAAGAAGGAGCGTTCTATACGCTTAAGGACTTATTTTCTTAAGCCCTAGTACTGCTTTAATAGGACTTCGACTAGTCTATATTAGTTAAAGCGGACTATAGTAGCTAGGTACTTAAAGGAACGCTCTCTTAGAAGGTAGATAGGTAGAAGTAACCGGTAGCGTTCTACTCCTATAAGCTAACCTTAGTAGAGTAGAATTATACTATTTACGATAAAGAGATACTAGCGATTATTAGCTACCTTAAGTAATAGTAAGCGGAGCTCTAGAGCTATAAGAGCTTTAAGGTTCTTATAGACTATAAGAACCTCGAGTACTTTATAACTCGCTAGTACCTCTTAGAGCGGTAAGCCTATTAAGTAAAGTATCTCTTATACTTTAACTTCTTAATTAAGTACCGCTTTAAGCGGGACTCCGCGGTCTTAGACGCGCTTTCTTAGAGGGATTAAGACTAGCTAATAAGAGCGGATATCGAGGCCTAGGATCTATAGCTTATCCCGTAGGAAGCACTATAGACTTATATAGGAGCTTCCTTAGTAAAGGAAGACGCGGTGCTAGCGAATAAGCTTCCCCCCGCGCCCTTACCTTAGTTTAGTAAGGAGGGATAGACCGGCCTAAGGGCGCGCGCGGTAAGAGTATTTTAAGATAAGGCCCTTTAACGCTTATAGGATAGGATAGCGGCTCTAGACTATACCTATAAGGGCGTGCGCTATACTATTAAGTCCGGCGCTCGACGCTTAGATCTAAAGCTAAAGCTAAAGGTATAGGTAGCCGACTACTATATCGACCTACGGGGGTATTTACGCTAGCGGGGGAGACTATAAGTACCGGGCGTACTATATACTATAAAAGCTAAGGAGAAGGAGGGACCGCTAAAGCTAGATAAATAGAATAAGCTCTAAGGGAGGCTAGTCTAACTTATCTATAACTCTAGTATTATAAGTTACTTAGGTAGATAGGGTATAATAGTAGGCCTTATAAGGGACTTTTACTAGCCCCTCTTATAGTACTATATTTATCGCTTCCTTTATAACTATGATATCTATAGCTATATAAAGATCTAAAAGGTATAGCTTAAAGGGCTACTAAAGTAGCTTTTAGTACTAAACTAGTTCTATATATATATATAAATAGACTTTATAATAGACCTCCCGCTTATAGAGGGCGGTAACCGCTATATATAGGTAATTAAGGACTAACTTAGTAAATTAGTAGTACTAAAGCTAATACTATTTATAAATATAAAAGCTTATATAGAGCGCTTCCTTTAATACTAAGCCTACTTATATAGCTAGCCGGCCTTTATTATAAGTAATAAAGGGTTAAACTAAACTAGCCGCTTTTAGTAGTACTTATACTAGCTACTTTAGATTATATAGCTACTTAGTATAGCTTATTACTTATAAACTAATAAGGGACCTAAGTATAAGAGCGCTATTAAGAGGTATAGGCTAATAAAGTACTTAGGTATATAGTACTAATATATCGGTAAGGTATTAGTAGGGAATCGTACTTACCTTACTTATATATTATAGACCTCTTACTACTTTAACTAAAGAGGAAAAATCCCTCTTCTTAAAAGCTTTAGTCTTATAATAAGGAGAATATAATATATATAGCGTAGTACTTCTAGCTATCTTTACTACCTAACTAATCGTACTATAATATATATTCCCTTATAATTTCTAAAGCTTCTCTTTTTAGTTACTTAGTAGAGATAGCTACTTAAAGAAGACTACGTAACGCTCTTATAGCGCGACGTAGTAGTTAACTAGTTAAGGCCTCTTCGTTACGTATATTAGGTATCTACTTAAGAGATAAAGAACTAGAAGATATACCCTTAGAATAGACCTTTATTATAGACGATATTCTAACTATATCGAAGATATCGCTACTTATAAGCGTAAGACTATTAACTTATAAAGAAAAGCTTACGGTCTTATAAGCGCGTATTAAGGAGCTAAAGGAGACGAAACGCTTATAAGACCGCGTTATATAATTAAAGGAGGAAATTACTAAACGCGCTAGTGCTATCGCTATTTATTCGGGAAAGCGTCGACGGTCCTACTCCCCTAAATTAAACGGTAGTCGCGGTAGCGAGGTTAAGATTAAAAACATCGCTTAATTATCTTAACCTACTAATATATAGAAACGTCTAGACTAGACTTACGATCTAAAGGACGCTTTTAGGGCAGCGCTTAAACGCTTTTATCGCGACGAAATAAAGATCCTCTATATAGTAGATTATATATATAGTAACTATAAAGCGAGATAGCGCCGATACCTTAAAAAATAAACGCTAATTAACCGAACTAAATATAGTATAGATTAGGTATACTTTAAGGAATAAATACTTATCTTAATTAAAGATACTATAAATAAGGAGATACTATTAGCGATATAATTAAAGGAGGCTTACTAATAAGAAGGCTAGTCCCCTTTAGAGTTTAGCTTATACCTTAACTCCTTAAAGAAGCATTTTAAACGCTTATTAGAAAAGGTATATACTCTTATGTTTTTCGCTAAGTTAGAGCTATAACTTTAAGACTAAATTAACCTCTATTTAATACTTATTTATACTTATTAATAGGAAGAGCTTATATAAGTCGCCTAACGATATTAAGATACTACTATTAATAAGAGGCGATATACTAATACTACTTCTACCTTTAAAGGAACCGGGAATAAAAGTAGTGCTATACCTTAAGGCGGTATATATAAGGGAAGGAATTAAAAAGGTTAATAAGCTAGGCCGAATTATTAAGGAAATACTACCGATTTAACTAATAACTAATAAGCTAGTAATATACCTACTAAGGGCTAAACTAAGGGACGTTATTAAGAAAGAGGATCTTCTACTTAATTAGGAATTATATATTTCTAATATAATAAGCTAGGATACTTATTTATAGAATATACTAATTCTCTAAAGGTAGAAACCCTAGTAAAGACTCTTAAACTTAATACCGTAAAATAAGGAAAAGGTAAGATATTAGGGTAAACGCTTCTCCCTTAATAAACTTAATACCTATAAGATAGTTACTTAAAACTCCTATAACGATATTAGGGCGAAACCCTACTAAAGTCCCTATATACCTAGATACTTACGGTGCCGTTAACCTTATAAATATATACTTTACTTAATAGTAAGGATTACTATAAGTAGCGCTATTATACCTTAAGTTATTAGGGCTTAATAATAGTAGGGTAAGGGAGTATAGAGTATAGTTAGTACCGCTCTAAATAATAAATATAAGGGGCACCGAAAAGATAATTACTTATTTCTATATTAGTACCGATAAGTTAACGCTAAACGATTAGGTATTAATCCTTTTATTAGTTACTACCTTAAAAGATAAACGTATTTATATTATCCTATAAAAACGATAGTAGTAGTTTAAGTATTAACTAAGTAGCGAAACCTTATAGAATCCCTATAGATTCCTTTAGGAATATAAGAATAAGGTAAGGGTATATATAATAGCGCTTAATCCTAAGCTAATCCTACTATTAAATAAAGATAAGGATAAAGGGATTTTATAGGAAGAATAAGCCGAAATCCTACTAACTCTTTACTAGTTTAAAGATACCTTCTTAGCTAATAAATCTAATTTATTACTAGCTAGAAAGGGAATAAATTACTTAATTAATTTAATCCTTAATATAGAACCTCCTTATAGACCGATTTACCCTCTATCGTAAAGGGAACTCTAAGTATTACGCGACTAAATCTAAGACGCGATAAAAAGGAAAATAATCTAAGAGTTAAAGAGCTTAGCTAGGGCGCCTATCTTTTTCGTTCTAAAAAAGGATAGTACCTTACGGCTATATATAGACTACTAAGGACTTAACTAGGTTATATAAAAGAATCGGTACCCTTTACCTCTTATTTTAAAGATTATTAACTACTATTAAAGAGCTAAGTATTTTTCTAAGATTAATATATAGAATATATATTAACGTATTCGAATTTAGAAAGGAGATAAATAGAAGACCGCTTTCTAAACGCGTTATAGATATTTCGAATACCTAGTAATACCCTTTAGACTTATTAATATACTAGCTATATTTTAGAGCTATATCTATTAAGCGCTTAAGGGGCTCGTAGATATAATCTATATAGTCTACCTTAACGATATCCTTATATACTCTAAAATAAAAGAAGAATATACTAAATACTTAGGATAAGTAATAGAAAGGCTAAGGGCTATAAAGCTCTATATAAAACTATTAAAGTATATCTTTTATTAATAGTTAGTTAAGTTCCTTAGGTTTATATTATTTACTAATAGGGTATTAATAGACCCTTAATAGGTAGAGGCAATAGCCTAATAGCTTAAACCTATAACCTACTATAATATTTAGGTTTTCCTTAAGTTCTATAATTTTTACCGACGATTTATATATAGGTACTTAAGAGTTATAGCGCCCCTAACTATATTACTAAAAGGGAGTAAGAATAAAAAGAAGCTAAGGAGTATAGAGCTAAACCTTACTAAAAGGGCAGCGTTTTAGGCTCTTAAGGATACTTTTTAAGGAGCCCTACTCCTTTAATATTATAATCTAGAAAGATATATTTATATCGAAATAGATATATCGTAATTCGCGATAGTAAGGATTATCTCTTAACCTAATAACGAAGGGCGTTACTATCTAATCGTATTTTAGTTAAGGAAGTTTACTAGAGCCGAACTTAATTATAATATTCTAGACTAAGAACTCTTCGCTATTATTAAGTTATTTAAATACTAGCGATATTACGTTAAAAGGGTAGCGTATAAAGTAAAGGTATTATTAGACTACTATAACCTTTAAACGTTTATATACTAGACCTCCTTAAATAAGAGGTAAGTAAGATAGTATATATATTTAGCACTATTTAACTTTACGATTAAGTATTATATAGGTAAATCTAACCTAGCGGACGCGCTATTAAGAATACTTAGATATAAGGGCGAGAAGCTCCTATCTATAGAACTATTACTAGAGCTATAAGCGAAACTAGCTATTATTAATACTATATCTATATAAAGAAATAATAAGGCGTTTTTATAGGTAAGGAGATACTTAACCTCGAGTTAATATAAGCGTAGTAAAGTGCCTTTATATAAGGAAAATATATAAGCTTATCTATAGCAAAACTATAATAATTTAAGCGCGAGACCTAAACGATTAGCCGATTAAGCTAAAGAGAGAGCTAGTTATAAATAGTTACTCTTAAGGAAGACCGCTAAAGAAGCGGCCTATTATATAAAGGTTTATATAGTAAAAGTTCTAGAACTATTACTAGAGTTACTAAAACGTACTTAGTCGGTTAACGTAGTAATTAATAGGCTAAAAGAAACTAAAGACTTCTTAAAAGGGAAGGGTTTTTAGTTAGTATGCTTAGATAGACTACTACTATAAAAGGGTTATATTATAGTGCCTTTAAAGGTAGCCTTATAATAAGAGCTAATATAGCTCTTTTATAACGATTTATTAGTAAGATACTTTAGCTCTTAACGTACTAGCGAGCTATTAACGAGGAACTTCTACTAGGATAGAATAATAAAAGATATAAATAAATACGTTTAGTTATACTTAGTATATTAAGGTATAGTATCTAAGAGGTATCGCCCTTATAGTACTATATAATCGTTACTATATCCTATATAACTATAGGAAGAATTATTAATAGACTTTACTATAGGTCTACCTAAAGTATAGTATAATAGATAAGACGTTAATACGATCTTAGTAATCGTAGACCGATATACTAAGTATTACCTCTTCTTTTCTATCTCTAAGATAATAATAGCCTTAGAGCTAGTAGAATTATTCTATTACTAAGTTAAATTAGTATATAGACCTTTAAAAGGCATTATCTTAGATAAAGGGTCCTTATTTATAAGTAAGTTCTAGTTAAATCTTTATTTTATCTTATAAGTAAAACGTAGGCTATTAACGGTATTTTACCTATAAACTAATAGGTAAATAAAATAAATAAACTAAGCTATATAGTACTACTTAAGATACTTTACTAACTTAGAATAAACTAACTAAGTATTACTCCTATATATTACTTAATTTATATATAATAATATAAAGAACGTAATAACTAGGTTATTACCTAATAAAGCGTTAATAGATTACTAACTAAACTTCTATATTAATACTAAGGACGATATTATTTAGAGGGGGGTACCTAAAGTAAAAGTAAGAGTTACTAGGCTATAAGAGCTATAAAAGAGGCTTAAGGAATACTAAAGAAAGGCTATTAAATCGTAAGCGAAATACTATAATTTAAGGCACTAACCGCTTATACTAAAAGTAAGAGACCTTATAATATTATCGATAAAGAATTTACGCTTTAAGGATAAAAAAAGAAAACTCTTACCTAAGTATATTAAACTATTTTAGGTCCTATAAGCTATTAGAAAGTAAATATATTATCTTATACTCCCTAAGAAGTACTTACGCCTTTATAACGTTTTCTATATTAGTCTCTTAAAGCCTTAAAAGGAGCGTAAAAGCACCTATAAAGATAGCGAAACCCTATTAATACTAGACTTAGAGGATAATAAAAGCGAATAGGAAGTTTAAGAGATTAAAGACTAAAAGAGATCTAAGGGCAATACTTTTTTCCTTATTAAATAAAAAGGATAGCTAGCTAAGTATAACTAATAGGTCGATACTAAAGATATAGCGAATAGCTAAGACCTTATTAAAGAATATACTACTCGCTTAACTAGGAAAAAGAGGCGTAAGACTAAGTAAGGTAAGGAAACCTACTAGTATAAGGAGACGCTACTAAATTAATAATAAATCCCTATTAAATCGCTACTAACTTATTAATATATCGGTATACCTAAATATCCTAAAACTATATATAAAATAGTAAAATAAGAGAATAAGGAAAACTATTTATACTACCTATTAAATATTATTAAGGAAAATAAAACTAAACCGTAACTCTACTAAGGCCCTAACGATAAAGGAGAGAAGGATAGTTATAGCTAAATAAAAGAAAGATAAGACCTATCTATTACTTCCGACTACCCCTCTTCTTTATTAGTATAGCGGGAACTAACTAAAGCGCCCCTTCCGCTATACTAAATACCTCTAGAAATACCGGAACTACCCTATCCTTTACTCTTTCCTTATCCTTTACGTCGAGACCTATCTCTATTAGCATAGCACTTACCTCGGCCTTAGTAAATAGTAAGGTATATTACTATAAAGTATAGCCTATATCGCCGTCGATAAAGCGGAGTTTTAACTAGGATTCCTAAGCCTAGTACTTTAGGCTTATATAGGCGATATCGAATAAGGGCGCGGGGTTAAGGTAAATAATAAGCTCGCGGCGCTTATTAATTAGCGTATAGTAGTTAGTATGCTCGACCTAGTATATCGTTAAGCGGTCGCTAATAAAAGGATCGGATAAAACTTATAATAGTAGACTTCTATATACCTATAGTCCTAAAGGACTTACGATAGGCTATCTTAGCGGCGTTAAAAGCCTCGGCTAAATACTATATTATAATAGCGAGATAGTACTAATTAGCCTCCTTAAAAACGAGCACGCCTATATCCGAGCTATTATCCTTAGTATCCTTATTACCGGTCTTTAGCTTATTAAGCTTATATAGGTACTTAATAATAGCGACTATATCGGCCTAGTTACTAAATATAAGAGTAGCAGCCTTAAGAAAGATTAGCTTATTAATCGTAATATTTAAAGTTAAAGGGAAACTTACTTAGTTATAGGTTATAGTATATCTATAATACTACTTATAGCGCGTTAAGGAAACCCCTAAGAAAATATAGCTAATCGAGAGCACCTTAATAAGTTTAGGCTTAGTTATACTATACTCCTTAACGACCGTCCTAAAATAATATATATACTAGAGCTTATAAAGGATAACCTTATAGGCCTTAACTAAGCGGGCTTTAGCCTTAGATCGGGTACGCTTCTTTATAAGAGCGCGACCGCCTTATACCGCCGCCTAGGTGCCCTTATCTTTAGTACCGCCGTTCTTAGGTTTATTAGTAGGAGGAGTTAGATCGCGGCCGTCTTTATTATTACCGTTATCGTTATCTTAGCCCTTATTTAGCTAGGTATCGGGATCGTTTTAGCCCTTATTCGGCTAGGCCTTATTATTAATATTAGCCTACTTATTTTAAGGAGCGGCCTAGGCAACGACCTCTTATTAGCTAGAGCCGCCCTATTAAGATAGAGTAGCTAGGTTATTAGTACTTACCTAAGAGCGCCTAGGTATAATCTTCTTACTAGTATTAGTATCGCTAACGGGGGTAATAAACTTATAAGTTTCCTAGCCTATAAAGGTAAGCTTATTAGTAGTCGGAGTTAAGGTATTTAGTAGGGTAATAAGGGTACGACCCTCGCTAACGTTAGGTCCTAGACTAGAAGTCTCCTAAGACTAAGATTCCCCTATACCTTTCTTAGCTTTCTTTGCTAAGGGGAAACTAGCGTCGCTATAAGACTTCTAGGCTAATCGCTTACGCTTTAAGGGCGAACCCGCTGCTACCTACTCTTATATATAGCGTAGGAAATCAGCGTTATAGTTCTTTATCTTCTTTAGTATAAAAGGTATTATCGTTAATAAATCGTCGATAAAAAGTAATATAAAAAGGTATAAGGGATTAATAAAAAAGGGCGTAAAACTCTATAGTAATTATAAGCGGAAGAGTTAAAGAAGAAAAGAAAATAGAAGAAGTAAGAGATATATATATACGCTCTTTATATTATAGTTACGCGGCTAATATATAGGCGATACCGTAACGGTTACTTAGCGGCTACCGCTAGTATAATAACTATTAATATTATAGAGCGTAGACTAATATATACTTATATAGGTATATATACGCGATATATAACCGAAACTACCTCTCTTTTTAACCGAATATATATAGTATAGCGAAAGTAATATATATTAAAGATATAGCTAAGACGTCTATATAGGAGGGGAGATAATTATAAGAGCGCTACTAAGAGGTATAGGCTAATAAAGTACTTAGGTATATAGTACTAATATATTAGTAGGGTATTAGTAGGGAATCGTACCTACCTTACTTATATATTATAGACCTCTCGCTACTTTAACTAAAGAGGAAAAATCCCTTTTCTTAAAAGCTTTAGTCTTACGATAAGGAGAATATAATATATATAGCGTAGTACCTCTAGCTATCTCTACTACTTAACTAATTATACTATAATACGTATTCCCTTATACTAAGAGGGTTAACTAGGAAGCGTAGGTATACCTATAAGTAGTTATAGCTTATAACTAAGTAAACTAAGACCGCTAGCTCCCCGCTGCCTAGCTTATACTAAATAGTAGACTATAAACCTCTATTAAGATAGCCCCCTTCTTTATAACGTATAGCTTTAAGCCGCCCTCCTTAATCCTATTTACCGCGGACGTAGTAGCGGAGTAGTATAGTAGTACGTTACTAAAAAGCCGCGCTTTTATATTTATATAAAAGCTATAAGAAACTATAGAATACTACTAATCTATAATAGCCGCTATAGTATAAGATTAAGAGTAGTACGCTAATAAGACTAGGGCGCTAGCGGATAGGTTTACGGTAAGAGATAAAGTATAGCTTAACCTCTATAACTATAGGTTAGCGTAATTAAAGAAGAAGCTAGACTAGCTATATATAAAGTTTATAGTACGGAGGGTCGTTAGCTTATAAGTAGTCGAGCTTAATAGTCTCTTAATAAGGGTTTATAATAAGGTTAGCGTTAACCTCCTTTACTAAGCCTCCTTTAACCCGCTGCCTAGATAAGAAGTAGTAGACGCCTAACCGCTTATATTTAAGGTAGAGGGGAATAATAAATTCGAGGTTAAAGAGATATAGGCTATATACTAAAAGAAGGTAAGCTAAGGGAAACGCTAGGAGGTTCTCGTTAAGTAGCGCGGGTACCTTAACCCTATATAAGAACCTATATATAAGTTTATAAGAGCTATAGCCCTTAATAAGTTTAAGGCCTTATATAGACTAATAAGTAAGAATAATAAACTAGTAAACTACTAATAATAGCCTAAGCTAAGACTATAAAATAAGTAAAGTAAAGGGGGTAGTTATAGTAATATAGGTAATATAAGCGTAATAGTATAAGTAAAGATAAAAATAGTATTTATTATAAGGCGGAGCCCTTAAACTACTTAGGCCTATTCCTTATTATTATCGTTACTTTTATTATTATCTTTATTATCGTTATCCTTATTAGCCTCCTCCTTTTTATTAGCGGCGGCGGCGGTCTCTAAGGCGCTAAGGCGGCCCTTTAAGCCTATAAGCTAGTTAGCGGTAGCGGCGGCTCTAAGGGTAAAGGGGCGGCGGCTAGCGGCGGCGGTAAGGGCAGCGGCGGTAGCGGAGGCGGGTATAGCTAAGGGGACCGCCGATAAGGCAATAAAGGCGGTATCCCTAGCGCTAGGTATATTAGAGGCGGAAGTAAGGGAGCGGAGGAGTAAGGACCTACTTAGGTATAAGGCCCTATCGCTTAAGGGCGCGGAGGTTATAATAGGCGGCGGCGGCGGTGGTAAG
This sequence comes from Hirsutella rhossiliensis, assembly GCF_020360975.1. Classification (NCBI taxonomy): domain Eukaryota; kingdom Fungi; phylum Ascomycota; class Sordariomycetes; order Hypocreales; family Ophiocordycipitaceae; genus Hirsutella; species Hirsutella rhossiliensis. The sequence goes on from NW_025408669.1 coordinate 6,873,428, forward strand.
GCGCTTCTTAGTAGCCCCCCGCGCCTACCTATATAAGCCGGCCTTCTAAGCCGACGCCGTAGCGAGTAGGATAGGAGGCGCCGCCTTATAGGCGCGGCCGGCGCGCGCGTACTAGTAGTAGCTACCGCCGCGGCGGCGCCCGGCCTAGTTAGAGTAGTCGAGCTCTTACGACGTATAACGTATATAGGGGGCTAAGCGGGCGGCGCCGGCCTATACTTAGCGCTTATACTATAGGAGGTTAGCGGATAACGTCTATTACGCTTACCTAACTATAGACTTATAGGGGTAGCGGAGATAGAGGCGGGGGCTAAGGGGCCGGGCGTTATAGGTAGTAGCGGGGATAGCGTCGTTACCTTAAAAGGCAACGTAAGGGCGAATAGCGTAGTAAAGGCAGCGGTAGCGGCGGTAGGAGCGGTAGTAGCGGCGCGGGTAGGAGCGGCGGTAGCGGCGGAGTTATCGTCGGCCGCGGCTAGTATAGCGTCGACGAACGACTTTATATACTCTAAGAAGAAGGAGGTAAGAGAGGGAGAGGTAGATATATTTATCGCGGAAGTTAGCTTAATAAAATATAGCCTCCTACTTAGTAGGGCGCGGAACTTATTAATTAAAGTTATTATTATTATTAAGGCCGTTATTACTACTATTACTACTACTATAAATATACGTTAATAGAGCGGCCTATATAGCTAAGAATAGACTAACGCTTTAAGTAAAGTAAAACTTACTTATTAATACTACTATTATAGTTAAAGAAAGGAAAAAAGAAAGGGAAGAGGGAAAAGAAGGATGCCGCTTTATATACCCCTTAGTAGAGGATACTACCTAAGGTAGAGGGGACGGGCAACCTAAGGCTTACGTAGGTCTAGACCGGCCGCCGGCTACTTAGGCTAATAGGCGTAGGGATAATAGGGCTAGTAGGGCCGGCTCGATTAATAGGAAAGGGTAGGGAAGAGCTACTAGCTCGGGCCTAATTATATAGGAGCCGTTAATAAGGCAGCCCTATACCGCGCTTAAGGGAGGGCATTATATAAGAGTCTTTAATTATTATAGGTAATAGGCTTAAGCTATAGCCTAAGCTATATAGTTATATATAAAGGGCTAGATCTTATATATATAAGGGCGGGCTAGCCGCGTATAAAAGAGCTCTATATAGCTTATTAATATTATCCTATAGACAGCACCTATATATATACCTCTACTTACTCTATAATACTTACTTAGCTATCTTACTAGACTATACCGCTAGTAGAGCGGCTAGGGTTATACTATTACCGCGCCCCTTAGGGTATATAGCTACTATCTAGATATCGCTATCTATATTAACCGCTAACTTAGGAGCGGGCCTAGGTATAGATAGGTTAAGTAAGAAGGAACTATCTAGCTTATTAGTCCCGCTTAAAGCTAAGCGCTTATATAGCTTTTAAAAGTATAGCGTTTACTTATATCCTTAAGCTATCTTTATAAGGCAAGCTATATAGCCCTTATAAGTAGAGGGCATTATAATAAAGATAAGTAGCTCTTAAAGCGCTAGGGAGATTAAGTTTTATAGCTAGGTAAGCTTAGCGCCGTTATCTTAAGCGGTATTACCCGCCGCCTATATTAAGGTCTCTTTAAATTCTAATAAGAACTCCCTAAAAGACTACCCCTCTTACTAAGTAAGGGTCTATAGCCTATCCTATGCCTTCTCTTATTCCTATATATTACTAAAGGTATAAACTAAGTAGTTAAAGAATACTTAGGGGTCTTTCGCCCCCTTAAGACCGCCCTACTCTTAAAAGCCTACTACTTACTATATCTAGGGCTCTAGTAGTATATAGAGGAGTAAGAACTAAGCTATCTCCTTATAGCTATTAAGGCCCTATTTCGCGTTAATATAGTATTTTACTATTAAGCGGTTAAGGAAGAAATAAAAGGTTTCTAGCTTACTATCTTAGGTAGGCTAAGGTAGTAGCTTCTATCTACTAAGGGCCGCCTTACGCTTTAACCTCCTAGTAATAAGGGGCGTATTTATTAGAGCTAGTATTAAGAGGGTATTAAGGATCTAGTATAGGGTTACTCGTTAGTCTAGGTCTTATAATATCTAGTAAAATAGCTTTATAAACTAAGCTTATTTATCCTATTACTACTAGGCCTCTTCTTATAAGTATTACTAGTATAGCTCTTCCGCTTATTACTATAGCTATTAGTACTAAGCTTCTTCCTATAATAGCTATTACTACTACTACTACCTTAGCTAGTACTACTAAGGTTTTAATATCGGGTCTAATATAATAATAGCTTATACTATTACGGGGTAAGTAAAGGGTTATACTATAAGTGCCTTCTATTATATTATAATAATAAGCTATATAGGATCTAACTATACGCTACGCCTACCGCTACTAAATACGTATTTATATATATAGCCTGCCCTACCTTATAACGCTATCGGCTAAGGTCTAGGCTAATACTTAGACCTATACTAAGGGTAAATACCCTTATAATAAAGCTTTTAATCTTTATAGATAAATCGTTTATAAATAATAAGGACCTATCCTTTATAACTTAGTTATATTATTATCCTTACTAACGAGACTAACTATAAAGAGAAAGAGTTTAGGATTAACGGTAATATTATTTATTAGAGTTTAACTAAATATAAAAGGATAACTTAAAGCGTTTTAGCCTTAGAAATCTATAAAATAGTTAATAGATTTAATATTAGTATATCGGTATTAATAACTTTAAAGATAATTACTAACCGTCTTAGACTTCCTTTTATCCCTTTAATTATCTATATAGACTTATACTCTCTTTATAAATATCTTATTAAACTAAGTATAATAAAGGAGAAGCGATTAATAATTAATATTATAGCCCTTCGTTAGTTATATAAGTAACGAGAGATTATAGAGATTCGTTAGATTAATAGTATAGATAATCTAGCTAATACTATAATAAAGGTATTACTAAACCGAGCCCTAGAACGCTTTATTAATACTAATAGTTTAATAATTCGAATAGAAGGATATATCTAACGCCCTTAATTACTTATAACGCTAATAATTAAATAGTTATTATAGTTAATTAGCCCGTCTTTCTTTTATCCGTTCCCTAGGATCCTTATTATAGGTAGTCTATATAACTAGACTTTAAATAGCTATAACGGCATAGTTATTATAACCTATATAACTAGGTCTTTCTTCTTATTTAAACCTAGATAGATTATTACTATACTTCTTATAGTAAAAGAAAAGTTACTAGTATAGGAATTATAGTAATCTATTATACTTATCTAGCTAGCTTACGTGCGCTATTATATATATAGATAAGGCTATATAGCTAGCATCGTAGCCTCCTCCCTCCCTTAAAGAGGGGAAGATAGATAAATATAATATACCGGTTAACCCTACCCTTTATATATAAAGAGACCTATTAATATATTAACTTATTAGCTTAAAATAATCTCTATACTTTAAAGCACTATTAGCTCGCTTTTACGCTATATTAAATCTATTAAACTAAGTATAACTAAGCTTATTATAATCGTAGTTAATAAAGCTATACGGCTAGTTCTTTTTAACTTTTATTTTCGCTATATCTTAAGCGAAGTTTTTAATTATAGATAGCGTAGGTAAGATACTACGTACCGAAAGCTTATAAATATAAGTAATAAGGTCTAGTTCGTACTATTTTAATAGTTAAAATTTATAAAGGGAGTCTGTATTACGTCTTAAGCGTTATTTACCTTAATAACGGCGGCGTAATATAGTCTTATTATAGCTAAATCGACGAGCTATTTTAGCGTAATTAATAGCTTTAGAGGACTTTAGGAAAGCAAGCGCTTATTTAATAGCCGCTATTGTTATTAAGATGTTCTAAATTAATGTTAAGACAGAATGTCGGTGTAAGTCCGGCGGGTCACGGGATCCGGCAGATTACCGGTAAATCCCTTATTCCTCGCTCGTTCATATATTACGTCGAGCTTCCTATTAATGCTGTTAAATGTTGACAGTCGACGTAGTGGCTCGGCTAGCTGCTTGTTCTAGCCCTTTTCAACGGACGGGGATGAAGTAAGGATAGAGAGATAAATGCCGGAATACTAGACCTCGTGGTATGCTCTTAGAGCGCCGACGTCGTTGACACCGCCGTCAAGATTGCCAATAGAGACTGGATCGCTAGTTTCGTAGGTTCGAGGTTCGTTGTCGAGAGATAGGTCGATTCCCATTAGCAACATGTATGTCGTATAGACGTTGCCGCACGGAAAGCCATGCTTGATGTGTGAGAGCACTGTGGAGGCACTCCAACGTGGTGCAGGCACGAGTAAACGTTGGACGACTAGCCTATTTGTCGTTTGACTGGCTACAACAGGCGCAGGACGCAAGCGGGCTTGAGGTGTCAAATAGAGACGATCCATGGACCTTTGCTAGGCTACGTCTGCAAGACGAGCAGAATGGCGAGGAGGCGCCCATCCTCGCTCATTTTGTTTCACCCCCCCCCCCTCTTGTGGCACATCAGAACAGTGGTGGTTAGGCAAGACGACTTCGGGTTGCCCGCGCTTGATGGGTGGCCGAGGGGGGCCAGTGTTGAGCCGCAATAGCCCCCAAATAGGATCGTCGTGGTCCTTCAAAAGGCGTCAATCCAAAACCTGTTGCGGGATTTTTGCATAATTATGCACTCGTCGTGTTGTGCCGCTGAGATGGACCAGTCGCGACACATGCACATGTCTAGCGCTGACGAAAAGGCTGAAACGTACGCAAAAGCCCGGCACATGTCTCAGCGAAATGGCCCCTTTCATGTGTCTAGACAGTCAGCCTTATGGATACATGGCTCGATGTCGAATCGGGGCCAAGGCGCACGACAAGGCTGCAAAGCCAGCCCATGCGTCGCAGCGGCACGTTGGCGACGTGGCAGGTGGTCATTTGCCCGATGATGATTCGTGGGGATCTTGAGGTCAGATGCAAAACGACAAGTCGCGGGCAGGCGTACGCGGCTCTTGATGTCACAATAAAGGGCAGTTGAGGTGCACCTCCGTACATGTAGTATCATCGCCGCTCAATCTCGGCCGCAACTCATTTCTGTGCTGTAATGCGTGGCCAACATTGTTGAGCAGATACGAAATACCTCGTTATGGAAGCCTCAGAAGACAAGCTTGGTGGGTGTTTTGTCTATTCCAAGACACGCCTAGAGACATTCCATCAGAATACTCCCCGTCGTCCATATATAACCTTTAAGACACGACCGGGGCAGCTGCGGCGCCTAGCTGTCCGGATATGGTCGCATGATCAAGGCAAGGCTGAACTCCCGGTTGCCATAATTGCCAGCCCATCAAGTAGATGCTAATCACCTCGCATCGCAGGATGGTCTAATAATGGCGTTGTCGACGAGAATAACCCCTACGCCGACTCCTGGAGCTGGTTCTGCTTTGGCCATGTGCACGAGGATGCCGAGCCCGGAGACGACAGATTCTCTGACGAGCATCTGCACGAGTTCCAGACAAACCTTCGGGCCACGCCCACGCTGCATTGCCACACGAACCAGTGGGAAATCGGAGCCATGGCTGAGGCGGAGCATGAAAACGACGACCTTGGCAGATTCCTGGCGTCTTTGACGCAGGCCCCGAGCTGTGAAATTGGCATATTTCCTTTGGCACGATATCAGGGCTGGAGAAACTCAGTGTGGAAGATGGAAGTTGAAACGGATGCCAACCACTATGGAAACTGGGAAACCAGCTCCCCAAGCGAAGTCATCTTGCATCAAAGCAGCAGTCACTTCAGGACGAGAAGATACATCAAAGAGGATGAAGCCTTCAGCATACGCAAAGAAGCCTTCAGCAACACCGAGACAAGTCACCTAGAACCGGTCAATATAACGGATCCACAACTTGACTCAGGAGAAGCAGCCATTGACTTGTTCAGACAGGCTGTCGCCGAGACTCCTCTCGCAGACCCGGGGCGAGCGGGATTGCTGAACGATCTTGCAAAGGTTCTGTGTCAACGCTTCCAGTACGTGGGTGTCATGGAGGACCTGGATGAGGCAATCGGCTTGATTCGGCAGGCTATCGCGGCGACGCCTGTCGACGACAAGTTGAAACGATGGAGCTATCTGGGCAATCTAGGAGCTAGTCTCGGGATCCGTTTCGCTCGCACCAGCGCCTCTAATGACCTGGATGAGGCTATCGTGACGATCCGGCAGGCGTTGGCGGAAGGGCCCCCCAGGAACTCCAGCCGCCCGACAAGGCTATGCAATTTGGGAGATTTGCTGCGCTGTCGCTACTCCCGCAAGAGCACCGTCGAGGACCTGGAAGAGGCTCTCCGAGTAGGCAGACAAGCCGTCGAGGAGGGGGGCTCTTACGACGATAACCGATGGATGTTCGTGCGCGAGCTCGGAAAACATCTGGCCGATTATTTTCAACTCAAGCACGAAATAAAGGACCTAGATGAAGCCATCAGCATCACCAGACAAGCCGTCGCCGAGATTCCTTCCGACTATGCTCTCCGAACGATCCTGATGGGCAATCTTGGCAGCTATCTTGACCAACGTTTCTCTGTCACCGAGGACATTGAGGACCGCAACCAGTCAACGGAATACTTCCGGGAGACCCTACGCTCCATGAAAGGATCAGCCCCTTGCCTCTACGCCGGTCGTCAGCTCCTTTCGAGGCCTGATGCCCTCCAGCCAGGAGCTAACGGCTTCGAAGATGCCCGCTTGGCGGTCAGCCTGATTCCCATCTCCGTCACCACCTGCCTCTCGGCCGACGATAAGAAGCACCTTCTCTCCCGGGCTTTTGGCATCGCGTCCAACGCTGCCGCCATTGCTCTACACTCTGGCCAAGCTCCCAGAGTAGCTCTCGAGTTGGCGGAGACTGGGCGTGGACTCCTAGCCGGCAATTTTTATAATCTGCGCACTGATCTCTCGGAGCTGAGGGAGCAACGCCCGGAGATGGCGGACAGCTTTGAGGCTCTACAACGGCTGCTTGATGCGGCGGCTTCACGCAACCCGATCAAGATCGTGGGAGCCCCGGCCACCTGGTCTGTCCCAGACCGACGCCATTTCGCCAGCAGGGTGATGTCGAAGCTTCTGATCAAAGTTCGCCGCGAGCCCGGGTTTGGTGCGTTTTTGAAACCCCCGACCGAATATGAAATGTGCCAGGAGGCCGCGCTAGGTCCTATCGTCGTCCTTAACGTGAGCCCTCACAGATGCGACGCGCTCATTATCCAGGCATCGGGCGTTAGCGCACTACACCTACCCGGCCTCACCCACAAAGCGATTCAGAGTCGGGTCGCTAATTTGCAGTCCACCGAGACTCTGAAATGGCTCTGGGACGTCGTTGTTGGGCCCGTGCTCCAAGCCTTAGGCTTTACTGATGTCCCGACGGCAGTGCCTTGGCCCCGTGTCTGGTGGATTCCAACCGGCGCGCTGGGCAGGTTTCCGCTCCATGCGGCCGGATACCATATGGATGGCAGCAAAAGGACGGCTCTCGACCGAGTTGTGTCGTCGTATAGCTCATCTATCAAGACAATCATCCGGACCCGCCGGCTGCAAAGCCGGGGCCTAGGCGCAAAGACGAACGGATCTGTCGTTGTCGTCTCGATGAATGAGACGCCGGGCCAGGGCCCTCTCAAGTACGCAGCCGACGAGATCAGCGCCGTGCGGGTTATGTGCTGTTCGGGCCCTCTACGCCTGCCGGTTCTCTCGCCGCCACCGCGCCGAGACGAGATGGTTTCAGCCTTGGCGAACTGCACCATCTTCCACTTTGCAGGCCATGGGAGCCCGCGGTCGGATCCACTGCAGAGCCTACTGTATCTACAGGATTGGGAACACAGCCCTCTGACGGTGGAAAAGCTCATGGAGACTGGCCTCAGCGCGGCCTCGCCCTTTCTCGCCTACCTCTCGGCCTGCGCGACCGGGAAGAACCTAGACAAGGAGTCGGCCGACGAGAGCGTGCATCTGACGAGCGCTTTCCAACTGGCCGGGTTCCGGCATGTCATTGGAACGCTTTGGGAAGTTAACGACCATCTATGTGTGGACATGGCCAGGACGATATACGAGTCACTAGGGAATAATAGCACGCTGGACGATGCCTCTGTCAGCACTGCTCTCCATGAGGCTACCCGCGCGCTTCGAGAGAAATGGCTGTGCGAGGAACGGCGGAGAGAAGAGCAGGCGGAGAAAAGAGATGCGTCACTGATAACTGTAGGCAAGAGAGTCGAGACAGTGTTCAGGACGCCGCTTTGGGTTCCCTATGTTCATTTTGGAGTTTAGCATCGTTGCTTCGCCAATTCGTATGCCACTTAGCGCATAGTCATCATGTCGGATCCACGTGTAGAGGGCTAGCAGCCCGAGGGCGAAGCTTGTGGTGATAGTTATATTGATAAGTGAAAACTCTAACCGATGATTGTGATAAAGGAGAGATATATATCTATTGTTGATCTGGTCTATTGCAAGATAAGCGCGGATGCTCAACTTTGTTACATACACATCGGCTACAACGGCCACATACACAGCATTTGCTAGTCTGCATGGTGTGATACACAAACATCTAAAAAGTGAATTGCATGTGGCCTATAATCTTGTCCAGCACATGGTCCGAGGTTCCAAAATATGGAGCGGCTGAACCTCATCTCGCTTTCAATGTCAGTGCGGATGCTCCTCTAGTTTCTTCAGTGTGAGAGCATGGAAGTCCATGCGATGGCGTGAAAGTCTGACTGCAGGGCATCCTGTTTTGCTTCTGCCGTTGCTCATGATGCCTAGAATCATCCAGCGGACGCCTTATTTGCTGGGTTGCGTTTTCAACAGCTGATGCCGCACCCCTAGGTGCGGGCTGCCAATAGCTAGACCAACACCGACGCATTCGTTAGCCTCGTATTGTGACAGTAAGGCAGAATTCGGGCTGAGGACGCGAAGCGCCGGGGCCAGGCGCAGCCGCACTACCACACGAGGCTGTGCTGGATTGCCTAGTAGCATGAAGATGAGCGATTAACAGATGCTGCCTAAAGCAGGTTGAGAGAATGGCTGGGCTGGAAGATAAATACGGAGCACACCCGACCAAATATCCGTTTAATATAACGCATTTTACGCGACGCCTACAAAACACCTCCATTAAAGAAGCGACAGGACAATGGATCAAGAGCCAAGGTGAGACCCCCTTATTAACGGCACAATTGTATTTCCATTCTGAAATACTGAAATACCCAGGTTCATTTTCTGCGAAGATGGGGCCCGTCCTCGAATCCGAAAGGGCCCCGTAAGGATATACATCCGAGCAACGTCCGCATTTTCTGATCGTTACCAGGCCCCAAAGTTCCGAATCAATGATCAAGTTTACCTCCTTGGTGCTGAAGAGACGCGTGAAGGGCCGTATAGAGTATCTTCTGTGAGCGATGGACAATACAGGCTCTGCGATGAGAAGGGAAGCCCAGTCAAGAACAATGGCTGGTATGAAGAGACACAGTTGCTGTCTTGTGATGGGTGAGACTGGGACGGCAGCAGATAAGGGCAATTAGTAGAATGCAAATGCTAGGTTGATAGATGATAAAAGCTTAGCTATTAACGTAAAGATTCTCCCCATGCTACCTATTTTCTTTTATAGCTGTGCAGATGATGAAGTTTCGGGTGGCCCATCCCTCTGTTACGGTGGAATCTTGGCCCCGGAAGCCTGTGGTTAGCCCCCAAAGAAACTCCTGCACTTGATAGACATCCCCACGAACGGCTCTATTAGGAATTGCTCCGGTGAGGGGGATTTCTGGCAAGACCATGCTTGGGAAATCTGTTGGCTTGCTGGTGATGAAGACCTTTACTATGTCTTCGCACCGTTTTATGCCCCGACTTTGAAGGAATTCTGGAACTTCCATCGCGAACCGTAGAGTTTCCTTGTTGCTGTTTTCTGCCTCGTCATTCTTTGGCTGCACAACCAGGAAATCCCCTCCGCCGGAACCTGATATAAGATTGATAATCTTCCAGGACGGCGTAAAGTTGAACAAGGCCAGATATAGAGGCGTTTCCCCGAGGTTCTCGATTGTAAAGCCCCATTCACCGCCATGCTTAACATCGAAAATTTCGGGAGCTCCGTCGCCGTTGATAGGAACAAGCAAGAATGATTTTTCAAAGGCCAAGTCTGGATGTCGATTCTCGATGCCTTCTAGGTACTTGAATGTTGCGAGATGCTGCAAGACGTTTGCGACACGGTCAGACGCTCCAGGCTCTTCAAGCGGTATGGCTGGCAGACTGATGATGCTCTGATATTCCGAATCCAGTATCTCGTATTCAGCATGTTCATTGACTGTGACATTGAACAGGCAAGATTCTGTCTTCTCGTCCTCGGCACAAAGGTTTAGGAAACGCAGCTGCTCCGAAGCTTCTCTCTGGACTTGATTTCTAGCGCTTGCCTTGATCCGTACGGATATTTTCCTAGGCGAGAGAGACGTCAACGGCTTTGCTATCCAACCCGTCTTGACGGCTTGTAGGGACAATGTCGATACGACTTCCACTAAGTCCGATTCAAGACAACGAACCCTATCCACTTTAACTTTTGTGAGCTCGTTTTGTGCCTTACTGTCAATTCTTCCTGGAGTGACAAATGGGCACACGAGATATTCGTCGCCCTTGTAAACGCCGTGCGCCTGTCCCGCACCTAAGTACAAGGGGCCATCATGATCCTTCCTAAAGACTGGAGCATAGGAGGATGTATGATACGTAGGGCCAAGCTTGTCGAAGAAGGAGAACTTTCCAAGTCCGTAACGCATTGGAGTTTGCCGCGGCCAATGTGCGTGGAATATGATACGCAGATGCTGATAGAGAGACTGGTGTGTGACCTCTACACCAGCCTTCCTCAAGGCGCTGAGAGCCCAGATGATGAAAGACGTGAGCGCCCCTCTTCGCTCTCCCTCGAAATGAATTTCATGCGCATTTTCATGTGGACCACAAGCAGCGAGGATTGTGTACCCGTCGGGATTGACAAGCCAGTTGTCCGGTGGTATCCGAGAATCTCGTAAAGCATTCTGGCCAGTAGAGGGGGGTAGGCAGGGCTCCTGTGACGACGCCGCATCGACAAGTGGATTGTATTTAATGGACCGAACACCAGCGTTCTGTATTTGGCCAGCGCGCATGACACTTCCCGAGAAACAACAGTCGATGACGAGGTTCACGAGAAGCTTTTTCCTTACCATCCGGTCTAGATAGCTGGCGAGGTCTTGCCCATTGAAATAGCTATAGCCGAAGTCCAGATGTTTTCTATCATCCTCAAAAAGAACAAATGCAAGGTTCCCGGCCTCATGAGCGTATTTAACGAAATCGTCCGGGGACTTCCTCCGTGTGCCGTGGCCGGAATAATGAACGTATACAGAGTCCCCCTCCTTGGCATTACGGAGAATTCTTTCAAGCTTCTTAATCACATTATCGCGCGTTGGCTGGAAAGCTGGGTCCTCGACTGGAACGCGAGCGTCAGGGTTCCCAGGCGTTGTTGCAGTCAGAATGGCGATATCCACGGGTGCAGGCCCGGCCTCTAGATACTGCTTGGCGACCTCCACATCTCGCACTGCGCCCTTAAGGCACGTGTCACCGACGTAGAAATTGACTCCAATCAAAATCGCCCAGTGGCTCGCGGCAACATCGGGTTCATCGGGCATGGTGACGGCTGGAAAAACTCAATTTGTAGTCGTGAATGAGGAGGGTAGGACGGTGAGAATAGGGATTAAACAGCCTACCTTCCCAGTGGAGGGGGGCGCCTGGTGCCTCTTATTATGGAGCTATCGGCAGCCTGCACCAAGGGGCGCGGCGTCAGAAGCTGAAAACGGCTGACAGAAACAGCCAACGAAACGGTTCTGGAAAACATTGGTCATTTGTATACTCCGCACAAAACGTAATAACCTAGCCTTCCATTTCTGCCTGACTTAGTGACGCGGGATAACGGCAAGGGGCGTTGGTGTAATTATTAGAGCCCGCTCCCCGGGGTGCGCCAACATCATACGGAACTAAGTTACTTCGTATCCCTCAATTGTCGCACCCAAAAGTGTAGGCCCACGTTGACAGTGGACTTAAGGATGCTTATGAATGTTGATGCGACAGAAATGCTGCAAGCTAGTATTGGTACCAAAGGTCCATACCATCCGCCCCCTGGATAGGCCCTGGATAGGGTCAGAGGCAATTTACACACATTCAAGACCGTATCTTAGCTAAAAGTACGTACGTTCTGTATACAAATCCGGTGGCGCCAAGACATGTGGGGCCACCACCTCCCGAGGCCGTTAGGACTTGCTTGAATTGGTGCTCTGCAGCAGACGCTGCATCGATCCACGAATCATCGTACGCCATGTGTCGTGGCTGCCTAACTAAGCCACAGGTTTGCTCACTGCCGCTGCTGCGCCGCGATAATTCTTTCCTGTAGGCTTGGGCGCAGCCTCTCAATATATGCGGCAGAGCTCAAAAGGGAGCATCTAGAGGACGTGTTGCAACGTTGAATTGAGCAAAACTAGGAATATAGAACGGAGCGCCCGGGCAGTTATTACGCCAGTATCTATGCACCTTCTGATCCCATATAAACGTAAAAATACACATTTCCCACCTGCCACAATTCCCTCCGGCCGGAATAAATTGTGGCACAAGGCGGCGCTCCGTCTCATTTCTGCCCGAGTTAAACCCCAAATCCTGCCTTGCATACAACATTCCATGGCCCTAGGGAAACCCCAAGGCTGCAATATGGAAGACTCACTAGAGGCCGATATCGAACTTGGCCACCGCAGCGATTCTCCCTTTACACCGCGCAGAGATACCAACAGCTTAGGGGCGAGGTGTGCCAGCCAACCTCGGGTTATTAATGGTTCCCCGCAAGGGGCTCGAGAGAGAGTGCAGAGTACGACGTGAACCGACCTTAAATGCGCTACATTAACGGCTAACATAGCTTAGTTGAAGACTACCCGCCTGGATACCCTAGATATTCGGCACTTATTGCGTCTGATAGCTCGTTCCATCTTTGTCGCCGGTTTTCTAATCTACGTGTGCGCCTACTCCTACTTAAACAAGATAGGCTCTTACTGCTTGAAAAGCAGCTAGAGACGATAGATCAAGAGGAAGCCACCCCGCTATCCCTTGGATGCAGCAGAAGAGACACCAATAAGGAGAGACGCGCTGTTTTGTTAGAAATTGATAAAAGATTGACTGACTACGGTGCGTTTCTCTCTAATCGTCCTCAGAACAATACTAAAAGAGGGGTAGATGCATTGGTCGAAAGAAATCGCCGGGTAATTGGCTTTGAAGCCGCATCGCGTCGAGACATAACGAACTTGCGAAACTGGGTAGATGGGAATGGCTGCATAGCTCGGGAAGAAACGGCATACCTAGCACAGACCGAAGATCTTCTTAGTGTAGCCGTCACAGATGATAGCGCCATGACGTGGATAGGGGCGTTGGTGGAGGATGGCCGCGTCTATTTCCGCGAGCATTTTAGCAAGGTAAGAAATCCACTCTAGGCATTGCTACTGGATGCTAATCATGACAAAGAATTCCCGGTTTAGCATCTCGAGAGACCCAAACGTGCACATATTTCCGCCGGCATCCACAACCCAGGCAGCCAGACTGTTAGTAACACCATTCATCGTTGGCTTGCTTTTAACCCCTGTCGTTATATGCAACTTTGTTAGCGGCTTAAATGCTCGACTAGCTATTATCATAATTGCCACCACTGGTTTCGTTGCAGTATTATCTGGCTTAACTAAAGCGAGAACTGTTGATTTAGTTGTAGCAGGTGCAACGTAAGTATATACCTTAATTTAAACTAATCTCATAGCTAACCTATATAATAAGATATACAACAGTTTTAATCGTTTTTATTTCTAAGTAGAGTGGGTCTGCGGGATTGTTAACTCTATTCCCCGCAGATATACGAATTATATAAAAAGGTAGAGGGGTTATAAGGCAAGCTAAAGGCTATAGCAGCGAGAGTAGGAAAAGGAGGGTTGCCTTTAAAGAATCTACCATAGTAATTTAATAAATTAGACTAGTCTTAGCGCCGTCTACCAGGGTGTTCCCTATAGGTCTTAGCGCTACTTATTTTCTATAGTATATATACTAAGCCGTTTGCAATTTCTATTAGACGTATACTATTTTTTATATTACTAGCCCTATTTTAAAGCTTTAAAGCTAAAGTTTATAATGCCGCCGCTTAAAGAGGCGCGGCCGCTACTAAAGTAGCTTAACTATAGGAATAAGAGGCTAGGCCTAAAGAAGAAGTTATTATTAGAGCGAGCTTTTAAGGCTAGCCTTACTATTTAGCGCGTAGAATAAAGCTATTCCTACTATAAAAGAAAGAAGGCTATAATCTTCCTTATATATTACTAAATCTTTAACTCTTTAAAAAAAGAAAGTAAGTAATATTATTAGCTTAATATATATACTATATAAAATAGGTAACGCTAAGACCTATAGGAAATACCTTAGTAGATAGCGCTAAGTATAGAATATATATAAACTAAGAGTATTAGAGATAAAAGGTAGCTTCTATAGGTATAAGTATATATCTAGATAGTTATTCCTATAAAATAGACCCGAAGACGCGCTAGATTAACTAAAGATTCTCCGAGCCGATAAGACTTTACTTAGATACGCTATAAAAGCGCCTAGAAATCTATATAATATCCGCTATAATAATCTAAGGAAACCTATAGACCGCGCTACTAGGATTTTACTAAGATATCTTAGGAAGATACCTAGAAATCTAGGCGATATTTAGCGCTGTTATATATAGGATATTAGCCTTTAATAAGCTAACCCTTACTATCTATACTATACTAAATAGCTATACTAACTATTAATATTATATATACGTTATAGGCACCTATACTATATAATTAAATACTTTTAGTATCTCTTACCTACTCCTTTATATTATCTATAAAGATATTACTCCTTTTCCCCTTTAAATAGCTAAATTAAGAGTTCTTTTACTTCTTAATCTTTATACTTACTACTACTTTATACCCTATATAATAAGCGCGTAGCGATTTATAGAATCCTATAAAAATATAATAGAGATTTTACCTAGATATCTTAAAAAGATACCTAGAAATCTAAGTAATATTTATTATATAGTAACTTATAGAATCTTATAGAATTATAGTAAAGATTTTACTTAGAAATCCTTAAAAGACTCTAGGAAATTTAAGTAATATCCTTTATAGAAATCCCTTAAATATCTAAGGAAATTACTATAATTTATTATATAGAGGATAAGCTAAGTAAGTATAAAGATTAGGGACTAAGTAGCTCTTAATTCTCTATCTAAGTAATAGTAAGAAGTTAGCTTCTTATACTTATAACTTTAGACTAAGTAGCGATATCGCTACTTAGGTAGCTTAGATAACGATATAATCTAAAAGGTTTAAATCTATTACTAATATAGTATTATAAACTACTATAACCTAAAATATAGGCTAACTATATAAATAAGGGAATTAGACTATTAAAGACTAATATACCTTATATAATATACCCCCCTAGGTTATACTAGCCGGTAGGTAGTATAAACTAAAGAACCTATACCTTTAAAAGTAAAGAGATATTAATAAGGCTAAGTTATTTAGTAAAGTAAGTAAATTTTTAGCCTAGTAAAACCTTTATAAGGCTATTTATAAGTATTTATAAAGTAGGTATATAAATAAGGTCGTAGTAGCCCTACTTATATAACTGCCTTACTTAATAAGAGTAGATATCGATATAACGAAGGGCTATATAAAAGTAAGGGATATCTTATATAATAAGACGAATTATTTAAAGGTTATTATATTAGATTATAGGTTTCCTATTAAGCTTAAGAGAAAGCTATTAAAAGAAATAGAAAGTAGTAATAGTTTCCTTAGCTATATATATAAGGGCGAGAAGCTTAGCTTCTATAAATAAAGTAGTAACTATATTTTATTTCCTAGCTTTCTAAGTAATAGGGCCGCTAAAGAAGGTATAAATTAAACCCTAAGATAACTTATATATTTCCTTATTATTAGCGAAAGCAGCGTCTAAAGCGCTCTAAAAGTCGCTATAATATTAAGCTTAGATTAAAGTAATATAGTCTCCGTTAAAGCTAAAGGTGCCTAAAAACTAAATAGCGAGATACTTAGTAGTATATAAGTACTTAATTAAATAGTCCGCGAGCTTAAAATAAAGCTTAAAAGGGTTATAAAGGAATTTAGCTAGTTTAGATACTAGTTTAGCTATATTTAGATAAGTAATATATATAGTATAGTTTAGCAATCTAACTTTACTTTAATAGAGCTAAATTTAGTCTTAAGAAGCTTACCTTATATTTAGCTAGACTTCGTTATATAAAAAAGGGGCTCCTTTAAAGGTATTAAGGTATCGAAGGCTAAATCGTTAAACTATCCTTTTAATATAGGAGTCTTAGTATAGCTAAAGCTTCTTATTACTTTAGTTATAAAGGATATAGATACCTAGAAACTACTATAATTCCCCTTAATTAGTTATAGCGTATTTCCTCTTAAGGGCTATAACTATATAATTAGCTATATCCTTATTATCCTTATAATAAAGGAAGATATTATTATTAATAAAGAAGAAGACTATAAGCTAGTCGTTTTAGAAAATATAGGGCTTATTAAGATACTATAAAAGGCTAAGCTCTTTAAATACTATAGTAAGCTCTTTCTATTAAAGAAAAAGGGAACGCTATAAGCTATAAAGTATATAGAGTAGGTATAAGACCTAGCCTTATCTATAGTATTTATCTAGGAATAATATATAGACCTCCTTATCTTTATCTAAGAGGGCGTTAGTAAAGGTATTAACTATATCGAGCTATTAAGATTCGAGGTTAAATCTAGCTATAATAGCTATAAGAACGCGGAATAATTTTCTAGTAAGGTAGTAGTATAAGTATCTTTATTACCTAGCTTTTAAAGGTCTCTCTATATATATAAGCGGGCTTTAAACTTAATAAGGAAGCTATACTTATTAAATTTATACTTAAATACCTAGGTTAAGGGCAACGGCTAACCTATTACTTAGTCTCGCGGAATAGCCTTAAAGGTTCCTCTCTATTAAAGTAATTTCTATTTAGTATAAGCTACTTTTTTAAATTAAGGGCTAAAGCAGTATATACTTAGTTCCTTATATAACGTTAGCTCTAAGGGTAAAGAGCGATAATATAGCTTTTCTTCTTATCTAAGAAAGAAAGAGCTATAAAAGTAGTTTTAGGAACTACTAAAGCTACTAAAGTTTTATAGCTTAGGTAGATATAATAAGCGTCGAAGTTACTAATCGCTCTAAGTAAGATTAGGCGTTAGGTATAGGTTATCTACGTTATAAAACTTATCCTTTAAATCTTTATATTTAAAGGGTTCTTATTAAACCTAGATAGTACTATTATCTTCTTAACTAAATATAGTTAAAGAAGGGGTATCTAGTTAAGGATTAAGCTCTTTTATATAAGTAGGGATTTCCTTATATTTTAATTTATCTTTAATATATACTAAAAGCTATACTTTTAAGCGTTAAGGGATAGGCTCCTATAGCTTTACCTTTTCTTTATAGAACTTATATTTATTAAAGGTTATATCTCTAAGCTTTTAGACTTTAGATAATAAAAGGATCTAAATCCTAAAAAATTTAATAGAGTTATAGCTTACTAAATAACCGATTTTAGTATAAAGGTTAGTCTTAAGGTTATTTTTCTATTTATTTTAAAGGGCCTTAGTTATTAAAAGGTAAGCTCGGTAGCTATACGCCTTAAGAAAAGTAGTATTAAGCTAGAGCTACTAATAGCTTATATCTTTATTATTTTTATATAGCTATTAATAAAGTAGCTAGAAAGGCGTTTAAAAGTTATAGTACTATATAAGCGATCTATTATATAAGAATATAGCGGCTATCTAAGTCTTAGGCTAAAGATTAAATAGAAAATTAAGGTTAATTTTTATCGTACTAAAAAGACTAGATTAGTAATAGCTTTTTTAAGGGTAGCTATCGCTTTTACTTATTTATCTCCTTACTTTTAGTAAACTTCTTTCTTTAATAAGTCTATAAGGGGTTTTACTAAGATAGCGAACTATTTAATTTAAATTCGATAATATCCTATAATATTAATAAAAGCTCTAATATATATTATATTAAGGTATCTTATTTATTCCTTAATCTTAATAACCTTAGCTTTTATAAGGTACCTTTTATTTATTTTATAAATATAACTAATAACTTTAGTTACTTACTAGTAGAATTTCGATTTAGCCCTTATAATCGTATAACTAAAGAGTTTAACGTTAATAAAGACTTTATTAAGGTTAATAAGGTATTTAAAGATAAATCTCCTTACTCTTAGCGCTACCCCTTTATTATTATATATTATATTAAGCCCTTTAATACTTATATTATTAAGGAAATTCCTATAGATATTTAGTATAAGGTCTTATAGGATTCTTTATATTATCTTTATAAATTAGCCGACTAAGTTTATAGCCCCTTAAAGTAGTATATATATATATAAGAGGCTAATAAGTATTATAAATATTATTAAGTTATAGCTTTTAATATTCTTAAGGTATATAAGTAAAAGCGGAATTTTAGGAAATCAAGGAATTACGTAAGACTACGTAATAGAGGGGAAGAAGGAGTATAAGGTAGGATTTTTAATGGAATTTATTAGTAGTGTATTAGTATATAGAAGAGGTGTTAAAGTTAATAATTCCCTATCTATCTACTAGCGGACATGCTGTCTTATATAGATAATTGTAGCTAAACGGAAGAACCTTTCGGGACTAGATTTAGGCTGCCGTATAGCCCTAAGACTAGGGAATTCCGTAATATCTCGAGTAAATCTAGAAGTGTCTTAGTTCTACTAATAATCGTGTTTAGAGGAGGTTAGTCGTGCCGGTGTTCTTAAGAGGTCTTAGCTAGCATTCTAAGCTAGCTCTATTCCTTCGATTCCCGATTATACGATAACCGGCAACCCGTTTAATGTATAATAACATGCAAAATAACGAGCGATTCTTGCTCTATAGGATGAGATTTTGTCTATAATTAATATACTACTTATTAGCTTATATAATCGGGAGAGTATATTATAGCTGCTTTATTTATAATAGGAACACTATTCCTTATAGCCTCCCTTAAAGAGTAGATTTATATACTCTTTACTAATTTATTTATAGTAGTATATATATAGGGTAAAAACCTAATTTTAGGAAAACTATTCTTATACCTTAATAGGATATATAAAAACCTATTCTTTCTTAGAAAAAAAAATCCTTAGGTATATACTAATAGAAAAACCTATAGTAGGAAAAATCTATAGTTATAATAATTATTTATAGGATAACTTTATATAAGGTAAACCCTATTATTGCTAGGAAAATCTTAATAGATAAAAACCTAGTAAATATTTCTCTAAAAAACTCTAATTTCCCCTTCTCTTATACTAGTTTTAGTATAGTAATAGGCTAATCTTATATACTTAGACCTTTTATAAAATTCCGGATTTTCTGCTAATTTAATAGCAGCAGTATTATCCTTTAAAATAAGAGGTATAGTATTAGGAATCTTAATAGATAGATCCTTAGTAATATTTTTAAAAAGCATATTTAAATAAATAGCTTCTTTATTTGCCTGCTTAAGGCTAATATACTCTACTTCGTAGGTAGAAAGGGCAACGGCTTTCTACTTAGAGTAAGCCTAGCTTATTATATTATTATATATATAAAAACAGTAACCGGAAAAGGATTTTCCGTCCGTTAAATCCGACGCCTAGCTTAAGTCGGTAAAACCCTTTATATAGATAGGTAAAGGGATATTATAATTATATTTAATCTTTAGGCTAGGAAATTTATTTAAATATTTCTAAATTATATTTAAAGCCTTAAAATACGTCTAGTCGGGCTTAGCCGCGAATCTAGCATAGGAAATTATAGAATATAAGATATCTAGCTTAGTAAATAAGGCTAAGTATAATAAAGATCCTATTTCTTTCTAAAATTGCAATATATCTTCCTTAGAAGGTAATTCCTTTGCTTTTATAAGCTTAAAGCCTACTATAGCGGGTAAATTCGAAGTTCCTAAACCTTCTTTATTAAATTCCTTTTATTTATTTAAGGTATAATTTTCTTAGGATATATATAGCTCTTTATTTTCTCGGTTTATTATAATATTTAGACCTAAGAAGTCTTTTATATCTCCTAAGATAGTAAAATCTAAGAATTTAGATAATTCTTTAAATAATCTTTCTTCTATTATAGATTTAGAGGCCCTACTATAAGAAAGTCGTCGACGTAAATTGCTAAGGCTATACTATAGTCCTTATTTATAAATACTCCTTTATCTATTAAAAGAAGAAGAAATCCGAGATTATTTAGTATAATTTTTAAATAATTATACTAGAGCTTAGGACTTTATTTTAGGCTATATAATGCTTTCTTTAGCTTTGCTTTAATTTAACCGGTTTTATATAGGTCTAGGAATTTAGTTAATTTAATTCCTTTAGCTCTATAAGCTAATCTATGTTTTAAATAATATTCTTTAAGAGCGTATTCTTCGTAGCCTATAGGAAGATCGATATATACTTCGCTATCTATATCGGTATATATAAAGGCATTTATTATATCTATTTATAAAGCTTTGAATTCGTAGATAATAGCTAAAATAAGTAGAATTCTAATAGATTCGGGTCTAGCTATAGTCGAGAAGGTATCTAGGAAATCTAAGCTATAGATCTGCTTAAATCCCTATATTACGAAACGGGCTTTATATTTTATTATATTATTTTAACTATCCTTCTTAATAGTATAGACCTAGCGGCCTCCTATAGCCTCCCTATCCCTAGGGAGCTAGGAAAATTCCTAAGTTTTATATTTAATTAGCTAGATAATTTCCTTAATTATAGCTTCTTTCTAAAATGCTATTTTAGGGCTATTTATTGCCTATTTATAGGTCTTTAGAATTTTTAGATCCTAATTTTCTATACTAGCTAGAATTAACTTTATAAAATCGTAGTTTAGAAATAAATTAACGTTAGGGTATTCGATATAGTTAGAATCGAACCCTTCTAGCTTCTTAGGTAATTCTACTACTATTTTACTAGTAGTAGGAATAGGATCGTTATTTAGAGACTCTTCTTCTATAGAAGGCGAGGGACTTTTATCTCTAGGTTCTCTAGTAGCTTCCTTTATAAGGATATAGCTTTCTAGCTTATCTTTATTTAGAATAGAATTAAAATCAAAGGTATTATTACTACTAGAGATTTCTAGATTTTTTATAAATTTATTTTCTAGTATAGTAATATCTCTAGAGATAGTAATCTTTCTCGTAGAAAATTCCTAGATTTTATATGCATTTTCTAAATAGCCTACTATTATTCCCTTTAAAGCTCTATTATCTAGCTTATCTTTAGGGTCTTTATTCTTATAATATATAAGGCTTCTAAAGGTCTTAATTTTATTTAAGGTCTCGAAGGGTAGTATTATATTATCCCTCTTTTCTATAAGACTTTTAAATCCTATCGTAGAATGCGGTCATCTATTATATAAATAGGTAGCTATTAAAATAGCTTCTCCCTATAGATATTTAGGAAGCCTAGCAGTAAATAAAAGAGCTCGTACTTTTTCTAATATAGTACGATTTATTCTTTCTATTCTACCGTTAGATTCCGGCGTCCTAGGAGGACTAGAATTAAAGGTAATTCCTTCTTTTTTATAATAGAGCTTTATTTTATATATAAATTCTTTAACATTATTAGAAAATGCTTCTCTAATCCTAGTATTTTTAGGGTTATTTTTTACCCTATTTTTAAATTCTAGGAACCTATCTAGAGCTTCTCCCTTTTTTCGAAGAAGGTATATTTTTAGATATCGGGTTCCTACGTCTAGGAAAGAAATATAATAGTAATATTTATTATAAGTAGGCATTTTAATTAGCCCCTAAATATCTAATACTATTTTTTCTAAATAAGAATAAGACTTATACGAAGGTTATTTATTAACCTTATTCGTTGCTTTAGCTCTAATATATATTTCGCATTGCCTTATTTTATTTTCCTCTTCTAGAAGTATTTTTATATCCTTATTATATCTTTTTAATATTTCTAAAATAGCCCTACTATTTATATGCCCTAAGCGTAAGTGCTAAGTATAAAAATCTATATCCTTTACTTTTAAAGATATAATAAGGATCGATTAGCTTTCTAATAAAGGTTCTATAGGAATATAATATAATTTATTTCTAAGAAATCCTTTAGTAAGGACCTTAGCCTTATTATCTAATAAAAGGACTTTATTTCCTCTTATTAAAGCATAGGTATTATTAAAATAAGATTAGGATAGTATATTTACCCTTAATTCGGGTATATAAAAGCAGTCTCGAAGGATATACCTTTTTCTACTATACGGGAACTTAAATACTAAGTCCCCCTTTCCTTTTACTAATATAAAGGAAGCTTTTCCCTAGTAAACTTTAGACTTAATTTCTTTATAGTTAATAAGGAAATTCTTATTAGATACTATATGCCTAGTAGCTTTAGTATTATAGATAAAATCAAAGATCCTTTTATTCTTATAACTAGGAAATCCTCCTTCTCTTACCTTTTAGACTAATTCCTTTATTCTAGGAATCGAGGCTTCTAGAGGTCCTAAAAGAGAGTCTTTATTAGCTTC
Source organism: Hirsutella rhossiliensis (assembly GCF_020360975.1). Lineage (NCBI taxonomy): Eukaryota > Fungi > Ascomycota > Sordariomycetes > Hypocreales > Ophiocordycipitaceae > Hirsutella > Hirsutella rhossiliensis. The sequence continues at coordinate 6,896,044 of NW_025408669.1, forward strand.
TACTATAGGGGTATTTATAAAGGTTAAAATTACCTCTAAATCCTTAGACGTTTATATAGGGGTCGGAGCCCTAGAAAGGTCTATAAGGTCGATATCTAGGTCTATATTTTCTTACGAAGCTATATTTAAGACCTTATTACTATCGTCTAAATCGGACTCTAGCTCTATAATTCGAGCCTTCCTTCTTTTATTAGTAGTAGAAACACTACTAAAAGGGGATTTCTTCCTAGAAGAAGAAGATAAAAAAGAAGATTTTCTCTTCTTAGAAATTCGAGTCCTATCGTCCTTCTTTCCTTTATTTAAAACCTAATAAGTAGGAGCCTTATTCGGGTATAATTTATAGCAATTTACTATAAAATGCCCTGGTTTTTTGCATTCCTTATAATAAGGAGTATCCGTAGAATTTCTATGGGATTTCTAAGGCTTCCTTCGTATTAGGAAGGCTTTCTCCGAAGATTTATCTATATCCTTTATTCTTCTAGCTTCGTCTAAAAGACTAGCTGTTAGGGATTCGAGGGTAAACGCCGTAGAATTATGCCTAAGGCTCTACGTAATATTTATAATATAGCTTCTAAATTCCTTATTAAGGCAATTAAGAATCTATGCTATAAGGATAACTTCTAGAATTTCTATGTTATAGGATTTTAAATCCTCGTAGATTTCTTTTACCTTATAAAGGTATTTCTCTAAATTAAAGCCCGAGGGACTAAGATTAAAGAGCTGCTTTATAAGCAAATAATTCGACGAGAAATTCGACGGATTATATAGCTTTATAAGCTTATCCTAAGCAGCTTTAGTATTTATTAAATGCTTAATTTATATTAAAGGGCTATTTTCGACTTAAAGAAAAATCTAGGATAAAGCTTCTATAGTCTTTATATAATTTTCTTACTCTAAGGTAGCGATAAGCTTTTCCTTAGTAAGGATAGCTCTTATCCTTATAGTCTAAAGAGTATAATTTAAATTTCCCTTAAGTCTAGAGAATTTATATTCTTTCTATCTACCTATTTTATATAAATTCGGTATTATTTCGTTCGTAGGGATCGAGAAGTCTAGACGGGAGTTTAAGAGCGTAGGAAGGTAAAAGAAGTTAGGGGGAATTTCGAAAGGAATTTTAATTAAATATTTCGACGAGGAATTTTAAAGGTAGTATATTAGTATATAGAAGAGGTATTAAAGTTAATAATTCCCTATCTATCTACTAGCGGACATGCTGTCTTATATAGATAATTATAGCTAAATAGAAGAACCTTTCGGGACTAGATTTAGGCTGCCGTATAGCCCTAAGACTAGGGAATTCCGTGATATCTCGAGTGAATCTAGAAGTGTCTTAGTTCTACTAATATTTGTGTTTAGAGGAGGTTAGTCGTGCCGGTGTTCTTAAGAGGTCTTAGCTAGTATTCTAAGCTAGCTCTATTCCTTCGATTCCCGATTATACGATAACCGGCAACCCATTTAATATATAATAACATATAAAATAACGAGCGATTCTTACTCTATAGGATAAGATTTTATCTATAATTAATATACTACTTATTAGCTTATATAATCGGGAGAGTATATTATAGCTGCTTTATTTATAGTAGGAACACTATTCCTTATAAATATTAAGAGGGATTTAATTATAGCTTAAAAAAAGGTCTAAGAGGGAAAGGATTATATATATTAAGAAGTAGTCGCTAAACTTATCTATATTTAGTAGTAGGTTTATATCTCTTATTATAATAGTATTTATATATATAGCGGAATTAATTAAGCGTAGCCCTTTATTATTCTTAACTATAAGGGAAAAGGGGTTCTTATAGGGCCTATACCCTTTTTAAGGACTCTTATTTCTAGTCTAATTTTAAGGATATTAATAACTTTCTACTTTATTACTTTTAAGATTAAAATTAAGGCTACTTACTATACTTTATATTTTATTATCTTAATAACTTATAAGAGGGCTATAGCTAGGTCGACTTTACTTCTTTCTATAAAGTCCTAGGATAACGCTACTTCCTTATTAAATAAAATACTATTAAAGATCCGGATTTCTACCTTTATAAGAAAGCCTTTAAATTATTTATAAATTACTTTAAGTCTCTTTTATATTAGCCGCTTTCCTTTCTATATACTTAAGAATTTTCTTATTAAGTATTCTAAGTAAGGTCTAAGCTATATCCTATCTTTAATAGTATTTTATTTAGTCTTTATTTTAGTTAGGGTCTCCTTTTAGTATTAAGCCGTTTAATAAAGTATCGTTAATAGGGTTAATCTTATTTACTTTTCTTTTAAAAAGAGTATTAACTCTTAGATTATATAATCTAATAGGTCGTTTCCTTCTTATCTTAACTTTAACCTTCTAAATCCTTTTAAACTTCTTTCTAGCTTTAATAATACTTTTCTTAAATTCTCTTATAGCTTTTATAACTATAACTTTAATAATCTCTTTTACTATTTTAGATCTAATAGCTAGAATCGCCTTATCTCCTTTATCTATAATTAATTACTATTATACTAGTACTATAAAGGGCTCGTTTATACTAGCGTAAGCTAGGTTAAGGACTTAGTTAGCGCCCCCTCTATAACTAAGGATCTTACTTCTTAGTAAGAGAATCTTAGCTATTAAGGTATTTAAAAGGGGGTTTCTTTATAATTATTAGGTAGCTCTAAAGCTATCTTCTTTAACTTTTATTACTAAAGCCTAAAAAAGATTTCTTAGGAGCTAGGTAGCTATTTCCTATATAGTCTCCTTAAGCTTTAGTCTTTTATATACGTTTTTATTAACTATTAAGGTTATAGTTTAAAAGGATTTTACTATATCGACTTTATTTAAGAGCTTTTATTTAATAGCTCTTATTACTAGTATAACTACTTAAATAGTACTAATTTAATATTTAACCTATATATCGCTATTCTTTAAGTAATAATTAAATAATATATACGCGGCTTTAATAAATAGTATACTTAAGATAAAAGGGACTAAGACCTTATTTAGCGTAATATAAAGATAGATTAATATCTAAGCTATACTTAGATAAAGATTAGTCTCTACCTCTTTAACTATATTTATAAGGGACTTAATATACGCCGTTATTAATACTCTTATTAATAGGATTTTAAGCTTATATATATTTATATATCTTTTAATAATAAGGCTTCCTTTAAACTTAGTATTAATTAAGGCGCTTCGAACTTTAGCTTTCTAGCTACTAAGCTATACTTAAATATAAGTCTTATATATACTTAAGCGAGCGGAAGGGTATAAGGACTATATTTATATATATTATAGGAATCGCTATAAGGTCTTTTAAAGTTATCTCTTAGTATCTTATTAAGAGTACTACTTCCTATATAATAAATTTATCTTTCCTTAGTCTTACTACCTATAGAGTTTATTAATTAAATAGTCCTTAGGCTAGTTATATTACGCTAATTATATTAGTTATAAACCTTACTTCCTTTAATACTTATTAAACTTTAAGGCACTTATAATCTAATTCTTTATAAGTAAGGTAAGTAAGCTTAATTAATTCGACTTAGTATTCTTTATCTTATTCTTTAACTTATATTAAAGCTACTATAAGTTTTCTTTATAGATATTTAAGGAGGAGTAAACTACTCCTTATATTATTTTTAGCTACTTTTATAACTATTATTATAGCTCTATAAGGTTTTATATTACTCTTTACTTTCTTTAAGGTTTAGAATTTCGTGTTTTATATACCTTAGGCTATATCTATATATCTTATACTAAGTCTCTTACTTAGTTAAGGAATAAAGTTAATTAGGTAACTTAAAGGGATTAAGATCCTTTTATATATAATTTCTTTAATAATTCTATTTATCTTAAGGTATATAAGCAAAAGCGGAATTTTAGGAAATTAAGGAATCACGTAAGACTATATAATAGAGGGGAAGAAGGAGTATAAGGTAGGATTTTCAACGGAATTTATTAGTAGTATATTAGTATATAGAAGAGGTGTTAAAGTTAATAATTCTCTATCTATCTACTAGCGGACATGCTGTCTTATATAGACAATTATAGCTGAACGGAAGAACCTTTTAGGACCAGATTTAGGCTGCCGTATAGCCCTAAGACTAGGGAATTCCGTGATATCTCGAGTAAATCTAGAAGTATCTTAGTTCTACTAATATTCGTGTTTAGAGGAGGTTGGTCGTGCCGGTGTTCTTAAGAGGTCTTAGCTAGCATTCTAAGCTAGCTCTGTTCCTTCGATTCCCGATTATACGATAACCGGCAACCCGTTTAATATATAATAACATGCAAAATAACGAGCGATTCTTGCTCTATAGGATAAGATTTTGTCAATAATTAATATACTACTTATTAGCTTATATAATCGGGAGAGTATATTATAGCTGCTTTATTTATAGTAGGAACACCGTTCCTTATAATTTATAAGTCTATTAAACTTCTTATTTAGATCTACTTTATATCTATAATATATAGGAATAATCTTTAGGCTAGTTTTTACTATTCTTATTATCTTAATTTCCTTTATAACCTCTTTAACTCTTTATCTTTTCCCTTTATAAGTATTAATCCCTATTAAAGTTATATAGATTATTTAATTATATATACTACTTTATTATATATTATCTATAATTATAATAACTAATATCCTTCTTACCTTTTTTCTTATATCGCTTACTTTTAGATTCCTTAGCTTTTACTTATATAGGCTTTTATATCTTTCTTTAAAACTAGTTTAAGAAACTAGATTCTCTTTTACTAATAGCTTAATTTAAGTAAGATAGTATAACTATAGCTTTAACTTATTTTATAAATAGTAATATAAAGGAGTCTAGCTATATATTTACTTAGTATATAATAAGCCTTTAAATATATATATATATTTAAGAGAACCTATTAGTAAGTACTAAGGGAATTATACTTTTATTATCTTTTCTTTTAAGGAAAAGAGTCTTATTTACTACTTTATATATTATAAATCCGATCTTATAGTTCTAAGAGTATACCTCGTACTTATTAAAGTAATATCTTTCTTTACTATAATAAAAGTATCTCTTAGGCCGGTTAAAAGTATTAACTTAAAACTATATATATTAATTAGATAGGTAATAAAATTTAATAGTATTTACGCTACCTCCTTATTTATAACTTAAAGAGTAGCCTCTACTACTAATATATCTTTATTCCTTATTAAGCTAGTTAAATATTTACTCTTACTAGTAAGTAAGGTTAATCTTTATATTTTTAAAGGCTTTTATTAAGTCTAAGATCTCCTTTATAAGCTATCTAGGTTTCTTATCTATTTTCTTTAACTCTTTAAGAAGTTTTTCTTTACCTTTATTAAATTTAGCTTTCTTTATTACTTTATTAATTTCCTTAAAGAGCTAATCTTTCTTTAGGTTCTTAAGCTTTTAATTATAGACTTTAGATACTATATCTTATCGCTTAACGTCTTAGCGAGGTATTAAGTAGTTATTAATTATATAGATAAGGCTTTTATATAAGAGTTTTAAGATAACTTTAAATATCTTCTTATTTTTCTTTATAATATTAATAATAAGTTCTTTTAGTATTATATAGTAAATAAAGTATAACTAAACTATAGATTCTTCTTAGCTATTAAGTTATACCTTATACTATAAGTATAAGTAGAAACTAAGCTATTTTATAAGTTTTATAATAATCTTAAGCTTTTTAATATTATAATAGTTTAAGTAGTTATTAATAGTTTCTAGTTATTTAATATTATATATATAGTAGTATTAAAAGAGTCTTTTCTTTACTTCTTCTTAAGTAAGTCTATTTATAATAATTTTAATAGTAAGGGCTTATATAGAGGAGATATAGATTTTAAGCTAGTTTATTTTATACTTACTATAAATATAGTTAATATATATCTCTTATTTAAACTTCTTAAGGAATTTAGTTATATTTTTACTATTAAATTTACTAATAAGTAAGAGTTATAGTTAGTAGAGTCTTCTTATAAGGTTATCTTAGCTTTTAGTAAGTATATCTTTAAGTCTATTAGTAATCTTATTAATATCTACCTTAATTCTTTTAGTATTACTAATAGTAAGATTAAATAATCCCTTTTAATAGCTAGCGTTTCTAAATATAGTATACTTATAGATTATAAGGTTATAAAATTTAAAGTTAGAGCTTTTAAAGTTAAAGGATATCTTATTATAACTATTTTATTACTTACTTTCTTATTTATTAAAGGGAGGTAAGCGTTCTCTATAAGCTACTATATAAAGGAGAGCTAAGGTTAAGGTTATTAAGGCATCCCTTATTAGTACTTATATTAGTATTATTAATATATATATAAGTAAGAGGTCTTAGTAGGGTTCTATAATAGTCTAGATTATACTATTATCGTTATTTATATCTTTTAAAGTATTATATAAAGATTATAGTTTCTTAACTAAGTCGCTAGTATTAAGGGTTATAGGGCTAATAATAAGAGCTTAGGGTTTTTTAGTATTAGCTTATTACTTTTCCTTTACTACTAGTAAAGGTATTATCTAACTATTTATTTCCTAGTAAGCCTATTACCTTATTAGGTCCCTAACTCTAACTATTAAGGTAGTTACTACTTTAATTATTAAATCCCTAGATTTTATTTTCTCTAAATAGTACCGTTATCCTCTTAGTATTCTTAGCTTTATAAAGCTACTTATCGCTATATAAATAAAACGGAATAATAAGTTTACGTCTTAAAGACTAGTTTTAATAAGAATAAAGGTATATACTTAAAGTATATATAGTATATAGCTAAGGATTAGTAGAGCAATTAACTATATAATTATTTAATTATCGGTCCTATATATAGCTCTAAGAGCCTTAGGTTATTAATATAAGTCTTAGAGATTTCTTTACTCTTTACCTCTTTATCTCTACTAAAGTTACGTAACTAGCGGCCTTTACTTTAAAGGGGGAAAATAAAAATTTAAATTAACTATAATTAAGGAAGGTAGGTAATTAAATAATTTAGGCCTTTATAAAGCTTTTAAGTATATTTAAAGGGAAGTTAGATAGGGAGCGCTAAGGGTCTTATCCCTTTAACGGGCTAATATCTATAAGGGTATAATCTTACCCGTTAAAGTATAAGCTAATTAATCTAGCTACTATAAAGCTTATTGTTTTTACTAATAGATCTTTTATAAATAATAAGGACCTATCCTCCTAGCTAGGATTTATTATTATACTTATTAATAAGACTAATAGTAGAGATAAATAGTTTAAGATCGAAGGTAATATTATATATTAGAGTTTAACTAAGTATAAATATACTACCTATAGCGTTCTTACCTTAGATATTTATAGGATAGTTAACGGATTCGATATTAAAATATCGCTTATAATAACTTTAAAGATAATTATAGACTACCTCGGATTTCCTTCTATCCCTTTTATTATCTATACGGACTTATATTCCCTTTACGAATACCTTATTAAACTAAGTATAATAAAGGAGAAACGATTAATAATCGATATTATAGCCCTTTATTAGTTATATAAGTAATAGGAGATTATAGAGATTCGTTAGATTAACGGTATAAATAACCTAGCTAATACTATAACGAAGGCATTACTAAACTAAGCCCTCGAACGCTTTATCGATACTAATAGTCTAATAATTTAAATAGAAGGATATATCTCGCGCCCTTAATCTATTAAGTAGCTTATAATTAAATAGTTCCTATAGTTAAAGGGCCCTATTTCCCCTTTTTAGTTATTATAACCGACCTATTTAACTAGGTCCTTTTAGTTTATATAGTTCGTTATTATAACCTACTTAACTAGGTCTTCTTCCTTATTTATTATAGTAGCTATAACTATAAAAGAAAAGTTACTAGTATAGGAATTATAGTAATCTACTATACTTATCTAGCTAGCTTATATACGCTTTTACGTATATAGCTAAGGATAGCTAAGGCTATATAGCTAGCTTTATAGCCTCCTCCTTTCCTAGAAGATTATAGATAATTATAATATACTAGTTACCTCTATTATCTATATATATATATATATTAAGACCTACTAATAAGGTCTATAGCTAAGTAGGGCCCGTACTATCTACTTAAAGTGCTTTCTATTATAATTAACTAAATAAAGAGGCATAAATATATAAATAGTAATAGGATATCTATAGGATTAAATAATAAAGGGAATCTAAAAGCTAGAATAGAAATTAAAACTAGACCTACTACTTATAATTGCGACGGCCGAAGTATAATACTATAGACCCTTATAATATAATTCTAAAAATAGTCGAGGCTCTTTAACTTTAGATTAGCTTACTTATACTCTAGGTACTTATATACGATAAAGCCGTCTCGCTTTATTTCTTCTATAGTTTTTAAGTGCTCGCTATTAAAGTAGTTATTTATTACGGCCGGCCGGTAGTAAGAAAAAGTTCTCTCCTTAACGGATATTAATTTATCGCTAATATAACGCGGATACTATATCTTCCTTATAAGAAGCGAAAATTTCTTAAGTTCTAATAACTCCTTTATAAGGGCGGAAATACTAGTCTAAGGTATACTATATATACGCCTTTATTTAACTATTTCCCGTTTACTATTAAGAGCTACTATAAGCTTAGCGATCTTAATATATAGCTAGGAGAAGTTATTAAAGCTTAGATTATTTAGTTACTAGTAAAGCAATTCTATAAGTCGCGCGCGCTCTAGTATATATAGGTTAATAACTAAGGCAATATAGGTATCCTTACTATTATCTTAGCTATCTTTAGTAAGCTACCGCTTAATTTCCTATATAGGGCGATAATAAAAGTAGTACTATTATTATTATTATTAGAGAGCCTTTTCGCGCTACGCTTACTTAGTCTAAATTATCGTTATAAGTTATTATATCTCCTCTTTATATTTAGAGCCTCGAATATAGTATCTACCCTTCTTAAGCTACTCCCTCTACTCTTTTAGTACTAGTACTTTAGGATTAAAGGGTAGATCCTACTAGACTTTATTAGGCACTATAACTTACCTCGCTTATAGATTATATATTAGGCTTATATATATAAATAAGTCGATTAAATAGTCTTTAGTTAGCTTATTAGCGATAACTTTTTTAAGATAAAACTTAACTTTTTCGTTAATATATATACTATTAAAAGTTACCTATCTTAGATTATAGCGTATTATTTAATTATAAATAATATCGGACGTATTCCCTATAGAATTTTATATAAGTAATTCTTCTTACTTATATTAGGGTATTAAGAAGCTTACTATTAACGGCGTTAGCGGCTCCTTTATAGAATACTTTTAGCTTAAGTGCCTTTTTAAATCCCGTATTAAGAGTCTATCGCTCTATATTCTCGTTTAGCTTATAGTAAGGAAGAGGCTTCTCTTAGGAAACGGTTAAGCCGTTAAAGCCGCGGAATATAGGCCGCTTTAACTACTCTTCTTTCTACTAAAGCGGCGTATATAGGCCTAGCTTATAGTTTTAAAGCTAAAAGATACTTAATATAGTCGTTAAGCTTAGGGCATTAAAGGCTTAGTCACTAATAGTAAGACTTACGATAACTATAATAATATAAAATATAAGTCTTCTTATACTAGTAAAGAAGAAAATAGTTCTATATATATTAGTATTAGCCTAGTAGGGAGGGTTTAGGGATAAGCGGATTATAAGAGCGCTACTAGGAGGTATAGGCTAATAAAGTACTCGGGTACGTAGTACTAATATATTAGTAGGGTATCGGTAGGGAATTATGCCTACCCCGCTCGTATATTATAGACCTCTCGCTACTCCGACTAAAGAGGAAAAATCCCTCTTCTAGTAAGCTTTAGTCTTATAATAAGGAGAATATAATATATATAGCATAGTACCTCTAGCTATCTCTACTACCTAACTAATCGTACCGTAATACGTATTCCCTTATACGGATTAATATAGACGGTTTAAGCTTCTTATCTACTCCTTTATAATAAATAAACTTAACTACTATAGTTAGAATATTAATACTAGTTTCCGGATAACGAATATTACGGGACACCCTATGGTCGATAATCTAGGTACCTATAACGATATCGGCCTCCCCTAGGGAAGTCACCCCTAACTCCCTAAGGCTCTCCGCGGAAGAAGGAACCCGGAAGCTACCGGGCAAACTCCGGGAAATTACCCGGAAATCCCGGAAACGATAACTAAGCGGATTACACGGATATTTTACGGAGATTTCCCCTAGGGATATATTGCATAGGGAATATACTACGATTTCCTAAGTAATAATAGCTCTTTAGGGATTATACTAATATTTCCCTAAGAAGTTACTATAAGAATATAGCGGGGAAAATACTAGGAAATGCTACTAATACGCCGTACTACCGTCGTACGATTATAAGGTTAAGATATTACTCGGTTAAAGCCCTAAGTAAGGTCTTACGCTTACTATAGTATATATAGAAGATAGAGAACCCGCTAGATCTTAGGCGGGTAGAGAAGAATATAGATAGTTATTACTACTCTTACTTTAACTTATAAGACCGGTAGCTAGTCCGTATTTAACGCGCGTAATAACGTACGGTAGCTAGTCTATATAATACGTTTAACTATATACGGTAGCTAGTCCGTTTAATTACCCGTTAGACCTATACCGGATCTAGGCAAACGGTAAGGTTAACGTACTAGCCCTATACCGAGGGACTAGTACTTAATAATAAATAATTAATAAAGCGATATCTTTATAGTAAAGTAATTTAGGTCGTCCGCGACTAACGGTATCTTAGTAAAGTATATCTTTTAGTAGACGAGAGTTATTATTAAGAGGCTTATTACTATCCTCGTCTAAGTCCTTAATACTTACGGCCTAGCGACTATAAAGGTCCTTATATATTCTATCTTTTAGCTTTTTCTTTTTATTATTAATAATCTCTATAAGTTAAGCGCCGGTAAAAGTAAAGAGGAGGTAGTAGCTTAAAAGCTAGACTTAATACCGCTTAAAAGTAAAGACGCTTTTATTATAAGTAAAGTTAAAGGTCTATAAAACTAAGAGATCGTCGGTGCTAAGAAATAGTTTTCTATTAATATTAAGGGGTCGAAGCCCTTATTTTAAAACTAGGATAGTATTATACTACTAAAGAATTACTATTATTAAAAGTTAATATAGATAGTAGGACTAATAATATACCTTTTATACCTCTCTATTATTATTCCTATTAAAGTACTAGCCTATTACGCTACTATAAAGCTACTTATACTAACGCTAATATTCCTATAATATATCCTTAGATATAATCTTCTATCTTTTATAAAGGTAGTTAAGGAAGTCTATAGCTATTAGTCGATTAAGTTTCTTAATTACCTTTATTTAATATCCGGTTTCGGTAGCAATATAGTACCTAGCTATTTATTAGCGTATAAATACTCTCTCTCTTATATAAGGAATTATATATCTTTTATTTCCCTAAAATATAAGTAATATTAATCTTAGTACTATCGGCGTAGTCCGGTTTAAGGAATTATATATCCTTTAGCTACTTATATAAAGCTATATATTACTTAGCGCTTAGGGCGTCTAGCTTATAAATTATCCGCTTCTCGTTCTCCTATTAAGTAAATCTCTTTAGGAAGTCGGTATAATAAGTTATATAGCCGTCCTAGCGATAGTATAAAGGAGCACGCGGGGCTATAGTAGAGGGGTAACGAGGTAAGACGCGCGCGGGTAAGTTAATAGGGAAAAGTCGAGAAGAGAGAGCTCGAAATTAGGCAGGAGGCCGGCTATTTTAAGAGCCTGCATTAGACCGCCTAACGGGTCCGCAGCGTCCGTCTTAGAGGTATCAAGAAACGGACTTTCGTAAATTAGTTTATAAGATTTAAAACGAGGCATATAAGTCGGAGAGTAAAAGGGCCTTATTATCTACCCCGGTCCTGTCGTCCAGGTAATTACACTATACCTCTGAGCCGCCGTTGCCCCTCGCTGTCGAGCCCACCTAAGGCGGCGGCACCTCCCTCTCGAATCGGTGGGCTCAACAGCGCTTTCTAGACTTAACCTGTATTGCTAATGCATACCATCGTTATTAAATAATCCGTAAATTAATGCTTTATATAGCCAGCATGAAGACGGAAGTCTCGGCAAAAGGATCACGAATCAGTCTATCGACCCCGACAGCTATTCCGACGCTGACGATCCCTTCTGCGACAAGAACGTCTCGAAACATCCATCCAATGCGCCAAGGCCGTCTGGTGCGCATCGTCGTTATCCAAGGTCCAGGCAGGCGCAAACTGCTGGCCTTTGTGCTTGGCGATCATCTCGCGGTATTTCTACGCGTCCCAGAGTCCCAAGAGTGGAGGTCCCGGCGGGGAGAAGCAAAAGGGGGCGAATTGAATATGTTGATGGCCCTTTTGGCGAGGAAATAGTGCACCGTGGTCCGGTAGAAGGGCGGATACAAAAGAGAGAGAGTCGGCTCAACAGAGCCCGGTGTATGATGTCGGGGAGCCTCAACTGAGGTCGATGATACACCAAGTCCCATCTAGACGGGAGGCTCAATGGTCAACTATAGACACAGGACCTCGTTGTTCCGATTTTGTTGCTCCTGTGGCATGTGTATAGATTGCCCACAAGCCCCAGTATATATGTTATTTGCCTTCTATCAATCCCGTCAAAGCCTGACGGGATCCCGTTCATGTCTCATCCCAAACCGCTTTGTTACTTCCCAAGTCTATTGGTTTTATATTGGAAGTTTACATTTGTAGACTCGTGGCAGTCACTCAGCATTTGAACGACGAGTTGTTTGGACGGTCGCTGTGGTGCTTCTCTATGCGTAGAGGGATGAGAAGCTAATGGAGCGAACATGGCGGCAGCAGTCTTCGAAGCAGAAAATGGCATGGTCTCGAGGCCGAGAGTATGCGAAGGAGGCACTGGTTTGCCCACGAAGCAAGGGTATGGGTAGCGGGAACTCGAGTCGCGGTTTTCTCCCGAGTAGGGCGGAAGGAGAGGTGAAAACGAGTAAGCTATCGACGTTCACAGATGTAAAGGGGGAGAGGGCCCAGACTTCGTATCTTGCCCCTTCCGCGGAAGAGAGCCGGCTCTCAGCCTCAACTAGGACGCTATTCGACCGAGGTATAGCTGTTCGATCAAGATATAGTGAGGCTTCTTGTAGCTGGCTAGTAGACTAGGCGTGTGCTGAGAGACGGCTCCCGATGAGGTCGGAGTCTCGGCGGTGGAGTTTTCGGCCTCATATTCGATGGAGTCGAGATTGAAGGTCACGGAAAGAGAAGTTAAAGCTCAAGGGAAGAGAAAGAGAATTTTGACTGTCAGAACTAGCGTTCTGCGGCTTGCCAAGCAAAAGCACAAGGATCATCGGTGAGAGCAGAAAAAAGGCTAACAATGTGTGTGTGTATTTGCGAGTGAGGCCTCCTTTTGAGCCTCTTTTCCTTTCTTGCTATCCCGACTTCAAGATTACTGCACTTGGCATTAAGTCGGAGACAAATGCTCTGTCCCCGAAAACGCCGAGCGGTAGAACCGCCCGGCTCTTGACTTTGGCTCTCAAGGCTCTCGTCGACAAACTCCCACGACAACCCGTTGCTTCCCGTCTGCAGCCTACTCAGCGAACATCTCGAGTTCTCCGACAGCTCCTTTATCCACAAGACGGGCGATATCACCCTCAGCCAGGGAACTCGCCAGGCTATTATGATATTATCATTCAGTGGGACACCAGCTCTCCCACTTTTGTGACGGAGCGTGCCCCCCTTCATCGCTTGACGGATGACCACCGCTTGGCATTGGTCTGATGATCCGATGCCATTTCGCCGCTGGAAGGACGAGGCCAATGGCAACAGTTGACCAACGTGACGGGTGTCGGCCGGGTAGCCTTGGTCAACGCGCACAAGCCATGCAACTGCCGGAGTCAGCTTCACCTTTACGCTGATGATTCTGGGAGCGGACATGCGAGCCATCCATACATTTATTCGGCAGGAGACTTTGCCGCTGCTCTCTTCCAAGGCCATTGGGTAGAATGGCAGAAGACCTCTTCCAGGACTGTCACAAAGAGCTCTATAGCGATGTGTCGTTCGAATACGAGCCGAATTGCGGGATTGCTCTCGAGCTGTTCCTTCAGGCCAAGTTTCCCGGTCTCTCTCCCCCGCCTCTCCGGCTGGCATGCTCCAGCCCGTCTTTGTCGACTGCCTCGGCGCACGTTGCGTTTTGGACCCTATGACAGGTTTCAAGAAGGGCCCAGACCAGGTCAAGGTGGCGCTTAGCCTCGCGGGGAGCAGCACTGGGCACTCTTGATATTGAAAACCCGAAGCTCCAAAATTCGTCGGCAGAGCAAGCCCGAAAGAAAGGACCCGGCCCGGGCATGAAGTCTGTTCCTCTCGGCCCCACGCTGGTCAAAATTCTCGCCAGAAAGCAAATTACAGCAGATGGAGGCTGCACGATTGTGGCGGCTTAGTTACATGTTCCATCCTGGACATGAAGCCTATTCTTCTCGGCCGAAAGCCGCTGAAAATTCGCGTCAGAAAGTGGATTGTAGCACACGGTCAAGGCGGCGGAATGGAGCGCTCACAGGCACCCGCCCACTGCATCAACTGCGGGAAAGTATGGACAAAAACCCCGCTGGGTTTCGCCTTTTCAGACTCTTCCAGCCAAGCAGAGAATGGTACAGCCAGACCAATTCCGGCTTTCTCGTGTCCGCGTGGGTGGTTCGTCGGAGTCTAGTGTGGATGGGAGCGTGTAGCATCTTGATCAGGACCACTACCCAGTAGCTAGACGACGGAGTATTAGATTGGAACCGGATGGAAAACTTCATGAGTGACGCCGAGTTGTGGATAACATATGCTGGGATGTATGGTGAAGGCACGATAATCGAGTTGTTTCAGCTGAGAAAGCGAGTCGCTCAAGTTTATGCCAAGTCGAGAGAATGTTCCGGGGTGGAGTGAGCGGACTTCTTCTCCTCAGATGAGGTCGTGCGGCGCCATTGTTTCTCTTCCCATCAGCTCCTGCCACGGAGTTGTTTGCTTGAAGCCTGCAAGGCGCCTCCTACTCAAGCAGTAGAGCTTCCCTCGCCGTCGCCCGCACAGGAGCCCAAGCGAGCGGTTAGTGATCTACCGGATGAGACGATGCCGGGCAGAACACCCTAGCAAATGCTTTATAAAGTGGACGACCGATCCTGCCTCCGTACACCGACCCGTGGCAGACGAACCCCGTCGCATGAGTCGCGGGCTGTGCAGCCTGCGGCACAAGCTATGCTCTCAACAGACGATTCCCGGCGCCAGATGGACAGGAAACGTGGGGGCTACAAACTATGCCTGATTGCTCGACATGGATTGGCCCCCCTCCGCCCTGTCCTTTGCACTGGTGTTCCGAATGCACGTTTCTCCAGCTGAGGCTTTGACCTCGTTCTCGATTTTTTGCCTTATGGGAAGCCGAATGTACAGGCAAAGGAGGCAATGGTGGCGGAAGACGGAGGCGCTGTCGAAGTCCGAAACGTCCCTTCAATTTGGTCCGAGACGTATGATGCAATCTAGAGAAGGCGCAAGGAACACTCGACTGGGCCCAGCTTTGCCCCTGATCGACGCCACGGCACCCGACAAGCTATTAATAGAAGCAGAAGCAGAAGAGAAGAGCCGACGCTGAAGGCCGGCGGCTAGAGCAAGGTCGGAAAGCCTCTTTCAACACCGGCTGCGAAGCAGTTGTTGCAACGGGCATCCGTGTCCTGGTCGAGAGGCACAAAACTAGGCGGGCCACGTTGCTGCGTTCGAGGGGCGCGGCCACCTGTTTTCGCACGAGGCAAGTTTACAACGCCCTTTTCCCCAGTTTGTCTTCCCTTTTCCTTCGCTTCCATCTGTTCGTGGTGGCAGTTTTCCGAGGCCATCTCAGCCACCGGCACGCCCCCTGACAAACGTCTCAGACGCCGCCAGGCTTGCCACAAGCAGTAAGGCTAGCAGACGATATGGACCCAGGATTCTGGACCCAGGATTCTTTTGACCATTAGGTAAGTAGCGTTTGGCTGTCAGCTCCCGTCGTCTCGGAATCACACACCGGACCATTCAATGCTGCCTTGGACGTCAGTCCTTCTTCCCTGCTCCGCCGGCTCAAGGAGGGACAGACGCGAGAAGGAGGCCGATTTCTAATACAGTCTAGTCCACATGCTGCGACATGGCCGCTCGAGGCAAATCAAACAAGCTTTTCAGACATGGTCGCCGGCCTTTCCCAGGCTAGGGCCGTCCCATAGTGCCGTGCATGAACCACGGCGGACATGGCGTGTTACAAAAATAGAAGCAGGCACGGAGTCACCTCCAGGCAGTCTACCCGAGATATAACAAGAGAGCCCGCTGGTTGCTTGCCTCTTCGAAGCTATCGTTACTCCAGCATCCATCCTTTTTGCCCCTTCTTGACCTTGACCAACGACCCGGCGTCGTCTGTTCCCCTGTGTTAATTCATCTCGGCCGGCCCGGTCCTCGTTATTTTTATTGCCTATTATATACCCACCCCGCAAGCACTAGTAAAATGGTTCGCATCGCTGCCGCCGCGGTTCTGGCTTGTAAGTTGCTGCTCTCCCCAGGGTTCTCCGTTTTCAACACCACTGACTCAAAACCACCAGTTGCCGCAGGGTGGCAAACCACTCAATCCCAGCAACGGTTGCTCAATATAGTTGAGCAACCGTCAACTCAATCAACTCAATCGAGTGTCTGCTGAATAAGCTTGTCAATTCAATTCATGCTCCCGTTGATTGATGGATTGATGAGATTGCCGTTGACGGTCAGGGATCCTGTAGGGTAGGTGGCCAAGGCGAAATGTAGGTACGGATTGGGTATATAGCTACCACTAACCTTACAGGTTACTCAGGCCCGTTGTAGGTAAGCCTGCTCTCCTCTTCGGGGAACAGGGCCCCCTGTTCCGTTGGAAGAGTCGACGCGCTGCGCGCATCGACGCGCTTCACAACAAAGTTCAATCTCTCGCCTCAGTTCCACTTACACTTCTCGATTCTTCCACAACGCCTTGGCTGATCTAAACATTCCTATATGCAATGAGCGAATCTCCTGAGCCTTCTTCTACTCCCTTGCCGCCATCAGGCGATTCAGGCGACTCAGGCCCCGTTCCCCATCTCGAGTGGGATGCCTTCCCGGGCTTCACTTCCGCGGCTATACCAAGTCTCAACGCGCCGGCAAGCTCAAATCGTGGATCTGGAGCTTTGGGTTCGACATTGAACGTCAAGCTAACGTAGATAATCGCCTCTGGGTCTGTGAGCGGTGTTTACCGAAGAAATCGCCGAAGGGACCCGTGAGCTTCGCGGCAAAGGGACCCTAAACATTGAGCGCCATCTACATGATGCTCACAATGTTATTGACCCATCAGGTAGACGGTTACCGAAGGGTTCTACAACCAACAAGCGTTCTATTGCCCAATTCTTCAACCTCGATGCCAATGACCAGAAGGAGCAAGCATTCATTAACAAGCTAAAAAACCAATTCGATAAAGATGTCTTCCAATCTCTCTTGCTTGCTTGGATCACCGAGTCGAATGTTGCCTTCCGCGCAGTTGAAGCCCCTCGATTCCGGCGTCTTCTCGAATACCTCAATCCCTCGATCGCCCTGACTCAAGCCCACATGACACACTCGACTATTCGAACGAAGCTTTTCCAAGAATACCACCAGTACAAGCATATTGTGATAAAGGAACTGAGGAGCGCCCCGGCAGATACACCTTGCGTTTGACGGCTGGAGATCGCCCAATCGCTATGCGCTTAATGGGATTGCTGCGTTCTATCTCTCTAAGGAAAAGCGGCCACAGAAGATCATCCTTGGGCTCCTGAACTCCGAGAGTCTCATACTGGCGAGAATATAGCGTCGCAGGTGGCGGAAGTGATCGAATCATTCGAGATTCAAGACAAGATCGGGTATTTCACGCTTGACAATGCGAAGAATAACGATACGGCGGTAGCAGCACTGGGGCACGTTTTTTATTTTTAAGGGGAGCAGAGACGGGGCCGCTGCTTTGGGCATATCATCAATCTCGTGGCCAAAGCGCTGCTCTTTGGCAAAGATAATGAAGTCTTCAAATCAGAAGAGCGACTCGACCTGGACCTTGCTCGACATGATCTCTGGCGGAAGAGGGGGCCTATTGGCAAGCTCCACAACCTTGTCCACTGGATTCATCAATCGGATAGGTTAACGTACATGCTTCGGGATCTACAACGCAAGAGGGACAGTACGAAGAAACCAGTTGACGTTCTAACGGATAACATGACACGATGGTTGTCCCATTATAAGATGATGGATCGAGCCCTTCTACTGCACGACTTTCTTGACGACCTCGTCGCATTGGAACAGTTCGAATATACCCGAAGCAGGTCAAAGAAGAAAGACATGCCTGCATGCCTCCGAGATTCTGACCTGCTGACCGGTAACGACTGGACAGTTGATGCATTTTGCATATGGATGAGATGAAGTGGGATCGTTGTTTCTCCAACTAAGCTATGACTGCCTCATCCTTATGTAGGAGGCAGCCAGGTCGGACTATCTAGGCGATCCGGCCGGTTTACAAGGCAGCCACATACCGATGCCTGTTCACACGGCTGCCTGTTTCACACGGCTGCCTGTTTCACACGGCTGCCTGTTCACACGGCTGCCTGTTCACATGGCTGTGCGTGCGGCAGCCGGTGTCCTTGATGCTTGGTGCCGTGCCCAACGCTCCAGTGTGCGTAGGGACACGCAAAAAACGCATCAACAGTGATCAGCCACTTTCGGAATATTCTTAAGCACTTCGAAAATGCCATCAAGGCCCTCGAGGGGAGATGCCCAGATTCGGGTGCGTAAGGGCGGCAACCTCGTGGCATACGGAACAGCATGGGATATTATCCAAGCATTCGAATATCTCCTTGAACGATTGGAAGAGGCAAAGGAATTCGCCAAGGATGTGCCTGATTCCGAGCATTTCGCGATAAACGTCGAATTGGGGTGGAAGAAGTTGGAGAAATACTATATCAAGTTGGTTGAGTGCCCGGTATATTATGCTGCAGTCGCTCTCCATCCCGCCTTGCGACTGCAATGGTTTGAGGAGGCTTGGGCTCATCGACCTGAATGGGTCCTTGAGGCACGACGGATTGTTCGGGGCATCTGGGAACGCGACTATAAGTCATTAATTCTCAGCGATGACGAGGCTATTCCGATGGTTAAACGTCGAAAGGTTGACGACTTGAACGAGTTCCAACAGTTCCGACTGAGGCACCGGCTACAAGCTGGTCAGACGGCCACAACCCGTCGTGGGCCACCTACTGCCGATGAATTCGATCGCTGGACTGTTGATATCGGCGCAGATGACGGAGACATCACGGATCCGTTCCAATACTGGCAACTCAAAGAGTCAACGTATCCCAGACTTGCTCGAATGGCCTTTGATATGCTATCTATACCGCCAATGTCAGCAGAGTGCGAGAGGGCGTTCTCATTTGCTGGGCTAATGGTCACACGACTACGCAGCCGGCTTCAGGCTAACACGATCAATGCAGGCCAGGCAATTCGGTCTTGGCTGAAGGCAGGGCTAATACCCGACTACCAGGGGATTATTGATGCTTCAGTCGATGACGATGTCTTCCCCGAAGAGGTGCCCACGAAGGACGAGAAGTTGATGGTGTTGAGGACCTTAAGTAGCTTACTAATAGGTAGGGTAGGGCATCAACTCCATCAATCAACGCAATCAATTCAACGAGGGCTTGGATTGCTCAACTCAACGAGAGGTTCGCTGATGTAAGCCGTCAATCTACTCAATTTGACTCTTTGGTTGAGTTGATTGAGTGGTTTGCCACCCTGAGTTGCCGTCTCCACCATGGCCATTCCTCTCGATGCCAGCCCCAAAAACGGTGTGGAAAAGATGCCCATCGCCGGCGGCGTGGTGAGCACACTCAGCATCGCCAAAGCCACCATCGCGGCAATCGAGTCCTCCAATACCGAGAGCAAGAACGGCACGGGAGACGTCACAGGGCCCAGCGGAGTCGCCGCTGAGCAACAAGCCAAAGCAGGTACCGAAGGGGCAGGAGGAGGAGGAGCCAGACCAGCAGGCAACGGAACAACGGCCATAGGAGGCTCGCAGCAAGGACCAAAAGCAGGTGTCGGAGGAGCTGAGGGAGGTAGCGAAACCGAGGAGCAGAGAGAAAAGGCCGAGGAGAAGGAAAAAGAGAAGAAGGAGCAGAAAGAAAAGGCCGAGGAGCAGGAGAAAGAGGGCGAGAAGCAGCAAAAAGAGACCGCGGAGCAGCAAGAGGAGATAATCAAAGCAGCCCGCGAGAAAGACGCCGAGGCACAGAAGGAGGCGGCGGAGAAACAGAAGGAGCAGATTGAGAAACAGGAGAAAGAGTCCAAGGGCGAGGCGGCCAGACCGGGCGAGGCGGCCAGACCAGGTGAGACGGCCAGACCGGGCCAGACGGCCAAACCGGGCGAAGTAACCAGACCTGGGGAGGCGAGGAGCGTGGAAGCCTCTGGCGAGAGCGCCGAATGCGGAGAGGAGGCCAAGGCCAAGGCCAAGGCCAACGAGGGCGAGGAGTGCGCCGAAGAGGCCGAGGCCGCGGCCGAATGAAGGCGCAGGACTCTGGTCATGATGGGCACGATAGAGCTCCCTAAAGGTAGTTTTTAGTTTCTCAAACTTCTCTCACATCGTGGGTGAACAGACGTCTTGGTGCCCTGGCAACGTGGGCTGATGACGTTGGCAAGCGCTCACGTGCCCCGAACCACTGGACGGACGGACGGCTGTTTACTGCGGCGCGTTAACCCCGTTCACGCCTTGAATTTCTTTCGCCGCTTCGACCTCTTCGCTCCCGCCTCCGCCACGACTCCCCACAACTTCCCGTCGCTCTCCTCCTTTGCTCTACGCCTCTACACCCTCGCTCTTCGCTCTCCCGCGTTTTGCTCCCTTCCGCCCATCTTCTCTCCCTCGCGCTCAGTCACCATCTGAACCTCTCTGGTTTCTCTGTGGCCGCAAAGACCCGGCAGGCCCTCTGCCTGTCTGGCCTCCAACATGGCTCCCCCCAGCGGGGCTCATCTCGAGTCGGTCATTTCCGATGTCTTCCTTCCCGTCAAGCTGCCCAGCCGCAGCCAGGGCCGAGGACACGAAGATTACCTCGTCGATTGCGTCCTCACGGCCCTCAAAGACTTTCGTTCATGCGTCGGAGAGGACATGCGAGAAGCCATATGTGCCGCGACACAAATGATTCTCAACTTCAAGAGAACGAGAACAGACTTCGGAGGCGTCGATCAAGATCGACTTCAAAAACTCTTCTCAGAGTTGGCCAAAGACGATTGTAAGAGCCCTGAAACAACCCCTTGGCCGCGACTTGGATTCTGACTCCAGGGTCTCTCTAGCTTTCGTTATACCGCTCCATGTCAAAGCACAGAATGCCGGGATCGTCATTCGCCGTACCGACAAAACTGCCGTCTTCGAAGTCTTTCAACTCACGCCACCGAATCAAACTGTCCTGGCAGCTGTCGGCCGCTTGCGACGTTGCTTTCCGAGCCTCGGTGTCGCCGTCACACCCAAGATCTTTACGTCTTTGGATTTTCAAGCAACATCAGCTGCCACCATCTCCAAGATGAGCGAGCAGCATGTCTCGGAGACGGCTTCGGGTCACGCTTACCCCGATGACGAATCGATCAACCCTACCCTGGTTACTGATTTGCTATCAAGCTTCCTGCTTTCCAACGGCAAATCCTCTCCTGGAAAAGTCATTTGGAAGAACACAAGAGAAGAGGTCAATCTGTCGGATGGGAAGAGTCGTCCCTGGAAACGTTCGGCCGTCTGGTTGCTTCTACGCGTTTCTTTGCAGCAGATCATGTCCCCGACCCTCAAGGGGACTCAATCTGATGGCATTTACAAGCGATGGATGATTTTCCATCTGGCTCAGCTTCTTCGCGAGGCTACAGCAGCGAGACTGGCCAGCGAATTGATTGCGTGTATGAGCGGAAAACTGGCAAGACGTTTGGTCAAGCTCGACTTGAAGGAGCACGAACACTGGATGTCTCAAGTTTCCGAGCATTTGCGCAATGCAACCGAGCTTCTCGAGTCAAGATGGCATAAAACCATCGAGGCCCACACCCAACTCTTGGGCTTCACACGATTGGCAGCGCCTGATGTTGAGGCAGACACTCGATTCAATCTGCCGGAACTTGATTATTTCCTCGCGTCCATCGCGGATCGGCAGCTCGTCGACAAGAGACTTCTTTTCTGTCCAAAATCCCACCTTCTTTCGTGCAGTGCTGGAGAGCTACCTGCGATCGACTCCATCAAAGGCTCAAGCAAATACGAGGTGCACAATCTCTATGCCTTTGAAGAATGGGTTTCTGAACACCTTGATGGGTGGGCGCAGCGGAACGCAAAGAATCCTCAGGCCTGTTCCAAAATCGAAAGCGCCATACGAAAATACTTTGAAATCGCCCAACTCGTGTACAAAGATTCTGCCGAAGGGATCTCGGCCATGCTACTGACCCTCCTCGATCTCTGGATCGCGTGCGATAAGACGGCTTGCTCTATTCATCCTCTTCTATCAAGATATGATCACGAAGTCCCCACCGGGCCATTCGAATCTCTCTTGCTCAGGTTCAAAAGCGACATGGAAAGGCTCTTTCGCGCGGAGCGGTATCTCAAAGCACGTTCCAACAATGTAACTCGACGTGCCGAGCGCTCCGCCATTTTCGGCTTTGGAAAGGACAGATGCTTCTCCGTTGAGTTTGCTGCCGATTCACCAGAGCATCAAGGCATTCTTGACCGTATACTGGAGCAAGCAGAAGAAAGGAGGAACAGGAAGCGCCAGGAGTTTGAGCAGCTTCGTTCATTATACAACTCACACATGGAACAGTACGCGACAACCTCGTGTGCGCAGCATAATGGGCTTGACGAGGACTCGGATCCGAGCCACTCCCAGACTTGCGACAGATGCCTACACAAAGCCGAAGCAGGCAGGCTACAAATTGAGGCGTACGAGTGGCCATTGCCTTCGAGCAAGGCCGAGACCTGGTCTGTGGTCTTTGAGCTGGCCGTGCCTCCGTCCTTTCGGGCATGGAGGGATGCCAGCATCCACTTCCTCAGCGACGTGTTGGGCTACCAATCTCGTCGTCTTGTCGACGCACGCGCACAATGTGCACTGCACACATTCGAGGGCCTGTCTGATCATTACAAGCCCAGCTCGCTAGACCAGCGTGTCAAAGTCGCCTCCGAGACGAAACCACAGACAGCGTCTCGTCAGCGCATCCAGATTGGGTCAGATGTGACCGTGGACGATATATGCGTCGCCAACGAGATGCATTGGAGGCTCTTTGATACTTCGGCCGCAGCCTTCCTGGGACAGTTCAAAGCAACTGCCAATGTTTCGAAAAAGTGTACGATTCAGCTGCCCCCGCCGTCGGGCTCTCTCCAGAACTTTCTCTGCCGCAGCGCATTCCAAGGTCAAGGGCCACGGCCAAACGTGGTCATAGCCCAGCAATCTGCTTGTCCGGAAAAAATGTCCATCGGGGAATACAAGGCGCTTTGCGCTCTTCCATTTGGCTACCGCACACAGTGGATGAATATCCTCGTGCAACTGGCTATGCCCTCGGTCGATTAGAAGCAGATTGAGGCAGCCATTTTCGCATTGCAACTCTCCGAGCAAGCAGGCCCTGCCTTTGACAACCCTGCCAGGGACTGTCACGAGATTTTGACCTGCGAAGAGTTTGCGACGGCACTCTTGGAGAAGCTACAAACATGTCGGAAGAGAGTTGAGAAGAACTGGGAATCCTACCAAGCCGTTTGGACATTTACCATGCTTGCCGCTCGGCTCCTCTCGCTTGGGCCTGTTGAATTACGCCAGTCATGTCTGGAGTATCTTGCGGAATGTCGCAACACTTGCGTCCGCTGGCTCACGATCCTTCAGGACAAGGCGACATCGGCGACAGACAACGCTGAAAGATCAGATTGTCTGGGAAAATGTCTCCAAATCGCACTGGTCTGCCTTTCCTCTTTTGACGTGGAACGCGAGTTCCTCCCCGGAATCCTTGCGGAGTCCGGTGAAGCATTTCTGAGATGCTTGATACGCATCAGGGAAACCCAAGCGAAAGTCCACTCTGAGGATATCATGCTCAGCATCTTGATGCTCAGGTCTAAGCGTCTCGCTCGGAGAGCTCTTCCCATCATGACCGAGACTCTGAATGAAAACCGGAGGAGCCTTGACGGCGCTGTTGGCCATGCATGGCGGTCCGACCAACCCTGGGACCTTGAGGCCGAGTGCTGGGCTTCCAACCGGGCACAAGCCGATGGAGGCGTCACTATCCATCTGAATCTGCTCTTAGGGGAGCTAATAGTGGATGGACGCATATTGGGTCGACTTCCCTCCGAATATGAGGCGCATCCAGACTATGGGCTGTTTGGCTCGCGCCAGCTGGATGTGATGCCCAGCACGGAGCCTGGGTGCGCTTTTTCGGCACGAAGCAAGATTTGCGGTCACCAAGTCTCCCTGGGTCTGAGTCAATCATGTCTTGGGAACAGCGATAAGGATCTCCTTTTGCGTGCCACGAAAGACGGAGCAGTCTACTATTTAATCCCCTCCCGGGTGTTTGTTGGGAGATTGCCCTTCAGCTTCGGCAATGACTTTGTCCACTTTTTCGACTCGGAAAATCGATCAGTCGAGTTTCGCCCAAAAACTGATCCTTGGACCTCGTGCCCAAAACATTGGTGTATAAAAGAACACGGTGGCAGTTGGCGTATTTCCAGATCCAACGGAGAAGCGTTGGTGGATCCTGCGAGCCCCACGGCAAGCAACGTCGTGGCTGTCTTTCGCCCTATCGAGGAAACCTCTTACATCCATGTCTCGTATCATGCGGCGAAGCGAGAGGTTTGCGTCCGAATTCCGCGGCTGAAGCTCGACTTTGACGTCGAAATGGGCTCCACGCTTGTTAAATCCCGTCAGTTCAGAGGCATGTGCGTGAGCAGCTACCAGGAAATTGGAACCCTGATAGGCTTGAGGAACAAGCTCTTGCTGAGTGATCAGGGTGATTCTCTTCCGCGAATGATCCTTATCCCTGAAGGCGCGGTTTCTTCTAAACTCTCATACCTCAGCGAAGAGATTTCGCATGTTGCGGTGGAGGTTGACTCGGCCAAGAGAATCCAATCTTACCACATCGACAATCACCTAGGCAGGTTGGTCGGGAGCAGCCTCCAAAGCAAGTTGTATCTGGCTCATCTCCATGCTTTGACATCCTTTTGTTTGCCAGACCCGCTTACTGGGATTTCCGGGACGGAGCAAGCCCTAAAGATATTACAAAGTGGTGAAGTGAGATCCTTTCAAACATTGGATTCCGAAAATGTCGAAACTCTGTGCAGTATCGCAAGCTTGACGCCCAAAAGACGTTACTTGAATCCAAAATCTCCCGGAATCCAGGTGACCACCTGGCAAAGCGACGGACCTGGGTCCCTTGCGCAGAGCCCGGGGTTTTACACGGCAGTGAAAGCTCTCTTCAACCAGGCGATCGAGACGCGATTTCTCTACCCCCAAAGCCAGGTTAAAATCCCTGACCTGAACTTGGGGGATGTCAACCTTCTGCGGCGAAATGCCATTCGGTCGTCGTCCTTTTTTACTTCAGCCTTTGGTGCTGAAGTGTTTACAAGCCAACATGACCGAGAATACGGCTTAAGAGAGCCCAATCTCAACGCGACGAGATCCCAAATGGCTTTACATGCGTGCCTTGTCATGGCCGAAGGAGAAGGCAAGATCATGAGCAAGTTTGAGCAAGCAAGGAAAGCCGTTTCACTCATCAGAAAGTCTCTCATGGGCAGTGGCTCAGCAACTACTTGTGGCCCTGTTGCCCCTCTGCTACCGGACTCGGAGTTTAACTTTGATGCACAATGGCTCAAGGCTCCGTATCAGATTCTGCCGGAAGCATTTCTTCGAATCCACAAAGCTTTTGCGAGCCGAGGTTCCAGGATGAACCCCTTCGACCTCATGATGTGGATGGGAACAATCGCTTTCGCCGAGCATGCCGATGTCACCATCACCCAAACCCTTCTCGGCATTGTTTCAGTGAGGGCAGTTACAAGGATTGCAATCCCCGACTATCCTTCATATGCCTTGTCCCATGGGCCGAAGCCTAAAGTGACAGACGTGCGAGGTGCACTGTCGAAAGCCTGCGTCGACTTTGAGACGAGCGATGAAGCAAGGCTTCCCGCGCATCCGGGAGAGGCTGGAAACGCCACCAATCAGAGACGGAGATTGACCTTTAAAAGGCACCAGAAAGAAGCTGTTGACGAATTTGCGCAACGTGTGATTGCAAACTGGCCCAGTCAAGCCATCGAATTTCACAGGAACGCGTCGTACATGCGTTTTTTTCACTTCGACAAAGTCTCTGATTCTTTGCGCAAGATTTTCCGTGAATGTGAAAAGAATAGTGCCATGGAATTGTATCTTGACCAGATCGCCAAAACGCTCGGGGACACGCAAGTGTCCAGGACAACTCTTTCACCACACCGCCAGGTTCGACAGCCTCGTTATGTCGCAGCACGTCAGGTCCCGAGGTTCCTTACAGTCGCTGCGGCTCTGGAAAGAGCTTCAGCGATAGAGGCCAATGGTAGTGAGCCAGCCGTGTTGGCTCAGCTCTTGCTTGTGCCTACTCAGACTACGACGAGCCCTCGGCTGTTCGATCTGCTGAACAAGATCTCGACCCAAGCAACCACGAAGCAACACTCAATTTATGTAAACGAATTGAAACAGAGCGTTTCATCGCTTGGAAACCAGATTCAGGGATACAAGCTTGTGAAGGCAGAACGCGGTCTTTTTGAGGTACTTGAGAGCCACCTTTCGTCCTGCAAAAAGCAGTTTGAGGACTTGTGGCGCAATTTCGAGCGCCTCGCAGGTCGACGACCTCTAGGGTCTCGTTTTCTAGACCTACTGTCATCAACCGAATTGGTGGCCTCGTCCTACAGCTGGCCAAGAATCACAGTCAGGACTGTCCTCGAGCAACTAAACCAGGATAACAGGGAAAGACTTGGTGAAGCAGTGAGGAATCGCATCGTTATGTTAGCAACGAGCTTAATCGAACTTCAACAAGCCGAACGTCTGCTACAGTTGGCGAGCAACGAGGCAGATTTGGTCAAGGAGATTCAGAACCAGAGGCCTCGAGCCTGGTGTCCTTTGCGACACCCCGACTACCTCCTCCTCGAGATAGAGGGCAACTTTCGGATTCGTCCCGTCCAGGAACAGATCGCTGCCATCATGGAAAACCCGCCCAACAACCAAAACGCCGTTTTGCAGCTGAGCATGGGAGAGGGGAAGAGTACGGTGATTTCGCCTATGGTTGCCGCCTCTGTTGCCGACGGCCTGCGATTGGCAAGGGTTCTTGTGGCGAAGCCGCAATTCAGGCAAATGAATGAGATTCTCATTTCAAAGCTTGGAGGTCTTCTCGGGCGCCGAGTCTTTTATTTGCCATTTGCAAGAAAAATCAATATCCGGGAGGCCGAGGCGCAGCATATTCACAAAATTTGCACCGACTGCAGAGATGAAGGAGGGGTTCTGCTCGTACAGCCCGAGCATATACTTTCGCTGCAGTTGATGGCCATTCTCAAGAGCACAGAAAACGACAAGAGCCCAGAGTTGGGTCAAATCCTTCTGAAGACGCTGACCCTGTTCCAAAACCATTCTCAGGATCTGATTGACGAGTCTGACGAGAACTTCTCCCCAAAGTTCGAACTTATCTACACAAAGGGGAAGCAAGGCCCCATCGGTTTCAGTCCGTACCGCTGGCTGCTCATTCATGAATTGTTATCCATGGTTGCCAAGTTCGCAAAGCAAGTTCAGCGTGAATTGCCTCTCGCCATCGAGATTGACGACCAGCACCGGGACCGATTTCCGCGGGTTCGACTTCTTTCTGAAGAGGCTGGCGCCAAGCTCAACAGTCTGATTGCGGCACATGTCTGTCGCGTCGGCCTCAGCTCCGGATTGGCGATCGGACGCCAGTCTCACTCTGTCAAAGATGCAATTCTTCGTTACATAATAGACAGAGATGTCGACATTTCGGTCATTGAGAAAGTCCAGACCAGTGTCTGGACGGATTCGACTAAGGATGCTATTTTGCTGCTACGTGGTCTCCTGGCGGGTGGCGTACTCGCGTTCGCTCTGGCTAGTAAACGGTGGACAGTGGATTATGGGCTGGTTTGGAATCGCCAGCCAGCCACGAAGCTTGCGGTTCCATACCGAGCCAAAAACGTCCCTTCGCTGGCCTCAGAGTTCAGCCACCCCGATCTTCAGATCATTCTGTCAACCCTGTCATTCTACTACGGCGGGATGAGTGACGAAGACTTGGTCGCGTCTCTCAAGCATGTGTCGCAGTCGGACCAAGCCAAAAATGAATTCGCGAACTGGACGGCCAGTACGAGTCTCTCAGAGGCTTTTTGCACCCTGGACGGACTAAACCTAAGCGACGAGACGCGCACCCAAGAAGTCTTTTCCGCTCTGAGATACTCGAAAGGGGCGATTGACTACTTTCTATCTCGCATTGTGTTTCCAAAGGCGATCAAGGAATTTCCCTCCAAGCTTGCGGCCTCAGGCTGGGACATTGGACGCATCAAGCCCTATCCAACCACAGGGTTCTCGGGTACAAAGGATTCATCCCATGCCCTCCCTCTCGAGATGAGGCAAATTGAAGCTCCAAACCAGGAGCACACAGATGCTATGGTCCTCAGTAACATGCTTGCGGAGGGAAACAATGTCGTCTTGCTATCCGAGATGGGACACAACGGGCCTTGTTTGGGAAGTCAGCTTATAAAGGCTATCGTGGGTATGAGACCGGGCGTGAGAGTGATCTTGGACGTGGGAGCTCAAGTCTTGGAGATGTCGAATGAGCAGGTTGCCCAGGCCTGGCTGGAATTGACCGAAAATCACGACAAGACAGAAGCGGCTCTATTTTGTGACGAGGATGACGAGTTTGTCGTCATCGACCGGCGAGGACACAAGGAGCCTCTGAAAACGTCGCCGTTCGCCAAGCAGCTTGATTTGTGCCTAATTTTCATGGACCAGGCCCGATGCTTCGGAACTGATTTGCAGCTCCCTCTTTCGTCGAGGGCGGCGGTGACCCTGGGCGCCAAGACGACAAAGGACAAACTTGCTCAGGCCTGCATGAGAATGCGCAAACTGGGCGCCGGTCAAACGGTTGTCTTTTGCGTCCCTCAGGAAATCGAGATGCGCATCCGGGAACAGCCGTGGCTTGGCTCCGGCCCAATCGAAGTCAGCGACATTTTGTGTTGGAGCATTCGCGAAACCTGGACCGACTGCCAGCAGTTAATCGGGGTCTGGGCCGTCCAAGGAAAGAGATATGAGAGACAGCGAATCCTCTGGGGGCAGTCAAGAGATGACGAGAGGCTCTGTCTGAGCAAGGATCTGGCCGAAAAGTTCCTGGAAAACGAGGCGCAAACCCTCGAGAGCCGGTACAAACCGGACTATGTCGAACCTCCAAGCATTGCAGAGCTGCCAGGAGATCCCAGCAACTTGGCACAGATCGTTGAGCGGTGCCAAAAGTTTCACGTCCAAATCCAGACTGCATCGTTGCAGGAACAGCAGGAACGAGAGCTGGCTCCCGAGCTAGAGGAAGAATCTCAAGTTCAACGGGTCGTGGACGCAACACCAGCTGATCACAGACTGCACCCGAAAGTGAGGGAATTCATCGAGAATGGTTGCTTGCCTCCGAGCAACAATGGCTTTCTATGGGCCTTTCAGACTCTGGAGAACACAACAGCAGCCACACACTTCGATGTCCGGAAGTTTCCTCGCCAGCTGCGATGCACTCATGACTTCGCCAGCACTGTCAAGGAAGGGGCGCCATCAGACGCGTACCAGCGTGGGGTCCAATTCGTTTTGACTAGCCACAAGGCCGAGAGAAGGGAGACGATCGTCGTCCTCATAAGTCCTTATGAAGCAGAAAAGCTCTATGCCTCGATACAGGCTTCGGAGCACGTGCTACTGAGACTCTATGCGCCTCGGCAGAATCAGGTTTACGCGCCACTGAACCTCGACCTCTTCCACATTGGAAAGGCACCATCCAACCACCCGATTCCACGCGATCTCATGATTCAGCTGAACCTCTTTGCTGGCCAGCTGTGGTTTGACTCATATCAAGAATACGTCGACGTCTGCCAATACTTATGTTTAACTTCGGGAGACCCAGCCGACGGCGACGACGCGGCAGTCGACGGCTTCATTGAGCCGGGAAGACGAGTGCGCCCGCATCGCGGCTGGACAAACTTTGCCGAAAGCCCCGTGCAGTTCCTCAAGGTACTCATGGCCAAGATCCGATACAGTGGCAACTCAAGCATCGAGCGGACACATGTTGGGAAGATGCTCAACGGCGTGATCCTGACCGAGGACGACTTTGAGCCTCGGCCGAAGAGAAAGGCGGAGAGCCAGCTGACTCGCGAGGACGATGCAGAGATAAGACTCTTTGTTCGTGATGTTGTCGAGGTGGGGATGGATGTCAGGCTGGATGAAACTTGGAGCTAAGGGACACGGGAGGTGAAGCCGAGAGAGCGGCGGCCAGCGATGGCCATTGTTTTGGTTGACGATGTACGGAGCAATTGAAAACGGGTTGTGTAAAACTCTGAACCGTGACGTGACCCGACATTCTGGCTTTCCGGCCTTCTCCCACAAGAACAGCTCAGGTGGAGGGAAGAACGTAGTGGAAAATCAATTCAAGACGACTTGCAGAGAGGGAGAAAGCAGACACTCTGATTGAGGGGCGGGCATATGCTCCAGTATCCTTCTGGGAGAAACTTGATGGTTTCACAAATACAACTAGGAATCATGACAGTGAGCTTGTCACAAACGTTTTCCTCACTGGACACAACCGGGATTGTGCTGAGACAGCTGAACTGCAAGAGACTAGACTGCTGACTTTTGTACCCTGAAACGGGCATTTACCAATGTCGGGGCGAAACTTATTTTGCTTGCCTGTCCCTTGAGCACCATGACTTGCCCCATCCATGCACGTCAGCCCCTTCCCTCCGCTTCCGACGTGCATTCACGTTCCAGGACGTTTGTGCAGTTCTCGTTGACAAGCGCTGTCGCCGGCATCAAGGCGTCCGAGCCAGTCACGTACGGCCACGGCAAGAGAGTCGCATGACGGCGGACTATTGGAAAGAAGGACGGGGAGTGGCAGGGAGAGAGTCGGTGGGCCAAGGGCGAATAGTTACTTATGAATGAAGTCATGGAGACGTGTTTTAAAAACACTGTTGAGCTATCCGGCCAAGGTGGTTTGGCAAGATGGCATGAGCACCTCCCCGTCGACAAACGAGAGCTGATCCGTGCTGAATCGGCAGCAGCAAGCAGACAAAGAGGCTACGAGAAGAATATAGCTGAGGGAGAAATTCAAGTTTCGACTTTGGGGGGGCGGTTGTGTATACAGTAGTGTTTTCTTTGCGGTGAATGAAGCCAAAGGCACGGCAAAGGGCTCTCCTTGGTAGGGGTGTTAAGCCCAAGAGGACGCAGATATCGAAACCATCATCGGCTGCGGCTGGTTACATCGGAACCATCCAAGGGATATTGATCAGCAGAGGAAGACGACTTTTCGTATGCAGCTGGACAATGCTGTCCCGTCGGCGTGCCATGCTAGCAAACAGCTCCGCCTAGAGTTTCGATATACTCACTGCGACAGGTAAACAAAGTATAAACAAAGTGCAAACGACATATGTGGCTCGTTTTACCAAGTAGATGGTTGCTGGAGCTGTTACCCAAATCTCCGCAAAATCTCGTCTCGTTTCTCGCTCTTGGCGGTGAGATTCAGCTTGCCCACCGCGCGCAGCCGCTCCCTGGCCTTCCCAAGTTCTTGCTCGAGCACCAAGATAGATTCCTCAAGCTCGGGGTCCACCAGATTCACCTCGCCAAACGGACTCTCGGCGAAAACGCCGTCGCGGACAAGCTGAACGGCGAGCTTGCCGTCCTGTAGCTGCGACTCTATGCTCATCTCGAAACTTTCCTGAGCGCCGCGTACGACTTCGGCGGCCTTTTGCGATCGATCTGCCAAGACACCAGCCAGAAACTCTACCTGTTTCGTGCCCTCGTCCGTACTGAGAAAAGGCACAGACAAGCCAAGGTTCTGCACGAGCATCTCGATGGCCGGTTGGTCCTGGATGCTCGAAGACCTGTGTCGGCCGTGTGCGCCAGTCGCGGTGGCACCAATGCGCACAGGCGATGGCCTTCGGACCGGAGAGGCGGGGAATCCGGCTCCCGGTGGCTTCGGCGGTGATGTGGCCTGGGCAATCTCAGCTCTGGCTATCGAGGCAATCGCTACGGTCGCAGCCTGGTGAGAACGGAGAGCTGCAATGTGTGCGCGGAGGCGAGCTGTTCGATCCAACAGATGGTCCAGGCAGTCATTGATCTAAGTCGCGATTAGTTCCGAGAGCACATGAGCAGACATGAGACGTACATATGCGAGTGCTTCAGTAGTACGGCATAGACTGTTGCCAGTCTTTGCCGTGATGGACTTGATGGCGGGCTCGAGGTGCTGCTTTTCCACGGACATTTGGGTGACTGGCAGAATCTCCGAGTAGAGTGACTCGACCTCTTCCTCGAGAGCCTTGACCTCTTCCACCGTGGCGGGCTTGACGTGGCCAGAGCGCTCAGCAGTGACGAGGGAATCGAGATACACCGTGTCGAGCTTGATGCGGACGGTCTGCACCGTGATCTTGATTAGCCTACTGCAGATTTCACGCAGCCTGTCGACCGTCTGCTGCTCGTCCGGGCTGGGTTGGTGGAGCTCCCAGCCGAGCTTCTGAAGGCTGGAGAGCAGCTTGTCGTCAGACTTGAACAGACCGCCGATGATCTCGCTGATGTTGGGCGAGGCATCTCGACATTGCAGCTCGGCATCGGAGAGCCTGAACCCCACGTCTCGGGATAGTTCCTCGACCTGGGCCAGTCAGCGCTCCGTCGAGCGGGTGTTGGAAAGCAGCAATTCACGGCACCTCAATTGAAAGTAGTCTCCGATCTGCATCCACCTTGCGCTGTCTGGCCTCACCCAAGCCCTGCCTCCTGGCATCATTCTCGGAATCTTTGCCGACGAGACGGGACAAGGCGTCCTGCTGCTGACGTAGAGTCTTTGTTTGCAGGGAAATGCGGTGCGTGGACTGCTCGAGCTCTTGGATAGCCAGTCTCAAGTCCCCCTCGTCGACAGCTTGCACCTCTGCCAGGTCATGCAAGGCGGCCAGCCTGTCGACCTGGCCACTGCGGTCCAGATCCGCGTACCTAGCACGTGCATGTCAGCCGGGGGCATCCGCCGGCCGAGACCCAAGTGAGAGCGCTTACAGGGCGAGCTCATCGACAGACAAGAGGCAATCTGAGATGAGATGTTTGGTTGCCCACTCGGCAAAGGCGGTGCCATGGTGCGGGTCGTCGATGGCGCTCTGGACCTCTTCACGTCTCACCTGGAACCCGTAGGCGCGGGCAGCCTTTAGCAACAGGGTCTCTGCATGGTCCCTGGTGGCCGGATCCATTTTGGGCCTGTGGTGAAGCGAGGTGGCGTAATTCAGGGGCGCCGAGCTCGACGTCAGACGCTGGCCTCGTCGTACAGAGCGAGATGTCGACCGAGCCAAGCGCAGCGAGTTTTGGCGGCGGCATAAGTCTGCTTCGGTCGCGTGAGTGGCCAACACGGCTGCAAAGCCAGGAGGGCGAGGCTCGGCTGAGCGGCGGCTCTATGGCGAACTGCGAGTTGAGATTTGGGCGGGTTGTTGACGATAGCCCCTTGTCGTCGTCAACAGCGGGGCTTTCGGGGCGTCTCATTGGCCCCTAATCTCGGTGGGCCGCAAAGGATGGTGCCTTAATAATCAGTCCTGCCTCCCTCCACCATCTCCACGACCTCACCTCACCTCGCCTCGCCTCGCCTCGCCTTCATCTCTGGCCTCTATCTGTTCCCTTGCCTGTCTGGCGACGCTCCGTTGCGAACTCTGCACGTTCAGTCTTGTTCTTGAAAGCCCCGCCACGGACCTTGTGCGCTTCAAGACAACCCACCTTGGCTGCGGCCAAGTTTTGCTCGAGTTGCTGTCAAGTGTCATCCATCGATTGACTGGTCCGTCCAACGTGCCGCAACGCTCACGCCGTGGGACTGAGAGCCATTCGTGTCCTCCTGACCTGCCTCTCCATCTCCTGGGCCATGCTTTGCTGCCTAAATGTTTGCATAAGCTCACCATCGCCCTATGTCCTAGCACTGGAAATCCTGCTCGAGCAGCTCATTGCAATCCACGATCCCTGCGGAACCATGGCCGGTGCCAAACCCCTCCATGCTCGAGTGAAACCCGTCCAGACGTCTGAACTCGTACCGGATGATGTCCGTTTACCCCGTCTCTGGAGCACTGCTCGGGCCGTCAATCAAGATCAATGGCTCAACTTGCCGTGTCAATGTAACGATGCCTCGATGTCTCAAACCCCTCGCCGAGTTCTGTGACCACTTCTTTTGCCTGACCCAAGATGGAGGACCTTGGTCGGCCCTGAACAAGCATCAAACCCGAATCCGGCATTTAAACAAATCAAAGAGCGTTCTTGGCTCTTGGCTGCGTTTATTGGAGAAACGATCCGATCTCCCGGATCGCCTTTACAAAATCCGGGTTTTTTTTTCGTACACATCTTTGCTCTCTTGGGTGATCGTCATCGACGTCCCCATCACGGTTTCGCTCGGGGCAGTGGCAGTCTTGCTCACTCGCCGAGTCGCAATGATCCGCTGGTCCGTGTATCCGACTCAAGACGGGAGGGCAGGTGTTACTTGAGTCCAGTTTGAGCCATGGCAGCGATTCCGCCCCCGCGGCATTCAAACGCCAGCCCTTGCCGCAGCTCTTGACGCGATCCCGCCGTGATACAGTGAATCGGAGCTCGACTTAAAGGTCACCCACCTCTGCCTGCCGCTTCGGACAACCACATGGCAGAGCACGGTAGTCCCAGCCCTTCACCACTGGGCTTCTTTGCTTGATACCGCCACCATCTGGTCCAGAACCAGGCGATCCGATCATGGCCAGGCGATGGCTAGATGTGCTGCTTCATCTGAGAGACTTATTTGGCGTCGCCGTTGTCTGCTTAGCAAGCGAAGTCTCTATTTGGGTGTTAAGTCTAGGTCTCGCCCAGGCAGATCTTGAGTCTTTTGGGGCCGTCCTCGGCATGTTCATCGTTTTTTGCGTAATGACGACGGTTAGATGGCTGAGCCCGAGCTGCGACAGAGTCTACGAGATTGTTAGGCCAAAGGTTGGTGCAACTTCTTCTGCCGACACAAATTGGGCTTACGCGCCGAGCTAGGTTGATACAATCAACTCGCACCTTGGAGTGGGCTTCCTAACACCCATCGTCATGTTGAGCCAGCACGACATGTTGAGCGGAGTCGATACCGCTCGCGTCGTCGGCGCTTTTGGTACTACGTCCCAGACACATCTGCTCAAGGACTAAGCTGACTGTCTGGCCGCAGTGACAACCTACTTGGTATCATTGGTTGCAATATTTGTCCTTGTTCTGGCGACCCTTGCTGGTACAAAAGCCCTTGAACCTTGGCTTGCCCGAAGTACTGGCCACCTACGACGGCCGCCGGCGCCAATCTTTACGAGAAGAACGAGGCCGGCCAGAGACGCGTTCTTGACACTCCGCCCCGACTCTGCGGATAGTAACTCGGTTCGCGATGCGAGGATATCGTCCGACTCTGAAGCCCAATCCAATCCCTGCATCCTGGGACCCCCAGGCCTGGCGTCAGCAGGTACCATCTCGCGCAAAGGATCAGCTTGGAAAGCGCTCGCAGTGAATTGGCCGAGCGCATTGTCTTTTTGTGGCATATTTACTGTGGGCATTCCGATCGCCGTCGTCTGGCAAGACGAGCGTTTCCTCGATGGCTTCACCCTATGGTTTGTTTGGATCACGACTCTACGGCTACAGCGTCTGTTCAGGGACTCCTCACTATTGTGCTCCAAGATGCGAGCGAAAAACTCCATAGCCGCCCTCCTCAACCCAATCCTTTCGACGACGCTGCTCATGATAGCATACATGAGGTTGAAAGCGGCGGCGGAGAAGAAGAGCCTGGATCACGTTCTGGCAACTTTCAGCAGCGGGACTCCTCTTTACGCCATCTGGACTTCCAAAATCACGGGAATCGCGCTTTCCGACAACCCCAGCGCCTGGTTTGGAGCCGGTGATGCCGCGCTCTGCATTCTGGAGGTTGGCATGGTGACGTGGGGCTTCAAGCTGTACGAGTGCCGCCGTCAGTTATTCAGCTTGGCGGGCGTGATTGCCTCCGTGTTGTGTGTCGCTGCAGCGGCAGCAAGCGTCTTTTTGTCAGTCCTGGCGGCCCGTGGCCTAGGACTGCGTGGACCCGAAACCCTGGCCTTTGCCGCTCGGAGTACCACCTTGGCGTTGGCCAAGCCGGCGGTGGAAGCAGTGGGCGGCAACCTGGTTGTGAATGCGAGTTTGATTGTCAGCAACGGGATAGTAGGACAACTGCTATATCCCTTTGCCCTCGATTGGCTTGGGGTGAAGAATGCCTTTGGCCCGCAAACAAGCGGCGACGCCAGAAGCGGCGAGACGTTGCCCGAGGCGGAAATCGCTGCCCAGTGGCCCCGAAATAAGACAGGGAGGTCACTGAGGACAGCCAGCCGCCGACAAGCCGATGGCATCGTGACGGTGGCTGCAGGAGTGGCCGTCGGGACCAACGGGGCGGCCATGGGCGTATCCTATCTCTACGAGACGGGGAGCCACGCCGCCCCGTACGCGGCGCTGTCGATGACTGTTTTCGGAGTCATGACGGTTGTCTTTATTACCGTTGATCCGTTCAAGAGCTATGTCGAGTGGCTGGCGCGGAGCGATCTGATGGGAAGATGAATGGCGGGAGGCTACGTGGGGGGAGCCGCGAGCAGTACCTCAACCCGGGATGCGTGAGCGAACTTCAAAACGGGATACACGAGCGAGTCGCGCTGCCGAGACCGTTCTGGCATGCCTGGTGCAGCCAGTGACACTGGATGGCTTGCCTCTGTGTATGTGTGCGCATATATCTGACATGTCCGCAGCCAAACTACACGCCAGTAGGCATACGAAAAAAGGGGTATATCTACACGGCCAGTGCCGAATGATGAGAATACGACGAGCAGAGAGCTTGGTGATGGCCCTGCGCCAGTGAAACGCTCAAGCAACTTTTAATTGGTATAGATCCTCCTTTTTGATAGTGGCCCCTTGCCTCACCGATGTGATGATAAATGTTACGATTTTTATTTGGTTTCCCTCGCGGGATGTCGACGAGGAAGCTGAAGCTACTCCAACCTGCTTGCTGTCAGTCTCACGCCATCGGCATCCCGTGTAGCCGGGGCGAGTGTCCGGGGCGTAGACGGATCACCGACCTCTCGATAAGATGCAGACCGCTCGCCGTCTCGACAACGCCGCTCATCTCGCCGGGCTTGAGGGCAAAGGCGGCATCCTCAAACTCCTTTTGCATGTCGCCGCGGCCAAAGTAGCCGAGGTCGCCGTGCTTGCGGGCCGAGGAGCAGTCGGACTCGGTGGGCGCGAGGTCTCCGAGGGATATGTCGCCGGATTTTATCTTTTGCTCGTGGGCCTTAATGACGTCCATGGCCTCGTCCTTTGAGCGGGTGATTTCGGACTGGCGGCGGGGCTTGTCAGCGTCTCTTTGGCGCCGTCGGCGCTGTGCGCTAGGTTAGGCGTACCTCTCTCCAGCTGCTGGGCCGCCTGCTGTCGCGGTGCTTGACGAGCAGGTGGGCGGCGCGAATCTTTCCATCGAGGGCGCCTGGAGCGGCGGCATGTTGGGGGCCGGCGCTGTGGTGGGTGGCCATGTAGTGCTTCAGCTTATCCGTGTCGGTGCCCTGCGGGGGCTCCCAGCGGGAGACTTTTTCGGCCGAGTTGAAGTAGTAGGGGAGATTCTTGGAGTTTGAGTGGCGGACCTCCCAGTTTGGGGGGAGACCGGTATCAGCCTGCCAAGGAGTGAGCGCAAGTCGACACGGGCAAGCTGCAGGGCTCACCATGATGACGGAGATGGAGGACAAGTCGCGAGGGTGAAGAAGCAAAGGGATTGGCAATTGAGTGGGAGGTGACGACGGGGGGGTTTAAGAAAGGCCGCCGTGGTGCCTGGAGGAACGGATGGTGAGGGCGAAAAGCGGGCTAATGAGCAATTTGGTGGATGGATGGATTGCCTCGGAGCTGGTCGTGAGCTGGAGCGAGCTGGAGGAGGAGGGGGGCGCAATGACGTGCAGAGCTTGTCCGCGTTGGCCCTGGCGACCAAGAGGTGGGGGAGGGGGGAGGGGGGGCCGCTTCGGGGCTGTCAAGAGGCTCGTCAGCGGCTCACAGGTCACGATCATGGGGCCCTGCAGACATTAGTGCTGTATCCGTACTTCGTACCGCAGGGTGAGAATATAGTACGGCAGTGAGTGGGTGGCAGGTGTAGGCACGCAGGTACATGCACGATGCGGCGTGGGTACACAGCGGAGTGATGGGCTGCGCCTGAAAAGTGAGGTAAGCCGGGTACTGAGCAAGTACCTCTGCTACCGCATCGCCGTGAATCTCCACTAATCTCCACGAAGGGGAGACCAGCAAAGAGTCGTCGGCTGGATGGCTGGGCAGGGCGACGGCAACATAAGCCGAGTGGTCAGAAGCACCCAGGTGATGGATTGGTCCATGCAGGCTGTGCTGGGAGGGAGGGCCAAACTGTATCAGGCACCACGGGGCGTCTGCGGCCCTGATAGGATGATGCGGGCAAGGAGGCATTCCAGCCCTCTCGCATCGGGAGGTGCTCCACGGGCTGTGAATAGTGGCCTCAGCGATTTATTAATGTGAGTCACATGGCCTCTTTTCTCGCTTCCCGTGACGGATAATCACCAGGATTCGTCACCGGCAAGGGACGCGCAGCTTGATCAGCAACTGATGTGACCTTTGATGAGACTGCCGAAACATCAGCGTCGAGCTTGGTGACTGTCCTCGAAAGAAACGGCTTACTGGCGTTTTTCGGGCGCGTCGCAGCAGCCAGCGAAGCACCCGGCACTGCTGTACCAGCGCTACCGGCCAGTGTCCAGCGGTCGTTGAAGGGTGGCGAGAGGTGCCGCCGCCCCACTCGGCAGCACCGCTTTTTTCCCTTAATCCCCACGCCGCCCAAAGATTCCCGCCCTTCGACTCTTCCACCTCCATCAAAAGCGTCCGCCACCAAACAACGCAGAGGCTCGTGAGCCATTGCCGTTATCCCTCTTCCCCTTTGAGAGCCCTCCTCAGCTCTTTTCTCGCCATCACATCCTTCATCGACCGCGCACCGCTCCTCAACGGTATCCCGCTTCCACCAAAACCTCGACAGGCCAGGCCGCTGCCGATCCCCCGGAGTGGACAAGTTCTTCAGCACCACCAAGAACATCAGACCCCGTTTCCCTTTGTTTCCTTTTCGCCAACTTGCAAGAGCAGCAACCTGCTACCCCTCCCAAGCGACCGCAACACGACGGTTCGAGAACCACGAACTGAATCATCCCTCCGTTCTCGACCAAAGCGCCCAAACTCAGACAACTGAGCAAGTAGACAAGAGAGACTGAATAAAGAGATCACGACAGCCATGGCGACCCCCCAGTCGACTACCTCGCAGGACGACACGTCGGGCCCCAAGAAGCTGGAGCAAATAACATTTCGCTTCTGCTCTGAATGCTCCAACATGCTCTATCCCAAGGAGGACGAGGATGCTCACAAGCTTCAGTTCACCTGCCGAACTTGCCAGTACACCGAGGAGGCCGCATCTACCTGCGTCTTCCGCAACGTGCTCAACAACTCGGCCGGCGAGACTGCTGGCGTGACCCAAGACGTGGGCTCTGATCCAACGGTTAGTGAACTCCCGCCTGTTGTCTGCCTTCACTGCGGCACCGTCATCTCCTGCGCCTACTGCTCCCAACCCGCCACCTGCACGTCCCTCGTCAAGCCAGAGGACAAGCCCGACGGTGACTTGGGCATTGCGCACTTTGTTCTCGCACTCGCCGACCATGAGGATGCCGATCCCTTTGCCGAATATGACGAGGAGCTCGACACTGCCGATGGCGCCGCCGACGAAGGCTACGCTACCGCCGATTCGAACATGTTTGGGCCTGGCGACCAGCCTCGCGTCGCAGGCCACACCAGCATCGTCGAATGGCACGGGTTCTTTGGCCCCTCGAGCGATGGAAATACTGGCCACCCCTCGACCTCGGGCCACGCACTCGGCCAATCTCTCGACGGCCACATGCACGACGGCCGGGCTTTTTGGGGCAATGGCGCCATGGTCATCCACCTTTGAGTCCCGGCCTCCGCCCCGCCGCATGGCCATGATTTCGATTTCGACGTATGAACGACTACGACAAATATACTTTGCTGTAACATGACCTGACATCAGGGTCACCGGCCGTTAAGCCTTTGAGTGTCTGGACTGGACAAGGACGGAAAAAGCAGGAGGTCGAATCACCATGAGCCGCTTGTTCTACCTATTGCGTCACAACAGTTTTGCTTGGTCGCTTTGGAGCTGCTGGCTGACTCATCTCTGCTTTTTCATCTCTACAGCTCCCTCGGTCGAACAAGACGTGTCCTAGGTGTCAACACGAAGAGGCCGTCTTCTTCCAGTCTCAACAACGAAGCGCTGAAACTGGCATGGTAAGCCGCCTCCTCGCACGCAGAATATATTATCGAGGGCAATATTCTAGTCCCCTGGGTTCTTGGGCTTTGGGCAGTACGGGTCATTTGTGATGGGCAACATTCGCTAACTGGACGGGCGGCAAAGAAATTGTTTTATGTTTGCTGCGAATGCGGCCACATTTTCGATTGAACGGTTTACTACCATCCGCCCCACGACGTCCAACGAGGGTCTTCAGACATCGTGGTGGGCGTCACCAGCCGCGAGGTGGATAGGGGATTTTCTTTTGCATTCAGATACTATTCTCATGTATTTTTAGAGGCGTCTAAGGAAGGATTGCGGACCCCGGGATTCGGACCAGGCGTACGGCACCCTCGGCACGGCAGGTCAGCGTCTCTCATACACCCTTGGCAGCCGCCGGCAGCCTGAGGCGAGTTGAAGACGCGTGGGTTCAAGCCGCAGGGCACAAAATGAATACTCAATGATGAAAACTTTCAAAATCATCAACCCTTTTTGTGACACACTCCATAACTATCGTTCACGTGTAACTACGTTCGTCATTGACTGGTGGAGCCTCCGTCAACCGACGGAAAGGGAAGCCTCTTTGCCCCTTTCTATAAACGCCTCGCAAATGCTTGTGGTGTCCGTAAAAGTACACGCGACATGAGGCTGTTCCATGCCC
Source organism: Hirsutella rhossiliensis (assembly GCF_020360975.1). Classification (NCBI taxonomy): domain Eukaryota; kingdom Fungi; phylum Ascomycota; class Sordariomycetes; order Hypocreales; family Ophiocordycipitaceae; genus Hirsutella; species Hirsutella rhossiliensis. Next base: position 6,937,254 of record NW_025408669.1, read on the forward strand.
CTCATCCCGTAGCGTGACTGTTGACCAGTATCCTCGCCTGCGACGTACCATCTTTGTAGCCCCATGAGATATAGAAAAAAGACGCTCAGGCCTGCATGGGAGCCATGGACAGGATCCTGCTCCACTTCTTGCGCCTAAGCTCGGCACCGACGACGCCGTTGATGCGGGAGCCGACGGGGTCGCCGTTCTTGTTGAGCAGGACGCAGGCGTTGTCGTCGAAGCGGGCGACGGAGCCGTCGCGGCGCTGCGAGGGGTACCGAGTGCGGACAATGACGGCGTGGCGGATGTCGCCGCGCTTGACCTTGTTGGCGGCGGAGAGGCCGGCCATGCCTCCGGAGGCGGAGCCGCGCTGTTCCTGGACGACGACGACGACGCGGTCACCTGTGCGCAGCGAGCGGTCAGTCAGGGACCATGGACTTTACAGGCAGTCTTTAAGGACGCGGGCATACCGATGCGGGCGGCACGCTTCTGGCCGATGACGAGGACACATTCGACGAGGGCGGCGCCCGAATTGTCGATGCAGTTGAGTATCGTCTGCGGGGGTCAGCCTGGATCTGAGCTCGACCATCTTCTTGTACGGCTTCAACCGAAAAGACCTTCGGGGGCAGACCTTGAGTTGAATCATTGTGGCGACACCGCCCGTGGGGTGGGAGCTGCAATGGACGGGGAGGCGGTGCTGATCCAAGTCAAGGTCGAAGCTATCGCATATGATTCTTTTCCCCGGCGACGGAGGGTCACGTGCCGCGTTTGGTGGGGGCAAGAGGACTCAAAGCGCGACTTGGTCCGCTGATGCCAATTAGGTATCCATTTTACGCGCTTTCTTTCAGCTAGGCCCGTGCATGTGTTTCATGCTGCCCATTATTGCAAACCATGTACGAAGCATGTGGTATAGGTAATTGATCTCGAGGTCCGTCACGTCTCATGGTGACGGGGGTTGGAGTTGGAGATTGGAGATGGGGTGGGTTAGGTAATCGCGCAGCTTTGGCCCGTCGCCCAGGTAGCGAGCGGGTGGCTGGGACCTCAACAAAGAGCAGCAGTTGTACGGATACAGTACGAGTGGTGTACCTTGAATCAACCACCACCTACCTGGTAGGTACCCTATTCTTCCTCTCCATCTCCCTCGAAAACCCCCTTTGTGATCAGACGACAATTGCTCCTCGCTCCCTTTTGACCCTTCTCTTGGCCTGTTGGACTGTCTTGCTTGCTCGTCTCGAGACGCTTCCGCTCATTGTCCCTGGCGATGCCCGATTAAGGTTTCAATTCTGTACCTAATTTTCATGCGTCGACTATTTTGGACGAGACCAACAGACCTTTGCTCCTCCTCCTCTTTGCTGCGGCTCCACTGCCCTCGATTCTGACACAGGCTACGCTCGGCCTTGGGCGGGAGACGGCGTTGGCGCTGAGGCCCGGGGAGCTAATCTCTCTCTTACCCAATCCCTTGTCCAGCCCCCAAGCGCTGAGTCGCTCTCCTGCAAACCAGGCGCCGTTTGATGAAGTGAACGAGGGCGGGCGGGGGCTAAACACCAGTCCGTTGGATTGTCGCATCGCTGAATCGCTGATTCCCCCAATTTCCTTGCTCTTGTCTCCCTTGTACGAGCGAACCTCTGCTGGCTGCTGAAAGATGCCCACCTCAAAGAGCGCATCGGCCGCCAAGAGACGGCGCCTGACGCTGGCTCAGCTCGCCGCTTACGACGACATCCTGACCGATGCCCTCGTCGACCATGTGAGTGCAAGCGGGACTGCCGCCGCCCGAGGACGCCCATTGACCGGTCGCGCATAGGTGTTTTACTGGACCAGCGTCCCCAAGAACCGCTCCTCCTACCACCCGTCCCGGGGCATTCGCGAACAGGTCATCGCCGGCATCATACAGCAAGAGGTGGTCGTCAACCGCAGCCTCGAGGCCGCCGAGCGCAAGCTGCTGGCCACCGATGGCCTCCGCCGATTCCACGACGGCCTCAAGACGGACCAGGAGCGCGACGACTTCCGCCGCCACCTGCTGCGCTATCTGCAAATCTACCTCCCCGACTGCCCGTGGGAGGTGGGCTCCACAAACAGATACACCATTGTCACCCACGAGGCATGCGTCACGGCGCGGCGGCCCATCCGGCGCAACGAGACGGTCCGATACCTGTCGGGCATCCAGGTCAACATCACCCCCGAAGAGGAAAAGGACATTGCCGTGCGCAAAAAGGACTTCAGCATCGTCGTCAGCTCCCGCAACAAGTGCACCAGCCTCTTCATGGGCCCCGCCCGCTTCGCCAACCACGACTGCGGCGCCAACGCCAGGCTCATGACCACGGGCCACGCCGGCATCGAGATCATCGCCACGCGCGCCATTGACCCCGGGGAGGAGATAACCGTGTCGTACGGGGAGAATTACTTTGGCGAGGACAACTGCGAATGCCTATGCCGCACGTGCGAGAAGAATTTGTGCAACGGCTGGACGCCCGAGCACGTCGCCGCACCCGCCGTCGAGGCCACCGTCGAGGGAGTGGACGAGGGCTTGGATGAAGAAAAGACGGAGAGCTATTCGCTGCGCCGCCGGCTCCGGGACGGCAGCAGCGCCGGCGCCGCCTCGTCGAGAACGCCGTCGGTGGCGCCACTCATCCGGCCGCGCATCTACAAGACGAGGATCAGGACCCCGAGACGGGGCCACGCCAAGGCATCGTGGTCGGCAGCGACGTCCCCGGCTCCGGACGCCGACAGCCCGAGAGGGCGAAAGCGCTCTGCCGGCGCCATGGTGACGCCGCCCGTGACACCGGCCAAAAGACTCAGGAGCCTGGCGGAAAGTCTGACCGCCCAAGGTGTCACCTCCAGCGGCAGTTCCTCCAGCGGCAGCGCATCTTCCATCAACGGCGACGCCATGGAAACGGACTTTACCTCGCCCGACAAGGAGACTCCCGAGCCGAGCGCCGAGAAGCCGATGGAGAGCGATGCCCCGCGTGCGATGAAGAGGGAAGAGAGCGATGCGGCTCACGTCGGCGCCTTGTCCAACGTGGACCACGTCTCGCTGGAGAGCGTTTGCGAATTGCAGTCCCCACCACTGTCGCAGGAGAGCGTGGCAAGCGCCTCGTCCGAAGCGGCCGTCGCACTCGCAACCACGCCCGTCGTCTCAGTCCCCCACTCGCCGCCGAGCGACAAGCCCACGGCACCTGCGCCCGTCGTCATAGTAAGCAGCATCGAGGCGGTCGATGAGGGCCAAGAAGCTCAAGCAACGGGCGAAGGGGAGCAGATAGTCCGACGCAGAAAGTACCAACGCCGCGTCTTCATCAAGCAGACGACGCCGCCGGCTCGAATGCGGACCCCTGGTGACTACGTGCTGACGCCCTTGTTGCTCTCCGAGCCCGAGATGGCATGGATCCAGTGCAGCAATTGCAGCGCCTACTTTGTGCAGCAAAACGCCTACTTTACCCGGTCATCGTGTCCGCGGTGCGAGCGGCACTCGAAGCTGTACGGCTACCTCTGGCCAAAGACGGACAAGGTCGGCCCGTCAGACAAGGAGGAGCGGGTGCTCGACCACCGGACCGTGCATCGATTCCTGGACTCGCACGAAGAGCGCAAGGCGAGGGGTCGCAAGTCGTTTGATCGGGATGGGACATGTGAGGCGGATCAGTCCGACGATGAGCCCCGTGGGCGCGACCCGGCGAGGGGCCCCGCGAGTTCTGCCAAACAAGCGGCAAGGAAGGGCCACAAGGCCAAGATGGAGCACGAGAGGGCAGATGGCGTGGCTCCGCGACGCAGCGGCCGGGCTAGGAGAACGAGCTGCAAGCTGGCGGAGTAGACTCGGATCGTCTTGTGAACGTGTGTGGAGGGAGGTGTCAAGAGCGGGATGAAAGACATAGACGATGGCTGATATTTTTGTCGAAGAGTGTGGTGTAATATATGCTCAGATATAGACGAGGCAGCTGTCATTTACATAGCTAACTATTTCATCTGGCTTGTAGGCAGTTGGCCATGGCTCCAGAATACAGACTTTTGTTCTCATGCCGTGTTAAAGTGTGACTATTGCTGAGCTTCCGAGTGAAAGATGAGAAGACGGCTGTGGCCGGCATCAAGGTTAAATTCGTGCATATCCAGAGTCCAACTGAACCTTGACGGCAGCGCCTCTGCCCTCTCTTCCCTCGCCCTCATCTTCCAAGTTACTTTACGTTGATTGAAATCTCAAGTTTTGACAGCTTTTGGACTGTATTGATGCCTATTGCCTCCCGAAACCTGGTCCTTGGTCGCGCGTATAAATATCGTGCCAACCCGATGCCCTCGAACTCATTTCACTCTCGTTGGCACCCTCGGCCATGGGACGCAACATCGACTCCCGAGCACGGCCGTGGCTCGGCCTCAGAAACACACGCGACCCATCAGCCCCCCCCGGGATGAGTCCTCCACCATTGTCTCGGCGACGGCCTACGCGGCGGCCTCTTACAAGACGCCCTGGCAGTCGTGCACTTCCCCCAGCGCGCCGATCCGGAATCCCTAAAACTCTACGACCGGCGCGGCCACGCTCATCCGAAGAAGTGGGAGAACAAACAGCTGCCCAAGCAGCCCGAGGCCGACACTGCGGACCGGCTCAAGCGTCTCTGCTTGCAGCTAGGGGCATTTATCTATGACTATTTGCAGAAGGCGAACTCCTTACCGAGAGAGAGAGCCTTACCCCACGGCCGGGCCATGCGCTGGTCCTCTTCGACTCCCTTTTGAGGCGGAGAGACGGAGAATCTTCAAAGCCTTCCTCCGCTATGAGATTCTGTCCAGGGTCTTCCGCTCCTCGTCAGACGACGACGCCCCTGTTCTCGGCCCCGTGGACCGGCAGCCACAGCCGTCCCGTCTCCCGAGTTGCAGCTGGGAATGCTGGACCACTATGAGCGCAGGGCCTTGGCGCCGTGAGAGATTGAGAGCATCCAGTGCTTTTGGGAGTACGTACGCTGTCGCTATGGCGACGTCTTCGCTCGCTTTGTCCGCATACCGCGCTGGTTGCCCGATAGCTTCCACATTTTCGACCCCGACGTACAGTGTCTGCCCGACTACTATCCAAGCGAGGAAGAACCGCGTCCGTTACCTGGGGACAAGATGAACACCGACTTCCATGCGAGCTTATTCATGGAAGACCAGTTTAAACACTCGTTATGTATACATTGCTATGGCTGACTCAGTGCCGAGCAGTTCATCGACACCATGAGCCTCTGGGGAATCGACCGAGTCGAGCGTCTGCTCAAGTCCGGCACTGGCTACGTCGAGTGCTTTATCATCCTCAGGGTGGAAAGGATGGAAACCCTCGAGCCGAGACGGGGCGTAAGTCGGTTCGGCCAGAAAACCCCCTACTGGGACGAATCGGAGGGTGCCGTAAATGCTCTGTGGGCGAGGATGGACCCCACTAACCTGGCACAAGAAGAAGTTCTCGAGAACCTCTACCGCGCGCTCGTGTGCGTCAACCGCAACGGGCGGACCCTGTTCGACGACGAATCACGCTATCCCGTCACCTGCCGGCTCCCCACGCCGGCTGATTTGAGGAAATCCGAGTCTTGAGATGACTGGCTGTGTGCTCGCGAGGTAGGTAGGTAGGTATTCTCCAATTGATACATGGCGAAGCATTCGGAACCCCAGGGGCCGCCCTGGCCTAGGCCCAGGCTTGCCTCGTCGACAATGCTGCAAGCTTTTGGTGGCTTCCAACGTTGGCCATGTTCTTTCACATGCTCGAGTCCACCGTATCCCTGTCGCTCGGGCGCCTACGTATCGCCGGGCATCCGCATCAGACCATTCCTGTCAGAGCCGGCGATGCACATGGCACGTGGCTATAACGCCCCGGCGACTAGAAAGCGATATGACTTCGTTGACGCTCGCTGCGGCGCTTGTTGGAACGGGCGAGAGCGGGTGGCTGGTTCATTTCGCCTGATGTTTAGGCCCGCCTCGCAACGTCTGCACCAGCTCGTCTCGGCCAAAGGTGAAAGTCAGCAACTCGGGCATATTTCCATCGCTGCGGAGGATCTGCAGAATGCTTGGCCTTTACCTTGGCAAACGCAAGCGAGGAGCAACCCTCGCGAGCCGGGCCGTGTGATGGTATTACCAAACCAACACAGGCGAAAGTGGAACGCGCTCCGATGAAGGCTCCGACGAAGATGCCCACGTCCACCGGCGACGGCTTGAGTTCGGGGAGCCAATAGAGGCGCGGACCCCCGCGCCTTTAAAGTCGGCGCGGACGTCCGCGCCTGTTATGTAAGCCTGGCAGGCCATTTGGGCCGCCGCCAACTGCGCTCGCAGTCGGCCTCACCGATACAGCATGCTTGCTGCATACATATAGCTTCAATTAATTGCAAAGGAGGATATCCCTTAGGGTTCGAACCCATAGCCTTCCCTATTTGGTAGATTGACGTGACGCAAAGGGCGCCGCTGTTGCGTGGCAAGGAGGGTGCGCGGAAGTTCACCGCCTTAAATTGGCCAGCTACAGTGCTACACGCCGGTGCATGTCGGTGATCTCACGATCTGCCTCACATTTTCGCATCGCCGGCATCATCACCACTTATATATGTGAATAAAATGCCTGCTGTTCCTCTGAGTCTCTCTCGCAGTCAGCCCATATACCTGCAGTACCTCTTTCTCGTGAGAAAGGCTGCACCTGAATTTCCTCGGCCACCCGGGCATCTAATCGCTCTTCTTCTGCCTTATCCCAATCAAGGTATGCCATCATCTCTACCTTGGTCCATTGCCTCGAGCCGCAGCTCCTTGACATTTGCTTCCAGTCGAGGCACCAGTCATATTCAGTCTTGCTGTAGCGCAATGGCAAGCCCATTGCCTTTCGGTATGCCTGGTTGGTCTTGAGACTGCCGCGAGGCTGTGCTCTATACCAAGAGTCTCTTTCCTGACATACCTCTGATAGATGGCTCGTGGGTCATCATATAATAGATTCTCTGTAGTCTCTGTAGTCTCTGCAATTGCTGTAGAGACTGTAGAGACCGTAGTGACTGCAACTGTCATTTTCTCCATGACTGCTGCAGTCTGCGCAGTCTCTGGAACTGCTACCGTCTGTACAGTCTGTGCAGTCTGTGCAGTCCCTGCAATTGCTGCAGTCTCTGCAGTCTGTGCCGCCCGTGCCTCTGCCCGCTGCAGTATGTCGCTATAGCGTAAAGGACAATTGCGAGATGTCATGATGTGCCCTTGCTGGTGGCATTTGCTGCATGTAGGCGGCGCCTTTGGCCGTAGATCTGACTCTATGGCTTCAAATGCACTTGGCTCGCGCTGTGTGGATGACTGTGATATCCTTGATGCGGCGACAAGTTGGTCTAGTCGCCGACGAGGCTCTATGAGGACCTGACCAATCTCTTTGTTATCCCGTCGAAGGCGCCAATGTGTATGAAAATGTTGTAGCCGGAGGGGCAGATCTTCCACTATGAGAGACTGTAATGCGTGCGCACAAGGGAGACCGCGAGACTTGGTGAAGCTGCCTGTGCAAGATGGGGTGTTTTTCTCGTTGAGGCGCTTGTGTTGCTTTGCAACCTGTCGCAAGGCTTCGTGTGATACCCAGCCACGTACCGTGCTATATACGGTTCCAGAGAGCTCAATTGGCATCCGTATATGCTGCCTGGCTTGGTTGGCTTGTAGCTCGGCCAGTTGGTTGAGGAGAGCTTGCTTGATTGCCCTCGTTGCCTCGAAGAGGTCTAATGTTGACTTCTTAAGGTGACTCTTCAATAATGCGTGGATGCCTTCCACCCGGGAAGTAGCCACATTGCCGAAGTGAGCATATTGATCGACCCAGGCCTTGACGAGCTTTTCCTTATACGGGTCCAACCAGGTTTCCCGTATGTAGCTAACCTCCTTGACGTATCGTGGCACAAAGCGCTTCTCGAGCTCTTCAACTTGTTGATCAAATGTCTCCTCATCTTTCGAGCCCACGATTGAGTGCCAATACCCAAAGAACTCAGCCCACCTCTCATCACTATTAGAGTCCTCATCGTCACGGTCGAAAGCTGGTTTGCAATAGCTAAGCACCGCCTTATTCGCATGCCAGATGCAAAGCAGAGACTTGGACGCAGGAAAGCACCGGGAAATTGCGTTTATGCAGGCGAGGCAGCGATCTGTCAGGATAACCGATGGCTGGCGAATGTCATATAACTCGTATATCGATTGGAGTTGGTCCAGTGCCCAGATATAGTCATTTTCGTCTTCACCACTGAGGAAGGCAAAGGCAATACAGAATGACCGCTGACAGGCATCAACGCCGATCATATCGAGCAGTGGCATCTTATATTTGTTCGTCTTGTATGTGCAGTCTAGCAGTAGTAATTCTGGGTATGCGTTGAGGTATCCTAGAGACGCTGGGTGTGCGAATAAGACTGCTGTGACTCGGCCATCATGATCAAGCTGTATGCGGCTCTGGAACCCCTCGTTGTCAAGCTCATTGGCAAGGGCATGCATTGTGCTCTGGCCAGCAAGGAGCTCTCGTCTGCGCTGTGCGATACAGTTATATATGTCTTGCTGTGTCGCTCCTTGGGCAGTCTGAGAGCTCTGGCGCATATATGTCCGGATATCCTTTGGTGCTATGCCAGCGCTTGAGAGGTTCCCAATAGCTGACTGGTCAGTTGAGGAGAGGGCACGATGAGCTGGATGTGCTGTAATATGCAGACTGGGCTCATGGTTGTGGACCGACTTCTCCTCGCCTGGGCGATGCCTGACATACCAGTACGACTTATCAAGGCTCTCTTTCGCATTGATGGAAAACTGGCATCCAGTGATACGGGAGCTTGTAGACCGTTGCCGATCAGCTGGCTTCTGGTCCTTGCTTGTATGAGCCCCAAGTCTACCTCCACGATCGCAGGCAAATATGACTGTGCGTCTTCCGGACCGCGGGTCTCTCGTGGACTTGCCTGTGGTGAAGGCATAGCCTCTTGGAGCCGCCCACGCATTAATTGAGGCAGAAGAGACTCTCGCGAGTCGAACTGGCCCTCAGGAGGAAGGCAATCGTCAGGGAATTCAGTAAGCCCCATATTGGAATTATCTTGAAGAGCTAGCTGTAGTGCACGACAGTGAGCAGCTCTTTATACACAAAGGAAAGGAAACTCCTGCTTTGTGGACGTGGTGCAGAACCCTTGTAACCGAGGCCGCCTGCGAGGTTTAATGCAGCCTGCGTTTGAGCTTTGGCCTCAATGGGGTCCAAGCACCACGCATGCAGGCGCTCGACCTTAATATGCGGATTATAGCATCGCTTCCGCGGACAACTACTCTGAGCGCAGATGGTATGCTATATGAGGCTGGCTCTCTGTGCGACAGTTTGCCACATGCAATAGAAAAGGAGAGTACAGGTCAGGGGGCGGCCCGACTATCTTCCGCCTGGGCTTACATAACAGGCGCGGACGTCCGCGCCGACTTTAAAGGCGCGGGGGTCCGCGCCTCTATTGGCTCCCCTTGAGTTCGCCCATGCTGACTAAGGCCATCCCTTGGCTGTTCGGCAGAAATCAGGAGGTCATATAATAGATCACGTGCGCGGCAAAGTAACAGCCGCCCGAAGGCATCGAGGCGTGTGACTGTGGACGGTGGAACAGAACAAGGCCACCCACCAGAAGAGCCCAATTCCCCAAAAACATTTATGGTACGGGAAAAATTGCAAGTATCTCTGGACTGGTAGTGTGAAGGAGCCACTGGATCGTCACGCAGTGATCCGACTTCGAGCGAGGGCACAAGCTTTCCGGTGGAAGAATGGAATGAGTGCGTGGATAATTAGTCTTCATATTTATCGGCCCCATGACGTGGGAGCGTAGCATGTGTGCCTGGTCGAGCGATATTTCCAGTTTGATAAATACCTGCCAAGACTTTATAGAGAGTAGTTAAAAACAAAGGAAACAAGAGTGAATGAGGCGGGGATCGGAGCCCGCAACCTCACCTCTTCCCCTAACCAAGAAACCAAGAATCTGCTTGGACGCGGCGCGGGGCTGCTCAGGCTGCTGGCAACCAAGTAAGCCACTCCGCCGCCCCCGATAACATCGAACGGTATAGTTGCTTATAAAGGTAAAGGTAGGCTAATGCCCCTTCTTTGCGTCAGCCTTTTAGCGGTCGCGGTTTGAGGGGTGGTGGCCTTTCGTTAGACGAGGTGATCGGGGGCTGAGTAATGCTGCGCAAGCATCTCAACTTGGATGCAGTACGTGCGGACGGGCTGGCAAGGCTGCCACTGCGTCTACTTTGGCATTCGCCTTGGTTGCACGCGCGTGTTTCTGCGGGACGAGCTTGCAATGGTGTCCAGGCCGTGTTAATAGTGCATCGACATGTACTTGGCGCTTGGCCTACCTGCCTTCTTGGGGCTGTAAGCAGGCCATCATTGGCCAAGCATGCTGATTCCGCCGACGGCTTGGTACTGCGGCCCACACACAGCTGGACATACAGAGCCCCCCACATAACTTAAATAAATCGGCGGAAACCAACCGTGGTGAAAGACGAAGGCTTGACTGGTTGATTCAGAGCAAGATTGACCTGACCGACCGCCTATAATCTGCCACTCGATCGTGGCTGCCTGTACCGGCAGTGCCCCGCACCGCGTCCCGTGACTCCCGGCAGCTGCCAGGCAGGCAACATCACACCCTCACCGACTCCTCAGCCGAGCTTAGCCTCTTCATCTCCAGTCAACACACGACGCACCCTCAAAGAGTTTGCCCTGCCTTACGGGCTTGCCCCCCTGTGCACTACTCTGCGCCTAATCATGGCGTCCAACGTTCTTTGCGCCTACCCTGGCCTTGACGAGCTCTTGATGTACAAAATTCTTGCTGCTCGATGGACTTGGGTCTCCTTCCGCAACGTGCCTTCCCTTTGACTCTGCCCCGGAGGCGACTTGCTTGCCCAGGTAGGGACTCATTCTTCTCGCCGCTCTCCATTCGTCTTTCTTCTTCTTCATCACCTCAAAAAGAGACCAGTTCGCACACCCCCGCCCGAAACGTTTTCACGTACGCTTCTTCCTTCCTTCTACTTTACTGTATTATTCTAACTTCTCACCTGGTGCGGCGGCTACCGCCACGAGGTAGTCGTCTGCCTGACGAAGCGCGGCAGGGCGTGGCGGCCACGGCGCCCGAAACCAGCAACCTGAGCAGCACGGCGCCTCTCGCCCCAGTCGGCAGAGCCAGGATAGAACCTGCGCAGTCCAGAACTTTCCCTTGGACGAGAACTACGGCGCCGAGGGGTCAGCGCCTCACGCGGCCACCCACCCATAGCTAGGAACAGTCTGAGCTAGTTGTCAAGGTTAGTCGGTGACATGACAGGTGACAGATTGTCGCGGAGTTGGTGGTTTGCCGTCGAGACGAGCATGTGCCCTCGGTGTGTTGCAGGAGGGAGTAGCATCTGTGATGCAAACATACCTATGGAATGTGTCGTTGGTCGTTGAGGCTCTCAAAGTCCCCGGACATTGTGCCGTGGCCTCGGAGTCTTTCCACGCCGGCGACTACCAGCCCTTGGGGTTTGGGCGATGCGTTACAACGGATCAAATGAATGCGTGGCTGTCGTGACGCTCAAACTGCTCCGTTACCGAGGTAAGCCTCGGGTCGGCGTCATTGGTCACCACTGCCAAGGGCGCAGGGCTTGCAGCTGGTAATACGCGTCGCGGGAGCTGTTGTCAATGTGCCCGGGCTCTGGACACGTGTATCAAGAGCTGCGGAAACCCCGTGCTGGCTGCGCCGGAAGGAAGTGTCGGTTGGACAGGCGGTGCCTCACCATTGTCCCGAGTCTAAGAAGGGTTCAGACGTCCCGTGTGTGCTGCGGTCCTTGGCCAGCGTGCGCTTCACAGTAGGCGCCTGGAGGCCCTCGTACGTTTGGACCAGAACTTGACCAAGGTCTCGATGAGTCCCAAGACCAAGAGATGGACTAAGGAAAAGGCCGGAAAAGGATGGCGAAGAAAGGAAAGGGTAAGGAGCCTTGTTCCAACCAACGGAAGCCCGAGGAACGAGCTAAAGGCTCTGTTCGCAGTCAAGGACTGGGCCCGGTTCGCCGACCGGTGCAACCAAACCTCAACCTACTCACCGGTCCAGATGGCCTGCGTTATGGCTGCTGTACAGGTTAGAATCGCAAAACTCCATCCTACACTCTGCCACCCGGCACTAGCTTGTATGAAGCCGCCCATGACAGGCCCCAATATGGCACCGCATGAGAAGGCCATGTTATAGATTCCATATGCCAATGAGTATGGGACCGTCGTGGGGTCCTCAGAGTCTTGCTGAACAGACCAAGTGACTTCGGCCATTAAGGTGCCCATGACAAAGGTTGTCGACAGGCCAATCCCGGCCAGCAAGCCGCAGAGCATAATCTTATGCCTGAGAGTGTCTTCCGTGACAAAACGCAGGCATATAAGAAAGGGAGTTGCCGCCAAAAACCCCCCTGTTGCCAGCCACTTAGGGCCTATGCGGTCGGAAAGGGCTCCCACCAAGGGGCTGAGGAATGCTGGCAATGCCAGATTGAGGAAGACGAGCCCGGCGGCGGTGGGGCCCCAGCCAAAGGTGGACGAGACGAATAGAGGCAAGGTGCTGTCGAAAGAGGCGTGGATGCTTGCCTCGACAAGAGTCCCCCACAAGGCTGCGAGGAGGCGAGGGTTGCTGAGGAGAAGCATCAAGCCCCTCGCTCCGATGGAGCTCCTGGCATTGTTTTGAGTTGAAGTTGAGCCGCGAACGACGTAAGCTGGCTGTTTCCCTTGAGTAGAATCGTCGCTTTCCAAGGCACTGGCGCTGCTCTCGCCGACTGCCAGTCCAGTCAGTTCAGCGAGATCAGTCTCCCCGTGTGGTGTGCGTTCTGTTTCGACCCCAGGCCATCTCCTCGCATCCTTGGTCTCTATCACGAAGAGCCGAAGTATGATATCCACGGCAATGAAACCGAAGCACATTATAAAAACCGGATAGTAGCCTCCCTGTCCGACAACGATGCCGCCGAGGAGTGGAGAGATGGAGGTGCCCACGGTCTGTGCCGAGGCAATCCAACCAGTCGCCAAGCCGACCTTATTATTTTCGACCGAGTCAACGAGAAAGGCAAGACCGACGGTCCAGGTCAGGGCAGCCGACATGCCCTGCAGTATTCGACCCATCAACAGCATGGGGATGTTGACGCTGAAGCACAAGAGGAGAGTGGCGCCAAGGAGGAGCAGGAGACCAAAGACCATGAGCGCACGTTTATTGTTATACCGATCTGCCACATAGCCCCAGACGGCTATTGTAACGGTGTTAACATCTTATGCTCGTTGTTGAACTGCACGCGTGGCAAGCCGGCGAGCGTTGTGGCAACGTACGTGAAAAGGCCACGAGAGCGGCGGAAAAGACCGCAAGAGATACCGAAACCCAGTATTGGACTACAAGAAAGCGTTAGGCAAAGCTCTGGCTCTCGTTATTGTCAAATTCACTGCCACCTTTCCCCCCCTCAATGGCAATCCTATTGGGTAGCGCAAAGGGTATGACGAGAACGACGACGCCGTACAGGAAGACATCCTTTGCTGCCATGTCAGTGACTTGCACGCGCGGGGGGCGGGCAGGACGCACGGTGAAGATCGCAAATGCGACGGTCGTTACAATCAGCGCTGCTGAGGAACGCAGCTTCAGCAGAAAGGGCGCCTTGTCCGGCCGCAAAGGTAAGGCTCCAGACATACTCGAGGTTTCTGCTGATAAGTCTGTGTGCTTGGGTGAAGAAACGGGCGTGCTTCAGGGGCGTGATGGAACCGGTCGGCCTTTTGAGGCCCACACCTCCGGTTTCTTCGAGATGCCCTTCAGAACCTTGCAACTAAGTTCGGCAACGCACGCTGACCAGATCCACACCGCAGTGTGGCGGAATTCACCTCGTCATTCACGTTGCTACTTGGCCAACTCGTGGGTTCCAGAATAGTCCAGGATATCGGCAAGTCAATTCGGCCACACAATGGCCACGTCTCTGAAGGGTTTCCCAGATCGATTAAGCGGCAATCATCACAAACTCAACAGGAGCCTGGACTCTCCCTTAGGGATGGGCTGGAGCTAGTGGATCGCAGCCCGCGCCGGTTGCGGATCGACCGGCGCATGTTTCGGTTACAATGCTGTTTATAAATTACGTTTGCGGGCTCATGTCACGGGCGAATTTTACCGAAGCAGAATTGTAACATACTTGGTACAGGATAAACATCAGTTCGGGAGTGGGTTCATCTCATTGCCGAGCAATGATCCCGTCTCCGCTTGTCCAGTTGCCTGAACAGTGACGGACAGTGATTCCACTACAGGAGCAGCGGTGTATAAGTAGATGATGCCTTTGAACGCGTCGTCGTATTCTTTGTCACATCATAATGCCAAAATAACCGTCCGACAGTAGCGTTATTCCAATCTGCCGGTAAATAGTGTCGGAATAGCCTAGTGGGGGCAAAAGCAATGGCGTCTCTGCATGTTGCGTCCATTGGCTGTTCAGGGAGACACGCTTCCACTCGTGGGGACAGCACTATGAATAGCTGCGGTCGGAATGTGATCTACATGCCGTCCTGGCAGTCCTCGTGCCAGCCCGGGTGGGTGGGGGGGGGGTTCGAGGCTGAGAACTGAAGCAAGGCCGACAAGTTGGTGCCGGAAACCGTCTAACAAGACGACGGGCTAGGAGTTTTGGAAGGCTCATGGAAGGCTCATGGAAGGCTGTGGAGACACTAGGCCCTAGAGGCAGATGGTAGGATGTTGCTGAAGGGGGGATCCTGGACAGCAAGGGGTTTTCTCATAAAGTAAAGGCAGGCGACTGATTACACCCATTCCTTCAGTATATTTGAGCAAACTGTCTCGCCTACCCCCATTGTTCGTCTTTCTGATTCACAGACCCGCGAGGTGGCCTCTTTGCTGGTCTTAGTCGCCGCATTCATTTACTCATCATGTTAGCCCCCGTCTTTAACGTGCAATACCCCAAGCGGAGCTCAGCAGACCATAGGCATAATTGCCGGCCCCCTCCATTGAAGGTTCCCCTCAAAGGCCTTGGTGATACGGAGAGAGTTGTGTCGATCATCCATCATGACAACGTCACAACGCCCATCGTTACAAACCACGTCCTCGACCATGACGCCAGATGTCCTCAAGTCTTGCCCGGGGCGCCGAGCTACAGATTCCTCACCAGCCTGAGCGAGTCGGCCATTGATGACAAACGACTTTCAAAGGTGGTCAGAAAAGGCACCGCGTCACTCGGAAAGCTGTATTCTCTTCTCGGCGGTGCGTCTGAGAACACTACTACATCGGATTGTACGCGCAATGCCCGGCCGATTTCGGCGAAAAGGGCCCCTTTGGTGACTATTGGGCAGGGGGCATTCATGTCGACCGCCCCATTGTCAAGTAAGAGGAATGGCTCTGATTCAGCAGAAATCTACACGAGACTTCGACTTCAATTCTCCAATGGCGCCACGTCGACTCAGTACTTCAATTCTCGTTGCTCCGGAATCAAGCCTGCCTTTTTAGATCGAGCAATTGCTACGAAATTCGAGCGGATACACATCATCGGCGGCATATGCTTGTTCTCCAAGTCCATACTCTTCATGTCGCCAGGAGACGGGCAGTCAAACGTCGACGACAAGCCCGTCGTCCCGCCCTTGCCATGGAACGTCGACCTCACTCTATATGAGTTGGAAACTATTGCGAGGCTTTCCTCCGCCATCGCAGATACCGCATGTGTCGTCAAGAACACTTCCAGGGGTCGCGACACTCCATTGAGCATAGATATCGACATACCCGATTTTCAGTACTACTGGACCGCCTGTGGGCTCTTTGAGCGGAACCTAGTCACCATTGGCTACGTGCAGAGCTGGATTGCTGCTATTGACGAACGAAGAAGAAAGCTCAAGGCCATCATGACTGCTCTTCTCCGTACGATCCTGACGGACCGCCAGCTCAGCGACATTGAAATAAATATCGCGCCAGGAACGGAGCCCGCCGTAAACCTTATCAAGGAGAAGATTGTTTCTGGAACAATACCATCCCTGGAGGAGATTATGAGTGCGATGAGATCGCAGGGAGGGGAGGCCAGACAATGGAGAGATTTTTTAGACCATCTGGGCTCGGGCCATCAACCCTCGACTGTGGGCGATCTCGGCCGATTGGTTTATGTGTTCAAGGCGGTGAAACCAGCCCTGGAACATGAGCACACTGTGGCAGCACCCAATGGAAACATTCGAGATGCGCCTGGTCGAACGCTTATCATCCAGGTCGACGATATCATCGAATGGAGGATCTTCGACCGGGCAAAGTCATTCCTGGAGCACTACGCCACGCAGAAGCCCAACTATGCAGAGAAAGCCCTGATCGTGGGCCTTTTCCCAATACATAAAATATTCGTGGCCGGCTCGAGCCGCTCGGATTTATACCACAAAGATCCAGGACCGCAACTGTGTCTGAATTCCGAAGGAGCGATGATCGGTCCACTGGATGTCATCGGAATGACTTACGGAATACACATGAAGGAGGTCTTGCAGCGTTTGCGCCGCCGAGAAGGTTTCCAGTGATATCAGCCGCGGATGTTGATCTTGTCAAGTTTATGGGTCAATACCAAGGGCATGGAAGTTCGTAGCATTTACCAATGTATAATGATGTTTTTGTGGAAAGGAATGAAACTCCGGCGAGTTGCAGGCCTATTTCGATGGCAAACAGAGCAATATCTCACAGCGCTTATACGACCACCATATCTCCATACAGAGCAAATTACACAATGGGTTTGAGATGCAGGAGCACGCGCAGTCAAATCAAGGATTCGCATCAAGTTGGGCACCGGAATAGCTTCGGGGACTCTAACTATCCAGTTTGGACGCAAGCATCACGAAAATGAGGCTCTCAAACCCGGCAGCGTGGCGAGAGCACCGGTAGAGCCCAGTAGTTAGTTGTATTTATCAACGTCTGCGCAGTCTCCCTAGGAAGACAAAAGGCATGCTAGGCTAGTTAAATCGAGAACCTTCGCCGTCGACACCTAATATTTGCTGGAAATTGTCTATTGGAATCTCTAATCGTATTCACAGGGCCCGCCCCTGGATCGCATCGCCACGCACAACGTCACTCTTCCGTGAACAGCTTGTTATCCAGGGTGGTTTTCCATATCTAAATATGGAAATACCCTTTCCATGAATGGCATGGAATAGGTATGGAAAGGGAAGCGGAGTTCAAAGGCAGGAACCGCCTCATATATTATCTTTATTGTCCCCAGAATGATCCCTACAGTACTTCTGTCACCGCCAGCTTTCGAAAACACCCTGAGGGCAAGAAAGTATGTCATCAACGTCGCAGAGAATTTATCTCCTCTTCAACCGTCCATCATCGAAGGATTTGATCAACTCTACGGGCAAGCGTGGGATCTGGGCCGTGTCTTCAAAGGCTACCTTGACCAAGAAATTATCAATAAAGAGAATTCGCCCTATTACGCCGCTTCTTTGGTCCTTCATCCAAGCTATCGCACGACGTACATCCACTCAAATTAGAAGAAGTGGCATAAAACTGCTTTCAAACGGGTCAAAGACCTTTGCTACTCTTACCGAAATACAAACGACGGTACAATTTCGTATCATGTACTGGACGAAGAAGAAGACAATGGCCTTGATGCATTTGATCGTATTTCAAGAAATCTGCAGAATTGTGCTCGACCTACAAGTCAAGACGAGTATGAAGATTACATCTCAGGTGATCCATATGAGATTGCGCCAACAACTGCTTTATCATGGTGGCTTCAAGAGCGACATAGGAACCGACGGCCGAAGTTATCACGAATGGCAATAGACATCCTATCAATGCCAGCGATGAGCGACGAGCCGGAACGGGTGTTTTCAGGGACGTACGATCTCCTGGGAAAGGGCACAATTGGATGCGGACCAAATTGAAAAGGAGAATTGGTTGAAGCATTGGGTGAAGAACAATGTCTTGAAGAGGGAAGGGGCGGTGGCGTGACCGTGGCGTGAGAATTCGTGCAAATTCCCGTCTGATTTCCCTCCTCGTCTTGGAACAAAACACGTAAGATTTGCCTACCCTCTCTTTTTGACATTATCATTGAGCTCAATCAATTACTTCGTATTTTTAATTCACCATATGGTGTGAATTTGTCCATCTTGTCGAAGGTGTCTTCAGTGACATTTTGTCGTCGTGCACGGACCAAGTATGGAAAGGTGTATTGCAATACTTGCAATAAATGTGGGGCCGATACCGATTATCGATTGCAGGCCTTTCCATGTATGGAAAACCACCCTGTTGTTATCTTCGCATTTCTCGGGCTTCTTTTAGGCATTCGCGATCGGGGTTCTTCTCATAGTCGTCAGCGACTTCCGGGCTGCTAGTAGCCCGAATGGGAGAAACGTTTCTACAGGGGAGAGTTGCAGCGTGGCGAGGGAGCGCGAGTGCACGGGCTCAAAGTCCGGTGGTAAACGACAAGCCGAGGGAGCCGAGGACCTTTCTTTACTCCATTCCTCCGCCAAGACATTGATCGCCGCAAGCGGCATGTATACGGAGTTTATCGAACTAATATTCGACAGTGGCGAGATCGGCGTCATCAAATGCCAAAGTCGACGCTAGTACAAGGCCGCAAGCAACGTCCCGGCGCCCTCGGCAAGGAGGGAACATCGAAGCTGAATTCGGTGCCGGCGCCACATACAGGCCTAAATTTCCCTCTGGCTACGCAAAAGGAATCGGGGCGTGTGCCGATTTATGGGGCCGTAAAGTCCAGTTGTCCGTTGGGAAGACGGCGTTTACAGCAGATGGCATTTAGCGGTCCTATCCTCTTGGCATAAGAAACCCAATAACAGAATGCCGTGGCAGTGGGGATGCGGCACAGCCCCGATGTCCCGTTCACCGGGACGCAGTTGAAATCGAAGATCCAGTGTGGAAACACGTGGTCGGACGTCATACATTGGGGGACAGCAGCAGTTCTGCGGGCCGGCGGCCACAAGTCATGACCGTGGTGAACCGTTTTGCTTGTTGGAGCTGGGGGTCATACAGTTTTATTCTCGCCAGGAGGAATAAAGTCGTCGCAGCATCATGAATGCCTGAGATACACGCCATGTATACCAAGGAGAAACTAGACCGCTGACGTCTATTTAACTACGCGGGACCTGGATGAGTTCCTGCATACATCGGCCAAATTATCGGCTAGTCCTGCCCTTCAGCGTCGCAAGTTCCGCGGATAGCACGGACATTTGTCTAGAACTTGGCAGCTAGCTGCCTGACAAGCTGTTTGGCATGCTGCCCCTAAATAACGTGGATCGGATGAACTACTTCCGTCCTACGTTATGCTCTTTACGTGGCCGCCCAGCCTCCCCGGGTGCAGTGCGAGTCTGCATGAGCTGACGCAGCTTCTCGCCGGTTAATGTAATATCATATGTATGTATATAGAGCAGGCAGATACGTGGCGAAGCTTCTTAATCAGAAACCGCGATCTATTCTTGCTCTAGTCAACACCCGCCACCGACAGGTCTAGACAACCGAGTCAACGAGCAAAAGGTAGCTTTTTCTCCCGTGACAGGAGCAATTATTCGCCTCTATCTCCTGCACGGAAGCTTCGGAGACCCCAAATCTGGGGTGAATTGGCGCCGTTGCCATCACTAGCTCTTCGCTGGGGAATCCATCGCCTTCTCACGCTTGTCTTCTCCTCTACCCTCTTTCCGATGTATGTCTGTCTCTTTCTGATACTAAAGTGATTTACTATGCATATAACTTGACGTTGGAGGCCCTCCGTTCCCGTCTTCGTGGCCACTTGTCTCAGCACCCACCCCCTCATTGGACTCGGCAGCCTTTCCAGCTCTAAAGGCACCAGGCCATCGCACGTCGGAACCAAGTTGCTCGTCGACTCTCATATCTTCCATGCGCAGTATTCATCCAACCCCATCAACGCCCCTTGGCCGGCACTACCCAGCTCGACCTCTTAACAGCCACGCCGCCCCGACGTCACACATCGTCAGCACCTCCCGGTCACGCCGCTGACTCGCGTTGCGAATGTTGTCCCGGCCATGGGCGTCGCCGCCATAAACTCAGATGGAGAACTTCATGGTCGCAGTCTCGTCGTTTTCGCGGTCACCACTGCAACCATCGCCCTCGCAACCATCTTAGTTGGCGCCCGTTTTATCTGCCGATATTTCATCGTCCGCAATGTCACCTGGGATGACAAGGTTGTCATCCTGGCTTGGCTGCTTGCCTTCTTCCTCTCATTTATAGTCGATTTCGGCGTCTTTCATGGCTTGGGAAGAAGTGAAGATGATATTACCGACCACCACATGAGCATTCTGCACAAGTGTGACTATGTGTTCTCCGTCTTATATGTTAGTTGAGTCGACTCGTCCGGGTTCAATACCCCGAAGAGGAACGCGGCCGATACTAACATACGAGGGCCTTTAGAACCCCGCCCTCATGGCCACCAAAAGCAGCATCTTGGTCCTTTACCTCCGTGTCACTAAAAATACCCGCCTGCTCTTGCGCCACGCCTCATGGGTCATACTGGGGATAGTTAATATCGCAGGATTCATCCTTACTATTATCAACATCTTCCAATGCAGGCCGGTCCGAGCTGGCTGGATGCTAGAACTCTACAATAGTAGTGCGTCTTGCATCCCGCTTCTTATCGAGTTTATATGCGCCTCGCCGGTCAACATCATAACCGACTTGGCAATTCTTATCTTGCCCATCCCTGTCCTGACTAGCATGCGTCTACCCATGCGGCAAAAAGTCATTCTTATTTTGGCCTTTGCCCTGGGTGCTTTCGTTTCGGTTATCGGGGTCGTCAGGATTTACTACCTGCAATATGCCGTTTCGGAAAGCTCTGAAGAGGACTTGGTAGATTTCTCTTCGGTTAGCGGCCAGGCTCTCATCTCCCCCGACGCCTCTTTCTCTCTGATGTGGAGCGCAGTCGAGGTCAATATCGGTATAACCTGTGCCAGCATCCCCACCATTAAGCCGCTTATCCTCAAGCTCTTCCCCAATATATTGCACGAACCCAACAGCACCCGAACGTCTTCTGGGGCACCAATCGAGTCTCAAGAGCCGTTGTATCAAACAACAAAATGCAAGCCGACAGAGTCAGACAAGAAGTCCACGGGAACAACCACGGAGTCTCCGTCAACCCCTGACACGGTGCATTTCGGCAATGACTTTCAGGATCTCGACAGTACCCCTGCAACGTCTGCAGCGGCCGGGCGCACCAATCCGACTAGCTCAACGACTGGTACTATGAAATCCGGCACCTCCTTTGGTTTCGTCAAGACAAACGAACCAAAGGGCATGGTTAGAGCCAACGCGGCAGAATCCTTCAAGTACTGCGCCATTGTTTCTCTTCTCTTCTTCCTTTCCGGCATGTCATATGGCCTTCTCGATAACGTCAACATCGCTGTTGCCACGGTGAACAACATCTCGACGGCCCAAAACATCGGCTTGACCACCGTATACTCTGGGATCGGCTACTTCTTCGGTCCGCTTTTAGCGGGCGAGTTTCTCTTACAAGACCGACATTTCTTCAAGAGCCGCGCGTACGAGGCCGACAACATAAGCGGGTACAAGAAGACATTCATCGTTGGGCTCTGCGTTTACGGCATAGGCACCATCTCGTTCTGGCCGTCAGCAGTGACGAGCTCATATGCAGGGTTTATGATCAGCAACTTTTTCATCGGCTTCGGGTTGGCAGTCATAGAAGTCGGCTCGAATTCTTTCATGGTCCTCTGCGGACCGCCCAACTACGCCGAGACGCGGATTCTTATAGCTCAGGCCATTCAGGGTGCCGGCAGCATTACCAACAGCCTTCTGGCGCAAAAGGTTTTCCTCAAGGGAATCGACACGTCTGGTAAAGCAGCCCTTGTTAACGTACAGTGGGTGTACCTTGGGATCACCTTGTTTTGCGCCATCCTCGGGCTCTTCTTTTTCTATGTGCCCCTGCCAGATGTAAGCGACGACGAGCTTAAGGAGTTGCCAACCCGCCTTCAGGTCGACCCGAAAAAGAAAGTCGTCGGCGGCTTACAGCTGCGAACTGTAAGCCTGATACTGGCTGTGTTTACGCAATACATGTTTGCCGCGGCTCAGGGGTCGAACTTCGCCTTCTATGACAAACTTTTTAAGGCAGCTGTTCCCAAGGACGCGATTGGCGTCGGAGAACCTGCTGACCCAGATAAGCTGTCGGGTATGACTCTATCCATGTCGGATTGCATACTCGTAGGACGCGCGGCCTATACTGTTTGCAGCCTTATCCTCGGTTATCTTGCATATCTTTCAGTCTCTATTCCTTGGCTGCCGAGGCCACGCACATACCTGATTTTCGGCGTCGGCGCGTGTGTCGTCTTATCTATCGTCCGCGTGGTGTTACGACCATCTAATCCCGGCAAGTTTGTTCTTCCCTTGATACTCATGCTCGCCGCCGAGACCCCTATTTCGCCCCTGGTATTCGCGTTTGGCCTACGCGGTCAGGGCCGGAGGACAACACGGGCTGTCGCCTTGATCACAATGGGCGAATCTGGACCTGCAGTTGTCCCGTTCATTATGTATGGCATCATGAACGCGGGCGGCGCCGTGCAAACCGCCTATATCGTTCTTATCGCAGTGCTGGCTGCGGCTATGGTGTATCCTGCATTCCTTGTGCTTTCCGGACCCGCAAGGAAACTATTCGAACCATACTCCGATGTGCAGAGCACAATACATATGAGTCAAGAAGACCAGACATCGATACAGCAGGGGGACGAGAAGAATCAGGACTGACAGAACGGAACCCTAGACAGATTGGGTGCAAATGCCTGAGTGGGACACGGATCTCCTCGGCCTATAATAAAAATGTAAATATGTATGTAATAAACACGTCGAACACCCGTTAGGTTGCCAGTGCAAGGCAGCTAACGGATGGATATTAAACCCAGAGGGTAAATACCGTATACCTGTGGTATACAATATTACTATTTAACCAACATCAAGCCTCTATTCGGCCAACACCTTCTCGGTTTCCCCTTAATTAAGTAGCTATCTTGCTGCCTTAGTTATCAACCCTTCCATTTAGTACTTAGGAGATCACTCGCAGTAGCGATTTAACATAATGGCAGCGATTATAGCACACAGCAGAGCAGCTAATTGCTACGTATAGTAAAGACAATGGTACTTTACTATAGTTTATCTATAGTTTGCCTGGGTAACACCTCAAACTGGTCCTATATATCAGATTTCCTGTGGTAGTTTTAAAAAATCATCTTTCAAAAGGTTAAATCATATATAGATGTATGCATATAGATGTATGCATATATATATATATATAGAGGATTTGCTTTTGTCACGGGGCTGGCCCTTGTTTGTTGTTGCTTGGTTGTTGGACCAAGCCTTCTATGTGTGGTGATGGTCAATTGATAAAGCTGTTGCTTAGTCAATTTCGCTCTCCTTTGCTGCATGCCACGCCTTGCCCTTGCTGCGACTGAGTGGTCTCTTAGTAGCGGGACCACTAGTTTTGCCCACCGGATCAAGACATACAGCTTCTGAAGCTAGATATTCAGCTGTTGAGCTCCCTACTTTAGTAACTTGGGAGGTAATACTTGACGAGTTTCCGGGGATAGTAGTATATAAGACATAATAGTAGGAAAGTAAGTATAGAAATAAGACTCAAGGTAACCTTGGGCGAAACCCCTTATTATTTATGTATATATAGGCTCTTATAATAACAGTGAACTGTGCTATTGATATTTAGTTACAGAAAGGAGAAGAAGGTTAGGTCTTATAGATATAGCTAATAGGGGTTGATATAACTATAGAACCTTTAATAGATAATTAGTCTCTTCTGACACCCCTAGCGGAGGAGACCGTGCCCTCAGTACCAGTCCCGGGAGTCGGCGTTAATAACATCGGCTGCCTTCTCGCTAATTATATAAATCGGTAGTGCGATGAAGAATCCTGGAATCTTAGGGAAGATGCTTGCGTCAACAACCCTCAGGCTTTCTACCCCTCGAACGCGGAAGCTAGAGTCCAATACGGCCATCGGGTCCTCGTCGGCACCGATAGGGCACGTGCAAGAAGCGTGGTGGCCCCAGGCCTCCTTCTTAATGAAACGCCTCATATCACGAGACGACTGCACGCTATCCCCTGGCCAGTCCTCGTAGAATTCGCCAACACCGGCGTCGTTGACTCTTCGAGAAGCAGTCCGAGCCCATTCAACCCCCTCTAGCAAGGCCTGGGCGTCCTTGTCAGCCTCGCCCTCACTGTTCGTCCCCGAATCGAAGTAGTTAAAGTTAATGATCGGCATGTCGCGAGGATCACGGGAGCGGAGCTTGACAGTTCCAGCGTGATTTCTCGTATAGGCTTTGAGCACGATCCAAGACCACCTCGAAGGGTCCCCTGTCGCCATCTTAGAGTACCCCGGAAAATAACCAGTGAAGTTGGATACCGACCCTGTGATGAAGAGGTCGGGAACACCTCCCTCTGCTACCGAAGATTTCTTTAGGAACGCAACAGCAAATCTAGAAGAAAAGTTTTGAGCGCTGCCTGTAACAACTGTGTTTTCGTACCGGTCCTGCAGGTTGGTGCCAACACCCGGGAGATCAACAACAACGGGAATCCTCAATCTCTCTAGCTCGTCTCTAGGGCCGATGCCGCTTAATTTCAGCAGCTGAGGCGTGTTAAAGGCGCCGGCGGAGATGATTACTTCTCGCTTGGCGAGAATTTTACGCCTGGGTGGTAAGTCGCGAGAATACGATGCGCGCGGGTCGGCGCGGTAGAGGCTCTTCCCTCGCACATACTCAACACCGATCGCTTTTGGCGTCGCAGAATATGTGTCTTCTGAGTCGAAAATAATGCGTGTGACAAGCGTGGTGAGGAGGATATCCACCCGACCTCTTGATAGACGGCCCGACCTCTCATCGGCTAGAACTTGTTTGATAGAGTCGACGGGGCCCGATCGTTCCGTCTTCTCCGTGACAGAGATTGGCATCTGAAAAATCCCCTCGCAACTGTCACGGTCTGGGGTGTATGCGTTCAAATCGCGCTCAGAAAGCCGGGCCACGTCTCTTGCGTCTAGATACCGCCAGTTTAGAGCAGCCGCCACCATTGCCCCCACCTTTGAATCCTTCAGAGCAATGGCCATTGGGAAGATGGTTGTGGTCAGCCAGCCCTCGTAGCCATGCCCAGCTGGCTTGGATGGCAGATAGCGGTTTCGCTCAAGCCTCTCAAAGATGGCTCTCATATTCTCCGCCGACCAGCTTTGGTCCCCCGTCATCTCGGCAATGTTGTTCCAATCAGACTCGTGGGGATATACGGTCAACATGGCGTTGTGGGCAGTGCAGCCTCCAAAAGTTCCTGTCCGGGGATAAAGAACTCCCATCGGTCTGGAATCCTGGGGAGGGTTGCTGCCGACGTAGATCTGGCCCGACGGCATCGCCCAGCTCATCTTGTCGTCCTTTATTTGCTGGTTTTCATCCGAGTAGTGGTGTACGAAAAAGTTCCATGACATGGGAGGATGCTCCGAGGCCTTCAAGTTTAACCCGGGATTCTGGTACTCGGGCGTATTTGTTTGGTCGTCCCCAGCGTCGATGAGCAACACTCTGTGTCCATACCTAGCCAACCGCGCAGCCATCGGCGAGCCTCCCGCACCGGAGCCAACAATGATATAGTCATAGTAGGCAGACTCATGAACTTCTGTTACGAAGGCGCTACTCCCAGTCAGCGTTTCGTCTAGCAGGGGAGACAATTAGCACCCACCCTCTAGCCGAGAACCCCAGCCAAAGGGCTGCTAATAAAAGCTTTGGAAGCATCATTTAGCAAAACTTGCAGGCCTGGAATGGATGCCAACTAAGAGAGAAGTCAAAGGTCCGCCGAGGCTCCCGGGGTTATTTATCGTCGTCGCAGGCGAAGTCGACAAACACACTTTACCTGTTCAGCCACAGCTAGACAGTACCAGACAAGCAGACCGCATTCCATGGGTCTGGATTAAACGGCGACATCACCAGCCGGCCGGCGATGATGAGCCGGCATGCCATCTCATGGCTGATGGTGCTTTGTCTGACTAACGATGCTGCACGTGTTGCAGATAAAGCTGAACCCGGGTCCGTAAGCTAGCCAAGAAACGTCAATTTAGTTAGATGAGTTATCCCTCCGCACCTGGCCTAACCAGGGCTGGTTAAACCGCTCGAGGGTGTTGCAGACCCTCCCTCGAGGCCCTGAGTGGCATTCTTGCCTCGCACTGAGCTTCGAGCAGCATTCTTGACCAAGTACCCCTTGGCCAGCCCCTCGGCGGGGCGCCTTTGAAGTGCTCACATTACTCCGTGAGTTTGGTCGAAAAGGCATGGTCACTCCGTGGTGGCGGCCGTCTGGTCGCAAGAGAGCGCTGAAACATTCCGTAGTGCTCATCAAGGCGCGGCGCGAGACAAACTTGAATTGATCGTCATCCCAGAGATTGCCGCCCCGGGAGCTTTTCAGAGTCTGGAGACTCACAACGTGGAGACTTTAGTTCATTCGTGTGGCTAGTCCGGTAAGACGCCGAATAACCGAGCCGAAATCCCCGCGGTCTAACGTACTTCAGTTTCACTATAATGTCAAAGACGTAAAGAAAGCTCTCATTGATCCGGCAGTTTTGGGCACGGCTGGCGCCCTTGGGGCAATTGAGAAGACCTCTCCGGCCGTAAACGTGTGGTGGTCACGTCTCCTTCCATCGCAATTCTGGGCCCTCAACTCTCCTCCGCCGGTGCAGAGAAGGCGTCTTCTGAAAAAGATTAGAGCCCCCTAGAACATGAAGATGGGGCTAAAAGCCCGACGTACGCATTCAAGGCTTCCAAGGTCACGGCAGATAGAGCAGTGTGGGGTTTCGTCGCCAAGGAGAAAGCGAACTTCTCCCTATCGACCATCAACCCTCCTTTGGTGGAAACATGCCTCGGTTCGAGATAGAGCAGGACAGATCCTGTCATTTCTGAAAACCAGATGGTGAGTCCCAAAGCTCTAAAGGTGAATTAAGTTAGCTTTCTGGCGCAAAAATGGCCATCTGGGGTGATTCCGCAGTCGTACTACACTCCAGCTTGTATAGTCTTGAACCTGTCGTCTTGAATTGTTGAATCTAGGAGTTAGTACTCAGCACGAAACATAAGAGCTTATCTTGCTTTTGCCTTACAGTATTTTTACTGCCATGGGAATACTAGTCAAAGTTGCTAAGTTGAAGTTGCCTTAGTACCATTGGCTTGGTATAAGTCTTAATCTTCCTTTGTTTTAAAAGCGGTAAGTACCTACTTCTCGCTTCCTATAACTCTAAAATCCCTGGTGTTACAAGATGTTAGGACGATCCTATTTTGCCTAATTGTCGTTTGGTAGGCTTAATGCGCTTCGCCGCCCAAGATTTTATAGGAGCTATATATAATAACCACTTGCGTTATATAATAGGTACAGCTTCAATATAAATGCCGGTATAACTATGGCTTCCCTTTAATATTATCTAGCCTACTATTGGTCAGGCTGTCATAAAGTTGGCCAGAGGGTAGAGAGTCTAACGAAATATCAGGTTGAAGAGAAAGATAGCTTAAGCAAAATTTATTGACCTTTCGTGCAAGATTCTAATTTCAAACGGTCCTAGTCCGTAGACGGTTGCGGAGCTTCGATCTCGGCTGACAACTGCTAGGGCTTTTGACTGTCAACATTCAGCACTAAGATGATACTAGCTGTATCTCCAGGCAATAACTTGACAGTACACCTGGCCGTATCGACATTGACCGTCTTGATGTTCCCCTTAACAATACTTCCAAGCATACGAAGAGTTTTGTAGGTAAAGTCGTACCACTCTAGCGGGACGCCTCGCAAGAGAACCTGTTCGGCTATTACGAGGTCTGTTGGCATCGATAGATCCTTGGGCCTTGATTTATCCATTTCCGTTGCCGACGAGCCTAAAAGACAAACCCTAAGAGAGAGCTCCACATAGTACGTGGCCTCGGGGAAACGCTGTTATTGAGCTGACGTGCCTTGCCTCCAGCAAGCCAGAGTGCGTACGTTACTTTCAATTCGCCCATCCAGAAACTGGTTCATCGACGGCTCCAACCGATCATTTGATTTACCAAAGCAGAGAATAACTCGCACGCGGACAAGCGCAGCATCTACGGGCTCAGCTTCTGATGTTGATGCGACGTAGAGTGTAACAGCGGGCCAAAAAATGTTGCGGTTTTGAATTTGTCGCGATACGTCTTCCGGAGGGGAGGACTCTTCCGAACCTAAACAAGTTGGCATGTATCCTGAAGTGAGTCCTACTCGACTAAGGCTAACTGGTTTGAAGGCCAGAAGCATTCGCAAGGCAGGAGCACTGGCGTTTGGGCAGATCTCAAGGAACAGGTCCATATGCTTATTCGCGACCATGTCAGGAGCTTCATGCCATGCGGATCTGGCGAGAGCAGTGACGGGTCGGGCAATCGTCACCATGACTAGGGCGGGAGTGATGCGACTGAGGAGACCGAGTCTCTGGAGCCCAATCTCCATTCTGTTCCTTTTTGCTCAGGGGCGTACTCCTCTCCGTCTACCAAATATACAAAGACACCACTCTCTTACAGGAAAGAAGGCTGTCGTTGCGCATTCATGACTGCCTTTGTCTTGCATGGCGTACGGTGATCTCGACTTTGCCAAGACACAGGGCACAGACATTCAGGCAGAAATGGAGGTTTTCTTTTTGAAGAATGATTTCATCCCAGATATGCATCATATAATCTCAAAAGACCGGACCACACCTTGAGCTCCAATATCCAAATGACTATCGCCCCGATTTCCCGTGGTGCTGAACAAACCGATCCTCCTATACCTGTCTGTTCGCCCTTGATCCTTCTCCAAAAGCAGTCCATACAAAATGCAACCTCCCCCCAAACATGCTGCTCGCCTGACCGGGGTGACGAATATCGACCCATCGTCCTCGCTCCTAATACTTTCATCCCAGCAGAAGTCCAGGGTTAAATTGGTCATCCTTCCGCCCCTCCGCCTGCAATCATCATGGTGACGAGCCCTCAGCTCCCGTTTCGCTCTCGGCAGACTCTGCATCGGTCCTTTGAGCCCTAGGATGGCCTTTTCCCTTGGCTGCCCAAATCCCAATTCATCCACGCCAAGCACCTCACACTTGACCACCTCAGTCGCCCCGTCCTGTTCAATGTCATCCGGATACTTGATCTCCCCTTCTATCGAAGCCCACGACCATGACGGCCCGCGGTACTGTCCAGCTCGAATTCCTCGCTCCCCGGGCCCTGGTAGGGAGTCTATGTACCACGTTAACCCGTGCAGAAGATGATTGCTCCAAAGGCCGGCACAAAATGTGTCGTGCAGAGCTGGTTGCAGTTTCTTCGCAACGCCAGTGAGGGCGATGAGCTTGTCGGTGACATAGGTCAGGCCGCATTGTGAGTATTTGGCGACGATGCGGGTCCAGTGACGGTAGGCTTCAGAGGGGGAGGACTCCTCGGGCGACAAGGACAATGTCAAGAGCGCCTTAAACTCGTTTACGGGTATTTTGGCGCCACTAGGCGGCTGTTCCATAAATTGTGCTGGCAGACCGGCCGGAAAGCTCTCGCAGGCCCCCAGCTCGGCACACTCCCAGAAGAGCTGCTGGGCGCAGAAATGGACGATTCGGGGCGAAAGAAGACGCTCTTGGATGACCCACGCTCGAGAATTTACCGGGCCCATCGACACTGACTCCCAAAGTTCTTCGTCGAGGATGTAAACTTGGCTATGATTGCCTAGACGCAGTGCCACTGGGGGATAATGTTTGCAGTGCTTCAACAGCCGCGGGTCTCGTTCTATAAAGCACCCGACGGTGGAGTTGGCGGCATGTGTTGCGGCGATGGTGCACAGGGAGTTCTCGTAGATGTCGCCCATGTGCATGGCCTCGGTCCGCCAGTCATCTTTTGCGTCATCATCTGAGCCCTGGATGATGCATAATGTGTCTATCCAGAGGTATTTCAGGCCAATGCTTCGCGTGGCGAGAATTGCGTCGGCAAATGTTCGTTGCAACTTAGTGATTGGGATACCCTCTTTTAGGACTCTCATTGTGGATGAGGTCAGTTGGACGGGCTGTTTTACACCGCCCCAACAGTGGCTCAGCGTGGCGTATTTTTCGGATGGGTCGATGTAGGAAGTGTCTTGGACCTGATGAGGAGAGTTAACGTTGATGATTTTTTTTGGTTGTTAGAAAACTGGGCTTGGTGATGACAGGGTAGGTGACTTTATCGACTTGTCGTGGAAATGATCTTGAAGCAGAGCAATGGGTTATTGAAGAAAACTGAAATCACCTTAATAGTATCCGACTCTATGGCCAGTAGCCTTGAAGGAAATTGTAATCTTCTAGTGTTTGGCTTTCTACATCGATGGTGATTTTTCGTGCACCGTTGCAGCCATTGTCTCATTTGTGCCCCCGAGGATCCCGTGCTGCGCGTCGTCCGCGTGGTATCAACACCAGGCACCAAGGAATCGGCATCTGCGATAGTAAGTACATACATCAGGCAGTTCAGCAACAGTATACGCCAAATAAGGCTGATCGATCAACATACCTTTGGCTGGAACAATCATATATCTCTTGAGAGCAGTGCGTTTCGGATCACGATCAAGACCACCCCTTTCGTTTGGAGTAAACGACTTATAGTAGCGAGTTAATGATAGTCTCAGATCGGGACTCGCAGGGTCCAAATCGGTCATGGCTGAAATATCATAATGACAGACAAAGGGGCCCTCAAGCGAATTAGCCCATACGCCATCACGGTATCCTTTAGGTGCTGTAGCCCAGAACATCCAGCACAAATCGCAGTCGAGGTCGACGCCATTGAGGAGCTCGCCTGCTGTTTGGCTAGCTGTTCTTAGTCTTGAGCTTGCTCCCGTGCCGGAAGTCTTTAGGCCTTTTGCTAGTGTCAAAAGGCCATTGCATGAGGTTGAGCATGTGGCACAGAGCATGGTCAGGAGATTTTTTGGCAGGTGTTGCTTCCGGCACTGTGATAGCTATGTGGCTAGGCAGTCAGGAATGGTGTTTAAAGGAGATATGAATAGGAGAGGGCGATTCTCGGAAATGATATACCTATTTCTTAGCAAGGTAATGTGAGAGTGAGAATTGCAATTCACCCCGAGTTGCATTGGTTGAATCGTCCACTTGCTGAGAATATTGCGGCCTTGAATTCTGCATGTAGAAGTGTGGAAAAGCATTGGAGCTCCTTGATCCACGTAGGAATCGTATGCCAGCGGGCACACGATCAACCTTGGGCCGCAGGGTCTAGCATTCATTGCTGCCGTCGTCATTGGTTACACGTCGCTCGCCTCACTACAAAGTAGCTTCAGCTCCTTAAACGGCTTAGCGAGCCTATTTCAAGCTGCCAATAGGCCACCACTATGGCTTTCAGCTCATGCCCTCTATTTAGAGATTGGAGACGTAGACATATTAGTTTAGAGGACCTGTCACATTGCCCACTGCACCATGCAGGCAAAAATGGAATGCACACTCCAGCAATTGACGCTGCAAGTGGTGCACATAGCCTGTGTTTGACAGGACCTAGACGAGGAAACTTTTGTCCTCTAGGGGATCAAAGCTATACATGTGAGGGGCCTTGGTTGTTCATGGCCAACCAGTAGTCATTTATAAGAGGACGAAAGCTGAGGCACAAAAGATTGAATCGAACTTTACTCCCACAAGAGATCGAGAGGTGATTAGGGCAGCCAGCCCGGGAACAGACCATCTCGTGGAGGATCGCAGTCTGTGGTTGCGAGGAGACGTTTTGTTTTGCATTTGGCTGGTTCAAACAAATCCCGATTTTAGAGAAGCACCTCAGCTCATGCAGAAACAACAACTTGTGACGGCAGAAGAATTTGATTTGCGGACAGCCTGCCGGGGAAGGTGTAGATATACATGAGGTATTTTTCGGATTGGAGCAGAGATGCGTGCATGACGAAGATTAGACTGCTAATGACAACCAAGAAACTTGGAGATGATACGGCACTTGTTATTAAGTACGGGCTAGATGGAGAGTGAACACAGCTTAGGTCGTGCAATAACTACTTATAAGCACCCCAAAACTGAACATCTGCCCTGACCTCTGTCGGATTACTTTCGGTGACACAACCATTTCTAACGTATTAGAGGACGACAGAGAATAGAAGCAGAGCCAATTCGGCCAACAAGCGACTAATACCCCGTCTGGAGATATCGCCAATATCATCAGAACGCAAAAGGAGATATGACGGAACCGGTGAGCAACAAATGCTATACAAGGTGATCGATCTATCCAATAGTTGGCGCTGACATTGCACTAAAGACAACCTCGTCCCGAGACGTTCCTGGCATGAATGCAAGGGCCCCAAGGGTACAACCTTACAAGGGCAGTCACGGGCACTGGGTCTCAGTGCTGCCCGCAGGTGGATGGGGTAATAACGGAGAGTGGATCACTCTAAGGGGCAGAGTGTATAGGGAAGTCAACGGAGAGTGGCGAGACGAAGAAGGTGGATTTGCAGGCAAGGCCAAGGAGTCTAAAGACGCTCCTAGCAGGACAGAAACAGCTCCAAAGGTACAGCCTTACAAGGGCAGTGACGGGCGCTGGGTCTCGGTTCTGCCAGCAGGTAGATGGGGTGGTAACAGGGAGTGGATCACATCAAGGGGCAAAGTGTTTAGGAAAGTCAACGGAGAGTGGCGAGACGAAGAAGGTGGCTTCGCAGGCAAGGCTACGGATTAGTATAGAGTCACAACGCCCAACCATGGTTGCACCACCAGCAGTCCATGGCGGCCAATACAGGAGACCGGTCCCCTCCGGAGCCCGCCAATGCCTTGATGAACGGCGGGTGGGGTTGCAGGGCGGCAGGCACCAATGCAGGGAGCGTTGGAATCCGGATCCAAGGCCTTGTCTCGTTGCGTCAGCGTTTGTGTCCTTCTGCACCTGTCCATAGATCACCTCAAGATATAAAGCGAAAAGCGAAGTCCGGTGTAGTAAACTACTGGCGCAATCTATCAAATCTCATGCCTCCTATCGATTACTCAAAATGGGACAACATAGACACCGATTCGGAGCCAGAGACGTCCCAGCGACCGTCCGCGGCAAAATCGATCCCGCCGCCTATAAATGCGTCATCACCGCTGAACACACCCAGTTTGACTGAGACGCACGGCGATTCGGGGCACGTTGAACACGCGCTGTGCTGGATATTGAGGTTGGCGGGCTAGGAGATGATGTGAAGGCGAAGGCATCGCTGCTCCATTGCGTGGCTAGCTACTTAGATTTCGAGGGAACATAGGGTGACGCAGAGAAACACTGCGTGGATGCTGTCAAGGCCCGTAAGAAGGTGCTAGGCGAGGAGCATCCCTCGACGCTGACTAGCATGGCGAACCTGGCGTCGACTTAGTATCAGCTTAACTGAGTCGCTGAAGCAACGGCGCTCATCGTGATTGCACCCTATTCTAAGACAATCATAGAGTATAATCAAGCACGATAGTAAAATTGAACCCAACAAGCGGAAATATAGATCTACAAAAGCGGCACGCTACCGCTGGGAAGCCCTAAGTGTAACGCCATATACCCTCGCGACGTGATCCCGGAAATAATCGAGACTCTTTAGCTTTAGATCGGCCTCTTTACACTTTAGGTGCTCGTAGGTAATTAAACCATCGCGCTCTATTTCTTTTATAGTAATTGTTTTATGATCCCTCTCGTGAATATAATGTTGTTTGTTCATCTACTTCAACGCAGCTGCCCGCCATGTCTGTGTTGTGATCCGGGATTCCAGAAAAAGATTCCGTCACCAAGCTATTTTGGCCACGGGTCCGTTCGGTAATAGGCGGACGACCAGTTTCCGGATCTCGTCCATGCAGAGCACCGCAAGCGCCAGCGGGATCGGAATGACCCAAAACTCAATGGGGACCGACGCCGTGCCGAACAGAGTCTGTATGCCTGGCACCTCCGTGACAAAGATGGCAATGACAAGACTGACCCCCATGCTGAGAAGCAGCCATGGGTTCCGCCTCTTCTTGGTGAACGGATCGGCCTGCAAGATGCTAAGGCGACGGTTTCGCACCGCCAATATGTTGCCCCATTGCAGAATAACCAGCGTCACAAAGTAGACGCACTGGCCTGTCGCGTTGAACGCCGTCAGGTCATTCGCCGAGTATCCATGAAAGCCTTCCGAGTACCCCTCAAACAAGAAGAACATCTGCCCAATCGGAATGCCGGCCTTTTTCCAGTAGTAAAGGAAGAACATGGCGTGCGCAATGACCGTCTCCATGGTTCCCGTGA
Organism: Hirsutella rhossiliensis; assembly: GCF_020360975.1. NCBI lineage: Eukaryota > Fungi > Ascomycota > Sordariomycetes > Hypocreales > Ophiocordycipitaceae > Hirsutella > Hirsutella rhossiliensis. The sequence goes on from NW_025408669.1 coordinate 6,971,350, forward strand.
ACAGGTACGCCTGGATGTATATCTTGACGGTGATGAGGTGGTCTCGCTTGTGGTTGCGTGGCGGCAGCGAAAGAAGGTTGAACTCCTCCTTCTCCATTATCAGCGACAGCGACAGGAAAAGATCAGTGAAGACACAGATGATGATCATGAGGAACGAGCTCAGCGGCAGCGGCACGCCGAAGAAGACATTCAATAGCACGGGCCAGATCTCGGACCAACTACCTGCCGGGAGCAGATAGGCAATGACCTTTTGCAGATTCTGGAAGACGAGACGGCCCAGACGGATAGCTTCGACGATGGAGTCGAATTTGTCCAGCAGGATCAGATCTGCGGCCTCGATGGCCACATCGCTGCCGGTCACGATCGCGACACCAACATCAGCTGCCCGGAGGGCCGGTGCGTCGTTGACGCCGTCGCCAGTAACTGCGACGACATTGTCTCGTTTGCGAAACTCGTTTACAATGCGCAGTTTCTGCTCAGGCGTCGTGCGTGCGAAGACGATCTCGTCATATTCACACACAATGTTCCAGTCATCTGGTGTCAAGATCGCCAACGAGGGTCCTTCAAGCAGCAAGCTAGTTCGGTCACCGCTTGCTCGTGCCTGGCGCATCGCCTCGGCCGACATCCCCAAGTTCGACTTTATCATTTCCGCCGTATCTGGATCCGCCTCTCCCGTGAAGATGCCAGTGTTGCGAGCGATGGCGGCAGCCGTGAGGCCGTAGTCGCCAGTGACCATGAAGAATCTTGCGCCAGCGCGGCGGCACTCGGCGACGGTCGCTGCCGTCTCGGGTCGGGGAGGATCAATGATTCCAAGAATACCAACCACGGTGAGTTCGCTTATGGCATTGCGGACAACTTCGTCGCTAAAGGCATTGGTGTTCAAGGCTTGGGTAGGAATCATAGTCTTCTCGCAGAGAACAATAACGCGCTCGGCATTCTTCGACAGCGTGTCCTGGTAGTTCTTAAAGGAAGTTCTGGCGGAGTCGTCCATATTCTGAACCGAGTTCGACTTGCGGGACCAGTACTTGGTGCAAGCAGGCAGAAGCACGTCGGGGGCGCCCTTGACAAAGACGCGGTATTCCTTAGTGGCCTCGTCCGTCTCAGGCTCGCGGTGCATGGTAAGCATCCACTTGTTCCTGGAATTGAACGGAACCTGGAACACTCGCGGTAGCGTCGTCGCCTCCTTTTCGTTCCTCACTGTCGAGGCGAACCGGAGTACCGCAGCGTCAGTTGCGTTGCCTTGAACCTGTCGGTTGGCGACAGGCAAGTGGAGGGAGGCCGGGTCAAAGGTCGCGTCGTTGCAGAGCAAAGCGGCTTGATACAACTTCAAGATGCACGCCTCTGTGGTTTCGCCATCTGAGTTGAGGTGAAAGTTTGGCAGCGCAACTACCTCGTCGACGAACGATGCCGAGCTAACATGCATCTGGTTCTGCGTTAATGTGCCGGTCTTGTCGGAGCAGATGACGTTGACGCAGCCGAGCGTCTCGACAGTCGAAAGGCCCTTGGGCAGGATGCTGACAGCCTTCATGCGGCGCGCAACCATCATGAGGGTAAGCGCGACTGCCACGGGCATACCTTCAGGGATGAAGGCGACGACGCATCCCATGACGTTGTTAAGCATGGCAACCACGTTCATGTACGCGAAGTGGTCGCGTCTCAGCCAGCCGATCCAGGTAAAGAGAATCAGCAAGGCAAGGACGATTGTCAGGCAGACAATAATGCGGACGAAACGCCAAATCTCCCTCTGGATCAAGGTTGGGCGTTCCTCGGCAGACGCTGTAGCTTTGGCAATACGGCCCATGACGGATCGAGGTCCGGTCAAGACGACCATGCCGACACCGCTGCCGTTCACGACCAGAGTTCCCATCAGTGCAATGTTGCGGCTCTCAAGGAAGTTTTGATCCGTCACATCAACCGCACCCTCAACCTCGTCCGACTCGCCCGTCAAGACGGCGCGATCGAACCTGATGTCACCAGAATGGCTCAGGAGGCGGAGATCGGCCGGCACTTTGTTGCCGATCTGGAGATGCACAATATCGCCGGCGACAAGCTCGATGGCCGGCATCTTCTTCAACTGTCCCTCGCGGAGCACGAGGGCTTCAGACGGCAGAAGATCGGTAATCGACTTCATGGTCCGCTGGGTCGACCAGTCTTGGAACGCCGAGAAACCGGCCTGGAGCAGGATGACAATTATGACCAAGATGGCGAGGGCGAGGTTGGTGGCGGAGGGGGGGTGGCTCAGGGGCCTCCAGCAGATGAAGAAGATGATGACGCCGATCCAGAGGACCGAGCAGAAGCCGCCAAAGACGTACCCGAGAATCTTCTTGGTGTAGTTGGTCTTGGCCCTGGGGAGCGTGTTTCTGCCATCGCGCTGGAGTCTGACGGCCGCCGGACCGTCCGACAGGCCTTGGTCCTTGGCGACATTGAGCTGCTGGCAGATCTGGGCGACGCTGAGCTCGTGGTAGTTGATGTTTGCAAAGTAGCATTGGTCGTCCTTGATGGCCTTGGCGTCTCCCGGCACGTCCGTATCGATGTTGCAAGACTCGGCAACATGGATGGATAGCGTGCGGTATTCAATCTGGACGCCCGAGTAAGGCGATGTGGGAAGGCTAGTGCGGGAGACGGACGAGGCCCGGCTCAAGGAGTGTCTGCGGGATCTCGATCGAGAAGTCGCATCTCCTCGTTCGCGGCCAGGAGCCCTGCCGCGGCCGGCACGAGCATTACCTCCGTCATCGAAGGTGATGCGCATGTCTCGGTCGACGGCCTCGTTGTCGGCGGCCTCGGGAGTCGTTTCGGAGGCCATGTCGGTTACACGAAGGTGCAGGTCGCCAAGACTGGGTTAATTACGTCGGTAAAAGTCTGCGTATCACAACGTTGGATGCAACGTCGTTGCCGAGCGAGTGCGTTTGGAACGTTGGTGCAACGCGGAAAATGATGTCAAGTACCTGAACGATACCGGTCCAAAAGGGCGGTCGCCGATGGGTGATGTGTGGCCAGAGCATGAGGGCAAGACTCGGTGAGGACACCCACTCGTCTTCCCCTTTATTGCCATGCTGACGATGTACTGTGACACGGCTTCCTGTGCGGTAATTTGGCTCGGGCTAATCGTCTGCCGACTCATCTCTACGTCGAGTTTCGGGGCCCACGAACTGGAATAACAAATGCCGCATACATCTAGAGAGAGCGGGCGATAATGAGGAACCAACCACATGGCTGACATTACTGTATGGTTGGCATTGCCTATTTAGGCAAAGACAAACGCCGGCCGTGTCAGCCGCGGCTACTGCGGCCAGGCCCCTCTATTGCCTCTCACCAGTGGTGGGCCTACGGCAAAAGAGGAGAGGCGAGCCGGTGGTTAGGGTAATAATTAGCACGAGAACGGGTGAGGAGCAACGACTCTCCCCCTTCCCCCCCCCTTCTCGCAGGAGCAGGCGGGCCACGGCTACTCGCCCGTCTATTCCGAGGAATCAGCGAGCAATGGATCCTACGCTTCCGGGAAAAGGTTCTGCTTCGGGGTCGTCGACGACCCACTGACGTCCTTCGTCCTGCTGGCCATCTTGGAAATTTCCGTGTGGACGGGCAAGGCCAGGTCTCCCGAGGTGGGCGCCGGTGTGACGGCCGGATTGCTCAGCCCCTGTGCAGTACCTTGTCCCTCTGAGCGAAACAGAAATTTATGGCTCCTCCCAGCCGCCAAATCCACAGGTGAATGAGTGGTTTGGTGATATTGGATAATCGCCGTTAACCTTGATCAATTCCCGCCAACGATTCGTGCTTAAGCGGGATGTCTACACAGCTACTTTGCAGTTTTGCGCAGTGGTCAAATATTCATAAATAAAAACGCTTCAACTTGGTGCATTTCTATGTTTCCGATGTCCGTCCGTCTTGAACATCGGTTGGAGCTAGCGGCCCGCTTTCAGGAGCCTGAACAAGCGGCCCCTGATAAGGCCCATACAGTCCAAGTTGACTTGGAGGTTGTTGCTCTTCTGGAGTCAGTCTACTCGAGCCGTCATCATGACGCAAGGAGAACTCATATAGCATTGGCCGTTGTCTCGAGCGGTGCCCCGACCTCGACATCCTGGATCTGCGCGCACCAACTCTGGGTATATCGGCCGATATTTTCGACACGACATCATCTTCCAGAACCGGTACTTCATCCAGAGGGTCAAGCTCGTCGAATCTGCGTACGACATCTTCTGGTGGCTCCGATTTCAACACAGCAAGGACATCCCCGTGGGGAGAAAATCCTGAAAAATGCCAGCTTAGCAATGATCTCCTGTTTCTCGAGGCGCGTCTGGCCCAGAGCCGCTGTCGCTCAAAAACGCCGACAAGAAGCAGAAGCGGCCCATTCAAAACTCGGATGGCAGCCACATTGATCGTATGAAACCGACGGCTGGTGACCACGAACTTGAGTGGAAGAAGGATGACCAGCGCCAGGATATTGAACGGCGGGGGATACGCAAAAATTGAGTCGCTCTTGACACCCTCAAACGTCAAAACTGTTCGACGAAATCTGATCTCAGCTGCCTCATTGGCAATAATGGTGGAGAATGTGTTGGTAAGAATGGCAACCAGGATGGTTAAAAATAGGGTGTTACCCAAAAAGGCGAAAGATACCATCAAGGTCGGGCCGAGGATAACGTGAAAGTTTATTGATTCCTCGATGCCAGTGCCGTCCAGGCCAAACCAGATCCAGAGCAACCACTTGCCAACTGTCGACCAACTCGGGGCAAACTCGCTGTTGGACGAATCAATGGCACTGAGCCACTGTAGGGCGAGGAGGAATCCGGCAAAGCACCACAAAGCCAAGAAGGTAAGAACTGTAAAGTCTTTCATCATGGCATGCAGTGAGATAAAGACAATGCTGTGCGGCATTAGATTGAACGCGATCCGGGTGAGTAGAACCGGGGCAGAGATGCAGAGAATATGCAGGCCGATTCCATCGTGGAGATGACCAATGCTGAGATCATAGAGGCGAGCTGGAACGTATATAGAGTAGATGATTACGAAGGTGATGTCGAGAAAAGCCCACAGGTTCTGTGTGTGAACCTCCCACCCGTGCTCGATTATGGCGGCAAATTCCTGCAATACCCAGCCCGCTGTGTAAATGGCGAAGACAAGCTCCCATCTGTTAAAGTTTCTGTGACGATGAATCATTGTCAAGACGTAGAAAGCAAGCAGAACAAGGTACTGAACCAGCTCGACTACCGCTCTGATGCGTGGAACAATTAATCGGTAGTGGTTCAATAACGGCGCGTCCCGGGGGTTGTAAAGAGACATGGGCCGGTACTTGTAATGATCAGGAAGAACATCAACAAATGACAAGGGCGTATATATGACCCGGCCGCTATGCACAGCGTCGACGACGCGCTGGCAAGCGGCGGAGCTGATGAAGGCTTTGCTTTCGGAGAGAATAGCCAGCTCGAGTGCCGTCAGCTTCCGTTCCTGCCCGCCGCGCTCTTGTATTGGCCACTGCAAATGGCGCCCTTCTCGTTCCACGTCGCTGGAGGCGCCTTGGAATGGATCAAGACCGTCAAGAAGGTTGTGCGCCACAAGCAGAAGTCCAGCGGGGCCGGGGTTGTCTTCGTGGAAGCGACGCAGGACGCGACTGGCCACAAGTTCGCACAGCGTCGCACGGGCGACGTTGACATTCTGATGAACGAGGCCAGACTGCTCCCGGAGAAAGTAAACTCGATTGGCGAGCAAGGAGTAGACTGGCAAGTTTATTCGGCTGCGGCTCACAGTACAGGAGGGATCACACCATCCATAACGGGCTTACCAACGGTGGTGTCCTGCGGGTCGTAGAGCCTTTCTACTAACGGTCTCACGAGGAGCGAGTTTAGAGCAGGCTCGCGGAAATGCTCGATCGTGTATGGGTCGTCTATGGGTAGGTTAGCCAGCCTGTCGCTGGCTGCAAGTCATTCATTCCCTCAGTCCTCACCGATGCTCACAAGCACTAAGCGTCTAACGCTAAGACCATGTTAGCCGCCTATACATACCGAAGATGTCAATAGTTTTGCTTACCGGTGGATATTAACATAAACTGGCAATGGTTCTGATGAAAAGTGGCCATGTGGTGACGAGAGACACGGCTCGCTCTCGGTCGCGCAGTCGTCGGCGGGGTCCATGAAACTAGGGGCCACACAAACTGCAAACCTCAAGCCAAAATCCCGAGATGTAAGATGCAGAGAGTGCTTGAGGTCGTGATAAGTAAAGAGCAGGTTTAGATCCTTGGCAGCTGTAGGGATAGGGAGTAGGGATAATAAAGGAAGGCCAGGTGGCCGGATTGGGAATGCGGCATATTAAGTTATTAACCACCCGACGGCTCTTTCCTCGTCCCAGTGGCTGTGCGAGGTCAGGGTGTTTCCATTGCCAAGCTGCACAAGCCGGGGTTGCCCGATGCCGTCGCTGAATTGTTAGCCTGAAATGCGGTCATATAACTATTCATTCCTAACCAAGTTTGAAGTCGCCAGGAAGCTCAATAGCGGGTCATCGGTTTCAAATGAAGCATCGCGCATGGCGCTGGTATCGGTGGCCAATGCTTTCATCTTCAGCTCACACGCCATGCTGCCTTATTCCCGATGCGAGTGGCCGGCCTATGAGGCATTTTCTCTCAGGTTGGCGGTATCCAGACAGCGTGAAGTACAGACGGTACAGTAATTGCACTTCGTGTCCATACCGTTGGACGGTAGGCTAATTATTCGGCCACCGGGGGCTGGTGGCGTCTTCGTCAGATTCTAGCCAGCAATTAGCTAGCTACAGCACAGTTCGGAGTACAGTAATTACCCCTTGGCCCCCTTGAATACACCCGTATTTACTCGATGGCGCCTTTGTCTTGGCCGAGGTCGTTGGACACACTACTACTAATGTATTAGGGATTGTTGGTGCATTTGAGCTGTAGGTAATTATGGCGTACCCATCTTGTCCAGCGAGATAGTTGTCGGTAGACTTGTGATCGACTTTCCGATGCCACGGATGTGTATTTCGGGCGGAACCAATTTGTTGTTCGGCTGGATATGCTCCCGCATTTCCTTCAAGGTCCCCACGAGGGAGACGGGACAAGAACACAAGTCGCTTCGGAGCGTTAATTCGAGACATAACCCGTCATGATCCACCTCAGCCACTATTACGATCCTCCTAGAACAGGGTCCACTTCAGCCTATGTGAGTGCATTTATTACTTACGAACACAAAAAAGACCAAACATCTCTCGTCGTAATATTGAAAGCACAAAGAAACAAGAGGGAAAAGCGCATGGGAATGGGTAAAGCATGGAAGAACATGCAGCGAGCATTCCGGCGCCGGCCTTGCCCCGCTTTCCACCGGCGCCGAACTGCGGGTCGCGGGACGGGCCGCAAACGAACCCACAGCGTTACAACAAGCACAAGCCTCCCTCCCCATCTTGCAAGCACACTGGCGACGGTGCGAGCTGCAAGCCGTAGGCCCTCAGAGCCATACCCAAGATGAGAAACTTGACATCCCCCTCTACTTGAGCTCGATCGACCCCCTCGAGTTGCGCCCTCAGCCACGCCATCGCGTCATCCGTGTCCGGGTGCAGCAAAAACGCGCCCCGCGGGACTGCGGCACAAAACCGTGGCGCCGAAGGGCCTCCACACCGTGAAACGAGGGCCATCTGCTGCATGTCCGAGCTATCTCCAAAGATGCAGGCAAGGACTCTGTGCTCGTTTGCCGGGATGACTCCGTGGACCAGAAACTCATCACGATGATGTTCAAGCCGACGTCTCTTGCTCGTCGAGTCATTAGTGAAACCAAGCCACTTGGCTATTTCCGAGGCATCGTAGACCCGCGACATACCATCCAGCCAAACGGCTACGACGACAACATTTCTTGCCCCTTTGCGAAGCATCCACCCCCTCCAATGAATCGCTCTTTTCCAGGAACTCCAGAAGGAGACCAAAGGCGTAGGCTTGTGAACCCACGTCAAGTGAACCTCCGATGTCTGCCTGGACGATTCACCGATGAGGTTTTCGCCGCGAGGCTTCATACCACCCAAGCCCCCCTGGACGAGTGTCTGATTGTAAAGCCAGTTGGTGGGATCAAGGCATTCCACGCGGTATGCCATGCCCCCCTGTACTGTCTCCGGAGGCTCTTCAAGGAAGCTATCCATAGCTTCCAGAATATCGAACGTTCCTTGAGTTTTAATGAGTATATACCCGTAGCCCTAGGAGCACAGCCCACTCGTTTGTTCTGCGCGCTTCTGCGTGGGATAGTCGAGAACAGAACGCCAAGTTTAATGGCGTGCAAACCGCCAGCTTTTATACACTTCCTTTGTGTTCGCACGAAAGTGGGGGATTATTCGCATGCGCCCCCGTGAGGCCGTCCGCACAAGTGTGGATCCACCCCTACCTAGAACGCGCAGGCAGGTGGTGCGGACAACTGTATGGATCGCGCCCGAGGACGTGCGGGGGGGATAGGTGACACTGCTAGCTGGCCTTGCCTTTACTTCCCGGGCTATCATGGGCAACATCTCATTCAAATATATACCCCGAGGGATGGCATATAAACAAGCCATTGCGGACCAGCCGGCAAGCTGCTATTGGTGAGCAAACTGGCGATGGTTAAAACAAGTAGATGCGGGTACCGGCACTACCAATCAAGAACACGACCGTGGCAAGATGTTTTTGTGGATTGGTTGCGAGGTTCCTGACGGCACGGACTGGCTAACACCCGCCAAGTAAAGCAAGTGAAGGTTTTGCTGAGATTCCGGCGTAAGTCGGGTTCAGTATAAGTGTTGGTGAGCCACTAACGGATTTTCGATTTTCTCTTCACTCCCAGCTGTTTGTGTACCTGAGCGTTACTTCCACTTCGCCTACCGTCAACCGCCAGGATCTATAACGTCTTGCCAATCAGCAGCTCCGAACTCTTCCGAAGCCGCGATTAAGCGCCAATTGAGCCCGAGGATTATCCTTCTATGGCAAAGTCTACCTACGACGAGGAACAAATCCTTGATCGTCGTGGATTGCGAAGTCGCCGCAGGTATTTGGTGAAATGGAAAGGTCATGGGGACGGGGAGAATTCTTGGGTGTTCCGAAGCGATTTTGGACAAGACGTTCCTGGCGGACTACGATCGATCTGTCGGAACAGCGGCCCAGGCGTTCGGGACGAACTCTTCAGAGGGAGGCAACCTGTCACACGCCAGCTGAAGGTAGACCTCCAACACATCTCGGAGGTAAGCCGTCAAAAACTGAGGATGCTATGATGTTAAAAAAAGATACCGTCTCCTCAGTATTGAATGCGCTCATCAACAATTCAATCATTGGCCCCCGCTCTTCACTCTCTGTGTCCTCGTGCTTGTGCTCCTTACATTTTAGGACATCATCCCCGACCACTACACGCTTAAGCCTATCTCTCTCTATGACCCGCGCGAGTCGCCTCTGCTTTACTACTACCGCCTCATCGTACCTCGTACCTGTCTGGGAAAGGACAAGGTCGCCGTCCTCGAGGCCGTCTTTGCCGCTACGCCCTTGGCTGGGGCCTGGATCAACTGGCTACCCTCCTGGCACACGGCTGGTGAGAGAACTGTCGCAAATAGGTATCTCTCAAACGGGTGTTTGAGAGCGCATATGGAAGTGATCAGGGGCAATGAATTGATGTGACAAATGTGCATGCCCTTCTTCTGGCTAAGTGAGACCTAAGGGGGTATTTACGCATATAGATACCTCTTCCAGACCCTGATATAGCTGCTAATATAGCCCTATCCTGATGGTCTGGATGTCCTGATACTAAATTGAAACTTCCTTTGGCCTCAATGCGTAGCGATGGGTTATCCTTGTGTTGATGTATGTGTGTGTGACTCCTTGGGACCTGCTTACACAGGCATCCCTTGCCTAATTGATGGTTGTTGCCTAACAGTATCTAATAGAGGGAGCAGACTAACGGTCAAATCCACCAACGTATGAAAGCCCTAGTGAGAGAGGCAGGTCATACACGGGGATTTAAGTCTGGTGTTCTAATTAAGATACGCTGGAAAAGCCTTGGTTCAGGGCCTGGCCTTATCCTTCCAGCTGCGCTCGTAGCTTACTAAGAGTATCACTCGACTATCTGGTAAAGTTTAGGCTACTATTATCAGTAGTTGGGGTACTTAGCACTATAAGCTCGTTTTGATACTTTACGTGGGATACAGGCTTTACTATTGCGTAATACGTATTATTCCTATGAAACCTTACAAATTCTAGCACTCCTAGGGACCTCCAAGTTAGCTGGGGGTTTAAGGTTCAAGCGTTTATAAAACAGCGATCCCTAGGATGGAGAATTCGAAGCACACGAAACCAAGTCCGACAGCCTTAGTAGCGCCGATCTCTTCTGACAGGCTGCTTCTGATCAGCTAAAGACCTAGTAGGTATTTCAAATCATATTATGAATCGTAGCTCCTGTATAACTCTAATATACTAGCTATACCTTAATACTAGTCATGCGAGACAAGTTATGGGCCTGACTTATAACGCCTACGATAGTTATTGTTAAGGAGAGCGGGGCCAAGAGGTCGGAGTTATGCCCAAGGGTCCAAACAGCTGGCAAAGGGGCCAGCCGGCTCACCTAACACTCCTAGCTAAAGGACATACGGCAAGCGTGACTCGTATACAGGAAACATCGTAATACCCTCTTTTAGCTTGTTGTTTGTAGTATCTATAACTATATAAAGCCTCTCACTCTTTCCGATAGATAGACCAAGACATGCATCACTAAACTCACTTCTTTAAGACCCTTGTACCTTCTACTGTGCTCTTAAGCCACTGCTTGAGAGTTGTAAAGAGTAGCCATAACCGTACTTTACGAACTTATACTTGCAAGATCTTATATCTGAAATCCTTGATCACAATGCATGCTTCTATTGTTTTTTCCCTCACAATTCTAGCGGAACTTGCAACCGCGTATCCGGTTATCGATAAAACACTGCAACAGAGACAGCCTATTTTAGGTAGTACACCTGGTTTTAACGTAAGTTTTTTTGCATTTAAAAAAGTGACATCTAATTGCAGGATCTTATTAATAACACTGGCGACTCTAGCCTATTAAAAAACTTGAAAAGGAGGTAAAAGCTGAAAACCCTGGAAATCTTGGTCCTGATGGTCTTACCTTGGTAAGTTCTTTCTGCTTTAATAAGGAAATATATCTTATTTCAGAGCTATATTAACAAGCCGCCAAATATAGAATGGTATTCCTGTTCAGGGTGTTGATATCTCAGGTGCCTTTAACCCTCCAGATATTATCCAGGGCAATCAAGCCCAGCCGGACCCTCGATCTATCCGGTAGACTACAGGAAATGCCGGTAAATAAATCGGTGATTTTAACATTTATTAAAGCAGAAAGGTATGCACATCTAAATATATACATTGAGGGAGCTTAAGTCGTTATATGGAGTTCTCTATAGGAGTTGAGGCTCGGCCGACTTTAAGTAGGATCCTGTGTTTATATTTATCATGCATAGCATATAACAACAATCAAGAAAATTGAAAATAGTTAGGACCCTGATTTCCTTCATAAACTCAACCTAATCAACGGCCAACTCAACTAACTCAATGGAGGACTTTATTAGTTTGTCAATCCGGGAACGCGAGCCGTAAGAGTGCCTCTACCGTGTTGGTCTTCTAGGCCATCGTCATTCGCATCCTCTGCCATTACAACAATAAACCAACGCAAAGCACCCCCGTCTCCTACCCCTACTACTGCTATAGCGACGTCTCAGAGTACCTCGGCAGCACCGTAAGGCATCTCCGGACTCGTTCTCAACGACAACATGACTGACTCCCGAGCGGGTGTATACGACCGCGTTTGCCCTAGTCAAGGAGCTTTGGCAAAGTGTAACCCCTGTACAAGGTTGATCGGTCAAGACACACGGCTGCCGCCGAGAACCAATGCAATCCTTCTCACCCAATGGTCATAATAACTCACGAGTGGGCTTGGGCACAGTACCTAGAGAGTGACGAGTGTTGGATTGGGAAGCTCATTGTACTAAGTTAAATGCTAAGGGGAGTACGAGGGAAACGTAAAGTTACTCTTCCGTATCCATGTCGATTGTACCATAAAGGCTATCCGCCCACGCTATCAAAGCCAAGAGATGGAACACAATCTCCTTCCGGTGACCTGACACGGTGAAATCAAACCAGACTGTTGAATCGGCTCGCAGAAAGCACGCCGTGGAGTCATTATGTGCGGTAGAGGCTGTCTCATATTCTTCGATAAAAGTCGTCAGTGATAGAGAAGTGGAAAAACTTGACGTAGTGTGTAACGGTAAGAATGGTAATAAACCTTGCATGACATATTATTTAGCTATCAGATCGCCCAGTACGCTGAGGTCGAGACTGAGCACCCGATGGGAAGCAAGTACCTGTCTTTTGATATTTTCAAGATGTGTTGATCTCGCTTCGACACGAGAGCTTCGCCAACTATCTGAGCCAGCACCTGATCGGAAACAGTCGGTTTCCCTTCAACCAGGCTCTGGAAGGTTCGCTTCCCTTCTAGCATGGCTACTTGTAGCCTATCCTCGCTGCCGCAGAGCTGCACCCCACCATCGTCAATGGCCTCAATACGTTTCTCTTGTAACGCAGTGATACCATATGTTCGCCTTTCGTCTCGGTAACAAACAAAAGGGCCCGTCTTATTGAATGGCTGTGCGTAGTTCATAACACAGCGAATAAAGCAGCTCGCCAGGCGCACGGAATGGTCTTCAAGGAGGGGTGCTGAGTTTTTAGGGGTGAATCCAATGCTGGACTTAGATGTATCGGTCGAGCTTGGCCTGGTTGGCGAGCTGCTGCCTATCGGGAAGCTTGTAGATGGGACAAAGTTCTCGAGCTGAGAGGGTGCCCTTCTTTCCCGTTTGGGCCGGTCGGACATCGTCGCAGATAATTCGACTTGTTTTGCTCGCGTAAAGGAGGCAAGGGCCGCCCAGACATAGCCAAGACTGTCGGGCCGGTACTGCTGGACAATTTGAGGCTCCCATATCTCAGCTAGGTTGGCATTCTCTCCCGGGCCCGAAATTAGGTGATTAATGCATGGATGCAATCCGTCAAGGCCTTCCGGGTAAAGGCCCTCATCGACGAAGAGAGAGAGGCGCGTCTTGGGCTCACTGCAGATGACTCGGCTGGCAAATAGGTGCTTGCGACCCCAACGGCTGACAGCGCTCTCCCACTCTCTGGACTGGCTTAGTGCATCGAAGTTCTGGGCGTGCTCGGCCGGTGCTGTCTTGGAGAAGGTGCTTGGGTTTCGGATGGTATCGTAATAAGCCATCGCCGCAATTCGGGAGACGAAGAAGCCGGAGCGGCCAAAGAAAATGGCCAAGACGGTCCAGAGGCTTGGTGAGCTTTTGGATGCAGTTTTTACCATTCGTGAACCCTGCCTCCTCGCCTACGTCTTCTCCTGCAATCACGGCTGCTGCCTAGCCAGACAGCCCCGTTCGTCATGTTTCCCATGCGTGGCTCGGCCATGGCAACATCGCTGGCTGCAGGTTGCAAAAGTCCCTACCGATGTTACCAAAGGATGCGACCGTTGGCGTGCGTTATGACAAGTAACTTGGTGCCGTGGGTGACATGGAACCCTGATCCACTTGGGGTCATGAAAAGAGGGCTGGCTAACGGCATAAATGCAGGAAAAGCAATGTACTATCGCGAGGGCAATCAAGACTCTAGATATGGCTCGCCCGCTAATTACGTCTCAATAGTGAAAGCACGTCGTCCCTAAGCTAAATCAGCCATCCTGTAAAACGGATCGCGTAAACAGGTAATTAACCGCTACATCCCCATGCACCGTCAGGGATGTTTAACCAGCCCCTCTACTCCCTGTTCTTCGAGCCGTAGCGGGGTGCCTTTGTCGTCTACCTTCTGCTCTCGTCTAGTGCATGCTTTTGAGGCGCAAGCAGAAGAGCAAAAAGGCGATCACGGAGACTTTTGCCTGGCTTGTAGCGAATGACTGTAACCCGGATCGAGACGGACGGCTGCACCACGGGCGGGACGGCGGGTTTATTAAGCATGTCAAGGAGCGAAAGGGGGATGTCGGCCGTATAAAGGTATAAACACTCCCTTCTCGGAGACGAGAATAGCACTTTCGACTAGATAGACATACTTATATAAGTGGATTATAATATAGAAGAATTAGGGCATCATACCGAAAATGCATTGGGGCAGCTTTCTATATATTCTTGTTTCAAGGCCACTTGACGCTGTTCTTGTGCTATACCAATTAGAAGCGCAGTAATATATGGGTCATGTAAGGGCTCTGGAGGCGTGATTCTCCTTAACTTATGCCGGTACAAGGAGTTGGCAATGGATAGACCCCGTCGCATATATATATCTGGTGCCAACGCGTCAGAGCGCATAAACTCGAGACGCACTTGGTCGATATATGCAGCGATCGGGGCTGCATCGGGCTGGTGTCGAAGGAAGAATGAGGTGCATTTAAGGATTGTGCGTTCGCGCCCACTAAAGTAAAAGCGAAGATCTGGTCTTTAGAGAGCAAGCATGGTTAGAAATGGCTTTTAAAACTTAGTAGGGCAACATACCGTTGAAAAAGTGGACAATCTGAGCTCGCGAGAATACCCCGTATACTACTCTCACGATCAATCATTTGATTACGCGTGAATAGATGTGTGATTGATCGGGCCCCGTTACGCTCGCCGGTAAAGTTTGATGTAGTTATCGGCGGTGCAGGACAAGGATCGCTAAAGGTGCATTGCAACAACTCGAGTTGCCGTTTAGTCCAGTACAGGGGAGAAACAAGGAGCCGTTCTTTGCAGTGAATAAGAGCGAGCTGGTTGATGGATAGAGCAGAGCAAGGGTTGGCCGAGGTTGAGGCCTTCTGTGGCGGCGGTGCGGGCTTCATGGCGGCCACTCGATGGGTTTGGTCATTGCGGTCCGATGATGATGGACGAAGTGTTGCACCGAGTTGAGCTACGCGCTGCTGTCAACAGGGGCGCGCCGTTCGGGTAAAACATTCCCCGCGAGCCGAGCCTCTTGGTCTTTGCACGACGCGGTGGGTCTGCAAGAGGCCGAAGAATTACCGAAGAATTACCGATTCATCTCCCTAATCCAGCGGAATGCGTCTGGCAAGTTGTAGTATGTCTCTTTGCATAATTGAAACTCGAGTCTTGTGCATAGTAGATTAATATGTATGCACGTGAAAGAGTACCTGGGCATTGAATATGCGTCCGACCGCAACGAGGAGATGGCATCAAGTGGTTGTGGACGTACTGTACAGTACGGGCAGGCCGTGCACTCCTTACTCAGCCGCACTCGCGCCTATTTTGCTATAGCGATGCGCACAGTGCTTAGTAGCTTCATCATCTTCCTTCATGACGCTCGTTCTCCTGAGTTCTACTGAGCTGATGCGATCTGTTAGGCAGTCTTGATGCGACAATACGTACCAACAAAGAAGAATTTCTCCCCTGACCCTTTTAGGCGTTACAGTAAGGACTGCTTGGTTGTAACCGAGTTTAGTATTTCCTATTGCCATAAGATCTACTTAGAGCTAGGGAGTAAGACAACATATACTAAGTGGGGGGCCTATCTGCAGTGGCACTTATACGAGCCATTATAGTCATATTTCAATAATTTGAAGTCCATTGACCGCTTGGCTACGAATCTGAAGCAAAAATGTCCCCTTTCTCTATCACTGAAATGAATGATCTGTTGACGAAATGTGTGGGGAAAGAGGTCACGATTCCCTACATGTTCGGCCTCTTTCTTGGCGGGTCGAACACAGTCCCTTTGATTTAGAGGTCTTACAAGCTGCAAAACTGCTGTGATGGTATTTTCTACTGGTAGTAAGTACTGCTACCAAGATGGCTAAATCTTTGCAAGGGCTAATGTCGCAGCTATTGGAACAACAGATATGTGGCTCTTAAGCCTCAACCAGGCCAAACTGAAGTCTCGGTTATCATTAGGCAAGATCTACCTTAACTTCTAGAAAAGGTGTTGGGGGAGACCAATTGTCTCGAGAAGTTTCCATGGCCAAGACGACTCCATCAGTTATGTCTATACTCTACCACCCCCCCCACCCCTCTTCCGGCAACACCTCTCTTTCGGTAGCGCAATTGAAAATACGGGGTAGTTATCCGTACAACACGAGAACAATGTGGCGCAGATTGCGTGGCAGCGCCGATACCGCAACTTTGTGTGTGCGAATTCCCGACTAAGAACTGTAGGCGGGCGCAAGCAACGTTAAGCCCGCATTTGAAGCCGGCCGTGATGCCCTTTTATGTACGGATGGGAGTCAACCTGGCTCCCCACGGCATCGTCGCCGAGTACGATATTTACGTTATACAAGGTCGCTCGTAGGCTACCCTGATAGCTTTGACGGCCATGCTAGTAGTCACCCCGCGGTTGCCAATCTTAACTGCCACATTGCCATAGGTCAACATCCAGCCGAGCTCCCATCCTCCATCTAATTGCTGTGTAGTGAGTAGCGTTTGAAGATCTTCGGGGCTGTCGAGATCCAGAGATTGGGCTGCCAGAAGCCTCAATGCGGCCGCCAAGACCTCTTTATCAGTACCCATACGGCGCTTCAGCTGCTTTGTAACAACCTCGCGAAGTTCTTCCAAGTCCGGGTCAGTGCATTTGCAGCAGAGATCTGCCAAGTAGTAGATGATCCAGTCAGGGTGACGGTAATATCTTGAGCCGACCTCGTACGCTTGCGTGCATAGGATGCGGCATAAATACTGCAAAGTGGCCTGGAGTTTGCGGCCCTGCCCGTTGAGGTAAAACAAGCGGAGGACATTGGCAGCCACATACGGGCAGAATCGAGGTCGCAAAGAATCAAAGTAAGCCTGGGGTTATACGGGTTAGAACACATGCCTCGAGTGCGCAGCCGCCAAGGACACGACGTTACCAGTGGCAGCCCATCCGCACTTAAATTCCCCAATATCTTCTGCATTGCCTGTTCCTTCTGCTCACTTGGAATGCTCAAAGTCACCAGGGCGAGCGAGGTTGTATCAACGTCTTGCGGAAAATTGCTGTCTGTAAAGGCGCGTTCTCCGATAAAGTACTGCCAAGTATTTCCTCCATTTTCTAGAAAGACCAGGTTTCTAAATTCGCCATGAGTAAAAGAATTCGGTTTTGTATCGAAACCGGCTTCACTGACCTTTCTCCCGTGAACTCTAGGATCAACAGCTGAGAAAAGTTATCCCTTATAATGACACCCTGATCGGTCTCGCAAAATAACTGTTGCGATCTCTGCCGCAAAAAGTCCATTCCCCGTGCGACTGGGTCAGCGAGGAGATTTCGAAGCTTCACAACAACGTCATCCGTGTTGTCGAAGTGAATTCCATGGAACCCCAGCGACTGTGCCGTCATGACATTTTCAACCCGATCGTCGATGAATAAAGACTTCTGCGCAGTGGCTTTGGCAGCCTTTAAAGCGGCTTCATAAGAAGCAAACTCGGGTTTGCGATGCCCTATAGATGCTGACGTAGTCACACCGTCAAACAGTTCCCAATGGTTAATGATCGATTCAAGCAGGTCAAAATCTGGTGCAGAGATATTGGTGAGCGCGTGAATACGCAGCTGCGGATGGTGTTTCTTTTTTATGTCTTTGACGGCGCTTATCAAGTCAAGATTGGGCTTCAACGTCGACGTGAGCTGACTCACAACCTCTTCCCACACTCCTGGAGCAAGTCCGAACGCCGCAGAGACTTTTTGATAACATTCCTGCTGCGAGAGCTTTCCTCTCTCATAATCATGCCAATATAGAGAGTCGAAGACGGTTTTAATGGTGCGTCGAGAGAGAGCCAAGTCTCCTGTAATAGAGTAGTTGATGAGGACTCCCCCAATATCCAATACCAAGTGCGTAAACTTCGCCATCGTCAAGGATAGTAGAACTTGGGCACACCTTGGTAAGCCATGACAAAGGATGCGGAAGAGGACTAACTATAAATAGACGAAAACTCGGTTAAGATTTGCCCCATGAATCATGTTACTCAGTGTATGGACCTTATCCGTGTCTTGGGAAACATGTCTCAGCGGGCCCTCTCACTCCATCTCAACTTAAAGTCGTATGGATTCTCCGTCAGATGCGTTGGCCCGAGCCGGCGACCGAGGCAGATGCCTGCCGATGGACCCAGGCCTTGACAGGCTTTCTCCTTGTAGTGTTCAAGCCAAAACGTCTTGATCAACGAAAGCTGGCTGGCAGCGGCAGAGTAGCGAGAGGTCCAATCCGCGGCTAGTTTATGCTCCCGACCAGATCGCCAGGTGCCACGTAAAGCCGCCTTTATGGTCACGGGCAAAGATTTTCAGACTTCGTACAGGCATGGTCATTTGCTTAGGCCTGGAGCCGTATCACTGTAGCCGCTCGATTACAAGGGAAAATCGAGAAACTATGAAGCTGGAGCGTAACCAGCCTCGGCATTGATGCATTGCAACGGCAGTAGGGGATCAGACGATTTTATATACGGGCCGAACTTTTCATCCTTTACATGGCCCGGATATTCTGCCGCCCCTTTTTTTACATTTTGCCGATTTGCTCTTCAAACTTTCTTCATCCTTTGTTGGCCCCGGCAGAGCTGGTCCGGCGGCAGAAGCCTCCATGTCGTTACAGGGCACCGGGAGAGAAGCGACAACCAAGTACATTACGAAAAAAAAACTTAACGGTTTCGATGTCCGACGTAGATTCCCGCTGATGATGCAAAGCTCACGTGTTTGCACCGTCAACGACTCGCTCACGCTTCCCTGGTCGTTGGTAGCCAAAAAAAAAGGTCAGCTGCTCATCATGTCATTGCCACCTCACGCAGGCATCCTCCAAGACGACACCTTGGCTTTGCGACATATCCTTGGCTATGGCGTCGAGACCTTGGCTACTCGCCGCTTTGCTACCACAAAACTTGGGGGAGATTTGCAGGCGTCTTCGATGTGTGATGTCCTGCTTGTTTCGGTCGATGTGGACACTTTTCAAGGCTACGAGGACATTTCCGACGACCAACAGTTTCATATCGGCGTCTTAACCTTCGATACACGCAGTCTCAGGGACCTGGCTGCGCTTTCGGCGCCGGATGAGTATCCACAGCAGACCATCAACTCGTATCAGTTCGCCATCGGCAATAGACTCTCGGCGAGGCGGGCACGCAGGCGGTACCTGTTGGCCAATCCGAGGACATTGCCCTTTCAGACTTCAAGTCCAAGTCTGATGCCATCTCTCGAGATCGCGACTATGTCTTGGTTGTCTATGGCGGACATGAAGACATCAAGGTTCTAAACACTCTTGATATTGGCGAGCCGGCAAGCTACATCATCGATACAGTGAGGGCTGCACAGTTCCACTGAAGCTATACTATCGGTATAGCCTGGAAAAGCTCTTAGGTCATTTCAGCATTCCCTACCTGCATAAACATGCAGATGGCAACGACTCAAAGCTCTGCCGATGATAGCAGTCAAGGATGCCGAAAGACTGTCGGCACACTTGTGTGAGCCTTTTCTTGGCGCACTTGAGACCATTGCTCGAGCTCCTCTCCCAAGGAAAGAGCTCCCTCCAAGTTGCACTAAAGGGAGCAAAAAGGAGCCAAAGCTGACCATCGCCACCAAATGCAGGGCCCGGCCAGAGAGGAAGTGGTTACGACAGGAAAGTCAAACATTACAGCTCGCGGGGGCACAAGAGACGGGCAGCTCCCGGCAGGTGACAGCCGACGACGAGACGGACCTCTCAAGTTGACCCTCAACCATCACGATGTGTGACTGCCAAAGAAGCCATCTCTAATGAAATTTCACTACGTCAAGTTGCAAAATAAATAGGAAACATTTCTGTCCCGAGACAGGTTGTCATTCATCCTCGCCAAGACTCACGTCTCATTTCAGTACAGACTACTTGGTGAGTTACTTCCTTTGACCGGTTATTAAAGGCGAGGACATGATGAGGAAATGCCAAACAGAAGAGGCTTGTTAAAGAACGGTCTTCTTGGTGAACCATTCGTCAATGCTTCCTCTCTTTGCCAGCGTTAAGGGCGACCAACAAGTTGAGCTCCTCGTCACCCCTCCCTCTCCTCGACGTCCCAGACCTCGACGACGCCATCCATCCTGCCCAGCACCAGCACCTTGCCATCGGTGGAAAAAGCCGCCGCGGTAAACATGGCCGCCCCGCCGCCGCCCTCCCACACGACGCTTCCCGCCGCCACATCGACGATGTCGAAGCCGTCCTCGGTGCGGCACGCCATCCAGCGACAGTCGGGCGAGATGCACAGTGGCCAGCCCTCGGAGCCGCGAGCCGCGTGCAAGCCGTACGACGTCAGCTGTCCCGCGCACGGGAGCCATATGAGGAGGGTTGCGCCCCAGAGAGAGACGACGGATTGGCCGTCGGGGGAGACGGCGAGGGCGCGCGGGTTGGTGCCGGACGTTGCATCCACCTCGAGCTTGCTCAGCGTCCTTGCGGTTTGGGGATCTGTGATGCGTACCGTTCCGTCTCTGGAGAGTGTCACTAGCTTCGAGTCTGGCGTGAAGGCTGCGTGAGTGACCTCGTCGATGTGTCCGACTACCCGCCCGATCCTCGCCCCGGAGCGCGCGTCCCAGACACCAACCCTGTTGCGCGCCTCGCCCGCCGCGAGTGCGGTCCCTTGGCAGCTCCAAGCCAGCGGGCCGGCCGTCGCCTGCTTGATTTCTAGCGCCGTCTTGCCCGTGACCAAGTCGTGGACTACGAGGGAGTTGCCACGGTGCTCGACACCTTGCCCGGGCTGTACCGCCCCCCCGGAGCGCAGCGAGGCAAAGCGGCCGCTACCGATGCCGGCAAGGGGAGCCATGACGGCGTGCGAGCCGGCGGCCTTGGTGTAGCCGCGCTGCGAGCCGATGCCAAAGACGTCGACCCAGAACTGGGCCGTCTGCGGGTCGGCATAGACAGCTAAGGCGTGGAGGTCGGATGGCGACGAAGTAGGGCATGGCGTCAGGCCGACTTGGTTGATTTCTGTCGTGGAGCAGAGGCGGCGGTAGCGGAGAGTGAGGCCGAGGCGACGGCCTTGGGAGAGCTTTTGTTGGTGGTTACCAGACGGGCTGGGCGTGAGAGGATGCATCTTGGACATGATATGCGGGCGTGGGCGGGAAGATTCGAGTCAAACACTGCACAGGTGAAAATTGTTGCCCTTGGTTGAGTGCGAGTGACGATGTCGACGGTGCTGATGATGATGATGATGCCCTGTCCAGTCACATTCGGCACCAACATCCTCATCCTATCAACCGGGCAATCCTCGTCCCTTTAACCTCAATCTTAGCTCTCGCAGCCGAGCTCCCTCGCGCACGCATCGAGTCGTTGCCGGCATGGCGACGAGTCACTTTCACGCCGAGCTTCGGTATCGCCTGTTGCAGAGGCTAGAGATGCCTTGGTGGCCCAGGTTGACAATGGGGCGGTCTGCAGTTGGTGTATTTTTGTGTTGAAGTCGATGTTAGCACGGCTATTTCTCGGAGCAAGTAATTGCCTGTGTTGGCCAGCTAGCTACCCCATTCCTGTCAAGAGCACCATCGTATGCTCACATGACGCCCTCTTGCCCAATCCGTCTCGCCGAAACGCCACTTGAGCGCTCCCCAGCTCCCTTTTGACACCCACTTCTATTAGACGTCTTCTCCAGCCTGAGTCACGAGGCACAACGGGCGCCGGCGAGACAAATCGGGCATAGCGCCCGTTGCATCTTGGCTCTTGTGCGGGGTGCCGGCCAATGCCGGCCGGCAGTGACTGGCTGATGCGCCGACTGCGGAGGCTCCTATTTCTACTGTAACACGGCATTTACATGACCAGCGAGTCTCAACTGGCTGAAAACCGCACGGCCAGTTTACCATTGTGCATCCGACAACGACGTGATCAACCACACCTTGTCAGCGCACCGCCCTGTCAAAGCACGTCGACTTCATTTTTGGCCTGTTTACCTGGGGGATGGATTGTTCAAGCAACGGCAATGGCCAGCTTGCTGCGATCCCAGGCCTCCGCTTCTTTATTTCCAAGCCCGATTCGAGAGTGGCCGTTCTAACACATAAGCATAGGCGTGTTATTATTGCTGCTTCTGCGACCTCTTTGAGCCCTGCAACCCGATCCCGGCAAGGAAGCATATCCTCATCGTAGCTCCCGCATAGACCCAGGGAATGTTGGCCAGGTGGCTAATGTTCCAGCCTGCCGGGGTGTAGTAGACGTTGAGACCAAGCTCCTTCATAGCATAGAGATGGCCAAAGTCGGCTATGAGCAGCACCGCGAGGACGGTGCGCCAGACGCGCAGATCCCACGTCGACCGCAGCACGAGAGCCTCGTTGAGGGCGAAGAACAGGTACATGTTGGCAAGCTGGGACAAGGCCACCGAAGTGCTGGGCGGTACTCGAGAGGGAGCCGACTCGGCGTGGAGCAGTTGCAGATACTGCGTCTGTCGGAGATGGCTGAAATAGACCCCCACAACGGCAGACATGGGCTCGATGAGAAGGAAGAAGACGCGGTAGGCGGCGGGAAGCCGAAAGCCGATTCGTTGGGCGCTCATGATGCCGAGGTCGAGTGAGCGTCGCCGTTGACGACGGAGTCGAGAGTTGAAAGATTTACACGGCTTATGTAAATACTGATGTCACGGGTAAATGTTGACCCGCAGTCACGAGCTGCCAAGAACGTCAAGGTTGGCAACTCTTGATCAATTTTGCCGAAGCTGGAAACCAGCTTTTGACAGGCCTTCACTCGAGAGACACCATTAACCAGCACCTGCAGGTGGCCCCGCGAATCAACGGCAGATGGAGTTGCTTCGCCGCGTGCGACAGTAGGACAAGCCCGCAGTAGCATTTCCGAAGCCCGCCGGACAGTATCGCGAGGGCCCCCATTGGACTCGGCAGAGAGGCTCGTCTCGGCCGTGTCGTGCTCGACAAGACCATGCATGGCTGCCGGAGCATCGCTTCGTTTCATATTCACCTCGCCCAACAGCAATGGTGGCATCTGTCGCGGCACGAATTTTCGTCGGCAATTTTCGTCGGCGCGGACCCGAGTTTTCAAGGACTCCCTTGCGCCGACGTGTTCGGTGGAGAGAGGAATGCAGATGAACCTGCGTCTGAGTCAAGGCTCGGGAGGCATCAGTCTTGCCAGAAGCGGGACACATTGGCACCCGATCAACGAGGTTTTACTGCATGCATGCTCCGTCCTTGCACTCTATGCTTTTTGCACAGCTGATGGCATCTATGACTGGCTCCGGAGAGTCAAGGTTTTGCAATAACTCAAGGAAAGAGGACGACTTTTACGGCTCGGCATCGCCGCATGTCAGAAAACCGTCGGCGGCACTGTAGATGCGGAGTCGGGTTCTGAATGATGGTGCTACGCGACTCATGCAGCGCCCGCTGTCGACGATTAGCATGGCCAACGATGCCTCGCAGCAATGCGAGATCAGCGATGAAGTCTGCTCACGAAAACGACAGGTGTCTACAACACAGTACGAAATACGTACAGTACAAAACAGTCTAATCAAGTGTCGGGGTCGTCCGTACTGTAGCTACTCCGTACGGAGTAGACGTTGGTGAGACGATCTTGGCGTGCCGTGACAGGGCTCGAGACGGGGGATACCTTGCAATAGCATATGCCACCTGATCCACGACGCATTGCGAAAAAGCAGCTGGACGCAGTGAGAGATAGGTCTCACAAAAATCAACGCGCATTTACCTGCACCGTGTTAGCTACATCCTCGTCGGCCCTATCCCTAACCGTCATACCTACCCTACACTGTGCTTCTGTACGTACTTTCAAATAGTCGTAACAGCTGCCGCATTATTGAAGCTGTCACGACTAATTAATAATAAAGAGATGCTTCAAGTTGCTATTTCGTCGAGTCAATAAGAGACTGCTTCTGCCACCCCAAGCATTGGGAATCAACTTCTTATCCCAGCGCTATTATCACGAAGCCTGTCTGCGTGTGGCGGGCGGGCTTCTTTGCAATAGGTTTACTTTTCACAATGCGTTGTGGATCAGGGCCCAGGTCTTGGGGCATTGAATTGCGACTGCCTGGCTTGAGGGCTGCTGGTGTCGACTTATTTGCTTTTCCTCTGCGGTGCTCGAGCTGTCAGACGCGCACCCCGGCACCCGGTTGGGAACATTCACATGTTCCTCTCCTTTTCTCTCAAGCCGCCTCGGGTGCACAAACCCGGGGATTGGAGTCAGCCTGGCTGCGCGCAATACGAGGGGCGCAGGCAGCGCTGGTTGGATGAGCCGAGCCTCTGCTGACGGCGTCTTGGCTGCATCCAGTGGCGGGCTTGCCGTGTGCGCAATGACGCCCTGGGCCCACTGTATGTACAGGCCAACAGCACCTCGTTTTGGGGTGGCTAAGGAGAAAGCTACAGTGGCGCCCAGCAAAGCCGTTTCGGCGCTAACAGTTCTGGGGGTGGTGGCGGTATAACTAACGGCTCATCACCCAAATTCATCTGCGCTCGGATAGCCCGGTGCTGACCGGTGCAATTGGCTGATACCATCTCATCATCTCGACAGGGGCGCACTCGTAGCTCCCCGGCTTTGGAAGCTCATTCCAAAACAAGGCCCCCCCACAAAGGTACAGTACAGTACACCTAAAGGCCACCTGAAATGCCAGCCTGCGCAGTGCCGAAAGGTACGTGCCCAGCCTCCGCCGCGGTCCTCTAAATTAACGAGATTTGCCCTTGAGTCCTTACTCGTAATTATCCGTTTCTTTTTCTTGCGTCCCTCAACAATCTCCTCGTCTCCCCCCTCACATCGCCTACCTCCTGCGTCTCCCTTCCTTGGTCCCATCGCTGCGGCACGCCTGTTATTCCAAGCACCACTTCGTCGAGCCGGCATCGATACCAAAGACATCGTTCCCACCACGGCGACGCCGCCCCTTGGCCCCGTCGCGATCCACTCCTCGCTTGCCCTCGACCGACCCAGCGTCTTGGCCCTCGTCGGCAGCGAACCCGAGACCTAGAAGCAAGGGCTCCAGAGTCTTATGGCTGCGTGGTAACCAGTGCGCTTCCTGCGCCTGCGCTCCAAGCAGTCGCGTCCTGCCTGCCTACTTGGCTGCTTCTTGTTCTCTGGGCATTCTCCTTCTTGCCTGTCCATCCATCCATGCCCCGACTTCTCGTTCGCCCGGCACGAGCATTTGCCTCTTCGAAATACGTCTGGTCGGTTCCTCACTGCCGCACACGCCGTGCCTTTCCACTTCTCGGGCCTTGCTCCATGCACTGCCGCTTCCGCACTCTCCAACTGCTACCGTCGCTCATTGCGCAACAACCAACTTGAGCCTTTTGCGCCCGAATTTCTGCGGAACCATACCTTTAGACCCTCATCTCCGACTTTGGCATTGCTCGAGCTTGCTCCTTGATACACGTTTTTTTTTGTCTTGCCCTGCCCAACCAGCGCCTTCTCCCTTGCGTCCTAACTGTCGTGGTCCGTGAGCCCGAATCGAGAACGTTGCGCCGTTTAGCCAGCCTTTGTTTTTTTCCCAAGTCTTAATCTTTCTAGGCAATCGCGCTCCTCACCGCCGTTCTCGATTTCACGACATCGATCCCGGGTGCTGCTCAGAGGAATCAGAGCAACTCCCCGCCTTATTGCAGCCCCAAGCAGCGGCTGACCATAAGACCTTTCGCTTTCGCTTTAACTCTCGAATAGAAATTGCGCTCTTTCCTTGTTTCGACGCCTTTCGTTTCGGTCACATTCACCTCCCTCGACACTTGAGCGCGAGGAGGCATCGATTATAATGGCAAGGAGGATATTTCACGTCAACGACTGGGCTCCTGCCCAGGAGGCAATGGTCAGCGACGAAAGGGACCCTTTTACGACGGTCTCAGCGTACCGGCGCGGCTCGTTTGTTCCGATCACGTCTCACGATCAGCGATTTCGGAGTCTGAGCCTGTCCCTGCCATGGCGCCGTCCAAAACCGGCACTGTTTGCTCACGCCGAGATGCAGAAAAGGCTGCAGCACAATGACGACCTCGCCGTGGATGATGCGCCGGACATGCACGAGCTAGGCGACGGCCCAGGGAATGGGCAAAGCGGCGGCTCCTCTAGATGCTTGCGGGGCATGCTACGCCGCGCATCGTTGTCTCTCAAGGGCATGGTCCACAGACGGCCGTCTCAGGCGTCCGAAGTCTCCATCTACGATAAGCAACCCTCTCCCGCGAGGCCGACGACTTCTCACTCCACGTGGAGCCGCCTGCGACATGCCGCGAGCTCCCGCCACGTCCGATCTGTATACGGTCTGGACTTTTCCCAGGACTCCCCCCACGCCTCCCAGCATCTGCCGATGTCATTGAACGTACCCGTTCCGGCCATTGGCAGCGAACCACCCATCATACCGACACACACGGGTGCGGCCGCCAAGGCCTCAGCTGCGATGCAAAACGAGTTCTTCGCGAGGCAGAGCGTACAAAAGAAGTGGCTGTACGCTCCGTCCAGCGAGGACGGCAATGACCGCGAGAGTGGCATCGGCATCTCGGTGACGGCCCCGTGCATCGAAGTGGACGAAGCAGACGACGACTCTGTGCTAGCGCAAGACGCAAGCATCAGCCGACTCGACTTCATCTCCCTGCTTCCCGCCGAGCTGGCCATCCATGTCCTGGCGTTCCTGGACGCCAATGCACTGGCCAAAGCGAGCTGCGTCTCTCGCGGCTGGGACAAAATGATTCGAAACAAACACATCTGGAGAGAGTCATGCCTCAGGGAGACGACACCAACGTACGCGACCGGCAGTCCCGTGTCGCCCGGAGCCGGTCTGGGCATCCCGCCGGTGACGCCCGGGGTGGACTGGAGAAAGGTGTACCGGGCCAAGCACGAATTGAGCCAGAGGTGGAAGGGCGGCAAGGCGCGGCCCGTCTATCTAAACGGGCACTTGGATAGCATCTACTGTCTGCAATTCGACGAGTACGTCCTCGTCTCCCTTCGCGCGCGGCGCAATATGTGTGTTTTCGGGCTCGGCTAACGTAATGCAGGTACAAGATTGTCTCTGGCTCCCGCGACAAGACGATTCGCGTGTGGGACATGCACACGCTCGAGTGCCGACTCATCATCGGCCCTCCCGAAGTCGTATACAACGCAAACCTGCTCCGCGACGACGAGGGGAATGCGATCCATTACGCGTCGAGTTCCGACACCAGGCGGACAGCTCAGTCGACGCCTACGGTGGCGTCGTTTGCCGAGCACCACAAAGCCTCCATCTTGTGTCTGCAATACGACGACAAGATTCTGGTGACGGGATCGTCAGATGCCAGCTGTATCGTGTACGACATTCAGGCCGGCTATCGACCGATCCGCAGACTGCGCCACCACACGGCTGCCGTGCTGGACCTGGCCTTTGACGACAAGCACATTGTGACGTGCAGCAAGGACATCAGCATCTGTGTCTGGGACCGTGAGACGGGCAACCTCGTCCGCCAGCTGCGCGGCCACACAGGCCCAGTCAACGCGGTGCAGATGCGTGGCAACACAATTGTGTCCTGCTCTGGGGACTTTCGTGTCAAGCTCTGGAACATTGACACGGGCAAGAACATCCGCGAGTTTGTCGGGCACACCAAGGGCCTGGCGTGCTCGCAGTTCTCCGAGGACGGGCGGTACGTGGCGTCGGCCGGCAACGACAAGGTGATTAGGATCTGGGACGCCAACACGGGCGAGTGCCTGCGAGAGATGCAGGCGCACGAGAACCTGGTGCGAAGCTTGCACATTGACAGCGTCAGCGGACGCCTGATCAGCGGCAGCTACGACACGGACATCAAGGTGTGGGACATGGAGACGGGGCACCAGCTGCTCGACTTTCCGCGGTGGCACGCAAGCTGGGTGCTCAGCGCCAAGAGCGACTACAGGCGCATCGTCAGCACCGGACAGGACCCCAAGATTCTCATCATGGACTTTGGCGCCGGCGTCGACGGCATCGAGCTGTTGCAGAGCGGCACCTCGGACTTGGATAAGAGAGGGTTTATCTGAGCTCTGCTCGTCTTGGGAAGAGAAGGTGGGGCGAAGGGATATGGCCCTATTTGCCTGGCAACTGCATGAGCGACTCTTGACACTGCTCCTTGCACTCTTTTCCTTTCTTTTTCCGCGTCTTAATTTGTTAACCTTGTTTTGGCGATCTGTTACCTTCCCCCAAAGGGGCTGGATTTGGGTAACGCTTCGAGGACTGGAAAGCCGGCGGCTTCGTTCAACGCGGCATCGGACAGCAACGGCGTACAGGAAAGCGCCTGTGCAAACTGCGATGCAACGAGAGACGCGTGCTGCGTGGAGAGACGATGGCGGGCGGGCGGGCGGAACAATGGATAGACTGGCTCGCCCGGGGATTGTATGGCGGCATAGGAGGCGAAGTAGATTTTGGTAGTTGTTGCGTCATGTACATACAGCATATAGAAAAGGGACGTACATCTTTCTGGGCCATGATTGGGGGCAGGCAGCATTCTCGTCGGGGAGAGATGAAAATGGTGGACCAATTAAATGACGAAATTAATTGGCGCACAGACTGGACTGCCAAGCGTGAAGCAGCGGATGACTCTGAAAGGGACGGTGTTTCCCATTGACGGCATTGGGCGGGCTTTAGCGCCCAAGGGGCTTATTGTATCATGGAGAAGTTTGTCCGACCAGGCCATGGCCGGTCATTTGCCCGAGTAGTAAATTGGAGGAGCCTTTGCTTGACCACTACCCTGAACTGTAACCTGAAATGGTTCCGGGTCAAGGTGATGGCCGAGACAGTGCAGGGTAGCTTGGGCAGTCTAGGGTTATTCGTCGATGGATCCTTGACTAAAAGCCGGGGCCGGTTGTTCTTGAGGGGTGTCCGCACGTGGGCCCGGGGAGGCATCTTGGCGTTTAGGCTGACGGGGGTCCGGGGCGGTCGATTGGACGGCGGGTATGGGTTTGCTGGGTCAGCTGTTTATTGAGGGAACAGGGGGCGAGAAACGGATGGTTGGATGATGGGTGGTTGGGGGATGAAGTGGCAGCACCGAATACGCCCAGGAATGAATGGGATGATTGCACGAGGACAAGTCTGTATTGGGGGCCCGGGGGCATGGGATACGTCAGCGGCTTTTTGGCTGTTTTGTTGTTGAATGTTGTTGGCGTCCTGGGCAAGGGTTGGGGGGAGAAGGAAGAGACGGGACGACGTCTGCAAGATGTGCAGATGCATGGAGAGGGAGAGGGAGAGGGAGAGGGAGGGAGAGAGAGAGAGAGAGGAGGGACGTCTCGGGTTACCATTCAGGAAAAGAGGGCGTTCGCTGTTTAGGGTTCCCCCGAGATTGATTGTCGGGGCCCCAGGAGTTCCAACGTGGGTTTGTGCGGAGATGCATTCGGCCTAGAGGGGGACAAGGGTGGCTCTTGTTTCACTTAGACACGAATGAAGGCGTGAATGGGTTGTGTTACCAAGCAGCGGAAGGAAAGAAGAGTCATTTGGGCGACGTGAAGCAATCATGGGCTGCGGGTGAGTCGCCGGCCAAACACGTGGACAAGACACGACACCCATTCTCTCTGCCAGTCTGGGACCAGGCGCGTGACGGGACGCTTCATCCGTAGGTGCCGGGGGGGGGGGAGGAAATGAGGCTCCGAAGATGGGCGAGACGGACTACAAGGCACGTCTCGATGGGATGGCTTGGCGGGACGGGAGCAGGCAAATACGTTTTCGACCCGGTCAAGGTCCTGCCCGCCCGCAGGCGTATCGGAAGACTAGAGAGAGAAGCACTCGGCATCGCCGCGCCGCACAAGGGGCCCACGACGGTGAGGTGGTTGCCGCGTTGTGTGGCACAGTATTCGCTCCTTTTCCTTGGCCGGGAAAGGAGAAGGCAGGACAGACAAAGACACGGACGGACAGCACCGGGACCCGTGTGTGTGTGTGTGTGTGTGTGTTGTTCTCGAAAGGGCCTAAAAACGGGACAGGATGCTGGAAGCCTCTGGCATCGGGTGGCGAAACTCGCGGCCGAGACCTGGACTCACGACGGAGCCAGTCGGCGTCTTTGCCAGCGGCAGCCTAGCCAGTCGATGCTAGGCGAGCAAAGGCATCGTGCAGCCGGCGTCGATGAGCGGCACGGTCCATTACTTACTCCTTGGAGGCCCATGCGTCGTCCCTTTGATTAGGCGTCTATCTTGTTGAAGCCTTTTTTATTCTATTTTACACCCCTGGGTGATGCCCCGGTCTCAAACGCCGGTTCAACCTCTCGCTCGATGAGTGTAAGCCGGTAGGCAGCCGTGGTTAATAATCCCACAACGCTTGTTGTCAACAGCCGAGGTGTTTTAGATGGCCTCGTGGTCTAGAGTGGTCCAACAGCCCAGAATGAATTCCTCGGGCACTCGCAGAAAAAAGGCAAAGGGGCAAGCGCAGCTCGAGATGAGATGAGGGTGGTGGAAAAGAGAGCGGCCCAGGTGAAACGGGGCTATTTGTGGACACCGAGAGACAGCCTCCCTTTTTTCCACCAGCACCAGCACCAGCACCAGCACCGCCTCCTCCTTTGAGTTTTCCCTTCCTCTCTTGTTTGACAGGCCTTGTACCGTACCTTACTTACCACCTAGAGGTAGATACCGAATGGCCGGCACTCCGTACTCCGTACTTGGTTTATGCTACTCCGTAAGGTACCTGTCGGGTGATGGTCATGGCTGACGAGGGGCCCATCTCACCCACTCGCTTCACGTGCCTCTCTTCCTCTCGCAGAATCGGCCCTACCGTTGCTCATTCCTCCGCGACGCCTCTGCCGTGCGCACGGCCGACACACAATAGGCTTTGCATCCCAGTGCTTCTGCGCGCCACCAGGTTGCACCCCGACCGGCGGCCGATTGACCGATCGACGACGAGGAGCACCAGCCAGCACCGGCCCCAGGCCCATCGAGTTCGGACGGCCCTCATCCCTTGGGCGAGAGCTGTTGCGGCTCACGAGGCTCGATTAAGCGCGCGCAGCGCATGCAACGCAGGAGGAAGACAGCGCGTGCCGGCGAACCGACCTCTCTGCTGCCCGCCTCTGCTGCCCTGCCCGCCTCTGCTGCCCGCCTCTGTTGCCCGCCGTCTTCCTGATCATTCTTGGCTATTCTCCCCGAGGCGCCGTCTGAAACAAACTCGCGAGGCTGCTGCATCTCAGCCAATGACGGGATGCACGCCACCACGTCCCAACCATGGTCCCGCGCGGCTACCGTCGACAGAATGCCACTGCATCAGCAGCAGCTGAGCCCAACAACAGGGCATCGCCATCATGGCCGGGTGAGTTCATTCGTCACCGAGCACGTCCCTCGTCACGTCGCCCCAGATCTGGCCATCTGCCGGGTTCCCGGTACTTTGCTGCTCCA
The DNA here is from genome assembly GCF_020360975.1 of Hirsutella rhossiliensis. NCBI lineage: Eukaryota > Fungi > Ascomycota > Sordariomycetes > Hypocreales > Ophiocordycipitaceae > Hirsutella > Hirsutella rhossiliensis. The sequence goes on from NW_025408669.1 coordinate 7,002,519, forward strand.
CCATGCACACCCACCCAGCCTGCCGCCTAGCCGGGGCTCACAAGTACTGTGTACCTCCTGACAACCACCAACCATCCCTCCCCGGCGCTACCTGCCTCGAGGGCCGACCAGCCTCAAACAATGGCTAGAAAGGCTGGAATGGCCCGAGTATATAGTCAACTATCTGGCCGGCTGTTTCTTCGCGCTTGCCTCTATTTGCTCTATTGTCTCCAAGTCTGAGCCCATTTCCTGCTGCTCTCTCCTATTGTCCCCCCTCGCGCCTGCCGCCTCCACGTCGACACGCTTTACACGCCCTGTCTCTCCTTCCTTCTTCCGTCATTGCTTCTTTTCCTCTTCACTCTCCTGCAAAATCTTCGGCGCATCGGGACTCCTCCTCCTCTTCCCACCTTCAAGCTTCGATTCCTCTTGCCCGCCGTCCCGTGGCCCAAGATCCTGCAAGCGCGCCCGCTCGTTGGATTACAATTTGATTACAACACCCTCCGTCCGAGAGAGCAGAGAGCGGCCTTGGCCATCGCCCAAGCTTCTTCATTGGCCAGATCCGTCGTCCGTCTTGGCTTCCACCGCTCGTCTTCGGTCCCGTCAGCGCCCGTGACTTGGCTCTCTGGGCTCAATACGTGGGTGAGTGAGTGCTACGCCACCAGGTGAAGCGTCGTCATGTTTGCTCGCGCGCGTGCCCATGCAATCACCCTGCCCTCCCTCGCCTTGCTTCTTCCCTAGCCCTTTCTTCCCCTTGCTCCCCTCAGCCCTATCACCAGCCCCGGCACGGACGGGTGCATTTGCTCCCAATCAAGAAGGTGTGCCATCGCGACTCTTGGCTGAGGCACGCTTCGAGCGTCGTGACCTTGGCTGTGCAGCGCGTGGCTGTCTCGGCCTCTTGGCCTTCCGAAGGCCTTGTTCGCACCTCGTCATCGCTGCATCCTTTGTTGATTCACGTCCTCGTCTGGCGGTTAAAAGGCCTTGCTCGCCAGCTGTCCGTGCCAGCTCCTCCCCTTTCTTCCTTTCAGCAGCTTGCCCATCTTTCCTTCAACTCGCTGCGTCTTGCCTTGACTGCCTCATCATCACGTCCCGCACACGCTGCCGCCTTTGACCGAAGCCGGCTTCACCACCCTCCATGCCTTCTTGCCTGCCTTGAGCTTCTCTCGTTACACTTGGCCGTATTCCTTCATGTACAGCCTCGCCCGTCTTTGTTGATTCATCCTTCTTCACCTCCGCTGCTCATGGGACCTCCTCTGGGCAAGCTTGCCGCTTCAAACCTCGGCTAACGCCCTCTTCTCCCGCAGACCACACCCGCGTCTCGGCATTTTCGAAGAAGCAAACACGTCAGCGGCTGCTTCTTGTTCGCCATGGGGCTCTCGACGATCCTCACAGCCTCCGTCTTGGCCTTGCGCCTCTTCTCTCCCCCGTCCGCCGCGTCGCCCACTCCCCAGGACGATGCTGCGCCCGCCTCGGCTGTCTCATCGCCTGCGCCCGCCGACTCGCCCGCTCCCACGAATCCCTACGACTCCATTGGCGAAACCGCCACCTCGGGCTGGTGGATGTCTAGCATCAAGCGCCAAGGAAAGCCTGCCTTCAACCAAGCCGACTACAAAGTCTTCCGCAACGTCAAGGACTATGGCGCCAGGGGCGACGGTAGCAGCGACGACACCGATGCCATCAACAGGGCCATTACCGAGGGCAACCGCTGCGGCCAGAAATGCGACTCCCAAACCACCACGCCCGCCATCGTCTACTTCCCTCCCGGCACCTACCTCGTCTCCAAGCCCATCGTTCCCTACTACTATACCCAGCTTATCGGTGATGCTGTTGGAATGCCCACCATCAAGGCCAAGCAGGGCTTCGTGGGCATCGCCGTCATCGACTCGGACCCCTACGACCCCAACGGCGTCAACTGGTGGACCAACCAGAACAACTTCTTCCGCCAGGTCCGCAACTTTAGGATCGACCTCACCGGCCTGCCCAAGAACACAGGCACCGGCATCCACTGGCAGGTCGCGCAGGCCACCTCGCTCCAGAACATCGTCTTCGACATGGTCAAGGATAAGAGCGAGGACAACAAGCAGCAGGGCATCTTCATGGACAATGGTTCCGGAGGCTTCATGACGGACCTCGTCTTCAACGGCGGACGCTATGGCGCCTTTCTCGGCAACCAGCAGTTCACCACGCGCAACCTCACCTTCAACGACTGCAACACGGCCATCTACATGAACTGGAACTGGGTCTGGACCTTTCACGGCCTCTCCATTAACAACTGCGGCGTGGGCATCGACATGACACAGGGTGGCGCCGTTCAGACCGTTGGCTCCATACTAGTACTCGACAGTACCTTTTCCAACACTCCAGTTGGTGTTGCTACCGTGTACAACCCACAGCAGTCGGGAACCAACGGCACTCTTGTCCTTGACAACGTCGACATGACCTCAAATGTCCCCGTCGCAGTCCAGCTTGGCGGCCAAGACAAGAGGACGGTCCTGCAAGGCAACACGCTCGTCAGCTCGTGGGCTCAGGGACGCTCCTACGAGGGCGCCAACGGCAAGGCGGGGCAAGGGCCGCGGGAGCCCGTCACGAAGCCCGATGCTCTCGTGGACCAGAGCGGCAGGATCGCCACCAAGAGCAAGCCTCAGTACAACAACGTGCCCGCCTCCAAGTTCGTGTCTGTCAAGTCCAAGGGCGCCAAGGGCGACGGCAAAACCGACGATACCAACGCCATCCGCAATATTTTCCAGCAGGCCCGCCCCGACGACATCATCTACTTTGACCACGGCGCCTACATCATCACCGACACGGTCCAGGTGCCCAAGGACATCAAGGTGGTGGGTGAGATTTGGCCGCTCATCATGGCGGCCGGCGACAAGTTCAAGGACCAGGACAACCCCAAGCCCGTCTTCCAGGTCGGGCAGCCGGGCGACGTCGGCAATGTCGAGATGCAGGATCTCATGTTTGAGACGCAGGGCCCTCAACCTGGTGCAATTCTCATGGAGTTCAACGTTGCCGGAAAGACGCAGGCCTCGGCAGGGCTCTTTGACGTGCACTTTCGCGTTGGCGGCTCCGCCGGCACCCAGTTGCAGATGGACAAGTGCGTCAAGAACCCGTCCGTCCAGGCGGACCCCAACCCCCAGTGTATCGGCGCCTTCATGCTGCTGCACATTACGTCGTCCGCCAGCCCCTATCTCGAGAACGTCTGGATGTGGGTGGCCGACCACGAGCTCGACATCCCCCCCTACACGCAAGTCAACATCTACAACGGCCGCGGGGTATTGATTGAGAGCACAAAGGGCGCTTGGCTGTGGGGCACTTCGTCTGAGCACAACGTCTTGTCCAACTACCAGCTTCACAAGGCCCAGAACGTCTTCATGGGCCTGATCCAGAGCGAGACGGCCTACTTCCAGCCCAACCCGGACGCCACCAAGCCCTTCAAGTCGAACCCCAAGTATGCCGACCCCGACTTTTCCAAGTGCACCGGCCCCAAGTGCGCGCGCACCTGGGGCTTGCGCATCAATGATTCCAAGGACGTGCTGCTCTACGGCGGCGGCCTCTACAGCTTCTTCGACAACTATGGCCAGGTCTGCGTGGGGCAGAACAACTGCCAGGACAACATGATTGCCATCGACAACTCCCAGGTCGAGCTCTTCGGCGTCAGCACAAAAGCCAGCATCGCCATGGTGACTTTGGATGGGCAGCCCGCTGCCAAAGATTCGGACAACCGCAACAACTTTTGCGCGGCCATTGCAGCCTTTGAGACGTCGTAGGGCGGCGATCTCGAGGAGCTGGGCGATGGCTCTGTTCCCAAGGCGAACCCGCCGACTCCCTCCGGCGGTGGCAGCAGCGCGCTTCCAGCACGAGGCGCACCCCCCGCGGCGGTCAGCGTGGAACCCGCGGCTGTCCACGGAGAGGCGTCTTGGTCTTGTGGCGCCGTGACGACAATCATGGCGACCACGACGATATTCATCACGGTCACTGCGATTCCCTGAACATAACGACTAGACGTACATATATGAAGAAAAATGTCGGAGGTAAAGCATTGGGCATGTCGTTCTGTCTAGCCACATTTTTTCTCCCCACACGCGTTTCTTGTCTGGCTCCTCGCTTCTCGGCACGTGGGCGGCATGGGGTTGGAGACGACGTGGAGGCGCTCGCCAATGCATCTTGATGAGTGCAGCCCTTGGGCCAACGCGTCGGGGAGGATAGGTTGGACGAGCGTTCGGATTTGTGTAGTAGGCAGTTTTTCCCTAGACAGCTCTAAAATATAAGACAGACGCATAGTTGAAAACGTTCTGGCGAATTGTCCCTGCATGATTGTGCTGCAAATCAGGCGGAGACCGGCGAGTGAGTCAACGCTTTGGGCAGTGATAGATGAGAGTAGGCAAGGCCATGGAGGAAAGGGACGCTTCCAGGTAAACGTTTCCATGGGGATACTGGCAGCTCATGTGGCAAAAGGGGAGAAACAGAGCCAGTAGATAAAAAAGAAACAAGTCGTAGCGAGCTTGGGTGAATCAGGTCCAGATAATATTCGAATGTGATGAAGCAGCACGGCGGTTCGAATAGGGGGCTTCGGAAAGAAGCATGACGTACAAAAATAGAGACGAGGGCTCTTCCGAGCAGGATTGGTAGAGAACACAAGGTCACAACTACCTTGACTGGAGATCGCAGCTACCTCGCCGGGATCATACGTAAATGTTTTGACTTATCAGGACTGGGAGCAGGTCGGAGGATGACGCACAGGGCTGGTGGAGACGACTCGGAGATATCCAAATGCACCGCCTCAGCAAAGCGGAGCTGTGACCGTGGCGCAGGAGATGTGGCGTCAGCTGTATTGAATCCATGACAAGTTCTACGTCACCCACCTCGGCTATTGGTAATGACTAAGAACAGCCTGCTTTGTCTCGCCCGCTTGACCTCGAATCTCGTCCTACCGACCGGCTCGACCGAAGCCGATGAGCGCACGCTAGAACGCCAATCCCCCGCAGCCATCGCCGACCGCACCGCTCCATCCCTCTCCCATGGCCACCATCCGCCGAGCCGGAGGAGCAGGAGGAAAAGGAGGCATGGAGGAAGAGACTGCCGGTGCTCCCAACAGCCGGGCGGAAGCGCCGGCGCGCCACCCGCCGCACCTGCCGACGCCGCTCGAGCGGGCGGCGCTCGCGCTGTTCCCCGTGATGCTCGCCTTCGGGACCGTCTTCTCCCTCGTTTCGCCCGAGACGCGGGCGGCGCCGTACGACGCGGCGTCGCAGTCGCATGCACAGGACGCGGCGGGGGCGCCGAGTTACTTTGCACGCAAGTCAAACGTCTTCAATGTCGTCTTCGTCAAGCGTGGCTGGGGGTGGACGACGCTCGCCTTTGTTGTCTTTCTCGTCACGCATCCCAGCTACGGCAGCAACGACAACAGCAGCAACACCGGCTGGGACCTGACTCCGAGGCGTGCCCGCGCGGCGCTCCGGTGGACAGCCGTCACCGGGTGGTGGTTTCTCTTTACGCAGTGGTGTCTGGGCCCGCCCGTCATCGACCGCGGGTTCCGCTGGACAGGGGGGAGGTGTGAGCTTGCGCGGCGCGAGGTGGAGATGGGCGATGCGTCGGACGTGGGCGTCGGGGAGATGCTCACGGCCGTGGCGTGCAAGGCGGCGGGCGGGCGGTGGCAGGGCGGGCACGACATCTCGGGCCACGTGTTCCTGCTCGTCCTCGGCACCGTCTTTCTCATGCACGAGGTTGGGTGGCCGCTGTTGCGGTGGAGCAGTGCCTGGCGCGAGGAGAGGTGCGTCGTCATGCCCGACGGGGCCATCAAGGGTGCAGGCGTCGAGGCGGGCGACCCGAACTCCAATCAAGGACGAAGTCGACCGGCCGACGGCTGGGAGGGACGCTATGCGCTCGGGGCGGGTGGCAAGATTGTGCTGGTGGTTGCGGGCTTGAACCTGTGGATGCTGCTCATGACGGCCATTTACTTTCACACCTGGTTCGAAAAGGTACGTCCCCTTTCCTTCTTCCCGGGTCTAGGTACTCAAGGACGTTGCTGACGGCTCGGTAGTTGACGGGTCTTTTGACGGCGCTGCTGGGATGGTATGTCGTCTATGTTGTGCCGCGCTTCGTGCCCGCGCTGCGGGCGTGGGTGGGACTGCCGGGGATATAGGGGGATGAAAATGGAAGGCCGGTCATGGGTGAAATGGGAATGCGTGCGTGGGAGGCTTGGTTTGGTTGGCTGTGTATAGCAGGAATGTCTTGGAGGACGGTTGCTGCGGACTCGGGGAGAGGATGAATGATGAGGAGACGGTGGCCCGCAAGTAGAGGGAGCATGGTGGTATATCCGGCGGACTGGTTTTAGATGACTACCAATCGACAGAGACATAGAAGCCAAATTATAGGGACGTGAACTGGATCAGAAAACATCTGTTCTGGTCTCATCTCGAAAGGGTTGGCCTGGTTGCGGGGAGACTCAGCTACCCTATACTTACCACCGCTTCTTCCCCTCCTCGGTCACTACTCACATTTCGTCTCACTCGTCGCCCCATCGATCGGATCGAACAAGAAGAGCAACCATGTCGCGGGCGGCAATCAAGGCCCCTGCACAACTGCCGGAGCTGGTGAGGGCGGCGTTTGCAAAGGCCCGCACGGAGGGCGAGGTGCAATATTTTCCCACAAAGGTGACGCTGCTGTCGGTGGGATCCATTCCGGTATGGCAGCTCGAGGCATCTACAGTCTCCCATGGGTAGCCTTGGACCGGCCGACTGACTCTCGTACCCCCAGTTTCAACTCCGCTTCTCCCCGGCCCTGGCCAACAAGCCGCAGCGCGCCGGCCACGCGCCGCGGGAGCAGCCCGTGGACCCGTTTGCGTACCCGCCGCGCCGCCTGTTCGTCGCGGACCTCGGCCCGTCGCATTACCTGGTGCTCAACAAGTTTGCCGTTGTGCCGGAGCACTTTATTCTCGCCACCAGGGAGTTTAGGCCCCAGACGGGCGTGCTCGACGAGGCCGACTTGGAGGCTACGTTGGCGTGCATCCGGGCCTACCGGGACTCGCGGGAGGATGGGGACGGGCTGTTTGCGTTTTTCAACGGTGGTGAGCACTCGGGGGCCAGTCAGCCGCATAGGCATATCCAGCTGTTGCCCGTGGCTAGGATGAGGGAGGGCCTAGACGACGGCGCTTCATGGAGCCTCCTCGCCACGAGCCCCCATCTCGACAAGGCGCCCTTTGCCACGTTTTCGGAAAAGATTAGCCAGAGCACGTCGCCGCGCCACCTCCACGCAGCGTACCTGCGCCTCTACCGCCAAGCATGCCACGCGGCCACGGGCACGGCGCTACCTGCTGGGGATGAGGGCGAGGGCGAGGCGCGCATCAGCTACAACCTGGCCATGACCGAGGACACGCTGGTGGTGTGCCCGCGGCGGGCCGAGGGCGGCGAGGTACGCAGGCCGGCAGAAGGCGGCGGCGGCGAGGTGGTGGGCAGGCTGGCGCTCAACGGGACGGTGCTGGCGGGCACGGCGCTGGTGAGGAAGCAGGAGGAGTGGGACGCGCTGAGGGAGGATCCGGGGGGGTTGGTGCGTGTGCTTGGGAGGATTGGGGTGCCGAGGGGGGAGTGAGAGAGGGGTGCTTTGCGTGGTGTTTTATTCACATGGCTGGACGCTCCAACTTGTGATGTTATCCGAGGAGATGAAGGCGCCACGGAGAAGCTTGGAAAGAGTTCAGTAAACAAGTCGATAGACGAGATATCTGGATTAGAGCTCAAGATACGGCACAGTCCACTTCGTAGATGAGTCCCATTTGCTCAGCCTTCACCGTTTTGTCCGTCTCTCCCTATCACCATTTTATTCCCCTCTCGCAATCACCATTTTGTTCTCCTTTGTCAGGCACGTCTTGCATGGCCCTTGCTGCCTCTAGATCTAATACCCTGCCCCCCATCAGACTCAAATGAGTCCCGAGTTTGCTCAAAAGAGCTGCTGTGTTTTGCCCATGTCCTGAGATCGCCCGTCTAACCCTAGCGCCGATGCTTTTCGCCTTTTCTCTCATCATGTTCGTGTTGCGTGTTCGTGTCGTGTGTCTCCTTGCTCGGTGAGATGGCCCTGCAGTCTGTGTGTCTGGAAAGGGGGAGTCCCCAGGGCGTACAGCCGACATGAATACGAAAGTTATGTCGAAACAAAAGAAATATATAAAGATGCAAAAGATCCACTGATGGAAGACAAAAGAGATGGGGGTGTGTTCGGCGGCGCTGACTCTAGAGTTGGCCGGCCTGGAGCAATCTCCATTTGCGGCTACAGGCGGTGATGCCGAACTTGTACGACCCACCGTTGTTATAGATGTACCGACTGACGGCCGTCCACGAGATCTTACGTCTGAGAGACGTGTGGTGTTGATACTGTACGGCTTCTTGGAGGAGGAGGATCTGAGTAATGCGCGGTTAGACATGAGACGACATGATGACCTCAAGAGAGGCAGAACAGAGAATCAGGCAAGGAAAGGGATCTTACATCATACGGCTCCCAAACAGGCCGCCGGACTCGCTGCTCCTTAGGCAGCATGAGTTTACGGCGGTGGCCCCGGAGCGTCTCCTCGGCCCCGGAAAACACGTGGCTCAGCTTCCTTAAGATGATGCTGTAGGGCACCTTCTTGTCGCGGCTTTCGGCACGGTCATTGAGCAGCATCGTCTCCACAAATGTCTTGGTGACGGGATCCATGTCATCGATTTTGCCAAACCGGGTCCCCTTCGGCTGCTGCGATGTAGAAGAAGCAGGGGAAACAGAAGGAGCAGAAGAAGCAGGATCCGAATCAGAGCAAATGGACGACGACGGGGAGCGGTCCTGGGCCTTCATTTTGGATGAGAGACGGTTGCTTCGTCGTACCCGGGAGACACGTCCTTCCATGACGGGTGGTATTTCAGGGGCGATGCTGGGGAGTCGCTTCCTGGACCTGCGTGCGGGGGTCCTGGTGCTTGGGGACTTACTCTTGGCTGACGCCTTGCCCTCGCGGCCTGAAAAGGCCATGGCAGGGGAGGAGGAGGCACAAGGTAGACTCGGGTCAAGACCAGAGACGCCCCCAGCGGATCCGCCGGCCTTGGAAAGGGACAGGGCGCAGGGAAACTGGCCCTCCAAGTCGGACTCTTCGGACATGCCAGAAAGAGATGCCCCCGAGGACCACGACCCCAAAGGAGACGAAAAAGTCTCCCAAAAGGGGGGCAGCGGCTGGGAGACGGGCTGCGGGAAGAAGTAGGACGGCGATGAGTCAAGCCAGCTCTTGGCCGGGGCGGTGAATAACCCCATTTCCGTCTCCGGGTAGGGCGAGATGCTGCTGCCCTCAACTCCATCCAAGCAGGGATAGCTTACGTCCTGGAGGACCAGAGGGGGAGCAACCGTCGACGCTGCAAGCGTGTCGGCGCCGGGAAGCTCGTACGTCGGCCACGGAATACTCAAGGCAATGTCTGTCTGTCCAAAGGGGTCCCACGACGCGGCCGGCATGAGGGCGGCCTGCTCCTGGACGTGAAGATTGTGCTGCTGTTGCTGCTCGTGGCACCACCAGTCCGGAGAGTAGCTGCCCAAGCTGCCGTCGGCTACGATGGCGGCGGACGTGGCGGGCTCCCCATCGCTCCAGGTTGGGGCGGCCGTCATCATGAGGCTGGCCCTTCTCTTTATACCCTCGGCCTCGTGGAGCCAATGGGCGTAGCCGGTAGACGGGGGCAGCAGTGGGCCTTCGGCGTTGTGCTCGGGCCTGGGAAGGATGACTTCGGGGAAGTAGTTCGGATCCTGTGAGTTTAGACGAAGATGTGTCAGCTGACGGTTCTTGATGTTTGTTGAAGCCATATAGCGAGGTGGAAAATCAAACAGAAAAGGAGAAATGAGAAGGGAGCCAGGTATGCCTGCAAGTTGAGAACACGACGGGTCCGACACAGCAACAGGGATGAGGGTGGTTTTGTGATGGCTTGGGAACGGGAACATTGCTTCTGCAGATAGGGGATAGTTTGGTGGTGAATATTTCAAAAGAAAAGACACTGAAATAAATTGAACACGGCGGGTATTGGAACAAGACAGAGAGAGAAAGAGACTTACAAAAGTGCGTCCGCTCTGATGGTAGTAGCTTTCGGAGAACACCATATCCCCTCGCACGCCGCCAGGGCAGTAGTCATAACCGCCAGAGTTCAACATCGTGATAATGAGGACGTGTTCGAGGCACCAAGCGTTTCGGTAGAGGCAGACGAGTTCTTAAGCTTTTTAAACGTTCTCCGTATCTTCTAATAGACTTGTTCCGAGTCGACACCCGTTGTTGAGGCCTGGACCCTGGTCCAAAGCAACGACAAGGAAGAGGGCTGACTGACTTTCTCGAGATTTTGTCGAATTCTACTGCAGCTTGCCGCTATCGGGAGTTAGCGGTGGACAAGAATGGGTGGAATTGCAAGCTGGAGGGAAGAATATTCGTTTGGAGCAGACTTACAGAGACGAAGAACTGCGAGGTGAAGTGTGGTTGGAGTGAATTCAGAAGGAAACGCAGACGGGAGCGGCGGCAGCGTGCCGTCCAGGTGGGCCTGGAAGCTCCCAGGCTAAGTAGATGGTGAGCGGCGAGTTGACCTCGCCGAGTTGTAGACGAAGATGGGAACGATGATGGATTAAGGGGAAGGTTGATGATGAAGAAAACTGGTAGAAGAAAGAGAAGGAAGAGAGGATGGGGGAGACGCTTTGAAGATATCTCAGAGAGAGATGGGAACTATATATGGGGCTCCTGATGGGACGCTCGTGTTTCAAGGCCTGACAGACAGTAGGCCTGTTGTCGGTGAGGGCAGTAGTGAATCAATGATGGATGGGTCCTTGACGAGGGGGGAGTGAGCATATGAATGACCAGAGAGACGCCACCGCATCTACCACGTGCTGTTGAAGACTGGCAGCAGGGGGCAGAAGGGCAGGCCATGTTTCGAGCCCGAAGCTGAGATGAGAAGCATCAACGGCCAATCAATGAGGCCTGTTCCCTGAAATGCGTGAAATGGAGGCAAAATTTCTCGCTTGGGCGTTCATGGCGCTCACAGGTTGCTCCTCAACGCGTGTTGTGCATCAGGAGGCTTCTTTCCGGGGCCAGGGGGGGTGAAGACTGGGGTGGAGGCGCGGGTTCTTCGTCTGTTTCTTTTTCGAAGCTTTGCCATAAGATGTGATGTGACTTTGTTCGACTCCACTTCCTCCTGGGAATCCAGCCAGGGGACGATGGCGGGCGTCCAAGCTTTTCCCGTGAAGCTCATCCTGGCCGCTTTCTATCATGAGAACGATACTGGGGACCTGACGTGCAGATCGATTGTGAATTTCTAAGAGAATGTCTGGCAGTCACGTCAGAAACAACAGCCACGTCGCGTGGCGTGCCTCCAAATCACCACAAGAGGCCGAGGAGGCGAGGATTGACGCGTGGCCGTTGCCTCTGTACGGGGACACCAGCTGATTCGACGCTGAAGCTTCAGTCCACGAGTGAAGAGGCACAACTAGATGTCGGACGGGGGGTAGCTTGGATTTGATGGTGATCCAGGGTGGGTCGTGAAGATGAAGCACGGGGCGCGAGAAGAGGGGCTGGGGCTTGACGTGGGGGAAAGGCCTGGAGGCGTGGGTTTTGGTGTTGGCTTCCATGGTGGACGAGCAGGTTCTGGGACGGGGGAGGAGATCTGTCAAGCGGTTGTGGATCATGTCATATTGGGGAGAAGATGCTCGTCACAAGCTAGCATGATATCATCCACCTTCGTTGCAGCAAGCAGCAAGCACCAGAAGAATAATGTCCCGGCTCCTCTCCCTTGGTCAGCCACGAGCCATCAGGAAAGAAGAAGACATCGTGAATGAGCCGCCAGAGGGCCCGTGAAGACCCCAGCCGCTGCAGAGTGAATTCTCCGTGTGCGGCGTGCCTTGCATATATCCCTCGCCTGCCTTTCCGGGGGGGGGGTGTGCGTGGCGGAGATCGCGGCACCCAGACCCCCTCCCCCCCTTGGATACGCCACGCAGCATCGACTGTTCTGCCGGATTCAGATCACTTCAACCTTGATGCCCCCTCCCCCCCCTATCCCGCCACGTCCGTGTCGTCGGCGTCGGGATGCGTCCCGGCCACGTCTTTCTGTCCCTGGCTGTCAGGGGGGGTGGGAGGGGGGAGATCGGAGGAGGAGGGCCGTTTGGGGGTCGTGTAACGGGGCATGGGGCGCTGGCAAGGCACAGGGCTGCATTGTAGGTGCAGTGGTAAGGCTGCTTCTTGGCAGTGTCTGCCGTCCTTTGTATGGGGAATGGTAGATTGTGCGCTCTGGGGCTCTCGGCCACGCGTCTTGTGCCTCGGCGGCATCGTGGGGAGAAGAAGATTGATTTGGTGTGGATAGCTCCGGCAGGATGGGTATGTCTCCTATGACGAGAGGGTAGCTTGGCTTGCGTCATGTCGTGCCTAACATGGGGAGGAGGCCCATCAGACGACTCAACCGTGGCCCGTATGGGCGGTTATCCAGCCGTGTAGTTTCAAACTCGCGGGTCACGTCCGTTTGCTCGCCCGCCCTCTTTGGTTTCGATTTCTTTTTCCTCTCGCCGCTTTCCGAATCGCCCTCTACCCATGATACGAAAAACCCAAGAGAAACTATGTAGACCCCTTTCCTCGCTCGCCCCAGGTCTGGCCAAGCAAGCATCAGATCAGACGCGGCGTCGACCCAACGCCACAGCCACGGGAGAGCCCGACGACCGGTTTCTTGGAATTGACAGTATTGCCATTCCCAGTTGGTCGTGCATGAGACCTGTCACGCGTGCCCAAGTCTCCGGGCCCCGTCCCTTGTGTTGCTTCGGCCCCTCCGCGCTTGGTAGCTGCAGGGCGGGAGGAGCTGGGATCTGGAAGAGCTTCCCGCTTTTGGTCGATGGGGGTTCCACCAACGACGAGGAAGACGACGATGACGGACTTCTTGTTGCTATACAAGTGGACGAGGTGATGGCAAGGGGTGTTGCTCTCCAACTCCAGTCTCTCCTCCGTGTCCCCCAGCCCTCCTTCGCTCCGTGACGCTGAAACCCTGCCAAGAAAAACGATTTCAAACCCGTTGCAATGCGTCTCTCATATTCCCTGGCAATATCTCAAACAACCCATGAACGCCCGTGTCGACGGCGCGCCAAGACGACGGACAAGCAGCGGCGACAGGCCACGCGGGAAGCGTTTTCTTTGTTTATGTTTTCTTTCTGCCCTTTACGCTCTTGTTTGCATGTGCGACAACGGCCATGCAGCCGCCGCCGCGGCGTCTGTGGGTGGCCAGGCCAAGGAGAAGAGGGGAGGGGGGCTCCTGTCATCGACGCCCGGCCGCATAAGGCGCGTCCCCCCTCGCCAGGGGGAGAATGCCGATTCGGGCGATTTGATTCTTTTGCGCCTGCTGCTTCTCTGCTGTGCCTTCACCCTCCCCTTGCTTTCCCGCATGCCTTCCCCGACCGGACGAGCCGAGCGGGCACTGCATGAACTGCACATGGCTCTTCGCAGCGTTCGGAGACAAACAAAATACCCCGGCGGGGAGGAGGGGGGTCTGCTCCTGTGCGAAAGACCTGCACGCGTTGTTTGCCCGCGCAGGCGTCTGGACGCAGACAAAGATTCGAGAACACGGCATAGAAGGCTCGCGATTCAAAACCGGAAATAGAGCTAAACGACGAAGCTCCAAAGAGCAAACGACCACCCACCACGGCTACGGAGCCAGGGCCAAGCGGCACGGCCCGGAACGCTGCATGCTCCACAGCAGCAGCCGCACGGAGCCCCGGCCCGGCGCCCCGGCACACACGGTCCATCTCCAGGGCGCCGGGAGCCGGATGTGCTCTCCGCAACCGCGCTGCTCTTTCGCAGAAACGCTCCCGAGGGTTGCGTCTTGCTTGGTTCGGCCACGCGTTGGTCGAGGGCGGGTGGCAAAGACGAGCGGGCAGACACCCTCGGGGAGATCAGGACAAGCTGTCGGCATTCTCAAGGGCGGCACGTCATCGGCCACGCCCACGGCCGCGAGGGCTTGTGCGCCGGGAAGCGAGGGAAAACGACGAGCCCGTGTTTCAAACGGGACAGTCGGGTTCGGGCGGGGACTCGAGCAAGGACCGCTCGGGCTGGAGCGCCGACATCAGAGAGCGGCGTGGCTGCGCGTCAACGCCCGCCACGCCGTCGGCGCACGTACTCGCAGCTGAAGACGGGGTCGAAAGGGAAAAAGATTCGAAAAGCTGTCAGTGCAAAAGACGCCCGCCGTTGTTCCGCCAGCTACAGATTCTATAGATGCTGCTGAGCCTTTGATATCCGCGCCAAAAAAAACCCATCAACTCCACGCAACGTACATGGCTCGATATCCCTCGTGCCTCACCGGGCGCCCAAGTGGTGCCATGTCTCTTGCCCCTGAGCCAGCCTGCTGGGAGGCATGTCGAAATGGCCAGAGCGCCAAAGACGACTCGATAGATGCAAAACGCAGACGGCGAGCTTCAACCCGCTTGTCTAGTCGTCCCACTCCTCGTCCAGCTGGTCAATCAGCCGGTTCTCGGCATCCGAGTTGCGATTTCGACTGCTCGCGTTGGAGTTGAGATGGCTGTAGCCTCTCCTGCTCGGCAGGCAGCGAGCACCCCAAGACCAGACGATGACGAACATGTCCTACACGCCGAGCAAACAGTCAGCCCGTACGGTGGTGGAGGGGCAGCTTGGGCCTCAGCCGAGAAGGACGCACGCTGATGAAGTCCCAGATGCCGGCCCAGAGGCTGTAGTTGGGCAGCTGGCGCCAACCACGGGCATTGGTCACGGCGCGGTTGTAGAAGACGCCGCCCAGGACATAGACGAGGACGGCGATGAGGAGGATGATGCCAAACACGCTTCCCGGGCCGACGCTGCCGGGCTTGTGGGGCTCCGCGTGGGCGCAGGCGTGGGCGGAGCGGGCCTCGAAAAAGTAGGCGCATTCGTCCGGGTCGGTGCCGACAAAGGAGATGCTCGCCTGGGTGTTGCCGGGATCTCGGTCGCAGAGGAAGGAGATGGTGGCCGACTTTCGTCTCAGCGCCGTCTTGTCCTTGTCGTCCTTGGCCAGCTTCTCGACACGGTGGGGGGCCGGCGTCGAGGCTCGTGCGTGGATTGCGCTGCGGCTCTCCTTGGTCGACTTGCCGCCGCAGGGAGAACCGCCATGGTATTGCAAGACCAGCTTTCGTCCGCGGCTGCGCAAGTCCATCGACTCGGATCTGTGTGAACGAGGGGTAAGCATGTCAAGTCCAGAGGCCCCAAGCACACGCGCGACTCAACCAACCCTATCGAATAGATGTTTCCGTGAGCCATGTAATATGCGCTCACGTTGGCCCAGAGATCCTTGTTGAGGCCGACGACGTCGGTCACGGGCTCGACGACGGCGCCGCATATATTGAGGGTAAAGTTTTTGCCATAGTCGTAGCCCTTGGCATGGTAGTCCTTGGAAGCGCCCGTCTTGTGCGGCTGATCCTTGTCGTGGCGCGCCGCCGTGTCCGGCCGCAAGTCGAAGAAGGCTCCGCTGCCCGTCGACGAGGTGGCGGTGCACGCCGGCACCGGCGTTGTCGTGGACGCAGCATGGTCCACTGCGCTGGCCAAGGCGGCGGCAGCGGCGAGGGCAGCAGCAAGGGAGAAGCGCATGGGTCGTCAGGGTCCGAAGGGAGCGGGAGGGCGGGCGTTGGTCAGGCTTGCGCCTGGTTGCGCTTGAGTACCGCGGGGGGGTGCGACTGGCCCGGAGATGCGGTCATCAAAAGTCGCGTATTTCGAATTGACTATCTATCCAAAGGCAGCTCGAGATGGACGGCCGGCGCGGCATCGGTTGTTCGGGCATTCGTCGACTGTGACACATCGTCCAAAATGGCTGCAGCCGCAATCTGGCCCAAGCGGCGGGTCACGGGACTTTGGTCTGGACAGGTTGACAGGAATCCGGCGCGGCAAAACCACTCCTCCGACTTTCCGACCGCCCCATCGCCTGACCGTTCAAGGTACGTACCCGGAGTCATGACGATGAGCCCATCCGGATCGTCCACCTTCCGACGCGTAAAAAATCCAGCTCCAAATTGCACCATCGCATCCTCGCCCGTCATAGGCAAGGCAAAGGGGCTGTGCTCTGAGCCCTTCCGACCGACACATCGACCAGCAGCGCACTCGGCAATGCTTTAAAAGAGCTCGGCGGATCCACTACTCACTTGATGCGCTGACATTCGCTCCATCGACCAGACGCATCCTCGCCATTGCTCCACACCATGGCTCGCACCTCCAAGGCTTCTGCTGCTCCGGCCAAGCACGGCTACGAGTTCTTTGGCCCGTAAGCGACCTCTTCAAGCGCCTGCCACTCGTTCGCTGACCCTCGGTAAAACAGTCCTGGCGCCTTTGGCATCTCGTTCGGCCTGCCCCTCCTCGTCTACCTCTTCGCCTTTGCCTGCAATGACATCTCCGGCTGCCCAGCTCCCGCCCTGCTGAGCCCGCGGACGCTGTCGCTCAGCCAGCTGAAGCTGCAGGTGGGCTGGCCCGAAGATGGCATCTCGGGCCTCGCCAGCTGGAAGGCCACGGTAGCCTTGTTGGGATACTACCTCGTCAACCTGATTCTCTACCGCCTTCTCCCGGCGGCCGAAGTGGAGGGGACCGTGCTGTCCTCGGGTGGGCGTCTCAAGTACAGGTTCAATAGTGAGAATCCCCCGCCCCGGTTTTGGATGCCCGGTGCGCTTACCGGCCTCAGCCATGTACTCCAACACGGTGACCCTCGCCGCCCTAGCCGCCGGAACCGCGGCCCAGGGAGCCGAGTTCCCCGTGTGGACCTTTATCGATGACAACTACATTCAGCTCCTGACGGCGAGCATCGGAATCTCATACGCCATCGCCACGTTTGTCTACGTCCGCAGCTTCAGCGTCAAGCCGAACGACAAGGCAAACCGCGAACTGGCGGCTGGCGGACACAGCGGCAACCTCCTGTACGATTGGTTCATTGGGCGAGAACTCAACCCCCGCGTGACGGTGCCTTTGATCGGCGAGGTGGACATCAAGGAATGGTGCGAACTCCGGCCTGGTATGATGGGCTGGATCATCCTCAACTGCGCCTGGTGTGCCCGTCAGTATCGCAACTACGGCCATGTCACGGACAGCATCGTGTGCATCACCGTTGTGCAGGCCGTCTACATTTTCGACTCGTGGTGGAACGAGGCGGCCATTCTCACGACCATGGACATTACGACGGACGGGTTCGGCATGATGCTGGCGTTTGGCGACCTGGTGTGGCTGCCTTTTGTCTATACGCTCCAGACGCGCTACCTCTCGGTCCACCCCCGATCTCTCGGGCCGGTGGGCTTGGTCGCCATGCTGTCGCTCATTGGGCTCGGCTTCTACATCTTTCGGTCGGCGAACAGCGAGAAGAACAACTTCAGGACCAACCCCAGCGACCCCAGCGTCTCGCACCTCGAGTACATTGAGACCAAGACTGGAAGCAAGCTGCTGACGACGGGATGGTGGGGAGTGGCGCGGCACATCAACTACTTTGGAGACTGGATCCAGTCGTGGCCGTACAGCTTGCCGACGGGCCTGGCTGGATACCAGATCCTCGCGGCAGGATCGGGCGCAGAGGGCGCGTACGTGATGAAGGATGGGCGAGAGGTGGTGGCGGGCAACGCCAAGGGCTGGGGCATGCTCGTCACCTACTTTTACATTGCCTACTTTGCCATTCTCCTGATCCACCGCGACCGCCGCGACGACGAAAAGTGCCACCGCAAATACGGCGAGGACTGGGACAAGTACAAGAAGATTGTGCGATGGCGCATCGTTCCGGGCATCTACTAAGCGCTTGCTTGGCTCGTCGGACCGGAGCAGTGGATATCTGGTCCCATGTACAGTAGTACAGATTGTGTCACGAGGGAGGAAGAGGCTGTTGGGAAGAGGCTTCAATGTGGATACGGCTTTCGCATTCAACTCCCAGGACTCGCACATGACGCCAATGCTGTGGCTCCGAATACGTAAATGTTAGTCAAGGGCGACATGGGGCTGTGGTGTTGCTTCCCCGGGAATCATGGCTGGCCGAGTCGGGGTCTGGCGGTCAAGTGGAAAGCGGAAGAAGCCGAAGGGGAGACTGGGGGAGACGGGGGGAGACTGGGGGAGACTGGGGGAGACTGGGGGAGACTGGGGGAGACTAAGGGCCGGGTGGAGGCGGGGCATCGGGGCGTCGGGGCGTCGGGGCGCCGGGGCGGAAGGCGGGGCGGAGGCCACGAGGAAGCCCTTTGGAGATGATGGCGGAGGAGCTGCGTCGAGGGGAGGCGTTGCGGTGTATTGTCAAGTTTGATGAAGCGCACTTTGTTTGCATTCAATCACGCCAGTCTGCAGGCTGCACTCCGCACGTTAAAAGACTGAGGTGGATGCAATGCGCCGGGAAGCGAGCGAGCGGAGCCGAGTCCGGGCAGGCGACGGGACGTTCTGATAGGACGAGATGCCCCGAACGGGCAAGACGAGAGCACAAACGGACCGAAACGAGACAGGGGAGTTCGGGGTCGAGGTCGAGGCGGGGCGGGCCAAGGACGGACGGCATGGAGCTGCTGGATTGCTCGAGGCCTGCTCTTCATCTCCCGAGATGGTCGATGGAGCGCAGTACGAAGGCGGAGCGCATTGCAAGAGACGGGCCACGCGACGGGGGAAGGGGAAATGGCTCGTCGAAACAGGCGGCGAGACAATATATGCTCATTAATGCATGCCGGCGCGGTGTACAGTAAACAGAGGCGCACAACATGCATCGGTGCAGGCGCATGACGTATGCTGCAGGTTGTCCGTACACGTGTGCGGCATTCTGCAGCACCCTTGCTTTTGTTTGCAGGCGGCAATGCGACGTTTCCTCGGATGGTTCAGCTGATGTTCTTTGGACGAACTGGAGCGACGGGCATTCGAGGCACTAGTATTCCCGTACTAGCCCACACTCGAAGGGCGAATTGAGTTTGCATTGGGCTGTATTGAGTCTCAGGCAGGAGGAGCAACGAGTCGACGTACCGAATTGCCTCTCCAATTAGGTAATTAGGCGCCTACCTAACCTCCTCGAACTCGTGGTATCGTGGTGCAGCAAGTTACAGTGGGTGGTGGGTGGAGAGGACAAGGCTTGGCTCGCAGGGCCCCCTAGATTGAAATAGGAAATCTCCGCATTGTCCCACCAATTAGTCAAGCTTCCCCCCCTCCCCCGGTTGTTCGACAGATGAGAGCCTGGTTCCCAAACATTGGGTCCATTACAGTAGGGCAGGACAACATGCCTCGTGGTACTTGTTCAGATGGTGCTGGTCTGTAATTAGATACTGTAAGCTTCTCGGTGGCACGCCAGAGCCCCCCCACCTGAGCTCCCGGGGACAAGCTACAGTGGGCTACGGTGGGCCACAGCGGGCTGCAGTGGGCTACAGTGGGCTACCGTGTGGCAGCCCCAGAGCTCTAGTGGCAACTCAGAGCGCTAGTGGAGCCCTGGCGACTGCACGGACGGCATCGCCCAACAGTGGGAAAAAAAGATGAGAGAGGGCAAGAGGTAGTAACAGTAGGTGGTGGCATCCGCGCAAGGTGCGGGACGGCGCACCCCGGGCGCATCATCTGCTGGCAGGCGAGGCCAAGGTACTTTTCTCCTCCTCAACCCTCCATGATTCATTTGCACCGAGAGACAGGCTCCGCCAACCAGGGCGGGCTGCGGCATGCATGGCCTCTTGTCTTGCTTGACAATTTCGCGCACCTCCGACTATCCTTATATCAACCGGCCCGTCTCTCGCTCGCCTTGCCTCGGCCGCTTGCCCATCCCCTCCCTCTCTCTCGCTCTCTTCGTTCGCTACCCCTTGGACCGCCTCGCTGGCCGTCGTCAACACCTGTCTCTCCCCCTCCCCCTGGATCTCGCGACCCATCGACAACACGGGCGACGAGGAGAGAACCCGGGCGTGTATAGAGACAACACACACATACATCTTCACGCACACGAGGGGGATTTAGGGGGTTAGAGCCTACCACGGCGCCTCGCCATCATGAAGCCGCTGTCGACCATCGCCGCCTCCTTGCTGCCGGCAGTCGTCCAGGCCAAGGCCGTCGGGCCCGCCGACTACGAGGTATGTCTTTGATATAGACCGTGTCCATCATGAGCTCTGTGCTCCCCCCGTTGTCGTCGATCCCCGGCTACACAAAATAAGCTTGCTGGCCTCTGGTTGGTCTAGCCTCTGCATCGTCCGTCTCACTGCATCTGCTCTCGGACCTAGTCGGGACCCCAGTCCACGTCGATCCAGAAGCTCTCCTTGTCCAATTCAACACCCCTGTCTTGCTCCCTGCATGTGCCGAGCTGTGCAACTCTCCTTCGCCAATGCGCCCTTGCTCCTCTCGTCGACCTATCCGCTGACTCTCTGCTCCTCTCAAGCCCGAGTCCGAGGCCACGGCCCAGCTGGCCTACTCGCCTCCCCACTACCCGTCGCCATGGATGGACCCCTCCGCTCCCGGCTGGGAGGAGGCCTATGTCCAGGCCCGGGACTTTGTGTCTCAGTTGACCCTGGTGGAAAAGGTCAACCTCACCACCGGCATCGGGTGTGTAGATGAGAGCCCCCGTCCTATCGGGTAGGGCTAACCTCGCTTCTAGTTGGATGGGAGGCAGCTGCGTCGGTAACACGGGCTCTGTCCCTCGCATGGGCCTGCACGGCCTCTGCCTACAGGACGGCCCCCTGGGTCTCCGGTTTTCCGACTACAACAGCGCCTTTCCCGTCGGCCTCACCTCCGGCGCCACTTGGAGCAGGCACCTGTGGGCCGCCCGTGGCAAGGCCATGGGCGCCGAGGCCAGGGGCAAGGGTGTCGACGTCCTCCTCGGCCCCGTAGCCGGCCCTCTCGGCCGTGTCCCGACCGGAGGCCGCAACGCCGAAGGCTTCGGATCCGATCCCTATCTCCAGGGCCAGGGACTGGCACACACATCCGGGGGCATCCAAAAGGCCGGCGTCATTGCTTGTGCCAAGCACTACATTGCCAACGAGCAGGGTAAGCGAGCCGACTGCCATGGTCCAGGCCGAGTCCCAGTGAGCTAATCAAAGCCGTCCCTCAGAGCACTTTCGACAGACTGGTGAGTCCCAGGGCGAGGGCTTCAACATCTCCGAGGCACTGTCCTCCAACGTCGACGACAAGACGTTGCACGAGCTGTACGCATGGCCCTTTGTCGACGCCGTCAGGGCCGGTGTCGGATCCTTCATGTGCTCGTACAACCAGATCAACAACTCGTACGGCTGCCAGAATTCCAGGCTCCTCAACGCCGTCCTCAAGGGCGAGATGGGCTTCCAGGGCTTCGTTATGAGCGACTGGCAGGCTCAACACTCGGGTGCCGCCTCCGCTGTCGCCGGCCTCGACATGACCATGCCCGGAGACACCCTCTTCAACTCGGGCCGCAGCTACTGGGGCGGCAATCTGACGCTGGCCGTCCTCAACGGCACCGTTCCCGCCTGGCGCCTCGATGACATGGCCATGCGCATCATGGCCGCCTACTTCAAGGTCGGCAAGACGGTCGAAAACCAGATAGAAACAAACTTCAACTCGTGGACCCGCGACTCGTACGGCTACGCCGACCAGGCCGCCAAGGACAACTGGCAGCTCATCAACCAGCAGGTCGACGTCCGCGCCAACCACGCCGCCCACATCCGCGAGTCGGCCGCCAAGGGCACCGTCGTCCTCAAGAACACGGGCGCCCTGCCGCTGCACAAGCCCAAGTTCGTCGCTGCCATCGGCGAGGACGCCGGCCCCAACCCCAAGGGCCCCAACGGCTGCCCCGACCGCGGCTGCGACGACGGCACCCTCGCCATGATCTGGGGCTCCGGCACTTCCAACTTCCCCTATCTCGTCACCCCCGACACCGCTCTCCAGAACCAGGCCATCCAGGACGGCTCCCGCTACGAGAGCGTCCTGACCAACTACGCCTGGGACCAGACCAGGGCCCTCGTCACCCAGCCCAACGTGACCGCCATCGTCTTCGCCAACGCCGCCTCCGGCGAGGGCTACATCAACGTGGGTGGCAACACCGGCGACCGCAACAACCTCACCCTGTGGAAGAATGGTGACGACCTCATCAAGAATGTCTCTGCCGTCAACCCCAACACCATTGTCGTCATCCACAGCGTCGGCCCCGTCCTCGTCACCGATTGGTATCGCAACCCCAACATCACGGCCATTGTCTGGGCCGGCCAGCCTGGCCAGGAGTCTGGCAACTCCCTCGTCGACATCCTCTACGGCAAGACCAGCCCCGGACGATCCCCCTTCACCTGGGGCCCGACCGCCGAGAGCTACGGAACCGAGGTGCTGTATAAGCCCAACAACGGCAACGACGCGCCGCAGCAGGACTTTTCCGAGGGCGTCTTCATCGACTACCGTCACTTCGACAAGATGGCCCCCGGCAAGCCCGGCACCAAGGGCGCCCCCATCTATGAATTCGGATTCGGCCTGTCGTGGTCAACCTTCGAATACTCGGACCTCCGCGTCAAGAAGCACAATGTGCAGGAGTACCGGCCTACTGATGGCGAGACGGAGCCTGCGCCCGTGCTGGGCGAGAACAGCCTAAACCTGAACGACTACGCCGCCCCCCCGTACATCCGATACGTTTACCAGTGGATCTATCCCTGGCTCAACACGACGTCGTCGGGCGAAGAGGCATCGCGCGATGCAGACTACGGTCAAACGGCCGAGCAGTTTCTCCCGCCCGGTGCGACCGACGGCTCACCCCAGGCCAAGCTGCCCTCGTCTGGCCCGTCTGGCGGCAACCAGCGCCTCTGGGACGTCATGTATACAGTCAGCTGCGTCATCAAGAATACGGGAGGCCGCGTCACGGACGAGATTCCTCAGGTATACGTCAGCCTAGGTGGCGACTACGAGCCCGTACGCGTGCTTCGTGGCTTCGAGCGCTTGGAGGGCATCGCCCCTGGCCAGAGCGTCAAGTTCCGCACCGAGCTGACGCGGCGCGACCTGAGCAACTGGGACGTCGCCGCCCAGGACTGGGTCATCACGGAGGAGCCCAAGAGCGTTTGGGTGGGTAGCAGCTCGCGCAAGCTGCCACTCCATGCGGATCTGTGCTAAGTGGGTAGCGGACAAAGGGCGAGCGCGGTCAGGTTGCCGGCTCAGAAGAGGGACAGGGAAAAGGGGGCAGGTGGAGCATGAGGAGAAACCGATCATGAAAATGGGAGAGGGAAGGAGAAGGGAAAGCCATCGAGTACGGGGCACTCTTACGACTGAATTAACGGAACACAAACACATGTATCTTCATGTACATACTTTTGGAGCAGCTGGTTACAATGCAACACCCAGCCGAGCGATGAGCCTGAAATCACCGTGTCCCGGTCACCCCTCTGAAGACTGACGCGCAACTGGACCCAGTGACTCTGCTTCAAGACAATGCGTGTTGCTCATCGCCGTTCCAAGTGACCCCTGCCCCATGTTCCAGGTGAAAATGCATGCGTACGGCCATGATCTGGTCAGCCGAGACGTCGACTTGGTGTGACGGACAAGCATGCCCCATCAGCTACTAAGCATTCACATTGACGGCCAATACTGCTGTCACCAGACTCTCGACGGCGGCGGTGACGGGAGGAGAGGTCGTGAGCCCGGACTCAGTGGCCAAGACGCCGCAGCATCGTCTAATTCGCACTGATTAGCTTAATCCCATACTTGGCATTCAACTGAAAAGGAGCAAGGCACGACTAGGCCATTCACCCTCGGGCGAAGAATAGTGTCTTGTCGACTTGCTGAACGAGGGACGCCGGATGGTGCCGGCGGTTGATGGGCACGCCGACTCTGAGTGAAGTGATGACGCGTCTCTACTCTGACGAGGATATCAGAGTCCGAAGAAGGGTCTCCCGGTCATGGAGGGACGATTGGCACGCTAATTCGTCGGATAGGCAGTGGTGATGAAGGGGGACGGGACTGAAGCGTAAGGTTGGGAAGGCCGAAAGAGCCCTCGCCGTGAGTCTAGGCAGTGGCCTTGGACGACACGGATTCACACAAGCCTAAGGGTAGGGAGACATGACTCCCAGATGCATCACATCCTATACCGCACTCAAGTATAAATAGGAGGCTTCCTCCCTCGTAAACTTCCCTTCTCCTCTCCCTCCACACAGCAATACAAAAAAGCTCAAGTCTACAACACCGAGCTCCCGGTGCCTACAGCACAAGCACCATACCCACTGACCGAATATCCCACATGCTGGCTCCTTCCGCTATTACAGCCTCCATCGCTACCACGTCCTACAAGTCATCACCAAACGACGCCTCCAAATGCGAGTAGCGCTTATGCCGACGTGAACAGCCCTGGGCGAGATGACGCCCAAAACAACAAGGAGGAGCCGGCCTCGCCCTTCACCACCGCAGGCGGGGAAGGGTCCTTCCGCTCTCCATTTTGCCGAGACTCAGGAGTTTGGTGCCTCGCGGCGCCCGAGTTGGCCTTGGGAGGTGGCTACCAAGCTCCAGCTCACCCACACCTTGTGCGGCGGCCAGTGGCTAGGCTTTGTCTGGAGATACTCTGGGGTCACAGCCCCCCTCTGCCGCAGTAGCAGCGAGCTTGAGCTCCGAACTGCTCTCGGAAACTGGCGATTGGATCGAGCTGCCCGAACAAAACCACGGAATTCGAGCGACGATACGCCTGGGAGACGTCTTCCCCCGTCCCAGCATTGGATTCGGAGAAGACGTCGAGCTATTGCTGGAGGAGGAGGGCAAGCCTGGCGGAGGGCGGTCGTGCCTTTGTGCCGAGATTGTGGAGCGGGTTCTTCACGGTGGCTACTCTCCCTCAGTATCCTGAGCAGCATCTCGGAGCTCAGCACCAACTCAGGAGCGAGCACTCAACATTTGAGGCGCAGGACGAACCGGCCTCCCGGTCACGGTCACTGGATTGCTGAGGTTTCCCCCGGCCCCTGATTCTCCAAGGCTGCTGAGGAGGAACAAAACGCCGGCGGACGGATAGAACGAGACATCATACTCATCTTCCCCTCCCTCATACACGACGAGGGACATGTCCCGGGCGAGAGGTCCATGGCGCTGCTCGCCGAGGAGGCTTCATACAGTCCTCGGCGGCAAAAGGATAGACGCACATGGACGAGCCAGAAAATCCTGGTGCAACACAATACGGCTGTGGAGTCCAAGGGGCCCTCTCCGACTTCCGCCTGCAGCGCGGAGCCGGCGGTCTGCTTCGGTTACCAAGACGCACACGTGAGCCTGCCACTCTACGTGTGCAGGTGAAATCTTGGTGATGGCAGACGAGTGCCTCGCCCGGTGGCCGCCCGCGACTTGCCCATTCTAGGGCCTGGGCACTGACAGCGCGACAACGACGCCTCGCCTGCACATGAAGCCCCTTCTCAGACTCGGACTAGGAACTGCGCCAAATACACAGGCGCAGATACAGCATCCTATGCCACAGGGCGTTTGTGTGCTGAGCTTAGGCGATACCCTGGCCGCTCGGGCTCTTCCAAGGCCCTTCAGGTCCAGCTCGCCAATGATTGGGCGTCGTTGCCTCTCCCGCCAGGATATCAACACCCCCGGCTTCCACGGTTCAGACATGGAGGCGATACAGCGGCAGCTGAGCCAGTTCGAGCTCAGAGCCTACGACGCCCTGTAGCCGCACGCTCAAGCCTTGAGAGGCCAAGTGCTCCGCCGTCTCAGCCTGGGCCGACGTCCTAGACGGGACAAGCAAGTGCACAAATCATGCTCCTCGCCACCCTATACGGCCTGGACCAGGGACAGCGCCGGCAATCACAACGCTGGCGCTCATCTGCCCGAGAACTTGGCGCAAGCGGCCAAGGAACGGCGTGGGAGTCTTCCGAACCTCGATACCCAGATCAACCGTTCCTCACCGGCGCGAATGCAGGCTCGGGGAGCAATGAGTGAGGTCCTGCTTCGCCCAAACGGGGTGAGGTTACAGACGGAATTACACGATATACCTACAGAGAAAACGACTGGAGTACGGCATCACCTCCGTAACCCGGGGCCACACGAGACATCGATATGCATATAAGCCACTGCTCCCAGTCCGCAGCCTGCGCCTTTACGGTGCGCAAGCTGATTCCTCAAGAAAACCATCCAAGGCCGCAACAAGCCTTATGCCGCCGCGGTGGAATAGACGAGCAGCTTGTGGTGCCCCGTCTACACGGTCCTCCCATGCCAGCTTGCGATCCTAACAACTGCGAGGCTTCTCACCGCAGCGACTCGCCACCGGACTCTGCAGAGAGCTCCCTCCTCTCGACGGGTCGAGTCTCTGCAGGGAATCCTCCCTAGGTGTGGGCGGGCGCGGTGGTTCGATACACCGGATTCTGGCTGGCGAGTGGCGACTCCGCAACCATCTTCCCTGCGGCCGTCGTCTCCCGTCTCAGCCTCCTTATGGCATAATGAGATGGGCCTCCGAGAGGATTCTGGAGTGTTTCTCCCGCCTACATACACGGGCACATCGAGAAGCTCACTGAACTGAGCAAGATGGGTATCTTACACCGACTATCAACCATGAAGCGGGCACTCTGTCGCGGCGGCAACCGGAACCTCAAGCCGCCCACACAACCAGCTTGAGGTCCGCATACAATGTCCTTCAAGCCGCGGACCCGACGGCTCAACCGCGTCTGCCATACGGTGCCGCGCGTTTGTACCCTTTATACGAACCGCGGCCGATCGTGCTGCTGCTCCTCGCCAGTCTTCGCCCAGCACGTGGAGAAGGGGCCCAGAGCCGGGGCAAAGGGGCACGCTTCGAAATTCCCTGTGACTTGCTCCGCTACTCTTTGGATGGTTCAGCGGACGAGTTGATGCTGCCCGTTCTCGCCCCAAAATGCCCTGGTTGATATAAAAGGCCAGGCGAGGTTTATGTGGACAGCGCAAACTCGCCTCGCAATCCTGGCTGTGGGAGTCAAACCAATCTCCAGCCCGAAAGAATCGGGCAATCACAGCACAGGCCATCCCTTTCCACCTATCTGCTGCTCTAAGCTCTGGACGCCACACGCATGTGCTGCACTGGGGGGTGACACAAACCTGCAGAACAACACGTCACTGACATACCGACACCCAGAGCCTCTATCTACTCTGGCCGAGGGAGCTCTGTCCTTTAAGGGGCTCCCGGGATGTGGCGAACGGTGGCCAAATTTCAATGCCAGCTGAAGCCCCGTCAACTAGACGGATCGCATCCGACCTCGCTAACCCGGTCGGTCTTTTACACCCTGGTCCCGAGTGCACCACAGAGTGAAACGTAAAAAACAAACATAATCGTTTCTGGGAACTGCACTGGGATCACTTCCTGCTGTGAAGTTGGACCATGAATGTTCCTCTCGAAGGGCTGAGCGACAACCACCACCCTGGAACAGAGCATAAAGAGTCTGAGTACGGGAGGCGAGTTTACCCTATTCTGGGCTCGTGAACCCGCCCAACCTACAACGACATCAAATCAAGGCACGCCATATGAAAGCCCCATGGTCCCCTCGAGCGTTCCTTCGCCCTACTCCCGGCGCTCCGCTCGACCCATCCCGCATGTATGGGATGCGGGTGGCCGATACTTGGATGAGCCTGGGGTATGTGGCCTGGTACAGATCCGTCGCTGTAGCCTATCGTTCAGCGGCGGCAGTATATGACTTGCTCTTGGTGCTCTTGATTCCCATGATGGCGCTGTTGACAGGGGGGCCTCAGCTATCCTCGGTCTGGCCGTCTCTGCTTCTTCAAGCAGACGCTCTTTGCTGTATCTGCTATGCACTTGGTTCATACACCGAGGCATCTGGAGGCGGATCAGGCTACAGCATCGAGCGGTATATACAAAGGAAGCTCAAGACCCTAGGCGGCCTCCTGTGGCGGGCAGTATGATACAATTGCCCCTTGGGATTTTCTTGCTCTGCTCGCTCGCATTGCTTGGGGGTCTGTCCTTTGCGGTACATGTATACACGGGAAGACCTGTCCATCCGCCTTCTCCGGCACCAGACTATATCATACGATGGTGGAAGCAGAATACTCGTCGGGGGAGGTGGAATGCGCCGCCATGATGCCATCTTGAGAGCACTGGCATCCACTTCAATGTCGCTCGCGCGAGCTTCTGACGTTGTTTCGGTCAAGAAGAATTTCCTCCGGCCGAAACGACCGGATCTCGTGAAACGGAGACGCCCGGCCTGTCGATCACGCACGGTGAACCACGGACTACCACAATACGGGCTCTTTCACTCCTGACGTCCAGGCTTCTTCTCACAAGAGTTGCGCAGGTGAAGAATCGGTTGCTCATCCCGGGAGGAAGCATCCTCATTACCATCATCGTATTTTTGCCTCCGACCACCGGGCCTCAGCCGCGATAGGCCTACGAAGAAGTTACTAAGTCCGATGGAGCCGTGGTGCAAAACATGCCGATACATGTAGCAGAACACCACGGCGAGATGATGAGGTCCGGAAGTTGGATGTCGGGCTGCTTTGCTTGTCTGGCCGGGAAATGGCCAATGTTGTTTATGTATATGAGCGGTCGCAGACAGAACAGCTCCAAAGGCGCTGCCATGGGGGATTGGTCTTTCAAACGCCTCTGAGGGGATGGGTGTTATAGTTTGGATGGCGGCGTCGTTCTGCGGAGTGCGAACATGGGAGGCTACGACGGCACTTCCAAGGCTGTGTGAGCCACAGCATCAATGGCTTACAATCAAAACACGTCAGTCAATATAATGGGGCCAGGACTAAATGGGGAAGGAATGGGAACAGTTTGAGATCAGGTTGGAACAAGTTCTCAGGAGTATGTTTGGGGTCATTAGCGTTGACAAGTCGCCTGCAAATTTACAGATTGTCCTGATGATGCTTTCACCGGGCGGAGTGGCATGCCCCCAGCCTCACCTCGGCAGGGGAGTCGGATAATCCAGTTAGCCACACGAGTGTGTTTAAAGATCCCAAGGTACCCGGATCATCTGATCACGGCGCGGTAGGCATCATAGCGCCGTCTGGACTTATTCCTCGTGGTTTCTCCGCCACTACCGGCAATACGTGTTTCATAGCCCGGCTCGCTAGCAAGGAATACTAAACTCATTTTACGTCTCGTAGGTAAAGTTCAGCTGAGCGCCTATCCACCTGCTCGAAGCTGGTTAGCCATGGGGGCCTAGAACGGTTAGAGGAAGAGGCTCGAGAGTGAGATGGAGAGTCTGGGCGTGGTCCATGACCGCCCGCCTGATACAATGGAAAATGAAGGATCAATAATATGACGAATACTCTGAACTTGCGGGGATGGATCAACTTGAGAGATCTCGTCGATTCTATATTCTTGGTAAAAAAAAAGGCTGTTGACAATCATGAGTCTGTCGAATTGCAGGTGTAGCGTTTCAAGAGTCGTCTGGTCCTGGAACTAGGCGTCGAAAACGTCGTTGTATCGGAAGTACCTATCGTTGGATAACGCTTAAATAACAAAACAAAATACACGTCTTAGCAAAGACAGCACAGTTGGCTGGACAATGGTATAGGTGATTAATCGGGTATGAAGAAATAAGCAAGTGCGACATTGCATTCGATAGCCAAGCGAAAGTTATTAGGACGCTGCCCAGCAACACTCACGGAACTCTACGTACTATGAGCCCGAGCCCGGGTTCTGGGCTTGGCTATAAGGCGATGGCATAGAACATCAAAGCTCAGTCTTTAGAATACATCGACTGGCATCTAGAGATGCCCTTGCATATATCTCTTTGCCTCGTAAAGACAAATATGGTCGGCTAGCACGTTTTGAGCGTTCGGCAAAATCCTTCAAAGTCTTGAGACCAAACCTCTATTTCCATTCAAAGACCTGCTTTGCTAAACTTGGTTGGGCAACAAAGTATTTGAACATGATATTAACTCCGCCATAACGCTCTCCTGCCTGCCCTGTCGACCAACTGCGTGAGGCCATTATACGGGAATGGGCGGGATGAGGCGGCCGGCAGGGCCGAGCGCAACGTGTGCTTGGCGATGGCCCTCACGAGCCGCGTTGTTTTCATCCGCTGGGATAGCGACTTTGGCGGTGGCCGGATTGGAGACAAATTTATTGTGGTCGGAGATAATCTGGCCGACGCCGCCCCCGGCTCTGCGCTCGACAGCGGTTGCTACACAGGGGAGAAGACGCGTTAGCCACTGTCTGGCCGGGAAAGGACTTGGTTATATATACCGGTGTAGGCTGGCATAGCCAGAGCAAGGGGTGCGGCCAAGACGGCCAAGACGGTAGCAAGAGTGTACTGCATGTCGAATTAGGAGGAAGAGTAGGCCGGTCGATATGATACTTGACGTGAGAAGGAAATGCTTGGTGGACTAATGAAAGGGGAAGGAAGTGCGAACGAGAAGAGTGCGCCGTCATGAGAGTTCTGGGTAGTCAAGGGGCATATTATAGTCATTTGTCCCGGATGCACATCATCTACCATTCCCCCTTCTTGGCCGGATTCAGGCTCTCCTGACGAGCTTGGACGCGGCTTTACACCCTCAGCCTGTGAACGCTCAGACAGGCTGGGAGGGCGTCCAGTGGCAGAAAGTCGCCTAAGCGCCGAGACAGCAGTGCTATAGCCGTCAATCGCCGGAATTCCACCGCAAGAAGGATGGAAGGCAATCGGCTCTCCTCCTCCTCCCTCTGAACATGACAGATATCTCAAACACACAAGCATCAGCTCGCCATGGGGTCAGTCTTTGCCTGGCCGCTTCTTCCAAGCGCCCGTAAACCACGTCACTACGGATGAACATGGGGAGCGCATCGCCTCGGCTGAAAAGCTGGACAAGATATCAAAGATAAGGTTTCCAAGTACTGGCAGTTCGACGCGGCTCGTTTTTCGGCATTGACGATTGGAAACCCTGCGGGCTTCGTCCCGCGGCACCGGGTTTGGCCTGGTGAGACAGGCCGACGCATTGACACGCGTATTTTCGTTTGTAAATACGCACAACCCTCCCTAGTGTCGACATCTTCGCGGATATAGCTGAGGCGATTTCGGACGAAAAGTCCCATTCAACTTTCAGCGCAAGAAGCGTCTAGACTCCTTTCTGTCCTGCGGTAATCACAGCTCAAACTCAGTGCCCTCTAGCATGTTCCAAGTTGCCACTTTGTCGGGGTCAAAGTTTACGGTCCCGTCAAAACGATGGGCGGCCTTCTTGGCACCGACATACCACATGGCAATGTCCCGAACCGAATCCCAGTCGCTAGCCGACGTCCCCAAAGCCTCATCGTCTTGGATGGCTCCCAGCAAAGCCTCCTTAACCCACCCGACACTGTTCCAGCCTTCGGTATCTGGCTGAAGTGGCGTGCCCTCGAATATGGACCGAAGTCGGCTCATGTTTCTGACCTTGGCGACCAAGACGCGGACAAGGAGCATGGACACGGGCTCCGCAGCCGTGTTTCGCTCCTCGTACTCCCAAACCGACCGAAGCACCGGTGGATCGCCCGCTAGATTCATCTTTTCCTTGGCATTGAAGAGGCTTCCCTTGTTGTTGCTTGGATACTTCTTCGGCCCAACGATCAAGCCCCAGTGATAACTGGCAATCGTTAGCACCCGGGTGCAATCTGAATGTCCGTGTGAGCTGGGAAAGAGCCGGCTAACGTGTCTTCGAGGCCAGGCATCTTGGGCGCGCCGCCGCGGGCAAACAAGGCAACATAGAGGCGGTCCTTGTCTGAAGGCATCGTCGACTTGGTCGGAGCTTAGTGGTGCTCGGGAAGAAAACTTTGCAACCCGCTTTGAGAGACCACGAGTGTTTGAGATGGCCAACCGCGTGTTTTTATGAATCACGGCGCCAAAACAGTCACGAAAACGGTGTGCATGTGTATCCTGCGCCATATTCTGCAGAACGTAAATGTATAGGTTGGAGCTTGCTGATCTGACGCGCGTGACCCACCCGTAAACCCCCTAATTATTACACACGTTGGACGGGACTCTAATCATCGCACTGATGATTCTACAATCTTAACAGTACATGTATTTCCCAGAACGAGGCATGAGCAGAGCAGTATTCCGGACTCTGGAAATATAGCCGTCGCTTAGGAGAAGGAGGCGTGGGGTGTAGAATGAGAAGTGAGTAGAGGGACGAGAAACGCATATACGCAAAGTAACCAGTAGCAACTCTACCTCCGCGTCATCCGATCGGTTGGAAATAACAGAGGAGTTTAAAGGCCTCATCTTTGAGCGTAACGGCTTAGAGCTAAAATCTCAATTCTTGATCTGCTATGGCTGGTTTTCGTCCACTGTGCTCTCCAAGCGGCGAATCCTTGTGAACGCTATAGCCATGGAAGGCTTAACTCGTAAGATAAACCCTTTAAGTACATTGTCTATCACATTAGAGCGCTTCTGCCGCAACGTATCTGGCTTGGGCTAGAGGTTTTGTATCGAGATCCATGTCTCGGCTCTCAACGTCTCCGCGGGCAGGCATGTCGTTCACTTCGATAACTATCGTTTCAACTTGCTTCATAATATGCATGCACGGGAGGAAGTGGGGAACGGTGGCCTTTCAGCGAAGTTGTACCAGCCTTGACCTGTCTTATTGGACTGATTTGTCGTATGGTCTAATACGCGCCCTCCCAGTTTCAGATGCGGCCCGTAATAGCAATGATAAATGGTGTATTAGTCGTACGTGCAGAACTTTCGGTCATCTGCGGAGACTGGTTCCATCTACTCCCTCGTTCTAGGACATTCTCTCCGTCCCGTGACGGGCGAAGTTTAGTGCGCTCTTCGGGCATCCGTGGTCTGACCGGCTGCTGACGTCTGATATAAGCATCGTATACCGAAAATTCTTGATTCCATTCATGAAAGTCTCCGTCCCGGACCCAAGAGAGGTCAGACGATGGGCAAGCCACGTCACCGCCGCGGCACTGAGTGCTTGGCGGCCGTCAAGCTTGCTCGCTCTCGTCCTGATTTCAAAGCTAAGGCTCGGAGGTGTTTCCGCGTGACGCAATCTTCGTACGATGGCCATTTGTGTCTCGAGGACTCAAGGAATCTGGAATTTCGGGTTGGTGATAATTTCCCTGATTATTTCCCCGAAATCGTGCCGCATACACGTTATTGGTTGTTAGCAAACCTGACCCCAAGCGGAGGGGAGCACAGCTTTGCCAGTGAGGCACTTGGGCATTGGGACTCGGGTCTGACTCGGGGTAGCCTTCTTCGTCTTCTGTACGATTCTGGCCTCGAAGCATATTGGTACCCCCTGCCGATGCTGTTGCGATTGGCCGGTGTCTTCTTCGCATCCGTCGCCGCAGCCATCACCTCGCTCCCAACAAGCCGCTCTCAACCACTTCCACAGTCGCCGAATAGCCCCTCACTCGTTGCGGAGAGTTGTTCGCTGGCAAAATTCCCTAAGAAAGTGAACCCGAGCTGACATTGGGAGGTCGGCGATGAGTGTTGCGCAAAGAAGAGGCAAGGGATGGATTGGCCAGGCTCGATCGATTGCTATAACGGCGTCTTTTGCCGAGAGATGACCAGATCTCCGGTTACCTTCTAGCTCTGCGGCCATCGTGCAGCTTGACCCTGTTCCGTAGCATTTGACGTGAGACGTGTTGCTTTCACGCAGCACAGCCCATTGTCAGTGCACCAACGCCACTGTACCCCCTACAGTGAACAAGTTTCCTCTTCTTCCCCTCAATATACATACTGCAAGTCTCACTTTCTTTACGTAGATGTTTGGTGGGAGGGGGTTGGGGGCCTGGAACCGCAGCAAGTCTTGTTTGGATGCAGTCGCACCGACGTCTGGACCCTGTGCTGCACGGCACATTCCCTCGGAACCAGACCCCCGGGCCTTGTCGCTCTACGCACGGAAGCAGAAGGAGTGTCTGCAGGTACAGAGTTTGCTGAGGGCAAGGCTAAGGGTTCCTATTCGATATCTCATTGCCTATCTTATACTGTGTCTCCGTGTTTTTGTCCCATTGGTCTTGCATTCAAGGCCTGATTGTTGACTGGCTACAGGTATGTATGGGTTGACTCGAAAACTAAGCTCAAGTCGATGAGAACATGAAAGCATTGCTTTGTGCGGAAGAAAGGAGAAACAACCATTGCCGCTCGTCCACGAGCTGGCAGGGGACGACTGGCTTGCATCTTGTCCCAGTTGCCCCTCCTACCTCCCTCCCCCTTGCCGCCACCAGCGTAACACAAGAGAATCGCGTGGCCAACTCTGGCGACCAAACAGGTCGAGCCAAGGCTTGCAACCGCAGCGGCGGCTCCGAGTGAGAGAGAAGCCGCAAGACAAGGGACAGGGGGGGTTGGGCGCCGGAGAGGAGATCAGAAAATAGTGGCGGGTGTTCCTGGCGAATTTTTATCTTTGCCTGACCTTACAGATATGCTTTACTTGCATTTAGGTCTATGCTCTGCAAAAATCCGGGGTGAGGTTACGGGGGGGCGTGCGTCTCTGGGGCTGTCTCCTTTCTGCGCCTGTCCCCCTTTCTCCTCGTCCTCGCGCTCGCCACTGGTCCGTCTGCTCTGGCGGTTGTCTCTCGATTATTGAGTGCGCCTTTCTTTGTTTGCCATCTCCAGCTGGCGATGTAATGCGATGCAATGTGAATATGCGCCATCATGCATCAGTGTCGTAGCTCGTCGAGACTCGGGTACCACAAAGTTGGACGGGGCCTTTGCCTCCTCGTCAACGGTTACATCTGGGTCTCTCTGCCTATGCATGATTCCACCGGTAACGCAAAGGCAGGTCATTCTCGGCCTCTTGTTGAGCCATCTAGACCCCATTCGACGTTCCCAAATGCGCCATCCCACAGCCACGTCCACCCGCGCGCACACAAGTCGACGCTGGGCAGGGCACGTTGGACACACCGAGAGATGGCTTGTCTGCAGAGCCCCGAGAAAAATCGACCCAGGAAGAGACCGAGTGCGACTGTCTCGCCTGCACGGGCCGGCGACGGCAGCCAATCCGTTGTCGTCCACTTTTGTCATGATCAGGCGAGGCAGACGTCACAGATTGAGAGCTTGTCACCTTCTGTTTCTGTCGTTGTGCTGCTGCCCCTCATGATCAGCAATTCGCTGCTCGTGATCTCTCATCTCAGAGACAGGGGTTAGAGGTGATGAGCCTCGACACTGTGATGATTCCGGAGCCCGGACACGCACGGAGTACTCGGGATTATCAAATACGGAGCACAGAGCCCCTTGCCTGTTTATGCATATTGCATAGTGAAAGCTTAGCAAAATCATAGTCCATTTTATTTTCAGAGGAAAGAAAGGTGGAAAAGCAAGCAGTTTCCGCCCCGGATCCCCTCGACATATGCCATGTTTCCTGCCATCGCACTCTTGCACTTTCCACTCTTCTCAGCTCTTGGCTAGCTGCGTGTGGCAGGCCGCGGAAGCCCAGTGCGTGTCCCGTCCTGTGTCCCGCCCTCTTCGTATTTGCTTGCGGATGCGACACTGCATCTGCCGGTCAGATGAATGGGCTTCAGTCCTCGTAATGGTATGCATGCACCGCCCGTATGCTCCCTCTTCGTATTGGGCCTTGCTCTGCGTTCCTTTGCTCCAAGCCCTACTATTTCTATTTTCTCACCTCTTTTCCTTTCTTTTTTTAGCCCGATCTCGTACCCGGCATCGCCGCTTGTGCCGGTTCGGCGCCATCGAAATCCTCGCCCAAAGCCGTATCGTTTGCGGGCGCAAGGCGAGGACCCTCAAGGGTCACTTTGGCTATAAAGAGGGAGGATGGACCCCGTACAAAGCTCTGACGCAACTCATCAGCAGAGATCACCAGCATCCTTTGCCATAAACGTCAGCACTAGAACCAACAACCTCCAGCCACCTTGAACGCGAAGCCCGCATCATATATACCTTCCTCCTCCGCCTCTCACAACCTTGAACCTTGGTCCTGCGACGGGAGAAAAACGAGACCATCATTGCCTTGAACTTGACACCTCCAGCCCTCATCTCTTCTCCTCATCTCACCAAATCACACGACAAATTCTCTCAAAATGCTTCCCACAACCATCTTCGCCTCCGTCGCCGCCCTGGCCGTTGGTTCCCAAGCCGCCGCTATCCTCCCCCGCAACAAGCACGTCGCCGACTTTCGCCTCTTCGGCGAAAAGGGCTGCTACGCCAAGAACCTCGGCATCTGGACAGTCATTGATGACGACTTCAAGAACAACGAATGCAAGAGTCTCAACGATGAAACCGTCAAATCTGTAACTACCGTCGACATCAACAAGGGATGCAAGCGTGAGTCCATCCCGGTCCCTCTCCCCCTCATGGTTCCCCGCACGATGACGACGAGGGCCGTGATCGCCGTAATATCGAATATTGAAAGCACTGTGAGCTGACATTTGGACCCCACGGATAGTGTACGTCTTTACCGATGCCGCATGCCGCCACGGCCGCCAATTGGTGCCCGAGCGCGCATGCAGAGGCGCCCCAGAAGGGTTCAGGGCCTGGGCCATGGAGTGCCTTTAGGCCGAGAGATGCACTCGAGTTTTGGCATATAACGCGGCGGGGCCCAGAAAGGCTCATTTTTTATGACTGTACGACTACAAACGGGGACATGGACTAGTTAATGCGACGGAGAAACGACATTTGGCATTTCAAGGCGGAGGCGAAAGGTGCTGCTGTTCCCAAAATTTGGTCATGGGGGGAACATTGAAGGGTACAACTTAAAGCTGTAGGATAAAACATGGATACATTTATTCATAATGCAACTGGAACAATTCGCTGAGGCATGGAACAGACAGTCGGATGTGACCATTGTGACACAGTCAACACGTTGACAAGTGCAAGACGAGTGTCGTACAAACAAGATGTGGCGCCTGTCTTTGCAACCACATCCTCACGTCAAGGGCCCTGATCTACAAAGCCCCGACGTTGATGTCATTCTTTGTGGTGCGAGTGCCGGTGAACACAAGACCAAAAAGGAGGCACGGAGGTAGGGTCGGTTTCCGCTGACGATACGCCGACTCCGGAGGCCGAGCCCGGTGTCGATATGGATATATGTACGCAACTACCTACAGACATGGTCGCTGAGCGAGGAGCTATGTCGTTTGCCTCTCTGCTGCAAGCGAGAAGTATCGGTCGCTCAACTTGTACCTTGGCCCTGGCAACTGCCGTCACCTTGGCGGTATAACCAAGGCCGGTCCGCTGGCCTCGAGAGGTGGGCGCGATTGGCCTCCTCTCTGGCTCCACGCAGCGATGCCATCGAATCGATCCAGAGCTCCGTGATGACTGCGTTAGGTTTAAATGCACACTGGGCCATAAATAAGAACCCGATCAAGTGGGCTTACGACATGGCCCTGGCGACATGTGTCCACAGGCTGTCTTTAGGTCCACGACATTCAACATTAACCAGTGCCAAGCATAACCATGCGCCGGTTGTACTGCCAGTCTGCACGACATGCTCAGTTGGTCAGCGTCTTAATGGGCATCAAAAACAGACCTCGTGATCAGGCTTCCCTGTCATGCATCGTGTCCGGAGGTTACGGCAATGGCCAACTTTCGCCATCGGCCGGGTCCCTTCACAGTACACATTGCGTCACGCAACTTCTTCCGATGTAGAACTTCAAGGTAGGATGTAACTTGGTGGAGCTCTGCGGCTGGCCGTTGTGTCCAGGTTTGCATGTACTTTTCGACGCCATTGCGTATTTGCCTCCTTCATCTCCCTTTGCCATGTCCGTTCAAGCTCACTCCAAGGCCCGTCACCTTCATCACGCCCTATCCCAGACGGCTCTTTCATTGGATAAGAGACCCGATGCCTTCCACGGTTGGTAGAGAGCCCACCGTTCAAGAAATCTCGACACAGACTTTGCCAAAGTGCTTGCCGGAAAACTGGTACTCGTACGCCTCCTTCAGCTCCTCCAGCCGGAACGTCTTCTTGTCCACCACGGGTCGCAGCTTGTCCGGGTTGGCCTCGATGGCGCGGCACATGTCCTCCATCTGGGCTCGGCTGCCGACCAGGATGCCCCGGGCGGTGCAGAGGTTAGTTAAGCAATCGATGAATCCCGGCTGATCCTTGGTGTGGCCGCCGACGAAGCCAATGATGGTGATGACACCGCTGATCTTGATGGCTGCCAGGCTCTGGGCCATAGACTTGGGCCCGGCGACTTCGATAATGTGGTCGAGGCCGACGCCGCCCGTCAGCTTCTTGGCCTCGGCGCCCCATTCGGGCGTCTCCTTGTAGTTGAGGACGTGGTCGGCGCCGAGCTTCTTCAGCACGTCAACCTTTTCGCTCGACCCCGTCGTGGCGATGACTCGGGCGCCGGCAGCCTTTGCAAACTGGAGAGCGAAAATGCTCACGCCACCAGTACCCTGGGTCAGAACCCACTGGCCGGCCGTGACTTGGTTATCCGAGAGGCCGTAGAGGGCATTCCATGCCGTCAGACCCGCGCACGGGAGCGTCGATGCCTCGGCCGGGCTCAGGTTGCTCGGCATACGCACGAGTCCCTGCTCGCTAAAGGCGCCGAATGAGCGGAGGGTGCCGTCGAGGGCGCCGCCGAGGCCGGATGCGGCGCCCTCGGGCGTCAGGGGTCCACCGATGTGCTGCTGGCTAAAGAGGGTGACGACCTTGTCGCCGGGCTTGAAGCGCGTGACGTGCTTGCCCACAGCAACGACAGTGCCGGCACCATCGGACCCGGGCACGACGTTGGGGGCGGTGTCGAAGGGGTACTGTCCGAGGGGAATGATGAGGTCGCGATACTGGGCGGCGTCAGCAGCAACACAAAACTGGCGTCTGTGCCACATGGAGACGAGAGACTTACGTTGAGAGATGCTGCGTGGACTGCCGTTGGATCATGCGGTGTTAGCTGGCGCTGTCTCTCTTTGGTCTTCTTGGTAGGCCTTGTTCATCTTGTCCTCCATTGCCCGAACCAACATGCGATGACAACAACGATGGCCAAGGAGATCTTGGCAGGCTCGACGGAAACCACTCACGCTTCACCAAGACCTGGCTGTCGCCGACCTCGGGCATGGGCTGCTCGGAATACTTGAGCACGTTGAAGCCATCTCTGCCGTCTTTCGCAGTGACGTTCCACTGTCGAATGCTCTTGGGGATGTCCGGTGCCATTGCGACAAGACTTGAGGGCTGAACCGACTTCTTGCTCGGAAAGGATGCCGATTCCACTAATTTCAGGACTTCGAGGCGTGAAGGTGTTGGTTCAACAGTGTGAATCTGATGGGCTCTGCTGCCGGTGGGACTCTTTATTACACGTATGTATGAAGCTATAAGCTAGGGGCAGCTTCTATGTAATGATGCTGAGCAATCTCACTTTCCCGGCGGTTACAAATCGAGGCTGACTTTTACGGGGCAACGGAAGCAGCTTAGAAATCCTCGACTACGTCAACGTGGGTCTGGAGCTGTGGACGGAGATGATGCCATTCCATGTGGCTACCTAACTTATTGGCTGAGTTTGGTGGTACAAGTCGCTGCCTTGTGTGCGTCGGTAGGTGCGTTGTTTCTGGCATAAAGAGGTGTAGGTGAAGCTGTGGTCCTCTCTACTTCGTCTGCCAAGCTTTGGATAGAAACTCGATACCGATGTGGATTTGTCGTTCAAACTGTAAACTTTCATGCGTCTGGTACGTGGATGTGATGTGGTTCGTCCGGCAAAGCTCTTGGATGGATTTGCCGTGTCCACATCATGACCTCTCTCGGTTTAGTGACGCTATCGACTTGAACGTCGTACCCTGCCGTTCATTACCAATGCCAGCCATGGTTCGAAGCTTCGAGACTCCGAGGTCCGGTCCACGGGTCCATCTCGCGCTACACTGCCACGGGACTCTCCGGTCAAGGTCGGTAACTCTGCAATGTAGCTTTTACCGAATAGCTACCACGTAACTCCCTGAGACACTGGCATCTTGTTCCAGAAGCTTTTCAGTCTCGCCCTGCCTTTCCTTGTCCTTACTTCTGACCAATAGTCGGCAGGCTGGCCAGTCTGGAGCTATTCTGATGGATCCACCCGGTCTTACCCCGGTCTTAGACTACGGACAGGGGGACAGCATGATATCGTCATCTGGATGGATGAGTGAACGCGGGGTCGCGAAGCGATTGGTAAGTCGGCTGATGAATACTCCGTAATGGGCGACATAAAAGGAATCATGGAAAATGCTCGAAATACAAGACGATGTTGAATAAGGCAATGCCAAGTGGGTGAGTTGGATGGAAAGGGGCGGAGTACTTCGAGACAGGGAATTAAGGTGTCCATGGCGTTTATAAGCCGGGTATCTCGTACTAAATAGGTGGCCTTTAGGGTTTCTGCCACGGTTAACTGAAGCCACGCGCCGCTCGTCTGGACAGATGGAGAGCAACGACTGAAGCAGCCAGGCCGTGCCAAGCCAGCTCAAGGACGAGGCTGGGGCTCAAGGGCCCAGACGAGAGAGAAGCAGCAGCCGCCAGAGGTGAAGCGGGCAAATCGCCAAGTACAGCAGTGGCAGCTCGGGGGCTGGAAGCAACACTCGAGGCATTGAGTCCGCGTCGTGTCATTATCTGGCAACCCTCTCCTCTCCCTCGCTTTCAGATCCCCCCCCTTCCCCATGTCGCTGAGCGCCGCGCCGTTGTCGGCCCCCGACGCCGTTGTGGCTGTCGCCCCGTCCGCCGGGCTCGGTCGCCCGACGACTCCCGTTCCGGGCCCCGAGCGCAGCGGCATCGTCGTCTTCTCCGGTGGCAGCGCTGCAAACAGCCTGGTCGACGTCTTTGAGCGCGTTCGCGAAGCCAACCGCGCGACGCTCAGCTACGTCATGCCCATCTCGGACAATGGCGGCAGCACCAGCGAGATTATTCGCGTCTTCGGCGGTCCCGGTATGTGATCCTCTTCGCCGGGTCGTCTCTCCTCCAATGGCTCGAGAATAGCAGAATGCATCAGCGGCTCCTCTCCAGTCATGCGGTCATATACTACATCTACATCTATGCTTCTTGATCTATCGCTGACGAGCACCATGTCACGTCTCCCCAAGGCATTGGCGATGTGCGGTCCCGCCTTGTGCGCCTCATCCCGGACAACGGCCATGCTGAAACGGCGGGCATCAAGCACTTCTTCAACCACCGCCTCCCTCGCGCCCACGACGAAGCCCGGGCCGAGTGGTTCGACATCCTCGAGGCTCGACATCCGCTTTGGACTGACATCTCATCACCCAAGAGGGAGCTCATCCGCGCCCACCTCAACAGCTTCAACCTCGAGGTCGTCAAGCGCATGCGGCCCAGCAGCCGCTTCGACTTTTCCCGCTCCAGCATCGGCAACCTCTTTCTCACCGGCGCAAGGCTCTTTACCGGCAGCTTTGAGGCCGCCATCTACCTCTTGAGCTCCATCTGCGCCGTCCCCGAGCGTGTAGCCGTCCTGCCGGCTCTCAACACCAACTTTGCCCACCACATCGCCGCCGGCCTGCAGGACGGGTCCGTCATCACCGGCCAAAACGACATTTCCCATCCTAGCGCCCCCACGGCAGCGGCTGTCCCCGGCGCTGGCACCGTCGCTGTCGGCGGCGGGGCCGAAACCTCGGGCCTCAACACTCCCGGTGTGGCCCCTGTCGGCCATGGCACAGAGGACCACGACCGGATCGAGGATGCCAACCTGCCAGGCTCGCTGCCGGCGCTTCGACGGCCCGCCATCGAGTTCTGCAAAGAGCAAGAGGAGGACCTGCCCACGCGCATCGACAGGATCTGGTACATCAACCCGTACGGCCAGGAGATCCGCATCCCGGCAAA
This sequence comes from Hirsutella rhossiliensis, assembly GCF_020360975.1. Taxonomy (NCBI): domain Eukaryota; kingdom Fungi; phylum Ascomycota; class Sordariomycetes; order Hypocreales; family Ophiocordycipitaceae; genus Hirsutella; species Hirsutella rhossiliensis. The sequence continues at coordinate 7,043,965 of NW_025408669.1, forward strand.
CCCCCGCGTGCTCGACGCCATACACGGCGCCGACACCGTCGTCTACAGCATCGGCTCCCTCTTCACCTCCTTGATCCCCAACCTCGTCCTCAAGGGCGTCGGTGAAGCCATCGCTAGCCCGTCCATCCGCAATCGGGTCCTCATTCTCAACGGCACCACGGATCGCGAGACGGGCCCTATGAGCGATCCCTTTACAGCGCTCGACTTTGTCGCCTCGGTTGCAAATGCCTGCGCCGACTCAAGGGGCCTCTCTCGGCCTGCCGAGGACCAGTTCTCAACATACGTAACCCATGTCCTTTACATCGAAGGCCCTACCGCGCCCAAGGTAAACCGCCAGCGCTTTGCACAGCTCGGTATCGACACGACGCGGCTCTACGGTCCGAAGGACGAGATGTGCAAGGGAGGTCGGTATGACGCGAAGGCTCTCGCACAGGCGCTCGAGTCCATCGTCGGCCGCAAAGACGTGCGACACGACCGGAGTCGCCGCAACACCTTGGTTGGCTGAGACGCGACTGGAAAGAATTGCACGTTTTTCGGCAGTGGAGTGCCAAAATGAACGTTGTCGATATGGGTATGCCAGTGTAGGTGAGACCGATGGGAGAGCTCAAGTGGCGCGACATCATTGCACAGCATAGGCGGACGAGAAATGGGAAGTCGGGCGCTAGGATGAAATGGTTAGAGATCTAGCTGGACATGATGCCTGGGGCCGTAATATCCTCGTGCCGAATACAGCCTCGCGCGGCAACGGGTTACTGTATCCGAAGCAGATGTTTGTCCTGGCGTGCGTTCTGTTGCCCGGCGCCCGCCCCGATCCGTCTCCATCCCGTCGCAGCGGCATTTCCCCCTTTCACTCCCTCCAAGCCTTCCCCCCGAACGGCGCTCAGTCGGCAAACATGAGGTACAGCATGACGACCGGCCAGGCTGTCGACAGCAGGACGGCGCCGAGAACAGAGGCTGTTCCCACTTGATTCTTGTCCGTCGGGCCCTTCCACCGATCGACGAGAAGGCAGGTGCTGAAGATCATGGCGCATGTATACAAGACGAGGGCCCAGATGATGCCGAGGAGGATATCCGCGAACGTGTCCGGGGCGTTGAGGACGACCTTCGAGGTGTCGGGGACAAAGGTGGAAGAGAGGTTGGCACCCATGGTGGGCAGTGGTTGGGCAAACGGCCGGCGTTGAACGAGGGTGTCTGCAACCTAATGCATCCAGGATTTTTTCGTCGATTTCGGGTGAGAGAAAGCGAGGGGACAGCAGAGGTGTGGCCGTGGAGACGAGATATTGCCCAGCAATATCTCACTTCTCTCCCTCTTGCTGCACAAGAAGGAACCGAGTCCAAGTTGCTAATGAACGTATATGCGGCGGCGAATATTAAAGCTGTAAAAACATGGATGATGATGCTAGAAAGACGAAGAGATACACACCAAAGAAGAGCAAAGAAAAGGGAGAGCGGGGGCCAGGGGAACGAGAGAAGGAGGACACAGAGGGAGGAAATTCCGGCTCAACATATATCAATCACAAACCCCGTCTTCCTCGCTCGATCGGGAGCAATTCGGCAACAACCGAAACCGGCGCGGGGCTCTTTTGTGACCCATCCAGCGATGAGGGAGTTTTCGAACGCCTCTCGGCGGATCGTCTCATAAAGTCAGCTAGATCCTGACACGCCCCCCGTTTCGGGTCTCGTCCGGCGTCAGCAGCAGAATGAGAGCTAGGACCCAAGGCGTAACGTAACGCCTTGAGTTGGCACTGGTAGGGAGAAAAGAGCCAGAGCGCTACACTATCAATCATCTGACGAAATCGACGCGTGGCTCGGACCTTGTCGTCGTCATCAGAGCAAGTGGATAAGAAAGGGTGCCCGCTAGACACTCTCACACATGTAAATACTCGAGCACAAGAGGCTTGGGATTCGAGTAGAAATGAAGCCAAAGCCGAGTTACTTTGTTTCTGCCCATCGCGGTCTCTCTGGCCACTCTCCCTCCTGCTAATATTTTCCCCTTCTCTTCTCCATAAAGGAGGGTTAAGGGGCGAAATGAGGGCGATCATACCAGCGGCAAGTCAGCCACGGCGACTACGGAAGCCATGCCTCATCGACAGGCGCCGGAGCAAGCCGTTTCACCCTCCTCATGACTCTCCGCTCGACACAACACGAGGCAGTTTTCTGGCTACTCGGCAGCCACGGAATCGACTTCACCTTTGATCTTTTTTTGTTCAACGTCCCTATTGCGCCAAATCGACGCGTTCATGTTTAATGCCGCCTACCACGACTTCAGCCCAAGCCATTCACTTCTTTAACGAATCGCACGAATGAACAGAAACGAGACTAAAGAGAAAAGGCGAGACGGGCAGAGTGTCTTGGACAGTAATCCACATTTGGGCCAACAGAGCCCACGAGTTGGTGCACGCCACGACTGCCATCCGGTTCGACTGCACTTCACGCCCCTCCGTGGGCCGTCGGTGATTTTTTCAAAACGTCGGGTCGCAGACCCACGTCGTGGCAGAAAGGCCTGCGGTGAGGCCTTCCAAGAATCGACGTACACTTTGTGACGCTCCCTCTGATGGTGAATCTTGGGAAGAAGCGCCGAATCAATCGCAACGGGGTGTTCGACAACACTCGCCCGAGTCCAAAGCCCGCAGAGCGCCGTCAGTTACCATAGCCAGTGACCCAAGGCGGGACGATGCCACCCTCTCTATAGCTGGCAACGCCAGCGAATCAGACAGGGTAATAAGACTCGAGCCCTTTTGCTCCTTTGAGTTAAGGTTTGAACGACACGGCGACCATTTCGTAGTCCGGGTCCTTGGCCCTGACCTTCTACGGCCGGCGCGATGCGGTTCACCGGAACAACCTGAAGCCTCGACGGACGCTGGTGTCGACACAGACGCATCTGATCTCAGGATGACGGCAGCTGTGTGAACTCGTGGCCTGGTGTTTAATTGAGTGCCGCCGGTGGTATCTCCAGTGCGCCTTTTGGGACGAATCGGACTTCAAAAGAACTATTCAACGTTCTTTGTCCAGAATGTGATAAGACTCAATTCGCTGCTGGTTTGAGTGGCCTGTGGCCCGCTCACGGGGCATTTAATCACCAAGCGGCAGCTTATTGAGCTGGAGAAACAATCCCAGTGATTTGACTTTGCCCTTGGGGCTAGCCTCCTTTTAGTTGAAGGGTGTCAGTGACCCCTGTGGACTAAATGACTCCCAGAGGCAGTATAGAAATATCCCTTTCTTCCCCCCGAACAGATGAGGAACCGGAGGCGACGCTCCACCGAGACGGTGATGGCGCTGCTTGTGGAGACGTTCAGGGCTTCCTGGACGAGGAAGGGCATCGCTTCCCTCCTCCAGCTGGACATCAAGGGTAATCGTACTCGGCTTCGCCGACGATACTACTATTATCGCCGTAGCCCGGGACTCTAAGCAGACCTGCCGCATCCTCGAGACCGCCTGACGCATCTGCCAGCGCTGGGCGACCGACTTTGGCCTCCAGTTTGAACCGGCCAAGAGCGAGCTAACCCACTTCACAAGAGCCCATCACGCCGTTATAAACCCCATAAGGCTCGGTGAAAAGACGGTCGCCCCCTGCCAACACGCCAGGTTGTTGGGCGTTTGTGTCAACAGGAAGTTGACGTGGAAGGACCACTAAAGAGAGCTACTCGCTCAGGTCCGCCTCCAGCAGACCGCCCTAACTGGTATGGCGACGTCGACCTATGGGGTCTCCCTTGCCTAGGCGCGGACGGTCTCTTCGGCAGTAACTCGCTCGGTTATCGCCTACGGATCATTGACGACACATGAGGTAACCCCGGCCGGCTGGTCTCGCGAAGCGGTTCTGGACGGTGCAGGCCGGATGCCTCCGAGCGGCAGCCGGAGCGTATCGGGCGACTCCCGTCCATCCGCTCGAATCGGTGACAGTAATATTTATACTTCGACGAGCGTGTTGCCCACTTTATTGGAACTCGCAAGCTCGCACCAATCAAAGTTGGCCACCGTACACACTCCTGCTGGCCTCATTTTTGGTGTTAGGCAGCTCTAGGGTTTCGAATTAGGCTCGGGGGCAGGAAGGATGGCTGATGCCCGAGGGGAAAACCCCTCTTGTCGCCCGAGCGGGGTTGAGGCGATTAGTACCCGCCCAACTGACGTTTGGATGTCGCAACGTCCCTTAATCGAAAGTACTTAGGGTAGTTGGTCACATTATAACTGATATATTGCAAAAAGGTAGGATTCTTGGTGTAATAAGAGGTGGTCGAAAGTTGGGAAGGGGGGGCAGGGGGACGCGTGACTTGCGGCACCCAAAGGGACTTACTGCACTTCAAGGGGATGGTCAGGCCGCCTCGTGCATTCTTTTTCTTGCCCTTCCCTGTCGCCCTCTTCACCTTTCTCGTCCCGCCATTTGTCCTCGACAATCAGTATAGCGTGACAGCATGGACAAGCCTCGTTCCCTATTCCTTCCTGACGGTGTCGAAGACGACAATGAAAGGCTGTTGGAGTTCGTAACGAAAGAAGTTGGCTGCCCTGCTCGAGATGCCCCCCTCGGACCCCTCCCCTCTCTCCTTCTAGCTTATTGACCTGTTATCTCCCAAGTTCGGCAATAGCTTCTCAATCTCGCACAGCGACGTCCATAACTTCGAACCCATTACGGGCCGCATCTTTGAGTCGCATCCGGCCGACCGTATTGTGGTCTTTAGACCTCGAAAGGGAACGCCGAAGTTCGGGTGCATACGAGTGCTGGAAAGAGAAATAACGGACCAAGACAAGACCGCGAGAAGGAAGAAAGGTCCCGTATGGGAAGAGAAAAGAGGCGGGGGCTCTTGCGTTGGGCTGATACCCGCCGAATGCCGCTTTGAAGCTATGCTCGTCGACATTAAATTTATTGCGAAACGCTAGCAAACAAGCCTCCATCATGAGACCATGATAGCTCCAACGCAGCCTCGGACGTGTATTGAAGTGCAGCCACCCGCGATACGCTAAAGAAAACAAACGCTGGAAGCTCGTCAATGGGGACACCCAATGCGATGGGTGGGAACCCCTCACCCCCGACTGAACGAAGCCTCAGCAGATCCATCAACCTCTCATCCGGCACATCATAACGCAGCTGCACTAGGAATGCTTAAAATGACAGTTGTTAGCAGGCCGGCTGGGCTTAGAATGTTCCGAGCTGGTATGGAAGCCAGTCAACCTACAGTCCCCGAAGCATAGGTCCGGTGCAGCCTGGGCGTTTCGACACTCAGGCACAAGGCTTTCTCTGTTGTAAATTTCCGGACGCGGCGATGGATCCTCGGCGTCGCCATCCGTGTCGAGCCTTCGCTTTTTGGGCTGATGCTGATTGCGCGGGCTGCGCGCGAGTTCCTCGACCTCTATATAGCTCAGCAACATTTTCCATCGTCACTTAGATCGACATGGCGGCTCACCTTCAACGAAACGGCCATATGGCGCGATGTTACAGAAGGGCTCCTCCCTTTCCAGTTCACGGATCGTGTCCCGCACATTTACCGCTATGTCTGCCACAGGCTCGCCGCCAGCACCCGCATCTACCATCTGCCTCGCAACATCATTAAAGACAAGTTGGTCCATCTCCTCCCACGAACTAGGCGGTAAGGATACAGCCCACGCCAAGATGGGGCCTGCACCTAAGCTGCGGAGTACCCGGCCCTTTTCTGTCTTCCTTGCCTTTCGCGCCTTGAGTGAAGGCGAATCAACGGCCGAGGCCGAGTGTCCTTGGAAGATGGCGACCAGGTTTCTCTTTAGGATCGACCCTTTTATCTGGCCCTGTGCTGCAGCGCGGATATTTGACTGTGCCCTCGACATGTGCCCGTCAGATTTTTGAAAAATTCCTAGCTTCCACCCTGACGCGCAAGCGGTGAGCTTCTCGCGAAGAGATTGCGCATGTTCAAGTATCCTAGCCGCCAGCTCGTGAAGTTGAGTAACCTCTTGGCCGGAGGGGCGGAGTGTGGGATTCCGTAGCCTTGGCGAGATGGCTCCCATACTGGCGGCAATGGACCCCATGTCAGCCAGAATGTCCACGATGGTGGCCATGGTGTGACGACAGATCAGGGATTGGTGGACGAAGTAAAGCGAGCAATTTTTCCTGTCGGAGTGTGTTGCCTGACTTATTGACAGCGTTAGCTCGCCGCGAAGTATGGTGCTCTAGAGCGACTCCGGATGGCCACAACAATTCTTAAGAAAAAATGTGAGGGACAAGAGATGCGCGAGAAGGGCCTGCTCCAAGTTCGACGACTGACTGTGCTGAGTGTCTGGTTCGAATTTGGGCGTTCGGGGGTAAATACACCAATGTTGCCCCCCCTTCCATGTGCTCTCCACGGAGAAAGAGGCCGAGGTCACCTTGCAAGATGCAAGGTGCTGCTCCTCGTCATCTCTCCACCTTTTCCAATTTAGCTGCCACGGCACTGCATGACCCAAGTTCGATGACAGGGGCTACATCGGCAGCCTGTCCACAGTTTTGACGCACAAATCCCTCCATAGGGCGCACACGAGCCAGATGTCTGCAGTAAACGACTGCCCTGTAATAAGAGGTTTGGGAGAGGGAAGTAAGAGGATACTGTAAACTCCTCGACACAAATTAACGCAATTCACCAGACTGATTTTGGAACGAGATGAAGTTCGCCCTACATATAAATGTCACTCTATCAAGATCATGTCTGCCGTTCTCGGCCCGTAGAGCTGCTTCTTCCACCCATAGCCGCCAGCGTGAACCATATCTGCGAGGTCTACCAACACTCCGCTTTTCCAGTTCTTGATAGACGGCGAGAGGGTATGGCTAAAACCAGCGAGCCAAAAGAAGCGGTCTACTTCCTCGACGACTGCCTCATCGTTCCTGCCCTCCTCGATAAACTCGTAAACGAGGGCAATATACTCCTTATCGAACGACATAGACCTCTGGATCTTGGAGATGGTAAAAGACGGCGCCTTCAACTCCAAGGGGAGAGCGTGGAACACGTCGCCGCTGAGTCTCAGCCAGCCGAAACACTTTCTCATTCGTGGCATCGACGTAACCGATACTGTCATAAAGCTCCTTCTGGAAGACCGCGTCAAGCGACCCTCGTCGGAGAAGGCGTAGAGGTTATCCAGCGCCTCGCTCTGTGTTCGAGGATCCGCGTAGACTTGGATGGGTTTGGACTCTGCGGCGGCCTGCGCAATCGCCACCTCCATCATCTGGAAGAGGGAAGCATTTTGGCACTCTCGCTGAGCGGCGTAGTAGTGATAGAAGTCGGGCGGATCTGTGTCCCAGAACTAGGAAAAGTGAGTCAGCCCCAGAAAAATCCGCACCATGTCGTGGCAGCACTCACTACTTTCAGGGCAAAGGGGCCCATCTCTCCGAACCGGACCTTCCAAACATATCCATCGAGTCCGCCGCCGAGCTTATCTTCCCAAGCGATAGTGCTCGGTTCAAAGGCGCACTGACGGAGGCACGGTAGCTCGAAATCTTTCAGGGTACAGTAAAGAGGACCGCCCATGAGGCTGTCGTCGAGGAACGGCACCTGCATCGCTGCCTGCCAGGCGGGATCTGGCCTCGGCCCTAACTGTTGTGCCCTACGAAGTCTCGATGCGCGATTCATGGTAGTTGGCGTCGCAGGTGGAATATCGAGGAAGGAGCGTCAATGGTATATGAGACAAGGCAGGTGGTTATTGGAGAGCGCTTAGGTGCCGGCGTGGGAGAAAGGCAAATGCATATGCATTGCATGGAGATGTCTGACGCGTGATGGAGGAGCAAAAGCCTTGGGGTCCGGGGTCGGGGTGGGCTTGGTGGGGTGGAAGGGGGTCTAACCATACGGGTAGGGTCAAGGTACCTATTCGGTACTTTTCAGAATGAGGCAGACCATCACCCATCCATCCCCCACTGCAGGTAGCCGTTGAGGTCAAAAAGTTGGAGGACTAGGGGCGGGTATGTTGGCCGTCCGAACTTGGACTGTGACTTGACATGATCCTGCATGTTCCAACTTGGAGCTAGCTCATCTCTATTCTACTGCTCCCATCGAAAGGACGAGGAACGTCGAACTTCGGGATCACCCTGGCAGTTCCCTGTTTGTCCTAACTTGGACTCTCTACACTTTCGTAGCCTCGGCAGGAGATCGGAAAGATGTTGCTCACGAGGGGAGAGAAGGATGGGGACATATACTGGCCCGTTCTCTCGCTATGGAGGGTTCGCCGCTTGATGTTATCGCAACCGTCCAAGAATCGCAAAACTGACTTCTTATTCGCACTCAAACTTGCTTCTTCTTTTCCCATTCCTCTACGCCCTTCCTGAAAGACAATGCCGACTCTGCTTCACGTGCTAACAAGGCCGAATGTTGATGTCGACAGCAGTCTCGTCCCCCCGGGGGGTAACACGACAATCGACGCGGCCATCGTGCCCGAGAATTGGCGGCCCTGGCGCGGCTTCGACTACGTCACCCTAATGGGAATCTTCCGGCGGGACCTCGATAAGGAATATCGGGGCTCAGCAAAACACGAGCCGTTACCAGAAGACCTTCACATTTCCAACGAGGAGACCATGGAGGACCTTCTACGGAGGTTTGAAACCCCTATAGTGAACTACTGTCTGAATGGGCGGGAGGGTGATCCGCACTTTGGTCGAGGAAGCCGATGTGGGAAAGCGTACAAGCCAGACTGGTCTGTAGTTTCGCCTCTTCGCCTGGACGAAAGTGACAATTTCATGAACGTCCTCCCCGGAGACACCAAGCTCCACACGAAATGGTGGCCTGCAATGAAGACGAATGGTGGCAATCGCTTCCTTGAGTGGCAAAAGGGTGTTTCCCAGGCCGTCACTTACATGGCTTATCACAGCTCCCGATACGGCTTCATTATCACGGACGGGTGCCTCGTCGCCCTCAGGCTCACTCGTAAGCCTACCTCGCCGGGCTTGGCTGCGGGGCGTTTCCCGCGAGCGACTGTTCGCCACGTCCGGTACTCGTCCGACCTTTCAATGGGGGGAAACGACTCGGGATACCAGGACACCAACCCGATGCACTGGGAGTACGAGGACCCGGAATACTATGTCGTCCCTTGGGGCGCGCACGGGTCGGGCAGGCTCACCATCAAGCTAACCCTCTGGTTCATGGCCATGATGGCCACGAATGGCGACAACTTCCTCGACTACTCGTACCCGGACCTCAATAGCTGGCGCCGCGGCGAGAAGGGCTACGTCCACAACACGTCGGGCGTCGAGAGTCTCAAGCTATCCAGGGGCGACCAGGCCCAGGAGCCCAATCCTGAACAAAAAGGATGGGAATTGGAAGGTATATCCGGGGCTGGTGGGCTAAGCGGAGCCGGGGAAAAGGGCGAAGAAGCTTCTTGGGTCCGCCCAACTGGCGAGAGCGAGGAGGACTTACCCGTCTTCAGTCAGACAGGCGACGCTTCTGGCACTGGCTATCTTCCAGGAGACGCTAGCAACGATGAAGAGGAAGAAGAGAAAGCAGTTGAAGCAAACGACGACGACGACGACGGTGGTGAGGAAGAGAAGGAAGAGGGGGGGGGTTCCTCTAGCCCCCAGAAGAAGTCCATAGAGGTCATTATCCAAAAGACGAAAGGCGGCAAGGGTTTCTACTTCCTGGACGCCAAGAAGCAAAAGAAGAAGACATCCAAGAAGGAGTGGGCACAGATCGAGGGCTGGTGGATGCTTTCGGGCAAGAGGCACGTCTACTTTACCAAGAAGTTTCCTTAAGTGGGTGGCGGCTCAAAAGAAGGGTCCTATTAAGGAGAGGGGGCATAAGAGGCCACAGTCATGCCTAGTAGACCCAATAATCATATACAAGGAAGCCTGCCTAACTAACATACCTCCCCTAGCCTAAGGACATTATATAGGCCTAACTTAGGTATAGGAATATCTTAATACCCTCTTTTAGCTAGCTATACATAGTTACTGTACCTACATAAGCTCCTCTCTTATCCTAATAGATAGACTAAGATATATATTACTTAATTTACCTTTCTATGCCCCTATTTCTTGTACTATGCTCTTAAGCCCCTGCTTAAGAGGTCCCTTAAACTTCTGCGTAACTAATCGCCGACCGCTCCTTAGCTTCCCCGTTTACCACTGTTTGACTTAGGTTAGACTCCTGTCTGTTCTTCCTGTTTAAGGATTCTTAATCTACATCATTACATGCCGTTACACTGCTTCTCTAGCTTAAATCTAAGCCTTTTACTTTAGTCTTTTGTCTTCCATTCCTACGTCTCTGCTTTTTTTTCTTGCGTCTCTCTGCGCGCATATAGACGTTTGTTTTGTTTTGAAGGAGGTGGATATTTGCTAGGTCAAAGCATATACAATAGACTCGTGAACCCCTAGCGGGCAACATGAAGAAACGGGAAAGCATAAATTATATAGATCTATGGTAGTCACTCATTCCTATTACCTCTAGGCCACCTGCCACCATCCTATCACTAACGAAGCTATTCGCCCGTTGCGGAGGTGGCAAAATCGCAACCCAACGTGACAAGCAACACAGATATGGGACTGTGTCGCGGCCATGGTTTAGCCCGGACTTTCGAGCATCGACGGAGACTGTCGCATTTAGAATACATATATTGGATGAAATGCTGAATAATTTCGCTGTTAAGCGATATTGACGAATCTTTTAGATAATAACGTCGCCTAAGCAGCCTAGGTGGCAACATCGCCACCCCAAGGCAGGCACGGAACTATAAGAAGAAGAACTATCGAATTAATAATTCGTTTTTATAGATCTAGCTTCTTCTGGCTCAGCTATCAAGTAGAATGTATCACCATACCAATCTCAACCTCGTCACTAGCACCCAAGCAAGCGTCAATGGGGTTGTCGTAATCATCAGTGTACATAAATTAGACAAATCGCTTCACAGTATCGGATTGGAAGCTATGCATCGTAATAACGTCCTTACGCCATTCCTATAACCCGGGTCTAAGCAAACGAACGCTACAGTTGATGAGCCGATGGTTCTATTTGCCTGAGAAAGTGTACCTCGAAGTCTCCTTGAACGGCCGCATTGATCACTAGAGATTGTCCACAGACAATGGCTTTATAACCTTAAGCTCCTGTTCGTTTCAGGCGAACTGAAGGTCGCTAAATTCATATAGACATAGTATGAATCGCGATGAACGCTGCATTCAGAAGGCACCATAGGCGATGGAGCTCCCCTGAACTGAAGAATCGAATCCTTCAGTAAGTGGTGTTTACTTTACGGTAACCCCGGTCCTGGTTAAGCTCGGCAGCATCAACAGATCCATGGCCGGATCAACAGTCCTCGGGATCGACAGTGGCCATGTTATTCGCCTAACGTGTAATAGTTCTCACCTCTCAACATCTTCATATAATCCCGGGACCTGATGGTCGTGGATCTAGGACATTGTGGGGATTCGAAACGGTTGACCTCAGCAGATAAATCACTTTACTCCTATAGACGTAATCGCAAATGCTTCCCCCTTGATGGCAAACCGTAAAGCCAAGCTCTACCCTCCCGAGGCTCCCACATGTATCTACAGTGCTTCTTATGGCCTGCTGATGTCTCAGAAAGGTCCTTTCCGACGGGAACAGCCCCAGCCAGGCAGACCGTGGGGGATGCAACAACTCCATGGCCACCAACAGCGGGCTGACGGCTCAGACACGCGCTGCGCACAGCTATGCCTGAACACAAAAATCTTCTCCGTTCCTCATTCTCTTCTCAATCGCGTACGTGGGTGCTAAAGCAGCCGACAACGGGAACATCCAAGGAGAAATCTCAGGCTGGCTTAGTCGCAACCAGACGCCCGCCGCCATGGTCAGCGCACACGCAGCTAACCGTATCACCGCTGCCACCCTGCTGCTCTTCACGGTTCTCTCCACAGGCCTCGTCCTATAGACCGCTTTGTGCATAACGACGGCGCGGCGACACGGCGACCCTGCGAGACCATGGTTAATGCTCTTCAGGGCTGCTCTCGCCTTCTTCTTTGCGTGAGGATGCATTCTTGTGCCAGACTGCTCATCAAGATACAGCTAACATGCATGTATCGGGGCAGCTCCGTGGCTCTCTCCTTTTGTAACCAACTTTTCGCCGTCCTGACCGACCAGATTGAACCTGCGGCCCTTTCGGGAAGCTCCTTTGGCATGATCAAGGCCATGGTTCAGTGTTTTATACTAAAGTCCCTTTTCGACGATATGGCAGTCATATTTGCTCTGCTGGCCGTGGGCGGCGTCGCCAGCGGCATCCGCCTCATCCACCTCGGCGGCAGGTCAGCAGCCGACGACATGCTACGAACAGCATCATACGTCTTGGCCGCCATACTAGGCTGCATTAATGCCGTCATTTTCGCATTGAGCCAGTTGGATTTCCAGATGTTATACTCCAAACCCGAGTTAGCTTTTTTGAGGACCTGGCTGGGCAAGAACCCGCAGTCGGTGCTGGCCGCAAGGCTTCTCACCTTTGTGATGCTCGCCACTCAGTCGGCTTTTGCTTTGGCGCTGTTCGTGGGCTCGGTCGTCAATGCTGTGCTGACCAGGTCAGATCAAGGAGTGAAGACGGTGAGCCACCCACCTGGGTTGTGCCTCAGAGAAATCACATCGTCTTGTAGCCAAGTCGCTGACCAGATATAACGCAGGCCGCCAAATATCTCCTCGTCTGTTGTGTTTTGCTAGTACTCAAGACTTCGTTCACCATCAGCATCTGGGTAACATCAGTCCCCTTGGGCTCAGGTCGAGAAGATTCCGATGGGAAGGAGCCGTTTGCGAAGAATTCTCCTGGCCTCTATTTTCAAATCCTCGAAGTTGTCCTTAGTGTCTGGCCCTTCTTCGTCCTTCTCGTCCTCCTGTTTTCCCTTGCAGTTAAGAAGCAAGATGGACTCTGGGCCACTCATCAACCGTTCATGATGGATTGCCATTACGCAGAACGCGCTCCCCAGCAGAAGGCATGGGACTGCTGCCATAGCTTGGAGAGCCAACAGTCCATGAGGCAGACCCGCCAGCGAGCGCACGAGCTCTCCGGGCACTTTTACACGCCCGAGATGCCAGTTCAGCCCCCAGAGCTACACGGCTTTCAGCTTCCGCATGAGCTCTCTACACAGCAGCGCCTGTTCCACCAACCCCGGTACGAGATGGAAGCGCAGGCTTTCCCGCCAGCTTATGCGCCTCCTGGATCAACTCGGGGTCATTAGTCCATGTTACCAAGAGCATAGAGGATTGTATTTGCTTATAGATCCCTCAAGCCCCCTTTCTGATTGATCATCTTCATTGGCAGCGCCCACCACACAGCTCGCCGCCAGATAGCACCTATGGATATAGAAATTTCTGAAGAGTCTAGATATTTTTGTAAACTACCAAATATGCGTTGGGGAGATGGCAAGGGTTGTGTCAGGTACTGAGGAAGAACTTGTGGAGGGCCTGAGCCATATGACTTGATTCTATCACTATTTTAGATTTGTACGAGACGCCGACCGTCTGACACTTGAGAATAAAGCTAGAAGCGTTCTTGATCGACCATCCGAAGAGAGTCTCTGAAAAATTAGAAGCGGCATTCCGTGGAGGGGGCACGGAGTCTCATTATATCTCACTCACTACCCAAAGTAGTGTACGGTCATCTTAGCCTTTCCTACCATATCCAAGCAGATCAAAGCTGCCTATTAGAACTGATGAAACTATACGTCGAAGACATGATTCGAATCGCTGTCACATCCGCTCGGGGGGAATCCTCGCTCCATTACAAACGTTAACGACCCTAATTGGTTGTAAGCCCCCGGGCTCTATAGCTAGCTAGGACTGCTAATAGGGGCCTAGGCCCCTACTAGCCTCGCCATGGCCCTAGAGGCTGCATGCGAGTAATGATATAAAAAAAAAAAAAACGTTAACGACCACATCATGGCGCTCACGTTTGAAATGCCTAGTGGACAGGCTCGAACGGGCTTATTCTCGTTAACAGCTGGTATATCGAGATTCCACTTTGGATAAGTAGAAAATTGCCTTCACACAACACGTGAATGGGATCAACTGTATCCTTGAGAAGCACCATGGTAGCTAGCAGCAAGTATTTCGATGTGTGATATACGCCACGAATGGGCAGCAAAACGCCCGTACTCGTTCGTATATTTGTTGCTGGCCCGGCGATGTTCTATAACACACGTGGAGTTGCCCTGTCGTAAAGCGTCTATTCCCATAGAACCCATCTGACCGAAAAATGTTTCGATAAACGAGCCAACAGTAGCCATACAGCGTATTTCACTGTCATGAGAAATTCCGTAGGGAATCGAGAGTTGAAAGCCTGTGATGCTGACGCAAGTCAAGCACGCCGAGATAGGTTGGAGGCGAGTCTGGCCGGGAGATCAGAGCATGATCCTAGAAAGAGCATAAGCAGACGAGCTCGGGGCCTCTCAAGCTGGAGCTCGTGAGCACATTTGTGACGGCTGAAATGGGAACATCGGAAGCTCGTAGGGGCCACCAGGAGGGTCTTTTGCTCAGGGGAAGTAAGCCTCGAGGGCGTATTCGGCGGATGAGGTTTCCAAATGACTATTCCATCTGCGTAGTTCATACATTTTCAAGTATAGCAGCAGCTCTCAGCGATGAGAATCCAGTTGGCTCGTTGATTCGACGTTGCGATGGTAGGTAATTACATCTGGGCAGTCAGTCGCCTGTACGGAGGCACGTTTCAAAAGTTCTTGCTTGTATAGAAAAAAGAAGAACGTACCAAATCTCTACAACTCTATTCCCGGCTAATACCATCTTTCCTCCCTCTCGATACTCAAAGATCAGACGAGCTGCTATCCTAAGCTCGGCAGCGATATCAGCGCAGTTTTCCCTCTCCCGTACCAGTCTCGGCAAACCTTGGCGATAGCCTCCTCTGTACTAGGAGCCTGTTTACGTGGCCGGCCAGACCGGGGGGCATCTTGGAGCCACTCGTCTCGTATAGTCAACGGCAGCTTGTTTGGCTCAAAGCCTCGCTCAATTGCTCGCGCATAAATGTTATTAATCGTACGAATTGGCAGGCCAGTTAACGAGGCAATCTCGGCTGACGATTTGCCGACGCAAGGCGCCTTCAATGCAACAATTGATGCCCGGGTCGCGATGTCTGTCTTCATTTGCAGGAGAGGTTGAGGAGAAATAGCGAATGTGGACTGAGGGTAGGGCATAATAAGAGGAGTATGCGATGTAAATAAAGTTACGTGCGGGGGTCCTCTATTTCTTGTTTCCTTACCAGGGTTGTTTTAGCGAAACGTTTCTTTACGGCTGCTTCCTCCGTATAGTACATGACACGGACCCAGGCGGGCGAAACAAGAAGCCCATTGTTTATTTCTTCTCTTGTTGCTTTTTCTGATACATTACCACTGAAGCTCCCCGGGTATTTGTAGTAACCTATGGCAAGGAACGGCGCCATTTCATCAACCCGGCGGCACCACCAAAGCCAACTCCAGGCTCTTTGCCGAGCCATCCGGTGATGCAGTTCTGTCTTGTCCACCATTCCCGCCAAGTCGAACCAGCAAGGCTTCTCAAATCAAGTAGGAACCGGCTCGGTTTCCTCGTCGCATCAAACACCGTCTGCTAGTCCTGGTTGAGTTCAGCTGAGGCCAGGGGTCGCTGGGTGCCTCGCCAAGTCAAGTGACGGCTTCAATCGCCAAGCCGAGCGGAATGCCATCAGTACCCCCGATCGCCACCCTTCCAAAGATGCCAAATGCTGCCCGGGTTCTGCTCCCGAGGTCTCTGCAACGTATTGCGCGCTCGGGCATTGCTAGAGCAGCCTCGCACGTCGTGTCACAGCGGTCCGCCAAAGCCGGCTCGAGCACATCACGGCCTGCCATCCAGGCGAGCGGCCGGAGAAGTTACAGCTCAGCCGCCATGGAGAGCAGCGTGGAGCAGCATCTCACTCCCTCAAGGCTGGGATCGGTCCGGGACCTTTGGTTCGAGCACCTCAGCGGTCCTGACTCACTGGTCTTGCCCAGCCAGGACGACAACAAGCGCTGGTTCATGGGCGGCGAGCTCGATCGCCTCTGCGTGTAAGTAGCTTCTTGGACGGGCGTGTAGCTGCCTCAGCTGCAGCATGCTCATCGACGTGGCAGAGAACGCTTTGCGCCCACGCTCGAGGCCATCCGGCACAGCGGCCTCAAGTCCGGGACCGACCTGATCAAGACCGCCAAGCCCGGCGAGGCAAGCGACTGGCTCAGCCTCGTCATCCTGCTGGACCAGATGCCGCGCAACTGCTACCGGGGCGACGCGGCGGCCGTGGCCTTTGCCGTGTTCGATCCCATGGCCCGCGAGGTGGCGCTGGCGGCCATGGAGCGCGGCATCCCGGACGAAAACCCGCAGATGCGATGGCAGTTTGCGTACCGGCACTGGTTCTACCTGCCGCTCATGCACTCGGAGGACCTGGCCATGCACGAAAAGGCGACGCAGGCATACGAGCGGATGCGCAGGGATGCGTACGCACTCGCCGACGCGGACGCGGACGAGGCCAAGAAGCATCATCCGTCCCAGCAGGGAGGAGATGGCCAGGAGCACTACCGGGCCAAGGCAGCCGCGGTGGTGCGGGCCAGCCCCGAGGAGGCGCGGAAGCTGGTGGACTTGTATCTGGAATTCGAGAGGAGGCACATGGCCATCATCGAGCGGTTTGGGCGGTACCCGCACCGCAACAAGGCCTTGGGGCGGGTACCGACGGCGGAGGAGACGGAGTATCTCGAGACGGGAGGGGAGATGTTTGGGCAGTAGGCCATCATGTGTAGGTGGATAGACGAAGTAGGCGATCAAAGGGGGATCAGGAAGACTTGGGGCTGCTGGCTCGCCGCCTGGTATATATCGATGTCCCGGCTGATGAGCTTTTGTAAAATGCAACAAGCAAGTGCTTGGTCTAATATTATGCTGTACGTCCTGGAAAGAATAGCTCAATTGGTTTCCATCAATCTCGGTCTTGTCGATGCAGATGCGCCTCCTACAAGATCCCCTTTGCTTCCCAAACAAACAGACGTTTACCAAGGACTCGTCCCTTGAGCTCAGCCGGAACAGCGCCGTCTTTAGCTCGCTGTCCGTGTAAACCTTTGTAGGGGCCGTGCATGCAAACGACGGCGGACATTTCAACCGTCTTGTTATTAATACCCTGCCGCTAACTGCAGTAATTACGTGCAAGTACCAAGAAAGTCTCCCCCTCACTCGAGTCTCCTCCGTCGTCATCATCACCGTCAAATCAGATCCGCGCCATCTTCCCTTGTTGTACAGCAGTAACTACCCGGTTCTTCCCCACACTGCTTCTGCTGGTGCTGCTTCTGCATATGCACAGTCGCAGTCGCAGTCGCAGCTGTCGCCCGTGACAAGACACAACCCGGCCATATTCCCCCTCGCCCGGCTCCTTCTCCTCCACCTCATTAACCAGGCCCTTCCGCGATCCCCTCATCCCGCAGTCAACGCCGCACACACTTCTTCACGTCGCCTCCTCCCACCGCCATGGTCAGCACGCGCTCGTCCTCGTCGCGCGCCGGCAGTCTCGCCCCCGACGCCGCGACGCCACCAAACCCGCCCTCGGCCGCCGCCGCCGCCAGCCGCTCCTCGCCCTCGCCGAAGCCGCCGTCGCGCCGCCCCGGCCGCCCCCGTCGCAGCAACATGGCGTCGTCGTCGTCGTCGGGCGCACCCGCCGGCGGCTGGGCGCACACGCCCACGCCCGCCACGCTCCTCTGGATGGCCATCTCGCTGCCCCTCGTCGTCTGGGACACGGGCTACGTCCTCGGCCGCCCGCACACCATGGAGGGCGGCCGCCTGCACTGGCCGCTCTGGGTCCCCTACAAGCTCTACGGCCAGGTCGACCACATCTACGGCTGGAAGGCATTTGAGGCCCGCAACGGCTTCACCGCCGCCCAGGGCTTCCTCAACCTCGTCGAGACGGCCATGTACGTCGCCTACCTCTGGCTCTACTTCCGCTCCTCCGACGCCGACGCCGACGCCGGCCCCCGCTCCGGTGCCGCCGCCGCCGCCGCCGCCTCCCCTCGCACAAAGGCCATCCGCGGCCGGCCCGGCGCCGCCGCCGTTCTCATTGGCTTCAGCGCCGCCGTCATGACTCTGAGCAAGACGGTCCTGTACTGTGAGCCCGCTCCACCGCTACCCCCCTCGAGCCGAGCCTTGCTGACGCTCGCTCCTTTGCGCCCAGGGATGAATGAGTACTACAGCGGCTTCGACAACATTGGCCACAACGCCATGATCCAGCTCCTCTACCTCTGGATCATCCCCAAGTCCGCCCCCCCCCCCTCCGCTCTCCATCATTTGCTGACTGTCAATCATCTGCAGCGGCGCCTGGCTCGTCGGCTCGGCCTACATGATCTACTCCCTCGGCGGCGACATCCTCCAGGGTCTCGAGATAGCCTCCGCACACGTCAAAGAGGAGTGAGTTGCGACGACAAAGGTCATTGAGCAATTGCCACAACCTCCATTTCTTTGCCCCGCTGCTCGTGGTCATGGCGGCTGCCTGGGCCTGCTTCTGCTAAGGAAAACGAATAATGAGCGCATCTTCGTGAATAGGAGCGGTGGACATTCGGTTATGTGCGCAAAGTAGCATTAAATACCCATACCCCTTCCCGTCGTCTCTGCCAGATGGCCATGAACAAGTGCAAACCCCCACAACGCCTCCCTCCCCGCCATCGCTTGGTCGCGGCTTGGCGGCCCAACATACCCCGGCATATCATGTTCCAAATCAAAAGGAGAGGCGGAGTGAGAATAGTAAACAAGGGCATGACCTCGTCATCGCAAGCCGTTGCCGTTGCGTCCAGTCAAAGGACTCTGGGGTATCAAAGCAAAATAGCAAAACAGGGCTGCCAAAGCCTCAAAAGACTGGCTGGCCACGAAGCAGTCGTCGCCCGTTTGTGATTCCGGTCCCATTACTTCCCGTCCTCCTGCATCCTCTTGCTCTTCTTCCAGGTCGACTCGTACCCCGTTCAAGCTCTTGGCTTTTCGGCCCTCGTCTTGCAAAATCGTCTTCCTGCCAGTCGTCTCTCGCCCAGCGTGGCCTCATCTCATCTCAGTAAGCCCTCCCAAGTCGGCATACTGCTCCCACGCGGGCAAAACGTCTCCGTGCGCATCCACGTCCGCCATCCTGCCGTCCAGAAACGCCTGCATTGCCGTCCAGTCGCACGAATCTTGCGCAAGGACGCACGGCTCTTCGTCAATGATGTTGGGCAGATGCGTCGGCCAGACCTGCGACACCAGCGATCCTAGGCGCTTCGGGTCCGACGCCGTCGTCGTGTGTCGTCTCGTGATTCCACTCGCGCCGGCCAACATGTTCCGGCTCTCCTGCTCGACAAAGTGGCCCAGGCACTTTGCGTAGCTGAACCCCTCGAGGGCCGTGCTCATCGGCCGCCTCCTCAGGGAGTTGGACTTGGCGATGCTGCCGGCAGGCGACGCCGCCTTGCTCGACGCCGGCTCCTGCTGGCTCCAACGCTTCGCCGGCTCGGTGCACACCTCCGAAAACGGAGGCGGCGATCCCGGCGTGGAAATGGACGTGGCCACGCTCTCGGCCGGGCTGGCCGTACTCGCGAGCCCCGAGCTGGCGCTTGAGCACGCCTGCGAGGCATTCGAGTCGCTCCGGGTAGCCCACTTGACCGACATATCGAGCCTTGTCATCCTGGCGGCATCGAAACTGACGTCGTTGGTCCCGTTGCCGTAGCCGTGCACCACAATCTCGTGGTACAGAGGCTTGCAGGGTGACGACGACGCCAGCGGCGGCGTGGGCGCCTTGGCTTGCCTGAGCTTCCTCACCGATCTGCGGAAAGGCGAGCCGCTGCCCAGGATGCGGGTGACGGAGCTTGAGCGCTCTATCGCGGGCGTCTCGTTTTGGAAAACGACCGAGCTCGTAGACTGCCGTCTTTCGGAGCAAGACTCCTTGTGCGTCAGGGCAAAGTAGTCAATGTCTGGCTTGATTTCGATCCGGCCCTTGGGGCTTTCGATGAGCGTGCTGCCCCAGGTGACAAACGACATGTCCTCGGTCGCTGTGTCGGTCTGGTCGTTCTCGTCCGACTCTGTCCACGACGGCAGGTTGTCGATGGGCGCGGTGAGGAGATAAGGCGCGCCGCTGTCGTCGCTGACCCCAGGTGGTTGCCGGTTGACGTGGCGCAGGGTTTGGTGGACCGCGTAGATCAGTATCCAGCGGGCCTTGCGGGCGTCGGCCAGAGACACCCGATCCTGTTTGTCCGCCTTGCTGGGCGACATGACCAAGTTCTCTTCGAACCGCCGGTACGCCCGGACGAGGTCGTTCTGGAAGACGTCTTCCCTCCAGTTGGACGCCCTGACCATGGCAGCGTGCTCCAGTTGCCGCGTGTCCGACTTGCTTGCCCTCCGCCCAAGCCAGGAGACGCGTTTCGTCGGACTTTTGTGCTCGGGCTGCGGGAGGAGGGGCAGTGCGTGCTGCAAGGGCTCAAACCCGAGGCGCGCGTCCACGGATTGGACGAGCTGGAGGGCGCAAATCCCCCCTGCCGCGGCCGAGGGCATCATCTCGTCGCTCGTAAACCCCTCGTCCTTGAGCAGCTTGTACAGCAGCGCAAAGTCGTCGCCCATGGTGCGGTAGACGGTCGCGTTGAAGGATCGCGGGGGGTAGTAGCCAAACTTGCCGCTGTAGAAGGACAAGAGAAAGCCGCGAAAGCCCTCCAGATGGGCCCGGATGCCGCACGAGACGCCGACGTGCGCCTCCGAGAGCTCTTCGTCGAGAAAACTGCGGAGCATGGCCGAGGTCCTGTCCATGGAGGCGTCCATATGGGCGCGTGCCTGGGCGATGAGCCTCCTCGACTCGGCGGTTACATTCTGTCGATCCTGTCAGCCTGATGGTGCGCGTCGTCGCCAGACGCCGAATACCCACCTGATACTCGGAGTTCGCGCCCAGTCGTTCCCGCATGCCGACGCAGTGGACAAAGGCTCGGATGTACAACTCCCTCAACTGAAAGGTCTCTGCCAGAGTCAAAAGGGCCAGGGCACGATGGGGCAGGTTCGTCATGCTCAAGTAGCCCTTCTCGTCGAGGTAGTCAACCAGGTCGCGCACGCTGTCGGCGACGGGCGACCGAAGCTCGTGCATGCTTCTGAAGAGGGTGACGAGAGCGGTGCCCAGATGCTTCCCGACAAGCGAGCCTCTCGTGGCCCAGGCTAGCAGGTTTCTCGTCGCCAGGTGATGGTCCGCAACTCGCTTTCTGTCCGACGTCGATGGCGGAGGCACGTAGAGCTCGACGTTGCGTCCCGCATTCTGGCGGTACCATCGCTCAATCTCGTCGGCCGTCCGCGGCCGGTGATCGTCCGTTACCAGGAATCGCGCGACAAAAGGGTGGCAGCCGGCCGCTAGGAGGGCCGAAAACGGAATCTTGAAGGATGGAGTTTTCTGGGGCCGGCCATGGCAGTGCAAGTAGACGAAGCAATCCCCGTGATGAATCCATAGTTCAGGATCCTGTGTAGGGCGCCGTTAGCAACTCTCCCCGTCTCTCCCGACCCTTTGGCTTCGCCGGCTGTCTTTGGCCGGGTGCGGGCATGGGGAATCGCAATGCGGATTTGACAGGCATACCCTTTCCCAACTCGCCCACTTAACGCAGGTCCTCTTAGTCCCGTCCCATCGCCGCAGCGCTGTGGGCGGAGAAACGGCATCGGCTGCGAAGCTGTGGGAGACGTGGGCCGCCGACACGGGGGAGGAGATGGCCATGTCGGAGAAAGCAGCTTCCATCACAGAGCCTTGCTCGGCTGCATCTTTGCTTGGCGACCAGGTAGGCAACTCGACAAGGGCTCTGCGCGGTGGGCGATGTAGTTATCCAAGCGACACGGGCACCAGAGAAGATCGACCAAGGTTTCATTCGGTTCCGGCCGCACAGCTCGTGTATGTAGGCATGTGGGTTGCGTGCGGGCACGCCCGTGGGGTTGTTTGCCTGCCTCTCGGTCTTGCCGAACTGCCGTCGATGCGTCAATGACAGAGGACAGTCCAAGCTGTCAATGGGCAGGCACCCGACGTCTGAGTTCCCAGGTCCAGCGCCTCGGGAGCGCGCGCACTCGCGTCGGCAGCTCTCGCCAGGGCCCGCCTTCGGCCACGGATGCGACCAACCGCAGTGTAGCAGATTGGCTTGGATGGAAGAAGACTGGCGCAACGCAGCTCGTCCGTCAATTTCCCTTTTTCATCGTCCAAGTCGCCGAGGGCCCTGCCTGTTGGCCTGGTTCCCACGAGCCAGCCCGGTGCTGGCTAACCCATTTGTCATGCCCGGCCCAATTCCTCTGAGTAGGGGGGGCTGGGCTGCCATGCAAGCGCCGCCCAGCCGTGTCTTATTAGCACGATTCAGCGAAGATCCCCTGCCGCGGATATCTCCCCAGATGGTTTGGGCATGCCGAGAAGCAGGGATGGCACCCTCCCCCCCTCTCCCTCCCTTCCCAGGCTCCAGCTCCGCTCTGAGACGACGGTCGGACGTTGCCATTCACATAGCGTTGCGTTTGTGCTGCTCCACGGCGGGAGCTTATCGTCCAGCGACGAGGCGAAGCTGCGAACAGGTGCATCCGCCTGCGACGCACGACAGGCCAGCTTGGAGCACCTCTTGGCCCGCAACGGCAGGATCGTCACCGACAGGCGGCGGCCATGGCACGGCATTGTCTCTGTGCGACAAGAGAGCTGCCTGTTGGTGGCATCCGCACTCTACGCCTCGTCATGGACGACGCGGACGGTGACGTGATCCCACGGCTGCGGCCAACAGCCATGGGCGTGTGGGCGTTCCTTGTTTCCATCGTCCCGGACGCCGACGCGGCTTGCGGTCGAGCAGCGGCAAGCTTCGCAACAGCTCGCGGTCAGGCCGTCCAAATCCCGCTTCCTCACCGATGCAGTGGCACCATGGGTCTCCGGTAGCCTGAGACACGCAGCGACGAGCTGCTGAACAACGCACGCCCGCAGCGCCAGTCACTGCGGACCTCTGGCTAACAACAAGAGTCCGCCGTAGTTCAGGATGACGTGGCGAGCTCCTCTTGTCCATTCCTCCAGCGGAGGCCGCCGGCTGATATTCCCCCAAGAAGCTGCCCCGGGAGATGACAGCTTCGACGATGTCGGGGAACTCCATTCTGCTTGCTCTGTAAGTGACGGGCATCCCTTGTCTTCGTCTTCGTCTTCCTTTTTCCCCCGCGAGGCGACGAACCCCCAATCGGCTAGATCGAGAAGCCTGTCTCACTGCAGGACATCGACTGCCGGCCGAGTCTCCATGTGTCAGGACAATTGGCCTTGCCCCAACAAGAAACAAGGGGAAAAGTCAAATACGCAAACAATCGTGGGGGTTCGAGGGGTGGGTGCGTGCATACAGTATGTGCAGGCGTCGCCGATGCGAGTACTCCATAGTCTGGACCACAGCTCCGACTGCACTTTAGCACGTTAAATGCTGCTGCCCCTTGCTTTTTCCTTTTCCCTTTGTTATTTGTTGATCTGCGCCTGTCGCATCCTCCGCCCGGCATTTGGCGTTCAGCGCCGTCTCGTCGTGGGCGCGACGCGTGAAGCTCGGTGCGCGACAAGTCCACGGCCCTAGGTATATGCGCGTAAAAGTGAGGGTTTCAATTGGCGCTCCCTGACCCAGGACGGCGCTCCTCATCAGGGCCAATTTGGAACAAGAGGGATGCATCGAGGCAAAACAGCCAGAGGGAGCGAGGCAAAGCCGCGCCGACTGTCTAGCTTAGTCATCAGACGCTGTGCCCTCACCGAGCCTCACCTTGGCCTTAGCCGACCGCAAAGCCAGGTCGACGCCATGGCATTCTTCCTCCCGAGACCAACCAGCCCCGGGCACGTACTGTAGCGTCGCAAATGGCGCGGTCCACGCCCTACACGTATATACAATGCCCTTGCTCCGACCAGTCGGCGGCCGATCACAGCGACGCGCCATCTCCCCATGGACCGACGGCCGACGAGGACGAGCGAACCTTTGACCCCCGAGCCCCACGATCCAGCTTTAGCTTATATCCTCTCGAGTACCTGCTCTACTGCGAAGACTGCCAGCAGATACGCTGTCCGAGATGCGTCACCGAGGAGATTGTCACCTACTACTGTCCCAACTGTCTGTTCGAGGTTCCTAGCAGCAACCTCCGCAGCGAGGGCAATAGGTAAGCCGGGGGGGGGGGCTGTCAAACGAGCCAGCTCGGTCAAGCTGACGGCAACTGTTTTGGTCAAGGTGTACGCGAAGCTGCTACCAGTGTCCGGTATGCATCGGCCCTCTCCAGGTTGGGTCGACCCAGCCCGTCGCCGACCCCAATATACCCGCAGCCGAGAGCCAGCCCAGCTCCACAGGCGGCCCCTTTGCCCTCTTCTGCCAGTATTGCAACTGGTCGTCCAAGGAAACCGGCATCGAATTCGAGCGCTCCGGCGGTCTATACTCGCAGCTCGCCAAGATGAACAACGGAGGGGCGCCCAAGGTGACCATCAAGGAGGTCAAGGAGCGGCGAAAGGAGCATCCAGACGAGCCCCCGCTACCGGACGACGAGGTCGACAGAGACCTACAGTTTGCGAGCCTCAAGGCCTTTTACCAGGAGCAACTCGCCGACGCTCGAGCTTCGCTCGGCGGTGTGCCTCTGCCCGACGGCGTGGGCTTCTCTTCCCCGGCCAACTTGACGCGCATCATGTCCCTCTACACCGGGCGCGGCCATCATGGCAAGACACACAAGGGGCCGTCGGACGTCGTGCGCGAGGCCCTCAACACCGATGAGGGCCTCAAGCTCGAGCAGCTCGACGAATCGAACTCCATCAAGAAGCTGACACACGGTGGCTGGGACGCGACCAACTCGCGCAGGCAACGGGAATCACAGCTCGAGCCCATGGTACGCTTCCAGGACCAGCTTCGACCGATTCCGTACCTCCTCCGCACCAAGCGGTCCAAGCGCTGCCCCGTCTGCCGCCACATCATCTCCAAGCCCGAGAACAAGGTGACGTCGACGAGGTTCAAGATCCGCCTCGTCGCCAAGTCCTACATGCCCACCATCACCATCCGGCCTCTAAACCCCACCGCGGCCCCTGTGCCCGTCGGCTCCCGGCCCGGCCCCACCGAGGAGGCGCCGCTCACGCCTATGAAGCCGTACCAGTACATCCTGACCTTTAAGAACCCTCTTTTCGACAACATCAAGGTCACGCTGGCAACGCCAAGCACGACCCCGGGGCGATTCGCGAGCAAGGTGACCGTCCTCTGCCCACAGTTTGAGGTCAACGCAAACACGGACATGTGGGACGATGCGTTGAAAGAGGACGGGAGAGAGGGCGGGCGCAAGGGCGAAGACGGCCCGAGTCAGGGCGAGGCGGGAAAGATATGGGAAAGGGGCCGCAACTGGGTCAGCATCGTGCTGGAGGTGATCCCAGCTTCCTTGCGCGCCGAGCATTCGATGGGCCTGGGCAAGGATGGCGCGGCAGACGACCCGCCCCGGGACGACGAGGATATCCTCGAGATTCCCATGTTTGTAAGAATTGAGTGGGAGGCAGACGCGCACAACGACATGGGCACAGGGGCAGACAAGGATAAGGAGACGAGGGAGAAGAGGGAGCTGGCCTATTGGTGCGTGCTCGGCGTGGGACGCATCAGTCACGAATGATGGGACATGACTAGATAGATACCCCAAGAGAATTCAGGGCGACGATGAGTGGCCGTGAGAGTATGCATTTGATATCCACGGAAAGCAGCCTGTCGTGCTTCCAAGCTACCCGCTCTCAAAAAGACGCCGAGCCCCAGTTTTGACCAACCATCGATGCGAACAAGTCATTTCCCAGCCCTTGGATGCCATGCCAAATAAATGGAGGTGCCCACAGCCTAGTACTCGGTGGCGCTGCTCTGAGGGAACTCAAAGTTGACGTTGCGGCCCGTCAAGCGGCGGTAGACCTCGGAGTAGGTGTCGAGCCTGTAGTCGACGCCGCCGCGCTCCTTCTCGTCGAGGACAACCTTGAGCAGCTTGCTGCCGTCCTCCTTGGTACGGATGCGCTTGCCGACAATCTCGACAGGGTAGCAGAGATCCGACAGAATAGCGTCGTGGACGGCCGTCAGGGTGCGCGAACGGGGGCGCTTCTGCTTTTGGGTGTTGCGGGAGCGGGCCGAGCGCTTGGGACGGGGCAGGATGCGGCGGCCGGCGAGGATCAGGACATGGCGGTCCGAGAACTTCTTCTCGAGCTCACGCGTCAGGCTGCGTGTCGTGTTAGTTGCCCAAGCCGTCGGGCGGGCGAGTTTGGGGGGAGCTTACCGCTGCTGGACCTTGTGGAAGCCAGCCAGGGAAGGGACGGGGACAAAGATGACAATAGCCTTCTTGCCGTGGCCAACTTCGATCTAATCAAGACCCAAAGTCAGCAGGCGAGCTCCAGGCAAAGCCTTGGACCGCTTCCCGTCCTGTTCCATCCAAATTGCACGGCCTGGCAGGCGCCGGCGCTTCCCCCTTCGGCGAGTTGTGTGTGCGCATCAATTCTCTCGAATCGGCTTCGCGCTCGGGGGCTCGCGTCGCCGCCAGTGTGGCATGTGGAACAGGGTATCCCGAGGACCGGGTCGGGAGCGTGTCGAGCGTTCACGCGGCTCTTCTCACCTCGCGGGCAGAGACGATCTGCAGAGGACGCAGGGCGACCTTGAGGTCGGCAGTGTTGGTCTCGAGGTCGTAGAGCGCCTGAGCAATGTTCTGCTCGAGCTCGGAGGGCTTTTGCCGCGAAGGGCTGTTGGGGGCGATCTTGTTCAGGGCCTGGGCGCTCATCTTGGCTGGGTGGTGCACAAACGGTGATGAGGAGGGTCGGTGGTGACGGATGGCGCTTCCTGAAATTTCTTGGGAGGTTTCGCTAAATTGGGGTTTTCGTGCCCTCGAGCTGGGCTGCAGTGGGGTCACGCGGCTTGCTCATTGGCTCGAGCGAGCGCTGGCCATGCCCTCACTCTCGGATCACGCGCTCGCTCACGTGCCTTGATAGGTACGTACCACTCCGTCTTGATGCCATCGCCAACTTACGGCACTGCAGTCTCTCGCCTGGGCTCAATGCATCTAGCCACAGCATTTGCAGACGATGCATTGACACAGGCAGCTCAATGGACATCATGTGCGGTACCGAGCTCTGACACATTCTCGTTTCCTCTCTTGCTCTCACCGTCGATGGGTCTTTCTGTCAACCCCCAAAGCGCTCTCTCGACAGTACACTGTCATCGACCAGCCGGCGCGGTGGCTTGTCCTGAGAAAAGAGTCTCCCAAGTATCCCGATGAGATCTTCCCTTGACATCCATATCACGAGCTCGCTGTCCTGCCTTAAATTCATCCCTCTGCCCCGCAAGCTTGTCCTGGGGGCGCCATCCCCGCCACCATCTGGGCAGGCCCTCATGGCTGCCTCAGTCCGTTCTTGCAGTGATGATGGAAACAGCACTAGCCTGTCTCGACACTCGGCGGCTCGCTCTTGCCGTGATGGAACTCGGGACTGTAAAGCAGAGTCATTTGGGAAGGCCCGGGGACGCGTCGTCCGCCGCCAGCCGCCAGCGCCTTCCGGCTTCCCAGGCCTCGCGTCTTTTCTGGCCCATTTCAAGCGTCGCCCGTCTCCCCGAATCCCTCTCTTCTTTTACACTCCATCCACTCTTCATTTGCTTTCTTATCATTCCCCACGTTCCAAAAGTTGGCCCAGCTCAGCCTTGATAGCCTCGCCCACACACTGAGAGCATCTTTCTTGGTCAACTCAAGATGGCCGCTGCCTTTTTGCTCGCCGCTTTCGGCGCTTCCCGCGTCGCCGCCCAGATGGAGCACAGCAATTCAGCCTTTGCCTACATGGGCTGTTCATCTGTCGACTTGTCCTGCTTCGGAAGCCCCATTGTCTTCCCAGACGGCCATGTGACTCCGGAGGCTTGCCAGGACGCCTGCCACGGCCATCAGTTTGCCGCTCTCCTGCCAGGGTTCGTGTCCGCTCCCAGCTTTATGTGGTTGTTTGACTGACGGCGTTGCAGTGCTTGCCACTGTGGCGATGACGCGAGTGGCATCACGGCCATCGACGAGAACTTTTGCAACACTGCTTGCATGGGTGATCCCGCCTTTGGGACATGCGGTGGCTTCGACCAAGATCAAGGCGGCAGCATTGCCAACGTGTACGACTGGCCTGCCTCTCCGGGACAAGAGCATGGGCTGGTGACGTCCCAAACCGTCCACACCGTCTCCCTTCCAGCCCCTGCTACCGAGTCCCCTTGTTCCACGTTTGAGCATATGCCATCTGCACCTCCCACGGCCGCAACTCTCCTCACGCCCATTGGGTCTGCCCCGGAGGCTCCGGCCTTTTCCTCGACCTATCTTTCGGATGAGTTGCCGCCTTCAGCGCCGGCATTCCCACACACGTCGCAGGCCAGTGAGGCTTGGACAACGTCTTGTTCGCAGCATGATCGTTTAGTCACCGAGGTGCCAACTCCTCCTGAGCCGTCTCACGCCTCGACGAGTGAGTACTCTGGACCTCTCACCCGCGACACTGTGGACACTGATACTCCGTGTGCAACAGAGGGTCCCAATCCTCCGGATTATTCCTCGGACGGAGAGGCACGCCCGACTCCAGGATGCGGTGACATCGGTGGCCCGGACGATGTTGATTGCACGCCCACCCGTCCAGCAGAGCTGTCTGAAGTCCCCTCGCAGAGAACCCTTTGGCCCGCTGCTCCATACGCTTCTGCCCCGACGTTGGAAACGCACATTCCATCCCAGGTCCCGGAAAACGATGCCCCTCAGGACCTGATTCCCGCCTTCTCGGCGTTTGGTGGACTGGCTTTGATTGCGGCCATGATCATGTAGAAGGCTCGGTCAATGGCTGGTAGGGTCGTCGACGGGTCCGCCTAATGCTGCAGGCGGCATCTCGTTGTCATCATTGTTTGGAGGATTTTAATGGTTGGGGGAAGTATGAACGTGCGGGAGAGAAGACGAGGGTGGATTGGTGGAGAATTAGAGATATGGATGGCACCATTGCCGATGGTGGCAGTGAGCCGCGACAGTGTACGTTATCAGTAATGGTATTTCATTCCTTCAGTCGTTTAATTTGCGTTGCCGTTGCCACAGCCTGCCTTTTTTGACAGTATTAAAGGCCTAATACAGGGTAGGCGGTAATTAACGAAGTCGAGAGAGTACGTCTAATGTGCGATGTTCTTTGTATTTCAGCCCCCGCTTCGCCCCTCCCCCGCGATTGATTGATGCACCTACATTATCTCTTGCTCGTCACTACCCGAGACCCCGTCTACGAGCCCGAAGTTCTCAAGTGCCAGAGGGCAGATTCCAAGCGAGCTGAAATCCATCCAAGATGCAGTCCGGAATCTCAGGTAGGGCCGCCGGCGGTCCGCCTTGCCCCGGACCAGTCGCTAACGGCGCGAGTCAGCTTCGCAAGAGCTCCAAGCGCAGTTCAACTCGCTGCTCTCGTCCTCGGACACATTTGCCCTGCTGGCGAGCATCGAGAGCGAGTCCCTGGTACCCGTTACGACGCTGCCGTCTGCCGCCTCGACGTTTGAGGAGAACCTGGCGAGCCTGCAACCGCACATCAAGCCCAACGTGGCACTGTACCTGATCCTGCGGCGATACGAAGCGGCGCCGAAGCTGCTGGCCGTTACATACGTGCCCGACTCGGCGCCCGTGCGGCAAAAGATGTTGTTTGCGGCGACGCGCCTGACGCTCGTGCGAGAGCTGGGGACGGAGCATTTCCGGGACACCGTCTTTGTGACAACGGCCGAGGAGTTGAGCGAGCGCGGGTTCCAGAAGCTCGACGCGCACAACAAACTCGAAGCTCCGTTGACCAAGGAGGAGAAAACACTGGAGGAAGTGAAGCGAGCCGAGCAAGAGGCTGGATCCGGGACGGGGACGCGGGAAATCCACCTGAGCAAGAGCCTGTCGATGCCCGTGGCCGAGGATGCCATTGTCGCCATGAAAGGGGTCGGCCAGGCGGGAGACCGAATCGTGGCCATGCTGGTGAGTTGGAAATACAGCAAGCGATGATTGGACACCATCTGATGCATACGCAGAAAATCAACACAGAAACGGAAATAGTGGAATTGGTGCCTGAATCACCCAGGCCCAGCTCCATCAGCGAGCTATCACGGGCCATTTCGGCGACGGAGCCCCGGTTCACCTTTTATCGCTTCACGCACAGCCATAACGGGACCGAGGAGAGTCCCCTGCTCTTCTTCTACACGTGCCCAGTCACGCCTGGGAACAGGGCCGTCAAGAGTCGCATGCTGTACCCGCTCATGAAGCGCGCCGTCTTGCATGTTGCCGATAAGGAGGCGGGCCTCAAGATTGACAAGAAGTTTGAGGTGGAGGAGCCGAGCGAGATTACGGAGCAGACGGTCATGGACGACCTGCACCCAAAGGTAGCCGCCACGCAGGGGTTCAGCCGGCCGAAGCGGCCAGGCCGGTGATTCTCGCAGACGAGGTGTAGGAAGATGGTGGCCCCTGAAGGGCAAGAGAGGACGAGGTGCGTGCTTTCGTGATGACAGAGGACATATACACAAGTATGCAATTGACTGGCTGGGAATGCAGCATGCAGACGCCCTCCCCGATCTATGCGCTCCGAACCTCACGGTATGCCAAAGAGAAGAAAGAGCAATCAGGCCGATGCACTCCGAAACTCTCTCATCTCCTCCATGCCGTCGGTTCTATATGTGAAGAAGTGAGAAACAAATTTCCAACAACCCTCCGCCTGAGGTTCGCGGACACAGGCAGACCTGCGCCTCGCCGTCTCCGCGTCGGGCATGCTGGTCGACCAATGCAGAGCAACGGCGCCGCGGTGGGCTTTGGAGGATGCCCCGCCTCGTCTCGTCTTCGACCGCCACGTGTCTGCTCTCTACTCTTCGTACTTGCCGGCGCCGGTAAAGGACAAGTTGCTGCGCTCGAGGTGGTCCTTGAGATACTCGTAAACGGTGAAGGTGACGGCCTGGCCGGGAGCAACACGCATGATGCGCGGCGTGATGCCCTTGTAGAAGGCGTGGAAGCCTTCTTGCCTGTCGCGTGGGGAAGCTGGGTCAGCCAAGTACCTGGTGAGAGTTCTGCAGGGGGAAGAGAATGGGGCGGGAGACTTACTTGAACATGTCGGACGAGATGCGGGCTATCCTGGACCACGCGCTGACGCCGGGCTCGGCGGGCGTCTTCTGCAGGCGGGTCTTGATGGTGTCGATGGGGGCGTTGCTCAGGGGACCCATGGCGCCGCTGACGAGGCCGATGACGGTCGTCTGCCAGCTGGGCAGATTGACGCTCTCGTACTGGGGCTGGAAGCGCTTGAGGGCGTCCTTGAAGTAGCTGTAGGCGGTGAAGTTGACGGCCTGGTTGGAGCCCTGGCGCAGGGCCGTGAGACTGACGCCGCGGTAGAGGGCGCCGAAGCCCTCCTCTCGGACAACGGTGTAGAGGGCGTGGGCGGCGTTGCGGTACTTGGGGATGTCGAGGGGGTCGGCCATGGAGTGGTGCTGGGCCTGGAGGCGGATCTTGATGACCTCCATGGGAGTGACGACGGCGACGGCCTCGGTGACGCCGGCGGCGAGGCCGGCGGCAAAGGTGGCGCGGCCGGAGACGGCGCCCGAGGACTTGTCGGCGAGGAGCTGCTTGTAAGACTCGAACGAGGTGAAGCGGATGGCCATTTTGGGGACGATGCCCGTGAGGACGGCGCCGAGGCCCTTGTACAAGCCGAGCGGCGTCTCCTTCTTGACGATCTCGACGCCGGTGCGGACGAAGCCGCGCTTCGGGGCGCCGGGCAGGCGAGCGCGGCGCGAGAGCTGCATTCGGACCTTGATTGTGTCTGGCGAGCCGGGGGCATGTGTAAGTGAGAGCTTGCCCCGTGGAGGCGGAGCTGGAGGACGTACCGAGGGGATGGCAGACGAGGGCCTCCATCATGCCGGCGCCACCTCCGGCTGCAGAGGTGTCAGTCAGTGGGGCAAGTACGGGCCTGGCCTTGACGAACCGATGAGGTTTGTGGCGGCCGTCGGGGGCTTCTTGTTGCCATCGTTGGTCCGGGGCATGGCTGGGCAGGACCAGACAGCGACGAGGCTGTCTCTACGGACGCGGCTCTGCTGTCCGGGGATCCGGCAATGCCGCGATGATGTCGGCCGGGAGCGTTCAAGGGCGGCGGCGTCACGGCTCTATGCGCAGCAAGGACAAGGAAGAGTAAAATGGGGCCGAGACAGGACTGGAGAGAGAATTCACGCGCATATGTATGTGAGGTGAGTTTAGGTAGGCAGGGGAGATGGCAGAGTCCAAGACAGCCCCCCGAGGGCGGATCATGGGCATTCACATGTCAAAAGGGCGGGGACCGGGACGGATTCGACATGGAACGGGGGTGGGAGGGACGAAGGGGGAGTGGGGTGTGTGACGACAGGGAGGGCAAAACGAGACTAGAACAATGGAAAAGGGCTAATCGAGGGGACAGGAGGACGAAGAAGAGGGCAAGGAAAGGGGCGTGATGCGCGAACACATGGTGATGAAGCCGAGCTTCAACATACTAAACATGTACCTCCCTTAATTACTACTAGGTAGGTAGGTATCTGCCCCTCCCCCTCCTGCTCTCCCCCACACGATCGAGGTACCGGCAACGGCGCCGAAACTCGGGCACGGCCGGCAATCACGTTCGGAATGCCCCGGCACTCCCGCGAGGCGTCTCTCGCTCTCTCGCGCTCTCTTCCCCCACCGGCAAACACACACAACACGTTACCTTTACCCTCCACTGTACGGGCAAGCAAAGCCAGGAGAGAGACACGGGGCAGGGCCAAGAACAGAGGCGTCTGCGTTTGCGCGAGCGGTGCGCGTGCGTCGCGTGCGTGTAAGTGGGTGGCGCAAGTCCCTTTCCGCGCCCACAGCGTGCAGCGGTACATGCCCCTCGAGGGACTGAGTCGGTTACAGTCCGCGCGCCCGGCGGGTCGAGGCGGACGTCCCGCCGCGGCTAAGCTGGCGGGGACAAGGCGGGGGACATCAAGGACTGGCCTTCGCCGAGGTCCCGGGCGGAAGGGGCCAAGCAGGCAGGGACAGGGGCGGCTTTTGTCGTGCCGCGGGTTGGGGTTAAATGCCCGCTTTGGGCGAGGCTTGGCAGGCGGCACATGACTTGGGGGTGCTGCCGCTAATACTGTATGTACAAGTTGTATGGGATTTATATAGAATTGTAACCGTAACTTAGTACTCGGTAGCTGCCTGTCGATCATACATAGGCAACTGGGTATATGTTCGTCTAGGGATGCGGTGGGGAGGCGGCATCTGGGAACCAGGCGCTGGCAAGCTCAAGCGACTGGGCAACGACACGCTGGTCATCCAAGATGCCGTGCAAGCGCATGCTGCCTTGGTGCCAATTGCCGCCGGACACGAGACGTTGGCAAAGAGCGACAGCCATCTCTTTGTTTACATGTATACAAGGTGCCGTGTACCTGGAGCACCCGGCCGGCAATTGCGCCCCGTCTGTGCCGAGGCACGGCGCCGTTGCGGGCCGCGGCGAAGGCTCGAGTCACGAGGGGGCAGCCATCGTCACCACTTCTCCAGGACACCGTCTGCGTAACCGACGGTATACGGCATGTCACGGGCACACGCTCGCTCCAGGGTGTCCGCGAAAGCAAGAGGTGGGAGAAAGGGTCTTGATGATTGCCGAGCAGAGGCTTTTCGCAAATAAACCAGCGCTCCCGCTTGCGAGATGCTATGAACCAGCTTCTCGCCCAATCGCCTAATCCAACAGGAAAGAAAAGATGCAATCGCCCTAACCACATGGTATCATACAGCCGTCCCAGCGCCTCCCTCGCCCGTGACCACTCCCCAGCTCTGCGTGGTCCGGGAAAGGGTATCCTGAGTCCAACTGGGATCGAGGAATTCCGCAGTGAATTTGAAAAGAAGAAAGACAAAAAAGAATAGGACTGATGGGTATCGCAACGGAAAGCTGAAAAGAAGCCGGAACTTGGCAGAGTCGGACGAAAGAGACCACCGGGAGAAGACGCTCTCTCTCTACGACGGCGTCCCCCTCTCCTCGGCCCCCTCGCCCTCAAAGCTGTAGAGCCGCACCTCGCCGTCCTCGCTGCCGCTCGCCATCCGACTGTCGCTCAGCCCGACGCACGTCACCGGCCCCGCGTGGCCCGTGAAGCTGCGGTCGCATTTGCCCGACCGCGGCTCCCAGATCTTGGTGACCGAGTCGTTGGCCCCCGTCACCACCCGCAGCGTGTCGCCCACCAGGCCCCAGATGCCCTCGACGTGTCCAAACATGCTGCGGATGCACTTGCCCGTCTCCACGTCCCACAGCCGCACCGTATTGTCCAGCCCGCCCGTCAGCATGTACCGCGGCGGCAGCGGCCGCGCCGGGTCCGATGCGAACCCGTGGCCGAGCGCCGCCCGCGAGTCCACCACGGCCGGCGCCTCGGCGCAGCTCGGCGTCGGCGTGCCGCCGCGGCTGCTGTGCACCGACGCCGCGTCCGTCTTGTCCTCGCTCGGGACGGCGTCGGGCTCAAAGTCGGACGGCATCAGCAGCACCTGCTGCACCTGGCCCACGTGCCCGCGAAACGTCTTGATGCACTGCTTCGAGTCCAGGTCCCACAGCTTGACCGACATGTCGTCCGAAGCGGAGAAGACGGTGCGCGAGGGCGAGTCGATGCGCACGTGGTTGACCCAGTCGGTGTGCCCGCGCAGGCAAAACGTCTGCTTGGTGTCGAAGCTAAAGATCTTGACCGTCTTGTCAATCGACCCCGACGCCAGCGTGCAGCCGTCGTAGTGCACCGACAGCACGCCCTCGGTGTGGCACTGCAGCGTGCTCAGGCACTCGCCCGTCTGCCAGTTCCAGATCTTGATGGTCTTGTCGAAGCTGCCGCTGATGAGCTTGGACTCGTCAAACTGCAGCGTGCGCACCGTCGCCGTGTGCCCGCGCAGCGTGCGCATCACCTCGCCTGTCTCAATGTTCCAGATCTTGATGGTCGTGTCGTACGAGCCCGTCGCCAGCATGTTGTCGTCAAACTGCAGGCACGTCACGCCGTTTTCGTGGCCCTTGAACGTCTTGATGGCGCACCGACCCGTCTTCCAGTTGTAGCCCACCTTGTACCGGTCGCGGTAGACGTCCTTCCACGGCCGGAACTGGCGCTCGACATCGAGCTGCGATCGCGGCGAGAGCGCCGCCTTGGGGTTGCGCTTGGGCCGCTTCGATGGCCCGTCGTCGCAGGCCGCCAGGGACCGTTTGTTAGCGGGCTGAGGTGAGGAAGTGGTCGGGTCGGCAGAGTCTTGGACCGAGTCCTGGGCCGCATCGGCGCGGTCGTTGCGGTGGTGGGCGGATTGATGCTGGCTCCAGGCCGTCAATTTTTTCTTTTCCAGCAGCGGCAGCCCCCAGCCGCACTTTGTGCACTTTCTGTCAATGTGCTGCTCGCACATGCGGTGCCAGACAACGTCGTCGTCGGCCAGGTTGCGCCAGCGGCGGCTAACCTGGGCGGCCTTGCAGAGCGAGACGGTGTCGAGATGGCACAGGATCTTGTAGGAGAGCTCGGTGGGGAGAGCGGCGAGAAAGTCGATTTTGAGCTGTTCCTGGACCTCGCGCGACACGGTGGAGAGCTGGGGGAAGCAGCACTGGGTGATGATGCCCTGCAGCATCAGGTCGCGGTGCTTGGCGGGGGCGGCCGAGAAGAGGGACCAGACGTGGGTGATGGCTTCTTGGTCGGCGACGGAGAGGCTGTTGAGCTCCTGGGGGCAAGGATTATTAGCTAGCGATGGCGCGGCGGAGAAGCAGGACCTACCCTCTGGATGAAGCCCATCTTGGTCTCGTCGGCGGCGCGGCGGCACTTCGAATCGGGTCGGTGGCGATAGCAGTAGCGGGTGTTGGGGTCTTTGGCGCGGGAGTCGGCGGCGTCGTCGATGGCGCCCTTGCCGACGGGGGCGTAGAGGCCGGGGATGTGCTCCTTGAGAAAGGGGCTGACGGCCTTGCCGACGAGGTTGGACGACATCTTCTTGAGCCTGGTGTTGTCCTCCTCCTGCGGGCGGCGCCGGTCGCAAGTGTCGCGCGGCAGCGGGCGCGAGGGCGGGAGGGCAGGCGTGTTTAAGGCGTCGTCGGGGGGGTCATGGGCCGGAGACGCAGGCGGCAGCGGGTGGCCCTGGCGGGGCGGGTGTGCAAGATGGTCCATGGCGATGGGGGCCGACGAGCAGCAGCTGGGATGGGAGGCTGTTGGCGAGGCAGGGTTATGGTTTATCGGAGGGCATCTGTCTCAGGAGCCGAGCTTGTGCACGCGAGGCTGCGGATGGCGTGCTGGCCGACAGTCTCGGGCCGTCTGTACGGAGTAGCAGCAGCAGAGTTTTGTTTTGCCGCCCGCCGTGGGTGGCGTTTATTTGATGGGGATGGCTGGCGAGGGACGAGTAGGTAGTTAACTAAGGTAATACAGTACATACCTACAGCACAGTACAGTACCGTACGGTAGACGAGTCGCCCATCGCGCTCTCCGCCTGCCAAGCACGAATTAGAATCAATTGGACTTGGCCGCCCGCCGTGTGTGCTTCGTCACACGGCGCACAGTAATCATGTTTCTGCGGTTGGTCTATCCCTGTTCTTGTTTGTTCCCATCGTCTCAGCTGACCGACTCCAGAGAGAGCGAGACATTCATCAGGCTCTCGAGGTGCTCGAGGGATTCATATGCACGCTATCAAAGCCGCCAAACCCCCCCAGACCCGCCTGCAGGACAGCGTTGCAGTGAAAACAGCGCAGAGACGCAGGGCCTCCAAGGTCGCTATTTTTCCAGGTACCAGTAATCTCCCAGAAATAATCAGTGTCCGCACTCGGTACGCAGATAGCTCACTAGTAACTTATAGCACAGCCGTTGCGGCCCCGCTGTATGTTGGGTGCTATGCGGCCCAAATGGCGTTATTTCGCCTTGTCAGATCCTTTTTTCGCACCCTGCTTAGGTGAGCCCGAGCTTATTCATCAGCCTTGCCACCAACTCGTCACACCTCGCTTGCATCACGTGCTCGCGCTTCGTCACTGCAGGCACTTCATCCATGCTTCTCCTCAACAGACCTCAGCACAGTCGTCGTAGAAACCCTTCGCCCGCAGCAACGACAGACGCCGGCGGCCATTACCAAGCATCCGGATGGGCTACCGAATTCCCCCAGATCCCGGGGGGTGACACTGCCTCCGGAGTTGCAGTCGAGGCGGATCCATGGCAATCATTCCGATGCACAATTGCGGGCGATTGCCGCGACAAGCTTCCCACATCGACTCGTCATTCTATGTATACAGCTTATCGTCGACTCGCAGATTACCCACAATGGCGTGCTGCCCTCAAGCTTTACCTCGGCTTTTCGCCACATTCCCAGCGCCAGCCTTGCAACCGCAACCAGGAGCCTGGCGACTCCGATCCGCCACACAAGCTGACGTACTGGCCCAGCCGTCGCTACTCAATCGACACGCTATCGTGTGCTGCTCAATCCTCATCATTTTCACCTCTTCCCATGTTCTGCTTCCGTGTTCAACTAACTCTGCATGAAATCGTATGCCAATAACAGCCAAGGACAGTCTTTAGCCGTGCATTCAACACTGTCGTCCCGCTCATTCATTCTCACTCCCAACTCCTATTCCCTAGAGAACAGCGCCCCGCCAAGCTGCGTGGTCGCAAACGCAGACTTCAATACATAGGCTAGCGGACTCGCCAAGGCTGCAGCCGCGGCTGTACTCACTCAGCCTCTTGACCCTGGTCCAGCTTGGTGACATGGCGTCGACGGCTGGCTCTGATCCCGCCATCACCTCACTATCACCCGATGCCCTCGTCTTGCGCTTCCGCTCGTCGCCGTCTTACTTGGGCTCCACATAGACACGGGGCTGTAGCCGCCAGAGTTCTTGATGAGCCACAAGCAGACTCTCTGCACCATGACGCCGAGGTCTGTCGCATACTCCTCGGCCGTGATTTTCCACTCGCCGAAGTCGGGCAGTTATGTTGCAACTTGACAAGCTCTGCAAGATGCGAGTCGCGGATCTCGAGTGCCTTCCAGTGGACCTCTTTCAAGTCCAGTCCGAGCTCGTGTTGGACGGTGAGATCGAGGTTTGGCCACGTCCCATTTCCGCGCAAGCTCCTTGAGCAGCCAGATGAAGTCATTGTGGTAGCCGATGAGCGTCGCTACCAGCTCGTGCATGCGGATAATGACGGCATGGCTGAGCACTCGGTCAGGCAGGCATCGGTACTCCTTTTGCATGCACAGATACTTGGCGTACGACAGCCCGCCCGAAGTCTGCCGGCGAATCGACTGGAAAGCTGAAAATGGCGCCGGTCTGCTGGCCGCGTTGTGACGCTTCTCGTCGCCGAAGCCCGGCTCCGGTTCTCCGCCGTCCTGCCCGTCAGGAGGGCGCCGACCCGTTCCTTGGATCTTTCGAGCCATTGTACTCGGCAACGAGGTCCTCCGTCAAGGGGGTCACCAGGTCGGGGAACGTGTAGCGAGGGCGGCGAAAGGCTTCTTGTTCAGAGTAGAGCTGCTCTTCGGTCCTTGAAGCCATGGTGCTCTCAGGGGCTCGTGACTCCTCCCTTTGTTTGAAATTGTGGCTCGGAAGGCGGCTGGATTCCCGGGGAACGAAACGCCTCTACGGCCTGCTTGCTAAGACGCTGAGATGAAAGGCAGACTCAGGGTGTCTCCTCGATGGAAGGGGACGGAACCGATCTACCTTTTTGTTGCAGTGACTCGTACCGAGGCATGAGCGCTCAACTCTTATAGCTTTTCGGGTCGGCAACCCAAGCTGTTTTGTTTTATTAATCAATGCTGCCTTCCAGCACCAGAACCGGCGAGGCCGCTGAGAACCGTGGACAGCAGTTGCCTAGCAATGGCTAGTATCAAACGCACCAGTTGAATAAACAGGCACAATTTGGCTCGATGTTGGTAATAAGACATGCTGTGACTATTTTATACTGCTTTATATTAATACCTGGCCGACGTGTGGCTGACATGGACTTGCAGGGCACCCGCGAGGGAAGACTGCGAGCATGTCCAACCACGAAATACACGGATGTACTTTGCGGTAGCCGCGGCCAAAGGTCAAGTGATGGTCGTAGGCAGAGAGAGCCGAGCATGGCTTGGAAAGCCTGTTTCAAAGCCGCATCTATCCGCTATTGCATGTCCCGCCCTCACTGCGCGAAATCGACTACAGCCAGGGTCTATCGAACAAGCAGGGATCCTGTGCTCTGTCGAGAGCAATGTAGATCATCTCACACATACATGTGCAGCAGCGTCTACAGTTTTGAAACCTCAAGGCTTCCCACCATTGGCCGCGATATTGTACGCAGATGACTGTTGAACAGTTGTTTAGTGTGCACAGTGCTCTGCACTTTCGGCAGTCCCTTTTGGGTGTCATTTATAGTCCAGTATTGCTCCTGGTGCGAGACTACGCTTGATCACTACACGTAGGTCTGAGTAATACGACTTGTCGGGACTCGTGTGATGGGGGAGCCAATAGAGGCGCGGACCCCCGCGCCTTTAAAGTCGGCGCGGACGTCCGCGCCTGTTATGTAAGCCCAGGCGGAAGATAGTCGGGCCGCCCCCTGACCTGTACTCTCCTTTTCTATTGCATGTGGCAAACTGTCGCACAGAGAGCCAGCCTCATATAGCATACCATCTGCGCTCAGAGTAGTTGTCCGCGGAAGCGATGCTATAATCCGCATATTAAGGTCGAGCGCCTGCATGCGTGGTGCTTGGACCCCATTGAGGCCAAAGCTCAAACGCAGGCTGCATTAAACCTCGCAGGCGGCCTCGGTTACAAGGGTTCTGCACCACGTCCACAAAGCAGGAGTTTCCTTTCCTTTGTGTATAAAGAGCTGCTCACTGTCGTGCACTACAGCTAGCTCTTCAAGATAATTCCAATATGGGGCTTACTGAATTCCCTGACGATTGCCTTCCTCCTGAGGGCCAGTTCGACTCGCGAGAGTCTCTTCTTGCCTCAATTAATGCGTGGGCGGCTCCAAGAGGCTATGCCTTCACCACAGGCAAGTCCACGAGAGACCCGCGGTCCGGAAGACGCACAGTCATATTTGCCTGCGATCGTGGAGGTAGACTTGGGGCTCATACAAGCAAGGACCAGAAGCCAGCTGATCGGCAACGGTCTACAAGCTCCCGTATCACTGGATGCCAGTTTTCCATCAATGCGAAAGAGAGCCTTGATAAGTCGTACTGGTATGTCAGGCATCGCCCAGGCGAGGAGAAGTCGGTCCACAACCATGAGCCCAGTCTGCATATTACAGCACATCCAGCTCATCGTGCCTCTCCTCAACTGACCAGTCAGCTATTGGGAACCTCTCAAGCGCTGGCATAGCACCAAAGGATATCCGGACATATATGCGCCAGAGCTCTCAGACTGCCCAAGGAGCGACACAGCAAGACATATATAACTGTATCGCACAGCGCAGACGAGAGCTCCTTGCTGGCCAGAGCACAATGCATGCCCTTGCCAATGAGCTTGACAACGAGGGGTTCCAGAGCCGCATACAGCTTGATCATGATGGCCGAGTCACAGCAGTCTTATTCGCACACCCAGCGTCTCTAGGATACCTCAACGCATACCCAGAATTACTACTGCTAGACTGCACATACAAGACGAACAAATATAAGATGCCACTGCTCGATATGATCGGCGTTGATGCCTGTCAGCGGTCATTCTGTATTGCCTTTGCCTTCCTCAGTGGTGAAGACGAAAATGACTATATCTGGGCACTGGACCAACTCCAATCGATATACGAGTTATATGACATTCGCCAGCCATCGGTTATCCTGACAGATCGCTGCCTCGCCTGCATAAACGCAATTTCCCGGTGCTTTCCTGCGTCCAAGTCTCTGCTTTGCATCTGGCATGCGAATAAGGCGGTGCTTAGCTATTGCAAACCAGCTTTCGACCGTGACGATGAGGACTCTAATAGTGATGAGAGGTGGGCTGAGTTCTTTGGGTATTGGCACTCAATCGTGGGCTCGAAAGATGAGGAGACATTTGATCAACAAGTTGAAGAGCTCGAGAAGCGCTTTGTGCCACGATACGTCAAGGAGGTTAGCTACATACGGAAACCTGGTTGGACCCGTATAAGGAAAAGCTCGTCAAGGCCTGGGTCGATCAATATGCTCACTTCGGCAATGTGGCTACTTCCCGGGTGGAAGGCATCCACGCATTATTGAAGAGTCACCTTAAGAAGTCAACATTAGACCTCTTCGAGGCAACGAGGGCAATCAAGCAAGCTCTCCTCAACCAACTGGCCGAGCTACAAGCCAACCAAGCCAGGCAGCATATACGGATGCCAATTGAGCTCTCTGGAACCGTATATAGCACGGTACGTGGCTGGGTATCACACGAAGCCTTGCGACAGGTTGCAAAGCAACACAAGCGCCTCAACGAGAAAAACACCCCATCTTGCACAGGCAGCTTCACCAAGTCTCGCGGTCTCCCTTGTGCGCACGCATTACAGTCTCTCATAGTGGAAGATCTGCCCTCCGGCTACAACATTTTCATACACATTGGCGCCTTCGACGGGATAACAAAGAGATTGGTCAGGTCCTCATAGAGCCTCGTCGGCGACTAGACCAACTTGTCGCCGCATCAAGGATATCACAGTCATCCACACAGCGCGAGCCAAGTGCATTTGAAGCCATAGAGTCAGATCTACGGCCAAAGGCGCCGCCTACATGCAGCAAATGCCACCAGCAAGGGCACATCATGACATCTCGCAATTGTCCTTTACGCTATAGCGACATACTGCAGCGGGCAGAGGCACGGGCGGCACAGACTGCAGAGACTGCAGCAATTGCAGGGACTGCACAGACTGCACAGACTGTACAGACGGTAGCAGTTCCAGAGACTGCGCAGACTGCAGCAGTCATGGAGAAAATGACAGTTGCAGTCACTACGGTCTCTACAGTCTCTACAGCAATTGCAGAGACTACAGAGACTACAGAGAATCTATTATATGATGACCCACGAGCCATCTATCAGAGGTATGTCAGGAAAGAGACTCTTGGTATAGAGCACAGCCTCGCGGCAGTCTCAAGACCAACCAGGCATACCGAAAGGCAATGGGCTTGCCATTGCGCTACAGCAAGACTGAATATGACTGGTGCCTCGACTGGAAGCAAATGTCAAGGAGCTGCGGCTCGAGGCAATGGACCAAGGTAGAGATGATGGCATACCTTGATTGGGATAAGGCAGAAGAAGAGCGATTAGATGCCCGGGTGGCCGAGGAAATTCAGGTGCAGCCTTTCTCACGAGAAAGAGGTACTGCAGGTATATGGGCTGACTGCGAGAGAGACTCAGAGGAACAGCAGGCATTTTATTCACATATATAAGTGGTGATGATGCCGGCGATGCGAAAATGTGAGGCAGATCGTGAGATCACCGACATGCACCGGCGTGTAGCACTGTAGCTGGCCAATTTTAAGGCGGTGAACTTCCGCGCACCCTCCTTGCCACGCAACAGCGGCGCCCTTTGCGTCACGTCAATCTACCAAATAGGGAAGGCTATGGGTTCGAACCCTAAGGGATATCCTCCTTTGCAATTAATTGAAGCTATATGTATGCAGCAAGCATGCTGTATCGGTGAGGCCGACTGCGAGCGCAGTTGGCGGCGGCCCAAATGGCCTGCCAGGCTTACATAACAGGCGCGGACGTCCGCGCCGACTTTAAAGGCGCGGGGGTCCGCGCCTCTATTGGCTCCCGTGTGATGGCTACTGCTGACATATCCCAGGGGCTCAACAGCCAACTCATATGTCGGCTCAAGGCACATTTCTGACACCCGCTCCCTGGACAAGACCAAGCTGCGTGGTGACTTCGAATGCGACCTTGCTGATTCCGCTCTCGACGACGCCACTTCCTGACACGCGTCCGATCGTCTGGCTTGGGTCGCAGGGCGTAGGGTTGACGTTTGGAGATGCTGCCGGAGCAGTAGGACGCGAGTACCGGCTGGATGGGTGACGGACTGGCAGGAACCAAGCCCTCGGGACTAACAGACGACGGAGGGAGGCGGAGAAGAGCATCCGTCGGCGAGACACAGGACAACGAGGGGATGTGTTTGAAAGCCGCCTCCATGTGCTGGGCACTGTTGTTTTTGCGTTGCTCCATTTCCCGACGCCACGGCTGCCTCTCTGTAGACTGCAGCAACCATGGTGAGTTGCGTGTTCTCTCTTGCCAGCGGTAACCAATGGTGAAAAGGGCGACGGACTCGGGTGAAAGCACGTCTGCATGAAATAAAGAGAAACGGGCTTACGGGAGAGGAACAAGCGGGCCGGACTTGTTCGGGGGGTTATCATGCCGTTGGGATTTGGGTTCTCGTCTGTGTACCAGACAGCATTGAACTGGATGGTAGGACAGGTTGGGCGTGTAACTTGCTGCCAAGCTGGGTCCGGAGAATCCAGCCTTCTGCCAGACAGAGCGTCGGTCAATCATGGTCGGGCAGGCATCTCGACGTCAGGGACGCGCAAAGGGGCCATGTCAACCACGCCGGCCACCTTGGGACTTAAGCGTCAAGAGACGGCCGATGCTGGGTTTGCTCGCCTAAAACTCGTCGATGGAGCGATGAGATGTGATGAGTCCGCGGCAGGGTCATGACGAGGGTTACAGTGCAGTCTCTTTGGTTATGGTCGTTTGGGGCATAACCGTTATCGGTAGACGTCGACTCATGTTGGTTTGGACATTGCTTAGACCCACCATTGTTTGGCACCACCTACACCCTGTTTGTCAACCCTCCATTCAGCCTGGAGTCTCTTCGCGAAGAGACCTGCATGCGTCCTGCGGTCGACATCCCGAGGGAGTGGCATTCTCCGCACATTCTCCGCACATTGTTCACATACAGCTTGGCGCGTGTCAGTTGTCGGAAACAAAATGCCCGCGCAGGCGACGTGTCTGGGGCTTGTTGGCTAGGGTTATGGGTCGGCCTCAGGGGCTTGCTCATCCGGTCTGGCTGCAGGGTTGGGACTTGGGTCTGGCGGAGTTTACTGATCGGATGAATGTTTCCTGTCTACGTCCCCCAAGTCTACGGCTGGTTGGCCACGTCATACACGTCTCTCCTGCAACGCACGAATCACGGCTCTACCCTTGTCCAAGGCTGGCGTCGGCACTGCTGATCAGACTACCACCGCCTCCAGCGAGCTGCCATCAGCAAGTACTTCTCCTGCTCGCAGATTGTAAATAATGAAGGCCTCATCCACCAGAATTCTCAGCGCCTTTGCGACAAGTTCGTGCAGCTCCGTGGACGGAGGCCGTCTGAGGCCATGGCTGCTCACACGTGCTTTACGGCGGATGTCCTGACGAGTTGCTGCCTCTGCCACAGCCTCGGCAATCTCGAGCAGCCGGGCTGGCGGCCGGCCTTTAAAGGAACGATTGCTAACATGACGGGGTGTTTTACTTGAGTCGACAATTGTCGCAGCTTGCTTGTGTTGCGCAATGGATACCCCTCTAAGTCTTCGTTTGCTGCTGCAAAGTGGAAACCAAGACGTTGACAGCTCCTTTGTCCAAGGCCTCGCGAGCCAGATTGGCT
Organism: Hirsutella rhossiliensis; assembly: GCF_020360975.1. Lineage (NCBI taxonomy): Eukaryota > Fungi > Ascomycota > Sordariomycetes > Hypocreales > Ophiocordycipitaceae > Hirsutella > Hirsutella rhossiliensis. The sequence goes on from NW_025408669.1 coordinate 7,088,270, forward strand.
TATTGCTGGAACTGATAAGAGTTTGCGGGTCTTGACTTGGAACTTTGCTCAGGCTAATTGACGATGCCGGGTCACTATTCCCCGGCTTGTCGAACGGGCCAAGATTGCCACCGATGGTGACTGTTCTGGAAAGTCTCGACCGACGGTCATTCAAGTGTTGTTGGAGTCGGTTCTCCCATCGTCTGAAAAGACGCTCACGAGGCTTACGCGCCAAGTCAACGCCGTGATGCTGGGGCGCACTCATACTATATCGACGATGATCACACTCTTGACGTACCACTCGCTCGCCAGCCCAAAACAGCTCGAAAGACTGCGGGCAGAAGTGCAAACCGTGGCGTGGGACGCGACTAGCCTGCCGCCTTGGTCGACTCTAGAACAACTGTCGTACCTCGGCGTGGTCATCCTCGAGGGACTGCGTTTGTGTCGGAGCTTGAGGCTTGATCGATTTGAGCCAATTCGACGTACGGGCTTCATGACGATGGTGCAAGAATCGCGCCCTTTACCCGGTTTCATTGTTCCCTGACCAGGCCCATGCCCACCAGGTCCTTTCGAAAGTACACCCGCTCGTGGCCAGACTCGGTCCTGTTTCCGACCTCGCTGTAGCCCATTTTCGCATACAGAGCCAAGTTTTCGTACATTTTGGCGTTGGTGAAGAGGGTGAGAGCCGCCAGGCCCCGGTCGCGCGCCACACGGTCAGCGCACTCGAGGAGCACGCGTCCGTACCCACGACCCCTGGGCGGCAGGGTCGACGACGACGTTTCCGATCTGGAGGGACTTGGAGGCTGCATCTTGTTCCAGGACGATGGAGCCGACGACTTTCGCCTGCGTGCCGTCGCGCAGCACATGGACCCGGCACCGGTTCACGAGGTGGTGGTAGTCGGCCGCCATGGGGGCGGGCGGTTTGCCGATGCGGTCGACGTACTTTGCGTAGGCGGCGCGGACGATTTCTCTGATGGCCGGCACGTCTCCAGGGCCGGCTTGAGCCAAGGTGGTGCCCTCGACGGCCGAGTGGGGGAGCGCCATGCTGGTGATGGGAGGCAGACCCGTTGAGGGTGCGTTGGAGGCCGTCGAGTCTGGTGCGACGTGTTCAGTCAAGGCGCAATGTCTGCGGTGGGTAGGAGGCGATGCGGTGCCCTGGTTCGAGGTGCTTACAGCGGGCGCTTGGCGCTCGGTGGTGCATACTGTCTCGCGCAATATGTCACCACCGCCAGCAGGCAGTGAGTGCACAGTCAACCATAGGGCGCCTGGATGGCAGACGACGCAGTTGAACAGGCCAGCTCCAGGCGGTGCGCACAAACATGCGTCCGTATGTCAGTCGTGTCAACGATGCGCAGGCGCCATCCGCAACAAGACTGTCATCGTCATCGTCGTCCTGTCGTCGAAGCACACTCGTTGATGAAGCTGGACAGCCGAGCTTCAAGCGCAGTCGGTCATTGACTGAGTGTTGGGGAGCACGTGTCGCCCATATGAGGAGGAAGGGAGGGCATCTCTACCCCGGGCTTGATCGTGTGTGCCCAAAATGGGAAAAAAAATTGGTAGCTTCTCTTTGAATAGCGTGTCATCCTTAGTGCAGGGGCCATGCTACTGTGAAGGAGGTTAGCAATGTGCGCATCCTGAGTCGAACAGGGGACCACGGGGAGCCTTACATCTTCTCTGTATCGTTTCAATAGACCAATTTGTCCGAAGACGCAATAAGGTCTCAAATTATAAATTATATCCCTCTGTGGGGGGCGGCGTGTTCTGTGGCGATTGCTGCGGGCCTGAGTGGTTGCCGAGAGCAAATAGTGGGGCCAGCTATTAATTACCTCGGCACAAAGTACTGTAGGTACGTATACTGTAGGTACCTACTGTAGGAACTGTCTCGACCATGCATTTTTCCGTAGTCAAGTGCGACCGACCATGGCCTCCTGCCCCTTGATAACGAGGCGAAGCGACGACGTGACGGCTGGGAAGCATGGATATTAGGGTTTGAGCTCGCCGCCTTTGACCAACGCATGGCCATCAGCGAGGCAGCGGCACCTGGAGCATCTCGTCCGTCTCAGCAAAGCTGCCAGTGGCGTTACTAAACTACTGAATACAGTAATTTACACATGTGCCGGAACTGGTAGGTAGTTAAGTTCATCAATTGCTCTGGGCAGATGTCGCATCACATCTCTCTCTCCCTCCGTCTGTGAAGCCTCAGAGTTGCAGCCGCGCACCACTCGGGCAACAAGTGGAGACAGCTGCTGGTGCCTGGTCTGGTGCTCAGTGCTCACTGAGTCACTGCTAGGATCCTCGACGGAACGCGGGAGAGCGCGCACAAAAGTAACCTGCGCCGGCGGAAGTAACCAGGGTAGCACCATCAAGTTGGACGAAGCTCATGCCAGGGTGACCAGTGTTATTATCACCGAGTTGTTGGAGTTTATAACCGTGACCTCGCTCGGGGGGCTGTCATCTACCTTCGCCTGGGCCCTGGCGCTCTCTTATCATGGAACACGATTGATTTGATCGAGCAATGGGGCCTTTTCGATTTTCAACTAAATAATGGCAAGTAGCTGGCTTCTTATAGTTGTTATATTGAATGTAGCCACGGCCCCGAGAACATGGTTGTCACTTGGAGACCTTTTTGACACTGCTCAAACTCGCCCAAGACGTGGCACCTTTTCCCGCTCTTTTGGCAATCCGTCGACGCATTCAAGGAATGCCTGGACTGTGGCGTCGGGTTTCACTCGGCCGGTGCATGCAAATGCGTCTCGCATACAGGTATCCCTGCCGGCTTTGGAGCGGCCACAGTGGTCCCGAAGCTGTTCGACCACTGACTTGGGCGACTGGGCGGGCTGTGTGTTGGATTGGGGAGTTGAAGATCCAGCTTGGGATCCCGTTTGACACGTAAGGTAGCGCTAGATGAACGATTACCACGAATATTAACGGCTTGCTGCTTGTCGGAAGAAAAAGAATCAAGACCTACCTCCGAAATTTTTGGGTTCGGATCATAGCTGCACTTGGAACACTAGATTTCCCCGCCGTATTAGCCTTGACTATTTTTCTCCTTTCTTGAATCAGGCAGGGCACCTACCTCGACGCCTTGATCTTTACAGTACTGCTCAAGGCGAACTAAATCCAGGGTTTTGGTTGTAGCATGGTCGTTTACAAACTTCTCCCCCTTGTCGAGCCCAGAAGTCTCCCTGACGTTCGGAACCTCCTCGTGGCATACATCATTTACTACACGCCTACCCTTCTGGCTCGTCATTTTGCATTTGACCGTCGTCTCCTAGCGGTGATGTTAAAACGCAGCCCGAAATCATAAGAGACAGGGGGAGCTATTGCATTTTTGTTGCATGTCATATCAAATTCACCTGGAAGTTCGCTCGCGACAAAGTTCCTCAATGTCTTATCGGCGTATTAGCATATACTGAAAACGTAGCACGCACTTGTTGCTTGTTATTGGTTGATGTAGGAGTACTTACATTTTTATCCCCATTCTCGATTATGGAGGTAACACACGGGCGAATACCCCTCATGGCTGTGCGTTTCTCCTTCTCGTCAAGACTGCTGTTACTAATAGCATTGATAACCTCAGTCTTAACGCACAAACTTATAAGCGGGTGGCAGAGCTTGGGTGCGCTTTTGATTTCGTCGCAAATACTCAGAATGGCCGGCTCTGGCTGTAATGAAGTCGCTGATTAGCGATTGCGCAGCTTTGTCTCGGGCAATAGGAACTACTACATACGAGGTTAAGCATGGCCGAAAAAGTGCAGAGATTGATTTCCTCCTTGGCCTTTTTAGGTTGGTCGAAGCCTCCAGATTTGTTCGACTGGTCTTGAATGCATTTCTCTGCGAGAGATGGGCAATACTTTTGCTCATCGGATTCTGGATCCTTGATGAGAACTTTCTTCTGGTACTCAGCACAGATTTCCTCAGCGGTCACTTTGTTCTACAACGGGCCATGTTAGCGATTTCTTGTTAAGAACTTGATGGCTTTCCAGTGGTGACTGACATCTCCTTGTCGAACAGTGAGGACCGAGTGGGCGGCAGTCACGCCGGCAAATGCTGCAACAACAATGGTAAGGGGCTTCATTTTATCGTCTGTCAGAACTCGAAGCGACTGTTGGAAGATGCAAAAAATAGTGTGACTGTTACAAGATGCAAAAGAGGGTGACCGTTGGAGGATGGAGGAAGGAAAGAATGGAATGAGGTTGAACGTCACCTTTTTATGTAGGCAAAGTTCTAACCATCTATGCCTTTGACGTAGTGACACGACAGAAGATATTACGTTGCGTTATGGACCAATATTCCAGACAGTTCGTATTTCTAGAGCACTCGGCTCGTGCATAGTCCTTGGACAAAACCTGGTCGGAATTAGGTACGTACGGGCTCACCAGTGTTTACACGTTTTATGGGGAAGTAGCATTTTAATTTACGCACTACAGCCAATTCGGCCAGAGGGATTTGGATTTAGGGGTTGAAAATTGAATCGAATCGCGTGATAGACCAAGGACTTATAGTAGAGGAGCGTACGCGGTGGTGCGTAATGCTCAAGCCTCGTCATGGCCTGACGCTGGGTAGGCAAGTATGAGCAGACAATGCTTTTGGGAACACGAGGTAGGTTGAATGGTTAGTCAACACAGAGCATGAAAACGTCAGCACACACTTCTAGCGACCTATATCATATATCACGGTATCTCGGTGCGTAGCCAGCCACCTTTGAGAGAGCCGATGAAAAGCACCTAAATTTCTACCAGCGTGGACGACTCGCTAATGATCGTGAAGGTAGTTAGCTACGAGTTAGGTGAGAACGTTGATCCCAAATAAATGAGTTGATTCTCTATATCATCGTATGCAGTATGACGTACTGCTAGCGAGTTTGACTCGGTCATCGTCAACAATACGCTGAGTTCATGCTTGAAGTGACCACTTCCTGGACTAGGATCCTTAGGGTTCTTACATTTGGGGAATTGCCTTCAAGCGCCCCTCTATGTAACAACACGAGACTTCGACAGGAGAGGGCCCTCCAGCATGGATAATCCAGAGATTTTTTGTGTCAGGGGTCGTACTGGGAAATGCCCTTGTCCTTTTGCTTTCGTCAACGCCTGTTATCCCTATGGTGGCGCCGTCTCAATAGATATTAAGGCCTGGATGTTTTGTTCGCGCCCTTTTAGTAAATAAGTGGAGCAATAGCCAACCCCCAGCGCTTTGCCAAAAGCTCGCCAAGAGCTCTGTCAAGAGCTCTGCCAAGGTGCCTATCGACAGCTCCACTGAGAGCGACAGCTGTTCCTGCCCCTGCCCCTGCCAACTTCACCAGAAATGATTCAACAACTCACCTTTCAGCCAACAGACCAGACGCCCCAGCCCCCGCCTTTGCTTCAGCTGCTACATATGACGCCCTCCCAGCAACCCCCTTGCCCCAGCTGGCAGATTACCCTTATGCCTCCGATACCTCTGACAACGCCCCTGATATCTACAGTTAGAAAGACGACCGCTATAGTTACAAGGAAGATTACTATAAGTATGACAGAGGATATAGTGATACATGATGAAGACGATTGGGAGGACTGGGGGGAAGGGAGCATGTTTCCCCAGCTTATTATGTGACGGGGGTCAATTGTTACGGGACGACAGGTCCCTCTACAGTCATGCATTACATCACGTTCGTGGTCACGGCAGACCTCTATAAAAGAGGACCTGCCTGAGTTAGCTACTAACCTAGAACTATTAGATCCAAAGTATAGTAGTTATACAGTTGTTAAGGAGAGTGGGCATAAGAGGCCACAGTCATGCCTAGTAGACCTAATAGTTATGCATAAGGAAGCCTGCCTAACTAATATAACTCCCCTAGCCTAAAGATATTATATAGGCCTAACTTAGGTATAGGAATATCTTAATGCCCTCTTTTAGCTAACTATATATAGTTACTATACCTATATAAGCCCCTCCCTTATCCTAATAGATAGACTAAGATATATATCACTAAATTCACCTTTCTATGCCCCTATTTCTTCTACTATGCTCTTAAGCCCCTGCTTAAGAGCAGTGTACTATAATCACTAAATGTGACGGTGTAGGCAACGTAGTTATAATTGACCTCCTAAAAGTTGCGAAAATTCTACGCTAGAGAGAAAATAGAATATAAAAGGAGGGGAAAAGAGTCCTCCGGAGAGGGGAAGAAATAGGGGGAAAGGGGGAAAGGGCGCCCATGATGAGATAGTCCTTATCGCCCAGAGTGTCGGCCGAGAGCCCCCACAAGCGTAGCTCGTTCCATTGCCCCCTTGTGGAGGAGAGCAGAGCCCAGAGGGTCCAAGAGCCGGAAAAGGGGTCTGCTGGGCCAAAATGACACTCCTAGCAGAGGGATATTGCGGGGTTGGCCCCTGTGGTTGCTGGGTGGCAGACCAAGCCTTCTTATGTATGGTCAGCTGACGGAGCTGTTTTGTTTTGTCTCAATGCATCCTGTTGGCCTCTGTGACAGGGGAATATAGTAGCGCGACTACCTGCTTTTGCCCTTCGGGCCAAGACCCCTACATCTGCGCTTCTACAACTTACATTTCTACTAGCTGCCTAGGACTTACGCACCCCGTGCACTCCTAGCTTGGCTTTTTTCCATGGCTCTTACGGCTGCCTCTGCATACTACTCTTGTAGCTTCCTCTCTGCGTTGCTCGTGGCCTTGTATCTCGGCTAGTCTTACTCCGTGTGGACATTGTTTCTCTGCCGCCCTCGTAGTCTTGCCTCTCCCTTGCATCTTGTACTTGCTGCCTAAAACTTATGCTTCTCGCTGCGCCTGTGCGACTTATACTTCGTGGTCTTGCGTACCACTCTCGCGGCTTCATCCCTCCCTCTCTCTTTCTCGTATCTTCTCGACCGTTCGTCCGTCCATTGCCTTGCTGCTGCCGGCCATCTATACGCCCTGCATAGTCTGGGAAGAGTCATGCTATTGCCTTGTAGTCTTGTTGCGCTAGGTCTTGTAAGCGTTGCTTGCTTGAACGTTGCGCCTTACTGCTGCTTTGATAGAGGAGAACGCACCCTAGGGGGAGGCGACTGTAATCATGTCGAGCGTGATGTGATGAAAACTCCCGTTGTCAGCTGTTGATATCAGGAGGAAATACTTATCTAGACCAACTGCTCACAAGGCCTCAGGGCGTGTAACGGCCGCGTAGCCATGTAATCAGGATGTAATGTCGATGTCACGTTGCACTCCTTGGATGACCGAGACAGTCGCACTCATTAATAGTGATTCCAAAGAGAACGGCACCAACAGGTATATTTATTCGGCCAAGCATGCCTCTGATTAGATGGCCTCGGAAAACCTTGGCCTTCAGTATATAGGTGTCTAGAGCAGGAGTGGCCCCCGGCCAAAGACTCTTGCGGGTGGGTGTTTTGTGACGGTACAAGTGCACGAACAAGGTCGAGTGCGACTTGGGTAAAGTGATTGTCTACAAGAGAGAAAGAGGTTCCTAAGGAAGACTCTGACTTTCGCTATTTACATGAATAAAAGCGGGACCTTTCATAAAGTATGAAAGTCACATGATCGTTCCTCACACATGGGCCTCCTTTACTCCATCGCTTCTGATTCTTCCACGTCTTGCTGAGCCTGTAGGCGAGCATTTTGCGCTTCTTGTTTCGTCGGTCTGGGTTTGTTTTTGTTGTGCTTCTCGAACTCTTTGATGGCGATGTGAGCGTTGACGACGTTGTGTAGTGGTTCCCATGTTGCCTGCTCAAGGTCGAAGCCTCTCCATAGTATATGGTACTGGAAGCCTTTCTGTTTTGTGCGTTTCGAGTCCAGTATTTCTTCAATCGCCCAGAGTTTCTCCCCCTTTGCATCTAGCGTTATTGGTGGGGGCGGTGTGTTGTATTGGCCGGGGAGCGGGTCGTTTGGTGACGGTCGCAGGAGGTTGGTGTGTGTGGATAGGTTAACTGAGGCTCAGTTGGGTCTTTGATCGATGATCGTGTTGTTCTTGTTATTCTTCGCTATCTAGACCATGCTGTGAGGTTTGATAGGTTGTGCGCGTGTCGGGTAAACGTTGTTCCCTGCTGACGCACGTGATACCCTCCTGCGATGTGCGCTCTATCGTACAAATGATCAGACACTGGCATCTCTTTAAGAATCGAACAAAACGCACTAAACGTAACACCCAAACAACATGTAAAACGGGTATCTCAACACAAAGGAACAATCGATAGCAAGCTTAAATCAAAATCGTCAATCATGCGGTCATATCTTCCTTCCTTTGAACCCAGCCTTCGAGCCGGATCGTGATCTCGTTGTCGTTAACGAATCGGGTTAAGGCCCCGTTTGGAGATAGCTTCGTCATTGCATCGGCCGGGTTATCCGCTCCGTTGATCCAGCGGATGTTGGTGATTTCGCGTTGTTCGTAGGCCTGTCTCAACGCCATGATATCGATCATCAGACGTTTCTCCGTGGTGGTGCCAAGCTTCACTAGGCACTCGTACAGGCTGTACGAATCTGTACACACAACGAGCGGGATTTGCGGTAATCCAAGGCGGCTTGTAATCTGGTTGATCGTCCCTGCAACCACATATGCCAAATCGAAGCCTGAAGCTAATCCATATATCTCAGAAGCCAAGACGCCAGGGTGGCAAACCACTCAATCAACTCAACCAAAGAGTCAAATTGAGTAGATTGACGGCTTACATCAGCGAACCTCTCGTTGAGTTGAGCAATCCAAGCCCTCGTTGAATTGATTGCGTTGATTGATGGAGTTGATGCCCTACCCTACCTATTAGTAAGCTACTTAAGGTCCTCAACACCATCAACTTCTCGTCCTTCGTGGGGCACCTCTTCGGGAAGACATCGTCATCGACTGAAGCATCAATAATCCCCTGGTAGTCGGGTATTAGCCCTGCCTTCAGCCAAGACCGAATTGCCTGGCCTGCATTGATCGTGTTAGCCTGAAGCCGGCTGCGTAGTCGTGTGACCATTAGCCCAGCAAATGAGAACGCCCTCTCGCACTCTGCTGACATTGGCGGTATAGATAGCATATCAAAGGCCATTCGAGCAAGTCTGGGATACGTTGACTCTTTGAGTTGCCAGTATTGGAACGGATCCGTGATGTCTCCGTCATCTGCGCCGATATCAACAGTCCAGCGATCGAATTCATCGGCAGTAGGTGGCCCACGACGGGTTGTGGCCGTCTGACCAGCTTGTAGCCGGTGCCTCAGTCGGAACTGTTGGAACTCGTTCAAGTCGTCAACCTTTCGACGTTTAACCATCGGAATAGCCTCGTCATCGCTGAGAATTAATGACTTATAGTCGCGTTCCCAGATGCCCCGAACAATCCGTCGTGCCTCAAGGACCCATTCAGGTCGATGAGCCCAAGCCTCCTCAAACCATTGCAGTCGCAAGGCGGGATGGAGAGCGACTGCAGCATAATATACCGGGCACTCAACCAACTTGATATAGTATTTCTCCAACTTCTTCCACCCCAATTCGACGTTTATCGCGAAATGCTCGGAATCAGGCACATCCTTGGCGAATTCCTTTGCCTCTTCCAATCGTTCAAGGAGATATTCGAATGCTTGGATAATATCCCATGCTGTTCCGTATGCCACGAGGTTGCCGCCCTTACGCACCCGAATCTGGGCATCTCCCTCGAGGGCCTTGATGGCATTTTCGAAGTGCTTAAGAATATTCCGAAAGTGGCTGATCACTGTTGATGCGTTTTTGCGTGTCCCTACGCACACTGGAGCGTTGGGCACGGCACCAAGCATCAAGGACACCGGCTGCCGCACGCACAGCCATGTGAACAGGCAGCCGTGTGAACAGGCAGCCGTGTGAAACAGGCAGCCGTGTGAAACAGGCAGCCGTGTGAACAGGCATCGGTATGTGGCTGCCTTGTAAACCGGCCGGATCGCCTAGATAGTCCGACCTGGCTGCCTCCTACATAAGGATGAGGCAGTCATAGCTTAGTTGGAGAAACAACGATCCCACTTCATCTCATCCATATGCAAAATGCATCAACTGTCCAGTCGTTACCGGTCAGCAGGTCAGAATCTCGGAGGCATGCAGGCATGTCTTTCTTCTTTGACCTGCTTCGGGTATATTCGAACTGTTCCAATGCGACGAGGTCGTCAAGAAAGTCGTGCAGTAGAAGGGCTCGATCCATCATCTTATAATGGGACAACCATCGTGTCATGTTATCCGTTAGAACGTCAACTGGTTTCTTCGTACTGTCCCTCTTGCGTTGTAGATCCCGAAGCATGTACGTTAACCTATCCGATTGATGAATCCAGTGGACAAGGTTGTGGAGCTTGCCAATAGGCCCCCTCTTCCGCCAGAGATCATGTCGAGCAAGGTCCAGGTCGAGTCGCTCTTCTGATTTGAAGACTTCATTATCTTTGCCAAAGAGCAGCGCTTTGGCCACGAGATTGATGATATGCCCAAAGCAGCGGACCCGTCTCTGCTTCCTTCAAAATTAAAAACGTGTCCCAGTGCTGCTACCGCCGTATCGTTATTCTTCGCATTGTCAAGCGTGAAATACCCGATCTTGTCTTGAATCTCGAATGATTCGATCACTTCCGCCACCTGCGACGCTATATTCTCGCCAGTATGAGACTCTCGGAGTTCAGGAGCCCAAGGATGATCTTCTGTGGCCGCTTTTCCTTAGAGAGATAGAACGCAGCAATCCCATTAAGCGCATAGCGATTGGGCGATCTCCAGCCGTCAAACGCAAGGTGTATCTGCCCGGGCGCTCCTCAGTTCCTTTATCACAATATGCTTGTACTGGTGGTATTCTTGGAAAAGCTTCGTTCGAATAGTCGAGTGTGTCATGTGGGCTTGAGTCAGGGCGATCGAGGGATTGAGGTATTCGAGAAGACGCCGGAATCGAGGGGCTTCAACTGCGCGGAAGGCAACATTCGACTCGGTGATCCAAGCAAGCAAGAGATTGGAAGACATCTTTATCGAATTGGTTTTTAGCTTGTTAATGAATGCTTGCTCCTTCTGGTCATTGGCATCGAGGTTGAAGAATTGGGCAATAGAACGCTTGTTGGTTGTAGAACCCTTCGGTAACCGTCTACCTGATGGGTCAATAACATTGTGAGCATCATGTAGATGGCGCTCAATGTTTAGGGTCCCTTTGCCGCGAAGCTCACGGGTCCCTTCGGCGATTTCTTCGGTAAACACCGCTCACAGACCCAGAGGCGATTATCTACGTTAGCTTGACGTTCAATGTCGAACCCAAAGCTCCAGATCCACGATTTGAGCTTGCCGGCGCGTTGAGACTTGGTATAGCCGCGGAAGTGATGCCAGGGAAGGCATCCCACTCGAGATGGGGAACGGGGCCTGAGTCGCCTGAATCGCCTGATGGCGGCAAGGGAGAAGAAGGCTCAGGAGATTCGCTCATTGCATATAGGAATGTTTAGATCAGCCAAGGCGTTGTGGAAGAATCGAGAAGTGTAAGTGGAACTGAGGCGAGAGATTGAACTTTGTTGTGAAGCGCGTCGATGCGCGCAGCGCGTCGACTCTTCCAACGGAACAGGGGGCCCTGTTCCCCGAAGAGGAGAGCAGGCTTACCTACAACGGGCCTGAGTAACCTGTAAGGTTAGTGGTAGCTATATACCCAATCCGTACCTACATTTCGCCTTGGCCACCTACCCTACAGGATCCCTGACCGTCAACGGCAATCTCATCAATCCATCAATCAACGGGAGCATGAATTGAATTGACAAGCTTATTCAGCAGACACTCGATTGAGTTGATTGAGTTGACGGTTGCTCAACTATATTGAGCAACCGTTGCTGGGATTGAGTGGTTTGCCACCCTGCAAGACGCTGCGGGTGACTCTCTTGCACTTCGTCGAGCTCCAATGGATCAGGTTTCCGTGGATCGTGAATGACTCATCTGACTTAGTCTCGGTTGCAATGATTATAACGAATCCGATCTGAGAGCTTAAGTCCTTGTTGTTGGCGAATGATCCGTCTGTGAAGACGAAGACCTTTGCTGCTTCTAGACCTATTGGGACGAATCGAAGGCCTCTTTGTGGATTGTCGATCTGCCATTGGATCCGTTTATTCAACGCCTGAAAATCCTCCGCGGTTGGATCTTGTGATTGTGCCGCGATTGAATAATCGAAGCTAGCCTCTGGTTGACAAATTGAGGCTATATAGGCGCCACGGGCACGTTGTTCCACGTATCGTTGGGCCCGATCTTCCGTGGATAGATCGATAATTTTGAGGTTGTTGACCTGACCTTTCTGCATGACTAGAAGATAGCCCTTCTCTAGAGCAATGAGGCTGCCGTTGAAATCACAGGTATCGCCTTCTCGTAGGGTCTTCTTTGGCTTGGCTTGGAAGCATAGCTCGCGGTCTTCACGTTGCAGGAATGTTGTTGTGCCTACCAATAACGTATCATCAGTCTGAAGCGCGGCAACGCCGAAGGCATTAACCTGAAGTGCGGTATCCGCGTTGGTCTCTGCGGTCGTGACGTTGATCTCTGCGGTCGTTATCATTAAACATGGATCAAACGTTGACGGCTCCATCTGTAGCTTGATGCGGTGATGCTCATGATACGTATTGAACCAATGAGCGCCTGCTTCAGCGATTCCGTACAATGGCTTGACCACACGAAGGATGGTTCCCCTGGGTATCTCTCTTTAATTCGTGTGGCAAAGAGATGAGGATAGTGCGATTCAAAGTGGTCGATGCCTGCGTATAGGCCATCGTAATGTCTCGGATAGCAAGAGACATCTTCAAAGAGCAAAGGAAAGGGAAAGAGCGAGTACTACCCGCTGGGCAGGACGGGAGATTGTTGGAGCCTGCGTGAGGATCTCACGCTTCTCGTCGTCACCATATCCTTGTACCACAAGACGAGACTTCTCGTACGGTGTAGCAGTGTTCTTGCCTTTGACCTCCCGGACCATTCGTGACTTGAATAGCCTGTGTTTTCCATGCTTATTCATATCGTATCGTTCGGGCACGATGACGCCTGCGCCTAGCAGGTTCGTGATTTCGAGGTCATCAGAGGCTTCAAACGGTCGTCCGGCGGTAGTGATTTTCTTCTCTGCACGTAACTTTACGGCAAGGTCGAGGCGGCGCACTCCTTATGCGATAGAAACATATTAGCGGGTGAAAATTGAGATCGAGGTAACGAAAAAGGGCTAAGACTAAGGAAATAACTAGAAGGAACGAAGGTATCGTATTGCTGCTGATCTCGAGGGACTTTTCTTGGTCTGCCGCGTCTGCGTGGTCTCTCCGGCTCGGGATATTCGAATGGCTTAGGCACTTCGGTCTCAACGTTGATGCTATCAGCCTGATTGTCAGCAGTCTGATTGTCAGCGTGTGGCTGCTGTAGAACATTGTGACTTCGTTGCTGCTGCGAATCCGGGTGGCGAAAGTAGGGCTGGACAGCCGTGCTGCGAAATTTAGCTGGCCCGTTGTCTAGCTCAACTGTGACCTCTGTGTCTGTCACAGCTAGGACCTTGTATGGGCCTTTCCATCCTCCTTTCTCACGAAATACTCGAACTTCACTACCAAGCGGCAATGATAGTGGCATCTTCTCAATCGTGTTGGGCCCATTACGGGCATTGAGGGCGTCATTGACCTTCCTTTTAGCTACAAGCTTGCGTAGCTCTGCCATAGCTTTCGTCACGGCTTTCGCACGTGTGATCGCGGAAGCAGAAGGCGGCGAATCCATCGTTATCCGAGGGTAGGCACCAAAGACTAGTAGTGTGGGCACTAGACCGTCAGGTCCGGCGGTATCATTGACGGATTTGAAGGCCATTTGAAGCAACGACTCAGCTGATGCTGTTTTTAGCTCGGCTTTCAAGATCTCGTATGCCCTTCGAATCGGGGCGTGATATCTCTCCACCTTGCCAATTGACCAGTGGGCTTCGACGGGCACTTGGTGACAGGTTATTCCTAGCAGCTTCGCTTCTGCTTGGAACTCAGAGGAGGCAAAATTCGTACCAGCGTCGTGCGTGATAACATCTGGAGGGCCTAGGTATGTGTCAATCCAACACAATTTGAGTGCTTCCCACGTCTCTTTAGCCGATATATTCTGAAGAAATCGTCCGGCTTGGAAAGAGGTTGCTAGGTCAACGGCATGAAGGACTGGCCGGCTGTCAAGATGCATTACATCGACGATCAATTCGTAGTTGAAATCGCAGTTATCCTTTAACGTGAATTTGAACCTGCGCGGTGCGTCTGCCTTGATCTGGCAAAAATGACAGAATTTTCGGATCATCGCGATTGCTTCGAATTCAACATCATGCCCAGCGCTTGTCAGTAGCTTATGTAGCTTGTGTACTGACGGGTGGCCAAAGCGAGTGTGTAGGCGCCGAAGCTCGGCTTCGGATAGGAAGGCAATAGCGGCTTCATCCTTCCGTAGGAAGAACCACGGATGACCCCATTTGCGTACGATCGGAATCCTCTTATCGCCGCAGATCAATTCGTTCGTGACGTTGTTGAGATAGGCACCGAGACGGTCCATATCCTTGAGGCATAGCAAGAAGGGCGTTGACATATTGATAACGTGGAAAACGACTTCTCCAATCGGGGTAATGACTGTTGTGATCCCGATCGTGTTCGTCGGCTCGTTTCCACCGAATCTGACCGTTGCGATCGTCGCATTCTTCCGTAGCTGGACCGTCGGCATCTCTCGTTGGAGCGCGCGGAATTGGTCGATCCCAGCTGTAGATATCTTCGCTGCACCCGTGTCAGGCAGGATCCCTTGGAAAGAGGTCCGGTTGTAGCGATCGAGCAAGAAATGCTGTGATTCCTCGCATATCGATTCTCCCTCGACGGTGTGAATGCGGTGGCGAAAAGCTCTATTAGATAGGAAGGCAGCTGCAAAGAAGCTATCGCTTTGATCGTCAGAGTCATCGTCAGCAGAATCAGAGGTCTGATCTTCATCTGGGTCCCCTTCGTAATCGGCAAGGAACGTAGTAAATGGACGGGAAGATGACTTCTGGCCGTGAAATCCTCGTTCTCGAAGATATCTTTCCTTGGCCCTCTTTCTCTCGTCATCCGGATGCTTCGTTGAAAAACAGCCTTCTTTGCCGCAGACGTAGCAGCGCTTCGTCCACTTCTTCCTTTTGTCAGCGGGGTGCTGATAGCGGCGGTCAGTAAAGAATTGGTCTTGATCTTGAAGATATTGACTGGGCTGTCCGGGCTGTCTTTGGCTGACGGTTGTGGATGGCGATCTTAGCTGTGAAGATAGTCCTCGAAGGTCTTAGCCGGCACGAAGAGGGCGAATTCTAATTCAGGCACGCCACGGCATGCTCGAATTGTCGTTGAAATTAGCTGGTCTTCGCCGCCATAGCTATTCCCAAGAGCTCTCTGGCATAGCTGCAATTTGTCAAGAAGAGCCTGGAGGATTTCACAGAGAGGCTTCTCGGGAGATTCCTTCCGAAGCTGTGTGAAATTGATCGAGGTCCAGTCAGTGTGATACTGTTGCCTATTGACTTCCGTATCAAAGTGCTGCTTCATCTTCTGATACATCTCCGCGAACGTTGAATCGCGGCTGACTTGATGCACGAAGAAGTTCTTTGCTCTCTTCGTGAGGATATTTGAGAACAAAGCGTGGAATTGTGACGGTTTGATGCTAGCTGTGAGGCAGGCATCGAGAAAGTAACGGATCTTATCATCTAGGATATCGTAGGCGTCACCTGAATAGTTGAGCTTTCGATCCCATAGCTTAGAAAACTGGTTGGCGATGGCAGGATCGAGGTCTTCATTGGGGACCTGGACTGGGGGGCACGGTCCGGTAAGCTTCGCGGTCGATAGCTGGTCTGATCATAAGTTCCTGCTGCTGTTGATTCGATCGTGACAGGGGTAGGGATTGGTCATTGGGGGGGGGTCTTGCGGGAGGTTTAGATCGGGAGTGACTGGTGCTGGGGTTGGTGCTGGGGTTGGTGCTGGGGTTGTTGCTAGCGATGGCGATCGTCTGAGGAGTTCTTGTTGGCGTCGGTAGGCGGCCGTTTTCTCGTATAAGATGGCATCACGAAGATCGTCTTCATCCCACTCAGGAAGTCGGTCACGGTTCTTCAGATTTACTAGGAATGCCGTGATCTTTGCGTTCAGCTTTCCTGTATAGATTCCTCTGAACCTTAGGGTATTCCGTAGGACCTTACGGACCCTTGGATCGACCTTCTTGAAGTCGTCTTCCTCCCAATCCTCAAAGTCTTCTTGGAATGATCCAAGCAGCTCGAGACCTTGACATGTTGAGGAGACTTTATAATCAACGATGCGGGCGAGAACGAAGGTATTATAGTGGATCTCATCGGAAGTCTCGTTGACTGGGGTGTTGAAGAGGTCCATGTTGAAGATTGTGGCGAGGCCACGGTTGAATTCAGCAATATCGAGGAATTCGTTGATGTCGAGCGTCGGTGCGTTCGCGTTCGCGCTGGTGCCGCTTGCGCTGCTGCTCATGATGTCGGATGGGGCTTGACAGGAAAATCTGCGAGGGAATAGGGCAAGAAGGTGTCAAGAGAGGGTCAAATTGATCGAGAGTGATCAATGAAGCTGATAATCAAGCGGGATACCAGAGATTTGTATGTGCGATAGGGCACGCCTAAGAGGTCAGCGGCTGAGGCAAACAACTAGGCACGGTTGACTGAATAGAGTGGGCGCCGGTCGGGTCTTCGTAGTCAGTCTCGCGTTCTAGCAATCTTAACTTCGCAGGGCAATCTGATGCAGATGATGCTTAGAAAAGACTCTCTTCTATCTTGCTGCTCTGAGGTTACCAGCCAGGTAACAACTGATCAGTGTGGATAGGTTAACTGAGGCTCAGTTGGGTCTTTGATCGATGATCGTGTTGTTCTTGTTATTCTTCGCTATCTAGACCATGCTGTGAGGTTTGATAGGTTGTGCGCGTGTCGGGTAAACGTTGTTCCCTGCTGACGCACGTGATACCCTCCTGCGATGTGCGCTCTATCGTACAAATGATCAGACAGTGTGAAATGAATTGTGAATTGAGTCTAGTTCATGTGGCAACTTCAGTTGGTAGGAGTGAGGGTTGAGCACGCGCTCGATTCGAAAAGGGCCAATGAACTTGTGATCTAGTTTTGGGATGG
Organism: Hirsutella rhossiliensis; assembly: GCF_020360975.1. Taxonomy (NCBI): domain Eukaryota; kingdom Fungi; phylum Ascomycota; class Sordariomycetes; order Hypocreales; family Ophiocordycipitaceae; genus Hirsutella; species Hirsutella rhossiliensis. Next base: position 7,105,271 of record NW_025408669.1, read on the forward strand.
GTCGGGCTGAATCAATGTTGCGTGTGCTAAGTAGCACCATGTCTCCAACTCGGTAAGCTGGCGCCGGTGATCTATTTGCGTTGGCGAACTGCTCTTGTGAGGCTTGAGCTGAGAGCAGGTTTGTCGAAGTAGATCAGTGATTTCTTGCATCTTGGCGACAAATTCGTTCCCCTCGTTGCAGCGTTCTGCCAGGTCTTTGGATGCCGCGAGTGGTATTGCGCGAGGGGGACCAAAGCTCATTCGGGGGTGATAGCCTGTGTTCGCAAAAAATGGGGACATTCCCGTTGAATCGCTGACAACGTTACGGGCTGCGAATTCGGCCAATGGGAGCCACTCGTCCCAGTCGTCCTGAGCAAAGCTAACATATTGGCGAAGGTATTGTTCGAGAAATGAGTTAGCGTTTTCCGTCTGGCCGTCAGTTTCGGGGTGATATGCTGTAGAAAGGCTGATATTGATCCGTAGACGGTGGCAAACCGCTTTCAGAATTCCGAGACAAACAGTGGTCCTCTATCAGACACGATTGAATCCGGTAGTCCATGGAGTTTCCAGACATCTCGTACGAAGAGTGTTGCCAAGTCATGTGTTTTCATGTCGGTCTTGCAGGGCGTGAAATGTCTGTCCTTTGACAGCCTATCGACTACCACCATGATTGCGTTGAATCCACGAGCTGTGCGCTGAATTGGGCCAATGAAGTCAACGGATAAGTCTCTCCATCTTTGCAAGGAATTGGGAGCGGTTTCAATGTCCCCTGGTACCGCAACTGGGAGGTTTTGTTCCTCAGACATCCGTGGCAATTGCGTGTGAATTGTTTCGTATCGGCGCTAAGCTTTGGCCACCAATAAGAGCGTGAAATGAGTTCGTATAGCTTGTTTTTCCCGGGTGGCCTGATTCGACGCTGTCATGGGCGAGTTGAGTGAGAAGGGTCCGTAGTTCGCCTGCGGGTACGTATAGCCTCTCTCGGAAATATAATCGGCCTTCGTTTATCATGCATTCCGATAGAAAACTTCCTTTGAGTGGGAATTCCATGGGGTTTGAGCATCTCGTCCCTGATTTTCATCCACCATTCGTCCTCCTCATAGCCCTTGTCTAGAAGTCTTGTGATTTTGTGGTTGATTGGTTCTGGCTGAATTTCGTCAAGAATGGCGGGACATAGTGCAATCTCTTGTTCCCAGGAGAGATTTGCAAAGAGCTCTGAGAGCTCGGGTCAAGCCTTAGTTGTTCTTGTACAGAGGAGTCTATGTTGGAAGGCTTAAGCAGCGACTGTTGTTGGTACTGGATGCGGTCGTCATTTTCATCTTTCGGTAAGTCTTGTGATCTCCGTGTGAGTGAGTCAGGCTTTCCGTTCTCTTTCCCAGGCACTGACTTGATAGCGAATTGGAACTGTGATAGGAATTCGCTCCACCTGACTTGTCGTCTTGAAAGTTGCTTGGTTGTCATGAAATATCGAAGGTTGGCATGGTCAGTGATGACTGTAATCTGGTGGTGTGTGCCTTGGAGTTCGGGTCTCCAGCATTCGAAGCAGCGTACAATAGCCAAAAGTTCTTTGTCATATATCTCGTAATTGCACTCAGCGGGGTCGTACTTCTTGGACATGAAAGCCACTGGGTGTAGCACTCCGTTGATCTTCTTCCTGGGAGAGAATACCCGAAGACACAAAATCGGACGCGTCGCATTCGACAAACACTTCTCTTGCGGGGTCGAAGTGTCTGAGGATTGGCGCTGAAGTGAAGCTATTTTTGAGCATATCGAATGCTTCTTGGCAAGATGAAGTCCAGTTCCATTTGACTAGCTTCCGTGTCAGGGCAACAAGTGGTCGTACGATGCGTGAAAATCCCTTGATGAACCGTCTGTAGAAATTTGAGAATCCTAAAAAGGCTTGGACATCTTTGACATTGATAGGGGCCTCCCAGTTGATGAGACAGTTGACTTTCTCTGGGTCCATCCGTACTCCAGTGGTTGAGATGATCATGCCCAGGTATTTGACTTCAGTAGTCTCGAATTCGCATTTCTTGACGTCAAGTTGTAGGCCTGCGGCTTCAAGTGCTTGGAGTACTGATTTGACGTGGAGTCTGTGGGTGGCAAGGTCGTCTGAGTAGATGAGAATGTCGTCGATGTAGGCCGTGCAATATCTATCAAGGAATGGGCGTAAGACTTCGTTAATTCGAGCTTGAAAGGTAGCCGGGCGTTTGATAGTCCAAAGGCATCACCATGCTCTCGAAGAGACCATATCTTGTGTTGAACGCCGTCATCCATTCCTGACCCTCCTTGATGCGGATTCGATTAAACGCTGCGACGACATCGAGTTTGGTGAAATACTTGGCTTGGCTTAGCTGGGAAAGGGTCTCCTGGATCAACGGTAGGGGGTAACGGTTCTTGATGGTTATCGCGTTAAGAGCTCGGTAGTCCACGCAAAAACGAAGGCCCCCTCCTGGTTTCTTTGCAAATAACACTGGCGAGGCTGCCGGTGAGGTGCTAGCGCGTATGAAACCCTTATCAAGGTTTTCCTGAAGGAATTTCCGGAGGACGAGAAGTTCGTCTTGTGACATCCCGTACAGAGGTCCATGTGGTGGAGTCGTTCCAGGTTGAAGTTCAATTTCGTGGTCGCAGTCTCGGTGTGGGGGTTTATCCGCTTCTGATTGGTCGAATGCTTTCAAAAATTCATGGTAGTGTTGGGGTACTTTTGTTGCAGGATCGATCAAAGTCTTGGGTTCGAGGGCTTTGTGAATGTCTTCGAGTGATGCCCTGAAAGGTACATATCGGCTGCCGTTTTCCGGGAAGCTCAGGTTCCTGTGTTTGTTGGTCCTTGGGGTCAAGGAGGTGATTCCGTCCTGTAGCTGGAGTTCTCGGTTCATCTTGTCCATGTCTGTGAGTGCAGAGTCGAATCGGACCCTTCGGCGTGCTTTAGGTTCTACGAAGGTGGAGGCTTCTGTGATGACTCCAAGTTCAGCCAGCCTTTGTCGATCTCATACAGTGATAGTGAGAATACGTCGACGTCGCGGTTTTGGTCAGCATATGGAATGCGGCTGCGCCGACTCTTCGGGGATTGATGGGCGTGCCAGTATAGTCGTGGTTGCAGAAATTGACAAAGAGGAGGGCTCCAGAAACAGGCAGTTGGTATTGTCCTTTCTCCATGCAGTATTTGCGGCAGTGATCAGAGTTGAAAGTGACCACATTCGTGCTCCAATTGACGATTGGGTTGTGATCTGTCAGCCAGGGTTTTCCGAGTATGACATTGTACTTCCCAAGCTTCGTTACGTAAAATAGCATCTTCTCCCTGTGTCCCTTGATTTCCATGTTGAGTTTCACCACATGAGTGATATCGCCAGCCGAGGAGGGTCTTCCATCGACTACGTTCAGCCGGCGACGGTTTCGTAGTTCATAAAGCGTGAGTTTGTTGGCGTGCGCGAAGGATTCGTCTACAAACCCCTTTCCAGTGGCACCTGAGTCAAGCATTGCTTCGGTTTTAATCAGAGTGGAATTGTCTTCGATTAGGTTACAAGGCAGTAGCAAATGAGCTTGGTTAGTGTCCAGAGAAGAGAGCAGATCGCCCTTTTCTTGCGTCTCCTGCGGCGACTTCCGTCGGAGACTACACTTTTCCGTCCTCCATGGTGCGGTGTCGCAATTGAGGAACGATGTTTGCCTGAGCTGCACCAATGGCAGAGTCCATGCGCTGTGCAATAGGCTCTGCGTGCCGCTCTCTGCTTCCGTTTGGGGTCTACGACCAGAGGCGACATCTTTGGCCCCCAGGTGATGACGCTCAAATCCATTGAATCCCCGCCGTTAGAGGTCGTCGATTGTGGCGTAGTGGAGGTTGTAAGGTTGCATTGTGACTTGCTGAGTTGTCGGTGTTTTTCTTGAAGTAATTGGCATTGACTTGACGGCATTCGTTATCGCAGATACGGACAAGGTCCATAAATTGACTAATTTCGGTAGGAGTATCTTTGCCCTTAGTGAGAGAAAGTCTCCAGATAACGTTGTCGTGGAGGGCACGTCGGAGGTGAGCAATGAGCGCCCCACTATCCCAGTCGGTGAGCTTGGCGACGGCATACCATTCGGGAGGAATGTCGTAAGGGATCTATGGCCTTGTTTCATGTCAAAGATTTTGAGTTGGGCGGTAGCTTTAGCGTCAATATCCCCGAAGGCTGACTGAAGGGTGTTTTTTATGGCATTGACATCGTCGAAGAGAACCACCCCATCTTTAATGTTGTAGCGGACTTGGTCATGTGCTTTGCCTTTAAGGCATGAGACGACATATCCCATACGTTGAGGTTCCGAGTTCCACCAATCTTTATTCATTTCGAGCTTCAACTCGAGGTGCTGGAGGAAATTCGGCAGAAGCGTGGGTCCTCTCCGGTGAAGGCCTCAGGATCAGGGTGTTCTGGTGTGCGGTGTGAAGCTCCTTTGACTGAATGATCTTTATGTACGCTTCATTTTCTGCCATAAGACGGGCGATCATTGCGTCTCCATCACTTTTAGAAATGAGCGTGTTTTCTAGGCGGGTTTGGAGGTCCTCCATTGCCCTATTTGTCGTCGTGGTCGAGGCACGTAGTGAATCGATTACCGCTTGCATACTGTATGCGGCATTGCATACGAGGAAGACTTCTTTCATGAGACCGGCTGGGTTAGCAACAAAGGCATTTCGGAACGTTTCATCGGTATTGCTGGCGTTGAGGAGGGCAGGGGGCACTCGATCGACGGGTGTGGGGGTAGCGGTAGCCATTGGGTTGTTGACGGTGATGGCTATAGTGCAGGTGGCGTTCGACAGTTTCGTTACGTTTTAGTTGACTTTGCGATTGTGATTTGTTGGTTTGTTGGTTTGCTGATTCGTTGATTGGTGAATTTGGTGCGGTGGTGGTGGTTTAGGTGGAAATTTGGTTGCAGGGTGTTTTGGTGAGGTTAGAGGTATCGAAATCAATAGTCACGTCGCGGACAGTGGTCTATTGAGGAAGGGTAGTCGGTAGACAATATGTGACGGTACAAGTGCACGAACAAGGTCGAGTGCGACTTGGGTAAAGTGATTGTCTACAAGAGAGAAAGAGGTTCCTAAGGAAGACTCTGACTTTCGCTATTTACATGAATAAAAGCGGGACCTTTCATAAAGTATGAAAGTCACATGATCGTTCCCTCACATGTTTGTCTTCCCGCCAAACTGCTTGCCCTCTATACGCTCTACAAAAACAGATCCAAGGTTTGTATTAAAAGGGGGCTCTTTTATTATGCCTTTTCAAAGTTGTATAAGTGCTCTCTGTCCTATCCGCTACAGTCTCCCCACTTTTGTGTGCCGGTTAGGCAGAGCGCCCTCTCGGAGCCTCCTATTGCGCAGCGCTCCACGGGCAAGATTCTCCAGGCCCAGTCTCAATAAAATCCGGCTCCCAAAAATAGTCACGAACTCACGATCCTTTGGCATTGATTCGAGCAGCTCGTCAACAGCCCCCATGGTCTCCTCCGCTCGGAATGCATCTGGCCATCCGTGCTGACGGTACATCTGCCTGAGATACTGGATTTCCAGATCGGTCCCCCACTGGTCAGTCTGGGCGCAGACTTACTCCCTGATAATGTCTTGGGTTCGTTCGCCCACGTTTTCGGCCTCGATCGTGGTTCTCCCGAGGCACGGGATAAGCTTGAGGTTCCGATATGCCTTCTTCAGTTCTTCAAAATAGAATCCAACGTCTCCTTTCGGGACGTCCTGGGCGCGAAACATATCCTCAAGAACTTCGCCGTCTCTCGCGATCAACCACATGTAGCGGCCATAGACTCGTAGGACTCACGGCTCTGGGCGAAACAGAGGACGTCGGCCGCGTCGACCAACCCGTCCTCGTAATGGTAGATTTCCATAATGTATACCGCCTCGTCGCCTCTCCAGAAGTCGTTGGCGTTCCAGGCACTAAAGTCGATCGAATGTGATTTGAAGTGCACGACTGCCTCGTTGCGCCCCGTCTCAAAATACGGCAGGTGGCGCAATAATTGGATGATGTAGTCGGACTTAAAGCCCGCGCAAAAATCTTGCGTCATATGTGGCCAACCCCAAGTGTAGCGACTTCTAAGTTGGCCGCGTCAATGTGCAATGTCGCGAGAAAATTGTGAAAGTCGAAGAAGATGGTTCCGAGTTCTTCGGGCCTGTAACGAGATCCCCTGGTGGACGAAGCAGCATCTGGGTCTGCTGGGCCCAAAGCCGAGGCCGGTGGCGAGTTGTACGCGTAGTTGACTGGCGCACACATTGTCCTCCAACGCTTGCTAATAAATTTCGAGGTTGTCGTTGAAGCAGGTGGCCTGATTAAGTAAAGGATTTGGATGGTGGGTTTGGCTTTGATTTATGAGTCAACCAACACGCCTAGCTGCGGTCGTATCTCCTCCCGATGTCGTAATATGTTCGTGCTCTACCGTTACGACCACATTAGATCGCTCCTTTATATAGGCAGATACGGGTGCCTGGGGTCCTGGAACCCTGTCTTCAGAAGTCGACATGAGCAGGCTCGCTGGAACCTGCCGCCGCCTTACCGCCGCATCAACATTGATCTCTACGCTACAACACCAACCATTGCATATAGAGGAATCTACAGGCGTGCAAAATAGTCGAGGCAATTCTGGAGCATGGAGCTGGCATGACAGCTAGAGACAAAAATGGACGGACACCAATGGAAGCTGCTCCCAGTTGTGGCCAGGCTAGGGCTGGCAAGAAAACGCTTGAGTGGCGGCGGTGGCTCCGTCTCTTCTCCTTGCCCATGGAGCCGAAGGCTGCTGTCAATGATGATGGGTGTATCCTCTATATGGCGCTGCATAACATGGTTGTGTTGATATCGTCGGATTCTACGGAGCAGATATTTAATCGTTTGCCATGGGGACTCAGGCACGGTGTCCACTGGCGGTCGTCTAACATGCAGGTGCTGGCCAACAATCCAGCCTAGTATCCGGTAGATGAATCTCGACCCAACCTACTCGCGGGTCCCTATCGCCTTTCTCGTTTCTCATCCGACACCCCCCGCCCTGATTTCTGTATCATGCAAAATTTCGCGTCGCCAACGACTTAGAGAAAGCCCCGCCTCGTGCGAGTTCTAAGCCTGCCTTATGTCGCTGGCCAAGATGAGATACTGTAGATTAGCTCCCGCGTAACGTGGACCTCGGGATGGCAGGACGGCTCTTACTCGACAGCCGAGGGATGTGTGTGAAGGTGTTGATGTACGTCTTTCTCAAGCCTCACGCGACTGCTAGTCCGGGGCTTAAGGCAACAAGTTTTGGGCTCTGGTGGCTGTTAAGTCAAATCAATCAACGAGGACTGGGCGCTGCGTTCTCGACTCCGTACGAAGCTAGATGAACAGGAAACTAAAGAGCTCCAGACTTATATTTGGACTATAGAGGTCAGGGGGCACGAACTTCCTCTAGTTAGGATACCAGGGGGGGACAGTACGGGATATTCAACATGTCCGTAGTGTTGAGAAAGGACGTGAAAATGCTGTCTTCGGTTACCTGGCGGGAAAACAGTACCTTGCAACAGTCCACCAGGCTGACAACAGCCGCGACTTCTCCGCTGGGAGACATGTCGATGGCTAATGGCGTTGGCCTTCAAAGCCTATATGACTGCAAGACGAAGGGTTGTGACCACTTGAGAGATGGAGGTCGACGATTGGAGCAGCCGTCGCATCTCATGAGTAATGCACGGCAAAAAGCTGAATCTGCACCGCTTTAGCCTACTCCGATCGAGAACCACTGCATGCTATGGTCACCAGTGGATAGGTCTAGGAGGCGATGGTAGGTGCCGCCCGTAAGATGTCGGACGCCAAATTTAACACGACGAAGTCAATAGGAAAGACGAACGCTCATGGGACGCTGCAGTGCGTCAAACAAGGTCGTCTCTGTAGCGAAACGACAATTCCGTAGAAGGAGGCTTGGGGGTAGGCAGAAATGAGACGGCGGGAGGGGGAAAAGCGAGAGAAGTCGAGTGTAAGTCGCCACGGCGCCCTACCCGAATCGGGATGCCACCAACCCCAGCGGGGACAGCAGCCTGTTCCAGAATACGGACAATACAAGAGGAAAAGAAAAATTTTCCCTCCTTGGACCCGCGCCTAAGCCGATTGGCCATCCCTGCGCCGGTTCCAGGATCCGAGTCAGATAAGGCCGTTCTCTTACTAAGTTTGTCATCGTCGTCTCCTTTCCTGAAGCGTAATGGCGCAGCAGCGGATGGGATTGGCTTTACATAAGGGAATTGCAGGTTTATGCAGATTCGTGCGGACGAGGGATGAGGAGGAGGGCAAGGGTTGAGGGGGGCTCCTCTTGGATTCCTCTCTGGCGGCCTGACATGCGCTGGAGAACATAGAGCACAAAGAAATGGCGGGCGGTTCCGAGTCCCCGGCAAGGCTTTTACTGGGGAACGCTGGAAAAAGGAAAAAAAACCGGATGTGATGCCGGCTCGGAGCTCGGGCCCGGCTCGGAGCGGCCAAGGCACGTGGCGGCATCGACGGCGCAATAAGACGGGCAAAGAAACGCGCAAACGCGTTCGACGGAAGCACTCGCCAATGCCACGTTCGCTCTCGTGTGTATGGATGCAAGTTGCGGATTCCGATCCTGCCTCCGTTGCACTGATGGAGCCACTGGGGCGCCGAGCCGACAGTGGACGGACGACCAGCCGGACGGACGGAACGCTTCCATTTGTCTTCCCCTATCTTTCCTCCCATGGCCCCACGACAAAGATAGTCGCCGACCCCGTAATATACCACGTACGGTGGAAAAGGTCTCAGCAGACGACGCAGTATCTAGGGCATCTGGTCGCGATAGGGCATGCTCCGTATAATATGGGCCCCCCCCGTGGAGCCCGTCTCCTCCTGCTCCCGCCGTCGGATTTGTTATTAGCCTCCCGCACGCCCACACGCTCTTCGCGAAAACCTCGCTCGTTTGCACTCTGGGCGCGTGTCTCTGCTATTTACACATCTTTTGTGCTGTGTGCCGGTGGTTGTTTGAGCCTGATTGCCCTCGTCGGCTTCAAAGCGTCTGCACTCTCTCTCCGGCCCTCTTTTTCTGCGTTCCTCGGCCGTCTCTCGGACAACACGATCCTCAACAACAGTGATACAATAATTCCTAATAAGGAAGCACAAATTTCACCGAAAGAAGAACAAAAGAAAGAAACAGCCAAGCACCGTCCGAGACACGAACACGCCGCCTTGAGCCGGCGCCCCCGTACCCCCCCGGCCGCCTCTCCGATGGCCGGCGAAAAAACACTCGACGCCAGCACCGCAAATGCCGTGAAGACCGACCGACCGCCCTCGGCGGCGGCCCGGCCCGAGAAGCCCGCGCTGCACGATGTCGAGAACGGCCAGAACGACACGGGGCTCGACCGCGCCCTCAAGGGACGCCATCTCCAGTTCATCGCGATCGGCGGAACGATCGGCACCGGGCTGTTCCTGGGCATCGGCGGTGCGCTGGCCAAGGCGGGCCCTGCGTCGCTGCTGCTGGCCTTTATCTTTGTCGGGGCCGTTGTTTACTCGGTCATGACGGCGCTGGGCGAGATGGCGGCTTACATGCCCGTTACCGGTGCCTTTACCGTCTACGCCTCGCGCTTTGTCGATCCGTCGCTGGGCTTCGCGATGGGCTTTATCTATTTGATGAGTTGGATCATCACGTTTGCTGTAAGCAGTCCCAGCTTTCTCGCCTGTTGAACTTCACCTCGTCACTCGGGACCGGGCTAATCTTCCTCGACAGCTCGAGTTGACGGCCGCGGGCCTCATCATCCAGTACTGGAACGAGAGCCTCAACATCGGCATCTGGATCGCCGTCTTCTGGGCCGTCTTCACGGCGGCAAACTTCCTGCCCATCCGCTGGTTCGGCGAGCTCGAGATGTGGTTCTCGAGCATCAAGGTCGTCACCATAGTCGGCTTCATCATCTTCGCCCTCTGCGTCAACGCCGGCGCCGGCGAGCAGGGCTACATTGGCTTCAAGTACTGGGTCACGCCCGGCGCCTTTGCCGAGCACCTGGTCGGCGGCGCCACGGGCAAGTTCGTCGGCTTCTGGGCCGTCCTCATCACCGCCGGCTTCTCATTTCAGGGGACCGAGCTGGTGGGAATCGGCGCGGGCGAGACGGAGAACCCGCGCAAGGAGATACCATCGGCGATCCGGTGGACGTACTGGGGCATCTTTGTGCTCTTCATCGCCACCGTCTTCTTTGTCGGCATCGACGTGCCCTTTGACGACGCCAACCTCAAGAGTACGTCGACCAACGCGTCGGCGTCTCCCCTCGTCATCGTGGCCAACCTGGCCGGCGTGCGCGTGCTGCCGCACATCATCAACGCGGTGTTGCTGACGGCAGTGCTGACGGCGGCCAACTCGGACGTCTACTCGAGCAGCCGCATCCTCATCGCCCTGGCCGACGAGGGCCACGCGCCGAGCTTCCTCAAGTCGACCAACCGCTTCGGCACGCCGCACTGGTCCGTCGCCGTGTGCGCCTCGTTTGGCCTGCTGGGCTTCCTCAACCTGTCCAAGGACGGCATCACCGTCTTCACCTGGCTGCTCAACATCACCGCCGTCGCCGGCTTCATCGTCTGGTCCCTCATCAACCTGTGCCACCTGCGCTTCATGCAGACGCTGGCCGCAAAGGGCATCTCGCGCGACGAGCTGCCCTACAAGGCGCCCCTGCAGCCGTATCTGTCGTGGTTTGGCTTCTTCTTCAACGTCTTGATCCTTCTGACCAGCGGCTTCACCGTCTTCATCGAGTGGAGCGTGAGCGACTTTTTCGCGTCGTACATCAGTGTCATCATCTTTGTCTCCCTCTTTGTCGGGCACAAGCTCTTTTACCGCACAAAGGTGGTCAAGATTGCCGACATTGATCTCGGTTTGGGACGGTCGAGCATCTAGTCCATCCTCTCCCCTCTTGATATTGCCCTCCCCTTCCTGGGCTTGTATTCTCATTGTACGTTTGTGAGTACATATATACACTAGTTAATTGAGTATTCCAGCTGAACGTGGAACTGTCTGTTCCTGGCCATTTGTTTCCTGTGCATGGGGGCATGTCCGCGCAAATCCCCCAAGAGCCACTCATGGGCGTGATATACATCGCGCCCACCGCCTGGTAAAGCCCGCAATCATCACTGCCCTGAATCGTCCCATCTTTGGTGATGCCAGACGTCACCATACCTGCAATACGTCCTTCCATATCCCAAACACAGGCGTCTTGGGCTAACTGTCGTCGAGAAGCAGTCCGTCATAAGAACCGGGCTTCCGGCGACGTTTTTTGACGATTGGCCGCCGAGCAGACAATTTTCCGCAACCTTCCACGCGACAGACCGAGCAACGGACCGAGGGATGCGGCTGAAAAAGCTCGGTCAACCGCTGTCGTGGATCTTCTCGTACCTTTTGCGGCTGCCAAGTAGTGCGAGAGTTTGCCGCCACGTCCTTGATATCCCTGTCATTGATCTTCTCGGCATTCTTGGGGTCCTGGAGACCATTTCCCGAATGTGCGGCTCTTCGACCGACAACTTGTCTCGGGCACGTCCGGCAGGGGTTGTGTGCTGTAGGCATGTATGAATCATTTGCATGATTCTGAAGGCGGAAAATATTTCTTGTCTTCGTCTTGGTTTCGATATCACTCACCCCTTCGCGACGAGGGTTGTGGCCAGGTCTGTCCCTCCATCTCTTCGACGTCCTCGTATAATTCAGTGTTCCGCGAGAGACCTGAGGTGCGTCCGGCGGCCAATCCGTGTACTCGGTTCCGTTTCCAACCAGCCGGCTCTGCGTGGCGCTTTGTGAGCCCACACCAAACCTTGAACCACCACAGGTGAAATGAGTGACTTGGGCGTAGCATGTTCCAGGGCTTGTCCGAAGACCCAGGATGCGCACGCAGGCTTGAGGGGGTGGTGCCAGGGGGCAAGCTCTACGCAACGCTGGCATTTGGGCACGATCCGCGAGCCGAGATATAAAGTAGACGATGAATGCCAGCCGATTCTATCGTCTGTCGATCTCCTTCAACGCAGCGTTGGCCTCAGGGCGTCTCGTAAATGTTGCCGCCCAGCCGAATGGTCCCTTGGCGTCAGCGCCAAACCTCGAGGATGCCATGTCGTGGTCCTTGCAGCAACACCCATGGGACGACCAGTAGGCCCCAGCGGCCGAGGAGCTCCGTGCCACCTCCACCAGCGTCTCCTGCAGAGAGCCATCGAAAGTCCTAGCAGCCATGTCGGGCGCCGTTATCAACAAAGGTGTATTGTTGGTTTGGCAGAGCTCCGCTGTATATCGCCATTCAGGCTCGAGATTTGATGCCTATCAGTAGACGTTGTCTGCCTCGCGTGTAACGTGTGCTACATTAATCGGCTCGCCGAGCCTCCATCGATTAGGAATCTCCTATATGTTCTCGTGCCTAACTCGCGCGGCCTTGTCCGGGTTGGCCATAAGAAACCGTGCGAGGGCCGAGTAAAACAAGCCCTCCCGGTAGATCACAGGGCTGTTTCTCACCCCCGCAGGCACACGGAGCCGGGGGTACTAATAGCAGCTCTAACCTAGCTGCGAACGAGTAATCTTGTAGGCGCAGATCGAACGAGCTTCACCAGTGATGCCGGGGTCAATCGCGCCCTCTGCCATCAGGGTGGTGGCGTACCTCTCTGCGTTTCTAGCACCTATAGACGCGTCGAAAAAGTGCCTGGTGGTGATCAGACCGGCGGAGAAGCACTTGCCCACGCGTTGGAGTATGAGCGAGTAGTTCCGGCACCGCCGCGACGTTGGGAAGGATAGCGTATTGTAGTGCCGTCTGAAACCCGCTCATCTTTTTCTGCCAGCCGACGACGACGTGGCCGCCTCAGCTGGTCCTGGGGTTCCTCAAGCTTCGCCCGGTGCCGGTCTTTCGTCTCGGGGAACTGGGCCAGCCACCGTGTGATGTGTTCTCGCAGTAGATGCCTGTTCACGTATACCACGTAACTGTTGCCAAGTGTCCGACTTGCGGATAGTACGGCCCATTTGCGCGGCTGTCCAGTAGATGAAGACGCTGGCGTTGTCTCCCCCGGGGCCCGGCATGGTCAAGTACTACTCGAACTCGGACATCGTGAGACCATGCCGGGCCGCAGTATTGACCAGCGCACAGTACATTGTGCCGATAGCGGTGTCTTGAATTGGCAAAAGACTGGCGAAATGGTTGAACCCAGCTTGTAGACATAGCAAGAGCTCCTCGACCTCCATACATGATGACGGCTGGCCAAGCATCCAGCGTGTAGGCTGCCCACCGGGTTCGAGTGTCCTGTCTGCTCAAGAATCACTCGCGTCGTTGATCGTCATGATGGTGCTATTCCGGAAGGCCATGAATGCATCCGTTGCCATCGTCTAGGGTGGGAGGCCAGATGCCGCTGCATAGCTTGTGGAGTGACTGTGATGGAGAGCTGGCCGCAATGAGTGTTCGTGCCAAGGCTGAATCGTTCATAAGAGTCCAGGTTGGCCGACTGCAGACTGCACCATCTTGTTTTGCGGTGGGAGCGCGATCGGGACTCCGCAGCTGTATGGTAAAAGGGGACAAGGGAGAGAGATCAGTTGTGTGGTGAGGGAGGTTTAAATATGTGGCACAGCTGGTTTGGATGCCCTGATACCAAGGCAAACAGGGCCTGGGCTGTCAGATTGACCCATGCGGGAGAGAGAGTAGGGCAAGAAGAAGACAGGAGGCAGATAACCGTCATGGGACCAATTGATATGCTGGTCAGGCTGTCGTCTGTGAATCACGTCAACATGCGCCGTCGGCGTTTGCATCTCGTCCCCACGCGGCCCTCTTGTCATTGTTTGTGTGACCGCACAAAGACCCCGGGTGAAAGTGACGTCAGCCAGGGCAATTGCTCTCAATGTCGTGCTTGAAGCATCACTGGAAATCGGGTCTGGAATCCTCTCCGGGTCCGGCGCGGGCCCGGCTGTTTGTGAAGGCGCCGAGATGTGACAATTATGGGTTCCAGGCTTCTGGCTTGCAGAAAAGAGGTTTGAGGGCGTGTGAGGAGATATCCAAGTGAACTTAATTCTATTCAGGCTACGTAAACGTCGACAGAAGTCCCATTCAATACATGATCGTCTACCTGGTTGCGGCGACGACTGTATACATACAAGATGATTTTGGTGGTTGAAAGCAAGAGACGGTTCGTGACGTTCGTAAAAGCATAGCCAAGAGATTGTAACTGACATCAGACAAGCAGTGTTGCAGTCATGGGTTCCATATGAGCATGCTGGACGTTTGGACGCAACGCTGAAGCTTCTGGTGATAAGCAGCACGGCCGGCACAATGCAACACGCAACGTCAATGTACTCGGCACATTGTGAATAAAGGTTACATGAGTGTGCCGAGTGTGCGTCTACCTGCACCATTGACGCATGGCCTCTCGGGCTGCGAGAACCGAGAGGCATGGCCTGCTTTTGCTCGCATGGTGATTACCTTTCCCATAAATAACCCTCTGCAATTCCAGTCCCAGCAGACATCTATCGTCCTTTCAAGCCTGCGGTGACCGCGTCTGCCTTGGGAGCATGTGCCTGCGCCGGTATCAATGGGGCAATTTCACATGCCAGCCAAGGGGCCTCTCGCGATTTTATCCCTGCTCCGGGGTGGGTTATCAACCCTGGTCGGGGTGGGTTTTCCCCTGGTTATAAACCGCCGTGTGGCGTGCTCCCCTGCGAAAAATGACTCTCCCTGGTCCTGGAGGGACGAGTCAAGAATGTTGAATCGATGCCAAGACGCAGCAGCGCTACAGCATGACAGCAGCGAGAGATCTGTGGGTACTATACGTCGTACCCACTGGTTCACCGACACTTGTTGGTTGAGCAGTTGTTGAGTCTGACAGCCGCGGCCCGGTTGTGACGAGTGAAGGTGATGGAGCTTCCTCGTTGCCCTCGACGGAGCCTGTGCACCGCCAGTGTGTGAGAGCGGGTTGCGCAGTCCACCTTTGTCAGTCCTCTGATTACTCTCAGTCTCCCTCCCCAACGTGATCACTTTCCGCCTTTGGGCATCGTAGATATTACGGCCTGTGGCTTGAGACGGATGGAGTGGCGTACAGCCAACATAACCCCGGACCGGGGGGAAGGGGGCTCTCCAGAGGCCGAGAGGGCCAATGACCGTCGAGCCAACTGCATACGGATGGATCTGCAGGGCCCCGGAATAGTGACAAGACAAGTGGCATAAAAAAAAAGAGTTCACGCACGGCTGGAGAGCTTCGACTGTCGCGCGCACAACTTGAACCTGACATTGAAAAGGGGACGGACAAGACTCGGGCAGCAAACAACTGGCGAGCTTCCCCCGAGCACAAACAACTTCCGTCTCGCCTGGTCGAGGGTGAATGGAGCGGAGACCGGGCCTTTGTCGTTGTCGTCGCTGTCGAAGCTCGTGTCCTCGCATCATCTCCATCCAGAGGCAGTAATCATTGACCCGGCGCGCCGCGTTATCCTTTTCTCTGCTTCTCTCTCCGGCATCGTCGGTCGGTGTCTGATTCTGGGGCATATCGACTTATACATGAGAT
This sequence comes from Hirsutella rhossiliensis, assembly GCF_020360975.1. Taxonomy (NCBI): domain Eukaryota; kingdom Fungi; phylum Ascomycota; class Sordariomycetes; order Hypocreales; family Ophiocordycipitaceae; genus Hirsutella; species Hirsutella rhossiliensis. Next base: position 7,120,717 of record NW_025408669.1, read on the forward strand.
CTGGTGCCGTGGCTGAACTCTCCTTCTTCACCGTCCTCGAAACGCGCGCCTCCAACCCTTCCGAACCTCTCGAGAAGCTTCGACGCGGCCTGGCAGACGTGCTGGCCGAATAAACTGATTACCATCTCTCACAACTCTCTCCCCACGCCCGTCGAAGCGTCGTCCATCCATTATCCATAGGCAGAGCCGACCCCCGAACCCTCCTCGATCCGATATCGCCCCCCCCTCCTCCAACAACGTCATGGCCGTCATAGACACGACCAAGGACCTGGCCGCCCTGTTCGTGCAGCAGGCGCAGGCAACCCCCGACGCCGTCGCCCTCGAGGACGAGAAGCGCACGCTGACGTACGCCGAGCTCGACCGCGAGACATGGGCCCTCGGCGAGCTGCTGCGCCAGCACGGCGTCGGCCGCGAGCACCTCGTCGGCGTCCTCATGGGCCGCAGCGCAGACTATGTCATTGCCTGCCTGGCCGCGCTGCGGGCCGGCGGCGCCTTCCTCGTCCTCGAGATGGCCTATCCGCCGGGCCTGCTGCGGGACGTCATCGACGATGCCAAGCCGACCGTCATCGTCACGCAGAGCGCCCTGGCCGGCAACATCAAGGGCAACAACGTGCCGGTCCTCGTGGTTGACCAGCCGCTGCCGCCGCCGCCGGCGGGGTCCGCGCTCGAGGAGCTCAAGCCGCCGCTGCCGGACGACGAGGACGTCGAGCGCCTCGCCTTCGTCTCGTACTCGTCGGGCACCACGGGCCAGCCCAAGGGCATTGCCAACCCGCACCGCGCCGCCGTGCTGTCCTACGACGCGCGCTTCCGCCTGCGTGATCTGGGGCCCGGAGACCGCGTCGCGTGCAACGTCTTCTTCGTCTGGGAGATGCTGCGGCCGCTGCTCCGCGGCGCCACGGCCGTCGCGGTCCCCGACGCCGCCAGCTACGACCCCGTGGCCCTTGTCGACCTGCTGGCCGCGCGCCGCATCACCGACACGCTCATGACGCCGACGCTGCTGTCCACGGTGCTCGCGCGCCACCCGGCCGCCGGCGCGCTGGCCGAGCAGCTGCCGGGCCTGCGGTCGCTGTGGCTCAACGGCGAGGTGGTGCCGACGGAGCTGGCCGCGCGCGCCGGCGCCGCGCTGCCGCACACGGCCCTGTTCAACGTCTACAGCGCCAGCGAGACGCACGAGGTGGCGGCCGGCGACATCGGCGGCTGCCTCGGCGCGGGCGGCCCCGCCGACGCCGAGCCCGGCGGCGTGTGCCCCGTGGGCCCGCCGCTGGACCCGGAGCACACGTACATCCTCGACGAGGCCGGCAACCGCGTCGGCGTCGGCGAGGTGGGCGAGCTGTACGTCGGCGGCGACATGCTGGCGCGCGGCTACCTCAACCTGCCCGAGACGACGGCGCGGGCCTTCCAGATGGACCCCTTCGACGCCCGGCCCGGGGCCCGCATGTACCGGACCGGCGACCTGGCCCGGCTGCGGCCGTCGGGCCGGCTCGAGATCCGCGGCCGCGTGGGCGGCATGATCAAGACGCGCGGCTACACGGTGCAGCCGGCGGCCGTCGAGGCCACCATGATGCGCCATCTGGCGGTGCGCGACTGCGTGCTCGTGGCCCGCGGCGAGGGCCTGGGCCGGCAGCTCGTCGCCTACGTGGTGCCCGACGCCCGCGACGCCGAGCGCAACCGCACCGTCGTCGTCGTCGACGAGTCCGGCTACAGCCCCGTGGCCCGCCGCGCGCTGTCGGAGCACCTGGCCCACTACATGATCCCCTCGCTCTGGGTCGAGCTCGACGAGCTGCCGACGCACAGCGTCTCGGGCAAGACGGACCACAAGGCCCTGCCGCCGCCGCCGACGCCGCGGACGCCCGCCGTGACGCAGGCGCGCGAGCACGACACCAAGATCACCGTCGACGCCATCGTCAAGATGTGGGCGGCCTCGCTCAACATCCCGGCCGCCGCCATCTCGCCGCGGCACAGCTTCTTCGACCTCGGCGGCCACTCGCTGGTCCTCGCCGACCTCGCCGGCCGCCTGACACGCGCCTTCGGCTTCCCCGTGCCGCTGGCGCCCCTGGCCGGCTCCCCGACCCTCGACGGCCACCTCGCCGCCGTCCGCGCCGCCCGCGACGGCCACACGGCCGCCGTCCAGGCCGACCTGCCGGCCGTCCTCGCCGCCGACTGCGCGCTGCCCGAGGACGTGCGCGCCGCCGGCCCCACGCCCATGCGCCGCCTCGACGAGGCCGACACGGTGCTGCTGACGGGCACCACGGGCTACCTGGGCGCCTTCCTGCTCAAGGCCATCCTCGAGAGCACGGCGGCGCGCGTGCTGTGCCTGGTGCGCTTCACGGAGCCGTCGGGCGACGCGCGGCCGGCCGGCATGGCGCGCATCCGCAAGAACCTCATCGACCTGGGCATCTGGGACGACGCCATGCTGGACCGCATGGAGATTGTGCCCGGCAACCTGGCGCGCAACCGGCTGGGCCTGTCGCCCGAGGCCTTTGACGAGCTGGCCTCGCGCGTCCACGTCGTTGTCCACGCCGCCGCCACCGTCAACCTCGTCTACCCCTATGCCGCGCTGCGCAGCGCAAACGTCGGCGGCACCCGCGAGATCCTCCGGCTGGCGGCCCGCGGCGGCGCCACGGTCCACCACGTGTCGACCAACGGCGTGCTGCCGCCCTCGGCCGAGGGCTGGACCGAGGAGGCCATGCTCGACATCGCCGCCGTGCCCGACAAGCTGGCCGACGGCTACGGCCAGACCAAGTGGGTGGCCGAGACGCTCGTCTACGAGGCCGGCCGCCGCGGCATCCCCGTCCGCGTCTACCGGCCCGGCACCATCAGCGGCCACAGCGTCACGGGCTCGACAAACACCTACGACCTGCTCAACGCCATCATCGTCGAGTCGCTGCACCTGGGCTTCGCCCCCAAGGTCGACGGCTGGCTGGCCGAGATGACGCCCGTCGACTTCGTCAGCAAGGCCATCGTCGCCCTCGCCAGCCACCCGGACCCGGACCCGGACCGGCGCCTCTACCACGTCGGCGACCCCAAGCCCGTCACCGCCGACGAGGTCTTCGACAGCCTCGCCGCCCTGGGCTACCCGACCGAGAAGCTGCCGTGGGCCGACTGGGTGGCCCTGTGGACCGAGCGGCGCGGCGCCAGGGGCGGCGACGACCCCTTTACCGTCGACATTCTCCGCGGCGGCATGCCCACCGTCGACACCCTGCGCTGCGTCACCGTCCTCAACGACGCCGCCACCCGCCCTGCCCTCGAGCAGTGCGGCCTCGAGCGGCCCAAGATTGACGCCGCCCTGTGGGAGACGTACGCCCGCCACTTTTACGCCAGGGGCTGGCTGCCGCACCCGCCTCGCCGCCTCAACCGGGCCAACGGCGTGCTCCCCGGCGTCAACGGCATCGCCGCTGCTCGCAAGGGCCGCCTCGCCGGCAAGGTCGCCGTCGTGACGGGCGCGTCGTCGGGCATGGGCGCCGCCGTGGCCTCGCAGCTCGCCGCCGAGGGCGCCCACGTGGTCCTCGCCGCCCGGCGCCGCGACGCCCTCGACGCCGTCAAGGCCGACATCCTCCGGTCGCGGCCCGGCGGCAAGATCGTGGCGCGGCCGACCGACGTGACCAGCCGCGAGCAGGTCGAGGCGCTGATGCGCACGACGACGGAGACGCTGGGCGCCATCGACGTGCTCGTCGTCTGCGCCGGCGTCATGTACTTCACCATGATGGCCAACGCCCAGGCCGACGAGTGGGAGCGCACCGTCGACGTCAACTGCAAGGGCCTGCTGCACTGCCTGGCGTCTACGGTGCCGGGCTTTGTGCGCCGCGGCCGCGGCCACATTGTCGCCATCTCGTCCGACGCCGGCCGCAAGGTCTTCCCCGGCCTCGGCGTCTACTCGGGCTCCAAGTTCTTCATCGAGGCCACCCTGCAGGCCCTGCGCCTCGAGACGGCCGGCTCCGGCCTGCGCGTCACCTCGGTCCAGCCGGGCAACGTCAACACGGACCTGCTCGGCCTGTCGACCGACGCCGAGGCGCTGAAAAAGTACGGCGAGCCGACGGGCGCAAAGGTCCTCGACGCCCACGACGTGGCCTCGGCCATCATGTTTGCCCTGCTGCAGCCCGAGCACGTGGGCGTCAACGAGGTCCTCATCGAGCCTCGCGAGGAGCCCGCCTAGATTCGTGCTGGCAGTCTTGGCTTGTCGCTCGTGATTCAACATCCGTCACGCTCCCCCGAGGAGCCAGAGTGGCTGTGAGGCCCTTGATGTTCTTTTCAAGAGGATTAATCCGCTGTTTGCGCACGGAACAGGAGTTTAGTTGAGGTGTGGTAGCATTGATGTCTGAAGGCATAATTCCAGGTTACGGGGCAAAGGAAAAGGGGCAACTCAAAGACCTTGGCCGCCGGCGCGAGCATGCATTGTGGGGTAAATGTTCAACAAGATAGACAACCCGAGTACACACTATAGCGTTGAAAAGCACCAACGAAGCTCATCTGCCATTTGCGTGCCACCATGGCGGGCACCCTCTCCGACGCCGGGACGGACTCGGAGGAGATGGAGGCGCAGAGGTCGACGCCTGGCGCGAGGGCGCTCAGTCGCTGTGCCGTGACGTCGCCCAGTATGTCTCTCAGAGCCGTGTAGTCGTCGGAGTCGAGGATCGTCTCTCTCTCGCTGGCGGACATCGAGCGGAATTTTTAGACCGACTTCAACGTCTGTTCGATGACGTGGCGGGGGGCCATCTAGGTCTGGCGTTCAGTCCGGGATAGAGGTAGGCGAGCTCTCGTGTCATCTCGAGGGCGGCCAAGGCATTGGCCTGCTCCTTTCCGAACTCGCTAATATGCTCTGGCCGCCTTTCGGCAGCAGCGTAACCGAGGAATGGTAGGGTTGCGGTTTCGCGCGTCTCTTGGTGAGCTTCGGGTTGAGGGCGGGCTTGCCGTGGCGAGCTTTTAAGCATATATAACGCCCTATGCCAATCCTCGTAGTGGATGCCGAAGGTGAGAACCGCGTCGGGGTCTTCGCCGTCCCCGACCTCCTGGCAGAATAGCGCTGGGGTACTCAGCACCAGTCGAAGACAGATCGCGAAGACGGCAAGGATGGGGTCGATGTCCTCTAGGGACACCTCCTCGTCCGGCTCCGCGAGAGTCCCGTTGACGCCCTGGACTTTGACGAGGACGGTCGGTGCGTCGACATCCGCGGCGACCATGTCGAGGAGCCACTTGGCCGTCTTCTCCAGTGAATCGCTTTGCCTGGCAGAAGCTCGCTCAATCGGACTTGTAGGCTGCAGCATATACCATGTTCTCTCGCCTCGCAACTTGGCTTGTATTCATGTGAGATCCTCGCCGCGTATGAATCCATGCCCCCCCGGCCAGACATACATGCGTCACGTTGTCAGGCTTCATGGTGTCATTCATCGTCCATTATGCGGCTTCAACTTGCAGGCCAGACCAGCAAACAAAGACGGCGCATATATCCAACACAAGAGGTATCCCGAGAGCACATTATGACCACAAAATCAAACATCACCACAGACTCCCCTCCAGCCACAGCGTGGTAGCAGCATTGCCGCCGTCATCACACGTCGTCCATGGCCAGCCCGTCGTCGTCGTACTCCATCACCTCCTCGACGGCAACAACGCTGTCGTTCTCTCTCGCCGCCTCTCGCTGCGCACTGCGCGCCGTGATGAAATTCTTGTCAGGCCGCAATGAAGCCCACATCGCTGGCTGCACAATGGCCACTGCCGCCTCGCCCGCCACCTCCGTCTGCATGACCTTCAAGAAGCAGAGCTGCCGCGCCGCCATGCGCCACGTAAACTTGATATGGTTCCAGTGGTATTTGAACGTTGCCGAGGCCTTTAGCAGGTTCCACTGCCCCAGGTCGGATTTCGAATCCTCCATGAGCATCTGTACTAGTTCCGACGACATCAATTCTTCGGCAGGCTTGATGTTAAGCCACATTTCCCAGACTTCCTTCACTTTGGTCGCGTAATCACTCTCTCCCTCTTCCTTTCTACTCAATCTTTGCCGCCACGTCTCCAACACTGCGTCAATGTCCTTGCGCAGACCCTTTAGGAGTTGCTTGACCAACTCCGACGTCTTGCCTCTCTCATCGAATCGATTGTACATCTTCGTCAGGTCAATGTCGAAGTTTTCTCCGCCGGGGGAGAAAACCTCCTCGGAAAAGGTCGTCAAAGCGCGTTGGATTACCTTCTCGGCTACTTCAAACTTCAGGAAATCTAGAATGTGGTTCCCGCCATTCATCCTGTTATGATCCGGAATCCTGTCTTCAGAGTAGTGCGGGTTGTCGAGGCGGCTTGGCCAGTGAAAATCTCGTCGCAGTTTGTCCCAGTCGTCCATCTCGAAAATGATGCCCTGTTTGCTTTGGTCCACGAGATGACTGACGAGATGGCTCAAAATGATAGCCGCGCCGTCCCCGACAGTGTTTCTCTTGTAGCACAGTTTCTCTTTGTATTTGGTGCATTGTCCGAGCAGGGACGGCCGCATGTTGAAGAGTAATCCGATATAGACGAACTTAACGCTAATTTCGTCGTCACTCCTCTGCCCAGCCCCAATGTCCTCGACGGTCAAGTCCAACTTCTTGAGGTATCCCCTCTCGAAGAGATCAGGGCACTCGGGAACCGGAGCGTTGCGGAAGTTGTCGACAATGTTGCGGTCCCAGGTTAGCCAACAGCGATCTCCGTCGAAGTCTCCCCCGCTGAGCATGGTGGCGAGAGACTTCTTCCCCTTGGTTGAGAATACAATGACGTCTTTGAGTCTCCGTAGCTTTGGGTGGGAAACTGCCCGCACTTTTTGAACGTCGCTCGGCAGATGAGCTGGAGCTCGACCAACTAGCAGATCCATACCTTCCAATAGTACATCGCAAAACCCATCGACTTGAAATTTGGACGAGAATGAGACATGTACCTCTCCTTCCTCCAGTGTCGAGGTGAAATCTGCCACCATGAACATGTACGCCGAATGCGGTACCTTAACATGTGTCTTGGTCTTTAATTGCTCGGCTCGTTTCTTGGCCAGATCGAAGAGTAGAGTCTGAATGTATTTGAGTTGTCGATGATGAAAGCCAGCATCCAAGAGGAAGGCGATGGCCTCCTCGTCTGTTCTTGGTAGCCCGGCTAGGCACGGGACAACCCCATGAAACACGTTTCCCGTCCTCGACCCCCCTGTTTGCCGCAGCCATAGACGTAAGTCGGCTGGATGGCCCAGCGCTGCCGTCTGGGCGTCAAGTTCGGCGACAAGGCCATTTTCGAGGTGTTCCTTGATGGCACGACGCATGGCCCCTCGATCCCAGGCTTGCTCTTCGAGCACGGGGATAAACTGCTGGTTCAAGGAAGCGGGTCTCACTTCGCGGGGCCAGTCCTTTACCTCGAAGCATCGATGATGAGGATCCTCAAAGGCACAGTCCCATTTTGTCTGCGAGGGGTAAATCTCGATCCAGTCGTCTTCCTCAAGGCCGTCGTCTTCAACGTCGATGATCCACATCCCTTTTGCGCTTCCGATCCTGGCTTGGTAGCCCGAGGGTACGTAGGTCAATCCAAGGCACGTGGCCACCTTTCTGGCGAGGCTTCGAGACATGCGGCCGATGCCGTCGTTCATTGTCTCATGCGTCCCAACGTCTCGGTCGCGGCAAAGGATCTGGTGCCGTTTCAACACCACGGTTGGCCAAGTTCGAGACAAGCCTAGGTGAGGATTAGCAGCAAACACTAATTCGACTAGGGGAACGACTTACTGAGCGCAAGCCGAGCAAATAACTTTGGAATCGGCTTCTTTGAGTTGCGCTGAATTTCGATTGCCCAGTCCAACAGCCTGTGAAGCGGCATCTTCGAGCGTCTATTCGGTGTGCGTGCCTCTTGCAGTGGTGGGACGCCGCTGCGAGGGTCTGGCATTCGAAAGATGTTGCCATCAGAGGCAAAGAAATAGACGCGCTGGAGGTATTGGGATTTTCCTGCTGCCGACTGGCAAGTCTTCTTGAACTCGCGCGTGAAGAATGGAGTCCAATGACGCCCAAGGAAGTAATGAGTGCTCGCTGTCAGCCAACGGATTATCCTCTCGGCACAGTTTGTATTTTGCTTGTACGAAGCCAACTCCTCTTGCGAGGAAAGCGGTGATGGCATGACTATCTCCAGGAAACGATCAGCGCCGAAGCGGCGGTTCAACCGGTGGCCCAACTCTAGTCTTAAAGGGTTCAGCCGGAACTCGTAAAACGACCCTGTGTCGCTGGAGCGAGGGACGAGTTCGGCCGAAAGGGTGACGGCTTTGACGTCGGACTGGAATCCGTCCAAGGCGAGCGTATATGCTTGCTCCTCGCTCCGTACAGGAAGGCCTTTACCACAAAAGGGGCCTTGGTTGACGTGCATTGCCCGCAGGCTTGTTTGGTTGTGCCATTGTTGGTTGGGTTCATAGGTCAATTCATACTCTGCAGCTCCAACGCCGCAATGTTGAAGAAATCGTGTCACCTCCCAAATGACGGCAAGCGGAGCCTCGTTGAGGCCTGGAACGGGCTGCTTGGGCCACGTGATCCTCAGTCGCTGCTCCAACCCCTGAGGCGCGCGGGGGTTGAAGAAGGAGTCGATGTGACGCCCCGGGTGCGCGTCGTACTTGGCCAAGAGTTCGGCAAAGGCTTGATACTGCTCGTTGCTCATTGGATAGGCGTCGGCCGCTTGGTCTAAGAAATCATCGTCCAAGGTCGTGTCGCTGCTGGCGAGTGCAGAAGCCTGACCGGTCGAGAACACGTTATCTGCCAAGGATGATTTTGACAGGCCATTGGTTTGCATCGAAGTCGAAGTCGAAGTCGGTGGAAAGTACGAGTGAATAGTCTCGTCCGGCCTTGGAGATGCTCCAGGTGGCGGACGACAGCCAGGTGGGCTGATCCTGGATCTGACGGGCAATTCGTCCACCAGCCCGTTTTCTCGACTTTTGGGCCGCTTGGCCTGCGAAATAGAAGCCTCATCTGACAGTCTTTTGGGTGGTTTTGTCCGAGCGAGCGGCGGGCCATCCGACAAGATGTCGAGCAGACGACCCTGAAGTGACGCAGCCGAGGATTGGGGGCCCGAGCCAGTGACGCCGAAAGATTGCCAGACGGAGCGCCGCTGGGCCCGATGAGCCTCTGTGCGAAACTTGCCAAGGCAGCTCGACAGTTGGTCTCCCCTGTTGAAGTGCAGGAAGCGAATGCGGTGATAGATGGCGTCGACGCGTGCTTCGTCTTCTGTTTGCGCCAGCCTTCTTCGCTTGCTGGGAGACAGATGAGGATTGAGATTGCGAATGCCCAGGCCGTAGTTTTCGTTCAGGCCGCCAATGATCCTAACGAGCTCATCTTCGGTTGGATTGGCCACCAGCATGGCGCCGTCTGCCGTTGGAGACAGGCGGCGAAGACAGGGGCGCCGCGGCGGCGCGTCGCGAACAGAGGCCGCCTGGTGGAGGGCGCCCCTCTGGTTCCGCCCCAGCAGGGCAACTGACGATTGAGGGGGGAGCGTGCGGGAGCTGCCGAAGCTAAAGATGCCGGCCCTAGTGCGGATGGCTGGAGCTTCTGGTGCAGCACTGTAAAGAGGCGGGAGGGGTGAAGAGACAGGGAGGGGTAACTTAACTTAACTTGGGGATGGCTCTGGAAAGAGAGACAAAGTGGGATGAGAAGCGCCATGGCACGTGACAACGCAACACTGCGCAAATATGGTGTTGTCTGGCAGAACCCGCACTGTACATTCTGCCCACCAGTCGGGTCCAAGCACTGTGCGAGATACCGCTGCCGCTGCTGACTTGCCGCTGCTCCTCACGCCGAGGCGGCCGTTTTGCAGCCGTTTTGTCCAGCTCGCTTTGCGGCGCTGCCTTGGCTCATCTCGACTCAGCTTCACATAGCTGGTACCTGGACGCCGCTGAAACCATCCAAGGCAATGCTGCTGCTTGCGAACTCGCCCTGATCTGGTCTCGCCGGCCCAGAACGCACCTCTGTCTCGACCATGGCCGAGAATCCCGAGTCCGATGAGCTGGTGGCCGTCGACGAACTCACCGCCGAAGAAGCCAGCCGCATAATCCATTCCCATCGCAAGGTTCGCTATGGTCAGTCTTGCTGGACAATGCCCCATTCAGCCGCACGCCCCGTCGCTGACCTAGTCTCCAGGCACCGCGTGTTGGCCCTGTCGCCAACGCAAGGTAAAGTGCGACAACAAGCAGCCGTGTGAGAATTGCGTCAAGAGGGAGCACCCGCAGCTATGCTCTTACAAGCCCAACCGCTCCACGGCAAACAAGCATGCCCCCGCCTTGTCGCAGCACGTCTACGGTCGCAAGCGAGCCCTCTCAGCCTCCGACGGCGACGAGAGCCGCAAGACTGAGCGCCAGGACAGCTGGCCGCGCGCAATAGGTGAGTCGCAATTCCGCCCGCGCCCGCCGCAAATCCTGGGTGACCGCTCACCGGGCCTGTCAGCCAATCTGGACGACTCCGAGTCTGTCGGCGACCGCTACCTCGGCCAGAACAGCATCCCCGCCCTCCTCCGCGAGCAGTCGTCGCCCAACGACAAGACCGACAATGTCGATATCCGCCGCGACATGCGCTCCATCCTCGGCCTCGACACGTCGGCCCCGTTTCCCCTCATGTCGTCGCTGCATCTTCACCGCCTGGCCCAGGACATCTCGAATGAGCTGCCGTCTGACAGAGAAGTCGTCAAGTCAGTGCCCTTGCCGCATTGAACGACGCTGCGACTGACTTGCATTCAGACTCTTCCGCACTTACAAGGAGATCCCCCAACCCTTTTGGGGCTTCGTTTACGACATGGATGACCTCGAGTCCCGGCTGATGGTGTACTTGGAAGACCGATCTCGCAACGCGTCCAGCACCGTGAGGTCATCCAGGTCGGTCACGGCGTCATGGCTGGCCATCCTCTTTGCCGTCCTGGCCGTTGGGTCCCAATACCACGAGAACCCATACCACATCCGCACCAGGGACTCGCAAAAGTACATTCAGATTTCGTTTCACTTTCTGCGCGTGGGCAACTTTCTCCTGAGGTGCGCACTCTACCCGCATCGTCTCTTCTGCGCCTGCTCTCGCTGACATTGCACCTTAGGCCGTCTTTCGACTCAATCCAGGCCCTCCTCCTCACCAGCTTTGTGCTGCTTAACGATATGAAGGCCGAGGCTTCATGGGCTTTGACGGGACTGACGTGCCGCCTCGCGCAGTCTCTGGGCCTACACCGCCCCAACACGTACGACGGCCGCGAGAGCGCACCGCCCAACGCAAAGTCCAAGGAGATGATTCGGCGCAAGCTTTGGTGGACCTGCGTCTGGCACGATACCCTGACCTCGCTGTCCTTTGATCGGTAAAGCGCCCCATTTCTCGTTGCAGCCCGCCCTCCTTTCTCCTATCAAGACCTCCTGTATTGACCGGCTCGTGCCAGTTGCCCCATGACCAACTTCCCGAGCTGTTCCATCCCCGAATCGTCTACCGGCAGCTACACATACCTAGAGATGATGTACCACCTCATCGAAATCATTTCACGTCGGCTCAATCCCGACGCCACCGCCACCTCGTCGTATCGCCAGATTGCCGACAACTGCGAGGCCGTGGAGGCTCTCCGAACCCGGGCCCGCGCACACATGAAGGACAAGGAAAAGTGCAAGACGGCGTTGGATCGTCTCCAATATTACGCAATCCGCCTGCATACGTCATTCGTCATCTCCGTCGCCTGCCGCCCGGCGCTGAAACGAGACTGCGATCTTGATCCTCGACAAAAGAAGGAACTGGCAGACCGGTGCAAGGAGAACCTGCTGGAGACGGTGCGGATGTTCTTGGCTATGCACCAGCTGTCTGTGATTCCGACGAGGACTTGGGCCTTTACCTATCATGGTCTTTCCTCGGCCCTCTTGCTAGGAATTTTGTGCGAGACCAAGGCAGATCCCGAGATACGGCAGCTACAAGGGGACCTGATTGCCGCCCTGTCTGCCACGGCGGCAAAGGACGCAACCACACCCGAGCCCCACGTGCCCAAGACCGACAAGGACATTGAGCTGTCCGGTCCGCTGTGGCGAGCGCTCACGGCGCTCAAGAATATCTACGACCACGGCTCAATAGCGGGCTCCAGCTTGAAGCGAGAAGGCGACTCGTCGGCCGGCGCGAGCGGAAGCCGGACGCCGCTGCCTTCGTTCAATGGCCAAGGCTTGGCAGGGCCGACTTCACAGCTTCGCGGCGCTCAGGCCGGTGGCAATCCTCGGGAGGATGCCGCCTTGGCCATGGCCGAGATGCAGAACGGAGCATCTCTGTCCGATTTCTCAGGGTCAGACGATCGCCCTCCTTGTTTCCGCTTTGGCTGACCGTCCCGCAGAATTCCATTTACGCAGCCCATCCCGACGACCATGGGCCTAGACGGCATGCCTGGCTTGAGCATGGACCAAACGCAATATATGGCGCCCATGGATCTTTACGACTCCATCTGGGGCGGTAAGTGGAACGCCAACCGCGACCCTGCGGCCCGAGCTGACGTACCAGAATCCCCCGATCCCTGGAGCTCGGGCATGGATTCCATGAGCTTCGACTTTTCGGCGCAGCCGCCGCCAGGGCAGCCGCAGCAGCAGTTTTACTTTTGAATGTGTCGACGTCTTGGGGAGATATCGGGGTGGGGAGTGGCACCACTCGATGCCTCTTGGGGAATAATATCTTTTGATCCGTATTTTTGTATCATTTCAGCGAGGGAGCAACGGCGGGAAACAAATGGCTTACTGCGCGAATGGCGTTGGGGAATGCCCCGTGTGGGTGGATTCAATGTTTGTGGAGTTTTGGCTACGTGATGCAATGGCTCGGCGAGATATTGGTTCGAGATTTTGACTACAAGGGCCTATGACGCTCCAGCGAGACAGAGGTGCAGGCCCAGCCCACATGTGTGACACAAAAATATCACGGTGAATGTCGTCAGGGCTCTCTTTGATCATCCAATCGCCCGTGGGCGTTCAGGTCGCATCAGGCGCCCCTCGCTGCCCAGAGGTTCCAGTGCCGACTCGGCGCTGGAGCCTTCTGGGCTGAGGGGGACCTTGTAAGCGACGATCTAGGCTCATCATCCGACAAGAGGGGCAGGTCAGTTGATTGACGAGAGGCTCTCTGCACTTGCGAAGCCAAACACTGTTTGGGGGGAGCGAGGAGGGGGGGTGTTGGAAATTCCTGTCAGTCGTCTAGGCCACGCAAGCGTTTTGCGAGGCGCATTTCCCCCCCTTGCCATTGCGCGGCCGATTTCCTTTTCGATGAAACTTTTTTGGCCCTTTTTTTACTTTATTTTTCATTGGTCGTCGTCCTGTCATGGACTTCTACTTCTTCCGCCGCGATGTGCTCGACACAATCTTCTTCTTAACGTGCTTGGGCATCTTTTCCTTGCGCTTCTCGCGCTTGGCCTCCTTGACTGCTTGCTTGTGTTGCTGCGAGGAAGCGACATGTTAGTCAACCGACACTGGCAAAGGGAATGGGAAGCATGCCTTCTTCTCCTCCTTGTCTTCGAAGCGGCGCCCCCTCGGCTGGCCCTTTTCGAAACGGCTGTCATCGTCGTCGCCGTCGCCAGAAAGGGCGGCACCAGAGTCGGAGCCCGAGTCTTCAGACGTGTCGTCTGTGCTCTGCTCTTCATCCGCCGGCTTGCCGTTCTCCTGGCGGCTTGGGGTGGCGACGACTTGATCGGCCAAAAGGTTCTTGTACACGAGGTCGTCTCCCTCCCCCCTCGTCAGTTTCTGAGCATCTTTTTCCATGTCGTAGACCTGCTCCAGCGTCTGCGGGATGTACTGGTTGCGAAAGACCTCGTTGTCCACCTCAAACTCTGCAGCCTCCTGCTCGTCGCCCGCCGCCGCAGAGTGCCGCGTGTCGTAAAGGCGCTCAAAGGCCTCGGGCATGGCGGGCTCCTCGACGGGGCCGGCCGGGGCCGTGATGAAGTCAAAGACGGCACGGTCGGGCAGCGTGTCGACGCCCTTGCGCCGGAAAAAGTCGCCAACGTTCTTAATGTCCATTCGCAGGAACTCGAGAGAGCGCGGGTGATCCGGCTCGACGCTCTGTGACACGTCGATGATGTAGAGCTTGCCGGCGTGGTAGAGAATGTTGTACTCGCTCAGGTCGGCGTGGACCAGCCGGCAGACCTGGTACATCTTGCGCATGGCGGCGGCGAGCTGGGCGTAGAGGCCCCGCCACCGCTCGTCGGCGTCGTCGCCCTCGATGACGGCGTCGCGGAGCTTGGGATACGCCCAGCCTTTTCGGTCTCCGAGGAAGCCCATGACGAGCACGTGCAGCTTGAGGCTGATGGGCTCGGGGCAGGGGATGCCGGCGTTGTAAATTCGGCGCAGGTTTCGGTACTCCTTTTCCGCCCACAGCTTGACCATCTTGCGGTTGTTTCCCTTGTCGAAGCCGCCCTTGAAGCGGTGCTCGCCGGTAATGTACCTCTCGCGGTCCTTGAAGACGAGAATGGCCGTCTTGTAGACCTTGATGGCCCTGGGTGTCGTCTCGCCAGTGCCATGGTCGTGCAGCACGGCGCCGTAGACGTTGGCCTCCTTGCCGGTGCTGATGGCGCCGTGGACCTCGCTGACGTAGCCGCGGTTGATCATTTGCAGCAGAATCATGCGCGTGCGCTGGTCCAGGACCTGCTCGCTCGTCGCCCTGTCGGCCTTGTCCTTGTCCCTGTCGTCGTCGCGCTTGACCGAGTCGAGGCGGATCTTGGCGGCGTGCTTGGAGAGGGCCGAGACCTGGTCGTCGATGCTGGCCAGAGTGTTGGCCTTGGGCTTCTGCTGGTTCGACCGGGGCACGGCGACGCCGCCTCCGCTGCTGCTGCTGCTGGTGTCGTGGAGCTGCCGCTGGCGGTTGTACGACTTTGTAAGGTCGGCGGCGCTGGAGGACCACTCCTCCTCGTCCAGGTCGCCATCGTCCTCGTCGTCGAAGATGCCGTCCAGATCGTCATCCTGGTCGTCGTCGACCTGGTGCGAGTCTGGGTGAGGGGCGCCCCGGGGCATGCGAACTTCGGGAGGCACGTCGTGTATTTGCGCGCCGTAGCCCTGGTTGGCAGTGTATGTATAGGGCGGCTGATGCGGCGCGGCCGGCGAAGCGGATGCGTCCGCCATAACTGAAGTCTCTTGCCTCTGTCTTGAGGTCTGTTGCCTCTGTCTATCCGTTCAGTGGTCAAGAAAGGACTCGATTGGAGATTTTGGCTGGCGCTTTGATGATTTCTTATCGAAAAGACGACCCCGCGGCGGCTATCCATCGCCATCTTATCTATCGCTTTGCATATCTAAAAAAAAAATCATTGTAGCGGGGACTCGGAGGCGAATTGTGCGGATTGTTTACGTAAGGTTGGCCACCTACAATGGTGACTCATCACTAGCCGGAGCAAATTGGCAGTGTTCGTCAGCCTCAACGTCAGCCTCAACCTCGACACATCCTTGGCTTCCGTGTTCCAGTCATCGACAATGACTCTTGCCGCCCTGACTCCATGGTCTGAGAGTCACGAGATGGATCCAATTTCTGATCTGCCGTGGCGGAAAGTTGACGCGTCTTTGGATTCCGCATCAACTTAGCAAAGCACTGCAGATGGCGCCAACGCGAGCAGCCGTGCCGGATGACAGCTCGCCGGCGAACATCGTGGCTGGCCGTCTTGCCCTCGCCTTGTTCTCCGTGCGAGGGCGATTGGGGAAAAGACACGGGACGCCAATCTATTGAAGGGCGCATACTTTGGCCTCGTCGATGTCTCAAACCAGCCCCTTCGCCGCCGGCACCCCAGAACCCACGGGCTGGGAATACGTTGTTAGGCCTTGTTCTTCGGACCTTTGTCGCAGTTGCATCCAAGTGCATTCCTCGTTCAGGTCGCCATGCCTGGGTCTTGCGTTCCAGTTTGATCCTCGCATGAATAGATTCATCCCTCGACGCGTCGAGTTCTATAGCCAGGCCATTATTTATTCATGTGAATCCGTCCCGGTATCATTGTTCTTGCCCTCTCGCGTCGGTCTGATTCGGTGGTCGGCTTGCTCTCAACTGTTTCTTCGTGGTCCCAGTTGCTCCAGCTTGTTCCCGGGCCCCGATAGCAGACCAAAAGACGACGCTCACTCTCCATCATGAGAGTTACGCTCGCTGCCATAGCCCTCGCTTGCCTGGCTAACTGCGCCGACACCACGCCGCCAACTCAATCTTCCAGCAAGAAAGGGGGCAAACGGTTCACGCTTACCCAAGTCCACAACGACAAGTTCCAAGGTCATGATACGCCTTCGTCCTTCCTCAAAGCCCACTTGAAATACGGTCACACTCTACCGCCGCAATTATCACGAGCTTTGGACCTCAACCCGAGCCTTAAACTCAGGTTCCAGGCCCAGTTGCCTTATACAAGTACGCTCGCTGCAGCCTCCACTTCCCCCTTTCCTGTCAGAGAGCTGACACGGCGATAGACAGATCACAGAAGGGAACGATCAAGACATCCATCGCGCCCAAATATGACTCGGAATACTCAGTCCCAGTCCAGATCGGGACGCCTCCGCAGACGATACCCTTGAACTTGGACACGGGGTCTGCTGATCTGTAAGCCACTCATTTCACCCTTTGCTTTGACCCGAGTCTCGCGCTGACCTGTGCAGGTGGACGTTTTCATCGGAAACATACCCGACCGTGGTCATGAATCAGACACTATACCATCCTGAGAACTCGTCGACCTGTGAGCTGCAGAGAGGCGAAAGTTGGCAAGTCAAGTATGGCGATGGCGCCGGCGCGGCAGGCATCGTCTACAGAGACAGGGTGCAAGTGGGTGAAACCTACGTCGATGGTCAAGGCGTGCAGGCTGCCATCACGGTCTCGCCCGAAATCGCCAGGGACTCGTTCACATCGGGCATCTTGGGCATGGCAAATAGCCGTGTCAACACGGCCCGGCCCATGCAGCAGCGGACCTACATTGACAACATCAGGGGATCGCTCGAGGAACCCCTGTTCACGGCCAATCTGCGCAATCGCCGTCCCGGCAACTACAACTTCGGATACATTGATAAGTCCGAGTACACGGGCGACCTCCAATACGCCGCTGTGAACCGATACTCACCATTCTGGATGGTCACTGTGAATGGGTACCAGGTCGGCTACAACCCCCCCCTTCAGGTGTCGTGGAACGCGATTGTCGACACGGGCACGTCGCTACTGCTGCTCCCCGACGAAATTGTGCAGGACTATTATCGCCACGTTCCCGGCGCTGGGATAGATCCGAAGCTGGGGGTGGTTACGTTTCCCTGCCAAGTTCACCCGCCCGACTTCTTCTTTTACATTGGGGCCCATCGCGGCCGAATCCCAGGCGCGTATATCAATTACGGGCAGGTCAGCGAGACGTACTGCCACGGCGGGATTCAGACGGCACGGGGGCTGCCCTTTGGCGTGCTTGGCGACGTTGTGCTCAAGGCGCAGTTTATCGTCTTCAACTATAACCTGGGCCTCGTCGGGTTTGCCAACAAGAAGCTTGATGACGCTCCTGACAGCCCTCCTGAACACTAGAGCATTCCCTCACGGGATCCCCTGAAGCCCGCCGCTGGCAGCTGGCACTGAGGACTTGAGCAAGGATTTGAGCAGGCTGGCGTTGCATGTTGAGGCATTGCTCCACATATATTGGATGTCGTGCCTTGAATCACCCTGGAAGGTATGGGAGCGCGGCTTAGCATACGGACTGGATCGGGTTTCGCCATTATACATGGAGCATCACGACCATGCAAGCATTGGGCATTGCGGTGAATAAACGAGGACATATAGGCTGACTTATGATCCCGATGAATGCATAATCCAAGACTGGATAGAGTGAAGAGACGTTGCAATGGCGTCTTTGCAAAGTAGCTGTCGGACTCTGGTGCTCCCTTTCCAATCATTCCACAGCATCAGACAACGGCTTGGGCCGACAACGGCAAATCGTCTAGCGCTTACCGTCTAGCAAGGCAAGGTGCGCTGACGTCTGCTTACGGGCAATTATTAATGCTTGAAAGCCGAAGAAGCCGATGGGATCCCTGATGTGAACCAGACACGCAGGAAGGTAGTTGGCTCTACATATCCCCGTTGCAATATTGCCCAGCAAGCCAGGCGACGGTCGACGACGAAGACGAAGAGGGGAATTCTTTGACCGAAATGGATCAGCTCGCGTCGCGCCAACAGCAACTAGACGCCATGATGGAAAGCGTGCTCATCATCGGCGCCGGCGAGCTCGGTCTCTGCGTCATCGAGGCACTGGCGGCACATCCGCAGCGCAACCGCATGAAAAAGATGTCGGTGCTGGTTCGGGCCGCGACGTTGGAGTCCACGGCGGCAGCTGAGAAGCAGCAGACAGTGCAGAGGATCCGGGCACTCGGGGCCGAGTTCGAGACCGCCGACGTGGTGCAGGCGTCGGTGGCGGAGCTGGCGGGCATCTTGTCGCGGTACGGCACCGTGGTGTCGTGCTCGGGCATGGAGCTGCCGGCGGGGACGCAGACAAAGCTGGCGCAGGCGGCGCTGGCCGGGCGGGTGAGACGGTATTTCCCATGGCAGTTTGGCATGGACTACGAGGCCATTGGCGAGGGCAGCTCGCAGCACCTGTTTGACGAACAGCTCCGGGTGCGGGCGATGCTGCGTGAGGCCACGGCCGTGGAGGAGCAGGAGGAGCAGGAGGAGCAGGGAGGATCGAAGGGCGGGGGGACCGAGTGGGTGATTGTGTCAACGGGCCTGTTCATGAGCTTCCTCTTCGTCGCGGCCTTTGGCGTCGTCGACCTGGAGAAGAGGACGGTGCGGGCCCTGGGCGGCTGGGAGCAGGAGCTGACGGCGACGACGCCCCGGGACATTGGCCGGGCGACGGCCGAGGTGGTGGTGGACCCGCGGGAGATTCGCAACCAGGTCGTCTACACGGCGGGCGACACCATCTCGTACGCGCGCCTGGCCGACACGCTCGACGGGCACTTTGGCGGCGCGCCGTTTCGGCGGGAGCTGTGGGACGCGGCGACGCTGCGGCGGCAAGTGGAGGAGGCGGACGGAGGCGAGGCGGTAATGGCTCGGTATAGGGACACGTTTGCGCAAGGGCGCGGCGTGGCGTGGGGCATGGACGGGACGCTGAATGCGCAACGGGGGATGGCTATGACGGACGTGGATGGGTATCTGAGGGAGATGGGAGCCGGGGGGTCGGGCCCGGAGCCGGGGGCGGGGCCGGCGTCGGGCTGAAATGTCGAAGCGCCGAAGTACCGAAGTGGAAAGCGCGCTTACATCCATACACCACTCATACACTCATACGGGACGTAAGGAAAATTGTTCAGGCTAGGCAACCTGAGTCTAAGAGCTCTGCGCCTCCTTTCACCTCCCAGTCATTCTCTGAGATGAGACTCAGTCACAGCCGGCGGAACGTGCCATCCAGTCAACAATGTGACGGATGCCCAGGGCGCTCTGCTCAACAAAGAAGCCGCCGCACCCGAGGGCGCCACGTCTTTTGGTGTCTGCCTCGTCTCCCCACGCATGTACGAATACAGGGCCGAGACGGGAGGCAAAGTCAGTCACGAGCAACGTCGTGGCGTGGCGGACGAGGACGGGGCCTCTTGCATGGGCCTTGGACACACACGCAGGCGCCTGCAAAAAGAATGGACGGGCACATGGGCACGTAGACTCGCCTCGGCCTCTCCGGGAATCGACGGGACCTGGGCCGCGCCGCGGGGATCACGAGAAGGTTTCAGGCTTGCGATATGCAGATTATAGGGCCCACTAAGGAAAAGGGGAGCAGGGCGTGCGTGCCTGGAGCCGTGCCTGGAGCCGTGCCTTGGTCATGACGACGTCAGGGCGAGAGGGGGAAACGATTGGCGCCAGTGGGGGGCGGCGGAGAGGAGGAAGAAGACGTGTGTTGATTCCTCTGGCTGGCGTGAGGCTTGCCGGGAGCGGTGCAGCCGCTGAATCCGGCATCAAGCATATTGGAGGTATTGCTGTACAGGGATTCATTCGCGTTGGGCAGACTGATGCCCCGTCTGCCCAGTCCGGTTCCGGCTGGGGGAGCTCGGGCTGCCATGGACCAGGAGGAGGAGGAGGAGGAGGAGGAAGGACGAGGGCATGTGCTGCCTTGCAATAAGTCGAGCTCGACGCATCTACTCAGTCTAGACCAGACAGGACAGGCAGGACAGGCAGGATAGGCAGGACAAAGATTGAACAGGCGAGCACTATAGGCTGACCGCCAGCAAATAAAACAAAAACACACACACCATCAGTGCAAGTGCATAATAAAAAGTCATCTGGTCACTCACCTTGGCTGGGCGTCGAGGCCCTGTTTTACCCGGGCTGTGCTAGTGCTGCAGTGCGCTATGGATGATGCGGACAGGGAGGGGGGGCAGTGGGGAGACAGTGGAGGGACAGTGGTGGAACAGGGCACCCACTCGCTGGGAGCTTATCTGCTTATCGGCGGCAGTGCTGAATCCTCCGTGTCAGGCCTGGGTGGTGGTAAGCGACGGAGCATCCCGCGAGACTGCATCTGCAGCGGGGGAGATACTTGACTCGAAGCACGAGACTCTGAGCGCAGGCATGTACCTCTGATTCCAAGCGACCCTTCACATGGCGGGCGGCAGTGGTTGGTCAGCTTGTACCGGCTACGAGAACGGACGTATCGGCGCGCATTCCTCCCACGAAACAGCGCCGACGCCTACCAAGGGAGGGTGGAGGGTACCCGACTGCCTTGTACGGGGTACCGCGATGGAATGTGCCCAAGCCAAGGCAATGGCGCCATCATGACCGACTCAACCCTCCCCTCAACACCCAACCCTCACCCCCTCTCGGGACGGGGATACGGTACACAACCCCCCCCCCTCGGAACCGGGGATACAAGGCCAACCCGAAGCGTCCCATCCAGCGTCCCATGCCCGCGATCCGATCCGATGCTACTGTACGCTGGGGGCTGGAGACTGTGCCTTGAACCACCTCCAAGGTGACTCACGGTCATGCGCTCGCCCTCGACTCGCCATCGTGACTCCGCCGCTCGTCGGCAAGCCAACCAACGCCCCTTTCCGGTTCAGGCGTCGCAGCCATCAGCGGTGACCTTCGATGGAGCGCCGCCACCGGGGGTCCGGGGCGGATGCATAAATGTACAAAAGGGGAGGAGGAGTCTGCGAGCCTTTGTTTCTTCTCCGAGTCTTTCTAGACGCCTCCGGCATCCATCGCCCCCTTCCCCCACCTTTTTCTCGCTAGCGGGTCTCAGCCTGTCCTGTGCTGCATGCGGCAAGCCAAGCCCTTTGTCGTCATCGCCTCGGACCCCGTCCATCATCGCCATCGACCTTTTCATCTTGCCTCCTCTCCGTCCCTTTGTTCCCCCCCCTATAGCCGTCACTCCAGACTCGACTCGCTTTCTCGAGACCATCGAGCACCCGCAAACCCTACATCAGCACCTATCATCCTCCATCCGCACAACAACATGGACGCCAGCGCTGCCGACTCTCATGGTGGAGGCGTCCCCTCGTCCGTTATCCAGAACCGCCACATCCCCCGTCGGGGCGCTGTCCCCAGCCGTCGCCGCTCCTTCAATCATGTCATCCGCGCCAGCGCCAAACGCCTGGCCCAGTCTCAGGATGTCCAGGCCTGCGAGCGTCTAGGTCTCCCCTGTGCCACAGCCGACGCCGACGCCGCCACCCACCCCCGCGGCGGTGCCCTTCGTCCTCATCTCGAGACCGAGCTTCGCCGTCATTGGGGTGCTTCCCGCCCCCCGCCTCGCATGCGCTGCCGGAATCGTCCCAACCTTCCCTGCGGACAAGATGAGGAGGACGAGGGCCGCGATCTCGCCCACAGCGAGATTCCCCTGCCCAGCGATCGCTTCCGGCTCGTCCGTCGGCCTGCTCTTGAGAGGGAAGATGCTTTCCGCGACGCCGCCACCTCTGCTAGGGGCAAGGTTCGCCTCAGGCGCTCGGTGCCCGACGCCGATGACGCCCAAGTCGCCGAGCTCTACAGCATGGGGCTGCTATACGACGACGCTGATGACGCCGATGGCCAGCGGGGCGGCCGCACCCTCAGCTTGAACAGCATCTGTCATGAGCAGCCCGTCTACTCGATCCGTCATGACCGGCGGACGCGCAGGCCGTCCAAGTCCAAAGGCCCCGGCCGAGACCCCCCTCTGCAGCTGGAATTCTCCTTTTCCGATCTGGGCGACGATACCGCCATCGCCCAGTACCTGGCCGTGCCTTCTGCCCATGCCCTCGAGGCCGACGACCAAGTGATGGAACAGGCGCCTTGCCCGTCCCGGCAGCATTCATATCCCCCACTCCGCGTCATCTACGAACTCGCCGGCTCGCGGCCCACGTTTGACGTCGATACTTCGCAGCCCCCAGACCTGGTTACCGACCTCATATCCGACTACGACTGCTTCACCGACAGCGAGCTCGACGACACGCCTTCGCAGCGCGAGGTGCACGAGAGCGACGACCACGCGGCCTCGGATCCGTGGGTCATGCTAGGCGACGACTCGTAGCAAGCCGTCCGGGTTCGCGAAAAGGGACCCCGAACAACTTCAATTCGCGGAGGAACACTTCCTTTCCCTTGGATAATACACGGCGCGAAGCTCCGGCAGCTGCAGACGCCTGGAGCTCCACGTCGCCAAATCCCTCCAAAACAGCACGCGCTGTCTTGTTACACAGCGGTAATGTGTTATACCGGGGGCGCGGGTCATTGCATAAAGCGGCGTCAATATAGCGCGCGGCTTCATACTCCTTTTTCTACTTTACCAGTACCAGTCTACCGGGTATTGTTATCATCGTGGCCACGGTGGTTTTTTCGTTGGTTTTTGTTTACATTGTTTTTGTACCACGCTATTAGATTCTCTTCCTAGTGCAGCGAATGCATTCGTTTTCTCTCCTTAAACTAAGTTGTTTTATAATGGCTATGGCTGTGGATGTTGACGTTTGCGGAATGTACCTTGGGCCGCACTTGGCTGGTCGATCGAAGGACAACGCGCCGGTTTGTACTGGTGGTGAGATGAGGGCTTTCTATGGCCAAGACCCATAAGATGTGTATCAAACTAAGCAGATGCTAAGATACACCTTTGTACCCATGCCCGTCGTGCTTTGTTCCTCCCGGGCAATTGAGCGGAGCCCGCCGAGCAAAATGCCGGGTGGACCCGCTTTTCCGGAGCCGGGACCGGGAAAGACCAGGGGGAGCGTGGCAGGGTGTTGCCCGCGCACGTATGACGACAGAAGCAGCTACAGTAGGAATAAGAAGGCGTTTAGATGGCACAGTGGTAGGACTACGGGGCTGCGTCTTGTACATCATACGCTGCGTGGGAGGACAAGGAGAGGTGCGGGAATGACGGGGAGGATAGGCGGTGGCGAAGTTGGAGAAGAAAGACACCACCAGGCGTTTACATGTCTAGAGAATGGAATATAACTGAGGCTCCTGGACAGCATGAATCCAACTCGCATGTCGGATTGGCAGACAGCTCTTTGATGTAGAGTAGGTTCCGCCTGGAAACACGGTCTTCCGCGGTTAGGGCGTTCCCTGGCACGGCATCTGCTTCCTCGAGCAATCCAGTAAACAGGGTCGTCAGATGATTCCAAGATGATTCCTCGTTCGACAATATTGAGACATTAAAACATGCAACGACGAGGGCAGGTTTATCAGATGCATTGCTCTATCAGGTATGCTAAGGGGAGCAACTGCAGAGGCACCGTTCAGAGTAAAGTACAGAAACGTTGCCGTCATCGTTTCCGCTTAGCCAAGTACGTCAAATATAAGTGTTATGTACATGCATCGCGTTATGGCATCAACTCGTCGCCGGTCGTCGAGAAGATTGCTGCGTCCATCTTGCCTCCTACACAAGAACGGGCAGAAATGGGGAGGACTAGTCCAAGCAGAGGCCATCTCCGGAGCCCAGCTCGAAAAAGCGATAGTCGGGCGGCTCTCCATGTCCTGGATCCTCGCGCAGGCGTTGCTGCTGGTGATGGACGGCCTCCTTGAGGGAGTAACGGGTGCGGCGCAAAAAGGGGGCGATGAGGCCGGCGCCCTTTTTGTCCTCATCGTGCGTGGCGACCCAGTACCTGGCCCCCGTGGCGGCGACTGCCTCGATGCCGTCGAGAGCGCCGAGGTTGAGTTGCTTGGCCATCCAGATGCGCACGTCGTGCAGGCCGTGGAGGAGGGCGAGGGGGCGCAGGCCAGAAGACCGGATGCCGTCGAGGTCCCGGCTCTGGACGCCGTGGGGCGCGTAGAGAATAGCTTCTCGACTGTCGTCGTCGCCATCGTCCTTGTTACCGAGGCGGAAGGCGACGAGCATGGCCGAGTGGTAGTAGAGGCTGTTGTCTGGGGCGACGAGGCGGCCGATGGCGATCCAGTCTGGCAACGGGTCGACGGCGGGCAGGCCGGCGGGGGACCAGTCGTCGCGAGCCTGGAGCGCGGGGGCGGTGAAGACGCGGTCGAAGTGGCTCCAGCTGCGGATCAGGTCGGCGGCGACCTGGGGCGCAAAGACGGGCGTGTGAGGGGATACCTCGAGGAGCGTTGCCTGGTGGCAGTGGTCGGTAAACTCGTGGGATACGACGACGGCGTCGATGCGCGAATCGGAGCATGGCTCTGTCTCAAGCCCATCGCCGGCATCGCCGTCTCTGCCGTTACTGCTGCTCGGGGAGGAGCCCAGCTGCAGGAGAGTGCGAGCCTCGACGTCTCGCAAGGCATCGTCCAAGTCGGCCACGGTGTCGAAGCTGGGCGGGATGAGGTGCCACTGGGTGCTGAACCAGCCGGCGACGTCGCTCTGAGGCCCGCGCAGCCAGGGGTCGACAAGGATGTTGAAGTGGGTGCGGCTTGGGTGGTGACGGTGAGCTGGCCGCGGCAGCTGCAGCAGCCAGGAGGTGTCGCCGTTGAGGTGGGCCAGCAGCGGGCGTTGGCACCGGGCGCTGCGGAGGAGCAGGCTGGACCACTGCTCCCGGTCCGAGAGGTGGAAGGACCCCGGCGAGGGAGAGGAGGAGTCCCTCGTGCTCACCGGTTGTGGCTGGCAGGGCCGAGCCGCGGGCGCCGCCATGTCGGAGGAGAAGGAGGAGAATGAGGCCGCCCACGCCGCAACAACAGGAATGCCGTGGCGGATGTGGCGCCGGAAACTAAAGCAAAAGACGACTGAATGCCTGTGGATGGACACCCACGAAGCACCAGTGACCTATCGTGAGCGCCTTCACCCCGGCCTGCCTCGTGCAGCTTCTACGGGAGGGGGGACGCGTCATGCCGTCACGCCAGCGTCAGAGCTTGTCCGCCGAACGGATCGCGATGACGGTGGTGCGGAGATGACGATGACGATGACGATGGGCGGAAAGGGTGGGTGGTCAGAGAGCGGGCGGGGTCGGACGACTTCGTCGGGACTCTGCCTCGCTCGGCAGTGGCTGTTGGGACGATGGGCATCGAACCGATAGCTTCTATCGAACCCTCGCCCTTCTGGTGATGGAGCGGAGCGGTCCAAGGTCTGGTGGCCACGGTGGACTGGACAACTCCAACCTCTTCCCCGGGACTCAGGGGGTGCCCGGTGCACAAAGCCAAGAGCCCAGTTCCAGTTCTCCCCAGAATATCCTGCTTGAAAGATGCCCCCGCAAAAGGGCCTCCATCTATCACAGTGATCTCATCGTGGTCTAGTCCGCATATGGTACGGGCTACGCAATAACTCGCCCTCCCTCCCAAACTACGAAGACACTCGAGCTAAGCTCACCCCTTCCGCCCCGTGCCTCGGATGCCAGCTCCGATTCAGGATCGGCTTCAACGTCACAAAACCGGTGGTGAAGCGGGCTCAGATGATCTGCTCGCCGCTAGTTTCGGCTCAGGCTTGCTCCTGAACCCTTCTCCTCGTGCTGGTATTTTTGGGCATGGTCACGAAGAAACCGTGTCTCTCTGGCCCGTGTGCCTGCCAGACCTCTGCTCCCCGCGAGCCATGCCATTCTTCATGTATGCTGACGAGGACCCGCCATTGCTAACGTCCGTCCCCGGAGTTCCGGCTGTATCGCACCGTTGCCCACGCCCTCAGCTCGGGCTTCGGCGAACAGTTTCCATGGCCAGCTCGTGTCTGCTTTTTTGCTGTTCCTTTGGGCGGCATGCACGGCATCGAGGTCACACGGTGAACATGGGCTCGGCGAGGTGTGGACATCCATGCATGCTGTTAACTGACGGGGCTTACTTTCCTTCTTTCTTTTCACCCCTGTGCTTCTTGTTTGTTTGTTTGTTTGTTTGTTTGTTCGTGTGTTCAAGCGCTCCGTGCTGTGATTTCGACTGCGGAACTTTGCCGTCCGCCGTGTTTTATCCAAGACTTGGGTTACTTTTTCTGGCCAAATCACTTAAGATGAAGAAGACGCTGATCTTGCTTGCCCGGCTTCAATTCGTCTTCTGTCATGTTCTCGGGGGCGGGGGCTGAGACATGCGTCACCAGCCCGCATTTCTCGAGCATCGGTACTGAGAACCCTTGACCCGGTCCGCACCAAGTACTTTTCTCGCTTCTCTCTTTACTTTACACACACACACACACGGTATTTGGAATTTCTCAATATACATGGGTCATGGGGGTTTCGCCTCGAAGCTGCCAGCAGAGGGGGGGGGGGACAGCCATGCGAGGCCTGTGAGTTTGTACGACCAACATGGAGCTGCAAAAAACGGTCTCCCCCATGCACGTCGTCTACCCGCCCCTGATCTCTGCGTCGTCAACGGGCTGGGAGACAAGTTTCCTCGGCCGACGCCGGGCTCCCTTCATGTTGCTGGCACCGGCTATCTTCCGTACTAGCCTTGAAACCAGTCAGATTCCTGCTCAACTCTCACTTCTTCCAGACGGGGATCCCCCCCCCCCCCCGGTCCCACTGGTGCTCGTAGTCTAACGTCGAGCTTCCCCGGCGGGCCTTGGCGGGAGGGTAAACTGGGAGATTTGCCTGGGATTCCCACTCGGATCACTCCGTGCTCTGACCCCAGACTGGAGAATAGAGATCCTCGGACGACAGGGTTCGGCAGATTTGATGCCAAGAAACCTTTGTAGCTGGAACAACCCCTTGGTCCCCTTTCCTCTCCAGTATACATAATCACAGTAGCCCTGCCGTATGCAGGCGAGCTCATACATGCATGGATCAGACACGCACACACAAACGGCCCTTTGAGTCCCCATGCCGCCGGTGGTCGTCGCTAAACCCGTAGCGCCTGTTGGTGCTGTCGACATTTCGCATGGAGGAGGGCACACTTTGCGGGTATTCCATGTCCCGGAATGAAAATTTAGTGAGACCAAAAAGTCTCGCCAAGGGCAGCCAGTAAATGACGGCAACGCTCGATAACATGGAGCTCCCTCACCCAAATGATTCCTCAACCACTCACACTTGGCCCTAGAAGTAGATGGCCGGTCAGGGTATATTTAAAGTCTACCTATTCCCGCGGTCCCACCTCGCCCGCACGTCATGTCTTCTCTACCGGGCTCCCGTTCCCGCTGCCACACCTGCTCTGGTATATTGTCTCCCATTGTGACCCTTCCTTCTTAATTCTTCAAGTATTTGATTCTTTCGCTGTTTCCACACACGTCCCAGGCCATCATGCTCGCTTCGGCGCTCTTACTCGGCCTTGCCACGGCTGTGGCGGCCAAGAACTGCGTCGACCTTAAAATTCCCCTCTACCTCAGGTCTAGAAATGGCGTATTCGACATGGCGACGCCCAAGACGGAGATTGAAGTCACCAATTTCATACTGGACTATGCGAGAAATGGCAGAAATTACACGAACGCAGTCACGACTGGTGTAAGTCGTAACCGAGGACCAAAGCACACGCGCCAGCCCACGTTGATGCTAACGGATGAGGCGGTTTGTAGTTTAAGACGATCAAGGGAAATTACAAGCTCGCGGCAACCTACTGTGAGCCGGATTGGGGGGCCCGCGACACGCTCCAGATTGTGACGCACGGCATCGGCTTCGACCGCTCGTATTGGGACTTTCCGTACAAGAGTTACAACTATAGCTACGTCAATCGAGCCCTTGACCAAGGCTACTCGGTGCTGTCCTGGGACAGGCTCGGCATCGCCCACTCGTCTCACGGTGACCCCATCGACGAAATCCAAATCTTCCTCGCGATTGCTGCCCTCGAGGAGCTCACCAAATGGGTCAAGCACGGCAAGCTGCAGGGCGGCAAGCACAAGTACAGCAAGATGGTCCATATCGGCCACTCGTTCGGCTCGGCCATCACCCTCGGCATGACCAGCGCCAACCCCGAGCTGAGCGACGCCATCGTCCTTAGCGGCTTCAGTCAGGTCCCCAGCTTCTTGGCCCAGTTCTTGCTCGGTGCCAACTTCATCTCCGTTAAGGGCGTCGAGTTCCTCGCCCCCAAGTACTCGGAGGGGTATCTGGCCTCCAAGTCGACCGTTGGGCTACAGACAAACTTTTTCGCGCCGGGGGACTTTGATCCCAAGATCCTCGGGGCCGCGGCCATTACTGGTCAACCCGCGGCCATCGGCGAGCTCATGACTCTTGGCTCCGTATCTCCCCAGAGCAACTTCAAGGGCCCCGTCCTCATCGTCACGGGAGGTTAGTTTCTTGCCCCCCCCCCCACCCCCCACCCCTCGCCCCCCCATTACGAACAAGACGAAGCTTCTCTTCTATAATGAATTGCCGCAGCTGGCTTACACCTTGCAAATAGAAAGAGACGTTCCCTTTTGCGGCGGAGACTGCACCAAAACCGACCCAATCAACCACAGCGCTCGGGATCTGCTTCAGGCGTCCAAGAGGAACTTTAAGTCGGCCTCCGTCTTCAAGACGGTCGTGATCCCCGGCGCCGGCCACGGCCTCAACTACCAGTACTCGGCCCCTCTCACCTACAGAGCTATCCTGAACTTTATCAAGACCAACGTAAAGGACCGAGGGGGAAGACACCATTACTCCGACTCACGGGAGACATAACGGCATGGTTCGGCTAGCATCGTAAAAGAACGGGAGATCTGCGTCTGGCAGCCGGCGCGAAAGAAAGAGACCGTCGGACGAGATGTTGGTGTGAGCACAGGCAAAGGCAGCGCCAAGAATAAAAATCATACGTACAAGGAAGCTGCAAATCCGCAGCGACAGTACATCTGATGTAACGAACACATAGACGATTTAGAATTCCATTTTTTAATCTTGAGCCCTCGCTGAAAACTGCCCCATTCCCGGCGCCTACTCCCTTTACACCGACACTTGCTTTGTCTTACGGGGCTTCCCCCCTCCTTGCAAAGTCCGACCTGAGACTCCGTTGGATTCTCCCGTACTTCTTGTACTTTCCACAACGCTTCGTTGCCACCCCGAGAGACGTGGCGTCCGAGACATACAGTAACTCAAAGGGAGAGATCTTGACTCGGAACGTCCGTCTGAGATCCTTCACTCCCCTGCGCGCGAGATGATGTATTACTATCCCAAGGCAGCCACGGCCAAAATTGTGAAGAGCCTCGTTTGATGTGCATGTCTTCGCTTGAAGCTGTGGCTTGTACCTCGCGTTGAGAGGCATGAACCCAGACTTGTGCTTCGCTGTAGACTTTAGGCTTCAAGCAAGCCTGGCCAGTGGATCGAATCAAAGAATACCGATGCTGCGTTTGAGCCGTCAGCGAAGCGAGGGCCCTCGATGAAAGGACTCTCTGGCCCTGATCTCCACGTTATAGAGAGTGCCCAGATGTGCCCTGCTCCCCTGCCCAAACAAGCAGCAATCGGATCCTAAACTGCGGGGGGCGTCGACTTTACTGCCCACGACTATAGCTCTGATAATAGCGGCGGGCCGAGCATAAAGTGGCAACAACCTAGGTGCTTGTCAGCAAGATAAAGACTTATAAACTATACCAATAACACCTCCATAAGGGGGTGACCCTATTTGCTGGTGGCCAAGTGGTATTTGCTATGTTCGACAGTACTACACCCTATCCCAGGGGAAAGCAGCGGCAATTGCATATTAGGCTTATAAAAGAGGACACAAGGAAGTAACGTTTCACCCCAGGCAAGCGTAGCAGTAGTTCCCCTCGATTTGATATTGAACATACGAAGAGTTTGCCAGGATCGGCGTGATCCGGAATGCCGGTGAGCAGAGAGGCCCAAGTGCAACGCGATCTCGATACACATTAGTCGGCTTCCACAGGGGAAGCCTACGTACGGGTAATAAATCATTCCTCTGAGAGCCGCCCAAGCCGGAGAAGGACCTCTGAAAACACGGCGGAGAAAAAGAAGGCGGGGCCGCATTCTTCGGTCCCGGTCCCGGCGGTTGGGTCCCACGACAAGGTCACACCGAGTGCGCCGCGGTCCAAGGCGTGTTTCAGCGGGTACCGAGAAAGTTGGGAGATGCTCAATCCTTTGCGATATCTCACCGCAGCGCAGGATCAGATAAAGTCTTGGGCCAACGACGGAGGACTTTCAAAGCGCGGACACGGCGGCGGACTTGCACAACCAACTTATAAGGGATGGCTGCAGGCCGTTAGACCTAAAGAGGCTCCTGGCGGCAGACGAACAGAATTGGTTGGGCAAAGCGGGGTAAGGCGGACCAATATTCGGCCCGAGACGGCTCTCCAAGAAAGCCGTGATTGCGGCAAACGCGCCCTTTCGAAAACACATACTCGCCTGAGCCTCGAAATCGAGCTTGTCCCAGACCAACAAGCGACGTTTGCGCATCCTATGCCGTCCGTTACACGCCATGTCCGAACTTCGTCAGGAGATTGAAACGCTTCGACGTTTAGTCGAGAAGGAGCGACGGGAGAAAGAGCAAGAGCGACGGGAGAAAGAGCAAGAACGACGGGAGAAAGAGGAAGCCAAGGCGCGAGAAGAGCAGGAGCGGCAAAAAAGCCAGAAGACGACGCTCGAGGAATACTTATTCAACTGCCATTTCTACCTCTATACGAAACTCGCCTTCGCCGACAAGACCAAGTCCTCCATGGGACTCGCTACCCGAGTCGACAAGAAGTACTATCCTAAGAGGCTACGTCCTTGGAACGCCTTCGCCAATTCCCAGCGACATCAACAATTTAGCGAGATTAGGAGGGTCTGTGGTGAAAGTCGGCTTTTCCATCAAGAGAGCACGACCAGAGACCTGGGAGCTACCATCTCTTACGATCCGGCTGGCAACGAGAACGCTATTGAGTACTTCGAGAGGATCGCAGTTGAAGTTCCTGTGCGGGAAATCTTAGCGCCCGTATGGAACCAAAAGGGACCACGATGGGAGCACCAGGTTACGATGCTAAGATTCAGTCACAACGCCCGCGACTTCACGCAATTAAGCGATAGTCAGATTGAAGATGAGGGCCCAAGCTCAGGAAGGCAGAAGCGACAACGGCGGACTGGGACCACCATGCGGAACGAATTCTCAAGGGAAATAAAGCCGCCGCCTATGAAACCTGATGGATGGGGCATCCGTACGCACCTAGACGGTGACGAGAGCATGGCTTTTGTCTACGACTTCAAGGCAGCTCACAAGTTTGCGGCGCCATACCTTAAAGCCACACTTGCGAAAGAGAGGCTATTTATAGACGTTATTGCACGGGACAACAGCAATAAATATAAGATCGATCCCCAGCTGCAAGAGCAAGAGATTGAAGAAACACGAATTGCTATGGCGCTAACACAAGTCTTCGACTATATGGTTTGGTATGGGGTTGCATATGGTTATATTGCCGCAGGGAAGTCCTTGGTGCTCCTTCATATCGACCAAGAGGACCTACAGACATTATATTACCATCTATGCGTGCCCGATGAAGAGGTGGTCGAAGCGTTAGCCGGCGATCGGGCTGGACAGGTGCCTTATACCGCAGTAGCTCAGCTAGCCGGCTTTTGCCTTTTGAGCCTTCAATCCGAGGCTCTTAGGGGAAATTCACTCAACACGGCGTTGCAGAAGGCAAGAAAGGAGCTAAAAATATGGGGGGAGCCTTACGAGGACGCGGTGCTTTCTTTCGAGGCAGAGGGTGTCAACTCGTCGTCGCAGTCGTCATCGCAAGGGACGGATGGCTCGGAGTTCCAGTGCGTTGCAGACCCAACCAAGCGAGTATACCCACTGCGGTCCAAGTCGTCGTGCATGGCCGCGGCAGTTCGTTGCAGGAACGACAACGATGACGAGCATGGGCCAGAGGGCGGTCCATCTCGGACCCGGACAAAAACCGATACGAATGAGCGGAGCAAAGGTCCGCCGAGCGGCAGCTATGAGAATAAGGAGGCCGCGACGCCCGATCCGGGACCTACCAGGCAATACTGCACGCAGGCCTGCTTGTTAGGTCTTAAGAGAGGCTGGGAGCTCGACGATAACTGCCCCAACGTTCTCTCGCACCGCATCACTAAAGGCAGTACTCGACACCCCATCGACGCCGGCGAGTTCACCCGCCTGGTGGGTAAGCGGCTGCGCCAGAATCCATATCGAGATTGCAAAGCGCTGGACGGCCGCGGCAAGGTTGGGGCGATAGGGGTGCTCTTTAAGCTAGAGCTGGCGCCGTACGGCTATACATTCGTCGGCAAGGGGACATTATCGGATCATCTCTACCGCCTAGAGCACGAGAGCCGTATATATGCACATCTCGACAGGCTCCAAGGCGAGGTGGTGCCGGTATACTTAGACATCGTCCAACTGGCTAGGGGTTACGTCTTCCCTGGCGGGGCAAGAGTCGTCTATATGATGCTAATGTCGTGGGCCGGCGAGGTGGCCGCAGAGGCGGGGGCGCTGGACCTAGCGGCTGAGGTGAGGCGTTCCTCGCAGGCCGTCTGGGCCGAGGGCGTCTACCACGGTGACGAGCGTGAACCCAACCTGCTCTGGAACGACGAGCGCCGCCGCGTCATGCTCGTCGACTTCGACCGTGCCGCCCTCCTCCCAGCTCCCAAACACAAGCAGCTAATTCAGCTATCCCGGGATAAGAGGAAGCAGCAGAGAGACGGGTCTGGAACTCGTAGCAGGAAACGTGGTTCGCAACGAGGTCATTTGCAATTGGTGGAGTAGCATTCCGTGTCTTTCCTGTTTCCGCTTCTCGACGCCGTACTGTTCCGGCTGGCGGGACTTGGAGCTTCGTCCAAAACAACCAATGTATTGAAGTGGAGGATAGGCCTGTTTATTTCCAAGTTGTTGTCTGGCCTTGGCCTCATTTCTGTCTAAAGGGAAACTGTTTGCGGCCATGCCAGGCTATATTTATCCAGCAGAACACACCAACTTTGGCTTGATCATCAGTGCTCAAATGGGGTCTTGACTGATTGGTAAACCCGCGGACTGAATTGCACCTCGAAGCGTACTGGACTGGAAACACGGCAGGCTGAACTGCGCTTCGAATGGGGGTTTGATTGGCACGTCAGGCGCCGCAAGCAGCAAACAGGAATTTATGTTTGCGTCCCCAGTGTGAGGGTGTCGTATCGAGATCGAGCTATGTTCTTTAAGCTGATATAGGATACGTTAGCTCTAGATATAAGATATAGCATAAGGAAGTAAGAGAAAAACAGAAAGTAGCTTATATATATATAAAGAGTAAAATAAATATATATATATATATAGTTATATAACATCTTTAACAAGTATAATGTTAGGCAATGGCAATGTCGGCGAGGCGGCGCATCGACTGACGCGGCGGCTCGGCAGCATCTCGTCCATTTCTACCCTGGCGCCCCCCCGACAGCAAATACAAGGGTCATTCTTAGTATCGGGGGCCAAGTCTTCACCTTTCCCGGCCTCGATGCTCACCTATACGGATGCGTTGCTGTTCTACGGGGCCATCTCGACCACGTTGATGCGGTTGTGCAAAGGGACGAGATTCGCACGAAAGGGTCGAAAAAATAATAATATCCCTGGATAGCATGGCATAACAGACAGCAAAGGATGAAGTTGTGTGATAATGGCTTAGAAGTGGGCTACAGAGCATCGGGGTATTGGCCATCCGATTTCGGAGTCAAGAGAAACGGGGTATTTCCAAAGGTCGCAGCCGGCTACATGCCACGCGGCATCTCGGCATAGAAGATCATAGAGATGGAGGCATGTAGGGATAAGTTCAAGAACGGGCGATACCACATCCGCGGGACCAACCAAACATGAAGAAGAGATACGAGAACGCAAAGACAATCCCAACAAACGGGCGGCTCGAAAAGGACCTTCGGCAGTATTATCGAAAGTCCCGTTTCTATCATCATCCCAAGTAGGAAATCGAGGAGCAGCTTGCCCAGGACGGTCAGGACGATGGCGATAATGCTTACACGGCGGTGTTGATCGACATTTAACCTATATCTAAGTAATTCTCGAATTGATAGTATTGTATTTATAAGCGACCTCTCGATTCGGCTGAGTGTAGCCTCTAAGCCAGCGCGACCGAAATCTCAGTTGATCAACGGTTGCTCCCTTTTATTTGACTGGCGATGATGATCTCCTGCGGTGCCACCACGGTGTGTTGACTTCAGACCAACAGAGAAACTAACCCTGCTCTCGGTCGTTTTTCTGTCGCACTGCCTCACAGTCGCATCGCTAAAACATCAGCTTTCCAGCCTTCACCGCAGTTGGCGAACCAGTTTTCTCGAGAACCGAGTAGATGGCGTCTATAAGTGCCAGATCAGTGCCTAAAGCTCCCGGTTAGCACCGTGATATTGCAGGTGAGCTCATTTTCGCTTACCTGGTTTGCCCATAACTGCCAGAACGAATGGCAGTCTCTCCTGTTGGTTAGTGATTCTGGACAGATAAGGTATATCCGTAACTGCAAGTCATTAGCAACGTGGTCCGTAGACTGGCCGAGACAGCTCTTACGCGGAACAGCGAGGACTGGAGACTTCATGACTGGGCCTAGAGCCAGCGCACCTACGCCGTCTTGGGGAGGTCGTCTGAAACTAAATAAAGCGTGGGATCAGTACAGCCAGTCGGTAGAAAAACGCACGAGGTAGCTTACGTGGGCGTGTTGTCTCTGTATCGCGGAACCACACACTCGAGGGGCATGATGATGAGCGGATTCGAGTGTTTTTCCGTCAAAATGGTGCTATGGAACCATTTCTCAAAGACATCCAATTTTGCAAAGTCTTCATCTCTCTTCTCCTTCGACACGTTTTTGGCGAAGTTCCTGTTCGTGTTTGAACCGTTAGCCCGCGACCGCAGTGTAGAACAGAGTGATTTGTCTCCAGGCTGCGCAGATTCGGGCATAGGCCCAAAATCATCGGGCATGAGCCAAGGCACCACTCAAGTCAGTCGGGAAAAGACCTTACCACATGCTCTGATTTCGGGGAGAGATATAGGGTGCGTGATTGAACTTTTTGCGATACTGTTCAACGAAGGGTTGGCAGTTGTGGTAGGCATCGTAGGATTGGGCTCCCGTAGCCTAGAGCAGTTAGCATTTCAGTGAGTCTAGGGCGGAAACCACAGGCGCAGAGCACTTGCCTCTGTAATGAATTCGAGAAGTGAGGCCCCATTCGCCTCAGCAGGTGGGGACTTCGTCCATGCTTCCTCGAAGGAGACATCGTCGCCGCTGATGTTGAGAACAGATGCAACTTTGTTGGCGAAGTCTCTGGCAGTGTTAATCTGATCATCCTCAATGATGTTCCAGAAGTCTTTGGCCCATATCACGGACGAAAACGGCTTGGCAGCCGGTTAGCGAAGACAGGCAGTGTGATGCAGAAGAAAATACCTGCGGATCCGATTGGAGGGCATTGGCATCAAGCCACTCGGCGGCCACGTCTTTACACACCCCCAAGTCTCTCGTAAGAATGCCCGCAGTATCCCACGTCCTGGAATTGTCAGCCATGCCTCTGATAGTAATGTGAATCTGTGCGTACTGGCAATATGGGACGATTCCTTGAGGCGAGAGCGCTCCAAGGGTCGGGCGAAGGCCAAAGCATCCACACCAATGCGCAGGCCTGGTCACACTTCCCCAAGCTATTTCGACCATGTGTCAACGAGTCTACGAGACCGAGCCACGGGAAAGAACTTACTGTCGGTGCCGATGGCTATGTCAAGCCAATCATACGCCGCAATGGCGGCGGCGCTCCCCGAACTGCTGCCGCCGGGTGATTGATAGCGGTCTGCGCGGGGGTTCCAGGGTGCCTGGTAGTCAACGTACTCAATGGGTTCTTCCCAGATTCCAAAGGAATTCATTTTCGTCTTTCCAACGAGCGACACGCCCTGGTCCAGCAGCTTCTGCACGCATTCTGCCGTCTCGCTGCAAGGGGGGAAGGTATCGTAGAAAGCTCGGTTGCCAGCAGACGTCTTGATGCCACGCAGGTGAATGTTATCCTTGATGACCATGCGGAGGCCGGCCAGCGGGGAATGGAAGACTGCCCGAGCCTTGGTTCGAGACTGGAGTGCGAAGATGGGGGATTGGTCACCGGTGTCCAAGAATTGGAAGGACTCGAAGGCGTCGGAGGAGCTAAGTCGGGTCAGTATATCGGGACTAGAGCAGCATGTCGGCGCGGAGGAGCAGCTGCAGACGACGCACCTTAACTTGGGCTCCAAGGTGACCATGGAAGCCCCGTGGGTATCAGCCGCCAGCTTCCACACGTCCCTCAGCTCATGGCCGACGAGAAGGTAGGGGCCGGGGAGCAGATGTGGAAGCTCTGGAGGGGCGATGAAGGCGACCTGCTTGTTGCCAAGCTTGCCCAGATACTCTCGGGCTTCATCGGTCAATGTCACGCTGCGTTCGTCGGCTCCGTGGAAGATGACAGTGGCTAGAAAGGCGGTATCAAACACATCGTCCCGTTGCTCGTATTCGTGTACAGTATCTTGCACCCAGCTGGCTGTAATTTGGCGTTTCTCGTTGCTGCCATGTCGGTGCTGTGGCACCCTCAGAACACTGACGAGGCCAAAGTCATGGGCCCAGGGCAGCCGTGCAACAGCATTCTAAGACCCCGAGTTAGTCGCTCATGTGGTGACGGGACAGGGCACATGGCTGGCACTCTCACGGGCTTGGAGGGTGGCACGAAGTATTGGCCCCCGGCGACGGAAAAGACA
This sequence comes from Hirsutella rhossiliensis, assembly GCF_020360975.1. Taxonomy (NCBI): domain Eukaryota; kingdom Fungi; phylum Ascomycota; class Sordariomycetes; order Hypocreales; family Ophiocordycipitaceae; genus Hirsutella; species Hirsutella rhossiliensis. Next base: position 7,157,499 of record NW_025408669.1, read on the forward strand.
CAGCCGCCCTCGAGGCGGGCAGCCGCGAATGGCGTTGGCGTTGGAGCTTTGGTCATGATGTTGATGGCCCGGTTGACGACGGACTGTGACGTTGGGAAGCAGCGATCGGCGAGCAGGGCCCCGCGTACCATGGAGATGTTCCCCGAAGAGGCTCGCCTTAAGAAGGGCAGAGACACGATGGACGGGAGATGCCTGCCTCAATTCTGCTTGCTGGTGCAGGAGTGAGCTCTCGGTGAGTCTGCACTCTGGAGGCGAGGTGGGGGAATGCGCAGTTGCCTGCGGCACGAGGGGAGATGCATGGAGCCTCGCTACAGCAGTACATGCTGTAATTAATTACCTTTGTGTGTTGGAAGGTGTGAGTTGAAGCTTGTGCGGCTGCCCTCATGATGTTGACTAAGAGCAAGGAGCTACCTAGCCAGGGCCGAGCCGCACCAGAATAGGTACGGATACAGCACGGTAAATTACAGTACATGCCTACGTCGCCGCCCGCGGTACGACGGGAGATGCCTAACTAATTACTGCGGAGCCTCGCTATTAATACAGCAGTACCATCGCAGTGGCAGACAGCTGGCAGGGAGCGACAGCAGCTTCGTCCCGCGTCCGATTAATAATACTGTACCGGACTAATGAAAATGCCTCGTCTGAGCGACAGTCCCGAAATATGCAGGCAGCGCCAATCGAGGAGTGGAAGCCACTGAATTATTGACGGGCGGATGAGTGTGGGCCTTGCATTGCATTGCATTGCATTGCATATGGCACGGGTGGTTGAGAGAGAGGGTGGACTGCGAACGACTTTCATTCTGATTCGAGCATGTCCGCCCAACATGGTGCCGCTGTGAAGCCCAGAGCAGTTTGCTCGCTATTCATAGTCAGGCCCAGCCAGGAGTTGGTTCAGTGAATCACCAACACGCCGCTGGTGGGCAGCCGTAGGATAATCAGCCTACACCCACGGATGGGATGCCGCCCGAAGCGGTTTGTGGGCGTTCAATTCCATCCTTCAATATTGGCAATCGATGCCAGCGCTCTTGTTCGAGGAGATTTGATACTGCCACTCCAGCATCACGAACTTAAGGCTCTGCGAGGCCTCTCGCTCTCGCTCTTCATTACCGTGAGTCTGCCTTGGGACCTTGGGACCCGTCTGCGTCATCGAATCCGTATAGGCCGTCAGTTGGCTGGATCCCATTGTGCAGTTGAGTTGCACTACGTTCCCCCCCTCCCAACAGGGGGGCATTCGATGCAAACATCATGCTCAGCCCTGTCTTCGAACCTCATAGGGCCCAGGGACAGCATCAAGACTGTGCTCTCAAGTAAGTGCAGACACCATGCTACCCCTTTGGACCAACGCCGTCGGACTCATGTGGCTGTACACAGCGTCATCGCGGTCCCAGCGGTTGGTCTAAGCCCAACTTCAGTGTGTACAAGGGTGACCAGCGAGGCTCTTTGGCTCAGCGTCTCATTGCAGAAGGCTCCTATCTGCTGGAAGCCCTGTGGGATCACTGCAGGAATGGTCAGGTATGTGGGAGCAGGAGTAGTGAGCACAAGAACTTGCGGCTGAGCACATCGCAGCATGGGAAGACCCCTCTCGTGTTTATCTGCCATGGCACAGGTGGACTTGTGCTCAAGGCGGTGAGTGTAACCCTGATTCGGTCGAGGCGCTCAGAAGCTGAGACACCAACAGGCGTTGTGTGTCTGCCGCGATCACCCCTTTCAGTTCCGTCCCGTCATTGACATAATAGCTGGGGTCATCTTCCTCGGAGTGCCACACTTTGTCGGGGGCAAAAAAGATGCAAGGAAGACGTTTGACCTGTTGCTGAAGTGCCAGCACAAAGGGATCGGGAGAGACTTGTCCAGCAACAGCGACATCGAAGAGTTGATGGGTATTTGCAGAGCGTTCGAAGCCGTCGGCCTCCGAGTACCTATTATTTCTGCGTATGAAAGCAAAGAGACTTCGACACAACGTAACTTGTTCTCACTTCGCCGTAAAGGGAGACATCAGGTGGTAAGTCGAGGGGAACTTCTGTTCCGATGAGCTATCCGCACTCATCATAGTATCCAATTGACCAAGCATAGATCGTACCAAAGGCACCCGGGATAATGCACGCCAGCATGGAGACCCACGTCGACAGCAATGCAAATCACTTCAACATCTGCAATGTCGAAATTGGTAGTGGGCTATACAGGGAGTCTGCGAAGCTCTTCAAAGATGTTCTGGCCAACGCGCAGGAGAGGATGGCCGAGGCGAGTCACCGATGCAAGTATCCAACTCTTTGTGGGGCTTCGCCGAAGAAAATACTGACAAATTAGATGTCGTACCGGTCGGTCTAAGAGACGACACCTTGAGGAGTGCAAGTACAGCTGGGCTTACAATAACTGGGGAGGTCACATCGGATCGGTCTTATCTGCCCATTTCATCTCCTCTAGGGGGCGTGTCGGGAGGCTCGACGGCAGGATCGTTTGAGTTCATCCCTAGTGAGGCTGTTTTGGAGCCTACCAGTAGAGACCCCATCTTGCCCTGTTTCTTGATTGGAACTCATCGGAGAATGAACCACTTCGTTGGGCGGCAGGAAGACCTGGAAGCCATCGATGAGCACCTTCTCCCTCATACGCTAACAGCAGAGCGAAGGGGCAGTGTACAAGATGCTGTGCAGCCAGGTAGGGACAACGAAAGCGATCTGCGTTCCTTTGCCATCTGTGGATTAGGTGGAATCGGGAAAACACAACTCGCTGTCGAGTATGCATACTCGCGGAGGGACAAGTTCGAAGCCATTTTCTGGCTCAGCGCAGACGAGCCTGACATTCTTGCCAAGCACTTCGCCTACATTACTGAAGCACTGGGGCTTGACGATGAGCTGTCGGACCTCGCGGCATGCCGAGACGTGGCAATGGGCTGGCTTTCGGAGCCGTTGAGAAAGAGATCGGAGCCAGAGTCGCCAGAGAATACCGTCAATTGGCTCATCATCTTCGACAACCTCGACAACCTCGACGTTGTTGCCGACTACTGGCCAAAATTCGGACGCGGGTCTGTGCTGGTTACCAGTAGAGACTACTTTGCCAAGCACACCATGCACGTGGAGCATGGGAGAGACCTGATGCCCCTGTCAAACGACGATTCGGAGGCACTGATGCAACGCTTGACTCATGTGAAGGCCGACCCTCTGCAGAAGGAAGCCCTAGCTACCATTGCAACGAAATCAGACGGGCTTCCATTGGCTATTAGCCAACTATCTGGCATTTTTCGACATCTTAGACTGTCATCATACGCGGCGTTCCTGAAGTATCTGAACGAAGAAGGAATACAAGGCATTTTCGAGAAGCATTCGGAACCTACCGACTCCCACAGGATCAGTACGCTGGCGACAGTTTGGGCGCTCGACAAGCTCTCAAGTGGTACTAGGGCATTGTTGCAAGTCATCAGCTTGCTCGACCCCGACGACATCCTTGAAGAGCAGCTAATCGACAAGGCCAACGTCGTAAGGCTCGATGGGTATCCCAAGTCAAGAGGAGACTACCTTCGTGCACGATCAGAGCTGGTTTCTTCGTCCTTGATCAACTCCGTCCCCCTGCAGAGAAACAGGGCTGCTGCGACTGCATCGTTAGCAGACAAGACCTCAGCTTTGCAGATCGCTGGAGACACGGACCTAGAGAAAATTTCTTTACACCGCCTTATTCAGGTCACTTCAAGAGGCATGATGAGTAAGGAAGAGCTAGTGGCGGCATTCCAGGCGGTTACCAATCTCATCATCGTGTCGTGGCCGATGCAGGACATGAAGGAACACCACTCCATTGCAAGACTTGACAAGTGTGAGAACATCTTCCCCAGCGTTCTCCGCCTGAAAATTGGGTTGGAGGCGCTCATCAAAGATTCGATCGACTTTCCCCTGAACATCCGTGCCGCCCGACTCTTCAATGACACTGGATGGTAAGTCCAATTCCTCTGTACTTCTTAGGATGTCGCGTGCGTGCTTCTAACTTATTTAGGTACATGTTCGAGCGTGGATTGATGGAGGAGAGCAAGCCCTTCTGTGAGCTCGGGCTTCTTATCGGCGAGCGGCTGCAGGACCAGCTGGGAGAAGTGGCCGTAGAGTCGATTCGCGAGAGCCACGGCTTTCTTGGAATCATTCTCACTGAGACCAACGAGCATTCTCGCAGCATGTGGCACAAGAAAAAGTGGCTGACCATGTTGGTGGAGAGGAGATCAGCCTCGGGTGGCCATGTCGAAGACTACGAGCTCGGATACGCGTACAACGAGATCGGCGTGGCTTACGGTAATAACGACATGCTTGAAGACGCGGCTGATGCTTTCAAACGGTCAATTGAGATCTTCCAAAGTATTGAAGACTACGAAGATACTTGGCTAGGATGGCCCGAGCCGAATCTGGGGTTCATTTACTGGATGCAAGGCAAGTTGGAGGATGCCGAGGAAGCCCTTGTTGAAATACTCGACATACATGCTGCTGCATGGGGCGTTGATGACATAAAATCGTTCAAGTGGGTATTCTTTATTGACTCTTTTGCGGTGCCGCGAGGCTATCAGACTTCAGTGCTAATCGAAACAGGACTGGCAAAATTCTATACGGCATGGGAAATGTGCTGGAATCTCAAGGACGGCTCGAAGAGAGCTTCAGCTTCCATCGCAGATGCCTCGAACAATTCAGAAAAGTGTTGGGGGTAGGCCATCATCGGTTTGGTGATATATGCCATAGGATGGCCGGCCACTATATGCGACAGGGCCAATACAAAGAGGCAGAGTGAGTTTTACGCGCGCATACGTTGAATAAATTCCTTGCTAACATTGGTTTTCTCTCCAGAGATTATCTTAACTCTGCGTTAAAAATCTTCAACTCGCGCTCATACTTGACAAACGAACGGGCGAGAACTTCGTTCAGGAAAAGCAAGCTGCTGCGCTTGATGGGAAAGAGAACGGCGGCCAACAGATTATCGTTGGAGGCGTACGAGACACGAAAGCAACTGAGACCACTGGACGGGCGCCCGTTGGAGGAGCTAGAAGAGGCCGATTTTGATGAGCTTGTTGCGTTTTGGTCTCGCTAGGCATGGAATGCGAAGAAGCGTTTGAGGCTGTTGTCCGGAGGATGGGCTTTGCATACTGCCGCACTACTTGATCCTCTCATCGAAGCAAACCTGTAATAACCAAATGAAAAAGAAAGAGACTGGCGGATTCTGTGTAATACTCACTGGACGCATATCTGACTGGTGTTCACATGTACATCTTGACCACCATCTAGCACTCGACGCGTACGCGGCCAAGCCGCAGCCTCACATGTTTTTCAAGGCGAGGTATCCGTACTCTTGCATCTACTGTTGGGAATGCCCGAAGCGCCTAGCAGGTGTTCGCGTGAGGCGCGGGCGGCGGTGACACCACATCACTCCGTCTGACATGGCCCCGACCATCCCCGGCCTCGTATTTCTCTGCGGCTGACGCTTGGGTGGCCTCACGCAGCCCCAAACGGTCCGGACCACTGGAGATACTCTTCTGTGTAATGTGATGTATGAGTCGCCACTTGCGCCTGTGATGTGATACACACTCGCTGATACGAAACCCGATACATTGCTATTTACACGCGCTTCTGGCAGCACATTCCGCGCCTTGTCTTGCCGTTCTCTCCCGGGCGCTATACGATCATCTTGCGGCATGAATCTCGCAATTACACCGCGGCAAACTGCGAAGAATAGGGTGACGACACTGGGTGCGAATTCGTCCAACCGCGCAACGCTTCTCGCCGCCCCGTCATCGCGCGTACGCAAGGCAAAGCCGGCAAAGTCACGTAAGCAAACACGTATAACGTCTCCATATTCAGCTTTGATTTTCAATCCCTCAAGAAAACAGGAGCTTACCGACAGAGCTCACCGCGCAGTAAAACCAGACGAGTATGCCAAGGCTGTAGAAGGCTACGCCGCTCTGCCTAATGGCGCTGGACAAAACTACATCGCGCTGGCCAAGTTCCTCGCCGAAGAGTTGAGGTCGATAGACTATCATCTCACCCCAAGCTCATCCCGGGACGACTTTGTAGTTCTGTACCCTCTCGACGTCGAAGACGACCACCACCCTTCGCTCGGTGCCGCTTCATCGTTACCGACGCCGCAGCACAAACCCTCTGACTCTGACCCTGATCCCGATTCCGCGGATGATAGAAGCAGACGCCATGTCCCGCGGAAGCCCATGACGTTTTCCGAGCCCAACGGCTTCTTCTCTATCACTGAGCGGCAGAATGGCGAGCCGCAAAGCTGCATCGTCTTCATGCGCGGCTTCATGTCTGCGGCATGGATCAACAGCGTCGGCGCCCGCTACGTCGTGGATCCCGAGTTCTTCTGTCGCCATCTGGACTTTAGGCCACCCGATGACAACTCGAACAACTTCTCCATCCCAGCGCTGCCTTCTTCTTCGTGGTACCTGATCGAGCTGCCCGTCATGACCATCGGGACCCGGATGGCAGCGAGAGGGCCCCTACGGCTCGATAGGCTGGCAGATCTACGGAGGCAGGGGGTTGAAGCGTTGACGGACCATCGCTACGAAATCTCTAAGTTGTCGTCGACCAAGATGACGGTGGGCGAGTCGATGGTGCGCAACTTCTACGTCTTTGACGAAATGCACTTTGCCGTGGAACAGCGGATTTCTATTTGCATGCAGCCGGCTAACAATGGAAAGACGTTCAGCTGTGAGTGCCTATCCTGTTTCTTTAGCAATCGAGTAAGATCGATCCTGACTGTTGGCTGTGGTTGAAAAAGTAATCGTCTGGCTCGACTCTGGCGCTCCCATCCCCAGCCGTCCGTCTGTGCCTTGGTCCGTCCGACAGCACGAGTCTTACTACCTACCAGTCATTCTACACAGGCACATGGTCGCACTCAAGTTCCATCTCTTCGCGTCTGCCGACTCAGGCGACGATGCTCATGCGCGGTCCGCCTCCAGCCTCCCGGCCGACTACGGCCGCTCTCTGCGCCCTAGCATCATGGCCCGCGACGCACTGTACAGCCTAACCGAGGTCTTCGACTTTGCGGCAAGCTCGCAGATGGAGTTCTTGAACCTCATTGACGTCAAGCTCGACAAGTACACGTCGCTGCCGGCGGAAGAGGACTTCCAAATCCTTCCGAACCTCACATATATGAAGCAGACGCTGTACCAGTACATTCAGAAGACGCAGCGTACCCTCGACAGCATCAGGAGCGCGCAGCAGGGCAAATGGCCAACGGAACAAACCGACTCTGGGAGCAGGAAGGCCAAGTCGGTTGCACAGAACCTCGAGCAGGACTTCCAGCACCTCCTCAACCGCGCCGACAGGCTCCATCGCCGCTCCACCGAGGCCATCACCGTGCTCATGTCGAGCCTGTCCATCTCTAAGTCGCAAATGGCCATCGTGCAGGCCCAGCGCGTGGGGAAGCTGACGTTTCTTGCCTTCATCTTTGTGCCGCTTTCCTTCACGACCAGCTTCTTTGGGATGAACGTGGCTGAGCTGGCGGATAATACCACAGGGCTCAAAACGTGGGGGGTGCTGTCTGCGTCGCTAACCGTGGCCATTATTGCACTTTTCTTCATGGATGTAGTGGGATACGCGCGGCGCATTTGGGCAGCTTGTAAAGAGCTTTGGGTCAGAATGTCTCAGTGGACAATCTAGCCGGCAAGCAATCTATGCACCAAGAGCCTGCACGGTAGATTCTTGTGCCATGATTTAGAACTGAGGCGGCTGGAGTCGAAGCAGTATAATGAATATAGGGTATATGTATGGTTCTGAAGCAAAGGAAAAGACCTGCTAGGCACGGAGGCAAATGGTAGCTAAGGAGGGAAGGTTTTCACTTACACAGATCGACAAGGCAGTCGAGGCACGCATCAATTGACCAGGAATTGGAACCCGGACGCTGTATTTAAACACTGAAAATTGACCCCTGAATTGAATCGGGATCGTACAACGCAGCAGTTTAATCGGGTTCTGCTGCTATATGAGGTAGACGATTGGATCTGGTGAGCTCGTCAAGGTGGCTTAATAGTCTGAAGGTATTCCTTTTCGTCTGTCTCTTTTAAGGCCCCTAATACTTTTAGACGAGAGTACTCCGATATATTATTTATGACTAGAATATAGCCAACGTATTGCTTCTTATATAGAAGTGTATACATTATCTTAGTTATTATATATTCCCTGCATATAGGCATGTTTCTTCGATGTATGTATGCCCGAATGCCTGGGGGAATGAGCGTCGTTCACTTAGCTTCCTTATGGGGCATTTTCAATAATCTTGTACGCAAGGAGAGTCTGAACTAGTATGTGCCGTCGGACTACGCGTAAATATATATACACGGATTGGCGCGAAAGCCAAAATGCGAACACTCAACGGTGAAGACAGCAGGCGGTACGGCTTCAACTTGTCTTGAATACGGCCTTTTTATACACACGAAGCTGGGTTTCCCATCATCATGGAAGAACACAAGTACATTGGTTTTATCATGCTCTATAAGATGGCTCTAGTTAATGGGCCCTTGGTTTTCCTTATCGGGCCCTTAAAGTGTGGCTAAAATAGTCACATGACTGTCGCGTCCCTTTCCCCGCCAAAACATTAGCCGCCAACTGTGAAAAGCTGTCAATACGGCCTCCACAGTGCACGCCCCCACTTGTGGGTGAGCCAAAGCGAATCCCAAAGTGGAGGCGGGCACGAGTAGTCAATGGTGCATCCAGCTAGAACGCGACAAAGTTGACAACGCGCATACAACGCACGCCAACGTACGAACGCACGAACGCATACCAAGGTGAGGGCATCCCCAACGCACCAACGCCGCACCGATGAAGTCACCTTTCCGCCGCAAGTTCGAGACCTGGCAAGCTGCTGCAGAGAGCGCCGTAGCTGCATTACGGAGCGAGAGCCTAATCAGGGACTGTGTCGTTGTAGCGACGTAGCCTCGGGCATATGTTCCACGAGCCTGTTCAATTGCCTCACTCATTGACATTACATTAAGCACCCTACTTTTAACGGCTCTACGTGAAATGCAGTTATGCTGTCGGGCCTATGACGCCGGCAAATGTGTGCACCGGCGCGCGTGCAAGCAAAGCCGCAAAGTAGGTTTGACAGTCCGCCACACTTTCAGCCACACTTCAAGGGCCCGATAAGGAAAGCCAAGGGCCCATTAACTAGAGCCTATAAGATCTGTTGTTACCCGCCTTATGTCCCCTTTCAATCAATGACAGCAGGCTCAATGTTCCTTCCACCTACTTCGCGACTCGCGTTTGATACCCTCGTTAAATATCAATCTTAACAAGTTCGAAGTCTATAATTGGACAACCCGGGGTTCGAGTCCCGAAGAGACTACTTGCAAGTGAGTCCTGAGCCCAGCTCCAACGCTCCATGTATTTTATTAAATATCCACGCTGGTCTCGCGCCTTGCTCACTGCTGGCTCTTTCGCGGATGAAAAGCTTGGACGAACTGAGCAAGGCGACTATCGCAAGGAAAGCCAGCCTCCTAGAAGGCATTCGTCTTGTATAGGCACAGAAGCCTCTGAATCTATTTTTACGCCTAGACGTTTGTCAGTGATTGAACGCATCCTGTATTCCACTTTACCTTCTCGCCAGGCACCATCGACCTCAAACTCCAGGATTAAACGGCGTCCTGTTCCACCTTGGACTTTCTCTCTTCCTGTTCGTTACTAATACACATGCCTGTATTCGTGTTTTCTCCGACTTTGCGGATTGTATAGCCGAAGTCTGGTTTTCCAACTTTGACTGCACAAGCGGATCAAGACATTGGCCCCTGATCATTGTCTCATAGATGGCGTTTTCAAACGACTCCTTGCATCTGCCATGTTAAGTGACACCTGACGGACCAGGGCAGTATTACAAATAAAGCCTGCGCGAATGGGCATGCCATGGCGTGTAATACATGCAGGCTATCATGATGGGATATCATATGTGCTCTGCATGCCACTTGGGTCATCGGGAGCTGAGAGAACATTGAAACCAGGTTTGCCTAGAATGCACTAGTCAAACGTGTTGCAGGGAACCCCATGATTGGGAAAACCGAGATAAGTCAGCCTGGACGGCGGCACGAGCCCTTAAGGTGTTATGGGGGTTTGCACCCTGTGTGTTGTTGATGCGGAATGTATATGATGGTCCCGCGCCATGCGATGCGCGATGCGCACTTTCCTTTCTCTTACGCCTTGTAGAACATTAACTCTTCTGTTCGTCCTATCATATGTGATCCCCTCGTTTAAAACCGTTATATGTTTAATAAGCTTGGCTTATTCTATATAGATGCTTAATTGTTTGATTTCCATCCTCTATTCCTCTCTTTCCAACCCGTCTAATGCTCCCTTCCTTCTCTCTATGCTTCCTTCCTCGTCAGGCTTGCCGTCAGGTACGTTGTCAGGCTCGGATCAGGCACACACGCCTGCCAGCCTCACCTACTGTTCTACAGCTAGCTCTACCGCCTCATTCTACCGACAGCGTTGCCCTCATGCAGTCAGCCTCTTCAGCTGACGCTCTGTGCTGACTGTAGCTGGTCGGGCAGTAGGCTCTTAAACCGACGGATCCAATGATCGTGATCTTCGCATCACAGTAAGACGCAGTTGTCGGAGACTCCTAACGCTTCCGACGCTGCAACCGCTGGTGCCCATACACGTGGCAGCTGCTACCGCAGGTAGCTGTTGGCAGTCAATCTCTCTCCCAACACGACAGTGACGACACCAACAGTACATTCCAACGATAAAAAATCTTTACAGGCAGAGCTGTGGTCCTCCAAGCCACTGTGACATTATCGCGAAGGGTAAGCACCAGATAACGGAAGTGTTGCACAAGTACGAGGTAGTTAAACCGACCTAGGAGACGTAGTTAGACCACGGACTATCTGGCTTTACATATATTTTGATTAGCACAGGGATCTTTTCCCCCCAGAGACTGGCATTTCCGCACGCTTGTTTTGGCCGCACCCACGGCCCAGTGAAGCTTCCTAGCATACGGTGGAGTTTAACACATCGTCTAATATAGCTGTGCAGCACTACCATCTACGCATGCAAACTCATAGAATCAAAGATACCGGGTGCTTTACCTCAAAGAAATACAATCACCCGTAGGTTCTGGGTGGATAACGACCCGAAGTCCTGCTGCGCATGGCCATGTCTTCCTAGGTGGCAGGTTGTTGGCAAGTGATCTTCCTGATATATCTCTCCACATGTACAAGATTCAGTCGAAAGCCACACCATCTTAATAGTCATCGTCTTCCTCGTCGCCGTAACCAGGACGACTGTCTTCAAGCCCTTCCTCATAAGCGTCTTCGTACTTATCTTCTTGGCGGCGCAAAGCACCTCCTACAAGGGCGCTACCGACGGCTCCGACAGCCAGTCCACCTGCAGCGCCAAGCAACAACCCGCTCTTTCCGCTCTTCTTTGCCTCAGGTACCGCGGCACCCGAATTCTCCGAAGCATTAGTGGGCTGTCGAGGTTGCATCTGCTGGGGGGGTGGTTGAGGGCTATACCCAGGTTGCGCCTGGGTGTATTTTCCCGCTTCTCCTGCGGGGAAATATCCTCCTTGGCTTTGAGGAGTGTTTACGGCTGGTTGCTGGGGCAGGTATCCACTTTGTCCGTAAGCGGTATTCTGCGAACTAGGGGAGTACACGTCCCTAGACATGTCGGAGTGTCGAGTGTCGGACGGCATAGCTGGAGGCGGTGGCGGCGGCGGTGGAGGTGGTGGTGAATGAGCCGTCGGAACCTCCCATTGTGTCCGGTTCGTTGACTGCTCTACATAGTACCATCTTTGCTGTTGCTGGTCAAACAGAGTTGTCCATCCCATTGGCAATGTCGGCTTGTCAGGCGTGGATGGGGTTTGGTAGAGTGGTTGCGGCGGCGCGGGAGGAGTGGCGGCATAGTACTGCGTGGGAGGGGGTCCTCCTTGACTGACTTGGCTTGGGGGCTGCTGGTACCCGTAGCCAGGCTGCTGGACTGAGAATAGGAGCGAGCTGTAAGCAGGAAGTTATTAAAGATGCGAGATGATGGTGGGCCTAACCAGGAGGTGCTTGATAGTATTGGGGGGGTTGCTGCTGGCCACCGTCCCTTTTGTTGCCGAGGCCAAGGCTTTCGAACTGATTGCCGATGCGGTTCATGAACGACATGGCTGGCTAAGTGTGATGGTACAGGAAATTGTATGGATGACTGGCGACACGGAGTACAAGTCCAATATTTGCAAGCCAAGGCAGAGGAAGCCAGTATGGATATTAATTTTGTCAGAATAGCAGGCCAGATCAGTTCAAGAGCGAATAGTTGCCAGCAGCGACTATTTGTAGAATTGAATCCCGCCCGAGAAAGGGAACGGAGCCATAAAAGGGGTTTTTTTTTTCATTAACTACGCCGGTTAGGCTATGCCGGGGCTGAAGGTACCGTGTTTTTTTTGTTTCCGCAGTGTCCTACCTGAGGGAAATAAGCATCAAGTCTCACTCGGTGAACATCCGGCGCCTCGGCTAAGCCACGCAGTGTTGGTCTTCCCACAGGGGCCCAGGCTCGAAGACATGGGCACATGCGTCGACTCGAATCCTCGTCAGGGGTCTTTTGTCGTGGCGCAGCACACATACGTCAGCCAATATTGATTAAACCGCGGGAGTCGCTGCCGGTGTGTGGAGGCGCAGTGAGACATGGCCAATGCCGTGAGGAAAGGAACCAGAGTTGTGTAGACGGGGGTTGCAGGGCAGCAGCCACTAATGCAGTGGTGCTGAAGTGCGGGTCTAAGCCCCCCCCTATCGTCTCGCAGCAATGCCTTTCTGTATCCGTAGGTTTTTCATAGATTACTTCCGTATTACTTCCGTAGGGCAGAATGCTCTACACTGTTGATAGAACATGTCAAATCCCCTGAGTCTTATTTTATTACTCGAAATATGATAATATAAACCCTGATTTGTAGAGCTAGAGGCCTCACCTCTACGGGAGCCTGCAGCAAGTTAGCCCTGTCACCTGTGCATGCTTCTCTACAGTTAACTGCATTCGTTGTGACAGAAACACGCAGTAATTTGGGGTAATAGTTAAAAGAAAAGTAGTGAATATAAGAAAGACTTAAAGCTATCTATATATAGTTTCGAGGCTTTTTATAAAAGTAGAAATCCAGATCTTTCAATAGTATCTTAAGCAATAGGAGTAACCTTCTCCAAGGATTTTCCCAAGAAAGGTAGTGTTAATTTAGTTATATCTTTTAGAATTGTCTCCGAACAATATATAAAGCTTGGAAAGGTTGGCTGCTTTTTGACTGGCACGTACTTGTCGAAGAAAATGCGCTTCTAGTTAGAAAACAAGGTGTATATTGCAGAGTCTCTAACCTAGAAAGGGTTTTCCTTATCATTCGGCTTCTAGGACTCCGAACTTTATTATTGAGGGTAACAGCCTCATCCAAATGAGGAGAGCCTTGGACTTCCATCTCCATGGCACCCGGGCCGCCCCGTAGGTCCGTCCACAGCCCTCTCTCCAAGCCCGCAAGACCACCAAACCCGCGAAACACCATGAGATTCTTGGGGATATGAAGGGTGCTCAGCTGCTCCGGGGAAAGCAAGGCATCTCCTCTGCCCGCCATTGGAGCATTGCCAATTTGTAAGACTCAAAAGAGATTGGGGAAATGGGTATCGCTCGCTAGTAAGAAACGAGAAGCCGTGGTGGACAGTATCAATCCAGGGCGCCCCATTTGCCGGCGGTATATAAAATGGAGAGCATGTGTGGGAGTCCCAAGGAGAGGTCTGGACACGAGCGGTGTATTAGCGCTTCAGAGCTGTCAATAAGATTCAGCCCCCACGTAGCCATGCCTACCAGGGACAAACGGCAGGCTGGAACACAGCCACGGCACTGCCACATATTCACTGGTTGAAAGCCTGCACCATTGATGACAGATGCTGGCGTGGGTGACTGAAACTCACCAGGGCTCGAGCTGACAAGATCTCTTGGTGCCGGCTTCTTTGCGCCATGCCATGGAACGCGGACTTCAACCATGACCTTAATGAGCGGATGGGTCAAGACTTTGATAGTTTGACGGGTAAGGTTATCCCCCTCGTTGACCCCAACCCCTGAGATGGGCCACCTACAGATGTACTTAATTGCGGGCATGCATCCTTTCCTCATAAATTTTGAACGTCTGTTTCCCCCTCAAGCGAGTGTTGCCAACAGGCGCCCCCGTCTTGACAGGCATGAAGTCAAATACCGGGACAAACCATCAGAGCAACAGGATACTCACAGAATTACTTGTTTCCTTGATGACCAGATGATCCAGAGGTCTGTGAAGACGTTAAATACTCTCATTACCCTTAGCCGAAACGACGTTGAAGCTGGGCCGCGGGCAATAAGGCTTCCCTGCACATGTGGCGTAGCCCAAGAGTTCTTTTTGTTGTCCGCACACGCAAACCATGAAAGAGGTAATGAATAATGGGTTGGTGATGATGTCGCTAGCTACAGAAGAAACGAAAGGCCAGGTCTTATTTAGACATTACTGTGGAGTCGTCGTGAGCACGGATAGAGATATCTAGTCTCCTCCGACCCTTTCCTCGCGGGAAAGCGTCTCGGGCAACTACATGGCGTGCCATGTCGTTTCCCCATCCGCCTGGACGCCCTACGTTGGCCTGATAGCCCCCCCCTTTATATTTCGCATTGGAGATCGCCGCTTCCACTGAGTGGGCGGATGCACAGACACCCGGGGAGGGGAGTGGACTTGAAGTCAACCGGCCGCATGGCTCGTGCCGGATATGGGCGCGGCCTTCAAGCGTCTCGGCTTCGACAGGACTACTTGATTTGCTTTTCATTTCATAAGAGCCCCGTAGCACGAGAAATGATTGTCTATGGTCTGAACACGGACGAAATCGACGGCGTCCTGGAATACGAAGGGTACAAAATCGCCCACAAATAACATACACTCTCCTCAATCGCTTCAACGCCTCAACCGCCTAACCTTTTCGGCTTAGCCAGCGTCGAGCAAATCGAACCGGCAGCCTCCTGCCTTATCTCTCCCCACCCCCCAATGCTCATTCCCATCAGCTTGGTGGATGGACCGTTTGCATAACCGCAACGGGTGGTTTTGACGGCGGACCGGTGTATGTTGGTGGCGGAGCGTAGTTGATAAAAGGGGGCGGAGGCTCGACTTGCTCAATATCGTTATTCCGCTTCTTCCGCTGTCGAATGACGATGATGGCAAAGGCGATGAAGACGATGAGAACGATGGGGATAATGACGAGCTTGACTGCGGTTCCTAACATGCCCATGCTGAATCGAGTTTCTACCTCGGCTTGTAAGAATTGCGGCAAAAAGAAACGCGTTGATGTGAGTATAAAGTGCGGTTGAGTGGCATAAGGATGTCAGTCCCTCCTCGGATTCTTGAAAAGTAGTGGCGACGAGGTGCCATAATATATCAGCCACCTGCCCTATGTTTCCGGCGAACCAACCGCTGCGTAGCCATACGGCAAGACTATTGATCTAACTCGAAGGATTGACGCCACGGCAGAATCATGTTGCAATTCGAGCATGCACGACATCCGGTTCTCATTGGCCAAGAAAACCAGCGCTTCTGTGAAGCAGCCAAGGGGGGGCCGTTAGCTGGCCTGCTCTAAGAGGTGCACCAATGTCACCCAGCCGGCGCTTAGAATCCGGTCTTCCGAAGAATATGGTCGTGTCGAAGTCGCGAGTAGGCTACGCCCATAAGAGGACGTCCAATGATAGAGGGGGGTTGCTGTGCCCCCCTGCGCGGAGTGAGGGGTACAGGGGAGCCAACCTGTGCTGGGTTGCGCAAATAGCCTTAAGTAACGAAAGTTTTGAGGTCGAAGGTGACATACTGATGGTGTCAAAGAGTTCGGGAGATCAAGAAAACAGAACGAGGAGCAGGGGGGGAGGGAAGCGCCGGGGACGCCCCGACGTACAGGGACAAAGACTCCTGAGAATCACGGGCAAGGGGGGAAAAGGCACCAGCGGCCAATTATGACCGCCTTTGAAGCTTGAAAGAACGGTCGACGGAACGCAGAGGCAAAGGCAAAAAAGAGGCACAGGGCTCGAGGAAAGAAGAGAAAATTATGGGTCTCGCAGGGCTCAAGGCAAGCGGCGGATCTAGACCGTTCCTATTCACCCAAATCCGCACCAGCCCATGCAACTCCACGCAAGCACTGTGGCGATGCCCGGCATTCTGTTGGCTCCCATTGGCTTCGACTTAATCCAGTGTCCGATCAGCAATCGGCTGCTGTCATTTGCATCCGTTACAAGATGCCGGCACCGCGGTGTGCATTGAGGTCTCGGCCATTGCTGCCGTAGTTGTCCACATCCTGGCCCTTAAGGGGGGGTTGGAGGACCAATGTGCTTCGCTTGACGACGACAGTGCCGGCCATGGGGCAGATCTTACCTCTTGGCCGGCATCAGTTTGCCGACAGCGGAGCCGTGACCTTGTGGTCGGGTCACTCAGTGCCACTTGGGCCACTGCTAACGCACAAGGTCTCTGTATTACTTCAGGAGAATCTCGGGCATTCCGTTTGGGGCGGTCTTATGCCAAGAAGGAGAGCTGCACGGCGGTGAGCACCGACCACCCTTGGCGACTTACGACCGTGCAGATGAATGTGAGCCGCCCGGGTTCAGAAGAGGGGTGGATCCAAAGAGGCATTTCATTATGCATCAAGTCAATGGTCGACGCTCCCCGGGCAACCTCGGTCTCCTAAGTGTCGCCCATCAGAAGCCGGCATCGGCCGTGCTGAGCTGAGCTCGCTGATCTCATCACCGGGTGACCGCGACTTTGCTAGGGAAATTTTCAATGTCGACGAATTTTCGGACAAAAGCTCCCATTTGGGTTATTCCCCTTGAGTATAATAACGGAAGGGGGGGTAAAGGGGAATGCGGGGAGCTTTTGTGCAAATAGAGATTTGTCTCCGAGCGAAGATCAGTTGTCTTGAAACACCCCAATAGCTGACCGGGCTCGTTTTCGTATTGGGATGCATGCTAGCATAGATATTGGGCACCATCCAGACATCACTAGGCGTAGAGCTGAGACAACTACAAAAACATGGCCCTGCCACATCTCATATTATCACGAGCAAAATTCATAATGTATTATTATCTCTATCCCATCACTGTCGCCTTATATATTTTTGGCCAGTATCCCGAATGGCGAGATGGCGCTTTTATCTTAACCCACGATGCTGCGTCACTGTTGCGCTGGCTTTCCTCTCGTAACTTCCCAGATATCGCGGCGGAATCGATGATCAGAGAACCCGCTGAGCAATTCCTCGCTTCGATTTGGCTGCCGCCCGGGACCTTCGATTTCACACCTAGAGCTAGGGCGCTCTTTTCCACGGGAAAAATCGGCTCGGAATCTTATAAAGCTTACCAAGGGAACCAAATTGGGCATAAGTTGAAAGGCATTGCGAAGGAGCTTTTAATCTCGAACGATCTGCAAATTATCGACGGCAACGGTTCTGGAGGATTCGCACGAGTCGTACGAGACTTTATCACGCTGAAAATCCACGAGTATAGCAATGATGGAAATGAACACCGCTTTTTTGTCTTCCACCCTGATACTGCTTGGAGGGGAGCATTTTTACGGCTGGAGGACGTTGAAGGGCCTCTCCCTCCCCAATTCGCAGGCATATGTCACAACTTAGTCGTCCTTTGCAGATGGATGCTCTGCGTCAGGGTGGCGCTTGTCGAGGCCATGGGCGACCAAGGCAAGAAGATCCACTTCCATATCCTGATACCGGCATACGAGCCATTGGTCATTCCGCGACCTTTCAAATTCTTTCATGCTCTGCTTCCTCTTACAGTTGACGGAGCTATCAGTCGGGGTCGTAAACTCGTCTGGCTGAGGATTGTGTCAGGTTCGGCAGGCTTGTTGAGAGATGTTGGGGCGATTTTACCGCCTAGTCATTTCCGTGCACAGAGGAGGGCATGTGTTGTTGTTTTAGGAGCCTGGTTGGTCACGATGCCCGCACTCGTATTGGCCGGCAAACTCATTTGTCCCCCTGGCGCTCCTCTTATGGCAGGTCTACTTCT
The DNA here is from genome assembly GCF_020360975.1 of Hirsutella rhossiliensis. Lineage (NCBI taxonomy): Eukaryota > Fungi > Ascomycota > Sordariomycetes > Hypocreales > Ophiocordycipitaceae > Hirsutella > Hirsutella rhossiliensis. Next base: position 7,175,471 of record NW_025408669.1, read on the forward strand.
CCATATAGCGATCCATGGTTGCTCTTTGGCCCTGTCGATTTGGATAAATGGAGCAGTAAAGGATCATTACCTTCGGGAAGAACCACCTGCAATTCTTGGCTAAGCTTTGGTCTCTTCTTTTCTCGCTATGAGAGCATGCAAGGGCGGAAAAGGGGAGAATGTGAGAGAGAATATTCGCCAACTAAATATGTGCCCATGAAGGGATATATTCTCAATTAGGAGGTTAGAGAGTCCATTCTTCAGAAGTGTCAAGAGGGAGGAGTCTTGAACATATGCAGCTGCACTATGTCGAGGTCCTATAGACCCTCTCACACGCCAAACTGCCACTCTGACAGCGACTTTGAAATTATTAAAATCATTTGCAAATCAAGGCACCCAAAGCCAACTTGCCATATGGACGGCCACGGATGGGGAAAGTCTGTCTTCGGTATGTGGAGACGGCTCTGGTGAGTTGCCAGCTGGCCGTCAGGTTGTCGCCGGGGTGTGTCTCTGTGTGTGCTTTTGGGAATAGATGCTTCCAAGGGATTGAAGGCTGGGCCGCCGAGTCTCGGGCGCTCGACGGGGAAAATAGATGTATGCGGGGTGATGGGTTGAAGCAACCTTGGTTTTTGGCTGGCAGGGGCGCGCAAGGTCGACATGGTGCGCAGGAAACATCAACCAGTGGCGCATAAGACATGCCACATGTGTTTTTAGGCTGCCATGACCGGGCTGCCATGACCGTGCGCCGGCCGGGGCGCGCGGGGCGAGCGCAGAAAAAGCCCCGGGGTTCGACGGGGACTTTTATCTCCGTACTCCGTGCATCTGCGCAGAGATGCGGGGCAGGCCTGCGCAGGGGGGGGCGATGCCTCGAATCACGTGCGGCGACATTCCGCCTTCTAGAACCTTGCCTCAAGTTAAGGGGCCTTTTAACCAGTAGGCACGTTTACTTAAATATCGGGCAGACCAAAAAGTGGGCTTGTTTGGCTGGTCAAGGCCCCCGCATTTATGCGTTGCGCAAGGTACAAGAGCAACGGCAGTTATTATACCAGAAGCCAAATAGAATGCCCTATAGCCAGACGTTCACACCATGGTATAGACTTCCGTGCTCTCACGCTCTAAAGAAACTAGAAGACGAGAAGCGAGCTCTATCGCTAGAGCATTTCTATCCGCACTGGCATTTGAAGCGAGATGAGGTTCAGCCGCTCCCTATTTTGGAACCTCGACGAGCTATTGATCGACGTAGTTTGCGTTGTATTCAGCCAGCGGCAAGCATAAGGCGCGAGCCGTCAGGATTTGAGCTGGTTCAAGGTAGCAGGAGAGCCCCCGGAAAGTGCAGCAGTCGTCATGCACTAGGTCATATCAAGACGTCAAAGCACTGTCCGTTGAGGGGCAAGGAATCGCCGACACAGGCTGTGCAGGTCGCCCACCCCCCAACCCCCCCCTTAAAAAAAACCTTCCTTGCCAGGAGATCTGGGATTGATGTTGCTTTCGTTCCTCACACCCATCGCTTCATTAAATTTCCTAATAACCCTAGGGACTTCACGCGAGTGAAAGCTTCCCTAAGCAAGTTGAAGCAATATGAGACGCAAATCTTTAAGAGGCGACTCGTATACCTATCGAGAGGTTACTCTTCCGGAAGAAGCAGCACCGGGGATAGAACCCGTGGCAAAACGGAGAAGACTTTCCGGCAAATCCGTTTTAAGAATTTCTAGAACGAAACCGCTATATAGCCCTAGCTATAGACTAAGATAGACTTACGCCCGGCTAGGACGAATACCTACATTAGATAACGCACTATAAAACTAGCGATAGCTTAGTTAAAGATCCTATTATATACTAGTACGATAAGCGACTTAAGTATCTAAATCTATCGTGAATAGTACTCGACTTCCTAATTATATAGCTAATATCCGCCGAATATAAGTAGCTATTCTCTATAGTAGGCAGAATAGTTACCCCTCTCTAGAATCGACTTAAGGCATAGACGATTAGTATATACTAGGTATTAAGTTCGTGACTATAGGCGGGAATTATTTAAGATTTAGACCCTTTCTTTATCTTAATTAAAGAAGCGAAGACTATTCTCGAGCTAGCCCAGATGTCGGATCGAGAGTTTAAAGAGTGGGCGATAAAGTGGCTTACTCGAGTGGCCAGCGCTTAGGAGGAGGCGGAATTTAGCTAGAGATGATCTCGCTTAGGGAATACATAAGGTCCTGCAGGCCGTGCAAAGGCAGGAAGTGGTTCCTGCTCTCAGAGTCTCGGGTCTCTCAGGAAAGCTTCAGGCTGCATTTCGAATGAAGGCATATAGTGGATTATAATCTACCCACTCCACTCGAGCTGCCAGTGGATTGAGTGGAGTGGATGTCAACCCTGACCATGCTACACTCGGGTAATGAAGTGAAAGCAGGGAACCCACCATAGAAGGAAAGATGTGGGATACAAGTGTTGGGGCGGAACCAGTCTCTGGGGAGGAGGACGGCGTGGACGGGCACCTGGCAGTTTCGAGGCCGCTGTCGGTGTTGAGCGCAGGGCGCCTGCCACCCCTTGAGCACGCTGCAAGCAAGGAGCAGCTGAGTAAATGGTGATGAGTGCCGTTGAAGGGGCGAAACTATCCCTGATCTGCTGACTGGCCTGCAAATTCTCCGGCTGCGTGACCAGAAGGCGTTTCCTCTCCACAAATAACTGGTGCTCCCGCATACCGGCAGTCACGAAGAACTGACAATGTCTGTAGGGAGCGAATACGAGACTCACGAGTCTCTCGCAAGCAACGACGTCCTCATCCCTAGCCGTCATTGGCATTGTCTTGGGTCGCTCGATTCATGTCACGCTCCAGCCCGCATAGGCACCGATCCCTTCAGGCGGCTACCAGGGAGGCCTACGATAGAGTCGGATGCATGGATGAAGTTCTCGTCTATCCCGTTCCTTGCGGGGACCTGAAATGCGGAACTTGGACCTCGCGAGACGTGTCAGGGAAATTATAACGGGGGATGAGGGGGCTCCATACCCGCACTCTCGACGAATAGACAGCCTACATCATGTCAGCCCATCCAGATTGTGGGGTTGGTGTTGGGCCTGAAAGGCGTGGACATGTAAACTATGTTTCTACACCTCCTCGCCTGGATTGACTCATACAACATCCTTCCACGGGAAACTCCCCACCCCCCGTGGGGATCCAAGACGTCGCACTACGCTGATGGAAGTGGAGGTAGCATCACTCGACTCCCGTCCGAATGTTAGGAACCATTGTTGGATGCATACAAATTACAGGATAATGACAGAAATCGCTGTTAAGCCTATCGAGACGGGAGGGAAGTGCCGCCGCTTTTGGTGGCCTCGACAGTGAGGGCTGGCACAGTGTACCTGCATGGGGTGCGCCAACCTATCCGTCAGCTGAGACGCACCTAGGCCGGGGTCGCCTACATGACTAACGAGCCCATTACCTTGGCCCACACTCCAGCGGTTCATCCTCCAACGACCTCCTCGTGTAAGGAAAGAAGATAGTTTGTTGAGGACGAAAGAACACACCAAAAGCCCAGTGCAACGACCGTTGAGTAGGCCAGCAAGACTGGAAGACCCTGCCCAAAGCCGGGCTAACGAGACCAGCGTCTCTGACAGCTGACAAGTTGGCGAGAGATCAACCGAAGGTTCAGGCCGTGGAATTCGTAAAGGCAACGCCTAACAAGGCAATTCATGTCATGTCACGCGCGCAAGCAAAGGTAATGACAGGCAACTTCGGCCGTCTCAAAGGTGCGGAAGGAAACATACGAAACCTCCCATTGAACTATGAAGAGCTCAAGAATAAAGTAAAAGCGCATGAGGGATCATTTGATCATTAAGACCCAACGTCTCCTTTATACTCATTTGGCCCTTTTGGCCCTTTTGTCCCACTCCACCAATGTGTCCATCCTCATTCCTGGTCAGGGGTCTGTGCCTCTGCTCCGACAAACTATATTCTGGAAGCCAAATTCCTCAGGACCTGCATGATTTCGTTCAAGAACGAGAGAAAGATCTAAGTACTTGCGACTTTTGGTATCTAGAACTGGCGTCTCGTGATTTAGGACAAGTTCAACGATATTATGAAAAGCCTACAAGAAACTTTACTTTGGGCAGAAGTCAGCATGCCATGTCGAAGCTTCGCCCCCGTATCTCTCGTGCCGAGTGTAGAACAGTGGATGGTATTTGTCGAGGATATGCGACATTTCGAGGCAGGAAATGCCTGGTCATCAAAATCTCATGCCTGCGAATCTAGTCATACTAAAAACACTGCCCTTTTATGTCCCCAATCCTTCGAAATTTCCTTTGGCATGCCCCCCATGACCTCTACGCTTCAGAGCCTTTCGAGCTGCCGGCCCGCGATGACTCTTCTCGTGATAGCTCCAGCCAGACCTTAGGATCAATGGGAGCTTCCGTGTTACCATACTCATCCTTGTAGCACTTGAGGTTCTTATGGCACTCCCTCTGCAATCTGACCAACTTATTCCAAGCCGTCTTTCGTCGCTTCAATGTCTCAAGTTTCTCAGTCCTGTCAGCCTCCGCGAGAGGACGCTTGGAAGAAACACCTTCTGGTAAATCTCCCGACGGAGCATCTGTGCCGAGGGTGGCTGCCGCGAGGTGGACCATCGAGCTATCTGCGATGAGTTTTGCGTATCTCTCAGCAGCGAGTTTCTCGACTAGCTTGCGCTCAGCGAGTACCGTTTCCCGTTTCTTCTCCTTCTCCTTCGCCATCTTTGCTGCCCTGTCGTAGGCTTCCTCCTTCGGTGTCCAGAAGACTGGATCGTCACGGTGGCCATCGCGGCGGTCAAAGTAGGTGTCGATCACTGCCTGAACAGTCTCTTGCAGCAAGGGAATATTACCGCGCAAGTGGCTGGGTGTAACGACAGGAATGTCGACTAGATCTTCAGCCAATGTGTTTTTGAGGACATGCCATTGGCCTTGCTCAACGAGGCGCTGGATCGACGCGTGCACGAGGCTGTTGCGGTCGGCGTACATAGCGATGGTTCGCAGGACGCAGTCAAAATTGAGACCCATGGCGCTGCATGCGTTGAACGCCGCTAATGTTGTCTTGACATCTGCGTCTGTGACGGCTGGATCTCGCGCCTCCCATTTGCGCCACGAGGTGTGTTCCTTGTTGATGTCGCTGTTGATGTCGGTCCAGTAACGGTCCCAGCCGTTGAGCTGCTCAAAGTACTTGGTCTCTTCCGTTCTGGCTGTGACCTTCAGCTGGTCACAAACGCGAGTCAGGTAATTGCCATATCGTGCCGCAAACTCGAAACGTCGTAGCTGAGAAAGACGTTCGACAAGGTTTAGGTTACCGATATCTACTGGACGACGTAGGAAGTTTCTTGTGCAGATATCCCTCTCAAAGAGGAGAAGACTGGAAAGCAGTTCTTTCTTCTCGTCATTGTCGTCGTATTCTTTCTCGAGAACCGCCTTCAGCGTCGCCTTATAGAGGGTTAGGCAGTGATGGGCGATAGGGGACACCTTTCTCTTCTTGTTGCGGAGAGAGTGATCTGCGAATCGGAGTCCCAATTTCAGGCGTTCTTCCGAGTAAGCAGAGATGTCTCTGGGTGGCTCAGGTATCGTAGGATTGTCGATGACGTCCTCCTCGTAGCTGTCACCAAGCAGCGACTTTGTTGAGGCGCGAGCGCGCTTGATGAATTTCGAGAGGCTCATGAGGATCAAAATACCGAAAAGTCAGCGGTGAAATGGTTGATGGATGGAACATGGGCAGTGCGGAATGGATAACAGCGTTTGATTAATGGGTGCGATGAGAAGGAACAGAAGTGTCTGCCTGTGAAGCGTCGCTAGAAGTAGCTCTCTGATGCACACGCACGTGATGAGAGGGGCCTCGCAGCTTCTCGTCGAATCTAAACACCACTCTGCCACTAGCAAAATAGGGGCACCCCCAGTGGAGGTGATAATACTAGCAGATATTATAAGGCTCTGTCTGTCAGAAACAAGCCACAGGAAAAACGGAGGCCTGAAGCGGCCTGGACAATAGGTACGAAAGTCTCTTGTGTAGGTGCAAACTCTCTTGTCCTCAGCAGACGGGGCCAAACGCTTGCCGATATGTGACATCTCTACCCATAGAAAATCGCATCCAAAGGAAGGTCATGGCCCGGCTTGTTATTCTGCTACGGAAGGCAGCAGCCTGCCAGCTTCTGACACGCTGTATGCGGCTGTTATACTGTTGGCCTCAACAGCTGTTATTGTGGCCGGCCCGGGCCACTGTGGCAGCTGCCCTGCCTAGGGTCGGGCGTGCAGCCGGGCGTGCAGCCGGGCGCGCAGAGGCGCAAGGTCGGGCGCGCCGTCTAGGGGCTAGCTTTATTAATTATACGGCACCCAGCAATAGAGAGGCATGGCCACAGGGGCAGGCCTAATGGCGGCAAGGGCGCCGATCGGGGATACCACCATCCCCGGTGGGTGCAACAGCGTATTCCAGACTACAGTACAAAAATCGATGATGGGGGAAAGGGGAGTAAGATAGAGGGCAAGGGCCAGGGGGATCTTTAATCTAGAGGGCATAGTGAAATCAGCTTTGGCTTATCAACACGTGCGACTAATGCCCTCAAGCGTTTGTTTCAGCACGAGTAAGAACCAGCGGCCTTCAACAGCCAAGTTGACAACGAGGCAGCTGTCTGCCGCAGCCGTCCATGAAACGACACCATCCCACAGTCGCGAATGTTTACCCAGCCTAAATGGGGAGTTCGCGCCTCTGCACACGCACGCGTGAGAACCATGTTAGTAGACTTATTGTAGAACTCCCCGGTCGACATATCTATGCAAGCTGTGGGCCCGGGTTACGCCTAGGCGTAGCTCGTCGAGCAGTCGCCGCATGGTGGCTTGCGTCAACGATACAGACTACCTTCCGAACCGGGGGCTAGATGCTTGGCCAAAGACAGAATGAGCTGGATGGATACCTGCATCTCATCCGCTCCTGGCTGTCTCACGATACTGCCCCGGTGGATCCGCAGAGTAAAGGGGCCCGCTGTTTTCGGCATTGATGAGATAGGAGTCCCAATACTAGCCTGATATGGCGACAAGTAGGTAGCTGTCAGGACAAGAAAAGGGCCTATAATACGCGTTAGTAATACCTCTATTGGTGTAGCGGTATTTTACTAGCTGACAGTAGCTGTCTCATTAGGACCTGCTGGGAACTAAACAACAGGCCCCCACATAACGGTTGCCAAAATGACTGGAAGTCATAAAAGCCAAGATCACCGGCTCCCACGGTACTCCCCAGCACACACACCAACCGTGGAGCTGCTTGCGAACCACGCCCACAAACTAGTCGACAAGACTTTCAGGTCTGTCTAGCAAGGGGCAAGATTCGACCCGTCACTGGCTCCAGCATCGTTGGTTGAGGCTCGCACAGGACTACCATGTACGTGCAGCCATTGATTACATATAGGCATGGCCGAACTATAGGCGACCAATATCGAACCCGAGTTTTCTTGGCTGGCTCCGGTATCCTTGGTTCCTAGCCCTCTCCCCCTTACTATGGTTCGACCCCCTGCAGTCAAACGTTCCATCTCGTCACATAGTGGAGCAACCAAGCTCCGCAGCATTCAAACAACTATCCCCGCTCCGGGTCAAACAGTTCAGGAATAATGCAAATGCATTGTACCAGTATATCGGACTGGACCCTCTTTTTCCAGTCAGTGCCGCCAGGCAGCCGATCAGCCGAGTAGCTGTCACTCGCTCGGGCGATCGTCTCTTGATTTAGTGCGCCCTGGAGTCTGGGTCTGCCCTTGAACCCGGGGTCCTTCGTCGACCCCTTTAATCTCGAATACTTGGAAGACGCATCCACCCGTTACATGGTCACTCGAGAAATAGGCTAAACGACGTATTTGAATTATGAGTTGGCCCTCCGCGAGCACCGATGCCCTACGGGGGAGCACCAGCATCCCCTGACCTGGCCATGGCCGAGGTCGTCTCCTTCGATAAAGAGCAGACGGAGCATATTTGTATAAAGGATCAGCCCATCTTCCCGTTAAAGTCGTCTAAAGAAACGACTCACTTTAGCTTCAACTGACCGCAGGCTAGTTCCGGCTTTTACTTTTTCGTCTTGTTCGAACGAGATTCCTTTCGTTTTCGTTCCTCTCTTTTTATTCATTCAACACTTATCGGGTCTTTTCATTCACTATGGTGATGCTTCCTCTCTTGGTGGCCAGCCTGATGGCTACGGCTACTATGGCTGGGCCAATTGATCCGGAAGACGATGTTGAGTACTCTGCGTGCGCCAACGCGGACGCTACCCCCGAGGAGAACAGCATGTGGGCGCGCCAGCTACAGCAGCGACCGCCGCCAAACGACAACGGCGACGAAATTACGTTGCCGGCGTCCTTCACCTATTGCTGCGCAAAGGAATCGGACTGCCCCTTTGTGAGTTTGACCCAACAGCAAAAATCCATGAGCATCCGCCGTTACCGGCCAGCGAATACCCGGTCCTAACAGGTGGTGTGGTAGGACGAGCAAGAAGAGGGCAAGAAGCAGATTGAAATCCTGAACAAGCACTACAATCCTGTCGGAATCAGCTGGGTTCTCAGTAACTCCACCAAACTCAGCAATGATCCACGCTGCGCGACAACGACTCTGGACAATAACAAACAGCAACTGGAAGAGCTGAAGGCACAAAACCGCGACGGTGGCTCCGAAGAGCTCAACATTCTGTACCTGCCCTCTAACCGGGGCGCTGGCAAAAAGGGAGAGTGCATTTCTCCTGAAGCCGGGAGCGAACCTCCTCCCAAGAAGAGTTCACTTGTGGATTCTTGCGTTGTCGCCATGGATACCCTCCCTGGTGTGAAGAGCCAAGGAACTGGTGGTCAGCCCGGACAGCCTCAACAGACCGGTGGCTTTGGCAACTTCATCAGCCGTCTTTTTCGTCGTCAACGACAACAGCCCCAGCAACCCAAAGGACAAGAAGACGTCACCACGGTTCACGAGGCTGGTCACTGGCTCAGTCTTTCACACGTGGGGCAGACGAACGGCGGCGGCGGCGGCTTCGGCGGCGGCGGCGGCTTCGGCGGCGGCAACCGCTTTGTTCCTGGCAGGCTGCGCCGTAGACAGCAAGGCAGAGAGGGCAACATCATGGAGCCTTATCAAGTGTAAGAGTCCCCTTTAGCCCGAGATTGATGACGAAATTGCCAGTCCCCTTCTAACAGGTGCACATCAGACTTGGTCAAGGCATCAACTATACGTTCGATTACCAACAGAGGCGACTTATGAGGGAAATGGCGCAGAAGCGCCTTCAGAAAGGAAACTCGACTGATGGCACTGAGAGCCGGGGTGGAGGAGGAGGAGTAGGAGGAGGAGGACAAGTACCGCCAGATGTGGCTGGCTTCCCAGGTATGGGTCCAAGAACCTGGGCGGTCGGTCCCCCGGGCGCTCAGCGTTTCCCACAGTCCGGTCCTCCTAGTGGTCAGGGTAAACCCGAGATCCAGACTGGTGCCCCGGGCACTCAGGCTTTTCCCCAGCCTGGTCCTCTGGTCGGTCAAGGGGGCTCGGGCGGAGAAGCCGCAACAGTGGAGACTCTCAACCCGGATGATTTAGTCAAGGAGGTGACCCAAAGCCTGGGGATGTAGAGGACGGGTGGGAAGCGCATGGGCAAGATCAGGCTTTCTATCTATAAGCGTATGGAATAAGTTAATCCATATTCCATATTCCATACGACTAACGTGCTTCACCACCTAATGAGCCATACTACCCAGTGAGCCACTACCCCTGCATAAATCCAACAGTCCTTAATTCTCATCGTCGCAGAATACACTGTAAATCGATAATCATTTAAATGATTATATAAATAGAGTCCTTAATTACCGTGCATAATCGGACATTATGCCCCGGCAATTTACACCTACTGCGGAGCCGTTGTGCGCCGGTTTTCTCGGTCGCGCTAGACTATACCCCTAACCCCTCGCCCTCATCCGCCTTCTCCTTTGCAAGCCGAAGACCTTCCTTAATAGCTAAATCACCATTATCTAGGCTTTGCTATATACTATATTCGACGCAGAGTTTATAAGCTCTTAACTTTAACTGCTTTTAGCACTTAAGTACTTATATAGACGGCTTATCTAAAAGATAGTATAACTAAGGACTATTTATATTAATTGTAAGGAGCGGTGTTCCTACTATAAATAAAGCAGCTATAATATACTCTCCCGATTATATAAGCTAATAAGTAGTATATTAATTATAGACAAAATCCTATCCTATAGAGCAAGAATCGCTCGTTATTTTGCATGTTATTATGCATTAAACGGGTTGCCGGTTATCGTACAATCGGGAATCGAAGGAACAGAGCTAGCTTAGAATACTAGCTAAGACCTCTTAAGACCTCTTAAGAACACCGGCATAACTAACCTCCTTTAAACACGAATATTAGTAGAACTAAGATACTTCTAGCTATACTTAAGGTATTACGGAATTCCTTAGTCTTAGGGCTATATAGCAGCTTAAATCTAGTCCCGAAAGGTTCTTCTATTTAGCTATAATTATCTATATAAGATAGTATATCCGCTAGTAGATAGAGAGAGAATTATTAACTTTAATACTATAAGAGTCTTTAACTATTATAGGTAATAGGCTTAGGCCGCGGCCTAAGCCGTATAGTTACGTACGGAGGGCCGGATCCTATAAGTATAGGGGCGGGCTAGCCGCGTATAGAAGAGCTCTATATAGCTTATTAATATTATCCTACGGACGGCACCTACGTATACGCCTCTACCTACTCCGTGATAGTATAAGCTATTAACTAATAGATCTAATAGATATCTCCCTAGAAAGGGTGCCGCTTCCCTAAGGGAGCACCCTACTACCCCCTAGGCGGATAGAAAGTATTATAGCTATCCTAAAAGCGATTAAAAACGCGACGGCTAGCGAGAAGAACGAGGTTCTCGCTATACTAAGGGAGCCGTCTACGAGACTAGCGTTAACCCCTACGACCTTAGTAATACCGGTTATAGCGGCGGTACTACCGATATAGAAGCCGCTTCCCTAGCCGACTTAGGACGGTAAGCCTAAGTCTTTCTATTTCTTCCTTAGCTAGCTATAGATAAAGTATATAATAGATAAGAAATAAGGCCTAAATAGCTATTATAATATAGCGTAGTATTCGCTCCTTTATACGCTACCGGAGCCCTAAATATAGCGGATCTCTAGATTCTAGGATAAGAGCGGCCCTAGAAGGAAACGCGACCTATAGGACTTCTTTTAATACCTTATATATATATTCGGCAACGTATAGGAGCGGGAGAAGGTATAGGATAGGCTATAGACCCTTAAGTAAAGGGATAGGTAGACCTTTAGCGAATTCCTCCCTAACTTTAAAGAGACGCTCTTATAAGTAGCGGGAACTATAGTATAGGAAGATAGCGCGAAGCTTATATAGTTATAGAACTTAATTACGCTAGCCCTATAGGAGCTATTTATCCCTATAATTATACCTACTAACTATAGCGAGTACGTAAGCTAGTTAATAAAGGTAGTATAGGGCTATAAGTAGACGCTATATTTCTAGAAGCTTTATAAGCGTACGCTATATAGCGGTAATAGGATTACCGCCCCTTTATAAGAGGAATAGCTAACTATCGATATTAATAGAGATACCTTAATATCGGCTACCTATATAGACCGAGCTAAATATAGTAGGAAGTCGTCTTTAAATATCCCTTATCTTATCCCGCTCTCTAAGTAGCGGGCAAAGTAGGTAACGAGCGAGGAAATTAAGAAAAGGAAGGCTAACGGCCGCTACCTACGTTATAGCGCGTTTATATACTTTATATTAAAATGCCCCTTCCTTTTAGCTAAGCGGCCTATAGTAGTTAGAGTAGTAAAGATAAAACCGCTCCTTACCTTAGATAATAAAGAGGACTCCGCTCCCTTAGGCCTAGAGGAAAAAGAGTAGCTCTAGAGTAAAGATAGGCTCCGGAGCCCTAATTATTAGCGCTAGTAAAGGAGAAGGAGGAATTATCCGCCTATATAAAAGAGGAGCCTACTTTAATATAGGTTATAGTTAATAACTCCTTACTTATCGCCGCCCTTATAAACGAGGGCTACTAATACTATACTATAGTTAACGAGGCGCTTATATAAGAGATATAAGTATTAGTAGAAAAGATTGCCCTAAGGTAAGTAAAGGGCGCCTTAAGCGTAATAAAGGGTATAGTAATTAAGGGTATTATATAGCTAGCTATAAAGGTCGATAGTTACTATAAGCTTATTATAGCCTATATAATCCCTTAACTAGAGTTTCCCTTAATCCTTAGGAAACCTTAGTTATTATATATAAAGTTATACTTAGTTCTATACTAAAAGAAGCTATAGTTTAGGCCTATATAATAATAGGTCCGCTATAACGATAGTTCTATAAGTATAGGACTAAGCGTATAAGCTTTATACTTAGTATAAGAAGTCCTTACTTTTATCTTTATAGGAACTATACGATAGTTAGAGCGGGAAGAAGGCTAGGTAGCGGCTAATATAGCGGTCTATATAGTTAGCTTAGCGGATATCGATAAGGCCCTTTAAGTAAAAAAGCTAAAGTCGCCCTCTAAGCTATAGTAGTAGATACCGGAGCGCTTTTACGACCTCCTACTACTATTTAAGTTCTAAGAAGTAGATAAGCTTAACCTATATAAGCTAGGGGTAGACTATAAGATCGTACTCTATACTAATAAGAAGGGGTAGGAACTACCTATACCGTTTAGACCGTTATATAGTATATTATATATAGAGCTATTAGTACTAAAGAAGATACTAAGGGACCTCTTAGATAAGGGTTTTATTTAAGTAAGTAGCTCTAAAGTAAGAGCGCTAGTCTTATTTATATATAAACTAAGGGGTAGGATATAGTTCTATTATAACTATAGGGCTTTAAATATAATTATAAGGCTAGACCGCTACCCTTTACCCTTAATCTTAGATACGCTCTATAACCTTTTAAAGGTAAAGTAGTTTATAAAGCTAGATATAAAATAAGCGTTCTATAAGGTATAGATCTTAGAGGGTAATAAGTAAAAGATAGCGTTCTATATATACTATAGCTTATTTAAGTAGCTTATAATACCTTTTAGCCTCTTAAGAGCGCTCGCTACCTTCTAGTATTATATTAATAATATACTTTAGGACTTCCTTAATAAGTTCGCCTTTATATATATAGATAATATCCTTATCTATATAAGCGGCTCTTATAAGGACTATATATAGAAAGTATAGAGGGTCTTAGAGCGCCTTTAACTTTATAGGCTTTACCTTAACCTAAATAAGTACGAATTTAGGGTTAAGAGGGTTAAGTACCTAGGCTTTATTATCTACGCCGGTATAGGTATATAGGTAGATCCTATAAAGATCTAGGCGATTTAAGACTAAGCTACCCTAACTACGTAAATAAGTATACGGAGCTTCCTTAGGTTCGCGAACTATTATAAGATATTTATTAAAGGCTTCTCCTATATTATAATACCCTTAAACGAGATTACTAAAAAGCGGACTACTTTTTACTAAGGGCCTATATAGGAAGGAGCGTTCTATACGCTTAAGGACCTATTCTCTTAAGCCCTAGTACTACTTTAGTAGGACTTTAACCGGTCTATATTAGTTAAAGTAGACTATAGCGGCTAGGTACTTAAAGGAACGCTCTCTTAAGAGGTAGACGGGCGGAAGTAACTAATAGCGTTCTACTCCTATAAGCTAACCTTAGCGGAGCGGAATTACGCTATTTATAATAAGGAGATACTAGCGATTATTAGCTACCTTAAGTAATAATAAGCAGAGCTCTAAAGCTATAAGAGCTTTAAGGTTCTTATAGACTATAGGAACCTTAAGTACTTTATAACTCGCTAGTACCTCTTAAAGCGGTAAGCCCGCTAAGCGGAGTATCTCTTATACTTTAACTTCTCGATTAAGTACTAGCTAGGGCGGGACTCTATAGTCTTAGATACGCTTTTCTAGAAGGATTAAGACCGGCTAATAAGAGTAGATATCGAGGCCTAAGATCTATAACTTATCCTATAAGAAGCGCTATAGACTTATATAAGAGCTTCCCTAGTAGAGGAAAGCGCGGCGCTAATAGATAAGCCTTTTCTTATACTTTTACCTTAGCTTAGTAAGGAGGGATAGACCGGCCTAAGGGCGCGTATAGCGTAGGTATTCTAAGATAAGGTCCTCTAGCGCTTATAGGATAGGATATTATCTCTAGACTATACTTATAAGAGCGTACGCCGCGCTATTAAGTCCGGCGCTTAACGCCTTAATCTAAAGCTAAAGCTAAAGGTATAAGTAGCCGACTATTATATTAACCTACGAGGGCACCTATATTAGCGGGGGAGACTATAGGTGCTAGGCGCGCTATATACTATAGAAGCTAGGGAGAAAGATAGACCGCTAGAGCTAAATAAATAAAACGAGCTCTAAGGGAAGCTAGTCTAGCTCGTCTATAACTCTAGTATTATAGGCTACCTAGGTAGGTAGGGTATAGTAGTAAGCCTCGCGAGGGATTTCTACTAGCCCCTTCTATAGTACTACGTTTACTACTTCCTCTATAACTACGATATTTACGGCTATACTAAGATTTAGAGGGCGTAGCTTAAGGGGCTACTTAAGTAGCTTTTAGTACCTAACCGGTTCTATATATATATATAGATAGACTTTATAATAGACCTCCTACTTATAAAGGGCGGCAACCGCTATATATAGGTAATTAAGGACCGACTTAATAAGTTTATAGTATTAAAGCTAATACCGTTTATAGATATAGAGTCTTACGTAAAGCGCTTCTTATAGTACTAGGCCTACTTATATAGCTAGCTAGCCTCTATTATAAGCGATAAGGGATCGAGTTAAACTAGCCGCTTTTAGTAGTACTTATACTAGCTACTTTAGATTATATAGCTACTTAGTATAGTATATTACTTATAGACTAATAAAAGGCTTAAGAGGGTTAACTAAAAAGTATAGGCTTACTTATAGGCCGTTATAGCCTATAACTAAGTAGACTAAGACTATTAGCTCCCTATAGCCTAACTTATATTAAATAGTAGACTATATACCTTTATTAAGATAGCCCTTTTCTTTATAATATATAGCTTCGAACTACCTTAACTAGTTCCCTTTACTATAGATATAGTAATAAAGTAGTATAGTAATTTATTACTAAAGGGCCGCGCCTTTATATTTATATAAAAGCTATAAGAGACTATAGATTATTATTAATCTATAATAGCTACTATAGTATAAGATTAAGAGTAGCACGCTAATAAAACTAAGGCCCTAATAAATAGGTTTATAGTAAGAGATAAAGTATAGCTAGACCTCTATAACTATAGGTCGGTATAGTTAAAGAAGAAGCTTAACTAGCTATATATAAAGTTTATAGTATAGAGGGTTATTAGCTTATAGGTTATAGAGCTCGATAGTCTCTTAATAGGGGTCTATAATAAGATTAATATAGACCTCCTTTATAAAGCCTCCTTTAACCTACTACCTAGATAAAAAGTAGCGGATGCTTAACCGCCTATAATTAAGGTAAAGGGAGAGGATAAGTTTAAGGTTAAAGAGATATAGGCTATACGCTAAAAAAAGGTTAGTAAGGGGAAACGCTAAGAGGTCCTCGTTAAGTAGCGCGGGTATCTTAACCTTATATAGGAACCTATATATAAGTTTATAAGAACTATAGCCCTTAATAAGTTTAAAGCCTTATTTAAAATAGTAAATAAAAATAATAAACTAATAGACTACTAATAATAGCTTAGGCTAGGACTATAAAGTAAGTATAGTAAAGGGGGTAGTTATAGTAATATAAGTAATATAAGCGTAATAGTATAAGTAGAGATAAAAATAGCGTTTATTATAAGGCGGAGCCCTTAAACTACCTAGGCTTATTTCTTATTATTATTATTATTATCTTTATTATTATCGTCCTTATTAGCCTCTTCTTTCTTATTAGCAGCGGCGGCGGTCTTTAAGGCGCTAAGGCGGCCCTTTAAGCCTATAAGCTAGTCGGCGGCGGCGGCGGCTCTAAAGGTAAAGGGGCGGCGACTAGCGGCGGCGGTAAGGGCAGTAGCGGTAGCAGAGGCGGGCACGGCTAAGGGGACCGCCGATAGGGCGATAAAGGTAGTATCCTTAGCGCCGGGTATATTAAAGGCGGAAATAAGGGAGCGGAGAAGTAGGACTTACTTAGGTATAAGGCCCTATCGCTCGAGGGCGCGGAGGTTATAGTAAGCGGTAGCGGCGGCGGTAAAGCGCTTCTTAGTAGCCCCCTACGCTTACCTATACGAGCCGGCCTTCTAAGCTAACGCTATAGCGAGTAAGATAAGAGGCGCCGCCTTATAAGCGCGGCCGGCTCGCGCGTACTAGTAGTAGCTACCGCCGTAGCGGCGCCTAGCTTAGTTAAAGTAGTTAAGCTCTTACGACGTATAATATATATAGGGGGCTAAGCGGGCGGCGCCGGCCTATACTTAGCGCTTATACTATAGGAGGTTAGCGGATAATATCTATTACGCTTACTTAACTATAGACTTATAGGGGTAGCGGAGATAGAGGTAGGGGCTAAGGGGCCGGGCGTTATAGGTAGCGGCGGGGATAGCGTCGTTACCCTAAGGGGCGACGTAAGAGCGAATAGCGTAGTAAAGGCGGCGGCGGCGGCGGTAGGAGCGGTAGTAGTAGCGCGGGTAAGAGCGGCGGTAGCGGCGGAGTTATCGTCGGCCGCGGCTAGTACGGCGTCGACGAACGACTCTATATACTCTAAGAAGGAAGAGGTAAGAGAGGGAGAAGCGGATATATCTATCGCGGAAGTTAATACGATAGAATATAGCCTCCCGCTTTATAGGGCGTAGAACTTACTAGTTAAAGTTATTATTATTATTAGGGCTATTATTACTACTACTACTACTACTACTATAAGTATATATTAATAAAGCGGCTTATATAACTAGGAATAGACTAACGCCTTAAGTAGAGCGGAATTTACCTATTAACGCTATTACTATAGTTAAAGAAAGGAGAGAAGAAAGAAAAAAAGGAAGGGGGGGATACCGCTTTATATACCCCTTAGTAAAGGATACTACCTAAGATAAAGGGGACGGGTAACCTAAGGCTTACGTAGGTCTAGACTAGCCGCTAGCTACTTAGGGGTATATATAATAAGTTATACCCTTATTTAAATAGCTAGCTAGCTAATAAGTATAGAGCTAGGTCTTAGCTACTTAAGCTAATAAGTATAAGGATAATAAGGCTAGTAGGGCCGGCCCTATTAATAGGTAAGGGTAAGGAAGAGCTTATAGTATAGGCCTAATTATATAGGAGCCGTTAATAGGGCAGCGCTACGCCGCGCTTAAGGGAGGGTATTATATAAGAGTCTTTAACTATTATAGGTAATAGGCTTAAGCTATAGCCTAAGCTATATAGTTATATATAAAGGGCTAGATCCTATAAGTATAAGGGCGGGCTAGCTATATATAAAAGAGCTCTATATAGCTTATTAATATTATCCTATAAACGGCACTAAAATATACGCCTCTACTTACTCCGTAATAAACACTTCTTTTATATACTAATATACTACTAATAAATTCTATTAAAAATCCTACCTTATACTCCTTCTTCCCCTTTATTACTTAGTCTTATATAATTCCTTAATTTCCTAAAATTCTACTTTTACTTATATACCTTAAGAGGTTATAAGCCTAGCTTACTCCTTTTAAGCCGGGAAATTAACTTATACCTTTTAAAATTCCTTATTAAAATACCCGATTAAAATTCCTTTTAAAAATCCCCTTAACGACTTCTTCTACCTTCCTACGCTCTTAAACTCCCGTCTAGACTTCTTAATCCCTATAAACGAAATAATACCGAATTTATATAAAATAAGTAGATAGAAAGAATATAAATTCTCTAGACTTAAGGGAAATTTAAATTATACTCTTTAGACTATAAGGATAAGAGCTATCCTTACTAAGGAAAAGCTTATTACTACCTTAAAGTAAGAAAATTATATAAAGACTATAAAAGCTTTATCTTAGATTTTTCTTTTAGTTAAAGATAGCCCTTGAATATAAATTAAGTATTTAATAAATACTAAAGCTGCTTAGGATAAGCTTATAAAGCTATATAATCCATCGAATTTCTCGTCGAATTATTTACTTATAAAGTAGCTCTTTAATCTTAGTCCCTTAGGCTCTAATTTAAAGAAATACCTTTAGAAGGTAAAGGAAATCTATAAGGATTTAAAATCCTATAATATAGAAATTCTAAAAGTTATCCTTATAGTATAGATTCTTAATTGCCTTAATAAGGAATTTAAAAGCTATATTATAAATATTATATAGAGCCTTAGGTATAATTCTATAGCGATTACCCTTAAATCCCTAATAGCTAGTCTTTTAAATAAAGCTAGAAGAATAAAGGATATAGATAAATCTTTAGAGAAAGCCTTCCTAATATAAAGGAAGCCTTAGAAATCCTATAGAAATTCTATAGATACTCCTTATTATAAGGAATATAAAAAACTAGGGCATTTTATAGTAAATTGCTATAAATTATACCTAAATAAGGCTCCTACTTATTAGGTTTTAAATAAAGGAAAAAAGGATAATAAGACTTAAATTTCTAAGAAGAGAAAATCTTCTTCTTTATCTTTTTCTTCTAGGAAGAAATCCCCTTCTAATAGTATTTCTACTACTAATAAAAGAAGGAAGGCTCGAATTATAAAGCTAGAGTCCGATTTAAATAATAGTAATAAGGTCTTAAATATAGCTTTATAAGAAAATATAGACCTTTCTAAGGCTCCGACCCTTATATAAACGTCTAAGGATTTAAAGGTAATTTTAACCTCTATAAATACCCCTATAGTAGAAGCTAATAAAGACTTTCTTTTAGGACCTTTAAAAGCCTCGATTCTTAGAATAAAGGAATTAGCTTTAAAGGTAAGAGAAGGAGGATTTCCTAGTTATAAGAATAAAAGGACCTTTAATTTTATTTATAATACCGGAGCTACTAAGTATATAGTATTAAATAAGACTTTCCTTATTAACTATAAAGAAATTAAGTCTAAAGTTTACTAGGGAAAAGCTTTATTTATATTAGTAAAAGGAAAGGGGGACTTAGTATTTAAGTTCCTATATAGTAGTAAAAGGTATATCCTTTAAGACTACTTTTATATACTTAAATTAAGGGTAAATATACTATCCTAATCTTATTTTAATAATACCTATGCCTTAATAGGAGGAAATAAAGTCCTTTTATTAGATAATAAGGCTAAGGTCCTTACTAAAAGATTTCTTAGAAATAAACTATATTATATTCTTATAGAACCTTTATTAGAAAGCTAATTAATCCTTAATACGTCTTTAAAGGTAAAGATATAGATTTTTATACTTAGTACTTACGCTTAGGGTATATAAATAGTAGGGCTATTTTTAAAATATTAAAAAGATATAATAAGGATATAAAAATACTTTTAAAAGAGGAAAATAAAATAAGATAATACGAAATATATATTAAAGCTAAAGTAACGAATAAGGTTAATAAATAACCTTTATATAAGTCTTATACCTATTTAGAAAAAATAGTATTAGATATTTAAGGGCTAATTAAAGTGCTTACTTATAATAAATATTACTATTATATTTCTTTCCTAGACGTTAGAACCCGATATCTAGAAATATACCTTCTTCGAAAAAAGGGGGAAGCTTTAGATAGGTTCCTAGAATTTAAAAATAGGGTAGAAAATAACCCTAAAAATACTAGGATTAGAGAAGCATTTTCTAATAATGCTAAAGAATTTATATATAAAATAAAGCTTTACTACGAAAAAGAAGGAATTACCTTTAATTCTAGTCCTCCTAGGACGCCGGAATCTAATAGTAGAATAAAAAGAATAAATCGTACTATATTAGAAAAAGTACGAGCTCTTTTATTTACTACTAGGCCTTATAAATATCTTTAGGGAGAAGCTATTTTAATAGCTACCTATTTATATAATAGATTACCGTATTCTACGATAGGATTTAAAAGTCCTATAAAAAAGAAGGATAATATAATACTACTTTTTAAGACCTAAAATAAAATTAAGACCTTTAGAAGCCTTATATATTATAAGAATAAATACCTTAAAGATAAGCTAAAAAATAGAGCTTTTAAGGGAATAATAGTAGGCTATTTAGAAAATATATATAAAATCTAGGATTTTTCTAAGAGAAAGATTACTATCTTTAGAGATATTACTATACTAGAAAATAAATTTATAAAAAATCTAGAAATTTCTAGTAGTAATAATACCTTTGATTTTAATTTTATTTTAAATAAAGATAAGCTAGAAAGCTATATCCTTATAGAGGAAGCTACTAAAGAACCTAGAGATAAAAGTCCCTTGCCCTCTATAAAAGAAGAGTCTCTAAATAACGATCCTATTCCTACTACTAGTAAAATAGTAGTAGAATTACCTAAGAAGCTAGAAGGGTTCGATTCTAACTATATTAAATACCCTAACGTTAATTTATTTCTAAACTACGATTTTATAAAGTTAATTCTAGCTAGTATAGAAAATTAGGATCTAAAAATTCTAAGGACTTATAAATAAGTAATAAACAGCCCTAAAGTAGTATTTTAAAAAGAAGCTATAATTAAGGAAATTTTCTAGCTAATTAAATATAAAACTTAGGAATTTTCCTACCTCCTTAGGGATAGGGAGGCTATAAGAGGCTACTAGGTCTATACTATTAAGAAGGATAGTTAAAATAATATAAGAAAATATAAAGCCCGTTTCGTAATATAGGGATTTAAGTAGATCTATAGCTTAGATTTCCTAGATACCTTCTCGACTATAGCTAGACCTAGATCTATTAGAATTCTACTTATTTTAGCTATTATCTATAAATTTAAAGCTTTATAAATAGATATAATAAATGCCTTTATATATACCGATATAGATAGTAAAGTATATATCGATCTTCTTATAGGCTACGAAGAATACGCTCTTAAAGAGTATTATTTAAAATATAAATTAGCTTATAGAGCTAAAGGAATTAAATTAACTAAATTCCTAGACCTATATAAAACCGGTTAAACTAAAGCAAAGCTAAAGAAAGCATTATATAGCCTAAAATAAAGTCCTAAGCTCTAGTATAATTATTTAAAAATTATACTAAATAAACTTAGATTTCTTCCTCTTTTAATAGACGAAGGAGTATTTATAAATAAGGACTATAGTATAGCCTTAGCAATTTACGTTAACGACTTTCTTATAGTAAGGCCCTCTAAATCTATAATAAAAGAAAGATTATTTAAAGAAGTATTTAAATTCTTAGATTTTACTATCTTAAGAGATATAAAAGACTTCTTAGGTCTAAATATTATAATAAACTAAGAAAATAAAGAACTATATATATCCTAAGAAGATTATACCTTAAATAAATTAAAGGAATTTAATAAAGAAGGTTTAGGAACTTTAAATTTACTTACTATAGTAGGCTTTAAGCTTATAAAAGTAAAGGAATTACCTTTTAAGAAAGATATATTATAATTTTAGAAAGAAATAAGATCTCTATTATACTTAGCCTTATTTACTAGGCTAGATATCTTATATTCTATAATTTCCTATACTAGATTCGCGGCTAAGCCTAACTAGACGTATTTTAATGCTTTAAATATAATTTAGAAATATTTAAATAAATTCCCTAGCCTAAAGATTAAATATAATTATAATATCCCTTTTACCTATCTATATATAAAGGGTTTTACCGACTCTACCTAGGCGTTGGATTTAATAGACGGAAATTCCTTTTCCGGTTACTATTTTTATATATATAATAATATAATAAGCTAGGCTTACTCTAAGTAGAAAGCCGTTGCTCTTTCTACCTATAAAGTAAAGTATATTAGCCTTAAAGAGGTAAATAAAGAAGCTATTTATTTAAATATACTTTTTAAAAATATTACTAAGGATCTATCTATTAAGATTCTTAATACTATACCTCCTATTTTAACGGATAATACTACTACTATTAAATTAATAGAAAATCCGGAATTTTATAAAAGGTCTAAGTATATAAGATTAGCCTATTACTATACTAGAACTAGTATAAAAGAAGGGGAAATTAAAGTTTTTTATATTAAATTAAAAGATAATATAGCTAATATTTTTATAAAGGAATTAAGACCTAGATTACTTTATAAATTTAGAGACGGTCTATCCTTAATATAAGTTCCTAAGCAATTAAAAGGGGCTTTTAGATATTTCTTATACTTTCTATATCTTTCCCTTACTAGGTTTTTCCTTTTTAGGTTTCGTAGAGAAATATTTACTAGGTTTTTATCTATTAAGATTTTCCTAGTAATAATAGGTTTTACCTTATATAAGGTTATCCTATAAATAATTATTATAACTATAGAATTTTCCTACTATAGGTTTTTCTATTAGTATATACCTAAGGATTTCTTTTCCTAAGAAAGAATAGGTTTTTATATATCCTATTAAGGTATAAAAATAGTTTTCCTAAATTAGGTTTTTATCCTATATATATACTACTATAAATAAATTAGTAAAGAGTATATAAATCTACTCTTTAAGGGAGGCTATAAGGAATAGTATTCCTACTATAAATAAAGTAGCTATAATATACTCTCCCGATTATATAAGCTAATAAGTAGTATATTAATTATAGATAAAATCCTATCCTATAGAGTAAGAATCGCTTATTATTTTATATATTATTATACATTAAACGAGTTACCGGTTATTATATAATCGGGAATTAAAGGAATAGAGCTATCTTAAGACCTCTTAAGAATACTAGCACGACTAACCTCCTTTAAATACGAATATTAGTAGAACTAAGACACTTCTAGATATACTTAAGGTATCACGGAATTCCTTAGTCTTAGGGCTATATAGCAGCTTAAATCTAGTCCTAAAAGGTTCTTCTATTTAGCTATAATTATCTATATAAGATAGTATATCCGCTAGTAGATAAAGAAATAATTATTAACTTTAATACCTCTTCTATATACTAATATATTACTAATAAATTCTATTAAAAATCCTACCTTATACTCCTTCTTCCCTTCTATTATATAGTCTTACGTAATTCCTTAATTTCCTAAAATTCCGCTTTTACTTATATACCTTAAGATATATACTTAGGCTAGCCGCGCTTATAAGGTTATACCGCTTATCCTTACCTATACTACCGCGGCTTAAAGCGCCGTAGAGCTAGGTAAGGGCTAGAATAAGGCTAAGCGCGCCTTAACCGCTACCGCCGCCGCCTACCGTAACTTATAGTTCCTTAAGCGCGCCGACCTTATACCTAAGTATATAAGCTCCCTTTCCTATACTCTCTATAACGCTAACTCTCTCTCTATTAAGGGCACCGTCGCCGCCGCCTTAGCCGCCCCCGCTACCTTTACCGCCGCCGCCGCCGCCGCTATCTTTAACGCTACCGCCGTCGCCGCTTAGCTAGGTAGCCTAGAGGGCCGGATCTACGCCCTTAAGGCTAAGGCCGCGCTTTATACTAAGGAGGAGGATAAGGAGGAGGATAAGGAGGAGGATAAGGATAACCGTTTAGTAGTCGAGACCTTATTAAAGAAGAAGGCCCGCTAAGCTTAGGCTATATACCCTTAAGCGCGCTTATAAGGGATAATATAATTTATTTATACTACCGCCGACCTAAGTATACCTTACTTATTATTTATAGTCGCGG
Source organism: Hirsutella rhossiliensis (assembly GCF_020360975.1). Classification (NCBI taxonomy): domain Eukaryota; kingdom Fungi; phylum Ascomycota; class Sordariomycetes; order Hypocreales; family Ophiocordycipitaceae; genus Hirsutella; species Hirsutella rhossiliensis. The sequence goes on from NW_025408669.1 coordinate 7,199,143, forward strand.
TATCTATAACGTATACCTATAGCTTATACTAGCGTAGTAACCGCCGTAAGCTTAGTACCCTACTACTTCCTTAAGGGTAGGGCGTAGTCTCCTTTATATCTTAAGGTACTAGCTACTTTACTACTATAAGAAGGTATAAGTAATAAGCGTAGAATCGGGTAATCGATAATATAAGCGGAAAGATCGGTCGAAGGAGTATAGGGTAGGATTTCTTCTAGAATTTATAATAAGTATATAAGGGGCTAAATAATATATTAAAAGAATAGCGTTATAAAGGATGCTTATAAACTTACTTATTCTATCTACTACTCCTAGGGAAATCCTTCGTCTTTTATAGACTATTGCTCGCCTACTAGTAGACTAATTAGTTAGCTTTCTAGTATATTCTATAGTGCTTAAAAATCTCTATCTATAGTATATCTTCCTAACTTAGTAGGTGGTCTAATTATAGCGTGATAGGTAATATAAGACTATAGGTTCTAGTATAAGTAGTGGATTTAACTAGAATGTTCTATGCCCTACCTATTCTCGTATCGCGGATATCTTCGGAACTACTAGGCTAAAATAGGTAATAGGGTATCCGTTCTACTCGTAATTAACTTATGCATTTTATATATATTTTTATTTATAAGGATAGGCTTATCTTAACCCGCTCTTCCTAGAGGAAGGTATAGATATCTAGTAGAGGTCTTTATATTTAAGGGTTATTCCCTTAGACTATATTATAAAACCTCTTTTTACTAGCTTTATTCTATAGAGCCTCCCTATGCCTATTATTTCTTTATAATAGTAAAATAGGAATATAAAGGTATATTCTTATAACTACTAAGGGGGTAGCTTCTCTCGCTAAGCTATCGT